>NC_092714.1:41168753-43790928 GCF_047496885.1 Scyliorhinus torazame | reverse complement strand
GAGAGAGTGTGGAGGGGGGAGGGAGAGAGTGTGGAGGGAGGGAGAGAGTGTGGAGGGGGGAGGGAGAGAGTGTGGAGGGAGGAGGGAGAGAGTGTGGAGGGGGGAGGGAGAGAGTGTGGAGGGAGGAGGGAGAGAGTGTGGAGGGGGGAGGGGAGAGAGTGTGGAGGGGGGAGGAGAGAGTGTGGAGGGGGGAGGAGAGAGGAGGGGGAGGGGGGAGGGAGAGATGTGGAGGGGGAGGGAGAGAGTGTGGAGGGGGGAGGGAGAGAGTGTGGAGGGGGAGGAGAGAGTGTGGAGGGGGGAGGGAGAGAGTGTGGAGGTGGGGGAGGGAGAGAGTGTGGAGGGGGGAGGAGAGAGTGTGGAGGGGGGGAGGGAGAGAGTGTGGAGGGAGGAGGGAGAGAGTGTGGAGGGGGGGAGGGAGAGAGTGTGGAGGGGGAGGGAGAGAGTGTGGAGGGGGAGGGAGAGAGTGTGGAGGGGGGGAGGGGAGAGAGGGTGTGGAGGGGGAGGGAGAGAGTGTGGAGGGGGGAGGGAGAGAGTGTGGAGGGGGGGAGGGAGAGAGTGTGGAGGGGGAGGAGAGAGTGTGGATGCGGGGAGGGGAGAGAGTGTGGAGGGGGGAGGGAGAGAGGTGTGGAGGGGGGGAGGGGAGGGGGGCGAGGAGAGAGTGTGAGGGGGAGAGGGGGAGGGGAGAGAGGGGGGGAGAGGGTGAGGGAGAGGGAGGGGGAGGAGGGAGAGGAGAGGGAGGGGGAGGAGGGGGGAGGGGGGAGGGGGGGAGGGGGGAGGGAGGGGAGGGAGGGGGAGGGAGGGGAGGGAGGGGGAGGGAGGGGGAGGGAGGGGGAGGGAGGGGGAGGGAGGGGGAGGGAGGGGGAGGGAGGGGGAGGGAGGGGGAGGGAGGGGGAGGAGGGGGAGGGGAGGGGGAGGGAGAGGGGGGGAGGGGGAGGGAGAGGGGGGAGGGAGTGGGGTGGGAGGGGGAGGGAGGGGAGGGGGAGGGAGGGGGGAGGGGAGGGAGAGAGGGGGGGAGGAGGGAGGGGGTGGGGAGAGGGGGGGAGGGGGGGGTGGGGGGTGGAGGGGGTGGAGAGGGGGGGGAGGGGGGAGAGGGGGGAGGAGGGGGTGGAGAGGGGAGGGGGGGAGGTGGTGGGAGAGGGGAGGGGGTGGGGAGAGGGGGAGGGGGGAGGGGGTGGAGAGGGGGGAGGGGGGGAGGTGGTGGGAGAGGGGGGAGGGGGTGGGGAGGGGGGAGGGGGTGGGGAGGGGGGAAAGGGGGGAGGAGGGGAGGGGGGGAGGTGGTGGGAGGGGAGGGAGAGTGTGTGGAGGGGGAGGGGGGGGGGGGAGTGTGTGGAGTTGGGAGGGGGGAGGGAGAGTGTGGAGGTGGGAGGGGAGGGAGAGTGGAGGTGGGAGGGCGGAGGGAGTGTGTGGGGAGGGGGGGGGAGAGTGGGGGGGGAGGGAGAGTGGGGGGGAGGGGGGAGGGAGAGTGTGGAGGAGGGGGAGGGAGAGTGGGGGGGAGGGAGAGTGGGGGGGGAGGGGAGGGAGAGTGGGGGGGGGAGGGGGGACGGGGAGGGAGAGTGTGGGGGGGGGCAGGGGGAGGGAGAGTGGGGGGGGAGGGGGCGAGGGGGAGGGTGAGTGGGGGGAGGGAGAGTGGGGGGAGAGGGGGAGGGGGAGGGGGAGGGGGGGGGAGGGTGAGGAGGTGGCGGGGGGAGGGGAGGGGGAGGGGAGGGGGGGGAGGGAGGGTGAGGAGGTGGGCGGGGGGAGGGAGGGGGGGGAGGGAGGGTGAGGAGGTGGGCGGGGCGGAGGGAGGGTGTGGAGGTGGGCGGGTGGAGGGAGAGTGAGGGGAGGGAGAGGGAGAGTGAGGGGGAGGGGGAGGGAGAGTGGAGGAGGGAGGGGGAGGAGGGAGAGTGGAGGGGGGAGGGGAGAGTGGAGGGGGGGAGCGGAGGGGAGAGTGAGGGGGGAGGGGGAGGGAGAGTGAGGGGAGGGGGAGGGGAGCGTGAGGGGGGAGGGGGAGGGAGAGTGGAGGGAGGGAGAGTGAGGGGAGGGGGAGGGAGAGTGAGGGGGGAGGGGGAGGGAGAGGTGGAGGGAGGGAGGGGGGGAGGGAGAGTGGAGGGGGAGGGAGAGTGGAGGGGGAGGGGGAGGGAGAGTGTGGGGGAGGGGAGGGAGAGTGGAGGGGGTGAGTGGGGAGGGGGATGGAGGGAGGGGAGGGAGGGGGGAGGGAGAGTGGGGGGGAGGGGGAGGGAGAGTGGGGGGGAGGGGGGAGGGAGAGTGGGGGGGAGGGGGAGGGAGAGTGGAGGGGGTGAGTGGGGAGAGGGAGGGGGAGGGGGATGGAGGGAGGGGATGGAGGGAGGGGGAGGGAAGGGGAGGGGGTGGGAGGGGAGGGGGATAGAGGGGGAGGGAGAGAGGGGGAGGGAGAGAGGGGGAGGAAAGAGGGGGAGGGGGAGGGGGATGGAGGGAGGGGGATGGAGGGAGGGGGATGGAGGGAGGGGGATGGAGGGAGGGGGAGGGAGGGGAGGGGGAGAGGGGGAGGGAGAGAGGGGGAGGGAGAGAGGGGGAGGGAAAGAGGGGGAGGGAGAGAGGGGGAGGGAGAGAGTGGGGAGGGGAGGGAAAGAGTGGGGAGGGGAGGGAAAGAGTGGGGAGGGGAGGGAGAGAGTGGGGAGGGGAAGGAGAGAGTGTGGAGGGGGAGGGAGAGAGGGGGAGGGAGGGAGAGAGGGGGAGGGGAGGGAGAGAGTGTGGAGGTGGGAGGGGGAGGGAGAGAGTGTGGAGTTGGGAGAGGGGAGGGAGAGTGGAGGTGGGAGGGCGGAGGGAGTGTGTGGGGAGGGGGAGGGAGAGAGGGGGAGGGAGAGAGGGGGAGGAGAGAGGGGGAGGGAGAGAGGGGGAGGGAGAGAGGGGGAGGGAGAGAGGGGGAGGGAGAGAGGGGGAGGGAGAGAGGGGGAGGGAGAGAGGGGGAGGGAGAGAGGGGGAGGGAGAGAGTGTGGAGGGGAGGGAAAGAGGGGGGAGGGGAGGGAAAGAGGGGGGAGGGGAGGGAGAGAGGGGGAGGGGAGGGAGAGAGTGTGGAGGGGGAGGGAGAGAGGGGGGAGGGGAGGGAGAGAGGGGAGGGGAGGAGTGAGTGTGGAGGTGGGAGGGGGAGGAGAGAGTGTGGAGTTGGGAGAGGGGAGGGAGAGTGGAGGTGGGAGGGCGGAGGGAGTGTGTGGGGAGGGGGAGGGAGAGAGGGGGAGGGAGAGTGGGGGGGTGAGGGGAGAGTGGGGGGGAGGGAGAGTGGGGGGGAGGGGAGTGGGGGAGGGAGAGTGGGGGGGGAGGGAGAGTGGGGGGAGGGAGAGTGGGGGTGAGGGGGGAGGGTGGAGGGGAGGGAGAGTGGGGGGAGGGAGAGTGGGGGGGGAGGGAGAGTGGGGGGGAGGAGAGTTGGGGGGGAGGGAGAGTGGGGGGGAGGGAGAGTGGGGGGGAGGGAGAGTGGGGGGGGGAGGGAGAGTGGGGGGGGAGGGAGAGTGGGGGGGGAGGGAGAGTGGGGGGAGGGGAGTGGGGGAGGGAGAGTGGGGGGAGGGAGAGTGGGGGAGAGGGAGAGTGGGGGGAGGGAGAGTGGGGGGGAGGGGGGAGGGAGAGTGGAGGGGAGGAGAGTGGGGGGAGGGGGAGGGGAGTGGGGGAGGGGGGAGGGAGAGTGGGGGGAGGGGGTAGGGAGAGTGGGGGGGATGGAGAGTGGGGGGAGGGGAGGGAGAGTGGGGGGGGAGGGGGAGGGTGGTGGGGGGGGGAGGGGGGAGGGGGAGGGTGAGTGGGGGGGGAGGTGGAGGGAGAGTGGGGGGGGGGAGAGAGAGTGGGGGGGAGGGAGGGGGAGGGAGAGTGGGGGGGAGGAGGGAGAGTCGGAGGGGGTGGGGGGAGGGGGTGGGAGAGTGGGGGGGAGGGAGAGTGGGGGGGAGGGGGAGGGAGAGTGGAGGGGGAGGGGGAGGTAGAATGGAGGGGGAGGGAGAGTGGAGGGAGGGGGAGTAGAATGGAGGGGGAGGGAGAGTGAGGGGGAGGGGGAGGTAAAATGGAGGGGGGGGGATGTAGAATGGAGGGGAGGGACGAGGGAGAGGAGAGGGGAGGGGAGAGAGGGGAGGGGGAGGGGAGGGAGAGGGGAGGGAGAGGGGAGGGGGAGAGAGAGTGGAGGGGAGGGGGTGGGAGAGGGAGGGAGAGGGAGGCGGGAGGGAGTGTGGGGGGGGTGGGAGAGTGTGGAGGTGGGCGGGGGGAGGGAGAGGTGGTGGAGGTGGGAGTGGGTGGTGGGAGAGCGTGGAGGTGGGCGGGGGGAGGGGAGAGCGTGGAGGTGGGGACGGGGTGGAGGGGGAGCGTGAGGTGGGAGGGGGTGGAGGGAGAGCGTGGAGGTGGGAGGGGGAGGGAGAGTGTGGAGGTGGAAGGGGGTGGAGGGAGAGTTTAGAGGTGCGGGGGGAGGGGAGAGGGAGAATGTGGAGGGCGGGAGGGAGAGTGTTGAGGTGGGAGGGGAGGGAGAGTGTCGAGGTGGGGGAGGGAGAGTGTGGAGGTGGGAGGGGGAGGGAGAGTGTGGAGGTGTGGGGTGGGGAGAGTGTGGAGGTGGGAGTGGGGAGTGTGGAGGGGGGGAGGGGAGAGTGTGGAGGGGAGGGAGAGTGGAGGTGGGAGGGAGAGTGTGGAGGGGGGAGGGAGTGTGTGGAGGTGGAGGGGGAGGGAGAGTGTGGAGGTGGAAGGGGGTGGAGGGAGAGTTTGGAGGTGGAAGGGGTGGAGGGAGAGTTTAGAGGTGCGGGGGGAGGGAGAGGGAGAATGTGGCGGGGGGAGGAGAGTGTGGAGGTTGGAGGGGGAGGGAGAGTGTGGAGGTGGGGGTGGGGAGAGTGTGGAGGTGGGAGGGGGAGGGAGAGTGTGGAGGTGGGGTTGGGGAGGAGTGTGGAGGTGGGAGGGGGAGGGGAGAGGTGTGGAGGGGGGGTGGGGAGAGTGTGGAGGTGGGGGTGGGGAGAGTGTGGAGGTGGGAGGGGGAGGGAGAGTGTGGAGGGGGAGAGAGTGTGGAGGGGGAGAGAGTGTGGAGGGGGAGAGAGTGTGGAGGGGGAGAGAGTGTGGAGGGGGAGAGAGTGTGGAGGGGGAGAGAGTGTGGAGGGGGAGAGAGTGTGGAGGGGGAGAGAGTGTGGAGGGGGAGAGAGTGTGGAGGGGGAGAGAGTGGTGGAGGGGGAGAGTGTGGAGGGAGTGTGGAGGGGGAGAGTGTGGAGGGGAGGGAGTGTGGAGGGGGAGGGAGAGTGGAGGTGGGACGGAGAGTGTGGGGTGGGAGGGGGGAGTGGGGAGGGTGGAGGTGGGGGTGGGGAGAGTGTGGAGGTGGGGGTGGGGGTGGAGTGTGGAGGTGGGAGGGGGAGGGAGCGTGTGGAGGGGGAGAGAGTGTGGAGGGGGAGGAGAGGTGTGGTGGGGGAGAGAGTGTGGAGGGGGAGAGAGTGTGGAGGGGAGAGTGTGTGGAGGGGAGAGAGTGTGGAGGGGGAGAGAGTGTGGAGGGGGAGAGAGTGTGGAGGGGAGATGAGTGTGGAGGGGGAGGAGTGTGGAGGGGGAGAGAGTGTGGAGGGGGACGGGGAGTGTGGAGGGGGAGGGAGGAGTGGAGTGGGGACGGGAGGGTGTGGAGGGTGGAGGGGGGAGGGAGTGGGAGTGTGGAGGTGGGAGGGGGAGGGAGAGTGTGGAGGGGGGAGGGAGTGTGGAGGGGGAGGGAGTGTGGAGGGGGAGCGAGAGTGGTGGTGGGAGGGGGGAGGGAGTGTGTGGAGGTGGGGAGGGGGAGGGAGTGTGGAGGTGGGAGGGGGAGGGAGAGTGTGGAGGTGGGGGGGGGCGTGAGGCGGGAGAGTGTAGAGGTGGAAGGGAAGGGGAGGGGAGAGTGTGGAGGTGGAGGGGGAGGGAGAGTGTCGCGGTGGGAGGGGGGAGGAGAGTGTGGAGGTGGGGAGGGAGAGAGGAGGTGGAGGGCGGAGGGAGAGTGTGGAGGGGGAGGGAGAGTGGGGAGGGGGAGGGAGAGTGTGGAGGTGGGAGGGGGAGGGAGAGAGTGTGGAGGTGGGAGGGGGAGGGAGATGAGTGTGGAGGTGGGAGGGGGAGGGAGAGAGTGTGGAGGTGGGAGGGGGAGGGAGGAGAGTGTGGAGGTGGGAGGGGGAGGGAGAGAGTGTGGAGGGGGGACGGAGAGAGAGTGTGGAGGGGGAGGGAGAGGAGTGTGGAGGGGGGGGGAGAGTGTGGAGTGGGAGGGGGGTCAGGGAGGGAGTTGAGGTGAGGGAGGGAGTGGAGTGGGGGGGTGAGGGAGGGAGTGGAGGTGGGAGGGGGATGAGGACGGGAGTGGAGGTGGGAGGGGGTGAGGGAGGGAGTGGAGGTGGGAGGGGGGTGAGGGCGGGAGTGGAGGTGGGGGGGGATGAGGGAGAGTGTGGAGGTGGGAGGGGGAGGGAGTGGAGGTGGGAGGGTTGGTGAGGGAGGGATTGGAGGTGGGAGGGTGTGAGGAGGAGTGGAGGTGGGAGGGGGTGAGGGAGGGAGTGGAGATGGGAGGGGGGTGAGGGAGGAGGGGGGTGAGGGAGGGAGGGGGGTGAGGGAGGGAGGGGGGTGAGGGAGGGAGTGGAGGTGGGAGGGAGTGGAGGTGGGAGGTGGGTGCGGGAGGGGAGTGGAGGTGGGAGGCGGGGGTGTGGGAGCGGGAATGGAGGTGGGGGGGTGAGGTGAGGGAGGGAGTGGAGCTGGGAGGGGGGTGTGAGGGAGGGAGTAGAGGTGGGGGGGTGAGGGAGGGAGTGGAGGTGGGGGGGTGAGGGAGGGAGTGGAGGTGGGAGGGGGGGTGACGGAGGGAGTGGAGGTGGGAGGGGGTTGAGGGAGGGAGTGGAGGTGGGAGGGGGTTGAGGGAGGGAGTGGAGGTGGGAGGCGGGGGTGAGGGAGGGAGTGGTGGTGGAGGGTGGGGGAGGGAGTGGAGGTGTGAGGGAGGGAGTTGGAGTTGGGAGGGGGTGAGGGAGGGAGTAGAGGTGGGGGGGTGTGGAGGAGTGGTGGTGGGGGGGTGAGGGAGGGAGTGGGCGGGGGGTGAGGGAGGGGAGTGGAGGTGGAGGGGGTTGCGGGAGGGGAGTGGAGGTGTGGGGGGGGATGAGGACGGGAGGGGAGGAGGGGTGAGGGAGGCGTGGGAGGTGGGAGGGGGGGTGAGGGCGGGAGTGGTGGTGGGGGGGGGATGAGGGAGAGTGTGGAGGTGGGAGGGGGGAGGGAGTGGAGGTCGAGGGGTGGTGAGGGAGGGATTGGAGGTGGGAGGGGGTGTGAGGGAGGGAGTGGAGGTGGGAGGGGGTGAGGGAGGGAGTGGAGATGGGAGGGAGGGAGTGGAGGTGGGGATGGGAGTGGAGGTGGGAGGGGGGTGAGGGAGGAGTGGTGGTGGGGGGTGAGGGAGGGAGTGGAGGGGGTGAGGGAGGGAGTGGAGGTGGGAGAGGGTTGCGGAGGAGTGGAGGTGAGGGGGGTGAGTGAGGGAGTGGAGGTGGGAGGAGGGGTGAGGGGAGGGAGTGGAGGTGGGAGGGGGTTGAGGGAGTGTGTGGAGGGTGTCGTCCATCCGCGGCTGCCACATGTCAGCCGCCCTGATATGGCAGGACGGTGAGGAGGACACGGCGGCAGGTTGTCGTGTGGCTGATGGGCACAGGCGACTGGCACACTGGTGAGGAGGACGGTGTGAACTGACCGTTGGACGCAGACTCTGACCAAGTGTTAGGCTGGCTGCGTATCCGCAGCACGACCAGGGCCACCGAGGCACACAGGGATCCCATGCAACCCGGCTGGCGAGGTGTGAAGAACCTCCGTGTAACATGTCGTTTCTCTGCCCCCCACCACCCTCCTGCAGGTCACCATGTATGCCAACCAGACAGCGATGTTCCCTGCCGTGCTTGGAGCCGCAGCTCTGCAGTGGCCATCCGGGCAGCGTAGACTCAGATGGCCCACAGTGGCTGCAGATGCAGCGGTTGCTGCTGCAGCCGAGGGGGCGCAGGCCGCAGGCGCTCAGGCCCGGAATATCCAGGGTGATGCCGAGGGGAACATTGACCCCCCCGACGGCGAGGAATGCACAGGAAGCGGGCACTGATATTGAAGTGCTTGGGGGGAGGAGGAGGAGCAGGTGGATCCACTGATGGTGGTGCCAGGGCGCCACAGGCATCCAGCAAGGCCGAGGGTGTACCGTGACAGAATGTCGTTCGAGGCCCTACCGGACATCACATGCAGGAGGAGACTACGGTTCAGCAGGGAGACGGTCGCACATATATGCCACCTCGTGGCGCACCTCGCACCACTTGGAATGGGTGGAGGACACGCTATACCAGCCTCCGTCAAAGTGACGGTGGCCCTAAACTTTTACGCGACCGGTTCCTTCCAGGAACTGAGCGGGGACCTCTCCGGGATCTCACAGGCATCGGTCCACAGGTGCATCACCGTGACCGTGACCGACGTCTTGTACGCCATCGCGGACAGGGACAT
Source organism: Scyliorhinus torazame (assembly GCF_047496885.1). Lineage (NCBI taxonomy): Eukaryota > Metazoa > Chordata > Chondrichthyes > Carcharhiniformes > Scyliorhinidae > Scyliorhinus > Scyliorhinus torazame. Next base: position 43,782,534 of record NC_092714.1, on the reverse strand, counting down.
AAAATTCCCCGAGGACCGAGCACAGCAGGGAGCACGGGCACGTGGATTCACCAAGTTCGCCGGGATCCCGATGGTCCAGGGTGTCATCGATGGTGTTCACGTCCCCATGCGCCCACCTGCAGACAATAGGGAAGTGCTCATGAACAGGAAGGGCGCAAACTCCATGAACATTGAGGTGGTGTGCGACCCCCACATGATGATCATGCACGTGTGTGCAAGGTACCCCAGGAGTGTGCATGACGCCTACATACTGGCACAGTCGTTCGTCCCCGCAATGTTCGTTGGATGCCCCCCCCCCCCCCCCCCCCCCCCCGGCTGAGGGGCTGGTTGCTGGGCGACAGGGGCTATCCGTTGAGGTCATGGCTGATGACGCCAATACGGAGGCCTCAGACCAACGCGGAGAGCCTATACAACGAGGCCCATGCAGCAACCAGGGGTGTGGTGGAGCGGTGCTTCGGCCTGCTGAAGATGCGATTCAGATGCCTGGACTGCTCCGGAGGGGCCCGCAGTACCGGCCCGACAGGGTCGGTCGCATGGTTGTGGTCTGCTGTGCGCTGCACAACATTGCCATGCAGAGTGGAGATGCACTGGTGGAGGAGTCGGAGGGAGGACCCGACGGCACCGGGGCCAACGCAAACGAAGGGGAGGAGGAAAAGGAGGAGGAGGAGGAGGATGACGTGCATCAGGGTGGGGGGAGGGGCGCAGGACACAGACACTGCCCGGGTGCTGGTTATGTCCAGGAGGCTGCACGACGGCACCGTCGAGGACAGCGGGCACACGACGCGTTGATGGGCGCACAATTCACGCACCGTGTGGGAGGGATTCGCTGAACACTGCCACTTGCACCGCCAGTCCTGCACACGGGCACCACATTGCACCCCCCCCCCCCCCCGGCACATCCGCTCTGCGTACACGGCACCAATTCCACATCACCTTACCACTGCGGCACTACGGGATTGCACAACAGTGATGATTGTGTAAGCGGGTGTGATCAGTGCCATGTTGAATGATGACGGCCCGCTATGAGCTGTGAGCTGAGATTTGCCAGCCAAGGTCTGACTCATGGCTGTAGCTGAACTGTGCACTCCGGTGGTCACAGCCTTCGTAACGGGCATTTCATCACGTCCCCGTGTGGGATAGCTGGCATTGGAGTGCCGAGGACTACGGTATCCGATTTTGGGAGGCTAGGGGGAAAGGGACAGCACATCCGGCATCATTAACCACAGCGCCACTCGGTCACCCTCATGAGCCCCCTGGCACCGGACATAGCACAGAGTCTTACAAGTTAAGTGCAACAGTGAGTTTATTTGTGACATTCACATACAGATGCCCTACCCCCTACAACGAAACTGTGCCCTGCACCCCTGCCAACTTATTATGTGCCTAACTTCTTTGCCTTACGGGCCCTACCACTACGTCTAGCTGTCTCCCCAGATGGTACAGCAGGAGTGGAGGCAGACTGCTGAGAAGCCCGCCCTGCGACATGGCTCTCCGTCGGCACGCGTTTCCTGTGGCGGCCCGGCTTCGATGGGCCAGGCTGCTCGGCGGGCGTGCTGGATGGCGTGGTGCCACCTTGTCCTGCCCGCTGCCCACCAGATGCGCCAGGGACGGAACGGGGGGAGGCCGAGTGTTCAGGGACGTCCCTTGCTGGAGGTACTGGGACGGGCCCAAGAATAACCTCCTCCCTCGGGGAGCCCGGTGGCCCCCGGGCCTCACTGTGGGACGGAGGTGCGATCGGAGACATGCCCCGTCGCACCACCGACACCTGGCGCTGCCAGTCCTGGAGGCCTGCAATGGTATCGACCACGGTCCGAATGCTCGCAGAGACGGAGCCCAGGGAGTGCGACATTCCTGCCATGGACTGTGCTATCTCAACCTGTGAGTGCGCTACGCCATCCATCACGTGCGCCAAGCGGTCTATGCTCTCCGCGACTGACTGCTGGGACTGTGCTATCGCCTGCTGGGACCGGGCCAAACTTTGACAAAGAGTCATCGGACTCGAAACGTTAGCTCTTTTCTCTCCCTACAGAGGCCGCCGGACCTGCTGAGATTTTCCAGCATTTTCACTTTTGTTTCAGATTCCAGCATCCACAGTAATTTGCTTTTATGGGATGACATTGAGTTTGTTCTGGGGAAGATCCCGGACCTGGATTCACATGGACTGATTATGGGAGGAGATTTTAATACGGTCCTGGATCCAAGGCTGGGCTGGTCGCGTTCTAGGTCTGGGAAGGTATCGGCTATGGGAAAGGAATTCCGGGGGTTGGTGGGGGGGAGGGGTCAATCCATGGAGATTTGGGAGACTGAGGAGTAAGTTTTCGTTCTACTCCCATGTGCATAAGGTGTATTCCCAGATAGACTTTTTTGTTATGGACAAGACGCTGCTGGCCAAGGTGATAGATGCTGAATATTCAGCAAAAGTGGTGTCAGACCATGCCCCGCACTGGGTGGATTTGCAAGTTAGCAAAGGAAAGGCCCAGCGCCCGTAATGGAGGTTGGATGTGGGGCTGCTCGCAGAGGAGGAGGCGTGTGAGGGAGGCCATTCGGGGATATGTAAGGATCAATGACACGGGTCAGGTTTCGGCGGGGGTGGTTTGGGAGGCACTGAAGGTGGTTATTAGGGGGATCTCATCTCAATTTGGGCCCATAAGGAGAAGGCTGAGCGGGCGGAGTTGGACAGATTGGTAGGCAAAATTTTACAGGTGGACAGGAGGTATCCGGAATCTCTGGATGACGGGCTTCTGAAGGAGCGTCAGAGACTGCAGCTAGAATTTGGGCTTCTGTCCACAGGTAAGGCTGAGGGACAGTTGAGGAGGGTAAAGGGGGCAGTGTATTAATATGGGGAAAAAGCCAGCAGGATGCTAACGCACCTGCTGAGGAAACAGGAGGTGGCGAGAGAGATTGGGAAAGAGAGAGATACAGGGGGGAAGGTGGTTTTGGATCCAGCGGGGGTGAATGATGTGTTTTGGGAGTTTTATAGTAAATTGTATAAATCAGAACCCCCAGCCGGGGAGGAGGGGATGAAATAATTTCTGGGGGGGCTGGAGTTCCTGAGGATAGATAAGGAGTTGGTGGAGGATTTGGGAGCCCCAATTGGACTTGGGCAGGTTATAGACAGGTGAGGGGCGACGCAATCGGTTAAAACCCCGGGACCCAACAGACACCCAGTTTTATAAAAGGTTATCCGGGCTGTTGGGGCCACTCCTGGTAAAGGCTTTTAATGAGTCAAAGGAGCTGGGAGCGCTCCCCCCAACGTTATCGCAGCCATGGATTTCCCTTATTTTGAAGCGGGATAAGGATCCGGAGAGCTGTGGGTCGTATAGGCCAATCTCCCTGCTAAACGTGCATGCGAAATTGCTGGCAAAAATCTTGGCCACACGGATGGAGGACTGCGTTCCGGGGGTAATAGGGGAGGACCAGATGGGATTTATTGAGGGCTGACACCTGACATCCAACATTAGGCTGTTCCTAAATGTTCGCTCCGGGAGGGCTGGACGGGGGCTTCAGGAGGTGGCAGCGGGCAGGGATTGAGAGATTTGGAGATCTCTTCATTGAGGAGCATTTCCCGAGCCTGGAGGAGCTATAGGAGGAGTTTGAGTTGCCAGGGGGGAATGGGTTCCGGCACCTGCAGGTACGGAATTTTGTCCTGCGCTTCCCTCGCCTCCCACTAAGGGGGCTACAGGATAAGGTGATGTCTAAAACAGGGGTTGGGGAGGGTAGGGTCTCGGAAATATACAAGAAACTGATGGAGTGGGAAGGGTGCCAATTGGGGAGGTGAAGTGGAAGTAGGAGGAAGAGCTGAGAGGACAGTTGGAAGTCGGGTTATGGGAGAAGGCCCTGAGGCGAGTCAATGCATCCTCGTCGTGTCCCAGGCTTAGCCTGATCCAGTTCACGGTTGTCCACAGAGCTCATATGACTGTGATCCGGATGAGTAGGTTTTTTGAGGAGGTGGAGGACAGGTGTGAGCGCTGAGGGGGAGGTCCTGTGAACCATGTACATATGTTTTGGGAGTGTCTGAGGCCGAGGGGATTTTGGCAGGGATTTTCGGATGTCATGTCAGAGATCCTGGAAGAGAGGGTAACTCCGAGTCCAGAGGTGGCAATATTTGGAATGTTGGAAGATCCGGGAGCCCGAAGGGGGAGAGAGGCCGATGTTTTGGCCTTTGCCTTCCTGGTGACCCGGAGACGGATTTTGCTGGGATGGGGGGGACTCCAAAGTCGGGGGTTTGGGTCAGTGACATGCAGGATTTCTTAGGCTAGAGAAAATTATGCTTGCCTTGAGGGGTTCATTACAGGGGTTCGCTCGGATGTGGTAACTGTTCATCGACTTCTTCAAGGAGAATTGACCGTCAGCAGGAGGGGGGTGGATGGGGGGAGGGGGGAAAGGGGGAGGCATGGAAGTGCCAAATAAGTGCAGGGAATCTAATGTATGGCTAGTTAAGGTTTAAGGCTGTGGGAGTAGGGTACGCTATTGTGGGTTTTTTGCATGTGTTGGATTTCTCTGTTTAAAATGTTTAAATTATAAATGCCTCAATAAAATATTTTCTGAAAAATGGTTTGTTTTGAACCAATGGGTCCAGAAAAATTCTAACATTTGTAGCATTCCAAAGAAAAATTACATGTAATGTTTTATTTTAAATTTAGAGTACCCAATTATTTTTTCCAATTAAGTGGCAATTTAGCGCCTGCACATTTTTGGGTTGTGGGGGTGAGACCCAGGCAGACACGGGGAGAATGTGCAAACTCCACATGGACAGTGACCCAGGGCCAGGATTGAATGTGGGTCCTCAGTGCTGTGAGGCAGCAGTGCTAACCACTGTGCAAAGTACATATAAATGTACAACTAATGCCTTGCCAGCATCTACATAGATCCTGCATTGGAGAATAGACATTAACATTAAATTCATCCAGTATTTCTAAATAATGCATGCACGACATTACTGTAGGAAGTGCATATCAGACTACAATTAGGTAAGGCTTGAAGAGGTGTGGCAACATCAAATGTAAATCCATCTACAGAACCAACCAGAAAATGAAGGAGTGGAAGCATGTTGTTACCATGGACCTCAACTTGGGTAGCAACGTAATTTCAGCAACTGACAAAGTGAATATACCAAAACATTGCCTCACAAACATAATTAGCCTTATGATTCCCTATAATTGGGAAGGTTGGGATGTAGAAAGAACACAATTTTCTTTCCACCACAAATTATTTAAATTTGTTGGTGTAACAAAAACACACTGGGCGGGATTCTCCACTCCTGCGCCGGTTGGGAGAATGGCCTGGGTCGCCGAATTTTCCCGTGACGCGGCCCGATGCCCTCCTACGATTCTCCCAAGCGGCGAGAACGGCCCCGTCAAGTTCCGCGCGGCGCAGGCCGGAGAATCGCCCGAGACACCCAAAATGGCGATTCTCCGGCACCCCTGCTATTCTCAGGCCCGGATGGGCCGAGCGGCCAGGCCAAAACGGCGGGTTCCCCCCGGCGCCGTCCACACCTGGTCGCTACCGGTGGGAACAGCGCGAGAATGCTGGGGGCGTGGCCTGTGGGGGGAGGGGGGAATCCTGCACCGGGGGGGAGGGGCCTCAAATGGGGTCTGGCCCAAGATCGGTGCCCACCGATCGTTGGGCCGTCCTCTCTGAAGGAGGACTTCCTTCCTTCCGCAGCCCCGCAAGATCCGTCGGACATCTTCTTACAGGGCGGACTCGGAGAGGACGGCAACCACGCATGCGCGGGTGACGCCAGTTATGCGGCGCCGGCCGCGTCATGTATGCGGCGCTGGCCTTTACGCGGCGACAAGGCCTGGCGCGTGTAAATGACGTGGCCCCGCTCCTAGCGCATTATCGGGCCCTGAATCGGTCAGGATAGGGGCCGTTTCGTGCCGTCGTGAACCTCGACGGCATTCATGACGGCGTGGGCACTTTGGCGCGGGAGTGGAGAATCCCGCCACTGTTCCTGAAATTAAACTGTGAGCTAATTGAGCTAAAACATCCATCGAAAGCTCCCAACCTCCAGCAAAATTCTGAAAGCATGCACAACAGCCAATTAGCTCCCCTCATCTCTGGAAATGAACAAACCACGACCATCAAGAGACCTGAGGGATATGGGGCTGTATGGACGAGAGTGGGGTTATAGTCCAGGTCGCAATCCAGCCCTGTAAGGAGTTTGTGTATCTCTTATTAGGCACATGGCTCCTAAATCTTCTGGAAGCTAGGAGTTATGGGAATTCCAATTTTGGAAACTCTCACACATGGCCCCAGATGGGGAAGAGACTGCATATCTGGAATGCTGTCTATTTTCTAGCAGTTCTGCTGACTTGAAGGGAGTCCACTGGAAGTTCCAAGGGTGTTTCAGCCTTATTTTGTTTCAATTGAAAAGGACAGAAGGGAATTCATGTTGGTACTTGCCAAAACAGTTCAGCAATTTTGGTTTGTTAGGAAACCAAATTTTATGTGTGGTAAGGAGAAAGGCTCGGGACAATCGAGTAAAAATATATAATTGGAGGAGAGCCAATTTCAGTGAAGTGAGAACAGATCTGACCCCAGACAAAATGAATCAAAGACTGTCAGGCAAAACTGTAATGGAACAATTGGTTGCCTTTAAAGAGGCGAAACTGTGGGTACAATCATTTCATTTTCCCATAATGGGTAAAGGTAGAACAACCCCAGAGCTTCACTCAAAGGGTTGTGAAAGTCTATCCCAGAGGGTTGTGGATGTTCCTTTGTTGAATATATTTAAGGTTGAGGTTGACAGTTTCTTGGCCACAAGGAATCTTTGGATATTGTGAGTAGGTGGGAAAGTGGTGTTGAATGGTCTCCAATTTCTTATGCTGAGCGAAGCATAATGAAAAGGGTAGCGATTAAGGTGAAGCAGAAAGAGGAGTGCCAGTTGATAATACAAGTGAGGATCAAGCTAAATATAGAAGGTTCAGTGGGTAAGTGAAAAAGGAAATGAGAAGGTAGCAGAGAATATAAAAGAAATTGGGAGCTAACCAAAAGGAACTCTAAAAGTTTCCAACAGACATGTAAATAGTAAAAAGATGATAAAAGGAAGGATGGGGTTTGCTAGGGGCCAAAAAGTGGGTCTTCACATGGAGCTGAGGTATTGAATGGGTACTTTGCATCAGTTTTTGCCAAGGAAGAAAATGTTTCCAAAGTCATAGTGAAAGAGGCAGTGGAGGAATACTGGATGGGTTAAAAATTCATATCAGTATTAGGAAGGTTGTTTGTACTTTAAGTTGAAAAGTTCCCAAGACTGGATGGGATACATCTGAGGATACCGAGGCAAATAAGTTTGTAAATTGCAGAAACACTAACTATACTTTTCCAATACTCCTTCGATATTGAGGTAGTCTCAGAAGACACCTTTGTTAAAAAAGGGGTGTAACTCAGTAAGTACAGCCAGTCTGTGTAACCACAGTGGCACAAAAGCTTTTGAAACAATACAAATTATTGAAGGTGGCAGGGTAAGTTGAGACAGTAGTTAAAATGGTGCACAGGATCCTGAACTTTTAAAATTAAGGCAGAGAGTAGAAAAGCCAGGGGTTTAGAAATAAGTCTTTATGAAATACTGATTCTGCTTCAATTGGAGTATGATGTTCAATTCTGGGCTCCTCACAGTGTGAAGACTGGATGCAGATAAATGAGAATGGTTCCAGAAATGAGGGAGTTCAGTCAAGTGGATGGATTGGAGAAGTTGGACTTGTTTTCCTTGGAGAACAGAAGGTGGAGAGGAGAGTTGACAGTGATGTTTAAAGTCCTGAGATGTTCTGGTCAGAACAGATAGAGAAAAACTTCCCATTGGCAGTAGAGTCAAGAACCAAAGGACATCTATTTAAGAATGGCAAGAACCCAAAACTGACATGCGGAAACCCTTTTACACAATGAGTGGTCACAACCGGAATGTTTTGCCTAAGACAATGATCAAATAATACCTTTCAATTTTGAATTGCAGCTGAGGAAAGAAATCAGGGCTAAGGAAAAAGTGTAGGTAAGTGGGACTAGCTAAGCTGCTGTTGAATAGACATGATGGGATAAATGCCCTCCTTCTGTGCTGTAATCATTGTTATTCCATAGTTATATATACAAATTAAACTTCTTTTTTGATTTCCTTGTAGAAGCCATCAGTGTCGTTCTGAATTGTAGCCAAAGTGCAGAAGAACTACTAAAACGGCGGAAGGTTGTCCGAGAGGCAATATTGAAGTACTTAATCAGGCATGACGTTGTCACATCAGCTTCAGCAGACAAACAGCAACTTATTAACAAAGCTTTGTTCTACTGGATACAGGAAGAATGGAAGAAAAAAAAGGTAATAGACAAAACAAATCACAACCTTCTGCTGCAAGTTAGGAAACAAGAATTGGAGCAGAAGGAAATTGAAAAAGCAAAGGTAAGAGCCGTGGCACAAAGGGAATTGGAGCAGGCAAGACAAGTCGAGGATCAGTTGAGAAGACAAGTGGAGGAGCAGGCAAGGAGACGAGAGGAGGAGCAGAGGAGACAAGCAGAAGAACAGAGGAGACAAGCAGAAGAACAGAGGAGAAGACAAGTGGAGGAGCAGGCAAGACAAGCAGAAGAACAGAGGAGAAGACAAGTGGAGGAGCAGGCAAGACGAGCAGAAGAACAGAGGAGAAGACAAGTGGAGGAGCAGGCAAGACAAGCAGAAGAACAGAGGAGAAGACAAGTGGAGGAGCAAATTAAGAAACAAGGAGAGGCGAAGGCGAGAAGAGAACTGGAAGAGCAAATTAAGAGACAAGTGCAAGAACAAATGAGGGAGCAAGCACAGGATGAGGCAACGAGGCAACTGGAAATACAAATGAATATAAATTTGAACATTACACAGGTAATTCATTTCACATCAAAAAATGTTTAGCACCTCAGAGATTTTGTATCCTAAACTCTGCAATATAATTTCCTCTTGGTTAATAATAATAATAATAATAATAACAACAATCATTTATTGTCACGAGTAGGCTTCAATGAAGTTATTGTGAAAAGCCCATAGTCGCCACATTCCTGCGCCTGTTCGGGGAGACTGGTACGGGAATTCAACCTGCGCTGCTGGCCTTGTTCTGCTTTACAAGTCAGCTGTTTAGCCCACTGTGCTAAACCAGCCCCTATATTTGTATATGTTCATATTTATCAGACAAAAGTAATTCTTCCATTGTGTCTATACAGTACTAATATCAAATTGGCATAGTTGTTACGACATCCTGAGCTAGTGCGCGGTCAATTCCAGCCCACATGCCCTGGACTTACAACACAAAGTGAATTAACCAATAATTCGCATGAAAGTACCCAGAGTCTTTGGCCATTGGCTGTCCAATAATTACAGTCACCAGGTTTGTAAGTTTAAACACAATTGCTGTTTATTTATAACAAGAACTATAACATATACAGTAAATACAATTGGTTAACTATCATTTAACTCCTGACTCCCACTTTCACTGTCTCCACCATCTACCCACACACACAAGGCAAGACAGACAAACAGAGGAGGGGGAGGGGTGAAAAATAATAAGGATGAAAGTGAATAAGGGGCAGCATGGTGGCGCAATGGTTAGCACTGTTGTCTCACGGCACCGAGGTCCCAGGTTTGATCCCGGCTCTGGGTCACTATCCATGTGGAGTTTGCACATTCTCCCCGTGTTTGAGTGGGTTTCGTCCCCACAACCCAAAGATGTGCGGGTTAGGTGGATTGGCCACGCTAAATTGCCCCTTGAGTGGAAAAAATGAATTGGGTACTCTAAATTTCTTTAAAAAAATAAAGTGAATAGATAAGAGTCTTTCCTTAGATTTATGGGAACTTTGTTTCAATTCTGGCCTTCCATTCAATGATTTTACTGTGGATTAATTCAGGTATCTGTGGTTTCAGAAATAAACACTCAGTCTCTCTGGAGAAAAAGTAGATCCTTGTCCTTGTCTGCAGCCCGCGATGACTTTCCGGTAGATTGATTCAGTCAGGTGTTCTGTGGTTTCAAGAATGCAATACTCGCAACTTTAGCAGCTTCCTGGAGAGGGTTATATTGCTCACAGCAACTTTCAGCTTGTGGTTTGTCTCCAGGCCTCTGTAGTCTCAGGGGAATAGCACCCAGAGGCTTTCTGAAAAGAGAGTTGGCCCTCACAGTGGCCGGGTTAACTGGATCTTTCTGGAAAGAGTTAGCTGGAGCTGTTGCCCAGAATCAAAACTGAAACTAAACTCAAACCTTGGACTCTGAAAAGCATTCTAGTGGGATCAGATCCAATCACCATCTGTTACCGGGCAGAGCACAGCCTTTTGGGCCAATCTGTTTGTCGCCAACCAAATCAATAAAACTGAGTCCCAACCCATCTCTCTGTCGCATATGCTGGCCAGTCTGCAATCTCCAGTTTAAACCAGCACAGCATTCTGGATCCTTCCGCCTTGAATTAAGGCTTCTTGCCTTAAAGTGAGATGTCCATTAATTATCCATAGATCAAAAATGTAAAGACAAAAATGAAAGAAAGGGGAAATAAGGGAATGACGAGGAAGGACCCTTACACAGTATGCTTTCCAGGAAATTTAAATTGCACAAAAGACTGTCAGTATAAATCTGATAGAAATCACAAGATAGAAATAGATTAAGAATCAGTTGAAACTGTTACAAATAAATGGATACTTCCTTGGGGAGTAATTGCCAAGGGATCTGGACAGGGAATTGGGGTAAAAATGATTTAAAAATGGTAAAAATAAGAACTGCAGTGGCTAACAAAATGACGGATGAGCCTAGTTGGGTCAAATGGCTTATTCGCATTCTTAATTATTTACGTTCCTATCCCTCGATTCAGAATGGATAAATATTTTGATTTGGGAGGTGATCCAAAAGTTGTGGTTTACAGAAATTAACTAAGGCCACTATTTCTTCTATATTAAATGCATGGGTCACGATTTTCCAAATTATTATCACATGCGTTTAATGCCGGTGTGAAAACGTCAATGCCTCGAAAGACATTCCATACGTTCCGAGCTAGCAAGATACTGCAGAGGCCGGAAATCTGAAATGAAAACAGAAAATGCTGGCAGTGCACGGCAGGCCCATCAGCCCATGAAGAAAATGGGGAAGTTATGTTGCCACTGCTACCTGACTCCGCCTTTAGAGGGAGGTTCACTCCTCCCCAAAAATAACATCTGTGTTCTTTCCACAGGTGTTAACTGATCTTGCTGTACATTCCCAGCATTTTCTGGTTTTGCTGCATTTGCCTCGGGCATTATCCAGCTTTTTCCTGGGAGTCCAGAACAAACGGGCATAACCTTAAAATCAGAGCTCAGCCATTCAGGAAGGAAGTCAGGAAGCTCACTGGAAATCTGAAACTCTCCGACTAAAAAAGCCTTTGGGGCAAGTCCAATTGGAAATTTAAACCGAGACTAGTAAGATTTGCGTAAGGGTAGTAAAGGTTATGGAATGAAGGCAGGGAGATGGAGTTCACACACAGATCAGGGATAGTCTAATTGAATGGTGGAGCAGGCTTGAGTGGCTGAATGGCCTATTCTTTTTTTAAAAATAAATTTAGAGTACCCAATTCATTTTTTCCAATTAAGGGGCAATTTAGCGTGGCCAATCCACCTAACCTGCACATCTTTGGGTTGTGGGGGCGAAACCCACGCAAGCACGGGGAGAATGTGCAAACTCCACACAGACAGTGACCCAGAGCCGGGATCGAACCTGGGACCTCAGCGCCGTGAGGCAGCAGGGCTAACCCACCGTGCTGCCCCTGAATGGCCTATTCTTGTTCCTATGTTCTTATATTTCCTTTGTGTATTCTTGTGCGTGAAACTGACATCTTTCTTTCGCACCACGGCAACCTAATATTCCCGAGGATTTCGTATTTGAGCATTTCATGCTCTCGACAGTCTGGATTAGATTTTGGATTGTATTTTGGTTTATTGTCATGTGTTCTGAGGTACAGTGAAAAGTATTGTTCTGTGTACAGTCCAGACAGATCAGTCAACACAAGAAAAAAGACCCAGGATGCTTGATAGATATACAATGTAAATACGACACCGGGTGAAGCATACGGAGTGTAGTACTACTCAGTAGAGAAGATGCGTGGAGAGATCAGTTCAGTCCATAAGAGGCTCATTCAGGAGTCTGGTAACACCGGGGAAGAAGCTGTTTTTGAATCTGTTAGTGCATGTTCTCAGACTTTTGTATCTTCTGCCCAATGGAAGAGGTTGGACGAGAGAATAACCTGGGTGAGAGGGGTATTTGATTATGGTGGGGTCTGGTGGTGTGTTCTGCTCTTCGTCTTTCTCATGATCTGAGTATTTTCCCATCATTTTCAATTTAATGTCAAGTAGATGTGGCTGTTCCTTGGGGAGTCATGGTAGAAGGCTGCATTTACGTTCTATCATGATCTAAAGACCATGCTGATTTTTATTTCCTTATTTTAGATCCTCTCAAGCATTAGCTAAATTTCCTCTATGTTCACAACACAGTCATTGGTGCAAATTCCAACCATTAGTTCTCAGAATAAAGAAAGGACAAGGGTGCAATGTCCTCCTTTTATTCCTTACCCAGTGCATATTTTATACCTTAAATATATTTATCGTTGCTATTCATTTGTATGCTGTTCTAATAATTTCACTTTATTCTTGCTCCTTAAAACATTCCAGTGCGAGACACTATCGCAGACAGATGGAGACTTTGACTGCCAAATGATAGGGGAGAAGTTCTGCCAATGGTTCTTTATTCTTCTGAACTCCCAAAATCCTTCCTTTGGCCGACAACCAGAAGAGTGGGGTCCACAGCACTTTTGGGAGGATGCAATACTTCACTTTGCTTATTCTGTCCTGGAACACACAAGCGAGCAACAGAAAACCGAGCAATACCAGAGTTCGGCAATGGTCAGTCAGCGCTTGCTGTCCCTGGTGAAGGACGAACAACTGCTCTTCAATCCCAACATCAGCAAGAACGGCATGAGAAGTGTAACTTCTAAACATGGGATTGTTGTTGTGGCAGTGGCTGGCACCGTTCACAAGAACACGCAGTGCCTCGGTATTTTTGAGCAGCTCTTTGGACTTGTCCGTACGCCAGTTGGTAGAAGCAACTGGAAAATCAAATATGTTAACCTTCAGATGAAAGCTTTGAGCGGTCAGCAGGAAATCTCCCAACCCAGTTTATCTGTTGAGCAGCCTGCACTAATGGCCCATCTCAATGAATTAAGTGTACTTTTCAGGTAATTTAGTGTAAAAATAGATCATGTTCAACTTTGCAGCCCTGGTTGGAAAGCTGGTGGAATGAAATTTCTACTACAGGGGTGCAATCAAAACCAACAGGCTACTCCTAGGAAGCAAAATTGAAAATTATCCTCATAGCTTCTGTAGTTTAAAGTACTCCAACCTATGAAAGCTTTGCTGAATAAAATCAAGCTTAATGAGTGCACACAAATTATCGCATTTTAGAACGAACTGCAAAATTCTGTTACTCAAGCTTTTTTTGCACATTTATATTTACATGCGATGGTACTCTTGAACAATTATTTGTATATTATATTAATGTGAACAATTAGGAATAATATGTTAATAGGAATTATTTTAGACAAAATGAACTATCTTCTCATCATGCTCCCTGAATAAATAGTCCAGCATTTCTGGTTGACTTCCTATTATAAAATTCCTACAGTGCAGAAGGAGGCCATTCAGCCCATCGAGTCTGCACCGACCCTCTGAAAGAACCTAAGCCCACTCTCCCGACCTATCCCTGTAACCCCAGAACCTCACCTAACCTGCACATCTTTGGACAACAAGGGGCAATTTAGCATGGCCAGTCAACCAAACCTGCACATCTTTGGACTGCGGGAGGAAACCGGAGCACCGGGAGGAAACCCACGCAGACACAGGGAGAATGTGCAGAGTCCGCACAACTAATGACCCAAGCCAGGAATTGAACCTGGGTCCCTGGTGCTGCGAGGCAGCAGTGCTAACCACTGTGCCACCCCTTTTCAGGCAATCTTTAAGGCACAATAATAAATGTCTTTTGAGGCATATAAGATTCTTAATGGAGTATAGTGCATATGTCTGGAATAATACTTTCAGAAACAGCAAGGTAGTAATAAAGAGGGGCACTATTTCAAAGTTGGGGAGAGTGTGTTGACAGTGATCATGGATTCCATTTTATTCCGATGTTGTCCAAAGATTGCAATGGATTACCAGCAGGAAAGGTGAAGAAAACAGGGTTCATTTAAGAAACAGATGCTACAATAGGAAGTCAACGCCCTTGGTTTTCTCAATGGATGTGGCCAAATGGGCTAAAGAGCATTTTTTCATCTGAATCTACCTTGTGATGTTATGAAGTGAAACAAAATATCTTTTTATGTCAGGGAGTGACATTTTTTATCTGTTTACGGCAATGTTTGTCCAGTTACCTGTTTGATCGATCTCATGCTAATTCTATCTGAGAATAAAAAGTTCCTCTTTCTTTTAAAATTGGATATATATTTTTCAAATAAACTTTTAAATGATATTTTCTGAATTTAATATGATGATGGTAGTATCAGTTCAGCAAATGCCAATGCCCTTCTGCATTAGCCGACAGATTCTAAATTGAGTCTATAACACCTTCCCATTTACAATGTCCTGCTTTGGATGTCAGCTCAAATAACAAGAATCCATTGATTGTTACAAACAAAAGGGTTGTCTCAGTAGATTATTTGGAGGCTTATTATTTTATTTTAGTTGAAGAAATGGATAACATGGGACTTCCGGTGCTGGCGTGTAGAGAGCAGTAACACACGAGGTGGCTCCCCCCAGAGTACTTTGATTTTGGCCCTTTTCGCCTGGTCTTTGGGGTGGAATTTTATTCGTTCGATGGGATAAGGTTCTCATGTAAAAGAAATGTCTAAAAAGTACAAGACAAGGCAGCAGAGAAGTAAAGAATCATCATTAGACTCAGAAGCGACTCGAGTTTAGTCTGCTGAGAAAATGGCAGAGGCTCTTGCTGAGACTTTGGCCACTCCACTAAATGCTGAGATGCTTACAGGCATCCTGCTGGTGGAGCTTAATTCCGGCAGGCTGTCTCTGAAGGCCTCGATAGAGCAATCAAAGAGGCGCTGGCCCCCATTTGTGCAGCCTCAGCAAAAGCGGACCAGACGGTAATGGTGCTTAGGCGAGGTGATGCAGGGTGTGGAAGTGGCCCTCTCGAGGCAGAGTGGCCAGGTCGCCTCCGGGAAGTGGAGATGGCACGGGTGGCTGGGGATAACAAAGCGCTTAGGGCCAAGGTGGACGATCTGGAGAATCACTCCATAAGGCAGAAGCTGAGAATCGTAAGGTTGCCGGAGGGTCTGGAAGGCACGAATCCAATGGAATATATGTTGCAGAAAGCGGGAATGACATCCCCTCCAGAGTTGGATCGGGCCCACAGATCGCTCAGGCAAAAGCCCCCCTTCTGGTGAACCACCACGGGCGATCATCGTGCGGTTTCATAGCTCTCCAGAGAAGGAACTGGTCCTGCGGTGGGCGAAGAACCATTGGGACTATAGGTGGGAGGACTATGCCATTAAGCTCTATCAGGATGTGAGAGTGGAACTGGCTAAGAGGCATGCAGCATTCAACATGGCCAAGGCCGCGTTGTACAAAAACGGTGTTTGAATTGGTGTGGTATAACCTGCGCACTTCCAAGTAACGTATGACTTGAAAGACTACTATTTTGATGTGCCGGAGGAGGAAGATGCGTTTGTGAAGAACCATGGACTGGGATTGAGCTAACTTTGAATTTATTGTGAGATCATTTTGCGGGGGAGGGCAATGATTTTTGGGATTTGTTGGGTTGTTTTCTGGGCATTCTGGAGTTTGCATTTGTATTTTTATTGTTTGTGTGTTGGATGGGTATTGTTCTTTATTTGATTATTAAAGTTGGACATGGGTGGGGAGCTGGTTGGTTTTATGGTTATTTCTTCTGTTTTTAGTCTGAGCGGGAACCGCCCTGCTATCTGTATAGTTTGCGAATGGGAGCAGAGTGGGGTGGGGGGGGGGGGGGGTAACCATTACTTTAGGGGTTTTTTAATGATGATATTAGGAGGTTTTTTTTGTTTTGTTTGGGGTTAGGCATGGGGGAAAGTGGGGGCCTTTGTCTTGTTGCTGCATGCTGGTTTTAATAGGGTGAGGTATTGGTGGGAGGCAGGGTGGGGGAAGGTTAGTTCTTTGTTCTGTTCTGATGAGGGGGGGGGGATGCTTTTGGCAGACACATTGGATGGGTCCAGTGTTGGCACTCCCTGGGTAATGGTTGAGATGCCCCACATGGCGGGAATGGGGGTGACTCTGGGTCCGGGGGGGGGGGGGGGAAGAATGGTAGATGGCCCCCTGTTTGTCTGGTCACTTGGAATGTAAGGGGGGTTTGCACACCTTGAGAATTTGAACGTTGATGTGGTGGTTTTACAGGAGACCCAATTGTAGATATCAAAGACCAGATAAGGCTACGGGAGGACTGGGTGCAGCAATTATTCCATTTTGGATTTGATAGTAGGGCATTGGGGGGGGGGGCTGCGGTTTTGATTGATGAAAAGGTATTTTTTTCCGCTGTTAAAATATTGGCCAACCCAAACGGGAGGCATGTGATTGTTAGTGGGTCATTGGCAGGTACTCCGGTGGTCCTGGTTAATTGGGATGCACTGAATTTGGACAATGCAGCTTTTGTTCGCAAGTTGCTAACTTCTGTTCCTGACCTGGATACACACCAGTTAATTCTGGGGTGGGGGCTTTAATTGTGTATTGGACCCTGGACTGGATAGATCGATACCTCAGTCTTTGAGTGCTTCGGGAGCGATAAAATTATTAGCTTCTATGGAACAGAAGGAGGGCTAGGGTGGGGGGCAGACTTGTGGTGATTTTTACATCCAAATGAGGACTTCTTTTTCCTCACATGTCCATCTACTCTCGGATTGACTTTTTTGTGGTGCTAGGTCTCTTTCTGGGGTGAAGAGGGCAGGATAATTGGATAATAGTTATTTCGATCATGCTCCATATTTTATGGATTTGGTGTTGGAGCCAGGCCCCCCCCCCCCCCCCCCTTTGCGGCCTTTACTGAAGCCTCTACAAATCGGAGCACCCGGAGGAGAGGTTGCCCATGATGAAATTTTTGGATGGCTTGTCCATCCCAGTGGTGGAATGGGAGAGAAGAGAGGAGTTAGAGTCCCCGTTGATCCTGGAGCAGATCATTAAATGTATGGGTTTAATGTAGTCGGGTAAGGCTCCGGGCCAAGACGGATTCCCTTTTGAATTTTGTAAGAAATTTGCAGGTGAGCTAATCCCATTGTTGTTCAAACATGTTTGACGATTCCATGACCTGGGGGGGTGGAGTATTGCAGTCACACAAGTGCAGGCATCGAACTACTTGATTTTGAAGAAGTATAAAGATCCGACAGAGTGTGTGTCATATCGTCCCATCTTGTTACTGAACGGCGACTCTTAAGTTGTTCTCTTCTGGGAATGTGTTTGGATCATGAGGGTGATCTCGGAATAGCCGACTGGTTTTGTCAAGGGCTGGCAGCTATCGGCCAACATACGTCGACTACTTAATATCGTCTAGTGGGCCTCTCAAGTCCCTGAGCTAGAGGTGATTATTTCAATGGACGCTGAAAAAGCATTTGAAATGGTAGAGTTGGGGTAGCTGTTTGAGATCCTTGGACAGTTTGGTTTTGGCGCTAAGTTTATACCATGGATCCATATTTTATACAGGGCCGCCCACTGCAAGTGTTCACAAGAATGCCCTGAGCCAATTGAATAGGCCAGGGTTGCCTATTGTCCCTGCTATTGTTTGCCTTGGCAATTGAATCACTGGTCATAGCATTGAGGTCATCTGTGGGATGGAGGGGAGAGAGAGAGCCTAGGGTGTCCTTCTATGCCGATCCTCTCTCTAATGTAGGGGAGATATGAAGCTACTTAGGAGTTTTGGTCCATCCTTGGGGTATAAGTTGAATTTGGACAGAAGCAAATACTTTATGGTGAAATCACTGGGCAGGGGAGTCAATTTGGGGATGTTGCCTTTTTGCTTGACCATGTCTAACTTTCGTTATCTGGGAATCCTGGTGGCCCACGACTGGGCCGTGCTCCATCGACTCAGTTTTGCTAGCCTGGTGAATGGGGTTAAGTTTGACTTAGAAGAAGTCGGACAACCTCTCTCAGTCTTTGGTGGGTAGGGCCCAATCGGTAAAAATGAATGTCCTCCCAAAATTATTATTTTTGTTTCAGTGTCACGCCATTTTTCTTCCCAAGTTTTTCTTTCTTAAGGTTAATAAAATGATATCTTCCTTTATTTGGGTGGGCAAGACCCCGCAGATACATAAGACATTTCTGCAGAGGGAGAGGTAGTCGGGGGAACGAACACTGCCTAATGTGTTACTTTATTAGTGGGCTGTGAACATTGAAAAAGTCAGGGGGTGTCCTAAGGATCTGGCTCTATCGGGCAGATAGAGGCGAGCTCTTGCGCAGGTCAAAGAGACACAGCCTGAGTGAGGCACAGCCTGAGTGAGGCACATCCAGAGTGGGAATTTGGAACTTGGTAATTTGGTGCAGTGAGGTAATCAGGAAAGGTAAGTGGTAAGTCTAATTCTTCTGTTTTTCAGTCAAAAGTGCAGTGTGTAGATTAGTGTCTGATTGGCTGAAGCTGCCCCCACCCTAATTGCTGAGAGGCAGTTATCTATCAGTCACCTGAGGCCTGTTCAGGGGTGAGCTGGCAAGGTGGATACAGAACTGGCTAGGTCATAGAAGGCAGAGAGTAGCAATGGAAGGATGCTTTTCTAATTGGAGGGCTGTGACCAGTGGTGTTCCGCAGGGATCAGTGCTGGGACCTTTGCTATATAAATGATTTGGAGGAAAATGTAACTGGTCTGATTAGAAAGTTTGCAGACGACACAAAGATTGGTGGAATTGCGGATAGCGATGAGGACTGTCAGAGGATACAGAAGGATTTAGATTGTTTGGAGACTTGGGCGGAGAGATAGCAGATGGAGTTTCATCTGGACAAATGTGAGGTAATGCATTTTGGAAGGTCTAATGCAGGTAGGGAATATACAGTGAATGATAGAACCCTCAAGAGTATTGAAAGTCAGAGAGATCTAGGTGTACAGGTCCACAGGTCACTGAAAGGGGCAACACAGGTGGAGAAGGTAGTCAAGAAGGCATATGGCATGCTTGCCTTCATTGGCTGGGGCATTGAGTATAAGAATTGGCAAGTCATGTTGCAGCTGTATGGAACCTGAGTTAGGCCACACTTGGAATATAGTGTTCAATTCTGGTCACCACACTACCAGAAGGATGTGAAGGCTTTAGAGTGGGTGCAGAAGAGATTTACCAGGATGTTGTCTGGTATGGAGGGCATTAGCTATGAGGAGCGGTTGAATAAACTCTGTTTGTTCTCACTGGAACGACAGAGGTTGAGGGGCGACCTGACAGAGGTCTACAAAATTATGAGGGGCATAGACAGAGTGGATAGTTAGAGGCTTTTCCCCAGGGTAGAGGGGTCAATTACTAGGGGGCATAGGTTTAAGGTGCGAGGGGCAAGGTTTAGAGTAGATGTACGAGGCAAGTTTTTTTACACAGAGGGTAGTGGGTGCCTGGAACTCGCTGCCGGACGGTGGAAGCAGGGACAAGAGTGACATTTAAGGGGCATCTTGACAAATACATGAATAGGATGGGAATAGAGGGATACGGACCCAGGAAGTGTAGAAGATTGTAGTTTAGTCGGGCAGCATGGTCGGCACGGGCTTGGAGGGTCGCAGGGCCTGTTCCTGCGCTGTACATTTCTTTGCTCTTTGTTCTTTGTTCTTGGTACTAGATTGAAGGCTTTGGTTACTGCTGCACTTCCATTTCCCCCCGCAAAATTTCATTCAAGTCCGATAGTGATGGCCACACTCAGGATTTGGAGACAGTCCAGGCAATATTTTAAGCTGGGCTCCATGTCAATGTTAGCCCCAATCTGAAGACATCATCTCTTTGTACTGGAGGCTTTGGATTTGTCATTCGAGTCAGGGGCAGGGAGGGGTTGGAGAGGTTTGGGGACATGTTTATAGAGGGGAAATTCGCCACTTTGAGGAGCTGCGTGATAAATTCCAACTCCCATTTAGACTTTTTCAGGTCCGTGACTTTTTTCACAAGGAGATTCCTTCTTTTCCTCTGGCATCTTTATCCTCTCTTTTGGAGAAGATCCTTTCGCTGGCTGAGTTGGAGAGGGGAGGATTTTGGATATTTGTGGTCAGATCATGTCAGTGGAGCAGGCTCCGTTCGATGAGGTAAAAAGGAAATGGGAGAGGAGCTGGGTCCGGTTTTTGATGGGGGTGGTGGGGGGCGGGTTGTGGAGTGAGACTCTTCACAGGGCCAATTCTGCTTCCTAATGTGCAAAGCTCAGCTTGATTCAGTTTAAGGTGGTGCACAGGTCACATCTGACCAGGACTCAGATGAGTGAGTTTTTTCTGGGGCTGGAGGATAGCTGCAAGTGTTGTTCGAGGGAGCTGGCCAATCATACGCACGTTTCCTGGTCATGTCCTAAACTTGGAAGCGTCTGGGGGTCCTTCTCAACACAATGTCAGGAATTCTTTTTTTAAAAATAAATTTAGAGTACCCAATTCTTTTTTTCCAATTAAGTGACAATTTAGCGTGGCCAATCCACCTACCCTGCACAACGTTTTGGGTTGTGGGGGTGAGACCCACGCAGACAATGTGTAAACTCCACACGGACAGTGACCCGGGGCCGGGATCGAACCCGGGTTCTTGGCGCCGTGAGACAGCAGTGCTAACCACTGTGCCACCCCTTATGTCAGGGATTCTTGGGATTGAGCTGGAACCTTGTCCGCTGGTGGGCATTTTCGGGATTTTGGACTCGCCGGAGCTGCAGACAGGGGTGAAGGCGGATGCCTCATTGTTAGCCCTGGGGCGGGTTCTGCTTGGGTGGAGGACTCCGGTTCCACCCAGTCCCTCATCCTGGTTGAGTGACTGAGGCACGATCAATTGAACAAAGACTAGAGTTGGATACAACTGAGGCTTTATTGCTCTAAGATGTGTGGCCTCCCACAGCAGCTAGCGAAATGGCCGCTGAATGGAGGACACTCCTATTTATACTCCGCCTGCTGGGCGGAGCCAGCAGGCAGGGACTACCGGCGAACCTGTAGTACAGGTCCTACCTTACATCACCTAATACAGGTGCAACAGTGGTTTACCACATTCACCCCCTGTTATAATTGAGTCCTGCGGGGTGTTGGAGAACTATATACAGCAATGAATTTATATTTACAGCATTTGATCAGAAAAAAAAATGTCTTTTGAAGTCCGGTGCCAGTTAGAGATTTAAGCGGTCTGGTGCCTTGATGTTCTGCTGGAGCGACGTAGCGGTGGCAGCAATGTCAATGCTGGCCTGATGTTCGGTGACTCCGGGAGCGTGCCGAAATCCTCTTCATCCTCGGGCGTGGGCAGGGGAAGGACGGGTGGTCCTGGTGGGGTTGATGCTGGGAGCGCCGGGGGAGAGGAGGGTGGTGCTGGGCCGGAGAGGTGTGTGTGTGGAACCTGCTGGTGCCAGGTCCCTGAGGGAGACAGTATCTTGGCGGCCGTCGGGGTACGTCACGTAGGCATACTGAGAGTTGGCATGGAGCAATTGCACCCTTTCCACCAATGGGTCCGCCTTGTGGAGGCGGACGTGCCTACAGAGCAGGACTGGCCAAAAGACGTTCATGGGGTGTGTTGTTAGTAGCGGTGCACAGCAGTAACCGAATGGAGTGGAGTGCATCAGGGAGGACCTCCTCCCAGTGAGAGGCTGGGAGGTTCCTGGACCATAGGGCCAGTTGGACGGCCCTCCAAACCGTCCCGTTCTCCCTCTCTACCTGCCCGTTTCCCCGGGGGTTATAGCTGGTCGCCCTGCTGGAGGCGATACTCCTGCTGAGCAGGAACTGACGCAGCTCATCGCTCATGAATGAGGATCCCCTGTCACTGTGGATGTAGGCGGGGAAACCGAACAGAGCGAAGATAGTGGTTAGGGCTTTGATGACGGTGGCAGACGTCATATCGGGGCATGGGATGGCGAAGGGGAACCTGGAGTACTCATCGACCACAATGAGAATATCCGTGTTTCGGTCAGTGGAGGGGAGGGGCCCTTTGAAATCCCGCTGAGGCATTCAAAGGGGCGAGAAGCCTTCACCAGGCACGCACGGTCCGGCCGGTAGAAGTGCTGCTTGCACTCCGCACAGACCTGGCAGTCTCTGGTGATTATCCGTACTTCCTCGACAGAGTAGGGCAGATTGCGAGCCTTTATGAAATGGTACAACCGTGGTTAGATCCCGGGTGACAAAGGCTGTCGTGCAGGGTCCAGAGGCGGTCTACCTGTGCGCTGGCACATGTACCTCGGGAGAGGGCATCTGGGGGCTCGTTGAGTTTGCCGGGGCGATACAAAATCTCGTAATTATAGGTGGAGAGCTCAATCCTCCCACCGCAAGATTTTATTGTTTTTGATCTTGCCCCCGCTGTGTGTTATTGAACAAGAAGGCTACCGACCGTTGGTCAGTGAGGAGAGTGAATCTCCTGCCAGCCAGGTAATGCCTCCAATGCTGCACAGCTTCAACGATAGCTGGGCCTCTTTTTCGACGGATGAGTTCCGAATTTCTGAGGCATGAAGGGTGCGGGAAAAGAATGCCACGGGTCTGCCTGCCTGATTGAAGGTGGCGGCTGGGGCGACGTCTGATGCGTCGCTCTCTACTTGAAAGGGCAGTGTCTCGTCTACTGCATGCATCCCGGCCTTGGTGATATCGGCTCTGATACGGGCGAAGGCTTGCTGTGCCTCAACCGTCTGGGGAAAATGGGTGGACTGAATGAGTGGGCGGGCCTTGTCCGCATAGTTTGGGACCCACTAGGCGTAATACGAGAAGAACCCCAGGCTGCGTTTGAGGGCGTTGGGGCAGTGGGGGGGGGGGGGGGGGAAAGCTCCATGAGGGGGCGCATGCAGTCGGGATCGGGCCCCAGAACTCCGTTCTGGACCACATAGCCGAGGATGGCTAAGCGGGTCATGCTAAACACGCACTTCTCCTTGTTGTAGGTGAGGTTGAGGAGAGTGGTGGTGTGGAGAAATTTGGCAAGGTTGGAATCATGGTCCTGCTGGTCATGGCCGCAGATGGTGACGTTGTCTAGGTGCGGGAAGGTGGCCCGTAAACCGTACTGGTCGACCATTCGGTCCATCTCCCTTTGCAAGACCGAGACCCCGTTAGTGACGCCGAAGGGAACCCTGAGGAAGTGATAGAGCCGAACATCCGCCTCGAAGGCAGTGTATGGACAGTCGGATTTACGGATGGGGAGCTGGTGGTCGGCGGATTTTAGGTCTATCGTTGAGAAGACCCGGTACTGTGCAATCTGATTGACCATATCAGATATGCGTGGGAGGGAGTACGCGTTGAGCTGCGTGTACCGATTGATGGTCTGGCTGTTGTCCACGACCATCCTGTGTTTCTCCCCAGTTTTAACGACTACCACTTGAGCTCTCCAGGGGCTGTTGCTGGCCTCGATGATGCCCTCCCGAAGCAGCCGCTGGACCTCGGACCTGATGAAGGTCTTGTCCTGGGTGCTGTACCGTCTGCTCCTGGTGGCGATGGGTTTGCAATCTGGGGTTAGATTGGCAAAGCGGGAAGGTGGATCAACCTTTAGGGTCGCGAGGCCGCACACAGTGAGGGGTGGTAGGGTCCCGCCGAATTTGAGGGTTTGGCTCTGGAGGTTACACTGGAAGTCCAAGCCGAGTAGCAGGGCAGCGCAGAGGTTAGGGAGGATGTAGAGGCGGAAGCCGCTGAATTCTAAGCCCTGGACCGTGAGTGTGACCGTGCAGAACCCCCGGATCGTGGCGGAATGGGATTCCGGAGGCCAGGGAAATTCTTTGGTTGGCGGGGTGTACCGCGAGGGAGCAACGCCTTACCGTATCCTGGTGTATGAAGCTTTCGGTGCTCCCGGAGTCCAGCAGGCAAGAGGTCACGTGGCCATTGATTTTCACACTGGTTGATGCGGTGGCCAGGTTGTGCGGACGAGACTGGTCGATCGTCAGTGAGACGAGTCGTGGTCGGTCATCGCTGATGTCGGATGATGGGGAGCCTGGGGGGCCCAGGTCCTGGAATGCTGTTGGTGTCATGTCCCGTGGGGGAGACAAGATGGCGGCATCTGAAGTTCCTGTGGGGGACAAAATGGCGGCGCCCATGGGCCGCACGTTGCGGGGTTTGGACAAGATGGCGGCGCCCATGGGCCGCATGTGGACTGAGGGGGAGAAGATGGCGGTGCCCATTGGCCGCGCATGGTCCGGGGAGATGAAGATGGCGGCGCCCATTATGTGTAGGCTAGGGGGCGATAGCGGAGACTGCGCGGGCCTGGCACACCGCGGCGAAGTGCCCCTTTTTGCCGCAAGCCTTGCAAAGGGCAGCGTGGGCTGGGCAGCGTTGGCGAGGGTGTTTCTGCCGGCTGCAGAAGTAACATCGGGGACCCCCCGGGTGTGCGAACTGGTGTGTGGCACAGGCGTACTGGCTGGGTAAGGCCCCGCTGGGGCGGCCGTCCGTGGGGTCCACGTGGCTGGTGGGGTAGGCCTGAATGTTACGTGAGGCAACCGTCATGGAGAGCGCTGGCGAGGGTGCTTCTGCTGGTTGCAGAAGTAACATCGGGGACCCCCGCGGGTGCGGTGGGATGCTTTGTTTCAGCCAGGTCGAGTGTGGCCCCTTCTAACAGTCTTTGGTGTATGAGGTCCGACCCAATCCCCATTACGAACGCGTCCCGCATAAGAAGGTTGGAATGTTCGGTGTCCGTAACGGCCCGACAGTCACAGTCCCGGACGAATGGGATTAGGGCCTGCCAGAAGTCTTCTATGGACTCACCAGGGAGTTGAGAGCGAGTGGCGAGTACGTGCCTGGCGAAGAGCGTGTTCGTCTTCTGTGCGTAGTTTTCTTTGAGAAGCGCCATGGCGTCGGCGTAGTTTAGGGCGTCCTGGATCAGAGAAACACGTTGGAGCTCAACCTTGAGTACAGGATCTGTATCTTCTGAGCCTCCGGAACAGGGGTGGTCGCTGAGTTGATATATGTCTCGAAGCAAGCTAGCCAGTGATTAAAGCCCTTTTTGGCGTTGCTTGATTGCGGATCCAGCTGCAGGCGATCTGGTTTGATTCGGAGGTCCATCTTTTAGAAAATCTTAGAGCAATAAATTGAGGCACGATCAATTGAACAAAGACTAGAGTTGGATACAACTGAGCCTTTATTGCTCTAAGGTGTGTGGCCTCCCACAGCAGCTGGCAAAATGGCTGCTGAATGGAGGACATGCATATTTATACTCCACCTACTGGCCAGCAGGCATGGACTACTGGCAAACCTGTAGTACAGGTCCTACCTTACATCACCTAATACAGATGCAATAGTGGTTTACCACAGTGACCTTATTGAGTTTTTGTATTTAGAGAAGGTCAAGTACAGCATGAAGGGTTAGAAGGGTTCTAGTTGAGATGGCAGCCATTAATTTCCTATTTTAAGGAGCGAGTCACTGTCAGCTGCTTGGGGGGGGGGGGTGTTTAATTAAGTTTTGTTCTCTGTTTGGGGGGGGGTGGGATTGGGAGGGTGGTTATGTTTTGAGTTGTATTTGTTATGTGTCTTACTGTGCTATAATGAACATTTTTCTTAATAAAAATATTTTTTATCGGATAATAATTGGCTGAAGTGCACTATTTTTGTGAGAGAACCTACCCTACCACTAATGTTTTTTTCTTAAGACGTACTGACCTTTCAAAAAGAACAGTTTAAGGTAGACCTGTTCACTAAAAATAATGTACAATGTGTTCATATAAAATTACAGTAGATGCTGTTTTAATAAAGTCATTAACACGTTTGAAATAAATTACGTGACAAACTTATGAAAACTTACCAATGCGTGCACCAAACATAGCCAAGAAATGAATTTAATCCCATTGTTTATCCTCAATGGCATGTCAACAACTACATATATTAATGAAGAGAACAAGGCAAGGGATTTCCTGGATTTTTGCACAGTCGGGGATGATAGGAGGGAAAGGAGAAAGATCCACAGCAACCTTCGAGAAATGGCATCAGAAAAATTACGTTATTTAGAACCTCTGCGGAAATTCTCTCCTGATTGTTCCTGAGAGATGTTTAAAGAAATAGCATGGTGTATCAAGATAAATATAAAAGTAAGGTGCAGGAGACATAAAATATTTAGAGTACCCAATTCATTTTTTTTCCCCAATTAAGGGGCAATTTAGCATGACCAATCCACCCACCCAGTACATCTTTGGGTTGTGGGGATGAGACCCACATGGGAGAATGTGCACATTCCACACGGACAGTGACCCGAGGCCGGGATCGAACCCGAGTTCCTCGGCGCGGTGAGGCAGCAGCGCTAGCCACCACATCACCGTGCCGCCCTGAGATAAAATATTATTGATTCATGGATTACAAATGATCTATTTGAGGCAAAAATGTTTTACTGAACGAGTGGCATTTCTGCAGTTTTTTTAAAAACAGCCTTTATAAGCTTTAGTGTGCAATGTTTGAAGCACTTTTTTTATCACTACACCGTTTTAAATACTTTGGGAAGTCCATGTTTTTAAGCAGTACAAGCTTGTGTTAAATGCCTCGGATAGTATATTTCATGCTTGAGGTGGTACAAGGTGAAAGAAGACATGCTAGGGTGATCAGCAGGAATTAGAACATGCCTATAGACCTTGGGGAAACCAATGACTGTTGCAGAACGTCGTCATCTGTAGCAAGTGGAACTTTGAATTTAAATTTTATATTACTTATTTATTTCAAGTGGATGTTCTCAGCAGCTGTGGTAGTTGAACCTCTTTCATTAATATGTACCAGTGTATACCTGCAGACCTTAGGAAACTAATGACTATCGCAGAACTTTGTCATCTGTAACAAGCGGAACTTTGCTTTTAAATTTTACATTGCTTGATTATTTTATAATATGATCTCGGTGATTTTGGAGTTCACCTTCCTTCATTAATATGCATCAGTCTGATAGAGGTCATGTAAAGGAGGCAAATCTTTGAAGGACAGATTCATGATCAAGCTGGGTGTTGGCTGTTGGTTTTACAAACGTACTACACCTAGCAATGAGGCATTAACTGAAACTCTTTAATATTAAAATGCTGCTTATTTGAAACGTTGGCAAAGAGGGAAAGTTGTTGTTTTGTTTCTTTCTTTAATATTTTCTTGTGTTTTGCATTACAAATTTTATCTGTGGGTTTGATTTTTGTATATGATCAGCATGATAAGTCACTTCAGTGGCGCTAAAAGTTTTGTCCCTACACCCGACTAAAATTTATGTCGAACTGGTGTAAACCGAAAGAAAGATGCAACAAAGAAAGAATTTGCATTTAAAGAGTCACAACATCCAAAAAGCCAGTGAAGTGTTTTGTGAAATTTAGTCACGGCTGTACCATAGAGAAATATGGCAACCCAGTTCACTGCCTATAGCTGCATCAGAGAAGTGGCAGATTCTCTTTCTGTCAGGAGTTTGTGTTTGTCTGGCCAGAGAGGAGCAGGCGGAGCAAGCAGGTAGAGTGAGGACTTGGCTTTGCCAGGATAACAGACTTTCCAATGGTGCACACACACACACACATACAACTATGCACGCACTGCATCTAAATACTCAGACCAATCGCTGAATGTGTGGTTGATGTGTGACCACACTCGGCACACGCTGTTGAATGCTCGCTTTCCTGGCAGCAGTCATGACGTTTTCATTCTAAACCAGGCAATTGTTTCTTCAGGACTTGAACCACCTTGTCAACCCAGAGGGTATCTGCTGGGCAGCAATGGCTACCGTCTTTATAATTGGTTCATGAATTTTTCTCTGTGACCTAACCATATATGGCCACACAATGAGAGCCAGGCTACCATGTGAAACAACATAGGGCAGAGCATTGAAGTGCTGGCACAACAATTCTGTTGCTTGGTCCACATCAAAGGAATGGTAGGACTGTGACCATCACAGTATCGTCTTGGCCACAATACTGAAATAAAAGCCAGCAAGAAATTTTCCATACCAACTTTATCCAACAAACCATCCAAAATATTCAGTTTACAAGTGAACCGATTACCCCTGTGCCTGTCTTGTGCATACCTTGCCTTCCTAGTGACCCTATACAGAGCTAAGCCAGTGGCTGCAGCATGGGTGGTGGAAGGCCACTGATCTTCATTGGGAGAATCTGCAGATGCCTTTGCAGGGTGACCTTCAGCAGTTCTGGCCCTGAAGACTGCACCATCTCAGGATGGTTGGTAGCAGCCTGGTCTGGCTGATGGACAACAAGAAGGACATGGTCAGAGCAGCAGTGGGGAGGCACCTCAGCAATAATTTGCTGGAGCATAGGTTGCTGGACTGCTGTGAGACTCTGCAAAATCCTTTGAGCAGCCAAACGGCAATACTTTGAACCTCCAGGAAATCAATCTGTGATTCTATTACCTCAATCTGATATTCCACTGCAGTAATGGAAACTGAGACATCGATCATCAGATGTAGCATCAGGTCAGGTCCACAAGAGTTCTCATGAAATTCACCACCAATTCACAATGAAAAGGCTTTAAGCTCTGCACAAAACCATGTGTCAAGCTGGATTCCTCTGCTCCATGACATCAGATGTTCTAGCAGACCTGAAAATGCATCAAGTGTTTCTGTGTGCATGCCCATCAGTCTTCTCTTGTACTGCATTCCATCAAAGTCCTTATCTGAGTCCCCTACGGCAGAACCTGTCTGATACTATGTCCCCTGTATGGAGAGCTGACAGTTGCACCATCCTTTCAACTTAATTTGGCTACAGCCCAATTGAGCCCAGTGACTCACCGTGTGCAGGTCCTGCCTCTATATGCTACCCCATAAAGTACATGGGTTGCCTCTAATGGTGGCTGAGAGTGTCAGATTCAGCTACGGTATTTCTTCTTCATCAGTCTCTTTCTCCTTTTGTACTTTATCTTCCCACACCAATGCTTGACCAGGTAGCAGTTCTTGTGTATCAGAAGGAATAAAAACAAGTTTCAGATTGGTGGTGGGGTGGGGAGGGGAGGGGGGTAGGGGGGTGGGGGGGTGGCAGGCTTGTGGTGTGTAGTCAATGGGGTATTGAATGGAAAGAATATTGAACAGAGTGCAGAACAAGCTCTCAATTGCACTATTGCCAATCTTGCAGTCCCACCCAAGACAGATTAATACCCCAAAGTTCTGAATTCCCGCATGGCTGAAAGACACCTGGAACTGCAAAGTTGTCACCCTCAACTGCTGGGCGTGCACCTCATATCCAGCGAACATTGCATTATAGTTGCTGGTATTTGTACCTACCAAGCGCCTGATGCTTCAATCAACATGGGCACATCATTATTGAGCTGTTGCGACTTCAATAAAGAGCACAGAGAGAGGTGAGACTTCAATAAAGAGTAGACAGAGAGGCAACACTTCAATAAAGAACAGAGAGAGAGAGAGGTGAGACTTCAATAAAGAGCACAGAGAGAGGCGAGACTTCAATAAAGAGCAGAGAGAGAGAGGCGAGACGTCAATAAAAAATAGAGAGAGGTGAGACTTCAATAAAGAGCGCAGAGAGTGTAGTGATCTCTGTATGTGCATGTACATAAGGGGGTAATGTGTAATCAGTAGCACCACATGAGCACTAGAGGGCCAGACCAACAGAGGTATAAAGGCAACCCCATTGGGTCTCTCTCTCTCTTTTGGATGGACTGTGACCAGGACAGGAGGATCAGATTAGCTCAGATGGTTAGTGGAGTCAAGTGGAGTTACTGTAGTTAGATCTTGTTAACCTTATCACTAGTATCAATGAAGCAAAGAACTCACACAATTATTGTTATAGTTACTCAATAAACCTTTTGTTACTACTAAACGAGTTTGTGTCTTCTTCATCGAGATTCAGAAGACCTAATCAGTAACCAAGGTTTGAGTAACACATATTAAACTCTGTAGTATATCAAGATAATACAGGAGTGTAATAAAAGAGAGAGTGAGACTTCAATAAAGAGCAGAAAGAGAGAGAGGCGAGACTTCAGTAAAGAACAGAGAGAGAGAGGTGAGACTTCAATAATGAACAGAGAGAGAGAGAGGTGAGACTTCAATAAAGAACAGAGAGGGAGAGAGAGGTGAGACTTCAATAAAGAACAGAGAGAGAGAGAGAGGTGAGACTTCAATAAAGAGCAGAGAGAGAGGCAAGACTTCAATAAAGAGCAGAGAGAGAGAGGTGAGACTTCAATAAAGAGCAGAGACCAGGAAAGAGAGAGGCGAGACTTCAATAAAGAGAAGAGAGAGAGAGAGAGGCGAGACTTCAGTAAAGAGCAGAGAAAGGCAATATTTCAATAAAGAACAGAGAGAGAGGTGAGACTTCAATAAAGAGCATAGAGAAGAGAGAGGTGATACTTCAATAAAAAGCAGAGAGAGAGACGAGACTTCAATAAAGAGCAGAGAGAGAGGCGAGACTTCAATAAAGAGCAGAAAGAGAGAGGCGAGACTTCAATAAAGAGCAGAGAGAGCGAGTAGAGAGGGAGAGACGACCAATAAAGAGCAGAGAGATAGAGGAGAGAGAGAGAGGCAGGCAAGACTTCCATAAAAAACAGAGAGCGAGAGAGAGGTGAGACTTAATACAGAGGGTAGAGAGAGAATGAAGACTTCCATAAAGAGGTGAGAGAGTGAGGCGAGACTTAATAGAGATTAGAGAGAGGGAGGTGAGACTTAAGAAAGAAGGTAGAGAGAGAAACAAGACATCAATAAAGAGCGATGAGAAGGACGTTAAACTTAATATGGAGCACGGAGAGAAAGAGGCAAGACTTCAATAAAGAGCGGAGTGAGAGAGAGAGACTTCAATAAAGAGCGGAGAGAGAGGGAGGCGAGACTTCAATAAAGAACAGAGAGATAGAGGTGTAGTAGTGGCAGCATCTAGAGGAGAGTGCAAGAGGAGAACACCAGAACAGTCAGCAACACCTAGAGCTGGAGTAGGGGCTATAAAGGAGAGAGATGATTGGTAAATAATGGGAAAGTTGTGTTTCTCCAATTTAAAACTATGTTAAGGAAAGGTAAGAGTTCCAGCTTTTCAAAAAATAACTTAAATAATTCTTTGACTTGGAATAAATTTAATGCAGCATTTTTTAATTGAAAGTATGATTAGGGAGCTTAGACCCGTGTTTTGCGCAGCCTGCAGTATGTAGGAATTCCTAGACCCTCCGTGTAATCTGGATGACCACATTTGCAGGAAGTGACACCAGTTTAATCAGCTTGAGAGCCAGATTTCTGAGCTTGAGCATTGGTTGGAGGCACAGCGGTGCATACGTGAGGCTGAGAGGTTTGTGGATAACACGTTTTTTTAGATGTGATCACCCCGCACCTTAAGTAAGTGCAGTCAGAGAGGGAATGTGTGACCACCAGTCTGGAGGAGGGCAGGCAGGTGGTCAGGAAAGCCCCAGAGTGCATCTCACTCAATAACTGTTTTTCTGTGTTGGAAAAGTGAGAGTGACGGTTCCTCTGGGGCGTGCAGAGGAATGAGGTCCTACAGCAAGAATTTAAGGAGCTAGGTAGCAGATTGAAAAGCAGGATCTCAAAGGATGTATTCTCTGGATCACTCCCGGTGTCACGTGTCAGTGAGTATAGGAATAGGAGGATGAATGTGCGGCTGAAGAGATGGTGTAGGAGGAAGAGCGTTAGTTTCCTGGATCATTGGGTCCATTTCTGGGGAAAGTGGGGCCTGTAGAAGTCGGATGAGTTGCACCTGATTTGAAATGGGACCAATATCCTTGTGGGGAGGTTTGCTTGTGCTGCTGGGGTGGGGGGTTAAACTAATTTGGCAGAGAGATAGATCACAGTGTGGAGGTACAGTAGGGGGCCATGTACAGCTAAAAAATAGAAGAAAACCCAAGTCAGTCTGGAAGGCAGAGCAAAGATAGACATATTAAGCCACAGGGGGATATGGCAGGGCCGGATGACATTTATTTTATTGCAAGGAGTCTTATGGGTAAGGCCGATGAACTGAGGGCATTGATTAACACATGGGAGTATGATATTATTGCTGTCACAAAGACATGGCTGAAGGAGGGGCAGGACTGGCAGCTCAGTATTCCGGGGTATAGAATCTTCAGTGTACATTAGTGATCTAGATGGGAATGTGGGTGGTGAGATACGTAAGTTCTTAGATGACACAAACATTGGTGGTATGGTAAAAAGTGAAGAGGAAAGCCTTAGACCACAGGGTTATATAGATGGGCTGTTCAGATGGGCTTTTCAGAACAGTGGCACAATAATTAGCACTGCTGCCTCACAGTGCCAGGGACCCGGGTTCGATTCTGGCATTGGGTGACTGTGTGTGTGGAATTTGCTCATTCTCCCCATGTCTGTGTGGGTTTCCTCTGGGTGCTCTGTTTTCCTCCCACAGACCAAAGATGTCAAGGTTAGGTGGGGTTTCGGGGATTGGGTGAGGGAGTGAGCCTAGGTAGGGTGTTCGTTCGGAGGATGGTGCCGACTTGATGGGCCGAATGGTCTCCTTCTGCACTGTCAACATTCTATGATTATAAATGGAATTTAGCCCTGAAAAGCATTTTGGAAGGACTAACATGGAAAGGGAGTACATAATGAACGGTGGGACACTAGGAAGTACAGAGGACCAGAGGAATATTGGGGTGCATGGCCATAGGTCCCAGAAGGCAGCAGGACAGGTAGATAAAGTGGTTCAGAAGGCATATGGGATACTTGCCTTTATTAGTTGTGGCATAGAATATGGGAGCAGGAAGATTATGATGTAGCTGTGTAAAACACTCATTAGGCCACAGCTCGAGTGCTGTGTGCAGTTCTGGTCACCACACAAGAGGAAGGATGTGATTGCACTATAAAGGGTGCAGAGAAAATTCACGAGGACGTTGACTGGGCTGAAGTGTTTCAGCTATGGGGTTATGGTTAGGCTGGGGTTGTTTTCCTTAGAGTAAAGAAGGCTAAGGCGG
This sequence comes from Scyliorhinus torazame, assembly GCF_047496885.1. Lineage (NCBI taxonomy): Eukaryota > Metazoa > Chordata > Chondrichthyes > Carcharhiniformes > Scyliorhinidae > Scyliorhinus > Scyliorhinus torazame. The sequence goes on along the minus strand of NC_092714.1, from coordinate 43,749,600 downwards.
GGGGGACCTGACTAAAGTGTATAAAATTCTGAAGGGAATAGATAACGTAAATAGGGATAAACTTTTCCACTTAGCTGAGGGGTCAATAACCAGGGGGCATAGAGTTAAGGTAATGGGCAGAAGATTTAGAGGGGATCAGAGGAAAGGCTTTTTCACCCAGAGGGTGAACTCATTGTCTGAAAGGGTGGCAGAGGCGGGAACCCTCACAACAATTAAGAAGCATTTAGATGAACACCTGAAATGCCATAGTCTACAAGGCTATGGATCAAGTGCTAGAAAATGGGATTAGAGTAGATAGGTGCTTGATGGCCAGCACAGACACGATGGGCTGAAGGTCCTCTTTCTGTGCTGTAAACTCTATGATTCTATGTTATTTGAGATATTAAACAACTTGGCCAGAGCTCTGGAGGCATTTCACAGCCAATTTATTTCACAGGTGCTAGTGCCAATTCCAAGCTGTGCCTTCAGGGCAATCTTGTGAAGAATTAGTCATTTGTCTCCTAAAAAAAGCAAACCGCACCTTAAACTGTAGGTGTGCTCCCCAGATGCATTAAATGTTTCTATGGCAACAGAGAAGCAGGTTTCAGTCAGCATTCTACCCACTCAAGTCAATGGATAGAAAATTCGACAACTTATATCAATGCAGCATGACCAACAGGTGCAGAAAGTAACTAAGAAAGCTAATGGAATGTTGACCTCCATAGCGAAGAGGTGAGTATGTAAAGAGGAGGAAAATATGCCTCACAGAGCCTTACTCAGACCCTGTGACGAGTACTGTTTTCGATTTTAGGCACCAAAGCTCCAAAAGGTACACTGACCTTAAAACGATCAGAGGGAATTCACTAGATCAATGCCAGGGCTTAATGGGTCAAATTATGAGGACTGATTGTATTCGCTTGACTTGTGTTCCCTTGGATATAGAATGCTGAGGGATGACCTAATTTAATTGTGTAGGATGACATAAAGGAGTTTATAGCTTCGATACAAAGAAGTTGTTTCCTCTGGTGAGAGAATCCAGCACAAGGGGTTTGAAACTTAGAGCAACGCCTCATTGGGGTAAAATCAGGAAGCAATCTTTTACAGAAGAGCTGGAGGAAATCTGAAACTTCCTCTCCAGAGACGCTGGGTCAATTGAAATAACCAAAACTGGGATTGAAAGAATTTATTCGATAAGGGTATTAAGGGTGGGTAAATGGAGCTCAGGCACAGATCAACCATGATATAATTGGATGGCTGAAATGGGCCTGGAGACTAAATGCCAGACTTCAATTCCATTGTTTCTGGACTGGTTGAGTGGGTGGGTGCCTTGTTCAAAGGCATTCAGTGCCTGATTGAGGGAACCGGTTTTAAGGGGGCATCCACTCAAACCCACTCCCCTGCCCTTTCTCCCTCCTGCTTTTCTCCCCCGCTAGCTGGCTACTCTCTCTCCACAGCCCCATCCCTCCCTCCCTCACACGTGGCTTGGGTGCATTACTGGCAGTAGCCTCCGCTCCCAGTGGTACTGGCAACAATTGAGAGCTGCCAGACTCTAATTGTGGGGGGTGGGGGGAAGCAGCTCTCGGGATGGGATTTCCGACCCCGGGGTTCTAAATCCCCGAGAAGGCCCGCCTACGAAGAAGGCCTGGTGGACACATCATTCTGTCCGACCTTCCGCAGCAGAGGCAACAGAGGAACTCCCGCCAGTGGGTGTGACCCTCCCCCCGCTCTCTTGTTGCCCAAACTAAATTATGCCGTGGAATTGCAATAAATATGGGAGAGGCAGGAAGGGGAGAGTGTTAATTGTTGAACTAAACGGAGGCAGAGAGGAGAGAGCTGCAGGGGAATTGGAGATCAAGAGGAGAAGAGTGTTAGGGTGACAGAACTGGAGAGGACAACAGGCCAAGGCAACAGGACTGGAGTGAGTGGATGACACATGTGGAGAGTCTTAGGTCAGACAGCTCCCTATGCATTGTACATTGACAAATCTAAAATTGTCAGCTTATAGTAGCTATTCCAGGACAGATAAATACCAAGGCTGCCAATTCCCTCCTGTATTTTTCTCTCTGGATATGGCAGGAGTCCCTTCCTTCGAGCTATATGCCTCCAACCTCTCAGGTCAATGATTCACAGAGTGAGGAATCATCGTCAAGAAACCTCATACTAACCATCCAGTGATATATTGCACAGACCGAACAAACAGCCCTTCTCATTCAGTGAGATTGATGTTACACGCTAGAATACTGACCCCTCATAAAGATGTTGTAAAGTATTGGCCGATAATGGAACCCAAAATATTCATGTGTTTGCTGAATGAGGAGTGTGTCTGTTTAATCGAACACTTAATGTTCTTTATTTTATATTGGCTTGTAATATGCAGGATGATCTCATCTCACAATGAATAATCATCATTCTGAAGTTTTACTTATTTATTTACTGTTATCGAATACTTGTGCAAGGGTTACCATTTAAACTCTTGCTGAGTGGTAGCATTATTGCCATTAAATCAGAAGGCCACAGATTGAATGAACGAACCCAGAGATTTAGCGCGCACAATCTAAGATCAGCAAAGTGAAGCAGACAATATTGTATATTAAAAGATGTCAAGAGGTGAAGGTGTTACATTCGTGACCACACATGTTTGCCGTAAAATATAGAGGCTATTTGACCTGAATTGCTTTTCAGTCGCACAATCTGACAACAGGAAAAGAGAAGGCAAACTTACCGAAAAGAATCCTAACCATCAGAAATAATACTGAATGATTCTATTACAAACAAAGTTGAGGACACCCAGTATGGCAGACCAGCAGGACTAATCTTAGTTCCTCCCCCTGCCGCAGTTAGATGAGCTCAGATACGGGAAACAATGTAAAATTATTAGTCATGGGATGGGGTCCAAAAATACTGAATATCAATGAGAACTCCACTTATACCGTCAAGACAAGGACTACAGCAGTGATCTAAAAGGTTGCACCACACGCCGCAACAATCTGCTGATAACTACAGTCAGGGTATTTTACATCCATAGATTATATTTACCTTCTCAATGGGGAATAGTTTCAATCATTTTGATTAGATAATGGACTGTGCCTTGTAATTTTACTGAACCATGGACTGGATTCTCCGATTCTGGGACTGTCCCCATGCTGGCGTAGGAACGGTGATGTTTTACGCCAGAAAAAATGGCGCGAAACAGCCACCGATTCCCCGTTTTGCTGGGGGCTAGCAGGGTAGAGCACCCGGCTCTAGCTGCTGATATGCCCCAGAGAATTGGCAAGTCCCTGGCCGCCCATGCGCACGGCGGCGGTTTGCAGCGACCGCGCCGTGCTATATGGCTGCGGCCGCTTGCCGACCCGGCCCGTGAAATAGGCCCCCCTTCGGCCGGCTCGTGCACCCCGGACCACACCTCCACAGTGCCCCCAGCCCCGAATAATGTCCCCCTTTGCCCGCGGATCGGCTCTCCCCTGACTATGGCGGCGCTGGACTGAGTCCGCAGCCGCCACACCGAGTTCCCGGTGGATGAGACCATGAGAGACCCACGCCGTCAGTGGGGGGGCGGAGGATCGTGGGCGGGCCTCAGGCAATGTCCTGAGGCTGTCGATACGTGGCGCAGCGTACTCTCCGAGTACGCCACTTTGGAGGGGGTGGAGCATTGCAAAAGTGGCGCCGTCCCTGATTTGGTCGGGAACTCGCATTCTCTGGCCGGTCGCCCAGCACGAATTCAGCGTTGGCGATCAGAGTATCCAGGCCAATGTCTCTTCATCCAACCTCATTTATTTTTCAGGTCTAGGGTTGTAATGATGCATACACAATGGTGTAAAATTAAGGTTGACCAGTTCTTTTCATAGGTAAATATTATGTATGATATAACACATAAACATATCAATGTTGTACTGTGTCTTGCTCTTCTACATTTGAATTTGAATCGGGAGAAGACAGTGGTCTGGACTATTCTAATACTAGTTCCAGTACAATGCAATGTCCTCAAAAACCACTTCACTTTAGCGTTAACATGTTATAGAAAAAACAGAAAAATACAGCACAGAACAGGCCCTTCGACCCACGATGTTGTGCCAACCCTTGTCCTAGATTAACCATAGATTATCATTGAATTTACAGTGCAGAACGAGGCCATTCGGCCCATTGAGTCTGCACTGGCTCTTGGAAAGAGCACCCTACCCAAGGTCAACACCTCCACCCAACACTAAGGGCAATTTTGGACACTAAGGGCAATTTATCATGGCCAATCCACCTAACCTGCACATCTTTGGATGATACCAATGTTCAGCTAATCAATCACTGTGGATTTCTGTCCTCAGTTGAACCTGATGATGGATACCGATTCTTTTCTGGTAATGCACTGTTCGCGTGGTAAACTAATAAATTTAAATCCAAATTATATTTTTGAAACAATAATTTTTGACATCAAACTTTACAGATTAGCATATCAAAAGGCCCGTTAAATAATTGTTTATTTTGTAACGTAGTCGGCACTGGAATAGCAGAGTCCTCTTCAAAACGGTAAGCCAGACAAAGGCGTTGGACTGAAGAGTAGAACAGTTAAGGCACCTTTCACATTGGACAAGAACAGTTGATAGCAGACGCGCTACTGTATTTGGAAATGAAAATGACTCAGCTCACAGCTAGCTGATGGTATTTCACACCCTTGAAAAATGTGGGTCCACAAATTAACAAACCCTGTTGCAGGAAAGTAAACATATGGGAGCATATTTCATATGTTGTAACTCTCACGTTATTGAGTGTTTATCAGAGGTGGACCACCAGTAGCACAGCGATTAGTAAAAGCGCCCAGCTACAATATACAAGGCAGTAAACCGAGGACACTCCCTGAAATAGGAACATGACAAACGGGTAAAGACACACCTTCCCACTGTACTTTATTTTGTACGATGAGTACTTGCCTTATGTGAAAGGTGCAATTGAAAGAACAGTACAGTCCCAGTAGAGTCAGTCACCCCTGCCTAAGTGTCTCTTCAAGCTAAACCAGAAACTGAACTGTTGATTTTTGTCAGTTATTTACATGGATTTGTTGTAACGGCAGTGACCATCGGCCAGTTCTCAATATGTCACAGTACTGTTTTTACACAGATTTCCCAATTCTGTGTGGTAAAAGACAACTCAAAATGATCTGTAAACCCCAAGGCCAAATATCTAAGTGAACACTGAAGGGCCATCCATCCTTCTGGACTAGAATATCACTTCGATCAATTGTACTTTGAGAAATAAATTCACTGTGATTGATGAATGTTGCTAGTAAAACTGGGAGATTCCTTTCTTCAGGCACCAATTAAATTCTGTGTCCTGTGGCAGAAGCAGAAGTTACCAACATCAATGGTTTATAAAGGCGATTGAATCAGGGCTGCATGTTATGGAAGTTTTTGGATGAGACATATACATCATATCCTGATCTTCTTTTAACTGGGGAAGTTAAACATTCAATCCATAATCTTCAACCTTTTCTCCGATTTTATCCTGTTAACTTCCATGCCGGCCCATACTATTTCCATCATAGCTATGGATACCCGTCCTTATTGACTCTCTCAGCAGTGCAACACTCAATCCTCTGCTAGACTACTGAGGCAGTCCCCTGAGTGTGCCAGGGGCTCCATGGAAGACAAACCTGCTGCTTTCTCTCAGGATGAGAGTATCCGTGCTCCCACCACTGCCACACCACCAGTGTCCTTGTTGTTGCCATCCCAAGCTGCTGCTGCCCACACCAGAGTGAAGCAGTCTGAAGCCAGACCCAAAAGACCCAGAGCTGTATGATGGGTCCTTGCAATGCAGTCTCCTCTGGTAACATTCCACTAGCCACGCTGCAGCCATTAGGGTGGAACTGCATAGGAGCAGTAGGTCAGGCAAAGAGGCCTGGTGAAAATGTCAGTGGGAGGTTTTGTGTATGACTATTATTGTCGGATGATAGTCCAGTGGGGACACTGTTATGGAGCCTGTTAGATGGATGTAACAGTGGGGAATTGTAGACCCATGGTGATAAAGGGATGTTGGGCGCGATTTTATGGCCACGTGGCGCCCGAAAAGCAGATCGTCACAACGCTGCGTGGCTGATAGAAGCTGGGAGACCCTGCACCCGGGATCTACCTAGTTTACAATGCCTCGCAAGATCGAACACGATCTGATGAAATGTTGTTATGTAAATCCTGCTTATTGTGGTTGCACTGCTGACATGCCAAGCTGGTATTTTTTTGCGTGGTGGCGATCTGGCTGGGAGTGCCCTGTGCCAATGTTGGGTGGGGTGGCTGGGGGTTGGGCACCATCCCAAAGTGCATTTGGGCTAAGGGGTGGGGGTCTGGGGTCATTTTGGGAAGCTCCAGAGATCGGGACTCTATTTACAAATGGCGTCTCGATCTGTCGCTACACTGAGGAGTTCTGTGAGTGGAGCTCCTCAGTGCACAAAACGTGTGGGGCCTTGGCCTCAGCTGCACGTTCCCCACTGAGGTCCCCTATCTAATGCGAGTGCCGCTTTATAGCATTATGTTTCTTGGCGCTGCGAGCTAAACATCCACGCTATGGTACTTTATTCCCATTTAGTTAAATCCTGCACATTGTCTGTAAGGTTCTTGGGAAGAAACAGTAAGATCAAGAAAAAGAATTCAGAATCAGAACTGCACATGCTGTTAAAATATGGATTCCTCTGTTCTGCTTCTAGACTCCCTCTGCTGGTACATATGTGCATGGTAACCTTAAGGGGACAAAATGCACAATGCAATTGTCAATACACTACATTGTCGTTTGGGAACTGAGGTTTGCGCAGGTCCTGTCAGAGCCCACCTGGAACGAAGGGCTTCAAGTCACTCTTCCTGCAGGAGATACAAAAGTCTTAGAACACGCACTAACAGATTCAAAAACAGCTTCTCCCAGACTCCTAAATGACCCTCTTATGGACTGATCTGATCTCTTCACACATCTTCTCTACTGAGTATTACTACACTCCCGTGTGCTTCACCCGATGTCTGTGTCTATGTATTTACATTGTCTATTTTATGTTTGCCCTATTATGTATTTTGTTTTCATGTACGGAATGATCTGTCTGAGCTGCGCGCAGAATAATACTTTTCACTGTACCTCGGTACACGTGACAATAAACAAATCCAAATCCAAATCTTTCTCTTCCCATTCCTTTTCCTTCTTCTCCTGAGGTGGCCTCTGGATTCTTGTTGCCGTTGGTTACACCTCATGTTAACGATGTTATGGAGGAAGCAGCAGGCCATCGCAAACTTTGACACCTGCTCAAAGATGGATTGAATTGTTCCACCTGAGTGCCTCAGGCATTGGAAGCATTGCCTGAGCACATCAACGGTCTGCTACACAATGTTCCTGGTGGTTCCATGGATCTCATTATAGCATGTTGTCCTCACATGATCAAGTGGTTGAGGGGGCGTCATTAGCCACATGTATGGGGATAGTCTTCGTCCAGAGGTGACACGCTCTAGTTGTCTATAGAAGAACAAAGACAGCAGGCACGGCAGACTGCTTCAGAATGAATGCTGCCAGGATAGTAGCCATTCGCTGGAATGTTGTATTGCGCAAAGTTCTACACAAACTGAACATAAACAAGATTTTTTTCTTTATTCTTTTATGCGATGTGGGTGCAGCTGACAAGGACAGCATTTGGATTGGATTTGGGTTTATTGTCACATGTACCAAGGAAGTATAGGCGTTGTTGTGCTTTCTTGGTCGTAGCATCAATGTTAGTGGACCAGCACAGATTGTTGGTGATGTGCACACCTAGGAATTTGAAGCAGTCAACCATCTCCACCTCGGCACCATTGATGCAGACAGCGGTGTGTACGATACTTCTCATCCTGAAGTCAATGGCCAGCTCCTTAGTTTTGCTGATGTTGAGGGGGAGATTGTTGTCATTACACCATGCCACTAGGTTCTCTATCTCCCTCCTGTACTCTGACTCACCTTTGTTCGCGATCTGACCCACTGCGGCCTTGTCATCAGCAAATCTGTAGATGGAGTTGGAGCCAAATTTTGCCACACAGTCGTGTAAAATAGAGAGTATAATAGGGGGTTAAGTTTGCAGCCTTGCAGGGCCCTGGTATTGAGGACTACCGTGGAGGAGGTATTGATGTTCATCCTTACTGATTGTGTTCTATGGGTCTAGAAGTTGAGGATCCATTGACAGAGGGAGGAGCCAAGTCCTAGGTTTTGGATTTTGATATGAGATTGGCTGGGATTATGGTGTTGAAGGCGGCGCTGTGGTCAATGGACAGAAGTCTGACGTAGGAGTCCTTGTTGTCGAGATGCTCCAGGGATGAGTGTAGGGCCAGGGAGATGGCGTCTGCTGTGGACCGGTTGTGCCGAATTGCAGTGGATCAAGGCAATGATCAAGGCATTTGTTATCCAGACCATATTGCCCTTGAATTGAGTGTCTTGCTTGGCCATTTCAGACAGTAGCTAAGAGTCCATCACATTGCTGTAGGCTGAATTCATGTGTAGGCCAGACCAGTTAAAGCTGGCAAATTTCCTTCCCAAAAGGATATTAGAGAGCCAGATGGGATTTTACAATAATAATGGACAATTGTTCCATGGTTACAATGGAATTGTTCCAATTGTTACAGAGATTAACATTCAATTCCAGATTTTATTAATTGAATTTTAATTCCATTAGCTGCCATGGTGGGACTTGAACCTATTCACCAGCATTAGATTGGGCCTCTTTCTATCACTAGTCTAGTGATATCACCGCTGCACCACCCTCTCCCTACATGGAAGCTCCTTGTGGTTCCTGTACCTCTCCCCAATGTGATAGGGACTCGCTAGCCATGGCATTCAGTGCCCCTGGGCATCCTACTATCCTGGCTGAGCTATGTGTCCTCTCATCCTGATTCTTCCGACTAAGGATGTTTTCAAGCCTCCTGGCATAGATGGGCTCTATCACCTTCTGGGGGTATCAAGGAAAGGGTAAATTGGGATATGCTGGATCTGTCAATTTCCTCCCACCTGGAAAGATCCAGATACACAAAAGTGTAATGTCGCTGTCAGCCACCTCCTTGTGCAAAACTGCAGGTTATGCTAAAGGAGATGGCACAATTCTGTAATCACCCTCTGATTGAAAACGCGGCACCTCAGGAATTGCTGTTGGATCAGGTGGAAGGGCCCTTGAGAAAACCAAGCTTGTTATAGGGCTTTGTGCGATGAGGCCTACTGCTCCTCCCTCTCTCGTCACACAGCTACCCCGATCTGCAGCCTCTGTTCTATTTTCTGGTGGTTGTAGACCAGAGCCACTGGGGGGGGGGGGGGGGGGGCATAGTGGTACTGTCACTGGACTAGTAATCAAGAGACCCAGGGTACTCTGGGGTCCCAGGTTCAAACCCCGCCACTGCAGATTGTGTAATTTAAATTCAATTTTAAAACTCTGGAATTAAAAGTCTGGTGATGACCATGAAACTATTGTCGATTGTCGTAAAAACCCACCTGGTTCATTAATGTCCTTTAGAGAAGGAAATCAGCCAACCTGACTTGGTCTGGCCTACATGTGACTCCAGACCCACTGACTCTCAACTGCCCTCCTCAAGGGCAATTAGGGATAGGCAATAAATGCTGGCTCACATCCCATGGACAAACAAAAACACAGCACCCAGTTTCCGCGCAGCGTCAAGTCACCAAAAACCTTGGCTTTCCGAATGCATGCCAAATAGGAAACTCCGGCACTTCCACATCAGGAGGAGGTTAAAAGCAAATTGGTGCCTGTCCCTATAACAACACTAGTGCTGATGGTGTGGGAAAATCCCACGTGCTACTGAATGGCCAGATGAGGCTGGTTAACGCAGTCTACCAAGTATGGGCGGCACGGTAGCACAGTGGTTAGCACTGTTGCTTCACAGCTTCAGGGTCCCAGGTTTGATTCCCGGCTTGGGTCACCGTCTGTGCGGAGTCTGCACGTTCTCCCCCGTGTCTGCGTGGGTTTCCTCCGGGTGCTCCAGTTTCCTCCCACAAGTCCCAAAAGACGTGCTGTTAGGTGAATTGGACATTCTGAATTGTCTCTCTGTGTACCCGAACAGGCGGCGAAGTGTGGCGACTAAGGGATTTTCACAGTAACTTCATTGCAGTGTTAATGTAAGCCTGCTTGTGACAATAAAGATTATTATTATTTAATTTAGTTGTCCTCGCATTGCAAAGGGCCTTGAATGCAATATTTCCCTTTGTGAAATGAATGTCAATTCAGCCGCGATGGTGAATTGCGATCACAGTGCGACCCCTCCTCACGTTACCAGCTGCATGCACAGCATGCCGGCACTCGCATCTTGCCCAGCGTGGAGCATGCAGTGGGACAGGGACCTTCTAGCTTTGGGGTTTCCATGGCGCCGTCACCAGTGCAGCCCAAAATCAAGGCCATGTTCGTGGTTAGGAGGTTCAAGTGGCACACGACTCGAAATTTTTATAAATTTATTTTGTATTCAATAAACCACTGAAGCTTTTTGTCTAGCCTTGCTGAAGAAAAGTCTTATTCACAATGAAGAAATGTTAGTAGAATATTGTTGCATTGTTGATGGTTGCCAGTAGAGGTCAGTGCAACCATATGGGAGAGGCTGCTATAGTCCTTGTGACAATGTAGACTTACTATTATAGTGGAGTTAAGGTAATGGGAAGTACACAACTAGTCCTTGTTGGTGCAAGATGAGCCTCCTTGCACCCCGTTTAGACCTGAATTGAAATAAATGCTTGTAATAGCGTGCGGTATCACTGAGGAGGCTTCTTATATAACAAAGAGTTTCATTGGAAATAACAATGAGGTTCAACTATTGCAGGCACCGAGGTACATCATATAGATCTTTACTCCTCGACTCCCAGGCCCATACTGCCCAGGGCATCTGCTCCCAGGGCCCCGCGCATTTTTCCTCATTGGACATGGTTCGTCTGTTCCCATGCGATAGGTCCCGAGTGGGTCACATGCCCTGCGGAATGTCACCCCTTAAATGAGCAACGCTACCATAATGTTTCACAAAGGCTTTTAGAAATATTCAACTATTTATGCCGTAAATACCCTACGGGGTAGGCAGCATCTGTGGCGAGAGAAACATTGAGTGTTTCGGGTCGGTCTCCTATCATCACATTCTATGAAAGGTCACAGATTTGAAGCACTAACTCCATTTCTCCCTGCACAGATGCTGCCTGACAAACTGAGTGTTTCATTCATTTTCCGCCTTGATTTCAGAACCCAGCGCATTCTGCCTCGGTATTCAAGTTGGTGTCTCTCATCCACACAGAGCCTCCTTTCATTTCCATTCCAAGCAATTATTTTTGTTAACTGTAAGACAGGTACAGCGATAAGGGCAGCTAACAACGTTTTAACAATTATTGCACCGGTGGCTTCTGGGGTGTCAAAGTTGCACGGTCTGGGATTTCTATTTATACGTTTAAATTAACTGGCATCCCATTATGAGGGCAAGTAGAATTTAAGTGCAGTAATTGTGCTTTCTACTTGAATGCAGAAATTCAATTAACGAAAAAGGCAAACCTGGATAGATTATGCTTATGCAAAATTTTATTCGCTATCCCTATGAACAAACTGGAACACATAACTCATCTGCAAATCACATGCATGTTAACTGGTCCAAGCTTGATTTAATGAGACTGACAGTGGGTGACTGCTGAATGCCACAGAAGCAGGTGTTTAAGTCTCAACTTCACAGAGCCGATGTTTGGCTTTTGAGGAAGCGTTCAGGAAAAGTAACCTTCTGACATTTCCGCTCTCCATAAGGTAAGTGAGATGAAAGGCGAAGCAGAGTCATTGACATCTTCATGAGGTGGCAACAATAAAAAGGCCGAAGTTGCCAACTTTCCGCAATTGCCCTGGAGCCTTCGGGAATTAAGGATTAACCTCCAGGACAAACCAGGAAGTCAGACAGGCATTTAAAATAATGTTAAAATCACATTGGCTTTGAGCAATTTTGCTTATTCGTTATGAAAATATTTGTGAATGGGAGGAAAAAAGGCTATTTGACTGGGTGGGCTGTCATGCAATTTCCAGTGAATTCAGAGTTGGCAACCCAACCAAAAAAACCGCTCCATGGACGCCTGCGATTCTAGAAATGTGGTTACTACAGCTTCTGAGGGGGTGACTACAGCACTGAGGTAGGCTAGACAGGAAGGATCAGCTTGGAAATGGTGGTTAATGCGCAGGAGGTTCTCAATTAAAGGCAAAATAACAGAGAAAAGTGAAGCTTCCACATTAGAGTGAATGGGAATTTGTATCTGGCCTGGTTTTCTGAGCAGCAATGGTTTGGACAAAGATCAACAATAACTGCAATTTGTTATATGGAACATTTCATTAGCACATTATTTCAAGTAGGATTATTTTGGAAGCACCACACAACTCTCACATTCTTGCCAAAGGTGCAAGGTACCATTACTGGCACCATTGCCTTACAAGTATCGAAATAACTTGAGCCTGTAATTTGGGACAAATTCTAGGTCTCCCTGCTAGGCACTTTCTCAAAAGAGCAGAGGAGTTTGGGATCTCGGTTTTTAAAATTGTGTTCCTGAGACCTGCTCGTGAAGGCCAGCCATTTCCGCATCTCCCAATGCTCTGCCATAACTTGGGTGGGTAGGTCAATGACGCCCTTACAGAAACTGTACCAATGACCATCTTAAGATGGTTACTTCGTTTCTCTGGCAGCTCCTGCCAGAGAAAACCCATGGAAATTTCAGCTTTCTGTGCAGCAAAGAGTAAAATTTCCAGAGATTGTGTCAATTAAGATTGCAGAGAGAGAGGTGACTTTCAGTGATGTCATGTAAGAACAAGATGCACGAAAGGTGGCTCCCAGCAGGGTCTTTGTTGTGATCCCGCTTACCCAATTTTGCGGGGGAATTTGGTGTCCAAGCCAGAGTTGTCGAGTGGGTGGATTCTTTCCCGATGGTGGTATGTTGAAATCGTCGACTAAAAGGCCCAATACTAAGAAGGCTCAGGAGGGTAGCCCGTCGAAGGAGGCTGGAGGAGGAAATATGTCCGCCGCGCCCATCACACTAGACATGTTGGTCGTGGCAATGGCGCAGGAGCTGGAGAAATTCAGAAAACAGATGGACATGCAATTTGAGCGGCAGGGTTGGAGATTAAGGAATCCTTTAAAACCACTATCGAAGAGATTTTGGGTCCAATCCATGAACAGCTAGTGAGAACCTTAAACGTGGTGTGAGCACAAGATGAGACGTTGAAGGGGATGGAGGAGGCCTTGTCGCGGCACGAGGACCGGTTTGCCTCACTAGAAGCAACAGCGGCCTGAGGTTCAAACCAAAGGACCTGGAGAACAGATCATGGCTGATGGGGCTCAGGTAGATGGGGCTGCCGGAGGGAGTGGAGGGCTCGAAGTACACCCAGTACTTTGCCGAAATGCCTCTCGATTGGTGGGAGAGGATGAAGAGTTTGCCCCTCCGGGGTTGGATAGAGCGCATTGGACACTCAGGCTAAAGCCAAGGCTGAATGAGCCACTGTGGGTGATGATAATCTGCTTCCACAGTTCTCAAGGGAAGGAGACGGTCTTGGGGTGGCGAAGAACATTCAGAATATCGACTGGGATGGGAACACAGTTCGGATATACCAAGACATTGGGACTGAGCTAGTAAAGAGGTGAGCGTCCTTCAACAGGGCGAAGGCAGTGTTTTATAATAAGGGTGTGCAATTTGGTCTGGTGTGCCTAGAGTGACTGTCGGTCACAATCAACTCAAATGACCACTTCTTCAACATATAGGAGCATGTAGATAATAATAATAATCGCTTATTATCACAAGTAGGCTTCAATGAAGTGACTGTGAAAAGCCCCTAGTCGCCACATTCCGGCGCCTGTTCGGGGAGGCCGGTACGGGAATTGAATCCACGCTGCTGGCATGTTTCTGCATTACAAGCCAGCTGTTTAGCCCACTGTGCTAAACCAGGCCTTCATCAGGGAGTAGAAGGGTTTGTGTCAAGGATTAGGCTGTTATATGATGTACCGTCTGCGAGTGTGCGAACTAACAACTTGGCCTCGGGTCATTTAGGCTGCACAGGGGGACGAGGCAGGGATATCCTATGGCCACTCCTCTGTTCACGTGGACAATTGAATCATTGACAATCGCTTTGACGGCCTTGGATAAGTGGAGAGGGACTTTGAAGGGGGCAATAGGACATAGAGTGTCCCTGTATGCGGACAATTTGCTGCTAGACCTAAGGAATGCTGAGCCAGTTATGGGGGTATATTGGGCATATTGAAGACGTTTAGCTCCTTTTCAGAATATAAACTGAATGTTGGAAAGAGCGAGTATTTTGTGGTTAGCCCTGTGAGGTGGGGAGCTGGGATGGTGAGGCTGCCGTTCCATCTAGCCAGGGCTAGTTTTCACCATTTGGGGGTTTGCAAGTTAAATTTTACGAGCTTGGTGAGTAGGGTTAGAGCAGATCTACAAAGATGGGACAGCCTCCCAATGTCGTAGATGTGCCGAGTTCAATCGATAAATCTGAATATTTTGCCACGATTCATGTTCTTGTTTCAATGCCTCCAGTTTTTCTATCAAAGTCTTTTTTTTGGGAAATGGAGAGACTCATAACGGGTTTCATTTGGGCGGGGGGAATTCCTTGAATTCGGAGGGGGTCCAACAGCGGGAGAGGCAGGTGGGGGGGGGGGGTTTGGAGCAGCTGAACCAGATATATTATCATTAGGCAGCTAATGCAGAAGGTGTTAGGATGGTTTGAGGATCAGGAAGTTATTTGGGTGAGAATGGAGTCGGGGTCCTGTAAAGGGACGGGCTTGGAGGTGATGCCGACGGCGTCTCTGCCATTTGCTCCAGTGAAATATCCTTCAAATCCGGTGGTGTCTCCATGTTAAAAATGTGGCAGCAACTCCGTCAGCATTTTAAGTTGAGGATAGAACATGGAACATTCAGTGCAGAAGGAGGCCATTCGACCCATCAAGTCTACACCGACCCACTTAAGCCCTCGGATAGTGTTAAGGCGGGCCCCCATAGGAACCATTTGTTTGAGCTGGTGAAATTGGACTCTACAATTGGGGGTGAAAAGGCAAAATGGTGGAGAGGGTGTGGGACTTGCTTCTGGAGGGCACTTTGCCAGCTGGGAAGAGTTAAAAGAGAAAGCAGGGCTTGGGGGATCAGATGCGTTCAGGTATTTTGAGGTGCGGAACTTGTTCGGCGAGCATTTCCGACATTTCCGGAGGCACCGCCGACTACCCTGCTGGAAAGGATACTCACGTGTGCGGGGTGGGAGGAGGGCAGCACGTCTGGGATTTCTGGGTGGATTATGGGGGAAGAGCAGTTTTCAGTGAAAGAAGTGAAGGCCAGGTGGCAGGAGGAACTGGGACCCATTCTGGAGGAGGAGGTGCGGAGTGAGAGCCTTTTTAGGGGGAGTGCGATGTCATCCTGCACGAGGCTGAGCATGATTCAGCTGAAGGTGGTGTACAGGAAACACCTCACCATGATGAGTCGATTTTTTGACGGGGTCGAGGATAAGTGTGGGCGGTGCTCAAGAGGACCTGCTCACCATACGCACATGCTCTGGTTCTGCCCTAAGCTGGTGGGTTTTTGGTGACTTTTTTAGCACCATATTGACTATCCTGAATGTGGAACTAGAGCCTCGTGGTACCTGTATTTGGGGTGTTGGACCAGCCAGAAAGGAGGACGGGGGTGGGGGGGGGCGGATGCTTTTGCATTCGCTTCATTGCTGGCCCGGCGGCGGATTTTGTTGAATTGGAGGCAGGCGACATCGCCTAGTGCCACAGCGTGGCTGGGTGATTTGATGGAGTTCTTGTACTTTGAGAGGGTCAAGTCTACGGTGAAGGGGTCAATCAATGGCTTGTATCGTAGATGGCGGTCGTTTATATTTAATTTTAAGGAGCTGCTCATTGTTATTTGTTAGTGGGGGTGGGGTGTTGTTTTCTTTCTTTTGTGCTTATACGTTGAATTGTTGTTTTATGTCTTACTGGGGTTGTGATTTGTATAAAATGATAAAAATTCAATACAAATATTATTTAAAAAAGATTGCAGAGAGAGTATTAGAGAGCATTGTTGCCACTGATGGGTTTCAGTGTTTGATCGCCACACACCCCTCAAGGTGACTGTGGGTAAGTCCCATACATTGTCCTCCTATGTGGGAGGGGGGGAAGCGAGCTGCAGAATGAGGGAATCACAGGCTATCTCTGTGACCTCTTGTGTTTCTAATCAAAGAGGTGTTCTGAGTCCTGAGAGCAGGTTTCTCGCTCATTCTTTCTGTTGTAGCAAAGGATCCGGGAGCTTTTGAGAATTGGAACAGATTTCAAAGGGAAAAAGATCACCTTGGCCAATTGGGATGGGTCATGAAAGGAGCAGAAGCCCAGTATTGGAGCAGTGCAGATGTGGACATATTGGGCTGGATTCTCCCAAAATGGGGCTATGTCCCCACGCCGGCGTAAAAACGCTGCCGTTGCACTCCCCAGTTTCCTGAGAAAAATAAAAGTCGATTCACTTACCTGCAGGGGGCTAGCAGGTATCCGGAGAGCTTCACGCAGCTATGGATGCGGATACGGGCCCCCGCACTTCCGGTTCCACGCACGTGCACGGAGCTGAGCGGTATGGCGGACTTGGACCGCGGAGGCAGCTCCATAATATAGGCCCCCCCCACATCGGCCGTGCGCCCCTGCATCGGACCGGCCCGATCTGTGCCCCAGCCAACCATAAGACCCCCAACCCCCCGTGCCTGATCCCCCACCCCCCACCAGGGCGGCCGCGGACAGAGTCCGCAGCTGCCATGTGGGAGTCTCAACCGGCCCAGACCATATTAGTTCCACGCTGCCGAGAACTCGGCTGGTCGGGAGCGGAGGATCGCTGGAAGGGCCTCTGGCAATGGCATAATTCGCGGACACGCAGGTATTCGGGGCCCGAAGAATCGCCGGAGTGGCGCCGAGTCCGTTTCCGTCGGGAAAGTTGATTCTCCGCCCCCGCGCCAAACGCGATTTCAGCTCGGGGCTGCGGAGAATCCAGCCCGCTATATTTAATCCATGTCTGACTTGACCTTGGAGACTGGATGCTGTCACTGGGGGTCAGGAATGAGAATGTTCCATTTCACATTCCACACAGGAATGAGTTTAAAATTCACCAACCGGAAAACAGAAAGATGTGAACCTATAGCCTATTCCGATATTCCTATTTCAAACCAATCCTTTTTGATCAGATTAGTTTACTATTTTATATAAGTGGAATCACTGGGCCAGATATTGATAATTCAGGTGGTAATTCTTTTGTAAAGTGCCTGTGACATTTGGTAAGTTAAATAATAGCGATGGGATGGGCTGATTCACTGCCGTGTCGACGTGATCTGCTTTCACTTTGTGAATGTGCAGACACAGGGAAAATATTTCACTGGATTGCTGCTGTCAGGGCATGATTTCCTAAAGGGGGTGCTGTTATTCACGTTATCGATAAGAAAAAAGTGCTCAAGGATAGCTCGCCAATCAGCATCTCCTCAAATATCCATTTTAAAAAGGTGCAGAGGGATTTTTAAATGTGATTGAGCGAAACAACAACTAAAAGGCTGAAAGATCCCAACTTCCTCAGCGTAATGATGGGTGCACTGGGGAAACACTTCACCAACATCGGGTCCAGCTGTTGGGCCCAACTTGGGAGGGGCATCAAAAACAACATCACACTAACCTTTGATGAGTCAGCCAAGCCGATTAGGGACATTTGTCCAGAAAATAAATCGATCCATGAGGTGTATTTTACAAATGAAGAGATGGCGCTGTCAGTGTTTAATCTTAACAAGGAGGGGTTTAGGGTAGGCTGGTGCAGAGCAATGGTTTGTCCTTTTACTGCAAATAAACGTAATAGATATCCCCTTTCTTAATCCGTGGTTACAGAGCTTCAGTGCAATCTATGGTTGAATTTTCCCAGCTTTGAGATGGGGTTGGAGGCAGGGTGGACAGAGGGGTGCAGGGGAATAGGATTGGCGCCAATAGGTACAGTTCATGTATACATTCCTGCCTTCCACATCAACAACAGCTACTTACATTCATATATTGCCTTTAACACAATAAAATGGCCGAAGGAGCTTCACAGGAGAATTATAAAACTGAATGACACTGAACCAGATACGGAGAGATTAGGTCAGGCTGCCAAAAGCTTGGTCAAAGAGATAAAAGTGAGGTAGAAAAGCAGAGAGGGCAGCACAGTAGCATTGTGGATAGCACAATTGCTTCACAGCCCCAGGGTCCCAGGTTCGATTCTGGCTTGGGTCACTGTCTGTACGGAGTCTGCACATCCTCCCCGTGTGTGCGTCGGTTTCCTCCGGGTACTCCGGTTTCCTCCCACAGTCCAAAGATGTGCAGGTTAGGTGGATTGGCCATGATAAATTGCCCTTAGTGTCCAAAATTGCCCTTTGTGTTGGGTGGGGTTACTGGGTTATGGGGATAGGCGTTGACCTTGGGTAGGGTGCTCTTTCCAAGAGCAGACTCGATGGGCAGAATGGCCTCCTTCTGCACTGTAAATTCTATCTATGATATTAATGGTGGTGCTGAATTTGGATCTAGGAAGCCACAGTAGAGCGATTACAATCCAGGAGTGAAGTTGGGCGATGTTATGGAGGTGAAAATGGGTGGGTCTTCGCAATGGCATGTACGTAAGATCAGAAGATATCTCGGAACCTAATACAACAGAGATTTCATCTATGACTGTCGCCAGGGAGAGGATTGGAGTCTGTAGCTAGGGAACAGACTTTGGAACAGAGATCAAAATCAATGGCTTCAGTCTTCCCAATATTTAATTGGAGGACATTTCTGCTCATCCAGTTTTGGATGTTGGACAACAGTCTATTGACAATGGAGGATTCGGCAGAGGGGCTGCTGAGGTAGAGTTGGGTGTTGTTGGTGTGCATGTGAAATCTAACGCCATGCCTTTAGGTAATGTCGCTGAGGGGCAGCATGTGGATGATAAATAGTAGGGTTGTGGACACCAATGGTAACAGTATAGGAACAGGAAAAGAAGCCATTGTAAATGATATTCTGGAAGAGACTGGATAGGTAAGAATGGAACCATGTGACAGCAGTTCCACCCAGCTGGACGTAATGGAGAGGCCTTGGAGGTGGACGATGGTGTGGTCATTTATGATAAAGGCTGCAGACCAGTCAGGAAGGATGAGGTAACCTCAGGCTGGGTAGGAAAGAAAGTAAGCAGCCTGCTCCAACAAGGAGAACATCAGTTATGCCACTTAAGGAATGAATTAGGGACCACTTTCAATTGGAAATTTTATCTTTCCACTGTTGGAGTGTGACCCTACCGTGTGCAGAGCCCACCAGCTCTCTAGAGGTGGCCTTCCAGTGGCAGGCCAGAAGGCCATCAATGTCTCCTCTGAATTCCCCATGGACTGATGCTGCTGCGATTATCGGGCCACAGTCACGGCCGCAGCCCACCCAATGCAGGGGATCCCCCTCCAAAATGGTACTATGGTGGCTGTGGCCACATGTACCTCCAACACTTAAAAAAATCTTCAGATGGTGTCTCATCTCGTGGCACCCTCATGGCCTCCCACCACCATTGGCAGCACCCACCTCTCCCGTGAGGCCTGCCTGGAACCTCGGATGCTGTGATTAGCTCTCTCACCCATCGTCCCTATTTGGGTGTTGCTCCCGATGCAGCCAATTAATTGGCTGCCTCTGGAAAGATTGTGGAAGTGGGCAGGACTTGGGCACCATCAGGGACTGGACATATAAGGTCCCAAAGTCAGGGTCGGAAAACTCATCCCATAGAGTCTCTTTGAAAACTCAGTTGTCTTTACACCTACTGTTTTGTTGCCAACACTACAGATTTTCGCTATCCCAAACATTAATTTAAGAAATCTGTGACATTTGTAAATGGCAGATTGTCCTGAACCCCAACACCCTAAAGGGTGTAAGTTGGATGTCAGCAGCTTGGCTCCTATTCTACGCCTAGTGAAGACCCCAATGTAAAAGTGATAGTTTATTTTTATATGGTCACTTTATTTTCAGCTCAGTTTGAAACTTGGACTTTCCCTCTTGGTATGACCATTCCAACATTGCTCCTTGGAGTTATTTATGAAACAGAAGGAGGCCATTTGGCCCATCGAGTTCAGTTCCCTGCGGAGCAATCCTGCAAGCCCCAACCCCCCGCTCGACCTCCATACCCCTGCAAGATCACCCCCTTCAAGTGCCTGTTCAATATCTGACCCTCCACCCGCAACTGCACCCTTCCACCAAAATCATTGATCGCCGTCCATGAAGCTCTGATGGGATTGATGAAAGATCAGCATGTCAAATGGAAAACTCTTCCTATCAGATTTTCACCAGCACAGTGGAAATTCATGGCTTTGAGGTGTTGATGGTGACAGTATTTTGAGTCTTCACCTGGTTTTACAGAATCTGGGGAGACATATCAGAAAATCAGTTAGCATGGATGAAAAAGAGTTGAATCCCTTGCTTTTTCTAGAGCTCCTGTGCTATATCTAAGGAGCTGAACCAAATATTTATGAGTTAAATTTTTGTTACTCAGAAAATTGATGAATTTAACCATGCAGGAGAATGTACAGACCAAGATCGATGCTGACTCTTCAACTGGAACTATCCACTCTAATCCCACTTCCCTACCATTTTTCTATTAGGTTCTTTTCAATGTGGTCCAAGTCCCTGCTTAAACCATGTGGCGTGAAGCATTGCAGGTTCTAAATATCCACATGTAATCATAACTGACCGGCTTTGTTCTATTAGTGATAACCCACAGTTCCCGTACCAGCCTCCCCGAACAGGTGCCGGAATGTGGCGACTAGGGGCTTTTCACAGTAACTTCATTTGAAGCCTACTTGTGACAATAAGCGATTTTCATTTCATTTTTCATTTCATTTTTCATATCCCTTTATTACTAATTCAACAGCCAGTGGGAGGCAATGTTTCATGTTTACCCCTTCAAACCAGTTACAATTATTAAAATTGCTATTAGATCTTCCCTGTTGGCCTTCTTTGTTCACTAATACGCTTGAGTGTGTCTGGGCTAAACGTATGACTGAAAATAGTCACGGAAATGTCAAATCTTCGCACAGGAGCATACAAAAATTTCAGTGTAGGTTCTGTGGTTCTGTGTGTATGTGGTGTTTGAATGTGGGGCGTAGGGTGGTGAACTATGGTTTCTGATCCATCTTACAGTTCTCACTGGCACTATATGGTGGTTCCACTAGGGCGATGCTTCCCATTTCTTCAAAGTGTTTGGTCATGGCTGTGGGCATTTTGGTTTATTCCTGTGTCCCATTCTCTTTTCAATGTGTAAAAACGTATATGCAGAATGGATCATTTTATAGGATGCAGCAAAGATTTTAACCGTAGTTTTGAATCACTGTGAGACCTCTCTTATCTTTGTCCAGAATCAAACTTGAATTAATCTGCGGCCCTGTGGACTTTATGATATTACAATAGCTTCATCTCTCGCTCTTGTAGGCTCTGTGTTTGTTTAAGCTAATGGGACATCAGCTATCTGCACAAACTCAGCTGCGCCACACTGGTACACTACAGCCGACTGCCATCTTAATTTGTATCAATTGGAAATCCTCCTTCAATGTGCTGCTTTGATTGCCCCTCATTTGTTTACATTTCTTGAACTTCTTATTTTCAATGGGCTCAAAATGTGGTTTCGGTGCGCTTTGCTGACAGTCCCGAGAGGCTTCTCCCAGTCCCTGCCAATTCTGAGCAGCTTGCAGCTGTGTCCTGTAAGAGAAAAAAAAATGCCCTGACAGAATGGATCCAGTGCCGGGAACTGTAGTTGGGACAGAAATGTTGGTGCAGGAACTATTGCTCTTTAATTGCTTTGCGTTCTTTCTATCTGCCGCTCCCCCCCCCCCCCGCCCTCCCCCACCCCACACATAGAGAAAAAAGAAAAAACTTGCATTCAAATAGCGCATTTCACAACCACTGGACATCACAAGGTGCTCTACAGCCAATGAAGTATTTAAATGCAGTCACTGTTTTAATAGGAAATGTGACAGCCATTTAATAAGGATGCGGGAGTCCAAACCAAGTGAAAATAAAAACAAAGTTTTATTTACAAACACTATATTTACACTCCCCGGTCGACCCTTGCTGGGCCTTGCTGGCCGACCTTATATACTCTAGATAATTGAGATACACTGCCCCTAGAGGGAGAGCTCGTACTCGTGCAAGGAGCAGGGGGAAGACAAGCATTCCCACGCTGGCCCCATGCTGGATATTACAATATGCACAGCAACCACCGTCATTATAGGGTTGAAAACCCTCCTGAAGGGGTCAGGAGTTTCCTGGACCCAGCATCAATCGCACCGCTGCCAAAGAAAGCCTTCTAGGGATTATCTATTTTGTTGACACCGTTGCGTGAGTTAGGCCTCTTTGGTCCACAGGCATTATTCTCTACCCCCCCCCCCCCCTCTAAATCTGGAAGGAGGGCTCTGTGGTGCTGGCTGGGAAATGTAGGATGTGATCTCCGGGGCCACCAGCCCCAGGCAGGAATTGCAATGACCTATTGAATCGCATGCGAGAGCCAAAACAGGATTCTCGCCGGGTGTCACCCCATTGCAAGTTTCCCGGCCCGCTCCACCGGTCCCAATCAAGTTAGAGTCAGAGTTTTACAGCGCCAAAAGATGCCCTTTGGCCCATCTTGGCTGTTCCAGCAATCAAGCATCTATCTATTCTAATCCCATTTTCCAGCACTTCGTCTGTAGCCTTGTATGCTCTGGTGTTTCAAGTGCTCATCTAAAAGATTCCATTTTAAAAATAAATTTAGAGTACACAATTCATTTTTTCCAATTAAGGGGCAATTTAGCGCGGCCAATCCACCTACCCTGCACACCTTTGGGTTGTGGGTGCGAAACCCACGCAGACACGGGGAGAATGTGCAAACTGCACGCGAACAGTGACCCAGAACCGGGATCGAACCTGGGACCTCGGCGCCATGAGGCAACAGGGCTAACCCACTGCGCCACCGTGCTGCCCCCTAAAAGATTCTTAAATGGTGTGAGGTTTCCTGCCTCTACCACCTTTCAGGCAATGAGTTCCAAATTACCATCAATCTCTGGATGAAAAAGGTTTTCCATAACTCCTCTCTAAATCTCCTGGCCATTTCCTTCATTCTATGTCCGCTGGATATTGACCACTCAACTAAGAGGAAAAGTGTCTTCCTATCTGCTCTATCTATGTTTGGAGACTTGGGCGGAGAGATGGCAGATGGATTTTAATCCAAATAAATGTGAGGTAATGCATTTTGGAAGGTCTAATGCAGGTAGGGAATATATAGTGAATGGTAGAACCCTCAAGAGTATTAACATTCAGAGAGATCTAAGTGTACAGGTCCACAGGTCACTGAAAGGGACAACAAAGGCGGAGAAGGTAGTCAAGAAGGCATACGTCATGCTTGCCTTCATTGGCCGGGGCAGTGAGTATAAAAATTGGCAAGTTATGTTGCAGCTGTATAGAACCTTAGTTAGGCCACACTTGGAGTGTAGTGTGTTCAATTCTGGTCGCCACACTACCAGAAGGATGTGGAGGCTTTAGAGAGGGTGCAGAAGAGATTTACCAGAATTTTGCCTGGTATGGAGGGCATTAGCTATGAAGAGCGGTTGAATAAACTCTGTTTGTTCTCACTGGAATGACGGAGGTTGAGGGACGACCTGATAGAGGTCTACAAAATTATGAGGGGCATAGACAGAGTGGATAGTCAGAGACCTTTTTCCCAGGGTAGAGGGGTCAATTACTAGGGGGCATAGATTTAAGGTGCAAGGGACAAGGTTTAGAGGAGATGTACGAGGCAAGTTTTTTTACACAGAGGGAACTCGCTGCCGGAGGAGGTGGTGGAAGCAGGGACGATAGTGACATTTAAGGGGCATCTTGACAAATATATGAACAGGATGGGAATAGAGGGATACGGACCCAGAAAGTGTAGAAGATTTTAGTTTAGACGCGCAGCATGGTCGGACCAGGCTTGGAGGGCCGAAGGGCCTATTCCTGTGCTGTACTTTTCTTTGTTCTTTGTTCTTTGTCCTTCCTAATTTTGTACACCTCAATGAGGTCCCCCCTCAGCCTTCTCTGCTCCAAGGAGAAAACCCAGCTTAATCAACCTCACTCCATAGCTGAAACAATCCAGCCCAGGCAACATCCTAGTGAATCTCTTCTGTACTCTTTATAGTGCAATCCCATCCTTCCTATAGTGTGGTGACCAAGACTGCACACAATACCCTAGTTGTGGCCTGATGAACATTTTATACAGCTCCATCATAACCTCCCTGGTTTTATATTCTGTGCCTCAGCTAATAAGGGCAAGTATCCCATATGCCTTCTTAACCACCTTATCGCCTTGTCCTGCTGCCTTCAAGAACCTATGGACACACAAGATCCTTCTGGTCCTCTGTACTTCCTTGTGTCCTACCATTCATTATGTATTCCCTTGCCTTGTTAGTTCTCCCAAAATGCATCGCTTCACATTTTTCAGGGTGTAATTCCATTTTCCATTGTTCTGCCCATCACCCTGTAATCTAAGGCTTTCCTCCTTGCTATTTACCACATGACCAATTTTTGGGACACCTGCCAACTTACAGATCATACCCCTATATTCATGTCTAGATCATTAATGTACACTACAAACAGCAAGCGATCAAGCACCGATCCCTGCGGAACACCACTGGACACAGGATTCCAGTCACAAACAAAAACTTTGACCAATGCCCTCTGCCTCCTGCCACAAAGCCAATTTTGGATCCAATTTGCCAAATTGTCCTGGAATCCATGTGCTCTTACCTTAGAACATAGAACATAGAACAATACAGCGCAGTACAGGCCCTTCGGCCCATGATGTTGCACCAAAACAAAAGCCATCTAACCTACACTATGCCATTATCATCCATATGTTTATCCAATAAACTTTTAAATGCCCTCAATGTTGGCGAGTTCACTACTGTAGCAGGTAGGGCATTCCACGGCCTCACTACTCTTTGTGTAAAGAACCTACCTCTGACCTCTGTCCTATATCTATTACCCCTCAGTTTAAAGCTATGCCCCCTCGTGCCAGCCATTTCCATCCGCGGGAGAAGGCTCTCACTGTCCACCCTATCCAACCCCCTGATCATTTTGTATGCCTCTATTAAGTCTCCTCTTAACCTTCTTCTCTCCAACGAAAACAACCTCAAGTCCATCAGCCTTTCCTCATAAGATTTTCCCTCCATACCAGGCAACATCCTGGTAAATCTCCTCTGCACCCGCTCCAAAGCCTCCACGTCCTTCCTATAATGCGGTGACCAGAACTGTACTCAATACTCCAAATGCGGACGTACCAGAGTTCTGTACAGCTGCAACATGACCTCCTGACTCCGGAACTCAATCCCTCTACCAATAAAGGCCAACACTCCATAGGCCTTCTTCACAACCCTATCAACCTGGGTGGCAACTTTCAGGGATCTATGTACATGGACACCTAGATCCCTCTGCTCATCCACACTTTCAAGAACTTTACCATTAGCCAAATATTCCTCATTCCTGTTATTCCTTCCAAAGTGAATCACCTCACACTTCTCTACATTAAACTCCATTTGCCACCTCTCAGCCCAGCTCTGCAGCTTATCTATATCCCTCTGTAACCTGCTACATCCTTCCACACTATCACCACCGACTTTAGTATCGTCTGCAAATTTACTCACCCACCCTTCTGCGCCTTCCTCTAGGTCATTGATAAAAATGACAAACAGCAACGGCCCCAGAACAGATCCTTGTGGTACTCCACTTGTGACTGAACTCCATTCTGAACATTTCCCATCAACCACCACCCTATGTCTTCTTTCAGCTAGCCAATTTCTGATCCACATCTCTAAATCACCCTCAATCCCCAGCCTCCGTATTTTCTGCAATAGCCTACCGTGGGGAACCTTATCAAACGCTTTGCTGAAATCCATATACACCACATCAACTGCTCTACCCTCGTCTACCTGTTCAGTCACCTTCTCAAAGAACTCAATAAGGTTTGTGAGGCATGACCTACCCTTCACAAAGCCATGCTGACTATCCCTGATCATATTATTCCTATCTAGATGATTATAAATCTTGTCTCTTATAATCCCCTCCAAGACTTTACCCACTACAGACGTGAGGCTCACCGGTCTATAGTTGCCGGGGTTGTCTCTGCTCCCCTTTTTGTACAAAGGGACCACATTTGCTATCCTCCAGTCCTCTGGCACTATTCCTGTAGCCAATGATGACATAAAAATCAAAGCCAAAGGTCCAGCAGTCTCTTCCCTGGCCTCCCAGAGAATCCTAGGATAAATCCCATCAGGTCCCGGGGACTTATCTATTTTCAGCCTGTCCAGAATTGCCAACACCTCTTCCCTACGTACCTCAATGCCATCTAATCTATTAGCCTGGGGCTCAGCATTCTCCTCCACAACATTATCTTTTTCCTGAGTGAATACTGACGAAAAATATTCATTTAGTGTCTCGCCTATCTCTTCAGACTCCACACACATCTTCCCATCCCTGTCCTTGACTGGTCCTACTCTTTCCCTAGTCATTCGCTTATTCCTGACATATCTATAGAAAGCTTTTGGGTTTTCCTTGATCCTTCCTGCCAAATACTTCTCATGTCCCCTCCTTGCTCGTCTTAGCTCTCGCTTTAGATCCTTCCTCGCTACCTTTTAACTATCCATCGCCCCAACTGAAACTTCACACCTCATCTTCACATAGGCCTCCTTCTTCCTCTTAACAAGAGATTCCACTTCTTTGGTAAACCACGGTTCCCTCGCTCGGCGCCTTCCTCCCTGCCTGACCGGTACATACTTATCAAGAACACGCAGTAGCTGATCCTTGAACAAGCTCCACTTATCCAATGTGCCCAACACTTGCAGCCTACTTCTCCACCTTATCCCCCCCCAAGTCAAGTCTAATGGCATCATAATTGCCCTTCCCCCAGCTATAACTCTTGTCCTGCGATGTATACTTATCCCTTTCCATCATTAACGTAAACATCACCGAATTGTGGTCACTGTCCCCAAAGTGCTCTCCTACCTCCAAATCCAACACCTGGCCTGGTTCATTACCCAAAACCAAATCCAACGTGGCCTCGCCTCTTGTTGGCCTGTCAACATATTGTGTCAGGAAACCCTCCTGCACACACTGTACAAAAAATGACCCATCTAATGTACTCGAACTATATCTTTTCCAGTCAATATTTGGAAAGTTAAAGTCTCCCATAATAACTACTCTGTTACTTTCGCTCATATCCAGGATCATCCTCGCCATCCTTTCCTCTACATCCCTAGAACTATTTGGAGGCCTATAGAAGACTCCCAACAGTGTGACCTCTCCTTTCATGTTTCTAACCTCAGCCCATACTACCTCGGAAGATGAGTCCCCATCTAGCATCCTCTCCGCCACCGTAATACTGCTCTTGACTAGCAGCGCCACACCTCCCCCTCTTTTGCCTCCTTCTCTGAGCTTACTAAAACACCTAAACCCCGGAACCTGCAACATCCATTCCTGTCCCTGCTCTATCCATGTCTCCGAAATGGCCACAACATCGAAGTCCCAGGTACCAACCCATGCTGCCAGTTCCCCTACCTTATTTCGTATACTCCTGGCATTGAAGTAGACACACTTCAAACCACCTACCTGAACACTGGCCCCCTCCTGCGACGTCAAATCTGAGCTCCTGACCTCTATACTCTCATTCTCCCTTACCCTAAAACTACAATCCAGGTTCCCATGCCCCTGCTGCACCTTCTTGATCAGTCTCCCATGCAGGACCTTGTCAAAAGCCTTACTGAAGTCCATGTAGACTACATCAATTACACTGCCCTCATCTACGCACCTAGTCCTCAGAAAATGCAATCAAATTTGTTAGATATGATCTCCACTTGACAAAGCCATGCTGACTATCCTTGATTAATCCTTGCCTCACCAAGTGGAGATTAATTTTGATTCTCAGAATGTTTTTCCAATAATTTCCCTACCACTGATATTTGAACCACTGGCCTATAATTAACTTGTTTTTCCCTACATCCCTTCTTGAATAATGGTACCACATTAGCTGTCCTCCAGTCCTCTGGCAGCTCTCTTGTGGCTAGAGAGGACTTGAAAATTAATGTCAGAGCCTCTGCAATCTCCACTCTTACCTCACACAGCAGTTTAGGGTACATCTCATCTGGGCCTGGGTGTTTGTCCACTTCTAAGCCTATTAAAGCCACTAACACCTCCTCCTTCTCAATGCTAATTTGTTCAATTATATTACAGTCCCCATCCCTGCTTTCTATACCTGCATCGTATTTCTTCATAGTTAACACAGTTGCAAAATACTCATTTAGTATCTCACATATGTCTTTTGATTCCACGCACAGGTTGCCACTTTAGGTCCTTAATAGATTGTGCTCTGTCCCTGGTTACCCTCTTGCCTTTAATATAAACACCTTGGGATTCCCCTTTGTTATCACCTCCAATATTTTTACATGCACCCTCTACGCTCTCCTTTTTAAAAAAGTACCACCCTGCACTTTCTGAGGAAACCACTATCTTCAGCCCCCTGCTTCTGCCTTAAGCCTCCCTTTTTTCCCCCTTATGCTGTGCTGTATATCCCAAGGT
The DNA here is from genome assembly GCF_047496885.1 of Scyliorhinus torazame. Lineage (NCBI taxonomy): Eukaryota > Metazoa > Chordata > Chondrichthyes > Carcharhiniformes > Scyliorhinidae > Scyliorhinus > Scyliorhinus torazame. The sequence goes on along the minus strand of NC_092714.1, from coordinate 43,721,041 downwards.
TCTCTGGACTTTTGAGTCCCACCTGTTACCTTTACAGGAACACAATGACTTTGGACTATCTCTAATTGCTTTTTGAATGATTCCCACTGCTCTGATGTGAGCGGGTGAGAACATGATGACTCCTGGTTTACATTCATTTGCTGATTCACCAGCCTCTTGTGATGCGCCCCCCCCCCGCCCCCCCCCCCAAGCAGGGAGTCATGCAGGCGTGAATTAGTGTAGGACCTGACAAGTGCCAACTTGGTGCTGTGGACCCTGAGGTAGGGAAAGGGGGTGAAAGCTGCTGCTGGAAATGCACCTTTTGTTTAGCTCTTAGACCTGGCCATAAGAGAGCAGGCATTCCATCTTTTTGGGTTTGGAACATGGTCTGGCAGCTAAGGTAGCTCACAGCACTTACAGCGCAGCCAAACTCCACATGGCATTGGTCATTCATTTTTCACAACCTTAGCCTGAGCAGAAATGTATTTATTTGAAGTACTTCAATGCCACATTGATGAACTGTACCTAAATACAATGAAGCACTGAAATCTGTCCAGCTTGTTTGCAAGGGCAAAAAATATAATTTAGTGCAGGTGAATATATGGGTATTTCAGTTTCTTGAATTCTTGTGTGTTTGTGGGGTATGTAGTTTCCGCTCCCAATTTTTCTTTTTGTGGGGGAGACGTAAAATCCTATGGGAGTCCCAAAATGGCTTTTATGGCAGAAGGAATTCCCCGATTGATAGTCCCTGCAGCCCCCGCCCATCCCACCTTTAGCACTGTTGGTATAGAGCTTTGAATGTTGGATGTTTGCAATCTGGGTGCACATGCCAGTTTTGAACCCATTTCTCAATGAAGCATATTTCTGCATGTGCGTTCTCACATGACTTTTTCTGGGGCAGTTTTTCATTTTGTAGGTCACAGAAAGTGTAGTTATATATATCAAGCCTTTGACAAGGTACAACATCCTGGCTTCATTTGAGAAACTGCTCTCTTTTGTTATGTCCAGGAGCTGTTGAACTGAATGCGCGTCCTCCGCAGAAAACAGAAAGAATCTGGCCTTGATATATAGGCAATCAGCTACTGGCTGCAAATATCTATGCCGAGTTCCTCAGGGAAATGTACTTCTTGGCCCAACTCTTGTTTCTCGCTGTCATCAAAGATTTGCTGGATACCATCAAACGCGAACTTCTTCATGTTATATATCTGTTGTTGCCACAAAGAGAAAGAAGTGGAGGTGTCCTGTTTAAGTTTGTAAAACATGGTGCAGGGTTTATTAAGGAATATTGCTTCTACAGGGTAAGATGGTGAACTCCCCAAAAATCCACGAAACGCTCTGCTGATGTCACTGTGTATCACGTGACATTTCACCAGCCAATAGTATTACTTGAATACAAAACACACCTCCTCGTTTATTCCTTTAGTGCCAACAACTTTTCTTTAAAACACTTAAACAACCGATTCAATACAATATTCATGACATCATCACGTTATTTATACATATATATATTAGTAAGACAGTCTCTTTGGCAGACGTCTGTCTCGTTTAGGTAATATCCAACATTCAAGAATTTGGCTCTTTGAGATCATGGAAGTGTCTTCCTGTTCACTTGGTGATCTTGTGAAACTAAGTCAGTATCTGTCTCTATTGGTACTGACGTTTCTGCAGTGACAGATTCAGTAGTGCCTGCAGTAGTAGATCCCAGTTCTGTTGTATCTCTGTCCATACAGATGGGATAGGCTATGCGCTTTAAGACACTTAAGCACACTGTCTGCCTTGATCTTGAGTTTTGCACCCACTCCAGTTATGGATCCAAGTGACTCTTCAAATACTTTAGCATACTTATTCAGGAGTCGTTGTAGATCATTCATAGTATCAATGAGTTGGTTCATGATGGCCCAGTTGCCTTTCTCAACCATGATCTACCAAACAATGCTGGAAGGTTTCCTTGGACAACATGGAGAAAGAAATCTACTTTTGACCTTTAACTTCCACACTTATCTTGATGCATCCCTTCAGTGCCATAACCTCTTTGGTGTATGGCCTCACGATGGTTGTAAAGGTAGGTATTTTAGCTCCTGACTGTATATTGTCTCAGGTATGAGTGATACTGCAGTGCCTATATCCACTTCCATCTTTTAAAAAAACATTTCCAATTAAGAGGCAATTTAGTGTGGCCAATCCACCTACCCTGCACATTTTTGGGGTGTGGGGGCGAGACCCATGCAGACTGGGGGAGAATGTGCAAACTCCACACGACCAGTGACCCGGGGCTGGGATCAAACCCGGGTCCTCGGTGCCGTGAGGCAGCAGTGCTAACTACTGCATCACCGTGCCGCCCCCATCCATTTCCATCTTGATAGTATTTTCTTTAAGTTTTGGATAAACCCATTGTTGACCTCCTTTAACTGATAATCAAGCATGAATTCTTTAAGCTGACTTGACACGTTGTCTCCCAGTGAGCCTTTAGTTCTGTCATTTAACTGGTAAATTAAACCAGCAGACTTAGCTGTGTTTTTCTTGGTACACTTCCTTTGTGCTGATGTAGGCTGGCATGATCATCATGCCTTGGCGATGTGGCCTACTTTACACAATTTTTGTATTTATTCTCTTTACTCCAACATTCTCCTGCTGAATATCTCACTTGTGTACAGCGATGACACGGTTAATTTTCTGCAGACCTACTTCTACATCTTATGGACTTTTGCTTGGATTCCAATCAACCAAACCTCTTTCGCTGCAAGTTCCATGGAAGTAGCGATTTCCACAGCAGTTTTCAGGGTTAATGCATCTTCAGCCGACAGTTTCCTTTGGGTGGCTTCATTTCTGACACCGTAGAGCAGTCTGTCTTGAAGTGTACCATCGTTTAACCAAATTCACAGTGATTGGCTAATTTACGTAGTGTTACTAGGAATTGCAAAATTGCAGGATGATGGAAGTGAATTCTTTCAGCTATCAGTAGCGGACAGAGAGAGAAATGTCCTTCCAGGATTGTCATTAATTCTTTGTAGATCTTTTCTCCTGGCTTAGCTGGGTGGATTGGTTTTGTAACAACATGAATGCTTTTTGCCAACCAAACTGAGTAAAGTCACAACATACAGGTTTTCCAGTGTCTGATTTGCAACAAGATACAATTGGAAACTTTCCTCATAAGAATTCCATGTCTTCTAATCCTCATCAAACATGTCCATGGCACTGCTTTTTCCTGCCTTTTTTCAAATCCCGGTTCCTTGATCTGTACTTCTTCAGCCTTCAGCACTTCTCCCTTCCATTAATTTCCAGAGAGCAAGCAATCTCCAAACTCACAAGTAAACTAGTTCTTTCTTTGCCTGGACTATCAGTTCCTGAGCAGTAGGTCAGAGAGTCGGCAGCCTTCTAGGTTCCCATTGCTGAAACCCATTTTCAGTGCCATGTGCATGGTCTCCGCAGCTTCTACCCACTGCAAGCAGTAAGTACTCCTGAAACTTGGATTCTTTTGTTTAAAAAATATGCTCCAGTATCTCACGGTTGTGACCCAATTAATTTTTTAATCCCTAATTCTGCACTAACAGCTTTCACGATCGATTGGTTGACTCGCCAATGCCGCTCCATGTTCTGAACGTTTTTTTTTACTTGCCACAAACTTGTAAATGATTTTCAGCCGGAGTGTCAGCAATGGTTTTCTTCAGACCTCCAATTCTTCATTAAAAGTTGTTTATGGCCCAAATCCTCGTCAATGCTTTGTTTATGCCCGAAATCTCATCACTAGATTTCTCTTCTGTTATTTATTTTTTGCCGTCACGAAGAGAAAAAGAAATTGTGGTGCCATACTCTAAGTTCTTAAAAATATAATGCAGGGTTTATTTAGGGATGTTGCTCCTATAGTGTAACATGGTGAACTCGCCAAAAGTCCCCAAAATGCTCCGCTGACGCCACTGCGAATCACGTGACATTTCACCAGCCAACAGTGTTACTTAAGTACATAACACTTCCCTTCACTAATGTCACCACCTTCCACAAATGGTTAACTGTTCTTCTGAAAGACAAATAATAACTGAGTCACTACAACAGATTTAGATGATTTTGCAACATTGGGCAGATAAATGGTGTGTTACGATCAGCACTGAGAACAAGTCAATAAATGGGAAGGATATATGCTGCAGTTGTCCACCCATCTATATCTTGTAAGGAATACAAACTTACAAGCAAATAAATGTGTAGGATAGTTGTAAAAACATTGGAAAGTGGGAATTGTCAAGAATGATTACTTAGTAGCATTAATAACTCCAACCTTCTATAACATCCACTAATGGAATATTATGTGAAAGAAAAGAATCTCTCTTCTTTGTCTTTAGACAGCCCAAGTGATTGAAAACAGTGACTAGCGACAACCTTGATGCTCTTTCTGAAATTGGACTGCATTCCCTGTAGGGAGTAGAAGCCACAGCCCATTGGCTTTCGGCCTCTGCAGAGATTGTATGCTCTTTTGGACTAAAGCTATCTTAAATCAGCTTGACCCACCATACTTTGTTTCTCTCCAAGACACTCTGGTAGATGGTGTCAACAAACTACCAGAGTATTGGCATGAGCTGTAATTTAATTAACTTGATTTATTCACAGGAATGAGAGAAATAGGACAGAGACAGAACCACACATGTGTGTTCACAATGATAGCAGTAAATTGTCTGATCTTCTAAAACTAAAGTCTGCACTTGGCCGTAGTGAATTCAGCCACTGTCTCTTTTGTAGCCAGTCTGTCACATACTTTAGAACATATGTATGATAACCTTTCTTCTCGGATAACTTTGGTTCCCACACTTTTCATGTTTAAGTCTTTCCCCCTCAAGCTAGTGGTCCACATGGCCTATTAGTCTCCAAACATCCTTAATAAAGTAAAGCATTTTGATATGATTAACTTGATAGCATAATCACTCCTTTGCGATTTCTATTTGCTTATGCCTCCCAACCAAAGAGTTTCTAATTGAATTAATACATTCATGTTACACGGAAAATAAAAACGATCTCTTGAAAGTTAAAAAAAAAAAATTTAGTGTACCCAATTAATTATTTTCTAATTAAAGGGCAATTTAGTGTGTTTCAATCCACCTACCTTGCACATCTTTGGGTTGTGGGAGCGAAACCCACACAAACACGGGGAGAATGTGCAAACTCCACACGGACAGTGACCCAGAATCGAACCTGGGGCCTCGGCGCCATGAGGCAGCAGGGCTAACCCACTGCGCCAGCGTGCTTTGAAAGTTAAACACAGTGAAGGTGTAGTGTCATCTTGGACCTTCTCCAGCTTTAGCTTTGCATTTATACACAATGTATTCAATTATATTTGCGCTAAATCTGATTCTATAATTATGTGTCTTTATTATAAGTGATATTATCAGAATTTATTATACATCAAAGGTAATTACTGAGAAGCAGAGAAACATTGGCAAATTCTGACAGGACATATGTACAAATCAAAAATGTTGAATCAATTCACTCGGGTTTAGACATTCCCTTGCCAACTTACTTCTCACATTGTCAAATAATTAGCAAGTATTATGAAGAATTCAGACAATCCTGAATGTCCCAATGTGATGTCCATACATGAGAGGATCCTATTAACTTTATGATATCCAAGTATTAATTTGAGAACTGATCTCTGAACAAAGAATTATTACATTTTTAAAATTAGTTTATGGGATGTGGGCATCGTTGGCCAGGCCAGCATTTATTGTCCATCCCTGAGGGCAATTAAGAGTCAATATGGCTGTGGGTCTGGAGTCACATGTAGGCCAGACCAGGTAAGGACGACCGATTTCCTTCCCTGAAGGATATTAGTGAACCAGATAGGTTTTTATGACAATCGACAATGGTTTCATCTTTAGACTTTTAATTCAAGATTTTTAAAATTGTATTCAGATTTCACATCTGCCATGGTGGGGGATTCAAACCCAGGTCCCAAGAGCATGACTCTGGGTCTCTGGATTACTAGTCCAGTGACAATACCACTACAGTACTGCCTCCCCCCATCACACGTGCTAAACTAGATACACTCAAATATTGAAATGCCATCCAAGGTGGAATAAAGTACTAGACAGCATCATGTTACGCATGGTCATTCCTGTCTGAATTTAACACTAATTAAGCATTCCATGCAAGTAATTTTGATCCAGGTAAAACTTTTAATGATCCGGCTACCCAAAATTATTTAGCTAATCCTGCAAAAAGATCTAATGCAATCATAGTCGGCCAGGTATGGAATGGCTAGGTTTAATATAAAGTTTTTATTTTGCTGATCATGTACCTCAGATTCAATTGCATCAGTGCCATCGGCACTGGGACATTCAATCATTTCTCTTTCCTCCCACTCACTCTCTCCATGAACTCCTGGAGAAATATGAACAACTAGGGATGGATTTAGAGCTGCAGACTTTTGTCAATGAGAAATAAATTCTGACTGCTTGACCATATTTCACTTAAGCCCCCTTCACTTAGAACCGATGGTAACTGTCAGAGGGAGAGGAAACCATTGTTTCCTGTGTCTGAGCCAGTTCAATCTCAGGTCTCTGAGCCTGTAAAGGCTACTATTCTAACACTCAACCATTTGGTCCTTCAGAATAAATGAACTGCGAACTACCGTTTTCCAGATTTACTTTATGTTCAAGCACATTTCTGTTTTTTTATTTGAAAGAGTAACTGGCTCCAGGGGAGTCTGCCTGAAGTCTTTCAAACTCTGTGAGAAAAACTATCCTTCGTAAAGTCACTGTCTGAGCCTGTGTTGAAAGCTGTCACTTCAGGGGAGAAGGACACCAGAGTAAGACTCCGTTGACATCAGCCATGGGATCGTCCGATAGCCTTCTCAGTTGTAGCAGCAGCTTTCATCTTGATCATTCAGTGATAGTGATCCTTCAAGTGTTAGTTAGTTTCATATCCTGCCCAGTTATGGGTTCACTTGGGGTTTCAGATGCTGGTGAACGTGAAGATTAAACGTGAGTCTCTCCTGGTTGTCAGAGAATAGACAAAGGGACTGACCCCTACACTCTGAGGAGGTTTACCAGGATGTTGCCTGGTCTGGAGCGTGTTAGCTATGTGGAGAGGCTGAATGGACTCGGACTGTTTTCATTCGAAAGACGGAGGTTGAGGGGTGACCTAATAGAGGTCTACAAGATTATGAGGGGTATGGATAGAGTGGATGGGCAGGCACTCTTTCTCAGGGTGGAGGGGTCAGTTACCAGGTGCAAAATTTAGAGGAGATGTGCGAGGCAGGTTTTTTACGCCGAGGGTGGTGAGTGCCTGGAACACGTTGCCAGGGGAGGTTGTGGAAGCAGATACATTAACGGCATTCAAAAGGCATCTTGGCAAACACATTGATAGGATGTGTATAGAGGGATATAGCACAAGGAAGTGCTGAGGGCCTTGGCCAAGGTGGTATCATGACCGATACAGGCGTGGAGTGCTGAAGGGCCTGTTCCTGTGCTGTATTGTTCTTTGTTCTTTCCCCTCAACAACTCAACTCCCCTCAACAACTCAACTAGAAGAATGAGATACAAACCGAACTCAGCAATCCCAGGGAACCACTGAAGAACTCTCTTCGGACTAACCAACACACCAAAACCACCAGGCATAAGAACTATCATGTATTGACAGATACAAGTAAAATATACAAATGCCTAGTGTAGCCACCTAAATTGGCCAACTCCCGATTTAAAATGGCGAACGGCAAAGGCTGATGGGAATGTCAGCCAACATAGACAGAAACCAGCAGTTGCAGGTTTGCTGTGTATTTACCTCTGCAAAGGCCAGACAACATTGATACCAGTGACCATCAGCATAACAATGTAGCAGCCATCTGCATACTGATGAGCAATCCCCGGGAACAATAAGTAACATTTTGGACACACAAAGCAAAGCCAGACTCCTCGGCGCCAGCAGGAGCCAACACAAAGGAGGTGAACGAGCACCTCAAGACCGCCCATCGATCAGGGAACCGCTCCAGTATTGGAGAAATCGAACCAAGCGATTGGGACAAAGTCCAATCATTGGGACCAGGTACAGGGTCCGCCCCGAAAGGAGGGAAGCCCCTGGGGACTATAAGAGTTAAACCCCAAGTTCAAATCGGTCTCGCTTCAGCTCTCTTCAGCCCTCTTCACCTCTTCGTCCTGCCTGGGTCACCCAGCAACACAAACCAACATTGACCGTGACCGGTGCAGTGACCGCCAACAGAAGTAAGTCTTAATTCAACGCTCGCTACGAGATAGGCGGTCCTAGCTACCAATCCGTACCAACTTCGAATCCTGCAGACTCAGAACCCGAACGAAAGGCCATTTGTTCCCCTGACCTGGTGGGCCAGTCCGAAGTTAAGTATAGGCCTGTTAGTTGTAGCAGTAGCTTAGACGTAGAATTTGTGCATGAGTAGCGATTACTGTGTATAATAAATGTGCTTTGATTTGAATCTTACTAATCGGTGTATTGAGTTATTGATCAGTACTTGGACTTGCACCTCGTGGCGGTATCATAAAGATACCTGGCGACTCCAGAGCAAAGGTAATAAAACAGAGCAATTGAACCAACCGGAAAGTTAGCAACACTAGTCATCATTAAACTGCCTGATAACACCACCTTCCTCTTTCCCTACAGCACACAGTGACGACAGGAGAAGAAATGGATTAATTGTGCGTTAAACTGTTACCGACATTTACATATACACTTACATGGGAGTGTTAAGAATCAGACACTTACCCTTGCCCCCATCAGGGAACTAAGATAAACAGATAGTAGTTCATTAATTACTGATGGAGAAGTAATCGACCCTTGTTGCTATGATTGATGGCAGTCAGGCTCCCTCTGATCCAGACAGTGTGTTGTAACACATGAGATTCCTCAAATCATTGATTAATTAATGTTGTGATATTCAAAAATAAAATTATATATATATACTTAAAAATGATCGGACTAATAAAACTATTAATTTTCTTATATTTACATTTTTTTAATATGGTACCCAATTCATTCTTTCTAATTAAGAGGCAATTTAGCATGGCCATTCCACCTACTCTGCACATCTTTGGGTAGTGGGGGCGAAACCCACACAAACACGGGGAGAATGTGCAAATTCCACACGGACAGTGACCCAGAGCTGGGATCGAACCTGGGACCTCGGCGCCGTGAGGCAGCAGCACTAATCACTGCGCCACCGTGCTGCCCTTCATTTTCTTATATTTTTGACACATTCAGCTTTCAAAACATATGTGAAATTTATTTATTTGTCAAATCTGCATTAATAGTATCCTCACAGCTAATTAGTGCCTAATTTGCACAAGACTATGGTTAACAGTACCAGAAAAGCCCATTTATGTGCCATGGGTTCAGTTCCTTTGCGATATTTCTATCCAAGGTCTTTATTGTGACTTTTTCTCCAGTCAGTGATTTTCCTGTACTGGTAACCTGTTACACTGAACAAAATAAAGAGCCCAATAAAATAAACCGATCACGATCTGTCTAACTCTGGGACTTACCTTATTGTTACCTGTGGTAGCAATTAACAGGAAGGATGCAATAAGTAAAGCATGCTTACAGATCATTTCACCACTATCCGGGTAGTCTGTCATCCTCAAATTGCATCCGTTAGCAACAAATGCTTTGCAGGTGGTGGTTGAATTTGATTGCTTTCAATGGAGTGGTAACAGCTAAAAGGTGGGACCATGAGCCTTGCTGCTCTGTTAACACTGGTGATGTAATCAGCTCCATATTGAAAGGAGCTTACCAGCTGGTCCAAAGCATCTGTATGTTTCAAGTGATAGTCCTCATTTAATATGGAAATTGGCGTCCTATAACATGAATAGAGCCTTGATTGCCCTTTTATATGGGGATTGATGAAAGCTTACATTGTGCACGCACTGACTAGTTCCATGGGTGATAGAACTGAAGAGGCCCATTAAAGGTGAGTGTCGAATGAGTTTTGTGATTCCTGAAGCAGCCCGTTTGTGATGCAAAACAAATTGTGTCATTTGCCGTGCGCAAGTGGGTCAAAGGGCAGGTTCTGCAGGCTTTCTACCTCGGCTAATTGGTTCTGGTGTCCTTTACAGCAGGGCATGAAGACATAACCGGCTTTGCATGACAGATGGGCTGAGAATGGCATCCATCCGGGCGACATGCATCAATGGCCACTGGAGCAGAATGGCAGCAGAGCCAGACAAAGATGCTGCTCCATTCCAAATACGCCAGCATCCAAATGATAACTGACTGGCTGTCGCTAAGAAATCATATTTGCCCATCTCACTTTCAGCAGCGTGTTGTCATGGCATACATTGTACATTTGCTTTGTGAAGACATACATTATATTGAGAGAAATAGCACTGGAGGTGACAGCACCCCACCAGTCCCAACCCATCGACTGAAACCATGAGGGACAAACGGGAAACAAACCTGTCCCACCTGATGTAGGCCACATTGGACAGAGGCTTGTGGTGATCAACCCAAAATTGCACCACTCCAACCTGAGTAGCACCAGGTTTCATCAGAATGGTTGCAGTTTTCAGGCCACCTACCTTATCCAGTAGAGGTTACTGGAAAGTGAACAAGCAGTAGGAAACTTAACTGATTTGCCTGTCCCCTAATAGGGACACTAGGGTCGGAGAATCCCGGGGGGGGGGGGGGGGGGGGGTGAATCCCACCCCACCGCCCTGACACCGGCTGCCATATTCTCCGGCGGCGTGTTTTGGGCGGTGGCGGGATTCCCGCCACGCCGATCGGGAACTGTTGACAGTGCCCCCCCCCCCGGTGATTCTCCGGGCCCCGATAGGCCGAGCGGCCGTCCATTTTTGGCCAGTCCCACCGGCGTGAATTACTCACCTCATGCACGGTGGGACCTGGCTGGTTAGTATGCGGGGGGGCGGTTGTCGGGGGGCGCGGGGAGATCCGACTCCGAGGGGGGGCCTCACGGTGGCCTGGCCCACCGATCTGCGGGCGGGCTTGTTCCGTGGGGGCACTTCTTCCTTCCGCGCTGGGCCCCTGTAGGGCTCCGCCATATTTCCCGGGGGCCGGCGCGGAGAAGAGAACACCCTGCGCATGCACAAAAATACACTGGCCAGTCTGCGCATGTGCAGAATCACGCCGGCCATTCTGCGCATGCGCAAACTCGCGCCGTCCCTTCGGCACCGGCTGGAGTGGCGCCAACCCCTCTGGTGTCAACCTAGCCCCCTAGAAAGGTGAGAATTCCTCACCTTGGGGGGACGTTGACGTCGGAGTCGTTGCTGCCGGTTTTCATGCCGGCGTGGCGACTTAGTCCCCAGAAGGGAAAATTCCGGCCACTACGTCTAGTTGTAGCATCCCAGCAGCCACCAACTGAGATCCATCAGCGCAGCATGGATGATGAAATGACTCTGAGACTCTTTAAAAGTGTTGGGCTAAACTATGTGCCACAGCCATCCAGTGTGCCTGCAAGGACTTTTTGAAATACTGATGATTCTGAATGCTTTAAATGATGCGATTCATAATGTCTATTTCGTTAGAATACAAGCCAGTGAACTTGTCACTGTCAACAGGGGTGGTACCAGGGGATTGGAGAGTGGCGAATGTCGTGCCCCTGTTCAAAAAAGGAACTAGGGATAACCCTGGGAATTACAGGCCAGTTAGTCTTACTTCGGTGGTAGGCAAAGTAATGGAAAGGGTACTGAAGGATAGGATTTCTGAGCATCTGGAAAGACACTGCTTGATTAGGGATAGTCAGCACGGATTTGTGAGGGGTAGGTCTTGCCTAACAAATCTTATTGAATTCTTTGAGGAGGTGACCAAGCATGTGGATGAAGGTAAAGCAGTGGATGTAGTGTACATGGATTTTAGTAAGGCATTTGATAAAGTTCCCCATGGTAGGCTTATGCAGAAAGTAAGGAGGCATGGGATAGTGGGAAATTTGGCCAGTTGGATAACAAACTGGCTAACCGATAGAAGTCAGAGAGTGGTGGTGGATGGCAAATATTCAGCCTGGATCCCAGTTACCAGTGGCGTACCGCAGGGATCAGTTCTGGGTCCTCTGCTGTTTGTGATTTTCATTAATGACTTGGATGAGGGAGTTGAAGGGTGGGTCAGTAAATTTGCAGACGATACAAAGATTAGTGGAGTTGTGGATAGTAAGGAGGGCTGTTGTCGGCTGCAAAGAGACATAGATAGGATGCAGAGCTGGGCTGAGAAGTGGCAGATGGAGTTTAACCCTGAAAAGTGTGAGGTTGTCCATTTTGGAAGGACAAATATGAATGCGGAATACAGGGTTAACGGTAGAGTTCTTGGCAATGTGGAGGAGCAGAGAGATCTTGGGGTCTATGTTCATACATCTTTGAAAGTTGCCACTCAAGTGGATAGAGCTGTGAAGAAGGCCTATGGTGTGCTCGCGTTCATTAACAGAGGGATTGAATTTAAGAGCCGTGAGGTGATGATGCAGCTGTACAAAACTTTGGTAAGGCCACATTTGGAGTACTGTGTACAGTTCTGGTCGCCTCATTTTAGGAAGGATGTGGAAGCTCTGGAAAAGGTGCAAAGAAGATTTACCAGGATGTTGCCTGGAATGGAGAGTAGGTCTTACGAGGAAAGGTTGAGGGTGCTAGGCCTTTTCTCATTAGAGCGGAGAAGGATGAGGGGCGACTTGATAGAGGTTTATAAGATGATCAGGGGAATAGATAGAGTAGACAGTCAGAGACTTTTTCCCCGGGTGGAACACACCATTACAAGGGGACATAAATTTAAGGTGAAAGGTGGAAGATATAGGAGGGATATCAGAGGTAGGTTCTTTACCCAGAGAGTAGTGGGGGCATGGAATGCACTGCCTGTGGAAGTAGTTGAGTCGGAAACATTAGGGACCTTCAAGCAGCTATTGGATAGGTACATGGATTACGGTAAAATGATATAGTGTAGATTTATTTGTTCTTAAGGGCAGCACGGTAGCATTGTGCATAGCACAATTGCTTCACAGCTCCATGGTCCCAGGTTCGATTCCGGATTAGGTCATTGTCTGTGCGGAGTCTGCACGTCCTCCCCGTGTCTGCGTGGGTTTCCTCCGGGTGCTCCGGTTTCCTCCCACAGTCCAAAGATGTGCGGGTTAGGTGAATTGGCCAATGATAAATTGCCCTTAATGTCCAAATTGCCCTTGGTGTTGGGTGGAGGTGTTGAGTTTGGGTAGGGTGCTCTTTCCAAGAGCCGGTGCAGACTCAAAGGGCCGAATGGCCTCCTTCTGCACTGTAAATTCAATGATAATCTATGATTAATCTAGGACAAAGGTTCGGCACAACATCGTGGGCCGAAGGGCCTGTTCTGTGCTGTATTTTCTATGTTCTATGTTCTATGAACTTACATCAGCTTTCCTGGATGAAGGTGGTGTAACAGAGAATTAAATGAGTTATTCACAGAATTAATCTGCTATTTTGGTGAGATCACGTGTGTCGCCAAATACCTTTCCTGCAATGCAAGGATCATCGACCGATTCACTTCTGACCTCAAAGCCAGATATAAGAAAGGTGCAAAATTAAGTACCAGTGTTGGCAGCCTCATTACTCATTACCTGCAAGAGGTGATTTGGTTTATCAGAACCAGCAGGTTAAAGAGCTGCATTTAAATATCCCATACAGATAAGCACAGCATATGTTCTACTATTAAAAGATCATGGGCTGGATTCTCCGATTCTGAGACTAAGTGCTGACACCGGCGTGGGAACGGTGGCATTTTACGAACGAAAAAATGGCGCAAACCAGCTATCTTCCCTCTGTCTGGTGGGGGGCTAGCAGAAATGCAGCATAGAGAACCCGGCTCGAACTGCGGATACGGCCAGAGAACTGCCGGTTCCATGGCCGCGCATGCGCACGGTGGCCTGCAGCGGCCGCGCCGTGCAACAAGGCGCCGGCCGCGCTTGGTCCCGGCCTGCCAAATAGTGACCCCCTTTGGCCAGGTTCGCCACCCCTGGACCACCCCCCACCAGTGCCCCCAGCCCCCGCCAAAGCCCCCCATGCGTGTGGATCGGCTCTCCTACCACGCCGAGCTCCCGAAAATAAATACCTTGAGTGACCAACGCTGTTGGGAATTCGGGCCATCATGGGTGGAGCATCGGGGGTGGGCCTCAGGTAACGTCCTGAGGCCGTCCATACGGCGCGTACGCCATTTTGGAGGAGGCGGAGCATCGCAAAAGCACGCCGCCCCCAATTTCGGCGGCAACGTGGATTCTCCGGCCGATCGCCTAATGCGATTTTGCCATTGGAGACTGGCGAATCCCGCCCCATATACGTGGTTTTGAATCCACTGTCTAAAAGTCAAAGCAAAAAGCCATATGAGAGAACTCAGTGGAGCCAACTGTATGCTCCCACCATAGTGCTGTCAGGACTATGTTATTCATGACAGATTATTCACAAAGGTCCTGCCGTCTCAACCTTGCCCCTCACCTGAGGTGCGGTGATCCTCAGGTTAAACCACCATTGGTCAGCTCTCCCCTCAAAGGGGAAAGCAGCCTATGGTCATCTGGGACTAAGGTAACTTTAGCTAGTGCTGGCAGGAGTTGAAAGTGTCACATGCATGGTGTGGACGTAGCATGAGAACTTCATGTAAATTTGTGAATTCACAGGCACACACAACCCCGTCCCTGTCCTGATGCAATAATGTGCAAGTGTGGGCTGGATTCCTGAATAACGTAGCCAGTGAGTCAGCAAGTCTTAAAGGCCTGCAGCTGACAGGTAACCTGGAGCTGAAGAGACGGCAACTGACATTTTCAGCTGCAACTTCTCCAGCTAAATGTTCAAAATGAAAAAAAGTCCCAGAAAATACTCCAGTTTGCATAAAATTTTTAACTGAGGGAATGAAAGCCAACCACAATTGTGTTTTGTGTAATCGAAAGTAAGTTAAAGAATGGGATATCTTGCCAGCGATGAATGAAATTTACACTTTAATCAGCTGACTGGCAGCAGCAGCTATGCATCTCCGTGGGTCAATTAATGTTTATGGACATAAGTAATAGGCAAATTCAAGAGGCTGAACCTCTTGTATTGATCGACCTTTCCAGTACTCTCCTGGGGCTGAGTGTCTGCTTCAAAGCCGTCTTAAAGTCGCCTTTCCGCTACAGTTTCCTGCTATTTAACCTGCCCATGTGCTTCCTGTCAGTCTGATTAGAGGGTTGCAGACTGCAAGGTGCATTTCTTTGGGAACCATTTGAACAACTCTGCAAATGAATGGAATAGACAAAATTGGGGTGCATTTTTCCATTGTAATAAATTGATAACATTGGGGCAATGGTGAAAGGCATTTTTGAATTAAATTATGAATACGCGAAATTACAGAAGAAACAAAGATCTCCATTAGACACTGTGTAAAAGATATAACTAATCTTTTATGGCTCCCGTGAGAACTGGCTGAATCTACCTATGAAGGATACTCCATCAATGCACAGATAAACACAGATGGAAGTACTCAATTATGGAACAGACATTGAAACTTTGCTTTACAGGTTTCTATTATTAGGAAGGAATTATTTACACTCATTAGATCATAGATTATAGAATTTACAGTGCAGAAGGAGGCCATTCGGCCCATCGAGTCTGCACCGGCTCTTGGAAAGAGCACCCTACCCAAGGTCAACACCTCCACCCTATCCCCATAACCCAGTAACCCCACCCAACACTAAGGGCAATTTTGGACACTAAGGGCAATTTATCATGGCCAATCCACCTAACCTGTACATCTTTTGGACGGTGGGAGGAAACCGGAGCACCCGGAGGAAACCCACGCACACACAGGGAGGATGTGCAGACTCCGCACAGACAGTGACCCAAGCCGGAATCGAACCTGGGACCCTGGAGCTGTGTAGTAATTGTGATATCCACAAGGCTACCGTGCTGCCCCATTAATTCCAGTGCTCTGAATATTTCAATGCTATATAGCTATAAACTGAAATTGGACTTGTATTTGTTTATTGTCACATGTACCGAGGTACAGTGAAAAGTATTTTACTGCGAGCAGCTCAAACAGATCATTTAGTACATGAAAAGAAAAGAAAAAAATAATAATTTCATAATAAATGTGATATTTCTATATTCAGAATATTTCAATTTGGAAGCTGAAACACCAGCAGAGCTATATGCCCTGGCACCTATTCTACAGCAAGTGTATCCAAGGGGACCCAGATTGACTGTGTTTGGTGTTGACATTGTTGCTTTATAGGGAACCAGATTAGTCAACACAGCCTCTTTCCATGGGGCTAACTATACCTTCTATTGACATGGAAAGGGGGCAGAAAACCTCCATAAGCATGGTGTAGACTTCGCAGTAGGCAACAGATTGACGCAAGTGAACCACCAGTATTAACTTCTAACTGCCTCATCTCTCTGCGTTTATCATGGAACGGAGGAACTGTCAATGCCATTGTACTTTAAGGCATGGTTTTCAAAGTG
Organism: Scyliorhinus torazame; assembly: GCF_047496885.1. Lineage (NCBI taxonomy): Eukaryota > Metazoa > Chordata > Chondrichthyes > Carcharhiniformes > Scyliorhinidae > Scyliorhinus > Scyliorhinus torazame. The sequence continues at coordinate 43,704,668 of NC_092714.1, read as the reverse complement.
CGGGTCATGACTCGTGGGTGGGTCACGAGCTGACGTTTGGAGGGTCAGGGAGAAATTGGTCTTGACATTCCCGCAGTGGTCCGAATCATGGGAGAAGTGCCTAACATTTTCATTGAGAATGTCAGCCGCTGCCACCTTTTAAATAAGAAGGCAATGAGGCTGTGTGCAGTCTTCCAGCCAGAAGCGGCAGTAGTGAGCACGTGATGCACGCTGCATGCACACTTGATTTCAAGCACCCAGAACGTAGGTGTTTTCGCCGCCAAATCATGGAGGATATCTTCTTCCATTTTCTAGCTGCTGGCGAGCAAGTCAAGAGGACTGTTACAAATAAGAGAGAGCTATAGACACAAATAGGCAGTGTTCCTACTGGCCAGGATCTCACATAACTGGATCTGCTAGAGAGAGCTGCTAAGGAGAGTCCAGTGTAGAACAGAGCAGTGCTCGTGTGAGCTCTGTACAGAGTTCCAGGGCCTTTGGTTAACAACCTTCAAAAAAGAAATTTAACTCGGGAACAAAGCACTATAAAGATGATTTCCTGAGGTATGATTTTGTCAATTGTGCCAATGTAAATAAGATTGCAAAGCCCATGGGTGTAATATGTAGGGAAGTACTGGAAAATGAGAGAAGAAGTATCTGATTTTAAAAGTAAGTGGTGGGTGAAAAATTCCTTTTGAGGTTGAGATGCCAGAGTCAGCTATTAACTTACAGCTGACTACAAATGAAAAGACAATGCTGCTGTACCTGACTTGTGATAGCACATTAAAAACATCCCAAAAGCCCATGAGCTGTCAGCATTCTGGAGCAGCATCTCCCAGGATTATCCAGTGCTGAGTTAAACAAGTATTTTGTTGCTATTGCCCTTCACGATGAATTACATGTATGAAGACTGATTTTCCGTTCTCAAAAGACGAAGGTGGCACAAAGGACCTGGCTGAAGGCTGAACTTGATATCTGCATTGCCCTCTCCTCCTTTGAACCTGATTGAAGTTGTAGTGATCTGTACATCTGTACATACATCTGCACATACACCAGGGACTGCAGCACAGATGTAACAGTCACAGCATCACTAGAGGGCAGCATCAGAGACGGGTATAAAGGGTCGAGCCTAAGGTAGGATCCGCCTCTTTGAGAAGCACAGAGCTAGGGAGCAGCAGCACACAGGGATAGCTTAGCATAGGCAGTTTACCTTAGTTTCACTGGTCATACCTCTTGACTGTTTTACATCTAGTTGAGCTCTGGAAGCAGAACAAACCCTTTGAATAAAGAGCTTGTGTTAACTGTAAGTCTTCAGTCTTCATTCAGACTTAGAGAATAACATAGAAGTGAGATCGTGCGGACCAAGCAGGCTCCACTTTTGCATTAAAGATAAGTGTGTGTTACAAAGTTCAGCCGGCGTGGGTCGCGAAGTTCAGCCGGCATGAGTCACAAAGATTGGCCATTGTGGGTCCAGAAGGTCGGATGGTTGGCAAATGTGGGTCCCAGGAAAAACAGTTTGAAAAACACTGGTATAAGGGTATATGGCATAGGAGGGCATAATGTGGGACTGGGAAACAGTACCGTCTACAGTGTGATGTAAAGGGACATGCAACCTGAGACTAGAGTCAGTTGTGAACTGGACAGAGACTTGTTCAAACGCAGCCAAATGACCTTACATGCAAGAGCAATGTCCAGCAATGATAGTGCAGTGTTTCAACTGCAACCCGCCGGAACACTTTGGAAAGCTGTGCACAGCTAAGGCACTCAGAAAGGCAGTGGATCCCAAGACAATCCAAGAAATTGAGGTGCCACGCCAGGAAGAGACCCAACCTTGTTTCTTGGGTGAAAAGTTTCTTTCTTGAATGTGAAAGTCTCAGTAAACGGTCACCTCACCAACTTCAACCTGAACAGCCGTGTTATGGGCCTCTCTGATGAAGAACCTGAGAGACCAGATTAGGGGGCAGCACGGTAGCATTGTGGATAGCACAATTGCTTCACAGCTCCAGGGTCCCAATTTTGATTCCGGCTTGGGGGTCACTGTCTGTGCGGAGTCTGCACATCCTCCCCGTGTGTGCGTGGGTTTCCTCCGGTTGCTCCGGTTTCCTCCCACAGTCTAAAGATGTGCAGGTTAGGTGGATTAGCCATGATAAATTGCCCTTAGTGTCCAAAATTGCCCTTTGTGTTGGGTGGGGTTACTGGGTTATGGGGATTGGGTGGAGGTGTTGACCTTGGGTCGGGTGCTCTTTCCAAGAGCCGGTGCAGACTTGATGGGCCGAATGGCCTCATTCTGCACTGTAAATTCTATGTCTGTTAATGACCACTGGCTACAAATGACAGAAAGACCACTCTATGGCCCTAGAGGAATCCAGCTTCCAGTCATAGATATGATCCTAGAACCACTAAGGTATGGCAACAAGCACATATTTGAAGCCATGTAAATTAACCGAAAGTAATCTTTTCTCTCTTGAGCAGAGATGCTTGTGTTGTCCTTAACCTTCTTAAAATGATAAAAGTCGCCAAGACGAACTCCATCATCAACTACACGGAGCTGCAAGTTCCTGAGAGACCAGCCAGTAAAGAGATTCTTGACTGGAACTTCAGCTCTGAATTGTCTTTGCAGGTGGCAAAAGCTCCTCTTTCATCAGGCCAGCCAAACCTTCAGATAATCATCCCTGTGCCTCAAGTGGAAAACACTCAGGAAAATGACCAACAACAAATGAATGTGCCACAACCCCAGGCTCTAATGGTTGCTGTCAAACTACCTGTAAACACGTTGCTGCACAAGACGCTGCAACCTCCAGCCAACACACAAAGCTTCAAGACGATGCTGCAACAAGGAACTAGTGACCATCAACTCACCCAGGCTTACCTCAGTGAGGCACGGAGACACATGGTAGAACACGATGATATGATAAAAGCCAAACTGTCAGGTGAGACCACCGAGAAGGAACATCCAGGCAACAGGGAGAGACGCCTTCAACTTCCACAAAGTGCACAGAGAACCACACGGACAATGAAAAACTGGGATTGTGAATGGAATGAACACGCTCGCTAGAAAGAACGGGACAAGCTGGTTATCCCCGAACAGAGCAGATGGGGCATTGACAAAGAGAGGTTCAAATCCAAGGAATGGGAAAAGCATTTCAGAATAAGACAATCTAGTGCTAGGAACACGAACTACAACTCAAATTCCGAATCGATAAAGGTTGTCCAAATCAACGGAGCCTGATACTCCTCCAAATGTGACCAGAATAAGATCTGGAAGAATTGCCAAGACAGAGATGTGGGGGGTGTGGTGATGTGCATCAATGTAAATACATGTAGGCTAGCTAGACACTAGAGGGAGCACCAGTGACATCACACACACACACTCAACCAATAGATCAGTTAGATAGGATACGACCAATGGACATTCATGATACACACAGAGGTGACACCACCACAGGAGGGCATTACACCAACCCATATATAAAGGACACCACACACATGATCTGCCTCTTTCCAGTGGAGACAGTCAGTGAGTAGAGACACCGGGTTGATTCAATATTACACCCACCACGTGGATTGCAGCAACTGGTTAGTCAGTCTGCGTAGCTATAGTAGGATTAGCAGTAGTGTCGAACCCAAGTAATAGAAGTGTAAATAGTTTAATAAACGTGTTGAAGTTATCTCCACGTCTGAACCTTCCTTTGTCAAGTGCACCACAAGGAAGCCGCTTATGTTACACCTACAACATAACAAATCAGGGGGGGGGGGAGGAGAGATGGAGTTAAGGTACAAATAAGCAACAATCTAATTGAATGGTTGAACAGGTTAGAGGAGTTGAATTGCTTTCTCCTATTGCTATATTTCTATGCAAACCTTTCCTTGTCATTCGTAATCTCCCCCCTCAGTGTCTGTTCCTTCTTTTATTTATTTTTGTTTATCATTTGTAAGGCAACTTGGAATTTTTGTAATGTAAAAATTGCTATACAAATAAAAGTTAGCAAAACTAACATTTTACAGAGGAAGCCAAATCAATTAAAGCAAAAGTTAAGGAAGGTTCAACAAAAGATTCTCCTGCTGTCATCAATCGTATCCTGTCGAAATCCCCTGTCAGCTGTTCATTGAATAACTTTGACAGTGCCCAGTGAATCAATAGCTCAGACTGTCCTACACTATCGGCTGAATAAGTATAAAAGAACAAGGAGGTACCACCAGGCTGATCACAACGTCATCAGTTGTTCATTGGTTCAATCCCACACATTTAGCTCTGGCCATAAGAAAAAACATTGATTACCTGTGGCCAATTTAGGTTAAACTCTGGAAAATTTGCCTCCAACTTGCCAATGTTTAAAAATTCCAACCCAGAATTGTCTGTGTGCAAGTGGTAACACACCCACAGCCCACCACAGTGCCCAGGGCTGTCAGAACTGAACTTCTGCCCTCGTCTAAATAATGTTGGAAAGCTGCTCTGGCACCTGGTGCCTCAGAGTGAAGGACTTTGGTCCATGAAATTGGGTTCGATTGCACCTGATTTACGTTGTTCAATCGATGTGGCAAGGTCCTATTTTCACCACGAATAATCCCCGGAAGACGACAGTTGCCTGTAACTCATCTATAAATAGAAACTCTAACTGGAAATGTCCCTTTCCCTCAGGAACTTGTCAAGTTCCCTTTAAAGCACTGTAGTGGCTGCACACTCAACACACAGCTCAGCAGTTTGTTCCTGGGCCTGCTGTGAAAGAAATACTTCCATAAATCTCACCGAGCTCTTTCCCTATGGGTTCACAATCATTCCAATCGTCTCTACACATTTGAAATAACTCATCTCACTGAACTATATCCAATCCCTTCATCATCATTTAAAAGAATCTCAAAGTTATATTTCCCCAATGCTGTTTCTCTGAAGTAAATGGAAACATTTTCCTCTTTTCCTTTTGGGGCAAAAGATCTTTTGGGATCAGTGCACAGGGGGAAAATGGAATAGGGAGGATTATTACACAACTCTTACATAAAGCCCATCTCATTTTCCATCCTTTAGTATAAATGAGAAGAAAATTAAATGGGCCTACCATCCTCCCTAACCAGCAGTCTTTTATGCTCTATACCCAATGCTCTGTTATACCAAGTACAATAAGATGAAAATTTGGTTCCAATACTTTTGGAGTCTATCGTCATAATTCTAAGAATGTGGGGAAGCATGGTGGCGCAGTGGTTAGCACAGCTGCCTCACGGCGCCACGTTAAATTGCCCCTTAATTGGAAAAATCTTTTAAAAAGTAATTCCAAGATTGTATTATTGTGTTTGCTCCTGAACATTCTCCAGAGCTTCATTACCCTTCCCTCTGTAAAGATTCAAAACTGTACAAAATATCTTTACAGCGCTACTACAGCAGAACATATTAGAGCCTAAGTATAATACTCAACTTAGTGCTCAAGGTTTGAGAAATATTGGGCGGGATTCTCCGATCCCCCGCCGGGTCGGAGAATCGCCGGGGGCTGACGTGAATCCCGCCCCCGCCGGTTGCCGAATTATCCGGCACCGGATATTCGGCGGGGGCGGGAATCGCGCCGCGCTGGTTGGCGGGCCCCCCCCCGGCGATTCTCTGGCCCGGGTGGGCCGAAGTCCCGCTGCTGGAATGCCTGTCCCGCCGGCGTGGATTAAACCACCTCTCTTACCGGCGGGACAAGGCGGCGCAGGCAGGCTCCAAGGTCCTGGGGGGGGCACGGGGCGATCTGGCCCCGGGGGGTGCCCCCATGGTGGCCTGGCCCGCGATCGGGGCCCACCGATCCGCGGGCGGGCCTGTGCCGTGGGGGCACTCTTTTCCTTCCGCCTTCGCCATGGTCTCCACCATGGCGGAGGCAGAAGAGACCACCTCCACTGCGCATGCGCGGGGATGCCGTGGGCGGCCGCTGACGCTCCCGCGCATGCGCCACCCGGCAAAGTCAGTTTCGCGCCAGCTGGCGGTGCACCGAAGGCCTTTCCCGCCAGCTGAAAGCTGGGCTCGGCCGCTGAAGATGCGGAGGATTCCGCACCTTTGGGGCGGCGCGATGCCGGACTGATTCGTGCTGTTTTTGGCGCCGGTCGGCGGACATCGTGCCGATTGCGGAGAATTCCGCCCATGATGTAAAACTCTATTTACCCACACATTCATTTCCTGTTTTTCCATACCGGTTTGCTAGTTAGTCAAAGTCGGTGTCTGCCTTTCTGATATGCTTGCTGAGCTTTTTGTCAAGAGGGAAAAGAGCAAAATGATCCAAGAGACTAAGTTGCTTATTTATAATCCTCAGCACATTGCTATATGGCAGTAAGACCTGGACAAGCTCACCTACCAAGAGAAAAAGTTCAATAACTCCCACCTTTCATGCCTGTGACATATCCTTGGCATCACACAGAGAGACAAAGTTACAAGGCAAACATGCCAAGCATCATAGTGCTAATCGCACAGAGAAAGTTTCTCTGGCTTGTGCACATGTGCAGGATGGAAGATGCTATATCCCCAAAGATGTGCTAGACAGGGAGTAGCCCATGCCTCTGGACCAGCAGGTGCCCAAAGTCCAAGCATGTTGTCAAAAGAGACATGAAAGCCCTGAAAATCAATCGTGGCAAGTGGGAAACATTAGCTGACAGCCAATGCAAACGGCAGCATCAGATGTGACCAGGAATTTGCCAGCATGATGACATGTGGACCGGGACTATTTGGCCCTTCCTTCTGCGGGATCTTCCAGTCCAGCCAGAGGCAACTGCTCCCTGCCATGAATTCCCTGTCGCACAGCCGGCCAGCAACGCAAATGGCCACTGACTCCACCATTACTGGAAGATCTCGTCGCCGATTAATCGTGAGCCGTCTCCGCTACTGGAAAACCCGCCGCCATGGGGAGGTGGCGGGTGGTGGGATGGATAATCATGGCCATGGTTTCAGAGGCTCCAAAGTAGACACCAGCCCAGCAAATAAAGAGTCAGCAGAAATCATCCTGCAGCACCGGCAACGGATAAATTCATATGTGGCACTTGTGGCAGACGTTGCCTCTCCAGATTTGGATTGTTCAGCGAAGTGCAGCAGATAATCTCATCTGACCACACCAAAGTTCTGAGACTGCATTGCCATCAACTCTCACAGATGGAAGGATGACAATCAAACCAATGAGCTATTTCATATCATTTGTCATAAACAAAAATATGAGGGACAATAATTCCCTGGTGCATTCTCCATGGCAATGCCTTGACCAATCAGGTTGAATTGCGAATGAATCAGAGCCCTTTTCTCCTGCAATGGAAATTGTTGCTTCCTTTAAAATCTGGTTTTCTTGCATATATCCTGATGAGTGCAATACAAAAAACTTCAACAACATGTTTTTATTTCAGCAATACTCAAATATGGCACTCCGCCTTCCACATTAAATGTCACTTGGATAGTTTTAACTAACTTATCTGAACTAGCCTGAAATCTAATGATTTAGCTTAAATTCCATCCACCAATTTGGTGACATCTTCAAAGAACTTGAGGAATGAAGATAATTTGATGGACTAATTTGAGATGCCACTACTACATTTACAAAATCCAATGTAAATAGGATACAATTATTATATAATACTATTTTAAAAATATTCACTGTGGCCTGGTTTGGAATTTAAAAGTATGTAGGTGAAAGAAATAATGAAAAGTTAGTGTTTTCAACATCTTGCCAAAGATTTGACATGGTGGAACATTGCTACACTAAAGACAAGTGTCAGAAAACAGTAGGGCATAGACTTAAATGTTAACTTTTCAGTTTCAACAGAGAATATTAAAGAATAGATTATCTTGGACCACTCTCACTTGGATGGCAATGAGTGATGTTAGGAGAGTGCAATTGGCACAAACCTAAGAGCAAGATGTCCATTCATCATCTTAGCAGGGAGTGGTAAAATGCATGGGGGAGAAGATTAAGTAAGAAGAGGAATATAATGGGCGGCACGGTAGCACAGTGGTTTGCACTGTTGCTTTACAGCGCCAGGGACCTGGGTTCGATTCCTGGCTTGTGCGGAGTCACCACAATCTCCCCGTGTCTGCGTAGGTTTCCTCCAGGTGCTCTAGCTTCCTCCCACAAGTCCCGAAAGACATGCTTGTTAGGTGAATTGGACATTCTAAATTCTCCCTTAGTGTACCCGAACAGGCGCCAGAGTGTGGTGACTAGGGCATTTTCATAGTAACTTCATTGCAATGTTAATGTAAGCCTGCTTGTGACACTAATAAAGTTATTATTATTATCAAAAACTGCCGATGTGAGCTTTTTGTAAATTGATTTTTTCATTGGATCTGGGTGTCACTGGGAAGGCCTGCACTTATTGTCCATTTTCTCATCCCTAATGGCTCCTGAGAAGTTGGCAGTGAGCCACCTTCTGGAACCGCTGCAGCTGGTATGGTGGAAGTGCTCCCACTGTGCTATTTGGGAGGGAGTTCCAGGATTTTGATCCAACCATGATGAAGGAAGGTGAAGTATTTCCAAGGCAGCATGGTATACAACTTGGGTGGGGACTTTCAGGTGGTGGCATTCCAATGGAGCTGTTGCCCTTGTCCTTCTAGGTGATGGGGTGACAGATGTGGGAAATGTTGCTTGAAGAAGCTTTTGTGAGTTGCTGCTGTACAACTTGTAGATGGTACACAGTGCAGCTGCATTATGCCGGCGGTGGAGGGAGTGAATGGATTGAGTACTTTTCAAATGGATTTCTTTGTCCTGAATGGTATCAAGCTTCTTGAATGTTGTTGGAGACAAATTCACCCAGGTAAGTGTAGAATATTCCATCAAATGCCTGACTTGTGCCTTGTGGGTGGTGAACAGTATTTGGGAAGTCAGGAGGTGAGTTATTTGTCAGTAACATCTCTCGGGTTGTTCATAGCAGGGAATTTACAATGGAAATGCCATCGAATTTCAAGGAGAGGTGGGTAGACCATATTTTGTTGGAGATGGTCATTATTTGACATTTGTGTTACGGAAAGGTTACTTAACCTTACTTATCAGCCCAATCATGGGTGTGGTTCAAGTCTTGCTGCAGGCATAGAATGGCTTCATTTTCATTTCATTTCATCTAAATTCTATTTACGTAAGTTGTTAAAATGATAGTTCGTCAGTAGGCAACAAATGGAATCAAAATCTTACATTCCTTGTATTATACTAATTGATAGCTTTTCCTTTTCGTAAACCCTTCATAAGTTTTGATTTACTGTAATTTTGAAAAACAAATTTGATTGGAAAGCAAGAAGTCTCCAATAACCTTCAGTGAGGTTTTAGAGTTCCACCATATTAACAATCAATGTTACCAGTGGCACCACTACCAGAATGTGCGTACCTGTTTATGATATCCTAGAGACATTTATTCAGTATCATTTTACACCATTTGGCATGTTTGCTTTATCGAGGATGTATTTACTTTCCTGAAACTGAGGCCCACTCTCTGCTTTTTAGCAACTGCTGGTAATCCTTATGTGATTAAAGTCACATAAACACTATATCATGTTGCAGTATGAAATTAATATGCCTGGGAGAAACAAAACTTTCATGCAAACTTGGACAAATTCATCAATAGCTGTATGCGCATGCCAAAGAAGTCGTTTTTGGCATTAATTAACAAAGGTTAAATACATGGCAAGTGGCTGGTTGGCCCCGAAAAGGAAAGCTTTCTTTATACCCACTTAATCCCTTCTAGACATCTATCCGCTATCAGTAGTTTACATGTGTCTGGTTACTGTAGTACAAGACTTTTTTAGTGCATTAAATTTAAAAAATGTAGTATAACTGAAAGTCAAGTAAAATTATCCTCAATTATTGATCCCAGCCTTGAATATCTCAAAAGTATTTTATTATCCTGATTAATGAATTCTTAATCCAGCTATAGAATTCCAATGTACCAAATGACATTAACATTCATCGCGATTGTTCAAAATTTCTGATCCATGTGTAACACTTTAATACAAAATTCTGATCCCAGCATTAAAATGCCCCCTAATTATCCAGGATTGAATGGTGTGCATGATAAATACAGCCAGCCCACTGCCAACTTCCACTCAGAAACGGCAGCACCTTTTTAGAAAACTAATCGCCTAAGATTATGTTTTTGTCAAGTATTTTCTGTTAGTTCTGTTTCAACTGAATTACTGAGTGACTGATTAAATGGCCTGTGCTCCAAATGTTTCCTAATTAGTTCTTAATATCTGCATTTTACAGAAATCCTCCAAGCATAATCCCCATTTTTGTGAGCTATTTATTAGCATTCAACTGTGCTAAAGATGCCAGTTCTTTGAAAGACATCTAATTGATCTTTGTCCTATCCTCTATACTATACAATGGATGGAAGGAGGCTCCACATAGTTCTCTAGCTGGCCTGAGCGATATGCTGAATCTCTGTTTCCCTTCCAAGAGTGATGCTGCTAGCATATGAGAAGTACAAAGGGCAACACTATGGTACATACTCCGAGCGCATGCAGTAATTCTTTTGCAGGGGAAATGAACAGGAAACATATTACTTCCTTACACAAGCAAAAAACCCCAGGTAAATTCAGAGGTCTCCTCAATAATCTAAATTTGTGACCAAGAATTATACTCCCAATGAGTTTACAGAATTTTTAATATTCCTTCATGGGATGTGGACATCACTGGCAAGGCTCACCCCTAAATGCCCTTATGAAGATGATTATGAGCCGTCTTCTCAAACCACTGCATTCTGTGTGATGTAAATACATCCATACTCCTGTCAGGGAGGGCGTTTCAGGGTTTTGACCTAGTCAGTTTAAAGTCAGGGTAGTGTATGACTTAATAAGGAACCTGCAGGTGGTGCGGTTCCCAGACATCTGCTGGCCTTGTTCTTCTAGGTGGTAGATGTCATGGTTTGGAAGGCGCTGTTAATGGAGCCTTGGTGAGTAGATCCAGTGTATCTTGTAAATTACACATACAGCTGCCACGATGCATCGGTGATGGAGGGAGTGGTCGTTTAAGGAGTTGGTTGGGTGCCAATCAAATTGGCTGTTTTGTCTTTGATAGTGCCAGCTTCTTGAGTGTTGTTAGAGCCACTTTTATTCAGGTAAGTGGAGAGCAGGCTTTGGGGAGTCAGGAGATGAGTTACACGTGTGCAGAATTCCCAGCCTCTGGCCTGCCCTTGTCATCACAGTATTTATATGGCTAGTCCAGTTCAGGTTTTGGCCAATGGCAACCCCCAGAATTGGTGCCCTGCTGTAGTCAGCAGTGCAGTGAAGCATTCTGGGAATGGTGTCCTGCTGTCGTCAGCATTGCAGCGCAGCAGTCTGGGAATGGTGTCCTGCAGTCAGTTCTAGTTGAAAGAAATTAACTAAGAAATACCAGGGATAAGTAAAAGTCAGAGCCAGCATAATAAAGTGATAAGTAATTATAATAAGTAATTCAAGGATAATAGGCCGAAGTAGAATTAGACAAGGAGACTAAGGTTAAGGTGAGAGGAGTATCTTTGAAGACTAAGTAATTTGAAAAGTTAACAAATAAGAAAAAGTATGTTTAAGCTTAAGACATAGCAGGTGAGGTCAGCTGAGTGGAATATGAGACCTGTCATATGTGGGAAGTCATGGACCATACTGGCATCCCAGATGACCACGTGCAGGAAATGCTCCGAACTGCAGAAACCTGAGCTCTGGGGTTTGGAGCTCGAGTGGCAACTGGAGACACTGTGGCACATTTGTGAGGCTGAGAGTTATGTGGACAGCACTTTTAGAGAGGTGGTCACACCACGGCTCAAGGGACTGGAGGAAAGAAAGGGTGACCATCAGGCAGTACAAGAGAAACAGGCAGGGAGTTCAGGAGTCTCCTGGGATCCCGCACTCAAATCAGTTTTCCATTTTGGAAACTGAGGAGGGTGCTGGTTCCTCAAGGGAGTGCAGCCAGAGGAGGAAGAAGGAAGGGAGAGCAATAGTGACGGGAGATCAATTAATTAGGGCACCAGACAGGTATTTCTGTGACACAGATGTGACTCCAGGATGAAGTGTTGTCTCCCTGGGGCCAGGCTCAGAGATGTCACTGAACTGATGCAGGCATCCTAAAGGGGGAGGGTGATAAGCCAAAGATATCAACAATATAGGCAGAATGAAGGATGAGGTCTTGCATCAAGACCTCAGGGAGCCAGGCAGTATTAAAGCAGGACCTCAAAGAATTACACCCGTTGCCACGTGCTAGCGAGTACAGAAGTAGGAGACAAGGGCAGATGAATGTGTGGCTCAAGAGTTGATGCAGGGGTGTATGCTTTAGATTCCTTAATCACTGGCACTGTTTCTGGGGAAGATGGGACATGTATAAGTGGGACAGTCTGCACCTGGATCAGAGTGGGTTTGCTTTGCAGGTGGGTTTGCTGGCGCTGTTGGGAGGAGTTTGAAATAATTTGTTGGAGGAGTGGACACAGAGCATTCATACAATAGAGGCACAGCATACTGTAGTAAAGAAACCAAGACAGAGGGAGTTCAGCCATGTTGAGTTCCAAGGGAGCAAATGGAGGCTGGATGGCCTCTACTTTAATGCAAGAGTATTTTAGGTAAGACTGATGAGTTAAGGGTATGGATTGACACGTGGAATTATGATATTGTTGTCTTCACAGAGACATGGCTGAGGGAGGGCCAGGACTGGCAACTCAACATTCTGGGGTGTAGGATTTCAGGTGAGACAGAGGAGGGTTTAAAAGAGGAGGTGGTGTTGCATTATTAATTAAGGAGGCAGTTACTGCAGTAAGGAGGGATGATACCTTGGAAGGGTCTTCAAATGAGTCTTTATGGGTAGAGCTGAGCAATATAAAAAGAGAGCAGTCACATTGCTGGGAGAGTAGTATTAGCCCCAAAAGGTCAGTGGGCAATAGAGTAAATATGTAGATAATTCACTGAAATGTGTAAAAATAATAATAAACGGTTAATTTCAACTTCCCCAATATTAATTAGGATGATCATATTGTAAAGGATTCAGAGGGAGCGGATTTCTTGAAATGTATTCAGAGAGCATTTTATGTCAATATGTAGAAGGTTCAACAAGGGCTTGATCAAATTCTGGGGATTGAAGCTGGACATGTGTTCGCAGTGGCAGTGGGGAGCACTTTAGTGACAGCAACCACAACACAGTACAATTTAAGTTAGTTATGGAAAAGGAAAAAGGTGGTCTGCAAAAAATGGTTTTGAATTGAGGAAAGACAGATTTTATTGGAATAAGACAGGATCTGGCCATAACAGAGTGGGAACAGCTTCTTGTGGGAAAATCTACAGCAAAGCAGTGGGGGGCTTTCAAAAAAGAAATGGGGAGAGTACTGGCCCAATATGTTCCCTTTGGGGTGAAATGTAGCAGCAACAATTTCCGAGAACACTGGATGTCTAGGTTTTAGCAGGTACAAAGGGCACAAATTGGCAGAGACCTTAGAGACCCGGCGGGGGGTCGGAGAATCCCGCCCACTGTCTTCAACCTTGTCTTTTGCACTGATGTGCAGGTCTCCTCCGCCATTGAGGTTGGGGATATTTGTGGAGCTTCCTCTTCCAGTTAGTTGTTCAACTGTCCACCACCATTCATGACGTGTTGTGACTGGGCAGCAGAGCTTTGATCTGATCCATTGGTTGTGGGATCATTTAGCAGCTTAAACGATTTTATTTCCACTGCTTAGCATGCACGCAGTCCTGTGTGGAAGCTTCAAGAGGTTGGCATCGAATTTTGAGGTGTATAAACAGAAAATGCTGCTTCACAGCTCCAGGGTCCCAGGTTCGATTCCCGACTTGGGTCACTGTCTGTGTGGAGTCTGCAGGTTCTCCCCGTGTCTGCGTGGTTTTCCTCCGGGTGCTCCGGTTTCCTCCCACAGTCCAAAGATGTGCAGGTTAGATGGATTGGCCATTTCTAAATTGCCGTTAGTGTCCAAAAAGAATAGGTGGGGTTACTGGGCTATGGGGATAAAGGGGCTAGGGTGGAGGTGTGCGGCTTAAGTAGGGTGCTCTTTCCAAGGGCCGGTGCAGACCCGATGGGCTGAATGGCCTCCTTCTGCACTGTAAATTCTATGATTCTACAACCCGCAGAGTCTTTTCAACATTTTCAGTTTTTATTTCGGATTTTCAGCATCTGCAGTACTTTGCTTTTATCTTGCTTTCATTTTCATTTCTCCTGACATGCTCTCCTCCACTCCTTATTGAACCAGGGTTAATCCATTAACCTGACCGTAGTGAGGGATATGCCAAACTATGAGGTTACTATTATTCTGCAGTTGCTGGTGGCCCAAAACCCTGCATGGATGTCCAATTTTAAGGTACTAGATTGTTTCTGAATCTACCCATTGAGCTTGATGGTAGTGCCACGCAACAACTGGGATATTCTCAGTGTGAAGATGGAACTCCATCTCCATAAGAACTGTGAGATGGAGGGTTTTTCTCCCTTGTTGGTTATCTTATAGTATGTCCAGTCAGGCAGATGAGTCCTTCAGAACTAAGCCAGCTTGTTCAATAGATCATAGAATTTACAGTGCAGAAGGAGGCCATTCAGCCCATCGAGTCTGCATCGGCCTTTGGAAAGAGCACCCCTCTTAAGCCCACACCTCCACCCTATCCCCGTAACCCAGTAACCCCTCCTAACCTTTTTTGGATACTAAGGGCAATTTATCATGGCCAATCCACCTAACCTGCACACCTTTGGACTGTGGGAGGAAACCGGAGCACCCGGAGGAAACCTGCGCAGACACGGGGAGAACGTGCAGTCCCTGCACCGAAAATGACCCAAGCCGGGAATCGAACCTGGGACCCTGGAGCTGTGAAGCAACTGTACTACTGTGCTGCCCCATATACTGCTGGTACTGAGACACTCTTGGCAATGGACATGAAATTCCCCTCCCCTCAATGTACACTCTATGCCCTTGCTACCCACAGTGCTTCTTCCAAGTGGTGTTTAACATGGAAGGAGCATTCACCTGAGGAAGGAGCAGTGCTCCGAAAGCTAGTGATTTGAAACAAATCTGTTGGACTTTAACCTGGTGCTGTAAGACATCTTACTGTGCTCAACCCAGTCCATGCCAGCATCTCCACATCATAACATGGAAGGGCACTGACTAATCAGCTGAGGGAAGGTGGTGGACGATAATCAGCGGGAGGTTTTCTTTACCGTGTTTGACCTTATGTCATGCGATCTCATGGGGCCAGGAGTCAATGTTGAGGACTCCCAGAGTAATTCCCTTCCAACTGTTTACCACTGTGCCCGTCACCTTTGGTGGGTCTATCCTGCCAGTGGGACAGGACATATACAGAAATTGTGATGGAAGGATGACATATTTCCTTCCCTGATGGATATTAGATGGGTTCTTACAAGAATTAGTACAGTAGTTTCATATTCATCATCACCGATACTGGCTTTTTGTCGAATTATTTTAAATAATTGCATTTAAATTTCCCTAGTAGGATTTCTGGTGTGATCTAAGGGAGATGGCCTTCTGTATAAGTAATTACAATGCATAAACCAATTAAATGTTTCTTACTGCCGTTTTGTGCATACGCATGAGTTATCCATTATCAGTTAGATGACTGTTATCTTGATACAAGAGATTGTCCAAATCAGGAGCACGGGCAGAAGAATTTCTAAATTATTTTTCTGACAAGACATACGAGGAAGAGTCATTCAACTTGAACATTTCTCTCTCCACAGATGCTGCCAGATCTGCTGAGGATTTCCTGTACTTTCCGCTTTTATTTCCAGCATTTGCAGTACACTGATTTTATTCTCAATTCTGCTGTTAGCCCCTCTTCTCAGCCAAAGAAATGTTGTCAGCCACCACAGCGATGTTGTGTTTGTGGGTTTGGCAAAGACTTGATTCGAGCTGGACTTGAAAGTGAAAGGTCTGCATTTCCTTCAACCATGCTGAAATTGCAAAGCAGCCGCTTAGTTCAGTCAGTTTTGCCCTTCTCTCTGGCTGACGAGATTCATTGGTGGCTTCCCAACAGTTTTGCGAACCAAAAGGTGGCTTTAGTGTGGTGTTCTTTGTGTCGCTTGTTTACGATGTTGAGGTTGGCGTAGTGTTCCACAAAGACCATTTTAAACAAAGCTATGATTTTATTTGCACTACTAAACTGGGTTTCGAATACAGAATTGATCAATAACATCTAACTACACTCATCCACTGCTAATCTCACTACTGGTATAAACTATAATCTAACCTTCTTATGCTAACTGCTCTTATGACCTTCACTAGCTGTCTCCTGCATACACCCCTCCCCTAGCAGCGTGGTAGCATAGTGGTTAGCACAGTTGCTTCACAGCTCCAGGGTCCCAGGTTCGATTCCCGGCTTGGGTCTCTGTGTGGAGTCTGCACGTTCTCCCCGTGTCTGCGTGGGTTTCCTCCGGTGCTCCGCTTTCCTCCCACAGTCCAAAGATGTGCAGGTTAGGTGGATTGGCTATGCTAAATTGTCCTCAGTGTCCAAAAAGGTTTGGGTGGGGATGGGGTGGCGGTGTGGGCTTGGGTGGGATGCTCTTTCCAGGGGCCGTTGCAGACTCGATGGGCCGAGTGGCCTCCTTCTGCACTGTAAATGCTATGATTCTAAGATTTAGCATCTCTGCTTTATATAGTTACATGTGCAGCTCCCTCTAGTGGCTACTAATGACACGACATTAACCCTTGTAATGCTGATAGTTACGGTAATACCACATTCAGAAACAATCGTTCAAAACTTATCGGGCAAAATTTTAAGGCCTTGTCTGGCAGGGATGTGGCCAGAAAATACAGTGAGCCGTTCAAAGCTCCATTGTCTTCGGCACGAAAAGAAAATCCTACTGGCGAGAGGGGTTTAAAATTCCGCCCATGATTTCTAACTGCAGCTGACAAAGAAACATGTGAAGATTCGCTCCATCACTTATTCATCATTTTGTTGTGCTCACTGCACAATATAGACTTCACACTGAGCTGTCAGAAAAATGTATTTGACTGTTTTGGGACCGAGGGTAGTTTGAAGAACTTATCGTGGCTTGTGCTACACAACCACTGACTGAAGCTGAAGGCTGCAGTGACAAACTATATTCCCTGAGGATTGTAGAAGAGATACAGTGTATTTAATTTCTGAAACCAGAGTGTAGTTACTATTTCCTAAAGATATGTGTGGTATTCATTACAACAAGTGTCTCTTATAGTGTGATGTTCTGGGTTATCAACCGGTCTTAGTTTCCACCTGTTGCTTTCACTAATATTAAGTTTCTTTGTAGCAAGAACAATAATGGTCATAAATGTACCCAAATGGTTCTTCATTTTTATGAGGTTGTTTTTTGTTGCGTGTAACTTTGTTTAAAAAAGAATAACAAAAAAAGCCCTAAAAGTATAAGTAAAATTTGTAGCGTTTAGGTAACTCCAGGTTACCTTCCTGAAGAGTCAGGCATTTAGTAATAAAGGGATCTGTGTGAAGCAAACTTTATTAGCAACTGCAGAAATACAGAAAAGATAGTAAGATAATCCATGTCACAGAAAAGAAATGCCTTTCTAATCAAAGCATGATGAGCTTTGTAATATCTAAATTAATATCCATTTGCCATCATTTTCCCACTTTTGGTATCTTAACAATGGAGACAGAGACAAACTGTGATAGGGATTTGTAAAAGGAATTCACAAAGTCACTGCTGAAATTCAATCTGAATGGATTTAAAACTCCAATGATTTAGTACCGAAGGTCTGACTGTTATTTTGGAGCTTTTAGGTCACACATGTGGGAACGAGAGGGGCGTCAAAATAAGAAATCTGAGTGGGATTCCTACCAACTTACATCAGCAAGAAATGGACAGCCACTTTGTTTTCTAATCCCAATGAAGTTTAAAAATTACCTTAATAATATCCCTCGGATTCGTTCAGTGCTGGGAACAAACGCGGGCAGACGTTCAAGTATTTTGATACACGTGAAACCATCGCTGTTTAAACTGCATGCTTGAATTAAACATTTTGTCCTACTCTGCAACACATTGTAATATTTGTTTGCACTAAATAAACTAAATTGTTTGATCAGAAAGCAATTTTACAAGTTAATTGATCAGGAGAACAGGAGCCATTTACTTTTGAATGCAACCAGAAACAGCTTCTGCTGATAAATGTGTCACTCTCTGTTGTGAAATGAACTAAAGCCAAACCAAATCAGGGATGAAATGCAATCTCAGAGACAAATTACAATCTCCTCACATGAATACTATAATAAATTGTCTCCATAGTTTGGATGCTCGAGATTTGTGACCATTTTTTGGCCCTCTTTGCCGATTGTGGAGGTTACATTGAGATGTAAACGACTTCTGCCTTCCTGATTTATCATCATATAAAATGACATTCCTATCAAATAACTTACTTTACTTTGAATCATAGTTCAATCTTAGCGGAAAATATTATCCTCTGCACTACTGCTATTTATTCCAGGGATAGCGGGATCACTGGTGGTTTAGAATCTTTCACTTGTGGGAAGATTCCTGCTGGTAGGAATCAGGTATGATTCATGGGGAAAAAAGCTCACTCAGGCCCAATTAGAATGCCAGCCCACTCCTGCATGAATATCTGGTTGTCCTTCAACATTCACATACAGTGCTCTTACAATAAATGTGTGAGAGCTTCAATAAGCACACATCTTGCCTCTAATTAAGGTACTTTCACTTGTCTTGACTTCCTGATCTTGGGCTGAAAGTCTTGCTCAGTGTTAATTATTTCCTTACAAGATGAGCATAGGAGCTCTTAAAGGGAGCTGGTTTAGCTCGGTTGCTGGAAAGCTGGTTTGTGATGCAGAGCAAGGCCAGCAGCATGGATTCAGTTCCTGTACCGGCTGAGGTTATTCCTTCTCAATCTTGCCCTTTGCCTGAGGTGTGGTGATCCTCAGGTTAAATAACCACCCGTCAGCTCTCTCCCTCAAAGGGGAAAGCAGCCTATGGTCATCTGGGACTATGGTGACTTTACTTTTACTTACTTTTAAAGGGATCATAGTATTTTGAGGGAAGTCATTTTTTCATTATAGATTGATTTGCTTTTAAAGTGCCCCAATCTGTTAGCTCAGTTGGTTGGATGGTTAGATTATGATGCAGAATGATGCCAACATTGCAAGCTGTGGTAGGCCCACCCCCTCACTTTGCCCATGTTTCATGATGAAAGAATATTTCATCATCATCATGTGTGCTGTGTCTGAAGGCAGTTATTGTCTGTTGATGCTTCATCCTGATTTGTTTCGCTTGGCAGTTTTTCTCAGTGGTAGTTTGCTACTGCCTTCCATTTAAAGAATGTTTAAACAGAATGAAATAAAACAAATATAGAGTTTTGAATCTTAAATGGGCTATTTTTTAAATCACTGCCAGAAGCTGTCTGAAACCATCGTTCAGGGATTTACCTCTCAACATTCCACTCTCTTCCCCTGGCTTAGGTTTTAACCTGGTTTCTTGAAGCAAGTGAGAAAGACACTTGGGTACAGATTATAAAAGTAAAGACGTTTTGTTACAGTTGTACAGGGCATTTTGAGTCTGCATTTTGCATGTCCTCACTGGGTGTCTTTTCGGTGGGAGGGGGGCACATAAAATAAGATGGGTGCCCATCCAACCACCTTCCCACCGATCCCTGAGCTTACCCCAGGAATATTGGATCGGGAAGGTGGGGGGTGGTGGCCGCCAAAATCAGCAGCTTCCTCACCATATTTGAATAGACAATCGAGGATCAATTAGATTTGGTTATCAATCCAATTATATGGTATGAGCAGTCAGGTGGGAGTGGGCAGATTTTTAAAACAAGCTCCTCAAAGTGCAGGAATGAAGAGGGAGTCTATCTTTCGGGGATGCACTATACTAATTGGTAGGGTGGAAACCAGAACCCCCCCCAGATTGAAACCTCCCTTTCTTCCTACCCACAGACAACCTTAAATCCATGCTCACCCTCCCTGACCTGCTCAAACTCTCCGTGCCCAAAACCCTGGACTTAGCTGTTACTGGGGATCCATGGGCCTGTAGTATATGAAGACCCGCCTCCTCAACCTTGCCCCTCACCTGAGGTGTAGTGTTCCTCAGGTTAAATCACCACCAGTCAACTTTCCCCTTCATAGGGAAAAGCAGCCTATGTTCATTTGGGACTACAGTGACTTTACCTTTACCTTGTATAAGAGTCTAGCACATATAGGGTTAATATAACACTAATTACAGTAACACCCACACAGTGATATAAGAGAGACGATGACCAAAACCCAGGGTCAGTTGAGTATTGGACAAAGCCATGTATACCAGCGAGCATGGAAATAGCTCTTAGCTTGCACACTTTACTCATTATTTGTTAATAGTTCTAAGAGTCAATCAAGACTTACAGCTAATCTATGTTTGACTATGAATACTTCTTCACATCTAACAAACTGTAACCAACACTCTACAAGATGGGGGCAGCTCACGGAACAAAATCGAGAACTTTGCGGAAATGCAGAGAGAAACCGAAATGCTGGAAGGCCATAGGAAAAATTGAGAAAAGCATTCTGACCTGAAAAGAAGTTCCAGAAACAAATGCTGAGAGGAGAAATGGCCAGCATTGTGCCATGGGATACGATGGGAAAGGAGTGTGTGTGAAAACTGCAGCTCAGTTTTCAGGACTCTTTCAAGGACAACTAATGCCTACTCTCTGGTTCAATCTTTTAAGCCAGTGCTAAAGGATTGCTTCTAAGAATGAACTATGAACTAAAAACTAAAACCTTATAAAAGAAGAAGCTTCTGCCAAAGCTTTGACAAAGAGTCATCCAGACCCGAAACGTTAGCTCCCTATTCTCTCCACAGACGCTGTCAGACCTGCTGAGATTGTCCAGTATTTTTTGTTTTTGTTTCAGATTCCAGCATCCGCAGTAATTTGCTTTTAAGCTTCTGAGGTTCCAACAGCGATAACCCTGGGATCAACATTCGCAAGAAGAGACCCTGAGTTCGGAAAATCAGAGCAGAACATACCCTCCAGAGTGTGCTTGGCCAGCTCTCTATTGGGTAGTATTTTGAGTTCAAGTTGTGAGTCTTGAAACTTATGTAATTGTTCAAATAAGCACGTAAAGTTGTATTAAATAAAGTTTGTATTGATCGCCCCGTGCCCCCCCAGGACCCCGGAGCCCGCCCGCTCCGCCAGGTCGCCAGGCATAGAAGCAGCGGGACTTCGGCCCATCCTGGGCCGGAGAATCGCCGGGGGGGGGGGGCCAGCCGACCGGCGCGGTGCGATTCCCACCCCCGCTGAATCTCCGGTGCCGGAGTATTCGGCTGCCGGCGGGGGAGGGATTCATGCCTCCCTCCGGCGATTCTCCGACCCGGCGGGGGGTAGGAGAATCCCGCCCCAGAACTCTTGGATTTAAATTATTTTTAAGCCAGCCTGAAACTCTGGACACTGTGTAGGCAATGAGAGGCTCTCTTTAATGCACCGAGCCTGCGTCCCTACACCCCCCCCTTACATCTCTGGACCCTGACATTTGGCACTGCATCCTCCACTATCCCAGGCCCTGACAGTGAACCCTTGTTTGGTCTGCCCACACCACATTATGATTGCAGTGTGGAGTAGGCCGGCTGAACGGCAACATTCAAGTCAGGCGACCTTGACCTATACAAGAAATCCAGGTACGACCTCTGCAAAGCCATCCAGATGCCAAGAGAGAATATCAGACCAAGCTAGAGTCACAGACTAGCGTTACAGACTCTCGTTGTGGCAATGCTTAAATAACATAACGGGCTACAAAGTGAAGCCGAGCAGTATCTCGGGCAACAGCGCACCCCTCCCCAATGAACTCAGTGCATTCGATGCTCAGTTCGAGCAGGAAACCAACGATCCACTGTCGAGTGCCCCAGCAGGCCATAACACACCCATACCCACCATCACTGCTTCTGAAGTCAGATCGGCCTTCCTGAAAGTGAACCCTTGGAAGGCGACGGGTCCAGACGGTATCCCTGGTCGTGCACTCAGAGCCTGCGCGGACTAGCTGGCAGATGTGTTCGCGGATATCTTTAACCTGTCCCTATTTCGCTCCGAGGTCCCCACCTGCTTCAAGAAGACCACCGGTGCCAAAGAAAATCCAGGCAACGTGCCTCAATGACTACCGTCCGGTGGCCCTGACTTCAGTTGTAATGAAGTGCTTTGAGAAGTTGGTCATGAAGCGCATCACCTCCATACTCCCGGAACCCTAAGGCCTCAATGTAGAGAAGGAACCTTTGCTTGAAGAACCGCCAGTTGGATCTGAGATTGCCGGATCTGTAGCTGTGGAGGGGCCTGGATCTTCTCCATGCCGCTGGATGGCACTTTCTGGTCGTCACGGAATCACTCGAGGTAAACCACTTAGAGATAGTAGACTACTGGTACCATGTCGTGTTATTCACCCTGGAGTAACACGGACTGCAACTGGATGCAGTTGTACTTGAAAGTAGACTCCAAACTGTGATGTTAGTTCAATACGCTTTATTGAATTGTTAAGCAGTGCACACAGTTCACTGTGGATTTGACACTCTACTAATCTAAGCTTGCTTACTATAACTAACTAGACCAGACTAGCTCTGAGCCACGTGTAGAAGGTGCTAACTGATATATACACCCTGACTGTCACTACAGTTGTCACCAGTGGAAAGAGGCAGAGTGTTGATGCCTCGTGTGTTTTATAGTGGGAGACCACGTTCTAGTGTTCTGCCTGGTGATTGGTTGTGTTCTGTCCTGTGTGTTGATTGGCTGTACTGTGTGTCTGTCACTGCCTGTCTGTATCTCATTATATGCATGAGCGCATATCATGACAGGCCTTCCAACCTACTCTCTCCAAGGCTGGAGGCGGACACCTGACAGAGCACATGCAGGTGAGAGCTGATTCATGGCCCTTGTTAAAATCAGGGGTTAAGAAGTTGCTCCTCCCCCCTACAGTTCTTTGACCAGACTTAGTTATCAAGTGGCTGGTGTAAGAGGAACCATCAGTATATCTGATTGATTGGATTGGATTGGACGGGACCCCCCCCCCACCCCCCACCCTGCCTCAGTGCCACAGTAATTTAATAGGATGTAGGGAACAAGAAAATAAAATCTGAATTGAGGGAAGCAGCTGCTGTCACACTGAGAATTTTAATGTTGGCATCAAGGATCCAGCCACCGGGACACCAAATGAGAAGGATCCATTGAGTAAGAATTATTTTTGCCATTCTTTCATGGGATGTTGCTGTCATTGGCTTAAACCAGTATTTTTATTTCTCATTCCTAATTGCCCTTGAGAAGGTGGTGGTGAGCCACCTTCTTCAACTGATGCTGTCCATGTGGTGAATACTGTCACAGTGCCCCCAGGATGTTGACAGTCAGGGATTCAGTCATGGTAACATCACCAAATGTCAAAGGGAGGTAACTGGATTCTCCCTAGCTGGCGATGGTCATTGCCTCGCACTTGTGTTGTGTGATTGTTACTTGCCACTTAAGTATGTTCCTTCACAATTATCGGGGTACTGTCATCAGCTAGTCAGCCTGAGGCCCAGGTTAATGTTCTGGAGACACGAGTTGAAATCCCACCATGGGAACGAGTGGAATTTCAATTTAATTAATAACATCCAGAATATTGAGCTAATCTCAGTCATGATAAACAAGACAGTTATCATTGTTTGTTGTAAAAACCCATATGCTTCACTAATGTCTATCTACATGTGACTCCAGACACACAACAACGTGGCTGACTCTTAACTGCCCTCCAAAATGGCTGAGCAAGGCACTCAGTTCAATGGCTGATTAGGGATGAGGGAGCAACAAATGCTGACCTTGTCAGTGACACCAACATCTAATGAAAGAATGATTTCTAATTCCAATGCAGAAATGTACTTTACATCAGAATCTAGTTTACAGTGAAGTAGTAGTAATGTAGCATTGTTGATGAGTTCAATGCTTTAATCATTACAAGTGCCATGGTCAATACACCACCCATTAGTTGTGCCGCATTTGATTCACCCATTGCAGGATCTTCCAATTAGAAAAACAGGAAAATATGAAGTAAGTTATCATCAGCATGATTGACATGTTACACAGCCAGCTTTGCAAAGTACTTTGCTAATCTTGCCAATGCAGGAAGATCTGGAACCATTGAACAAGATTTGTAACATTGTTCAGATTTACCAGTGTGCCTTGTAAGGAGCAGAACCTGTCACCAAGCAGGTGGACCCCATGGGCAGTGACTCCCGACAGCAGTTTCCCTGGCTTATTTATAACTCGGGGTAAGTTAGGAGGCTGGAACACTGATGGAGGAGAGGCTAACTGGCCTTCAGTGATCCCCATTGGGGCAATTCAGGTTGCAGAAGCAGAACCTCCTGAAGAAAGCACATTAAAAAATATATAAAAACAGATTTGATTTGGATTTCGCAAAGATTTAACCAACTCACCTTTAAAGGGACTTCATTTTCATTTAAAAGCAAAATTATAACCACATGGATAGATGTCACCGTATCTCTTTTACATGGCACCATTGCGATGCAGATGCAAAATACTACCAGTTCATCTCGAACAAAAAGATACTTTAAAAAATGTTTTTTACATTTAGGCAAAGCCCCTCTAAAGGTTTGCTAACAGAAGTCTCCCTGAGAAGCTGAGGGCTGTCAGAAGCAGTTGTTTCAAGGTCTATGGGGTTTCTTTACAGCTTAGATCAGGATAAATGCGATCCCCCCACCCCCATCCCTCCAGCCCTGAAACTCCTGTTCTACTTGAGGTCAGTTCATATGTCCAAAGTAATTAAATGACCTGCACTGAGGTTTGCATTCCAGCTGAAATCAGCACGAGATTAAACGCAGGTCATTACGTTAGCTTGATACAAATGACTTGGTGCACAGTCCCAGACAGCTTCAAGGTCAGTGAATGGTGAGCTGAATAAAGACTATTGTTCCCACTTCTCCAGTTGTTAAATCCCACTACAAAGTGCGTCAGGATAAAGAGTCTCTTATTTCCCTCTTTCCCCAACCCAATCGGAGAATCCCCCAGTTCATAGTGTTATGGGACAGGCTTTAGAGAACCCCAAAGTGTATCATGGAGGTCACCTGACCACAACTTTTAATAGATTGTGGCATGGGGAGCACACAGCCCCCTCTACAGGTGTGGTACAGCAGAAATGGAAAAGTATTTTTTAAAGCAAAACAATGTTTATTCTATGAACGCAAGTTAACCTTTTTAAAACATACAGTGAACATCTTAGCAACCATTAATTCAAATACAACCCCCAAAGAATACAACACTAATTAATCCTTTAAGCTTTCCTTTTAACATCCATTAGACTTAAAACACCTTTTATCAGAAGCACATCAGGTTAAAGTCACTAATGTTATTAGTTTTAAATCACCAGGATCGATTTACAGTCTTTAGGTTACAGAGAGAGACTTTAATACACCTTCTGGCTGTGACTGCAGCTATCCAGCTCTGAAAACGAAACTAAAATACACCCTGCAGCAAACAGCCTAAAACAAAAGTAAAAAGCTGACAGACAGCCCAGCTACACCCACTCTCTGACATCACTGCTGTAATAACACCCATTTCTTAAAGGTACTCTCACTACAGATATTTATATACACACCCATTTATAAACACCCATTTCTTAAAGGTACTCTCACATGACAATAGCCTTGCTGCATCTGAATCAGAAATTCAGTCCTGACTCTGTGGCTGGGAGTTGGTTAGCCTGTTCATATCCT
This sequence comes from Scyliorhinus torazame, assembly GCF_047496885.1. NCBI lineage: Eukaryota > Metazoa > Chordata > Chondrichthyes > Carcharhiniformes > Scyliorhinidae > Scyliorhinus > Scyliorhinus torazame. Next base: position 43,679,088 of record NC_092714.1, on the reverse strand, counting down.
GAGTGGTCTCAAGTATTAAACATTGAAAGCATGAAATGACTTTGGGATTGAAATTCATCCTGTCGATAAACCTATTGGAAAAAGTAAGCTGCTGATTAGAAGAGGTGGAGCTGTGTGAGATGACACCACGAGTCTGTTTATCATTTCTCCGATGCTTCCATTCCTTCCAAAGAAATGGAATAACAATTTTTTTAAATGCCTCCTAGTGCCTGGTAACACCTTACCAAGGGGCAATCACGGGCAAAATTATCCCCAAACGATGCGATGTCCACCGACTGGCGCCCAAAACGGCGCCAATCAGACGGGCATCGCGCCGCCCCAAAGGTGCGAAATGCTCCGCATCTTTGGGGGCCGAGCCCCAACATTGAGGGGCTAGGCCGATGCCGGAGGAATTTCCGCCCCGCCAGCTGGCGGAAGCGGCCTTTGTTGCCCGCCAGCTGGCGCGGAAATGACATATCGGGGCGGCGCATGCGCGGGAGCGTCAGCAGCCGCTGACAGTTTCCCGTGCATGCGCAGTGGAGGGAGTCTCTTCTGCCTCCGCCATGGTGGAGACCGTGGCGGTGGCGGAAGGGAAAGAGTGCCCCCACGGCACAGGCCCGCCCGCGGATCGGTGAGCCCCGATCACGGGCCAGGCCACCGTGGGGGCACCCCCCGGGGCCAGATCGCCCCATGCCCCCCCCAGAACCCCGGAGCCCACCCACGCCGCCTTGTCCCGCCGTTCCAAAGGTGGTTTAATCCACGCCGGCGGGACAGGCAATTTATCGGCGGGACTTCGGCCCATCCGGGCCGGAGAATCCAGCGGGGGGGCCCGCCAACCGGCGCGGCCCGATTCCCGCCCCCGCCGAATATCCGGTACCGGAGACTTCGGCAACCGGCGGGGGCGGGATTCACGGCAGCCCCCGGCGATTCTCCAACCCGGCAAGGGGTCGGAGAATCTCGCCCCATATGTGACATTATGTAGCTGAGATGTCTTTTCAAAAGGTACATGGATAGACTCTGTGTTAACATAGAAATGTGAACAAAATTATAGAAATAGGAACGGGAGAGGGCAATTTGGCTCCTTGAGCCTACTCTGCACTTTAATAAGGCCATGATTGATCCAGGGGCTCTTTGGCACAGTGGACCAGAAGCTCCAGGTTCAGGACCAAGCCAGGACTTGTTGACCATGGAAGGAAGGTTCACAGCATGGTTCAATGGGCTGATAATCCGCTCAGGAATCCTTCTACTATTCACCAAAGGGGAAAGAAAGTGTGTGTGTGAAGATATGCTTAAAATAATGACTGATCTGACTGTGGCTCTGTGGTAGCAGGGTCTGATACATAAAGGACTAATGTGGGACTGAGTACAGTGATGTACTAACAGCATTATGGGTGTACCTACCTACACCATGGGGACTGCAGAGGTTCAAGAAGACAGCTCGGCACCACCTTCTCAAGAGCAATGAGGGATGGGCTTAGCCAGCGATGCCCATACCCCTTAAGTGAAATTTTAAAAAACAGCAAGAGCAGGAATTGGTGCCACCTTCTTGGAAGCCTGTAATCTCTTATAGCTGTACCCCCACTTTTAAAAATCAAAAAATGCATTGCACTTCACCCCTGGCCAAGAGCAGTCACAGAATTGGTGTCTTTGGAGCAACAGATTTATAAGATAGAGCATTGCTCCAGACTTCAGAACAAATTCTGTAGAGCTGCAGGCTTGAGGTTGTCTTAACCCTAAATAAGGCAAGCCAGCTACTTCGACTGTCTGAGCTACATGAGCAACATATCACCATCCTGAGGGAGCAAGAACACTTCATGGGGCAGAAACCAACCTTCAGTCCATCATATCAAGGACAAAAAAGCAGGGACATACAAAATCATGGAAAACAATTCGCGAATCTCCCAGCGGAGAGACCTTGTCAATGCAGCGGTGGAAGAACGGTCAGTGTCCTGCGAGTGCCGCCCAATGGTTCCACTGCAAAATACAAGGACACTTTGGTAAACTGTGCAAGTCAAAACAGCAACACCACACACACTTCCCATAGGTCATCCATGAGGTCGAGACTGGTGATCCAGTAGATGCACGGCCATTCTGCTTGGGGGACATCAGAGACTGTGGCACATAATTTTGGACGCTGATATCCTGATAACTGGATGGCACGGTAGCACAGTGGTTGGTTAGCACTGTTGCTTCACAGCGGCAGGGACCCGGGTTTGATTCCCAGCTTGGGTCACTGTCTGTGTGGAGCCTGCACGTTCTCCCCGTGTCTGCGTGGGTTTCCTCTGGGTGCTCCGGTTTCCTCCTACAGTCCAAAGATGTGTGGGTTAGGTGGATTGACCACGTTAAATTGCCCGTCGTGCCCAAATGTTAGGAGGGTTTGCTGGGTTATGGGGATACGGTGGAGGTGTGGGCTTAGGAAGGGTGCTCTTTCAGGGGCCGGTGTAGACTCGACGGGCCGAGTGGTCTCCTTCTGCACTGTAAATTCTATGATCTATGGAAACACCAGCACCACACACACTTCCCAAAGGCCATCCATGAGGTCGAGACAGGAGATGGAGAAGACACACGGCCATCCTTCTTGGGGGACATCAGAGCCTGTGGCATTTCATTTTGGAATGCTGATATCCTGATAACTGGTCACCTAACAAATTTTAAATTAGATTTAGGTTCAAGCGTGACAGTTCTGTCAAACAAGGAACTATGTCTCCAAGGTCTTTGGATTTGAGCAATGCACACTCCACTTTATGAAGCAGGACCCTGTCGTGTTAATCACCCTGGGGTAACACGGACTGCAACTGGATGCAGTTGTACTTGAAAGTAGACACCAAACTTTAGTGTTGGTTCAATACGCTCTATTGAACTTGTTAAGCAATGCACACAGTTCGTTGTGGATTTGACACTCTACTAATCTAAGCGTGCTTACTATAGAACATAGAACATAGAACATAGAAAATACAGCACAGAACAGGCCCTTCAGCCCACGATGTTGTGCCGAACCTTTGTCCTAGATTAATCATAGATTATCATTGAATTTACAGTGCAGAAGGAGGCCATTCGGCCCCCTGAGTCTGCACCGGCTCTTGGAAAGAGCACCCTACCCAAACTCAACACCTCCACCCAACACCAAGGGCAATTTTGGACACTAAGGACAATTTATCATGGCCAATCCACCTACCCTGCACACCTTTGGACTGTGGGAGGAAACTGGAGCACCCGGAGGAAACCCACACAGACACGGGGAGGATGTGCAGACTCCGCACAGACAGTGACCCAAGCCGGAATCGAACCTGGGACCCTGGAGCTGTGAAGCAATTGTGCTACCCACAATGCTACCGTGCTGCCCTTAAGAACAAATAAATCTACACTATATCATTTTACCGTAATCCATGTACCTATCCAATAGCTGCTTGAAGGTCCCAAATGTTTCCGACTCAACTACTTCCACAGGCAGTGCATTCCATGCCCCCACTACTCTCTGGGTAAAGAACCTACCTCTGATATCCCTCCTATATCTTCCACCTTTCACCTTAAATTTATGTCCCCTTGTAATGGTTTGTTCCACCCGGGAAAAAAGTCTCTGACTGTCTACTCTATCTATTCCCCTGATCATCTTATAAACATCTATCAAGTCGCATCTCATCCTTCTCCGTTCTAATGAGAAAAGGCCTAGCCCCTCAACCTTTCCTCGTAAGATCTACTCTCCATTCCAGGTAACATCCTGGTAAATCTTCTTTGCACCTTTTCCAAAGCTTCCACATCCTTCCTAAAATGAGGTGACCAGAACTGTACACAGTACTCCAAATGTGGCCTTACCAAAGTTTTGTACAGCTGCATCATCACCTCACGGCTCTTAAATTCAATCCCTCTGTTAATGAACGCGAGCACACCATAGGCCTTCTTCACAGCTCTATCCACTTGAGTGGCAACTTTCAAAGATGTATGAACATAGACCCCAAGATCTCTCTGCTCCTCCACATTGCCAAGAACTCTACCGTTAACCCTGTATTTCGCATTCATATTTGTCCTTCCAAAATGGACAACCTCACACTTTTCAGGGTTAAACTCCATCTGCCACTTCTCAGCCCAGCTCTGCATCCTATTATTGTCTCTTTGCAGCCGACAACAGCCCTCCTTACTATCCACAACTCCACCAATCTTCATATCGTCTGCAAATTTACTGACCCACCCTTCAACTCCCTCATCCAAGTCATTAATGAAAATCACAAACAGCAGAGGACCCAGAACTGATCCCTGCGGTACGCCACTGGTAACTGGGATCCAGGCTGAATATTTGCCATCCACCACCACTCTCTGACTTCTATCGGTTAGCCAATTCGTTATCCAACTGGCCAAATTTCCCACTATCCCATGCCTCCTTACTTTCTGCAGAAGCCTACCATGGGGAACCTTATCAAATGCCTTACTAAAATCCATGTACACTACATCCACTGCGTTACCTTCATCCACATGCTTTGTCACCTCCTCAAAGAATTCAATAAGATTTGTAAGGCAAGACCTACCTCTCACAAATCCGTGCTGACTATCCCTAATCAAGCAGTGTCTTTCCAGATGCTCAGAAATCCTATCCTTCAGTACCCTTTCCATTACTTTGCCTACCACCGAAGTAAGACTAACTGGCCTGTAATTCCCAGGGTTATCCCTAGTCCCTTTTTTGAACAGGGGCACGACATTCGCCACTCTCCAATCCCCTGGTACCACCCCTGTTGACAGTGAGGGCGAAAAGATCATTGCCAACGGCTCTGCAATTTCATCTCTTGCTTCCCATAGAATCCTTGGATATATCCCGTCAGGCCCGGGGGACTTGTCTATCCTCAAGTTTTTCAAAATGCCCAACACATCTTCCTTCCTAACAAGTATTTCCTCGAGCTTACCAGTCTGTTTCACACTGTCCTCTCCAACAATATTGCCCCTCTCATTTGTAAATACAGAAGAAAAGTACTCGTTCAAGACCTCTCCTATCTCTTCAAACTCAATACACAATCTCCCGCTACTGTCCTTGATCGGACCTACTCTAGTTATAACTAACTAGACCAGACTAGCTCTGAGCCACGTGTAGAAGGTGCTAACTGATATATACACCCTGACAGTCACTACAGTTGTCACCAGTGGAAAGAGGCAGAGTGTTGATGCCTCGTATGTTTTAAAGTGGGAGACCACATTCTAGTGCTATGCCTGGTGATTGGTTGTGTTCTGTCCTGTGTGTTGATTGGCTGTACTGGGTGTCTGTCACTGCCTGTCTGCATCTCATTATGTGCATGAGTGCATATCATGACAACTCCCCTTTTTTTCCAAAAAAAAATGTTGGTTGCTTGGAGCATATGCGACTGTATTTACATATAGAACTATTTACATTAAATGGCGAGTGGATGAATATATACACAAGAGGTGTCTAGCGTGCAGGTACAGAACAACATTTACAAGCCAAATGTCTATAACTCCAATCTTTGGGGCTTGAGTCTGATCCTTGTCGACCGCCTGAGAGGTGGAGGTGGGGACGACGGCGCCTTGACAGGCGGGATTGCTGCCAGATTGGTGGCCTCGTGGTGCGAGGTGTCTGGAGGAGGCATGACAACATATGGAAAAGTAGGATCTGCTGGTGGGCAGGCAACTTTGCGCAGCGCCCTTCTGTTGCGCCTGACAATGGAGCCATCAGCCATACGAACTACAAACGATCTGGGAGCAGCCTGCCGAACAACAACAGCTGGAGTTGACCAGCCTCCATCAGGTAGGTTGATCTGAACAGCATCTTCCGAGATAGCACAGGCAAATCGGTAGCATGAGCATCGTACGTCAGCTTTTGCCGGTTCCTGAGTTGTTGCACCTTTTGCAGCACTGGGAGGTGATCCAGGTCTGGTAAGTGTATGGCCGGAACAGTCGTTCGCAGGTCTCTATTCATGAGGAGTTGAGCCGGAGACATACCGGGTGGACAGAGGGGTTGCCCTGTACGCCAACAGCGCAAGGTTGAAGTCAGAAGCAGAGTCCACAGCCTTGCAGAGCAGTTACTTCACTATACGGACCCCTTTCGCGACCTTCCCGTTGGGCTGCGGGTAGTGTGGGCTTGAGGTAATGTGTTTGAATTGGTACGACTTGGCGAAATTGGACCACTCTTGGCTGTGGAAACAGGGACCATTGTCACTCATGACAGTGAGTGGAATACCATGTCTGGAAAATGTCTCCTTGCAGGCCTTGATGTGAGGTCTGACAGCTTCACAACTTCCGGGTAATTTGAGAAGTAATCTATGATGAGAACATAGCCACGCCCATTGGCATGAAAAAGGTCGATTCCCACCTTGGACCACGGAGTGGTCACGATCTCAAGTTGCTGGAGTGTTTCTTTTGTTTGAGCTGGCTGGAAACGCTGGCAGATCACACAATTGAGGACCATGTTGTATATGTCCTGGCTGATTCCAGGCCAATAGACAGCCTGCCGGGCCCTGCGCCTCCACTTTTCGACACCTAGGTGTGCCTCGTGGATTTGTTTGAGCACTAAGCTCTGCAGACTGTGAGGAATAATGATACGATCTAGCTTGAGGAGGATCCCCTCGACGACTGTCAGGTCGTCCTTCACATTAAAGAACTGAGGGCATTGCCCTTTTTGCCAGCCATTTGCAAGGTGGTGCCTTATACGCTGCAGAAGAGGGTCTTTGGCAGTCTCTTCACGAATGCTGATCACTCTTTCATCTGAGGCCGGGAGGTTGCTGGCACACAGCTGCACCTGTGCCTCAATCTGGCGGATGAAGTCAACCTGTTCACAGGGCGAGGTGATGGAGCGGGACAGGGCATCCGCAATTATCAGCTCCTTGCCTGGTGTGTATACTAACTCAAAATCGTACCTTCGGAGTCGAAGGAGAATGTGCTGAAGCCTGGGCGTCATGTCATTCAAGTCCTTATGAATGATATGGACCAAGGGTCTGTGGTCAGTTTCCACTGTGGAGGTTGGTAGTCCGTAGACGTAGTCATGGAACTTTACAATGCCGGTTACGAGGCCCAGGCACTCTTTTTCTGTTTGGCCGTACCTCTGTTCAGTAGGAGTCATGGCCCTTGATGCATAAGCAACTGGAGCCCAGGATGAGGAGTCATTCCTCTGGAGGAGCACCGCACCAATGCCGTCCTGGCTTGCGTCCGTGGAGATTTTTGTTTCCTTGTCCGGGTCAAAAAACGCTAGTATCGGAGCAGTGGTGCGTTTTGCTTTGAGCTCAAGCCATTCTGCTTGATGTGTGGGTAGCCACTGGAATGCATGGACTTCTTCACCAGATGCCTGAGAGCCGTGGTGTGTGAGGCCAAGTTGGGAATGAATTTTCCCAAGAAGTTCACCAGTCCAAGAAAGCGTAGTACTGCCTTTTTGACTTCCGGGGTCTTCATGGCGTTAATGGCCTTGACCTTTTCCGAATCTGGTCGCACACCCTGCTGGGATATCTGGTCGCCCAAGAACTTGATGGTTGACATGCCAAAGGAGCACTTGGCCTTGTTCAGCTTGAGGCCGTTTGCATGGACACGTCGAAAGACTTGTTTGAGACGAGATATGTGTTCCTCGGGGGTCGTGGACCATATGATTACATCATCTACGTAGACACGCACACCCTCAATGCCCTCCATCATCTGCTCCCTGATCCTGTGGAAGATTTCAGACAATGCCGAACGGCATACGGTTATAACAGTACCTGCCAAATGATGTGTTGAACGTGCAGAGCTTCCTGCTGGACTTGTCCAGTTGTATCTGCCAGAAACCACGCGATGCATCTAGCTTCGTGAAGAATTTGGCGTGTGCCATCTCATTGGTCTGTTCCTCCCGCTTCGGGATCGGGTAGTGTTCCCGCATTATGTTCTGGTTAGATCTTTGGGATCTATGCATATCCGCAACTCTCCTGAGGGCTTCTTCACACAGACCATCGAGCTGACCCAGTCCGTCACTTTGGAGATGATGCCCTGGTCTTGGAGCTCCTGTAGCTGTGCCTTTAAACATTCCTTCAGAGGAGCCGGCACCTGGCGTGGTGCATGGATCACAGGCATGGCATCAGGCCTGAGTAGGATCTTGTAGCAGTATGGCAGAGTGCCCATTCCATCAAACACTTCCGGATATTGAGCAAGGATGTTATCAATGTCAGCCTGAAGATCCACATTGGAAGAAGACATGGCATGGACTCGCTGTACGAGGTTGAGTAGCTTGCATGCATGGGCACCGAGCAGGGATGCCTTATCAGGCTTGACAATTTCGAATCGCAGTGTGACATTGATGGTCTTGTTGGCGACAAATAGATGACAAGATCCTAGTGCAGTTATGGCATTGCCATTATAAGCGAGGAGCTGGCAGGCTGGCGGAAGAATTTTGGGTTGCTTTGTAGTACGGTCAAAATCAGCTTGAGAGATGAGATTGGCAGAAGCACCAGTGTCCAGCTTGAACTGAATGCTGCCTTGATTTACGTGTATGACAGCACGCCATTCGTCCGCGGAATCCACATTGACGATCGATAGGCGTCTTGCTGAATTTGAAGAGACAGACTCACATGTAGTGATGATGCCCACACGATCGGGGGACTCCAGGCAGTCGTCCTCTGGATCCGTAGTGCGACCAGAATCAGAATCCAGTAAACCTTGCTGTACACATCGAACGCGCTTGCGTTGGAATTGGGATCGCTGGCCCTTGACTGGTAGTGCAGACCTGCACAAGGCTCCATAATGTCCAGACTTCCTGCAATTTAAACGTCGCCTTCCTTTTGCAGGGTGATGCTCGATCAATAACTCCAGAAGCGAGATTGGATGACAATTGAAGGTTTTATTTGATGAGATGTTTCCCCCAGCAGCGCAGGTACAGAATGCAGCTGCTAGGGAGACACAGGCTCTTATACTCCGCCTTACTGGGCGGAACCAGCAGGCAGGCTTCCCCAATGGTATTGCTGTCTCAGGTACCTCCCACACCAATGGTCTTACAGCATCAACCTGGGTACCGTAATACCCCTAATACCGACTACCACATTCACCCCCTGTTAAAAAAAAGAGTCCGGCGGGGGTGGTGGTCTTGCGTTATACAGTGGTAGAGGTTGAGGTTATGGTGGTATACATTAGTACAGTGTTTTGCCTCGTTACATGTCGCAACTATTTACAGTATTTATTTACGTTCAAAATGAAGCAATTAGTCGGTCGGGGGCCCTGGTTGCCCTCTGCAATCGTCGCTGTTTCGGCGGTGATGCAGGCATCGGCTCGGGCATCCATGGCTCCGGGAGCGTGGCTTCAGCTTCTTCGGCAGCTTCATCACCCCTAGATGGGACCAGTGGGAGAACCGATCCACCTGGGAAGGGGGCAGCTGTGGGGTGCGTCGGTGGGAGGGAGGGTAGGGTTGGTGATGCGGGTGTGGGTGGGGATCTAGCGGGCACCAGGTCCCGTAGGGAGACCATATCCTGTTGGCCGTCGGGGTACGCCACGGAGGCGTATTGAGGGTTGGCGTGAAGGAGGTGGACTCTCTCGACCAATGGGTCCGATTTGTGCACCCGCACGTGTTTGCGGAGCAGGATGGGTCCAGGAGCTGCCAGCCAGGTTGGGAGCGAGGTCCTCGAGGAGGATGTCCTAGGGAAGACAAGGAGACGTTCGTGAGGTGTCTGGTTGGTCGTGGTACATAGCAGTGATCGGATGGAGTGGAGAGCATCCGGAAGGACCTCCTGCCAGTTGGAGACCGAGAGATTCCTGGACCGTAGTGCCAGTAGGACGGTCTTCCAGACCGTTCCGTTCTCCCTCTCTACCTGTCCGTTTCCCCGGGGGTTGTAACTGGTCGTCCTGCTCGAGGCAATGCCCTTGCTGAGCAGGAATTGGTGCAGTTCGTCGCTCGTAAAGGAGGACCCCCTGTCACTGTGTACGTAGGCGGAGAACAGTGTAAAGATACTGTGGAGGGCTTTTATGACGGTGGCTGTGGTCATGTCGGGGCAGGGAATGGCAAATGGGAACCGGGAGTATTCGCCAATCATGTTCAGGAAGTATGTGTTGTGGTCGGTGGAGGGGAGGGGCCCTTTGAAGTCCATACTGAGGCGTTCAAAGGGATGGAAAGCCTTTATCAGGTGCGCTTTCTCTGGCCTGTAGAAATGCGGCTTGCACTCCGCGCAGATTTGGCAGTTCCTGGTGACGGTCCCGACCTCCTCGATGGAGTTGGGCAGGTTGCGGGTCTTAATGAAATGGAAGAATTGAGTGACACCTGGGTGGCAGAGGTTCACATGGAGGGCCTGGAGTTGGTCCACTTGTGCGTTGGCACATGTGCCGCGGGTTAGGGCATCAGGAGGCTCGTTTAGCTTCCTGGGACAATACAAGATCTCATAGTTGTAGGTGGAGAGCTCGATCCTCCACCGTAAGATCTTATCGTTCTTTATCTTGCCCCACTGTGCATTATCAAATATGAAAGCAACCGACCATTGGTCAGTGAGAAGAGTGAATCTCCTGCCAGCCAGGTAATGGCTCCAGTGCGCACTGCTTCTACAATGGCCTGGGCCTCCTTTTCAACTGAGGAATGACGGATTTCTGAAGAGTGGAGGGTGTGTGAGAAGAAGACCACGGGTCTGCCCGCTTGGTTGACGGTGGCTGCCAGAGCTACGTCGGATGTGTCGCTCTCGACTTGGAAGGGAAGGGATTCATCGATTGCGTGCATCGTGGCCTTTACAATGTCTGCTTTGATGCAGCTGAAGGCCTGGCGGGCCTCTGCCGTCAAGGGAAAACCCGTGGATTGAATTAGTGGGCGGGCCTTGTCCGCATAGTTGGGGACCCACTGGGCACAATATGAAAAAAATTCCAGGCAGCGTTTCAGGGCCTTGGTGCAGTGGGAGAGGGGGAACTCCATGAGGGGATGCATGCATTCGGGATCCGGGCCTATAAGTTCATCATGCACTACGTAGCCGAGGATGGCGAGACGGTCGGTGCTGAACACGCATTTGTCCTTGTTGTAGGTTCGATTAAGGAGTTTTGCGGTATGGAGGAATTTTCGGAGGTTGGTGTCGTACTGCTGGGCGTGGCCGCAGATGGTGAAGTTATCGAGGTACGGAAACGTGGCCCGCAAATCGTACCGGTCAACCATTCGGTCCATCTCGCGCTAGAAGACCGAGACTCCATTTGTGACACCGAAGGGAACCCTTAGGAAGTGGTAGAGCCGTCCATCTGCTTCGAATGCAGTGTATTTGCGGTCGCTAGGGCGGATGGGGAGCTGGTGGTAGGCGGATTTTAGATCCACCGTGGAAGATGCCTTGTATTGCGCAATCTGATTGACCAGAGCAGATATGCGGGGGAGAGGGTACGCGTCGAGCTGCGTATACCTGTTGATGGTCTGACTATAATCAATGACCATCCTATGCTTCTCCCGGTCTTTACAACCACTACTTGAGCTCTCCAGGGACTGTTGCTAGCCTCAATAATACCTTCCATCAGTAACCGCTGGACTTCCGACCTAATGAAGGTCCGGTCCTGGTCACTGTACCGTCTGCTCCTGGTGGCAACGGGTTTTCAATCCGGGGTGAGGTTCGCAAAAAGGGAAGGCGGATCGACCTTGAGGGTCGCGAGGCTGCAGACAGTGAGGTGGGGTATAGGGCCGCCAAATTTACAAGTTAAACTCTGGAGGTTACATTGGAAATCTAACCCTAGGTGCGTGGCAGCGCAGAGGTGAGGGAGGTCGAAGAGGCAACATTTTTAAAATTCCCTTCCCTGGACCGTGAGGTTCGCTACACAGAACCCTTTGATCTCTACCGAGTGAGACCCGGAGGCCAGGGAGATTTTTTGATTAAATGGGTGGATGGGAAGAGAACAGCACTTTACCGTGTTGGGGTGTGTGAAGCTCTCTGTGCTCCCGGAGTCGATCAGGCAGGATGTTTTGTGCACATTGATGAGTATGGTCGTCATCGCGGTCGAGAGCGTTTGGGTCCGAGACTGGTCCAGCGTCACCGAGACAAGTTGTGGCAAAAGTTGGAGGTTTTCCTCGGGCGGTGTGTGGTCTTCCGAACCTGGGTCCTGAGACTCCAGCTAAGATGGTGGCGTCCACTGGTTGCACATGGCTGGGGGTGTGCAAGATGGCGGCACCCATCCGTCGCACGTGGTCCCTGGGGAACAAGATGGCGGTGCCCGGGCCCACACGTGGCTCTGGAACAGGAAGATGGCGGCGCCCGCTGGGCGCGCATGGCTCGTGGAGAGAGTTGGGGTGGCGGTCCCGGTTCGCACCCGGAGACCGTGGCGACCGCCCTGGCCTGGCATACCGCCACAAAATGGCCTTTTTTACTGCACCTTTTGCAGGTGGAGGAGCGGGCCGGGCAGCGCTGCCGGGGGTGCTTGGCTCGCCGGCAAAAATAGCAGCGGGGCCCCCCGGGGTTGCCTGATAGTCACGCAGCACAAGCTTGTGGGGGGATGGTGGATGCATCGGAGTCGGCTGCTGGGGGGTTCCACGCTGCCCAAGGGCCCGCCGCGCGGTCGAGTACGTAAGCGTGGGCGTTTCAGGGGGCCACATCCAGGGAGCTAGCAAGGGCCCGTGCTTCCTTGAGGCCTAGTGTCTCTTTTTCCAGCAGCCGCTGGAGGATTTGGGAGGACAGCATACCTGCAACAAATGCGTCCCGGATCTAAAGTTCTGTGTGTTCGCTGGCTGAAACTTGCGGGCAGTCACAGTTCCTACCTAACACCAGGAGTGCACGGTAGAATTCCTCCAGCGGTTCCCTGGGGATTTGTCGCCTCGTCGCTAGCAGATGTCGGGCGTAGACCTGGTTTACTAGGCGAATACAGTGTCCTTTCAGCAGGTGCATTGCGGCCTCGAAATTGTCTGCATCCTCGATGAGGGTGTAGATCTCTGGGCTCACCCTTGAGTGGAGAACTTGCAGTTTCTGGTCTTCCGCAGGTGCAGTCGTGGCTGTCCTGAGATACCCTTTGAAGCACCGCCAGCCAGTGTTTGAAGGTTGCCGCTGAGTTTGCCACGTGGGGGCTGGGTTGCGGACAGTCCGGCTTGATTCGGAGCTCCATTCTTTAAAATCTAGTCCAATAAATTGATGCTCGATCAATTACTCCAGAAGAGAGATTGGATGACAATTGAAGGCTTTATTGGACTAGATGTTTCCCCCAGCAGCGCAGGTACAGAATGCGGCTGTTCGGGAGACACAGGCTCTTAAACTCCGCCTTACTGGGCGGAACCAGCAGGCAGGCTTCACCAATGATATTGCTGACTCATGTACCTCCCACACCAATGGTCTTACAGCATCAACCTGGGTACCGTAATACCCCTAATACCGACTACCACACAGGGAATTGCTGCTTTAAGTGGGCGGTGCCGCAGTTCAGGCATGTCATGACGTTGACGTCGTTACGCTCCGTGCGTTGTCGCACATACGCAGTGAGGTCAGCCGACGTTCGCACCTGCGCAATTTGGTTTTCGGCCACTTCGTTCTCCCGTTCGTGTTGCACATGCGTGGGGCCCCGGGAAAAGTGCACAAAATGGCCGCTTTCATCGATACTGAGGCGCTGCATCCGGGCGATGGCCTATACACTCTCTGCCTCGTGGGAGGCAAGTTTTTCGTATTCTGCCGATTTGAAACGGGAGTACCGATTTTTTGCATGCTCATGCACTATACACGTCTCGATTGCGACTGGCAGGGTCATGTGCTTAATTTTGAGGAGTTGCTCCCGCAAGGAATCGGCGTGCACCCCAAACACGATCTGGTCCCTGATCATGGAATCAGCGGTTGCACCATAATTGCAGGACTGCGCTAATATACGGAGATGAGTTAGAAAGGATTGGAACGGTTCATCCTTACCCTGAAGGTGTTGCTGGAAGATATAGCGTTCAAAGCTCTCGTTTGTTTTGACTTCACAGTGACTGTCAAACTTCTCCAAAACGGTCTTGAATTTGGTCTTGCCCTGGCCATCGGTAAAGTTAAGCTAGTTGAAAATCTGGATGGCTTGGTCCCCCGCAGTTGATAGGAGCAGCGCGATTTTTCTGGCATCAGGCGCACTCTCGAGGTCCGAGGCCTCAATGTAGAGAAGGAACCTTTGCTTGAAGACCTGCCAGTTGGCGCCAAGATTGCCGAAGATCCGTAGCTGTGGAGGGACCTGGATCTTCTCCATGCCGCCGGAAGGCACTTGCTGGTCGTCACGGAATCACTCGAGGTAAACCACTTAGAGATAGTAGACTACTGGTACCATGTTGTGTTATTCACCCTGGAGTAACACGGACTGCAACTGGATGCAGTTGTACTTGAAAGTAGACTCCAAACTGTGATGTTAGTTCAATACGCTTTATTGAATTGTTAAGCAGTGCACATAGTTCGCTGTGGATTTGACACTCTACTAATCTAAGCGTGCTTGCTATAACTAACTAGACCAGACTAGCTCTGAGCCACGTGTAGAAGGTGCTAACTGATATATACACCCTGATAGTCACTACAGTTATCACCAGTGGAAAGAGGCAGAGTGTTGATGCCTCGTATGTTTTATAGTGGGAGACCACGTTCTAGTTTTCTGCCTGGTGATTGGTTGTGTTCTGTCCTGTGTGTTGATTGGCTGTACTGGGTGTCTGTCACTGCCTGTCTGTTTCTCATTATGTGCATGAGTGCATATCATGACAGACCCCTCAGTCAGTGGCATGATCCTTGAACCACTGAAGTATGGGGACAAACAAATCATTGAGCAGATGTATGTCATACACAATCTCCGACCCCCATCACCTGGGGAGTTTTACTGCAGGATGTAGGAGAGGAACCGTACACGATATAGGGTTTGGCACCTGAGGGGGGGGGGGGGGTTGTAACAACCTCCCCTCCCCCCAAATCTGGAGAAACATCCATTGCTTAAGGTAGTGGTTCCCTTTAGCGCTTGGGAAGCAGATGGTGGCCAAGTAGCGGTAAGGTCCGTCCGGGAGGTGTGTGGCGCACTGGCCATCATAATTTTCGTGAAGTGTGGCGAGGTGGGAGTGGCTCGGCCGGCAAAGGTGTTGGCGCAAACGGCACCGGCATTCTGTCATTGGGCTGGCCAGTGTCCATATTGGAGCCATCAAAGTTCATGTCGCGTTGGACGGCCTCACGGGTGCATCGGGTACCTCGCCTTCCCGATGTCTGACAAGCGGTGGCGATGGTGAGTGATGCTCTGGCCCCACCAGTGCCTCAGGGGTCATCCTAGGCTGTAAAAGAGGATTATGCCGGGACCCTGGTCGGGGCACGCTGACTTAGCTCAAGAGTCCTTGCATGCGTCATCGAATGTGGTCAAGCTGGCGGTTGGCTTCATTCCTTTGCATCTGGACCATGTGGGTGACTGGGCCCGTCACTCCAAGGACCATGCCAGGGATCCATGTGGCACCGTTGCCAAAATTCTGCATGTAAACCACATCACCTGGCTCGAAGGTTCATAGTGGCAAGCGCCAATGTGAGTCCGCCTTGATTTGGCCCCTGAGGGGGTTGTAACAGCTATCATGCTGTTTAGTATTGCAGATGAACAGCACATGTTGCTTGTAGCATTGGTGCTGCAATAAAGCAAAGGTAGTAAAAGATGAGTTGCGAACCTCTGTAAGGTGGATTGCCTTTTCACAAATGTGTAGCTGTGAAGAGAGATTGGGTAGACTGGAGTTCTTTTCCTTGGAGCAGAGGAGGCTGAGGGGGGACATGATTGAGATGTATAAAATTAGAGGGGCATGGATAGAGTAGACAGGAAGAAAATTTTCCCTTTGCTGGAGGGATCAATAACATGAGGAGATAGATTTAAAGTAAGGGGCATGTGGTTTAGTGGGGATTTGAGGAAAAATATTTTCACCTAGAGGGTGGTGGGAGTCTGGAACTGACTCCCTGCAAGGGTGGTGGAAGCGGAAACCCTCATTACATTCAAGTATTTAGATGCGCACATGTGATGCCAAGGCATATAAGGCTATGGCCCAAGTGCTGGAAATTGGGATTAGGTTACTTGTGGTTGTTTTTGAGGAGCACCACCCCAATGGGCCGATTGGGCGAAGGGCTGTTTCTGTGCTGTAGACATCTATGACTCAGATTAATATTGCTACCACTCAAAATTGGCTGGATTTCTCCGAGAGGCAGAAAAGGTATGCCGAGTTACATTGTAAGATGGTGCTAATATGGCTGGTTTAAAAAAAAATTATTATTTTGCTTTTTTAAAATAAAAGCACAACAGCTTCTGAGCACTACTTATATCTGCTACTCACAGAACATTCATGGCCTGTGTTATCTACATAACATGTGATTTTTAATCCTGATTTTGCATTTTGTATGCAACCAGTTAACATTTGGGAAGCACCCACTGAGAAAGCAAACACTGCAATCAATAGATATTTCTATGGTGTCGGATAACATCTATCAGCTAAAGCAAGGCAGCCATGCTTTCAGAAAGAAAATGAAAATAATTTTAACTATAATTCAGATGGTTTAGAGATTATTTTTCAATTTGTGTATGTAATTTGAATGCTGGTTTCTGTAGAGAAGTTTGAATATGTGTCTATATTTGTTACACTGCAAGAAAAAACCGAACAATTTGTTACATCCCTTCCTTTTTACATCTACTTCAACAGTTTTCCAACATTAATTCCTGCCATTTTATACCTCTGCATAAAGGAGACATAATCTGTTTATATATGTCTCTTGAGGGGGTCCTGGAGGGTGGGGATGGGTGCCACTTGCCATTATGGGGGAAAAAAGCCCTAGTTTTTGATCAATTGAAGCGTAATATGTCTGTGCATTGTTAGTCCAGGCCGCAGAACATTCTGAATGGCCTGGTATTCATTTGGCATCTTTTTCAGCCATACCCGTATCCACTTTTCAATACTAGTGAGGGTGAGATTCTGGCAATGCCACAATGATGGACAGGAGGTATCCATCTAAGGTTGGAGCAGGATGGTTGTCTCAAACTGATTATTAACTCCGGAAGTGAACCTTACTTTGAAAATATTCAGCACCTTTCTATTTTTTATTTTTGTAATCCCCAACCCATGCCCAACATACAGGCCGGAATTCTCCAGCCGTTGGGATTCTCTGCTTCCGCCGACCGTGCACCCCCACCCACAGGTTTCCTGGCAGCATGGGATGGCTTCCATGGGAAATTCCATTGTCAAGTGTCGGGAGTAGAGAATCTCGTTACCAGCACTACTGAGAAATACGCGGTGGGATTTGAGGACTGGAGAACCCCGTCCATAATTTATTGCTTCTGTGTAACTGAGATTAAGGTCAGGTGTCTTACTTTAGAACTCCATCAAAGCTGCTCTCCAGGCCACTTAGAAATGTATGAAATTGATGCATGTTGGTTTATTCACCCCATAATTTGAAAGTGAAAATCGCTTATTGTCACAAGTAGGCTTCAAATGAAGTTACTGTGAAAAGCCCCTAGTTGCCACATTCCAGCACCTGTTCAGGGAGGCTGGTACGGGAACTGAACCGTGCTGCTGGCCTGCCTTCAAATCCAGCGATTTAGCTCAGTGTGCTAAACAGCCCCTATCGCTTATTGTCACACGTAGGCTTCAAATGAAGTTACTGTGAAAAGTCCCTGGTCGCCACATTCCGGCGCATGTTCGGGGAGGCTGGTACGGGAACTGAACCGTGCTGCTGGCCTGCCTTGATCGGCTTTCAAAGCCAGCGATTTAGCTCTGTGCTAAACCAGCCCGTTTCCTTTCACTATTTCTTTTTTTTCCCTCTGTCTCTCTAGACTTCTGCTAGATTATACCTGAGACAGCCTAAGATTGAGAATTCTATGCAGTGTCACTGGATGAAGCAGGGCATAGGAAAAAAACTGCATTGAGCATTTCTGATAGCTTTCAAACAGCCCACAGTCACATCGTTGGGCAAAGGGATAAAGGGTAGACATGATGGGCCAAAGGTCTGGGTGAGTGGCATCTTTTGGCATGGGGGCAGGCATGAGATGGACCATTTGAACTTACCTTTCTAAAGATTCCCTCGTGCAGAGTATGGTTCAAGACAATTTTGAGGTTCTGTGAACCATGACCCTTTGAAAAGTTGGCATTGCACCATGAAAACTGCGGAAACTAGAAAATGCCTATTCCCACAATGGAGCCGGCTAGGTTGGGAATGCAGGGTGTTATAGATACTTTAATGAGTCTAGATTATAGATTTTCATTAGCCTATTGTAAAAGGAGTTTATGTGTAAGAAAGTGAAAAGTTATCAAAGAATGGCTGATTTTTAAAAGATTTTTTAAAAACATCCTTTTGTCACTATAGGGCTCACTGTTTCAAAACGGCGTATACTGGGTGATTGGGACATGGAAGTGCCATAACTTGGCATGGGAAGATATGAAAGCCATAGGGATAGATTGGGGGCATATCTCGGTATGGGAGCATTAGGTGCCATAAGGTTGGTTGGGGGTACATGTTGGTTAAGGGGGCTTGGGAGTGAGTGGGTGTGAGGAGGTGAGGACGGCAGATCCTCTGATTTCATTATAGTTGGGATAAAGTCTTACAGAAATAAAGGGGGTCTTTCAAACAGCCCAACTTGGCACCTGGAACCCCCTGTGCTTGCCGCGGAAACTTTTCCTGGGTCGGCAAGCATGACTTCAGCCTATGCCTATTCCCTCAGAATAAAAATCCCATCCTTCCTGGCACTTTCACTTGAGGCGGGCAGGCCAAACGGTGACCATGAAACCTTAATCGATTGTCGTAAAAATCTACCTGGTTCGTTAGTGCTCTTCAGGGAAGGCAATCAGCCACCCTTACCTGGTCTGTCTGACTCCAGACCCACATCAATGAGGTTGGCTCTTAAATGCCCCTCTGAAATGTCTTAGCAAGTCACACGGTTTAAGATGAAATAGGGATGGGCAACAAATGCTGGCCCCAAAACCGTCGCCAGGGGCTGGCTGACTGCCGGTGAAGCCTCTCCATGCTACTTCTTGTGGTGGAGCTGCTGCAGTCCAAGCAGTGACCACCGGTCCTGGGGTTACTACTGGGACTAAAGGGTCACTGGACATCTGACTGGTCGGCAACCACTGGAGCCAAGGCATCCTCCCATATGGGGGCTGAAACAATGAGCTTAGAAACTTTATAGTTTGAGAGCCATATCCTGGCTTCCCAAACCTGTGGAGATTCATATGGCCACAACTTTTCAATCGGGGAGACAAGGCCACCACTTCTGTGAAATATTCTGCTTTAGATGTAACCCTTGACAATAAGCATTAATATGGAGGACAGCAGGCCAGAGCCATTATTATTATTATTATGTCCTTCCACCAGGGATCATTGGACATGTTTCAGGATAAAAGTCCCGATTTTCCCTTTCCTAATCTAAGGATCTGGCTCCAATTTTGGCACTTACATATGGTGACCTCAGTTGAATTATTAAACTTGGCACAGGGTAGGAATGTAACCTCTAATCTGAGACTTTCTAATCAGAGGCCTAAAGCGATTTAGGAGTCTACATACACAGATCTCTAAAATGTAAATACAGTCAGGTACAAAAATAATCAAGAGAAACTAATGAAATGTTATCTTTATTCACATCAGGCTAAAATATAAAGGGGAGGACTTTCTGCTACCGTTATACTGGACCCAGGTTAAACTATATCTGTAGTGCTCTGTACAGTTATTCCACACTTTAGAAATGATATATTTGCCTTGGAAGGAGTGCAGCACAGTTTATCAGAATGTTAGCAGGGCTCTAAGAGTTAGATGTTGAGGAGCACTTACATGAACTAGGCTTGTATTCCCTGGAGCATAGAGGATGAAAAGGTGATTTGATTGAAGTTTAGGATTTTAAAAGGATTTGGTAGGGTAGATAGATTCCACTATGGAGTCTCGAACAAGGGGACACATCTTTAACATCAAAGGTAGGCCATTCAGGGCAGATGTCACGAAACACTTCTTCACACTAAGGGTGGCATAAAAATGTAATAGATGTTAGCGACCAATGGAGAGAATTCTGAGGCAAGTTCTTCAAATATGGGGATTGAAAACTAACTCTCATGAGACAAACAAAGTATCAGTGAGACAGGTTAGCTCACAGTGTGACAATCATTTGAGTGCTTGTTGAGAAATCCATAGAATCTGTCATTTATTTTGATGTGTCTGACCACAGTTCACCAGTTGGTTCACATGTATTGCATACTTACTCTGATTATTAGATCATAAGATAGATATGGTCAATTTTTTTATTCCTAAATTTGTATGTGTCTGTAAAAATATAATTGAGGTGAAGTCAATATTTTAATCATTTTCTTGTGTTTTTATTTAGTTCTTTCCAACCTCTTTGTCTGGTGAAATAGTTCATTTTTCTTTTTTAATAAATATTTTATTTTTTTTCTCTAAAAGTTTCATCAGTAGAATCCTCTGAATTTGTTAGGTAACTTAGCTCCACAGTTTCTAAAAAAAAGATATAAAAGTTAGGCTTTTTCAAGCCAGTTTTGGCTCTGGGATCTGACTTGTCCAGAATTGATGGGGGCGATTCTCCGAGCCCTGCGCCGGGCCGGAGCGTTTGGCGCGGCGCCGGCCGCGGGCCGCTGGAATCGGCGGGGCCGGAATGGGAGGGGAAGGGGGGCTCCTTCACCGGGGGGGGGGGCTCCGATGGGGTCTGGCCTGCGATCGGGGCCCACCGATTGGTGGGCTGGCCTCTCCCCCCCCGGGCCTACCTTCTGGCACGGCCGGCCCCTTAACACCGACCCCATGTTGAGTCGGGGCCGGCACGTGTAAGACGCCCCCCGCGCATGCGCAGGTTGGTGCGGCCCAACTATGCATGCGCGGGTTGGCGCCGCGCCCATTTGGCACCGCGAAAGGAGGCTGGAACGGCATGAACCACTCCAATGCCATGCTGGCCGCCTGTGGGGGCCAGAATCTGTCATACCCAGGCCCGGTTTGCGCCGTCATAAAACGCGACGGCATTCACGCCGGCGCGGACACTTGGGCTCCATATTGGAGAATCGCCCCCAATATAATTTGGGATTGTGACAAAAGTGATGAGATAACTCTTTCGAAGAGCAAGCAAAACACTATCAACTGAATGTGTGCTATATGATTCTAAAAATCCATTCAATCATGGTTGGTTTGATCAGGTTTCATTTTTTTGTAAAATGAATGTTTTCCGATGATTTCTATGCTTCACTCTGCATGTAGTATTAGCTAAGTGTTAACATTTTTGATACTTGGAATGCTCACCGTCCTCAATTAATTTTGAAAAGCTTGTTAAAATGCCAGCATGCTGTATCTTCATTCAATGCAGAAATGTCAAAACAAGCAGATCTGGCCCATCAGACCTCCTCAATTTCAACACAACGGAGAGCTAATATGCAGCATGTATGTAACTGTGTTTGAGTATGCAGAGCTCTGCTTTTTTTTGCTTGGACATGCCATTCGAGTAGGCAGAATGTCTATACCTCCTTTTGATTTTGCTGTTAAAGTACTGCTACAGTATTCCCTTGTTGCATTGTGCGTGAATGCACCACACGCTGGGACACAAATAGGCCCCTAATTTTGATTGCCTGTATTTGGGCTGCTTTGGCTGATATTGATCCAGGACAGTGTAAGATGAAGACATCATTTAGCCTCAGCAGCACAAGGATTGATGAAGGGAAAACAAAAACCACCCAGTGTTTTCAACCCCCAACTGCCATATAGATTGGGTGGCACGGTAGCACAGTGGTTAGCGCTATCGCTTCACAGCGCCAGGGTCCCAGGTTCGATTCCTGGCTCGGAGTCTGCATGTTTTGCCCATGTCTGCGTGGGTTTCCTCCGGGTGCTCCGGTTTCCTCCCAAAAGCCCCGAAAGGCGTGCTTGTTAGGTGAATTGGATACTCTGAATTCTCCCTCAATCTGCCCAAAGAGGCGCCGGAGTGCGGCGACTAGGGGATGTTTATAGTAACTTCATTGCAGTATTAATGTAAGCCTACTTGTGACAATAATGTAGATTATTATTATAGCAAATCCATGCTCTGTTGGGGGCAAAATCAGCTTTGCTTGTGATTCCCCTGCAGCTGAATAGCCAGCTGCCACTTTGACCCAGAATTTCTGATCATCATCGTTTAAACACAGCCAGCAACTCGTTTAACTGACTACGCATATAACGTTTTTTTTAAAAATTACTAATTGGGGACTAATTGAGGTATGCAAACAACTGTACTATATGATTACAACTGAGACACAAAATGTGACAAGGCACTAGGATCAGCCAAGGTTTCCTTTCATGAATGATCAGGGCAGTGTTTCAGTAGTGATCGGAGTTCACTGAGTGGGGGCCAACCTGGTGCAGGTTAAGCTTGACCCAGGGGCAGCTCATCTATCCCTGATAGGTTTAAAATATTATTTTCCTTTCATTCTTAAGTTTGCAGCTATAGCACATTTTGTTGTTTTTCTTATTTCTGAATTCAATCAAATTAATTCCTTATGAAACTGAGCCCTGCGCCAAATGAACAAGGACTCATTTTATGCAGAAATTAACGTCTCTGAAACTTGCTCCTTGGTTTATTCCACAGTTGCTGTGCCCCGTGCTTCCCCCTGATAAACCCTCATTTGTAAAAATCTCCATTCGACACAATTGAAATCAGGAGGAAAGCCTATTTACTTAGGCAGCAATCCCACAATGCATGAGGTCCAATTGACTGCAGCTTCTAATCAGCAGTTTGCATGTGGAAGAGACACCAATGTGTCTGGAAACCCTTGACACTCATCTATTCCTAAGCATCTGCCTGTTTTTCCCAGTGCCAGTTTATACATAAACGCCCTGTCAAGAAGAGAACTAAATTCTGACAGCTTTTTATCTACGGTTAATTGGGGTGATGGATGCTCTTGACATTAATATAACTACCCTGACGAAGATAAAGACATCTCTTTTCACCAACATTTACTTTATTAGAAGGGGTCACTTTCTCGGGTCCTTTTAATATGCCTGTGCAATTAATAATACGATAATTCGGCTTCATATCTTTATTCCTTTTAAAGTTCTCTATTATATGACAGTCTGAAGAAGCTAACGCTCTGTCTTTCTTGTTAGTAAGATACAATTACACCAGCCTTTTCGTGTTGACCCAATAGAACCTACTGTATCCCTCCCTTGAAATGTTTGACAACACTCTTAGCCTCTTTTAAGATTATTCACTAATACTATAGATTACTTCAAATAGTTCAAAAGTTAATAGCTTCCAGAAAATTGATATATTTTTCTTTTATAATCCTTTGAGAACATTAAGAATATTTCTTTATACACAAGTCTGAATTTTGATTTTAGATTTCTCACCTCTTGGCTGCAGTAACATTTTGCAGAGGTGGGGTATTGGCTATGTGAGAGTTTCAGGGGTAAAGTGATTCATAATGACCAACGCCTCAGGTATTATCATACACTAGAAGTAACTTTCAGAACCTGAGAAACAAAGGTTTGCTGTGCCATTAATAACACAGCTTCAAAGCCGTGGTTATTAATAAATGCAGAACATTTGGAACCGAACATCTGGCTAGTTAGACCTAAAGGAGAAGGCTGGGTTAATATTCTGGGTAGAACCTCTTTCCAAGCTCACAAGAACAGCTTAAAATTGCAGACTTGGGGCTAGGAGATGCGGAATTCAATTCAACGTTTCTGGAAATTTGTGAGGAAAGCACCTAAATAATAATCATGACATGTTGTTATAAAATCTCAACTGGTTCAGGGAAGACTGCCTACCACTCCGACTGGCTATAACCTACCTGTGACTTCATTCCCACATGACGCGGCTTTCTCTTAATGCTCTTTGAAGTGGCCCAGCAGGCCACCCAGTTGTAATCACTCGTTGTCAAGTTCAATGTTATAAAGATATACAACATTGCTGCACGATATGACTTTGCAGTTAGGTCATCAATTTAAATTCCATATGAGTGTACTGAAATGAGAGATCTGAACTACTTGTAGTCGGTAATCTTACATTACTTGGCGTTTGCCCCAGACAACAGATGCAATGAGAGGGCTCTTTGTGGGAATCTTAAAAGCAACCTTTCGTAAGAAGATTCTCCAGCGCTGCTCCCATAACATTACAAATGAATCTCCTGAGCAGTGGCATCCTTCATGGGGAGCCAAGCTGATGGAACTTGTCTCTTAAGTTCGAGGAGTAGCTGACTGTATAACTCAGGTTTTCTGACTGAGCCTCGGACTCTAGTCTCATATTGGTATCCATGTTACAACTGCGCCCACAATAATCATGCTCAAATGTACCACTGCACAGCCAATAGGAATTAATTTTAAATGAAACAACATGCCCTGAAATAAAACTGCAAAGGGAGCCAATAAACACAGGGTTAACAGTTCAGTCTGGGGCAGCTGCCAATTGGGAAAGATTAAGTGCTGTTCAAAAGCATATTGTTCCAATTTTCTCTGTATCAAGTTATTACCAAGAACATGTACATATTTCTCTAAAATTACTAAACCTCTGAATGCTGACAACAATAGCGACAGGAATTCAAAGGAAGTGAATGTTAACAAATGTCAAATGCTATTATTCTGAGCTCCTTTCAGTGCCAACTTTGGGAGAGAGATGTAACTCTATCAGCCAGTGTTGTGAACGGCTCTCATTTTTCAACTAGGTGTGGTGGTTAGAGTTTAAATGTCCATTAACCTCTGGACTTTTTCTGCCTAGATTCACTCTGGCATGAAGCAGAGTGATTTGCAATAACATGTAATTTCAGGGATTGGGGCCATCAGATCAATTTGTTTGATTTATTTTATATTGTCCACACTCCTTCTTGATCTTTTTGGACCGCATACTGAGAAAGAAAGGAAATCTGCTGTGACTCTGATCAGACAAATTTCTAAGTGGGTGGGGGCACAGAGGACGAAAGCCTGCTTCTTCATATTACTCGACAAGCTATTATACCTGACGAATTGTCAACCTGAATGCCCTTACATCCCTTACCCTGGTATGTATTTTCAACCATCATCCGTCACAAACACATGAATCATACTTAACATCATGGTTTCCAGCATCCGAATAATCTCAGACATGTGGATTAAACTGTTTAAGCTTCGCTCTCAAGGCTTCATCGGGATGCCAGAGTCGTGTTTCTACACAGCAATGAACTTCAGATTAACTCCTGCTGAAACTCAGTGATCTGACTGAGTCTCCCTGTTTAATGCAAAAGAGAAAGAGATTTTAATTAAAGACTCAAACAATCTATTCAGCTGAGAAGGAAAACTTTGCTTCTGAACTGCTATTGTTTTTTGCAAGGGACCTCAATCAATCCAACTAGGAGCCAGATGAGGATTAACTAACCCTCAAAGGTATGTCAATTCACTTCAGTGGGACACTTTCTGATTCCATTGGCAGGTGATCACTTAAGACTTTTTCACTAATACCAAGTTCACCTTTGCTGAAGGAGTAAATGGGTTAAGTGTGTGCTCGTGCATATCTTGAGGGAAAGCTGTGCTTGAAGGCAGATTGTAGCTCCCAATCACACTCCATGTGACTATTGCTCCTCACTGGGAGTGGAAGTGCAAGTTCGCAGAATGGGGTCTAAAGTATTAAGTGATGATTGCCCCAGAAAATGTCAAATATATATTTAAACTCAATTACTTGTTAAAAAAGAGTCCAAATCTTTGATGGACTCAAACAATTCCCAAGCATGTTGAGAATCATACATTTTTGCGATAACGACATTTGATTTAAATATTTTTGTTTCTTTAAATATTAGCAATAAGTAAACATTCTGCATAATACCTAAGGAGGTAGTAAGCGTTTTGGTGGTATGCAACTGTGCTCACACTCCAGTCTGGGCCGGGTTAGCTGATCTCACGCAAGCCAGTACGAGGAACGCATGGGTTCCGCATAGCGCCCTCCTACTCAGAGGGGGAAAACAGTCAAATGTCCAGCTCCTGATCACTCACCCTTCTGGAACACTGGGCGGGCAAATGACCAGGCTGAGTTATGTTCACTTAGTCCGTGGTCAATCCAAAACGAAATAAAATGCAGAATAAGAAAAATTCTTTATTGGTGGGTGGGGCACAGCATGTATAGAATATAATTGGTTCCTGCAAACATTTGTTTTACAAGTTGTGGAAAATATAGTTTACAGTGTGAAATATCAACCATCAACAGGTGAACAAGTTAAGAAATAATGTGTCATTTCACAAAGATAACTGATTTGCCAGGAGTCATAGAGTTTTACAGCACAAAAAGAGGCCCTTCGGCCCATTGCCTCTGCATGGGCCATCAAGCACCTATCTATTCTAATCCCATTTTCCAGCACTTGATCGATAACCATGGGAAAAGAAAAGCATAGCAGGATACAGTGTAAAAACAGAAGGGGATAATGAAGAGTTGAAGATAAGGTGCTGGATTCTCCGCCGTCGGGATGCTCTGTTGCGCCGGCAACGCCACCCACTCCCGGGATTTCTCGACGGCCTGGGGCTGCCCACAATGGGGAACACCATTGGCCGGCTGGCGAGACAGAGAATCCCGCCGTCGGCTGGTGCACGGCGCACCGGTTTTCTGGTGCGACGGGATGGAGAATCCTGCCCAAGGCCTTTGGGCTGGAAAAAAGACAACATTAAGCGAGACAAGAAGGGGCCAGGCAAAAATTCACTGAGCAGAAATGTTATCAACCAGATTTGCATATTGAGAGTCTTCAAGCATGTGATGGAAAAAGTGCAAGATTGATATAGTCTTCATATACCAAAAAAGATGCCCATCAAAAGATAGAACTCTGTAGATGAATAAATATATCAAAACAAACTGAAACTATCTTTTTTGACCTGAAGCTCCAAAACTGTAACTGTATGTAATAATGTTTTATAATAATGTTTTACCGCTGATAGATATATCTTCCTGGTGGGGCACACTTTTTATTCATTCTTTCATGAGTTATTGGCAGCACTGGAAAATTCAGTATTTGTTGCCTATCCCTAATTGCCGTTGAACTGAATAGCTTCCTAGACTATTTCGGAGGGCAGTTAAGAGTTAACCACATCTGTGGGCCAGACCAGGTAAGGACAGCAGATTTCCTTCCCTAAAGGACATTAGCGAACCAGCTGGGATTTTATGACAATTGATGATAGTTTCATAGTCACCATTCCTGAAACTAGCATTCAATTCCAGATTTTATTAATTCATAGAATCATAGAATTTACAGTGCAGAAGGAGGCCATTCGGCCCATCGAGTTTGCAGCGGCCCTTGGAAAGAGTACCCTGCCCAAGCCCACACCTTCACCCTATCCCCGTAACGCAGCACGCACAGGTCAAATGCCACTTATTAATACAGTTAACACTCAGTGGCTTACTGATTTATGCACAGAATCCTTGGGAGAGACGTTTTCAGAAGTCAGTCTGAGAATCACACATCCTTTCCTCAGAAACCAAAGCAGAACTTTAAAAATGAAACTAAAAACAACAGACACACGGCAGGGCTGAAAAAGAAACTCGAAACCAGACCCAGTCCCTCCGATGAATGGTAGCACAGCCTGTCTCGCTGTTAATCCCTTAATCACAGCTTCAGCAGACTTATCAGAGTTCTCCCAATGAGCCAGAGAAGACACAGCCAGAGTGAGACCACAAAGAGTGAGTTTGGGAATTTGAATCTAGGTGGGAATTGAATCAAATCAAACCAGTAAGGCAGCTCCTTTTAAATTTCAGGAGTTTAAATTAATTTAAATTAATCTAGAATTGTGCAGTGTAGGTTAACAAGGGCTGCCCCACCCACTCACATAACTGGTTGGCAGGTAAGTGTCAGTCACTTTAAAACTACCTTGATCGAAAAGCAGGTGGGGGAGGGGAGTCAACTCAGGTCAATTTAAAAAGAGCAACTTGTAAACTCACTCCCAGTGAGTTCTCCCAGTGAGCCAGAGAAGACACAGCCAGAGTGAGACAGCAAAGAGTGAGTTTGGGAATTTAAAAAAGGAGGTAGGCAGAAAGCGGGTAATTATAGGCCAGTGAGCTTAACTTCGGTAGTAGGGAAGATGCTGGAATCTATCATCAAGGAAGAAATAGCGAGGCATCTGGATGGAAATTGTCCCATTGGGCAGATGCAGCATGGGTTCATAAAGGGCAGGTCATGCCTAACTAATTTAGTGGAATTTTTTGAGGACATTACCAGTGCGGTAGATAACGGGGAGCCAATTGATGTGGTATATCTGGATTTCCAGAAAGCCTTTGACAAGGTGCCACACGAAAGATTGCTCCATAAGATAAAGATGCATGGCATTAAGGGGAAAGTAGTAGCATGGATAGAGGATTGGTTAATTAATAGAAAGCAAAGAGTGGGGATTAATGGGTGTTTCTCTGGTTGGCAATCAATAGCTAGTGGTGTCCCTCAGGGATCAGTGTTGGGCCCACAATTGGTCACAATTTACATAAATGATTTGGTGTTGGGGACCAAGGGCAATGTGTCCAAGTTTGCAGATGACACTAAGATGAGTGGTAAAGCAAAAAGTGCAGAGGATACTGGAAGTCTGCAGAAGGATTTGGATAGGCTAAGTGAATGGGCTCGGGTCTGGCAGATGGAATACAATGTTGACAAATGTGAGGTTATCCATTTTGGTAGGAATGACAGCAAAAGGGATTATTATTTAAATGATAAAATATTAAAACATGCTGCTGTGCAGGGAGACCTGGGTGTGGTAGTGCATGAGTCGCAAAAGTTGGTTTACAGGTGCAACAGGTGATTAAGAAGGTGAATGGAATTTTGTCCTTCATTGCTAGAGGGATGGAGTTTAAGACGAGGGAGGTTATGCTGCAATTGTAAAAGGTGTTAGTCAGGCCACACCTGGAGTATTGTGTTCAGTTTTGGTCTCCTTACTTGAGAAAGGACGTACTGGCGCTGGAGGGTGTGCAGAGGAGATTCACTAGGTTAATCCCAGAGCTGAAGGGATTGGATTACAAGGAGAGGTTGAGTAGGCTGGGACTGTACTCGTTGGAATTTAGAAGGATGAGGGGGGCATCTTATAGAAACATATAAGATTATGAAGGGAATAGATAGGATAGATGCGGGCAGGTTGTTTCCACTGGCGGGTGAAAGCAGAACTAGGGGGCATAGCCTCAAAATAAGGGAAAGTAGATTTAGGACTGAGTTTAGGAGGAACTTCTTCACCCAAAGGGTTGTGAATCTATGGAATTCCTTGCCCAGTGAAGCAGTAAAGGCTCCTTCATTAAATGTTTTAAAGATAAAGATAGATAGTTTTTTGAAGAATAAAGGGATTAAGGGTTATGATGTTCGGGCCGGAAAGTGGAGCTGATCAGCCATGATCTCATTGAATGGCGGAGCAAGCTCGAGGGGCCAGATGGCCTACTCCTGCTCCTAGTTCTTATGTTCTTAAGTCACGATTCTCCATTTGGGAGACTATGGACGCTATTTAATAGCTGTGTTACGCTTAAGCGAGAGTGTGATGTGGTTGTTAAATCATGGGAGAGGCCAAAATCGAGAACCTCGGCGGGCGCCGATCGGTTTCCGATCTAACCGGCCTGCTCTCATTGTTGAAATCAGGATCCTGCCGTAATGTGGTGAGAAACCAATAATCACTACTTAAGCACAATCGCCGTGCAATTAATGGGCACGACCCCTATTTCATGGCCTCCCGTGATCTAACCGCAGCCCCAGAAAGTGGTCACGCGGGTGCCGATTAGTACTCCTTTTTAAAAACATGAAGCTGGCGGAAGGGCTGCTGAGGGGGGACCCGAGAAGGGTCCCCCCCCCATCTTTGCTCCCAGGCAATGAGCCAGAGGACACTCGTAAATGGACAGAGTGCTCATTCGAATGGTCGGTGCAGACTCGGTGGGCAGATTGGCCTCCTTCTGCGCTGTAGGGATTCGAAGGATTCTATGAGGCCGGCATCCTGATGGTGTCCACCAGAGTGTGTGGCTGAGCAAAATTCTAGCAGGACCTGCTGCACCAAGGTAATAATAATAATCTTTATTAGTGTCAAAAGTAGGCTTACATTAACACTGCAATGAAGTTACTGTGAAAAGCCCCTAGTCGCCACACTCCGGCGCCTGTTCGGGTACACGGAGGGAGAATTCCGAATATCCAAATTACCTGACAGCACGTCTTTTGGGACTTGTGGGAGGAAACCAGAGCACCCGGAGGAAACCCACACAGACACGGGAGAATGTGCAGACTGTCATGATATTAAAACATGCAGATAATGATATACAGACAGGCACAGACAGGCAACTAATGAACACAGAAAACAGGACATGACCAATGAGCAGGCAGGGCACTCCGGGGTGGTATCTCACTATAAAAGGCATGAGGTGCTCACACTCCGCCTCTTTCCACTGATGGACATCTACAGAGTGAGTCAGGGTGTATTTACAGTATCACACCTCCAGCATGTGGCTAAGAGCTAGTCTGGTTCAGTCTAGCAGAGACTTAGGTTAGCAGAGAGTCAAACTCATAGAGAACTGTGCTAACTGTGCTACTGGTTCAATAAAACAGATTGAACTAACTTCAAGGTCTGGAGTATCTTTTGGTTTAAGCTGCATCCAGTTGCAGCCTGTGTTATCCCAGAGTACATAACACATCATGCTACCAGGAGACTGCTTCATCTAGGTGGTTTACCTCAGTCCGTTCCGTGACGACCAGCGAATGTATCCTGGCACCATGGAGAAGATTCAGGCTCCTCATCAGCTAAGGACCTCCGGCAATCTCAGTGCCAACTGGCGGACATTCAAGCAAAAGTTGCTGCTGTACATCAAAGCCTCAGACCTCGTGGGTGTGTCTGATGCAAGGAAGATCGCGCTTCGCCTCTCAACAGCGGGTGATCAAGCCATCAAACTCTTCAACTCTTTTCACTTCACCGAAGGCCAGGACAAGACAAAGTTTCAGACCATCCTGGACAAGTTTGACAGTCACTGTGAAGTAGACACCAATGAAATATTCAAACAGCGTCTACAAGGTAAAGATGAATCTTCCAACTCCTTCTTAACTAACCTCCGCCTGCTAGCACTGTCCTGCAACTTTCGTGATATTGCTGACTCCATGATCAGAACCAAATCGTTTTTGGAGTTCACTCTGATCCTCTGAGAGAGCAGCTACTGAAAATCAAGCATATGACCCTGCCAGTCGCGATTGAAACATGCACAGTGCATGAGCACGCCAAAAATCGCTATGCCCAGTACAAATCGGCTGAAAATGAGAAACGTGCCTCCCACGAGGCAGAGAGTGTGCAGGCCATCTCCCGGATGCAGCGCCTCAGCATTGATGAAAGCGGCCATTTCGCGAGCTTTTCCCGGGAATGCAATGTAAACGGGATAACAAAGCGTCCAACACCCGCACTGCTCATGTGCGACGACGCGCGGAGCGTCAGGACGCCAACGTCATGACGTGCTTGAACTGTGACAACTCCCACTCAAAGAAACACTGCCCTGCAAGAGGCAGGCAATGTTTAAACTGTGGGAAGCCTGGACACTATGCAGCCTTGTGCAGGTCGGCACCACCAGTCAGGGGCCAGCGCTCCCAATTCCAACGATGGCGCGTTCAGAGTGTGCAACAATGATTACAGGATTTTGATCCTGGCAGCACAACGGATGCAGAGGAAGAATGCCTGGACTCCTGTGTGGGCATCATTACCAAATGTGAATATGCCACATCCAACTCATCACAAATTCAATCCATCCTCACTGTGGATTCTGCAGACGAATGGTGTGCAGTGATGCAGGTCAAACACTGCTCCATCCAGTTTAAGCTGGACACCTCCTCTCACAGGCAGATTTCAAACCCATCAAGGAGCCCCCTAAGGTCCTTCCAGCAGCCTGCAGGCTCCTGGGCTACAATGGAAATGCTATCACGGCACTGGGATCCTGCCATCTACTTGTCTCCAACCGGAGCACCCATGCACAGTTGCGTTTTGAAATTGTCAAGCCAGACAGGGCATCCCTACTTGGCGCGCACGCCTGCAAGCAGCTGAACCTCGTGCAGCGGGTTTACACAACGACATCCTCCAATGTGGATCTTCAGGCCGGCATTGACGACATCCTCGCTCAGTATCCGGATGTGCTCGACGGGATGGGCACGCTGCCATATCGATACAAGATTCTGCTACGACCTGATGCCAAGTCAGTGGTCCACACACCACGCCGGGTCCCGGCTCCACTGAGGGAGAGCCTGAAGGCAGAGCTCAAGGATCTTCAGCAATGGGGCATAATTTCCAAGGTAACCGAACTGACTGACTGGGTCAGCTCGATGGTATGTGTTAGAAAGCCTTCGGGAGACCTGCGCACCTGCATTGATCGCAAGGATCTCAATAAGAATATAATGCGTGAATACTACCCCATCCCAAAGCGTGAGGAACTCACCAGTGAGAGGGCACACGCACATTTTTTCACCAAGTTAGATGCGTCACATGGATTTTGGCAAATTCAGCTGGATGAGTCCAGCAGAAGGCTCTGCACCTTCAACACACCGTTTGGAAGATACTGCTATAATCGCATACCGTTTGGCATTGTCTCGGCATTGGAGATCTTCCATCGCATCATGGAGCAGATGACGGAGAGCATTGAAGGGGTTCATGTGTACGTGGACGACATCATCATATGGTCCACGACCCCTGAATAGCATGTTTCCCGTCTCCAGCAGGTATTCCGCCGTGTCCATGCTAATGGCCTGAAGCTGAACAGGTCCAAATGTTGCTTTGGCATGTCGACACTCAAGTTCCCAGGAGACCAGATCTCTCAGCAGGGCATGCGCCCGGACACAGACAAGGTCAAGGCCATCGAAGCCATGAAGGTCCCTGAAGACAAGAAGGCGGTGTTGCGCTTCCTGGGCATGGTCAATTTTCTGGGCAAGTTCATCCCAAACCTGGCCTCACACACCACGGCCCTACGAAACCTGGTGAAAAAGTCCACTGCCTTTGAGTGGAAGGCAGCACATCAGGCAGAGTGGTTGGAGCTGAAAGCCAAGCTCACCACTGCGCCCGTCTTGGCATTTTTCAACCCAGACAGGGAGACAAAGATCTCAACAGATGCGAGCCAGGATGGCATCGGTGCGGTGCTGCTTCAACGTGATGACACTTCATCCTGGGCACCGGTAGCCTCTGCATCGAGGGCCATAACTGCCACCGAAACAAGGTACACGCAAATAGAGAAGAAATGCCTGGGTCTTCTCGCTGGCATTCTCAAGTTTCACGACTATGTCTACGGCCTGCCGACATTCACTGTCGAGACAGATCATAGGCCTTTGGTCCACATTATCCACAAGGACCTGAACGACATGAAGCCTCGGTTGCAGCGCATCCTCCTCAAACTTAGAAGGTACGACTTTAACTTAGTGTACACACCTGGCAAGGAGCTCATCATCGCTGATGTATTGTCCCGCTCCATCACCTTGCCTAGTGAACCGCTGGAAATCATCCAGCAGATTGAATCACAGATGCAGCTGTGTGCTAGCACCCTCCCGGGGTCTGATGAGAAGGTGGTTCGTATCCGCGAGGAGACAGCCAAAGACCCACTCTTGCAGCGTTTCATGCACCACCTCGCCAATGGCTGGCAGAACGGGCAGTGCCCTCAATTTTACAATGTAAAGGATGACCGGACGGTGATTGATGGTATCCTCCTCAAGCTGGACCGGATTGTCATTCCGCTCAGTCTCCAGAGCTTGGTGCTCTGCCAAATCCATGAGGGACACCTGGGCGTCGAGAAGTGCAGACGCAGAGCCAGGCAGGCTGTCTACTGGCCCGATTAGCCAGGACATCTCGAACATGGTCCTCAACTGTGCGACCGGTTAACGCTTCCAGCCAGCGCAGAGCAAGGAGACGCTCCAGCAGCATGAAATCGAGACCTCCCCGTGGTCCAAAGTTGGCATTGACCTCTTTTGTGCGAATTGTCGTGACTACGTGTTGATTATTGACTATTTCCCCAACTACCCTGAAGTCGTGAAGCTCTCAGACCTCACATCTCGGACCGTCATCAAGGCCTGTAAGGAGACGTTCTCCAGTCATGGTATCCCCCTCACTGTCATGAGTGACAATGGCCCGTGCTTCAACAGCCACGAGTGGTCTATGTTTGCCAAGTCATACCATTTCAAACTTGTCACTTCCAGCCCACACTATCCGCAGTCCAATGGGAAGGTTGAAAAAGGGGTGAAACAGCTCATCTGCAAGGCCGCGGATTCTGCTTCTGACATCTACCCCGCGCTGCTTGCGTACAGGGCGACCCCGCTGTCCACTGGCATGTCGCCGGCTCAACTCCTGATGAACAGGGACATGCGGACGACACTTCTAGCCATACACTTGCCCAACCTGGATCACCTCCCGGTGCTGCAGAAGGTGCAGCAGCTCCGAAACCAGCAAAAGCAGAGCTATGATGCCCATGCCACCGATTTCCCCGGCGGACACTGTCAGGATCAAGATACCGGATGGTGGCTGGTCTGCTCCAGCTGTCATTGTTCGACAGGCTGCACCCCGCTCGTATGTTGTATGTATGGCCGATGGTTCTGTTGTGCGACGAAACAGACGGGCACTGCGCAAAGTTGCCTGCCCGCAACCGCTTTCTTCTCCGTTTCTGTCTATTGTTTTGCCACCTCCTGATACCTCGAACCACGAGGCCACCAGTCAGGCTTCGATCCCGCCTGTCAAGACACCGTCGTCCCCACCACCACCTCTCCGGCGGTCGACAAGGATCAGACGCAAGCCCCAGAGACTGGATTTATGGACATTTGCTTTGTTTGCTATGTTCTGTTTTCTCACATTAGACAGCTGTCTTCACATGTAAATACGTTCACATATGCCACCGCTTGTAATTATGTTAATATATGCCACCACATGTAAGTACGTTCCCATATGCCAACAAAACATTTTTAAAAAGGGAAGATGTCATGATATGGAAACATGCAGATAATGATATATAGACAGGCACAGACAGGCAGCTAATGAACACAGAGAACAGGACATGACCAATGAGCAGGCAGGACACTCCGGGGTGGTATCTCATTATAAAAGGCACTCGGCACTCACACTCCGTCTCTTTCCACTGATTAACATCTACAGAGTGAGTCAGGATGTCTGTACAGTATTACACCTCCAGCACATGGCTAAGAGCTGGTCTGGTTCAGTCAGACAGAGTAACCACACTTAGGTTAGCAGAGAGTTGAACTCATAGAGAACTGTGCTAACTGTGCTACTGGTTCAATAAATCAGATTGAGACTCCTCTTAACTTCAAGGTCTGGAGTATCTTTTGGTTAAAGCTGCATCCAATTGCAGCCTGTGTTATCCCAGAGTACATAACACATCACAGACTTCGCACAGACAGTGACCCAAGCCAGGAATCGAACCTGAGACCCTGGCGCTGTGAAGCAACAGTGCTATCCACTGTGCTACCGTGCCTCCCTGTCACCATCCTGGTGGAGCCAGTAGGAGTCAGACAAAATGCAAAGGGACTCCGCCATCATGTGCTCTACTCTGATGAGCAACTCTGCACGATGTTCCGCTGCGTTCCTTTGCATCGCCGCCAGTAAGATGGCAGCTGCTTCCAGAGGCTCATCATCCGCCTGGGACTGAGCAGGTGGTTGGTTTCCAACAGCCCTGCGAGTGCCAGAAACTTGGGCCCTCGCTGCTTCCGACTGCTACGTGGATGAACTGTGAGGTGTTTTCTAGAAAGTGACCCCCCCCCCGACTTTAACCTTGAGCTACGTCCCACCAAGGTGTGTACCTCTGCGCGAGTGGAGGGTGCTGGTGAATGCTGTGACGGTTCATCTTGCATCCTCATCCTCAAACATGCTTTGGCGGCTCAGAGTGTGACTGGGCTGGCTAGCTGTCTACAGTTTACTGGTATCTTTACAATGCAAAAGAACAGTTTTAGTGGGTGAGCTGAAGCTAATTCAGAGTATATTGCACTCAGAGTGAACTGAAGTTTTTGATGAAGTAATGGAGCCGAGATCCTTCCCAGGTTGTTGTGGGAGGCCAAGCTTTGTTTCGTCACATGAGCGAAATCCCTAACCTTGCTGGCAAGCTCTGCAGAAGTCTCCTCGAACTCGGTGAGGCTGATGATATCTGTTGTCCCTCCTCCATTTGGGCTTCCTCTGCTTCCTGCCCTTGATGGCACTTCGCAGGCAGTTGGCCGTTATGCTGAGCTCTTGGGCAATGGCCTCCCAGGCTGGAGAGGTGAGGTTGGTGTGCTTCTTTGGTCATCCCTGGGGTACAGCATATTCCAGTGGGCCCAACTCCTCAAATAAGCTCCTCGGTGACCCTGGCGCTGAAAGCTGGTGCTGCATTCTTCTTGAGGCTAAGCGCCTTTTGTTTCTGGGTTCGAGACCTGTTGGAGGGTCTTCTGAAGACAGGTGTGTTAAAAATACAGTGCTGGACTGGTGTTTAAATATAGCGCCGGACCTTCAAACCCGCCTGCTGATGTCAGACGGATAAATCAACTGCCACCTTGCCAGGTGGTTCAGAGGCGAACCAAGTTGTGCGTAATTAATGAGATTCTAAGCACCGAAACTGGCACGGGATCCCAGGGCTGCCTGCCCACACACCTTAATCTCAAAATGGGAGAATTCCGCCCCAAGAGGGGAAGGACTACGAAGGATGGTAAAATAAAGTGGGCAATTCACTGTCAAATCAGATACAGAAAGAGAAATTAACAGAGTGAATGAAAGAGACAGAAAGCAGAAGAAAGAATTACTATTTAAAATTTAATACAGTTATAATCTAAAACAAGTGAGGAATGAGCCTCCACACTAATAATTGTTTACTTTCTGGCCAAGAGAGGACAATTGGCAGTAATTAATGATTGTGACATTGTTAAAAGGGTACTTACACAATTAATTACTTGATTTAACTTTCTATAGTGAGTTTAATGGGCGATTCATGTGCAAAGATGCCAATTTCATGAAATTTGTGCAAATGCTAGCACAGAATGCAGTTGGTAGGATATGGCATTTAAGGATTAATGCACTGCCCTTAAGCACTCATGCAAGGTCATTAAACCTCTTCCTGCACTGCAACCAGGCCTTGGGGTTGATCTCAGCAGGTCTGACAGCATCTGTGGAGAGAAAAGGGAGCGAACGTTTTGAGTCTGGATGACTCTTTGTCAAAGCCCCTTTTCTCTCCACAGATGCTGTCAGACCTGCTGAGATTTTCCAGTATTTTCTGTTTTTGTTTCCGGTTCCAGCATCCGCAGAAATTTGTTTTTACCTTAAGGTTGATGGCCATCTGAGGACCTCTCTTCTCCTGTCCATCTCATGCACCAAGGCCTCCGGGCTTCAGAGAATTTTGCAGTGCACAATACCCTGGAACTCCATAGTCATGCTCCTTCGTACTGTAACCCGTTCCTGAAGCCACTTCCAGCATCAACTGAGAGCAAAAAGTACCTCCCCTTTTGGAGCTGCAAGCTGATTTTAAGTTGTGCAGTCCAGCCTTAAGTGGTGCTAGAGATGCACAAACCTGTGTTCCCTGATCATGTAACTTAGAAGATTGTGTGCTACATAGAGAGGAAGGCGTGGGTTAATTCCGCATTGCAATCCCTGTACCCATTTTCAGGCTATCCAATTTTGCTCCCAAATTATAGTAAAGGTACTAATTAAGGACACTGTTGGGAAAAACCTGCCGACAGGATCCACTCGGATTCTATCAAAACCCCATATTCTAATGTGCCATATAAATCATCACCTTCAGGAAAAGCAGGGAAAGAAATCGCAGAGAAATAATGGGCCAGATTTAGTTGAACTATGTATGCTTTTATTAATGCACCAATTAGCCAGAAACATTTGCCAAGGAAGAGACACCCCATGATTTGGTTCTCTGCCCATTCTCCTTTAGATGGCAGATGAAGGGAGATATCAACTACAGTGCTCATGACAGGGTTCAAATTTTCCAAATTAAAAGCAAGGCCTTCACCAGGCACAATGCCATGCTTTAACATTCTGCACCAACGTTAAATGACAGTACAAACCATCAAACTCTTCTACTGCTCAGCAGTAGCAAGTAAAATTAGTCAGTGGCTAACCTGAGAGTGTCTGATAATCCCTTTAAATAATGCTGGTGAAGGAACAAAAGTACAGTTGCGAAAGATTAGAAGAGGGCAGTTAGCTGGAAATGGCACTACTTAAGTCCAATCGGTGTTACACGCTGACTGATATCACAATCTGCTTATCCTGCATGGTTATAGCATACACTCCTGGCTTGGCATTATCAACCTTCCCAAGATGACGTCTGGAATTGCCCGCACCTAGGTTTGCCAACTGTTATTAACTGGAAGTTTCATCACATGATCAGCCGACTCATCCATTCTTGTGATGCACTTCCTCCCTACGTCAATTAGAAAGGAAAAAGATTCCGTACCCAATTGGATGATGATTCACTGTGAACCAAACAGCCATTGCACTCCCTCACTCCCATTCTCAATATTTTTATATCTGGTAAAGAGAAATGTTCAATGGAAAACGAAAAAAAACCAATTTGTTTTAATGTCCCCATAACTTTTTTCCAGGATTTCTCACAGCAGATTCCTAGAACTTGATAAGACATAAAGCATAGAACAGTACAGCACAGAACAGGCCCTTCGGCCCCCGATTTTGTGCCGAGCTTTGTCCAAGACCAAGATCAAGCTATCCCACTCCCTGTCATTCTGGTGTGCTCCATGTGCCTATTTAATAACCGCTTGAAAGTTCCTAAAGTGTCCGACTCCACTATCACAGCAGGCAGTCCATTCCACACCCTAACCATTCTCTGAGTAAAGAACCTACCTCGGACATCCCTCCTTTCTCTCCCACCCCGAACCTTATAATTATGCCCCCTTGTAACAGCTACATCCACCCGAGGAAATAGTCTCTGAACGCCCACTCTATCTATCCCCCTCATCAATGTTATAAACCTCTATTAAGTCGCCTCTCATCCTCCTCCGCTCCAATGAGAAAAGCCCTTGCTCCCTCAAACTTTCCTCATAAGACCTACCCTCCAATCCAGGCAGCATTCTGGTAAATGTCCTTTGCACCCTTTCCAATGCTTCCACATCTCCTTCCTCTCATGAGGTGACCAGAACTGCACACAATACTCCAAATGTGGTCTCACCAGGGTCCTGTACAGTTGCAGCATGACCCCACGGCTCTTAAACTCAAGCCCCCTGTTAATAAACGCTAACACACTATAGGCCTTCTTCACGGCTCTATCCACTTGAG
The DNA here is from genome assembly GCF_047496885.1 of Scyliorhinus torazame. Taxonomy (NCBI): domain Eukaryota; kingdom Metazoa; phylum Chordata; class Chondrichthyes; order Carcharhiniformes; family Scyliorhinidae; genus Scyliorhinus; species Scyliorhinus torazame. Next base: position 43,640,110 of record NC_092714.1, on the reverse strand, counting down.
TGGCAACCTTCAGAGATCTGTGGACATGAACCCCAAGATCTCTCTGTTCCTCCACATTCCTCAGAACCCTGCCGTTGACCCTGTAAACCGCATTCAAATTTGTCTTACCAAAATGAATCACCTTGCACTTATCAGGGTTAAACTCCATCTGCCATTTTTCAGCCCAGCTCTGCATCCTATCAATGTCTCTTTGCAGCCTACAACAGCCCTCCACCTCATCCACTACTCCACCAATCTTGGTGTCATCAGCAAATTTACTGACCCACCCTTCAGCCCCTCCTTCAAGTCATTTATAAAAGTCACAAATAGCAGAGGACCCAGCACTGATCCCTGTGGTACACTGCTGGTAACTGGTCTCCAGTCTGAAAATTTTCCATCCACCACCACCCTCTGTCTTCAATGTGTTAGCCAGTTACTTATCCAATTGGCCAAATTTCCCTCTATCCCACACCTCCTTACTTTCTTCATGAGCCGACCATGGGGAACCTTATCAAACGCCTTACTGAAATCCATGTATACGACAGCAACTGCTCTACTTTCATCTACACACTTAGTTACCTCCTCAAAGAATTCAATCAAATTTGTGAGGCAAGATTTACCCTTCACGAATCCGTGTTGACTATCCCGGATTAAGCTGCATCTTTCCAAATGGTCATTAATCCTATCCCTCAGGACCCTTTCCATTAACTTACCGACTACCAAAGTAAGACTAACTGGCCTATAATTACTAGGGTCATTCCTATTCCCTTTTTTGAACAGAGGAACAATATTCGCCACTCTCCAGTCCTCTGGCACTATCCCCGTGGACAGTGAGGACCCAAAGATCAAAGCCAAAGGCTGTGCAATCTCATCCCTTGCCTCCCAAAGAATCCTAGGATATATCCCATCTGGCCCAGGGGACTTGTCGACCCTCAGGTTTTTCAAAATTGCGAATACATCTTCCCTCCGAACATCTACGTCCTCCAGCCTACCTGCCTGTATCACACTCTCATCCTCAAAAACATAGCCCCTCTCCTTGGTGAACACTGAAGAAAAGTATTCATTCAATGCCTCTCCTGTCTCTTCAAGTTCCCACTGCTGTCCTTGACTGGTCCTAACCTCACCCTGGTCATTCTTTTATTTCTCACAGAAGAGTAAAAAGCCTTGGGGTTTTCCTTGATCAGACCCGCCAAGGACTTCTCATGCCCCCTCCTAGCTCTCCTAAGCTCTTTTATTTAGCTCATTCCTTGCTACCTTGTAACCCTCAAGCGACCCAACTGAACCTTGTTTTTCTCATCCTTACATACGCTTCCTTTTTCCTCTTGACAAGACATTCAACCTCTTTTGTGAACCCTGGTTCCCTCACACGGCCATTTCCTCCCATTTGATCTGCCACTTGTGGAGACTCCAGACCAATGCTGGAAAGTTGGCAACCCTACCGCACCAGAAGTCTGTGCGTATGGAGAAGGCACCGTTTTGGATGTGAAATGATACCCATAGTGTCAGAAATATGGATGTTACAACAAGCCAAAGTTTGCAGCCAATCTTTCGAGCAGTTACTCAAAGGGTAATTTATTTACTTTATTTGACAAGTTGCATATCCTGCCATCAAATTTTCTTTCAACTGTTGGAAATTATCACAAATTTTAATAGGTTGAAGTGGATAGTATTTTATTTAGAATTAATGATTAATATGAATCACACAAATCTCACAGAACTAAATCAACAATACTGATAGCGACTATGCAGTAGCAACATGGATGCAGCCGCCAAGCCAAAAGACATTCTGCCTATCACACAAATAGGTAATTTGGTATATGAATTTCAGTGCCAGCATGACGCTCAGTATGTAGGCCACATGTGCCAAAGACTGTCAGATCATATCAAACAACATACCCTAGCCGCTGTTCACAACAGGCAAGGTGTAGATCGTACCCAACCCGCTTGGGATTTCAAACTGCAAACACACGTGTCCAATATCAGATTTGATTCCATGATCAGACAGCATTTACTAAATAATCCTCAGTGTGCTAAGAATTGTGATGACACCCAATTTAGGATTGTCAGTCGGGCTTGCAGGATTGTGCATTTGCATATACTGGAAGCTACATGTATTAATACACAAAACTCTGCTCTTTGCAGATGAAAAGGACATGTACACATATTGTGCCTTATTCAGCTGAACAGAATAAGTGATAGCCATTCGCTGGTTCATTCCTCAGGGCAATGCATCTTATTCAATGACTTTGACTAGTTAGAGTCAAGCTGTCTAGTTAACTTTCAAACAATGCTTGGAAGTTAACTGTCAGTGACCATCAACTGGTGCATTCTCCATGGCAACACCATTACCAATCAGAGTCCACTTATCAACCAATTAGCACCCTCTTCTCATACAGTACAAAACTGTTATTTCCCCTGACATTGGTATTTTTGCGATTGTCCTGATGAATACAAGACAGAAAGCTTCTATAAAATGCCTTTCTCCAACAATACCAACAGCCTGAGAGAATCTGCAATCGGTCATTTACACTCTCTGTTGCTCTCAGTCGCACGATTGAAAAAAAAACCTTTAGAAATCTGATAAATAAAGGTCTTCTGATACTCCAAATTCAGTCAGTTTCATCTCCTTACAAAACTTTGAATATCAGCGGGTCACCATATTATATTGCTCGAGCAGGGAACGAAATACAGGTATAAGCTTTTGTCTGAGCGAGCCCCAGATTTCAGAAGAACTCATTGTGCTGTTTTAAACACCTGTTTTAACCCTATCAGTGTCAAAAAACAATACTTCCGCTATTTCCTTTGATGTAATATTTCTTCAAGACAGAAGAATACTTCAGACAGAATAATTCACAAAAGAAAGAATGAATGGCACTACAGAATATTGAATTCCCCTAAAGAAACAACTCTTTGTAGACATACAAATCTATACAATAGATAACCTAATTCTTTCCCATCAAAGAATTCATTGCTGTTCATTAATCACAAAATAAATAACTTTCATCATTTAAGTAAATGAAACGAGTAATTCAAACCCGGCTACATGAGGCTTGGTTTCATGGATCCTTGTATAACCTTCTGCTACTTGGTTAAGTAATGAGTCTTTCTGTATTAGCACAGACACTGGGGAGATCATTTTGACCAAACTTACTGGGCAGGAAACTCAGAGGATTGGATTTAACATTGGTTTGACAACCCTCCCAATTTTACTTTCCATTGAAATCAATGGATGTTAATATTGGGTGGGCTGTGGAACTGGTGTTCCACCTGATAATGTGGCTTTCCTGTCCAGTCAGTTTGGTTAAAATTCCCCCACTAAATGTCAGCAGACCGTTTTAGCATGAGCAACATCATAACTAAGGTTGGGCAGTCTTTACTGAGAACAAAATCCAGCAAGGATCACTTATCACCATCAAGAATGTGAATCCTTACTGGACCTTTTCATTTATGGTGTCCCCTTATGACTACTTAGCACAGGCCAGAAGTTGTATTTGGGGACCCTCTCCCCATCGGTTTCTACAACTCGTTACCATCTTAGGCAGCGCATTTATCTGCCGAGTCATCAAAGGAACTCTAATCATGATAAACTTCAATGCCAGGGAATATAGCATGCCTTATTATATATTCAATACTGGTATTCCAAAAAATACTGTCAAACCCCACTGGCTTATATTGTAGTCTCTTGCTCACTGCCACTCATTTAAAACTGACTGCGGTACCAGTTTGAAACCTTCTTGATGGCTCTTTTGTTGGAGATTAGCATTTGGATATGTTTTGAATAACAGATAGTTCGACTGGTAGAATTTGAGTCATGGAAATTTGACTCCAAATTGCATATTGTAAACAGAAATCAGAATTTTATGATTGCCTGGGAGCTACTGGATCAGACAATATTCGAATCAAGTTAATCTGCATACATTGAATTAGGAAGGGCTAATTAATGGATTATTATTCTGTCTACATATTATCAAGATGAGAGTCATAGCTTGGGTTAGCAATGAGTATTCAGCATCTGATAATCTATTTTATAATGATTTTACAATTTGGCCTGTTAGTTGAACATTTTTTTTACATCTAGGCTATGGTACAATGCATCCCATGAGGAGGAAAGGTAAGGCAACAAAAGCCAGATCTTGCTAGATGATTAATGGGCTAGAAAGTGAAGCAGAAAAAGTGGTTGAATGATAGATGTCAGGTTCAGAACATAAATGTGGAAAAGTGTGAAGTGATGCATTTTGGAAGGAAGATCATGGTGAGGCAATATAAAATAAAGGGTAAAATTCTTAAAGGTGTGCCAGAGCAGAGGGACCTGGGCATATATGTGCACAGATCATTGAAAGCGGCAGGACAGGTAGAGATAGCAGTGAAAAAGGCTTTTAGTATTCTGGGCTTTATTAGCAGGGTTTCGAGTACAAGAGACAAGGGGGTTATGCTGACCGGAGACAAGGCACTAGTTAGACCTCAGCTGGGATTTTGTGTACAGTTCTGGGTGCTGTGGCCATCTAAAATGGCCGCCCACAAAGGGTAATGCGAATTGTGGTCAAGCTGGGACACAGACAGTACACAGCCTGTGGATTGGGCAAAGGAAAACCAGACCGAACTGAAACCTGCATCTGTTATAGGTCAATCACTGATTTCCCCAGGACAATAGACTCAAATAAAGGAATAACAACAGTAGCAGATTCACCGGCACCACTCCCCCTTATTTGGAAAGGCATACGTACTTGGGACAATGGTAAATAGGACCCGCCCAGCCATCGAGGTACCCGCCCCTAATTGGCCAGAATCTATTAGGGTGATCGAGACTCTATCGATCCATTGGATCCTGAGTTAGCTCCGCCCAAAAGGGCGCGAAATAGGAGAAGGACAAGAGGTACCTATATAAGAAGGACGGGTTGCATCTAAACCGGAGAGGCATAAATATCCTGGCCGCGAGGTTTCCTAGTGTCATACGGGAAGGTTTAAACTAGTATGGGCAGGGGGGTGGGCACGGGAGCAATAGGTCAGAAGGTGAGAGCATTGAGGGAGAACTAGGGAATAAGGACAGTGGGGCTCTGAGGGAGAGCAGACGGGGAGAAGTTGCTGAACACAGCGGGTCTGGTGGCCTGAAGTGCATATGTTTTAATGCAAGACGTATTACGGGTAAGGCAGATGAACTTAGAGCTTGGATTAGTACTTGGAACTATGATGTTGTTGCCAATTCAGAGACCTGGTTGAGGGAAGGACAGGATTGGCAGCTAAACGTTCCAGGATTTAGACGTTTCAGGCAGGATAGAGGGGGATGTAAAACGGGAGGCGGAGTTGCGCTACTGGTTAGGGAGAATATCACAGCTGTACTGCGGGAGGACACCTCAGAGGGCAGTGAGGCTACATGGGTCGAGATCAGGAATAAGAAGGGTGCAGTCACAATGTTGGGGGTTTATTACAGGCCTCCCAACAGCCAGAGAGAGATAGAGGAGCAGATAGGTAGACAGATTTTGGAAAAGAGTAAAAACAACAGGGTTGTGGTGTTGGGAGACTTCAACTTCCCCAATATTGACTGGGACTCACTTAGTGCCAGGGCTTAGACGGGGCGGAGTTTGTAAGGAGCATCCAGGAGGGCTTCTTAAAACAATATGTAGACAGTCCAACTAGGGAAGGGGCGGTACTGGACCTGGTATTGGGGAATGAGCCCGGCCAGGTGGTAGATGTTTCAGTAGGGGAGCATTTCGGTAACAGTGACCACAATTCAGTAAGTTTTAAAGTACTGGTGGACAAGGATAAGAGTGGTCCTAGGATGAATGTGCTAAATTGGGGGAAGGCTAATTATAACAATATTAGACGAGAACTGAAGAACATAGATTGGGGGCGGATGTTTGAGGGCAAATCAACATCTGACATGTGGGAGGCTTTCAAGTGTCAGTTGAAAGGAATACAGGACCGGCATGTTCCTGTGAGGAAGAAGGATAAATACGGCAATTTTCAGGAACCTTGGATAACGAGAGGCATTGTAGGCCTCGACAAAAAGCAAGAGGGTAGCCAGGGAAAGGGTTGGCCCACTGAAGGATAGGCAAGGGAATCTATGTGTGGAGCCAGAGGAAATGGGCGAGGTACTAAATTAATACTTTGCATCAGTATTCACTAAAGAGAAGAAATTGGTAGATGTTGAGTCTGGAGAAGGGTGTGTAGATAGCCTGGGTCACATTGAGATCCAAAAAGACGAGGTGTTGGGCGTCTTGAAAAATATTAAGGCAGATAAGTCCCCAGGGCCTGATGGGATCTACCCCAGAATACTGAAGGAAGCTGGAGAGGAAATTGCTGAGGCTTTGACAGAAATCTTTGGATCCTCACTGTCTTTAGGGGACGTCCCGGAGGACTGGAGAATAGCCAATGTTGTTCCTCAGTTTAAGAAGGGTAGCAAGGATAATCCAGGGAACTACAGGCCGGTGAGCCTTACTTCAGTGGTAGGGAATTTACTGGAGAGAATTCTTCGATACAGGATCTACTCCCATTTGGAAGCAAATGGACATATTAGTGAGAGGCAGCATGGTTTTGTGAAGGGGAGGTCATGTCTCACTAACTTGATAGAGTTTTTTGAGGAGGTCACTAAGATGATTGATGCAGGTAGGGCAGTGGATGTTGTCTATATGGACTTCAGTAAGGCCTTTGACAAGGTCCCTCATGGTAGACTAGTACAAAAGGTGAAGTCACACGGGATCAGGGGTGAGCTGGCAAGGTGGATACAGAACTGGCTAGGTCATAGAAGGCAGAGAGTAGCAATGGAAGGATGCTTTTCTAATTGGAGGGCTGTGACCAGTGGTGTTCCATAGGGATCAGTGCTGGCACCTTTGCTGTTTGTAGTATATATAAGTGATTTGGAGGAAAATGTAACTGGTCTGATTAGTACGTTTGCAGACGACACAAAGGTTGGTGGAATTGCGGATAGCGATGAGGACTGTCAGAGGATACAGCAGGATTTAGATTGTTTGGAGACTTGGGCGGAGAGATGGCAGATGGAGTTTAATCCGGACAAATGTGAGGTAATGCATTTTGGAAGATCACATGCAGGTAGGGAATATACAGTGAATGGTAGAACCCTCAAGAGTATTGAAAGTCAGAGAGATCTAGGTGTACAGGTCCACAGGTCACTGAAAGGAACAACACAGGTAGAGAAGGTAGTCAAGAAGGCATACGGCATGCTTGCCTTCATTGGCCGGGGCATTGAGTATAAGAATTGGCAAGTCATGTTGCAGCTGTATAGAACCTTAGTTAGGCCACACTTGGAGTATAGTGTTCAATTCTGGTCGCCACACTACCAGAAGGATGTGGAGGCTTTAGAGAGGGTGCAGAAGAGATTTACCAGAATGTTGCCTGGTATGGAGGGCATTACCTATGAGGAGCGGTTGAATAAACTCGGTTTGTTCTCACTAGAACGAAGGAGGTTGAGGGGCGACCTGATAGAGGTCTACAAAATTATGAGGGGCATAGACAGAGTGGGTAGAGGGGTCAATTACTAGGGGGCATAGGTTTAAGGTGAGAGGGGCAAGGTTTAGAGTAGATGTACGAGGCAAGTTTCTTACGCAGAGGGTAGTGGGTGCCTGGAACCCGCTACCGGAGGAGGTGGTGGAAGCAGGGACGATAGTGACATTTAAGGGGCATCTTGACAAATACATGAATAGGATGGGAATAGAGGGATACGGACCCAGGAAGTGTAGAAGATTGTAGTTTAGTCGGGAGCATGGTCGGCACGGGCTTGGAGGGCCGAAGGGCCTGTTCCTGTGCTGTACATTTCTTTGTTCTTTGTTCTTTTGTACTGTGCCACTAGGGATCGATCTCTTTTGGGACCGGCCTGTGCCCAAACCAACTGCAGCATAACGACCAGCCAAGCTGAAGGCCCACGATCACTACCTGAGAGAGATGAGCCGCAGCCGAGACGAACCTGACGACTTCCAGTCGACACACGTGGGGATTCAGATAAAGGCCTTATCTACTTGCACAGGGCCGGTCTCCCAGAAATTAAGTAAAGGTCATCTTATTTGATAGGTGTAGATTAATATGTAGCCGCATGTATCATTGCACATAGAGATAAGTCTTGTGTTTAATCATAAACTGTCCTTTGAACTAACATACTGGTTGTGTGGTTAATTTGGTCAATACAAGAAGCATACTCGCAGCTTGTGGTTATTATTAGCAACAGTGCCACACTCTATGAAGGATGTGAAAGCATTGGAGAGAGTGCCAAAGAGATTTACAAGAATGGTTCCAGGGATGAGAAACTTCAAATACGAGGAGAGATTGGAGAGGTTGGGACTGTTGGACCAAGAATGGCAGGGCACAGATTTAAAGTGATTCGCATGAGAAGCAAATATGATGCGAGAAAAAACCTTTTCACAAATCGAGTGATTCGGGTCTGGAATGCACTGCCTGGAAGTGTGGTGGAAGCAGGTTCAATCGAGGCATTCACAAAGGCATTAGATAATTATTTGAATAGAAACAATTTTCAGGGGCTTCTGGTGGTGACATGTCAGAGGAGGTGGCACGTAAGGTAGCTCCCGCTCGAGTCCTTGGTTCCTGGTTCTTTTCACCCGGTTCTCAGGGGTGATTCATAGAATCATTTACAGTGCAGAAGGCGGCCATTCAGCACATCAAATCTGCACCGGCCCTTGGAAAGAGCACCCTACTTAAGCCCACACCTCCACCCTATCCCCGTAACCCAGAAACCTCACCTGACCTTTTTGGACACAAAGGGTAATTTAGCAAGGGCAATCCACCTAACCTGCGCATCTTTGGACTGTGGGAGGAAACTGGAGCACCCGGAGGAAACCCACGCACACACGGGGAGAACGTGCCGACTCCGCACAGACAGTGATCCAAGCCGGGAATCAAACCTGAGAGCCTGGAGCTGTGAAGCAACAATGCTAAGCACTGTGCTACTGTGCCGCCCATATTAGAACATAGAACAATACAGCGCAGTACAGGCCCTTCGGCCCACGATGTTGCACCGAAACAAAAGCCATCTAACCTACACTATGCCATTATCATCCATATGTTTATCCAATAAACGTTTAAATGCCCTCAATGTTGGTGAGTTCACTACTGTAGCAGGTAGGGCATTCCACGGCCTCACTACTCTTTGCGTAAAGAACCTACCTCTGACCTCTGTCCTATATCTATTACCCCTCAGTTTAAAGTTATGTCCCCTCATGCCAGCCATATCCATCCGCGGGAGAAGGCTCTCACTGTCCACCCTATCCAACCCCCTGATCATTTTGTATGCCTCTATTAAGTCTCCTCTTAACCTTCTTCTCTCCAACGAAAACAACCTCAAGTCCATCAGCCTTTCCTCATAAGATTTTCCCTCCATACCAGGCGACATCCTGGTAAATCTCCTCTGCACCCGCTCCAAAGCCTCCACGTCCTTCCTATAATGCGGTGACCAGAACTGTACGCAATACTCCAAATGCGGCCGTACCAGAGTTCTGTACAGCTGCAACATGACCTCCCGACTCCGGAACTCAATCCCTCTACCAATAAAGGCCAACACTCCATAGGCCTTCTTCACAACCCTATCAACCTGGGTGGCAACTTTCAGGGATCTATGTACATGGACACCTAGATCCTCTGCTCATCCACACTTTCAAGAACTTTACCATTAGCCAAATATTCCGCATTCCTGTTATTCCTTCCAAAGTGAATCACCTCACACTTCTCTACATTAAACTCCATTTGCCACCTCTCAGCCCAGCTCTGCAGCTTATCTATATCCCTCTGTAACCTGCTACATCCTTCCACACTATCGACAACACCACCAACTTTAGTATCGTCTGCAAATTTACTCACCCACCCTTCTGCGCCTTCCTCTAGGTCATTGATAAAAATGACAAACAGCAACGGCCCCAGAACAGATCCTTGTGGTACTCCACTTGTGACTGTACTCCATTCTGAACATTTCCCATCAACCACCACCCTCTGTCTTCTTTCAGCTAGCCAATTTCTGATCCACATCTCGAAATCACCCTCAATCCCCAGCCTCCGTATTTTTTGCAATAGCCTACCGTGGGGAACCTTATCAAACGCTTTGCTGAAATCCATATACACCACATCAACTGCTCTACCCTTGTCTACCTGTTCAGTCACCTTCTCAAAGAACTCAATAAGGTTTGTGAGGCATGACCTACCCTTCACAAAGCCATGCTGACTATCCCTGATCATATTATTCCTATCTAGATGATTATAAATCTTGTCTCTTATAATCCCCTCCAAGACTTTACCCACTACAGACGTGAGGCTCACCGGTCTATAGTTGCCGGAGTTGTCTCTGCTCCCCTTTTTGAACAAAGGGACCACATTTGCTGTCCTCCAGTCCTCTGGCACTATTCCTGTAGCCAATGATGACATAAAAATCAAAGCCAAAGGTCCAGCAATCTCTTCCCTGGCCTCCCATAGAATCCTAGGATAAATCCCATCAGGTCCCGGGGACTTATCTATTTTCAGCCTGTCCAGAATTGCCAACACCTCTTCCCTACGTACCTCAATGCCATCTATTCTATTAGCCTGGGGCTCAGCATTCTCCTCCACAACATTATCTTTTTCCTGAGTGAATACTGACGAAAAATATTCATTTAGTATCTCGCCTATCTCTTCAGACTCCACACACAATTTCCCATCCCTGTCCTTGACTGGTCCTACTCTTTCCCTAGTCATTCGCTTATTCCTGACATACCTATAGAAAGCTTTTGGGTTTCCCTTGATCCTTCCTGCCAAATACTTCTCATGTCCCCTCCTTGCTCGTCTTAGCTCTCTCTTTAGATCCTTCCTCGCTACCTTGTAACTATCCATCGCCCCAACCGAAACTTCACACTTCATCTTCACATAGGCCTCCTTCTTCCTCTTAACAAGAGATTCCACTTCCTTGGTAAACCACGGTTCCCTCGCTCGACGCCTTCCTCCCTGTCTGACCGGTACATACTTATCAAGAACACGCAGTAGCTGATCCTTGAACAAGCCCCACTTATCCAGTGTGCCCAACACTTGCAGCCTACTTCTCCACCTTATCCCCCCCCAAGTCACGTCTAATGGCATCATAATTGCCCTTCCCCCAGCTATAACTCTTGCCCTGCGGTGTATACTTATCCCTTTCCATCATTAACGTAAACGTCACCGAATTGTGGTCACTGTCCCCAAAGTGCTCTCCTACCTCCAAATCCAACACCTGGCCTGGTTCATTACCCAAAACCAAATCCAACGTGGCCTCGCCTCTTGTTGGCCTGTCAACATATTGTTTCAGGAAACCCTCCTGCACACACTGTACAAAAAACGACCCATCTATTGTACTCGAACTATATCTTTTCCAGTCAATATTTGGAAAGTTAAAGTCTCCCATAATAACTACCCTGTTACTTTCGCTCATATCCAGAATCATCTTCGCCATCCTTTCCTCTACATCCCTAGAACTATTAGGAGGCCTATAAAAAACTCCCAACAGGGTGACCTCTCCTTTCCTGTTTCTAACTTCAGCCAATACTACCTCGGAAGAAGAGTCCCCATCTAGCATCCTCTCCGCCACCGTAATACTGCTCTTGACTAGCAGCGCCACACCTCCCCCTCTTTTGCCTCCTTCTCTGAGCTTACTAAAACACCTAAACCCCGGAACCTGCGACATCCATTCCTGTCCCTGCTCTATCCATGTCTCCGAAATGGCCACAACATCGAAGTCCCAGGTACCAACCCACGCTGCCAGTTCCCCTACCTTGTTTCGTATACTCCTGGCATTGAAGTAGACACACTTCAAACCACCTACCTGAACGCTGGCCCCCTCCTGCGACGTCAAATCTATGCTCCTGACCTCTATACTCTCATTCTCCCTTACCCTAAAACTACAATCCAGGTTCCCATGCCCCTGCTGCATTAGTTTAAACCCCCCCAAAGAGTACTAACAAATCTCCCCCCCAGGATATTTGTGCCCCTCAGGTTCAGATGTAGACCATCCTGTCTGTAGAGGTCCCACCTTCCCCAGAAAGAGCCCCAGCTATCCAAAAATCTGAATCCCTCCCGCCTGCACCATCCCTGTAGCCACGTGTTTAAATGCTCTCTCTCCCTATTCCTCATCTCACTATCACGTGGCACGGGCAACAACCCAGAGATAACAACTCTGTTTGTTCTAGTTCTGAGCTTCCATCCTAGCTCCCTGAAAGCCTGCCTGACATCCTTGTCCTCTTTCCTACCTATGTCGTTGGTGCCAATGTGGACCACGACTTGGGGCTGCTCCCCCTCCCCTCTAAGGACCCGGAAAATACGATCCGAGACATCACGTACCCTTGCACCTGGGAGGCAACATACCAAACGTGAGTCTCTCACGCTCCCACAAAATCTCCTATCTGTGCCCCTGACTATAGAGTCCCCAATTACTAATGCTCTGCTCCTCTCCCCCCTTCCCTTCTGAGCAACAGGGACAGACTCCGTGCCAGAGGCCCGTACCCCATGGCTTACCCCTGGTAAGTCCCCCCCCCCCCACAAGTATCCAAAGCGGTATACTTGTTTCTCAGGGGAACGACCACAGGGGATCCCTGCACTGACTGTTTTTTCCCAGTCCCTCTTACAGTTACTCACCTATCTCCAATCTTTGGTGTAACTAATTCCCTGAAGCTGCTATCTATGACCCCTTCTGCCTCCCGAATGATCCGAAGTTCTTCCAACTCCAGCTCCAGTTCCCTAACTCGGTCTTGGAGGAGCTGGAGATGGCAGCACTTCCTGCAGGTAAAATCAGCAGGGACACTAACGGCATCCCTCACCTCAAACATCCTGCAGGAGGAACATTGCACTCCCTTCCCTGCCATCCCTCTAACTTTCTACCAAGATCTGGCTAACAACTAAATTAAATTTAAAAAAAAAATAATAATAATAATAAAATATGGTACTTACCTCACACCAATGGGTTTTATTATTAGGTTAGAGGAGGAGGGCGGGTGGGAGACACTACACGTGTAGTGTCTCGGGTTTCCTCTCCACCAGAATTTATTGGTGAGGGTCTTCCCAGACGTCCGCGGGTCGACTTCCTGATCCCGCCTAAAAAACTAATTTAAAAAAAAAGAAAAATTCTCAGCTCCTGCTGAAATTGACTAACCAGCCAGCTGTTCTCACGCCGCTGAAATCGACTGGCCTGCCCCTGCAAAGACAAGTGCTTTTAAAGGTTGACTTACCTCCCAGCAACCTCCTTCCGCAGTGCTCCTGCTGAAACTGACTCACCAGCTGTTCTCCCGCCGCCGAAATCGAAAATATTGGCGGGCAAATTCATCCCATTTGAAAGTCTTTTGCGTGAGGATGTCAAAAGGCGCAAAAAAGGTTACTGGGAAGAAAGGTGTCAGCAGTAGATCTTCTGGGGAACTGAGCTAGGTATGGAAATCTGCTGGATTGAAGTTGGTGGAGGAAAGCTGAGGCTTACATTAAGGCTCAAGGACTTGGGTTGAACTGAGTGGGTTTTCAAGAAACCTTGCTGGTTGTTGGGATGGGTTTGTATGGGGCCAAACTCATAGTTTTTTGTAAAGATGTAAAGTGTGATTTGTCTTATTTTTTTCCCTGTTCCCCTTATCCCTCTGCCTTTTATGTACAGAATGGTTGTTAATTGCAATTGATGTGATCCGTTTGGAGCTTTTACTTTTGGTTGTGGCGTTTTCTTTTTCTAAGGGCATTTATGGTTTAGAGGCAATATTTGACTGGGGTGGGGGAGGCGTGGGGAATAGATGAGGAGCCATTGGGAATGGAGGAGGTCTGGACTGCGATTGGGCGCACGCAGACGAGTAAGGTGCCGGGGCCAGATGGGTTCCCAGTGGAATTTTATTGAAAATTTGCTGATCGACTGGTGCTGTTATTGGTGGAGGACTCGGTAGCGCGGGAGTCTTTTCCAGAGACAATGATGCAAGGGTCCATCTCGCTTCTGCTAAAGAAGGATAAGGAACCGGTGGAGTGTGGGACGTACCGCCCCATTTCTTTATTAAATGTGGATGTCAAGATTTTAGCGTTAAGGCTTGAGGAGTGTCTCCTTCAGCTTATTGGGGAAGATCAGACAGGTTTTGTGAAGGGGCGGAAGTTGTTGTCGAATATGAGGCAGCTTTTAAACTTAGTTTTGGCCCTGGCAGAAGATAGAGGCGTTTATTGTGGTGTTGGATGCTGTGAAGGCTGTAGAGAGGGTAGAATCGGGGTATTTGTTTACAGCGTTGGAATGGTTTGGGATAGGGATTAAATTTGTAGCATGGATTCAGTTGCTGTATAAGGCACCTAAGGCCAGATTCCATACAAATAATGTGAGTTCAGAATATTTTCAGTTACACAGGCCCGGGGACAAGGGAGTATGCCCCATGTCCTCCCTCTTGTTTCCATTGACAATTGAGAGCCTTTGGCCATTGCCTTGAGGGCCTCAGACAAGTGGAAAGGGATAATGGGCAGAGGAGGGGGGTTGGGGGGGGGGGGGGGGGGCGGCGGGGGGGGGGGGGGTGGTGTCCGTGTACGCTGATTATCTTTTTTTGTATGTGACGGTTCCGATCCCCTTATTGGATGATATCATGGCATTGCTGAAGCGTTTTGGGGCTTTTTCCTGCTATAAATTGAATTGGGGGAAAAGTGAGTGTTTTCCTGTCACCGCACTGGAGAGGAGAGCTAACCTGGGGAAGGGTGGGGTGGGAGGGGGTTTAACTGCTCCACCTAATGGGTCTCCATATTAGATATCTGGGCTGCAGGTAACTCGGGATTGGGCCCGGCTTCGGAAATTGAACTTCACGGGTTTGGTGAGCAGGGTTAAGGCAGACTTACAAAAGTGGAATAGCCTCCCTCTGTCCTTGGCGTGAAGGATGCAGTTGGTGAAAATGAATGTTTTGCTGCGGTCCCTTTTTCTATTCCAGTGTTTGTCGGTTTTTCTGCTGAAATCCTTTTTTTTGCGGGGATGGGTGGAGAAATTGATTTTGTCTTTTATTTGGGTGGGTGAAGTGGCTAGGATTCGGAAGACAGTCCTTCAGAGGGACCAGCAGAAGATTGGTGATGCTGAGCCTGATATATTACTATTGGGTGGCTAATGCGGAGAAGGTGCTGGGCTGGTGTGCGGATGGAGGCTGTATGGGTGCGGATGGAGGCAGGGTCGGGTAAGGGGTCGGGATAAAGGGTGTTTGTGACGGCCTCGCTGCCGTTCTGTCCGGGGCAATATTCAGCCAACCTGGTGGCGGTATTGAAGTCGATGCCGCTCTGTGCAAACCATTTGTTTAAGCCGGCGATGTTGGGTGCTAGGTTCAGGGGATATGAGGAGAAGGAGGTGGAAAGGGTGAAGGACTTGTTTTTAGAAGGGTGATTTGAAAGCATGGAGGAATTGTCAGAGAAATTTGGACTTTCATAGGGGAATGTTTTTAGGTACCTACAGGTTCTCGATTTTGGAAAAAATGCCTTGCCGACATTCCCTCTGATACCGCTATCCACGTTGTTGGAGAGGGTTATGTTGCTGGCAGGGGTGGAGGAGTGGAGAACGTTACGGATTTATGACACGATTATGGAGGAGGCAGTGTTTGTGGAGGGGGTAAAGTCTAAGTGGGAGGAGGAGCTGGGGTTGGCGATAGAGATTGGGGTATGGTGCGAAGCTCCGCGTAGGGTGAATGCAACATCGTCACGCGCAAGGTTAGGGTTGATATAGTTGAAGGTCGTGCATAGGGCCCATTTGACTAAATCCAGGATGAGCAGGTTATTTGTGGGTGTGGAGGATGAGTGTGAGCGGTGTGGGAGGGGCCAGGCTAATCATGTGCACATGTTCTGATCGTGTCCGAAGATTGTGAGGTTGTAGGTCTCCTTCTTTAGCGATTTACTAATTGAACTTCATCCCTTAGGGGCCATAAATGAACTGTCAGAGATGCAGACAGAGGCTGGGGTAGATGTTCTGGCCTTCACCTCATGGATTGTTTGAAGGTGGGTGCAGCTGGGGTGGAGGTCATCTTCTCCGCCCAGTTGCCTCAGTGTGGCTGAGGGATTTTATGGAATTATTATATCTCGAGAAAGTTAAGTACAACCTGAGGGGAGCAATTGAGGGGTTCTACCTGAGATGGCAGCCGCTAATCCAGTACTTTAAAGACCTGGGGCGGGATTTTCCCCTACCCGGCGGGGCATGCCGTACCGGCGCCGAGGAGTGGTGTGAACATCCCCGGCGTTGGGCCGCCCGGAAGTTGCAGAATTCTCCACACCTTCAGTGGCTAGGCCAGCACCGGCGGGGTTGGCGCCGCGCCAGCCGGCACGGAAGGGCTTGTCCCCGCATCAACCGCTGCCGAAGGGCCTCCGCCAGCCGGCGCGAGTTGGCGCATGCGCGGTGGCACCAGCATGTGCTGGCGTCATCCCAGCGCATGCTGAGGGGTTCTTCTCCGTGACGGCCATGGTGGAGGTTGACAGCAGCCCGTGCAGAGGGAAAGAGTACTCCCACGGCACAGGCCCGCCCGCGGATAGGTGGGCCCCGATCGCAGGCCAGGCCACTGTGGGGCCCCCCCCAGGGCCAGATCGACCCGACCCCCCAGAGGACTCCGCAGGCCGCCCGTGGAGCCAGGTCCCGCCGGTACGGACCTGGTTTGATTTACACCGGCGGGACCTGCCACCCGGCCCATCGCGGGGCGGAGAATTGCCAGGGGGCCGCTGCTAGCGGCCGCCGACCGGCGCGGCGTGATTCCCGCCCCGCCAAAACCCCGGCACCGGAGAATTCGGCAGCCGGCGTCGGGGTTGCGGGGCAGGATTCACGCCCCCCCCCCCACCGGCGATTCTCCGACCCGGCGGGGGGTCGGTGAATCCTGCCCCAGGTTACCGTTAATTGATAGGTGGAGGAGGGGGTTGGTTTCTGTTGGGGGTCATGCTGCATGAGGGGGGGAGGGGCGCATGTATTTTTTATTGTTTTGGGTTTTATTGTGTTTATGTTTGTTTATAAAATTTGATGGGCCGTCAGCCTTTGATCTCCCAGCATAGGGGGCGTAATTCTCCGCTCCCGCGCCGGTTGGGAGAATCGCCTGGCACGCCATTTTACCAAGCGACGCTGGTCCGACGCCCTCCCGCGATTCACCCAAGCGGCGAGAACGGCCCCATCGTGTTCTGCGCGGCGCAGGCCGGAGAATCGCCCGAGACACCCAAAATGGCTATTCTCCGCTATCACCGCTATTCTCCAGCCCGGATGGGCTGAACTGCCTGCCCAATATGACAAGTTCCCACCGGTGCCGTCCACACCTGGTCGCTGCCAACGGGAACAGCGCGGGAACGCTGGGGGGTCGGCCTGTGAGGCGGGGGGGGGGGAGAGAGTGGGGTTCTTGCACCGGGGATGGCCTCAAATGGGGTCTGGCCTGCGATCGGTGCCCACCGATCGGTGGGCCAGCGTCTCTGAAGGAGGACCTCCTTTCCTCCGCGCCCCTCAAGATCCATCCGACATCTTCTTGCGGGGTGGCCTTGGGGAGGACGGCAACCACGCATGGGCGGGTGACCCCAGTTAGGCGGCGGATGACGCGGCGCCGCTTTTACACGGCGCCAATGCCCGGCGCGCGCTGACGACGCTGCTTTCGCGACTCACCACCCGAGTTCCTCGCAGCCCCGCTCCTAGCCCATTTTCGGGCCTTGAATCGATCGCGATCGGGGCCGTTTCGCGCCCTCGTGAAACTCCACGGCGTTCATGACGGCGTGGGCACTTAGTCGCGGGAGCGGAGAATCGCGCCCAGGAAATTCTGGATAACATTTCGAGGTACTGCCTGTTTCTGTTAGCTCTGAATAATACCCCTATTATATTATGATTTTCTTGACAAATGTTTATACTGGGCATAAATTAGATGTGGAAATCATAACATGAAGCAGACAAACCTTATTCCAGTTCAGCTGCACTGCTTCCATCAAAGCAATGAATTAGCACTGGACTGAAATGAATTGCTACAATATCCCAGGATCTAATGGCTGTCATGGCTCACCACTTTACAAAGCCCCTATTGAAACTGCCCTATATCGGATTACTTCGATACGTCTCTCCCCTGAAAAGAAACTAGTGACTGAAGTGGTATTACTTAATCAATTTCACTTCCACCCTCTAGTTTGGTGTTCAAAATCATGAGGAAGCTGGACAGAGCAGATAGGGCAAAAACATTTCCCGCTCGTAAAAGGATTGAGAATGAGAAGGTGCAGATTTAAAGTGATTGGCAAAAGAGGCAAATGTGACCTGAGAAGTATCTTTTTTACACAGCAAGTGGTTCGAGTCTGGAATGTTCTGCCTGGGAGTGTGGCAGAGATAGGTTCAATTGAGACATTCAAGAGGGCATTAGATGATTATTTGAATAGTAAGAATGTGAAAGGGTATGGGGGAAAGTCAGGGAAGTGTCACTAAGTCTTGATGCTGATTTGGAAAGCAGGTGCGGCCATAATGGGCCAAATGGCCTCCTTCTGCACCATAACATTTCTGTGGTAGATAATGACTGTAAAGATTCAATGCGAACCGAGTTTGTTCAGATAGCTTGAGCATGGGTCCATAACCGAGAACTGCACCAATTTACAACCAACATTGGTATTACATTCACAATCTTATTTAGATAGTCTACAGAATGGCTCATGTCAGAATTGGGAAAAATGCAACAACCTTTCTGAGGTTGGGACTAAGATATTTCCTTGGGGCAGAGCAAAAGGAGTGTGTGTGTGTGTGTGCACCCCCCCCCCCAACCCCCAACAGTGGAGTGCCTGGAATTGAAAATGTGCCATTCCCTAGCACGAACATCCCTCAGCTTGACAAATACACAAATATAAATGATCCAGTCAACAACAGCAGAAGCACAACACCAGCACTTAACTCACCAGTTCCTGACGATTGCAGATATATTTTTATTGGTCTGTTACAAGGACAAATTGGCAGACACATATATTACAATGGTGTAGCTTGAAAATGGTTCTATTTCTTTCAGCTAAAGTGTAGGTGACTTCATCTAATAAATCCGACTGTCACCTTGCACCAACTGTTCTAATGCGCCATTTACACTTGTGATTCGGCATGCAATCAGACCAGGCGTCCTTTGCTGCAGTCACAGAGAGCTGCTCTATTTACGAGGCACCAAATTAAATTTCACGTAATGGGCAGAATGGGTCTTTAAAGCTTTAACAGGCTTCAAAAGGTGAAGTTATGTATCGTCACTTCTACTGCCCTGTTAGTATGTCTTCAGGCTTTGGAGGGATTCCACAAAAGTCTGTTTACTTCGGATTATATTGTCTGCCAGCGATGACATGGAGTCTTCTTTTTATTCTGGAGTGGGATCACTGCAGAATTAATTTCCATCAAGGAAAAGCTCTTGTGTAAGCAATGTGCTAGATACATTTCAAGCCGGGGTTTGATCACTGATCTGTGCTTAATTATCTGATCTCGGCGATTGCTCCGGCTTGCTTCAGTACCCCTGGCCTCAGGAGCAGGAAATATTCTGCTCCTGAATGTTGTGTTATGTACTCTGGGATAACACAGGCTGCAACTCGATGCAGCTTTGACCAAAAGATACTCCAGACTTTGAAGTAAGTTCAATGTGATTTATTGAACCATTAGCACAGTTCTCTATGAGTTCGACTCTCCTGCTAATCTTGCTATAATAACTCAGTCTAACTAACCAGTCTGCTCTAAGCCACGTGGTGGGTGTGATGCTTCTGATCCGCCCCTGTCCTACTCTCTAAGTGCCGCCTTTGGAAATTACATAGAACATACAGTGCAGAAGGAGGCCATTCGGCCCATCGAGTCTGCACCGACCCACATTAATCCCTCACTTCCACCTTATCCCCGCAACCCAATCACCCCTCCCAACCCTTATGGACACTACGGGTAATTTAGCATGGCCAATCCACCTAACCTGCACGTCTTTGGACTGTGGGAGGAAACCGGAGCACCCGGAGGAAACCCACGCAATAGTCAGAGCATGTGTGCCCTGTCCTTATATTTGGGTTGTGTAATGCCCCCTTGTGGTAGTCTCACCTCTGGGTGTCTTGACTGCCCATTGGTCGTGTCCTATTCTATGTGTTCATTAGCTGTATGTCTGCATGTCATGACGTCTCTGGTGCTCCCTCTAGTGTTTACTTAGTCATAGTGTATTTACATTAACCCCGTGTGTATATACAGTGATGCAGCTCACCACACTGAACACGATCACAAGGATAGATTTCCTCTGGTCGCTATGTGTCGGCATCATTTTAAACATAGGAAGAATTCCTCGGCAGGATGTTTGCAAATCCTTTTGAAGAGATGGAAGTGGTGTTTGGTAAGCCTTCTCTTTGGCCAACTGATGACCCCATTCCAAACCCTGTGGAAGGTGCCATTAGAACTACTTGGGCAGATGCTCTGCGTTTGTAATGGCACAAAATAAAACATCAGGGGCGGGATTCTCCCCTACCCGGCGGGGCGGGGGCTCCCGGCGCCATGGAGTGGCGTGAACCACTCTGGCGTCGGGCCGCCCCAAAGGTGCGGAATCCTCTGCACCTTCAGGGGTGGGCCGGCGCCAGAGTGGTTTGCGCCGTGCCGACCGGCGCGGAAGGGGCTTGGCGCCACGTCACCCCAGCACATGCGCAGGGGGGATCTTTTCTGCGTCGGCCATAGTGGAGGACCACACCAGCCGACAAGGAGGAATAGAGTGCCCCCACGGCACAGGCCCGCCCGCGAATCGGTGGGCCCCGATCGTGGGCCAGGCCACCGTGGGGGCACCTCCCTGGACCAGATACCCCCGCGCCCTCCCGAGGACCCAGGAAGCCGCCCACACCGCCAGGTCCCGTCGGTAAGGACCTACTCTAATTTACGCCGGCGGGACCGGCCGAAACGGGCGGCCACTCGGCCCATTGTGGGCCGGAGAATCGCCGGGGGGGGGGGGGGGGGGGCGCTGCTAGCGGTCGCCGACCGGCGCGGTGCGATTCCCGCCCCCGGCAAATCCCCGGCGCCGGAGAATTCGGCAGCCGGCGGAGGCGGGATTCACGCCGCACCCCGGCGATGAATTCCCCAAAGAAAGAACGAATACCTTCTTCCCCACCACATACAACCGCCAATAGCCACCGACTATACCATGGAAGAAAATAAATATGCAGATTCAGACTTGCACAGAAGTGAAATACTGTGGATGGTGGAAACATTCAGCAGGTCCGGCAGCATCTCTGGAGAGAGAAGCAGTGTTAACATTTCAGGATGATGGCCTTTAATCTGCGGCTTTAACAATCTGCAAAACCATCACGGAAACCTGACTTATATTTTGCCACAAAGTTCCTGAAAAGAGGGCCCATATTACCTGTTAAAGAATCATACAGTCATACAGCACAGATACAGACCCTTCGGCCCACCATGTCTATTCCGATCATCAAATACCAATCTATACCAATCCCATTTGCTAGCACTGGTCCATAGCCTACTATGCCTTGGTGATTTAAGCACTCCTCCAGGTGCTTCTGCCTCCACCACCCTCTCAGGCAGAGCGTTCCATATATCCACCACCCTCTGGAAAAAACGTTTTCTCTGGTCCCCTGTAAAACACTTACTCCTCACTATTTAAAAACATTTAGAGTACCAAATTATATATATTTTTCCAATTAAGGGGCAATTTAGCGTGGCCAATCCACCTAACCTGAACATAGAACATAGAACAGTACAGCACAGAACAGGCCCTTCGGCCCTCGATGTTGTGCCGAGCATTGTCCGAAACCAAGATCAAGCTATCCCACTCCCTGTCATTCTGGTATGCTCCATGTGCCTATCCAATAACCGCTTGAAAGTTCCTAAAGTGTCCGATTCCACTATCACAGCAGGCAGTCCATTCCACACCCTAACCACTCTCTGAGTAAAGAACCTACCTCGGACATCCCTCCTATATCTCCCACCCTGAACCTTATAGTTATGCCCCCTTGTAACAGCTACATCCACCCGAGGAAATAGTCCCTGAACGTCCACTCTATCCCCCTCAACATCTTATAAACCTCTATTAAGTCACCTCTCATCCTCCTCTGCTCCAATGAGAAAAGCCCTAGCTCCCTCAACCTTTTCTCATAAGACCTATCCTGCAAACCAGGCAGCATCCTGGTAAATCTCCTTTGCACTCTTTCCAATGCTTCCACATCCTTCCTATAGTGAGGTGACCAGAACTGCATACAATACTCCAAAGGTGGTCTCACCAGGGTCATGTACAGTTGCAGCATAACCCCGCGGCTCTTAAACACAAGGCCCCTGTTACTAAACGCTAACACACTTTAGGCCTTCTTCATGGCTCTATCCACTTGAGTAGCAACCTTCAGAGATCTGTGGACGTGAACCTCAAGATCTCGCTGTTCCTCCACATTCCTCAGAACCCTGCCATTGACCCTGTAATCCGCATTCAAATTTTATCTACCAAAATGAATCAGCTCGCATCTTTGGGGTTGCGGGGATTAAACCCACGCAGACATGGGGAGAATGTGTAAACTCCACATGGACAGTGACCCAGGGCCGGTATTCGAACCTGGGTACTCAGCGCCGCAGTCCCAGTGCTAACCAGTGCGTCACATGCTGCCCACTTACTCCTCACTTTAAGCCAATGCCCTCTGGTCTTAAACGTCTCTGCCATGTGAAACACGTTCTTATGATCTCCCCTGTGCCTCCCATAATTTTGTATACCTCTATCAGCCCTCAGCCTCTACCTCCTCTGCTCCAGGGAAAGCAAACCCAGCCTACCCAGCCTCTCCTCTTAGCTGAAACTTTCCATTCCAGCCAAATCCTGGTGAATCTCTCCTACACCCTCTCCAGTGTAATCTTGTCCTTCTGATGGTGTGGTGACTAGAACTGCACATGATATTCCAACTGTGGCCTGATCAATGTTTCATTGCACCAATAAGTAATCTCCTCTTCCAAATTTTGTTACATAATGTTGTCTCCTCTTACTGTACAGGGGGCTGGATTCTCTCATTTTGAGGCTATGTCCCCATGCCAGAGTGGGAACGGTGCCGTTTTCAACAAAAGAAAATGGCGTAAAATGGCCACCGATCCTCCATTTGGCTGAGGGCTAGCATCAAGGCAGAGTAGAGCACATGGCTCTAGCTGCCAATACGACCCGGAGAATTGCCGGGTCCGGGGCCGCGCATGCACACGACGGTGGCGGCCGGCAGCCACCGCTTGGTGCTACACGACGTTAGCTGCGCGCGGACCCGGCTTGCAAAATAGTGCCCCCCTTTGGCCGGCTTGTGCGCCCCAGACCACCCCCCAAGAGTGCCCCCAGCCTCTGGCAATGTTCCCCCTGCCTGGGGGTTAACCCTCCCCCCGACTGTGGTGGCGCTGGACTGGGTCCACAGCCGCCACACCGAGTTCCCGACGGATGAGACCGACGTCGCCGGGAACTCGGCTGGTCGGGGGCCGAGTACGCCGCTTTGGATGGGGCGAGGCATCGCAAAAGTGGGGCCGCCACGATTTGGTCGTGAACGGGGATTCTCCGGCCGATCGGCAAACGTGATTGCCGGGTTGAAGAACCGCTGGGGGGTGGCGTGAATCCTGCACCGCTGCTCCTCTGCCGGCTGCCGAATTCTCCGGTGCCGACTTTTGGGCGGGGGCGGTGCCCGCCGGTGTGGGTTAGACAAGGTCCATACCGGCGGGACCTGGCTTTGAGGGCGGCGTGCGGAGTCCTCTGGGGGGGGTTCCGGAACTGGGGGGACCCCCACAATGGCCTGGCCCGCAATCAGGGCCTACTGATCTGTGGGTGGGCCTCGCCAGTCTTTGGCACCGGTACAGCCCGCCCGCCAGTTGGGGGAGAATCCCGCCCCATATATTAAAAAAATTGAATGAGAAGTTGCATTGCAATTACTTTGTCGAAGTATTGCAATCGGTTGTTAACACTGGACACAAAATAAGAACATATTAATCCAAGAAATTTGGTGTATGGACAGTTGGGTGTTAAAAGCAGTATGGGAGCCTGGATGAAAACTGACCACACACATTCCATTATCAAGCCTCAAACGTCAGAGAGAATCTTCATTAACTTTAAATAGGCTGGATTTGAATTTGATTCCAGAGGCAGAAGAATGGATTTGTAAGTTGTGTCACCATGGGCGTCATTCTCCGACCCCCCGCCGGGTCGGAGAATGGCCGTTGGCCGCCGTGAATCCCGCCCCCGCCCCCGCCGAAGTCTCCGAAGGGAGAAAAGTCGGCGGGGCGTTAATGGCGCCACTGCCGCGGAGAATGTCACGGGTCTGCGCAAGGCAGCCGATTTTCGGCCTGCCGATATTCTCCCTTCCGGATGGGCCGAAGTCCCGTCGACGTGATGACCGTTCACGTCGACGTCAATCAAACCTCCTTTTCATCGGCGTGACCCGGTGCTCCAGGCTCACGCCGACCAGCGAGGAGGTGAGTGACGGCCTGGGGGGTTGGCTCTGGGCAGGAAATGGCGTGGCCGCAGACTGATTGCCTGAGGAGAGGTGTGTCTCGGCTTGTGTGTGTGTGCGGCGGGGGGGGGGGGGGGGGGGTGGTGGTTAGAGTAGGCTGGGCTCCGGGGGAGTGCCGGGAGGGGGTCCGTGCCGGGGTGGAGGTTGGGGGTTGTGGAGGGCGTCCGTGCCGGGGTGGAGGTTGGGGGTTGGGGACGGGGTCCGTGCCGGGGTGGAGGTTGGGGGTTGGGGAGGGGGTCCGTGCCGGGGTGGAGGTTGGGGGTTGGGGAGGGGGTCCGTGCCGGGGTGGAGGTTGGGGGTTGGGGAGGGGGTCCGTGCCGGGGTGGAGGTTGGGGGTTGGGGAGGGGGTCCATGCCGGGGTGGAGGTTGGGGAGGGGGTCCGTGCCGGGGTGGAGGTTGGGGGTTGGGGAGGGGGTCCGTGCCGGGGTGGAGGTTGGGGAGGGGGTCCGTGCCGGGGTGGAGGTTGGGGGTTGGGGAGGGGGTCCGTGCCGGGGTGGAGGTTGGGGAGGGGGTCCGTGCTGGGGTGGAGGTTGGGGGTTGGGGAGGGGGTCCGTGCCGGGGTGGAGGTTGGGGGTTGGGGAGGGGGTCCGTGCCGGGGTGGAGGTTGGGGGTTGGGGAGGGGGTCCGTGCCGGGGTGGAGGTTGGGGAGGGGGTCCGTGCTGGGGTGGAGGTTGGGGGTTGGGGAGGGGGTCCGTGCCGGGGTGGAGGTTGGGGGTTGGGGAGGGGGTCCGTGCCAGGGTGGAGGTTGGGGGTTGGGGAGGGGGTCCGTGCCGGGGTGGAGGTTGGGGGTTGGGGAGGGGGTCCGTGCCGGGGTGGAGGTTGGGGGTTGAGGAGGGGGTCCGTGCCGGGGTGGAGGTTGGGGGTTGGGGAGGGGGTCCGTGCCGGGGTGGAGGTTGGGGAGGGGGTCCGTGCTGGGGTGGAGGTTGGGGGTTGGGGAGGGGGTCCGTGCCGGGGTGGAGGTTGGGGGTTGGGGAGGGGGTCCGTGCCGGGGTGGAGGTTGGGGAGGGGGTCCGTGCTGGGGTGGAGGTTGGGGGTTGGGGAGGGGGTCCGTGCCGGGGTGGAGGTTGGGGGTTGGGGAGGGGGTCCGTGCCGGGGTGGAGGCCACGCAATGAGGCGGAGAACCGCTACAATGATGCCCATGTAGCGACAAGGGGAGTGATCGAGAGGTGCTTTGGCGTGCTGAAGATGCGTTTCAGGTGCCTGGACCTCTCTGGGGGCGCCCTCCAGTATCGGTCAGATAGGGTCGGCCGCATCATTGTGGTGTGCTGCGTCCTGCACAACATAGCCCAGCAGAGGGGCGATGTGCCGCAGGCAGAGGAGGGCGGAGTGGAGGAGCAGCAGGAAGAGGCCCAGTCCTCCCCAGATGAGGGGGATGGGGGCAATGGTCAGGGCAGACGGGGTAGACACAGACGGGTGGCTGTCCACCGTTACCGGCTGGCCCAGCGGGCACGGGACAGGCTGATAGCCGCCCGCTTCACTGACTAGATGGGCGTGGGAATCGGGTAGTATGGCCACAGACCGCACACCATGACAACAGCCGACCACCCACACCCCCCACCCATCCACCCACCCAGCACCCTCACCCCCCTCCCCAACCCCACACACCCCACCCGCATGCACACCACCCCCCCACTCCCAATTGCCGATCCACCGGCGGCACAACGGGCCGGGCTCACCCAGTTGCGGGTGGACGCGTGTCTATCGCAGGCCATGGAGAATGATGACAACCCGCCTCCGATGAGCTCCTGGCTCTACATCGTTGGACTATGTCTGACCCATGGCCACAGTACCACCATCCACCCGGACCATCCCTGCATGCGGCTGTGACACTGCAGCGCACGGTCCCGTCCTCTGCCCGGGGGATGTTGATGGTGGCCCAGGGGGAAGGGGGCAGACTCACCTGGGGCTGAGGTAAGACCACCCCTCACACACACACTTGCGCTCAACGTACATGACACCCCCGCACACTTTGGACAGAGCACAAAGGCAGCTTCGGTAGGTGTAACATTGACTTTAATAACCAAAGGAGTTCATGCATGTGCCCTAGCGCCTAAAACTCATCTGTGCCCTGCACCCGTGCCAACTTACTCAGTGTCTAATTGTTTAGCCTTACGGGCCCTTTGACTACGTCTACGTGGTTCCCCAGACGGTACAGCAGAACTGGAGGTGGACTCCTGTGATTCCTGCCCTCTGACACTGGATCCCTTTGGCGGCCGTTTCCTGGGGCGTCCTGGCCTAGATGGGCCAGGCTGCGGCCCGGGCGACTGGGATGGCGAGCTGCCAGCCTGTCCTGCCCGTTGCCCACCCGATGCACCTGGGACGGAAGGGGGGGAGTCCGAGGTGTCGCGGTGTACCGGGACCTCCCCTACAGAGGGAGCCGGGACGGACCACACCACCTCCTCCTCCCTCGGGGTGCCCGATGGCCCCCAGGCCTCTACATGGGTGGGGGATGCGAACGGACTGGCCATCCGACGCGCCCCCGACATCTGGCGCTGCCAGTCCTGGAGGCCCGTGCTGGTATCGACAGGGGTCTGCAGGTTTGCAGCCATGGAGCCCAGGGGGTTGTCGAACCCTGTCTGCGACAGTGCGACGCCAGCTCGCACATGGCCACTGGCGCCGATGCCCTCAGCGATGGCCTGCTGAGACTGGGCCATGGCCTGCAGAGACTGGGCCATGGCCTGCAGAGACTGGGCTATGGCCTGCTGAGACTGGGCCATGGCCTGCTGAGACTGGGCTATGGCCTGCAGAGACTGGGCTATGGCCTGCTGAGACTGGGCCATGGCCTGCTGAGACTGGGCTATGGCGTTGAGCGCCTCTGCCATCTGGCGCTGGCACTGGCTCATGGCCTCCTGTGAGAGGGCAGCCATTTCCTGGGCCACAGACGCCGCCTGCACGGAAGGCCCCAGGCCTCGCAAACCGTTCCCCATGTCTGACACCGTCGCACCCATTGCCTCCACCGCGGACGCCACCCGTGCGGTGTCAGCCTGGGTGGCACGCATGACCGGGACCACTCCCAGCTCCTGGACGCGGGTGGACTCCTCCACCTGCGACCGCAGCCGCCGCAAGCCACCCGTCACCCTATTCGCTCGTCTCCGTGTCGGTGGTTGCATCGGATCTATGTGTGGGTGTGGTAACTGCAGGAACCCGGGATCCATCTGGGCGGCAGATGTTCGCTTGGCCTGGGCTGCCCTCCGACCGCCCAGTCCCTCTGCTGCTCCTACCTCCACCTGCTGTACCGGGACGGCTGTGTTGTGCGCACCAGTGAGTGTACCAGACGCCTCATCACTAAAGTGCCCAACCGTGGTGAGTGTTTCTGCGATGGTGGAGGGTGTTGGTGACAGCAGTGGCGTTGTGTCGTGCTCTTCGTCCCACTCTGAGTCCATGGCACTTTGGGGTGGGGGTTCGTCTCCACCCATCCACTCTGAGTCACTGTCCGGTATTTCGTCTTCCCGGGTAGGGGTGTCCTGGGTAGTGGTGTCCCGGGTAGTGCTGTCCCGGGTAGTGCTGTCCCGGGTAGTGGTGTCCCGGGTAGTGGTGTCCCGGGTAGGGGTGTCCTGGATAGTGGTGTCCTGGGTAGTGGTGTCCTGGATAGTGGTGTCCTGGATAGTGGTGTCCTGGGTAGTGGTGTCCTGGCTCGGATGTGACGGGGGCCTGTGGCTACCCCCCTCATCGCTGGGTGGTCGCTCCCGCACGTGACGGGGGTGTCGTCTCCCTGTTGCTCCAGGTCTCTCCGTCTCCCGTGGTCTCCGAGGGGCATCCTGCGGGCGTCGCATGCTGGAGGGTTCGGGTCTCTCCGTCTCCCGTGGTCTCCGAGGGGCATCCTGCGGGCGTCGCATGCTGGAGGGTTCGGGTCTCTCCGTCTCCCGTGGTCTCCAAGGGGCATCCTGCGGGCGTCGCATGCTGGAGGGTGCGGGTCTCTCCGTCTCCCGTGGTCTCCGAGGGGCATCCTGCGGGCGGTCTGCATCTGCGGGGATGGGTGCCTGGACGTTTGGTCCTGCGATACACAATGAAGCATGCATGGTTAGACATCAGGCAGTGATCAGGTGATACGGGAGAGGGGGATATAGGGGAGCGGGGATATGGGGACGGGCTGTTGGTGGCTCACTTGCTCGTGGGGCCCCGACCTCTGCATCAGCAACCTCCCGGTCCTCAGGTCCGCCAGCCAGTTCCAGGGCCCTTTCCTCGTGTACGGTCAGTGGCCTCTCATCAGCGGGCCCTCCTCCAGTCCTCACATGCTCCCTATTGTTGTGTGCGCGCTTCTCCTGGGGGGGGGGGGGGGTGGCAGGGGTAAAAGGCAACAGTGTTAGGCAGGTATATGAATGCACGCCATCGGTTGCGCGTGCACTGCAGAGGTTAAGGTTAGGGCTGGATTCACTTGGGGATATGGGGGATATGGGGGAGGGGGGATATGGGGGAGGGGGGATATGGGGAGGGGGGGATATGGGGGATATGGGGGAAGGGGGGAATATGGGGGATATGGGGGAGGGGGGATATGGGGGAGGGGGGATATGGGGGAGGGGGGAATATGGGGGATATGGGGGAGGGGGGATATGGGGGATATGGGGGAGGGGGGATATGGGGATATGGGGGAGGGGGGATATGTGGGAGGGGGGATATGGGGGAGGGGGGGATATGGGGAATATGGGGGAGGGGGGATATGGGGGATATGGGGGAGGGGGGATATGGGGGATATGGGGGAGGGGCGGATATGGGGGAGGGGGATATGGGGGATATGGGGGAGGGGGGGATATGGGGGAGGGGGGAATATGGGGGATATGGGGGAGGGGGGATATGGGGGAGGGGGGATATGGGGGAGGGGGGATATGGGGGATATGGGGGAGGGGGGATATGGGGGAGGGGGGGATATGGGGAGGGGGGATATGGGGGATATGGGGGAGGGGGGGATATGGGGGAGGGGGGGATATGGGGGAGGGGGGGATTTGGGGGAGAGGGGATATGGGGGATATGGGGGACGCTCACCCTGCCTGCTCTGACGAGGTCGTTCACCTTCTTGTGGCACTGGGTGCCTGTCCGTGGTGTTAGGGCCACAGCGGTGACGGCCTCTGCCACCTCCCTCCACAGACGCCGGCTGTGGCGTGGGGCAACTCTGCGGCCGTGCCCGGGATACAGGGCGTCCCTCCTCTGCTCCACCGCATCCAGGAGCGCCTCCACATCGCGTGACTCGAACCTCGGGGCTGAGCGACGGCCAGCCATCAAGTCGGGTGTTGCGGTCGGCTGTTCCGGTCGGGTGGGGGGGAGCTGCGCGGCCTTATGAGCCGTCACGCCGTGCAGCGCGTATGACGCTGCACGGCGTGAACCACTGCGCAAGCGCGGATCCCGTTACGTCGCTGCTAGCCCATTTCGGGCCGCAGACTATCGGCCCATTTTTATGACGTGACGCAAGTGGGATTTGCGCCGTTTTGTGCGCCGATCGGCGGAGTTTCCGCCGATAACGGAGAATTTCGCCCCATATCCTTGTGACAATTGAATTTGTTTACATTAAAGTAAAATAAAGTAATCTTTATTGTGACAAGTAGGCTTACATTAACACGGCAATGAAGTTCCTGTGAAAAGCCCCTAGTTGCCACATTCCGGCACCTGTTCGGGTTCACAGAGGGAGAATTCAGAATGTCCAAATTACCTAACAGCAAGGTCTTTCAGGAACTGTGGGAAGAAACCGGAGAATCTGGAGGAAACCCACGCAGACACAGGGAGAACGTGCAGATTCCACACAGTCAGTGACTAAAGCCTGTAATCGAACTTGGGACCCTGGAGCTGTGAGGCACCACTGTTCTACCGTGCTGCCTATGGTTATACTCTTAACATAAAAATACAATTAAAAATTGGACTAATTCCCAGTGAAACTAAATGTCAAATTGCCTATTAAGCTGTGAAGGAAGATGTAAGTTAGTCATTTGAAGGAGAAGGCACCCCTCCACTGGAAATGAGCGGAAAGTAAAGCGATGGCTTTATGGTGTCCAGGGGGACAGGGAAAAGGCAAAGGAATAGCTCTGTCATAATTCTCATTCGGAGAGCTAGTACGGACACGATGGACCAAATAGCCTCCTTCTGCACCGTAACAATTCTGTGATTCTGTGCATAAA
This sequence comes from Scyliorhinus torazame, assembly GCF_047496885.1. Classification (NCBI taxonomy): domain Eukaryota; kingdom Metazoa; phylum Chordata; class Chondrichthyes; order Carcharhiniformes; family Scyliorhinidae; genus Scyliorhinus; species Scyliorhinus torazame. Next base: position 43,609,667 of record NC_092714.1, on the reverse strand, counting down.
TTAATTGAGATGTCCGCTCTGTAATCGCGTCTGTGTCATATAGCTGAGGATGTAATCGGCACCACATTTTCTGATGGCACAGGGAAAGCTGGCTGAGACATTGACATTTAAAACATTTTTTTATGGGAAGTGGACGTTTATTCCCCATCCCTTATTGCCCTTGTGTGATGAATGGTTACTGCACCTTTAATGTAATGATCCCTTTAAGACCGGGTTTGGAACCCTGGGGGACTCCGCCTCCGGCTCCACCCCGCATGGAGCCATATATAAGGTAATGTCCAGTGGGCAGTGTGCAGTGAGCACACTTCTCGGTGACTGGTTCTCTGCTAATTAAATTGAGATACCCTCAATTACAACTCGAGAGAGATGATTCAGCGGTCGCTGAAAGAAGTGGTCAGAGTCTAGCAACAGCCCCTGGAGAGCACAAGTATTGGTAGTCTGGTCTGGTGAAAAGAAACGGATGGTGGTGGACTATAGTCAGACTATAAACCGTTTTACGCAGCTCGATGCGTACCCCGTTCCCCACATAGCAGAAATGGTTAACCAGATCGTCCAGTACCGGGTATTCTCCACGGTTGACCTAAAATCGGCCTACCATCAGCTCCCTATCCGCCCGGAGGACCGCCTCTACACACCCTTCGAAGCAGCCGGTCGGCTTTTTCACTTCCTCAGGGTCCATTTTGAAGTCACACTTGGGGTCACCCTTGGGGAAGGGAAAGTTCCTTAAGGGGGCGCGACGAACTTTCCCTTCCCCATAGCCTCAAGGCACTAAAACGGTGCTTGGGGCTCTTTTCCTATTGCGCCCAGTGGGTCCCCAGATATGCGGACAAAGCCCAACCATTCATTAAGACCACAGTTTTTCCCCTGACGGCTGAGGCCCGGTCGGCCTTCAGTCGTATCAAGGCCGATATCATCAAGGCCGCCATGCATGTGGTGGACGAAACCAGCCCCTTTCAGGTAGAAAACGATGCATCTGACGTCGCCCTGGCTGCTACCCTCAACCAGGCAGGCAGGCCAGTAGCATTTTTCTCCTGAACTCTCACCGCCTCGGAAATTCGGCACTCTGCAGTCGAGAAGGAGGCACAAGCCATTGTGGAGGCCGTGCAGCACTGGAGGCACTACCTAGCCGGTAGGAGGTTCGCCCTCGTCACCGACCAACGGTCGGTAGCCTTCATGTTTGAGAGCGCACAACGGGGCAAAATAAAAAATGATAAAATGTTGAGGTGGAGGATTGAACTCTCCACCTACGCGTACGAAAGTACATATTGTCCGGGGAAGCTCAACGAGTTCCCAGGTGCCCTGTCCCGTGGCACGTGCGCCAACGCACAGAAAGACCGTCTGCTGGTCATCCACGATGACCTCTGTCACCCGGGGGTCACCCGGTTTGTTCATTTCATCATGTCCCGCAATCTACCTTACTCCACCGAGGAGGTCAAGGCCATGACCAAGGCTTGCTAGATATGTGCGGACTGCAAACTGCACTTCTATCGACCAGACAAGGCTTGCCTGGTGAAAGCCTCTGGGCCCTTTGAGCGACTAAGCATGGACTTCAAACGGCCCCTCCCGTCCACCAACCGCAACATCTACTTCCTCACTGTCATCGACGAATTCTCCCGCTTCCCATTCGCTGTCCCCTGCCCCGATATGACCTCGGCCTCCGTAATCAAGGCACTGCACAGCATCTTCACCCTGTTTGGTTTCCCCGCTTATATCCACAGCGACCGGGGTACATCGTTCATGAGCGATGAGCTGCATCAGTATCTGCTCAACAAGGGCATCGCCTCAAGCAGAACGACCCGCGGGGAAATGGGCAGGTGGAGAGGGAGAACTCGACAGTTTGGAAGGCTGTCTTTCTAGCCCTACGGTCAAGAAGTCTCACAACCACCCACTGGCAGGAGGTCCTACCCGATGCCCTACACTCCATTAGGTGGCCCCTCTGCACGACCACGAACGAGACCCCTCACAATCGCTTGTTTGTCTTCCCCAGGAAGTCCACCTCTGTGGTCTCACTTCCACGTTGGCTGACGACTCCGGGCCCAGTTCTACTCCGGAGGCACGCGAGGAGCAATAAGACGGACCCTCTAGTCGAGAGGGTCGAGCTGCTGCATGCGAACCCCCAATATGCCTACGTTGAGCACATCGATGGAAGGCAAGACCCAGTTTCCTAGCGAGACCTGGCACCCGCTGGCTCTCCCACTGATGCCCCCTCTCTCTACCGACGCTCCCCTCTCCGCACCGGCTGCCGACACCAACAGCGCCCCCCCTCTAGCGCCCGCTCCCCCCCCCCCCGCCGGCGCCGGCACCAATCACCCTAGTTACCCTGGATACCCCTCCTGCTCCAACACAGGCAAAGGCTCAGACCACCGTGCTCCCGGATATACCCCCACTGAAGACGCCTGCGTCCGCCGCACCACCGCCAGAGCTGAGAAGGTCAACAAGGACAATCAGACCACCCAAAAGGCTGGACATGTAATTCCACTTCACCCCCAACGGACTCTGTGTTTTCTTTTAAAACGGGGTGAATGTGATGAATGGTTACTGCACCTTTTTTGTAATGATCCCTTTGAGACCGGGATTGGAACCCTGGGGGACTCCGCCTCCGGCTCCACCCCCCCAGGGAGCCATATATAAGGTAATGTCCAGTGGGCAGTGTGCAGTGAGCACACTTCTCGGTAGCTGACTGGTTCTCTGCTAATTAAAGCCTTTGTATTACCAATCATCTCTCTTGAGTTGTAATTGAGGGTATCTCACCTTGACAAGATGATGGTGAATTGCCTTCTAGAACTATTGCAGTGCCTGAGGTGTACCCACAGTGCTGTTAAGGAGGGAGATCCAGGGTTCTGACTCAGCAGTAGTGAAGGAATGGCGATATATTTCCAAGTGGGTGTGGTGAGTGACTTGGAGGGGAACCTCCATGTGATGTTGTTCCCATGTATTTGCAGCCCTTGTCCTTCTAGATGGGACTACATGGCCTGCCTACCCACAGGAATCCACTTGACATCTGTGAAGTGCTCACTGAACCATGACTACCAATTCCCTATTGGCAATAGCCTTCAACTGTGCAGCCAGAGGCCTCAGCAGTCGGTGGGGGTTATGAGTGGTCATTGGGGCAGACGGAAAGCGGGGGGGTGGGGGTGGGGGGGGGGGGGGGGTTCAGCGATGATACCGCTTAAAGCTGAATAGCTAGCATGCGACCAGAGTAGTTTTATATAAGTTACTTTATTGAGGATTTAGATGAATTATAGGAAGAGTACTGAGTAATCATTATTTTTTTTTTTTTTTAATATTTTATTGAAAATTTTTGGTCAACCATCACAGTACATTGTGTATCCTTTACACAATAATATAACCGTATAAATAACAATGACCTGTTTTATAAACAAAGAATAAATGATATATAACAAAAACGAAAACTAAAACTAAATGGCAACTGCCTTGTCTCAGATAAGCACTCTCCAAAATGATTTAACAGTCCAATATACAATGATTTATAGCAACGACCTATACATATTATACATATATATTAACAACCCTGAGAGTCCTTCTGGTTCCTCCCCCACCCCCCTGGGCTGCTGCTGCTACCTTCTTCTTTTCCATTCCCTCTATCTTTCTGTGAGGTATTCGACGAACGGTTGCCACCGCCTGGTGAACCCTTGAGCCGATCCCCTTAGGACGAACTTAATCCGTTCCAGCTTTATAAACCCTGCCATGTAATTTATCCAGGTCTCCACCCCCCGGGGGCTTGGCTTCCTTCCACATCAACAGTATCCTGCGCCGGGCTACGAGGGACGCAAAGGCCAAAACATCGGCCTCTCTCGCCTCCTGTACTCCCGGCTCTTGTGCAACCCCAAATATAGCCAACCCCCAGCTTGGTTCGACCTGGACCCCCACTACTTTCGAAAGCACCTTTGTCACCCCCACCCAAAACCCCTGTAGTGCCGGACATGACCAGAACATGTGGGTGTGATTCGCTGGGCTTCTCGAGCATCTCGCACACCTATCCTCTACCCCCAAAAATTTACTGAGCCGTGCTCCAGTCATATGCGCCCTGTGTAACACCCTAAATTGAATCAGGCTTAGCCTGGCACACGAGGACGATGAGTTTACCCTACTTCAGGCATCCGCCCACAGCCCCTCCTCAATCTCTTCCCCCAGCTCTTCTTCCCATTTCCCTTTCAGCTCATCTGCCATAATCTCCCCCTCGTCCCTCATTTCCCTATATATATATGACACCTTACCGTCCCCCACCCATGTCTTTGAGATCACTCTGTCCTGCACCTCATGCGTCGGGTGCTGCGGGAATTCCCCCACCTGTTGCCTCGCAAAAGCCCTCAGTTGCATATACCGGAATGCATTCCCTTTGGGCAACCCATATTTCTCGGTCAGCGCTCCCAGACTTGCGAACTTCCCATCCACAAACAGATCTTTCAGTTGCATTACTCCTGCTCTTTGCCATATTCCAAATCCCCCATCCATTCTCCCCGGGGCAAACCTATGGTTATTTCTTATCGGGGACCCCACCAAGGCTCCCGTCTTTCCCCTATGCCGTCTCCACTGTCCCCAAATTTTCAAAGTCGCCACCACCACCGGGCTTGTGGTGTATTTCTTCGGTGAGAACGGCAATGGGGCCGTCACCATAGCTTGTAGGCTAGTCCCCCTACAGGACGCCCTCTCCAATCTCTTCCACGCTGCTCCCTCCTCTTCTCCCATCCACTTACTCACCATCGAGATATTGGCGGCCCAGTAGTACTCACTTAGGCTCGGTAGTGCCAGCCCCCCTCTATCCCTACTACGCTGTAAGAATCCCTTCCTCACTCTCGGGGTCTTCCCGGCCCACACAAAACTCATGATGCTCTTTTCGATCCTTTTTAAAAAAGCCTTCGTGATCACCACCAGGAGGCACTGAAACACAAAGAGGAATCTCGGGAGGACTACCATTTTAACCGCCTGCACCCTCCCTGCCAGTGACAGGGATACCATGTCCAATCTCTTGAAGTCCTCCTCCATTTGTTCCACCAATCGCGTTAAATTTAACCTATGCAATGTACCCCAATTCTTGGCTATCTGGATCCCCAAGTGACGAAAGTCCCTTGTTACCTTCCTCAGCGGAAAGTCCTCTATTTCTCTGCTCTGCTCCCCTGGATGCACCAAAAACAACTCACTTTTCCCCATGTTCAGTTTATATCCTGAGAATTCTCCAAACTCCCGAAGTGTCCGCATTATCTCTGGCATCCCCTCCGCCGGGTCCGCTACATATAACAACAAATCATCCGCATACAGAGATACCCGGTGTTCTTCTCCTCCTCTAAGTACTCCCCTCCACTTCTTGGAACCCCTCAATGCTATTGCCAGGGGCTCAATCGCCAGTGCAAACAATAATGGGGACAGAGGGCATCCCTGACTTGTCCCTCTATGGAGCTGAAAGTATGCAGATCCCCGTCCATTCGTGACCACACTCGCCACTGGGGCCCTATACAACAGCTGCACCCATCCAACATACTCATCTCCAAAACCAAATCTCCTCAGCACCTCCCACAGATAGTCCCACTCCACTCATTCAAATGCTTTCTCGGCATCCATCGCCACCACTATCTCCGCTTCCCCCTCTGGTGGGGGCATCATCATTACCCCTCGCAGCCTCCGTATATTCGTATTCAGCTGTCTCCCCTTCACGAACCCAGTTTGGTCCTCATGGACCACCCTCGGGACACAATCCTCTATCCTCATTGCCATTACCTTGGCCAGAATCTTAGCGTCTACATTTAGGAGGGAAATAGGTCTATAGGACCCGCATTGCAGCGGGTCCTTTTCCTTCTTTAGGAGAAGCGATATCGTTGCCTCAGACATAGTCGGGGGCAGCTGTCCCCTTTCCTTTGCCTCATTAAAGGTCCTCATCAGTATCGGGGCGAGCAAGTCCACATATTTCCTGTAAAATTCAACTGGGAATCCATCCGGTCCCGGAGCCTTCCCCGCCTGCATGCTCCTAATTCCTTTCACTACTTCCTCTGTTTCAATCTGTGCTCCCAGTCCCACCCTTTCCTGCTCCTCCACCTTGGGAAATTCCAGCCGGTCCAGAAAGCCCATCATTCTCTCCCTCCCATCCAGGGGTTGAGCTTCGTATAATTTTTTATAAAATGCCTTGAACACTCCATTCACTCTCTCCGCTCCCCGCTCCATCTCTCCTTCCTCATCCCTCACTCCCCCTATTTCCCTCGCTGCTCCACTTTTCCTCAATTGGTGGGCCAGCAACCTGCTCGCCTTCTCCCCATATTCGTACTGTACACCCTGTGCCTTCCTCCACTGTGCCCCTGCAGTACCCGTTGTCAGCAAGTCAAATTCTACGTGTAGCCTTTGCCTTTCCCTGTACAGTCCCTCCTCCGGTGCCTCCGCATATTGTCTGTCCACCCTCAGAAGTTCTTGCAGCAACCGCTCCCGTTCCCTACTCTCCTGCTTTCCTTTATGTGCCCTTATTGATATCAGCTCCCCTCTAACCACTGCCTTCAGCGCCTCCCAGACCACTCCCACCTGGACCTCCCCATTATCATTGAGTTCCAAGTACTTTTCAATGCACCCCCTCACCCTTAGACACACCCCCTCATCTGCCATTAGTCCCATGTCCATTCTCCAGGGTGGGCGCCCTTCTGTTTCCTCCCCTATCTCCAAGTCCACCCAATGTGGAGCGTGATCCGAAATGGCTATAGCCGTATACTCCGTTCCCCTCACCTTCGGGATCAACGCCGTTCCCAAAACAAAAAAGTCTATTCGCGAATAGACTTTGTGGACATAGGAGAAAAACGAAAACTCCTTACTCCTAGGTCTGCTAAATATCCACGGGTCTACTCCTCCCATCTGCTCCATAAAATCTTTAAGCACCTTGGCTGCTGCCGGCCTCCTTCCAGTCCTGGACCTCGACCTGTCCAGCCATGGTTCCAACACCATATTGAAATCTCCCCCCATTACCAACTTTCCCACCTCTAGGTCTGGGATGCGTCCTAGCATACGCCTCATAAAATTGGCATCATCCCAGTTCGGGGCATATACGTTTACCAAAACCACCGTCTCCCCCTGTAGTTTGCCACTCACCATCACGTATCTGCCCCCGCTATCCGCCACTATAGTCTTTGCCTCAAACATTACCCACTTCCCCACTAATATAGCCACCCCCCTGTTTTTCGCATCTAGCCCCGAATGGAACACCTGCCCCACCCAACCTTTGCGTAGTCTCACCTGGTCTATCAGTTTCAAGTGCGTTTCCTGTAACATAACCACGTCTGCCTTAAGTTTCTTAAGGTGTGCGAGTACCCGTGCCCTCTTTATCGGCCCGTTCAGCCCTCTCACATTCCACGTGATCAGCCGGGTTGGGGGGCTTTTTACCCCCCCCCTTGTCGATTAGCCATCCCCTTTTTCCAGCTCCTCACCCGGTTCCCACGCAGCTGTGTCCCCCCCAGGCGGTGCCCCCCCACCCATCCCACCCCATAACAGCTCCCCCTCCCCCCAGCAGCAGCAGCCCAATAGTTCCCCCCTCCCACCCCCCCCCCCCCGCTAGATCCCCCACTCGCGTAGTTACACCCCCCATGTTGCTCCCAGAAGTCAGCAAACTCGGGCCGACCTCGGCTTCCGCCCGTGACCTCGGCTCGCACCGTGCGACGCCCCCTCCTTCCTGCTTCCCTATTCCCGCCATGATTATCATAGCGCGGGAACTGAGCCCGCGCTTCCCCCTTGGCCCCGCCCCCAATGGCCAACGCCCCATCTCCTCCACCTCCTTTCCTCCCCCCACCACCTCCTGTGGAAGAGAGAAAAGTTACCACATCGCAGGATTAATAACATAAAACTCCTCTTTCCCCCCTTTTTACCCCCCTCTTCGCCCCACCACTTTGTTTCAAACGTTCTTTTTTTTAATAACCCGCTCATTCCAATTTTTCTTCCACAATAACAGTCCACGCCTCATCCGCCATCTCAAAGTAGTGGTGCCTCCCTTGATATGTGACCCACAGTCTTGCCGGTTGCAGCATTCCGAATTTTATCTTCTTTTTGTGAAGCACCGCCTTGGCCCGATTAAAGCTCGCCCTCCTTCTCGCCACCTCCGCACTCCAGTCTTGGTATACGCGGATCACCGGGTTCTCCCACTTACTGCTCCGAGTTTTCTTTGCCCATCTAAGGACCATCTCTTTGTCCTTAAAACGGAGGAATCTCACCACTATGGCTCTAGGAATTTCTCCTGCTCTCGGTCCTCGCGCCATCACTCGGTATGCTCCCTCCACCTCCAGCGGACCCGCCGGGGCCTCCGCTCCCATTAACGAGTGCAGCATCGTGCTCACATATGCCCTGACGTCCACTCCCTCCGCACCTTCAGGAAGACCAAGAATCCTTAGGTTGTTCCTCCTCGCGTTGTTCTCCAGCGCCTCCAGCCTTTCCACACATCGTTTATGGTGTGCCTCGTGCGTCTCCGTCTTCACCACCAGGCCCTGTATGTCATCCTCATTCTCGGCAGCCTTTGCCTTCACGACCTGAAGCTCTCGCTCCTGGGTCTTTTGCTCCTCCTTTAGCCCTTCGATCGCCTGTAATATCGGGGCCAACAGCTCCTTCTTCATTTCCTTTTTGAGTTCTTCCACACAGCGTTTCAAAAACTCGTGTTGTTCAGGGCCCCATATTAAACTGCCACCTTCCGACGCCATCTTGGTTTTTGCTTGCCTTCCTTGCCGCTGCTCTAAAGGATCACCGCAATCCGGCCACCTTCCTCTCCTTTTTTCATCCGTATCCAGGGGGGATTCCCTTCTGGTTCACCGCACAGTACTTTTAGCCGTTAAAATTGCCGTTGGGGCTCTTATTAAGAGCCCAAAAGTCCGTTCCACCGGGAGCTGCCGAAACGTGCGATTCAGCTGGTCATCGCCACACCCGGAAGCCTCCTGAGTAATCATTATTAACCATTAAACATGTTGCAGGAAAAAGGGTTGCTACCGGAACAGGTACACACGATCCAGAAGTTGGCATGGTGGTGCCATGAGTGGTTGCCCCCCCCCCAGCGCCTCCACCCACTCCCCCCCCCCCCCCGGCACCCTGCCATGGCGGCCCACACCCTGCAGAGGGCCCCCACCCCCAGCTCAGGGTCCCCTAGCCACAGCCGAGGGTCCCTCGCCGTACACAGAGCTCTGGGATGGTATGCTCAGGCCCCCCGTCTCGTTGCCTGTGAGCGAAGACGGTTGCTCACCTCCTCGGAACCTCACAGAAGCTCTTCCGCCAGGTTCAGGTTTTTAAAAATGAGTGGTAATCAGCGCCAGCGTGAGCACTTGCTGGGCAGGCTGCTGAAAGGCTGGAGGCCATTGGATGTGGGATAGCTCCCGTTAATTGTATGGAAATTGGGCTTAAGTGATGATAACTGCTACGGTGAGGTCCTGATTTTGCCTACGGGAGCCGGTCGGCTGCATTGCAAACTTTTTGCCGCCTGGTGTGGATCTCGTTTTGGCCTCCCCCACTCTTCGCAGGTCTTCTTTCACTTGAGCGAGAGTGCAACGAGGCTGGAGAATCACACCCATCATTACAGTTTCCTGCTGCACAACGATATTGCTCTGGTCAGACATCTTCTGACCAATAATTGAACACCGGTCCTTTCTCTTCAGAAAAACCATGGGCTATTGCAAAGAGCCCTGATGCTCACATGGGAACCGTACGTGTTTGGTGTTGGACTGGGGGAACCCCTGACACCCAGTGAAAGCTTTCTGCTCTGTCAGCTTTCATCTCTTTTTCAGAGGACAAGTCATTGGGGTTTTATTTTGCCCCTTGAAAATCCAGAAGTGTGATCTGCAGATGCACAAGTATATTACACACTTCCTGAAGAATTGGGCATCAGGCAGATTAACCGGTTATGATATTCCCTTTTTGTTGGTGGCTTTCTCTGCATAAATTGGGTTCTCCGTTTCCTCCATTACAAAAGTGACCACATTTCAAAAGTGCATTATTGGCTGTTCTGATGCCATGAAGGGCATTATACAATTACAAGACCATTTTTGCTTTTGATGTGGCATAGGTCTCCTGGCCAGGCCAGGAAGGATCCAAAAGCATGAAAGCTTGAAACTGTGGCAACGTTCACATGTACAGAAGAAGTTGTTCTTGATCCAAATGTGGTTGGCAGGTCATTGCTCAGCAGATGGTTCAATTCTATGGTAGCATATCTTGGGAATTTAAAACCAGTGATCACAGTTGTCCCCTGCAATATCCTTTTTTTTTGCATGGGACATTAAACTAAGACTCCCACCTGCCCTCTCAGGTCGAGGTGAAAGGTCCCTTGACACTATTTCAAAGCAGAATAGTATTACCCATTTTTCCTGTCAATATTTATTTCTTCCTCATATCAATTTTCGATTGCTTTTCGAACCCTTACAGGAATAACTCCTTGCATGGTACTATTTGAATGCCAGCAACAACCATGAAACTAAAGAAAAGTATTGTTGGGCCCCAGCTATTTACAATCTATGGTAACGACCTGGATACAGGGATAGAAGGTTCTATTGCCAAATTTGCAGATGACACAAAAATAGGTGGGACAGTGAGTTGCAATGAGGAAATAAGAACCTTACAAATGGATATAGATAGTGAGGAAAGTGGGCCAAAATGTGGCAGATGGAGATTAACATGGATAAGTGTGAGGTCATGCACTTTGGTTGGAAAAATGGGAAGGCAACTTATTATCTAAATGGAGAGAGACTTCAGGGTGCTCTGTTACAGACTCGTTCATGAGTCACAGAAAACCCCCGGGGTCAGATCGCCCCGCGCCCCCCCCAGGACCCCGGAGCCCGCCCACGCCGCCTGGTCCCGCCGGTAAATACCAGCTTTGATTTACGCCGGCGGGACAGGCAATTTCTGGGCGGGACTTCGGCCCATCCGGGCCGGAGAATTGAGCGGGGGGTCCCGCCAACCGGCGCGGCCCGATTCCCGCCCCCTCCCAATCTCCGGTACCGGAGACTTCGGCGGAGGCGGGATTCACGGCGGCCAACGGCCATTCTCCGACCCGGCGGGGGGGTCGGAGAATGACGCCTCAGCTCTTTAGTTTTGCTGGTATTGAAGGAGAGATTGTTGTCGCTACACCACTCCACCATTTAATAATAATAATCTTTATTAGTGTCACAAGTAGGCTTACATTAACACTGGAATGAAGTTACTGTGAAAAGCAAGCTTTGCAGGCCAGAAGAAGAGGAAAAGGGATTGAAGATGAGCTTATTAAATTCTGTGCATCCACAAGAAGCAAACAATTGAGATAGCAAGAGAACTCAACGGCTGTGGCTTAAAGCCAGTGTGAGGCGAGATTCCCGCTGCTTGTGGCTGCCCTGCAGGCAATGCTTTGCCGTGGCTCAGGCAGCCAGCTCAGCCGCTGTGTGTTCGTGAGACCTATTCTCAGCGCTGAGACTTCAGTTGACTGCATGTTAACAGGAGCACTCCCTTCTGTTTTGATGTTTTGGTGGTTTCGTGATTGCTACCAGTTTCCTGCAGCCAAAACATAAATTTGTCATAACTTAGTCTTGTGAAAACTAATTGAATAAATCACTCATGACCACTTAGGACCAATTGTGACAGTTAGAAGAGAGTAATGGAACATCATAATTAGTTGCCTTTACACGGGTGCTCACCTGAAATGCCCACAGAAGAGCGCGGATTCGGATGCACTGTATTGCTTAAGTAAGTACTTGCACGCAAACTGGTGATATCGGATCCACCTTCGTGTCAAGTGCTTCCATAACGTTAAAAATTAAAGAGGGAAAGATCTCAAGTGGCTTTCAGTCCACAGTTTGATTCAGATTTTATTATCAGCGATGGTTCTATAATAAGCAGGAGCTGTCCTGTGAGATTAGTTACACTTGAGAAGCTTTGCTTCCAACCCCTTTGCTCCCCCCCCCTTCCCTTGAACCAGAGTGGAAGTGGCTACAGCCAGACTTTATAAAATAGCATTCAGCTCAGCTAGCAGGAGATTGAGGGAATATTGATGTCATGCCACACAAGCCAGGGAGAAAAAAAAAAGATGTAGATCACAGACAGAAAAATCGCATCTGCTCACAACTCCATAAATTTTGAATGCTGACCTGTCAAAAGAAAAGACTGTCTCTATCAAGCTTTTGTCTTCATTGTAGATCCGGCTTGGGCGATTTCCACCACAGCAGTTAATCCTTTTTCATTAGAAGGCAGAAAGAATTTAATTCTTGTAAATCTTTAGACAAGAAAGCCGTTTTACTTACCTATTCAAATGCCATTAAATTTCATGTTTATTTGGAAACAAGAAGTAAATTAGAATGTGGTATGCTTGTCTTATTGAACTCTCCATGGTTTACTGCATTATTAAATAATGTATAAATTATTCAATGACCTTCATATCAAACAAATATTTTGCAACCTTTACCAGACAACAACTTAATTTATGAGTGTCTATAGGCAGAAAACAAATTAGATTTTCTCCCCCCCCCCCCCCCCCTCTCCTTTTGAGTGCCATTGAAGAATATTTTGACACATTCGACCTCCTTTTTTCAAATTCGGCCGCATTTTGCCAAGATTCAAGGGACTTTTGACTTCTTTCTACATGGGCTAACATCCCTCACTATTCCCACCCCCTTCCCCGCCTCTCCTGCAGCACACTGCAGAATTCAAGAGCAAAAGTCCAGCTCTCGTTAAAAAAGACTAAAGAATACGAAGGCTGAGGTACAAGATTTACTATGAAGCAGCGTACTTTATTGTCGAACAACCCAAAACTGCGACCACAGTCAAACGACTGCATGCGAGATAAGAGGGTGTGCAATATTTTCTCAGTTATGCAGACCTCCCCCCACCCCCCCACTCCCTGTTTCGTACTACGCCACTGTTCATATGGGCAAATTAGTCATGCTATACTGAACAGTTTAAGGAGGTCTGAGGCATGATTACTGAATGCTCTCCAAATCAAGCCTGTTTCAGAAGCTCTCAGCCCATTGGACATAGTTCAGAAAAATAATAGTCAAGCACATAAAATCTGACCTTTCCTCTGTCCCTTCTCCGATGGCATGAAGATCTCAGTAATAAAGCTTGAATACCTTCCTGTTTAAAATGTATTTTGCTTTTATTATTTAGAACGTGGATGGTTAATAGAGACAAATGTTCAATTATTATCACTTTCCATTGTGGGCAAAGCAGTGAAGCCTCCAAACATCAATTCTAATTTGTCAGCAACAGAGCTCCCTCAGCTCCAACAGCAAGCGACATGAACCACCCAGATTTTTATAATTTAATTATACAAATTTGCTTTATCATCTTCTTGAGTTTCTAAGAATGATCAGAAGTGTAATTCCCTTCTTGAAGGTCATGGTATCATATCTTTTTGTTGGGCATCATTAGATGGGCACAGATTGATGATTAGACTGCTAGAGGCTGCATGGATAACTTCCCCTGACTACTTTGAGACTGTGACACAGAGAGGAGGTAGATTCTCTACTTGCTGCCACACTGCATGACCCTATCTCTACATAACATTCTGAGGGACATTCAAAACCAAACCCATGGGCTAGGAAACTGTTTCAATCATGGTCACTAGTCACCAGAAAGTGGGGTAAATAATACCAGGCTACCAGTATTGTGAAACACCAAATATGGCATTGCTTCTGTGTGGAGTTCAGTCTCTATGCACATATGTTACTATTTTATAGAATGGTTCCTGAAGAAAAGACTTGAAGTCGCCTAATCAGAGTGCTATGGGATCTGTTAAATAGCAGACTTCAGGGGTATTAATGTTAGTCATACACTTCATCCCAAATAGTGCCTGATTCTCTTTTCGTCACATGACACTGTACATTGTATTCGTTCATTTACTGTGTCTCAGAAAGAGTCAGATTTAGCCTTGTTTTAACACAGTAATTTTACATTAAAATACAGCAGGAAACATTTACTTCATCCAGCGATGTGATAATGCAATTGTTTAAAAGAGTTTCCTTTAATCTCTGCAATTCTTTGTATTCCTGCCTGCAGCTCACTAGCAGAATGTGATATTAGCTGCTGCAGAACTATAACTTATGGCACTCATAAAATTATATTTATTTGATTAATATTTAACAGTGGCTTTTCCATTGTGAAAAAAATATTTGTATAAGAACATTTGGGCTCTGATACAAAACTGTTGGTAAAATCAATAGTTTGACAATTGAAATTACACAGGTATACATTAATGGTTACCAACCAATAAAATGCCTTTTAGTGATCTGTGAGTAAAAATGGGTAGTCAGTTATACCATTTTAATATTTTGCAAAGTTGTTTGAAACTTGTGTTAACAAACACTATAGATTTTTTAACGGGAACATTATTAAAGTGAGATCTTTCCAACTATATACTATGGATTGGTTAGTACCTGGATCTGAGCAGAATAATAAATGAGAAGTAACGTACTGATTTTCCCCCCTTTGTCTCTGCAAGAGGGAGCTGCTCTTAGTTAATCCGTTGTTCCGTTAATGTAGCATCTGTGAATACTGAAAAAAGTAGAGATTTTAAAAAGCTGCAAATGCTGGGAATCTGAAATGAAAACTGAAATGCCAGAAACATATAAAAGGTCTGTCAATATCTGTAAAGAGGAAAGATGGATTCATGCTTTTTTTTGAAGGTTCTTCATCATAACTGAAGTGGGTCCACATTTCACAAAATTAACCTGAATTTTCTGAGATGCGAACCGACTTGTGCTTTGCAACACTTTTGCTTTTGTTGCTGAAAAATTATGAGTAGTTTTCCTCTGCTTCGATTATATAATTAATTGAAGGAAAAATGTAGAGGCTGCTCTTCTCCCTTACATTGTAATATCAAACTGACTATTTATCAGTTCTTTTATTCATGAAAATAATTTTGTTTGAACAGGAAACTCATAAATGGCAGTTGCTATAAATGATCCTGGGCTGAAGAAATAGGCCTCTGCTTTGCTGTTGCATCATTTTTTGGTGAAGCCACACGCTGGGTAAGCTGCCAGTAACGGTGAATGCCATAGCTGTTTTGGTAGCGTGCTGCCATTGTGCTGTGCTCTGGGTCATCAGGACGTTGTTCACAAGGGTGAGCTGCCATTTTGATTTGCTCTTTGGCAGATGTTTTCCCTTGAGCAGAGTGTGCAAATTCGCCCAACTCACGCTTGCCTCCTCATGGCCAGAGCAGGATCAACATTTGTGCAGGCCTGGGATCATGGGCGAGATTCTCCGACCCCCCGCCGGGTCGGAGAATCGCCGGGGGCTGGCGTGAATCCCGCCCCCGCCGGTTGCCGACGTCTCTGGCACCGGAGATTCGGCAGGGGCAGGAATCGCGCTGCGCCGGTTGGCGGGCCCCCCCGCGCGATTCTCCGGCCCTGATGGGCCGAAGTCCCGCCGCTAAAATGCCTGTCCCGCCGGCGTAGATTAAACCACCTACCTTACCGGCGGGACAAGGTGGCGCGGGCGGGCTCCGGGGTCCTGGGGGGGGGCGCGGGGCGATCTGGCCCTGGGGGGGTGCCCCCACGATGGCCTGGCCCGCAATCGGGGCCCACCGATCCGCGGGCGGGCCTGTGCCGTGGGGGCACTCTTTCCCTTCCGCCTTCGCCACGGTCTCCACCATGGCGGAGGCAGAAGAGACTCCCTCCACTGCGCATGCGCGGGAATGCCGTCAGCGGCCGCTAACGCTCCCGCGCATGCGCCGCCCGGAGATGTCATTTCCGCGCCAGCTGGCGGGGCACCAAAGGCCTTTTCCGCCAGCTTGCGGGGCGGAAATTCGACCGGCGCCGACCTAGCCCCTTAAGGTTGGGGCTCGGCCCCCAAAGATGCGGAGCATTTCGCACCTTTGGGGCGGCGCGATGCCCGTCTGATTTGCGCCATTTTGGGCGCCAGTCGGCGGACATCACGCCGTTTCCGGAGAATTTCGCCCCATGTCTTCTTCCTTTTCAGCAGAGACTAAAAAAACGATTTACAGAAAATGGGAAGAATAGAAAATATAAAAGAATTAAACTCAGATCGATTTACAAATGAATTATTCTGCAGTGCATTATACTAAATATATTTTTAAAATATACCACGTGTATTTTTAAAACCACAATGTTTTTAATTATGGATCACTGGCAGGTATTGAATATTGTGCTATATTTAGGATCTAATTCTTAGCAGAGTCTGAAGGGAATTCTCCCTTACATACAAAATATTGCAGTTCATGTTTTCTGCTCCCTGCAAAAGACCCTAAGCTTTTTTTTAAACAAATCTATGTATTTGACTTCAATCCTATACAGCTTTAAATTGCACTTAAAAACAAAGGAAGGATTTTGTGCTGCTCAAGATGAGGAATGTTGGTGCTGGGAATTGGAATACTTTTCATTTTAGGCAGTTAGTCTCAGCTCAAAATATTCTAAATCTGGTATGGATATGAGCAGGAAAATTTCTTTTATTTTAAATACGTTCCACTAAATAAATTACTTTTATGCTAGCGTGATTTTAAATTTGCTCCTTTACTGTGTGCATATTCAAGATAATAGAAGTATTTAAGAAGATTGAAAATCAGTTGTACACTTAGCAGGAGAATATTAACTTGGGAATCACTGAGTAATGTTATTGTGCGAATGCTTGATGTATTTGTATCAAATTCATCTCTCCATTATTTTAATGGAGACTTTAACTAATTTACCAAAAAAAATGGGTTAGTTCCTCTGTTGAAACATTGAAGAAGGGAATTTGATATGACTGTGTTAAGCTTTTATATGTTAACATCACTCATTGCAATTTCTAGGCCAATGTGGGTGGGGTGGGGTGGTTGGGGGAGAATTTCTCCAAGTGCAAGATGCAGTGAAATCATAAATCCATTTATCATGAAAACCTTTTTGCTGCATCTGGTAGGGAGAGGAAATGTCCCCCCCACATAGGTTTAAATAAAACATCCGAGCTGAGTTGAGTTGTGCAGAGTTTAAATTTGCATCCTGAGGCAGGCAGTTTACTATTATGCTTGTGTGATATTCGTTTGAAGGTTGGAGCAGGGTTGAAGCCGTTAGTAAGTAATGCTCCAGATAAGGACGAAATCAAAGTAATGAGTGAAAAGCAACCTCCTCCCAGTCTGAAACGTGGAGAGGGACGAGAGAGGGAAGGGGTTAAACTTTTGACTTCTTCTGGAAGAGTATGCCACGGAGCAGTGCGTGACAGATAACATATTTAAAGCACGCAAATGTGGACTCTGCCAGTAACAAAGATTTTTTTTAAAACCTCATGAAAATAATGAAAATTTCATGATGTCAGCATCATCAGCCTCGTGGCTCAGCACACGCATCTTAGCTCTGAAACACAAACGTGAATAGCCAGAAATTGAAAAGCGCAAGAAAATCTTTGCTTAAATCATAAATGAAAGCAAATTACTTAGACCTAATTAAGGGAGACACAGTGCAAGTGGTCAGCTTCTTAGATATACACTATTAAATATTATTTCTATTGAAATGTAAAATAATACAGTTGGCTTTTACCCGAGTAGAGTGTAATCTCCTTGCCGCTGTTTTCACTGTGTCTTCAATTTCCTTCATCCTTAGCACAGTATCTCAGTCGTTTCTTTGAAGAACTTCCCCCATTCTACCCTCCATATAGAGCATGGAATCATCCAGTTTGCCATTTCCTCTTTCCTATGAGTCTCGCTGCCTGACTTTGTCCTCAACTCAATGGGAGCCACAAGATTTACTGTTGCAATATTCCTGTGCAATAAGTGAAACTGCCTGAATATTACCAGAACTTAAACTCACGTAGGGTCAGAATCAAGTTGTTGTGTGTTCTATGAGCAAGGTAACCAGCGGTTGTACTCTTGATGGAACCAACTTTCTGAGGCATGCCCATATATTTGTTGTGTTTAAGAGCTGTTTTTCTTAAAGAACAGTTTTATGGTAGACATTCATTTACATGTTGGCAGACTGATACCCAATAATGCAGGCAGATATATGGGGTTGCGTTGGATTACTAACCCATAGAGCAAAGGAGACAGACCCCCACTCCCCCCCCCTCCCCCTCCCCCCACGGGAGCTCAGGGCAGCAGCCCAGTTGTAGAAACAGGGTTTTGTTTTAAAATTGCATGGTTTCTTACCATATTACCAGAGGGAAGGGAAAGTTTCCACCATGTTTCCCTTTCTGTGAATTTTTACTTGTTGTTATTTACTTCCCTCGTGAGATGAATTGCACATGGAAATACTCTAAATAAACATTTGTCTGCTCCAGTGGGGATCAGGGCTCACTGGGAATACACTCTGGTCATTTTAGGGAGTGCCACTTATGATTAAAACCATGGACAGCACAACTATGATTTCCTTCAGTGTGCTGTACATCAGCACCATGCCCAAGAAGGAGTGCCCATTTGCAAGTTTGAAGAACTTTTACTCACCTATGATAAATAACTTTTTCTGTGCATTTTTTTGTCATTTTACTTATATGTGTGAAAGTACATAGATCTTAGAAAAGCAATGCCAGATGTCTGCCCAAAACACGGAGCTCATCCTTTTATGCAACAAAAATTTTCAAAGAATTCCCTGCAGTAGATTATTTCATTTTAGTGTCTTTCTTCTAATTTTAACCTTTCCATGAAGGCTTTGCCTCCTTGTTGGCACTTGATCTTTTGGGCACCCATTCAGTACCTCATCCAAGTGAATTTTCTTCTATTACGAGCTTTGAAGTTTTTGCAGATTATTTTGGCATTGGGGAGCATTAGACGTGATCCCTTTATTGTCCTTGCTGGACCTTCACTCAGCTACACTCCCCAAAGGATTTACCCAAAAGGACCTGAGCCAATTTTCCCCAAGTGCTACAATTGCTCCAGCTTGGGTTGCTAACTCAGCATAGACCAGGTAACAAGTCGGGAACTTACATGGTCTGTATGGCTCAGCTGCTTATACTAAAAACTTGCTGAACTTTTGAGAGAACCATGCAATAACCTTTTAAAGTATTTAAGCCTGTTTCATTTCAGTTTTATCAAGTGAAGCAGTGCAGTACTTAGAGCCCATGTTTATCATCTTTCAGCAGCAAAGTCAAAATGGGGCCATTCAAACAATGGCATCATCTTTATTGGTTGGTACAAGCCTGAAGAACAAGGTGCCACAAAACCTTTAGGCTTTCATGGGGAATGGGAAGCAGATATCCTCTGATTTACATTAAAGTTTACTTTATCCAAGGTCTGAGATGCCCTAGGCTGGGAAGTAAGCTGGTCCTACTTCTTGCAAGCAGTAGCAACATCAAACATTTCAAGGTTAGGTATTGAATGAATCAGAGCACAATAAAGCTCTCTCCATTTGTTTCCAACAATGTATCTTAACCTTCAACCACAGAAAGCAGCCCCAGTACACCAGTGCGCTTTTTTCCACTTCCCATACGAACCATCCCGATGGCCCATTCTGAGCAAGATTGCCAATTCAATTAATGCCATACAATGGGCAGTGTTGTGTTGTGGATTTGTGTCCCCTAGGAACTAGCTTGAGACTCTGCCAAACTCATTTCACTTATGACCCTTACATCCATCAGAGACAGGAGACTTACATTCCGTAAGTCTAAGCTGGTTTCAAACCTCCCAGAGGTGAAAGCCTCGTTTGCTAACTCACTACACTACCTCTTCCATCTCAGTTGTTTTTATACATGCTACTTCAAAGGACTGGTGGGTTCAGTTCAAGAAAGTGACAACTTCTATTAAACCCCTGCAGGGAAAGTTAACTGAATTAAAATGACAACAATGGAAAATATTATGATTAAAGTAACAAATAAGGCAATGAGTATGACACACTGAAGTGATAGATAAATCTTAATTCCATTGAATATTTTAGAATAGGTACTAGATAAACCATCAAAAGTATTTGAATGAAATACAATTTTAAACTTACAAGAAAAAATATATATGTTCATTCAAAAGCTAGTTGTGGCTAGTGTTACTGCATAAACTTCAATAGATTTGTATGACATTCTTCTCTGCTAATGTAACAGGGGCCGGGATTCTCCCCTACCCGGCGGGGCGGGGGGTCCCGGCGGGATGGAGTGGCGTGAACCACTCCGGCGTCAGGCAGCCCCAAAGGTGGGGATTTCTCCGCAGGTTTAGGGGCCAAGTTCTCACCTTGAGGGGCTAGGCCCGTGCCGGAGTGGTTGGCGCGCTGCCAGTCGGCGGGAAAGCCTTTGGCGCCACGCCAGCCGGGACCGAAGGGACCAGTCGGCGGCAGTCCGCGCATGCGCAGGGCGGGGTATCACTTCCGCATCGGCCATCGCGGAGGCTTTGGCCGAGGCGGAAGGAAAAGAGTGCCCCCATGGCACAGGCCCGCCCGCGGATCGGTGGGCCCTGATCGCGGGCCAGGCCACCGTGGGTGCCCCCCCCGGGGCCAGATCGCCCCCCCCCCCAGGACCCCGGATCCCGCCCATGCCGGCAGTCCCGCCGGGAAGGTAGGTGGTTTGATTCACGCCGGCGGGACAGGCATGACCGCAGCGGGACTTCGGGCCATCGCGGGCCAGAGAATCACCGGGGGGGGCGCCGACCAGCGCGGCGCGATTCCCGCACCCGCTGAATTTCCGATGGGGGAGAATTCGGCGGCCGGAGGGGGCGGGATTCTCCGATCCCCCGCCGATTCTCCGACCGGGCGGGGGATCGGAGAATCCCGCCCAGGGTTGTTAACCCATTTTTGATAAGTGCCACTGCTAAGTGTAACAGAGTGAGAATGTTGGCGCAAACACTTGAAGCATTTTTTCGGTAATACCACAAAGGGTCTCTCCCCTTCCCAAATCCTTGTGTCGTCGCTCACCCATTGCTCAGTGTTTTCTTTTAGCCATTTCACTCTTATTTAGATGCCACTAATTCTCACTCATGTCAATGATCACTCACTTCATCATTATTCCTTCTATTTTGTACCTATTCATTTGGGCTGCCCTTAGTATCAATTGTGCCTACTGTGCACCAGTTCATGGTGTGTGACAGGATGGGAAAAAAGGGGTGAAGATGAGACTGCACCATTTTTGCATATCATGAAGGCTTCAGGTGATTCTGCGAGAAGATATGGGAATCTTCCATCTGGGAAACGCAGAGCTTCTTGATAATATTTGAATGATCTGGAAATTTCACCGCTAATTGTCTATACATTTTTTTTGTCATTGCACCAGAATAACATCACATCCTAATCTTGCCTCTCTATATTAAATGTAATAATAATAATCTTTATTGTCACAAGTAGGCTTACATTTCAATGAAGTTACTGTGAAAAGAGTAACCAAGTTTGAGCTGAAAGAGCTGGGATGTAAGGAACAGTTTTTCCTCCTGAGCCTTTCAGGGGCTGTAAGAAAGGTTTCCCCAAATTCTGTCACTCGTTAATTGTTTGCATATCTTTAAATTTTACCTCAATGCAATTTGACACTCCCGCTATCAGTGTACTCTTTGCATGGATCTAAATCTGACCTAGAATAATTCATAAAACTATCAGTACAATGCTGTTCTGGCCCAATCAGCACAACTTCTTAGCTATTTGGAATCAATAGAAATACATGAAAATTGGGCCTCAATTTCCTAGAATTATTTCTATCCATGACACTGACACCCTCTTCAGCAACTAATTTTGGTGTGACCAAAAATGTATCTATTATAATAATTTCCCCTTGCATTGGCTATTATCCCCATAAGAGTTTATGTCAAATTCCGCATGTTTCTCATCACTTAGCTGCTGAGAGTCTATTCAATCGGTGACCAGCACTAAAGAATAACATGAATGGCATTAATAACTGGGTACAGTGTTAAGCTATTCAGTGCTACAAAATCACAACATTGAGGTGTAGCTTTCCCTCTCTTACTGTGGAATAGGATTTCACCATTATTATGGAAGGGGCCAGTGGCTTGCAAATCACCTCAGAAATGTCACCTAAAATTATATCAATATTTGATCTGTTTTTAATGTTCTTCATGTTGCCATACAAACCTCGGGCGAAATTCTCCCCCAACGGCGGGATGTCCGCCGACTGGCGCCAAAGACGGCGCCAATCAGACGGGCATCGCGCCGGCCCAAAGGTGCGGAATGCTCCGCATCTTTGGCGGCCTAGCCCCAACATTGAGGGGCTAGGCCGACGCCGGAGGGATTTCCGCCCCGCCAGCTGGCGGAAATGGCGTTTGTTGCCCCGCCAGCTGGCGCGGAAATGCGGCGCATGCGCGGGAGCGTCAGCGGCCGCTGACAGTTTCCCGTGCATGCGCAGTGGGGAGAGTCTCTTCCGCCTCCGCCATGGTGGAGGCCGTGGTGGAGGCGGAAGGGAAAGAGTGCCCCCACGGCACAGGCCCGCCCGCGGATCGGTGGGCCCCGATCGCGGGCCAGGCCACCGTGGGGGCATCCCCCGGGGTCAGATCGCCCCGCGCCCCCCCCAGGACCCCGGAGCCCGCCCACGCCACCTGGTCCCACCGGTAAATACCAGGTTTGATTTACGTCGGCGGGACAGGCAATTCCTGGGTGGGACTTCGGCCCATCCGGGCCGGAGAATCCAGCGGGGGGTCCCGCCAACCGGCATGGCCGGATTCCCGCCCCCGCCCAATCTCCGGGAGCGGAGACTTCGGCGGGGGCGGGGGCGGATTCACGGCGGCCAACGGCCATTCTCCGACCCGGCGGGGGTTCGGAGAATGACGCCCCCTGTTAGTGTGTGTTCTCGGACTTCTGTATCTCCTTCCTAATGGAAGAATAAGTAACAATACAGCACAGGAAGAGGCCCTTCAGCCCGCCAAGCCTGTACCGGTCACAATACCACTCTAAGCCAAAACCTTCAGCACTTCCTCATAGCGTGTCCGTGGTGTTTTATTTTCTCCTTGATCTTTAAATAGAACTTTTAGGTGTTTAGATTGTAACCACTTCTCCCATTTTATCTCAGACAATAGGTACTATTGTCATGGGGGTTAGTTATGCCAGAATTAATAGGATATGGGGAGGTGTGGGTTGGTGATTGGCTGCGGATCCACTATTGGTGTATGGCTACATGGTTTCCAGCATTGCCTTTCTTCCGCCACAAAGAACAAAGAAAAGTAGAGCACAGGAACAGGCCGTTCTGCCCTCCAAGCCTGTGCCGACTATGCTGCCCGACTAAACAACAATCTTCTACACTTCTTGGGTCCATATCGCTCTATTTCCATCCTATTCATGTATTGGTCAAGATGCCCCTTAAATGTCACTATCGTCCCTGCTTCCACCACCTCCTCCGGTAGCGAGTTCCAGGCACCCACTACCCTCTGTGTAAAAAAACTTGCCTCGTACATCTCCTCTGAACCTTGCCCCTCGCACCACTTTCCAAGCCATGGGGACATTCAACTCTTGGCCAGATTATTTCTGCGACCCACATCCTCCTTAGAACATAGAACAGTACAGCACAGTACAGGCCCTTCAGCCACGATGTTGTGCCGACCATTTATCCTAATCTAAGATCAACCTAACCTGTCTAAGAGTCACTTAAATGTCCCTAATGACTCTGACTCCACCACCTCTGCTGGTGGTACAGAGTTAAGCTATTCAGTGCAACAAAATCACAACATTGAGCTGTAACTTTCTCTCTCTTACTGTGGAATAGGATTTCACCATTATTATGGAAGGGGCCAGTGGCTTGCAAATCACCTCAGAAATGTCACCTAAAATTATACCAATATTTGATCTGTTTTTAATGTTCTTCATGTGCATTCCATACACCCACCACTCTCTGTGTAAATAACCTACCTCTGACATCTCCCCTATACCTTCCTCCAATCACCTTAAAATTATGTCCCCTCGTGACAGCCATTTCCACCCTGGGGAAAAGTCTCTGGCTATCCACTCTATCCATGCCTCTCATCACCTTGTACACCTCGATCAAGTCACCTCTCTGCCTTCGTCGCTCCAGTGAGAAAAGCCCTAGTTCCCTCAACCTTTCTTCATTAGACATGCCCTCCAGTCTAGACAGCATCCTGGTAAATCTCCTCTGTCCCCTCTCCAAAGCATCCACATCCTTCCTGTAATGAGGTGACCAGAACTGGACACAATATTTGTTGTTTTCTGTTGTAACCATTTTCACATCGTCTGAACCCATCATTTGTCATTTTACCTGATCCATTATCATCCCATTTTGCCTGGCACTCTCATCACTTTTGCCATTCAATCCTCCTGTCAGACACCATAAAACCATCAGCTAAAGGAGCAGAATTAGACCATTTGGCCCGTCGGGTCTGCTCCGCCATTCTATCATGGCTGATATGTTCCTCACCCCCATTCTCCTGCCTTCACCACGTAACCTCTGATCCCCTTATGTTATAACCTGCCTGCTTACCATTGGCTGGGGACTAATGACAATCCCACAATTCTGTGGGAGTATGTGCTTCCCCAATGAGGGGGGGCGGAGAAACCATTAGTAAACTCCAAGTATAAATAAAGCTGGCCAGTTTAGGAACCAGCAGGAAGGAGTGTGCAGCAAGGGAAGTTGCTGCTGCTGTTATATATATATATGTTATTGTAAATAAATGTTATTACTTTGTATCCTTAAACTCGTGCTGGATTCTTCGTGGCCCTTACAAAACCTTATTAATCAAGAACCTATCTATCTCTATCTTAAAGAGACTTGATAACTTGGTCTCCACAGATCCATCACCCTCTGGCTGAAAAATATTCCTCCTCATATCAGTTTTAATGGTTCGTCCCTTCAGTCTGATGTTGCACCCTTAGGTTCTAGTTTTACCTACTAGTGGAAACATCTTCTCCATGTCCACTCTATCTAGGCCTCTCACTATTCTGTACGTTTCAATGAGATCCCCCCATATCCTTCTAAACACCATCAAGTACAGACACAGAGTCTTCAACCGCTCTTCGTATGAACTCTATATCATCCTATCATAAATCTCCCCTTCTGTTCTTTCCTGCATTCAAACCCTCCCTTCTCCCTGCCTTTGAATATCCATTGCATCTCCAACTCTCCACAAATCTGATGAAAGGTCACCCACCCAAAACAATAACACTGGGCATGATCTAATTTAAAAAAAAAACAGTCTGTTCTAGTTGGGATTAGCGGGGTCATTCCCGGTCCTACATGTGTCGGGTATGACCCCGTTGTCTAACGGCACTCTGTTTTTTTTAGTGCCATGTTGGGGAACGCTCCCCCCGAGGTTGCACTCAGCATCATTTCCTGCACTGAGGAGCTCCGCTCATTAGAGTTCCTCTGTGCAGAAAGAGGTCAACCACCAGACAAAACCCCTCAGACCCCCACCAATGCCCCAGCTCACCTATAAGGTGGTCATCAGCCCCCACCCCACCTGCACCCACTTCACACGGGCAGGGCATCCCCAGGCCCGATCCCAGCATGGACAAAATGCCAGTCTGGCAGTGTCATCTGGGTACACTGGCAGTACCACCTGGGTGCCATCCTGCCCGGAGGCTGACCACCCAGGGTGTCCGACTGCCTGGGAGACACCCGCAGGTATCATTTCCCGTTGGGACCAGTACTGAACGGTGCCCGACTGGGGTCTCCTCAGTGAGGCCGGTAGATGGTGGGCAGCTGTTAGATCCGGCGTGAGCACGGCTAAGTGGGTTCTTGAACTCACTTAGCCGTGCAAGAATGCATCCCTCCTACAGTTTGCGATATCTTGCAAGATCTGGTTAGTCTCGTGAGGTGTAACGGCCATCGGGAATCCTGGGAGAGGCCTCCTCTGGGATCTACCGGCCAGGCCGCACCCCGGTTCCAGCATAATCGGCTGGTAGAGTGCACCGTTTCTCTCTTCACAGCTGCTGTTGCATATTAGAATCCGCAGAATCCCTGCAGTGCAGAAGGAAGCCATTTGGCACATGGAAACTGAACCACTCGGACACAGGGAGAAAGTGCAAACTCCTCACAGACAGTCACCCAAGGTGGGAATTGAACCGGTGTCCCTGTCACAATGAGGCAGCAGTGCTAACCATGGTACCACCGTGCCAGCAGTTTCTGTTTCCATTTCCAGCATCCATTACATTTTTAAGTTATTCAGTATGTTTGCTGAAGCGCAGACATGCAGGTTTTGGTGTTCGTGGGGAATTCTTTCATCCACTTCAGTTGTTTTGAAGTTTCTGCTCTGTGTGAACAGCTCACCTCACAGAATTTGCAGAGAATCCAAAAATATTGTCAACTCCAATGAAAGCCTTGACATAATGAAAGAGGCGAGGAAGACAGATGATCCTGCATGATCTCATTTTCAAGGAGTGTTGACGTTTGCACTAGAATTTAGCAAGGTCACATAAATAGGCCAGATACATCAGGAAAGGATGAATAAAAAATACTCTGAAAGTCACGGCTAATTGCTGATCAGCAGCGGGCACCGTTCCATGCTGCTGTGCCATTAAAGGCAGTGGTAGAGACAGCTGATGCCTGAGAAATTTTATTTTTAATTTAATTTCTCAATCAGTAGGTTCTTTCCCATATTCAAAGCATGTGAGATGGCATGCTTAGTGGCCATGGAGAACAGAACAACAGGGCTGGACTGTTTCCGACATCCAGTTCAGTCCAAATTTTAATGCAGCACTTTGGGTTAAGCCTTTAGGGTGGGATTGTCCTGTAGGATTTGGTGACTGCAGAACCAAACCCTAATAAGAATGAATTCCCTCGAAAGCGAAAAGAAAAGGGGGGGGGTGGGGGGGGACATAGTAAGCTGATCACCTCAGCAAGAGTACTGTCGACCTGTTAGAACAATCATGTACATGCTCTCCTTGCTTGGGAGGTGGATTCATCACTGATAGGGCAGCACGGTAGCCTTGTGGATAGCACAATTGCTTCACAGCTCCAGGGTCCCAGGTTCGATTCCAGCTTGGGTCACTGTCTGTGCGGAGTCTGCACATCCTCCCCGTGTGTGCGTGGGTTTCCTCCGGGTGCTCCGGTTTCCTCCCACAGTCCAAAGATGTGCAGGTTAGGTGGATTGGCCATGATAAATTGCCCTTAGTGTCCAAAATTGCCCTTAGTGTTGGGTGGGGTTACTGGGTTATGGGGATAGGGTGGCGGTGTTGACCTTGGGTAGGGTGCTCTTTCCAAGAGCCGGTGCAGACTCGATGGGCCGAATGGCCTCCTTCTGCACTGTAAATTCTATGATAATCTATGATAGGAGAAACTTTAGTTTCATCGTAAATAAATTCTCAAAGTTTACCTCTTTAACTTTGGCTCCCTGGCATCTGGAACAGTGCAACCAGTGACTGGGAATATCAGCCATCTAGGTGACGAAACAGATACATGACAGCATAAAGCCAGGTAAAACATAATCCCCTTTACGTTATCAACAAACCGGACTACCAGAATTGGACTTCAACCAGATGGTTATTATGTTGTTTATTGCTGTGATAATCCTCACGAGGACCACGGGGGTATCAATGATTGATCTCCTCATGGGATATGTAGAGTACAGGTTCCCGTGCTGAGCGGGTGGAGGCCAGCCCTGCTGGGGCTCATCATCAGGCTATTTAAATGTAACTCCCAAAGCCGGACCGGCAGTTCCTGATAGCCCTGGGCTGGGACGTTTGTTTTGTGTGACGTGGTAGCGGCTTTACTTTCAGATTAAAATAAACTAGTTTGGCCTCTCACTCCGTGCCTCCTGGAACTATTACAAGTGCAAAAGTAAGTTTAGATCATACAGATAGTTTAGCGGGCTGGGCTACCTTTGATGATGTGGATAGATTGTTTAAATTACATGTGGTCTCTGTGCCTGAGTTACTGTTACTTGGAACACGCAATCTTCTGCTTAGAGGGACCCCACTCTCCCAATCTGCCGACTAGAGTCCTTTCATGAAACTTAAGGAAATTAATACTTAGTAACTGGCAATGCTCTATGAATGAAATGAAAGTGATGATTCTGTTACATTCATCAGTTTAATCGTTGGATAGCTTTACAATAACGTGATCCCTTTGGATGCAAGTCCAGCGCTGATCTTTCTCCAATAGAATCCCACATTTTGAGATTATGAATTTCTAAAACTTTCTCCCCAAACATTCTTAAAGAGACCAATGAATGAGAAATAATCACATGTGTAAATTGCCTCAGTGTCACAACTTTCAGACAGCTTTAATTTTGGAATTAGGGAGCAAGAAGGTAATTAAAACAGTTAAAGCTGCCGTCTGGTATTTTAGAGCCATAGAATTCCTACAGTGCAGAAGAAGGCCATTCGGCTCATCAAGTCTGCACCGACCCTCTGAAAGGCCCACTCTCCCACCCTATCCCCGTAACCCCACCTAATCTACACATCTTTGCACACAAAGGGGCAAATAAGCATGGTCAATCCACCTAATGTGCCATGTTTGGACACTAAGGGGCAATTTAGCATGGCCAATCCACCTAACCTGCACATCTTTGGACTGAGGGAGGAAACCGGAGCACCCGGAGGAAACTCACGCAGACATGTGTAGAAAGTGCAAACTCCACACAGTCACCCAAGGTTGGAATTGAACCTGGGTCCCTGGCGCTGTGAGGCAGCAGTGCTAACCATAAGAACATAGTAATAAGTCTTACAACAAACAGTAGGTTAAAGTCCAACAGGTTTGTTTTGAATCCCTAGCTGTTGGACTTTAAACTGATGTTGTAAAACATCTTACTGTGCCCACCCCAGTCCAACGCCGGCATCCCCATATCATAGGAATATAGGAATTAGGAGCAGAAGTAGGCAATTCAGCCCTTCGAGCCTGCTCCACCATTCAATCAGATCATGGCTGATCTCTTCCTGGTCTCAAATCTACCTCCTTACCTATTCCCCATATCCCTTTAACCTGCTTTTTAAAATCAGAAATATATTTATCTCCTTGAAACCATTTGATGACTCAGATTCCACCACACTATGGGGCAGGAAGTTCCACAAATTCACCACCTTCTGCGAGAAGTAGTTCCTCCTCATCTCAGTTCAAAATCTACCGCCTCTCAACCGATATCTGTCATCTCTCGTTCCACTGTGCCGCCCAAATTTGAATTATTATGCAAACCTTTATTTCATCATGGAGTCTTTAGCACTCAAAGTGCAAGTTTGTGCTTGCAGGATGTTGGTTGAGGGTACAGGGCCACACTAACTGATTGGCCCTCTGTGTAGCTCCGGCAACCAAAATACATCTCTTGATGGGAAAGAGTAAATTCAATTTACGCGCAGGGAAAAGCTCCTTCTGACTGTGTTTGTGGAAGTGAAGATACTGATTTGTTACTGTAATAATAGCAGCTTTTATCCCATCTATATTTCATAGCAACAGAGGTGTACGAGTCGGAGAACTGCTGATAGTTGTTTCGCAATGACATGTTTCTTATTGATTGTTAGTCATTCTACTCCTTTAGAGCAGCTGGCTTGACTTACAGTTAAGTGTGACTTACTTCCCATCAGGTAATCTATTCAAACATTTATTAGAGCATTATTCATTTTCCTGCATGTGTTGTTAGGGCTCAGATTTTTTTTGTTTGACACTCTATTTTGGGTAGTATTTTCATTAATGTTCCGACAATGCAGCAGTAACTGCATTACAAAAGGATGTCATTTACTCTAATCCATTTGGGAACATCATGAGGTTGTGAAAAGCACTGTATAAATCTAAGCCTCCCTTTCTTTAAGGGTCGATTTGGAACAAATGAAACACAAAATGTATCGAGTTTGTACTGAGTATTGTTTGCTCACATTCATGACTAGTATTATGGCTACATTTTATGCATGAGAGCATGATACCAATCATCGGAGGTATACAGGTGAAGAATTGAACAGCAGGTTGGACAAAGGATAAGTGTACTAGGATCTGTGAATAAAATAAGGGAAGGTCTCGGAGTTCTAGAGTCTGCATATTTAAAATTTCCTCCATGTGTTTGTATATTCTACAGGCATTTACTGTAGAGATATTTTTGTGCATTGCACTGTCTCCAGCCACTGTGTTTGAGGAGATTGTGGTGCCTATCATTAAGTTTGCCACATGTCTCCCTCTTCCCCCCGGTGTTTATACACACAAGAAAACATTAGCTCCATAAATTCCCTTTGTTTGGAAAAGGACTGAAAGTTTTACAGATAAGGATTGGCATAGAATAAGCAGACATTCGATGAAGCCTGATCATTCCTGGAGGGCTAGAATCATGGATTCCATTTGCGGAATGCATCTGGCCAGAGTTACAAGAATGGATTAATATCCTGGAGTTTTGCATGATTACTTTTAAGGGCTGAGAATAAATCTCGATGATTTGTCACGAGATTAGCGGATGCCATGAGTTGGGTACAGCAGAATCCATGAGAGAGCAAATTGTTCATAGAAACTGAAGTTTTAGCGCAGGAGGAAAGCATTGGCCTTTATTACTTATTAAATCCCCTCTTGGGTGCTGACTTCACAATGGCCCATTTCTGTGCTCTCTCCCTAAACTAATCCCATTTCTCTGTGTTCTGCGTCTATCTTTTCCATTCCTCGCAGTAATTATCCAATCGCTTTTTAAATTCTGTATTCAGTAAACATCAATCACCATTTGTGGCAAAGCATTCCACGTTCCTCTAGCTGTGTAAAGACACGTCTTCTAGCTGCCCCCTTTGGATGCGATCTTCCGGCCTCGTTACACTCGCGCTCACGTGTAACGATGCCGTTGAATAGCAGGGGAGGCCAAAAGTGGAAACCGCGGCAGGCGGCAAACAGCTTGCGATGCAACCGGCCTGCTGCCGTAGTTAAATTCGGAATCTCGCCATAGCGTGGCGAGAAACCAATTATCACCACTTAAGTCCCATTTCCATGCAATTAAAGAGAGCCACCCGTCATCAAATGTCCTTCTGTCATTCACCGGCCTCCCCAGCAAGTGCTCACGCTGGCTTCGATTGGTACTCCTTTTGACAAACGTGAACCTGGCGGAAGGGTTTCTGTGGGGAGCCGAGGAGCGGAGTAGTAATCTTTGCTCAGAGGCAAAGAGACCGGGAGTGCTGGACTTGCCACCCCAGTGCTCGGCAGGGGGTAGGAAATCCTCCGCAGGGGTGGGCCGCCATAGGAGGGTGGGGGGGGGGGAGGCACTGGGGGAGCAATCGCTCGCAGCACCACCATGCAAACCTCTGGATCCCAACCCCATTCTGGTGGCAACCCCTGACCCTGGCCCATCTGCCCCACCGATCACACATAACCCCTACCGACTGCTGAGGTCTTGGCTGCGGGCTGAAGGTAATCGCTAATAGAGACTTGGCCATCATGGTTAAGTGAGTAATTGACACATGCCTGGTGGGTTCGGTGGGTAGGTGGGCCATGTTGCTTGTGGGAGTCATTGCCTAGCATTCTAATCGTACCTTGATGCCTGGACACTGTGTGGGAGTCACCACCACACTGCCCGAGCTGACTGCTGCTGTCACCTTATACCAGACAGCACTGGCTGCCTTGTGGCTCACTCCCCGGGACCCTTGGGCGAACAGGGGGTCCCTCCTGGCCTCTACCGCGTCCAGGTTAGCATCCCCCTATCTTGGGGCAGTCTCCTCGGCGCCATTGTCGCGAGCTGGCTGGGGTTGGCTGACCAAGTGCAGCTTAAGTGCTGCTCGACTTTGTTAGCAGTGGACAAGCGAGCACGTCCTGGCGAATCAGCTGGCAAGCTGGCATTGAGGGGAAAAAAATGACCCAGAGGGTGATGAGAATCTGGAATGCATTGCCTGGGAAGGTAGTGGAGGCTGGAAAACTCACAGCTGTTAAAAAGCACTTGGAAGACACTTGAAACACCATCACATCCAAGGATATGGGACAAGTGCTGGTAACTGGGATTAGCACGAGATTAGGGGCAATTATTGTTGGTGCAGACGTGATGGGCCGAAGGGCCTTTTCTGCGCTGTATGACTCTATGGCTCATAGGGCACTGTATCTTGGTTCAAAAGACTACTACTCTCCTGTTTCTCACTTCCTCAGATTTTTTTCTCCTGCCTGTGGGAAACAGCCCTTCAATTTACTCCCTTTGCTCCCCCTACAGGACCTCGTGGCTGCTGCAGCCTCTGGAATCAGTGTAGAACTCAGCTACTCTGACCTCTGACAAGGTCCCTTTTTCTAGAAATTCTTCCTTAGAGAGAGCGCATTACACCCACACTCTCGAATTGTTCAGGAAGTCTGCAAGGGAGATACTAATTCTGCGGCTAATTTAATGGGCTGCACTAAATCCCACTACTGAATCAGACACTTCCCCGACCAGTTACTCCACATTCCCCCACTGAGAAAGAGCATTTGTAACCTCTTCCTCTAACTGCAGCAGGGGCTGACACATGCAGGACCTAAAAGATGCCCTGCAGCCAAGCCATGGTTTCAACAGCCGTTTCCAAACCTGCAATCCATACCGCCTGGAAGGATGAGCGCAGCAAGCATATGACTTGGAAATGTATCACCATCGCTTCACTGTCGCTGGGTCAAAATCTTGAACTGCCTCCGAAGAAGCATCGTAGATGCACCTGCACCACACAGACCGCAGCGATTCAAGAAGCGGCTCAACTTCTAGAGGGCAATTAGGGATTGGCAATAACTGTTGGCCCTGGCAGAGACATCCATAGCCTGTGAATGAAAAACTAAGTTAAGGCAGAATTAAATCCAGCCTTTAATGTGCTGTTTGCCATTATTCTGTGCAGTTTGCAGAAATGCGATTTATTCTGTGTGGAATCTTTTTGCAGAATAACTCCAATCAATGCCTGTCTCCAGTATGATAATTTGAC
The DNA here is from genome assembly GCF_047496885.1 of Scyliorhinus torazame. Lineage (NCBI taxonomy): Eukaryota > Metazoa > Chordata > Chondrichthyes > Carcharhiniformes > Scyliorhinidae > Scyliorhinus > Scyliorhinus torazame. The sequence continues at coordinate 43,577,091 of NC_092714.1, read as the reverse complement.
CTAATCAATGAGTCCCGGAACTGTGCAGTTCAGTCTGCTGAATGTAATGGGGCGTTTTATTCCCAGCTCAGCTGACTCAGTTGTAATATTGTTAAGTAATTCAATTACTCGAGTGAAGAAACTTTCTTGTGCGGTTATTTCATTTACTATTTGTGATGCTTCGAATAAACCAATGAAAAGTAACTTGGGGCCTGCCTCCTCGCCCTGCCCCTGACAGTGGGAGACAATGGCAAACCATAGCTGGCAAAAAGCAAACTGCGAAGAAAACAGCTCAGGGTGAAGCATCAGCAGATACTGGGGGGGGGGAGGGGGAATTCTCTGACCTCCCCGCAGCGTCTTTCTCACGGTGAGGAGCCAGCCCGCCATTTGCCTGCTCCAGCCGCTGTCAATGGGATTTCCTATTGATTCCACCCCACACTTCTGGGAAACCCACGAGTGCGCCATCGGCGGGATCCTCAGATCCCGCCGCCAGCGTGAACAGCCTGAGAATTCTGACTCATGAGTCAAAGACTTTCCATCAAGTACAGCAGATACATCACGAGCGGGATTCTCCGACTCCCTGCCAGGTCGGAGAGTCGCCGGGGGCTGGCGTGAATCCCGCCCCCGGCGGTTGCCGAATTCTCCGGCACCGGAGATTCGGCGGGGGCGGGAATCGCGCCACGCCGGTTGGCAGGCCCCCCCCCCCCCCGGCGATTCTCCAGCCCGGATGGGCCGAAGTCCCGCTGTTAGAGTGCCTGTCCCACCGGCGTGGATTAAACCACCTCTCTTACCGGCGGGACAAGGCGGCGCGGGCGGGCTCCGGGGTCCTGGGGGGGGGCGCGGGGTCATCTGGCCCCGGGGGGTGCCCCCACGGTGGCCTGGCCCGCGATCGGGGCCCACCGATCCGCGGGCGGGCCTGTGCTGTGGGGGCACTCTTTTCCTTCCGCCTTCGCCACGGTCTCCACCATGGCGGAGGCGGAAGAGACTCCCTCCACTGCACATGCGTGGGGATGCCGTGACGGCCGCTGATGCTCCCGCGCATGCGCCGCCCTGCAATGTCATTTCCGCACCAGCTGGCGGGGCACCAAAGGCCTTTCCCACCAGCTGGCGGGGCGGAAATCAGTCCGGCGCGGGCCTAGCCCCTCAAGGTTAGGGCTCGGCTGCTCAATGGGCGGAGGATTCCGCACCTTTGGGGCGGCGCGATGTCGGACTGATTTGCGCCGTTTTTGGCGGCGGTCGGCGGACATCGCGCCGATTAAGGAGAATTTTGCCCCACATCTGGGGCGGGATTCTCCGACTCCCCGCCGGGTCGGAGAATCGCCGGGGGGGCGGCGTGAATCCCTCCCCCATTGGCTGCTGAAATCTCCGGCGCCAGGGATTTGGCGGGGGCAGAAATGGTGCCGCGCCGGTCGGCGGCCGCAGGCAGCGCCCCCCCCCCCCCCGGCGATTCTCCGGCCCGCGATGGGCCGAGTGGCCGCCCGTTTTCGGCCGGTCCCGCCAGCGTAAATTAGGGTAAGTATTTACTGGCGGGACCCAACTGAGCGGACGGCCTCCGGGGTCCTCGGGGGGGGGGGGGGGCGCGGGGGGATCTAGTTCCAGGAGCTGCCCCCACGGTGTCCTGGCCCGCAATCGGGGCCACCGATCCGTGGGCGGGCCTGTGCCGTGGGGCACTCTGTTTTTCTGCGTCAGCTGCTGTGGTCCTCTGCCGTGGCCAATGCAGAGATGAACCACCCCTGCGCATGCGCTGGGATGATGTCAGCACATGCTGGCGCTCCCGTGCATGCACCAACTCGCGCCGGCCAGCAGAGGCCCTTTGGCGCCGGTTGGCGTGGCGCCAAGCCCCTCCCCCGTCGGCCGGCGCGGCCAAACCACCCTGGCACCGGCCTAGTCCCTGAAGTTGTGGAGGATTCCGCACCTTTGGGGTGGCCCGATGCCGGAGTGGTTCATGCCACTTCTTGGCGCCGGAGTTGCCTGCCTACCGATCTACGCAGAATCCTGCCCCATATATATGTATATAGTTAATATATATATATATAAATAGTATGTATATATATATATATATATATATATATATATAATAGCAACTTTTATGAGGTAGATTTTCCAGTCCCACCTGTGACATTATAGAAATGTACAGCATGTGAAGAGTTAATGTCATGTTACAATTAGCCACTAGATGGAGCTAAGGGCAATACTATAAAAGGCACTGACTCTTCCGCTTTTGGGCGAGATTGGAATAGAGGAGAGGAGACTGGAGTGAAGTGCATAGTAGAGCTAGAGAGAATAGAATATAGTTACAGTTAGAGTATAGAGATAGTGTTAGTGAGTGTAGTTTAATATAATCTATTTGTTTACTGTAGGAATAAGTGTCAAACTTTAATTTAAGGAGTATAAATAAATTTAGCTTCGTTGATGAACCTAGCTTCAAGTGTCTTTGTGAACACTACGCTTTCCATCCTGGCGACAACCTCACAAGAATCACCACACCACCTGCCACTGGAATCGTATTGGGATGGGCGGACAATTCCACAGACAATCGAAAGGTCTTAGGGCAGGAATTTCAGGTCCGGGGGCAGTCAGGTCTGGAAAATCCCACCCTATGACCTCAGTAAATCCCAAAGTGCATGCACGCGCCACGGACTAAGGATTATATGGCCTCCCCATGGCGGATTTTCCTGTGGACGATGCAATGAGACATTGGCCACTGGCAGGATCTTCTGTTCCCACTGAAGTCTATGGGCTTTTACGTGCTTCACCCGCCCCACCACCGGGGAACCCGCCGCCAGGGGTCAACTTTGGCGGGGCTGGAAGATCCCACTGGCAGGAGGGGCCGGTAAATCCCGCCATCTATGTAACGTAAAGAAAGACTAAAATAATAAAGCAGGCTATTTGAGAAAAGCGTAAAGCACCAGAAAATCAAAAATATTTAGAAGAGTCATGACTGTTCTGTACAGAACAGATCTGAAAAACAATTGAGAGATTCATTTTGCAAAGTTTGTGTTGCATCTAAAAGAATTATGAAAGAGAAATAAATGGACTTGGAAACATTCTCAACATTGGTCAGATCTCATTGCTGAGTTACTGGAACAACGCGGAATGTATTAGGTCACCACATCTTAAACATTCCAGTTTAATCCCCGCCTAAGCACTGACTTTTTTCGCTCTCTTCCTTGCTACTTTTCACCATTTCACCATTGACAGAGCTTGCTCAGACCGACCGCCATAATCGCATTATCTTTTGCACTTTGACCTTGGGGAACTTTAAGCAAAGTAATAAATAGTGGGGCTGGCCTTGCCACTGTGCAGTTAAAACAAATGGGCTAACAATCCTGCAGCGGTCATAGGTCAATCCCATACTCCGAAAAGCAGCAGTTCAGGGCAGAAAGCAGGAAAATAACTGGGAAAAGCGGATGGAGTATTGGCTAATAGGTTTCTTGTGTGAAATTAGTATGGGGCAAATCCCCTGTCCTTTATGATTTGAATCATTCATTGCCTGACACAGCTAAGCTATTAATTTTGTACAAACCCCATTGCTATTATAAACCTTGACCCTTTAGCATTGGTGTCTGATCTGAAGGGCAGGACATCACCAGAATTGGTTCTAGGTCCTAAATCATAACCCTTGAATTTCGAAGCTAAAAATGCAGAGCTTCTGAGAGTAACAATATATTGTTAGTAATTATAGCAAAATGCAAGGCTGGTGTCTTTGCAGCAGTTTAACCATGCAGTCTGTAATTTTAAACATGGCAAAGCTGCCCGAGATTTCTTTCTTTCAATTTTGCGTAATAGAAGCAAGTATTTTTATTCTGTGGCTTCTATAGATTGCTTTTTTCAATCAAAACACCTTATTAATGGTGGCAGGTTTCAGCAAAGCTGACTCCTGCACATCAGGTGAATAAGAACCATTAGCATCAAGCCATTCTCACAACAAACGTGCCAAATTGGCCAGAGCTCCTGTCACCAGATAGTCAATCATTGTCAAACCTTGAGAAAGAGCACGGGGAATTGCTACATTCAATCGCGTGCACTGGCCTCACAATCCGCAGTGAAGGCTGTAACTTTAATGCTTAAATTTTACTTTACGTAAATTATTCAGAAGCATCTTTTCTTTTCAATTTAATGCTTTTCACATTTTTCCCTTTCTAGTAAAAACAAAGGGGTTTGGGCACTGCGATTGTTGAAGAGTCAAAGCACAACAATTAATGGTCACTCAAAATGAAGAACCTTATTTTTCTTTCGGTTTCCTTTCTCCTGCTTCCATCTTTCCATCTTTCTCCACGCCCTCGAATCATTTTCCAGCTATTAACTCTTCGACTCCAGGAGTAACTCTGCATCGTTCTATGATGCAGAACTACAATTGACTCTGGCTGAATCATGTCCTGTTTGTGGTCAAAGCCAATTTTCTTCTCTCCTGTAACATCTGGACTGCAACATATGCAAACATTTTTCACAATGCAATCAAATCAGAAATCCTGCAGCAGGCTAATATTTGGCATTCTCGATGGGATAAAACTGAAGACCGTATCAGCATTGCATTAAGATTTTTCAAAGGACAATAAGATCCGATTGTCGATAATGTTGTTCCAGAACAAATCTAAAGTAAAACAAATTTGCAAATGATGGAAATCTTCCTTAAAAACAGAAAATACTAAAAAGACATTGAAGTCTATCTGTGCACTTTCTGTTTTAATTTCACATTTCCTGCTTTTGTAGTTTCTTTATATACCGTTTGATTCATTGCCGTTTCTTTTCTAGGAATGCTAGCCTCAGAAAGATTTCAATTACTCTTTGTTGTGATTTTCATTGATATCTAATAATAATCGCTTATTGTCACAAACAGGCTTCAATGAAGTTACTGCGAAAAGCCCCTAGTCGCCACATTCCGGCACTTGTTCGGGGAGGCCGGTACGGGAAGCTTTTACTCTATTCACCATCACTGGTGTTCCTTTCCCTTTTTTTGTTTGTTTGTTACTTTTTATTTGTTGTTCTCTTGCACCTTTGTTTCGTTCTACACAATATATCTTGGGCAAAATTCTCCGGAAACGGCGCGATGTCCGCCGACTGGCGCCCAAAACGGCGCAAATCAGACAGGCATCGCGTCGCCCCAAAGGTGCGGAATGCTCCGCATCTTTGGGGGCTGAGCCCCAACCTTAAGGGGCTAGGTCGGCGCCGGACGAATTTCCGCCCCGCCAGCTGGCGGAAAAGGCCTTTGGTGCCCCGGCACCTGGCACGGAAATGACATCTCCGGGCGGCGCATGCGCGGGAGCGTTAGCGGCCGCTGACAGCATTCCCGCGCATGCGCAGTGGAGAGAGTCTCTTACGCCACCGCCATGGTCGGAAGGGAAAGAGTGCCCCCACGGCACAGGCCCGCCCACGGATCGGTGGGCCCCGATCGTGGGCCAGGCCACCGTGGGGGCACTCCCCGGGGCCAGATCGCCCCGCGCCCCCCCAGGACCCCGGAGCCCGCCCGCGCCGCCTTGTCCCGCCGGTAAGGTAGATAGTTTAATTTACGCCGGCGGGACAGGCATTTTAGCAGCGGGACTTCGGCCCATCCGGGCCAGAGAATCACGTGGGGGGGGGCCGCCAACCGGCGCGGCGCGATTCCCGCCCCCGCCGAATCTCCGGTGCCGGAGACTTCGGCAACCGGCGGGGGCGGGATTCACGCCAGCCCCCGGCGATTCTCCGACCCGGCGGGGGGTCGGAGAATCTCGCCCCTTATCTTTCTCGTTCAAAGCGCCTACACCTAAAACTTGTATTTTCCTTTTTAAGATATTGCATTTCCAGCATTTTTTCGTACTGAACATTTTACAGCTGCCACTTAGAAGTTACCCAAACTTGCTCTGGTGTAATGCATCCGATATCTTTTTCTTCTACTCCTTTCTGCACTTGACTTTCACTTGGGTTCCTCCTCGCAGTGGCAGGATCAGGACCCAATGACTCACCCTGTAGGAGAACCACAATACCCGACAGTTCTGTAGCTGCCAGGCTGAGCACATTTCAGCTCCATGCTCCTTTTTGCCTGAAGTCCAACCCAATGCCACGTAAGGGGACAGGACCTGCAACTTAATTGTCTTGGCATTCCAGGTGATCAAGGAACTGCAAATAAGTGGATGAAGAACTGATTCAAAGTATGCTTTAAAATGATTTGTAGCCAGGACACATGGGGCTGGATTCTCCGATTTTCAGGCTAAGTCCTGACGCCGGCATGGGAACGGTTGCGTTTTACGACCGAAAATGCAGTGCAAAACGGCTACCGGTCCTCCGTCTGGTGGGGGGCTAGCAGGCAGGCAGCATAGAGCACCTGGCTCTAGCTGCTGATATGGTTGGAGAATTGCCGGGACCGTGGCCGCGCATGCGCACCGTGGTGGCCTGCAGAGGTTGCACCGTGCAACGTGGCACCGGCCGCGCGCGGACTGGTCTGCCAAATAATGCCCCCCCCCCTTTGGCCGGCTCGCGACCCCCCAGACCACTCCCCAACAGCGCTCCAGCCTCTTCCAAAGTCCCCCCTGCCCGTGAATCCGCTCTCCCCCGACTGTGGTGGCTTGAACTGAGTCCGCAGCCGCCACGCCAAGTTCCCGACAATTAATAGCACACGCGACCGATGCCGCCGGGAACTCGGCCGGTCAGGGGCGGGAGCATCGGGGGGGAGGGCCTCAGGTCCTCCTGTGGTACACCGCTTTGGAGCATCGCAAAAGTGGCGCCACCCCCGATTTCAGCGCGAACGTTGATTCTCCAGCTGATCGCCGAACGCAATCCCGCCCATGATATATTAAATTGATATTTAAGTTTTTCTTTAAAAAATCCTTTCGGACTTTCTTCATGGTAAAAGCCGGTTTTTGCATTAAATTCATTCCAAAACGCATATTCAAAGGCACATGTTTTGTACCATTTTTGTGATTTGTGATCCCACACAGCATGCACCGGCTTGTCCTCGAACAACTGCACGAAGGCCATCTCGGAGTTGAAAAGTGCAGGCGGAGGGCCCGAGAAGCTGTGTACTGGCCGGGCATCAGCGACGACATCGCCAACATGGTGCTCAACTGCCCCACCTGCCAAAGGTTTCAGCTGGCGCAGCCCACTGAGACCCTTCAGGCCCATGAGTTGGTCACGTCCCCCTGGGCGAAGGTGGGCGTGGACCTCTTTCATGCGCTGGGCAGGGACTACATTAGTCTGATTGACTACTTCTCAAATTATCGCCTGCACGACACGACGTCATCAGCTGTCATCCGGGCATGCAAAGAAACCTTTCCTCGCCATTTAATTCCGCTTACCGTCATGTCTGACAACGGGCCTTGCTTTGCGAGCCAAGAATGGTCTTCCTTTGCCGCTTCATACAACTTCACACACGTGACGTCCAGTCCCTTGCATCCTCAGTCGAATGACAAGGTGGAAAAGGGCGTCCACATTGTGAAGCGGCTCCTCTGCAAGGCTGCTGATGCCGGATCTGACTTCTATTTAGCCTTAGACCATAAGACCATAAGACATAGGAGCGGAAGTAAGGCCATTCGGCCCATCGAGTCCACTCCGCCATTCAATTCATGGCTGATTTCAACTCCATTTACCCGCTCTCTCTCCATAGCCCTTAATTCCTCGAGAAATCAAGAATGTATCAACTTCTGTCTTAAAGACACTCAACATCCCGGCCTCCACCGCCCTCTGTGGCAATGAATTCCACAGACCCACCACTCTCTGGCTGAAGAAATTTCTCCTTATCTCTGTTCTAAAGTGACTCCCTTTTATTCTAAGGCTGTGCCCCCGGGTCCTAGTCTCCCCTTCTAATGGAAACAACTTCCCTACGTCCACCCTATCTAAGCCATTCATTATCTTGTAAGTATCTATTAGACCTCCCCTCAACCTCCTAAACTCCAATGAATATAATCCCAGGATCCTCAGACGTTCATCGTATGTTAGGCCTACCATTCCTGGGATCATCCGTGTGAATCTCCGCTGGACCCGCTCCAGTGCCAGTATGTCCTTCCTGAGGTGTGGGGCCCAAAATTGCTCACAGTATTCTAAATGGGGCCTAACTAATGCTTTATAAAGCTTCAGAAGTACATCCCTGCTTTTATATTCCAAGCCTCTTGAGATGAATGACAACATTGCATTTGCTTTCTTAATTACGGACTCAACCTGCAAGTTTACCTTTAGAGAATCCTGGACTAGGACTCCCATGTCCCTTTGCACTTCAGCATTATGAATTTTGTCACCGTTTAGAAAATAGTCTATGCCTCTATTCTTTTTTCCAAAGTGCAAGACCTCTTGCCCACGTTGAATTTCATCAGCCATTTCTTGGACCACTCTCCTAAACTGTCTAAATCTTTCTGCAGCCTCCCCACCTCCTCCATACTACCTGCCCCTCCACCTATCTTTGTATCATCGGCAAACTTAGCCAGAATGCCCCCAGTCCCGTCATCTAGGTCGTTAATATATAAAGAGAACAGCTGTGGCCCCAACACTGAACCCTGCGGGACACCACTCGTCACCGGTTGCCATTCCGAAAAAGAACCTTTTATCCCAACTCTCTGCCTTCTGCCTGACAGCCAATCGTCAATCCATGTTAGTACCTTGCCTCGAATACCATGGGCCCTTATTTTACTCAGCAGTCTCCCGTGAGGCACCTTATCAAAGGTCTTTTGGAAGTCAAGATAGATAACATCCATTGGCTCTCCTTGGTCGAACCTATGTGTTATCTCTTCACATGTGTTCCCTCTTGAACAGGGGGGTTACAACAGCGATTTTCCAATCCTCTGGGACTTTCCCGGACTCCAGTGACTTTTGAAAGATCATAACTAATGCCTCCACTATTTCTTCAGCTATCTCCTTTAGAACTCTAGGATGTAGTCCATCTGGGCCCGGAGATTTATCAATTTTTAGACCTCTTAGTTTCTCTAGCACTTTCTCCTTTGTGATGGCTACGATATTCAACTCTGCCCCCTGACTCTCCGGAATTGGTGGGATATTACTCATGTCTTCTACTGTGAAGACTGACGCAAAGCACTTATTTAGTTCCTCAGCTATTTCCTTGTCTCCCATCACAAAATTACCAGCGTCATTTTGGAGCGGCCCAATGTCAACTTTTGCCTCCCGTTTGTTTTTAATGTATTTAAAGAAACTTTTACTATCATTCCTAATGTTACTGGCTAGCCTACCTTCATATTTGATCCTCTCTTTCCTTATTTCTCTCTTTGTTATCCTCCGTTTGTTTTTGTAGCCTTCAGCTGGGTCAGCTGAGGGGGGTCAAGGATTGCTTGGAGCATGGAATAGAGCAGGGGTTTTCAAACTCAGGGTCGCGACCTGCAGGTGGGCCGCGGGTGGGTGTCGGGAGGGTCATGGAGCGATCCGTTGTGGTATTCACGATTGCGGGAAGAAGTTCCCAACTGCCATGACCGGTTTTAAGAGTGTCGGCCGCGGGCAGTCCACGATTGGTTGCGGCGTTTGAGGAGGCGGGTGGCGCGAGGATGGGCTGTGTGCTGGTCACCGCGTGCAGAGCCTATCGCTCGGCTCCACTGTCCACGGGCCTCTCGCCAGCCCAGCTGTTGATGGGTCGCACCCTCAGAACCACTGTGCCGTCCATTCATGCTCCTGACCTCGACCATGCTCCAGTATTGTGAAGGATGCAACAACAGCGAGCTCAGCAGAAGGTGGCACATGACGCTCGGGCGACTGATCTTCCTGCCCTGGCGCCTGGAGACAACATCCGCATACACCTACCGGAGGGTGGCTGGTCGGCAACCGCCAAGGTTCTCCGCCACGTGGCTCCCCGCTCATTCCTGGTTCGCATGCCTGATGGCTCCATTTGCTGCCGTAATCGGCGGGCCCTTTGTCTGGTTCCGCGCTCGCTACGAGATCATGCACCGGTGCCACGCCCTCCTATTGTCCCTGATGTCGACTTCGTGGAGCTTCCTGCCACTCTGCCTCTTCCTCTCTCGCCCATGGCCAGGCCCATTCCTCAGCCGATGGATCCTGACCCACCCTTGAGGCGGTCAACCCGAATTTGTCGCCCACCTGAGAGACTTGACTTATGAGCCTGTTAGCACATTGGACTCACTGAATTGATTTACAGTACTGTTAACGAGTTTCTTTTCTTGTCGTTCATTGTTCCAGAAGTTTTCTCACGTCGTTTGCTGATTGCATTTGTTATTTTATTGGTACAACCTCATTGTTCTGTTGCACCTGACACCTTCCTCTGTATATAGTTTAGCCTCATGTACATGTTGTAAATATTGCACACACATACTCAGATGCACTCAGTACACATTTCTATTTATTCGCATGTAGGCACATATCCTTTGTGAAATTGGGGTATGTCATGATATCCACATCAGCATATCATGGTGCAATCACACACACACTGATGGACAGGCAGTTGGACCAACCAGCACACACATAACATCGCAGCCAATCACCAGTGGGAGCACTATAAAACAGGGAACACCACAGTTCCCGTTCATTCTACCAGGAGACAGCTCAGAGCACAGAGCTCACAGCGTGACACTCAGACATAGTCCATGTGCTGAGTGCATCACTAAGATAGTGATAGGGCTGGGTTCACAGGTTAGCTGGTGAAGCACGTACCTATGTCAGCAGTTAGTTGTAACGGTGTTAAGATAATAAAACAGCGTTGTACCATCTACAGCCGTGTTGGATCATTTGTGCAGCAGAACACCCAACACGACAGTTGTCATACGGGTATCCGATTCAGAGCCACACCTGATGAAAGTGAATTGGCTTGGAGCTACAATAAACCCTCTACATTGATCCCTGACCAGTGTAAAGAGAGCTGTTGCGTAAGGACTCCTCGCTGGCACCCAAATGCCAGTTAAATGTTGATGTGACAATGAGCTGGCGGGACAGTGAGATATCTTCTCACAGTAAAATGATTAAAATGAAGCTTGGTGAAAAGCTAAAGAGGTTACTGTACTCTCTCCTCAAGGCAGTATCACACCACTTACCTAAATTTGATTGAAGCACCTCTGCTACCTGTGTTACATGTTACATTGAGGCAAAGATAAAACTGCTTTTGACACAATTTTATAATACTATTGGAACCTCTGAATTGTTTTGCTATTTGTAAAGTTTACAATTTGATGAAATACGTGCATTTCATTTTAAAACAATAGCTTCTGTCATTGATTTTTAAAAAAATATAATTTATGCCACTGCCTTACATGCTACTGCAGCATGCGTATAGCTGTTGCATTTTTAAAGCTTGGGTACTCAGGGATTAAGAGTTCTTGCATATTCTGCTCTCACGCAAGGAGAGGTTGCTGTTCCACTCACGAGAAGCTGATACAGCAATGCATGACCGTGCCTTCTCATCCTGACTAAGTCTTTCTGGAATCATCGACATATACAGTTTAGTGAATGACATTTCACAGTTTATCATGTGAGACAACATGAAGTTGTTAAAGTTATATCAGGGAAGGGGGGGTGGTGACATTGGGAGGTTTGGGTTTTGTGGGACTGTGATGTTGGCACTTCATATTGTGGTTGTGTTGTGAAATTGTTTAAAGTAATTGTAAAATTAAAATCTTCTTCTGCCCTTTGGCTGTATGCATGGATTCAGCGTGCTTGGGATTAGGGCATGCAGCTCATTTGGCACTTATTGGTAGCTTTATTTCTAGGATACTAGCAATGGATGGGGTGAGAAGTGTGTATATTCTTCAGGCCTTGGACTTCCAGCAAAAATAATGGAAGTGATCATTTAATAGACTGAATGCCTGGTTACGATTAACTGTTGTCCAGCTCAACAGAGATGCATCTAGAGTGACTCTTGTGCCTGCCTGTCCCACGGACAGGGATTTTAAGGAACCTTTAGTTTCACACACAGTAAAATCCAGGTGGGCTTGCTTTTATTAGACCATTATAAAAAGCAATTTAAAAAAAATTAATTTACGGGGCACGGGCATTGCTGGCCGGGCCAGCATTTATTGTCCATCCCTAACTACCCTTCACTTCAGAGGGCATTTGCAAGTCAATCACATGCTGTGGGTCTAGAATCATATATGGGCCAGATCAGGTAAGCGGGTGGCAGATTTATTTCCCTAAGGATATTAGTGCAGTTGGGTTTTTACAACAATTGACAATGGTCATCATCGGTCACCATCTGCCATGGCAAGATTTGAACCGGGGTCCCCAGATCGTGCCTTGGGCCTCTGGATTACTAGTCCAGTGACAATACCATCATGCCACCGCCTCTCCAAATCAAGCACTAGGATTTATTTCTAAAGAGATAGAATTGAAAAATAGGGATGTTATGCTAAATTTAAATTGAATTTTTGTTGGACGAAAATTAGAGTACTGTGTACAGTTTTAATTACCATAACATAAAAATAATTTAAAGGCACTGGAGGGGGTGCAAAAATCATCTACAAAGAGGAAGAAATGAAGACTAGGCTGTTGAGCCTATTTTGTCATTCAATGAGATAATAGCTGATCTGTGGCCTAGCTCCATTTACGGTACCTGCCTTTCCCCATATTCCTTAACATCTTTGGTGAATAAAAATCTATCCATCTCTGACTTAAAATTAACAATGATCTACCATTAATTGACACCAAGTTATATCTATCAAAAAGGATGAACAAGGTTAATTCAAGTGGTACAGGTGCATTTAGCAAGGCAGGATGGTTACAGCACCAATGGGTGTCCAGTCCATTGTGTCCGCTTTGGTCTTTGAATGAGCAATTCATTATTGCCATATTGTTTCTTCTCCCCATTATTCTACACATTTTTCCTTTCCAGATAACAGTCTAATTCAATTGAACCCACGTCCACCTTCTGGGAAGGTAGCGACTTTGTGGTATTGTCCCTGGACTAGCAATCCAGAGATGCAGGGTAAAGCTCTAGGGACCTGGATTTGAATTCCCCCATGGCAGATAGTGAAATTTGAATTCAGTAAAAATCTAGAATTGAAAGTCTAATGATGATCACAAAACCGTTGTTGATTGTCGTAAAAACCCATCTGGTTCGCAAATGTCCTTTAGGGAAGGAAATCTGCCATCCTTACCTGGTCTGGCCTACATGCGACTCCAGACCCACAGCAATGTGGCTGACTCTGAAATGGCCGACAAAGCCACTCCATTCAAGGGTAATTAGGGATGGGAATAAATGCTGGGCCAGCCAGCGACGACCACATACCATGAATGAATTTAAAAAAAGAGAAAAAGCACACACAGGCAGAGCATTCCAGACTTGGTGAGTGAAAAGGATTTTTCTTAAAATGATTATTGCTTCTGTTGCCAGTTACTTTAAATCTGTACCTTCCAGTTCTTGATTCATTCATGAGTGGGAACAGTTTCTCCGTCTCTACTCTTATGATTTTGAAAACCTCGACCAGATCTCCTCCCAGCCTCCTTTTCTCCAAGGAAAACAGTTCTAGGTTCTCCAGACTAACTTCATATCTGAAGTTCCTCATCCCTGGAACCATTTATAGTGAAACCTTTCTGCACTCTCTCTAATGCCTCATATCCTTGCTAAGATGCAGCACTTAGGACTGGACACAATACTCCAGCAGAGGCTGAACTAATGTTTTATACAAGTTCAATATAACCTCCTTGTTCATGAACTCCATGCTCCGATCAATAAAACTTCAGATACTGTCTGTTCTATGAACTGCTCTCTCAACCTGCCCTGCACCTTCAATGGCTTGTGCACATGGACACCCAATCCCTCTGCTCCTTTTTTTTATTCGTTCATGGCATGTGGGCATTGCAGGCTGGGCCAGCATTCATTGCCCATCCTTAATTTCCCTTGAGGGGGCAGCTAAGAGTCAATCACATTGCTGTGGGTCTGGTGTCACATGTAGGCCAGATCAGGTAAGGATGGTAGATTTCTTTCCCTAAAGGACATTAGTGAACCAGATGGGTTTTTACGACAACTGGCAATGGTTTCATAGTCATCATTAGACTTTTCGTTCCAGATTTCTTTTTTAGTTCAAATTTCACCATCTGCAGTGGTGGAGTTTGAACCCGGGTCCCCAGAGCATTACTCTGGGTTTCTGGTTTACTAGTCCAGTGACAATACCACTACGCCACTGCCTCCTCAATACGAGGGGGCATGGAGTACAGAGTTATGCTGATAGGAGTTCGTTGGAAAGGATGGGAAGAAGGTTCAGTTAAGCATAAACACAGTCCTGATTGGACCAAAATGCCTGTTTCTGAGTCACCGAGGGTTACAGCACAGAAAAGGCTCATCAGCCTATCATATCTGCGCTGGTCAAGAACATTCTGATCCTGTTTTACCGTACTTGGCCCATAGCCTTGTATGCCTTGGCATCTTAAGTGCACAATTGTGCGGTATGTTCCACATACTCCTTTGTAAGATAAACAAATTAGTAAATAAACAAATCATTCATATACAGATCTAGCAAATACATCAAATACTAATAATAGTGCAGCGGCTACAAAAACCCAGACTATTCCTGGGCAGTGTAGATCACACCACCGAACATTAACTGTAAAACCTAAAGTTTATATAGGCATCTTCAATAAAGGGAAAACTGTAAACATTTCTCTTTAGTTCCACCAGAAACTCTACTCCCTTGTGACTGACTCAAAGCACCTCCCCAGACACTTCAGGGGTTGAACCAGACCAGTTGCAGTCTTGTCATCCTGTTTAACTTTGAACTGAACTTTAAAGCCCATGTCCTATTCATCGCCAAGACAGCTTATTTACACTTCTACAATATGGTCTGTCTCTGTCCTAGCAGACCCGACTGCTGTATCACCGGCTCTGCCTTTCTCCCGTTCTCCTTCATCGTCCTGCTATTTTGTCTTGTCCCACTAAGTTTGACTACCCATTGCCCTATCCGTGCTGATCGCCATTGGTTACCCAACTCCCAAAGCAATAAATTCAAAATCTGTGGGTAAGTAAACAGTTTTCAAGAAAGTTATGAATTGTGAGAAGGTATTGACTGGGTATTTTGGAGAGACAGTAGTGTAGTGCAAATATCACTGGACTATAATCGAGAGGCCCAGAATAATGTCCTGGTGGCATGGGCTAAAACACCACCACAGTAGCTGGTGGAATTTCAATTCAATTAATATCATTTGGGATTGAAGTCTCAGTAATGGTGACGAAGATACTATCATGAGTTGTCAGAAAGGGCAGCACGGTGGCGCAGTGGGTTAGCCCTGCTGCCTCATGGCGGCGAGGTCCCAGGTTCGATCCTGGCTCTGGGTCACTGTCTGTGTGGAGTTTGCACATTATCCCCATGTTTGCATGGGTTCGCCCCCACAACCCAAAGATGTGCAGGCTAGGTGGATTGGCCACACTAAATTACCCCTTAATTGGAAAAATGAATTGGTTACTCAAATATTTTTTTTAAAATGAGTTGTTAGGGGCTGGTTTAGCACAGGGCTAAATCGCTGGCTTTGAAAGCAGACCAAGGCAGGTCAGCAGCACGGCTCAATTCCCGTACCAGCCTCCCTGAACAGGCGCCAGAATGTGGCGACTAGGGGCTTTTCACGGTAACTTCATTTGAAGCCTACTTGTGACAATAAGCGATTTTCATTTCATTTTTTTCAAAAACCCATCTGGTTCACTAATGTTGGTAGGAACTCTGCCATCCTAGTCTGGCCTACATGTGACTCCAGACTCACAGCAGGGTGGTTTCCTCTTAACTGCTCCCTGAAATGGCCTAAGCAAGTCAATCAGTTCAAAGGCAAGTAGGGATGTTTAACAAATGTTAGCCTTTCCAGCAATGCCCATGTTCCATGAAAGAATAGAGGTTAAAAAAAACTCTTCAGTAACAATTTGGTGATTCTAGACCACCACGATAAATGTAAAGGACTTATCTGAGATATCCACAAAATGTTAACATTGACTTCGGACAAAATATATAAATTGCACATGTATTACCACCACCACTATAATTAGCACATATATACTCCCTATCTGGAAAAGAGGATGATGGAAGCGTCACAAAAGGCATTGGGCAAACCAAAATTGAACCAAGAAGCGAGAAATGACTAAAAACTTGACTTGAATGTCATTGCCTAACAAATTCGTGCCCATCTTTCCTGGGACTCCATGGCCGGGATTCTTCCGGTCAGGTTTATGCCCCGTCATAGTCCTGGATGGTTCACATCAAAGTCACAAATGTCATCCAATGTGACTGTGCCAAAGGTAAATGATCCTTCCTTGTCCTTCTCAGCCTGCGGCCTTTGACACGGTTGATGTCACCACCTCCTCCAATGCCTCTCCACTGTTGTCCAGCTGGGTGGAACTTTCATTCTTATCTATATAATTATATCCAAAGAATTGCAATCAATGGCTTTCTTTCCACTCCAACACAGTTACTTATAGTGTACTCCAAAGATCTTTCCTCAAACTCCTCCTATTTCTCATTTACTTGCTTTCCCTCTGGGGCATGATTGAAAACACATAAGTTTCCAAATATATGATAACATTATCCAGTTTTAACTCATCCCTATGTCTCTTGACCCTTCCTTCCACTGTCTCGAAACTGTCAAACTGCTTGTCCCACATCCAGTGCTGGGTGAGCAGAAACTTTCCCTGATTAAGTATTGGGAAAACTGAAGCCATTGTCTTGAGACCCAACCACAAACTCTGCTCCGTCACCCACAAATCCATCCCGCTCCCTGGCAATTGTCTGAGGTTGATCCACATTGTTCACAACCTTGATGTCATATTAGATCCCGGGATGAACTATCAACTACATACCTGCATCATGACGAAAACTTTAATAAGGACACGGAGATTCCACACTGAGTAAATTAAGAAACAAAGTTTTATTTACACAAACGATATGTACACTACCCCGTAGACTCCTACCGGGTTCCTGCTGAGGCCAGTGCCTTATTGGCCGACTTATATATACATGGGTGAATTGAGATACTCTGTCCCTAGCGGGTTGCTCATACTCCGCATGGAACACAGGGAAGACCAGCATTTCCACCCCGTAGGTTCCTTGCAGGATATTACAAAAACCATGGGCTGGATTCTCTGTCGGCGGGATTCTCCATTTCGCCAGCAGCGCACTCATGCCGCGTTGATTCCCCGTCGGCATGGGGATGCCCACAATGGGAAACCCCATTGGCTGGCTGCCGGGATGGAGAATCCCACTGCTGCCGGGGTGCGCCGCACTGGAAAATGGGTGCGGCGGGACAGAGAATCCCGCCACATCTATTTCCATCTCTGTGACATGCCGTCACCCACTGAAATGCTCATGCATGCCTTTGACACTGTTACTCCCAGACTTGACTGATCTAACACACTCCTGACTAATCTCCCACATTCTATCCTTCATAAAATCGAAGTCATCCAATACTCTACTCCCCTTGCTTTTACTTACAACAAGCCCTATTCCCCATCACCCCTGTTCCCATTGACTTACACTCGCTCCCAGTTAATCAATACTTACATTTTAAAATTCTTCTCCTTGTTTTCAAATTTCTTCATGACCTGGCCCTTTCCTATTTCTTTAAGCTCCTCAAACTCGACAACACTTCATGGTACTGCACTGTCTCAAACTCGACAACACTTCATGGTACTTCCAACTCTGGACTCTTCAGCATTCCCAATTTTAATTACTCCATGGTGGCTGCACCTTTAGCTGCCCAGATCCTAAGCCCTGGAATACATCAACTAAACTTTTTTGCCACGCATTCCTCCTTTAAGACTCTCCTGAAACATTTTGGTCATCTGCCCCAATGTCTCTGAGACAAACCGAAACCAACATTTCTACAGTTAGATGTAATGCTGAATGGGGGCAGCACCTGATGAGCAATCCTGAGTGGGGTAATAGCTACACTAACCACCAATTTAATTTAATCAGTCGAGTTCGTAATGTGACTCATGTATGCTTGGTAGAAGTGACATGCATTCATACACTGTGACCAGTTCTCTGAAAACAAAAGGCATGTGTTCAAGCCTTGACTTTTTTTGAACTTGGAGGTCTATTGTTCTATAGCTGTCTCCAGGACAAGGTCGGCCACAGTCCACCAACCAGCGCCCTTTTCTCCTGCAGTATGAATTATTGTGATCATTTGAAAATTAGCATTCTTGTGTTTGACAGGGCGAGCACAAGATGAAAAGCTTCAGCAGCACATCTCTCTTTCCAGCAATAGTCAAATATAAACGTATTTTTAAAATTCTGTTTATGGATTTATTAAACACGATTAAGAGAGGAATTATACTGAGAATGGTCTATTAAATTCACAATATACCAGGAAATAACCCCAATCCCTATGGAATTTGTGGACAAAGCTTGCAAAAAATAATGAAGGGACAAATGGTAAATTTGATATGCGTTCTTAAATAATTTATATTTATATAAATAAAAGCCTTGGGCTCTCCAAATTACCAGTCCTTACTTTGAAAGAAATTTGGAGAAGCAGCATCAGAAGTTGTTTTTATTCTGGTTCTCACTATATTCCAGTCACTGCGTCTAGTCTGAATCCTTCATGCTCCAATCATTACATTTCAGATTATCAGTAATCCTCCGGGGTGAACATGATAAATTTGCCCCTCTCCAATGTCATATTTACAGGTAACTGACGACCTACAAACTTTTCCTCAAGAATTAGTCTTCTCATTGACCTTAGAAGTACTTATTTTGAGTCTAATAATGGAGGGGGGTGGTCAGAGGGGGAGAAGAGCATCGGGTGTCGCTATATGCGGATGACCTGTTGCTGTACGTGGCGGATCCAATGGAGGGGATGGTGGAGGTCATGCAGACTCTAAGGGAGTTTGGGGAGTTTTCGGGCTATAAGCTCAATGTAGGGAAGAGTGAGCTCTTTGTATTACAGGCGGGGACCAAGAAAGAGGGATAGGGGACCTACCGCTGAGGAGGGCGGAGGGGAGCTTTCGGTATCTGGGGATCCAGATAGCCAGGAGTTGGGGGACCCTACATGAACTGAATCTGACGAGGTTGGTGGAGCAAATGGAGGAGGATTTCAAAAGATGGCACATGTTACCGCTCTCGCTGGCGGGTAAAGTGCAGTCGGTCAAAATGGTGGTCCTTCCAAGGTTTCTGTTTGTGTTTCAGTGCCTTCCCATCGTGATCACTAAGGCCTTTTTTAAGAGAGTAGGCAGGAGTATTATGGGGTTTGTGTGGGCGAATAAGACCCCGAGAGTAAGGAGAGGGTTCCTGGAACGCAGTAGGGACCGAGGAGGGTTGGCGCTGCCAAACCTGGGTAGCTACTACTGGGCAGCAAATGTGGCGATGATCCGCAAGTGGGTTATGGAGGGAGAGGGGGCGGCATGGAAGAGGATGGAAATGGCGTCCTGTAAAGGAACGAGCCTGGGGGCGTTGGTGACGGCACCGCTGCCGCTCTCGCCGACAAAGTATACCACGAGCCCGGTGGTGGCGGCAACGCTAAGGATCTGGGGCCAGTGGAGACGGCACCGGGGTGCAATGGGAGCATCAGTGTGGTCCCCGATCAGGAGTAACCACCGGTTTGTCCCGGGGAAGATGGACGGGGGGGTTCCAGAGTTGGCATCGGGCGGGGATTGGAAGAATGGGGGACCTGTTCATCGACGGGACGTTTGCGAGCCTAGGGGCACTGGAGGAGATGTTCGAGTTACCCCCGAGAAATGCCTTTAGATATATGCAGGTGAGGGCTTTTGTGAGGTGACAGGTGAGGGAATTCCCGTTGCTCCCGGCACAAGAAGTTCAAGATAGGGTGATCTCGGGCGTATGGGTCGGGGAGGGCAAGGTGTCGGAAATACACCAGGCGTTGAAAGAAGGGGGGGAAGCGCTGGTAGAAGAGTTGAAGGGTAAATGGGAGCAGGAGCTGGGGGAGGAGATCGAGGAAGGTCTGTGGGCTGATGCCCTAGGTAGGGTTAATTCCTCCTCCTCGTGTGCCAGGCTCAGCCTGATACAATTTAAGGTGGTCCACAGAGCGCACTTGACGAGGGCGAGGTTGAGTAGGTTCTTTTGGGTAGAGGACAGATGTGGAAGGTGCTCAGGGAGCCCGGCGAACCATGTCCATATGTTTTGGTCATGCCCGGCACTGGAGGGGTTCTGGAGAGGCGTGGCGGGAGCAATATCTCAGCTGGTGAAAGTCCGGGTCAAGCCAAGCTGGGGACTAGCAATATGTGGAGTAGTGGACGAACCGGGAGTGCAGGAGGCGAAAGAGGCCGGCATTCTGGCCTTTGCGTCCCTAGTAGCCCGGCGAAGGATCTTGCTAATGTGGAAGGAGGCGAAGCCCCCCAGCCTGGAGGCCTGGATAAATGATATGGCTGGGTTCATAAAGTTGGAGAGGATTAAGTTCGCCTTGAGAGGGTCTGTGCAGGGGTTCTACAGGTGGTGGCAACCGTTCCTAGACTATCTCGCGGAGCGTTAGAGGAAGGTCGGTCAGCAGCAGCAGCAACCTTGGGGGGGGGACACGTCCTGGGAGGGGGTGGGGGGGGGGGAAAGGGGGGGCTGCCTGGGAGGGTGGATGAGCAAGAGATAACATGAAGGGTTGGGGAAACTGGCACGTACGGGTGAGGGCCAGTGTACAAAGCTGTGTAAATATAACATTTTGCCATGTATATATCTTGCTCTGCGCGATTTCTCGTTTTTTTTTTTGTTACGGGGGGGGCGGTTATTGTTTGTAAGGGAGAAAAATTGTGTTTAAAAACTTTAATAAATATATTTCTTAAAAAAGAAGTACTTATTTTAACTGATTTCCCTAAAAATGCTTCAGCAGTGGCATGAATGGAACAGGGCAAGTTAGGTGATACACCTTGGCATTTTGAAATCACTAACCTGCTCCAGTCTGCTGCCTACCTATGAAAGACATCATGGTAGATCATGTTAACACCATATATTATCTGCGTGTTACTGTTATATACCACAACCTTGATTACTTTTTAAAATTTTGTGTTACAGTTTAAAAAGAACATGGAAAGACTGAAGGGAGGGATTTATTCATTTTGTGGGGGGGGCAGGAAAGAAGGAAGAGGCAGGGAATTGAGCGGGAGACCCAAGTCATGTAACGATGTAATGGGGAACCCGACTTTCCTATTTACATTGAATTTACAATGAAGATCAGGCATTTACGTCCCCCCATGTTAGCCTGTTCACACCAGCATGAAGGCACACTGACATGAATCACAGCAGGTCTCCCACCCGACGTACACCTGGCGGAAGAACCTGCCAGAGACGCAAAGTTGATTACAGCCTCCATAGGGGAGAGGGTCTTGCCTGGGCAGTACCTTGGCACTACCCGCTGACACTGCCCCCGGATCATACCTTGGCAGTACCCTGGAACTGCCACCGGAGTCTGAGATCGGGATCCGTTTCCGCGGGTTCCTCATTTTTCCCTTAAAAATTTTTTTTTCACATCAGGGCTTCCCAGTCTTTTGTGGGTTGAAATTGCTGGCAGGGCAGACTCGGAGGGAAAAGCCGGAAGTGCATCCTGTGTGCTACAGCCCCCACTTTTCTTGCGCGAGTTGGCACTTAGCCAAACAATTCGAAAATTCTGCCCTGAATGTCAACAAACCATGCTCCTCCCTGATTATGGTAAAAGTCAGCTTAATGCTGCATTGGTTTTAAAGAATGTGCAAAGGAACCAGAATGCTCTCCGAGCTGTTTAACACAATCATTATCGTGAAGTGCAATGAATTAAAATAATATCATGACGGGCCTTACCAAGCTGTCCCTCTTAATGCCCTGATGAATGTTTTGACGTGCAATTGTACTTGAAAGCAAGCACTTTATTTTACAGGAAGGTCGTCATCTTTATGGTACTGAATCCACTTTCCTGAAATAGCTTTGCAATGTTGCCACCCAGTCTCTGAAAATGGTTGTAAGGAAAATTTTAATGTTCTTTGGAAGGTTCAGTTCAGCCTGAAAGTGGGACCCAGAAGTCAGGACAGAGTTGACAACATACACAGCCTAGGGCCTCAATGCAGTTGGCCTAGTTTTTAAATGTGTAAGGGCCAACTGTAGCAGACAGATTCTCCATGTTTAGTGTCTTTTAGCAGAAGATCTAAATAGAGGCTTGGGGCTCTCCCAGAACGAACTGATCCCAGCAAGGTAACTAGTGCTGCAATACAAAGTACCATAGTTCACGGGGAATTTAGCACAACTTTCAAAATGTAAATAAACATGTCAATCATTTCAAGTCCTGACCATTTGTATTGACCTGTTTTAGAACATATGTACAGAGCCATATTCATAGAATCATAGCATACCCACAGTGCAGAAGGAGGTCATTTGGCCCAAAGCGTTTGCACTGACTCTCCAAAAGAACACCTACTTATGCCCACTGCAGGTTCACAGCATCTCACAGCGCCAGGGGCTCGGGTTCGGTTGTGGCCTTGGGTGATTGTCTGTGTGGAGTGTGCATGTTCTCCCCGTGTTCTGCGTGGGTTTCCTCCGGGTGTTCTGGTTTCCTCCCACAGTCCAAAGGTGTACAGGTTAGGTGGGGTTGTGGGGATACAAGGAAATGGCAGGGCAGTGGGCCTAGGTAGGGTGCTCTTTCAGAGGATCGCTGCAGACGTGATGGGCCGAATGGCCTCCTTCTGCACTGTAGTAATTCTGTGGTTCTATGGTTTGTGTTCCAGAGCTCTGATGCACTATCAATTACCACAACGACGAGAGTAGTGGAATAATTGAGGCTTTATTGAGCAAAGATGTTGTGCCTCCTGTAGCTGGAACCAGAATGGCTGCAGCACCGATGAGCACACACATTTATACGCCGCCTACTGGGCGGTGCCAGCAGGCAGGGATTTACCCATGTACCTCTAGTATACGTGTCTTACCGTAATACATATAATACTGCTAGTGGTGACTACCACAAGCTCCACAACATGAATTCTCAATCTTGCCCCAGCTATTAGAAACTAAATTTTAAAACGTGATGAACAAGCCATAGATAGGTGCCTCTGCTTCCCTCCTAGATCTACATTGGTTAAACCAGGGTAAAATCCTTACTTTACACCTCATATTAAGGTGTTTTGGGGGCATCTTGCTCAAGTCAAATTAGATGGGAGATACTCGACCGTACTAAGCAATTTACAGCCTGGAAAGCATTTAAATTGTTCATCAGTGGTCACTTAATGTTAAATGATGCCTTTAGCAGATGTGATTTTCATGCGCTTTTTCCCTTTGTACCTTTTAAAATATTTTAATGTAACTGCTATAATTAGCTTCCACTTTTATTAATTGGAAACATGGGGGATTAGACTTCATTCATACTTTGAACAGAATTTAGCAAAACTTTAAAACTGTAAATAAATAAACATGTTAATCATTTCAAGTCCTGACAGTTGGTATTGACCGGTTTGAGAATATATGTAGAGCCATATTCATAGAATCATGGAATCCCTACAGTGCAGAAGGAGGCCATTCGGCCTATCGAGTCTGCACCGACTCTCCAAAAGAGCACCTACCTAGGCCCACTCCCCCACCCTGTCCCCGTAACCCTGTAACCCCACCTAACCTGCACATCATTGGACACGGAGGAGCAATTTTATCGTGGCCAATCCACCTAACCTGCACATCTTTGGACATTGAGGAGCAAATTTACATCTAACCTGCACACCTTTGGGCTGTGGGAGGAAACTGGAGCAGCCGGAGGAAACGCATACAGACATTTGGGTAAGGTGCAAGCTCCACACAGACAGTCACCAAGGCTGAAATCGAACCCGGGTCTCTGGTGCAGTGAGGCAGCAATGCTAATCACTGTGCCACAGTTCCGCTGCACTCTAACCACTATGCCACCCTAATTATTAGAAGCTGTAACAGACTCTTTCCTCAAGGAGAGGAGCAGCATGTTAAGTGTTGCCTTCTCTGATTACTCGATAGCATGACAACAACATTGCAAATTGAGGCACCAGGATTCCTTTCAGTAGTTTACCGTTCAAAATATTATTTCCACCTGACCATGATGATGGAAGAAAGGCATATATCACAGTCTCCAAAACTGCCAAGTTTGCATTTGCCTTAGAAAGAGGGATATTATACATGATTCCTTTTTAGAATCTAATTTTCAGAAATGCAATCACAATGACAAAGTAGACCCCCAACATTCCATAGAGGCTACACTACCAGTGGAAGAGCAATAGAAGAACCATCTCCCACAGTAGGCTGGAGACCCTGTCACAAATCCTGTATTTGGGAACATTTGTGTTTATGGGTTGGACAGTCACCATCTCCCAGGGAAACTTCAGTTACGTCTGCCTCGATCCAGCCTTGTAAGATGGAGGAGCCCACAATTGTTCCACCTGAGGTATTCCCTTGCCCTTCTGGGGCAAAGAACAAGTATTTATATTTATATGACATCATAATTAAAACACGCAAAGGGACTTCACAGGAACAGTGTTTTTTCTTGGCTAGATCGCGCGGGAATTGAGGGGTCGTTCCCAGCAATTGTTGTGGCTGGAACGACCCCGCTATCTAGCGGCACTCCTTTTTTTGGTGGCCCAGTGGGGAACGCTCCCTGAGGCTGCACTCAGTTGCACTTCCAGCACACGGAGCTCCTCAGTGCAGAAGGAGATCGGGATGCCATTTTCAAAGGCCCGGTCCCCTGAGCAGGTAAAATGCCAGCCTGGCACCCATCCTGGTAGTTCCCCTGTCAGCCTGGCAGTGTCACCTGGGCACCCTGGCTAGCAGTGCCACCGTACCACCCTGCCCAGAGGCCGACCACTCAGGGACCTCCGATCCACTGGAAGATGCTTTCAAGTGCCGTCCTTCCTGGTCTCCTGTTGTGCTGACTGGTACTGAATGGTGCTCGTGTAAAGTCTCCGAGGCAGATCCCAAAGCCTAGGGTAGATCAGGCAAGCGCATATTAAAGGTAAAGTCGCCATAGTACCAGATGACCATAGGTTGCTTTGCCCTTTGAGGGGGGGGAGCTGACTGGTGGTGATTTAACCTGAGGATCACCACACCTCAGGCGAGGAGCAAGGTTGAGAAGACGAGGTCTTCATGAATAACCTCAGCCTGTCCGGGAATTGAACCGTGCTGCTCGCATTGCTCTACATCACAAACCAACTTGCGAGCCAAGTGAGCTAAACCGGCTCCAGAAAGCTCATATTAGAGTGAGGCGAGCTGTTCACTCCAATTTGCCAAATACTGATCCTGCCCATTGTGGGCAGGATTCGGTTAGATCTCGCAAGGTGTGGCGAACTGGGTTTATCCTTGAAGAGGCCTCTCCCGGCATCTACTGGGTGCACTGCGCTCCCGTTCGGGTGGGACGTGACTGGTAGATCGCGCCCATTATCAAACAAAATATGACACTGAGCAATGTTTTTCCCTATTTATTCATGGGTTGTGGTGTCACTGGCTAGGCCATCATTTAATGCCCTTCTGAAGGCGGTGGTGAGATGCCTTCTTGAACGGCTGCAGTCCATGTGGTGTAGGTACACCCACAATGCTGTTTGGCAGGGAGTTCCAAGATTTTGATCCAGCAACAGTGAAAGGACATAAGGAGATAATAGGTCAGATGATTGAAATCTTGGTCAAGAAAGGAGGTTTTAAGAAGTGTCTTGGTGGAAAATAGAATGGTACAGATGGGTAGGGAGGGAATTCCAGAGCTTAGGACATAGACAATGGAAAGGGTGGCCACCATTGGTGGACAGATCAGAATTGAGGATGCTTGAGACTTTAGAATTGGAGAAGAAAAGACAGATAGTTTTGAGGTTTGTGGGAATGGAGCAGATGACAAAGATGATAGGCGCATTGAAGGAGTTGAAAAGAAGGGTGAGAATTTTAAAATGAAGACGTTGCTTGACCATGAGCCATTGGAAGTCACCGAGCACACAAGGGTTATAAGGTGAGCAGGACATGGTGTGAGTAGCGTTTTGGATGACCGAAAATTTATGGTAGGTAGAATGTGAGCGAACAGCCAGGAGTGCATTGTAATAACAAAGTATAGAGGTAACTAAAGCACGAATGGGGGTTTCAACAGCAGATGAGCTGATCATAGTTAGTTAATGGCACAGAAAATGCCCATGTTGAGCTCATAATCCTGTAGGTAATGGTACTTGAGGTGCTCATACAGGCACCTTTTAAATGAGTTGATTGTTTCTGACTTTGCTACCTTTCTATAGAATCCCTTCAGTGTAGAAATAGGTCATTCGGCTCATCAAGTCTGCACTGACCGTCTCCCCTGCTGAATCCCCATAACCTCACCTACACATCTTTTGAACACCAAACGGTAATTTTAGCATAGCAAATCCACCTAACCTGCAGGACTGTGGGAGGAAAACAGAGCACCCAGGGAAACCCACGCAGACATGGGGAGAAAGTCCAAACTCCACACAGACAGTCACCCAAGTGTACTTGGCGCTGTGAGGCAACAGTGCTAACCACTGTGCCATTGTGTTGTCCATCAGGCAGTGAGTCCCAGACCCTGACCACAGTCTGCATGAAAACATTTTCCTCATCGACCCTCTACCAGTCACTTTCGACTTGTCAGTGACCTCTATGCTCAGGTAAATGGGCCCTCCCATCCACTCTATCCAGGCCCCTCACAAATTTGTACATCTCAATCAAATCTCCCCTCAGCCTCCTCTGTTTAGTTGGTTGATATTACACAGAGGTGGAAATATACTGGCCTTTACAATGGTGCGAATAAGTGCTAATGGTGACATTTAACCTTTCGGCACAGCTTTATTGCATACTTCCAACCTACAAATCTTACGTTCTGTTATCCCATCTTTGTGAGATGATGGTGCCAACCTTTCCACATCACAAATTCCAATTTCTAAATAATGGCAATGACCTATATTTATTTATTTCCATACAATTCACACACACTGCAAATGATCATGATTAAGGAGACAGTGACGTGGTGGTAATGTCATTGGACTAGTAATCCAGAGGCCCAGGCTATTGCACTGGGACAGGGGTTCAATTCCCACCATGGCAGCTGGTCGAATTTAAGTTCAATTAATAAATCTGGAGTTGCAAAGCTAGTTTCAGTGAAAGTGACTTTGAAGCTATCCTCGATTATCATAAAACCCCATCCGGTTTACTAATGTCCTTTGGGGAAGGAAATCCGCCATCCTTCCCTGATCCGGCCCGTATGTGACTACAGACCCACAGCAATGACTCTTAGCTTCCCCTCTCAAATGTCCTGGCAAGCTACTCAGTTTCAAGGCAACTTAGGATGGGCATCATTGCCAGCAATGCCCGCATCCCATGGAAGGATCAATTAAAAAAAATCAAAGCTCTACAATTGTGAGATTCGAATACATCAGTACTTATGAATTGTTATTATATGTTTGACATATAGGAGGGAAAGGCTTTAAGTTTGACTCCCCTGTGTGTGGGAAAGATAGGTATGCAAGTCACAATGTATTGATAGCAAGGAAAGGCAGAAAACTGAATTCTCATGTTATACATTGAGATAATTATAGTTAATTATCACACATACGTTGAACATTTACAATATTCACAATGGGAAATTGCTCCTATATAAATTTGTTGCACTGTAATTGCACCCTCCCACCACTGGTGACACTACAGTATCTCAGTTTTCTGTCTTCTTGCTCCTCAGAGTGCCATCTCACCCCTACTTCTCTGCCTCCCAGGTTGCTGTGGTGTCGCTATTTAAGAACAAATATTATTAGTAGCAAACCAATATATTATGTAAAATAAAGGTAGAATCTATGACTTTAGCAGGCAGACTGAATTATTCCAAGTGTAATCCTCCCATGCTTGCTAAGCACCACCCTCCCCTCCACATCACTTGAAATAATGTCATGCAAGGTCAACTGTATCTTAGTGAAGGTTATGGACCACTCTTCCTCAGTGTTTCAATAATTGTAGTAATTTCAATTAGTTTATCATAATTAAAATTAAGATAAAAATGAATCTTGTTGCATTGAAAGTTCAAAACCACTGGTTGATATGATCAGCACTTTCTCAAAATATTTTTTTAAAAATTAAGCCACAGTCTGTTCATGCCAGATAATCAGATTTGCAGCTAATGAAATGAGACTGTAAAAGGCTTCCTAAGAGGAATAGACACAGATACATTAAAAATACTCATGTAAATAGCTTATCCACCCAGGCCACTTTAATTGAGAATATACCATAAATGTCTTTCTGTGAGACTTCTGGAATTCTGAAGTGCATGGAACTTTCTATTTATTACTCAACAACAGATGTAGGGATCCTCCCAAGTTTTATATTCCGTATGTTTCATTGACTAAGGTTCTTGAAAAGGTCATACTCTCAAGTTCCTTTGTATCCTTGTGTTAAGGGGAGGTCTTTTTACACCACAATAATGCAATAATCTTAGTTACAGAAACAAGCAGAGAAGGATTGAATTGCAAAAGGCAAAACAATGCTTAGTAGCAATTCAAGGTGATAAGGTTTTCAGCAGTCTTTAGAATAATAAACACGGGCAGTAATTGTATGCCAATCTTTCCATTCACCACTCTCTTTTACTCAACTCTGTCCTTTTTCTAATAAGCTGAATGACATCCAGACGATTCATTCTGCTGCTTCCCTTTTTAAGCTTTCTGACATAATTCTGTTAACCTCTTTTCCTCCGACTCTCCTGGATTCCCCTTACAGAGTCCCCCTCAGGTCAGTCCAGCTTAATTTGCTTTCAGACACACAATGGCTCGGGCAGCTGCAGTACTTTCTCACCCTCAATTGATTTCTGCATTTTTGCTGACAGTCTCGGTCCTGCTCAAATGGTTAGTGTTGCTCTGGGTCACCTCTGTTCTTTATGTGCTGAAATTCCCATGACTGTTTAATCAGCCCAGACCCTTTTCCAGATGCCCCAAAATATTCTATGGAAAATAAAGGCTTGTTTACATGTGAGAAGTTTTAAAATTGCGCAATTCTGACTCCACATTCTTTCCAGATATTCCTATTCTTCGCAAAAGCACGAGCATTACCTTTTCATGAGATTGTTTTGACTGGCTGCAGGCTTAGAAGCCTTGTTTACTTATCCAATGTACTAGAGTGGCGCAGGCTAAATTCTGGACTTCCCACTACACGCCTTCCATAATCACAGTCCAGACTTAAAGTTGCACAGCACAATCCAAGGTGTGGCTTCCTCAATCATTGGCCTGTCAACCTCTGATCCGCGCTGCACAAAGCCTTCACGTGTCATCAGTCCAGAGGGTGGCTTCAGTATCCTAGTGACTGTCAGCAGAGCTTGGGGGCCCCCCAAGTATCACAGGCAAGACCTTAGTTATACTTACAAACATTTGGTGTAGGTTGGTAGATCGTCTGTGACCACATGAAGCGTGTAATGCAAGTGTGTGCCCATTTCCTGGGGACAGTTCATCATAGTTAAACCTTGGACCGATTGCAGATCTGAGATGTTTTTGAGGAGAAGCCATGGCTGGAGGGATGGGTCCTCGGGGACAGAGAGTACCCACTCATGAGGTGGCTGATGATCCCAGTGTGGAGGCCACAAACACCTGCGGAGACTCGCTACAATGAGGCTCAGGCTTCAACGTGCGCGCTGGTCGAGCATGCGAAAGGACTGCTGAAGATGTGGTTCCGAATGCTTCGACCAGTTGGACCCCCTAGTACAGCCCCCAGAGATCTCCAACATAATTGTGGTCTGCTGCTCGTTCCACAACTTGGTGCCACATAGGGGAGACCAGCTGGACCAGGAGGAGATGGGGGAGCGATGCATCTCTTCAGTTGAGGAGGCGGTCAAGGAAGGTGGTGAGGGTCAACCTGCAGAGGAGGAGGAAAAACGACCTCGGGTGATGTCTAGGACTCACATGGGGCACAGGGCTATGGACTCCCTCGTAGCCTCTCAGTTTGGATATTACCAGGGAGCGAAGAGCTCTCCCATGATGAAGTATGACTCTCATCAGTGTTGTGGTGCTAATGATAGGTTCTCATGATGGTCCCCAAGTTCATGGACAGGGTTCTAAAAGCATTGCCCGGACTCTGCAAGAGAATGATGGTGACTTTCATTGACGACACAGCAATGCTCCTCTCATCCTCAATGATATGTGTGACTCCTGCCTGACAGAGCGCTGAACGTGACTAATCATGGGGTTCAGGGATGCTGGAAAACCTGTCAGGGGTCCTGGTGTTTTCAAAGAACAAAGAACAATACAGGAACAGGCCCTTCGGCCATCCAAGCCTGTACCGCTTTTGCCAAAACCCTCAGCACTTCCTTGTGCCATATCCCTCTATACCCATCCTATCCATGTGTTTGTCAAGATGCCTTTTGAATGCCGTTAATGTAACTGCTTCCACAACCTCCCCTGGCAACGCGTTCCAGGCACTTACCACCCTGAGTAAAAAACCTGCCTCGCACACCTCCTCCAAACTTTGCCCCGCCGACCTTAAACCGATGCCCCCTGGTGACTGACCCCTCCACCCTGGGAAAGAGTGCCTGCCCATCCACTCTACCATGCCCCTCATAATCTTCTAGACCTCTATCAGGTCACCCCTCAACCTCTGTTTTTCTAATGAAAACAGTCCGAGTCTATTCAGCCTCTCTACATAGCTAACACGCTCCATACCAGGCAACATCCTGGTAAACCTCCTCTGCACCCTCTTCAAAGCCTCCACATCCTTCTGGTAGTGTGGCGACCAAAATTGTGCGCAATATTCCAAGTGCGGCCTTACCAAGGTTCTGTACAACTATAGCATGACTTGCCAGATAAGAACAAAGAACAAAGAAATGTACAGCACAGGAACAGGCCCTTCGGCCCTCCAAGCCCGTGCCGACCATACTGCCCGACTAAACTACAATCTTCTACACTTCCTGGGTCCGTATCCTTCTATTCCCATCCTATTCATATATTTGTCAAGATGCCCCTTAAATGTCCCTATCGTCCCTGCTTCCACTACCTCCTCCGGTAGCGAGTTCCAGGCACCCACTACCCTCTGCGTAAAAAACTTGCCTCGTACATCTACTCTAAACCTTGCCCCTCTCACCTTAAACCTATGCCCCCTAGTAATTGACCCCTCTACCCTGGGGAAAAGCCTCTGACTATCCACTCTGTCTATGCCCCTCATAATTTTGTATACCTCTATCAGGTCTCCCCTCAACCTCCTTCGTTCCAGTGAGAACAAACCGAGTTTATTCAATCGCTCCTCATAGCTAATGCCCTCCATACCAGGCAACATTCTGGTAAATCTCTTCTGCACCCTCTCTAAAGCCTCCACATCCTTCTGGTAGTGTGGCGACCAGAATTGAACACTATACTCCAAGTGTGGCCTAACTAAGGTTCTGTACAGCTGCAACATGACTTGCCAATTCTTATACTCAATGCCCCGGCCAATGAAGGCAAGCATGCCGTATGCCTTCTTGACTACCTTCTCTACCTGTGTTGCCCCTTTCAATGACCTGTGGACCTGTACTCCTAGATCTCTTTGACTTTCAATACTCTTGAGGGTTCTACCATTCACTGTATATTCCCTACCTGCATTAGACCTTCCAAAATGCATTACCTCACATTTGTCCGGATTAAACTCCATCTGCCATCTCTCCGCCCAAGTCTCCAGACAATCTAAATCCTGCTGTATCCTCAGACAGTTCTCATCGCTATCCGCAATTCCACCAACCTTTGTGTCGTCTGCAAACTTACTAATCAGACCAGTTACATTTTCCTCCAAATCATTTATATATACTACAAAGAGCAAAGGTCCCAGCACTGATCCCTGTGGAACACCACTGGTCACAGCCCTCCAATTAGAAAAGCATCCCTCCATTGCTACCCTCTGCCTTCTATGGCCTAGCCAGTTCTGTATCCACCTTGCCAGTTCACCCCTGATCCCGTGTGACTTCACCTTTTGTACTAATCTACCATGAGGGACCTTGTCAAAGGCCTTACTGAAGTCCATATAGACAACATCTACTGCCCTACCTGCATCAATCATCTTAGTGACCTCCTCGAAAAACTCTATCAAGTTAGTGAGACACGACCTCCCCTTCACAAAACCGTGCTGCCTCTCACTAATACGTCCATTTGCTTCCAAATGGGAGTAGATCCTGTCTCTAAGAATTCTCTCCAGTAATTTCCCTACCACTGACGTAAGGCTCACCGGCCTGTAGTTCCCGGGATTATCCTTCTTAAACAGAGGAACAACATTGGCTATTCTCCAGTCCTCCGGGACATCCCCTGGCGACAGCGAGGATCCAAAGATTTCTGTCAAGGCCTCAGCAATTTCCTCTCCAGCCTCCTTCAGTATTCTGGGGTAGATCCCATCAGGCCCTGGGGACTTATCTACCTTAATATTTTTTAAGACACCCAACACCTCGTCTTTTTGGATCACAATGTGACCCAGGCTATCTACACCCCCTTCTCCAGACTCAACATCTACCAATTCCTTCTCTTTGGTGAATACTGATGCAAAGTATTCATTTAGTACCTCGCCCATTTCCTCTGGCTCCACACATAGATTCCCTTGCCTATCCTTCAGTGGGCCAACCCTTTCCCTGGCTACCCTCTTGCTTTTTATGTACGTGTAAAAAGCCTTGGGATTTTCCTTAACCCTATTTGCTAATGACTTTTCGTGACCCCTTCTAGCCCTCCTGACTCCTTGCTTAAGTTCCTTCCTACTTTCCTTATATGCCACACAGGCTTCGTCTGTTCCCAGCCTTTTAGCCCTGACAAATGCCTCCTTTATCTTTTTGACGAGGCCTACAATATCACTCGTCATCCAAGGTTCCCGAAAATTGCTGTATTTATCTTTCTTCCTCACAGGAACATGCCGGTCCTGTATTCCTTTCAACTGACACTTGAAAGCCTCCCACATGTCAGATGTTGATTTGCCCTCAAACATCCGCCCCCAATCTATGTTCTTCAGTTCTCGCCTAATATTGTTATAATTAGCCTTCCCCCAATTTAGCACATTCATCCTCGGACCACTCTTATCCTTGTCCACCAGTACTTTAAAACTTACTGAATTGTGGTCACTGTTACCGAAATGCTCCCCTACTGAAACATCTACCACCTGGCCGGGCTCATTCCCCAATACCAGGTCCAGTACCGCCCCTTCCCTAGTTGGACTGTTTACATATTGTTTTAAGAAGCCCTCCTGGATGCTCCTTACAAACTCCGCCCCGTCTAAGCCCCTGGCACTAAGTGAGTCCCAGTCAATATTGGGGAAGTTGAAGTCTCCCATCACCACAACCCTGTTGTTTTTACTCTTTTCCAAAATCTGTCTACCTATCTGCTCCTCTATCTCCCGCTGGCTGTTGGGAGGCCTGTAGTATACCCCCAACATTGTGACTGCACCCTTCTTATTCCTGATCTCTACCCATATAGCCTCACTGCCCTCTGAGGTGTCCTCTCGCAGTATAGCTGTGATATTCTCCCGAACAAGTAGCGCAACTCCACCTCCCCTTTTACATCCCCCTCTATCCCGCCTGAAACATCTAAATCCTGGAACGTTTAGCTGCCAATCCTGCCCTTCCCTCAACCAGGTCTCTGTAATGGCAACAACATCATAGTTCCAAGTAGTAATCCAAGCTCTAAGTTCATCTGCCTTACCCGTAATGCTCCTTGCATTAAAACATATGCACTTCAGGCCACCAGACCCGCTGTGTTCAGCAACTTCTCCCCGTCTGCTCTGCCTCAGAGCCACACTGTCCCTATTCCCTAGTTCTCCCTCAATGCTCTCACCTTCTGACCTATTGCTCCCGTGCCCACCCCCCTGCCATACTAGTTTAAACCCTCCCGTGTGACACTAGCAAACCTCGCGGTCAGGATATTTATGCCTCTCCGGTTTAGATGCAACCCGTCCTTCTTATACAGGTCACACCTGCCCCGGAAGAGCTCCCAGTGGTCCAGATAATGGAACTCGATGCCCCGTCCAATGAAAGCAAGCATTCCGTATGCTTTCTTGACTATCTTGTCCATTTATGTTGCCACCTTCAAAGATCTGTGAACTTGCACGCCCAGATCTCTCTGACTTTCTATATTCCTAAGAGTTTTACCATTTACGGTATATTTCCCTTCTACGTTAGACGTACCAAAATAGACCTACCTCACATTTGTCTGGATTATACTCCATTTGCCATTTCTCTGCCCAAGTCTCCAACCTATCTATGTCATGGTGTATCTTCTGACAATCCTCAACACTATCTGCCAGTTCACCAACATTGGTGTCATCCGCCTTGGTGTCCTCCAGCTAACATTCGAGGTGGGCAGCCTCTCTACACTTAATTGCTACCCTTTTCCTTCTGTGACCGAGTCAGTTCTGTATCCATCTTGCCACCTTTTTAAAAAATAATCTTTATTGTGACAAGTAGGCTTACATTAACACTGCAATGAAGTTACTGTGAAAAGCCCCTAGTCACCACATTCTGGCACCTGTTCGGGTACACAGAGGGAGAATTCAGAATGTCCCAATTACCTAACTGCACGTCTTTCAGAACTTGGGGGAGGAAACCAGAGCGCCCGGAGGAAACCCACGCGGACACAGGGAGAACGTGCAGACTCCGCACAGACAGTGACCCAAGTCGGGAATCGAACTTGAGACTGTGGCGCTGTGAAGCCATAGCGTTAACCACTATGCTACCGTGCTGCCCATTTTGTCAGCCATGACCTCTTCATCATTAGAGAAGAGTTGCAGATGTGCGAGGACTGAGCATTGATGCTAGGGGGTTGGGGGGGGTGGGGTCCATGACAGCAGCAGCACATCGTTACTGGGTAATCAGTGTGGGAGGTGGCAGGGACATAGCGCTACAATTCTCACACTCAACAGGGATAAAGTGTCAAGCATGCGCGGGGGTTTGTGGAGCATGGCACCATGCCCTGAAAACATGGAGGATCTACTGGTGAACAAAGTGATGTTTAATATAAGAGCAATATTACAATGGTGACTTTTCTCAACTGGTGCCTCGGTTCACTCATGCCCACTAAGTACCTATAGTTTCTTATTCTTTCATAACCTCCCGCTACATCTGGATGTATCCCCAGGATCCACAGCCAAATTTGAGGCAGCCTTCCACATCCTGTTGCCCGAGATGACCTTCACAGGTGTCCCCAGAGGAACCAGGGACGAAATTCTACATTATCGGCGGAAAGTCCGCCGATCGGCGCTAAGAACGGCGCAAGTCCGACTTGCGTCACGTCGGAAAAATGGGTCGAAAGTCTCCGGCCCAAAATGGGCTAGCAGCGACGTAACGGGATCCGCGCTTGCGCAGTGGTTCACGCCGTGCAGCATCATACGCGCCGCACGGCGTGACGGCTCATAAGGCCGCGCTGCTCCCCCCCCACCCGACCGGAACACCCGACCGGAACACCCGACTGGATGGCTGGCCGCCGCTCACCCCGAGGTTCGAGTCACGGGATGTGGAGGCACTCCTGGACGCGGTGGAGCAGAGGAGGGACGCCCTGTATCCCGGGCACGGGCGCAGAGTAGCTCCACGCCACAGCCGGTGTCTGTGGAGGGAAGTGGCAGAGGCCGTCACCGCTGCGGCCCTGACACCACGGACAGGCACCCAGTGCCACAAGAAGGTGAACAACATCGTCAGAGCAGGCAGGGTGAGCCTCCCCCATATCCCCCCTCCCCCATATCCCCCCTCCCCCATATTCCCCCCATATCCCCCCTCCCCCATATCCCCCCTCCCCCATATCCCCCCTCCCCCATATCCCCCCTCCCCCATATCCCCCCTCCCCCATATCCCCCCTCCCCCATATCCCCCTCCCCATATCCCCCTCCCCATATACTCCCTCCCCCATATCCCCCCTCCCCATATCCCCCCTTCCCCCATATCCCTCCTCCACAATATCCCCCCTCCCCATATCCCCCCTCCCCCATTTCCCCCCTTCCCCCATATCGCCCCTCCCCCATATCCCCCATATCCCCCCTCCCCCATATCCCCCCTCCCCCATATCCCCCCTCCCCATATCCCCCCTCCCCCATATCCCCCTCCCCATATCCCCCCTTCCCCCATATCCCCCCTCCCCATATTCCCCCTCCCCCATATCCCCCCTCCCCCATATCCCCCCTTCCCCATATCCCCTCCCCATATCCCCCTCCCCATATCCCCCTCCCCCATATCCCCATATCCCCCCCTCCCCCATATCCCCCCTACCCATATCCCCCCTCCCCCATATCCCCCTCCCCCATATCCACCATATCCCCCTCCCCCATATCCCCATCCCCCATATCACCAAGTGAATCCAGCCCTAACCTTAACCTCTGCAATGCACGCGCAACCGATGGCGTGCATTCATATACCTGCCTAACAGTGTTGCCTTTTACCCCTGCCACCCCCCCCCCCCCCCCACAGGAGAAGCGCGCACACAACAATAGGGAGCATGTGAGGACTGGA
Organism: Scyliorhinus torazame; assembly: GCF_047496885.1. Lineage (NCBI taxonomy): Eukaryota > Metazoa > Chordata > Chondrichthyes > Carcharhiniformes > Scyliorhinidae > Scyliorhinus > Scyliorhinus torazame. The sequence continues at coordinate 43,540,932 of NC_092714.1, read as the reverse complement.
GGAGGCCCCGCTGATGAGAGGCCACTGACCGAACACGAGGAAAGGGCCCTGGAACTGGCTGGCGGACCTGAGGACCGGGAGGTTGCTGATGCAGAGGTCGGGGGCATACTAGCAAGTGAGCCACCGACAGCCCGTCCACATATCCCCCCTCCCCTATATCCCCCTCCCCCATATCACCTGATCACTGCCTGATGTCTAACCATGCATGCTTCATTGTGTATCGCAGGACCAAACGTCCAGGCACCCATCCCCGCAGATGCAGACCGCCCGCAGGATGCCCCTCGGAGGCCACGGGAGACAGAGAGACCCGGACCCTCCAGCATGCGACGCCCGCAGGATGCCCCTCGGAGGCCACGGGAGACGGAGAGACCCGGACCCTCCAGCATGCGACGCCCGCAGGATGCCCCTCGGAGGCCACGGGAGACGGAGAGACCCGGACCCTCCAGCATGCGACGCCCGCAGGATGCCCCTCGGAGGCCACGGGAGACAGAGAGACCCGGACCCTCCAGCATGCGACGTCCGCAGGATGCCCCTCGCACACCATGGGAGACGGAGCGACCTGGAGCAACAGGGAGACGACACCCCCGTCACGTGCGGGAGCGACCACCCAGCGACGAGGGGGGCAGCCACAGACCCCCGTCACATCCGAGCCAGGACACCACTACCCAGGACACCACTACCCAGGACACCACTACCCAGGACACCACTACCCGGGACAGCACTGCCCAGGACACCCCTACCCGGGACAGCACTACCCAGGAAGACAAAATACCGGACAGTGACTCAGAGTGGATGGGTGGAGACGAATCCCCACCCCAAAGTGCCATGGACTCAGAGAGGGACGAAGAGCACGACACAATGCCACTGCTGTCACCAACACCCTCCACCATCGCAGAAACACTCACCTCGGTTGGGCACTTTAGTGATGAGGCGTCTGGTACACTCACTGGTGCGCACAACACAGCCGTCCCGGTACAGCAGGTGGAGGTAGGAGCAGCAGAGGGGCCGGGCGGTCGGAGGGCAGCCCAGCCCAAGCGAACATCTGCCGCACAGATGGATCCCGGGTTCCTGGAGTTACCACACCCACACATAGATCCGATGCAACCACCGACCCGGAGACGAGCGAAGAGGGTGACGGCCGGCTTGCGGCGGCTGCAGTCGCAGGTGGAGGAGTCCACTCGCGTCCAGGAGCTGGGAGTGGTGCCGGTCATGCGTGCCACCCAGGCTGACACCGCACGGGTGGCGTCCGCGGTGGAGGCAATGGGTGCGATGGTGTCAGACATGGGGAACGGTTTGCGAGGCCTGGGGCTTTCCGTGCAGGCGGCGTCTGTGGCCCAGGACATGGCTGCCCTCTCACAGGAGGCCATGAGCCAGTGCCAGCGCCAGATGGCAGAGGCGCTCAACGCCATAGCCCAGTCTCTGCAGGCCATGGCCCAGTCTCAGCAGGCCATGGCCCAGTCTCTGCAGGCTATCGCTGAGGGCATCGGCGCCCGTGGCCATGTGCGAGCCGGCGTCGCACTGTCAGACAGTTTTTGCCAACCCCCTGGGCTCCATGGCTGCAAACCTGCAGACCCCTGTCGATACCAGCACGGGCCTCCAGGACTGGCAGCGCCAGATGTCGGGGGGCGTCGGATTGCCAGTCCGTTCGCATCCCCCACCCATGTAGAGGCCTGGGGGCCATTGGGCACCCCAAGGGAGGAGGAGGTGGTGTGGTCCGTCCCGGCTCCCCCTGTAGGGGAGGTCCTGGTACACCGCGACACCTCGGACTCCCCCCCTTCCGTCCCAGGTGCATCGGGTGGGCAACGGGCAGGACAGGCTGGCAGCTCGCCATCCCAGTCGCCCGGGCCGCAGCCTGGCCCATCTAGGCCAGGACGCCCCAGGAAACGGCCGCCAAAGGGATCCAGTGTCAGAGGGCAGGAATCACAGGAATCCACCTCCAGTTCTGCTGTACCGTCTGGGGAACCATGTAGACGTAGTCAAAGGGCCCGTAAGGCCAAACAATTAGACACTGAGTAAGTTGGCATGGGTGCAGGGCACAGATGAGTTTTAGGGGCTAGGGAACGTGCATGAACTCCTTTGGTTATTAAAGTCAATGTTACACCTACAGAAGCTGCCTTTGTGCTCTGTCCAAAGCGTGCGGGGGTGTCATGTACGTTGAGCGCAAGTGTGTGTGTGAGGGGTGGTCTTACCTCAGCCGCAGGTGAGTCTGCCCCCTTCCCCCTGGGCCGCCATCAACATCCCCCGGGCAGAGGACGGGACCGTGCGCTGCAGTGTCACAGCCGCATGCAGGGATGGTCCGGGTGGATGATGGTACTGTGGCCATGGGTCAGACATAGTCCAACGATGTGGAGCCAGGAGCTCACCGCAGGGCGGGATGTCATCATCCTCCATGGCCTGCAATAGACACGCGTCCACCCGCAACTGTGTGAGCCCGGCCCGTTGTGCCGCAGGTGGATCGGCAATGGGGGGGGGTGGTGTGCATGCGGGTGGGGTGGCTGGGGTTGGGGAGGGGGGTGAGGGTGCTGGGTGGGTGGATGGGTGGGGGGTGTGGGTGGTCGGCTGTTGCCATGGTGTGCGGTCTGTGGCCATACTACCCGATTCCCACGCCCATCTAGTCAGTGAAGCGGGCGGCTATCAGTCTGTCCCGTGCCCGCTGGGCCAGCCGTTAACGGTGGACAGCCACCCGCCTGTGTCTACCCCGTCTGCCCTGACCATTACCCCCATCACCCTCATCTGGGGAGGACTGCGCCTCTTCCTGCTGCTCCTCCACTCCGCCCTCCTCTGCCTGCGGCACATCGCCCCTCTGCTGGGCTATGTTGTGCAGGACGCAGCACACCACAATGATGCGGCCGACCCTATCTGACCGATACTGGAGGGCGCCCCCAGAGAGGTCCAGGCACCTGAAACGCATGTTCAGCACGCCAAAGCACCTCTCTATCACTCCCCTTGTCGCTACATGGGCATCATTGTAGCGGTTCTCCGCCTCATTGCGTGGTCTCCGTATAGGCGTCATCAGCCACGATCGCAATGGGTAGCCCCTGTCGCCCAGCAACCAGCCCCTCAGCCGGGGATGGCGTCCCTCGTCCATGCCGGGGATGGATGACCGTGACAACACGTATGAGTCGTGTACACTGCCTGGGTAACGGGCGCAGACGTGCAGGATCATCATGCGGTGGTCGCAGACCACCTGTATGTTCATCGAATAGGTCCCCTTCCTATTGGTGAACACGGCCCTGTTATCTGCAGGTGGCCGCACGGCGACGTGCATCCCATCAATCGCACCCTGGGCGATGGGGAGCCCGGCCACGGCAGAGAAGCCCAGGGCCCGGGCATCTTGGCTGGCCCGGTCCACAGGGAAGCGGATGTAGCGGTGCGCCATGGCATATAGGGCATCTGTCACTGCCCGGATGCACCGATGCACCGATGTCTGCGATATGCCGGACAGGTCCCCACTCGGTGCCTGGAATGACCCCGTTGCATAAAAGTTCAGGGCCGCCGTAACCTTGACGGACATGGGGAGAGGGTGTCCCCCGCCAGTGCCACGCGGTGACAGGTGTGCCAGCAGGTGGCAGATGTGTGCCACGGTTTCCCGCCTCATCCGGAGTCTCCTCCTGCATTCCCAGTCCGTAGGTCCTGGTATGACTGCCGGGGCCGGTACACACGGGGCGCCCTCGGGTGCCTCCGTTGCTGTGGGGCCGCGACGTCCTCCTCCCCCTCCTCGTCCTGTCGGTCAGGTGTCCCTCCAGCCTGGGCGGCTGCCGCCTGTCCCTCTGCGGCAGCCTGCGGCGCCTCTCTGGCACGCTCCTCCTCCTCCTCATCCAGGGCAACATAGACATTAGCGGCTGCCGCCACGGCAGCCAACATCGCTGGATGATCGGAAAACATGACGGCCTGGTGGGGGGGAGGGGAACGACGACCATCATTGCCCATATCCCCTCCTCCCCCCAGCCAGGTGGCATGGACCGCATGGGTCCAACTGTTGGAGGCTGGCACCTGGCCAGGTGGACCAACTCACTTGCCCTCTCATCCCCCTCCCCGGCATGGACCCCCCCCCCAACCTCCTCCCCGGCATGGACCCCCCATCCCACTCTCCGGCACGGACCCCAACCTCCTACCCGGCACGGACTCCCCATCCCCCTCCCCGGTATGGACCCCCCCCCCCAACCTCCACCCCGGCACGGACCCCAACCTCCTCCCCGGCACGGACCCCCCTCCAACCTCCTCCCTGGCACGGACCCCCCATCACCCTCCCCGGCACGGACCCCCGCCCAACCTCCTCCCCGGCACGGACCCCCCCATCCCCCTCCCCGGCACGGACCCCCCCCCCAACCTCCTCCCCGGCACGGACCACCCCAACCTCCTCCCCGGCACGGACCCCCCATCCCTCTCCCCGGCATGGACCCCCCCCAACCTCCTCCCCGGCACGGACCCACCCATCCCCCTCCCCGGCACGGACCCCCCCCCAACCTGCTCCCTGGCACGGACCCCAACCTCCTCCCCGGCACGGACCCCCCATCCCCCTCCCCGGCACGGACCCCCCCCTAATCTCCTCCCCGGCACGGACCCCAACCTCCTCCCGGCACGGACCCCCCATCCCCCTCCCCGGCACGGACCCCCCCCCTCAACCTCCACCCCGGCACGGACCCCAACCTCCTCCCCGGCACGGACCCCCCATTCCCCTCCCCGGCACGGACCCCCCCCCAACCTCCACCCCGGCACGGACCCCCCCCATCCCCCTCCCCGGCACGGACCACCCCCCCCAACCTCCACCCCGGCACGGACCCCAACCTCCTCCCCGGCACGGACCCCCCCATCCCCCTCTTCGGCACGGACCCCCCCAACCTCCACCCCGGCACGGACCCCCCCCCATCCCCCTCCCCGGCACGGACCCCCACCCCCCAACCTCCTCCCCGGCATGGAACCCAACCTCCTCCCCGGCACGGACCCCTCATCCCCCTCCCCGGCACGGACCCCCCTCCCGGCACTCCCCGGAGCCCAGCCCACTCTAACCACCCCCCCCCCCACCCCCCCCCCCCCCCCCCCCCCCGCCGCACACACACACACACACACACAACCCGAGACACACCTCTCCCCACACATTCAGACTGCGGCCACACCATCGCCTGCCCAGAGCCAACCCCCCAGGCCGTCACTCACCTCCTCGCTGGTCGGTGTGACCCTGGAGCACAGGGTCACGCCGATGAAAAGAAGGTTTAATTTACGTCGACGTGAACGGTCATCACGTCGACGGGACTTCGGGCCATCCGGAAGGGAGAATATCGGCAGGCCGAAAATCGGCTGCCTTGCGCAGACCTGTGCCGTTCTCCGACGGCAGCGGCGACATTAACGCCCCGCCGACTTTTCACCCTTCGGAGACTTCGGCAACCGGCGGGGGCGGGATCCACGGCGGCCAACGGCCATTCTCCGACCAGCTGGGGGGTCGGAGAATGACGCCCCAGGACCTTGAGGGTCCCAGCCTGCTTTCGGGCCACACGGTGTTGCAGTGCTGCCTTCCTCAGTGTTGCGAGGCTGGAGGTGTGTTGCTCACAGTGGGGGGAGGGGGGTGTCAGATGGGCTGGACACCCCAAGGGTCTCCTCAGTGGTGGGCTCTGGGCTGCGCTCCTGCTGATCCTCTTCCCTTCGCGTGCCCAGGGTCCCTACATTATTCCATGGAAGACAGGGGCAACTGGAGTGAGATCTAGAAGCCCCGCCGTCCTCTGGCATGGCATATGTGGATCCCACTAGTGCTTGCACCATGCAGTTGAAGCCCTGCGGCATGGAGTTGATGTCCTCAGCCATGGAGATCATGAGCTGAACAATGGAGTGGGCAACTGCTGCCATGGAGTCCACATCCTGCACCAAAGTCTCCACTGCGGCTGCCAGCCTCACAGTGTTGGCTTCATTGCATCGGAGTGATGGCAACAACTCGGATAGAAGGCGATGGGACTCCCCCAGTCCGGGGAGGGATGCTGCCATCCCCTCCTGATGCTCTCAACTCTGCCTTTCAAGCTTCAGCAGCTCTGGGACGTCTGGACCCAGGGCCACATCATTGGCCAGGGGATCAACAAAGAACAAAGAAAAGTGAAGCACAGGAAAAGGCTCTTCGGCCCTCCAAGCCCGTGCCGACCATGTTGCCCGACTAAACTACAATCTTCTACACTTCCTGGGTCCGTATCCCTCTATTCCCATCCTATTCATGTATTTGTCAAGATGCTCCTTAAATGTCACTATCGTCCCTGCTTCCACCACCTCCTCCGGCAGCGAGTTCCAGGCACCCACTACCCTCTGTGTAAAAAACTTGCCTCGTACATCTACTCTAAACCTTGCCCCTCGCACCTTAAACCTATGGCCCGAGTAATTGACCCCTCTACCCTGGGGAAAAGCCTCTGACTATCCACTCTGTCTATGCCCCTCATAATTTTGTAGACCTCTATCAGGTCTCCCCTCAACCTCCGTCGTTCCAGTGAGAACAAACCGAGTTTATTCAACCGCTCCTCATAGCTAATGCCCTCCATACCAGGCAACATTCTGGTAAATCACTTCTGCACCCTCTCTAAAGCCTCCACATCCTTCTGGTACTGTGGCGACCAGAATTGAACACTATACTCCAAGTGTGGCCTAACTAAGGTTCTATACAGCTGCAACATGACTTGCCAATTCTTATACTCAATGCCCCGGCCAATGAAGGCAAGCATGCCGTATGCCTTCTTGACTACCTTCTCTACCTGTGTTGTTCCTTTCAGTGACCTGTGGACCTGTACACCTAGATCTCTCTGACTTTCAATACTCTTGAGGGTTCTACCATTCACTGTATATTCCCTACCTGCATGTGATCTTCCAAAATGCATTACCTCACATTTGTCCGGATTAAAACTCCATCTGCCATCTCTCCACCCAAGTCTCCAAACAATCTAAATCCTGCTGTATCCTCTGACAGTCCTCATCGCTATCCACAATTCCACCAACCTTTGTGTCGTCTGCAAACTTACTAATCAGACCAGTTACATTTTCCTCCAAATCATTTATATATACTACAAACAGCAAAGGTCCCAGTACTGATCCCTGCGGAACACCACTATTCACAGCCCTCCAATTAGAAAAGCATCCTTCCATTGCTACTCTCTGCCTTCTATGACCTAGCCAGTTCTGTATCCACCTTGCCAGCTCACCTCTGATCCCGTGTGACTTCACCTTTTGTACTCGTCTACCATGAGGGACCTTGTCAAAGGCATTACTGAAGTCCATATAGACAACATCCACTGCCCTACCTGCATCAATCATCTTTGTGACCTCTTCGAAAAACTCTATCAAGTTAGTGAGACACGACCTCCCTTTCACAAAACCATGCTGCCTCTCACTAATACGTCCATTTGCTTCCAAATGGGAGTAGATCCTATCTCGAAGAATTCTCTCCAGTAATTGCCCTACCACTGACGTAAGGCTCACCGGCCTGTAGTTCCCAGGATTATCCTTGCTACCCTTCTTAAACAGAGGAACAACATTGGCTATTCTCCAGTCCTCCGGGACATCACCTGAAGACAGTGAGGATCCAGAGATTTCTGTCAAGGCTTCAGCAATTTCCTCTCTAGCCTCCTTCAGTATTCTGGGCTAGATCCCATCAGGCCCTGGGGACTTATCTACCTTAATATTTTTCAAGAGGCCCAACACCTCGTCTTTTTGGATCTCAATGTGACCCAGGCTATCTACACACCCTTCTCCAGACTCAACATCCAGCAATTCCTTCTCTTTGGTGAATACTGATGCAAAGTATTCATTTAGTACCACCCCCATTTCCACTGGCTCCACACATAGATTCCCTTGCCTATCCTTCAGTGGGCCAACCGTTTCCCTGGCTACCCTCTTGCTTTTTATGTACGTGAAAAAAGCCTTGGGATTTTCCTTAACCCTATTTGCCAATGACTTTTTGTGACCCCTTCTAGCCCTCCTGACTCCTTGCTTAAGTTCCTTCCTACTTTACTTATATTCCACACAGGCTTCACACAGGCCTTTGGAAGGTCTAATGCAGGTAGGGAATATACAGTGAATGGTAGAACCCTCAAGAGTTTTGAAAGTCAAAGAGATCGAGGAGTACAGGTCCACAGGTCACTGAAAGGGGCAACAGAGGTGGAGAAGGTAGTCAAGAAGGCATACGGCATGCTTGCCTTCATTGGCCGGGGCATTGAGTATAAGAATTGGCAAGTCATGTTGCGGCTGTATAGAACCTTAGTTAGGCCACACTTGGAGTATAGTGTTCAATTCTGGTCGCCGCACTACCAGAAGGATGTGGAGGCTTTCGAGAGGGTGCAGAAGATATTTACCAGAATGTTGCCTGGTATGGAGGGCATTACCTATGAGGAGCGGTTGAATAAACTCGGTTTGTTCTCACTGGAATGACGGAGGTTGAGGGGCGACCTGATAGAGGTCTACAAAATTATGAGGGGCATAGACAGAGTGGATAGTCAGAGGCTTTTCCCCGGGGTAGAGGGGTCAATTACTAGGGGGCATAGGTTTAAGGTGAGAGGGGCAAGGTTTAGAGTAGATGTACGAGGCAAGTTTTTTACGTAGAGGGTAGTGGGTGCCTGGAACTCGCTACGAAAGGAGGTGGTGGAAGCAGGGACGATAGTGACATTTATGGGGCATCTTGACAAATACATGAATAGGATGGGAATAGACGGATACGGACCCAGGAAGTGTAGAAGATTTCAGTTTAGTCGGGCAGCATGGTCGGCACGGGCGTGGAGGGCCGAAGGGCCTGTTCCTGTGCTGTACATTTCTTTGTTCTTTGTTCTTGTTCATCTGTTCCCAGCCTTTTAGCCCTGACAAATGCCTCCTTTTTCTTTTTGACGAGGCCTACAATATCTCTCGTTATTCAAGGTTCCCGAAAATTGCCGTATTTATCCATCTTCCTCACAGGAACATGCCGGTCCTGAATCCCTTTCAACTGACACTTGAAAGCCTCCCACATGTCAGATGTTGATTTACCCTCAAACATCCGCCCCCAATCTAGGTTCCTCAGTTCCCGCCTAATATTGTTATAATTAGCCTTCCCCCAATTTAACACATTCATCCTAGGACCACTCTTATCCTTGTCCACCAGCACTTTAAAACTTACTGAATCGTGGTCACTGTTCCCAAAATGCTCCCCTACTGAAACTTCTACCACCTGGCCGGGCTCATTCCCCAATACCAGGTCCAGTACAGCCCCTTCCCTAGTTGGACTGTCTCCATATTGTTTTAAGAAGCCCTCCTGGATGCTCCTTACAAACTCTGTCCCGTCTAAGTCCCTGGTACTAAGTGAGTCCCAGTCAATATTGGGGAAGTTGAAGTCTCCCATCACAACAACCCTGGTGTTTCTACTCTTTTCCAAAATCTGTCTACCTATCTGCTCCTCTATCTCCCGCTGGCTGTTGGGAGGCCTGTAGTAAACCCCCAACATTGTGACTGCATTCTTATCCTTACCCTTCTTATTCCTGATCTCTACCCATATAGCCTCACTGCCCTCTGAGGTGTCCTCCCATAGTACAGCTGTGATATTCTCCCTAACCAGTAGCGCAACTCCGCCACCCCTTTTACATCCCCCTCTATCCCGCCTGAAACATCTAAATCCTGGAACGTTTAGCTGCCAATCCTGCCCTTCCCTCAACCAGGTCTCTGTAATGGCCACAACATCATAGTTCCAAGTACTAATCTAAGCTCTAAGTTCATCTGCCTTACCCGTAATACTTCTTGCATTAAAACATATGCACTTCAGGCCACCAGACCCGCTGTGTTCAGCAACTTCTCCCTGTCTGCTCTGCCTCAGAGCCATACTGGCCCTATTCCCTAGTTCTCCCTCAATGTTTTCACCTTCTGGCCTATTGCTCCAGTACCCATCCCACTGCCATACTAGTTTAAACCCTCCCGTGTGACACTAGCAAACCTCGCGGCAAGGGTATTTATGCCTCTCCAGTTTAGATGCAACCCGTCCTGGAAGAGCACCCAGTGGTCCAGATAACGGAAACCCTCCCTCCTACACCAGCTGTTTAGCCACGAGTTTAGCTCTCTATCTTCCTATTTCTAGCCTCACTGGCACGTGGCACAGGGAGTAATCCTGAGATTACAACTCTAGAGGTCCTGTCTTTTAACTTTCTGCCCAGCTCCCTGAACTCCTGCTGCAGGACCTCATGCCCCTTCCTGCCTATGTCGTTAGTACCAATATGTGCAACGACCTCTGCCTGTTTGCCCTCCCCCTTCAGGATGCCCTCTACCCGTTCGGAGACATCCTGGACCCTGGCACCATACCATCCTGGAGTCTCTTTCACGTCCACAGAAGCGCCTATCTGTGCCCCTGACTATAGAGTCCCCTATGACTATTGCTGTTCTGCGTTTTGACCCTCCCTTCTGAACATCAGAGCCAGCCGTGGTGCCACTGCTCTGGCTGCTGCTGTTTTCCCCTGATAAGCAATACCCCTCGACAGGTATCATAAGGGGTATATCTGTTAGAGAGGGGGACAACCACAGGGGATTCCTGCACTGACTGCCTGCCCTTTCTGGTGGTCACCATTTCTCTGCCTGCACCTTGGGCGTGATCACATTTATATATCTGCTATCTATGACGCTTTCTGCCACCTGCATGCTCCTAAGTGCATTCAACTGCTGCTCCAACCGAACCATGCCGTCTGTGAGGAGCTCCAGTTGGTGCACTTCCTGAAGATGAAGCCATCCGGGACGCTGGAAGCCTCCCGGATCTGCCACATCACACAGTCAGAGCACTGCACCTCTCTAATTGACATTGCGTCAATTAATTAATAAATTAAATTTAAAAGTAAAAAAAAAAGGTAACTATATGTTTCCTAGCACTAGATTTCTACTATAAATGTGAAAGCTGAATACAGTACTCTCCAATTTCTGGCTTAGATACCCCTCTAAATTATAATTAAGTAATTATGTTTAATTCATTTTTTTGATTTAGTGTACATTCCCAACCAGCCAATCAGGTCACAGCTTTTCTGTGATGTCACTTCAGTCCCCCCCCCCCCCCCCCAACACACACACACACACACACACACAATTTGAAGAGGTAATAAAAGTAAAAATGAGTAAAAATCACTTACTTACCTTCCGAGGGTCTCAGATGCTTTCTGGTTCTTTCCCTTGCCTGATTACCTCACTGCACCAAATTACCAAGTTCCAAATTCCCACTCTGGATGTGTCTCACTCAGGCTGTGTCTCTTTGACCTGCTCAGTTGAGACCTGGGCTCCAGCATCCTGCCGAATGACGGAACCTGGAAGGTCTCTGCCTCCACCTGCTGTGGATCATCAGCTGTGAGGTGCTCACCAGTGCGTGGCTCAAAAGGCTGCCTACTACTTATTCCCACCAATGTGTGATTATCTGAGGTGGAGGTGGCATTGGTACATCCCTGGCGATATCTGATGGGGAGGAACGGTTACTCATGTGAGGCTTGAACTATGACTGGATGTCTTGATGATTCTCACTTTTGTCTCATTCCCCCACTTCACCCTCTGCTTAGGTCTTCGTCCCCTCCAGCCAGATCAAGGGCTCTTTCCTCAAAGGATGTGAGGCATCGGAGCTCAGGCATTACTCCAGCCGACTGCGCCCGCTCATCCCTGTTATGCTTGATTTTACCCTGCGGAGAGACAAGTCAGGAGAGTGTAGGTGGACGTCCTGCCAGTTCAGATGGTGATGAGGTACGGTATGCGTTGGACTTGAGTGGGAGGCAGAGATGTGAGGAACAAAGTAGCTACTGGGGCAGACCATGGGAATTGAGGGTGGGTGGGTGGGTGGGTTGGGGGGGGGAGGGGGAAGAGGGCTGTTCGATAGTCATTGGTAACCCGCGAGGTGGCTGTGTGACAGATCACCTTGGAGGTGCGAGGGTGTCTGAGACGGTGCAGCGGGAGACTGGAGGGGCAGATTTACCCTGGCTGCACGAAGAAGGTCATTCATCTTCTTGTGGCACTGCCTTCTCCTGCAGTGAGCTGGCACTGACTAAGGCTGCGACAGTCTCCCAGACGAGGGTGGTGATCTTGCGAGAAGAGGATCCCACCTCTGCTGCACACCATCCAGGAGTTTGATCAGGGCTCCCACCACAAATCTTGGCGCAGGTTTCCTGGCAGCCCCCCCCCCCCCCCCCCGACTAGATCTGGAACAGGTGCTGGACAGGTGCTGGGCAGCACAGTAGCACATTGGTCAGCACTGTTGCTTCACAGTGCCAGGGACCCGGGTTCAATTCCCGGCTTGGGTCATTGTGCGGAGACTGCACCTTCTCCCTGTGTCTGCGTGGGTTTCCTCCGGGTGCTCCGGTTTCCTCCCACAAGTCCCGAAAGACGCGCTCTTAGGTGAATTAGACATTCTGAATTCTCCCTCGGTGTTCCTGAACAGGCGCCGACGTGTGGCGACTAGGGGCTTTTCACCGTAACTTCATTGCAGTATTAATGTAAGCCTACTTGTGACAATAATAAAATTATTATTATTTTCCTTTCTTCTGGCTCCATTACATCTGATCTGATGACTCCATCTCCTGCACTGCTGCACCTGAAATATTCTACATTCTCTTCAGTCGAATTTTCCTCTCGCTCTCGCTCGGATCATTGATTGGGTCCATCCCATTTTTCCTGCTTTTGCTCTTACTCCCTCTTCCTCCTCACATGATTGGTGAATGCAGAAGCCACAAGAGTGGAAAGTGCGGAGGGAGATCCTGCCAGAATCATCTCCTAATATGTACACAGCCTACGACTTGACCCAATCCCCAAACATATCTCCTCCTCCCCTCAATACTTTTTAAAAGAGCTGTTCCTTCTGCGCCACCCTGATTCTCTGTTTCCACTCTCCAGCAAGACGATCCTGCGATACCTTCCTTTTTCACAACAGGAGAGACAACTCTGTCCTTTTGTTTCCTCCCATGTACAATTCAGGCTGTTAACCACTCTTCTATGTTCGGCATCGGTTTACACTTCCTCTCCTCCAGTATATTGTAGTCGCTGTTCACGGTGCAATCTCTTCTACACTGGGGAGACCAATCGTGGATCAGGTGAGTATTTGTCACACTCCATTCCGGCTGTAAATATGGGGTAAAAGCAATAATCATCTCAAACTCAGCTGTCTCAGACAGCAACAAATAGCTTGTGTCAGCACAATAATATTAAACAAGACTAGCTGCAAGCATATCAGTACTTGGTGGCCTTCGCATGCTAGACTGAGAACGAAGCGGCGTATAGATTCTCGGGTTACACTGTGGCGATGGCAATTGATTTAAGATACAGAAGCAGGATGTTCAATCACAATTGGCTTGCCCTGAAAGGAAGGAAGGAAGGAATAAATAAACACACAAGGCATTTTTCTTCCTACTGGTTCTAAATCTACTTTGGGCAAAATGAGAAACAGACGTTGTGAGGCATTCCAGATGGATTTTGAAATTTTCCAACTTTCCAACTGAGTCATTTTTTCCTCCAATTTCTTCCCTTTTCTCAGGTCTCCTGATGACTATAGGCCCCAACAGCGCTGTGGTCGCCCGCAGTGCCCGTTCTGCTTACCAAAGATGTTCCACTAGGCACTCGCATTCCATGCCCGACTCCAAGCCAGCCTTCTTGCCCATTTAAAAGTATATGCTCCTGATGTTGACTCTACATTTTACAGCCAATTAAGTATGACCAGATTTAATGCAGCCCATCATGGTGGGAAAGATGGCGGTTGGGCCCAGTGATTCAGGGCGAGGCCTCACGTCCGTCTCTCAACAGCAGCTAAACCCTCCCACTATACTATATTCCTAGTATAAAACTCATCACATTGCTACCTCGACAGCTCTGAAGAAGATTATCATAGATTATCATAGAATTTACAGTGCAGAAGGAGGCCATTCGGCCCATCGAGTCTGCACCGGCTCTTGGAAAGAGCACCCTTCCCAAGGTCAACACCTCCACCCTATCCCCATAACCCAGTAACCCCACCAACACTCTGGGCAATTTTGGACACTAAGGGCAATTTATTATGGCCAATCCCCCTAACCTGCACATCTTTGGACTGTGGGAGGAAACTGGAGCACCCGGAGGAAACCCACGCACACACGGGGAGGATGTGCAGACTCCACACAGACAGTGGCCCAAGCCGGAATCGAACCTGGGGCCCTGGAGCTGTGAAGCAACTGTGCTATCCACAATGCTACCGTGCTGCCCAAAGTCATACAGACTCAAAACTTTACTCTGTTTCTCTGTGCACAGACGCTGCCAGACCTGCTGAGTTTTTCCTATTTTTGTTTTATCTAATTGAGGACCTGAAAGGAAAATTGATTGTGGGATCTCTCTGTTCTGTAGGGCTCAGTACCACATTGTACATTTCCACACTGTTCTCACCGAAGTCTATGCCATTTTGTATGGCTCGCCCACTCCACCACCAGGGAACCTGCAGCAGGGGTCAACTTTGACGGGATTAGAAGATCCTGCCAGCAGGATAGGCCTGAAAATCTGGAAAATACGGGTCAACAAATCATTAAAAATATCATTGCAGGCCAGCAAAGCAATTAGAAATGCTGACAAAGCACTAGGATTTATTTCTAGGATATAGAATTAAATATAGCAAGTGAAGTTGTATTAGATTTGTATGGAACCCTGGTCCGGCCACAGATACGGTAGAATCTTATGGCCCCATTGCATTGGGGGCAGGGTCATAAAATGCAGCAAGCCATTCAAAAGTCCATTGTCTTTGGCGGGACAATCCCAGCAGTGTAAAATTCCACCCCTAAAGCGCTGTGCTCCCCATACTAAAGGAGGAACATAGGCCGGGATCGTCTGGTGGCATCTGCCCCAAGACAGGAAATTTCAGCCCGAGGTCAATGGACGTTTACGTGGTCCATCAAATTATCTATCAGAACTAAGGGATTTCAATAAAAGATTGAACAGGTTAAATCTTTCCTCCTTTGTGACCTGAGGGAAGGGAAATGGCTTTGACAGGGTAGATGTGAAGAGAATATTGCCACTTCCAAACCCAACAGCCCTAAATACAAGGTCATTACCAACAAATCTAATAGAAATGTATTTACTCAGAGTGGTTAGAAAGTTGAAATCATTACCACGGGGAGTGCTTGAGGAAAGTAGCTTACTTGCTTTCAGAAGGAAACTAGACATGAGAGTAAAGGAAATAGAAAGGTGTGCTGAGAAGCGGCAGATGAAATGGGGAAGAGTTGTGAGAGTTGTCCAGCACACACGAGTTGGGCTGAATGGCTTGTTTCTATGCTAGATATTCCATGTAATTCAATTTAAGTAAGTTACAATTTTTCATGATGATCACAATGAAAATATCAGATCCTGGATATAATCATCATTTTAGTTTTTGTAGCTCATGTCAAAGCAACCAGGAGATCCTTTACAATCAATCAGTTAAGACAATTGAGATAACCTCTAACATCTGTTTGATTGCTTGCTGGTTTTTGCTGGTCTGGTGACAATATAATTGAAGGCGGATCTGAGCTCTGTGATGTGACAGAACCAAAGTGATGTATACACAGCTGTAGCTGAATCATCCTGGGCTTGTAAGAGTGTTATTTTGATGCTAACTGTACTCCAGTTACGCTATTGGGTTCAGTAAATCCCCCGAACCATTGTCGGTGATGACAATTTACACAACTGTAAAAAAAGAGAAAGGAAAATGAAGCATGGGTTTATGAGAATCCTTTGCGGCCGTTTGACTGTCATGGGGAACTGTGAACGCCTCTTGTTTAAATGAACTCCATCGTACTGACATTTATTTCTTCATTGGGATTAGCAGGATGGCACTCTTGTTTATTTTCCTTCACACTGCATGAGCTGGTGGTTCCACGCCGTGATTTATGACTTGAACTTGTCACAGCGGGAACCCACTCTACATGATCACCTCACACTGTGCCAGCTGCCAAGCATTGCATCTGATCGCGTTTCCAGTCCCAGCACTTCCCCCTCGCATTCCGTCCCTCCTCCAGACTGAGGGGGCCTGGGATAAATAACGCTTTGCCATTTTACAAGGCACTTTCAGACTGGCCCCAAATATTTATGATGGGAAGATTTTGGGGAAAAAAGAGAATCAGAAATGAATGTCCAATAAACAATTACCACTCAGATTACTGGGCCACATAAGTCATTCATGCCTGTAGTATCAGTGAGCTATGTGATCTGAGATCCCTCACATTGCTGGATCCTTGCCATCCTCCATTTATGGTTTATGAATGCCCTCTCTGTCTGTAGAAAATAAGGTGAATGGGGAGCAGTGGAATATTTAATTTAATCATCACTAGGGCATTGTTAAGATCTTCTTCTGGAATAAACTTGATATTCTATTGTTTATTTTTGTAATAAGAATTTCTTTTATGCCAGCAGTCTACACCGTAGCCACCACATATATTGTGACAGTTGTGCCAAGACTGCTGATTTACTGATAAGACTTCAGATACCGGGGATGTGGCTGTACAGGGACATTGTGGGCGTGGGTGTTTTGCGCAGTTATTCCCCTCAGTACCCCACCTCCGGTGCCTGGTGGGTGCCAGGTTTTCCATCTGCATTGATTAGGCAGATGCCAGAGGTGGGGTAGTAGTGGCTACCTTCACGAGGTAAATGACTCACCCCCATCACTGAACTATGGCTGGGTCAATGCTGAATGTCACGGGCTGGTGAAAAGCCAGCATAACCGTTCAGGCCGTGACACATGGATGTTTGAAGCCTTGTTGGTATTGTTTTTTGTCAAAAAGGTTACTGATAAACAAAAGTTTTTGACTTTATGCTTTGCATTCTTTTGCTGATGCTTACAAGTAAAATAATTCTATTACTATCAATTCTTCGAAAAAAAACAGGAGACTTTCACAAAAACGTGATGGATGACGAATTTACGTCGGAATCAATGTCAGCTGCAGTGTCAGATAGTTAAGCAGTTTCTGAGCATGAGAATATCATGGAGAACATTGAATCTACTAGTTCTGAGCAGCAAGATCAAACTTTGAGAAGATCAAAGTGAAGAAAATCTGATCGATTCAATTTGTAGATTTGGGCTATTTATACTTACTATGCTTGCTGTTCTTGTGTGTATATATATATATATATATATATATTTGCTAAACCAGTTTTAAAAATTTTAAAGAAAAAAATTAATACTGTTAAACTCACAGGCTAATGATATCACATATAAATATACATGTAAATAATTTATTCCTTCAAAGGAAAGTGGATGTAGCTATATCATGGTTCTGTTGTAATTCATCGACTGACCACTAGGAGTCTCATTAGTGTATAAGTGAATGTTTCAGTTAGCTGACTTTAGGCTGACTGTAGAGCTGGGAGAGGGATTACTTGTGCATGTTCATATTGTTATTCATCTGTTGTTTTTTATATAGTTGACCCACAGTTAATGTTAATAATAAATTTATCGCTTTAGCTACAAGTGTTCTTGTAATATAAATCAGGCCATCCGACAAGAACATTTCAAATCCTTTCCCGAAGACAATCTGGAATTGTGATTTAAGAGTCCAAGAGCACCTATATTTTCCTTGTCATCCAGCAATAACTTATCCTCTATATGCAGAATTGGTATTCCGGTATCATTCACTCTCCTTGATTTAATGCACCTCTGAATTTTCCTGCCGTTTTCTGTCCTGGCCAGCTAATTCAAGCAAGTCGGATCTCCCTGTTGACCACAGTTTGGTACTGTAGAATCCGACAGGCGAGAAACACTCATTGGACATACGGTAGGGTATATCACAGAGATTTATTCAGATACACTATTAAACGCCCATGCCCCACAGGATTGCCCTCCCCGACCTGCACCCAGGTCATGGTTTTAATACTGTGGAGCCTTCCCTGTTAAGGGGGAAGCTCCGCCCCCAAACACTGGGGTGTTCATTATGAAGTAATGGGAATCGGATATTGCGCACACCCTTACTTCCCAGGGGATATAACAGGTACCTTCTACCTTAATCCTGGCTTCCTCCTTCTCACATTTATGCACATGAAAATGTTTACTAACTTAACTCCTAAAAAGTCTGAGTCTAATTTTCAGACTATACCCCCAGTCCGAGACTTTGCAACCAAAGGAAATTGTTCCTCCCCTATCAGTTTCCCTTAATATTTTAAAAACACTGAGAAAATCACCCCTCACCCTTCAAAATTCCAGGGAATACAATCCTCGTTTGTGTAATGTCTCCCCATAATTTAACCATTGGAGACCAGGAGCGTGATTTAATTGCCTCCTCATGCTGCTTAATCTCAGGAGAGGCGAGAATCGTGATGCTCAAAGCGTCTCGCAAGATTTAAGAGAATCTCATGAAACATCGTGACCTGGATCTCGCCCTCACTGGGCGAGATCCAGATTAGCATATTTAAGTGAGCCATTCGGCTCATTTAAGTACGTCTGCGCCATATTGTCCCGGGGCCCGGGAGCTAATGGCCAAGCCTGGGAGACCTTGCCATAGCGTCGTTTAGCACTGGCTTCCACAAATGTGGGCAAGGCTTAATGGCACCTGGGGGTCTCCCAGGCCAATAGAGATCCCTGGGGCGTTCCCTGCCAAGGCCATAAAACTGGCCTAGTTTAAGGCTAAGGTGATAGCAGCATTGCCAATGGCTCCGAGTCGGTATTCAGGAAGCATTTTAGGGTGGAAGGGATGTCAGTGTTAACGCCGCTGTGCGAGAATCGGGGGGGGGGGGGGGAAGTGGGGCTGGTCAAGGTGAGCGATCTGTATTTGGAGGAAGGGTTCAACAGTCTGGAGGAGCTAAGGGAGAGGGTAGAGCTGCCAAAGGGGGGTCAGCTCAGGTATCTGCAGGTTACGGAATTTGCACAAAAGGCCTGGAGGGGGTTCCCTAGGTTGCCGGGATGCACCCTGCTAGAGTGACTGCTGTTTCCGGATGTGGAAGGGGAGGAAGAGTTGGGGATATATCCAAGTGGCTGGGGCAGCAGGGAGGCGAACAGGTGGTGAAGATCAAGGAGAAATGAGAAGCGGAGTTGGGAGTGGAGATCAATAGGGGAGTATGGAGTGAGGCACTGCGTAGAGTAAACGGGACCTCCTCTTGCACAAGGATGAGCTTGAAACAGTTTAAGGTGGTGCACAGGGTGCATATGACTCGGGTGTGAATGAATGGGTTCTTTCAGGGGGTAGCAGATGAGTGTGAGAGGTGTGGGCGGGGCCAGCGAATCACGCGCACATGTTTTGGAGTTGTGAAAAATTGGGGAGATTCTGGGCGGGAGTGTTAGCCAGGACAGTGGAGGAGGAGGTGGACCCGGACCCTTCGGTGATGGTGTTTGGCGTTTCAGAGAAGCCGGAGCTCATGGAGAGGAGGAAAGCCGATGTCGTGGCCTTCGCCTCTCTGATTGCACAGCGGCAAATTTTACTTGAGTGGGGGTCGGCATCGCCGCCAGTGGGTAGCAGCATGGTTGGGTGACCCAATGGGTGGGGGATGTTTGTGACCGTGTTTGAGGAGCTGTTCGTCGCAGGCGGGGGGTGGGTGGTGAAAAAGGGGAAAAATCTGTAGACTATATAATTGATTGCTGGGAAGTATGTTTCCCGGAGTGTTTATTTGCTGTAACCTGTTTTGATTACATGTTTGTAATGAAATACATTTAAAAGAAAATCTGGCAAAGTGCCGTTCAATAGCGGGTCTTCCTCGATGCTTTCGGGACCAAGAAACACGCAACTAAATGTGCCGGAAGCGGGACTCTGTTTCTGTCCCGTTATTTTCATGCCTCTATCTACACTGTTTGATGTCTCTGTGTCCTTGACAAACTTATACATATGACTTTCTATCCCAACATGTAAGTCCTTAATAAATATGGTGAACAGAGTGACCCCAACACAAATCTTTGCAGGAGATCACTGGGCCCTTACTGCCAATTAGAATACCTGCCCATTATTCTTACTCTGACTCATGCAACTCAGTCAATTTCCAGACTAGCTCAATAGTTTCTTCAGTTCCATGAACTTCAATTTTAATTAAAACAATCATCTCTTATGGGGGAATCTTAACAAATATCTACTGGAAGCCATTTCAGTCAACTTTTCAAAAAATCAGGTTTATCATGCATGATCTAACATTTATAAATCCATACTCTCTGGTCAGCTGAAAATTTCAGTTGTCACGACATAGAACGTACAGTGCAGAAGGAGGCCATTCGACCCATCGAGTCTGCACCGACCCATTTAAGACCTCACTTCCACTCTATCCCCATAACTCAATAACCCTGCCTAACCTTTTATTTTTTGATGTGGAGATGCCGGCGTTGGACTGGGGTGAGTACACAGTACGAAGTCTTACAACACCAGGTTAAAGTCCAACAGGTTTGTTTCGATGTCACTAGCTTTCGGAGCGCTGCTCCTTCCTCAGGTGAATGAAGAGGTATGTTCCAGAAACATATATATAGACAAATTCAAAGATGCCAAATAATGCTTGGAATGCGACCATTAGCAGGTGATTAAATCTTTACAGATCCAGAGATGGGGTAACCCCAGGTTAAAGAGGTGTGAATTGTATCAAGCCAGGACAGTTGGTAGGATTTCGCAGGCCAGACGGTGGGGGATGAATGTAATGCGACATGAATCCCAGGTCCCGGTTGAGGCCGCACTCATGTGTGCGGAACTTGGCTATAAGTTTCTGCTCGGCGATTCTGCGTTGTCGCGCGTCCTGAAGGCCGCCTTGGAGAACGCTTACTCGGAGATCAGAGGCTGAATGCCCTTGACTGCTGAAGTGTTCCCCGACTGGAAGGGAACATTCCTGCCTGGTGATTGTCGCGCGATGTCCATTCATTCGTTGTTGCAGCGTCTGCATGGTCTCGCCAATGTACCACGCTTCGGGACATCCTTTCCTGCAGCGTATGAGGTAGACAACGTTGGCCGAGTCGCACGAGTATACCGCGTACCTGGTGGGTGGTGTTCTCACGTGTAATAGTGGTATCCATGTCGATGATCTGGCACATCTTGCAGAGATTGCCATGGCAGGGTTGTGTGGTGTCGTGGTCACTGTTCTGAAGACTGGGTAGTTTGCTGCAAACAATGGTTTGTTTGAGGTTGCGCGGCTGTTTGAAGGCAAGTAGTGGGGGTGTGGGGATGACCTTGGCAAGATGTTCATCGTCATCAATGACGTGTTGAAGGCTGTGAAGAAGATGACATCGTTTCTCCGCTCCGGGGAAGTACTAGACGACGAAGGGTATTCTTTTGGTTGTGTCCCATGTTTGTCTTCTGAGGAGGTTGGTGCGGTTTTTCGCTGTGGCGCGTTGGAACTGTCGATCGATGAGTCGAGTGCCATATCCTGTTCGTACGAGGGCATCTTTCAATGTCTGTAGATGTCTGTTACGCTCCTCCTCGTCTGAGCAGATCCTATGTATACGGAGAGCTTGTCCATAGGGGATGGCTTCTTTAATGTGTTTAGGGTGGAAGCTGGAGAAGTGGAGCATCGTGAGGTTATCCGTGGGTTTGCGGTAAAGCGAAGTGCTGAGCTGACCGTCCTTGATGGAGACGAGTGTGTCCAAGAATGCAACTGATTTTGGAGAGTAGTCCATGGTGAGTCTGATGGTTGGATGGAACTTATTAACGTCATCGTGTAGTCGTTTCAGTGATTCTTCGCTGTGGGTCCAAAGGAAAAAAATGTCATCGATGTATCTGGTGTATAACGTCGGTTGAAGGTCCTATGCGGTGAGTAGGTCCTGTTCAAACTTGTGCATGAAGATGTTGGCGTATTGGGGTGCGAATTTGGTCCCCATGGCTGTTCTGTGCGTCTGGATGAAGAACTTGTTGTCGAAGGTGAAGACGTTGTGATCCAGAATGAAGCGGATGAGTTGCAGAATTGCGTCTGGAGATTGGCAGTTGTCGGTGTTGAGTACTGAGACTGTTGCAGCAATGCCGTCGTCATGGGGGATGCTGGTGTAGAGTGCCGAGACGTCCATTGTGACGAGGAATGTTCCTGGTTCAACTGGTCCATGGTTGCTGAGTTTCTGTAGGAAGTCCGTCGTGTCGCGACAGAAGCTGGGCGTACCTTGTACGATGGGTTTCAAGATGCCCTCGATGTAGCCAGAGATGTTCTCACACAAGGTCCCATTGCCTGAAACGATAGGGCGGCCTGGTGTGTTGGCCTTATGTATTTTCGGGAGGCAGTGGAGATCTCCAATGCAGAGAGTACATGGGATGAGAGCACGTAGAGCATGTTTTATTTTTTGGACACTGAGGGCAATTTATCTTGGTCAATCCACCTAACCTGCACGTCTTTGGACCGTCGGAGAAAACCGGAGCACCCGGAGGAAACCCACGCAGACACAGGGTGAACGTGCAGACTCCGCAAAGACAGTGACCCAGCGGGGAATCGAACCTGGGATCCTGGCGCTGTGAAGCCACAGTGCTAGCCACTTGTGCTACCGTGCTGCCCATCCCATCCTTATTTTTAAGCTCTAGAAATTTTCCAGCAACTAATGTAAGGCTAATTGGTCTATAATTCCCTGGCTTCCTTTCTCATCGTCTTAAATAGTGAAATGACGTGTACAGTTTTCCAATCTAAAGGAACGGTATCCAAATTGAGGGAACGTTAGAAGATTTAGAATCGTTTGCTGTCATTTTTCCTCATCTCTCACTCTCTTCTGCCTGCTGTTTCATTAACCCATTAATAGCCACATGCCGTCCGTCCCTCTCCTCAAGCTCCTGCTGAAGCATTTGTTTGTTTCTCCTGTACTGTCTTTGTCTTCCTGTACTGTCATTGATATTCCAACAGTCAAACTCCTTTCATCAATGCAGCCTCACAAATGGACCCTCTTCTGCCTCAGCAACTGTATTGTCCCCTTCCAGGATAACCCAAACCCACCTCTATTTAAGAGGCAATTTTCCTGCCATGGACTTCATGACGAATACATCCATAGTACATTCTGCTATTTCTTTATCTTCAAGAATCCTGGGCTGGCTCGCGAATCCTGTAGACCCGCTACCTGGTCTAAAGGTTCCTTTGTCTCTGATCTGGATAAAACTGACACAACAACTTGGATGATGTTTCACCAAGGTGATCGACCTTTATTGAACCATTAAGCAACAGTACATACAACAATAATGGTTGCTCAGTTTCCCTGTGTGTCAAGATCTGTCTCAGTGGTCAATCTGATGTTGAATTCCTCCGTGCGCATCCTCTGAGCAACTTTCAAAATTGTTTCAACCACTATATCCACGATGGTTATGTGGGATCTCTCTTTAAACCTTTTTTTGCGAAAGGTAAAGCTTGCTTTTCAGTTCATTTAATTGGTTTTCAATTACATTAGTGCTCATTTCCATGCCTTCGCAGATGTCCCTGGTAGGCCCCATTCAAAGGTCATACTTCAAGTCAGCTTAACTATGCTTTGCTATCTCCAACACTGTTATCAGTCTCAAAACTGGGGGAAAGCGGCACATTTACTGTGCTTAATGAGGCACTGTCTGCTTATTTTCCATGGTACAATTCCTCCTACAGTTTAGGTAACTTTGCAGAGCTTTGCTGATGCTAGCAAAGCGTTGACTTGACGAACTTGACCATCATGCTTTGTGTTTTGAGCTCACAATTCAATACAATTATTTACATATCTTCAGTCTTCGTATCTTTTACCTTGATATTCCATGATGCCACCATGAGACAGACTTCTCATCCAGCACCCCGGTCTACCACTGAAAGGAACATTTTACAGCCACATTGCCCCGGGTTGGGTTCAGAGACCAGGGAAATGTCTCAGCCCTGTGCAATCTGCCTGGGAGTGAGAATTTTAGGCCCTCGTATCACACAAGTCTCTCTCTCGAGTAAGTCGAATAAACAAATTAACTAATGAACCACCCCTTGAAGAGACACGAACAAAATCCCAAACTTTAAAGAGAGCTTATCATGATTAACTTAAAATATCATTTAGGGTGCAGATGATGCACTCAAGTCCCTGTGGGGCCCAATGATCACAGAAGACCACAAGTGTACCAGTGGACGACGTGTGTTCCCTCTCATGGCTGGGCATGGACGCAACCATAAAAGAGAAGCAAACAGTCAGGTCAAAGAGCCCCCTCAATTGCCCACTGCCTGGATGTGTTTATGGACATTTTCACCAGGCCAGAAATGTCTCCTAACTCTTTTCAGCAAACCAATAATGAAATTGACAAATTGACAGCCTCCTTAAAGGGGGGCTGGAACCAAACCAAATCTTGAAAGGAAACTTAGCTAATTTTGATTAAACATAGAAAATAGGAGCATATCTCAGTGCATACTCCAACGCTATTCCTTACCCCTTGACACTTTTCGAGACTAGAAATCTATCTATTTCCTTCTTAAGTATATTCAATGACTTGGCATCCACAGCCTTCTGTGGGAGAGAAACGTCTCCGCGGGTGAGTGAAGAAATGTCTCCTCGGGCGAGATTCTTCGTTTGGGACACAATATTCTCCCGCCGGAAAATTGCTACCGATTCACATTCCCCTTGGGAGCGCAAATCAGGAAACAATTCAGTATCCTTGGCCAAGCAAATTTATACATGGTGAGGAATAGGAGGAATTCTCAAAGGAATCCCGCTCTCAGGCCGCCATTTTGTGTGGGCTGCCTGGTAGTGAAATCCAGCGGCTGGCCACCCCCCAGCACCGTAAATCAGCCCCTTCCCCCCACATCACAAATCAGCCCCCAACCCCTGCATCGCCAAGCAGCCCCCCCAACCCTCATTACAAAACAGCCCCCCACCCCCTCCACAATGCAAAGCAGCCCCCAACCCCCGGATTTTCTGGGTGTCCCTCCCTCCCCCAAGTATGACTCAGGGAGTCCTTAACTAGGAAGACCCCCCCCTCCCCTACCGGGCCCACTTAAAATGAGTTGGCCCTCAGAGACCCCATTAATAGGGAGACCCCTAACTACTGGAAGCCCCCACAGAGACCCCTTAACTAGAGGGACTCCCCCATAGGCCCTCAGAAAAAAAACTTTGATCTGAAAGCTCGACGGCAGTCCAGACAGGGGGACAGGGGCAGTGACAGAAATTACAGTTTTAACACTTACCTGGAAACAGCACATGTCTTCCTGGACAGAAAACAGCTGTGACCTGTGTTTAAAACCCTCAGATCCTGTAGCTGCAAGCCATTCATCCATTTCTTGTAGTGGGCTGTGATTGACAGCTTCAATAAAACAGCTGCCTCCTTGATTCATTCATCTCCCTGCATGGATGAATGATTCGAAGTGCTGAAGCTCTAATGTTTAAAAACATCAACCACATCAAAGAGAGGTAAGTGAATTTCAATCACTAAGTGCATTCCAATCACGCAAGCATGTGATTCCAATGCACTTACCTTTTTTTGATGTTTTACACAAGCAAAGTCAATCTTTAACCTTTTTTAGTCAATTTTTGGTTAACTGTACATTATTCTACAAGGAATGATCATCTCTGTAACACTGAATGAGTAAACTATTCTCATAATACCCCTTGTATAGAATTTCCAAACTCTATATCTATTGCTTTTACAAGAGCCAAAGTTTACGCAGCTGAAGTACTTTTTGCCAACCTTCTTTTTAAGCTTCCCAGGCCAAGGGACAGAATTTTCCATTTGCATCCACTAAGAATATTATAAAATTAGCTGTACTTGAATACCCATACATACAATTAGCATGAGAAGCATCACTAAAAACATCTAGTTTCATGCATTTCAGCTCCCCGAGGGCTGAAAACATGAGTATTTTTTTCTCCATGTTTTATCTTTTTAACATTTCATTTACCCATAAAACATCCTGGACTGGCAGTACCTCTAAGTTCCAACACATTAAAACTAGCATTTGGTCTTGTCTGAGGGCATAGCCAATTCAACTTCCCAATCAAGCGGCTTAATTGCTCTGTTTCTTCTTTAGATGTAACAATATCTGTCTGTGATTACGGACTTTAATTTATCAAGATACGAGTAATGCTTTTGAGACAAGTTTGCTGATTCAATATTATTCCCAACATGTTCTGGATAAATGTATAAGCCGATATATTTCAAGGTTACTAAAGCCTGACTTCCAATCTGAAAATTTCCTTTTAAACCTATTTATAAAAAATTGTTCAAATACCATAGAAATTCCCCATAGTAAATCATTAACCTGCATCATAAAGATGCCTGAGAGTTTCCCTTTGTGGTACTGATAGAACATTGCTGTATCTTCTTTCAGTTGAAAACAGAACCCACCACCTTCAGCAAAACAAATCTAACTGAGAAGTACCAGAACTTCAAAGCATCTTTCAAATCATAAATACATTTCCGAAGATTCCCTTCTACATCACTAGTCTATTTACGTGATTTCAAAAACACTTCTCCGAAAATGTTCTCCTTGCAAAAGTGTGGTTTTTGCATCAGTCAACCTACATTCCCATGAATATGTGGCCAGCAGTGCTGAAGAAACTTTCAGGATGACTTTTCCCATTCTGGGTCAGTCCACTCTAACATCTCGATCTCCAAGTTTTTCTTCTAAATCCCAAGCCACTAACCTTACTTTAGCCTTACAAGTACTACCTGGGAGGACCTTTTCCCATACATATCCATCTGGCTGACTAAGCTGGCTATTCCTTATCTGGCACTTCAGAGTAGACGTCACATTCCTTCCAACTATCCGATTTTTTTTGTTCTGCCTCTCTTAGTAATTAATCTTCTTATTTGTTGACACCCATTAAGTCCCGCAAGTCACTACTTCTGATAGTTTTTCTAGATTGTTCTATAATCCTTGCTCTATTGAGAGATCTAGTCAAGCTATGGCCTATACTTTCCCTCCAATGTCTTTCTGGGTGACTACTACAGGATCCCCCCCTCCCAAGATCAGAGGTTCTATCACTGGTACATGATCATTTTCCAGCACAAGAGTCACTCACAGATACACTATGAGGACTTTAATTGCATTTTCTTGCTTTCCACTCTTTCATCCCATTTTGCCAGTCCATCTATCTTACTTCTTGTCCATTAACTTGGGCATTCAGCCAAATGTTTAAATTTGCTGTCACCTTCCCCCCGTTCTCCTCAGAATTGTCATATCCCTCCATTCACTGGACTCTTCTGGTGCCTCATCCTAGTAACCATTTGACAGAATTATCATTTGGATTCAATAGCCCTGTCCTTCTGCCTGAGACCATCTGGCCCTTCATCAACTGCATTCAGTTCCTCATAACTGTCAAACACAAATATGTGAGGTATAGGGTGCCTCATCATCTTCTACTAACTCAGATTATGAAAGTGTGTTATCAATCCCAATTAATTGTGAAGAATGGACCTTAATAGTTTGACTACCATGTTGGAGAGTCACAGTCTTCCCATCACACCTAGATCCTTCCCACCATTACCCAGACCTTCCTACTCTTTATGTTCCTCCCATTTGGAATGCACAAGATTAACGTTTATATTGGACTGACTTATATAATATCTTAGAGCTCTGAATGTTCAGCCTTAATAAATCCTTTATTCATGTATTTTGTTTATTTGTTCATGGGATGTGGGCATCGCTGGCTGGGCAAACATTTGTTGCCCATCCCTAATTACCCTTGAACTGCATGACCTGCTGGGCCATTTCAGAGTGCCTTTAAGAGACAACCACATTGCTGTGGGTCTGGAGTCACTTGTAGGCCAGGCCTGGTAAGAATGGCAGAATTCCTTCCCTGAAAGCGTATTATTGAACCAGATCATTGTTTTTAAGACAATCGACAATAGTTTCACGGTCATCATTAGATTTTTAATTCCAGATTTAAAAAAAATTGAATTCAAATGTTAACATCCACCTGGGTCTCTGGATTACTAATCCAGTGACAATGCCACTACACCATTGCCTCCCCCCATGCCTTTGCTTACCACTATGTAAAGCATACACGTGTGCAGAAAAAAACGAAACTAATTCTAGGACGGAGGACTATCATACAGCACAGAAGGTAAGTTGGGATTTCTTCCATGGGCCTTTTGATAAGTACTCAGCTCCCACCTCAACCATAAGAAGCAAATTTATGTCATGGTGTGTCCAGGCCAGTGTAATTGTTAACTTACAGTTGACTAATTAGCCAAGATCTTGTGGCACTATGCTAGTAGCTCTATGTCTGGACAAGAAGCTCTAAGCTCAAACCCCACTTTGGGACTTGGCAGCCATGGAAAGTGTATTCAGAATGTGGCCAAACAGGTCATTGATTATTCTTCCAAACCTATGGTGGATGGCAAGAATGGGAGAGTCAGCCAGCCAGAGCCTGTAAAAGGCAACGGAAAACCACTGCAGTACTTTGGCAAGCGTAACCATGCGAGTCCATGTTTGCCAACACCTTTGCAGGACATGGTAGTTAAAGAGAGAGTGTCCATTGTTGAAAGGACTGCCAGCTGCAACATTTACATACTGGTCCTATTTTCACATTTGTCTCTAAACTTGTCATTAATAAATTTCCCCCATTGTTAAACAGAAGTTTAGCTGGGGCTCACAGTTCAATCCCGATTCATTTCTCCACGACATTAACTACACGCACTTTTTTTGCTGTTATTGTAGAAAGGCTGAATCTAGTTACAATGTCAATAAAGTGTAAAATGAAAATGTTTGCCTTTGGCGCACCTCTAAATCCATGGCTACTACTTAATTCATGTCTCTTTCCAATGGAAGGCTTACAATGGGACATGGCTTTGTCTTCCAATACCTTTTACATCAGTTACACTTTGTACTAGGCTCTTTGATGAGTCTTGTACACTCGTTGTCAATTACCAGTATCCTTTGTAGTGATCTCTATATGTGCATGTACACAAGGGGTTAATGTGTAATCAGTAGCACCACATGATCACTAGAGGGCCGGACCAACAGGGGTATAAAAAGCATCCACATTGGGTCTCTCGCTCTCTCTTGGGTGCACTGTGACCAGGGCAATAGCAGACTAGTTCAGATGGCTAGTGGAGTTACGTATAGTTACCGTACTTAGATCTTGTTAACCTTATCACTAGTATCAAAGTTAAAGTAAAGAACTCATGCAATTATTGTTGTAGTTACTCAATAAACCTTTTGTTACTACTGGACGAGTTCGAATCTTCTTCATCAAGATTCAGAATACCTCATCACTAACCAAGGATTGAGTAGCACATGTTACCTACCACACAGGTAACAAAACATGGTACCAGGCGAGTTGGCTTTAACAGAACTAGTTAGATTAGATTAGACAAAAAGAGAAGAAAGTTCAGACCGGATATTCGACTGTGGAAGACTTTGCAGCAAGTGGATCCTCGACGACTAACTATGGGACGCATTGGACCACTGGGGCAGCTGGAAACAACCGGTAATTTAAGTTATGACTGGAAAAGATTTGAACAGATATTCCAAATATTTATCGCAGCTAATGATTAAAGCACGATCTCTGACGCAACGAAAATAGCACTACTACTCTCAATAGGAGGGCATGAAGCTAGAGAAATCTATAATTGCTTTAATTACTCAGAAGGTGAAGACAACACCAAATTAGAAGTAATACTCAAAACATTTGCTGAACGCTGTAAGAGTCAGTCTGGTAAGATGCTGGAAAGATTTAACTCTTGTCATAAATGCCAGAGAAACGGAGGGCCCATCATTGATTTTATAACAAATCTCAAGTTAATACCACAAGGCTGTGATTATGCTGATTTCAGAGACACTATGATAATGGATCAATTAATTTATGGACTATCTGACAAAAATTTGAAGGAAGAACTTTCAAAAGATAAGTATCTAACTCTAGAAACTGCTATATAAAAATGCCTTGCTTATGAACAAAAACAAAATCAATACTGTGAGTCTTTACAAACACAATCAGTATCTAGAAAACAAAATCGGTAAAAATGGCGCGAACACTCATCTCGATGCAACAGCACTTTTTGATTGGCAGCCATCTTGAGTGAGAGCGTTCCGGCCAGTATGCACATGCGTACTTCTTAAAAAGAAGGAAAAAGGCAAAATACACTTGAGAAGCCGCGCATGCGCAGTTGCGAAAAGAGCACACAGTAAAGGAAACTTGAATTGCGCATGCGCAATCGAATCTTACGCATGACGTCACGAGCGTCATGACGTCAGAGGACCCGGACCACGCCCACTTAAAAGGGAAATGCACGAAAAGGAACAAAAAGAAATTTAAAGCTGCAAAACCCAATTTTCTTACCTCAAAAGACAGAACAATGCCAAAACTTACACCAGCAGTTGAAAATAACTTTAACCACACCCCGGAAGAAGCAGTCTGCACCACCCAAAGTGAAGAACACAATGACAAATCCGAAACCCAAGAAGATGATTTGTTCATTGAACATGAAGAGAACAATAACGACTCCGAAACAAAAAGAGATGATTTGTCTTATGAACAATACACACAATACTACTCAGACATGGCTGAATTGGGCAGCATGGTGGCGCAGTGGGTTAGCCCTGCTGTCTCATGGCGCTAAGGTCCCAGGTTCGATCCCGGCTCTGGGTCACTGTCCGCGTGGAGTTTGTACATTCTCCCCGTGTTTGCGTGTGTTTCGCCCTCACAACCCAAAGATGTGCAGGGTAGGTGGATTGGCCATGCTAAATTGCCCCTTAATTGGAAAAAATTAATTGGGTACACTAAACTTATTTAAAAAAAGACATGGCTGAGTTATTCGGATATGCTGATCATAGCATCAGCAACACGGTTGAAAAGCTCAACACAACTCTATTCATGGTAGATGAATCCAATACCATGGTGCCATGGCAGATCATCGATACATTGGATGACCGCAATGCCCAAGACGAAGACGATGCCACACAGAGAGCACAGAATGACTCCATTGAGAGAGCACAGATCGACTCTACAGCGAGAGCACTGCATGACTCCACAGAGAGTGCGATGAAAGATTCCACAGAGAGAGCGATGCAAGCCTCCACAAAGAGAGCGACGCAAGCCTCCACAGACAGCTTTGTGACAGACTCAAAAACGGAAGCAAGCAATCACTCCAAAGTGAAGTCCATACATGAACAAGACCATGAAGGTCTATCAAGCTTATTTGATACTATGACAGTCGCCCCAGCTTATTTGAGCCACCAGAAGAAGACTATGAAAGTCTACCCAGCTCATTTCACCAACAAGAAGACACTGAATGTCTACCCACTGTATGTGAGACAAGTGACGAAGAAATCACAATTCCCATACAGGATGTGCAGGATCACAGCGAGACTGACAGATCTCAGCTCGTCTGCACAGAAGCACTCAACAATCAGAGGAGGGCTAACCAAGAGTCCAGAGAGACCACGTCAATAGAAATCCTGAAGATTTTGACTCCAGAAGAGGATCACCAAGAGTCCAGAGAGACCACGTCAATAGAAATCTTGAAGATTTTGACTCCAGAAGAGGAGCACCAAGAAACCAAAGGTGATTCAAATGAACCAGAAATAACTCCAGAAGAGGAGCACAAAGGGATCACAGATGATTCTGAACCAGCAATGACTCTAGAAGAGGAGTACCAAGGAAGCAAAGAAGAGGGATCAAATCCACCACAAATGACTGATGTCACTAACATCAATGCAACATCAGATAATTCTCACAATTCTCAAGACGAAACGCTCAATGTAACAGATACCACAAAGGACACTGACACCAATGACTGTGACAATGACTCACATCATCCACACGGAACACTCATTGAGCGCAACAAGAACAACAAAAACCGCAAGAAGCACAGTAGACACAAGAACAACAACAGCAACAACGAAAACAACATGCAGAGCAACAAGAGCAACAAAAACAACAAGAAGCACTGCAGAAACAAGAATAACGACAGTAACAACAAAAACTACAAGAACAACAGCAAAAACAAGAAGAAGCATAACAAAAACAGAAACAACAAGCACGACAAGAAAAACAACAAGAACACCAGCGAAAACAAAAAACAAAAAACAGAAACAACAAGCACGACAAAAACAACAACAAGAATGACAATAACAAGAACAACAATGAAAACGACCAAGACAGCAATGACACCAATGAAACAACGACCTGTACAACATGGTACAACTCTGCACATGAAGGACAATGCCACAGCACACTGCAAAACAATGGCAAGAGTACAAACATGCCATGGCATGACAACAAATCTCACAAATTCACATTTGCTCCACAACAAACAAGCAAACCAGCTTTCAACAAAGATGACATACAGAATCAATACCACAAGCATAGGAAAAGGTTCAGGTCAGACAACAAAGATGTCGCACAGAATCGCTACCACAAGCATAGAAAAAAAGGCAGAAATTAGACAACAAAGTGATTTGACCATTCAAATACCTCATTGATGACTTCTTGGTTACTTAAACACTGGAACACTGACGACGTTCACAAAGAAATAACAACATCAATATCACCACTTCAACAACATCATCACTTCAACAACAGAAGAAGAAAGCAACTCGACCTAACAAACTCATAATGTATGGACTCACAAATTTTTTAAAATTAAGATTGGACTCATAAATATTAATTGGCTTTGTATAATCATCAAGATCATCACAACTTGTACATAACATCATTTGTCTACCTATTTCATGCAAGGGAAAAAACCTAAGAAGCTAAATGTATTAACATTTGACGGACTAACTCATTGATTTTATGGAATGCATTTAGCAAAATTGTTTGTTCAATTTTCTTTACAACATACAGAAAATATGGAACACAAAAAAAAGGGGGATATAGTGATCTCTATATGTGCATGTACACAAGGGGTTAATGTGTAATCAGTAGCACCACATGATCACTAGAGGGTCGAGCCAACAGGGGTATAAAAGGCAGCCACATTGGGTCTCTCGCTCTCTCTTGAGTGCACAGTGACCAGGGCAATAGCAGACTAGTTCAGATGGCTAGTGGAGTTATGTATAGTTACCATAGTTAGATCTTGTTAGCCTTATCACTAGTATCAAAGTTAAGGTAAAGAACTTATGCAATTATTGTTGTAATTACTCAATAAACCTTTTGTTACTACTGGACGAGTTCGAATCTTCTTCATCGAGATTCAGGATACCTCATCACTAACCAAGGATTGAGTAGCACATGTTACCTAACAACACAGGTAACAAAACATCCTTTAGCAGGATTTTAAATCTTTGACAAGGGTGAGTAAATATAACTTTAGGACAATTTGCTTTTTTCCCATGATTCTTATCTCCTGATGCCATTACCACTAACATTCTGGTTAGAGATATTAGGTTTTCTTAAGGGATGCAGTAATGCCTTGATTGTGTAAACTGCAGATCCATTGACTTTTCAAAAACAACCATTTTATCATGTTACATGTGCAGTTCAATTTGTACATTTTTCATGGAAGGTTTGCTCAGCAGCAAGGGTATCTCACTCTACTATTGGTACTAATAAAGAGGCTTACCCCAGATATCTTGTAAGGAATCATCATTTCTTTTAGTAACCTTAATGTGTTGTCAACTCTGAACCTGAAACTTTCATAATCCCGAACTTACTTCGCTCTTAATAATAAAAATAATCTTTATTACTGTCACAAGTAGGCTTACATTAACACTACAATGATGTTACTGTGGAAAACCCCTAGTCGCCACACTACAGTGCCTGTTCGGGTACACTGAGGGAGAATTCAGAACATCCAATTCACTTAACAAGCAAGTCCTTCGGGACTTGTAGGAGGAAACCAGTGCACCTGGAGACACAGGGAGAACATGCAGACTCCGCACAAACAGTGACCCAAGCCAGGATCGAACCCAGGTCCCTGGCAATGTGAAACAACAGTGCTAACCTCGGTGCCACCCTTTACTGAGTGAATCTAAATAACATTTTAACTACACACTGTTAAATGAATCCATAAGTAATACATGAGACTAAAGTTTCTTGTGATTAAAACAATTACCTCAAACTGATCTATATCAGCATTCTTCCATTGTATGGGTACCTGTACCCTGTATCTGAATGATCTCAAAAGGCCACAATCATTCAGTCGTCCATCTTTTGTGAATATCCCCGTGGCTGCTGGAAAGGCTTGCTTTCCCAGGAATTATTTTAAACATGTAACATTTGATCCAGGAGATTGTCCCTTGCTGAGAATCTAATCCCCATTGAGACCAGCAGTCCGTCCATGACGTGCCTTGGCCCAATTCAGCACTTTACATGCATGCACGAAACAAAGAATTTCAAAACTGAATTTCTGCAATCTTTTATACAGTGTGTTAAAGTCCATGATATATTCCTCAGTGGAATAACAGCCTGTTTTTTGACATCTATCAAAGTCTGGCCATGCCTCATAGGCATTTAGTCACCTTTCCTGTAAATTTTATCCACGGAACTTAATAGAATATCCAAACCTTCACCAGTATCGAACTGTTGAGCATCCAGCTCACAAACCATTGATTTTACTTGTCAGGAACTGACAATGCCAAAACATACCTTGTTTTACCTTTAGTAATGCCATTACACTTGTACACATATCCACTCTATTTGTCTACTGGTAATAGGTTCATATTCAGAGAACAGCAGTGGGTAATCATACTCTGACACATTATACCGCCTTTCAGCCATTTTTTCACAAAAGCAACTCAGATTACAATCTTCTGTCTTAAAAAGAATTCTTAGCTTCCAATCTTCACCTTTCTGCAACCATTCTGCTGCCATGTTAATTCACATCGGGGCCAGTCGATGAAGTAGGAAATCAGACACCAATGTAGATTTATATCTTAATACAGAATACAACATTTCAATTGACTGCCTCCCCCCAAAAGCCAATGACCCAGAGGTCTGTGTAAATGCCACGTAGGGTTCACTCATGACTCGATTCACTGTCCATATTTACCTTTGCAAAATGGAGTTGGTACATCACAGCTCACACGGGGAGTCTGAGTTGCTGTGGCAACATGCAATTTCGCACGCATGTTGTAGTCAGGTGCCAAGAATTGTGATTCGCAAAACCTCCAACATTCTTTCCATTATATGGCTAAGCAAGAATCTCTCATTCTTGTTGCCTGCCATTGGGCTGGGAAGGATATACAGGTTGATAATCACCTGTTTGACAAAGTGTTGAGTACAGATTTGTTGGAAAGCCCTGGGGTGGGACTTGGACCAAGAGTTTCTGGCTCAGAGCCAGGGACACTGCCCACCGTGCTACAAGACAATGGATAGAAGTCTCTATATACTCTTTGTTATGTTCCTTGTATTGTTCTCCAAGTTAGCCAAAGTCATAGTGTTTGCAAAGAACATAAAGCTATCTGTTTAAATCAAAGCTAGTTTATTTTACACTACTTGAAATGGTTTGCACACTCTACTGAGTAACAGCTAACAAAATAATAGTATTGGACCTATGTTATAGCAATTAATTATCTCTCTCTAATACAACCTACACTCTAACTCAACCTCACACTGTCCTTCATCATCAACTTCGCCAACTGCTTCTCCCAGAATGCTTAGAGATGCAGCCTTTTATAAGACTACTCAGTGATGCCATCTAGTGTTGAAACACATGAAGATCATTTTGTTAGCCCTTTACTCTCCCTAGATTGTACATATCGGCGGGGATTCTCCGAAATCCCGGCCAAGTGTTGACACCGGCGTAGTGGTGTACGCCGGCGTCAACGGGCCTCCTGGTCCAGCAATTCAGCGGTCTTCAGGGGGCCAGCACGGTGCTGGAGTGCTGTGCGCTGCTCTGGCGCTGAAAGGCAGCCTGGCACAGGTTCGCGCATGCACATGACAGATGTCTCCGTGCCGGCACAGAGACATGGTTGCTGTCTCCGCGTCGCCTCCGAGCAACATGGCAGAGACCTACAGCGGGCCCGCGTGAAAGGAAGTAGACCCCCTCCAGATCGCTGGGGCACACCGATCGGAAGACCCCGATCGCGGGCCTGGACCCCGTGGAGGCCCCCCCCCCGGAGTCAGATCCCCCCGCCCCCCCCCCCCAGCAGGACGTCCACCGCGACCGCAGGTCCGAGCTCCCGCCGGGTGGTACCAGGTTTGAACCACGCTGGCGGGACGCGGCTGGGGTTCGGCCGGGCGCCCGCGGGGAATTGCCGTGGGGGCCACTTTCAGCGGCCCTTGACTGGCGCCGCGGCAACTGCACGGTTGCAATTGTCCCTAATTTTACGGTCGCTGAAGAATCGTATCCCGCCGTCGGAGCGGCGTGATCAGAATTTCCCATGTACCCGCCAATTCTCCAACGCAGTGCTGAATCGGAGAATCCTGCCGATCACTACACTCTTGAGCATAAAAGTATAAAACAAATTAAACAAATTAACAGAGTCTTAAAGGGCATGAAGTCTCTTTATTAGTGCTCAAGGGTCTTTATCAATGGCCTCACCTACATATCTGTAACCTTAATAATACCAGACAACATAATACTGGGCAGACTAGATGCAGGAGGTTATTTTCCCTGGTTAGGGAGTCTAGAAACAGTGGACATACTCTCAGAATACAGGGTAGAACATTTAGGACTAATGTGAGGAAACGTTTCTTCAATTAAAGGGTAGTGACCTGGAGAATTCCCTGTGGAATTCTCTATCACAGAAGGAAATCATTGGGTCCTGCAGATTTCAAAAGGCTTTAGTCCTTATTTTCTTCAGTGCTGTTACTTCACTTATGTTTATTTTGTTGAGTCGCTGGCCCGATTCGATATTAGTTTCCCTGGGTTATCTGATATGCTGACCTTGTCACCTTCTGTCAATACAGACATCACACAACAGACATGGGGTGTTCACTTTATCCTTCCTCTCTGGCATTTGGGATCATTCTTATTCGTGGGGTTCATGGAGAGGGAGTCGGGAGGTGATGGAGGAGAGAGCGCCTGCCGTTGACATCTAGACATGTCCTTCATCCCTTGATTCCAGGGATGAAGGACTTGTCTTATGAAGATAGATTGAAAAGTTTAGGCTTATACTCACTGGAGTTTAGAAGAATGAGAGGAGATCTAATTGAGATATACAAGATGGTAAAGGGGATTGACAGGCTAGATGCACAGAGGATGTTTCCCCTTATTTGACATTCTAGAATAAGAGCCCATAGTTTTAGGCTATGGGTGGCAAAGAGAAAGGAGGAGGAATTACTTCTCTCAAAGGGTTGTGAATCTGTGCAATTCCCAGAGTGCAGTAGATGTCGGAACACTAAACAAATTCAAAGAGGAGGGAGATAGGCTTTTAATTAGTAGCAGGTTGAAGGATTATGGGGAATAGGTAGGAAGGTGGAGATGAGGTCGAGATGAGATCAGCCATGATCGTATTGAATGGCGGAGCAGGCCCAATGGGCTGAATTACCCACTCCTGCTCCTAGATCTTATGTTCTTATTACGGCAGCATTTGACTGAGTGCGGTATCAAGAAGCCCCGGCAAAATTAAAGTCAATGGGAATTGGGACAAAACTCTCCACTGGTTGGGGTCACACCTAGCACAAAGGAAGATGGTTGATGGAGGTCAATCATATCTATCCCAAGACATTCGTGCAGTAGTGTCATCAGCCCAATTATTGTTCAGCTGGCTTCATCAATGTCCTTTCTTCCATTATTAGGTCAGAAGTGGGAATGTTTGCTGATGATTGCGCAGTGTAAAGTACCATTTGTGACTTCTCAGATACTGAAGCAGTCCATGCCATGCTGCAGGAAGACCTGGAAATCATTCAGGCTTGTGCTGATAAATTGGTAAGTAACATTACAAGTACCAGGTCATTGCCAACAAGAGAGAATCTAACCATCACCCCATTACATTCAATGTCAATACCGTCACTAAATCCCCCACTATCAACATCCTTGAGGTTATCATTGACCAGAAACTGAACCGAACCGCGCATATAAATACAATGACTACAAGTTCAGGTCAGAAACTGGGAGTTTGGAGAGTAATTCACCTCCTGACTCCCCAAAGTCTGTGCACCATCTACAAGGGAGAAGGTAGACGTATGATGGAATATTCTCCACTTGTCTGCATTAGCGTAGCTCCAACAATAGTCAACAAGCTCAAAACCATCCAGGACAAAGTTTGATCGGCAATCCATCCACCAAATGAAACATTTGCTCCCTCCACCACCAATGCACAGTGGCAGAAATGTGTACCATATGCAAGCTTCACACCGAGGATACTCACTAGATCTCCACCAACAGCAGCTTCCAAGCCCACCACCAGCTAGAAGGCCAAGGGCTGCAGATGCAAGGGAACACCACCACCTGCAAGCTCTCCTCTAAACCATGTACCGTCCTGACTTGGAATCATGTTGCCATTCTTTCACTGCCACATGATCAAAATCCCGCAACTCCCTTTCCAGCAGCATTGTGGGTGTACCTACACCAGATAGACTGCAGCAATTCAAGAAGGTATCTTCCCACCAACAGGGGTCATTAAAGCTGGGCAACAAACTCTGGCCTTTACACCAACACCCACGTCCCATGAAACAATAAAAGGGACTCCATTGCAATGGCTGGTAGAGATGAGTCCATGGAAAATTAGCCAAAGAGAAATAGTAAGGTTATCTGCATTAATGTCATGTCAAAATAGTATGGTTTCTTCACCCTTCAAAGGAATGAAGAGTGAAAAAGATGTGTGCATCTCTCTGTGTTTGTTGGTCTTTGCTGGAGAGGCATTCAAACTAATGAATTCCATGAGTATTTGGTTTACATATTTCATGAAGAACTTTCTAGCAGAGGGATATGGTGAGGCATCACACACATTGGCATCTATATATTATTTAATTGTAAGAGAGTCTCTTCATCTTATGCTATTTACAATGGGCTAAAGATGTAGTCGAGATCCTGTGAAGATTTCAGTATTTAAGTTGCGACCATTGGGGTTAATTGTTTGACCTGGAAGCAGTTGCCAGGGCAATTGAACAAATAAAATTGTTAAAGAGCTTGAGCTGTGATCCAAGTACAAAGCCAATTGACTTGTGATGTATGGAACAATTTAAGAATCTGACCTGATGAAACTGCATTGTATAATCATCTAGGAATAGGACATTCGCTGGAGCTGAGAATCATTACCAGGACATCTAAAAATATGTTGGGGTAATATAAACCAGGGCCTTTCATTTAGATCCTTTCATTATTGCTGCCACAACAATGTGGATCTGCTGTTCATTCTTTATCACCAGCTGTGCCCTCTGACATGCCACATGTTTAATAATCACAAATACAGAATGTGACTTGATTCAAGTGCAGCCAGTACTGAGACGCAAGGTGTTTTTCCTCATTTGTTCATGGGATCATAGAGTCACAGAATTTACAGGGCAGAAGGAGGCCATTCAGCCCATCGAGTCTGCGCCGGCCCTTGGAAACACCACCCTACTTAAGCCCACACCTCCACCCTATCCCCGTAACCCAGTAACGCCACCTAAACCTTTTTGGACACAACGGGCAATTTAGCATGGACAATCCACCTAACCTGTACATCATTGGACTGTGGGAGGAAACTGGAGCACCCGGAGGAAACCCACGCAGACACGGGGAGAACGTGCAGAATCCACACAGACAGTGACCCAAGCCTGGAATCAAACCCTGGTGCTGTGAAGCCACAACGCTAACCACTGTGCTACCTTGCCGCCCACGTATCATTGGGGGCAGTCTCTGATTCACCCATGTCCCTCCCCCCCCCCCCCCCCCCCCCCAACCCCCCATCAAATTAGGCCCTCGATGATTGGGGTACCATTTTGAAAGGCCGGTCCAGTGTTCAGCTCGCAAGCTGGGAAACAATCTTCACCCAGGTGCACCCCCGGCACATCTCTGGCACTCATCCTGGCACCTACTTGGCATTGCCCTGCACACACACTCCAGCACAACCCTCTCCCTGCTGAGTGCTGCACTCACCTCTGAGCTTTCCTGGGAGTACTGCTTGCCAGGTGCATACCTTCTGAGAACAGTAATGCTTCATGCCGTTCTGCCATCACATCACTGTGGATGGATTTTTTAACATGGGGTGATGATTCCAGCTTATGGATCGGATAATTATATGTTAATTTGTCATAAAACATGGCCCGCCACTGATGGGGGGAGGGCACAATCACTTTCTGCTTTGACCTTGACCTGAAAGTGACTGGTCGTTTCGCAATACTTTCCGCTCTCGCTGCCGAACACCGCCGCTCCCCGCAGGCCCTGGTGAAACTGTCCCAACTCACCTCAGTCCGGCCTCCAGTAATGATCCTTTTGGTAGACTGATTCTAGTTCCATTAGTGCCATTGATGTTGGTGGCACTACTGGGTTGGAGACCTGCCAGAAATCTGATTGGCTAGCAGCTCTCGGAGCCGGGACTTCCTCCCAGATGGTGATGGGAGCCACAGCATAAGCCAATTAACAAGCCCGATGGACGTAAAATCAGGTCAGGGCTTGTGGAGATGAAGGTGGTGTTTCAGCTAGGGGCAGGGCCATTACCTCTGTAAAATTCCAGCCTCTGTTTCCCTGGGAGAGTTTTGCAACTTATTCTTAACTTAGAAAAGAATGATTATGCATGTAGGCCGTTCTAATACTGAACATACATGTATCAAATGGGTAAGAGAATTGAAAAGCGTGTTGACAGAAAATGATCAGGTGTGTCACTGTGCCTCACCCTCTCAACGTTCATGCCAGGGATGAGAGTTGAACATGTCCCGAGGGTGAGATGTGGACAGGGAAGTTCTAGGTGAGTTGAAATCTGTGTATAGTTGAACTCAGGATGCCAACCAGGAGGTTACAGGCAAGGTGGGCTTGGTTGGATAACACTAGTACTTAAAATACTGATGCTCATATCCCACACATTGTGGGACGAATGTTTACTTTGTTTTGTTTTCATATATGGACTTAGTTGGGGCTTATTAGCATTTTCCTCAAGTTGTCTAGATCACTGCTCAAAATCTGAGTTAAATAGACTATTTACATTCACACTATTCATTCCCTACAGCATTAAATGATCTAGACATTGATGTACATGGCATGATTTAAAAATTTGTGGATGATATGAAATTTGGAAGCAATGTGAACTGTAAGGGGGATAGTTCAGCACATCAAAAGAACACAGACAAGTTGGTGGAATGGACAGACAGATGGCAGATGGTATTCAATGTGGAGAAATGTGGTGTGATTAATTTTGGCGGGAAGAACATGGAGAGACAATATAAAATAGAGGGTGCAATTGGAAGTGCCTGTCATTGTAGACGGCAGGATAGGTTGAGAGAGTAGTTAATAAAGAATACAGTATACTCGGCTTTATTAATGAGGCAATAGGGTACAAGAGCAAGGAGGCTATGTTGAACTTACATAAAACATTAGTTCAGTGTCAGCGGAAGTATTGTGTCCAGTTCTGGGCACTGCACCTCAGGAAAGATGTGAAGGCAATGGAGACAGTGCAGAAAAAGTTCATGGGCATGGTACCGGGAATCAGGAACTTCAGTTGCATAGCTAGATTGGAGGAGTTGGGACTATTTAATAATAATAATAATAATAATTTTTATTATTGTCACAAGTAGCCTTACATTAACACTGCAATGAAGTTACTGTGAAAATCCCCGAGAAGGTTGAGAGGAGATTTGATAGAGATGTTCAAAATCTTGAGGGATCTGGACAAAGTAGATGGCGGGAAACTATTCTTACACATGAAAAGGTCGAGAATTAGAGGGCACAGATTTAAAGTAATTGACAAAAGAAGCAATGGAGGCATGAGGTAATACATTTCCACACAGTGAGTAGTTAAGGTCTGGAATGCACTTTCTGAGATTGTGGAGGAGGCAGGTTCAATTGAGGCATTCAAAAGGGAGTTAGATTGTTATCTGAAAAGGAAGAATAT
The DNA here is from genome assembly GCF_047496885.1 of Scyliorhinus torazame. Classification (NCBI taxonomy): domain Eukaryota; kingdom Metazoa; phylum Chordata; class Chondrichthyes; order Carcharhiniformes; family Scyliorhinidae; genus Scyliorhinus; species Scyliorhinus torazame. The sequence goes on along the minus strand of NC_092714.1, from coordinate 43,499,292 downwards.
GAAGGTTAGTGGGAGAAAGTGGACAAATGGCACTGAATGAGTTGCTCATTCTGAGATCAGCTGCAAACATGATGGGCTGAATGGTCACTTTTTGTGCTGTTGCAATTCTGTGGCTCCTTGATTCTGTGATTCACAGGTTAGGTCATGTTCTTGCTCAATCTTGTGCGTGCATATCGCCGGTAAGGCCGGTAAGTGGCAGCACGGTGGCATAGCGGTTAGCACTGCTGCCTCACTGCGCCCCGGGACCCGGGTTCAATTCCGGCCTTGGGTGACTGCCTGTGTGGAATTTACGCTTTCTCCCGTGTCTGCATGGGTTTCCTTCGGATGCTTCGGTTTCCTCCCACAGTCCAAAGATGTTCAGGTGAGGTGGATTGGCCATGATCAATTGGCCCTTAGTATCCCAAGGTTAGGTGGGGTTATGGGGATAGGCAGGGGAGCAGGACTAGGTAGGGTGCAGACTCAATGGGCTGAATGGCCTCCTTCTGCACTGTAGGGATTCTATGATTTATAGTCCCTTTTCTCAATTGCCTTGAGAAGGTGGCTCTTCTTCATTGTAGAGGATTGATACAACTGAGTGGCTTGCAGGGCAGTTAAATGTTGGTCTGTGATGCAGTCACATGTGTCAGACTAGGTGAGGGTGGCAAATTCCCTTGCTTAAATCGCATTGGTTTTGATGACAATCCAAGAGATTCATGGTCACACTTACTGGCATCAGCTTTTCCATTCCAGATTTCATGTGTCTGTAGATTGCCTGAAGCTCAGCCGCTTTTTCATTCTTTGAAGGGGCTGCTCCTCAATCTTTGGTTGTATTTCAGCTCCACGCTCCTGAACTTTGGTCACCTGGTGCAAAGGGGAGGGAGAAGGACCTCCTCCTAAGCCTGCTCCTGGGACTGGCCATCACCAGCTCCAGGCAGCAAGAGGTTGCCTGTCCCTCGACCGCAAGTACATATGTGGTCTGGATACCCTGGGGAGGAAGCACAAAGTGGCCATAGGTATGCTTCAGGCTTTCCGTGACTGGTGGGTGCCTCAGGGGCTGGGGTGTATCATCACCCCATGGAATTATACTTTGGTTTAATTAGTTAAGTTTCCTTTGACATTTTGCTTTAGTTACAGCGTCCCACCTGGGCTATCATCTCCTATCATTTTTGTTTCATTTGCTGATTTTTTTGTTTAATTCAAAAGACCCCTGGTTCCTGGCCGCATGTGTTTTCTATAGCAAAAGTGAGTCCGGATTCCATGTGTACGTAGAATTGCCTGCGATTCATCTCCTTTTTCATTATTTGAAGGGGGTTCTCCTCAATCTTTGGTTGTACTTCAGCTCCACGCTCCTGGCCTTTGGTCACCTGGCATGGAGGTGGCGGCAGGAAGGGAGGAGGACCTCCTCATAAGCCATTAGGCCCAGGCAGTGGGCGGTCATCCGACCTGACTTTCTACCCCTCTCCACGGTTACATTCACGGCTTGATGGTCATGGAGAGGGAGCACAAGGTGTCCACCGGTACACTTGTGGCCTCCCGTGACCGATGGGCACCACAGAGGCTGAGATGCTTCATATGACCCGGAAATTATATTTATGGTCTGATTTTGTAAGTCTCCTTTTGAAATTTTTGTTGGTGTTCCATCAGAGGCTGAGGCTCCCATGCATTGGTTAATTTTATTGACCACTTATTTTGTTTGCAAAGAGACTATTATACCCCTGGTCCCTCTGCTCCTGCAACCCTTAGAATTGTACCCTTCAAAATTATACCCTTTATTTTGTTCTTCCTCTCTTTGTTCTTCCTACCTAAATGTAACAGTTCACGGAAAGGATTTTTCATTATTCACAGGACTGCTGATAAAATATGTTAAAATATACCCAAAAGCTTCCTGTTACATGGTCAGGAGTACAGCAAAAGACATTTAAATATTGCAGCAGGAATGATATTCCAGAAGAGATATCCTGTAGCTCATAACAAAAATTAATAGGGAACATGTGATTTGTTCATTGAAAAAGCATTCTTACAGCGGACTATCATTAGTCTGCTCTTTACACCAGTATTCCTAAGGGGAGTGGTACACCAGTATTCCTAAGGGGAGTGGGGGGGGGGGGGGGGGGGGGCGGCAGTGGAAGACAAGATTCAGCTTCTTGCATTCTGTCCCAATCTGCCACATGTCACTGATCAGGTTAATAGTCTAAAGAAAAAGCTATCTTGTCAGGATAAACTAAACTTTCATCTTGACTAGATCCCATTCGAAACTAGATGTCAAATTGGCAGATAGGGGGGAAAAAAACACTTTAATGATCCATTCAATTTATCTTTCAGAACAGCTGCTGCCAGTAACTGGCAGTGGGCTGACTGACAGCCAGTACCTTCTAGTTAAATTCACATCAAATGCTGCCACTTTATACAGTAGACTGGCCGGGAGCTTAAAAGGGCAATGTTTGTCTGACCAGAAGCTTTTAACTTTATTTCGCATTGAGTTAACAGCACAGTCAGAGTATCGAAAAAAGCAGAAGGATGACCTGTGTGTTAATCTTCATTGTGAAGTTATATCCAAGAAAGTGAATTAGAAAACTCTGCTGCCTGATCTGCAAAGGGATATTTAAGATCATTTGTCTTTTCAATAGAGTTCACTTCAGTAGACCTTTCAAGACTATATTTAACGTTGTCTGGTTTAAAAGCCATGCCTTACAACATCTGGTTTCTTGTTTCAGTGTTTAGGCATTATAAAATGTGAAGTGTACATAATAGATATATGTGACCATTGCAATCTCATGTTGTAATTTTTTTGTTTGTTTGCAATTTGGAGAATGAAAGATGGTCAAAGAGCGATCAGCCCGCTGGTCTTGAGGTTCCTGAGTGTCATCCAAATCCTATACTTGAAATCACATTTTCAAGGCACATTTTTCTAGATTATGATCTGGAGATTTGATGATAATGGATGCACAGGGGGCAATGCAAGCAGAAGCAGGGAGGGCTGAGAGCTGGCCACACAGGGTGGATGGAGCACAGGGGCTCCAACGGCAGGGAGAGCAGGGCCATTGAGTGGAGGGTGCTGGCGCTGGACCATTGAGGAGGTGGGCAGTAGTGGTAAGGTAGTGTAGGGAATTGGCACTGGGACTTCATTATATTGAGACAGGCAGCACTACCCAAGTGTGTGCCTGCTTGGAGAGGGGGAAATCATACACCAATTAAAGATAGACAGCACCTCTTCAAGGGGACAGAACATTCTGAAAGATTTCACATGGTTGCAAAAGCCCCATAGGGGGCAGCAACGTGCTTCTGGTTCTCCAAGCTGTTGGCAGAACGAGGGATATCCTGTTCCCCCAGGAAGAGGTAGAAATACAGAGAACACTTCATGCAGGACCTCAGAAAACAGCAGGAAGAGGCATGAAGAGAAAAATGCAAAGACCTGCCAGCATATGGCTGCAATGAGAGAAGAAGCTCAATGATCTTGGCAGAGTTGTGAAGGTAAGAACCCTGCACCTCATTGCAATTGCACTCTCCTCACACCTGCACCACCTCCACCTCCAAAACTGACAACACCCCCTCTTCCACTCTCCTACAATCACGACAATTCAATTCACTCCACCTCCTTCTTCTGCTCACGCATTCTGCACCACTCAGCACGATGGCAACCTGCACTTCCCCAGACGTTACACATCGTACACGCCTTATCTGCAACTGTGAACTCTGGAGGAACATTTTATTTAGGGTTTCCAGCAGTGTTGTCTTCCCCAGCTCCTTCTGCTCGCTGCTATCTTCTCTAGTATCCTCCCTCCCTCCCATTCAGGCGCCAACACAAAGATGTTTCCAGAACTCTCAAAGTCCATAATGGAACACAAAAAAGAAAAAAAAACAACAGGGGAAGAAGGCAACCTCAGAGAACACACAGGCATGGTAGTCACTGAGGAGGTCAGTAACAGAGTATTGCCTTGCTCCTGGATTCAGTGTCGCAAGAAGTCTTGTGTTCTGGGCAGGGTAGACCAGGTGAGTGGCATTACATATTTATGTACAAACCCCCTCACTCTGCCTTCCACAACTCTTCTCCTCAGACCAGCACACCTTGTGCATGCACTTATTCCTCTCTCTCGGGTTAAAGAGGCACATCCTGACATCCCCACTGACCAGCCACCACTGACACCCAACATGATCATATTGTAATATCCTTCACAACCCTCACAGTGACATATGTCCTTCCATCATTTTAAGACATTCCATTTCTCTCAGTCATTGGTCGCCCCTTTCTCTCCTTGCAGGAAGAGAGCACAGTCAGCGAGGCCGAGAATTAGAGCCAGCCCTTGAGGCACCTCCACTGTGGCAGTTCTCGAGAAGGGAGGTCTGCAGAGAAGCAAATTGTCATCATGCGTGGCCAATGGAGATGGAGAGTTGGGGTTCTCCAAACTTCACAGTGACAGAATTCAAAACAATCTACACAACACTCACCTGTGGAGACTTTGGGCCAGATTTGATTGAAAGGGGCAGGAAGGTCGAGTCAGGAAACTTCCCAAATCAGCAGACCCATCGCGCTTAAAAGGACGAGATCCCACCATATTGTTGTTCTTGGGAGAGGAAGTTGAATGGAGGCAGGTCTGAGGCAGAAAATGGTAGGGCTGGAATGCTAGAATGTCCACCTCCATTTACTGGGACATCAGTTTTAATGGTGAATAGCAGGCCCAGAAAACCTCTCACCCCTATCACCCCCTCCCCACCCTGTTCTCGTCATGCCCATTCATTTCACTGTGCCCCCTCCAGGTCCTCTCATCTTCCCATCTCCTTTCCATACTCCAGCATGTCTCTCATGCCCTTCGTGCTTCTTCATAACCTATATACTCTCATGCCCTCTAATATGCTCTGCCAGGCCTGCATGCTTCCCATGTACCATCCGTAGCCAATGACCCATTATCCACTATCGCCAGTCCTCAGGATGTCATTGAAATGAACATAAAAAATATAAACTTCTAACAGTCAAATCATATTCAAACACATTATGTTGAAATCAACTTTCCTTCAAAAAAAGGGCATCACAAAAAGAATTGAATTCCCTCAAAAACAGCTAGTTATTTAATACCTCATAAAACAATTAAGATGTCTATCAGCGCCCCCCCCCCCCCCCCCCCCCTCCTGCCGAGGTATGTAATTCTGGACTTTTTGAAACTCAGCTAAGCATTCATAATGGGCTCAGCTGTTGTAACAAATCATTCCAGCTCAGAGACAATGGAGTCTATTGATATTTCAAAAGGCAGATGGCTGAGTTTTTTTCTTAGTTATGCCAGATGGCTTGTCAATCAACGCATTCCAGGAACAAAGGCTTTTTTTCTCTCCAACTCACAGCTGCTGATGGCATCTTTTTGAGCTTTTAAAAGGCTTTGGGCGCTTAAATCATTTCGCATCATCATATTAACATTCCCAAACAGTGCTTCATCAGATATAAATGGATATGGGCACTTTATCCAATGGAAAAATGACTAATGTAGTTCAACACTTACACAATCTTGGTCACTATAATGATCAACTTACCTTTGTAGGACAGTCTTATTGTCAATCACTTCAGCGAAAACACTTACGGGGGAAGGAAATAATCAGAGCTGAGAAGCACAAGTTGAAAGCCATTATGTTTCAGAGAATTCAGGCAGAGTTGGGTCTTTTTGGGCACCCTCCACAGTCCCTAACAATAGAGGTCTTTGCACAGATCTGGTTTTTGAGGACCAAGTTTCCAGAGGACCTTACAAGATGTCATCTAACTATAGAAACTGAGTGAATTTTGTTTGTATTTCAAAGTTTGTCAATGAAAGAATTCCAGGAGCAGGAGACACTTTCTTTGTTCCCCATTTGGAACTGGTGTTCCCCCATGTTTTATGACTCCTGTGACAGGTTGCGACCTACGTCTACTTCGCAAAGGTTCTGGACACCATTGGAATTGCAGAGGGTGAGGGGCTGACGGTGGTGAGGGAGGTTTGAACTTCTCATCCCCACAATGGAGCCTGCAAAGTCTAACTGCCTGCACCCTCTTCTGTGCCAACAAAAAATTCCGAAAATGGGATCCCGAATGGCAGCTCGCCATTTTTAAAGGGCTTCAGAGTCCATCCCAAAAATCTGATCATTGATGTCAGCAGACACTGAACTGTGAGAAACTGCGTAATGATGACGTAGGACCTCACACATTGTCAGTTCTAATTTATGTCTGTTCTCACCCACAAGTTCTACAAGCATCGCTAATTGCAGGATTGCTCTGGGCTTTGGCAGGGGGTGGGGGTGTTGCTGGTCGGGCAAAGGGGTGGCGGTTTCAAATTGTTGTACCAGGTGGTTGCACTGCCTCTGCCACTGACTCAATCCATCCTGGGCATCCCTGGAAACTGGGTGAGTTGCTACATTGTCAGATCAGTAGCTTCCTCCTCACTGTTTGAAGATGTAGAGCAGTCATTACCTTTCTCTACCTTGAGCTCCAGGCTTGCTGCTGTACCATGTCAAGCAAGATGCAGCATGGCGGGCAGCACGGTGGTGCAGTGGTTAGCACTGGGACTGCGGCGCTGAGGACCCGGGTTCGAATCCCGGCCCTGGGTCACTGTCCGTGTGGAGTTTGCACATTCTCCCCGTGTGTGCGTGGGTCTCACCCCCACAACCCAAAGATGTGCAGGGTAGGTGAACTGGCCACGCTAAATTGCCCCTTAATTGGAAACAAAATAATTGGGTACTCTAAATTTATTTTTTAAATGATGCAGCATGGCACAGTCATTCTGGAAACGCTAGCCTGTGCATATTGACGGGTGTCGCCAGGTCTGTCCAGGCACCTGAATTGTACCACCAGCCATGATCTCGCTTGACCTTCCTTTTGTTCATATGGTTGTACCTGTTCTGGGCATCAGTGGTTGGGCTCCTTGACAAGTCTTGAGATGACAGCCTTTGTCTCCAAGCAGATCTCTGCAGACGCTGCATGAAGACGTTAATATTTTGTGGGGGATCATGGCAGCTCCCTGGGTATCTTGCCAGATATTCATGATGATCTTTCAGTGATTGGGTAACAGCTGAACATTGATGGAGCTAAATTCTTTTTGATCGATGAATACTGCTGGGTGATCTGAGGGCACCTGCATCGTCACTTATGTGCAATCTATAACTCCCTGAACCTGTGGGGATCCAGCAGAATAGAAAGTGTGCGAGCCCCAACACTGGGAAGAACCTGACGGAGCTCTCTCCCTCCTTAATGGGCTCTTAAATTGCTAATTATTGGTTACCTGTCGCTGCCAGGTGCCATTATTCGTCGGCCTCCAGCAAGAGTGTCCAGATGTGGGAAATCGCCAGTCCACAGATCTGCACCCTCACCGACATGCTTACTCTCCTTGAAACCTGCTTCTGCGGGACCAGGAAAATTTCAACCTGTGTTTCAACTGTGGCATTTTTAAGAAGTGAAACAAGTTGAAATAACCTGTTTTATATTCTTATTAAAGATCACGGAGATACTTGATCAGCCATGTCAATATAAGTTTCACATTAACTAGATAAATGACTAACAGCCATTTTTCATTTTCCACCTTTGATCCACTATGTCCAGCCCAATAATCAAAAATCCAGTGAACACTACAAGTGCCCCCAGTAAAGAATAGGACCATTGATGGATGAAATGGGCAGTCTGATCTCACGGATGAATTATTTAGGATCAATATCTGGTCATTCAGATGACAACACTGTTCAAAGTTTGTGCATTTCAATAAAATGCTTTTTAATACAGAGGTTGTACTGAAAAAAAGGATATTTCATATGATAGAAAGAAGCGAATCTGCATTTATGTAATAGCTTTCACACAAGAAATAGGAGTAGGCCATTTGGCCAATCAAGCATGCTCCACCATTCATTAAGGTCATTGCTGATCTTTTACCTCAGCTGCAGTTTTCCACGCTATCCATATATCTCTTGATTGGCTTACTATCCAAAAATCCATTGCTCTCTGTCTTGAATGTTTTCAATAACAGAACATCCACGGCTCTTAGGGTCGAGAATTCCAAAGGTAAGCACTTCAATGAAGAGATTTATCCCATCTCTGTCCTCAAACAATTCCTCACTGGCAGTCTTCAGATCAGCAAGGGAGCCACTTCTGTAGCTTTACCCCCAAAATCGGCATCTATGGATAGGACGGATGGTGGTGGTGGGGGGGGGGGGGGGGGGGGGGAGGTTAACGTATTAACAATCTGAACCCCAACACAAACTGCTTCACCTCCAGTTTTAACTGAGGTGGAACAGGATGGGAAGCTGGTAACCTCACCTTTATTCACTTTGTTGGAGTGTGTTTCCCAGGCTGCAGGTAACTGGCACCTAAAGGACGGCGAAGACAGCTAGATCCAGGAGGTAAATGCCATTCCATTGACCTGTTGGATCCAGTAGCCCTTCCACGCCAACCACAATGTACTTAACAACCCCACCTGCAGTTATGGACTTGCACTTTGTGGGGCCATGCTCTCACCTTCACTTCTGGGCCCCTATGATGTCACAACCCTCCCCCAGTGATGTCACACTCCTCCTGGCCCTTGCCCTACAAAGAACAGTCACAAACCACCAAAATACAAAAATTGATCATTGCTTAATTGCTTTAGTGTTTTTTAACTCATAAAAATACGCCTGTATGAATAATTGCTGAATTGAAATCCAAGCTTACCTCTTGTCAGAATGACGGTAATGATGGTCAAAATTGCGATGTGTGCCTCATCCAGCTTCTGTGAAAAAGCATGCAAAATAAATCAACACTTGCAATTGCACCATCATTCTGTCACAACTAACATTGGTCGTCTCAACAATGATCTTTTCTTTCCCTTTTAAAGTTATTTGATTGCCTCTAGTTTCATCAAAAAATAACTTCCTGTTGTAAGAATCCTTCCTGTTAATTTCCTTTGTTACCATATTTTTTAAGTTATTTTATTATTTTGGTCAGTGGACTCATAATCGACATGTGCCTTTAAGCAGGAGACTCTAAGTTGAAGTAGCCTGCTTGTCAGGACACTAAATGTTTCCAGGTTTTGTTTTTAGGAAGGAAAGGTCAGACTCCAGGGGCGTCATTCTCCGACCCCCCGCCGGGTCGGAGAATGGCCGTTGGCCGCCGTGAATCCCGCCCCCGCCGAAGTCTCTGGTACTGGAGATTGGGCGGGGGCGGCAATCGGGCCGCGCCGGTTGGCGGGACCCCCCGCTCAATTCTCCGGCCCGGATGGGCCGAAGTCCCGCCCAGAAATTGCCTGTCCCGCCGGCGTAAATTAAACCTGGTATTTACCGGCGGGACCAGGCGGCGCGGGCGGGCTCCGGGGTCCTGGGGGGGCGATCTGACCCCGGGGGGTGCCCCCACGGTGGCCTGGCCCGCGATCGGGGCCCTCCGATCCGCGGGCGGGCCTGTGCCGTGGGGGCACTCTTTCCCTTCCGCCTCTGCCACGGTCTCCACCATGGCGGAGGAGGAAGTGACTCTCCCCACTGCGCATGGGCGGGAAACTGTCGCCGGCCGCTGACGCTCCCGTGCATTCGCCGCATTTCCGCGCCAGCTGGCGGGGCAACAAACGCCATTTCCGCCAGCTGGCGGGGCGGAAATCCCTCCGGCGCCGGCCTAGCCCCTCAATGTTGGGGCTCAGCCCCCAAAGATGCGGAGCATTCTCGCACCTTTGGGCCGGCGCGATGCCCGTCTGATTGGCGCTGTTTTTGGCGCCAGTCGGCGAACATCGCGCCGTTGGGGGAGAATTTTGCCCCTTGACACTGAGTGGATCTTAGGAACCAGATTTGGAGGGAGTCGGATCGATTGGTTGGCTGGCAACCGATGGGTTGGCCAGGGACAATGTCCTGCCTGGCAATGGTCAGCGATTGGTTCCTGCATGACGCTTTCTAAGAGAACTGGGCAGAACTGAAAGGAATGCTCTGTCTTGCTCACTGAAGTGAAAGAACTGCTTTATTGTTCTGAAAGCAGTGAGTGTCCAGTACATCCTATGCTGTGAACTTGGAATAATGCAGAGAAGATAGAAAGCCTAGCAAGGGAAAACCAACTCAAGCCGAGAAGGAAGAAGTATCAAAATGAAAGCTGAACTTCGGAGAGACATTAACCGGAGGTCATCCCAGTGCATCAAAGATCTTCATCCTTTTATTTTATTAATAGTTTCTTTCTCTTTCCACTACACTTTCCCCTCTGTGTTGTTTGGCTGTAGAACATAGAACATAGAACGATACAGCGCAGTACAGGCCCTTCGGCCCACGATGTTGCACCGAAACAAAAGCCATCTAACCTACACTATGCCATTATCATCCATATGTTTATCCAATAAACTTTTAAATGCCCTCAATGTTGGCGAGTTCACTACTGTTGCAGGTAGGGCATGCCACGGCCTCACTACACTTTGCGTAAAGAACCTACCTCTGACATCTGTCCTATATCTATTACCCCTCAGTTTAAAGCTATGTCCCCTCGTGCCAGCCATTTCCATCCGCGGGAGAAGGCTCTCACTGTCCACCCTATCCAACCCCCTGATCATTTTGTATGCCTCTATTAAGTCTCCTCTTAACCTTCTGCTCTCTAACGAAAACAACCTCAAGTCCATCAGCCTTTCATCATAAGATTTTCCCTCCATACCAGGCAACATCCTGGTAAATCTCCTCTGCACCCGCTCCAAAGCCTCCACGTCCTTCCTATAATGCGGTGACCAGAACTGTACGCAATACTCCAAATGCAGCCTTACCAGAGTTTTGTACAGCTGCAACATGACCTCCTGACTCCGGAACTCAATCCCTCTACCAATAAAGGCCAACACTCCATAGGCCTTCTTCACAACCCTATCAACCTGGGTGGCAACTTTCAGGGATCTATGTACATGGACACCTAGATCCCTCTGCTCATCCACACTTCCAAGAACTTTACCATTAGCCAAATATTCCGCATTCCTGTTATTCCTTCCAAAGTGAATCACCTCATACTTCTCTACATTAAACTCCATTTGCCACCTCTCAGCCCAGCTCTGCAGCTTATCTATATCCCTCTGTAACCTGCTACATCCTTCCACACTGTCGACAACACCACCGACTTTAGTATCGTCTGCAAATTTACTCAACCACCCTTCTGCGCCTTCCTGATAAAAATTGATAAACAGCAACGGCCCCAGAACAGATCCTTGTGGTACGCCACTTGTAACTGAACTCCATTCTGAACATTTCCCATCAACCACCACCCTCTGTCTTCTTTCAGCTAGCCAATTTCTGATCCACATCTCTAAATCACCCTCAATCCCCAGCCTCCGTATTTTCTGCAATAGCCTACCGTGGGGAACCTTATCAAACTCTTTACTGAAATCCATATACACCACATCAACTGCTCTACCCTCGTCTACCTGTTCAGTCACCTTCTCAAAGAACTCGATAAGGTTTGTGAGGCACGACCTACCCTTCACAAAGCCATGCTGACTATCCCTGATCATATTATTCCTATCTAGATGATTATAAATCTTGTCTCTTATAATCCCCTCCAAGACTTTACCCACTACAGACGTGAGGCTCACCGGTCTATTGTTGCCGGGGTTGTCTCTGCTCCCCTTTTTGAACAAAGGGACCACATTTGCTATCCTCCAGTCCTCTGGCACTATTCCTGTAGCCAATGATGACATAAAAATCAAAGCCAAAGGTCCAGCAATCTCTTCCCTGGCCTCCCATAGAATCCTAGGATAAATCCCATCAGGCCCCGGGGACTTATCTATTTTCAGCCTGTCCAGAATTGCCAACACCTCTTCCCTACGTACCTCAATGCCATCTATTCTAATTGCCTGGGTCTCAGCATTCTCCTCCACAACATTATCTTTTTCCTGAGTGAATACTGACGAAAAATATTCATTTAGTATCTCGCCTATCTCTTCAGACTCCACACACAACTTCCCATCCCTGTCCTTGACTGGTCCTACTCTTTCCCTAGTCATTCGCTTATTCCTGACATACGTATAGGAAGCTTTTGGGTTTTCCTTGATCCTACCTGCCAAATACTTCTCATGTCCCCTCCTTGCTCGTCTTAGTTCTCTCTTTAGATCCTTCCTCGCTACCTTGTAACTATCCATCGCCCCAACTGAATCTTCACACCTCATCTTCACATAGGCCTCCTTCTTCCTCTTAACAGGAGATTCCACTTCTTTGGTAAACCACGGTTCCCTCGCTCTACGCCTTCCTCCCTACCTGACCGGTACCTACTTATCAAGAACACGCAGTAGCTGATTCTTGAACAAGCTCCACTTATCCAGTGTGCCCAACACTTGCAGCCTACTTCTCCACCTTATCCCCCCCAAGTCACGTCTAATGGCATCATAATTGCCCTTCCCCCAGCTTTAAATCTTGCCCTGCGGTGTATACTTATCCCTTTCCATCATTAACGTAAACGTCACCGAATTGTGGTCACTGTCCCCAAAGTGCTCTCCTACCTCCAAATCCAACACCTGGCCTGGTTCATTACCCAAAACCAAATCCAACGTGGCCTCGCCTCTTGTTGGCCTGTCAACATATTGTGTCAGGAAACCCTCCTGCACACACTGTACAAAAAACGACCCATCTAATGTACTCGAACTATATCTTTTCCAGTCAATATTTGGAAAGTTAAAGTCGCCCATAATAACTACCCTGTTACTTTCGCTCTTATCCAGGATCATCCTCGCCATCCTTTCCTCTACATCCCTAGGACGAGTTGGAGGCCTATAGAAAACTCCCAACAGGGTGACCTCTCCTTTCCTGTTTCTAACCTCAGCCCATACTACCTCGGAAGATGAGTCCCCATCTAGCATCCTCTCCGCCACCGTAATACTGCTCTTAACTAGCAGCGCCACACCTCCCCCTCTTTTGCCTCCTTCTCTGAGCTTACTAAAACACCTAAACCCCGGAACCTGCAACATCCATTCCTGTCCCTGCTCTATCCATGTCTCCGAAATGGCCACAACATCGAAGTCCCAGGTACCAACCCATGCTGCCAGTTCCCCTACCTTATTTTGTATACTCCTGGCATTGAAGTAGACACACTTCAAACCACCTACCTGAACACTGGCCCCCTCCTGCGACGTCAAATCTGTGCTCCTGACCTCTATACTCTCATTCTCCCTTCACCTAAAACTACAATCCAGTTTCCCATGTCCCTGCTGCATTAGTTTAACCCCCCCCCCCAAAGAGCACTAACAAATCTCCCCCCCAGGATATTTGTGCCCCTCAGGTTCAGATGTAGACCATCCTGTCTGTAGAGGTCCCACCTTCCCCAGAAAGAGCCCCAGTTATCCAGAAATCTGAATCCCTCCCGCCTGCACCATCCCTGTAGCCACGTGTTTAATTGCTCTCTCTCCCTATTCCTCATCTCACTATCACGTGGCACGGGCAACAACCCAGAGATAACAACTCTGTTTGTTCTAGTTCTGAGCTTCCATCCTAGCTCCCTGAAAGCCTGCCTGACATCCTTGTCCCCTTTCCTACTTATGTCGTTAGTGCCAATGTGGACCACGACTTGGGGCTGCTCCCCCTCCCCATTAAGGACCCGGAAAACACGATCCGAGACATCACGTACCCTTGCACCTGGGAGGCAACATACCAAACGTGAGTCTCTCACGCTCCCACAAAATCTCCTATCTGTGCCCCTGACTATTGAGTCCCCAATTACTAATGGTCTGCTCCTCTCCCCCCTTCCCTTCTGAACAACAGGGACAGACTCCGTGCCAGAGGCCCGTACCCCATGGCTTACCCCTGGTAAGTCCCCCCCCCCACAAGTATCCAAAGCAGTATACTTGTTTCTCAGGGGAACGACCGCAGGGGGTCCCTGCACTGACTGCTTCTTCCCAGTCTCTCTTACAGTTACCCATCTATCTCCAATCTTTGGTGTAACTAATTCCCTAAAGCTGCTATCTATGACCCCCTCTGCCTCCCGAATGGTCCGAAGTTCTTCCAACTCCAGCTCCAGTTCCCTAACTCGGTCTTGGAGGAGCTGGAGATGGCAGCACTTCCTGCAGGTAAAATCAGCAGGGACACTAACGGCATCCCTCACCTCAAACATCCTGCAGGAGGAACATTGCACTCCCTTCCCTGCCATCCCTCTAACTTTCTACCAAGATCTGGCTAACAACTAAATTAAATTTAAAAAAAAAAAAATAATAATAATAAAATATGGTACTTACCTCACACCAATGGGTTTTATTATTAGGTTAGAGGAGGAGGGCGGGTGGGAGACACTACACGTGCAGTGTCTCGGGTTTCCTCTCCACCAGAATTTATGGTGAGTGACTTCCCAGAGTGGAGGTAGTTAGGATGGGGATTGGGAAAGGGGCATTAGATTGTCTTACATTTTTTGTCCACTTAATTATAATACTGTACATAATAAAAGGTAATTTAGGTAATTTGGACATTCCGAATTCTCCCTCTGTGTCCCCGAATAGGTGCCAGAATATGGCGGCTCGGAGCTTTACACAGTAATTTCATTGCAGTGTTAATGTAAGCCGACTTGTGACAATAAAGATTACTATTATTAAAAGGTTACTTGTGTTAAAGTTACAATCCTGGTGACTGCAGTTTATTAGGATTAACCAAGGACCTTGGGTATTTAAACTAAAATCTAATTTTATCTATGTTGTGACTCCAGGTCGAGTAGGGATGAAATTGACCACACACTGGCTCAGGGAGTTTGGGGGCTCGGTTCTGTGATTTTTGGAATGGTAAACAGCGAAGATTTGAAGTGTATTATATATTAATGATACACCAGGTAACATAACAGGATAGCTTTGGCTAAAGCCTTTCTTCAGGTGGAGAACTTGGGCGGATATCTCCGTCCTGCTGCACCAGATTTCTGGTGCAGCACGCCATCAGGATTCTCCGTTTCGCCAGCTAGTCAATGGGGTTTTCCATTGTGGGGCAGCCCCACGCCGTCGGGAAACCCCCGGGCCTCCGGCAAAATGGAGACTCCCAACCGCGGAGAATTCAGCCCCTTGTCTTTGGTTTATTTACAGTGGCTTCGTAAAGACAAGTTAATTGAATAGGCAAGTAAATTAAAAGTAACGGCGTCAGTTAAAACTAAGAAGGCAGAGATATATGATATTTTAGTTGAGTGCTGGGTCTGTTAGAAACACAGGAGAGCCCGTGAGCAAGTAGTCCAGGTCATATAGCAGCAGAAACATTTTTTGCTGGGGATACCGATCTGGAGAGGATTTGTTTGCAGTTTGAGCATGAGGGAATTTTTTTAAATGGACATGCTAGAAAGAAATTTGGAGATGTGGGGGAAAAGATGAGGCATTCTAAAGAGCATTTAAAATCAGGAAACTTGTGGAAATGGAAAGATTAACAAGGGAAGAAAGGGAAAAAGAGAGAGAGGGGGAATATCAACTTAAAAGGCTGAAGTTAAAGGCAGAAATTGAGGAAAGTCAGGAGAGAGGAGTAACTCTTCCGATTCCAAATCCTAGTGGGTATGTGTTTAAATATATACAGGCTGTGGCAAAATTTGAGGCAAAGGATGTGCAGGCATTCTTGATGGCATTTGAGAAAATAGGAACTCAAATGGAAAAGTGTACATTACCCATGCAAAGCAAAATGATGGGGTGGGCGCAAGAAGTTTCTACTTCCCTGTCAGAGGGGTGTCTAATGATTTTGATGAGGTAAAAAGAGATTATTCTGAGTGTATATAAATTAGTTCTGGAGGCATATAGGCAAAAGTTTTGGATTTTAAGGAAACAGCTGGGACAAATTTATGTTGAATATGGAAGGGTTGAGCAGAACAATTTTAACAGGTGGGTATGAGCATTGGGAGTTGAAACTACCTATGAGGCACTGAGAGAAATCATTCTCTTGGAAGAATTTAGAAATTCACTAACTTCTGTGATAAGAACCAATGTTGAAGACCAAAGGGCGAGACAAACAGCAATAATGGCTGATGATTATGAGCTGATCCATAAATTTTGTGGTAATATAATCAGGGCCTAGTTTTAAGGCCGATTAAATTGGATATCTTAAATTAAAGAATTGGGCACTTTAAATTAAAACCACAGTCTGCTCCAACAAAAAATCTGCAGAATCCGAATATACTGAACTCATTAACCCATCAAGTAATTATCGCTCCTACTTGAGATGCATTGGCCTATTGTCCACAGTTCCTGATACATCATAAAGTGATTATTGCTCCTACTTAAGATGCAGTGGTGAATTGTCCACAGTTCCTGATAACCCATCAAGCAATCATCGCTCCTCCCAAGGCAGGCTCAGGTGCCCTGTCAACAGGTCATCAACCAGACTATTGGGCACTGAGACCCTGCCTCCTGAGACTCCATTGGCCGAAGGCCAAGGGCAGGTGGAAAAGGAGGTGGGTGGCGACAGGGGGATAAAATAGGCTTTCCTTGGGAGCAAAGACTCAAAACAAAGACTCGGTGTGCAAGGTGATCTTGACCAGACCAGAAGGAAGGAAGCAAGCAAGGAAGAAACAGCCAGTGAGAATTACCTTTGCAAAGAGGAACCAGAGGGACTCAGAGATCGGATATACAGATTACCAAACCACCTTTGCGGGTTGTATAGTCGAATCCTGGTGTTGCTTGTATGTATAGTGGGTAATTTACGGGTTAACTATATTGAATAAAGTGTGCTCCATTATATCTGTGTCCGTACTTTGTTCTACTCAGAAATAAAGACACCTGGGTAAACTTTAATTAAGGAGCTGGTTGAAATATTTGAATTGAAGTATCTGGGCTTGCGAAATCCTACCAACTGCCCTGGCTTGAGACAATTCTCACCTCTATAACCTGTGATTATCCCTCTCTCCAGTCACTCTGTCTGGACCTGTAAAGGCTTAATTGCCTGCAAAGACTCGCATTCGAAGTATCGCCTTGCATCATTGACTTTGTCTATATATGTGTTTCTGGAACCCACCTCTTCATTCACCTGAGGAAGGAGCAGCGCTCCGAAAGCTAGTGATTCAAAACAAACCTATTGGACTTTAACCTGGTGTTGTAAGACTTCTATCTGAATTAGACAGACACAACAATTTCAACCTTTCTTCCATCACCCCCATAATTCTGAAAAGGGTAGAAAGTGGGAGAGTGAAAGGAAGATAGGTAAGGAATGCGTAGCTGGGAATGTTCTGAGATCCCCTCCTTAGGCCAAGAGAGAAGGTACTGCGGATGGAGGTGAGACTCAAAGGCCTAAGTGTTACCATTGTCATAAAGTGGGACACGTTTGTTCAGCCTGTTAGACGTTGCCAAGTAAAGGCCATGGGACTTGCTGGGGTTCATAAGGAGGATTCTGAAAAGGGTAAACAAGAGCACAAGAATTAGAAGCAGGAGTAGGCCACCAGGCCCTTCAAGCTTGCCCCGCCATTCAATATGATCATCGCTGATCTATGGTGGCCTCAGCTCCTTTTCTGTGCCATTTTCCCCATGGCCCTCTATTCCTCAATCCCTCAATCTATCTAAGATTTATCCACTTCCACTTTAATTACTCCAAATGTTCCAGCCTCCACCACCCTCCAGGGCAGAGAATTCCAGAGATTCACCACTCTCTGCGAGGAGGAATGACCGGAGAAAACTACAGGGCAGACTGTAGCTAGAGCTAGACCTGGGGTAAACTCTGCTTTGGGAGATATGGAGGGTTTTTGTCGAAGGGCAAGTTCACCCCAGTTTCAGCAAAAGGTAGTTAAGGAAAAAGTAGGACCCATCAGAGATGAAGAAGGGAACTTGTGAGGAAATACAGAGGCCTGTGGGAAGGGTTTTAATTGAATATTTTGTCTCCGTGTTTACAAAGGAAGGGGATGATGCTGATATAATATTTCAGGAGAAACTCTGAGATATTGGACCGGATAACCATGAAGAGAGAGGAGTTACTTGAAAGGTTGGAATCCTTGAAAGTTTATAAATGGCCAGGGCCAGATGGATTGTTTTCGAGACTGCTGAGCGAGGTAAGGAAAGAGATAGCAGGTACTCTGAGGATGATTTTCCAATCCTCGGTCGATACAGGGGAGGTACTGGAGAAATACAAACGTGGTTCCATTGTTTAAAAATGGATTGAGGGAAATGTTACACAATTATAGGCCAGTTAATCTTGCGTCAGTGGTGGGCAAATTAGTAGGATCAACTGTAGTAGGAGCGATAGGGTTAACTGTCACATAGAAAGGCATGGACTAGTCAGGGATAGTCAGCATGGATTTGTTAAAGGAAGGTCTTGCTTCACAAATGTGTTTGAATTCTTTAAGAAAGTGACAAGAAGGGTTGATGAAGATAGTGCAGTGATGTTGTGTACATGGATTTTAGCAAGGTGTTTGACAAGGTCCCACATGGCATATTGGTCAAGAAAGTGAAAGCCCATAGGATACAGAGTAATGTGCCAAACTGGATAAAAAGTTGGCTTAGTAACAGAAAGCAAAGGATAGTTGATGGATGCCCTTGCAAATGGAAAGTTGCTTCAACTGTGTTCCACAAGACTCCGTGTTGGGACCTTAACTGTTTGTGTTATATATTAATGACTTGGACGTGAAAATAATAATAATAATAATTGCTTATTTTCACAAGTAGGCTTCAATTACATTACTGTGAAAAGCCCCTACAGGGGCACAATTGGGAAATTTGCAGATGACGAAAAGATTGGCTGAATGGTGGACAGTGTAGAGGATAACTATAATCTCAAACTATAGATGGATTGGTGGAGTGGGCGGTTGAGTGGCAGATGGATTCTAACACAACGAAGTGCGAGGTCATGTATTTAGGGAGGAACAATCACATGGATTCCCCAAAGTAGAACTCTATTCTGCACTGTCAACTTAAGTCTTTGTGTGATGTAAGGCTTGAGGTTTGGATTGTTCCAGTGAATGTCTGACAACATGCCTTTTGTGGACCAAGTCCATCACCTTCCCCATCACTGGATCGGTTCTTGTGTATCTTTGAACTTGAGAAGAAGTCACAGGTACATTATCCACAAGTGAGAAATACAGGATGTTGATGAAATTTTCTTCAGGTTCATGCTTGACTTGTAACGGCTATTGTGACAAAGCATCAGCATTTGCATGCTGCTCTGACTTGCGATGTTGGATATCGTCCGTTTGTGCCGATAATATAAAAGACCATCTTTGTAACCGACTAGCTGCCAAAAAAGGTATACCTTTTATATGGCCCAAAGATAGTGGTCAAGGGACAATGACCTGTCAAAAGAGTGAAATGGTGGCCATAAAGGTAATTGTGGAGTCTTCTTACACTGAAAACAATGGTCAAAGCGCCTTTTTCACGCTGTGCGTAATTTGTTTCTGCGCTAATAAGAGTGCATGAAAAATGAAAATGAAATGAAAATCGCTTATTGTCACAAGTAGGCTTCAAATGAAGTTACTGTGAAAGGTCCCTTGTCGCCACATTCCGGCACCTGTTCGGGGAGGCTGGTACGGGAATTGAACCATGCTGCTGGCCTGCCTTGGTCTGCTTTAAAAGCCAGCGATTTAGCCCAGTGTGCTAAACCAGCCCCTTGAAGCAAGAAGCAAATGCTATCGATCATTCCTCTCTTGAAAAAATTGTGTGAGATGACTGCATGAACCTCATAAGGTGAGGCATCACAAGCTCCCATACTCCCTCATAACACCTCACATCCCTGATATTCCTTCCGTGCTGCTTCCATTAACCCCATGCTGCTTTCATGCCTTTTCCATTACTCCCGTGCCCCTCTTCATCCTCCCTACTCATTCTCTCAGACTTTGCAGAACCAATAAGCCAGACAGCAGGTCTGG
Organism: Scyliorhinus torazame; assembly: GCF_047496885.1. Classification (NCBI taxonomy): domain Eukaryota; kingdom Metazoa; phylum Chordata; class Chondrichthyes; order Carcharhiniformes; family Scyliorhinidae; genus Scyliorhinus; species Scyliorhinus torazame. The sequence goes on along the minus strand of NC_092714.1, from coordinate 43,479,614 downwards.
AAAGTCTTTGAAATGGTCCTGAATCTGATACAACAAGCAAAGAAAATCTTTGAAAAACCATCTAATCTTGCAACCCCATAATGCATCAATCAACTATAGCTATTCATAATATCAATGACAAATTTTTTTTATCCTCTTAACATCTCTTGATCTTATCCAAATAAACAAACAGGTTTTGAAGCACCACATCAAAGATAGAAAAGCTTCTTATACCACAAAAGTTTGAATCGAATAAAGTGACGCCTCCCCTTCAAGCTGAGTAAACAAACTCCTGCTGAGCTGAGTCCATTCTACATTCATCTTCTGTGTGTTTTTTTTAAAAAGAGGCACATTATCTAAATGATGAGAGATGGCAGAGCCCTGAGGTGCAGAGGGATCTGGATGTCCGAGTGCATGAAATGCAAAAGCCTGGTATAAGGGCGCAGCAAATAATTAGTAAAGCTAATGGAATGTTATGCTCAGATTGTTCAGCTTTGACAAAGGGTCATCTGGACTTGAAACGCTAGCTCTTTTCTCTCCCTACAGATGCTGCCAGACCTGCTGAGATTTTCCAGCATTTTCTCTTTTGGTAATAGAATGTTATCATTTATTGTGAGGGGAATTGATTACAAAAGTGGTGAGATTATGCTTCAGGTGTACAGGGCATTGGTGAGACTACATCTGGAGTACTGTGTAAGATATTGGTCTCCATTTTTAAAGAAAGGTTGGAAGGTTTTGGCAAGCTTGTGAATTCCCTGCACTGAAATATAGGGAGGTGGTTCAGTCAATGTGCAGTAATCTGACAAGGGGCTGGAGTAGCCCCTGGTAGCTGAGGATTAGAAACTTATTATTGGACTCTCCCGCTAACCTATGTGAAAATATTTAAATGAACAGTCAGACTCAGTCGAAAGCCATGAAGGACTGTGGAGACACTGGCAAAACAAAATAGTTGGCTAATTATGGTAAGTGGTTATTTTACTGATGAAAGTATTTCCTCAATTCATTGCATTTCCACATTATAAGGATGCCTGCGGTAGGTCTGTTTACGCAGGATTGTATCCCTTAAGTCCTTCATACTGGCCTGCTTCACAATTGAAACGTTGCTTTGTAAGTGTTCCAATCCCTTTGAATCCTCAAATGTATTTCCCCTCAAAAAAAAATCCTTTCCATCTGATGTAGCAGGATTCTGAATGTGTAAACATTCACACTCACTCTGGGCCAGTGACACCGAGTAAGTCATCAGCCACTAGCATTCAACATTGCTCACTCTAAACTGCGAAAGACAAGCTCAGGTACACCCACATTCAAACAGGCAAGATGGCATCAGAAGAGTGAGGAAGAGAAATTTTCATTTATTTGCGCTTTTCAAGACCAGAGGACATCTCAAGGCACTTTAAAGCCAGCCTATCAAAAACCTTTTGAAAGGAAGTCATTGCTGTTCCCACTGGGCTGTGGTAGTATATGTTACTGGACTCGAATTACAGAAACTTACACTAATGATCCGGAGAAGTTAAAATCTCACCATGACTACGTGGACATTTAAATAAAACCCATTAAATGAAAACCATTAATAATGACCATGAACCCATTGGATTACCATGAAGACCTGTCAGATTCACTGTTTGACTGATATGTGACTCCAAGCCCACAGAAATGTGATTGATCCTTAATTACCTTCTGAATTGCCTGGCAAGCCACAAGAGCTTATCCAAGAAAGCAACTCACCACCTTCTCATTGCAAGTTAAGAATCGGCGACAAATTCTGGCTTTATCAGTTTGCATCCACATCCAATTTGCACAAAATTCCAAGAACAGCACTGTGGTAATGGGCAGATAATTTGCTTTAGCAATTTTAGCCAAGGTGCCAAGGCAAGCCATCCAGTTTATCTTTGAAATAATGGCATGGAATCTTTTACATCCACTTAAGAGGGCGGATGGGGTTTCAGTTTAACATTACATCCCAAAGACAGAACCTCCAAAGTAGCACTCCCTCCATATTACATGGCAACATGAGCTGAGGTTTTGTACTTTGAACTGAAATTTGATCCTACAAGATTCTGACTCAAAGGCAAGAGGGCTACACCTTTGAAGCATATGCAGTTTATACTGAGGAGTAGGCACAACTATAAAATAAATGCTCATATTTGTTCTCAAATGAAGTCAGAGGTCCATACCTCACCACACCTGCTTTCAACTCCTTTGCATTTAAATGTGTTGATAGATGACATTGTAACACTGGAGTTCGCCATGATGTTTCAAATAGCATTAGATAATGAAATTATGGAACATCCATGATCTCACAGGACCTGAAGCACTGCTGCAACATGCTAATGGTGCATTTCAGACGGATTGATGCACCTAATTTTTCCATTTCAAGGTACATGGTATTCAGAAAGGTGGTATAAGTCAGGCTTACACTTTTTTCTAGGTAAAGTAATGGGGCTAAGTTGACATGAAGACCTTTTGTGTCTGCAAGTTGGGAAGCATTATTCACTTGCATGGTCGTTTACTGGTGGTAAGGAATGAGCCTTTACATTTCACAATTTTAACATTTGAAATAAAGTGGTGTTGCTGTTTGTCAATTGAGTGAGCATTGAGGATTCTGGCTGTATAATAGACAAGGCTATACTCACCTGGTCAATTTATTTGCAGACTACAGATTGGATGAGTCCAAAATGGGACACAACACTTAATGCTGCAATTACTGTTATGTCCACTGGCAAAGGCACATCTGTACTGAACTTCGACAGTAGTATGTGGCATTACTCTGGCATATTCTCCAGCCTAGGAAATATTAGCTTGCAGCCACACCTCTTTAGGCAAGTCCAAATAAGTCTAACGCGGTCTGAATCGGAACTAGTGGGAGGCAATGGTAAGTGGTCTTACAGGCCAAACTTTCTCTGTTTATCTTTCTCTTCTTTGTCCAAATATTGTTGCAATTATGAAAGAGTGTACTTCTAACATTCTGAACAGCAAACACCGTGCCCATTAAATGGGTACTGTTGCTCTGTTTATCTGGTTATAAATATGGCGGTCAATATGGTCGCCTTCTTTAATCCTATTTATGTTAACTTTAGAGTCGCCAGGTATCTCTCGATACCGCCACAAGGTTCAAACCCGAATACTGATCAAAGAGCCAATACACCAGTTAGTTAGTTCAAAGTCAATACCATTTATTTACACACACAGTAAGATCTACTCATGCACAACAGTACTACAAACTAAACTATCTCTAACGCTAACACCTATACTTAACTTCGGGTGCCCACTTAATCAGAGGAACAATGGCCATTGTTCAGATCTGAGGCTGTTGGGTTCGAAGATATACAGGAGAACAGCTAAGGTCGACCGTCTGGTAGCGAGTGTTGACCTTGGACTTACTTGCTTCTGATGCAGCTGGTGAATGGGTCTCTCCGCTTTGAGAGCCAAATCCAAGAGAGCGATTCTGTCATGGTGGTTCCTTCTTCTACCCGGAGGGGCTTCGCGCGCTTTTAGACGGGCCTTAAACTTGGCCCCAATGAATTGGGCCGCTTCTCGATCACTGGTATTGATCTTGACCAATAAAAGGGATGGGTGCCCTGATGGCTGGGCGTGTCTTTGGTGGCCGTTGGCCTTGCTTTGTTTGTGCTTTCGGTTGGGGAACTGGCGCTGGGATGCCTGAAACAGTGTCTGTTGCTTGAGTGTCTTTCCTTTGTTCCCGGAGATGGGTCATCAATATGCTAATTGACCTATAGTTTCAATTCCGTCTGGGAGCTGTTTCTCCAATATGCATACAGGCTCTGTGCCTGCTTGTTTTCCTAACGTTGTCCACCGTTCCTTACATTCTTTGCGAGCGTCCATTTTGTATTCTGGAAGTGGCCATCCCAGATGGCTACAGTACCACAAGTAGCCCATAATATTACTGAAAGCTTTCTGTCCCAATTCAAACACGGGCCGAATATTAGCGTCATGCATGTTACAGGCACAAAACAGCAAAGAAGATCTCTTCCATACTTTGCATTAGTTCCTCCCCATTTACTCAAATGTATGAGAAATGTTGGACCCGATAAGTTGGTATTGTTACTGCATTCTGGAAAAGCAAATGCTTTTACTGATGCCTACTGGAACTATAATTGAGCATTGCCAATAATGAATTCAATGGGAGAGGAGAAGTTAGTAATTGGCAATCACACAATGAATTACTCATCAAATGCTGTGACTACTGTTAAGTAAACAAAACATGGCAGCAATTCTGCACACAGCAGTGGCTCACTTACAACCATCAACACAGTACAGCTGAGGGCAGTGGGCCCCTCTACAGTAGCAGTTATCTGGTGAGCCATTCGAGGGCTAGATGGATAGTGTGATGGATGGAATTACATGTGTTTCCTTTTGGATAGATGAGCTGAGATGGGCTTCCTCACTTCATCGTAAGATCTTTTTATATTATTCAGTATTTTACAACTATTTTCATTTTAAATACTAGATCAAAACTCATTGTCCTAATGCGTGATTACTGTCACATAACAAAACTTTGTTTCCAAGCAATGACTCATTTACTTTACCATCCTGTGGCTATTGGAAGCCCCACTTTGAACAGCCACTTGGCAGAATAAACATGGTGATTCTTCTGCTCTGCCTCTACTGGGTTTGAGACCCACAAAAAAGATTGCAAGTAGAAATTCTACCTGCCTTTGGGCTTTCAAGCTGTGACAGAAGCCCAAATCATCAGGAAGGGAGCCAATACCATATGCAGCAACACGCTGTTGCCTCTGGCATTTTGGCGCTATAGGCCGGTTGGGCCAAAAGTATCACTTAAACCACTAAATTTAATTTAATCATGATGTGGAGATGCCGGCGTTGGACTGGGGTGAGCACAGTAAGAAGTCTTACAACACCAGGTTAAAGTCCAACAGGTTTGTTTCAAACACTAGCTTTCAGAGCACTGCCCCTTCCTCAGGTGAGGAAACAGGTGCTTGAAACAAACCTGTTGGACTTTAACCTGGTGTTGTAAGACTTTAATTTATTCGTTATCCAATAAATCAGTTTTGCTTCAAGTTAAAGATTCGTAGTTTCTTGATCATCACACCATCAGACCATTCTGGACCACGGGGCAAAAAGTAATGACATATTACCACAAAGTGTATTATAACATGGTACCAGGGATTTGCTACTGAAGCTAACTAGTCTAGTTTAGTAAGACTAGAGCAAAAGAAAACCAAGATGCTATTCGACTTGCGAAGCACCAACCTGAGACTGCAGAACTTCGACAAATCCAGGATCGATGGATAAAGCTCCAGCTCAACGACATCTAAGGATCACTGGTAAACTTGATGTAAACTGGCGGATGTTCAAGCAGCAGTTCCAAATTTATTTAGAGGCTTCCGATTTGAATAATGCTACCAATGCACATAAAATAGCTCTTCTACTCACTATGGGTGGTCCACATGCCATTGAAATCTATAATTCTTTCCAATATAAGGCGGATCAAGATAAAACTAAGTTTGAAGTAATAGTTGTGAAGTTTGATCATCATTGCAAAATCCAAATGAATGAAATGTTTGAGCGTTTTATATTCAATAAGAGAATGCTAAACAAGGGTGAATCAATTGACTGCTTTGTTACTGATCTTAGACTGCTAGCTCAATCTTGTAACTTCTCAGTATAGAATGATTCCATGATTAGAGACCAAATAGTCTTTGGTATAAATGGTGAAAAACTGAGAGAACGATTGCTGAGGCAAAAGGATCTCACATTAGAAAATGCTGTTGAAATGTGCCGTTTACATCAGTTATCCAAGAATTCTTTTCTCCGCAAAAAGGGTGCGAAAATGAACCTCGAGAATGTGTTAAAGCACTGTCACAGATGAAACAAATGCGCATTTTGGATGGCAGCCATCTTGCATAGGCACATTCTAACCCTACACATGCGTACTTCATCAAACAATGCGAGATGGACGAAAACCGATCTGCGCATGCGCAAAGACAAGTCGTGCGTGATGACATCTACATAATGACGTGTACAACGTGTGGAACTTCCCACATTCAAATAAAATGCTCTGACAGAGGACAGCAATGCTGACAATGTGGCAAACAAAACCATTTTGCTGCTCAGTGCAGATCCACACACGCATTTAAATCTGCAAAGTCAAATTCAAGGCAGATTAACGTGAAAAGTGCAGAATCTAAAGAAGAAAGTTATGAACCAAATTTTTCAAAGAATACAGATGTTTACTCTTTGGAAGACACTTTCTTTGTCGGAATCATTGAAAAGTATGATCAATCCACTGAAGTATCATCACCTCTCAAGACACACTCCATCAATTCTGATTCAGAATGGAACAGTATTGCAAATAAACGATTCTCCAATCAACTTTAAGCTCGACAAAGGCACTTCTGCCAATTTGCTTACCAAGCTTGACTTCACAAAGCTAAAGCAAACCCCTAAAATAAATCAATCAGCTTGTCAACTACGTGACTATAACGGCAATTCAACTACATCAAGTGGATCATGCTATCTGCTAGTTTCCAATAAGAATATCGCGATTACACTAAGATTTAAGATTGTCGACTCAGACAAATCATCACCCTTAGGTGCGCAAGCCTGTCAGTATTTACACCTTATACAAAGGATTTATTGTGCAACAAACTCTCAACCAATGATTCAAGATGACATTCAAGGGATTCTGAATCAATTTCCCGACGTCTTCAAAGGCAAAGATACTCTTGCATCCAAGTACAAAATACTGGTACAGACGGATTCCCAACCTGTCATACACCCGCCAAGGAGAGTTCCTGCTCCAATCAGAGAAAAATTAAAACTTGAACTCGCAAGATTGCAACATCAAGGCATCATTTCAAGAATCACTGAACCAACTGACTGGGTCAGCTCGATGGTTTGCGTGAAGAAACCTTCTAGTGATCTGAGTATATACATAGACCCCAAGGATCTCAACAAGAACATCATGAGGGAACACTATCCCATTCCTAAAAGAGAGGAAATCACTAGTGAAATGGCCAACGCATGAATCTTTTCCAAGTTAGATGCATCTAGAAGATTCTGGCAAATGCAACTAGATGAATCTAGTCGAAAGTTATGCACTTTCAACGTGTCTTTTGGTAGTTCTGTTATAACAGGATTCCATTTGGGATCATCTCCGTGTCTGAAATCTTCCACCGTATTAAGGAACAGATGACTGAGGGAATCGAAAGTGTTTGTGTCTATGTAGACAGCATAATCATTTAGTCATTTACACGCAAAGAACACATCTCAAGTTTACAAAAGGTGTTTCAACGTATGCACAAGTACGGTCTGAAGCTGAACAGAGCCAAGTGTAGTTTTGGCACTTCAACATTAACATTCCTTGGAGACCTTGAACATGGTGTGCGACCTGACAATGACAAGATTGCTGCCATTCAATGAATGAAAGTTCCAGACGACAAGAAGGCAGTTCTACGTTTCTTAGGTGTTGTGAACATCCTTGGAAAATGTATACCAAACCTGTCATCCAGAACCACTGCTCTTCGAAATCTAATAAAGAAGTCTACTACATTTGATTGGACAACCAATCATCAAAAGGGTGGGCTTGATTTAAAATCTCAGTTAACAACTACACCTCTTCTTTCGTTCTTCAATCCGAATAGAAAGATGGAAATTTTGACTGAAGCTAGTCAGGACGACATAGGTGCAGTTCTGTTGCAAAACGACGACAAAACGTCTTGGTTACCTGTTGCTTACGCATCCAGAGCGATGACTCCAACAGAAAGATTGAAAAAGAGTGTCTTGGATTACTCACAGAAGTATTAAAGTTCCATGACTATGTCTATGGACTTCCTACCTTCACTGTGGAAACAGACCACAGACCGCTTGTACATATCATACAGAAGGACCTCAATGATATGACTCTGAGACTCCAGAGAATTTTGATGAAACTTAGAAAATACAACTTCAACCTCATCTACACTCCCGGAAAAGACTTTATCACGATCGATCACTTCAGAAAGTGAACCTTTTGAATTCATTCAGCATGTAGAATCTCAAGTACAGCTGTGTGCTGAAATTTTCCTGCCTCAGATGTGAAAATCAATCTCATCCATGAAGAAACAAGGAAGGATGCAATGCTTCAACGAGTCGAACACCATCTCAACAATGAGTGGCTGAAAGGGCATTGCTCTCAATTCTGAAATTTTGAAGTAGCCTTGACAGTAGTGGATGGACTGTTACTTCGGCTTGACAGGAAAGTAATTCTAGTGTCTCTCCAACCCATGATACTCAACCAAATTCATGAAGGTCACTTTGACATTGAAAAATGCAAGAGAAGGGCAACACAGACTGTTTACTGGCCAGGTATTAATCGTGACATTACACATATGGTACTTGGATGTGAAACGCATCAGAAGTTTCAACCTGCGCAATGCAAGGAAAAGCTACAACAACATGCTTTGGAAACCTCTCCATGGGCTAAAGTTGGCATAGATCTGTTTCACAGCAATGTGATTGTGTCCTTATAATCGACGATTACTCGAATTATCTGGAAGTCACAAAGTTACCAGATCTCCCATCCAGACCTGTCTTCAAAGCAAGTAAGGAAACTTTTGCCAGACATGGGGCGAAATTCTCCCCCAACGGCGCGATGTCCGCCGACTGGCGCCAAAAACGGCGCCAGACGGGCATCGCGCCGGCCCAAAGGTGCGGAATGCTCCACATCTTTGGGGGCCGAGCCCCAACATTGAGGGGCTAGGCTGACGCCGGAGGGATTTCCGCCCCGCCAGCTGGCGGAAATGGCGTTTGTTGCCCCGCCAGCTGGCGGAAATGGCGTTTGGTGCCCCGCCAGCTGGCGCGGAAATGCGGCGCATGCGCGGGAGCGTCAGCGGCCGCTGACAGTTTCCCGGCGCATGCGCGGGAGCGTCAGCGGCCGCTGACAGTTTCCCGCGCATGCGCAGTGGGGAGAGTCTCTTCCGCCTCTGCCATGGTGGAGGCCATAGCGGAGGCGGAAGGGAATGAGTGCCCCCACGGCACAGGCCCGCCCGCGGATCGGTGGGCCCCGATCGCGGGCCAGGCCACCGTGGGGGCACCCCCCGGGGTCAGATCGCCCCCCCCCCCCCAGGACCCCGGAGCCCGCCCATGCTGCCTGGTCCCGCCGGTAAATACCAGCTTTGATTTACGCCGGCGGGACAGGCAATTTCTGTGCGGGACTTCGGCCCATCCGGGCCGGAGAATTGAGCGGGGGTTCCCGCCAACCGGCGCGGCCCGATTCCCGCCCCCGCCCAATCTCCGGTACCGGAGACTTCGGCGGGGGCAGGGGCGGGATTCACGGCGGCCAACGGCCTTTCTCCGACCCGACGGGGGGTCGGAGAATGACGCCCCAGGTATTCCTACCACTGTCATGTCTGACAATGGGCCATGCTTCGGCAGTAACGAATGGGCAGAATTTTTTCAAAAGTACAACTTTGCTCATATCATGTCAAGACCGTATTCCTCACAGTCGAATGGTAAAATGGAGAAAGGAGTTCAAATCATCAAATATCTTCTTAACAAAGCTTTAGATTCTTTGTCATATATCAATGGAGTTTTACTATCATATAGAGTGACTCCTCTTTCAACTGGACTATCACCTGCACAGATGTTAATGAACAGAGATTTAAGAACAACTCTACCATCGATATCTCTTCCAAATTCAGATCATCGACCAGTGATACAGAAGATGAAACATCAGCGGGAACATCAGGGAATGTATTATGATCGGCATACAACCACTCTGGACTCATTGCTTCCAGATGATACCGTCAGGATCAAGGTACCTGATGGAGGTTGGTCTGTTCTTGCAAAAGTCATCAAACAAGCAGCACCACGTTCTTACATAGTTCAGACAGCTGACGGAACAGTAGTTCGACAAAATCACCGTGCTCTACTGAAAATCAAGCAACTCAATAAAATATTTCCAGATTTACAATTTCATGAAAGTATTTTCCATGATATTTTGACCAATACTCAAGTTTGTGATGACTCATAGAGAACTGTTAAAACTTGTATGCCAACTCCTCGTGTATTAAGAAGATCCATTCGGAGAAGATGAATTTGTAAATAATTTAGTGAAATTTGTGATCGTTACTCATTTGTTAAATGTTACTACATTTTTTCCTTTGTTGTACATAGAAAAGAAATGATAAAAAAAGGGGGATGTAATGATATATATATGGGCATAACACTAAAGGGTAAATTATTACATCTCAGTGTAATGTAAACACTAGAGGGCATCACCAGTTCCCAGTATAAATATCAAAGCTCAGGGAATCTTGGGTAGTTTAGTGTTAGCAGGAGAGAGATGGATCACAACTCAAGGACTAGGTAGGTTAGAGAGAATTAGCACATGTACTTTGTTATTTAATAATTAATCATAGATTACAGCTTAACAGACTCAGTAATACTTTATTAACATTTACAACTTAGTCGTGTGTGCAAACTCAATTTAATTTAATCGTTATTCAATAAATCAGTTTTGCTCCAAGTTAAAGATTGGTGGTTTCTTGATCATCACACCATCAGACCTTTCTGGATCGTGAGGCCAAGAGTAACGTCATATTACCAGAGAGTGTAATATAACACAGTACACATAAAGTTACTTTCTATTTGACTCCACAACCTCTAGCATTCCCTGACTCCACTGAGAATCCTGCCAGGCACACATCTAAAAGGCACTGAAAAGTGGTTCTCACAAAACCCACCATCTCTCTAATCATTTCAGATTTGCTCCCATTTCTGTAAGAATAGTAATATGTGAAAAGAGCAAAGAAACCAGGAAAAACAGAATTATAGTTGTAGAAAAGCTTTAGCATTCAGTTAAAAGGAATAAAGAATATCCTCTCCCTACAATTCAATTGGTGTTGGCTGAAAAGGAGAATCACATATTCCTGTATTGGAATTCCAATCAACTTTAACCGTAAATCTTAAAGTTGGCGTAGTTGATAATTTACAGTGCATGAACTGACTCAGAATAACCCTTGTTATAAATCCCAGCGTGTCACATTCAGTTCAAGTCATCTTTCCTAAACTGAATACAATCTCTTCAGGGTTAGCAATATAAATGAAGCCCTCAGACAAGTAGATTGCTTCATATTTTCGTTCCTATCCTGCATGGATACTTTGAATGGTAGATTGATGTTTCTGCTGTAAGACTATTTTGACTACAACAGAGAATTTTTTTAGCGCTTTTGACAGACACTGAATCAAAATAAATCAGAAGGCTGAAAATGGAAGATCAGAGCTTTGAACTAGTGTATTAGTATATCATGACACATGGGCGATACAATTCCTATATTAACAAAAGGAAAAAGAAGACTTTTTCCACATAATTAATCACTTATTAATAAATCTGAATTCCCACTGCACATTTTGAAGGTGCATGTTTCATGACGGTTTGTTAGATGATACTTAATTACAAACTCTTTTTTAAAAAAAATATATTTTATTGAAAATTTTTGGCCAACCATAACAGTACATTGTGTATCCTTTACACAGTAATATAACAATATAAATAACAATGGCCAGTTTTATAAACAAGAAATAAATAATATATAAACAAAAACAAAACTAAATGGCAACTGCCTTGTCCCAGATAAATACTCTCCAAGAATATGTTTTAACAGTCCAATATACAATTATCTATAACAACAACCTATACATATTATACTTATATATTAACATCCCTGAGAATCCTTCTGGTTCCTCCCCCCCCCCCCTGGGCTGCTGCTGCTGTCTTCTTCTTTTCCATTCCCTCTATCTTTCTGTGAGGTATTCGACAAACGGTTGCCACCGCCTGGTGAACCCTTGAGCCGATCCCCTTAGGACGAACTTAATCCGTTCCAGCTTTATAAACCCTGCCATGTCATTTATCCAGGTCTCCACACCCGGGGGCTTGGCTTCCTTCCACATCAACAGTATCCTGCGCCGGGCTACTAGGGACGCAAAGGCCAAAACATCAGCCTCTCTCGCCTCCTGCACTCCCGGCTCTTCTGCAACCCCAAATATAGCCAACCCCCAGCTTGGTTCGACCTGGACCCCCACTACTTTCGAAAGCACCTTTGTCACCCCCGCCCAAAACCCCTGTAGTGCCGGACATGACCAGAACATGTGGGTGTGATTTGCTGGGCTTTTCGAGCATCTCGCTCACCTATCCTCTACTCCAAAAAATTTGCTAAGCCGTGTTCCAGTCATATGCGCCCTGTGTAACACCTTAAATTGTATCAGGCTTAGCCTGACACACGAGGACGATGAGTTTACCCTACTTAGGGCATCAGCCCACAGCCCCTCCTCAATCTCCTCCCCCAGCTCTTCTTCCCATTTCCCTTTCAGCTCATCTACCATAATCTCCCCCTCGTCTCTCATTTCCCTATATATGTCTGACACCTTACCGTCCCCCACCCATGTCTTTGAGATCACTCTGTCCTGCACCTCCTGCGTCGGGAGCTGCGGGAATTCCCTCACCTGTTGCCTCGCAAAAGCCCTCAGTTGCATATACCGGAATGCATTCCCTTAGGGCAACCCATATTTTTCGGTCAGCGCTCCCAGACTTGCAACGTCCCATCTACAAACAGATCTCTCAATTGTGTTACTCCTGCTCTTTGCCATGTTCCAAATCCCCCATCCATTCTCCCCAGAGCAAACCTATGGTTATTCCTTATCGGGGGCCACACCGAGGCTCCCGTCTTTCCCCTAAGCCGTCTCCATTGCCCCCAAATTTTCAGAGTAGCCACCACCACCGGGCTTGTGGTGTATTTCTTCGGTGAGAACGGCAATGGTGCCGTCACCATGGCTTGTAGGCAAGTCCCCCTGCAGGACGCCTTCTCCAATCTCTTCCACGCCGCTCCCTCCTCTTCTCCCATCCACTTATATACCATTGAGATGTTGGCGGCCCAGTAGTACTCACTCAGGCTCGGTAGTGCCAGCCCCCCCCTATCCCTACTACGCTGCAAAAATCCCTTCCTCACTCTCGGGGTCTTCCCGGCCCACACAAAACTCATGATACTCTTCTCAATCCTTTTGAAAAAAGCCTTCGTGATCACCACCGGGAGGCACTGAAACACAAAGAGGAATCTCGGGAGGACCACCATTTTAACCGCCTGCACCCTCCCTGCCAGTGACAGGGATACCATGTCCCATCTCTTGAAGTCCTCCTCCATCTGTTCCACCAACCGCGTTAAATTTAACCTATGCAATGTACCCCAATTCTTGGCTATCTGGATCCCCAAGTAGCGAAAGTCCCTTGTTACCTTCCTCAGCGGTAAGTCCTCTATTTCTCTGCTCTGCTCCCCTGGATGCACCACAAACAACTCACTTTTCCCCATGTTCAGCTTATATCCTGAAAATTCTCCAAACTCCCCAAGTATCCGCATTATCTCTGGCATCCCCTCCACCGGGTCCGCCACATACACCAATAAATCGTCCGCGTACAGAGATACCCGGTGTTCTTCTCCTCCGCTGAGTACTCCCCTCCACTTCCTGGAACCCCTCAATGCTATTGCCAGTGCAAACAATAAAGGGGACAGAGGACATCCCTGCCTCGTCCCTCTATGGAGCCGAAAATACGCAGACCCCCGTCCATTCGTGACCACGCTCGCCATCGGGCTCCTATACAGCAGCTGTACCCATCTAATATACTCATCTCCAAAGCCAAATCTCCTCAACACCTCCCACAAATAATCCCACTCCACTCTATCAAATGCTTTCTCGGCATCCATCGCCACCACTATCTCCGCTTCCCCCTCTGGTGGGGGCATCATCATTACCCCTAGCAGCCTCCGTATAGTCGTATTCAGCTGTCTCCCCTTCACAAACCAAGTTTGGTCCTCATGGACCACCCCCGGGACACAATCCTCTATCCTCATTGCCATTACCTTGGCCAGAATCTTAGCGTCTACATTTAGGAGGGAAATAGGTCTATAGGACCCGCATTGCAGCGGGTCTTTTTCCTTCTTTAGGAGAAGCGATATCGTTGCCTCTGACATAGTCGGGGGCAGCTGTCCCCTTTCCTTCGCCTCATTAAAGGTTCTCATCAGTAGCGGGGCAAGCAAGTCCACATATTTCCTATAAAATTCAACTGGAAATCCATCCGGTCCCGGAGCCTTCCCCGCCTGCATACTCCTAATTCCTTTCACTACTTCCTCCATTTCGATCTGTGCTCCCAGTCCCACCCTCTCCTGCTCCTCCACCTTAGGAAATTCCAGCCGGTCCAGAAAGCACATCATTCTCTCCTTCCCATCCGGGGGCTGAGCTTCGTATAATCTTTTATAGAATGCCTTGAACACTCCATTCACTCTGTCCGCTCCCCGCTCCATCTCTCCTTCCTCACTCCCCCTATTTCCCTCGCTGCTCCCCTTTTCCTCAATTGATGGGCCAGCAACCTGCTCGCCTTCTCCCCATACTCATACTGTACACCCTGTGCCTTCCTCCACTGTGCCTCTGCAGTACCCGTTGTCAGCAAATCAAATTCTATGTGTAACCTTTGCCTTTCCCTGTACAGTCCCTCCTCCGGTGCCTCCGCATATTGCCTATCCACCCTCAGAAGTTCTTGCAGCAACCGCTCCCGTTCCCTACTCTCCTGCTTTCCTTTATGTGCCCTTATTGATATCAGCTCCCCTCTAACCACTGCCTTCAGCGCCTCCCAGACCACTCCCACCTGGACCTCCCCGTTATCATTGAGTTCCAAGTATTTTTCAATGCACCCCCTCACCCTTAGACACACCCCCTCATCTGCCATTAGTCCCATGTCCATTCTCCAGGGTGGGCGCCCTTCTGTTTCCTCCCCTATCTCCAAGCCTACCCAATGTGGAGCGTGATCCGAAATGGCTATAGCCGTATACTCCGTCCCCCTCATCTTCGGGATCAACGCCCTTCCCAAAACAAAAAAGTCTATTCGCGAATAAACTTTGTGGACATAGGAGAAAAACGAAAACTCCTTACTCCTAGGTCTGCTAAATCTCCATGGGTCTACTCCTCCCATCTGCTCCATAAAATCTTTAAGCACCTTGGCTGCAGCCGGCCTCCTTCCAGTCCTGGACCTCGACCTGTCCAGCCCTGGTTCCAGCACCGTATTAAAATCTCCCCCCATTACCAACTTTCCCACCTCTAGGTCCGGGATGCGTCCTAGCATTCGCCTCATAAAATTGGCGTCATCCCAGTTCGGGGCATATACGTTTACCAAGACCACCGCCTCCCCTTGTAATTTGCCACTCACCATCACGTATCTGCCCCCGCTATCCGCCACTATGGTCTTTGCCTCAAACATTACCCGCTTCCCCACTAGTATAGCCACCCCCCTGTTTTTCGCATCTAGCCCCGAATGAAACACCTGCCCCACCCATCCTTTGCGTAGTCTAACCTGGTCTATGAGTTTCAAGTGCGTCTCCTGTAACATAACCACGTCTGCCTTAAGTTTCTTAAGGTGTGCGAGTACTCGTGCCCTCTTTATCGGCCCGTTCAGCCCTCTCACATTCCACGTGATCATCCGGGTTTTTTTTTTTTTTACCCCCCCCCCCTTGTCGATTAGCCATCCCCTTTTACCAGCTCCTCACCCGGTTCCCACGCAGCTGTGTCCCCCCCCCAGGCGGTGCCCCCCCGCCCACCCCACCCCATTCCGGCTCCCCCCTCTCCCCAGCAGCAGCAACCCAGTAACTCCCCCCTCCCACCCGCCCCGCTAGATCCCCCACTAGCGTAGTTACACCCCCCATGTTGCTCCCAGAAGTCAGCAAACTCTGGCCGACCTCGGCTTCCCCCCGTGACCTCGGCTTGCACCGTACGACGCCCCCTCCTTCCTGCTTCCCTATTCCCGCCGTGATTATCATAGCGCGGGAACAAAGCCCGCGCTCCCATTTGGCCACGCCCCCCATGGCCAACGCCCCATCTCCTCCACCTCTCCTCCTCCCTCCACCACCACCTGTGGAAGAGAGAAAAGTTACCGCATCGCAGGATTAATAACATAAAACTCATCTTTCCCCCCCCCTTTTTCCCCCCTCTTCGCCCCCCATACTCGCCCCACCACTTTGTTTCAAACGTTCTTTTTTTTTAATAACCCGCTTATTCCAATTTTTCTTCCACAATAAAAGTCCACGCCTCATCCGCCGTCTCAAAGTAGTGGTGCCTCCCTTGATATGTGACCCACAGTCTTGCCGGTTGCAGCATTCCAAATTTTATCTTCTTTTTGTGAAGCACCGCCTTGGCCCGATTAAAACTCGCCCTCCTCCTCGCCACCTCCGCACTCCAGTCTTGATATACGCGGATCACCGCGTTCTCCCACCTACTACTCCGAGTTTTCTTTGCCCTTCTAAGGACCATCTCTCTGTCCTTAAAACGGAGGAATCTCACCACTATGGCTCTAGGAATTTCTCCTGGTCTCGGTCCTCGCGCCATCACTCGGTATGCTCCCTCCACCTCCAGCGGACCCGCCGGGGCCTCCGCTCCCATTAACGAGTGCAGCATCATGCTCACATATGCCCCGACGTCCGCTCCTTCTGCACCTTCAGGAAGACCAAGAATCCTTAAATTATTCCTCCTTGCGTTATTCTCCAGCACCTCCAGTCTTTCCACACATCGTTTATGGTGTGCCTCATGCATTTCCGTCTTCACCACCAGGTCCTGTATATCGTCCTCGTTCTCGGCAGCCTTTGCCTTCACGACCCGAAGCTCCCGCTCCTGGGTCTTTTGCTCGTCCTTTAGCCCTTCGATCGCCTGTAATATCGGGGCCAACAGCTCCTTCTTCATCTCCTTTTTAAGTTCTTCCACGCAACATTTCAAAAACTCTTGTTCTTCAGGGCCCCATGTTAAACTGCCACCTTCCGACGCCATCTTGGTTCTTGCTTGCCTTCCTTGCCGCTGCTCCAAAGGATCCACTGCAATCTTGCCACCTTCCTCTCCTTTTTCCATCCGTATCCAGGGGGGATTCCCTTCTGGTTTACCGCACAGTGCTTCTAGCCGTTAAAATTGCCGTTGGGGCTCTTATTAAGAGCCCAAAAGTCCGTTCCACCGGGAGCTGCCGAAACGTGCGACTTAGCTGGTCATCGCCGCACCCGGAAGTCCCTACAAACTCTTAAGCATTACCCATTGTGTTTTTGTTGCAAAAGGAATTTCTGAGCTCAATTCTAAGTATGAAGAAAGGCTTGAAGAAATACCTCCAAACTTATCATGTGCAATGAGTTACTGTGGAAGTGCAATCATTATTGTTAAATGTGGAATATGGCTACTGATCAGCCAATCTGTTTCTGATGATGTTGTTTAGATGGGGTACTGGATGAACCCAGTAATATCCATCTGGGTCACACAGAGAAGACCTTGCTTGAACACATTTTCAAAAGACCACACTAAGGGTAATACATATCGAATCAGTACCATGCTAGAGTGTGTGGTAGTCACCACTGTTGTATATATCACATACGAGAGGGTCTCGGTCTTCCTACAGGAGATGGACCGAATGGTTGACCGGTACGGACTGCGGGCCACCTTCCCGTACCTGGATAACATCACCATCTGCGGCCACGACCAGCAGGACCACGACGCTAACCTTTCCAAATTCCTCCACACCGCCAAACTCCTCAACCTAACGTATAACAAGGAGAAGTGCGTGTTCAGCACCAACCGCTTAGCCATCCTCGGCTATGTGGTGCAAAATGGAGTTCAAGGGCCCGACCCCGATCGCATGGGCCCCCTCCTGGAACTTCCCCTCCCCCACTGCCCCAAGGCCCTGAAACGATGCCTGGAGTTCTTCTCATACTACGCCCAGTGGGTCCCTAACTATGCGGACAAGGCCCGCCCACTCATTCACTCCACTGTTTTCCCCCTGACGGTCAAGGCTCACCAGGGCTTCAACCGTATCAAGGCCGACATCGCCAAGGCCGCGATGCAGGCGGTCGACGAGATGCTCCCCTTCCAAGTCGAGAGCGATGCATCAGACGTCGCTCTGGCCGCCACCCTCAACCAGGCAGGCAGGCCCGTGGCATTCTTTTCACGCACCTCCATGCCTCCAAAATTCGGCACTCCTCCGTCGAGAAGGAGGCCCAAGCCATTGTAGAAGCTGTGCGGCATTGGAGGCATTACCTAACCGGCAGAACATTCACTCTCCTCACTGACCAACGGTCGGTTGCCTTCGTGTTCAATAACACACAGCGGGCAAGATCAAAAATGATAAAATCTTGAGGTGGAGGATCGAGCTCTCCACCTACAATTATGAGATTTTGTATCGCCCCGGTAAGCTCCTCCCGATGCCCTATCCCGAGGTACATATGCCAGCGCGCAAGTGGACCGACTCCGGGCTCTCCACTATGACCTCTGCCACCCGGGGGTGACCCGGTTCTTCCATTTTGTCAAGGCCCTACTCCATTGAGGAGGTCAGGACCATCACCAGAGTGGACCGACTCCGAACCCTACACGACGCTCTCTGTCATCCAGGGGTCACCCGGTTCTTTCACTTCATAAAGGTCCGCAATCTGCCCTATTCCATTGAGGAGGTCAGGGCTATCACCAGAGACTGCCAGGTCTGCGCGGAGTGCAAACCGCACTTCTACTGGCCAGACTGCACACATCTAGTGAAGGCCTCCCGCCCCTTTGAACGCCTCAGCGTGGATTTCAAAGGGCCCCTCCCCTCCACTGACCGAAACACGTACTTCCTTAACGTGGTGGACGAATACTCCTGATTCCCCTTCGCCATCCCATGCCCCGATATGACGTTTGCCACCGTCATCAAAGCACTCAACACCATCTTCGCCCTGTTCGGTTTCCCCGCCTACATCCACAGCGATCGGAGATCCTAATTTATGAGCGATGAGCTGCGTCAGTACCTGCTCAGCAAGGGCATCGCCTCGAGCAGGATGACCAGCTACAACCCCCGGGGAAATGGGCAGGTGGAGCGGGAGAGTGGGACCGTCTGGAAGGCCATCCTGCTGGCCCTACGGTCCAAAGATCTCCTGGTCTCCTGCTGGCAGGAGGTCCTCCCCAACGCCCTTCACTCCATCCGATCGCTACTTTGCACTGCGATTAATGCAACCCCCCAATAATGTCTCCTTGCCTTCCCCAGGATGTCCACCTCCGGGGTTTTTGCTCCCAATGTGGCTGGCAGCTCCAGGACCCATTCTCCTCCGCAAGCACGTGCGGCTCCACAAGGCGGACCCGTTGGTCGAGAAGGTACAGCTACTCCATGCAAGCCCGCAGCCGCCTACGTGGTGTACCCTGATGGCCGCCAAGGCACAGTCTCCCTCAGAGACCTGGCACCAGCTGGGTTCCAACCCCCTTCCCCCCCCCTCTGCCCCGGCGCCACCCTTCCTCCCCCCTGCGCACCTCACCACAGCCCCCCGCTCCAGGATGATCCGTCCTCCCCTTGGTCCCAGCCGGGGATGAAGATGAGGTCTACACGGTCCCGGAGTCACTGGCGACCGAACCGACGCCTGCATTGCCACCGGGACTGCGGCGCTCACAACGGAGGATCAAGGCACCCGATCGGCTGAATTTGTGAACTTTCCCCAAAATGTTTACCTTAAAATGCATGTTAATAGTTTTCCACCACCCCCGCTGGACTCTTTTTTAACAGGGGGTGAGTGTGGTAGTCACCATTGTTATGTATATCACATACGAGAGGTAATACGGTAAGTCTCCTGTACTACAGGTACGGGGATAGATTCCTGCCTGCTGGCTCCGCCCAGAAGGCGGAGTATAAATGTGTGTGCTCACCGAGCTGCAGCCATTCCGGCAGCAGCTGCAGGAGGCTACACATCTCTGCTTAGTAAAGCCTCGATTACTCTCTACTCTCGTCTCATCGTAATTGATAGTGCATCAATGTGTCAACCTAGGCTCTTGGCTTATCTGGAATGGGAGTCGCAATTGACTCAAGAGTAAGAATACCCCAGTTGTGCCACTGACATACAAGTTGAGAAATAAAACTTAGAAAATGAAAGAAGAAAGATCTGGCAGATAAAGTGATGGTCAGGAAAAATATTTGCCAACATTTAATAATTGAATCTCACAACCATTGGTAATGACTGCATCAACAACGTGCCCTATTTTGCAGGAAATGTTTGACAAAGAATGAATTCAGCACGAGTAGAGGTGATGGGTGCGATTTAACAGCCTTGGTTGGTCGGGATGAGGCTGTTGAATCTTGAGAAAGGCCTGTCACGAGATTTGCGACGCTGGAAATGCCCTGTGAGATTTAGCGGAGTCTCCCGTGATGTCGTTATCTGAACCTTGCCCTGACTGGATGTGCTCCAGATCAGCGTATTTAAATGAGCCATTGGCGGCCGCGTCTGGGAGATCTCGTCAGGGTGCCATTTGGTACTGGTTTCCACAAACATGGACCAGTTCTAATGGCATCTGGGGGTCCCCCATGCCATTAGAGACCCCCGGTGGTTGGGGACAGAGCAGGGTGGCACCCTGGCACTCCCTTTGTCACCTGGGCACCTTGACACTACCAGCCTGCATCCTGACACTGCCACACTGACCGTGCCATGCTGGCACTACCAGGGTGTACAGGTGGCACTGCCAGGCTGGCAGGGGTCAGGGTATCTGTGCCTGGGTGCCTGGATACCATGTTGGTACTGACCGGAATTGGGCCCGGGGGGCCTTACCAGGTGAAGCGGGGTGAGGGGGTGTTCTGGGGGCCTCCCAAAAGTTCGTGGGGTGGGGGAGGAAGGTGGTCGTAATAGAGTGAGGGAGAGTTTAAATAGGGGGGAAAAGATCAGGGCAGCCAGGCAAAATGGCGACCCAATCTGCAAGGAGCCCATCCTTCTGGGCTCGCCAGCAGGAATTGTCTCTAAGTGCGGCCTCAGCGGAGAGAAACTCCCTGAGGCCCCCCAAAAAAGGCAAGTGCTGTGTTTCTCGGCAGTGCTTTCAAATTGTGTCCAATATGGTGTTACCACATTACAGATCGTGTCCAGCACTAGATATTAAAAATTGAAAGCACCATTGAAACAGCAGTATAAATAAACCGTCATGTCCAAAGTAATAAACCTGCACCAGAAATTTTAATTCTGGCTCTTGTTGGATCTTCAGTCAATTAGGCATCAAAGAAAACTCCGGGGGCGGGATTCTTTGAAATGGAGGCAGTGTGTTCGCGCCGTCGTGAACGCCGTTGACGTTCACGACAGCGCGAAACGGCCCCTATCCCGACCGATTCAGGGCTCGATAATGGGCTAGGAGCGGCGCCGCGTCATTTACGTGCGCCAGGTCTTGGCGCCGCAAAAAGGCAGCGCCGCACACATGACACGGCCGGCGCCGCATAACTGGCGTCACCCGCGCATGCGTGGTTGCCGTCCTCTCCGAGTCCGCCCCGCAAGAAGATGTCTGACGGATCTTGCGGGGCTGCGGAAGAAAGGAGATCCTCCTTCAGAGAGGACAGCCCGACGATCGGTGGGCACCGATCACGGGCCAGACCCTATTTGAGGCCCCCCCGGTGCAGGATCCCCTCCTCCCACCCCCCCCCCCCCGCAGGCCGCCCCCCCAGCATTCCCGCGCTGTTCCCGCCGGCAGCGACCAGGTGTGGACGGCGGCAGGGGGAACCCGCCGTTTTGGGCAGGCCGCTCGGCCCATCCAGCACTGAGAATCACGGGGGCACCGGTGAATCGCCATTTTGGCTGTCTCCGGCGATTCACTGGACTGTGCCGTGCAAAACGCAATTGTGCCGATCTGGCCGCTTCCGTGAATCGCGGGTGGGCGTCGGACCGGCGTGGCGGGAAAATCTGGCGACCCAGGCGATTCTCCAAACCGGCGCAGGAGCGAAGAATCGCGCCCCCTATTTCTTTTGAAAACTATACAGAAATTCAGAATTTCTCCTTTTTTTGTTGAGCTGGGTGGGTTCATGTTGAGATTCTTGTTAATGGCACAATTGAAGAGAATAAAAACATGTAAACTTAATGAAACATATCACTTATTCGACGTTCTGATCTTATGTTCCAAATTAATTCTTCAATAAACTTGTAGATACAGATGGGAACAAGTCATCCATCATGTTTCAGACCTTGGGAAGTTGTGTTAAAGGTATAGGGAATTTGCAGCTTTTTAGTATTGCAACAAATTAAGCATGGTCTGCCCTTGCATGTGTGTATAGGTGGAATATTTATCATGTCTAGGCTGTGGCTCTCGAAACCTATGACTATTAAATGCTACCGTGGGCAGCACGGTAGCATTGTGTGGGCAGCACGGTAGCATTGTGGATAGCACAATTGCTAAACAGCTCCAGGGTCCCAGGTTCGATTCCGGCTTGGGTCACTGTCTGTGCGGAGTCTGCACATCCTCCCCGTGTGTGCGTGGGTTTCCTCCGGCTGCTCCGGTTTCCTCCCACAGTCCAAAGATGTGCAGGTTAGGTGGATTGGCCATGATAAATTGCCCTTAGTGTCCAAAATTGCCCTTAGTGTTGGGTGGGGTTATTAGGTTATGGGGATAGGGTGGAGGTGTTGACCTTGGGTAGGGTGCTCTTTCCAGGAGCCGGTGCAGACTCGATGGGCCGAATGGCCTCC
The DNA here is from genome assembly GCF_047496885.1 of Scyliorhinus torazame. Taxonomy (NCBI): domain Eukaryota; kingdom Metazoa; phylum Chordata; class Chondrichthyes; order Carcharhiniformes; family Scyliorhinidae; genus Scyliorhinus; species Scyliorhinus torazame. The sequence continues at coordinate 43,457,166 of NC_092714.1, read as the reverse complement.
TTCTGCACTGTAAATTCTATGATAAAACAATATGAATTTTGAAGGGATAACGGTTCTTCTCTGATACCTATGATTACATGTAGGAAATATACATCATCGAACAAACTACCCCAAATGGAAGTTTTGTTATCTATGAATGATACTGGAGTTTTGCTGTCTGCACAATTAAGGCTTGTTGCAACATATGTAAAGTTAGTCAGCTATCTCCTGGTTTATCAATTTATATCACATCAAAGTATTAATTGGATATTAATTAAGATTTGGAAGAAAATAGATTGGTTTTCAAGTCATGGTACAGGTGTACATGAGATCTATTTTTAATCAATTTTGTTTAATTGTGAAAATACTTTCTTGACTTTTCTTTTATATGAGCAATAGTTTAAGCCATTAATGACACCAGAGAAGAATATAATCAGGCTGATGGTATTGGTTTTTCAGTATTACCTGACCCCACTTATCCAGTGTGTATGGTGAGAAATACTCAATCAGAGTACATCCCCCAGTAAACCAGATGTGCAGTTCAAAGTTTGTGAACAGAATTACTAAGGCTCAGTTTTTCACAGAGTCGTGTAGACTTTGTGGAGCTTCCAAAATTGTGGGCGGGACCTGGATGTGAAAGCCCTGTCATTTCCAACATCCAATTTTTGGAGATAGGGCAAAGAGGGAAGGGTGTGAATCACGCAGGTGGGAAACTCAAACTGAGCAGGGCCTTTTTAACTCAGTGCTGAGTTAAATTAGACCTGTTTGACTGCTACAAATGATTTGTGGGCCTCATGTTCTTGAAGAGTCAATATATAACTGTCATGATATGATATTCTTTAAATTTCCATCCCTTTAAATATTAAAAAAAGCAGGCTGTAGGTCTCAATGTAAGTTCCAATAAACTCTGGTCTAGCAGTTCCGATAGCTGTTTGCTGACATTTCCTTATGGATTTAGCTGATTTCCAAAATCTACAGTTACATAATCAGAGGTGTTCTGAGTTCACTGGTTGATTGACAGATTAAAGAGGCTATTACAGGTATAGCTGTCTTTGATGTAGGGTGCAAATAGAAGTTTGTTTTTCATAAGAGATTAATCACTTGAGATTTTTTAAAAAAAAATGATTGAAAGGGCTTTCATGCTTTTTTTAAACTATAACATCCGTATAGGGAAAACAGTATTAGGTTTTTAAAACTTTTTTATTTCATCTCCACATGTCTTCTGAGGACTGCCCAAGGTCGACACTGGGTGCAATGGCATGACCTGGCTTTGGGGTATAAGGGGTCATGCCGGAGCTGGGTAGAGGGTGAAGGGATATGAGAGGTGAGGTCTAGAGGGTCTAAAATCTCATAACACATATCGGACAAAGTCCCAGAGAACCAAAGCAGGCCTTCTAACCAACCCATCTTGGCACTCAGCCACACAGGTGGCTACCTACGCTCTGCTTCTGAGGATGGAAGGGCCAACTCCATTGCATACCCGCACTCTGTTGCTCGTTTTAGCCTTAGTTTAATTGCTCTTGTTCTATGACCTTTGCTCTTGAGTCGCCAGGTATCTTTCTGATACCGCCACGTGGTTCAAGTCCGAGTAATGATCAATGATCCAACACACCGCTTAGTAAGAGTTAAATCAACGCACATTTATTATATTTATTATAAGTAATCAATACTTATACATTAATTCTACTTCTAAGCTACGTCCTACAACTAACAGGCCAATACTTAACTTTGGAAATGGCCCACCAGGTCAGGGAAACGAATGACCTTTCGTATGGGTTCTGCGCCTGCGGGATTCAAAGCAGGTACAGGTCGATAGTCAGGAGTGCCTATCTCGTAGCAAGCGTTGGAGTAAGACTTACAGTTCTTGCGGCTGTTGTAGAAGGTCAGCAGAAGGGTCTCGAAGGGTGCGGAGAGGAGAAGAGAGGTTGATTTGAACTTGGCCCCTATTCTTATAGTCCCCAGGGGCTTCCCGACTTTCGGGGCAGACCCTGTACCTGGTTCCAAGTGATTGGACTTCATCCCAATCACTTGGTTCGATATTCTCCAATGCTGGAGCGATTCCTTGATCGATGGACGGTTTTGGGGTGGTCGCTCACCTCTATTTTGTGTAGGCTCCTGCTGGCGCCAAAAAGTCTGGGTTGGCTTTGTGTGTCTAATTTGTAGCGTATTGTTCCCGGGGATTGCTAATTAGTATTCAGATAGCTGGTGTGTTGTTGTGTTGATGGCTGCAGGTATCGATTCTGTCTGGCCTCCCCAGAGGCGAATATACAGTTTTGCCTGCAGCTGCCTGTTTGAGTCCTGTTGGCTGATTTCCCCATCAGCCTCTTCCGTTTGCCATTTTAAATCGGGGTTTGGCCATTCTAATCGGGAGTTAGCCATTTTAACCGGCTACATACCCTCCTTGTGATCCTAACGCGAAGCGTGAAGGATCACATCATTATTGTTACTTTCCATTCCCTGACCCGGGGGGGGGACACCTCCTACATGGCCTCTGCACTGACCATAGCTATGCACAAAAATGTTAACTAACAATTCTAAGGGCGCTATGTCAGACAGGGACATGCATTACAAAACAACAAACTTGGAACCTCTAACTTATCCTTAAGATACTACACTCGCTTAAACATTCTATTATCCTACCTTCCTCAATCATCCAACGAAATCACAGCATTTCATACAGTCTTTCCTGGCTTGGCAGTCAAGCTCAGGATCATACAATTTTTGCTCATGAAAAAGTTTTTTACATCTCTTTATTTACAACAACACTAAACGCAAGTGAATGCACTTTATTATTTTATTATAGATCGAGGGGGTCGGGGGTCTGGTCGTAACCGAACATAGGGGATCTGATCCTATATACCGGGGTTCTTTCGTGGACGCATAGTCTGCACTACACAGCAGAGTATCGCCAACGCTAATAGTGTTTCGATCACATAGGACAGGGAGTACCAGGTTATGAACCTGGCACACCAAGAAGATGTAGTGTCGCTGGTGACTGGGCTCTGTGTACTGCGGGGCAGTGAAACATTAACGGCTGGGGGGTTTGAAGTCATGGGGTTCCCGGTCAGGCGCAACCAAATGTCCATATACAGTATGTTGATCAATATGAAGGAAGTCCTCATGGCTGTTCTCTTTCCTTCTCTTTCTTTATTTTCTCCGGTCCTGGAGCTTCTGGAGTTCAGTAGAAACAAGAATAGTGTCTGTAACTATCTTTGTTTATATCTGGTATACGAGTGTGTCTGTCCTTTGGTGCCAATTATTCCCTTTATAATTGGTCACTATGTGTGACTCCCTCATTTTTTTTCCAAAAACAAATTTTAGGACACGGCACACGTCCCAATCATGAACCAGTGCTGATTCAGCATCCAAATGTTCCAGGATGTAAATAGCAGATGGCCGGCAACCTAAAGGTTACCTAAACAAACAAAACTTTTTGAAATGAAAATGCCGAAATGAGGTGCGTATGGGCCGCGGCGGGTAAGAGGTGGGTGGAGTCCCCGGGTAGGACGGCTACCAATGCCGTATCTCCCCGAGCGTGATTGACCAGCAGGGGGTTCCCAGGCAGGGCGGGTCTCAAACCGTTTCTCCACTGCCTGAGCAACCGACAAGAACGGGCAAAAATGTAGTCATCGTGGTGGGGCTGCCGTAGTGGTTCTATCCCTTGAACCAGAAGGGCAGTTACGATCGGGCGTCTGATACCCGAACAAGTATCAGCTGAAAAGCTAGTTCCTCTGAACAAGCGTGTGGCAACGGTGGGTCTCTGAGGGCAAGTCCACAGAGGTTTCGGCCGAAAGGGCGTGTGGCAGTGAGAAAAATTCTCCTGTCGGACATACAACATTTAACAAACGTACAAACAACATAAAACATTCTGCAGGTTCCATCAGAAAGGACAACACTTCTCCCAAGAGGTTCCTTTAAAACATCATCTGGACACCTCAGTTCTCGGTTGCGAACAGGGTCGCAAAGGGGTTGGCGGTTTGGGAGTCAGACCCAAGGTCGTCCTCGTCTCCCGGGTGCCAAACTCTGGAGTGGATTAGGGCTGAAAGGGCTGCATGGTGTGAATTGGGGTTGCTCGCGTCATTGCGGACGAGTCGGTATGAGTTGTCACGGTGCCAATAATTGGTGTCTAGTGGTGTGGGGACAAAATCGGGGTCGTCAGTGTAGTTCGGTGGTCGGTGGTGGGGTTTGTTCAGAAAAGTGATCAGGAAGGGATCACTTGGATCGTAGTCGGAGTCGCTGGGTGTGGGTCCGGTTGTATGGGGATAGTAGGGAGGCGTGCTGTGGCTATCGTCCGAGTCACAGTCGCTGTCTCTGCTGCTGCAGTCTGTGGGCGTTCCGGGGCGGAGTGTATATTTCGGGGGTGGAGTCGAGGTCGAGTCCGTGGCTGGGCTGGATGTGGTGGGGGTTGGTAGGGATACGTTGGCTGTGGGCGGGGTGTGGTGTGCTGCGTCAAGCATGACGTGGTGTGCGTGGTTCGACTGTGTTCCATAAACCTTCAGCTGGTTTATATGAAACCACGCAGTCTTACCATTGGGGTACTTTATTTTGTAAACGGAAGGGCTTACTGTATCCGCAATGGAATATGGACCCGAGTATTTAGGTGACAGGAATGTGCTGGGGTTATGTACAGAAAGCATCACTTGCTGTCCGATATCGTACTCAGTCGCATGCACTGTCTTGTCAAAACAAGCCTTGCTGTTTCTTTCTGGTGCCCAATTTTACTGCGGCTGCTAACTGAACCGTTTTAACATTTGCAACTAATTGCTCCACGGCTTTCTTGTGCGTGAGGACCGTTACTTCGGGGCTGGTCAGGTCTAAACCTAACAAGTATTCTGTGCCTTTCATGGGGCGTCCGGTCATGAGAGTGTGTGGGGTGTAACCTGTGGATGTAGAAATAGTGTTCGCAAAAACATCAGAGCAAAAGGGAGGACTGAGTCCCAAGTGGTGTTGTTCTGCTGGACCATTTTTCTGAGGGTGGTTTTTAGGGTCCGATTCATGCGCTCCACGATACCACTCGACTGTGGGTGGTATGCTATGTGGAATTTTTGGGTGATGCCAAATATCGTGAGGACGTTCTGCATGACACGTCCCGTAAAATGGGAACCTTGGTCCGATTCAATGCTGCGGGGGAGTCCCCATCTTGTAAAGATGTGGTGGGTTAGAATCTTGGCTGTGGTTTTTGCAGTGTTTGTGCGGGCTGGAAATCCTTCCACCCATTTTGTAAATGTGTCTATGACCACAAGTACATATTTATAGCCATTCCTGCAAGGGGGCAATGGACCTATAAAATCAATCTGGAGGTTAGTCCAGGGGCCATTAACGGGTCGGGTGTGGCTGAGTTGGGCCTTTTTGGCATATCTGTCGGGGTTATTCTGCGCACAGATGAGACAATTTTCTATGTAATGGCTTACATCTTCTTTAAATTTGGCCACCAACAAAGCTGTTTGAGATGGGCTGTAGTGGGATTGATTCCCTGATGTCCATGACCGTCATGGAACAAACAAATCAATTGGTTCCTGTCCTGTTCAGGAACCACATAAAGGGTGTCCTTTAACACCACACCGTCATGTGTGGTCAGTGTATTTCTAAACCTCTCGTAGGAGGCTGGATACTTCCCTTTTACAATCTCTGTGAGATTGCTGTCCTGCTTCTGGGTCTCTACTAGATCCTCGATCCTAGTCTGTGTGACCTGAACTGCACTCACTGGCGCGCTTTTGGGGGGTTTCCAAAAATACCCATGTCTGGAACCTGCCTTAGCCAGTGCGTCGGCTTTTACATTTCCAGGGGGGGAGGAACGATGGTGGCTGCGGACTTTGATGATCCCAAAAGCCCTGTTCTGGGCTTTTTCTAAAATATGACGGAGCAATGGGGCTGAGGGGAGGGGATTTCCATCTGCAGAAACAAATCCTCTTGCTTCCCACAGGGGCAGAAATTCCGTGAGGCTGTTACAGACATAGAGGCTGTCCGAGTATATGTCTGCTGGGCTGGGGAAGGAATCTGGGTGCTCAACGATATATGCAATGGCCGCAAGCTCTGCTGCCTGCGCGTCTAAGTGTCCGGGTAGTTTCAACGATATTTCCTCAAGGGCGCTTCCCTGCGCGTCCTCGACATAGATCCCGCAACCTGTTATGCGCTTCCCATCCAGGAATGTGGAAGATCCATCCGCATAAATCTTTATGGGCTCACACGTGTCCATGTGCGGGGGGCTCTGAGTTGAATTATCTATCTTCCTGAGGGTTGTTTTAGCGATAAAGGGGCCTGTGTTGTGGTGTGGAGAGATAATCTCACATTCATGGGGGGGTTCCGGGATACTGTAAATTGTCGGCTAAGTAGATGTGTGCCTTTGTCCTTTTTACAGTGATGTCCCGTCCCTGCAAGAGAAGGGCCCATCAGGCTGCTCTTATTTGGCTTACTGTACCGTCCTTAAGTCGTCTGTCCAGTAAAAGGTGGGTGGGGGTGTGTTCGGTCAGAATTGTGATGGGGTTCAGTCCGGTAATATATGAAAAGTACTGGACTGCCCAGAAAACTGCGAGCAGGTGCCTCTCACAGGCTGAAAATCCTTGCTCCACAGCATGTAAAAGTCGGGAGACGTAAGCTACGGGTCTTAACTGGTCGTGCCGTTCCTGCAGGAGCATGGCTGAGAGGGTGCGGTCTGTGGTCGCTACCTCTATGGCGTAAGGGGAGAGCGGGTCTGGAACTTGTAGTGCGGGGGCTGCTATGAGTGCCTGTTTTAAAGAGTCCACAACATCCTTATGCTGCGGAAGCCATTCCCAGGGGGCTCCCTTCTTTAGGAGGTCTGAGAGGGGCGCTGCCTTGCTGGCGAAACCGTCAATGTGGTTTCGGCAGTAGCCAACCAGTCCTAAAAATGACCGGAGGGCTGAAATGTTCTGGGGAAGGGGCAATTTAGCAATCGAGTCAATCCTTTTACGCTCAATCTCGCGTTTTCTCGATAATTGTTCCCAAATATACCACTTTTTCTTCCAAAATCTGGGCCTTTTTAGGGTTGACTTTACAACCAATTGAATGTAATATTTCCAGGAGTTCGGACAGAAGCTCAATGTGCTCTTCCTTGGTGTCTGTCTGCAGTAGTAGGTCGTCTACATACTGTACCAGACATTCGGGGCGAGAATATTTTGCTAATCCATTTGCCAGTTGTCGGTGGAAAATGGAGGGGGAGTTGTGGAATCCTTGTCGCAGGCATGTCCACGTGTACTGCTGTGCTTTAAAAGTGAAGGCAAATTTGTACTGGCACGCCTTTGCCAATGGAATGGACCAGAATCCATTACTAATGTCCAAAACCGTGAAGTAGCGGGAATTGAGTCCCTGCTTGAGCATGGTCTCGGGACTTATTGCTACGGTGGGGGCTGCTGCGGGGGTGAATTTGTTGAGTTCCCGATAATCAATGGTCAATCGCCATGATCCATCGGGCTTTCTCACTGGCCAAATCGGGGCATTATTAGTGGAGGCTACTGATCTAAGTACGCCCTGCTCTAATAAGCTCTCTATTACTTTTGAGATTTCTCCCTCTGCCTCTGTACTGTTTTTGGGGTCTAGGGTCAGGTCCTGTTACTTGTATGGAGCCATCCGTCCACAGTCGTGCTTGTGGGTCGCGAATGCTGCCCTGTTCTTTTACAGGACTGCCCTAACCTGCTTGTCCGTACTAAGCGTGGTCGGGTTGAACCAAAATTTGCCTACGGCGCTAATTTTGTTCATATATTCGCCTATGTTGAGCGTTGCGGGGGCTCTTGCGGATTTCACCATCTTCCAGACACACTGGTTGACTGGATCGAATGAAAGGTGGTGGGAATTCATGAAATCAATTCCCAGAATGTGTTCTGCTGTGTGGGGTAGGTCTACTAAAACCACGGGGTGTTTGGTGGTGATGGTTCCGATTTGAATGGGTACAGGGGCTGTGATGTGTCCTTGCTGTGAGTGGCCTGTAAAGCTGCTGAGGGTGATAGTGGCTGTAGTGGGCCACGTGTCTTTTTGAAATAGGGTGGAGGAATTTATGGTGGTGCGGGGCCCTCCTGTGTCCCAGAGAAATTCGATAGGCTGTCCCCGAATTTTCGCTGCAACTACTGGTCGTCCTGACCTATCCCAAAGGGTGTCGCAGACCCAACTGGGGGAGCCCATACACCGTCAGTCCGTTCCGGTCAAGTCCGTCTGATCCGAACGGGCGCTAGCGCTATGGATGGGCTCTGTCTTTTTCTTACTCAGAGTGCCTGTCTGCTGGGCTCTCTGTGGCTTTTTAGGGGCATTGCACTCTTTTACGAAATGTCCCAACGGTCCGCAGTTGTAACACTCTAGTGACTTGGGTGGGGGGCTGTTCTTTCCCTCATTCACCCATGCGGGGTTCTGGTGTGTTGTTTTTACTGCCTGCATATCTGCGCCGGCCTGCTTTTCCTCGCTATTTTTAACGGTGGTTTTTGCTCTGAACAGATTGCTCCCAAATGCGGGACAATCTTTTCACCACCCACTTCTCGTTATGGGCCTCCTCTGAGGGATCATAACTCGTACAGGCATTCTGTCCTGCATCTGTGGCATGGGAGATAAGGGTGCGGGTCCATTTGGCCATGTTGTCTGGGTACAAATGGACACGGTCTACGTCTCCAAGGACCGCTGCGAAGTGAATCCACAGGCGTCCAGCGAACGCTGTGGGGTGCTCAGATTTCTTCTGCCATCTACGGGGTCACCCCGGTTATACTCGATCTCATCCAGGATCGTGGTATGCATTTGTGCAAGGGTGCCTCCTCCTACATTCTGTGGGTCAGGAAGGGCTGCTGCTACCGACGGATCTAAACTTAAAACTGTGAGCTTTACATGCTCGCTCTCATCCAGGTCATACATGTTCGCCTGATGTCTAACTGTGGCAAAGAAATGGTGGGGGTCTGAGGCGGGGAGGAACGGTGTGATCATCTCGCACGTGTCCCGTAATTGGGTCACTGTTAAGGGGGTGGAATTTAGATATTCCGCATCGTCCGATGTGGCTGTACGGTGGGTGGGTACAGGGTTCATTGGAGCTTGAACTATCTGCTGTGTGGGGGGTTGGGGTGCTTTTCTCTTTTGGGGCTTTCCCTGCGCACATGTTCCCTGAACATATCTCTGCGCTGTTTCTTGTAACTCTTCCCAATCAGGGCCGTCTTCCTGGTCTAACTTTTCCCCAAAGGTTTCCTGAAAACCTTTCTGAACAGAAAGCAGCGATTGCAGCTCTGCAATCTGCTTCCGGCACTTTGCGGGATCTAAGGTGCTCTGTCTTTGTTCTGTGGTGGCAGCGTGGAGTGTTCTTAATGTGCCTTGAGATCACTACACTGTTTCTGTCATGTCTCTACCTGTTTTTCTGTCTCTTCTCTTACCAGGACTGCACGTTGCGTGTCCTGGTAGGCCTTTTCGTATTGCGACTGGAAACTGCTTAAATCCGCTAGACAAGACTGGTGAGCCCGTTTGGCGTCAGCCAACTCTCCATCTTTGCTGTCAATTTCCTCCTTAATTCTAAATTCTCTTTTTCAACTTTGCTTACAACCACCTTACTCATCCGATGTATGCCCTCAACTTCTTTGCGGAGCGTCTTGACGACCTTCTCTGTGCCTCGCAATTATGCCAAACAGGACACGATTGCCATCGGCTTGCGAGCTTTTCCCAAGCTCTTTTTGTGTATCTCGCTCAGGTCCTCCCACCAAGTATGCCCTATACTTCCGGGACCTGATTCCTCATTATTACAGAAATCATTCCAAAGGGACCATCCTTTCCCCTTGAGATATTTCCGGAGTTCCTCCTCCCAAATGGGACACTGTCCCACACTACTGCTGCTGGTCGCTGCAACCGCAAATTCCTCAGGGTTCATGAGGCGCTGCATTGCCTGCATGGCCATCTTTCCTATCCGACTGCTTCTTCTAAATTTGGAACAGGGGACTAAGGCGGTGTTGTAAATGCGGGTACGGCTTTCGCTACTTTCCGAAAATACAGACTTCCGACAGTTTTGACGCAACAAAAATCTATCAGTTTTACCTTATAGCCCTGTTAGTTACGCATTCATACACACACTTCCGAATTATGACTATTGATCAGAACTGCTTGAACACTTGTGGTTTTCTGTTTCCAATTGGGTTTCTAATTCAAATTTCTTGGGTTCTCCCAGAGTGGTTTTCCACTTCTAGATCGGGTCCCGTCAGGATGTCGCCAAAATGTTGCTCGTTTTAGCCTTAGTTTAATTGCTCTTGTTCTATCACCTTTGCTCTTGAGTCACCAGGTATCTTTCTGACACCGCCACGTGGTTCAAGTCCGAGTAATGATCAATGATCCAACACACCGCTTAGTAAGAGTTAAATCAACGCACATTTATTATATACAGTAATCAATACTTATACATTAATTCTACTTCTAAGCTACTTCCTACAACTAACAGGCCAATACTTAACTTTGGAAATGGCCCACCAGGTCAGGGAAACGAATGACCTTTTGTATGGGTTCTGCGCCTGCGGGATTCAAAGCAGGTACAGGTCGATAGTCAGGAGTGCCTATCTCATAGCGAGCGTTGGAGTAAGAATTACAGTTCTTGCAGCTGTTGTAGAAGGTCAGCAGAAGGGTCTCGAAGGGTGCGGAGAGGAGAAGAGAGGTCGATTTGAACTTGGCCCCTATTCTTATAGTCCCCAGGGGCTTCCCGCCTTTCGGGGCGGACCCTGTACCTGGTTCCAAGTGATTGGACTTCATCCCAATCACTTCGTTCGATATTCTCCAATGCTGGAGCGATTTCTTGATCGATGGGCGGTTTTCGGGTGGTCGTTCACCTCTCTTTTGTGTAGGCTCCTGCTGGCGCCGAAAAGTCTGAGTTGGCTTTGTGTGTCTAATTTGTAGCGTATTGTTCCCGGGGATTGCTAATTAGTATTCAGATGGTTGGTGTGTTGTTGTGTTGATGGCTGCAGGTATCGATTCTGTCTGGCCTCCCCAGAGGCGAATACACAGTTTTGCCTGCAGCTGCCTGTTTGAGTCCTGTTGGCTGATTTTCCCATCAGCCTCTTCCGTTTGCCATTTTAAATCGGGGTTTGGCCATTCTAATCGGGAGTTAGCCATTTTAACCGGCTACAACTCCCAGAACAATAATTGTGAATTTGAGGGTCCTTTTTGTGAGGTGGGTGTGGAGAACTTGGAAATTACCTGACTTGAGCTTCTTGCCTTGATAATGAAAATCTGTGCTGAAAGGTTTAGACTTTAGAGCTTCTATTGTTTTGAAATACATAATGTGCTCTTCATGCCCAGATAGGAAAACTTTAAGTGAGGCCCAATTTCCCAATGTTGCACACAAAGTATTTATCTTTTTTAAAATTAGGAGCATAATTTCAAAATAAGGGGTCTCCCATTTAAGATGGAAATAAGGAGGCATTTCCTCTCTCAAAGACTCATCACTCTTTGGAATTCTCTTCCAAGGAGAACCATGCATGCTCAGTCATTGAATATACTCAAGTTTGAGTTGCACAGATTTTTAATCTACAAGGGAGCTAGTTGCGTGATGGGAGGCAGGATAGTGGATTTAAGGTCACAATCAGTAAGCCTTGATCTTATTGAATGGTGCTGCAACCTCGATGGGCTGAATGGCACAGGGGCCTCAATGGGCTGAATGGCGGGGGGGGGGTCTCGATGGGCTTAATTGGCTGAGGGACCTCGATGGGCTGAATGGCCCACACTGCTCCAATTTCTTATCCTCTTTGAGCTTAATATCGTTTGAGGTCATTTTTGCAATTAAATATTAATTTAGGATTTATGCGCTCTTCTGATTTTATTTCCTAATAATATTTTCTGAAAATATTACCCATCTGAAATTAATGGAAAATCTGGCAAGATACTTCAATGCAAATAATTCTAATCCCAGTGGGGCAAAAATGGTTCAATTACCCCTATGTGTATTGTAATTCAACCAACTGTTGGAACATTACGGTCAGAGTACGCTAGTCTTGCAATTTCTTTTGAGAAAAATCTTAATTACTATATTATCTCAGCATGATTAATTGTGGAAAGCCTCCGTAATTTCTTTTGGAAAAAATAATGTACTTTTAGCTGGGGCCAGAAAGTTGTATTGAGCATTTCCAATCTTCCAGCACGGGGTGTGTTGATATTGGTTCTTCCTTGCCCTAAAGACGTTGTGTATATCCCACTCTATATCTCTTATTACAAACTCACAGTTCAAGCAGTGTATCAAATGCACGTAAATGTATGAGCATTTCCCTTAGCTGATTGCTGGTGTTGTATTCTTGTAGCCTGTGTTTAATGACAATTCCTTTATACAGCCCAGTGGGATGGAAACTAATCACTCAATCAATCAAAAACATCGTGGCAGCTCTTTTTTCTACATATTATCTTATCAACAACAACATAAAGTGCAGATCTGTTGATAGCATCCCTCACTGCAACAGAAGGTAAGTCACATTAGTTTCTGCTCGGAGCCAGCCAATTCTATTACACTTGACCTTATCCCCCTAATTACTACACAAATCAAAAGCTTTGCACCGCTCCCTCCACCACCCCCCCCCCCCCCCAACCCCCATACCCCCACAACTACATTTATTAAACAGTTTGACCAACTGCAGCTAAATTACATGACTTCAGCAGTAATTGGATTTGCGTTCGGAACATGTCATTTCGGGAAGGGCAGCAGAATAATTCAGAAGCAATATGCCGGCTAGAGACTGTCTGATATGTTAAACTGTGATTTCTGTCAGCCAAGCAATCATTTCAAGGGTAATGAAACCTTCTTTTATGGAGCAGGTTGATTTCATAATTGCCTGATATGTGTTCCACAGCTGATAGAACTAAAACATCCTTAAGACCTGTTTCCTTTAGACAATAAAAATAATAATAGAATTTGGATTCTTAAAAGGCAACAGCTGAGGTAGAACTGTAAACATTTAATGGCGATGCTGTAATAAATTGAAGAGATATTATCCACACCTGTGCCCAGTCAGGGACTAAGTCATGGCCCCAGCAGTGAACACCGTTTTCATCATTTTGCCTGCTGCACATGCAATTCCAGATTCATTTAGCGTATTTGTTTGATGTTGAACAAATTATTTTGTGGCACAATAAGGCTAACATTTGACAGGAATACAGCTGTGAAGGAGAAATGCAAATGAGTTTTCTTCAGCTAGGGAGCTAAGTGTGGTGACGTTGGTGAGGGTCCCAGTAAAATAGGGTGACTCCTGCAGTAAAGATGTGCATCAGCAGACAGGTACGTTTCTGTTTCCTAATGATGAAGCATTTTGCTCGGCAATATGAAGGGAACATGTTGCTCAGGACCAACCTAAACCTGCAATATTTGGGGCAACTGAACTGATCGTGTCCCAGAGAAGTTTGAATTCAAGTTCAACCTTGTATTGTCCCACTCTACCTCATCTTCTGTCACTGTCTCACCCCAACGCTCCCCTCTTACTTTTCCACAAAAAACCTCCTGTAAATAATAATAATCTTTATTAGTGTCACAAGTAGGCTTACATTCATAGAATTTACAGGGCAGAAGGAGGCCATTCAGCCCATCGAGTCTGCAATGGCTCTTGGAAAGAGCACCCTACCCAAGCCATCACCTCCATCCTACCCCCATAATCCAGTAACCCCACCCAACACTAAGGGCAAATTTGGCATGGCCAATCCACCTAACCTGCACATCTTTGGGCTGTGGGAGGAAACTGTAGCACCCGGAGGAAACTCACGCACACACGGGGAGAACGTGCAGGCTCCGCACAGACAGTGACCCAAGCGGGAATCGAACCTGGAACCCTGGAGCTGTGAAGCAATTGTGCTAACCACTATGCTACTGTGCTGTACATAAACACTTTAACATTAACACTGCAATGAAGTTACTGTGAAAATCCCCTGCTCGCCACATTCCGGTGCCTGTTCGGGTACACTGAGGGAGAATTCAGAATGTCCGAATCACCTAACAAGCATGTCTTTCGGGACTTGTGGGGGGAAACCGGAGCACCCGGAGGAAACCTACACAGGGAGAACATGCAGACTCCACGCACTGACCTAAGCCGGGAATCAAACCCGTGTCCCATGGTATCAAGTACCTATCGTAGAGCTGCATTTCACTGATATATATGGACATATGAAAGAGAAAGATATCATAGAAATCATAGAATCCCTACAGTGCAGAAGGAGGCCATTCGGCCTATTGAGTGTGCACCAACTCTTTGAAAGAACACTCTACCCATGTTCACTCCCCCGTCCATCCCGTAATTTAACCTACACATCCTTGGACACTATGGGGAAATTTTAGCAGGCCAATCCACCGAACCTTCACATCGTTGGATTGTGGGAGGAAACCGGAGCACCCGGAGGAAACACACGCAGGCACGGGGAGCATGTCAAATTCCACACAGACAGTCACCCAGGGACGAAATTGACACCGGGTCCCTGGCATTGTGAGGTAGCAGTGCTAACCGCTGCCACTGCGCTGCCCACTCAGCCCCATTTGGCCCCTTGAGCCTAGTCTATCATTCAATGAGATCATGGTTGACCTGTTTGTTTTTCAAGTTCTAAATGCCCATCTACCCCCGATAATGTTTGATTGTTTTGTCCGAATCACCTAACAAGCATGTCTTTCGGGACTTGTGGGGGGAAACCGGAGCACCCGGAGGAAGCCTACACAGGGAGAACATGCAGACTCCACGCACTGACCCAAGCCGGGAATCGAACCCGTGTCCCATGGTATCAAGTACCTATCGTAGAGCTGCATGTCACTGATATATATGGACATATGAAAGAGAAAGATATGGACATATGAAAACAAAACTCTACCTCCGCCTCAAATATATTCAATGATCCTGCCTTCTGAAACAGAGGGCGTGATTCAGCGCCTCATTGAGCCCGACTTGGTAAATCTCACAAGAGACCTCTCGCGAGATTCACGATTTTATAAACGTCTCGCGAGGTTTCATGAATACTCGTGATACTTTGCGATCTGAATCTTGCTCTCGCTTGTCGAGATCCAGATATGCATATTTAAATGAGCCTAATGTCATTTGCCGGATTCATCCGGGGCGGTGCCTGCACCGTTTAGTACTAATCCACATAAACGTGGACCAGTCGTAATGGCACTTGGGGGGTCTCATCAGCCATTGGAGACCTCAGGTAGTCAGATATTGGACAGGGTGGCACGCTGGCACGCATGCTGGCACATGGTCACAATGGCACTGCCAGATTGGCACCTTTGAGTGCCACGTGGGCACCCTAACACTGCCAACCTGGCACTGCCAGGGTGCCACTGCCAGGCTGGCAGGAGCACTGTCAGGGTAGCAGGCTGGCAGTGCCTAGGTGCTCAGGTGCCAGGGGTCGGGACTGGGGTGCCTTGTCCATTAGAGGTTGGGTGAGGGGGGCTCAAGGACCCTGGAAGAGATACGCTGGGTGAAATGGGAGAACTACAGGCCATGGTGGGGTCGCTGAAGGGGGTCATAAGATCAGGGTTGCCTTTAAAAATTGCATCCCGTTTCGTGGGTAGTCTTCCTGCACTGGTGAGCTGAACTAGTCAGTGGAGGAAATGATTAAAGTATGGCCTCGACAGGGAGTTCCTCACCGAGGCCAAAAGAAATGGCAAAATGCTGTTGAATAGCAGGGTCTTTCTCGGCACTGCAGGCACCAAGAAACACCCCGCTAAACATGCCTGAAACTGGACCTAGACATTTTTTGGTTGAATTGTGCCCGGATAGTTCCAAAGTCGCACAACCCTTTGAGAGAAAAAGATTCTCTTCATCTCTGTCCTCAAAGGGCGACACCTAATTTTCAAACAATGCTCTCTAGTTCTGGGCTCAGCCACAAGAGGAAGCATCCTTTCCACGTCCATCTTGTCAAGACCATATTGTCAAGATCTTATCTACTTCAATCAAGTCACATTTCACTCCGTTAAACTGCAGTGGAACCAAGCCAAGACTGTCTCATCTTTCCTCATAAGATAACGTGCTCATCCCAGGTATCGATCCAGTAAACCTCCTCTGAACCGCCTCCAACGTACATACATTCTTCCTTAAATAAGGAGACTAAAACCGTACATACTATTCGAGATATGGTCTCACCAATGCCCCGCATAATTGAAGTATAACATCATGTTAATTACATGGTCATTATATTATTAAGGTTAAGAATACGCAAGTGAAATGCAATGATTGATTATGTACCTGAAGCACATAAAGAAAGACTACTGGGACACTGGGTATTGGTCAGGGTGCAGGCAAACGTATGCAATGTGGCACTCTAAATACATCTAGTATTAAGTATAGTATAGTATTGTGTAGTACAGTGCCCTATTCTATTGTTCTATTGTATAAACTGTATTGTTTAGTATTGGCATCTGAATTAACACAGCAGGTTTACAGTACACGTAGCTGACCCATACAGTTTTGATCCCTTGCCTGTCTAAGCGTATTGACCTGAGCCAGAATTGTGATATGGGCACAACAGTTGATCTCAGTGCCCACATTGCGGATAAAGAAATGGGCTACAAATCATTAGTCAGCAACACTTCTTTGTGCTTCACATTAGGAAGATAGAATCATGGCTGGTTGTGAAATGCTAACAGACGAGCTAGCAATGCTTACTGCCCAGGACTACATTGAATAATAATGGGCATGTGGGCAAGGCATTAAAGGTGATTAGCTCCTGTAGGACTATTGCTTAGCAATAAGATGACACCTTCCTAAAGAAATGGAGGAAAGTAAAATATTAATATGGAACATAAAGTGAACAATACCAGTTATGTCACTGACCAATGATTCAATATGCAGATTTAAATTGACCAACTGGAATTTCACACTTCTACCTACTGATGGAAAGGAATTTTATTTTATTTTTTATTCGCTCATGTGAATGTGGGACAGCATTTATTGTCCATCGCTGAGGGCATTGCTGTGAATCTGGAGTTACATGTGGGCCACACCAAGTAAGATTTCCTTCCCTAAAGGACATTAGTGAACCAGATGGGTTTTTACGACAATCGACAATGGTTTCATGGTCATCATTAGACTTTTAATTGCAAGTTTTTATTGAATTCAAAATTTACCATGTGCCATGGTGGGATTTGAACCCTTGTCCCCAGAGCATTATTACCCTGGGTCTCTGGTTTACTAGTACAGATTATACCACTATGCCACTGCCTCCCCCCTTAAGTTATATATATTGACAGACATCTTCCACAGCATCATCCCTACTAATAGATGAGGCATTACTTAATAATGACTGGGGTCTTATATAATGGAATGCCCAATATACTATTCTGCTGCTAAGTTGAATCAGCAAGCTTTATTGGGGTGAAGTTATTCAGAGTTTAATTGTATTTATTTGATGAGGGACATTTGAAGATTGAAAGCTTCTTAGGCAGCTGGTCTGAAGAAATGCTTGGATTGTTTCCCATATTTTGAAAAATGCACTAGCTAGGGTCAATCAAATATAACGGATATTCCATCTCCCACCCCTCACGTCATGGGACAAAGAATGCTTGCCTGTACACTGCTTTCTACTACTAATTTCATTCTTTGAAACATGTGTGCAGAAACCCACATATAAATTGGGACAGTCAAAAGGCATGCTAGTTATACAAATTTTAGATATTTCTTTTGTATTAAAGGAAATCACTGAAATGCTTATTCATACCATTTTACAGAAAAAAGTTCCAATTTTTCAGCAATTATGGATCATGTTTTTTAAATTTAAAAAACAGATTGTTGCAGTGCAGTACAAGCTGCATTAATAGCATAACTGTTGGGAAGGCCAGTTTCAACATGAAAGTTCAACATCCTGGGGGTTACCATTGGCCTTGACAGAAATCTTTGGATCCTCACTGTCTTCAGGGGATGTCCCGGAGGACTGGAGAATAGCCAATGTTGTTCCTCTGTTTAAGAAGGGTAGCAAGGATAATCCAGGGAACTACAGGCTGGTGAGCCTTACTTCAGTGGTAGGGAAATTACTGGAGAGAATTCTTCGAGACAGGATCTACTCCCATTTGGAAGCAAATGGACGTATTAGTGAGAGGCAGCATGGTTTTGTGAAGGGGAGGTCGTGTCTCACTAACTTGATAGAGTTTTTCGAGGAGGTCACTAAGATGATTGATGCAGGTAGGGCAGTGGATGTTGTCTATATGGACTTCAGTAAGGCCTTTGACAAGGTCCCTCATGGTAGACTAGTGCAAAAGGTGAAGTCACACGGGATCAGCGGTGAGCTGGCAAGGTGGATACAGAACTGGCTAGGTCATAGAAGGCAGAGAGTAGCAATGGAAGGATGCTTTTCTAATTGGAGGGCTGTGACCAGTGGTGTTCCACAGGGATCAGTGCTGGGACTTTTGCTGTTTGTAGTATATATAAATGATTTGGAGGAAAATGTAACTGGTCTGATTAGTAAGTTTGCAGACGACACAAAGGTTGGTGGAATTGCGGATAGCGATGAGGACTGTCAGAGGATACAGCAGCATTTAGATTGTTTGGAGACTTGGGCGGAGAGATGGCAGATGGAGTTTAATCCGGACAAATGTGAGGTAATGCATTTTGGAAGGTCTAATGCAGGTAGGGAATATACAGTGAATGGTAGAACCCTCAAGAGTATTGAAAGTCAAAGAGATCTAGGAGTACAGGTCCACAGGTCACTGAAAGGGGCAACACAGGTGGAGAAGGTAGTCAAGAAGGCATACGGCATGCTTGCCTTCATTGGCCGGGGCATTGAGTATAAGAATTGGCAAGTCATGTTGCAGCTGTATAGAACCTTAGTTAGGCCACACTTGGAGTATAGTGTTCAATTCTGGTCGCCACACTACCAGAAGGATGTGGAGGCTTTAGAGAAGGTGCAGAAGAGATTTACCAGAATGTTGCCTGGTATGGAGGGCATTAGCTATGAGGAGCGGTTGAATAAACTCGGTTTGTTCTCACTGGAACGAAGGAGGTTGAGGGGCGACCTGATAGAGGTCTACAAAATTATGAGGGGCATAGACAGAGTGGATAGTCAGAGGCTTTTCCCCGGGGTAGCGGGGTCAATTACTAGGGGGCATAGGTTTAAGGTGAGAGGGGCAAGGTTTAGAGTACGAGGCAAGTTTTTTACGCAGAGGGTAGTGGGTGCCTGGAACTCGCTGCCGGAGGAGGTGGTGGAAGCAGGGACGATAGTGACATTTAAGGGGCATCTTGACAAATACATGAATAGAATGGGAATAGAGGGATACGGACCCAGGAAGTGTAGAAGATTGTAGTTTAGTCTGGTAGCATGGTCGGCACAGGCTTGGAGGGCCGAAGGGCCTGTTCCTGTGCTGTACATTTTTTTGTTCTTTGGCCAGAGACTGAACTGGATTCGCCATATGAATACTGTGGCTGTAAGAGCATGTTAAATCTCAGGAATCCCATGACGAGTAACTCACCTCCTGACTCTCCAAAGCCTGTCTGCCATCTACAAGCCACAAGTCAGGAGTGTGATGGAATACTCTCCACTTGCCTAGATGAGTGCAGCTCCAACAGCACTCAAGAAGTTCAACATCGTCCAAGGCAAAGCAGCACGTTTTGATTGGCACCCCTTCCACAAACATTCAATCCCTCCACCACCGACGAACAGTGGCAGAAGTGTGTACCATCTACAAGATTGCACTGCAGGCACTCGTCAAGGTTCCTTAGACTGCACTTGCAAACCCATGACCACTATCATATAGAAGGACAAGGGCAGCAGATACATGGGAACCCCACCACCTGGAGGTTCCTCTCCAAGTCACTCACCACCTTGACTTGAAAAATGTTGCTGTTCCTTTGCTGTCGTTGGGTCAAAATCGTGGAACTCCCTCCCTAACAGCACTGTGGCTGTATCAACATCTCAGAGACTGCAGCAGTTCAAGAAGGCAACCAGGTGTAGACAATAAATGATGGCCTATCTAGCGAGGCCCACATCCCATAAATAAAAAAGCAAATGTAGGTTTTAGCATCTTTGGAAAGGATCAGCACATCAGATGAAGTATAATATTTAAAATATTCCGAATATTGAAAAAAAATCCACTCTTCGAAGCCAATTCAAAGATAAATAAAGCAGGTCTATCATTGATGATTACTGGTGAAATTTCTTCTGTTCCTTATGTTAGGTACAATCGGCAGTATTTAATGTTGAATTGAGGATAATGCCCTCATTTCTAATACATGAAAAATATTTATAACTATTGTAAGGAAAAATATCAAAGCCCCAAGTCACTACATTTATAGTAACCTTGTCTAAAAGGAGCGACATGTCACAATAAAAGTGAAATCAGGACTTCACAAAATGTGCAAAATTGCAGTGCGAGTTGTATCTCTCAGGCAGAAAAACAGACTGGTGTGTGGCTGGCGTGCCTGGGAACAGCAGTGACAATCTCACAGCACAAAAGGAGGATATTTGGCCCAACTGACCTGTGCTGGCCCTTTGAAATTCCAGTCCCACTCCCCTGCTCTTTCCCCATAACCTTGCATTCTAATTCTTTTCAAGCAAACGGTACATCCAATGCATTTTTGACATATACTATTGAATAAACCTCTCCCACCCTTTCCTCTCCCACCCTTTCCCAACTCTTTGTTTCATCTCTGGCTTTTTTCTCCCCAGTTATCTTGAATCTATACCTTAGTATCAATCACCCACCAATGGAAACAGTTCCTCCTCATTTAACCTATCAAAATCCGAATGACACTTGCGCATTTTACTAGAATGGGACCGAGGGACAGGGGCTTGAAAATCTGGAGTTGCTCTCCTTAGAGCAGAGAAGATTAAAAGGATATTTGGTATAGTTGTTTAAAGCTATGAATGGTTTTGAAAGAGAAAATATGGAGAAACTGTTTACATTGCCTCAGTACTCAGTAACCAGAGGACATAGATAAAACGCAAAATGAATAAATATTATTCCACACAATGAATTATCATATGGTATGGAATGTAGTAGGCGGTGGAAACAGACTCCATAGTTACGTTCAAAAGGGAATTGCATAAATACCAGAAGGGAAAACAATTACAAGGTCATCCTTAAAGAGCAGGGGACTGGTTAACTGAGTAACTCTACCAAAGAGCCAACGCATACATCAATGGTCGAATGGCTTCCTTCAAAGGTTTATCATTTCATGATCTCCATTAAATCTCCCCTTGACCTTCTCTAGTTAAAGGAGAACCAGCTTCTCTATTCTCTTCACATGACTGTAGTCCATGATCCAGAGAACCTTACTGGTAAATGTCCTCTACCTTCTCTCAAAGGTCTTGACATCCTTTCTAAATTGTGGTGCCCAGTTCTAGATACAGCCCTTCAGCTGAGGCCTAACTAGTGATTTATAAAGGATCATTCTAATTTCCTTGCTTTTCTACTCTTCTACATTACTATTTATAGCGCCAAGGATCCTAAATGCTTTTATAACTAGCCTTATTGACTTCTCCTGCCACCTTCAAAGAAATTTAAAAAGCTGTAGAAAGAACACGTTAAAATAAATTGTCCTAATCAGAGATAATCACACAGACCAAGTAACATTTGCAAAGCACAAGTGCCAGGCAATGACCATCTCCAATAAGAGAGAATCAAACAATGCCCTTGATATTCAATGGCATTACCATCACTGAATCCCTCACATCAACATCCTGGAGGTTACCACAAACACAAACTGACCACAAACTTAACTGGACTAGTCATATTAGTACTGTGGCTACAAGAGCAGGTCAGAATCCTGTGGTGAGTAACTCACCTCCTGACTCCCCAAAACCTGTCCATCACCTACAAAGCACAAGTCCGGAGTGTAATGGAATACTCTCCACTTGCCTGGATGAGTGCAGCTCCAATAACACTCAAGAAGCTCGACACCATCCAGGACAAACAGCCCACTTGATTGACACCCCCTTCAGAAACATTCAATCCCTCCACTACCAATGATGCACTGCAAGAACTCATTAAGGCTCCTTAGGCAGCACCTTCCAAACCCATGACCACGACCATCTAGAAGGATGAAGGCAGCAGATACATGGACACCACTACCTGGAGATTCCCCTCCAAGTCATCACCATCCTGACTTGGAAATATATTGCCGTTGCTTCACTGTCACTGGGTCAAAATCCTGGAACTCTTTCCCTAATAGCACAATGGGTGTACCTACTACACCAGGTGGACTACAGCGGTTCAAGAAGACAGCTCACCGCCACCTTCTGAAGGGCAATAAGGGATGGGCAACAAATGTTGGCCTAGCCTGCAAAGCTCACATCCTGTAAAAAATGGCTTTTAAATGAAGTTCAGGGTTCAGTGTGTGTGAAGCAGATATTTTGAGCATCTAAGAATAGGAAGAAACGTGCAAGTATGTCACCTAACCTACTCCAATACAAATCCTCTTACCCAGCTTTCAGCTCTTTTTACTCTTCAACATGATCAGGCCCGGCAAAAGAAATCAAATACTTGCTATTTAAAATGTTGTAACCTGATTGGAAAAGTGAAATAGTGCTTCCTCCTTTCAATCCGAGGATAGGCAGCTTATCGACCCTGTGAGTAGAGAGTTGAACATCCCATTGCAAGAGCCAAAGGGCTGCCTCAGTAAATGTGTTTACAGTTGGCAGCACAAAATGATGAACGTCAAATTTGAGAGAAAAATGATAAGCATCAGCCACAAAATTGCCCAACTTCCCCAACATCCACGGTACACAATGACAGATATGATTTGGGGTACAAGCTGACAATCTGGTCTGACTGCAATAAATGGGAGGAGTTTTATCAGTTGGCAACTTATTGCTTGGAGCTTTTTGGAGAAACAATGATGGATGCCTGGCCTTTCTGTATCTGTCATTCGCCCAAATCTTGGCTAAACAAACCAAGATAGCAAAATGATCTACTACTATCATTTTAAAACAGGAAGCACGCCAATAGCATACTAATACAGTCCATATTCCCCTTGATTTTCTTTTGCCAAATCATAACACCACTTTGCTTCGTTCTGTCAAATAGATTTTGTTCTATTAGTGCCAAGATAGCTGAGGAACATACCATGAAGAGAGTCGCCACAAATCTCCATAGGTTAACCACTTGGTTTTGATCCCTTCATAAAAGAACGAAAAGGGGAACAAGCAGAATAAATGGGTGGAACTTAATGACCTTCTTCCTTGATAAAACCTGATATTGCAGCTCCAATCACCTCAGTTCAAGACACAATCAGACTTGCTTTAATTGCGATAAAATTGCTATTCAGAGTGGATGGCAATCCAGTGTAGAAAAAAACCATAATGAGGCATGGCAATCTTAGTAAAAGTGGCGCATTGCATAAAAGTTTAAGAATGTGTGCACTTTGCACAATCTGTCTCCTAAAGCGACAACTACATAAAAGTAAAATGTCTGAAATTTCAGTCCATGCCCTCAAACAAATCAAATGAACCTCACAATCCAACCTAACAACTAACACTATTTGACCAGTTACATTTCGCAAACGGCTGATCAATTGTCTTGGCTGGACAGGACCTATCATGTGGAGAGAGAAATTGAGTTAACGTTTGGGGTCAAATATGACTCCATATGATTTAGGGCAGCACGGTGGCTCAGTTGTTAGCCCTACTGCCTCACATGGCCAGGGAGCTGTGTTCACTTCTAATCTTGGGTGACTGTGTGGAGTTTGCACTTTCTCCCTGTGCCTGTGTAGATTTCCTCCGGGTGCTTCGGTTTCCTCCCACAGTCCAAAGATGTACAGGTTAGGTGGATTGGCCATGCGAAGTTGCCCCTTAGTGTCTAACCTGGGGTGGGGTTACACGGATAGGGTGGGGGGGGGGGGGGTAGGCTCTTTTGGAGGGTTGGTGCAGACTCGATGGGCTGAATGGTCTCCTTCTGCACAGTAGGGATTCTATGACTCTTCTTTGAAATCGTAACGTTAACTCTGTTTTTCTCTTCACAGATGGCGTCAAACATGCTGGGCGGGGGTCTCCCAACGGGAGTCGAAGTGCCGATGCCGGAGTAAAAACCGGAGTGTTTTACTCCGGCGTCGGGGCCCGTTCCCAGGCCCCTATTCTCCTCCGTCCGTGGGGCTAGCAGGGGCGTCGTGTGATCTACGGGGGCGGGGCCTTGGCGCGGTGTCAGAGACCCGGTGCGGCGTAAAAGACGCGGCGCATTGGGTCCCGCGCATGCGCAGTTGGGCCGGCGCCAACTAGCCGTCCTCCCCCAGGCCACCCCACACAAACATAGCGGATCGATCCAGGCTCGCCGGCGGAGGAAAGGAGGCCCGCCGACAGAGAGGCCAGCCCGCCGATCGGTTGGTCCTGATCGCGTACCAGGCCACTCCGGAGGCCCCCCCCCCCCCCGGGAACAGAGCCACCCTCCTCCCCCCACAGGCCGCCCCCCAAGTCTTCGCAACGAGTATCCGCCGGCAGCAACCAGGTGTGGCCGGCGCTGGCGGGACTAGGCCGTTTACGCGCGGCCGCTCGGCCCTTCCGGGCCCGAGAATCGCCGCTCGCCATTTGCGGCGATTCTCCGAGCGGCCCGGCGCGATTTTTGCGGTGCTGGTTTCGGGAGGCTGGGAGAATCACGTGCGGGGGTTAGGGTGGCGCGGTGCCTCGCCGATTCCCCTACCCGGCGGGGAGGGGGAGGGGGGGGGGGGGAGAATACCGCCGGCTGACTTTTTTCGGCACTTGCTCTGCACTTTTACTGTCTGCTTGGGTTTCTACTCGCAGGTGGGGACAGGGCATGGAGCTAGATTCAGGTCAGAAACCCCGAAATCTGGATTTCATTTAGGCCCTGACAAATTTAATTATAGGATCTGATTAACATTTTTTCTCCATTTTCTGGTTGCAGCCAGCCAGACTGAGAGGCTGGCTCTTAGTCAGGTAAGTAGGCCTTCACAACAAGCTGCAACTGAGGAGCAGTTTTTTTAAGGGATGTGGGCTTTGCTGGCTAGGTAATCCCTAATTGCCCATGAAAAGGTAGTGGTGAGCTGCCTTCTTGAACCGCTGCAGTCCATGTGGTGCAGATACACCTACAGTGCTGTTAAGGAGGGAGATCCAGGATTTTGACCCAGCGCCAGTGAAGGAACGGCAGGGTAGTGAGTGATTTTGAGGGTAACCTACAGGTGGTGGGGCTCTCATATATCTGCTGCCTTTGTCCTTCTAGATGGTAGTGGTCGTGGTTTGGAAGGTCATGCCGAAGGACTCTTGGTGAGTTCCTGCAGTCCATCTTGTAGATGCTACTGAGCACCGGGTGTAGGGAGTGCATGTTTGCAGAAGGGGTGCCAATCAAGCGGGCTGTTTTCGTGGATGGCTATCAGCTTCTTGACTGTTGTTAGAGCTGCACTCACCCTGACTCAGTGAGGAAGTTACTTGCCTCTGACCTGATCTTGTAACCAAATTATGGCTATTCCAGTTCAGTTTCTGGTCAATAGTAACACCCAGGATGTTATAATGGGGAATTCAGTGATGGTAATGCCATTGAATGTCAAGGGGTGATGGTTATATTCTCCCCTGTCGGAAATGGTCATTGCCTGGCACTTTTCTGGTGCAAATGTTACTTGCCACTTGTCAGCCAAAGCTTTGATAGAGTCCAGGTCTTGCTGGATTTGGACATGGACTGCTTCAATCTCTGAGGACTCATGAATGGTGCTGAATAGATGGGAGATTGGAGAGCTGCGGGTGGGACATGGGAAGCTCAAGAGGAGATTGGCAGAGTCAGAGGGGAAGAGGCAGCCTTACTATTAAGCACACTGTGCAGAGGCACAGGACACCGACCAATGGGGCCAGTGTCTCTGCGTACCAATCAGAGCCTGATAGCTCTACATTTGCCGATAGGCTCATTTGTATTGTTGAGCCTATCAGCAGGCAATGTAACATGACATCCGACTCTGATTGGTCAAATCCACTTAGCGCAGGAAAACACTGGAAAATGTTAAGGTGATTATGAGCGAAAGAGGCAGCAGTCAAAGCGAAGATCTCCTGTGTTTACTGTGGTAGTCGGTATTAGGGGTATTACGGTACCTAGGTTGAGACTGTAAGATCATTGGTGTGGAAGGTACCTGAGACAAGAAGATCATTGGTGAAGCCTGCCTGCTAGTTCTGCCCAGTAAGGCGGAGTATAAGAGTCAGTGTCTCCCTAGCAGCCGCATTCTGTACCTGCGCTGCTGGGGGAAACATCTAGTCCAATAAAGCCTTCAATTGTCATCCAATCGTGTTTCTGGAGTTATTGATCGAGCATCATTTACTTAACTAAACCTTTTGCAAATTGGCGAATAAAGCCATGATGGAGATAGTGAGGCAGCTAGCTGGTTGGAACTCGGAAGCAAGTCACCTCGAAGGGAGCAGGGCGACCCGACCCCCAGGCCAAGGATGAGGAGGGCTGGACAGGCCACAGCCAGGCAGTCGAGCCAGCAGCGAGGCAGCTCAGCCAGCAGTACGGTGAGTTCACCTAGCTGAGGTACAAGGCGCTGTCGGAGCCGGGCGATTTGGCGAAATAATCCATGAGGGAGGGAGGTGGTGAGCCAGCAAGCTGGTCAGGACTCGGAAGCAAGCCGTCGTAAAGTGGAGCAGGGTCAACTCAACACCAAGGCCAGGGCTGAGAAGGGTTGGGCAGGACTAGTCAGGCAGCTGAGCCAGCAGCGAGGTGAGGTCTTTGAGGTGAGCTGTGAGGCACCACCGGGGCCGGGCAAATTGGCAAAATAAACCACGAGGGAGATGGTGAATGAGCCAGTCAGCCAGTCGGGACTCGAGGTAGCAGGGACGGGTCGATGGGCCGAGCAGCCTAATTCTGCTCCTATGTCTTATGTATTATGACTCGACCCCCAGGACTGAGGATGGCAAAAAAAAGCCTGTTCTTTCAGAAAATTCACATTCTTTAAAATCAAGAAAGATGTGTTAATATGAAGCAACACTATCAATCCGGCTGTCAAAAATGCATAAAAGTAAAGGTGAGGCAAGAGGACGAAGCTGGGCAAAAAGTCAGTTTGTCATTGTACTTTGAAAAGCTCAAAGTATTGAACAGTGCACAAACTGCACATTCATTCTCATCCACCAAAAGTATGGGTGAATTATCTGATGAATTGGACTTACCAATTTCCAGAGAAACTACATCGCCTGAAAAAGTTGAACAAGAAGTGGAATAGGAAATGTCAACGGAACTACAAGGTATTTCTTCCCTTTAAGTGAGAGAACAAACCTATCCTGATGACTTTGCCTCACTGCCAAAATCTGTTCCACAGGGTATGATAGAATATTTCGGACTAAATAAACCAGAAAGGATAGGTAATATGGAGAATTTGAGAAAAAAAGTGTGAATTTGGTGGCCAAAGGCAGGTTTGAAGCCTTCACAAGTCCAGTGTTCTGTGGGTGAAGAGAAACGGGAAATGGAAATTAGAAGTTGGTTGGGGACTTAGTATGCAGCCTTGCGGGGCCACGGTATTGAGGACTACCATGGAGGTTGTGGTGTTGGGTGTTCTGACACACAGATGAGCCAACACGGTTGTATATGGTACAACGCTATTTTATTTTAACTTACTATGTACAGTTTTGTCTTTGCACTCTGCACGTGGGGGTTCCCTGCTTGTGATGTTTTAACAGCTCTTTCTTGTTTCTTTGTCCCCAGACCTACTGACCACCAGGTGTCGTGCTCGTGCTTTTTATGTGGTTGGTGTTCTTGTCTGTGATTGGTTGTGGTGTTGTGTGCTCTGATTTGCCTGTTGGTGTGTCCATCATGATGTGTGTGTTTGAATATCATGACATCCCCCCTTTTTACAAAGATATGTGCCTACGTGGTAATAAATATGATCGTGTCATGAGTGCATCTAAGAGTGTGTGTGTGTCGTGTGCAGCATGTGCATATGACGGAACTATGTACATGGGGCGATGTCGGGTGCGTCACATGAACCAAGTTGTACCATAACATAACATAAATGCGAGCGAGAGAAGAAGGAAAAAAAAAAAACTTGAACAGTTGTCCAGTCAGATGACATCTGGAACGATAAACAACAACAGGTTATCATGTAAAATTGTGCAACTTGTTAAACATATGAACGGTATTATAAGTCCAGTCTAATGGGCTTGCGACGAGTTCGGGTTGATCGCCTCAAGGGTGGATCAAGAACCACCGGCTGCTGTGCAGGCATGGCCATGGGTGGCGATGGAAAGGGCGTGATGTGCGGCAGCTCCACAAAGTCATCCTCGGAAGCCTGTTGAAGATCTGGCGTGTGTGTACTGTGTGGCTGTGAGCGTGGAAGTCGGCGAAGGGCGCGCCGATTGCGGCGACGCACGGAACCATCCGGCATGCGAACCAGGAACGAGCGGGGAGCCACTTGTCGGAGGACTTCGGCCGGTGCTGACCAGCCACCATACGGTTGATGGACGCGTACTTTGTCTCCGGAGGACAGGGGGGGCAGGTCCGTCGCTCGTGTGTCGTACCGACTTTTCTGGCGATCACGCTGCAGTTGCATGTTCCGAAGAACCGCCTCATGGTCTGTTGTTGGTGCCAGGATGGAAGGTACCGTCGTCCTGAGGGAGCGACCCATTAGTAGCTGCGCTGGCGAGAGACCCGTGGATAGCGGGGCCGATCGATAGGCCAGCAAGGCAAGGTTAAAGTCCGATCCGGCAGCAGCCGCCTTGCACAGGAGCCGCTTGGCGATGTGGACACCCTTTTCAGCCTTCCCGTTCGATTGTGGATGCAGAGGGCTGGATGTCACATGAGTGAAACCATATGCTGCGGCAAAGGACGACCATTCACGGCTGGCGAAACAGGGTCCATTGTCTGACATGACAGTCCTTGGAATGCCATAGCGAGCAAATGTTTCCTTGCAGGCCCCAATGACTGCGGACGACGTCAGATCATGGAGAGGCATGACTTCCGGGTAGTTTGAGAAGTAGTCTATAATAACGATGTAATCTCTGCCGAGCGCGTGAAATAGGTCAACACCCACCTTCGCCCAGGGGGACGTCACCATCTCGTGTGGTAGAAGTGTTTCCGGAGGTTGCGCCGGCTGAAACCTCTGACAGGTTGTGCAGTTGAGCACCATGTTGGCTATGTCTTCATTAATACCCGGCCAATATACCGCCTCCCGGGCCCTTCGTCTGCATTTTTCGACGCCCAAGTGGCCTTCGTGTAGTTGATGAAGAATCATCTGGCGCACGCTGTGCGGAATAACGATCCTGTGTGATTTCATAAGGACCCCGTCTATGTTGGTAAGATCATCTCGCACATTATAAAACTGGGGGCACTGCCCTTTGAGCCACCCTTCCGTCATGTGGCGCATCACTCGCTGCAGAAGGGGGTCAGTCGCCGTCTCTGCGCGTATGTGGGCCAGACTAGGATCATCAGCTGGCAGATTTGCTGCTGTCAGAGTTACGTGTGCCTCAATTTGACGCACGAACCCCTCCGCATCTGGTGGTGTGCTCACTGCTCGGGAAAGAGTGTCCGCCACGATGAGCTCCTTCCCCGGAGTGTAGATCAGTTCGAAATCGTACCTCCTGAGTTTAAGTAAGATGCGCTGGAGGCGAGGAGTCATGTCGTTCAGGTCTTTGTTAATGATGTTGACCAGGGGGCGGTGGTCAGTTTCGACCGTAAATCGTGGCAGGCCATACACATAGTCGTGGAACTTGTCCAGTCCAGTTAACAAGCCCAGGCATTCTTTTTCGATTTGCGCGTAGCGCTGTTCGGTAGGGGTCATGGCTCGTGAGGCATATGCAACCGGGGCCCATGACGACGTGCTGTCTTTTTGCAGGAGTACCGCTCCAATACCAGATTGGCTGGCGTCTGTTGAGATCTTTGTAGGGCGAGTCGTGTCAAAGAAGGCCAGCACTGGTGCCGTGACCAGTTTGTGCTTGAGCTCCTCCCATTCCCGCTGATGCGATTGGTGCCAGTTGAATTCTGTCGATTTTTTTACGAGATGGCGCATATTTGTTGTATGAGAAGCCAGGTTGGGAATGAACTTCCCAAGGAAGTTGACCATGCCCAGGAATCTTAAGACAGCCTTCTTGTCAGCCGGCCGTGGCATGGCTGTGATGGCGCTAACCTTGTCTGCATCGGGACGGACCCCTGACCTTGAGATGTGGTCCCCGAGGAATTTCAGCTCCGTCTGGCCGAAGGCACACTTCGCACGGTTGAGACGCAGGCCATTTTGTCGTATGCGGGTGAAGACACGTCGTAGACGATGCATGTGTTCCTGCGGAGTGGTGGACCAAATGATGATATCGTCCACATATACACGTACCCCTTCGATGCCTTCCATCATCTGCTCCATAATGCGGTGGAAAACTTCAGATGCTGAAATGATGCCGAATGGCATCCGGTTGTAGCAGAATCTGCCAAAAGGGGTGTTGAATGTGCATAGTCTTCGGCTGGCCGGGTCCAGTTGGATCTGCCAGAATCCTTTGGACGCATCCAATTTGGTGAATATTTTGGCTCGCGCCATCTCGCTGGTGAGGTCCTCTCGTTTCGGGATGGGATAGTGTTCCCGCATGATGTTGTTATTCAGATCTTTAGGATCTATACATATACGGAGCTCGCCAGAGGGCTTCTTTACACAGACCATGGAGCTGACCCATGGCGTGGGCTCCGTGACCCTGGATAGGACCCCTTGGTCCTGAAGAATCTGCAGTTGTGCCTTGAGGCGGTCTTTGAGTGGCGCAGGAACCCTGCGAGGTGCGTGAACGACAGGGATGGCGTCTGGTCTGAGTCGAATCTTGTACGTGTAAGGCAATGTCCCCATGCCTTCAAAAACTTCCTGGTTGTGAGCAAGGAGGGAATGGAGATTTGCGTGGAACTCAGCATCCGGGAAGTCGGATATCTCATCTGGAGAGAGAGACATAATGCGCTGTACAAGGTGAAGGACCTTACACGCCTGTGCGCCCAGTAACGAGTCCTTTGATGAGCCGACAAATTCGAAGGGGAGTGTGGCCGTGTACATCTTGTGGGTCACCTGTAGCTGGCAAGATCCTATGGACGGGATGACGTTCCCGTTATAGTCAACCATCTTGAGCCGGGATGGCGTGATGGGTGGTTTGACCTTCATGGCCTGGACTGCAGAATATGCAATCAGGTTGGCGGATGCGCCGGTGTCCAGACGGAAGGCGACGCGCGATCGGTTGACCGTCAGGGTGGCACACCACTCATCGGCTGGATTGATGGCATTGACCTTGTTGACATCGATGACGGAAACGCGGAAGGCATCCTGGTCATCTGCATCACTTAACTGGAAGTCTTGATGCGTGGGCTGGACGGTCCTGACTTGTCTGCGAGATTGTCGAGGATGCGCCGGATCCATGGGTTGAGCCGAACGACAGTGGGCTGCGTAGTGGCCCATCTTGCCACATCTGAGGCACTGTCGGTTTTTTGCAGGACATTGCCCTTTTAAATGTAGAGCTCCACAATTGCCGCACGTCATGACGTCACGGCGTTCGTTGCGCCACTGCGCATGCGCAGTGCGATCTTGCGGTGGGCGCGCCTGCGCAGTGCGTCTCTCGTTGTGGCCGTTATTTTTGGCGCGCACCTGCGCGGGAGACCGCGAAAAGCGCGGGAAGCGGCCGCTGTCGTCCGGGCCGTGGGTCGGGAAGTAATCGACGGCCTGGATGCGTTCGACGTCGTGGGCGGCCTGGCTTGCCGATTCGACGGCTGGGGACACCCTCCGTGCCAACTCGGACGCCTGAAATTGGGCAAAACGGCAGGTAGCATTTTCGTGGAGGACACAGGCTTCCACAGCAGACGCTAAGGTGAGGCTTTTTATTTTAAGAAGCTGCTGGCGTAGGCCACTAGAGGCAACGCCAAAAACAATCTGGTCCCTGATCATGGACTCTGTGATGGTGCCGTAACCGCAGGACTGCGCTAGAATCCGGAGGTGCGTCAAGAAGGGTTGAAAAAGCTCCTCCTTACCTTGCAGGCGTTGCTGAAAGAGGTATCTTTCAAAACTTTCATTTACTTCAACTTGAAAGTGCTGGTCCAGCTTGAGGATGACCGTGTCATATTTGGATTGGTTTTCGCCTTCTTCGAACACCAGTGAGTTGAAGACGTTGGTGGCGTGCTGACCTGCGTAGAAGAGGAGCATTGCAATCTTCGTGTCATCCGAGGCACTCTGTTTTTCGGTGGCACGGATGTACAGGTCAAATCGCTGCCTGTAGAGCTTCCAATTGGTACCTAGGTTCCCCGCGACTTGCATCGGCTGCGGTCCGTCGGTGTGGTCCATGTCCAGAATGGCAGGTTAGTAGGCAGGTATCGATCCACTCCTGTACCATGTGGTGTTGGGTGTTCTGACACACAGATGAGCCAACACGGTTGTATATGGTACAACGCTATTTTATTTAAACTTACTATGTACAGTTTTGTCTTTGCACTCTGCACGTGGGGGTTCCCTGCTTGTGATGTTTTAACAGCTCTTTCTTGTTTCTTTGTCCCCAGACCTACTGACCACCAGGTGTCGTGCTCGTGCTTTTTATGTGGTTGGTGTTCTTGTCTGTGATTGGTTGTGGTGTTGTGTGCTCTGATTTGCCTGTTGGTGTGTCCATCATGATGTGTGTGTTTGAATATCATGACAGAGGTATCTTCCAATCTCCTGGAACATTCATGAATCTCAGGAGTTTTGGAAAATCAACTATCTCGTTAGTCACTTCTTGCATGATCTTAGGGTGAAGTCCACCTGAACCAGAGGATTTGTAAGCCCGTAACTCCCACAATTTGCTCAACACTATTTTCCTGGTGATTGCAATTTTCCAGGCTGCCTCCCTCCCCTCCGTTTCCTGATTTACAACTATTTCTGGAATGTACCTTGTGTCCTCTATAGTGAAGACCTATACAAAGTACCTGTTTAATCCACCGCCATCATCCAACTTTCCATTGTCAAATCCCCAGATGCACTTTCTATTGACAAACATTAATTTTGTTAACTCTTTTCTTATTTGAAATAGTTGTTCACCATATTCATACCAATCTTCAGACCTACTACTTATCCTTGCACATTTATGTATTTTTTTAAAGTTTGCTACTGTCTTTAACTTTTAAACTAACTATGGGTGATGGGCTCTTCCCTTGGAATTTTTCTTCCTCACTGAAATGTTTCCATTCTGTGTATTCTGAAATATGCCTTTAAATGTCTGCCACTGAACTTCTGTTCATCTATCCCTTAACTACATTTACCAGTTCAGCTTGGCTAGTTCATATTCATAAAATTTACAGTGCAGAAGGAGGCCATTCGGCCCATCGAGTCTGCACCGACTCTTTGAACGAGAACCCTACCCAAGCCCACACCTCCACCCTATCCCCATAACCCAGTAACCCCACCCAACACTAAGGGCAATTTTGTACACTAAGGGCAATTTAGCATGGCCAGTCCACCTACCCTGCACATCTTTGGACTGTGGGAGGAAACCGGAGCACCCGGAGGAAACCCACGCACCCACGGGGAGAACGTGCAGACTCCGCACAGACAATGAACCAAGCCGGGAATCGAACCTGGGACGCTGGAGCCATGAAGCAATTGTGTTAACCACCATGCGACCGTGCTGCCCTATTCTATGACTTGCGAGCTGTATTACATCAAAACAGGGACACTGGCCGGAATTTTCCTGCCGTTGGGATTCTTTGGTCCTGTCGGCAGCGCACCCCTGCCTGTGGGTTTCTAGCGGCGTAGGGTGTCTCCAATGGGAAATCCCATTGACAGTGGTGGGAACAGAGAATGAAATGAAATGAAATGAAAATCGCTTATTGTCACAAGTAGGCTTCAAATGAAGTGACTGTGAAAAGCCCCAAGTCACCACATTCCGGCGCCTGTTCGGGGAGGCTGTTACGGGAATTGAACCGTGCTGCTGGCCTGCCTTGGTCTGCTTTAAAAGCCAGTGATTTAGCCCAGTGAGCTAAACCAGCCCCTTCCTGCCATCAGTGAACGGCACGCTGCTGAGAAACACGAGGCTGGGGGACCAGAGAATCCAGCCCACTGTTTCCAAATGAACAACCATGCTTCTTTGATAACAAAGGAAACAGAACAGGTGGATAACCAACCACCTGAACTTCAACCAACCCCATCCATATTTGAGGTTACAATCAAATCAGAAACACAAACTACAGGAGAGAACATGGGAACACAAGGAATCGATGACCCGTCCACTGTTCAATACGATCTTCAGCCCCATTTACCCACCCGCTCCCAATATCCCACATTTCACTAAGGGAGCAAAGACCCGTCCAATCCAGCGATCCAATGATGGAGCATCTACAAACCCTTTGGGGTGGAGATTCCAAAGATTCCGCATTCATGCAATCATACTTGGCCTTATTTAAGATCATTCTTGAGCCAAGTGACTAAGCCCACAGTCCAGAAGCCACCCTGGTTGAAAAGAGGCAACTGGGGCAATGGCATTGTTTTTTAAAAAAATATATTTTATTGAAATTTTTTTCCCTGAGCAACATTTTTCCCGCTTACAAAACAAGCGAAACGATAACAGTAACAAAACAGAAATTTTTAAACTTTTTAACAATAGTAATAATAGTAGTAATAATATACAAGTAACAAAACCTCGTACTCTATTGCCCTATACTCAACTGCCTCCCCCCCTCCCCCCTGGTTTGCTGCTGCTGGTCATCCGTCTTCCCTCTAACGTTCCCCTAGGTAGTCGAGAAATGGCTGCCACCGCCTGGTGAACCCTTGAGCCGATCCTCTCAGGGCAAACTTTATCTGCTCCAGTTTAATAAACCCCGCCATATCGTTTACCCAGGCCTCCAGTCCGGGGGGTTTCGCCTCCTTCCACATGAGTAGGATCCTGCGCCGGGCTACGAGGGACGCAAAGGCCACGGCATCGGCCTCTTTCGCCTCCTGCACTCCCGGCTCTTCCACAACTCCAAATAGAGCTAACCCCCAGCCTGGTTTGACCCGGGCCTTCACCACCTGCGAAATCACTCCCGTCACTCCCTTCCAATACCCTTCCAGTGCCGGGCACGCCCAAAACATATGTGCATGGTTTGCCGGGCTCCCGCCACACCTCCCACATTTGTCCTCCACTCCAAAGAACCTGCTCAATCTTGCCCCCGTTATGTGTGCTCTATGTAGCACCTTAAATTGAATCAGGCTAAGCCTGGCGCATGAGGAAGAGGAATTTACCCTGCTTAGGGCATCAGCCCACATACCCTCCTCTATCTCCTCCCCTAATTCTTCTTCCCACTTTCTTTTTAGTTCGCCCACCGACTCCTCCCCCTCTTCCCTCATCTCTCTATAAATCTCTGACACCTTGCCCTCTCCGACCCACACCCCTGAAAGCACCCTGTCCTGTATCCCCTGTGTCGGGAGCCGCAGAAATTCCCTCACCTGTTGTCTAGTAAACGCCCTCACCTGCATATATCTCAAGAAATTCCCCTGGGGTAACTTATACTTTTCCTCCAGTGCTCCCAAGCTCGCAAAAGTCCCATCGATGAATAAATCTCCCACCTTCCTAATTCCCAACTGGTACCAGCTCTGAAATCCTCCATCCATTCTTCCTGGGGCGAACCTATGGTTGTTCCTGATAGGGGACCCCACCAGGGCTTCCCGCACCCCTCTCTGTCGCCTCCACTGTCCCCATATGTTCAGTGTTGCCGCCACCACCGGGTTCGTGGTGTACTTTCTCGGTGAGAACGGTAGCGGCGCCGTCACCAGCGCCTCTAGACTCGTCCCTTTACAGGACCTTCTCTCCAGCCTTTTCCACGCCGCTCCCTCACCCTCCATCATCCATCTACGTATCATTGCCACATTGGCGGCCCAATAATAATCTCCCAAGTTCGGTAGTGCCAGTCCTCCTCTGTCCCTACTGCGCTGCAGGAACCCCCTCCTTACTCTCGGAACTTTCCCTGCCCACACAAAGCTCGTAATGCTCCTATCTATTTTATTAAAAAAGGTCCTGGTGATTAAAATAGGGAGACATTGAAATACAAATAAGAACCTCGGGAGGACCATCATCTTAATTGCCTGCACCCTGCCCGCCAGCGATAAAGGCTGCATGTCCCACTTCCTAAAGTCCTCCTCCATTTGTTCTACCAGCCGTGTCAGATTGAGTCTGTGCAAGGTTCCCCAGCTCCTAGCGATCTGAATCCCCAAGTATCGGAAGTTTCTTTCCACTTTCCTTAGCGGTAAGCCTTCTATCTCTCTACTCTGGTCCCCTGGATGTATCACATATAATTCACTCTTCCCCATGTTTAACCTATACCCCGAAAATTCCCCAAACCTCCTCAAGATTCGCATAACCTCTATCATCCCCCCCGCTGGGTCCGACACGTATAGCAATAGGTCATCCGCGTATAACGAGACTCGATGTTCTTCTCCCCCTCTAGTCACCCCTCTCCATTTCCTGGAGTCTCTCAGCGCCATGGCCAGAGGTTCAATTGCCAGCGCAAACAACAATGGAGACAGCGGGCACCCCTGTCTTGTTCCCCTATATAATCGGAAATACTCCGATCTATGTCGAGGCAATGGCATTGTTAATGAAAAAAGTTTTTAAAAAATTTAGAGTACCCGATTTGTTTCCAATTAAGGGGCAATTTAGCGTGGCCAATTCACCTACCCTGCACGTCTTTGGGTTGTGGGGGTGAGACCCACTCAGACACGTAGAGAATGTGCAAACTCCACACTGACAGTGACCCGGAGCGGGGATTGAGCACGGGACCTCGGCATTGTGAGGCCCACTGTACCTCCCAGAGGTATCAGTAAACCTGATGTTGTGTCAAGAATGGAGAGAGATGTAAAAAAAAAGCTTGTGAAAAAGAACAGGAGAGAGAGTTACAGAGGTGTTGGAAGAGGGAATTTCAGAGAGTTGGATTTAGACGGATGAAGATATTACCTGATTGTAAGCAAAAGGAATAGGGGTGTGCACAAATTGTTGGATTCAGAGGAAAAGCAACTACCAGGTGAGGTGGGTTGTAGGGCTGGAGGAAGTTAGAGAAGTGGGGAAGATATTGGAGACATTTAAATACAGGGAGGGTTATATTTTTGGGGCAATAGAGGATGGAAAGCTATTGTAGGTCAATGAGGGTGTTGGTGCTTAACATCGCTCCACCCCCCTGATGAACTTCTGACTGCCAATTTCCCCCTCTCAGCCAGGATTCCCTGCTGATGGTGGTGGGTGGTGGTGGTGGTGGTGGTGGTGGTGGTGGGGGGGGGCGGGTGGGGATGATACTCGAAACAACTTGCCTATGATTGCTCCCTGTCAAATGACATTGTCTACATCAAACTGACAGCTCCATTACATTGTGAGGTATGGAAAAGCTGAAAAGCAACTCTGTTATGCATGTACAATGAAGCCTGCAGCATTGGACTCTGTTATTGGCTTCATTGTCATTGACAGAAAGACCAGAAGAATTCAGCTCGAAATGAGAAGAATAGAAATATCAGTACAGGAGTCAGCCATTCAGCCCCTGAAGCCTGTCCTTCCATTCAATGAGATCAGGACAGGTCTGAATCTTAATTTCTGCTTTGGCTTCTTGCAACAGCACTGGCACTAAGAACAGTAAAAACAATGAAGATTTAGGATCGTACTGTTGAGGACAGAGATGGTAGGTTCAAACTTACTCTTGCCCAATTTCCGAACATATATAAAGGGCTGAATTCTCTGCTGTCGGTTCCTCCATTACGTTGACAGCGCCACTTTGCCCGGGAATTTCCTGATGGCGTGGGGTTGTGTGGGAAACCCCATTGGCCGGCTGGCAGGACGGAGAATCCCACTATCAGTGGGGGCAGGCTGCACCAGAAAACTGGGAGACCCTAGCCGGGGTCACTGAGGAGAGGGAATTCAAAATTGGGAACCAGGCAGAACAGCACTCGTGGGGGTTTCCAAGAAGATGGGAGGCCCCCAGCTGCATGCCCTCTGGACAGGGTGGTGCCCTGGCACTGCTGGTGCCACCTGGGCACCCTAGCAGTGCCAGCCTGCCACTACCACCTGGGTGTCAGCCTGGCACTGCCGATGTGCCCAGGTGGCACTGCCAGGTTGGCACTATCAAGATGGCATATTTTCCGCATGCGCAATCGGGCCAGGGTTTCCTGGCAAGGATGTTGATGGGAGGTGTCGGGGACTCCCCAAGTTGCGTTTGGGCTGGGGGGAGGTAGGGGATTTTTTTGGTGGACCTCGGAACTTTGTTCCCTTTTGCGAAGTTTGCACCCTTAGAAATTGTTTGGTTCAATTAAACTGCCTTTATGAAGATTTCTGCACGACCTTGTCTCTAAGATTCAGATGTTAGCATAGGCTCCTGAATGTTAGATTTCAATCTCGCCTCTCCTAATGTTAGGTGTAAACTGCCTCTCTGCTAGTGAACATGCTGGCAACTATATATAATTTGTCTAGCCACATGCATCTCATTACTTTTAAAATTGCACCTCATTATGCCTGTTGAACACTGGCTACTGCTATCACTTGGCAGATTTCTACATGTTGCTGGGCAGATCCATGACACGAATGTGGCTTTTGCAGCTGACACCCATTTCATAGTCACCTGCCTCTACTTTCAAACATGGAGCCATTTACTGCCCAGCAGGCCATTTGGCCCATCAAGTGCATGGCACCTCCCTGCAGAGAAATCCAGTCAGTTGCACTCCCCTGCTTGATCCCCATTGCTATTTTTCTTCAACTGCCTGTCCAATTTTCTGTTGAATTCATTGATTCGACCAATAGTTTTGTCTTAGATTATACTGCGATATCAACATGGTTTAACTATTAAATAACGTTCATTAGAAACTTACAGAAAGTCATGACGGAATGCAGGAATAAGTTTTAGCTGGAGTCATCTCCGAGGTGTTTTATCTCCAAAATGTCAGGCTTGCACTCTCTTCCCTCTTGCTTGCTACTTAGCCCCTTTTTTAAATTCAGTTGGCCTATACGAGGGTAAAGCAACTCCGTGCCCATCAACCCTTCGACAAAAGTCAAGTGAGGGGCGTTATTCTATCCTGGGGATGACGCTGCTCATTCAGCGAGGAATTCCTCGGAAGATCTGCCTGGTTGTAAAGTAGTGTGAAAGTCTTTTCGCCATTATTTTGAAGTTTTATGAAATGCATGGCAAGTAGAGCATTGTTTAAGTATGAATGGGAAGTGGGGCATTGGAACTGAAGTAAGAATGTGAAGTTGTAAGTGCTTCGTACAATGAGGCTCATGTGAAAAGAAACCACTTATTTTCTTCGGACACCAGCCCTGCTAGGCCTCAAGGGTGGAAAACACATGGGATGCAGCCTGGAAATAAGTCTCAATGTTGATGTCCATATTAGCACCATTCCTAGTCCTAGATGTTATGATCTTTTGAGCTCTGGACCAATTTTCAAACTCATAAAGGTTCTATGTGAACCAAATTCCTGGTACCAATGTAGCCCCAATTTTCCACTAATTGACATCGAATTAGTAATCTCTCTGTGGTAGTCACCACTGTTTGCATATAGTACACATATGAGATGTAATACGGTAAGGCTCCTTTACTACAGGTACGGGGGTAGATCCCTGCCTGCTGGCTCCACCCAGTAGGCGGAGTATAAATGTGTGTGCTCACCAAGCTGCATCCATTTCAGCAGCAGCTGTAGGAGGCAACACATCTCTGCGTAATAAAGCCTCGATTACTCTCTACTCTCGTCATAATTGATAGTGCATCACTCTCTCACAGCGGACTTAAAGAAGATTCAAATAGCTTAATGGTGAGACATTTGTCATGGTACAATAAACAGTGATATGCTTGCATTTAATTATTAGATTCCTGACCTTGAATATCTACTTGAAGTTGACACTGGGGGCCTGAAACGTTCTGTCATAATATACACCAGTATATCATGGTGCAGACACAAACTGATGGACACACAGTGGGACCAATCAACACACACAACACTGCAGCCAATCACCAGTGAGAGCACACGCACTATAAAGACAGGGGGCTTCAGAGTTCCTGCTCATTCGAGTTGCAGCTAGCTAGGAGGACAGAATTCCCAGCCTGTAACACAGACATTCACCATGTGCTGAGTGCATCGACTGGTTAGGACAAGGCAAAGGTCTTTAGTTAAAGCTAGTATCGTATTAACCCACAGTCTAAGTATGTTTAAACAGTTAATGATTCAATAAAATAGTGTTGCACTATTTCAAGTTTTGGTGACCTGCATGTGCTCCAGAATACCCAACACATCACGTTCCATTTCACCACCATATTAATCCTCAACTTAATGAATACAAAAAATTATTGGCATAACAGATGCAGGACAGGCAAAGAGGAAATGGAATCTGTTTCCTGAGGGGAGGTCAACTGAACATTATTTTCTTTCAGTGAAGGTGAGGGTGAGTGGTTAGATGTGAGCCCTAATAAGGGTGGCACGGTGGCACAGTCGTTAGTATTGCTGCCTACGGAGCTGTGGACCCGGGTTCGATCCAGCCCTGGGTCTCTGTCCATGTGGAGTTTGCACATTCTCCCTGTGTCTGCGTTGGTTTAACCGCCACAACCCAAAGATGTGCAGGGTCGGTGAATTGGCCACGCTAAATTGCCCCTTAATTGGGAAAGAAGAAACAAAGAAGTACTCTAAATTTCACACCCATGACCTTAGAAAGCATTTTACATTTTCATTCCAACATAAGAACATATTGGCCGAAATTCTCCGGCAGGTTCACTTTTTTCGCTGGCAGCGCAGACCTGCCCGTGGGTTTCCCGACGGCGTGGGGTGGCTTCAATGGGAAATACCATTGACAAGCGGCGGGAAGAGAGAATTCCACTGGCAACGAACGGTGCGTCGCCAAGAAGCACGCTGCCGGGGGGACAAAGAATCTCGCCCACATTTTTTAAAACCGCCATTATTTGTGGGGATTATTTTTAGAGGTGGTGGTAGGTTGAGGTGAAGGGGTTGGATAGGTGCTGGCTATTGTTTAGTATGTGGATATTTTCGAATCATTAACCTGTAATTGTCCAGTTCCCTTTACTGTTGCCCTGTTGTCGGTGATCACTCCATTTCTGGCACCTCTTGAAGTTGCTGCTATTCTGTGAATCTGATCAGGATGTCCACGGCCCTCCCACCATCCCTCTGAACTTTGCAATGATATTTTGCTGATCTCTGTTTGCTCAGTTGCAGTTCATTAGCTGCATTATGGCAGAACAGTTAAAATAATATTAGTGGCGCAGGGTGTTGGTTTATAAATACTCAACAGGAAATGAAAAGGCCATGGAACTTTGACCAATAAATGTTTTATTTAAGCGGCATTCAGTGGGAGACTTTTGTGACTTCAGTCCATCCTTGTAGTATTTTCATCATGTTAATATGGCTAGAGTTTCAAAGGATAACACAAAGCAAATGTCATTATATTATTATTAAGTGCAGCAAATACCTGATTAGTGACTATTAAGGTCGGAAATTAGACTGTGCAATATTATTGTACAGTTGCTTAAAACATTTGTATTAAATTCCTTTGAGGTGGAGATGCCGGCGTTGGACTGGGGTGAGCACAGTACGAAGTCTTACAACACCAGGTTAAAGTCCAACAGGTTTGTTTCGATGTCACTAGCTTTCGGAGCGCTGCTCCTTCCTCAGGTGATTCACCTGAGGAAGGAGCAGCGCTCCGAAAGCTAGTGACATCGAAACAAACCTGTTGGACTTTAACCTGGTGTTGTAAGACTTCGTATTAAATTCCTTTGTTATTGTAACCAAAGTGTTGACCAATGCCTTTGAAAGGGAAAAGCTAAAAGCTGACCCAACAGCCCAATATGAGGTCCTGTGGCCCGTTAGCAGCAGAACAATATATCGGCACAGTCTGTGATTGCAAGGCCCTCACATTCCCTTATCCCTATCAAACTAGAAGATCATCCCTGGTTTAATGTGGAGCGTAGAGGGGCATGCCAGGAATAGCATTTTAGGATGTGGCAGTGATCTATCGAAGCTATGTCATGGAAAGACCCTCATGTTACACAGCAAAAAGTTGTAGCTAGTGATAAGGAAGACAACAAACGGATCACCACAATACTCTGCTACCTTATCATGTCCTCCAGAGCAGTGGTATTCAAACTTTTTTCCGGCAACCTACTGTAATCTCATGGTTGACCCACATGACCCATGCCGCTTTTACTTATTTAATATGACTGGTGAGCCTGCTTGGTCCTTTCATTTGCCAGTATTTCCTGACATATAATACATGTGGGCTTTGCATCCTGATTTGCGTTGGACACATGCAGGGCACGCTGACCTGTTTATTGCCTCATGTGGTCATACAGTATACTGCAGAGAGAATATGTATTTCATTTACCCAGAGATAAAAAGGTCAGGGAATCTTTGCAAGAACAATTTTGGTGACCCATTTATTTTTAAACAACCCGCGACCTACTATAACCCCCACTTTGATAAACACCGCTCTTGAGAAAGTGCTCTGACTCACTGAGGCCTTCCATGTTCATGCTTCTAAACATCCAGCCAATGTCTTTCATTCCATGTGATATTGAGTAATATGGACTCTAATGGTTGTGGCCCCTGATAAAATCCCATCTGTAGCACTGAAGATCTGCATACCCGAACTAGCCACGCTCCTGCTCATTTTATTCCGGTGAAGCTATAAATGATCTTGCAAATTATATTGATCACAAGACGGCAAGTACTCCGAATAATTGCTCCCTCAAAGCATTCACAGGAGCAACTTGCTGTCCCCAAATGAAGTGTCAAAGCTTAATTCAAGGGCCGAACCAAGGTGGAAGCCCAAAAATATCTGAAAAAGCTGAAAGCAAATACATTGCCAGTCCATCACACGAACCTGCCTCCCATCCATTGACTCCATCTACACCTCCCACTGCCTGGGGGAAGCGGGCAGCATAATCAAAGACCCCTCCCACCCGGCTTATTCACTCTTTCAACTTCTTCCATTGGGCAGGAGATACAGAAGTCTGAGAACAGACACAAAAACAGCTTCTTCCCCGCTGTTACCAGACTCCTAAATGACCCTCTTATGTACTGACCTTATTAACACTACATCCTGTATGCTTCATCCGATGCCGGTGCTTATGTAGTTACATTGTATATCTTGTGTTGCCCTATTATGTATTTTCTTTTCTTCCCTTTTCTTCCCATGTACTTAATGATCTGTTGAGCTGCTCGCAGAAAAATACTTTTCGCTGTACCCCAGTACACGTGACAATAAACAAATCCAATCCAATCCAAATCCATTGTCTGAGCCTAGAGTCTGGAGAGAGACCTGCAAAGAGATTCGAATGTCACAGGCAACCATCATGACGGAGACTGAGAAAGTAGCAGTAAGTTGGAAACATGAGAGCATGTTGCCTATATTCAAAAAGGATGGCAAATCAAACTCCTTCAATTCCATGCAATACATTGAATTAATTATCGGGAGAAAATATGAGGTTTATAACGAATAATGACAGCCTAATAAACAGCAGCCAACATGGCTGCAGAGAGGGCAAATCCTGCCTGGCTAACTTCCTTGATGTCTTTCAGGCAGTAATAATCTAGGTTGACTGTGGTAATCCTATATGCTGTACACTTCAACATCCAAAAGATTCTTCATAAAGCTCCACAAAGAATATTACTTATCAAGTTCAAAGCTTTAGGAATTTAGGATAAGACGAAGACTGGCTGAAGAATTTTCTGGCTGAAGAAACTGGTCAAAGTGGGAACGCCAGGGTATAAAGTAGAAATACTTCGGGCTGTACCAGGGCTCAGTGTTGGGAGCATGACTTGTTTCCAATTTGCAATTGGGCTTGGATTTTGAAACTCAATGTAGATTGATTAAATTAGTACATTATACCAAATTAGAAGGAGTAGTGAAATCAACCAGGCAGCCCAGAAACTGGAGAATGTGTGTGTGGGCTGAACAATGTGGATAAAATTCAGTTCATGCACGGTAGCACAGTGGTTAGCATTCTTGCTTCACAGCGCCAGGGACCCGGGTTCAATTGCCGGCTTGGGTCACTGTCTGTGCGGAGTCTGCACATTCTCCCTGTGTCTGCGTGGGTTTCCTCCGGGTGCTCCGGTTTCCTCCCACAAGACCCTCATGATGTGCTTGTTGGGTGAACTGGACATTCAGAATTCTTCCTGTGTCCCCGGACAGGTGCCAGAGTGTGGCGACTAGGGGTTTTTCACAGTAACTTCATTAATGTAAATCTACTTGTGACACTAATGAAGGTATAATAATCTTTATTATTGTCATAAGTAGGCAATGTCTCGCAAGATTGCATTGGATCTCACGAGGTGTTGCGAGTCGGGTAGATCCCTGGAGCGGGGTAGATCCCAGGAGCGGGGTCTCCCAGCTTCCATTGGCCACATTTTGCCACGCTGCGCTGCCTTTAAGGCGCAACATGGCCATTCGATCG
This sequence comes from Scyliorhinus torazame, assembly GCF_047496885.1. NCBI lineage: Eukaryota > Metazoa > Chordata > Chondrichthyes > Carcharhiniformes > Scyliorhinidae > Scyliorhinus > Scyliorhinus torazame. The sequence continues at coordinate 43,412,993 of NC_092714.1, read as the reverse complement.
CGCCCTATAAATAAGACAAAAAGACACAGGTTTACACTAGGTTAGTTTAAGATTGATATTAGGAGGTGGGACTTTACGCAGTGATTGATTACCCTTTGGAATATATTTCAGAGTTTAATGGTCAGTGAGATGGGCACAGGAGAGGGCAAGAGAAAGGCAGCTAGGGACCGAGTAGTGTTCAACTAGATGTAATGATCAGAAGGTTGCTAATTTGACCATTATAAACAGATTCCATTGTATTCCCTTGATGGCAAAAATGTGCACTTTATAGAGAAAGGAAAGGATAATGAAGCTAATAAAGAGGGGAACAAAAACAACAGATGTTAGAAAGCTAAAACAATAATGGCGCCTGCTGGAAACCCTCAACAGATCAGCGAGAACAGGATCTACAGATGAACAGCATTTAAAAAGGAACAGAACAAAGAGGAGAGGGATAATACACTTGAGGAAAACAGGATAATTCAGAGTGCTTAGAGTCAAAACAGGAGATTGTTAAATGGCAGAAATGCTTACCAGGAGATAATAGGAGGAATAATGAGATAAATGAAAGAGAAAAGACTGCATATTACAGGGATGTAGCGGATGGGGTGGGAGGCTTGTATACACAGAATGTCAATGAGAAGATGATTCGTTCCATGTCCATCCATCCCACAGCCATAACTCACTGCGGGCCGGGTACATTGCGGGGTAAATTGCCTCACAATGGAACTTCCACCCCTCACTGGGGAGGAGGTCCTGCCCTCAAGAGCTGCCAGCCAGTTGGATAGGCCGGCAGCTCCAGCAGTCCCGACCATGCCACTCGCACATTATTGGGTGATGCTGGGACTGCAACCCGTCCCGAGAAGGAGCTCCAATGAATCCCGGAGTAAAGTAAACCTTAGGGATTGGGTGGGGAGGGTACTGGCAGTTGAATGGGTTGGGGGTGGAGGGGGGCAGGGAGACAGGAGGGTGGGGTGATGGGGTTTTGCAAGTAGGAAGAAAGGGTTACTATCTTATTGGTGCTGTACCTGATGTGCAAAGAGCAGCCTCCACAGTTAGTACCCCGTTTCTTCCTGCCCTTGTGTGGTGAACCACTGTATTAGGGAATGTAAGGTAAGACCTGTACTGCAGGTTCACCGGTGGCCCCTGTCGGCTGGCTCTGCCCATTAAGAACTGGATAAATATGCATGACCTCCATTGCCCTGCCATTTCGCCAGCTGCAGCAGGAGGCCACGCATCTGACTGCAATAAAGCCACAGTTGTACCCAATCTGCGTCTTGGTGCAATTGATTGCGCATTAATTTATTACAGTCAGATTTTTCCACAGAATGGATATCAGAATCAAACCCGATCACCTGCAGCTGGATCCGCACTCGCCCGACGCCAGAAAATACTTTACTCACTGGCTAGCCTGTTTTGAGGCCTACATCAACGATGCTGACCCCGCGGCAACGGGGGCTCAGAAGATAAACATCCTGTACTCCAGACTGAGCTCCAGCGTGTTCCCGTTGATCCAAGACTCCACGAATTACGCAAAAGCAATGGAACGCCTTAAAGAACACTATGCTCAGAAGGCGAACACACTCTTCGCCAGACATGTACTTGCCACCCGCTCGCAACTACCTGGTGAGTCCATCGAAGACTTCTGGCGCGCCCTAATTCCACTCGTCCGGGTCTGTGACTGTCAGGCCGTTAAACACGCGAACCTCCTCATGCGCGATGCTTTCGTGACTGTGATTGCGTTGGGCCGCATCAGAGAACGATTACTGGAAGGGGCCACGCTCGAACTGGTGGAGACGAAAACCTTGGCATTCTCCATGACGGTCGTATCCCATAATGTACAATCTTGCCCCTCCCCCCGCGCTGCCCACCCTTCTACCCCTTCCTACCCCTCCAGGACCCCGCCGATGACCTCCTCAGCTGGGGCCCTGCCTTCCCAATACGCCTGTGCCGCATGTCGATCCGCGCACCCCGCAGGTCCCCGCTGTTACTTCTGTGGTCAGCAGAAGCACCCCCGCCAAAACTGCCCGGCCCGCACAGCCGTTTGTAAATCCTGCAGTAAAAAGGGCCACTTTGCGGCTGTGTGCCAGGCCCGCGCAGTCGCTGCGATCGCGCCCGCTATCGCCCCCTCCCCCACGCCAGATGCATAATGGGAGCCGCCATCTTCTCCTTCCGGAGCCATGTGCGACCAATGGGCGCCGCCATCTTGTCCCCCTTCGGCCACCTGCACCCCATGGGCGCCGCCATCTTTTCCCGACCCCGCAATGTGCGCACCATGGGTGCCGCCATCTTGTCCCGACCCCGCAATGCACGCACCATGGGCGCCGCCATCTTGTCCCCCACAGGGTCTCCGGACATCCCAAGATCGGAACCGCACATGCTCGCCACCTGAAGCATCCGACGACTACCCGCAGCTCGCTTCGATGACGCTGGACCAATCTCGCCCACACAACCTGGCCACCGCGTCGACGAAGGTGAAAATCAACGGCCACGTGACCTCGTGCCTGCTGGACTCCGGGAGCACATAAAGCTTCGTTCACCCAGATACCTCGCGGTCCACCCCACCAATCAAAGGATCTCCCTAGCCTCCGGATCCCACTCCGTCCCGATCCGAGGCTTCTGTACAGTCACCCTCACGGTCCAGGGCGTAGAATTTAGTAACTTCCGCCTCTATGTCCTTCCTAATCTCTGCGCTACACTCCTGTTGGGCCTGGACTTCCAGTGCAATCTCCAGAGCCTCACCCTCAAATTCGGTGGGCCCTTACCCCCCTTACCGTTCGCGGCCTCGCGACCCTCAAGGTCGATCCCCCCTCCCTTTTTGGAAATCTAACTGTGGATTGCAAGCCCGTTGCCACCGGGAGCAGATGGTACAGCACCCAGGACAAGACCTTCATCAGGTCCGAAGTCCAGCGGCTGCTTAAGGAGGGTATTATCGAGGCCAGCAACAGCCCCTGGAGAGCTCAAGTGGTAATGTTTAAAACTGGGGAGAAACACAGGATGGTTGTGGACTACAGCCAGACCATCAATAGGTACATGCAGCTCGACGCGTACCCCCTCCCACGCATATCTAATATGGTCAATCAGATTGCGCAGTACCGGGTCTTCTCAGCAATTGACCTGAAATCCGCCTACCACCAGCTCCCCATCCAGAAATCGGACCGTCCATACACAGCCTTCAAGGCGGACGGTCGCCTCTACCACTTCCTTGGGGTCCCTTTCGGCGTCACAAATGGGGTCTCGGTCTTCCAAAGGGAGATGGACCGAATGGTCGACCAGTATGGTTTGAGGGCCACCTTTCCATACTGCGTTAATGTCACCATCTGCGGCCATGACCAGCAGGACCACGATGCCAACCTCGATAAATTCCTCCGCACTGCCACTCTTCTCAACCTGACCTATAACAAAGAGAAGTGTGTGTTCAGCACGACCCGGTTAGCCATTCTCGGCTATGTAGTCCAAAACGGACTTCTCGGGCCCGACCCCGACCGCATGAGCCCCCTCATGGAGCTTCCACTCTCCCACTGCCCCAACGCCCTCAAACGATGCCTGGGATCCTTTTTCTACTACGCTCAGTGGGTCCCAAACTATGCGGACAATGCCCGCCCACTCATTCAGTCCACCCAATTCCCTCTCGCGGCCGAGGCACAACATGCTTTCACCCGCATCAGAGCAGACATCGCCAAGGCCGGGATGCGCGCAGTGGACGAGTCACTGCCTTTCCAAGTAGAAAGCGATGCTTCAGATCTCGCCCTTGCCGCCACTCTAAACCAGGCAGGCAGACCCGTGGCATTCTTTTCCCGCAGCCTTCATGCCTCTGAAGTTCGACACACATCCGTCAAAAAGGAGGCCCAAGCTATCGTTGAAGCTGTGCGGCATTAGAGGCATTACCTAGCCGGCAGGAGATTCACTCTCCTCACTGACCAACGGTCGGCAGCCTTCATGTTCAACAACACACAACGGGGCAAGATCAAAAATGATAAAATCTTGCGGTGGAGAATCGAGCTCTCCACCTATAATTACGAGATCTTGTATCGCCCCGGTAAACTCAACGAGCCCCCAGACACCCTCTCCCGAGTTACATGTGCCAGCGCACAAGTGGACCAACTCCGGGCCCTACATGACAGCCTTTGTCACCCGGGGGTCACTCGATTGTACCATCTGGTCAAAGCTCGCAATCTGCCCTACTCCATCGAGGAAGTAAGGACAGTCACCAGGGACTGCCAAGTCTGTGCGGAGTGCAAGCCGCACTTCTACCGGCCGGACCGTGCACGCCTGGTGAAGGCTTCCCGGCCCTTTGAACGCCTCAGCGTGGATTTCAAAGGGCCCCTCCCCTCCACCGACCGTAACACGCACATTCTCAGTGTGGTCAATGAGTACTCCAGATTCCCCTTCGCCATCCCATGTCCCGATATGACGTCTGCCACCGTCATCAAAGCCCTCAACACCATCTTCGCTCTGTTCAGTTTCCCCGCTTACATCCACAGTGACAGTGGATCCTCATTCATGAGCGATGAGCTGCGTCAGTTCCTGCTCAGCAGGGGTATAGCCTCCAGCAGGACGACCAGCTACAACCCCCAGGGAAACAGGAAAGTAGAACGGGAGAATGGAACGGTTTGGAGGGCCGTTCAGCTGGCCCTACGGTCTAGGAACCTCCCAGCCTCTCGCTGCCAGGAGGTCCTCCCTGATGCCCTACACTCCATCCAGTCACTATTGTTCACTGTCACTAATGACACACCCCATGAATGTGTTTTTACCTTCCCCAGGAAGTCCACATCCGGGGTGTCGCTCCCGACTTGGCTCGCAGCTCCAGGGCCGGTCCTTCTCCGTAGGCACATCCGACTCCACAAGGCGGACCCCTTGGGGGACAAGGTTCACCTGCTCCATGCCAACCCTCCATATGCCTACGTTGAGTTCCCCGATGGCCGCCAAGATACTGTCTCACTCAGGGACCTTGCACTGTCAAGTTCCACCCCAACACACTCCCCCACCCATGCGCCCCCACACCCCCTCCCACCGCGCCGCGCACACTGACCCCACCAGACCAGCCACCCCACCCCCTTTCCGCTCAAGAGGACGAAGAGGACTTTGGCGCGCTCCCGGAGTTCCCCGATGAATGGCCAGCATCAGCACAACCACCACCGCCATCGGTGCCACCTCCACCACCGCCGCTCCTAACGAAGCACCAAAGCACCAGATCGGCTGAACCTTTGACGGACTCCGGACCGTCAACATGGACCTTTTCTTTTTTTTCCATCTTAACACTGGACATAATTGCACTATTTGTATCTAGTTTCCCATTACCCCCGCCGGACTCATTTTTAACAGGGAGTGAATGTGGTGAACCACAGTATTAGGGGATGTAAGGTAGGACCTGCACTACAGGTTCGCCGATGGCCCTTACCGGCTGGCTCCGCCCACTAAGAACTGTATAAATATGCATGACCTCCATTGCCCTGCCATTTCGCCAGCTGCAGCAGGAGGCCACGCATCTGACTGCAATAAAGCCACAGTTGTACCCAATCTGCGTCTTGGTGCAATTGATTGCACATCACCTTATAAAAACTTTTTTTTTTTTAAAAAGCAACCTGTCCACACCTGCCTGACTACCCACATGAACCGTATTATGAAGTGGGCAGCTTATTATCAGGATCAGCTGGCTTGCTAACAAGCTCAATTGAATCGTGAATATTTATTTAAAAATGGCAGGTGGCCTGCCGATTTATGGCTCCTGACCAACTATTGTATTTACAGGGGTGAACTGCGGGTGACCAGGAATGTGGTGAGGGTGGCATGGCAGCACAGTGGTCAGCACTGTTGCTTCACAGCGCCAGGGACCCTTGTTCGATCCCCGGCTTGGGTCACTGTGCGGAGTCTGCACGTTCTCCCTGTGTCTGCTTGGGGTTCCTCCCACAAGTCCCGAAAGAAGTGCTGTTAGGTGAATTGGACATTCTGAATTCTCCCTCAGTGTACCCGAACAGGTGCTGGAGTGTGGCGACTAGGGTACTTTCACAGTAACTTCATTGCAGTGTTAATGTAAACCTATTTAATAATAATAATCACTTATTGTCACAAGTAGGCATCAATGAAGTTACTGTGTAAAGCCCCTAGTTGCCACATTCCGGCGCCTGTTCAGGGAGACCGGTACGGGAATTGAACCGTGCTGCTGGTCTTGTTCTGCATTACAAGCCAGCTGTTTAGCCCATAGTGACAATACTAAAGATTATTATGATTGTTATTATTAGATGGGCATCCACCCTATTTTACCTGCCTCCAACTAACCCCTGCTGAAAACATCTGGAAATGTTATTTGTCCTTTGAAGCCTTGAAATGTGAAAAATAAAAAAGAAGAAACAATCAAATGAAGAAAGGTTAATTCGATTGGATGAACGTACAAGCTATCTTTTTGTGATCCAATGAAGGACTGAATAGAACATTTGGCAATGTTGCACCCAAAAGGAAGTTTTATTCTTTTGTTAACTGTAGATGAACCCCTGAGTACAGCCTTATAAAAGCATCTTGTCAAGGGTCAGACTGAAAAATGCACCATATTTATTAACATGTAGTCTCAGTGTATTTACACTAATGGACAAGATGGTATATATTAATTAGTGATTAATGCACAACAGTATTAGTCTGGGCAGGAGGGAAGAAACCTGATTGCTGATATTAATCCTAATGCCCATTAAGGATGTTTGTTCCTAATCACTTCCCACCTCTGTACTCTTCCATTTTAAACAAAAACAAGCTGCAAACAACCAGTGGCACACACACAAAACATACATACTTCTGTCAAGCTCTACATTGATGTCATAATTAATGAGAGCCAAAACTAACTGTTTTTCAATCACAAAAATAATCCCACTGGATACATAGCCCGACATAAGTCAGTTTGTCTCTAAACTACTTTAGGGGAACACAAAGTAAAAATAGGTTAATGACACTACATCGGATTTTCATCTCTTTTAGGCCAATTTTCCCAAACATAGATCTGGATAAAGAAGATCTTTGGAAGTTGCATTTTGAAAAAGCATATGGCTGGGTTTTTCTCCATCATGTTGATGCACCCTTGAGGGGAAAGAAGAGGAAAAATGAGACAAGAACTGGCATCCTTGCCCTGACCTGGATTTCCTTTTCCCTACTGCTGGCTGCCTTTCCGCTTCCCACCTCCTGCCAATGGTAGATACATAGATACGTAGAAGATAGGAGCAGGAGGAGGCCTTTTGGCCCTTCGAGCCTGCTCCGCCATTCATCATGATCATGGCTGATCATCCAACTCAATAGCCTAATCTGCTTTCTCCCCATAGCCTTTGATCCCATTCTCCCCAAGTGCTATATCCAGCCGCCTCTTGAATATATTCAAAGTTTTAGCATCAACTACTTCCTGTGGTAATGAATTCCACAGGCTCACCACTCTTTGTGTGAAGAAATGTCTCCTTATCTCTGTCCGAAATGGTTTACCCTGAATCCTCAGACTGTGACCCCTCGTTCTGGACACACCCATCATTGGTAACATCTTCCCTGCATTTATCCTGTTAGAATTTTATAAGTCTCTATGAGATCCCCCCTCATTCTTCTGAACTCCAGCGAGAACAGTCCCAACCTAATCAATCTCTCCTCATATGACAGTCCCGCCATACCTGGAATCAGTCTGGTAAACCTTCACTGCACTCCCTCAAGAGCAAGAGCATCCCTCCTCAGAGATGGAGACCAAAACTGCACACAATGCTCCACGTGTGGCCTCACCAAGGCCCTGAATAATTGCAACAACTCATCCCTGCTTCTATACTCGAAACCTCTTGCAATGAAGGCCAACATACCATTAGCCTTCTTTACCGCCTGCTGCACCTGCATGCTTACCTTCAGCGAATGGTGCACAAGGATACCCAGGTCCCGCTGCACACTCCCCTCCCCCAATTTACAACCATATTCCTGATGCCCGACTGCTACCTGTGGTAGTCGAGGTATTACGGTACCTGGTAATGCTGGAACACCATTGGTAGAAACTGTATGCTTCCTATTGGTCAAGATGTATGGTAGCTCCGCCCTGCTAGGCGGGGTATAAGAGCCCGTGCCACCCCAGCAGCCTTCATTCTGTACCTGAGCTGCTGGGGGAAACATCTAGCTTATTAAAGCCTTCAGTTGGACTACAACCTCGCTTTAGTGGTCATTGATCGTGCATCAGTTTAATAAGTTAGTTTTAAAAAGGATGGAGCTCCGAATCAAGCCGGTGTATCTGCAACTCAGCCCCCACGTGGCAAACTCAGTGGCAATCTTCAAGCACTGGCTGGTGTGCTTCAAAGGATATCTAGGGACGGCCGAAAACACACCCACGGGAGAACAGAAAATGCAAGTATTGCACTCAAGGGTGAGCCCGGAGATTTACACCCTCATCGAGGAAGCAGAAGACTTCGATGCAGCAATAGAACTGCTAAAAGGACATTATATTTGCCCGGTAAACCAGCCCGATATCTGCTAGCAATGAGGCGAAAAATCCCTGGGGAAATCGCTGGAAGAATTCTACCATGCACTCCTGGTGTTGGGGAGAAACTGCAGCTGCCCGCAAGTTTCGGCGAGCGAACACACTGAACTCTTGGTCTGGGATGCTTTCGTGGCAGGTATGCTATCCTCCCAAATCCGCCACCGATTGCTAGAAAAAGACACTCTAGGTCTCAAAGAGGCACGGGCATTGCAGGCTCCTTAGATGTGGCCTCCAGAAATGCCCGCGCTTATGTTCCCGACCGCGCGGCAGCCCCCTGGGCAGCATGGAACCCCTCCGCAGCCGATCCCGAGGAACCCCTCCGCAGCCGAACCCGAGACATCCCCCATCCCCCCACAAGCTTGTTCTGCAAGGCGGCCTGGCAACCCCGGGGGGCCCTGCTGTTACTTTTGCGGGCAGGCCAAGCACCCCCGCCAGCGCTGCCCGGCCCGCGCATCCACCTGCAAGGGATGCGGTAAAAAGGGCCATTTCGTGGTGGTATGCCAGGCCCATGCGGTTGCCACGGTCTCCGGCGGCGAATATGGACCGCCACCACAAACCTCTCCATGGTCCCCGTGCAGCCAGCGGGCACTGCCATCTTCCTGCTCCAGGTCCACGTGCGTCCCCCGGGCGCCGCAATCTTGTCCCGCGAACGCCACATTAGAGGGATGGGCGCCACCATTTTGTGCACCCCCAGTCATGTGCGACCAATGGGAGCCGCCATCTTGGATGAACCCCCAGGACCCCAGCTCGGCTGACCACACACTGCCCGAAGAGAACACTCAACTGCTGCGATTAGCCTCGGTGACTCTAGATCAGTCCCGGCCTCGAACACTCTCAACTGCTACAACGACTGTATTTATCAACGGGCACGAGATGTCCTGCCTAATCGACTCTGGAAGCACGGAGAGCTTCATACACCCCGACACGGTGAGGCGTTGTTCTCTCCTCGTCCATCCCGTTAATCAATAATATCCCTGGCCTCCGGTTCCCACTCAGTAGAGATAAAGGGGTTTTGTGTAGCAAACCTCACAGTCCAGGGAAGGGAGTTCAAACATTACCGGCTCTACGTCCTTCCCCACCTCTGCGCGGCCACACTCCTAGGTTTAGACTTCCAGTGTAACCTCCAAAGTCTAACCTTCAAATTTGGCAGCCCTATACCCCCCTCATCGTCTGCGGCCTCGCGACCCTTAAGGTTGACCCGCCTTCCCTATTTGCGAACCGTACCCCGGATTGCAAACCTGTCGCCACCAGGAGCAGATGTTACAGTGCCCAGGATCGGATCTTTATTAGGTCAGAGGTCCAAAGGCTACTGAGGGAAGGAGTCATTGAAGCTAGCAACAGTCCCTGGAGAGCTCAAGTAGTGGTGGTAAAGACCGGGGAGAAGCATAGGATGGTCATCGACTACAGTCAGACCATCAACAGGTTTACGCAGCTGGACGTGTACCCTCTCCCCCGCATATCACCCTGTACACACACGACTGCGTGGCAAAATTTGGTTCCAACTCCATCTACAAGTTTGCTGACGATACAATCATAGTGGGCCGGATCTCGAATAACAATGAGTCCGAATACAGGAGGGAGATAGAGAACATAGTGGAGTGGTGTAGCGACAACAATCTCTCCCTCGATCCCAGCAAAACTAAAGAACTGGTAATTGACTTCAGGAAGCAAAGTACTGTACACACCCCTGTCAGCATCAACGGGGCCAAGGTGGAGATGGTTAGCAGTTTCAAATTCCTAGGGGTGCACATCTCCAAAAATCTGTCCTGGTCCACCCACATCGACGCTACCACCAAGAAAGCACAACAGCGCCTATACTTCCTCAGAAAACTAAGGAAATTCGGCATGTCCACATTGACTCTTACCAACTTTTACAGATGCACCATAGAAAGCATCCTATCGGGCTGCATCACAGCCTGGTATGGCAACTGCTCGGCCCAGGACCGCAAGAAACTTCAGAGAGTCGTGAACACCGCCCAGTCCATCACACAAACCTGCCTCCCATCCATTGACTCCACCTACACCTCCCGCTGCCTGGGGAAAGCGGGCAGTATAATCAAAGATCCCTCCCACCCGGCTTACTCACTCTTCCAACTTCTTCCATTGGGCAGGAGATACAGAAGTCTGAGAACACGCACGAACAGACTCAAAAACAACTTCTTCCCCACTGTCACCAGACTCCTAAATGACCCTCTTATGGACTGACTTCATTAACACTACACCCTGTAGGCTTCATCCGATGCCAGTGCTTATGTAGTTACATTGTATATGTTGTGTTCCCCTATTATGTATTTTCTTTTCTTCCCTTTTCTTCTCATGTACTTAATGATCAGTTGAGCTGCTCGCAGAAAAATACTTTTCACTGCACCTCGGTACACGTGACAATCCAATGCAATCTCCAACCTTGTAAACAGAATCGCGCAATGCAAGGTCTTCTCCATGGTGGACCTTAAGTCCGCCTACCACCAGCTGCCCATCCACACTAGTGACCGCAAATACACTGCCTTCGAGGCAGATGGGCGGCTCTATCACTTCTTAAAGGTCCCCTTCCGTGTCACCAACGGGATCTCGGTCTTCCAGCGCGAGATGGACCGAATGGTTGACTGGTACGGTTTACGGGCAACATTCCCATATCTCGATAATGTCACCATCAGCGGCCACGACCAGCAGGACCATGACGCCAACCTCCGAAAATTCCTCCAGACCGCAAAGGTCCTTAACCGTACATACAACACGGATAAATGCGTGTTTAGCACCGACCGCCTAGCCATCCTCGGCTACGTAGTGTGAAATGGAGTTATAGGCCCCGACCCTGAACACATGCGTCCCCTTATGGAGTTCCCCCTCCCTCACTGCCCCAAGGCCCTGAGGCGCTGCCTCGCGTTTTTCAGTTACTACGCCCAGTGGGTCCCCTAATCCAATCCACAGCTTTTCCCCTGTCGATCGAGGCCCGCCAGGCCTTCAGCCGCATCAAAGCAGACATTGCAAAGGCCACGATGCACGCCAGCAACGAGTCCCTCCCCTTCCAGGTTGAGAGCGATGCGTCCGACGTAGCGCTGGCGGCCACCCTCAACCAAGCGGGCAGGCCCGTGGTCTTCTTCTCACGTACCCTCCATGCTTCCAAAATCCGCCACTCCTCAGTCGAAAAGGAGGCTCAGGCCATAGTAGAAGCTGTGCGACATTGGAGGCATTACCTGGCTGGCAGGAGATTCACTCTCCTCACTGACCAACGGTCGGTTGCTTTCATGTTCGATAATGCACAGCGGGGCAAGATAGAAAACGATAAGATCTTGCGGTGGAGGATCGAACTCTCCACCTACAACTACGAGATCTTGTATCGTCACGGGAAGCTAAACGAGCCTCCTGACGCCCTGTCCCGCGGCACATGTGCCACCGCACAAATGGACCGCCTCCGAGCCCTCCACGAGGACCTCTGCCATCCGGGGGTCACTCGTCTTTTCCACTTTATCAAGACCCGCAACCTGCCCTACTCCATCGAGGAGGTCAGGACAGCCACCAGGGACTGCCAAATCTGCGCGGAGTGCAAACCGCACTTCTACAGGCCAGAGAAAGCGCACCTGATAAAGGCTTCCTGTCCCTTTGAACGCCTCAGCATGGACTTCAAATGCCCCCGCCCCTCCACCGACCGCAACACGTACTTCCTGAACGTGATTGACGAGTACTCTCGGTTCCCATTCGCCATCCCCTGCCCCGACATGACCACAACCACCGTCATCAACGCCCCGCATAGCATCTTTGCACTGTTCGGGTTCCCCACCTACATACATAGTGATAGGGGGTCCTCCTTTATGAGCGACGAACTGCACCAATTCCTGCTCAGCAAGGGCATCGCCTCGAGCAGGACGATCAGTTACAACCCCCGGGGTAATGGACAGGTAGAGAGGGAGAACGGAACGGTCTGGAAGACCATCCTACTGGCCCTATGGTCCAGGAATCTCCCAGTCTCCTGCTGGCAGGAAGTCCTCCCGGATGCCCTCCACTCCATCCGGTCACTGCTTTGTACCACAACCAACCTGACACCTCACGAATGTCTCCTTGTCTTCCCCAGGAAGTCCTCCTCTGGGACCTCGCTCCCAACCTGGCTGGCAGCTCCCGGACCCATCCTGCTCCGAAAACACGTGCGGGCACACAAGTCGGACCCGTTGGTCGAGAGGGTCCATCTTCTCCACGCTAACCCCCTGTACGCCTAAGTGGCGTACCCCAACGGCCGACAAGATACGGTCTCCCTACGGGACCTGGCGCCCGCCGGAGCCCCACGCACACCCCAGCCACCAGTCCCACCCTCACCTCCACCAGGGCACCTTACAGGAGGATCGGTCCTTCTGCCGGCCATGTTAAGGCCCCCCCACCCACTGATGCACCCCGCAGGCACTCCCTTCCCAGGTAAACCATTTTCCCCAGCAGCGCCGTCTAGGGGTGTCGAAGCTGCCACGGAGATCGAAGCCACGCTCCTGGAGTCACAGACGCCCGAGCCTCCACTGGAGTCACCACCAAAGCTCCGACGATCACAGAGGACGACCAGGGCCCCCGATCGACTGATTGCTTCATTTTAAATTGTAAATTTAAATCATAAATTGTAAATTGTTATTTGAATTGTAAATAGTTACAAAACATTGTATGAAGGTATTACGGTACCTCTATAACTAATTCTACCACGTTGCCGTGTTTGTAGTATCAGGCCACCACCCCCGCCGGAATCTTTTTTAACAAGGGGTGAATGTGGTAATAGAGGTATTACGGTCCCTGGTAATGCTGAAACACCATTGGTAGATACTCCAAGTGCGGCCGCATCAGAGTTTTGTACAGCTGCAACATGACCTCATGGCTCCGAAACTCAATCCCTCTACCAAAAAAAGCTAACACACCGTACGCCTTCTTAACAACCCTCTCAACCTGGATGGCAACTTTCAGGGATCTATGTACATGGACACCGAGATCTCTCTGCTCATCCACACTGCCAAAAATCTTACCATTAGCCCAGTACTCTGTCTTCCTGTTATTCCTTCCAAATGAATCACCTCACACTTTTCTGCATTAAACTCCATTTGCCACCTCTCAGCCCAGCGCTGCAGCTTATCTATGTCCCTCTGTAACTTGTAACATCCTTCCGCACTGTCCACAATTTCACCGACTTTAGTGTCATCTGCAAATTTACTCACCCTTCCTTCTACGCCCTCCTCCAGGTCATTTATAAAAATGACAAACAGCAGTGGCCCCAAAACAGATCCTTGTGGTACACCACTAGTAACTGGACTCCAGTCTGAACATTTCCCATCAATCACCACCCTTTGTCTTCTTCCAGCTAGCCAATTTCTGATCCAAACTGCTAAATCACCCTGAATCCCATGCCTCTGTATTTTCTGCAGTAGCCTACCGTGGGGAACCTTATCAAACGCTTTGCTGAAATCCATATACACCACATCAACTGCTTTACCCTCATCCACCTGTTTGGTCACCTTCTCAAAGAACTCAATAAGGTTTGTGAGGCACGACCTACCCTTCACAAAACCGTGTTGACTATCTCTAATCAAATTATTCCTTTCCAGATGATTATACATCCTATCTCTTATAAACCTTTCCAAGATTTTGCCCACAACAGAAGTAAGGCTCACTGGTCTATATATAACTATATAGCTCATGGCGTGCCACAGGCTCCAGTCCTCGGTCCCCAACTATTTACAATCTACACTAATGTTAGATACAGGGACAGAAAGTACTGTAGCCAAATTTGCAGAGGACACTAAACTAGGGGGGAAAACTAGTTGCAATGAGGAAATAAGGAATTCATTTAATGGATAGGTTAAGTGAGTGGGCCAAAATGTGACAGATGGAATTTAACATGGACAAGTAAGGGGTTATCCATTTTGATTAGAAGATTAAAGAGGCAACTTATTATCTAAATGGAGAGAAACATCAAAATGTTTCAGCGCAGAGGTATCTGGGTATCTTCATGCAATTTACAGTGCAGAAGGAGGCCATTTGGCCCATTGAGTCTGCATTGGCCTTTGGAAAGAGCACCCTACTTAAGCCCACCCCTTCAGCATTTTCCCTGTAACCCAGTAACCGGACTTAACCTTTTGGACACTGTGGTATGATCAGGTATGCAGTACCCGAGAGGCTGTAGACCATTGAGTAAACCTAGGAGTTTACCATTGGCCGTTTGGTATGTAGCTCCGCCCTGACAGGCGGGATATAAGAACCGGTGCCGTCCCAGCAGCCCTCATTCTGTACCGAAGCTGCTGGGGAACAGATCTAGTCTATTAAAGCCTTCAGTTATGTTACAACCTCGTCTTTGAGTTTAATTGATCGTGCATCAATTTAATAGACTACTCTTAAGCTGAAAGAATGGATCTCCGAATCAAGCCGGAGTGTCCACAACTCAGCCCCCACGAGGAAAACTCGGCGGCGATATTTAAGCACTGGCTGGCGTATTTTAAAGGCTACCTCGAGATGGCCGGAGGCACCCCTCAGAAGAACAGAAACTGCAACTCCTGCACTCAAGGGTAAGCCCTGGAATCTTCACCCTCATCGAGGAGGTGGAGGACTATGATGCTGCGATCGAACTGTTCAAGGGACATTATATACGCCCTGTAAACCAGGTCTACACACGTCACCTGCTTGCAACTAGACGGCAAAGCCCCGGGGAATCGCTGGAGGACTTCAACCGTGTGTTACTGGTGCTGGGCAGAAACTGTGGCTGCCCGCAAGTTTCGGGCAGCGAGCACACGGAACTTCTAATCCGGGATGCCTTCGTAGCAGGTATGAGCTCCTCAGAGATCCGCCAAAGACTCTTAGAAAAGGACACCCTGGGACTTAGAGAGGCACGGGCCCTGGCAGGGTCCATGGATGTTGCCTCCAGAAACGCGCAGTCCTATGAGCCCGACTGCACGGCAGCCCCCTGGGCTGCGTGGCATCCCGCAGCAGCAGCCCCACTGACCTTCCCCGTGTCCTTGCAGGCCTGCGCTGTAAGACGGCCCGCTAACTCCGTCGGGCCACGCTGTTTCTTCTGCGGGCAGGCGAAGCATCCCCACACGCACTGCCCGGCCCACACCTCCACCTGCAAAGGGTGTGGCAAGAAGGGCCATTTTGTGGGGGTCTGCCAAGCACGAGCCGTGGCCGCGGTCTCCAGCGACTCCAGACCACCACGGCAATCTTCCCCTCGGGCGCCAGGCGGCCAGCACTCACCGCCACCCCCCTATCCTAGGGCCACGTCCAACCCACGGGCGCGACCATCTTGCCCCTCGGACACCACGTTGGACGAATGGGCGCCGCTATTTTGTCCATCCCTGCCGCCATTTTGTCCATCCCCGACCACCATGTGCGATCCATGGGAGACGCCATCTTGGATGGGGCCCCAGGTCCCCAGCACGGCCGACTACACGCTGCCCGATCACAACCCGCAACTGCTCCATCTGGCCTCGGTGACGCTGGACCAAAATCGACCTCGGACACTCACGACTGCAACGACGACGGTGTTCACCAACAGCCACGAGACGTCTTGCCTGATCGACTCTGGGAGCACGGAGAGCTTTATACACCCCGACACGGTAAGGCGCTGTTCACTTGTTACCCACCCTGTAAACCAAAGAATCTCCCTGGCCTCCGGGTCACACTCGGTGGAGATAAAGGGGTTCTGCCTAGCAGACTTCACTGTCCAAGGCAGGAAATTCAACAAGTTCTGCCTTTATGTCCTGCCGCACCTCTGCGCGGCTACAATCCTGGGGTTGGACTTTCAATGTAACTTGCAAAGCCTGACTTTTAAATTTGACGGCCCTATAGCCCCCCTTACTGTCTGCGGCCTCGCGACCCTTAAGGTCGACCCGCCTTCCCTGTTTGCGAACCTCACCCCGGATTGCAAACCCGTCGCCACCAGGAGCAGACGGTGCAGTGCCCAGGACCGGACCTTCATCAGGTCAGAGGTCCAAAGGCTACTGAGGGAAGGGGTCATTGAAGCTAGCAACAGTCCCTGGAGAGCTCAAGTAGTGGTGGTGAAGACCGGGGAGAAACATAGGATGGTCATTGACTACAGTCAGACCATCAACAGGTTCACGCAGCTGGATGCGTACCCTCTCCCCCGCATATCCGACCTGGTGAACAGGATCGCGCAATACAAGGTCTTCTCCACGGTGGATCTCAAGTCCACTTACCATCAGCTACCCCTCCATACTAGTGACCGCCAGTACACTGCCTTCAAGTACACAGCAGATGGGCGGCTCTACCAATTTTTAAGGGTTCCCTTTGGTGTCACTAATGGAGTCTCGGTCTTCCAACGCGAGATGGACCGAATGGTTGTTTGATGCGGCTTACGCGCAACGTTCTCGTATCTGGATAACATCACCATCTGCGGCCATGACCAGCAGGACCATGACACCAACCTCCGGAAATTTCTCCAGACCGCGAGAATCCTTAACTTAGTGTATAATAAGGATAAATGCGTATTTAACACTGACCGCCTAGCCATTCTCGGCTACGTAGTGCGAAATGGAGTTATAGGCCCCAACCCTGAACGCATGCGCCCCCTTATGGAGTTCCCCCTCCCTCACTGCCCCAAGGCCCTGAAGCGCTGCCTCAGGTTTTTCAGTTATTACGCACAGTGGGTCCCCAACTACGCAGACAAAGCCCGAGCCCTAATCCAGTCCACAACCTTCCCCCTGGCGATGGAGGCCCGCCAGGCCTGCTGCCGCATCAAAGCAGACATTGCAAAGGCCACGATGCACGCCATCGACGAGTCCCTCCCCTTCCAGGTCGAGAGCGATGCGTCCGACGTAGCTCTGGCCGCCACCCTCAAACAAACGGGCAGACCCGTGGCCTTCTTCTCCCGTACCCTCCATGCTTCCAAAATTCGCCACTCCTCGGTCGAAAAAGAGGCGCAAGCCATAGTAGAAGCTGTGCGACATTGGCGGCATTACCTGGCCAGCAGGAGATTCACTCTCCTCACTGACCAACGGTCGGTGGCGTTTATGTTTGATAATGCACAGCGGGGCAAGATAAAGAACGACAAGATCTTACGGTGGAGAATAGAACTCTCCACCTACAACTACGAGATCTTGTACCGTCCTGGGAAGCTAAACGAGCCTTCCGCTGCCCTGTCCCGTGGCACGTGTGCCACCGCACAAGTGGACTGCCTCCGAGCCCTCCACGAGGACCTCTGCCACCCAGGGGTCACTCGTTTTTTCCACTTCATTAAGACCCGGAACCTGCCCTACTCCATCGAGGAGATCAGGACAGTCACCAGGAACTGCCAAGTTTGCGCGGAGTGCAAACCGCACTTCTACCGGCCAGAGAGGGCGCACCAGATAAAGGCTTCCCGTCCCTTTGAATGCCTCAGCATGGACTTCAAAGGCCCCCTCCCCTCCACCGACCGTAACACATATTTCCTGAACGTGATTGACGGGTACTCCCGGTTCCCTTTCACTATCCCCTGCCCCGACATGACCGCAAACACTGTCAACAAGGCCCTCCAGGGTATCTTTACACTGTTCGGGTTCCCCGCGTACATACACAGTCATAGGGGGTCCTCCTTTATGAGCGTCGAACTGCGTCAATTCCTGCTCAGCAAGGGCATCGCCTCAAGCAGGACGACCAGTTACAACCCCCGGGGAAACGGGCAGGTTGAGAGGGAGAACGGAACGGTCTGGAAGATCGCTATACTGGCACTATGGTCCAGGACTCTCCCTGTCTCCTGCTGGCAGGAAGTCCTCCCGGAGGCCCTCCACGCCATCCGGTGGCTGCTTTGTACAACTACCAATCAGACACCTCACGAACGTCTTCTTGTCTTCCCCAGGAAGTCTTCCTCCGGGACCTCGCTCCCAACCTGGCTAGCGACACCCAGACCCATCCTGCTTCGGAAGCACGTGCGGGCGCACAAGTCGGACCCGTTGGTCGAGAGGGTCCGCCTGCTGCACGCTAACCCCCAGTACGCCTACGTGGCGTTCCCTGACGGCCGTCAAGATACAGTCTCCCTCCGGGACCTGGCGCCCGCCGGAACCCCACGCGCACACGAACCATGACCCCCACCACCTCCACCTCCCCCCCCCCCCCCCCCCCCCCCCACAGCACCTCACTGGAGGGTCGGTCCTCCCGCCACTCCTACCTAGGCCATCCCACCCACCGACGCCCCCTACAGGCGTGTTACCTCTCGTGTCAACCATTTGCCCCACCAGCGCCGTCTACGGGTGACGAAGCTGCCATGGACGACGAAGCCACGCCTCCGGAGTCGCAGACACCCGGACCCCCACCAGAATCACCACCAAGGCTCAGACGATCCAGGAGGACGACCAGGCCACCCGACCGACTGATTGCTTCACTGTAACTGTAACTGTAAATGAACACTGACTGTGTATATCTTCCACGCTTGTAAATATTCTCGACAACTCTGTAAGGAGGTATCACGGTACCTTCATATCTGATCATACCATGTTAGATGCAATTGTTACCACTGGCCACCACCCCCGCCGGACTCTTTTTTAACAGGGGGTGAATGTGGTATTATCAGGTATTGCAGTACCCGAGAGGCTGTGGACCATTGGGTAAACCTAGGAGTTTACCATTGGCTGTTTGGTATGTAGCTCTGCCCTGACAGGTGGGGTATAAGAACTGGTGCCGTCCCAGCAGCCCTCATTCTGTACCGAAGCTGCTGGGGAACAGATCTAATCTATTAAAGCCTTCAGTTGTGTTACAACCTCGTCTTTGAGTTTAATTGATAGTGCATCAGACACTAAGCGGCAATTTAGCATGGCCTATCCACCTAACCTGCACATCTTTGGCTGCTGGCACGGGGGTTAGCACTGCTGCCTCACATTGACTGGGATTCAATTCCAGCCTCGGGTGACTGTCTGTGTGGAGTTTACACTTTCTCGCAGTGAAACCCATGTCAGCATGGGTTTCCTCCGGATGCTCCGGTTTCCTCCCACAATACAGTCCAAAAATGTGCAGGTTAGGTGGATTGGCCATGCTAAATTACCCCCCGGTATCCAAAGATATGCAGGTTTGGTGGGGTTACAGGGATATGGCGGGGGAGTAGGCCTAGGTAGGGTGCTCTTCATCCGGTCAGTGCAGACTTGATGGGCCGAATGGCATCCTTCTGCATTGTAGGGGTTCTTTGGATTCTTCTTCTATAGGTGCAGCAGGTAATAAGAAAGGCAAATGGAATGTTGACACTCATTGCTAATGGAGTAGAATATAATACTGGGAGATGCTGCTGCAATTGTTGGTGAGACAACGTCTGGCGTACTGAGCAGTTTTGGTCCCCTGACTTGAGGAAGGATGTAAATGCATGAGAGGCAGCTCAGAGAAGGTCCATTGGATTGTTTCCAGGGATGAAGGAGTTGTTTTATGTGAAGTTTAGGTTCATACACACCGGAGTTTAGAAGAATGAGAGGAGATCTAATTGCGGTACAGAAGATGCCGAAAGGGATTGACAGGGTAAACGTAGAGCGGATGTTTCCTGGTGTTGGCCATTCTAAAATGAGAGGCCATAGTTTTAGGCTATGGGGTGGCAGATTTTAAACCAATATGAGGAGTAGTCGCTGTGGAATTCTCTACCCCAGAGTTCAGTGGACTCCGGAACACTAAACAGGTTTAAGCAGGAGATAGATAGATTTTTAATTAGTAGCGGGATGAAAGCTTATGGGGAAGGGGCAGGAAGGTGGAGATGAGGCTAAGATGAGATCAGTCATGATCGTATTGAATAGCAGAACGGGCTTGAGGGGCTGAATACCCACTCCTGCTCCTAGTTTTTATGCATATACTTTGTTTCCATGGGCTGACTGCCCTAATCCCTGATTTAATGCTCTCCAGCCACCAGCCGTACCATGGGGAAGGTCATCCAATTCCACCAACAATATCTGTTTCAGCTCTGATTGTTGCAATGAGCTTTTTGGATTGTGTTCTCAGTTTTCATCAGAGTTTTTCCCCCTCCCAATAGGAAATAAAAACAGTAAAAACTGGGAAATAAAGGGTGCGATCTAACGGGAAAAGCACTAAGTGTGATAGCGAGCAAAGCTTGCCGAGTGCTTCCTGGTGGCTGGCCCGGCAAGATTGCAACTGTATCTAAAGTCAATTGGGGCCGGCAATGATGCCCTTCCGGCTTCATGCGGAAATGGCTGTACCGCCAGTTGATTCGCCTGGACCAGACACTGAGGATCATGTAGCAGACGTAAATGGATATTGCCGAGGCACTGCAGGGCATGTCACAGAGGAGCATCACTGAAGGTGTCGGCACCATGGTACCGACAATGGGGAACCGCCAGGGCTGGCAGAGCCATATGATGCAGGTGCCTCTGGAGCTCACTCCAGCTGCCCCTCCATCCTAGAGGTGACCCCCATGGCCCTACGGGCACTGTTTGGGAGGAAGGAGCGCCGGAGGCCTGCCTGGTGCCTTCCAACAGGGAGACAATGGCGGTCTCCAGCTCTTCTGAATCCTCCCATCCTGATAACGGCACGTCGCGAGATCAGCGGGTGGAACAGGATGGCACGGCGAGGCAAGTGCCACTGGCAAGTTGGCTGGGGCCCTCCATCTCCAAAAGATGCATGCTAGGGGCACCAAAGGCCACAGGGCGCGGAAAGCAGCAGGCTGCCTCCACTTCTGATGCACATCCTGGGGACACACTTAGACGTTGTGGCAGAGCACAGAGGGCTAAGCAGTTAGAGGGTCACTGAGAGGGCACTGGAGGCGTGAGGAAGTGGCGCCATCGGTAGCTAGGGACAGTTAGGGTCACGATGGTACACCTTTAAAACACGTTACATCTAAGACATGTGAAGCCTCTGTCATATTATTCCACACTTTGGGCCAGCTTGTTGCCCTCCACTCTTCCCGGCGCTAGCCCCTCAGCTACAGTGGTCCTAGAACTGGGGACCTCGGAGGCACACAGCGTGCAGGTGATGGGTGTGAGCGCACTGTCAGCAGAAATCAGGAGTCAGACTATGGCACAGATTGAGGAGCACCAGACCTCAGCTCGCAGAGGTTTCTCATCACCTGCCTGTCTTGTACATTGACCCGCTGACAGTGCTGACACAGGTCTATCACCCTGGAATGATGCTGCACAGACCCTGGGATGGTGGAAGAGGGTGGTCAGAAGTGGGCGGGTAGAGGAACAGAGGGGGGAGTGGTTGAAATGACGCACAAAGTCCCGTTCAATGAGAAGCAGGCAAGGATGATGGCCTCCCTAGTTCTCCATGCATGCTGGACCCTCGCCATCGCCTGTCCTCCATCCTCCAGCTGTTCCCACAGGGTTCAGGTGCCAAATACCCCTTGTCTTCACACACTCACCCTCTGGTCACGTGGATGTCTCCAGTTCTGAGGCCCCACTCTTGGGTGTTTGATTGTTGGTTGCTGCCTCCAGTGTTCAGGCAGAGTGTCCAGACTTCACGGTCTGATTGGGATGCGAGACAATAACACTCGCCTGCGTCATGGCACGCCTACCCACGGGAATCCACTTGAGAGCTGTGAAGTGTTCATAAAACTAATAACCCCCTATTAACGATAGCCTTCAGCCTTACATCCAGAGGCCACCAGGGCCAGAGGAGTTAAAGTGACCTTCACCATATTACCACGGGCAGGGGTCTGTCCTGGGGGTGTTCAGTGGGACGGACAGACAGCAGCTGAAGTTATGGGTATACACAATTCGGTGGGTGGCCTGTTGGACTTGCAGGTGCTGAGCCCCTCGCATCTCCCCCCTGCGCGCCCCCCCCCCCCCCCAGCTCAGGGGCGACCCCTCCACCATTGGCGTCCACATCCCCCAACCAGGCCCACCCCGGGCACTGGGGCAGCAGCTCCAGAGTCCCCTGGCCGCTTGCCCAATTTCAGAGATGGCTACTCACCTCCTCTGAACTGCCCAGCAGCCATTGCGCTTGCCTCACGCTTTTAAATAGGTGTGTTAAAGGGTGACCATTTGCCCGCTTGCTAGGGAGCCAGTTAGATCACGGGGCCATTAGATAGGAGGTCTGTCCCGTTAACCATATGGAGATCGACCTCATTTGGTGTTAATTGGTTTCTTGTCATGTCTCTGCGGGATCCGGGAACTGCCAACAGGAGCGGGCCGGTTAGATCAGAAACCGATCGGCGCCTGGCGCAGATCCCTATTTCAGCCTCTCACACAATCTAACCGGCTTGTACGGATTGCACCGAAGGAAACTGTCCAAACTAGGGTTTCATTTTAATTTATCCAAAACCAGTTTGGTCCGTACTTTTATTTCCCAGTTTGTATTGTTTCTTTATTCCAGGCTCATCTTTGTTGCGTCATTAGATGGTAACGTGTCTTTGAAGACAATTTACCAGCTGATTAATGCTTTTAAAATTTAGAGTACCCAATTCTTTTTATTCCATTTAAGGGGCAATTTAGCGTGGTCAATTCACCTACCCTGCACATCTTTGGGTAGTGGGGGTAAGACCCACACAGACACGGGGAGAATAACAATATAATAATCGCTTATTTTCACAAGTAGGCTTCAATGAAGTTACTGTGAAAAGCCCCTAGTCGCCATATTCTGGCACCTGTTCGGGGAGGCAGGTACGGGAATTGAACCCGCGCTGCTGCCTTGTTCTGCATTACAAGCCAGCTATTTAGCTCACTGTGCTAAACCAACCCATATGTGCAAACAGGGACAGTGACCCGGGGCTGGGTATCGAACCCGGGTCCTCGGTGCCGTGAGACAGCAGTGCTAACCACGGCACCACTCCTTTACTAGCTGATTAAAATAGAAAGTGTAGATTCATCAGAATTTCTAAGACTTCACGATTCAACTGCTGATGAACCTATTGATATTTCTCGGACTTGGTCATTTGTGATTTTCTTTTCAGTAGGTAATAACATTCAATAGGCCAAATTATTGAAAAAAATAGATTCAGAGTCTGTTTCTCATCATGATTTATGATCGATTAACAATTTTTGAATGTGCGAGTTGTGGGGGCATATTAGAAGTAATAAAAAATTGTAACCAATCACAGTGCACTGTTGGCTCTCTCCTGTAGTTGATGAACTACTTATAAAATACCCCAGATTTTGTCATCCAACAATGCTTGTCGCAAAAGGTTCACCAAAGATTTACACATACGGTGCTGCGTGTGCACAGCTTAAAGTGGCAGGTCAGTCTTTCCTGCTACACAAGAGTAATAGGGTACTAAAAACTAATTACCTGGGCAATTTTAGAACACCCTTTATATAAGGGGGCAGGACGATAGTCGAGAATCTTCTTTCAATTCGCAGCCAGTTTTCCACAGTTCCCTCTCTCCCACGTTTGACATGGTCCACCTTAACTCTATACTGTACTCCTTGACAGAACATCGGTGTTTTCGGTTGCTCCTGCTATTTTGCTCAGATTGCTGTCTACCTTTTGCATTATCATTTGAAACAATACTGCTTGGTGTCTTGAGTTTAACATAGAATACATGAAATGAAAATGAAAATCACTTATTGTCACAAGTAGGCTTCAAATGAAGTTATTGTGAAAAGCCCCTAGTCGCCACATTCTGGCGCCTGTTCAGGAAGGCTGGTACGGGAATTGTGTAAGTACCGGCTATGAAACCAGTTCACTGTCACAAAGCCACTGCCTCTTAGAATAAGATTTAAAACCTGAAATAAATAAGATCAGTTGATTCAATAAAATTAATGTGGCACAAACTTTTGGATTAAAAAATAGCAGTGAAAATAGGAACATAACAAAAATAGGTGTAAAAGTATACCATTTGACGTTTTGGGCCTATTTGACCATTTAATAAGATCATAAGAATAGACATTATTCACAACCAAGGAGGAATAGGCCACTCAGCCCTCGAGTCTGCTCTGCCATTTAATAAGTCTTCACTGTAGAGGATACAAAGAACATCCCAGAAGCAGCTATAAACCAGAAAATGAAAGGGAAGGCTGAGCTCAGGAAAGTTACAGCCACCAGAGAAGTGATATCTTAGTAAATTGTCGGAGCTGCCAGCTGACAAGAGCCCAGGTCCCGATGGAATGTACCCTAGGGTTTTTGAAAGAAGTGTCTAGTGAGATAGTTTTGTTTTGTTTTTTAATTTTTTTAATTCTCCTCCTTTTTCACATTTTCTCCCACATTTACACCCATCAACAATAAACAATAATCAGCAAGATATGTCAATCCCCATAAT
This sequence comes from Scyliorhinus torazame, assembly GCF_047496885.1. Taxonomy (NCBI): domain Eukaryota; kingdom Metazoa; phylum Chordata; class Chondrichthyes; order Carcharhiniformes; family Scyliorhinidae; genus Scyliorhinus; species Scyliorhinus torazame. The sequence continues at coordinate 43,388,409 of NC_092714.1, read as the reverse complement.
AACAACAATCCCATTCGCCCACCAACCCCCAAACCTCAACCCGCATGTTTACATAAACAAATGGCAAAAAGGAATCAGGGATTACCCGTAGTCACCCTTAATCTACACAGCTCCCCACCCCCCCCCCACCCACCCCCCCCAACCAATGCCGTCCAGCCTCTGAGAGAGTACCGTACATGATACCCCATAGTTGTACCCCCCGCCCCCCCCCGCCCCCCCCAAGTCTCCAGCTCCTCCCGTCCACTGCCTCTTGTAAAACTCCTCCTCCCAACCTCGGTTCCTTCCCCCCAACTTTCCACCCCGGCTAGACCACTCGGACCCTGTTCTGCCAGGCTCCGATGGCCGCAGCCCCTCCCCCACCTCACTCCCTTTCACTGGCCGACTTAAACCGGCCAGCATGGAGGCCCCCGCCCGGGTCCCTTTCCCCCTTGCCCGGCCCTAGGAAAGCCCAAAAATCCCCTTTTAGCACACAAACCCCGCATATCCACCTACACCCCAAAGAGCTCTCATTTCGAGTGAAAGTCCCGTCCCTTCCCTTGTCCAAATATATACAACATTAGCTCCTTTAGCCTCTACACCCGCGCGCAGTGATACAAAAAAGAAGAAAATACAGTCATGAGGTTACATCGGCACATGGCCATTTCTCAATTTGTCAGTTCTGCCACAGTCCTTCTGCCTTCGCAAACTCCTCCGCTGCTTCCGCCGTTCCAAAATAAAAGTCCCTGAGCTTCTACGTCACCCTCAGCTTCGCTGGATATACAATGCCGCACTGCACCTTGCTAATGTACAGTGCCCTCTTCACCCGGTTGAAGGCAGCCCTCCTCCTTGCCAGCTCCACCTTAAAGTCCTGGTATACACGTATACCAGCTCCAGCCCACTGCACCACCCGCTTCTGCTTGGCCCAGCTCAGGACCTTCTCCTTCACACTGTACCTGCGGAAGCACAGAGTCACTGCCCTTGGCGGCTCACTCGCCTTTGGCACAGGCCTCCACGACCGATGAGCCCGATCCAGTTCATATCGGGAGGGATCCTCCCCCTCCCCCAATAGTTTTGCCAGTATCGCGGCAAAATACTCAGTCGGCTTCGGTCCTTCAACTCCTTCAGGCAGCCCCACAATCCTCAAATTCTGTCGCCTGGATCTGTTTTCCAGGTCTTCCATTTTTCCTCGCAGATCCTTGTTAGTGTCCATCACCTTCCGCATCTCCTACCCCATCGAGGCAAGTTGATCACCGTGCTGCAATAATGTCTCCTCCACTTCCTTCAGCGCCTCCCCTTGCTCTCACACCTCCGCCACTGCGCTCGCCACCGCCGTCATCACCGGGGAAACCGCCTACTCCACCAGCGCACTCAAAACCTCCCTCATCTCCTTCCTCACCGTCTCCATGCATTTCGCAATCTGTGCCAACTGCTTTTAGAATTCCGCAGCCATCACCTTAGTTATTTCTTCAGCCGTAAGCACTGCGGCCTCCCCTGGTGCTCCAGCCTCCATTTTCTTTGCTGACCCCGCGGTGACCTTTCCACTCCCCAACGGACTTTCAGCCGCTTTTTTCACGGCCGTTTTTTTGCTGATTTTTGACATCCTTCTTCTCTGTGCGCTGTCTCCCGACTTTTACTGCTGTCGCTGGCCCTAGGACCGGGCGTTACTCCCCGACAATGCCGTTCCCGAACGGGAGCCCTCCAACGCGTGGCTGCCTCCCGCCCGCCGTCACCGGAAGTCTCTAGTGAGATAGTTAATGCAGTTTTAATTTTCCCAAATACCCGAGAGTCGGGGAAGGTCTAAAGGAATAACTCCTTTATTCAAAAAGGGAGAAAGACAAAAGGCGTTAAACTACAGACCAGTTAGCTTAACATCTATCATATGGAAAATGTTAGAAGCTATTATTAAAGAATTTATGGCAGTGCACTTGGTTAAGCTCAAGGTAATCAGGCAGAGTCAACATGGTTTTGTGAAAGGAAAACCGTTTAGCCAACTTATTGAAGTTCTTTGAGGAAGTAACGTGCTATGCATAAAGGAAACTGGGGGATAATCGATCAGTGGCTGATCTTTTACTTCAATGCCCACATATCTCTTAACTCCATTAGCTTGCAAAATAATTAAACAAGAATGTTCTAAAAATCTTAAATGTACAGTTATGTATTAATTAAGCACTTGCCAATGGTAATAATTTTATTTGAGACAAATATAAATATCTATTTTCAATACTGAGAATGTGCCACAATCACACAATTAATGACATTAAAGCTTAAGTTCAAAATCAATACTCACCAGGCATTTTAAGTTGCAGCAGTATTTACACTCTCATATACTTATAATTTATTTTATTATTCAAGAATAATTTACCTCATGGGAATTGTATTTCCATTTCTTCATCAGGATATGGAGAGAAATAGGGTGGATGTGTCTTAAGCTAACTACAGCCACATTTCCAGAGATGGAATCTTCAAAGCAGTTGTAAATACATGCAAATGGCCCACAGTCTTTGTAGCAAAACATTACACCTTTATACACACGTCTTCTTCTTTTCAGAAATGATCAAATAAAGAAAGATGTGAGGCATTATTAATAATATTTTTGCCAACATATTATACAACATTTTTTGTAAAATATCAAACACTGATCATTAAGTGGTCTTATGATTACATCAGTTATATATTATACCCACGGGAATTGTGCCACTGAAGAGTTTTTGTTTTCGGTGCAACAGGAAGGGTCACATCCAGGCATGTTGCCGTGCCTGCTGGAACGTCCCAATTTTAAAAGAAAACAGCAAACCACTGCACCAGTGCACAAAGTGGAGAAGAATTCAGATAAGGGGCGAAATTCTCCGGTATCGGCGCGATGTCCGCCGACCGGCGGCAAAAACGGCGCAAATCAGTCGGGCATCGCGCTGCCCCAATCCTCCGCATCTTTGGGGGCCGAGCCCCAACCTTGAGGGGCTAGGCCCGCGCCGGACTAATTTCCGCCCCACCAGCTGGCGGGAAAGACCTTTGGTGCCCCGCCAGCTGGCGCGGAAATGACATCTCCGGGCGGCGCATGTGCGGGAGCGGTAGCGGCCGCTCACGGCATCCCCGCGCATGCGCTGTGGAGGGAGTCTCTTCCGCCTCCGCCATGGTGGAGACCGTGGCGAAGGCAGAAGGAAAAGAGTGCCCCCACGGCACAGGCCCACCCGCGGATCGGTGGGCCCTGATCGCGGGCCAGGCCACCGCGGGGGCACCCCCCGGGGCCAGATCGCCCTGCGCCCCCCCCCAGGACCCCGGAGCCCGCCCGCGCCGCCTTGTCCCGCTGGTAAGGTAGGTGGTTCAATGCATGCCGGCGGGACAGGCATCCTAGCAGCGGGACTTCGGCCCATTCGGGCCGGAGAATCGCGGGGTGGGGGGGGGGGGCCACCAACCGGCGCGCCGCAATTCCCGCCCCCCCCGAATCTCCGGTGCCGGAGAATTCGGCAACCGTCGGGGGCGGGATTCACACCAGCCCCCGGCGATTCTCCGACCCGGCGGGGGGATCGGAGAATCTCTCCCAAGGTGTCTCAGGCATACACATTAATCGTGGTGGGACGAAGCCAAACAGCCCCAATTAAGAAACTCCTCACAGAAAACAGAAGACCTCATAAGATGAAGGTCAACACTGAGGCATCGGCTACAGTTGTGGGTGAACAAGCATTTAAATATCTTTGAGGTGGTGTTCAGTCTTTTGACTTGAGTGAGACACCAGCCAAGTTGGTGACATCTATTGGGGGGGGGGGGGGGGGGCAGGGGGAACAGACCCTAAAAATATTGGAACAGTGACTCCAATGTCATATCAGTAACAAGATGCCCAGTTACTTACGATTATTGTCGAGGGACATCGACCAAGCCTGATGGGGAGAGATTGGTTGCGCCAAATAAAGTTGAACTCGTTGGAAACTTTTAAAATCTCAGACAGAGTTTCAGAAAATCTTCAACAGATACAAAGACATGTTCCAGAATGAACAAATTGGTTAAATAGAAGAGAGCAATGCCCAAGATTTATGTCAACCCAGACTCAACACCCAAGTTTTTTAGAGCAAGGCCGATTCCTTAAGCCTCGCACCGTAAGTGTAAGTCATACTTAATCACTTGGGAGAACTGGGAATCATCACACCCCTGTAGTTTTCAGAGTGGACAGCCCCCATCATTCCTGTGTTAAAGTTGGACTGCTCCATTTGAATATGCGGGGACTACAAGCTTACAATAAATCAGGCAGCCCTAGGGCAGCACGGTGGCACAGTGGTTAGCACTGCTGCCTCATGACACCAAGGTTCCTGGTTTGATCCCAGCTCTGGGTAACTGTCCATGTGGAGTTTGCACATTCTCCCAGTGTTTGCGTGGGTTTCGCCCCCCAACCAAAGATGTGCAGGGTAGGTGGACTGGCCACGCTAAATTGCTCCTTAATTGGAAAAAATGAATTGGGTACTCTAACTTTATAAAATAAATAAATAAATCAGGCAGCCCAAGTGAGAGCCATAAGCGAGGTCCCAGCACCTCAGAATATAGCAGGATTAAAGTCCTGTTGCCGATGGTAACCTATTATAGTCGTTTTATTCCCAATCTCGCAATGATATTGGTGCCATTGCATATGCTCTTCAGGAAACACCAGCGTTGTCATTGGACGGAACCACAGGAGCAGGTCTTATAATCTTCGAACCTACTGACTCACTTTGACCTGAGAAAACACGTCATTCCGATCTGCAATGCTTTGCCGAATGGGATAGGGGTAGTTCTGTCCTATATACCACACTGGTTACTGCCTGCCAATTTGAAAAAGACCTGTTAATTCCTACTCTTTGTTTCCTTTCTGCCAACCAGTTTTCTGTCCATCTCAACTTCCCCCAATCCCATGCACTTTAATCTTGCATGATTATTTTTTTTATGCGGGACTTTGTCAAACACTTTCTGAAATATATCACATCGACTTGCTCCCCCTTGTCAACTCTACTAGTTACATCTTCAAAGAATTCTAATAGATTTGTAAAGCATGATTTCCCCTTCATAAATCCATGTTGACTCTGTCCGATCCTGCCACTGTTTTTTAAATGCTCCGCTATAAAGTCCTTGATAATGGATTTAAGAATTTTTTTCCCACTACCGATGTTAGAAACACTTCTTGAAAAGGGGACAGATATTTCCAAGTAGTTGACCTGGTTCTTGTCAGAAACTTTGCCTCTGGCCCACTTTTGTTACCAGGCCAGATCGTGTCCATGTCTGGGCCAGTTTCATATGTAGTGGACATGGGGAACACTTAGGCCACGTGAGAAGCCAGTGGACCGCAACCCCAATCCAGGAACAGTTGGAGCAGGAAGGCAGCATCCGTGCTCCTGTGGTACAGCTGGAACAAAAGGAATCCAGAACTCTGGAGGAGGCCCCATCGTTGATCCAAGAACAAGCTACAAGAAAGGAATATTTGCAGGGTTTGTGGACCCTCAGGAACATTCTGCGAATGTTACCTCTGAGCTGGAGGAATCAGTTGGGGGATTACGTCCTTGAGACCCAGGAAATCTCCTGATCAATGATCGCTCTTATGAACTATCTTCCTTTGTATACCTCAGTCTTATAGTGTATAGAATTATTGTATATAGGCTGTTTGTACATATGCTATTGAGAGACTTAAGGGGGGGGGGTACATAGTAGCGCAGCCCCTTCAAGGGCTGTACCCTCATGGGTCTATGTGACTGACTCAATCAATAAGAGATCACCGAGTGTCCCAGGGAGCGGGGCTCCAGTCAGAGTGAACCCGGGAGCCAGAGTGTTAACACCGAAATTAGGGGCTCTGCCTGTACATAAGTTACCCTTGTTAGTTGCCAATAAACACTCAATTCTTCAATACTACCATCCACTTGGTATTGCCTCGAGCCACCGCTACATCCAAAAAAGGCAAACAATTCACTGGGTCTGAAAATATTTGCTAACGAGACAGTTTGTTTTTATGTGTATAAATTATGTGCCATAAATTTTATAAATGTCTCATTACTGCAAAGGAATGGAATTGAAAAATACACAATACTGGTTTAGTTGAAATTCAGTTCCTACGAACATACAAATTAGGAGCAGGGTTAGGGCACTCGGCTCCTTGAGCCCGCTTCACCATTCAATAAGATCATGGCTGATTTGCTGAAAACCTCAACTCCACATTCCTGCCTACCCCCGATAACCTTTCACCCCCGTGTTTACCAAGTTCCCCATTTAACATCTTGTGATGCAGCCTTATTTTCAAACATGTCCTTCAGGTTTTTGATCTTCACGCAGCAACCTCCGCAGGTTAGATCACTAAGCAGTGATGAGGCTATCTATCCTCTGTAACTATACCGAAAATGCATTGAGTGGCTGAAATATGACAAAGTCTAAATGCGTTTTTTTCACACATAGGGTGGCATGATGGCGTAGTGGTTAGCACTGCTGCGACACAGTGCCAGGGACCCTGGTTCGATTCTGACCTTGAGTGACTGTCTGTGTGGATTTTGCACATTCTCCCCGTGTCTGTGTGGGTTTCATCCCCACTGTCCAAAGATGAGCAGGATAGGTGGACTGGCCATGTTCTATTGTCTCTTAATGTCCAAAATGTTAGATGGGGTTACGGGGATGGGGGGTGGGGTTCGAGGATGTGGCGTACTCTTTCGGAGGGTGGATGCAGATTCGTTGGACCAAATGGCCTCTTTCTGCACCACAGGAATTCTACGATAAGAGCAAGTCACGAGGTGCAAGCTTAGAATCTCATCCTTGCTCAGTATTGCCTGCTTGGGCAAAGGGCATTTAAAATAAACTTATGTAGGACAAGTACACATTATTCACTGTACTTTACCTGACAGTAAATGGCTGATAGCTAAATGCAAGCAATTTATTGTCCTCGTGCCCATAATAACATTCCACGTTAAACATATAATCATCACATATAATAATACAATTCCCCAAATTATTTTTTATTGAGAAGCATGTCTAACAACGTTAGTCATCAGTCATCTTTGGTACACTAACAACTTATTTTAAGTGATTTTAATTTGTTTAATGGGCTTTTAACTAGATTTGTTTCTAGCCTGAATGATCAGTTGCCAAAGTACAAATTGGTTATTATCTTTTGAAACAATTGATTAAAATTTTGATGCAAACATAATACTTCCTGACAAATTAGTTATGCATTGATCAGGATTTCCATTTAGTTCAGCATCATGCATCACAAAATGTATCATACCTCAAATTCATCTCAATTACCTCTTAATCCAAACAGAATTAGGATGTTCAGGTGAGTAGTTTTATCAATGATCCTAATCCAGTCTCCATTCAGTCACAATAAACCTACAAGTGCTTTTTGGGGAGTTGGATGGACGGATGATTTGTGATGTGGAGCAACAGCAAGGGTTCAATTCTTGCACTGGCGGAGGTCATCCCTGAAGGCCCCGCCTTCTCCTACCTGTCCTGCGGTTTGGTAATCATCTGGTTAAATCACCAGTCAGCTGTTTCTCAAAAGGGAAGAGCAGCCTATGGTCCTTGGGGACTATGGCAGCTTTTGCTTTTCCATATTCTTTTATTTTGAGCGGGATTTACCGGTCAATCCACCGCGTGTTTTTTTGGTGGCGGAGGCAGCCCACCGGTGGGATTTACCGCCCCTGCCGCTGTCAATGGAATTTCCGGGTGACTGCACCCCTCGTCACCAGGTAACTCATGCGTGGGACCGGAATATCCCACTGGCATTAACAGCCGGGAGATCGTGCCCTTTATATCAGTGTTTTGTTTTTCTTTCTCCCATTTGGCAGATCAGGCAATGCTCACCCGGGTTGTGTCATGAAAGGTAGTCTATTATTGGATAATAATCTTAAAACAATTCCTTTCCTTTCTAACTCAAGGTGTCCTGTTTTCTGAGAGCTGGAAGTAATTCAAAAGCTGCTCAAACTAAAATGCAGATTATAAGGCATATCATCATAATAAAAGAAAGAAAATTAACTGCCCCACCAGTAAAATGCAGATATCCACAATGCCAGAAGAACAGTAAGGGCATGATGGTCAAGGATGAGAGAATGCACATCAAAATGTTCCTCCAGCTGCCTCACGGTGCCGAGTACTCGGTTTCGATCCTGGCCCCAGGTCACCATCCATTCCCCCGCTGTTTGCGTGGGTCTCACCCCCACAACCCAAATATGTGCAGGGTAGGTGGATTGGCCACACTAAATTGGCCCTTAATTGGGCAAAAACATAATTGGGCACTTTAAATTTATTTTTAAGATGTTCCTCCAGTGCTTCATCTCAAACTAGTTAACAATCAATTTTTGTAGAGCTTTACTGAGGATTGAGTGAGGTGCAGATCTAGAGAACAAACCAACAGAAGAAAAATAAAACTCTGAGACAATGTAAGGGGATGTGGAAACAAAGTACGTAATTGTGAGGAAAAAGCAAAATAAGTTTCAGTGTCACAACAAATGGTGCATTTACTCACGGCGATATCAACAAAGTCGGAAAATAAATTTGCGTTAGCCTGTCTTGTTTGCTTTATTTATAAAGGATCTTCAGCAGAATTTCCATTTGGTAACTTTGTTTATATATCTGGTATATTAACAGCTACAGACCATGCAATAGAACCTCAGCAGCTATCCCTTTGGGTCTCATTAAAAGTGGAAGAAATACAAATCTCTTGGTTAATATCTTTCCAATAACTTTTCCACTGTGTAATGCATTGCTGCGTTCGTATGCATGCGAATTGTGTCTTCTTGTTTTGTTTTCTTGAGCATAAGAAACCAATAAAAAGAAACAGACAAATTAATAGACACTCAAATTTATCTTAACATATCAAAAAGATTTTAAAGCACAAATTAATTACTTTTGGATTGCAATGACTATTATGCAGGCAATTAATTGCAACTGGCTAACAGATTGTATTCTAAGGCTAAAAGAATAGCAGCTTAACCAATATTCTATTCATAATATTAATAGGGATTGCCTTAACTGCTTATATTCATCTTTGTAGATTGTAGTTGACGGTCTAATTATACTGGAACATTTTATGTGTTGGAGAAACTGCAGTGCAAACAGTGGCTAAAGTCAATAATCTGACAATATATTTCATTCCATAAACATTGTAAAAGTAACTCCAGGAGGCAAACTTACACTATTTTGGACCAACATTGACAACTGTATAATTGCAGCTCTATGAAACAAAGTTTGAAAAGCTGGTTTTGAACATCGGGAATCTGTTCATGTTATCGATGAGGGAACTGCCCTTTTCTAATAACCAACCTGCATGAATGAAACACAGGGTACATACTCTACTTTTCCAAGCCCAGGGGGTGGGTAGTTGGTGGTTTCAGTGGCCCAGGGATGGCAGCCGGTACAGGTGCGGGCATGTGGTGCAAGGTGGGGGTTTCGGCTGCCATCCTGATTGGGGGTGGGCCGGGGCTTGGTGCCAAGGGTGCAGTGCTGCCTAATCACCCTGGCCGCCCTGAGGAGATGGTGCAGTTTTTTCCTGCATTGGACAGTGTTGACAGCGCTGCCCACTTCTGCCCAAGCACGGCAAATGGTGGCGGCTGGCAGCCTTCTTCCAGGCCGGGGTACAGGGTTGTCCACCTCTCCTCCACGGTGTCCAGCAGGGTCTCAACAGTAAAACGGGGTGCGCTCTCTTTGTTGCCATCTTGTTGGCTGGGATGGTGTGTTGGGGAGTGAAGTGTGTATATGCAGCTGCAGCTTGTCAGGCTCCTGAGTGTTAGTCATGAAAACGGCAAATCCCGCGTCGTTTCGCATTGGAATCGATTGTATTCCACATGGCGCCGGTGCTAGCCCCTCAACGGTTGCTGAATCGGTCCAGGTGCGGCGCCAGTTTTGCTGTTGTAGAAGTCCATGAATCCTGCCCCAGAGTCAACACTGTCACAGGAATGGAGAATTCCGCCACAGATTTTCTTAACATTTTTGTCACATGCAAACAAGTAAAAAATCAAATGTAGAACAAACAGTTCACCATCTCGCCCCAAAACTGATCATGGATATCTTCATGTTAAAGTTCCAATGTTGGAAAAATATAGACAAATTGCAAGTCAGCACTATCTTTTTCCATAATATGAGCATTTTTGTGATGAATTGCACCTAAAGTTCTCCCGGTTTGACTGTGACCGAGTAAATTGCCAGGCCCCTTGTTGGGTACCGGAGAACACCTAAAGGTGATTTCAAACTAGCCCTGAGCTGGTGCTGTAATTTTTAAAGAGTACAGAGGGAATGGAACTGACTGGATTGCTCTACATACAACAATCTGGGAGCTGATGGGTCAAATGGCCTCCTTTTTTGTCTTAATGCCTCTATTGCTGAGGTTTTACCAGCCCTTTGGAAACGGGCTGGGAGGCAGGAGGGTTGGCAAAATGACAGCAAAAGGGGTCACGAGGAAGGCCGATGGCTTCCTGCCAATATGCAATATTTTGAAAGGCAGGAATGGCAGTGGTTTAGCCAGCTGCTGACTGGAGAAGGCCTGGCGGATGTTACTCATGTTGGCCTTACCTTAAAAAAATGGTCTCCTGCCCCTACAGCTGCTAGCTAATCAGAACTTCAGCAGTGCCACCAGGAGTGCTGGGACTGTACGTGGAAGAAGCGGTGGCGGCGATGCAAAGATGCCATTCCCCTAACCAGATAAGCACAATTATCAGGCAGGCCCCCATGAGGGTGTAGTTATTTGCGAGAACAGGTGGTGATGTTGTCGCAGGGTTGCAGAGGATCCCCACCATGGACACGGAGTGTCTGAATAGGAGGCCTCCATCCCTCCCGAGCTTGTAGGAAGACTGCCAGTGTTCATCAAGTCATTTCGGAAGGCCTACACCTCCCACCTGCTGGCAAAATGACAGTGGTGACAGGAAGAAACCCATAGTTGGCCACTTAAATGGTTCAATTAGCCTCTGCGTGGGACGGCCATACTCCACCTTCCCAGCCGCTGGCAAAATGGCATGTTGGCGGGGGGGGGGGGCGGGGGGGGGGGGGGGGGGGGAGATGGAAGCTCCAACCCCATACCCTCCCTAACCCCCCACCTCTTCGTCTGTCTCCAGAGGGCTCTTGAAATCTGGCCCTACGACTCGAGAAAAACCATCACTCCCGCTCCAGAGCATTACTTTGTGGAAAGGAAGATGCCTGCTGCCATCTTGCAAGAAAGATTTGTTAAAATTATCCAAATAAAAAAGAATGTTATTTTAAACTAGCCACCTTTTTACTTCCATCCAAGCTGCAGCCACATTGTTATCCCTCTGTAAATCAGAAATGCAGCAAGTGTAGGCACTGGAATTTGGTGATGTTCCTTCTACAAATCCAGTTGATTCCAGCACAGATACAACTGGTGTGAACCTGTGTTGAACAACCAAATATTCAATATCAGTTGTTGAAAGAGACAACAGGGCTAAGCAATCATATCGGTTATAATATCCATCAGTAACGTTCGTTAAACACTAACCAAGATCAAATGAAATACTCGGCAGCAAGATTTGGGATATCGTAAGATAACAAATGTGCAATTGGACTAGTAATCTGGAGGCCTGGATTAATGTTTGAGTGACCCGAGTTCAAATCACACCGCAGCAGTTGGGAAATTTCAATTTGGCTAATTAATTAAAAAGTAAATCTGAAACCAAAAGCGGTTTTCAATAATGCAGCAGCCATGACCTTCTCGAATTGCCATAAAAACATATCTGGTTCACTATTGTCCATTAGGGATGGAAATCTGCAGTCCTGACCTTCATATCCCTGATATCCCTTCTATGCTGCTTCCATTAACTCCATGCTGCTTCCAAAGCCTTTCCATTACCCCCATGCATGGTGGCCCAGTGGTTAGGACTTCTGCCTCACAGCGCCAGGGACCCGGGTTCAATTACAGCTTTAGGTGACTGTCTGTGTGGAGTTTGAACGTTCTCACCCATGTCTAAGTGGAGTTTCATCCGCGTGCAGGTTAGGTGGATTGACCATGCTAAATTTCTCATTTAGCGTCCAAGGGTGTGCAGGTTAGGTGGGGTTATGGGGATGGGGTGGGGACGTGGGCCTAGCTGGGATGCTCTTTCAGAGGGTCAGTGTAGATGTGATAGGCCAAATTGCCTCCTTTTGCACTGTAGGTATTTTATGATATGCATCCTCCCTCCCCATTCTCTCAGTGTCCACAGAAGCAACGAGCCCTTGGGTCTTTGCAATGCTCCTGAAACCAACACAGTGAGCAAAGAAAATCTTTGAAAACCATCTCATCTTGCAACCTTTTGAGGCATCAATCAACTATGGCTATTCATAACATCAATGACAAAAGCTGCAATCCTCTTCAGACCCTTTGATCTTATCCAAATAAACAAACAGGTGTTGCAGCATTACACCAAAGATGGAGAATCTCTTATATCAGATAAGTGTGAATCAAAAAACGTGAGCACCTCTCCTTTAAGATGTGTAAACAGACTCCTGCTGAGATGAGTCCATTATCCTTTCATAGAATTCAGTCAAGTGTTGTAATAACGTTTTCTTCCTTTGAAGTAGGTTTTCAATGCCTGTTTGTTTATTTGGAGGGAACATGGGGTTAGAAGGAGACATGGGGTTCCTAACAACCATATAGAAGTCTATTAGACCATATCCCCCAGGTCCTGAACTAGGCTTCCTAATCAGCCTGCCTCATGACCTACACACCTCGGTTGCTGCTTCAGCCCTGCCTAGCGAGGTGACAAACCAGGGGCGTCATTCTCCGACCCCCCGCCGGGTCGGAGAATGGCCGTTGGCTGCCGTGAATCCCGCCCTTGCCGAAGTCTCCGAAGGGAGAAAAGTCGGCGGGGCGTTAATGGCGCCGCTGCCATGGAGAATGTCACGGGTCTGCGCAAGGCAGCCGATTTTCGGCCTGCCGATATTCCCCCTTCCGGATGGGCTGACGTCGCGTCGACGTGATGACCGTTCACGTCGACGTGAATCAAACCTCCTTTTCATCGGCGTGACCCGGTGCTCCAGGCTCACGCCGACCAGCGAGGAGGTGAGTGACGGCCTGGGGGGTTGGCTCTGGGCAGGAAATGGCGTGGCCGCAGACTGATTGCGTGAGGAGAGGTGTGTATCGGCTTGTGTGTGTGTGTGTGTGTGCGGCGGGTGGGGGGGGGGGGTGGTTAGAGTAGGCTGGGCTCCGGGGGAGTGCCGGGAGGGGGTCCGTGCCGGGGTGGAGGTTGGGGGTTGGGGGGGGGTCCGTGCCGGGGTGGAGGTTGGGGGGGGTCCGTGCTGGGGTGGAGGTTGGGGGTTGGGGGGGGTCCGTGCTGGGGTGGAGGTTGGGGAGGGGGTCCATGCCGGGGTGGAGGTTGGAGAGGGGGTCCGTGCCGGGGTGGAGGTTGGGGGGGGGTCCGTGCCGGGGTGGAGGTTGGGGGGGGGGGTCCGTGCCGGGGTGGAGGTTGGAGGGGGTCCGTGCTGGGGTGGAGGTTGGGGGGTGGGGGGGGGGGTCCGTGCCGGGGTGGAGGTTGGGGGGGGGTCCGTGCCGGGGTGGAGGTTGGGGGAGGGTCCGTGCTGGGGTGGAGGTTGGGGGTTGGGGGGGTCCGTGCCGGGGTGGAGGTTGGGGAGGGGGTCCGTGCCGAGGAGGGTGATGGGAGGGCAAATGAGTTGGTCCACCTGGCCAGGTGCCAGCCTCCAACAGTTGGACCCATGCGGTCCATGCCACCTGGCTGGGGGGAGGAGGGGATATGAGCAATGATGACATGTCGTCGTTCCCCTCCCCCCCACCAGGCCGTCATGTTTTCAGACCATCCAGCGATGTTGGCCGCCGTGGTGGCAGCCGCTCATGTCTATGTTGCCCTGGATGAGGAGGAGGAGGAGGAGCGTGCCAGAGAGGCGGCGCAGGCTGCCGCAGAGGGGCAGGCGGCAGCCGCCCAGGCTGGAGGGACACCTGACCGACAGGACGAGGAGGGGGAGGAGGACGTCGCGGCCCCACGGCAACGGAGGCACCCGAGGGCGCCCCGTGTGTACCGGCCCCGGCAGTCATACCAGGACCTCACGGACCGGGAATGCAGGAGGAGACTCCGGGTGAGCCGGGAAACCGTGGCACACATCTGCCACCTGCTGGCACACCTGTCACCGCGTGGCACTGGCGGGGGACACCCTCTCCCCGTGTCCGTCAAGGTTACGGTGGCCCTGAACCTTTATGCAACGGGGTCATTCCAGGCACCGAGTGGGGACCTGTCCAGCATATCGCAGACATCGGTGCACCGGTGCATCCGAGCAGTGACAGATGCCCTTTATGCCATGGCGCACCGCTACATCCGCTTCCCCGTGGACCGGGCCAGCCAAGATGCCCGGGCCGTGTGCTTCTCTGCCGTTGCCGGGTTCCCCATGGTCCAGGGCGCGATCGATGGGATGCACGTCGCCGTGCGGCCACCTACAGATAACAGGGCCGTGTTCACTAATAGGAAGGGGACCTATTCGATGAACGTACAGGTGGTCTGCGACCACCGCATGATGAATCTGCACGTCTGCGCCCGTCACCCAGGCAGTGTACACGACTCATTCGTGTTGTCGCGGTCATCCATCCCCGGCATGTATGAGGGACGCCATCCCCATGTAGCGACAAGGGGAGTGATCGAGAGGTGCTTTGGCGTGCTGAATATGCGCTTCAGGTGCCTGGACCTCTCTGGGGGCGCCCTCCAGTATCGGTCGGATAGGGTCGGCCGCATCATTGTGGTGTGCTGCGTCCTGCACAACATAGCCCAGCAGAGGGGCGATGTGCCGCAGGCAGAGGAGGGCGGAGTGGAGGAGCAGCAGGAAGAGGCGCAGTCCTCCCCAGATGAGGGGGATGGGGGCAATGGTCAGGGCAGACGGGGTAGACACAGGCGGGTGGCTGTCCACCGTTACCGGCTGGCCCAGCGGGCACGGGACAGACTGATAGCCGCCCGCTTCACTGACTAGATGGGCGTGGGAATCGGGTAGTATGGCCACAGACCGCACACCATGGCAACAGCTGACCACCCACACCCCACACCCATCCACCCACCCAGCACCCTCACCCCCCTCCCCAACCCCACCCACCCCACCCGCATGCACACCACCCCCCCCCCCCAATTGCCGATCCACCGGCAGCACCACGGGCCGGGCTCACCCAGTTGCGGGTGGACGCGTGTCTATCGCAGGCCATGGAGGATGATGACAACCCGCCTCCGATGAGCTCCTGGCTCTACATCGTTGGACTATGTCATACCCATGGCCACAGTACCACCATCCACCCGGACCATCCCTGCATGCGGCTGTGACACTGCAGCGCACGGTCCCGTCCTCTGCCCGGGGGATGTTGATGGCGGCCCAGGGAGAAGGGGGCAGACTCACCTGGGGCTGAGGTAAGACCACCCGTCACACACACACTTGCGCTCAACGTACATGACACGCCCGCACACTTTGGACAGAGCACAAAGGCAGCTTCGGTAGGTGTAACATTGACTTTAATAACCAAAGGAGTTCATGCACGTGCCCTAGCCCCTAAAACTCATCTGTGCCCTGCACCCGTGCCAACTTACTCAGTGTCTAATTGTTTGGCTTTACGGGCCCTTTGACTACGTCTACGTGGTTCCCCAGACGGTACAGCAGAACTGGAGGTGGACTCCTGTGATTCCTGCCCTCTGACACTGGATCCCTTTGGCGGCCGTTTCCTGGGGCGTCCTGGCCTAGATGGGCCAGGCTGCGGCCCGGACGACTGGGATGGCGAGCTGCCAGCCTGTCCTGCTGAGACTGGGCCATGGCCTGCTGAGACTGGGCCATGGCCTGCAGAGACTCGGCTATGGCCTGCTGAGACTGGGCCATGGCCTGCTGAGACTGGGCCATGGCCTGCAGAGACTGGGCCATGGCCTGCAGAGACTGGGCTATGGCCTGCTGAGACTGGGCCATGGCCTGCTGAGACTGGGCTATGGCGTTGAGCGCCTCTGCCATCTGGCGCTGGCACTGGCTCATGGCCTCCTGTGAGAGGGCAGCCATTTCCTGGGCCACAGACGCCACCTGCACGGAAGGCCCCAGGCCTCGCAAACCGTTCCCCATGTCTGACACCGTCGCACCCATTGCCTCCACCGCGGACGCCACCCATGCGGTGTCAGCCTGGGTGGCACGCATGACCGGGACCACTCCCAGATCCTGGATGCGGGTGGACTCCTCCACCTGCGACCGCAGCCGCCGCAAGCCACCCGTCACCCTATTCGCTCGTCTCCGTGTCGGTGGTTGCATCGGATCTATGTGTGGGTGTGGTAACTGCAGGAACCCGGAATCCATCTGGGCGGCAGATGTTCGCTTGGCCTGGGCTGCCCTCCGACCGCCCGGTCCCTCTGCTGCTCCTACCTCCACCTGCTGTACCGGGACGGCTGTGTTGTGCGCACCAGTGAGTGTACCAGACGCCTCATCACTAAAGTGCCCAACCGTGGTGAGTGTTTCTGCGATGGTGGAGGGTGTTGGTGACAGCAGTGGCGTTGTGTCGTGCTCTTCGTCCCACTCTGACTCCATGGCACTTTGGGGTGGGGGTTCGTCTCCACCCATCCACTCTGAGTCACTGTCCGGTATTTTGTCTTCCCGGGTAGGGGTGTCCTGGGTAGTGCTGTCCCGGGTCGTGCTGTCCCGGGTAGTGCTGTCCCGGGTAGGGGTGTCCTGGGTAGTGCTGTCCCGGGTAGTGGTGTCCCGGGTAGGGGTGTCCTGGATAGTGGTGTCCTGGGTAGTGGTGTCCTGGCTTGGATGTGACGGGGGTCTGTGGCTGCCCCCCTCATCGCTGGGTGGTCGCTCCCGCACGTGACGGGGGTGTCGTCTCCCTGTTGCTCCAGGTCTCTCCGTCTCCCGTGGTGTGCGAGGGGCATCCTGCAGGCGTCGCATGCTGGAGGGTCCGGGTCTCTCCGTCTCCCGTGGTCTCCGAGGGGTATCCTGTGGGCGTCGCATGCTGGAGGTTCCGGGTCTCTCCGTCTCCCGTGGTCTCCGAGGGGCATCCTGCGGGCGCCGCATGCTGGAGGGTCCGGGTCTCTCCGTCTCCCGTGGTCTCCGAGGGGCATCCTGCGGGCGTCGCATGCTGGAGGGTGCGGGTCTCTCCGTCTCCTGTGGTCTCCGAGGGGCATCCTGCGGGCGGTGTGCATCTGCGGGGATGGGTGCCTGGACGTTTGGTCCTGCGATACACAATGAAGCATGCATGGTTAGACATCAGGCAGTGATCAGGTGATATGGGGGAGGGGGATATAGGGGAGGGGGGATATGGGGACGGGCTGTTGGTGGCTCACTTGCTCGTGGGCCCCCGACCTCTGCATCAGCAACCTCCCGGTCCTCAGGTCCGCCAGCCAGTTCCAGGGCCCTTTCCTCGTGTACGGTCAGTGGCCTCTCATCAGCGGGCCCTCCTCCAGTCCTCACATGCTCCCTATTGTTGTGTGCGCGCTTCTCCTGTGGGGGGGGGGGGGGGGGGGTGGTGGCAGGGGTAAAAGGCAACAGTGTTAGGCAGGTATATGAATGCACGCCATCAGTTGCGCGTGCATTGCAGAGGTTAATGTTAGGGCTGGATTCACTTGGGGATATGGGGGAGGGGGATATGGGGAGGGGAAGATATGGGGGAGGGGAAGATATGGGGGAGGGGGGATATGGGGGAGGGGGATATGGGGGATGGGGGATATGGGGGAGGGGGGATATGGGGGATATGGGGGAGGGGGGATATGGGGGAGGGGGGATATGGAGGATATGGGGAGGGGGATATGGGGGAGGGGGGATATGGGGGATATGGGGGAGGGGGGATATGGGGTAGGGGGGATATGGGGAGGGGGGATATGGGGGAGGGGGGATATGGGGGGGATATGGGGGAGGGGGGATATGGGGAGGGGGATATGGGGAGGGGGATATGGGGATATGGGGGAGGGGGTATATGGGGAGGGGGGATATGGGGGATATGGGGGAGGGGGGATATGGGGAGGGGGGATATGGGGGAGGGGGGATATGGGGGATATGGGGGAGGGGGGATATGGGGGAGGGGGGATATGGGGAGGGGGGATATGGGGGATATGGGGGAGGGGGGATATGGGGGAGGGGGGATACGGGGGAGGGGGATATGGGGGAGGGGGGATATGGTGGAGGGGGGATATGGGGGAGGGGGGATATGGGGGAGGGGGGATATGGGGGAGGGGGGATATGGGGGATATGGGGAGGGGGGATATGGGGGAGGGGGGATATGGGGGAGGGGGGATATGGGGGATATGGGGGAGGGGGGATATGGGGGAGGGGGGATATGGGGGAGGCTCACCCTGCCTGCTCTGACGAGGTCGTTCACCTTCTTGTGGCACTGGGTGCCTGTCCGTGGTGTCAGGGCCACAGCGGTGACGGCCTCTGCCACTTCCCTCCACAGACGCCGGCTGTGGCGTGGGGCAACTCTGCGGCCGTGCCCGGGATACAGGGCGTCCCTCCTCTGCTCCACCGCGTCCAGGAGCGCCTCCACATCGCGTGACTCGAGCCTCGGGGCTGAGCGACGGCCAGCCATCCAGTCGGGTGTTGCGGTCGGGTGTTCTGGTCGGGTGGGGGGGGAGCTGCGCGGCCTTATGAGCCGTCACGCCGTGCAGCGCGTATGACGCTGCACGGCGTGAA
Source organism: Scyliorhinus torazame (assembly GCF_047496885.1). Taxonomy (NCBI): domain Eukaryota; kingdom Metazoa; phylum Chordata; class Chondrichthyes; order Carcharhiniformes; family Scyliorhinidae; genus Scyliorhinus; species Scyliorhinus torazame. The sequence goes on along the minus strand of NC_092714.1, from coordinate 43,369,875 downwards.
CCACTGCGCAAGCGCGGATCCCATTATGTCGCTGCTAGCCCATTTCGTCCCATTTTTATGACGTGACGCAAGTGGGATTTGCGCCGTTTTTTGCGCCGATCGGCGGACTTTCCGCCGATAACGGAGAATTTTGCCCCTGAACCTTGCCTGTACAAAAATACTGTGGGAGTGGGAGGACTCGACGAAGTTGGAATTGTAAAATTAGGAAATGGTATGACTCAAGGTTCCTTAAATTGAAGGGAACATCTAGCCCATGATTGTTTTGAATGTTTGAAGCCAAGATTCAGAAAACATGAATTTGTGCATGAAGATATATTATACAAATATGGTTATTTGAGGTAATACTTTGTATCTATTCTATTACATCTCTTCTATTGCTGGTTTTACGGGGCCCTGTGGTCCACATCCATGGGGAGCACACCTATGACTCGAATGGCTGCTCCGCAAAGGTTTAATGCTGGGACCAGTGTTAATTCTTTAAAGGCGTGACTTCTGCCCACATCTTAGGACAAAGGCCCAGTTTAGAGAGCTGATAGCCAAGCAGAAGGGCCAGCAGCTCTATCATCCCACCAGTGCCAGTGGAAGCGGTGGCCATTGCTGGCAGTCCCACCACACAAAGGGTCCGGATAAGTCTAGGGTTGGGGATCCCGGCAATGAGGAGAGGAGAGAGGAGTGGGGGGGAAGATGAGGGGACCGGGGCATCTAGGGCCAGGTTTAAGATGCCAGGGTGATGGGTTAATGATGGGGATGACCTTTTGGGGGTTCGGCGGTTCCTTCAGTGAGTCAAGGGGGCCTCCAAAAAAGGTTCTGCCACCCTTTCCCAAGACTTACCATGCAGGTAAAGCTGCCAGGATACCCACATGGCATAGGCTTTCCCTTGCCACAGGTAAAATACCGGCAGTAGCAGAGGCCCTTAAATGGCCATTAATTGACCACTTAAGGTCTTGAATAGGCTCTTGAGTAGGTAGGCTGCCCAATGTTTTGCTTGAACTCCCTGGCCAACTGAGGGGCAATGGCCGCCCAAGCAGAAACAGCTCATCCCTGCTGTCAACAACAGAGCCCCCGCTCTCATCTCCGGCTGCTCCTGACCCCAATTACCTTGTTCTGAGGGCGTCATCGTGCTACTTCTCTTGAATGTTGGCAGTCCCAGGGTGACTGCCAGCCTGACAAAAACTCAGCCAAAGGCTACACCTGCTCCAAAAATGCAACCACGTCACTCTAATTCCAAAGAGCTATTATTTAAATAAAAAACATATTTTATGATAAAGCATTACAGATTGAAATAAACTGACGTGCACAAAATATTTTTTCTTGAATCTATTATTGAACTGAATTATTACTCAAAAATGTCGATATCACTTTAGATTTGATACCTCTGCTCTGGGAGTTTGTGTCCCAGAAACTCTTGAAGTTGCAGATTCTAAAAAGAATCATTTGAACGGTCAAACAACACTAAAAGGCATGGACTTTTAGACAAAACATTGTGCATTTACAGAGCTGTGTATTGCTACTTCACAGTGGTTTCAGTCCAGTAACATTGTTCAAAGTTTCTAAATATATCATGCTGAAAACACAAATATCAAGATCAAAGTAAATAAATTTATGAGATAATGCCTCAAATGGTCTTGGCGTTAACACCACTCTATCTCCTGTTACTATTTCTTTTTAAATACCCTTTTTTAAGAGAATTAATTACAAGCAATAAAATGTTCCTTTTTCATTAAAGACAACAATATCTAAAATTAATTCTCAGGAAACAGACTCTGACCTATATTGAGAACTTCTCTTGCGAGCTTAAATCTACAATTTCCTGTCCACCATGTTGCTGTGTTTGGTTAAATAATCTACACTAATAAAGTTATCAATTCTAAAGTTAAAGCGGGCTGCCTTTGAAAAGTTACCATCTAGAATAATATCTTTGCCAATTATAATTTGGCCTTTAGGTTGAATATGTTGTATTTTTAAAAACAATTAATACAAAAAATGCTACCCTAGCCTGAGAGGCACAGAGATTGAAGGAAAGAAACACAAGATACTATTTGAAATGGCTGTAGATTCCTCGATCGACTGAAAAGTGGTGGTGGGGAATTGAAGGTCCTCCATTTTGTGCTCACACCATGGGCGGGATTCTCCGCAATCGGCGCGATGTCCGCCGACCGGCGCCAAAAACGGCGCGAATCAGTCCGGCATCACTCCGCCCCGAAGGTGCGGAATTCTCCGCATCTTGAGCGGCCGAGCCCTCAGCCTGAGGGGCTAGGCCCACGCCGGACTGATTTCTGCCCCGCCGGCTGGCGGGAAAGGCTTTTGGTGCCCCGCCAGCTGGCGCGGAAATGACTTCGCCAGGCAACGCATGCGCAGGAGCGTCAGCGGCCGCTCATGGCATCCCCGCGCATGCGCAGTGGAGGGGGTCTCTTCCGCCTCCATCATAGTGAAGACCATGGCGAAGGCGGAAGGAAAAGAGTGCCCCCACGGCACAGGCCCGCCCGCGGATCGGTGGGCCTCGATCGTGGGCCAGGCCACCGTGGGGGCACCCCCCGTGGACAGATCGTCCCACGCCCCCCCCCCCACCCCCCACCCCCCCCCAGGACACCGGAGCCCGCCCGCGCCACCTTGTCCCACCGTTCGAAAGGTGGTTAACTCCACGCCGGCTGCCGTGGGTTGACAGCGGCGGGACTTCGGCCCATCGCGGACCGGAGAATCGCTGGGGGTGGGCCCGCCGACCGGCGCGGCGTGATTCCCGCCCCCGCCGAATCTCTGGTGGCGGAGAATTCGGGACATGGCGGGGGCGGGATTCCCTTCCTGAGGAAGGAGCAGCTCTCCGAAAGCTAGTGACATCGAAACAAACCTGTTGGACTTTAACCTGGTGTTGTAAAACTTCTTACTATGCAATAATTATGGTCAGGTTCTGTGCTGCCAGCAAGTAAACGTGGATCTAGAACCATCTCAATTCCAAAAATTCACCACCCGCTGAGTGAAGAAATTCCTCCTCATCTCAGTCCTAAATGTCCTGCCACTTATCATGAGACTGTGTCCCCTGGTTACAGACTCAGGGGTAACATCCTATCTACATTTACCCTGTCACGCCCTGTAAGAATTTTGTACACTTTTTCGATTAGATTACGTCGCTTAACAACTCTAGAGAATACAGGTCCAGTTTCCTCAATCTCAGTGCAGGCATAATATTCCAGATGTGGTTTCACCAAGGCTCCATACAATTGCAGCAAGGCAACTTTACTCCTGAACCCAAATCCCCTTGTGATGAAGGCCAACATACCATCTACCTTCCTAATTGTTTGCTGCACCTGCGCGCGAACGTTAGTGACTCATGAACCAGGACACCGAAGTCCCTTTGAATATCAACACTTCCTGACATCTCACCATTTAAGAAATACTCGGCCTTTCTGCTTTTTTTCTACAAAAGTGGGGTCACTTACACTTACTCAAATTATATTCCATCTGTCGTATTATTTGCCCCTTCACTTAGCCTGTCCAAATCCCCTTGAAGGCTCTTTGCATCCTCCTCACAACTTACATTTCCACCTAGTTTTGTGTCATCTGCAAATTTGGTCTCCACATCCAAATCATTTATATAGATTGTGAACAGCTGTGGGCCAGCACTGACACTTGCATTATATCGTTAGTAACAGACTACCTGGCTGAGAATGACCTGTTTATTCCTGTTCTATGTTTTCTCTCCATGTGCTATAATTTAATTTGATAACCACATGTGTGGGACCTTGTTATAATCCCCATGAGACCTTTCGGGAAGAATCGATTGATTTCCCCATAGAACTCGTGGAGTACAAGGTCACCCGCTTAGGGGCAAAACCCATAGCTGATTCGTTAATTCCATCAGTTTAAAGCCAGCCCAGGTAGTCCTGGTCCCAGGACTATTGCTTTGTGTATACTTTTCCTAACCGAGAATTGGAAATAAATCTCTTTGACTCTCCTTTTACAGGCTCTTCCTTGACCACAATATTGGTGATGAGGATAAAACCGAGCTCCTTTCAGCGCTGCTGGTGTTTCAGAATATGGCTACATTTCAACCTGGAGGAAAAAGGTTTGCACTACTTCAGAAATGCCACTCTTTGGTCGACTCAATGTGTTTGATGAGGGTCTGGATGACTGGGCCAGTATGTGAAGCGTATGCGCTATTCTTTTTAAAACCAACGCTATTACTGGGGATGAACCCCAGACGATATTTCTTCTGACCACCTGTGGAGTCCCCACCTTCAGTATCATGAAGAGCCTAACCAGCCCATGGCCCGGACTCCAAGACAATTGAAGAATTAGTGGCATTTTTGACAAATCACTACGCCCCCATGCCGTTGGTCATTGTCCAAAGATACCGATTTAACATGGCTGAGAAAACCCATTACTGTCCATTACACACTTTTTGGCACAGTTATGCAAACTGGTGGAGTATTGTGAGATCATAGAATCATATCATAGAATTTACAGTGCAGAAGGGGGCCATTCGGCCCATTGAATCTGCACCGGCTCTCAGAAAGAGCACCCCACTTAAGCCCACGCTTCCACCCTATCCCCGTAACCCCACCTCACCTTTTCTGGACACTAAGGATAATTTATCATGGCCAATCTACCTAACCTTCACATCTTTGGACTGTGGGAGGAAACCGGAGTACCCGGAGGAAACCCAGGCAGACAAGGGGAGAACGTGCAGACGCCACACAGACAGTGACCCAGCAGGGAATCGAACCTGGGACCCTGGAGCTGTGAAGCAAGAGTGCTAACCTCTGTGCTACCGTGCTGCCCTGAGACGCTATGGATCCACCTTGTATGGAGTGACTAATATGACCACCCAGTGTAAAATGTTGGCCGAGCCATTGCTGGACCTAAAAAAGGCTGTTCAGATTTTCCTCTTGTGGGAGAGCACAGAGAAGGGAGTCCAGGATCTCCCGGGGATGTCGGGGATGGAGATAAGATCAGACGAACAGCACGCCACAGGAGTGGAATGTCTGGAACCACATCCTGGCCCAAACACCATTGGGACCAGGTCCATTGCCTAAATGCTCCGCATCCAAGTGAGAATCCTGCCCAGACTCAGTGGAAGATGGTCCACGGTGGTCCGGCGCTTGTGGCCGACGCATGTGCAGAGATAGGAAACCACGGGTCTGCCAACAGGCCCACCGCCCTACCCGAGAGAGACGCCAGCCCAGGGCCAGAACCCTCCACCTTGAACAGCCTGAGGAAGACGAGTGCATGCAATTAAATTGCATTGCCACGCCACGGGTTGCCCCTATCAAAATGACTGTCCAGGTGAACGGCCACCAGCTAGACACAGAGACCACTGTCTCGGTAATTGGGAGGCAAACGTTAGAGAAAATCCTTCTGCACTGTCCGGATTTGAGTCTATGACTGGCATGAACGTATTGCCTAAATCTCACTGCACACATTCACAAAGCTCTTCATTTAATTCAAGCCTCATCTTATAACATTGTTCACCTCAACTTGTAAAGCAGCAACAATTGAAAATATTACTACAAAGTTTAGTCTTGCAAAGTGAAGGCTTTTGCAAAAATATATCCAAAAGTTTAAAAACTGTTGGCTGCAAAAAAAGACAATTAAAATAATTGGCTTACCATATGCTAAATCAGGTTGAGTCTGTGGTGCAGATCTCGGGCGGGATTCTCCGACATCGCGCCGGGTTGGAGAATCGCCGGGGGATGGCGTGAATCCCACCCCCGCCGGACGCTGAATTCTCCGGCACCGAAAATTCGTCAGGGGCGGGAATCGCGCCGTGCCGGTCGGAGCCCCCCCCCCCCCCCGGCGATTCTCCAGCTCGCGGTGGGCCGAAGTCCCGCTGCTGTCATGCCAGTCCCGCCGGCGTGAATCAAACCACCTACCTTACCGGCGGGACTAGCAGCACAGGCAGGCTCCGGGGTCCTGGGGGAGGTGCGGGGCGATCTGGCCCTGGGGGGTGCCCCCACGGTGGCTTGGCCCGCGATCGGCGGGCAGGCCTGTGCCGTGGGGGCACTCTTTTCCTTCCGCCTCGGCCATAGCCTCCGCGATGTCCCTTCGGCCACGGCTGGCGTGGTGCCAAAGGCCTTTCCCGCCGGCCGGCGGCGCGCCAACCACTCCTGCGCGGGCCTAGCCCCTCAAGGTGAGGGCTTGGCCCCTAAAGGTGCGGAGAAATCCTCACCTTTGAGGCGACCTGACGCCGGAGTAGTTCACGCCACTCCATCCCGCCAGGACCCCCCGCCCCACTGGGTCGGGGAGAATCCCGGCCCTCATCTTTTACCTGGATGGGGTGTGTACCGGGGGCAGAGCATAACTGAACCTCAGTGCCATGAAACTCACTTAAATATTTTAATTTTAATTATTTAAATTAAGTTTTACCTGAAGCATGTCCTCATTTTGGAGTAGCTGCGGCAAAATTGTTGCGGCGGTCGGGGGGCTTTGACTAAACAGGACCTGAGCTCAGAGGGCTAGTGATTTTTAGTAAGGATGAGTGTGATGGGCAAAGTGAGGCAGGGGAACCATTTACAAAGTATATTGCATAGTTTACTAAAAGGATACAATTTCATTTAACCTTTGATGCATTTACTATTAAATAACATTAACAGCAGCAAAAAGGGATGAAAAAAACACTTTTTTCTTGAAGAAACTGAAGCTAGTGTTTTTTATGCAATGTCAAGGAAACGTCCCTGGTGAGTTTATTACACATATCTACAGTCTGTATCAGTAGGAAAGGCTTGCATTTATATAGCATCTTCCACAACCTCAAACTGCCCCATAACACTTCACAGACAATTGAATATTTTTGGAGTGTGGTCACTGCTATAAATATCCAAGCCACCTAGTACCAATCTACCTTCACAAATCTATCATTGACAATTATTAGCCACGTGTGAGAAGAATACATTTTTAAGAAGTCAGAGTAATTGAAGACTGTTCTGCACTGTGTTACATTGGAATGGAAGTCAAAAATGACTGCTAGTCATATTGTCTGATTACCATTAATTGCCACATCCTGCCTTGGCTGGAGCTCTTTGGCAACGGGACACTTTGGATTAAGCAGTCACACAATCGCTGAGTAAAAACAGGACACAGTGCAAATACTTGCTGGCCAAAAGATGCATAAAATCGGTAATATTCAGGCAGCTTAGTTTCAACAATCTTTTTGAGAAGCTCTTGTCAGATTCCTGTTTGTTGATCTGCATGTTTTTTGACCTTGAACTGCTAACCTTCTTCTTCTCTCAATTGGGTGTAAATTGCCCAGATCGGAAGCAAAGCAGAATATTTAGAATGGGATGGTTTGCAATATGCAATTACTGATGTTGTTACGCTGACAGCTCATTTTCCATCTCTAGCATATCTGACAGTTTTAAAATAAGATTTACTTTGATTAGTCAGTTATACAGAAGGGGGGAGATATGAAATTCCTACTCTGGTTGGTCAAGGTACTTCATAAGCATTCAATTTTCTTCGTCCAATTAGTATGGAAAGTTTACAACAACAACTTCCACTGACTTTAATATAGAAAAAAAATGCCAAGATGCTTTGTAGAAGCTTCATCAGGAAAAAAATTGACAAGAGCCAAAAAGATATTACGAGAGATGACTAAAAGCTCGGTCACAGCGATCAATTTTAAGAATTGCTTGAAAGAAGAGAGAGGTCAAATAAAAGAAAGACTTACATTTTATACAGCTCTTTGCACAATGGCCAGACATCACAAAGTGCCTTACAGGCATTGAAGTGTAGTTACTGTTGTAATGTCGGAATATCTGGCAGCCAATTTTGTACACAGCAAGCACCCATATCGAGGAATGAATATTGGTCAGGACATCAGGGATAACATCCCTGCTCTTCCCCAAAATAATGCCATGGGACCTTTTATGTTGACCCAAGCAAATAGTTGAGGGGTCTTGGCTTAATGCCTTTTCCGAAAAACAATGAAGATGAAGTGAAAGGGAAATTTAGGAGGGAATTTGAGAGCCTAGGGTTAGACAGGTGGGGGCATGATTGCCAATGGCAGGGCAAATAATATTATAATAATAATCTTTATTGTCACAAGTAGGCATACTTTAACACTATAATGAAGTTTCTGTGAAAAGCCCCTAGTCGCCACATTCCGGTGCCTGTTCGGGTACACAGAGGGACAATTCAGAATGTCCAATTCACCTAACACCGTGTCTTTCGGGACTTGCGGGAGGAAACCGGAGCACCCGGAGGAAGCCCACGCAGACACAGGGACAACATGCAGACTCCACACAGACAGTGACCTAAGCCGGGAATCGAACCTGGGACCCTGGATCTGTGAAGCAACAGTGGTACACACTGTGCCACCCACAGAGAAAGAAAGTGCACAAGAATTTAGAGTTGGAGGAATTCAGTTTTCAGTCTGTTGTAGAGCTGGAGGAAGGTGCAGAGATAGGGAGGGGGTGAGTCCCTGTAGGTAGGATATGAGTTTCAAAATCCAAGAATTGGTGGACTGGGAGCCATTGTAGATCATCATGCAAAGGGATGATGAGTGAGCAGAGCTTATGGAGGTTGTGAGATTGAAAGTCAGGCAAGAAAACATTGAAATCATCAAGACTGGAAGTAAAAAGAAAGATGTACAGTTTCAGCAACAGATAAGCTGACACAGAGATGTCAGTGGGCGATGTTACGTAGGTGGAAGTAGACAGTTCTTCTGAATGAAAAGTTATGGGGTAGGAAGGTCAGTTCCTGGTCAAATAGGACAGCCAAGTTGTGAACAACCGGGCTCATCCTAAACCAACAAGCTGCTCTTTAACCAATTTAAAGCAATGCTTGGAGGCATGGTTTGCTCATGTTGTAAGACTTCGAAACATAGACCAGAATCGCCAAGAATGGGACGGAAAATTTGATGCACCTGGCAAAGGTCCGTTGACTTCAGGTGGGAATTTCCTGTCCCACAGTAGGCGGGACCAGAAAATCCCAGACATCGAAAGTTGATGGCAAAAAAGGAAGCTATTTGTGGCAGCATCTTCATAAATCTCCTCTGTCCTCTTCTGGTGCGATCACATCCTTCCTGTAATACAACGATTGTTCTGTTCAATGGCTTAATTGACCTGAGTTTAATTATGTCAGTCTGTTCGCAGATCCATGTTCACAGTGCTTGACTCCTTCTGCCTGGGTGCCTTTGCGGTAAAAAGTAAACAGAAGCTCCGAGCGAAAGATCTGTGAAGCCTGAGCTCTGAACCTACGTGATGACAATTTGTAATTGAAGGGATATTTTAAATCATTGAAAATACACCTGTTATAGATTTAGAGCTGATGTCATCTCTGCATTACTCTGAGGAAAATCAGACATATAAGGTATACAAGAAACCAGCAAACACTGTATGCAGTACACCAGCTGTTGAGTAACTAGTGTTTTGTACATTACTTCATGCTCTTGCCTAGGCCAATAAAGGAAAATATCCCACTTGTCTTCTTAACCATCTATCCCGCAACCTTCAGGGATCTGTGGATATGCACTCCCAGGTCGCTACATTCCTTCAATATCCCACCATTTATTGTGTACGCCCCTTGCCTTGTTGGCCCTCTGTAATGCATTATCTCACACTTCTCCAGATTGAAATCTGTTAGCCCCATTTCTGCCCACCTGGACAGTTAATTGACATTATTGGACTTGCAACATACTAAAAAAGCTGTCCTGAATGCATTTAAAGAATTCTATGCCTTTGGCACGGATTTATCCCAGCTGATACTAGAATAATTGAAATCACCTACCATTATTGCCCTATTGTGTCCACATTGCTCAGAAACATGCTGCCATATTTGTCCTTCCATTTCCATCTGACTGTTCGGGTGTCTACAGTATACTCTCAATGGTATGATTATTCCCTAGTTCAACTATTAGGCATCATTTTATGGTCTTTTAAGCATATAATTTCTCCTCACAACTGTGCTTGCTCCTTTAACTAAAAATGTGATCCCCTCTTCTTTCACACTCCTCCCCATCCTGTATGAAAACCCTGCAACCAGGAATGTTAAACTGCCATTCCTGCCCTTCTATGAGCGATATGTTAGTAATAGCCCAGATTTCATGCTTCCAAGTATCTATCTGAGCCCTCAGTTCATCTGTCTTATTCGCTGGACTCCTTGTATCACAGTATATACTACTAATCATTGAACAACTCATTTGTTGTCTATTTTCTTGACTTTCCTTCCACAATATTCCAAACTTACTTTCTAATTTTCTGACTTCCATTTCCAGGAAAGTTTCTCTCCCTTTCTAATCAATGTTCAATTCGCACCTCCTTACCAAACTAGTTTAAACACCAACCCTTCCTCCCCAACAGCGTTAGAAATCATCCTTGACATAATATTGGTCCCGGCCCTGTTAAGGCACTTCCCATCAGCTTGAACATATCCCACCACACCCTGAACCAGTCACAAACAATGCCCAGGAATCAAGTCCCCCATCCAGCCCCATTGTCCAGTTTCCCAAAGGCCAATCACAAACTCCATGGCCGGGAGTCCACGTGCAGCGTGGGGCAGGATTGGGCTTTCCTGCGATTAAATAGTCCATTCTACTAACCATTTATTCATTCACAGGATGTGGGCATCTCTGACTAGCCCAGCATTTATTGCATCCCGAACTGCCGATGAGAAGGTGGTGGTGGGCTGCCTTCTTGAACCTTTGCACTCCATGTGGTGTAGGTACACCCACAGTGCAGTTAGGGAGGCAGTTTATTCCTTTTAGGATGTGTAGCAACTGATGAGCTAGGTGGCTTGCTCGGCTGTTTCAGAGGGTTCAACCACGTTGTTGTGTGGTCTAGTGACATTGCCGCTATGCCACTGCATCCCCCTGCTACCCAGTCATGCATTCAGCTGAGCTATCCCCTATTTCTGTTTTGGTACTCTAATGCCTTTGAAGTCCTACTTCATCATTCCTTTCTGAATTCCCTCGAATCAACCTACAGTAATGCCTGTGACTGGCCTCTTCCCCTAACTATAGAATCCTCTGCTTTCTTAACCTTCATCCTCTCCTCACCCCTGCAAATCCATAAGACCATAAGGCATAGGATCAGAATTAGGCCACTCGGATCATTGGGTCTGCTCCGCCATTCAATCATGGCTGATATGTTTCTCACCCCCATTCTCCTGCCTTCTCCCCATAACCCCTGATCCCCTTATTAATCAAGAACTTATCTATCTCTGTCTTGGAAGAAGGAACTGAAGGCACAGTTGCTAAGTTTGCAGATGATACAAAGATCTGTAGAGGGACAGGCAGTACTGAGGAAGCAAGAGGGCTGCAGAAGGATTTGGACAAGCTAGGAGAGTGGGCAATGAAGTGGCAAATGGAATACAATGTGGAAAAGTGTGAGGTTATGCACTTTCGAAGGAGGAATTTAGGCATCGACTATTTTCTAAATGGGGAAATGCTTAGGAAATCAGAAACACAAAGGAACCTGGGAGTTCTTGTTCACGAATCTGTTAAGGTTCATGTGCGGGTTCAGTCGGCAGTTAAGAAGGCAAATGCAATGTTAGCATTCATGTCAAGAGGGCTAGAATACAAGACCAGGGATGTACTTCTGAGGCTGTATACGGCTCTGGTCAGACCCCATTTGGAGTATTGTGAGCAGTTTTGGGCCCTGTATCTAAGGAAGGATGTACTGGTCTTGGAAAGGGTCCAGAGGAGGTTCACAAGAATGATCCCTGGAATGAAGAACTTGTTCTATGTGGAACGGTTGAGGACTCTGGGTCTGTACTCGTTGGAGTTTAGAAGGATGAGGGAGGATCTTATTGAAACTTGCAGGATACTGCGAGGCCTGGAGAGAGTGGATGTGGAGAGGATGTTTCCACTTGTAGGAAAATCTAGAACCAGAGGAAACAATCTCAGACTAAAGGGACGATCCTTTATAACTGAGATGAGGAGGAATTTCTTCAGGCAGAGGATGGTGAATCTGTGGAACTCTTTGCCGCAGAAGGATGTGGAGGGCAAATCACTGAGTGTGTTTAAGACAGAGATAGATAGGTTCGTGATTAATAAGGGGATCAGGGGTTATGGGGAGAAGGCAGGAGAATGGGGATGAGAAAATATCAGCCATGATTGAATGGAGGAGCAGACTCGATGGGCCGAGTGGCCTAATTCTCCCCCTATGTCTTAAAGACACTCAGTGATTTGGCCAAAGATCTGGGGCGTCATTCTCCGACCCCCCCGCCGGGTCGGAGAATGGCCGTTGGCCGCCGTGAATCCCGCCCCCGCCGAAGTCTCCGGTACCGGAGATTGGGCGGGGGCGGGAATCGGGTCACGCCGGTTGGCAGGACCCCCCCGCTCAATTCTCTGGCCCGAATGGGCCGAAGTCCCGCCCAGAAATTGCCTGTCCCGCCGGCGTAAATCAAAGCTGGTATTTACCGGCGGGACCAGGCGGCGTGGGCGGGCTCCGGGGTTATGGGGGGACGCGGGGGGCGATCTGACCCCGGGTGGTGCCCCCACGGTGGCCTGGCCCGCGATCGGGGCCCACTGATCTGCGGGCGGGCCTGTGCCGCGGGGGCACTCTTTCCCTTCCGTCTCCGCCACGGTCTCCACCATGGCGGAGACGGAAGAGACTCTCCCCACTGCGCATGCGCGGGAAACTGTCGGCGGCCGCTGACGCTCCCGCGCATGCGCCACATTTCCGCGCCAGCTGGCGGGGCACCAAACGCCATTTCCGCCAGCTGGCGGGGCAACAAACACCATTTCCGCCAGCTGGCGGGGCGGAAATCCCTCCGGCGCCGGCCTAGCCCCTCAATTTTGGGGCTCGGCCCCCAAAGATGCAGAGCATTCCGCACCTTTGGGCCGGCGCGATGCCCGTCTGATTGGCGACGTTTTGGCACCAGTCGGCGGACATCACGCCGTTGGGGGAGAATTTCGCCCCTGTTGCCGCCTTGGCTCTGGGTGTATTCTTCAGCGGAATCATTGTCGTCTCCAGAATTGAGAATTTAGACATCTGATGAATCGGCGCAGTTTAACCGAATGCCCTAACCCGGAGAAAAGTATAATGGTTATGCACACCAATCAATCGCCTACCTGTTGTCATGTCATGCCAGTGCTCGTCTAGAGATTTATCTGCTGTGCTGTTCAAACTGACACTGTCACTGCTCCTCCCACTGTTGCTGCTCAGGCCCTGGCTCCCTGAAATCAACCGGTCAAGGCCTGATCACCAAAGGCGGAAACGCAAAGGCCACCATTCAAACAAAGCAGTAGATTCACCCAAGCAGAGTGAACCTTGTGGACCCGCAGCACCACAAGCTACGCAAACAGCATCTGGTTGGTCAACAGCAGAGAAATGCGAAGCTACTGCTCATGGATTCAAAAGCAAAGACAAACCAGCACGCTTTGATAGACAACTTCCAGACAAAGTGTTGAATGTTTGATTTAGCGACACGGAAAGCGGTGTGTGTGCTGTTTAGTGCAGGCTCAACCCCTGACTCTGTATGAACAGGATTGTTATTATTATTTTTTTTTAATTATAGAGTACCCAATTCATTTTCTCCAAATCAGGGGCAATTTAGCGTGGCCAATCCACCTAGCCTGCACATCTTTGGGTTGTGGGGGCAAAACCCACGCAAACATGGGGAGAATGTGCAAACTCCACACGGGCAGTGGCCCAGAGCCAGGATTGAACCTGGGACCTCAGCGCCGTGAGGCAGCAGGGCTAACCCACTGCGCCACCGTGCTGCCTGGGATTGTTATTATTTAATGAATTTGTTGCAGTTGGTTCTCTATGGAACATGTTGCAATAGTTGGTCATTAACGTGTTACTCGGTAACCCACAAGATAGTAACTTTAAATTTAAATGCATTGTAATTCCTGTCGAAGATGAACTCATAGAGTAAATTGCTAATTAAGAAAATTTACCTTCACAAATCAGTATTATTCAGAAATACAGTTTGCCATTTAAACCATTCAAATAATCAATGACTAAATTTCATTTGTGCTGCGTTTGTTATCAGACAGCTGCAGAACTGGGTGATACACAGCCAAGTGATCAGAAACAGCTTAGTAGTGAGACCTCTCCGGTCTCCCAGAAGCTGCAGTGTCAGCCACAGCAGCAATGACAAACTCAAAGATTTAACTCGGTGGGAGGCTACAGTGAAGGTACAATACTCGAAATTGTCGGGAGCCAAAATGATTTACAATTGTTTACATGCAAGATAAATTCCTGTCTATTCACCCTTCATTGCACTCCAACAGTTGAAAGCTGCCTAGCTGACAAACCCTCCAGAATTTTCCAGTCAGTACCCTGGAGTTTGACAGAGGGCAGATGGTGACAATACTGCAGTGAAGCTTTGGTCTCACAGTAAGTCTAAGTACAGATTTTAGGGGCTGTAAATGGCCTTGGAGGAACAAAATTCAATTGCTCACCCCCCCAAAAAAAATAGGCTCAGGGATTGCGATGTGCAACTAACCTGTATCCATCCCTTCTGATACAGGCAGCACACACTTCATGCTGCCTGCTCATTTAAATGACAGCAGCATGCCCCTGCAGTGGGTCCACATTTGTGCGAGGCGGATATTATTTGAATCCAGCCTGCATCACGTAAAGGGGAGGTGGCTGGTGCAGAGACTGCACAAAGACTGATGTCATAGGAGAGAGCATGTCCCCAGGTTTGCAGACACCTTGGTGCAAGATGTGGAGAGCAGGGGAGACATGTCCTTGTTCCAGAGGGGGAAAGGTACAACCCGCCACACAAACTCTGTGAAGCCTTGAGAACAGATAGCCATTGTAGCCGTGGGAAGAAAGAACAGAGGACACATTGGACTTAGAGGCAAGAGTAGAGCGTTCAGCCTTTTGGGCCTCCTCTGCCGTTCGATAAGATCATGGCTCATCAGTCAATGCCAGCAGTGTAGCCCAGGGCATCTGGATGTAGCATCTCAAGAAGTTCAATGGTCTCACACCAATGGTCAAGATCATTGAATGCATCTTCAAATGCCATTCGAACCAACTCTACCACTGACCAGGGTGAAGGAAAGGGTGCCAGGCTATTATTGAAGTCACTGTGGCTGAGTATTTCTAGCCTAGGGGCTGAGACCATTGAAAATGAAGGTATCCTCACACATAATCCTTCTTCTCATGTCCCGCTTTTCCTTTATCCCATATTTTCTCTTAATTTACAAGCTGCGGATGGTGCAGTGTTCACTGATTGCTTTTCTTCTCTCATTCACCTCACCATAACCATATCCTTGTGTCTTTCTCTTTTTAGATACCCAGGTGAAAGTGGAAGAGATGGAAAAGCTGGCATCTCTCACACACAGAGCCAGCAGCTCAGATAGTGACACTCTACAATCTTGGCAGGGCAGTTTACAGGCTGGATCTGCACATGGTAACATACTGGGCACAAGTGGTCTTTAGTCAGTGCAGGTGACAAGGGCAACACACGGGTCCCTAATGGCGACCCGGCAGAGGAATTCTGCTGCGGGAGCCCAGGTATAAACTTTGATGGGCCGTTTAAAGGAGAAGGTTGAATGATAAGCACACTGAAATTAGTGCATTGACAGGCCTAGAAGGAAGCCTGTGCTCAATGTCAAGACTCATGGAGGAATCTAGCACCAACTTAGTATGGGGTATTGTGCAGAGCTTGGAGTCCATCCTCTCCAGTATGGAAGTGGTGACCAAGCCCATAAAAGCACGAGTGAGTCAAACCAGGACGTAGCAACCGATGGCCGATGTCTCACTGCATCACAAGCACTAGACACCCACCATTTGTGGGCTGCATAGGAAGCTCAGCTTAAAGTGATGTAAGCTCAGTTTTCAGTCAATCAAGCTCAGACTGTCACTGTCACAGCTACAGGTAGCACTCGGGCCTTTCAGCTCTCACAATAGTTCATCATTCTGTCTTCCAATGCATTGCTAGAATTGCTGAGGTGCCTCCATGTAGGAGTGGCAGTGGCACTGTGGAGCACAAATCTGCCACCCTCCCACCTCTGCCACGCTGCCAGTGCCCTTCCTGTTTCCTGTCAGCCAGCCAGTAATGCCATCCATCCCAAGCAGGTACAGGCTGAAACCGGAGAGCAGGTTGATGTCCAAGGCCTATGCAGTCTTCCCCATGGATGAACCGGTCAGCAGACTTCCACCAGACACGCTGCAGCCACAGAGCTAGTACTGGAGTGGAGGATTCAACCAGGCAAAGGCACATGGAGGACACATGAAACATAAGATGCTGAGGGAACTGGCAAATGTAAATGTCACAAGGATGTTTCCCCCTGTAGAAGAGACTAAAACTAGGCAGCACTGTTTAAAAATAAAGTATGTCCCACTTAAGATGAGCAGAGAGCAGTGGAGGCAAGGTCATTGAATATTTTAAAGAAGGGGTAGGTAGATTCTTGATGAACAAGGATATAGGCAGTGGGGGGGGGGGGGGGGGTTGTTGGTGGGAGGCGATAGGCAGGTATGTGGAGCTGACGCCACTGTCAGATCTGCCATGCTTTTATGAATGATGAAGCAGTCTTGAGGGGCTGACTGCCCTACCCTGGCTTCTTATTCATATGTTTACATGTAGACAAGAACTAAGGGAATGAACAAGGGTGATTAGTTGTCATTTGTATAGAATTGAATTTGAAGAGGTAGAATTCCGAATGGACTACAGAAGATACAAAATGGATGCCGCTCGATATGAAATGGACTCTGTCAATGTTCTTGACCCTATGTTAATATCAGTGTCTGCTGCTGAAGTAGTCAAGCTTTGTGCAAAACAAGTGATCCACAACCAGATGCACCCGGAGAGACAACGAGACGTTGGCAACCTTTGCCCAATGTCTGTATTCTTAGCTATTTGTAACTGACAAAGTGGCCCCAAATTGAGGAACTAGCAAGGAATGAGGAAGGATATGTTCAACGTTGGTGGACGATTGACCCCATAACTTTATGTAACCGTTATCGATGTAATGAATTGATCAGGTAAGGCAAACTGCCAATTAGAGGCTATAGGAGCTAACTTGTAGCCATTTATGGCGTTGACGATGCATGTTATGAATTGTGTTGCAAACAGAATTGATTGGGTATATATAAATGCGAATGCAAACTAATTCCGCTTTCCTTCCGTATATTAAGCCAGTGCGACCTCAGCTTAGGCGAGAAAAGATGCTGCACAGAATGTGGGGGTCAAAGGCCTTTTCTCCCAGAGCTCTGAAAACTAATAAACTGCTTCTTTACTCACTCAAAGATCTATTTGTGAATATTTTCACCTACAAATTTAAGAATTGGGTCTGGAATGGTTGTTTTGCAGAGGCTTTTATTTTAGCATTGGAGACACTGTGAGGGTGAGTAACAGAGGGATAAAGGGAGGGACGGAACAGTTGTTCAGTTCGGGTTGTGTTCACTGACAGCCCAGTTGGATAAGTCGATTATGACCATCTGGCCAGAAAGGGAATGTATTGGTGCCAGCTTTTCCTCTCCCTCCCCACTCTCTCCTCCTTAGTTGTTCGCTGCAGATCCAGCTGGCTCAGGCTGTGCCCTCAAGATGGCAAGGTCACGCGGTGTGCAGGAGACCACAACAAATCTTGACCTATGCTCTGTGAGTAGTCAAACTTTGATCACCCAGAAATTAGAGACACTCGGCAAGACGACTGATCAGGGATGTGGCACCGGAAAAACCAAAATGCATCTTCAATGCCATAAATGGCCACAAGTTAGCTCCTATAGCCTCTAATTGACAGACTACGTGAGTGAGAGAAGTGACCTTCTGCCGCGTTGAAAATTAACGAATAAGATTGTTTACAGGTGCGAGAGGTGATTGATTGAAGTATGTTAAAAAATGATGTTGTGAGGCCCTGATCAGGGAAACAGGCATCGGAGAGAAAAGGGGGGTGTTGTGGAAGCGGAGGCAAGAGTTACATGTCCAGACCTTCTCGGGAACGGAGGAGGACGCTGCCGGACCTCTGAGAACCTCGCCGTGAGTACGCGAGTGCTATAAGAAGTCCGTGTATTCTCGGTAGGAAAGAATAGGGGGACTGTCTAGATATAAACATTCTCCAATCACACAGGGACGGTAGGTAAATTAATAATGGCGGCGAAAAAAGTTAAAAGGGGGCCCCCGGGCTCCCTGATAAACTCTTATATGACAGACCGACAGTCGTTAATTAAAAAGATGTAGAAGGACAGCTGGGACGTATCATATACATTGGAACTCCAGAGAGATTGGTTGACAAAACAAACTAAAGACAAGATCAAGAAAACAGGGGTACTTTTGGTACATCAATTGGCGGGACTAATAGAACAAGTAAATGTGGTAAAACAGAAGAAGACAGAACTAGAGACGAGAGTGAAATGTCAAACAAAAATCATAAAGGAATTAGAGTATAAATTGCATGAGGGGGGAAGAATGGGCCGTGTCCGGACACGGTCTCTCTGCCCCCATATGATAGTACAGAACCAACTGCCCCTCTTAGTGAGGAGACTGAGGAGACGGTGGATGTGGCACCCGTGAGCCGAGGGGGTACCTTGGCAAACCGGACCGCCAGTTACAAACCATTCACCCCGGGAGAAAGACAACAGATTATGACTATCCTGAGAAAACTTCAGCCCTGAAGCCAGAATGCAAACCTTTGGATGGAACTCAATGCTGTCTGGGTGGGTCACCAACTGCACTTAAGAGACATTCACCAACTAGTAAGGGCAGCATGCCCGGCGGACAAGTGGCGACTTGTGGACAGTGGTCCTATGGTTGCTGCAGCCCAGGATTTTAGCGGGGGACGCTGGACCCACGCAGTGCCTCTCACAGATGAGATAGACGGCCAACAGCCAGCTTTCGCCCTTTTTAAGGCGGAAGTCCAACAAGTCTTAAGTGATTCACCCACAAACTGGAGTAAGATCACTACCACCAAACAAAGAAAAGGCGAGGGAGCGTCAGAATATGGGGAGCGGCTATTTACGGATTATCAAGAAAGTTCGGGCCAAGCCAACGCTGTTAGGACAGGCCCGGCGTTTATACAAGCTTTCAAGGACGGCTTGTCAAGTAAACATCAGGCCATCATTAAACTCGGGGTAGTGACCACCAGGAACTATGATGACTTTGTGGAATGGGCGTGTGGGGTAGATGGGTGCGCTGGTGAAGACACTGACAGAGTTAAGGTAAAACAGGTAAAGGTGGCGGCCGTGGCCAAGTGGGAGTCCGAAGCGAAGCCCAAGAAAGGGCCATGCCACAATTGTGGAAAAATGGGCCACTTCGCGAAGGAATGTAAGGGGCAAGAAGGTTGAGAAACAATGTAACTATTGTAATAAACAGGGCCATCTGGAAGCTGCCTGTTTCAGCAAACATGGCAAGCAGCCTGGAGGCCAAAATACCCTATCCGCTGCAGAGTATAAGGAATGATGCTCACCAAAGCGCTAGAGTTATCCTAAAACAAGACAGTGAACATTTATACAGACAGTAGGTACGCTTTTGGAGTCGTACATGACTACATGACTGCTTGGGGTAGGAGGGGATTTATTACAACAGGAGGTAATCCTACAAAACATCAGTTGAGAATATAAGCCCTCTTAGAGGCTAGTAACAAACCCCAACAGGTAGCAGTGATTAAAATTAAGGCACATCAGAGGGAACCGGACCGGAACAGCTTGGACTGGATAAATCACCAGGGGAATCAAGTCGCAGACCTAGCGGCACAAAAGGCGTTAGAACAGAATGAGGTTGAGGAAGCACTGATCGCCCTTGTGGACCACACTGAGAAAGAGATAAGTATTAAAGAACTCCATGAGGACACCCCCAACGGAGGTACGCGAGACAAGGAAGGCACGGAGAAGAGTAGTGATGGAGTTTGGTGAAAGGATAATCGGGTAATGGCCCCCAAATGTATTCAACATACATTATTGGAGCTCCACCATGGGCTTGAACACTCAGGCAGGGAAGCCATGATAGGGAGCCTGGGAAGGGAGTGGTGGTGGACAGGAATGGGGCGAGATGTTGCACAATACTGTCATCGGTGCGTCACCTGTGCCCAGCATTATCCGGGGAGACCCATAAAAGTCAGAATGGGACACCAACCCAGACTACGGGGACCATGGGAACACCTGCAGATAGATTTTACAGGTCCCCTGCCACCATCACATGGCAAAACATACTGCCTAGTGATTATCGATCAATTCACCCGATGGGTGGAGGCTTTCCCTACGTGGAATTGTACCGCTTTGACAGTCGCCAGAGTCTTAGCTGAAGAAGTAATTCCCCGATGGGGAGTGCCAATTCAAATAGACTCAGACCAGGGTACTCATTTTACTGGAAGTGTTTTAAAAACGGTGTGCCGATTAATGAGAATAAAGCAGAAATTCTACATTCCCTACCATCCCCAAAGCTCGGGAATGGTGGAGCGGATGAATCGAACTCTTAAAAATGCGCGAGCAAAGGCAATACAGACGTCAGGAAAAACCTGGACCGAAGTATTGACTATTATCTTAATGAAACTGCGGGCCACGGGAAACTGAACCACAGGCTTAACCCCTTATGAACTAATGACAGGAAGAGCGATACAATTACCAGAAGGCATCATAACAGGCGGGGCTGAAGTGGGTCCCCTAAAAGACAGATTAAAACAGTACGTTCTGGAAATGAGTACACAACTCAAAACGATGCGAAAGAACGTTCGTGACAATCAGGAAAATAAGGACTGGGCACAAGAGCTCGCGATGGCGGCTTACGTTCCCCCGGCAGGTAGTAAGGTCATGGTAAAAACCCTGCCCAGTAAACCAGGGTTCGCTCCAAATTGGAGCGGGCCTTACGAGATTATAATTAGTGGAGACACCTGTGCCTGCCTGGACATAAGGGGAAAAGGAGTGTGGAAACATTGGACACAATTAAAATTATATGAGGAAAAGACGACCTCATAGGGCTTCTCTCATTCATACCGGCTATGCGCAGATGAAAGGTTGGACGTGGTTGCTTAAGTCTAAATCAGATAACCAAGCTACAAAGTAATGGATGATGAACTGATGCTTGCTTTTGTATTTATCTTCCAGATCGTTCAATTTATGATTAAGTAATTTGTACCTATCGGGATCCTTGTATTGTGCTTGTTGCTTGGCTTAGGGATAAACTAAGCGAGTGAATAGAGATAAGGATGGGGAGCAAGATGATGTGCTTCCCCAGTCTTCTAAGGAATGTAGTTGCATTAATATGTATTATCATGGATGTAAGGGTGATGGGATTGGAAGACAATCTTTTTTATAAAACTCATATACGATTGTACAGAAAGCAGTCTGTGTGTTACCCGTTGGCCAAGTCTGTACAGGCCTTGTTTGTGGCCACCCCGAGTTGGACCCGCCTCCAATAATACACTGCAGACACGTCAGATAAACCCGGTGTGGGACAGACGGGCAGCTATAGTAGGAGCATGCAAAGGAGATGCGTGGAATTAACAAACTCCACGCATCCCACTTGCCGGGGAATACAGGGGACTGGAGGGACAAGATGTTCAGAGAAGACGGAGTATCCCCTATGTTTTACGGGACAGGGATGGAGATGTGTCTATGCCCTTGTCCCCAGAAATTCCACATGTGTACAGAAACAGTGTGCTCACCAACATTGCCGAGTACATCGGGGCCAGTTCGCCTATACTTGCGATAAGGAAAGATGCTTTAACGTCACAGTGGGGAGACAATTTATTTGCGGCCACTGTAACGGAACCCATGTAATCTCCACTGCCTGGGCGTACCCATTCGATTCTTACCAATTGATCGGTTTTAATGGGAAATCAAACAACCCCAGCAATTGGTGGTATGCACAGTTCGTACAGACCAATAACCGAGCCTTTAAATGTTACCGAGCCAAGGAGGGATTTATGTTCCTCCTCAATGGTACGTTCACCACAGCGACACCTACCCTCCCGGTCCTTTTCGCGGTGGGAGCAATAGGGCCGCTTACCATCCCATGCCCTCAAGCGGGTCATATCCGTAGGAGAATAGTGACTCAGGCAATTGACACGGAATTCTGCGCTGATTGGAGAGATCCTCCCTGTTACTTTAGGCTCATCACTCGGCTACGGGTTCCTTAGTTCCCTATTGTTGGGAGAATCGGCGGGGGTGATCAGTGTGAAAAATAGGAATTATCTTATTTGCGGCCTGACCATCCTGGGCAATAATACTCGAAAGGGATTAGAGGCCATTAACCGGGCGTTGTCTGAGTTGAGATTGTACACCAAGCAAACCCATTATGCTGTAGACTATCAACTACCCCAGCAAGGGGGTGTATGTACCAACATGGGGGATAAATGTATGACCCCTGTTACAGATGAATCTTACATATCACGGAAGCTATTGACGCAATAAAAAACTCAATGACTTTAAGCAAGGCCCCAATGGCTGGCTCCCTTGACCTTTTGGAGGAGGATGGGGAACATGGATCATGCATTCACTGATAATAGTTGCTGTTATGTGTTTGCATTTTTGCTGTCTTATAAGCATAGTAAAGCTATGTTGTGCTAAAATTTTGGGACAGGTCCTACCAGTCGTGCCCATGCAGAACAAGGACGTCAACGATGAATTACTACCGCAAAGAGACACCTCCGACGTGCCTGTCCCCCGTATGAACGACCATGACGACCCGGACAGGGAAATATCGAGGTGGATGTGAAGAGCCCAACTGGAGATGTGGTCAGCTTGGGACATCGGGATGTCCAAGGACCAACAGGGGGGACTAAAGAGGTAGAATTCCGAACGGACTACAGAAGATACAAAATGGATGCTGCCTGATATAAAATGGACTCTGTCAATGTTCTTGACCCAATGTTATTATCAATGTCTGCTGCTGAAGTAGTCAAGCTTTGTGCAAAACAAGTGATCCACAACCAGATGCATCCAGAGAGACAATGAGACGTTGGCAACCTTTGCCCAATGTCTGTATTCTTAGTGACTTCTAACTGACAAAGGGGATCCAAATTGAGGAACTAGCAAGGAATGAGGAAGGACATGTCCAATGTGGCTGGACTAATGACCCCATGACTTTATGTAACCGTTATCTATGTAATGAATTGATTGGGTAAGGCAAACTGCCAATTAGAGGCGATAGGAGCTAACTTGTAGCCATTTATGGAGTTGAAGATGCATGTTATGAATTGTGTTGCAAACAGAATTGATTGGGTATATGTAAATGCGAATGCAAACTAATTCCGCTTTCCTTCTGTATATTAAGCCAGTGCGACCTCAGCTCAGGCGAGAAAAGGTGCTGCACGGACCGTGGGGGTCAAAGGCCTTTTCTCCCAGAGCTCTGAAAATTAATAAATTGCTTCTTTACTCACTCAAAGGTCTATTCATGAAAATGTTCACCTACAAATTTAAGAATTGGGTCTGGAATGGTTGTTTTGCAGAGGCTTTTATTTTAGCATTGGAGACACTGTGAGGGTGAGTGACAGAGGGATAAAGGGAGGGACGGAACAGTTGTTCAGTTCGGGTTGTGTTCACTGGCAGTTGGATAAGTCAATTATGACCATCTGGCCAGAAAGGGAATGTATTGGTGCCAGCTTTTCCTCTCCCTCCCCACTCCCTCCTCCTTAGTTGTTCACTGCAGATCCAGCTGGCTCAGGCTGTGCCTTCAGGGTGGCAAGGTCACGCGGTGTGCAGGAGACCACAACAAATCTTGACCTGTGCTCTGTTGAGTGCTGCACAATTCCCAAGTGGCCCAGGCAGATCCTGAGATGGTCATATCATTAATTAAATCATTTAGAGTGGTACCCTCAGAAATGAAAGGATGACCTCAGGTTGGATCTCCTTCATGAAGAACACATGGTGAATGACTGTGCGATGATGAAAAAAATAGAACGCCACCATCTAAAAAATGCAAACCACACAAACTGCTCCAGTGATGACAGCTGCTAATTCCACAGATCTTCCTCCTCCCACTACCAGGAAGATCCAAATATGATCAGAGCGCATATATTCCAAAGGTAGCTTCATGTCTGGAAAGCTATCTTAGCCAGGATCTCATTGTCCAAGTAATTAGTCTTACTAGTCCTCCTCCAATACCTCAGCTGATTGCCTTCTGCCTTGTTAATGGTGCTCACACACCCTTGAAGTTATTGTCTCGATGGGTTTTGCAGATATGCCACCTCCAGTCCAATGGAATGTATAGTAATTAAATTGGTGCAGCCACCTTTGACTGTGAGTTGAAACCGTCTTTGTTTCCAAGTCTCCATGGTTGAAAAAGTATGTTTTTAAAGCTTCACTTTAAGTTTCTGCCAATGGGTTAAAAATCATTATTTGTGATAAATCACCTCATCATGACTGTCACCCAGGTCATCAAAATCTTATTTTCTAAGGCCGCCAATTATGTGCACGTGGAAGTCACCACTAGCAGTATTATATGTATTATGGTAAGACGCATATACTAGAGGTACATGGGTAAATCCCTGCCTGCTGGCTCCGCCCAGTAGGCGGCGTATAAATGTGTGTGCTGCAGCCATTCTGGGAGCAGCTACAGGAGGCACAACATCTTTGCTCATTAATTATTCTCTCGTCTTTGTGGTAATTGATAGTGCATCAATTTATTGAGCAAATATTTTTAAAACGATGGATCTTCGCATCAAGCCTGATCGCCTGCAGCGGAGCCCTCAAATAGCCAACGCTATGTCCGCTTTTGACCACTGGCTAGTCTGCTTCGAAAGCTACCTCCGAACATCAACTGAGTAACCCTCGGACGCACAGAAGCTCCAAATCCTTTATTCACGGGTGAGCCCTGACATTTTTCCTCTCATCTGGGATGCGCCCACTTACTCCTAAGCAATGGAGCTCCTGAAGGGACATTACGTTCGGCCAGTCAATCAACTATATGCCAGGCACCTCCTGTCCACAAGACAGCAACTCCCCGGTGAGTCCCTGGACGATTTCTGGCGTGCCCTGCACATCCTGGGGAGGAACTGTGACTGACAGGCCTTTTCGGCAGTTCAGCACACAGAACCTTTGATCTGAGATGCCTTTGTTACGGGCATGAGGTCTGCGTACGTCCGCCAGCGCCTATTGGAAGGGTGTACGCTTGATCTTGCGGGAACAAGGCAGCTCGCGAACTCGTTAACAGTGGCCGCCCGTAATGTCCAGTCGTACGCCCCTGACCGCACGGCACCCTCATGGACATCATGGGCCCCACCAGCTGCCAACTCCAGTCACCGCAAGCCTGCGCCAAGTGGCAGCCAGCCAACCCTGGGGGCCCAAATGCTATTTTTGCGGGCAGAACAAATACCCCCGGCAGCGCTGCCCGACGCAGAGCGCAACCTGTAACGGATGTGGAAAGAAGGGACACTTTGTTTCTGTTTGCCAGGCCCGGTCAGTCGCTGCTGTTTCTAGGCCCAGCGTCCCTGCACCCTCCACGTGCGACCCAGGGTCGCCGCCATTTTCCTCCTCGCAAGCCACCTGCGGCCTGTGGGTGCCGCAATCTTTGATGCCGCAAGCCACGTGTGGCCCGTGGGCGCTGCCATCTTTGATGCCTCTCGCCATGTGCACCTCGTGGGCGCTGCCATCTTTGGTGCCATTTTGGACGGCGCCTCAGGACCCCTATGTGGTGATACACCATTCACCCTGCTCGCCTGGAAGCCCGTCTGGCCGTTCATCGCCTGCCGCTACCTCCACCACCGCTGACCAGCCCGTGGCCTCCCAGCATCTGCCGCAGCTCACCTCGATCACCCTGGACCAGTCCCAGCCCCGCAACCTCGCGACCGCAATGACAACGGTGAAAATCGATGGGCACGAGACGTCCTTCCTTTTTGACTCCGGGAGCACAGAGAGCTTCATCCACCCCATGACGGTAAGGCGCTGCTCCCTCGCGGTACACCCGGTCACCCAGAAGATCTCCCTGGCCTCCAGATCCCATTCTGTGGAAATCCGGTGGTTCTGCATCGCGACCCTCACCGTCCAAGGTGTAGAGTTTAGCAACCTCCGGCTCTACGTCTTCCCCCACCTCTGCACTGCCCTGTTACTCGGCCTGGACTTCCAGTGCCACCTCCAAAGCTTAACCTTAAAATTCTGCGGACCCGAAGCCCTTCACCGTATGCGGCTTCACGACCCTTAAGGTCGATCCACCTTACTTGTTTGCGAACCTCACCCCGGATTGCAAACCTGTCACCACCAGGAGCAGACGGTACAGTGCCCAGGACAGGGCCTTCATCAGGTCGGAGATCCAACGGCTTCTGCGGGAAGGGGTCATTGAGGCCAGCAACAGCCCCTGGAGAGCCCAAGTGGTAGTAGTAAAACTGGGGAGAAGCACAGGTTGGTCATTGACTACAGTCAGACCATCAATCGGTACACGCAGCTCGATGTGTACCCCCTCCCACGCATATCTGATATGGTCAATCAGATTGCGCTGTATCGGGTCTTTTCCACAGTGGACCTGAAGTCTGCCGACCACCAGTTCCCCATCCACAAGGAGGACCGCCAATACACTGCGTTTGAAGCAGATGGCCGCCTCTTTCACTTCCTTAGGGTTCCCTTCGGTGTCACTAATAGGGTGCCGGTCTTCCAAAGTTAGATGAACCGAATGGTTGACCGGTACAGACTGCGGGCCACCTTCCCGTACCTAGACAACGTCACCATCTGCAGCCAGGATCAGCAGAACCATGGCGCTAACCTCCTAAAATTCCTACAGACCGCCAAACTCCTTAACCTCACGTACAATAAGGAGACATGCGTGTTCCGCACCAACCGCTTAGTCATCCTTGGCTATGTCGTGGAAAATGGAGTTCTAGGGCCCGACCCTGACCGCATACGCCCCCTCATGGAACTCCCCCTCCCCCACTGCCCCAAGGCTCTGAAACGATGCCTGGGGTTTTTCTCCGACTATGCCCAGTGGGTCCCTAACTATGCGGACAAGGCCCGCCCACTCATTCAGTCCACAGTTATTCCCCTGACAGCTGAGGCCTGCCAGGCCTTCAACCGCATCAAGGCAGACATCGCCAAGGCCACGATGCACGCGGTTGACGAGTCCCTTCCCTTCCAGGTCAAGAGCGATGCATCGGACTTCGCTCTGGCCACCCCCCTCAACCAGGCGGGCAGGCCCGTGGCCTTCTTTTCCCGCACCCTCCATGCCTCTGAAATTCGGCACTCCTCTGTCGAAAAGGAGGCCCAAGCCATTGTGAAAGCTGTGCTGCATTGGAACCATTACCTGGCCGGCAGGAGATTCACTCTCCTCAATGACCAACTGTCGGTTGCCTTCATGTTCAATAATACACAGCGGGGCAAGATCAAAAACGATAAGATCTTGAGGTGGAGGATCGAGCTCTCCACCTATAATTACGAGATTTTGTATCGCCCGGGAAGCTCAACGAGCCCCCGACGCCCTATCCCGCGATACATGTGCCAGCGCACAAGTGGACCGACTCCGGGCTCTCCACTATGACCTCTTCCACCCGGGGGTCATCCGGTTCTTCCATTTCATCAAGGCCCGCAACTGGCCCTACTCCATTGAGGAGGTCAGGACCGTCACCAGAGACTGCCAGGACTGCGCGGAGTGCAAGCCGCACTTCTACCGGCCAGATCGAGCGCACCTGGTGAAGGCCTCCCGCCCCTTTGAGCGCCTCAGCATGGACTTCAAAGGGCCCCTCCCCTCCACCGACCGCAACACGTACTTTCTGAATGTGGTTGAGAGTACTCCTGGTTCCCTTTCACCACCCCATGCCCCGATATGACTTCTGCCACGGTCATTAAAGCCCTCCACAGCACCTTCACACTGTCCGGTTTCCCCACCTACGTCTACAGCAATCGGGGATCCTCATTTATGAGTGATGAGCGGCATCAGTTCCCGCTCAGAAAGGGCATTGCCTCGAGCAGGATGACCAGCTACAACCCCCGGGGAAATGGGCAGGTGGAGAGGGAGAACGGGACGGTCTGGAAGGCAGTCCTGCTGGCCCTGCGGTCTGAAAATCTCCTAGTCTCCCGCTGGCAGGAGGTCCTCCCCGACGCGCTCCAGTCCATCCGATTGCTCCTCTGCACCGCGACGAACGAAACCCCCCATGAACGTCTCTATGCCGTACCCAGGAGGTCCACCTCCGGGGTCTCGCTCCCAACATGGCTGACAGTTCTTGGACCCGTCCTCCTTCGGAAGCATGTGCGGACCCATAAGTCAGACCCTTTGGTCGAAACGGCCCACCTCCTACACGCAAACCTGCAGTACGCCTACGTGGCGCACCCCAACGGGCGCCAGGACACAGTCTCCCTCCGGGACCTGGCACCCGCTGGATCCCCACCCACGGCCCCTGACCTGACACCCCCCCTCCCCGTTTGCCTCATTCACCCCTGCGCCACTCCCCCTCCCCCCCAGCAAACCTCACTGCAGCCCCTGCCCCAGGAGGATCCGTCCTCTCACTGGTTCCACTCAGGGGGATGAAGACGAGGACAACACGCTCCCGGAGTCACAGGTGACCAAGTCGGCACCCACATCACCACCAGGACTGAGGCAATCGCAGGTGAGGGTCAAGGCCCCCGACAGACTGAACTTGTAATGTTTTCCACCACCCCCGCCGGACTCTTTTTTAACAGGGGGTGAATGTGGTAGTCACCACCAGCAGTATTATATGTATTACGGTAAGGCCGTATACTAGAGGTACATGGGTAAATCCCTGCCTGCTGGCTCCGCCCAGTAGGTGGTGTATAAATGTGAGTGCTCGCCGGTGCTGCAGCCATTCTGGTTCCAGCTACAGGGGGCACAACATCTTTGCTCAATAAAGCCTCGATTATTCCACTACTCTCGTCTTTGTGGTAATTGATAGTGCATCAGTGCACTTTGCCACATATGGAGGCTAGTCAGGCACAGAGTGCTGTCAACTTTATTTCAATGCTTAGATTCCCACAGGTACAGCGATTCACGGGCTGCACATATGTGACAATCTAGCTGTCCTCAGTTCAGCCTGGAGTACTCATCAATCACAAGAGGTTTCGCTCCCTTAATGTTCAGACAGTTTGGAATTTGATCAAATCACTGGAATTTGACCATGCATATTCTGGAAATGGCCATGATCCATCCATTCTGTAGAGGTCTCAGACGTCTCCCGCACCTTTTCGTTCCTCCAGACAGCCTCAGGACCCGGCTTTTTGGGCTACCCTCTGATGGCTTGGCTGACGTCTCTTGGAAGGAACCATGCCAGACATATAGGGGAGAGATACAACAGGAGCCACATCGCCACAAGGACAATAATAGAGCAAGCCATTGGATTGCTGAAGATGTGTTTCAGAGATCTCGACAGAGGCACCCTTTAGTTTGCTCCATTCATATCCTCCAGATGATTGTGACCTGCTGTGCCCTTCACAACATTACGCTGCAGAGAGGACTGTAGCTGCTGGAAAAGAAATACACAGAACCGTCAGTATCCCCTGAGGAGGAGAAAGAATCATATAATTTACAGTGCAGAAGGAGGCCATTCAGCCCATCGAGTCTGCACCGGCCCTTGGAAAGAGCACCCTATTTAAGCCCACACCTCCAGCCTATCTCTGTAACCCAGCAACCCCACCTAACCCTTTGGACACTAAGGGGCAATTTGGCTTGGCCAATCCACCTCACCAGCACATCTTTAGACTGTGAGAGGAAACTGGGACACCCGGTTAAAACCCACGCAGACACGGGGAGAAAGTCACCCTATGCCGGAATTGAACCTGGGACCCTGGAGCTATGAGGCAGCAGTGCTAAACACAGTGCCAACATGCCACCCCTAACACACCCCTAAGAGGTGAAGGAGAAACCAGATGTGACCACCTCCATCCAGACAGACATCATCTAATGGGAGTGTGTTCGAACTCTGAGAGTGCAATCAGAAACCTGCCACCCTCCTCCCCCAAACACTATTCATTCCAACAGTCAGCAATCTAATCATCATTCTAACCCTTTCTGTCTCAGGAAACCTGATCATATCATTCATCTGAAGACTGCTGACCTGAATGAGAAAAGCAACCTCGGCCAGGAGTATGAGGAGTTCAAATAAAGTGGTTAGTTTATTGAAATCAACACCGACATAAACATTGCTATCCTCACCCAGTGAACCCTCTT
This sequence comes from Scyliorhinus torazame, assembly GCF_047496885.1. Lineage (NCBI taxonomy): Eukaryota > Metazoa > Chordata > Chondrichthyes > Carcharhiniformes > Scyliorhinidae > Scyliorhinus > Scyliorhinus torazame. The sequence continues at coordinate 43,339,947 of NC_092714.1, read as the reverse complement.
CTGCAACTCCTTCTCAGCAGTTTCCTCTTACTCGGATTGGTGCAACCCTGGTGCCTTCAGCTGAGCTGGAGGCAGGTTGCTTCTTTCTCTGCTTTGACAGATGAGATGCCTGTGGTTTCCCACATCTCTCTACCATACCCTTGCCTCCATAAACCTTCAGGATCAGAGTTTTCTACAGCCATTCTCCTTCCTGTCGATGGAGATCCCTTTAAATAAAGATCCTTCATTCACAGAGTGCAGGTCATCATTGTGACCACGCTCTGTGATTGCTCGAAGAACCCAGAGCTAATGCTGTAACAGAGTTAAACGGCCATGAAAAAGCCCCCAATGCTGGGCGCTGGTTTATTAAAACAAAATTCCACCTCACGTCTGGAACAAATGGCTCATACAGAATCTTTGAAGTCAGTTCTTGGTACTTCAACACTTACCATATCACACGCAAAGACTTTAGCAACTTGGAAGAACGGTAAGGGCCACCAAACACTTTCACAAACTGAGCAATAACCAGTAGAAATCAATCAACTATTAACCTGGAAGTAGTTGATTCTTCCTTTAAATTGTACTGGCAAAGAGTCTTTCTTGCTGGTGAATGCATGTTCAACTACATGTCGGCAAGAGAGGAAATTAGCTTTAGCCAATTAAGTACACACTTGTGGACCTTACAATCTGCCTCCTCTACATATTCTGGCACAGGCTCCTCCTTCATAAGTGTGTGTGTCCTGCAAAAGCCATTTTGGAACCAAAAGGTCATCTGTAGCACTGAAAATTTGGATGTTACACAACAGGATTTTGCAGTTGTAGCATTTATTTAAAATGTTAAATATTTTATTTTCCTTTTTAAAATAAATTTAGAGTACCCAATTAATTTTTTCCAATTAAGGGGCAATTTAGTGTGTTCAATCCACCTACCCTGCACATCTTTGGGTTGTGGGGGCGAAACCCACACAAACACACGGAGAATGTGCAAACTCCACACAGACAGCGACCCAGAGCTGGGATCGAACCTCTGCGCCGTGAGGCAGCAATGCTAACCACTGCGCCATCGTGCTGCCCTGTTAAATATTTTATGATTAAATAGAACACTATGTGATGCCTTGTTCAAATATAGATCAGAGAAATATTGATAGTTAACTCCTCATGCTGTCACTCAGCTTTTCTGCGCTATCTGACAATCAATATTAAAGGACGTATGTTATTCAAATAGCAACTAAAGAATGATTCCAAATGTTTTATTGTTGGTTTGACATACTTCACGATTCCTAGTTAGTGTTTCAACAGCATCTTCCTCAATTTCTACCCAGCTAGGTTCAATGAGTAAATTGTGAAGTGCAACCAGTTCATTAAACATTAGTCCTTGGGTTGCAGTCTGGATTTGATTTTTATGAGGCATGTTGGCAAACCAAAGCCAATCATGTAGTCATTTATTTTATAGCTAGTGTCAACTTAGGGTTAATAGCATCTTCAATACCTTCCTTTAATGGAGACCAAATGTATCAGATTATACAATTCAATACATAGAGTCAGAAATGTGTCACAAAACCAGTGGTGGGAGGACACAGTGACGAGATTCTGATTTAAAACAACACCTTTGGTAATGAAGCTCGACTAAAATAAGAGCGTTGGGTGGCTCCCTGGAAGAAACACATCTTTTCAATCTTTGCCCGTAGGTGATCAACAAGTTAAATAGAACATTTTCTCCACAGTTTGTTTTCGGTATCAGTTTCAAGTATCTTATGTCAACACGTGGTTGAGGTCCAGGATAGTTTAATGAATTATCTGCTGACTAACTCAGACATACAGGTCAGAAAGATCCCAGGTTTGATCCCTGGTCTATTCTGAGATTGCTCATTTTATTTTATAATTACTGAAGCATTACAGCATGCAATGGTCAATTTATTATTCTGTGGCTAAAGTGCATCTTTGTTTAACCTGAACTGCCTTTAAGACCACAAAGATTAATTGCTGGAAATGTTGAAAGCCTGAGATTAAATAAGAGTAATTGATGGTGGCGAGGGAGCCATGCAGATTGGCTGATCCATATAAACCCTAGAACACGAATCCAAACAAACTCCACAAAAATGACGAACTTTTTTTGTTTTTTATGTACTTTGGCACTTTAAGTCTTGATGTCTAAAATTTAAGAAACCTGAAACTTTTATTTTTATTCTACAGGATCTCATAAGCAATAACATGCGTTAAGTCAGAGAACATTGGCTTTATCTTACCTGCCTCTGCTGACTTTGTGCTTCTATCTCTTCCTCCCCTCTTCTGCTTTTGTTTCAATCATTTATGTTCTGCGTTGGTTTTGATTTACTCATTTGTGGAATGTGTTGCCACCAAGGCCAACAATTATTGTCCATTCCTAGTTGCCCTTGAGAAAATGGTGGGGAGACACCTTCTTGACCTGCTGCAGCCCATGTCGAGGAGGTGTTTGGACACTGCTGTTAGGGAGGGAGTTCCAGGATTTCTGACCCGGTAACAGCGAAGGAACGGTGATATATTTCCAAGTCAGAATCATAGAATCATAGAAGTTTACAGCATGGAAACAGGCCCTTCGGCCCAACCAGTCCATGCCGCCCAGTTTTTACCATTAAGCTAGTCCCAGTTGCCCGCACTTGGCCCATAACCCTCTATACCCATCTTACCCATGTAACTATCTAAATGTTTTTTAAAAGACACAATTGTACCCGCCTCTACTACTACCTCTGGCAGCCCATTCCAGACACTCACTACCCTCTGAGTGAAGAAATTGCCCCTCTGGGCCCTTCTGAATCTCTCCCCTCTCACCTTAAACCTATGCCCTCTAGTTTTAGACTCCCCTACCTTTGGGAAAAGATGTTGACTATCTACCTTATCTATGCCCCTCATTATTTTATAGACCTCTATAAGATCACCCCTAAGCCTGCTACGCTCCAAGGAAAAAAGTCCCAGTTTATCCAGCCTCTCCTTATAACTCAAACCATCAGGTCCCGGCAACATCCTAGTAAATCTTTTCTGCACTCTTTCCAGTTTAATAATATCCTTTCTATAATAGGGTGACCAGAACTGCACACAGTATTCCAACTGTGGCCGTACCAATGTCTTGTACAACTTCAACAAGACGTCCCAACTCCTGTATTCAATGTTCTGACCAATGAAACCAAGCATGCCGAATGCCTTCTTCACCACCCTGTCCACCTGCGACTCCACCTTCAAGGAGCTATGAACCTGTACTCCTAGATCTCTTTGTTCTATAACTCTCCCCAACGCCATACCATTAACTGAGTAGGTCCTGGCCTGATTCGATCTGTCAAAATGCATCACCTCACATTTATCTAAATTGAACTCCATCTGCCATTCGTCGGCCCACTAGCCTAATTGATCAAGATCCCGTTGCAATCCTAGATAACCTTCTTCACTATCCACTGTGCCACCAATCTTGGTGTCATCTGCAAACTTACTAACCATGCCTCCTAAATTCTCATCCAAATCATTAATATAAATCACAAATAACAGTGGACCCAGCACCGATCCCTGGGGCACACCACTGGTCACAGGCCTCCAGTTTGAAAAACAACTCTCTACAACCACCCTCTGCCTTCTGTCGTCCAGCCAATTTTGAATCCAATTGGCAACCTCACCCTGGATCCCGTGAGCTTTAACCTTCTGCAACAACCTACCATGCGGTACCTTGTCAAAGGCTTTGCTGAAGTCCATGTAGACAACGTCTACTGCACTGCCCTCATCTACCTTCTTGGTCACCCCCTCAAAAAACTCAATCAAATTTGTGAGACATGATTTTCCACGCACAAAGCCATGCTGACTGCCCCGAATCAGTCCTTCCCTCTCTAAATGCTTGTAGATCCTGTCTCTCAGAATACCTTCTAGCAACTTACCTACTACAGACGTTAGGCTCACCGGTCTGTAGTTCCCAGGCTTTTCCCTGCTGCCCTTCTTAAACAAGGGCACAACATTCGCCACTCTCCAATCTTCAGGCGCCTCACCTGTGGCTGCCGATGATTCAAATATCTCTGTTAGGGGACCCGCAATTTCCTCCCTAGCCTCCCACAACACCCTGGGATACATTTCATCAGGTCCCGGGGATTTATCTACCTTGATGCGCTTTAAGACTTCCAGCACCTCCTCCTCTGTAATATGCACACTTCTCAAGACATCACTATTTATTTCCCTTAGTTTCCTAACATCCATGCCTTTCTCCACCGTGAATACCGATGAGAAATATTCATTCAGGATCTCACCCAACTCTTGTGGCTCTGCACATAGATGCCCTTGTTGATCCTTAAGAGGCCCTACTCTGTCCCTAGTTACTCTTTTCCCCTTTATGTATTTGTAGAATCTCTTTGGATTCTCCCTTGCATTATTTGCCAAAGCAATTTCATGTCCCCTTTTTGCCCTCCTGATTTCCCTCTTAACTCTATTTCGACAATCTCTATACTCTTCAAGGGATCCACTTGATCCCAGTTGCTTATGTACGTCATATGCCTCCTTCTTCTTTTTGACCAGAGTCTCAATATCTCGCGTCATCCAGGGTTCCCTACTTCTACCAGCCTTGCCCTTCACTCTAAAGGGAATGTGCTTATCCTGCACCCTGGTTAACACATTTTTAAAAGCCTCCCATTTACCAGCTGTCCCTTTGCCTGCCAACAGTCTCCCCCAATCTACCTCTGCAAGTTCCTGTCTGATACCATCAAAATTGGCCTTGCCCCAATTAAGAATTTTAACTCTTGGGCCAGACCTATCATTCTCCATAGCTATCTTAAAACTAATGGAGTTATGGTCACTTGTCCCAAAGTGATCTCTCACTAGCACTTCTGTCACTTGCCCTTCCTTATTTCCCAAGATGAGGTCAAGTTTTGCCCCCTCTCTAGTCGGTCCATCCACATACTGAATGAGAAATTCCTCCTGAATACACTCAACAAATTTCCCTCCATCCAAGCCCCTAATGCTATGGCTGTCCCAGTCAATGTTGGGAAAGTTAAAGTCCCCTACTACTACCACCCTATTGTTCTTGCAGCTATCTGTAATCTCCTTACATATTTGCTCCTCAATTTCCCGCTGACTATTTGGGGGCCTGTAGTACAGTCCTACCAAGGTGATCTCTCCCTTCTTATTTTTCAGTTCCACCCATATAGACTCAGTGGGCGAACCCTCGGATATATCCCCTTTAAGTACTGCCGTGATGTTCTCCCTAATCAAAAACGCCACTCCCCCTCCTCTCTTACCTCATGTTCTATCCTTTCTATAGCATCTGTACCCCTGAACATTGAGCTGCCAGTCCTGCCCCTCCCTTAGCCATGTTTCAGTCATAGCTATAATATCCCAGCCCCATGTGCCCGTCCATGCCCTGAGTTCATCCGCTTTGCCCGTCAGGCCCCTTGCATTGAAATAAATGCAGTTTAATGTAGACCTTCCTTGCTCTCTGCCCTGCTTTCTCAGGTCATGCTTTACACACTCTCCCTTCCTGCCTTTTGTTTCTGTCCCCACTGACTTCCTACATCGGTTCCCATCCCCCTGCCACATTAGTTTAAACCCTCCCCAACTGCACTAGCAAACACACCCCCGAGAACATTGGTTCCGGTCCCACCCAGATGCAGACCGTCCGATTTGTACAGGTCCCACCTCCCCCAGAACCGGTCCCAATGTCCCAGGAATTTGAAACCCTCCCTCTTGCACCATCTCTCAAGCCACGTATTCATCCGAGCTATCCTGTCATTCCTACTCTGACTATCACGTGGCACTCGTAGCAATCCTGAGATTACTGGTGTGTGATATTTGGGTGGTGATGTTCCCAAGCAGTTGCTGCTCTTGTTCTTCTGGGTGGTAGAGATTGCAGGTTTAGGACGTGCTGCTGAAGAAGGCTTGGTGAGTTACTGCAGTGTTTCTTGTAGATGAAAACTGACAACACATTGTAACTGGCAGGGGACAGGCATGATTGCATATGTTCTTGCTCATATGAAGGAGAGGGTGCTTGGCATTAAGCAGACATGCCTAAGGCCATGGCCAGTCTCGGGTCTGAAACTATTGAAGGTGAAACTATCCTCATACCTCATCCTTTATCTCACACACCTCCCCCTCATTCGCTATTTTATTCCTAATTTGCAAGCTGCAGCTGGTGTAAGCATGTACCTCGTGATTTCCCCCCCTTGCCTCAATCAACACTATCCTTGTGCCTTTTCTCCTTTCATATACATAAGAATTGTAGCCTGGTTAGGCAGTGATAAAAGTGAAAGGGTGGCAGTGCAGGCAGAAAGCAATGATGAAGAAACATCATCACTTTCTCTCATACTGGCAATAATGCAGATACTGGCACTATCTGTACTTTATACAATAGCACAGGGCTGAATCTGTACATGATGAGACATCGGGCACAAGTGGGTTACAGTCAAGGTAGTGGACAAGGATCACGCAGGTGCTAACTCATCGGAGGGCGAGGTCACATACAGGTTCCACTGCAGAGGGCTTAGACAAGGACTTTGATGGAACACTCTCAAGGAGAAGGCTGAATTGTATGCATGTATAACATTTTATGCATTGGCTGGCCTTTCTTCCTAAACCTGTCACTATATTCCAATTAGGCAAACTAATATATATATTAAATACCACTCAGCAATAAAGTTACCACTAAGCTTTTTTCTGTGCAGAATCTTTGGAGAGAGAACCTATCAGGACCAAACTGAAACACCTCTTTTCAGATTAGAATTCTAGGACCTACCAAGTATTCAGACAGACCTGGATCCTCTGATTAACTACGTCATCTGTACCCTGTCATGTGGATGTACCTTTAAGAAATGGATGTTTATCAAATAGCTGCAGTGATGTCAGTGTGTGGGTGGAGCTGAGCTGTTTTTCTGTCTTTTACTTTCGTTTTGAGCTGAAAAGCTGCTTTGTGGCTCTGTTTTTGGTTTTGTTTTCAGTGTTGGAGAGCTGCAGTCAAAGCAAGAAGATGTTCTGAACTCTCTCTGTACAAGCTAAAGAATATCTTCAGCTCACTTGATGATTTCACAGTAATACCTGTTTCTGTAGAGAATTTAAACCTGCTGTCTTTGTAAAAAATGGTTTAACTTATGGATGTTGCTAGGAAAGGTATTAAGGGTTACCTATAGAGTATTGTATCTGTGGGGGTACGTGTGTTCGTATTTGATAAGATCTTTACTGTGTGTTTATAAAATGTTAACTGGGTTCATAGAATAAACATTGCCATATTTTAAAAGTACTAGAGGTCGGGGAAGCACAGTGGCACAGTGGGTTAGCACTGTTGCCTCACGGCACCGAGATCCCAGGCTCGATCCCGGCTCTGAGTCATTGTCCGTGTGGAGTTTTCACATTCTCCCCGTGTTTGCGTGGGTTTTGCCCCCATAACCCAACGATGTGCAAGGTAGGTGGATTGAACACGCTAAATTGCCCCTTGATTGGAAAAAAATGAATTGGGTACAATAAACTTATTTTAAAAAAGAAAAGTACTTAAGGTCTCTGTTGCATAACACCTGGAGAGTGGACCCTTGTGCTCCCCATAACCAAAATCTATTAAAAGTCGTGGGTCAGGTGAACTCCATGATATACTTTGGAGTTTTCTAAACCCTCGCCCATAATAAATTGGGGGCTTGTGGGGTAAAAGTCTATCTTTCGTGATTGGGTTGGCTTAGTGAATTTAACGACAGTGAGGGGTGAGCATATTTGTGTTTGCTTTTCAGGTGTCGTATTCCAGTTTAAGTGGGGAGTGCATTGTGGACAATGGCTCTTTCAGAGGCTCGGAAGTTTTGGGGAGTAGAGAAGGTCACACGCAGTACCTTACGAACAGAGACTAAAAAAAGGCTTTTAGATTTGGCAAAGACATTGCAGTTAACGTTACCTGACAGCATACGAAAAGACGAGGTACTTACGGCGGTGGCTGAGCATTTAAAATTGCTTGAGATACAGTCTGACGCATTAGAAATGGCAAAACGTCAGTTACAGATTAAACAACTGGAACATGAGAAAGAATTAAAACAGATTGAATACGCAATAAGGGACAAAGAAAAAGAGAGAGACAGAGATAGAGAGGAAAAAGAAAAAGAGAGAGAGAGAGAGGAAAGGGAAAGAGACAGAGAGGAAAGGGAAAAAGAGAGAGAGTTTGAACTTTGGAAAATGGCATGAAACATGACAGTCAGTTAATATTGGTGGATATAAAGGGAAACATACAGTCTGAGGAGAGTGATGAGGATAATGAGCCTGAGCGTCATAGTCGATGGCTTGGTGGGGATCTATTTAAATATGTCAACGTGTTGCCAAGGTTTGATGAGACGGCGGTAGAAGCCTTTTTCATTTCATTTGAGAAGGTAGCTAAACAAATGAAATGGCCACAGGACATGTGGGTATTACTGATTCAAACAAAGTCTGCAGGTAGAGCTAGTGAAGTGTTTGCATCACTATCAGAGGAGGTATCTGGGACGTATGAGGAGGTGAAAAAATCCATTTTAGGTGCATATGAACTAATGCATGAACCATACAGACGAAGGTTTAGAAATTGAAGGAAAGAACCTGGTCAAACATACATGGGGCGGGATTCTCCGACCCCCCGCCTGGTCGGAAAATCCCTGTGGGGCAGTGCGAATCCCGCCCCACCGTGCTGATGCCGGCTGCCGTATTCTCCAGCGCCCTTTCTCAGGTGGGGGCGGGATTCACGCCACGCTGGTTGAGGGCCGTTGGCAGCGGCTACCCCGGCAATTCCCCGGGCCCCGATGGGCTGAGCGGCCGTCCATTTTTGGCCAGTCCCACTGGCGTGGGTTACGTATGGTCCCACACCGCGACACCTGGCAGGTAAGTCGGTGGGGGCACAGGGGGATCCGACCCCGGGGGGGCCCCCACGGTGGCCTGGCCCGCGATCGGGGCCCACCGATCTGCGGGTGGGCCTGTTCCGTGGGGTCACTTCTTCCTTCCACTCCGGCCCCCGTAGGGCTCCGCCATGGCTGGCATGGAGAAGAGAACTCCCCACACATACGGCAAAATATGCCGGCCGGTCTGAGCATGCGCGGAACCACGCCGGCCGTTCCACGCATGCGCAAGATCACGCTGGCCCTTCGGTGCATGTGCAAACTTGCACCATCCCTTCGGCGCCTTCTGGAGCAGCGCCAACTCCTCTGGTGTCCACTTAGCCCCTGAGACAGATGACAATTCTTCACCTTGGGGGCCCATTGACGCTGGAGTCATTGGCGCCGGTTTTTCCACCAGCATGGGGACTTAGTCCCCGTAAGGGAGAATCCCGGCCATGGAGTTTGAAAGGATCAAACAGAGTAATTTTGATAGGTGGATAAGGGCTTTGAAAATAGACCAAATGTATGAAGCTCTCAGAGAAATTATACTTTTGGAGGAGTATAAAAATTCAATTCCTGATGTAGTGGGAACTCATGTGGAAGAGCAGAGGCTTAAAACTGTGAGGTTAGCAGCAGAAATGGCAGATGATTATGAATTTGTTCATAAATCAAAGTTTGGTTTCCGACATCAGTTTTAGCCTGTGAGGGATAAAGACTGGGGAAAAGAGAAATACTCAAGTGGTGGAGGTCAAGGTGATCTGATGGGAGATAAGAAGGAGAGTGTGCCTCAGATTAAAAAGGAAATCCAGGAGGGTGGAAGAGAAATGAAAAGTTTCAAATGTTTTCACTGTAATAAACTATGCCATGTAAAGTCACAGTGTTGGTGGTTGAAGAAAAGCACTGGGAAGGCTGGTGTGGTAAAACAGGATAAGACTGAGCTAGATAGTGGAGGAGGTTGGGCTGTTCAATCTCATCAAAGACTGTGCAAAGATGGAGAGGGATCAAGAGTTTATGATGTGTAATGGTCGCACACGCAAACTGTTTTGAAAATATTTCAGAAATATGGAAAAATACAGCATTGAAAATGTCATATAGACATTGTAAAAACAACCATTTGTGACTTTGGTTACAGCTGTTTCAGTGTGGCGCTGAAACCTAACTGGAGAGATTCAAACCACGAGGGAGCGCTTTCTACATTTGGATGTTCCCGAGACTTTGAATAACAAACCATTACAAGACTTCATCAGTTAGCCACACACAGGGTAAAACTACAGCAGCTATTAGTGGCCCCTTGTACTTTATATCAGTATAGCGACATTGAGCAGACATCTCACTTGAATCAGTGACAGAGGAACTGAAAGCATTGGTCGTCAATCACTTCTTTAGTACATGTGTGGGTAACATAGTAACTACTTAATACATTAACTAGTTGGCAACGGGCCATAGACGCAATGGTTGAGGGCAGTGGTAACTTTGCCAATCCCTGATGATATGACTGCCTCAGGTGCCCAATTGCAGATGGCAAAGCATATTCCCTGCCCACCCAGGCCAGTCTGTGTCAGGCAGGTTTGCCAAAATCTGCAGGTATGATGTGGTGCCTGCTAATGACCCTGGCACACCCTTTGTTCATTGAGAGACTGTATTAGAGATAATTGAACAAGAACAAAAATATCATGAGTTAAAAGGTTGACTGCCAAAAGATTGCTTCCAAAAGATTTCATAAGTAAGGAAAAATGTGTAATAAAAACAATACTGCATTAAAAATGTCATGTAAACATAGTAAAAACAATCATGCGAATCCCATTTCTCCTGAGGAGCTTGATTACCCCAGCATTTCTGTTGTTTCCATTGCAAGTGGGCACTGCAGGAAAAGGGACCAAACACATGGCAAATCCTGGAGAATTGTGCTGTTCCTCAATTGAGTATTTTTTGCCTCAATGAGACTAATCCACAACATGTTCACCAGCATTAAAGCATTCCAAATGAGGGGGACGGCAACAACTGAAGCCCAGTCAGAAATGTCCAAACAGCCACAGCAGCACTGGCCCGAGTATGCTTTGCACTTTGCACAAGGCTTCTCATTGAGGAAGTACTTACAATCTCCAACAGCTTCCTGTCCTTTGGAACAAGTGCAATTCAAGTCAGGAGAGATATGCCCCCTAAAAAAAGATGTGGCTTTCTAACAGCTTTGCTACTGAGTCTGACCTTGACGTTTGCTTGCCAACTCGACATCAGGACTTTGTTTTCCTTCTTGTAATGTATGACACCCTGTGAAAGGAAGATGATGTAATCTGCCCCAGAACAGACCTTGCTTTAATGACATGGTTATGCCTCTGCCTGTACACCTTGTATGGTCTCTAACTGTAGTTTTTTGTAAGGCTGCTAAGTTTAGAAGAGTTTTGCAAGCATCCCAGGCTGTACCATTACATAATGCAAGGATATAGGTCGGCAAGGTCACCCTTGAAAGGCAGGATGCTGAAACAGGGAAATTACATAATTAACAAAGAACAAAACAAACACAAAGAAAGCTATCAACAGTCTTCCTAGCCTTTGATACGTGCTCATGAAATATCAAAATCTTTTTCATCGTCAAACCACTCTGAAGTGAAATGGATGCTCTGGAAGAATAACATCATTGCTCTTTCAATCATTATTGGGTGATGCTGAGAAACCAGTATAATTATGCATATTTCATAAATCCAATTTCCAGTGTGATGCATAAATTATTAAAATATGCGGGGAGCATGGTTACAAGAGGAACCACCTACCGTTGTAGCAAGTGGTGAGACAGTCCTCCGACACAACTAACTCTGAGGAAATAAAGCTTAATTGGACAATCAAAGTATAATATCAACTCAATCTGCAAGTTTGCCGATGGCACGACCGTAGTGGGTCGGACCACAAACAACGATGAGTCTGAATACAGGAGCCATATAGAGAACCTAGTGGCTTGGTGCAACGACAACAATCTCTCCCTCAATGTCAGCAAAACTAAAGAGATGGTCATTGACTTCAGGAAGCAAAGTACTGTACACACCCCTGTCTGCATCAATGGTGCCGAGGTGGTGATGGTTGACTGCTTCAAATTCCTAGGTGTGCACATCACCAACAACCTGTACTGGTCCACCCATGTTGATGTTATGACCAAGAAAGCTTAACAGCGCTGGTACTTTCTCAGAATGCTAAGGAAATTCAGCATGCCCACAATGACACTTACCAATTTTTACAGATGCACCATAGAAAGCATCCTATCAGGCTGCATCACAGCCTGGTATGGCAACTGCTCAGCCCAAGACCGTAAGAAACTACAGAAAGTCGTGAACACAGCCAGTCCATCACGCGAACCTGCCTCCCATCCATTGACTCTATCTACACCTCCCACTGCCTTGGAAAAGCAGGCAGCATAATCAAAGACCTCTCCCACCCGGGCTATTCTCTCTTCCAACCTCTTCCATTGGGCAGAAGATACAAAAGCCTGAGAACATGCACTAACAGATTCAAAAACAACTTCTTCCACACTGTTCCAGATTCCTGAATGGCCCTCTTATGGACTGGACTGATCTCTCTATGCATCTTCTCTACTGTTGTAGTACTATACTCTGTATGTCTCACCCCATGTCTAAGTCTATGTATTTACATTGTGTATTTACCGTACGTTCTTTGTATTCATGTATGGAACGATTTTCCAGAACTGTACGCAGAACAATACTTTTCAATACTTGGTGCACGTGACAATAAATCTAAATCTAATCTAAATCTAAGAACCCTTTTATTCATTCAAGGGATTTGGATATCATTAGCAAGGCCAGCATTTGCTGCCCATCCTTAATTGCCCCACACCCGACTGGCTTGCTAGTTCATTTCAGAGGGAAGTTAAGAGTCATCCACATAGCTGTAGGTCTGGGTGGTAGCATAGTGGTTAGCACTGTTGCTTCACAGGCCGGGGATCCGGGTTAAATCCTGGCTTGGGTCACTGTCTGTGCGGAGTCTGCACATTCTCCCCGTGTCTGCATGGGTTTCCTCCCACAAGTCCCGAAAGACGTGCTTGTTAGGTGAATTGGACATTCCGAATTCTCCCTCTGTGTACCCGAACAAGTGCCGGAGTGTGGCGACTGAGGATTTTCACAGTAACTTCATTGCAGTGCAAATTAAGCCTACTTTTGACACTAATAAAGATTATTATTATTATTATTACATGTGGGCCAGATCAGTTAAGAGTGGCAGAGTTTTGTCCCTCAATGACATTAGTGAGCCTGATGGATTTTTACAACAATTGATGATATTTTCACAGTCTCCATCACTGATGACTAGCTTCCAATTCCAGATTTATTCATTGAATTTAAATTCTACCAGCTGCCATGGTGGGATTTGGCCCAAAAGCATTAGCTTGGGCCGCTGGATAACTAATTCAGTGACATTACCACTATGCCATCATCTTCCCACTTAGGTGCATGTAAATATATTACCACATGCCACCAAGATACAGGTTTCGAATCTGATACCTTCAACTCCAGTCGTTTTGCCCTGATGAAAAAAACAGAAATTGAACCATGTTAGCATATGTCTCCTCTCCAATTATAATGATGTTGTAATTTTCTCCTCTATTGCTAAACAAATAGGAACGGTGTGCCTGGCATTTCAAATGCAGTAACAAGCTGTTTGATGTTAACCAAGGTGCTTGTTAATACAGTTTTAACTAATTTTATTGCACTCTACAGCCTTCAGCATAATGGCAAATAGCCTAACTGTCAGACCAAATAATTATTCAGGTTGTAATCCCAAATTAAACAGAATGAAAGCACAACAACACATTGGGTGAGATTGCTGCTTCCATATGCAATGTGCAACCTTCCCAACCATGGACTGCTCCCCATTCATTTAACCCCCTTGTTAAAAATTATACATCAAAATCAACTGATCTCCAAAGGTAGCAAAGTAAAATTGTAGAATATTATTCAACTTCAAATCTCTACTATTTAACCATTATCTATTGGCCTCCAGTTAAAATTCATCTCAATCCCTTTCCCCCAAAAAATATTGGGGGAGGGTTGGGGGCGGAATTCTCCATTTCTGAGACTAAGTGTTGACGCCAACGTACAATTTGTGGACTTTAACGACAGCAAAATTGGCGCCACACCTGGACCTATTCTGCTACTGTTAAGGGGCTAGCACCGGCGCCATGAGAAACGGTGCCGGTTTCACGAGTTCCATGATTGACACTCAGGAGGCTGATAAGCTGCATTCCCCACACACACCATCCCAGCCAACAAGATGGCAGAGCATAGCAGCCCCGAGGTTTACTGATGCCGAGCTGGAGACCCTCTTGGACGCGATGGACGGGAGGCGTGGGAAATTTAGAAACGCAATTGGGCAGAGAATAGGTTCCCACGTTAAAATTGCAGCAGGCGCCAATTTGAAGCAAAATCGCTATTCTCCGTCACCTCGTCAGCGGCGTCATTGCGGTCCGGATCGACAGCAGCGTCAATGTGGTCCGGAACGCTAGTGCAGTAGACACCATTTGCGTATCATTAGCCGGCCCGACCCATTATTCTCCGGGACCTCCGCGATGCTCCGCCTCTGATGGCCGAGTTCCCGACGTTGTGATTCACTTGCGCTTTTAAAAATCATGAACCCAAGGTTGTGGCTGCTGAGGGAGAGAGAGGGGGTATGGAAAGTGTCCATCATCGCCATAGTTTGCTGTTGGTTACGCCGCTGGCTGACGGGCTTCTGCCAGGGCTGGAGGGAGTAGCGGGTGGTGGCCAGAAGGTGGGCTATGGGATCGGGGTGGACGGGCATGCATCACCATTGCTGCAGCCCGAAAGGCAGCTATGCAGCTACGCCCGCCGCTGACTGCCCACTGTGAACCTCGGATCACGGGTCATATAGGTGTCCCCCAGGGCATCCCCCACCCCCCAGGGTGCCGTCTGGCCCCAGCTGACCTATCAGCTGTATGGGCACGCTCCTGCACAACCAGTGCCATCTTGTTGGCTGGGATGAGTGTTTGTGGGAAGGGTAATGTGTATGTGCGGCTGCAGCTTGTCAGCTTCCCAGGTGTCAATCACGGACCCGGTGAATCTCGCACCGGTTTTCATTGGAATTGATTGTGTTCCACGTGATACCGGTGCTAGCCCCTCAACAGTTGCTGAATCGATCCAGGTCCGGCACCAGTTTTGCTGTCATGAAAGTCCACGAATTCTGCGTCGGCGAAAACACTTAGGGTGAGATTTCGTAATCGGTGATCGGGCGGAGAATCCCTTTCGACGGCGAAATTGCGGGCGGCGCCTGTTTGACGCAGGTTTAGTATGCTCCTCCCCCTCTGAAACGGCGTCATCGCGGCGTACACCACACACCCTTGGGACGGCCTCAGCACACCACCTCAAGGCCCTCCCCCAGTGCCCCGTCTCCAATGGGCCGAGTTCACAACAGCACGGTTGATTTCTGGTCTCAGCCGTGCGGGAACCCGGCGTGGCGGTTGCTGACTGTATCCAGCGCCGCCACAATCAGGCGGGAGCCGTGCTGCTGGTGCCATGATTTACAGCGCGATCACTGCAGGCATCACCGTGTGCATGCATGCCACAGACCTGGCCATTCTCCAGCTGTTTATTTTGTGGAGGCTGGGAGTTTTACGGTCGCAGCATCAGTGAGGGGGCTGCGCCGATTTTTTTCCACGTAAAATGACACAGATCCTCCGCACTTAGCCTCAGAATCGGAAAATCTGGCCCCTAGTCTCAGAAAGGGAGAATCCCGCCCATCGGGGCGCTAAAACCACGTTCGGCAATCGGCCGGAGAATCCATTTTTACACCAGAATCAGGGTCGGCGCCATTTTTCTGATGCTCTGCCCCACAAAAACGGGGTATTTGAGAAGCACGCCCCACACCGTCGGGAGAGCCTCAGGACGTCACTTGAGGATCTCCCCCGATGCTCAGCCCCCGATAGGTCGACTTTCCGATGGCGTTGGTCGCATGTCCTCTCACTTTTCGGGGACCACGTGTGGCGTCTGCGGACTGCGTCCAGCACCGCCAGAGTTGGGGCGGGAGCCGTTTCGGGGGTGGTGAGGGGGTTACAGGGGAGCAGTTTGTGGCAGGTCGGGTCCGCATGCAGCCGGTTCCATGTTGTGCGGCATGGCTGCCGCAGGTCACCACCGTGCTCTTGTGCAACCACGGACCCGGTAATCCTGCGTCCGTATCGGCAGGTAAAGCTGGGACACAGCCGCAGAATCGTAGAATCCAGCACATAGTGTTTCCTTGAACCACTGAATGGCTGTAGTTTGTTGAATTGTAGTCAGTTTTAATTTAGATGACCATAAAGAGGTATATTTTAAGGAATGTCTGAACGAAATAAAGCGAAGTAGAGAAGAACAGAGGTTTTGGCAGGGAATTCCGGAGTTTAGATACATGGGGCTGGATTCTCGAATTCTGGGGCGATGTCCCTATGTCAGCATGGGAATGGTGGCTGGCGCAAAACGGCCACCGATTCCCCGTTTTGCTGGGGGCTAGCATGCCAGCTAGAACACCCGGCTCGAGCTGCCGATACGCCCTGAAGAATCGCCAGGTCGGTGGCCGCACATACGCACGGCAGCGGCTGAACCGTGCTACATGGCAGAGGCCGCTCGCAGACCCGGCCGGAGAAATAGTCCCCCCCCCCTCTGCCGGCTCGCGTGCCTCCGACCACCTCACACAGTGCCCCCAGCCCCGAATAATGTCCTCGCTTTGTCCGCGGATTGGTTCTCTCCCGACTGTGGCAGCGCTGGACTTAGTCCGCAGCTGCCACGCAGAGCTCCCAATGAGTGAGACCACACGGGTCCCTGAATTCGGCCGGTCGGAGGCAGAGCATCGGGATGCGGGCCTCAGGCAATGTCCTGAGGCCGTTGATATGTGGCGCAGCATACATGGAGAGTACGCTGCTTTGGAAGGGGCGGAGCATTGCGAAAGCGGCACCGCCCCCGGTGTGGTCGGGAACTTGGATTTCAGCGTCGCTGACCGGAGAATCCAGCCCATGGTGGTTGAAGGCACAGCCACCAATTGTTACGTAGGCTTTATAGCACAGAAACAGCCAATTTGGCCAATTCAATCCATGCTGGTAGCAATTAAAACCGGAGATGCCCAAGAGGACAGAATTGCCGGAGAGCAGATATTGCAGAAGGTTGTGAGGCTGAGGGAGATTACAGAGGTGGGGAGGGGCGAGGGCATGGAGGTATTGAAATCATGGGAGAAGAATATTAAAAATGTGGCACTGCTTAACCAGGATCCAACGTTTCTCAATGAGCAAGGGACGATGTGTGAATAAGACTTGTTGTGTGGAAGGACACAGGCAGCATAGTTTTGCATTGTTTTCATTTTGATGGCAGGTAGAATGTTGGAAAGCAATGCATTGGAACAGCCAAGTCTAGAGGTAACCCAAGGCATGAATGAGGATTTCAGCAGGAGATGAGCTGAGGCAGGAATGGAACTGGCAACATTACAGATGTAGAAATCAGCGGGTGTGTGGCTGGAAGCCCATAAAATAGAATCAAAGAAAAGGTACAGCACAGAAGGAGGCCATTCAGCCCATCTTGTCTATGCCAGCCTGAGGACACCGATTCCCACCTACCTGCATCCATAGCTCTGTAGTTTACAGCACTTAAGGTGCAGGTCCAGGTACGTTTTAAAGAGTTTAGGGTCTCTGCCTCCACCACCCAGTCGGGCAGTGAATTCCAGACTCCCACTACCCTCTGCGTTAAAAAGTTTATTGTCATGTCCCTTCTGCACCTTCTGCCACTTATCTTGAATCTATGTCCCCTGGTTCTAGAATTCTTCACGAAGGGAAACAATTTTATCCTGCCCACTCTATCACTTCCCCTCATAATTTTGTGCACCTCAATCAAGTCGCCCCTCAGCCTTCTTTGTTCCAAGGAAAATAACCCCAACCTATCCAATCTCTCCTCGTAGCCACATGTTTCTAGCCCTGGCAACATTCTTGTAAACCTCCTCTGCACTCTCTGCAGGCCATAACGTCCTTCCTGTAGTGTGGAAATCAAAACTGCACACAGTTGGGGCAGCACGGTGGCACAGTGGGTGAGCCCTGCAGCCTCACGGCACCGAGGTCCCAGGTTCGATTCTGGGTCACTGTCCGTGTGGAGTTTACACATTCTCCCCATGTTTGCGTGGGTTTCGCCCCCACAACCCAAAGATGTGCAGGGTAGGTGGATTGGCCACGCTAAATTGGAAAAAATGAATTGGGTACTCTAAATTTAAAAAAGAAACTGCACACAGTTGTGGCCTCACCAGTGTTTAATGCAGTTCCAACATTATATCCTTACTTTTATATTCTATACCTCTGCCAATGAAGGAGAGCATTCTTTATGCTTTCTTAACAATTCTGTCTACCTGAACTGCTGCCTTTAGGGACCCGTGTCAAGATCTCTCACTTTACCTACCCCCCTTATTCCCATTTATTGTGTACTCCTGACAACTGTTTAACCTTCCTGAAGGCATGACCTTGCACTTCTCTGTGTTAATACCCATCTGCCAGTTTATCATCCACTCCACCAATCCATCTATTTTGTTTTGAAGATTATGATCCTCCACGCTGTCCACCACTCGGCCAATCTTTGTGTCATCTGCAACTTTCCCATTCATGTTCTCCACATTCACGTCCAAATCGTTAATGTACAACACAAACAGTAAGGGTCGCAACACCAAGCCCTGTGGAACACCACTTGAAACAGTTGCTAGGGCAGCCATCAACCATTACATTTTGTTTCCTGTTAAGAAGCCAACTTTTTATCCAGTTTGCTTCATTGTCCTGTATCCGATGGGCTTTCACTTTCTTGACCAATATGTCATGTGGGACTTTGTCAGACACCTCACTAGAGTCCATGTACATCACATCCACTGAACTATCCTCATCAACCCTTCTTGTCACTTCCTCAAAAAATTTGATCAATTTAGTGAGGCAAGGCCTTCCTTTAACAAATCCATGCTGACTATCCCTGACTAGTTCATGTCTTTCTATGTGACAGTTAATCCTATCTCTCAGGATTGATTCTACTAATTTGCCCACCACTGACGTAAGACAAACTGTTCGGCATTTCCTTCTATCCCTTTTTGAACAATGGTACCACGTGTACATTTCTCCAGTCCTCCGGTATCTCCCCTGTGTCTAATGAGGATTGGAAAATCACCCTCAGAGCATCTGCTATCTCCTCCCTGACCTCCTTCAGTAGCCTCGGAAACAATCCATCTGGCCCTGGCGATTTTCAAGAATTTCAATCCTTTGAATGCTTCCTCTCTCTTTATGATTATCCCATCC
The DNA here is from genome assembly GCF_047496885.1 of Scyliorhinus torazame. Taxonomy (NCBI): domain Eukaryota; kingdom Metazoa; phylum Chordata; class Chondrichthyes; order Carcharhiniformes; family Scyliorhinidae; genus Scyliorhinus; species Scyliorhinus torazame. Next base: position 43,320,867 of record NC_092714.1, on the reverse strand, counting down.
AGTACCGCCTGGACTTCTATATCTGCATCATCCATTTCCATTGTATCACCGAGGCAAAATATTCATTTAAAACCTTCATGGCACAGTGATTAGCACAGTTGCTTCACAGCTCCAGGGTCCCAGGTTCGATTCCTGGCTTGGGTCACTGTCTGTGCGGAGTCTGCACATCCTCCTCGTGTCTGCGTGGGTTTCCGCCGGGTGCTCCGGTTTCCTCCCACAGTCCAAAGATGTGCAGGTTAGGTGGATTGGCTGTGCTAAATTCCCCTTAGCGTCAAAAGGTTCGGTGGGGTTATTGGGTTATGTGGATAGGGTGGAGGTGTGGGAATAGGTAAGGTACTCTTTCCAAGGGCCAGTGAAGACTCGATGGGCTGAATGGCCTCTTCTGCGCTGTAAATTCTATGATCTATGATCTCAGGGTCATATATGAAATCAAGACTTTGAACGATCTGGTTTAGCCTCAGTCAGTTTCCAGGGAGGTGGATGGAGTCAGTAGCCAGGGAATGGGGTTTGTAGTGGAGACAATTGTCTTTGGTCTTCCCCAATATTTAATTGGAGGAAATTTCTGCTCATCCAGCACCCGACGTCAGACAAGCAATGTTATAACCCACATGAGATCTATGGGGTTGGAGCAATCAGTCTCCTCGTTAGTCTCACCAAATACACTAATGGGGGCAGGAAGCCCAATGACATTCATGATTGAGATCTGTATAAAGTCAGCCAGTTGGACAGAGAAGACCCAGCTGGTATCTGATGTATATTGTAAATATAATTGCTTTGCAATAAACCAAGTTTTCTATTGATCAACTTGGATGGGACTCATTTGTGGCCTACTAAAAGCAGTCTGCTAATTTAGAAACAGTGGAGGGGTTGAGAAAGGTTGAATTGAGGTAGAGCTGGATGTTGTGACCATACAAGTGAAAACTAAAAGCATCAAATGATGTTGCCAAGGGTCAGTCTCGATATGCCTACTGAGGGACAGATGAGGAATAGAAAGGTGCCAAAGATAGACCCAGAGGCTGGGGGCGCGATTCTCCAAAATGGAGACAGAGTGTTCACGCTGTCGTGAACGCCGTCGCATTTCACGATGGCGTGAAACGGGCGCGGGCACCAGTGATTCTGGCCGCTCAGCCCATCCGGGCTGGAGAATCAGCGACCCGGCCGCAGACAGTGGCCCGTGACCGGCGCCATGCCAAACGCGCCGGCGCAAATGCCGCCGATTCTCCGCATCTCGGAGAATTGCGCGCCGGCGTCAGGGTGGCGTTGCGCGGTTACGGCGATTCTCCGGCCCGGCGTGGGGCTGGGAGAATCGCGCCTCGGGATTCTCCGAAATCCCGGCCAAATATTGATGCCGCGTCAAAACCGGCGGGAGAGCTGCCAGCGTCAACGGGCCTCCAGGCCCAGTCATTCACCCCTTCCTAGTGGGCTAGAATGGCGCTGGAGTGCTGTGCGCTGCTCTGCACCAAAAGCTGGCCCGCGGACCCGCATGTGCGCCACGGCCGTCTCCGTGACGGCCCCCGGGCATTATGTTAGACCTTTAGCTGCTGTTGTATAAAGAGTCAAAGGTTCTGCTCCTTTTCAGAAACACCTTTATTTCACTTTATCAGACTCTGCACAAAACTCTATCTTCGCATCACCTGACACAATGCCCACCTCAAGCCTCTTTATATATCAGTGTCAATTATTGGATACTTAACATAAATGAGACAACTAATTGGAATGTCTCTTAACCCATTACTTAACAGTCTCCCCTTCCTTGTAGAAAAAAAATAATTAGGTGAAAACAAAATTACAAGAAACTCAAAAAACACACACGCAATTCCCCCCCCCCCCCCCCCCCCCCCGTTCTCGTTTTGTTTTCATTTTTTTGGGAAGAAAAATAAAACAGTCACAGAAACAGGCGCCCTTCATTCACGATATCCAACCGTTTCTGTGAACTAGCCCCTCTTTTTGTAAAACAGTCTGACAATTGATAGCTACTGTCGATCCATTTAATTTTTGCTATCTCCTCTCTGTCCAACATCTGCGATATCTATCCTTAACCTTTTTTCATTGACACTTTTTGTAGAGTCCACATTTTCCGACAGGGATTTATTGTCAATGTGACATTCAATAGGTATATTACCCAAATCCCTTAATCCCAAAATTTCTGTCAATATCTGAGATATATAAAAGGCCATACCCACCGCCTCTACAAGGCTTAACGTCTGAGCAGCCAAAGTGCTTTTGACCACTCTCCTTATTTTCTTTGTTTCCCACACAAGAGGGCAACATTTACCATTGTTCCCTAAAGGAAAATTATAAAACCTCCTGCACTTGAAACCCCATCACACAAATTTGCATAGGACGCATCACTATAAACTATGAGTTTCAAGTGCCTAAGGTCACCTAAAACCGGGAACTTCAAAACACACTCCTGCATTTTTAGTTTGACCAACGCTTTATTTGTTCTTATTAAGTCTTCCACTTTGGGATCATTCATTTTTGTACTCAACTCAAAGACATCAAAACTCACATCTGGTCTAGTCTGTCTACCTAACCAATTTAGTTGCCCAATTAAACTTTGCAGTTGCTCTTTTTCCATCTTTGAAACCATTGCGTTTTTTTGTGAAACCCGGCCACGACTAATTGCTATTGGGCTGATGCTCTCCAAATAAGATTGCTGACGTAAAGTTGCCCCTAACGTAATCTGTCTAATTTCCAGTCCAATATATTTAAATGCACCGGAAGCCTGACTTCCAACCCTGAATTCTTTCCTCAAACGAGAGATTACAATAGCTTCGAAATCACTAGTCCCAACCCACAAAAAATCATCGACATGCATCATAAAGATGCCAGAAAGATTTCCTTTATAGTGCCAGTAAAACATTGCCAGATCTGCTTTCAACTGGCAACAGCCTAACTTTAACAAAACTTACCTTACCGAATAATACCAGACTCTAGACGCATCATTTAATCCATATACACATTTGTTCAATTTCCAAAGTACTCCTTCTGTGTTAGCTGCCTCTTTAGGAGGACGGAGAAAAATGTCTCTCTGGAGCTGATGCCCCTGCAAAAAGGCAGGTTTTATATCTATAGATTTGCAATTCCCATGCCTTTGTGGCTAACAGAGCCAAGAAGATCTTTAAAATAACCTTTCCTGCTGTAAGTGAATCTACCCTTAAATCCTGATCTTCTAAGTTTTCTTCAAATCCCTTTGCCACAGCCTAGCCTTTGCCTTATAAGTTCCATCCGGAAGAACCTTTTCCGTGCAAATCCATCTGTGGGATAGAGCTCTTTTTCCCCTATCCGGTACTTCCGTATATATCCCAAATTCACTCCAACTATACAGTTCTTGCTGTTTGGCATCTTTAATAACTTTTTCATCTAATTTATTGGAAGCCACCAAAATCTCATGTGCATGTGGGCTTCTACTCCTATTAGTGTTTGTATTCTTACTCATGTTCCGAGATCTTGATAAACTATGTCTCCTCTCCCGCCTGGTATCTCGTTCTGTATTGCTACTGCTGGATCTTTTCCTTCTGCTGTGGGATGTCCTGTCAATAGTTCGCGACCTTTTCATGCGGACCTGTTCACTAACCGATGTACTATCTGAACTGGCACTACATTTCTGTGCCCTCCATTTTTGAACTTTGTACTCCCAATCCATTGTCTTGACTCCCTCCCCTGAATGCTGTACATTCAACCAACGTTTATACTTTCCAATGGCCTTCCCTGCTCTACTAATAACAGTTGCATCCTTCCATTGACTAGACCCTTCAGGCAAGTATGTCGCTTTTGTGCCAACTTTTGGCAGCTGTCCTTTCAGAAAAATGACCTGTTCTAATTCATCAGAAGTGTTGTGTTCCTCTACAGAAACCCTGTCTATATCACTTAACTGGTTCTCATAGTTCTGTAACACATGAATTCCAGATGACTCTAGTTCCTCGTCATGTCTGTCTGCTCTGTCTAAATTTGAAAATTTGTAATCTATACCCATTATCCTTGATGAATGTATCCTAACAGTTTGATTGCCATGTTGTAAAATAATTGTTTTGCCATCTATGCCTGTGATCTTCCCTGGGCCTTTCCAGTCTTTAAAATTGTCTCTCTTACAGTATACTATGTCTCCTTGCTGAAAAACGGTATTTGATGGCTGTACATTATGCCTTAAAGCTCTGCGAATTCTTTCAGAGACTCCTGCTTCCAAAAAAGTTTTTCTACTGCTATGTAATGCATTTAAATGCTCAGCAAAGGCAGAGCTAATTGTAGTCCCTTCCCAAGTTGGAGGCTGGTCACCTAAAATGGATGGAATTTTAGGATACCTACCAAACACTAATTGATAGGGACTATAGCCCCCAACCACCTTCACTGAATTCTTTGCATGTCCGCCCATGCTAAAGCTGAACGTAGCTTGCAGTTTGGTCTATCTGCCAAAATCTTCCGGAGCATGTCATCTATTACCGCATGGTTTCTTTCACACACTCCATTACTAAATGGGCTTTCCACAGCCGTATTCATAACTGTGATATTCACGTTTTCACACATATCACTAAACTCATCATTAGCAAATTCTCCCCCATTGTCCGTAAGGAATTTTGCCGGTGGGCACATTCCTGTCCCTGTCCATGTTTTCACGATTTGATCCAGAATTACTCTCTTTTCTTTACTTCGTACAATCGTTGATTGACTAAATCTGGTTGCTAAAGCTACAAAATGCAAAATAAATATATTATTGGCTTTATCCCAGATCTTAAGGTCCATGGCCACAATGTCGTTAAAATCCCTGTCCAAAGGTAGGGTTACTATCGGTCGTGCTGGTGTCCTTCTGTACTTCCTACAAACTTCACAGTGATCACTGACCTGGTCAATCAGTTTAGTACAGTCTTCATCCCTTACCCCTGCATCCTTAAATAAAATTTTCAGCTTCCAAGGAGACGGATGCACAAATTGCCTGTGCAGTTTTAATACAACAAGCTTTTTATCAGCTAAAGTCCCATTTTCAACTGCCATTAACACATCCTTAACAGCTGTACTTGAAATATTATTTGTCGGTAATGGAATACAATAGTATCCCGATTGCGTAAATTGTAAGTCCACCGTCTTTCCAAAAACTGTTACCTTATCCTGTTCCATATCCAGTTTCATGTGTGCTTTCTTCATCGACGGTCTGCTCAGAAGCAAAGGTATCTCACTTGATACAACATCTGTGCTAATGAAATGATTCACTCCGGCAATATTGCAAGGGATCACCACATTTTTCAGCGACTTCAGAGTATTATCATCCCCAAACCTGAAACTTGTGGAACTTTCAAATTCCTTAACCTTGTTACGATTTTCAGCATTGAAGGAGTCCAGGTAACATTTTAACCAGTCAATTCCACACACAGCAGATGTGCAGCCACTGTCCAATACAGCACAATTGAAGGATTCTGCAACCAACACCCTCATTACTGGTGGAAAACTGCTTGTTAATAGGACAATGCCTTCTTTCTGGTCACTATCTTTTTCCTCTTCTGACTCTTCCATGTCATGTGTCGCTTCAAACACTCTATTATAACGTGTTGGACAGTTGAAAACATTATGGCATTGAGACTCACATCGAAGACATCAATTTATCATATCCCGGGCATTTCTGGGGTTCATCTTCCTATTGTAGGTTCTAACTGGGTTTCTGTCTTCATAATTTCCGGGTCCCGATCTCCTTCTATAGTCTTGGAACCTGTTTGTAGCTGTGCGATTTCGCCATCCTGTTAGTAGTGTATCTTCCATATTCTGCTTTATTGCAGACTTACCTATTTGGATCATCAGAGCCATCGGAATTGAATGTTTCCCCAAAAACATTTTAAAAGTTTCTCTCATCTGATCGAATAAGGTATCCTTATCCGCAAACTGAACTCCTGTCAAAACCAGGAGCCTATCCATGTTGTTCACTCTAGCACAGTCAAGTAATTTAAAGGCCAACACAGACTGTGGAAATTCCAGGTTGTGTTTCTGCAGCATTTTATATAGTCTGCCAGATTCCATTATATAGTCTTCCATGGAGATATCCTCCATTTTCCAGAACCTATCAAAATCCAACCATGTTTCATACGCACTTAAAAAGCCATCCTTTTTATAAATCTTATCCATATAACATAATAGAGTCTCCAGACCTTCTTCTGAGCCTAACTCTCCCAATTCCAGCTCAGAAAACACTTTGCTTCGGATTTTACTGTCATAAGGTAGAGAAAGAGCCAATGCCATACCTTGTTTTCTCTTTCCCAAGGCAGTTACCTTAGTCTACATAACTACTGCACTTCTCGATTGGTCATACGATCCCCTTTCAGAAAATAAGGGGGTGGGGGGGTAGTCATATCCGGCAATCTTTATCTTAGGTTCATCTTCTTTTTTCTTCCCACTCACTCCTTGGTTTGGTCTGGAAAAGTTGTATCTTTCAACCCTTCACATTTGCACAGCAGCCATCCTCTGCTACCATCTGTTAGATATTTAGCTGCTGTTGTATAAAGAGTCAAAGTTTCTGCTCCTTTTCAGAAACACCTTTATTTCACTTTAACAGACTCTGCACAAAACTCTATCTTCACATCACCTGCCACAAAGCCCACCTGAAGCCTCTTTACATATCAGTGTCCATTATTGGATACTTAACATAAATGAGACAACTAATTGGAATGTCTCTTAACCCATTACTTAACAAATATGGCGGAGCCCTACAGGGGCCCGGCGTGGAGGAACACAGGCCCCCCCCCCCCCCGGAATGAGCCCGCCCGCAGATCGATTGCCCCCGATCGCGGGCCTGGCCACCATGGAGGCCACCCCAGAGACAGCACCCCCCTGCCCCCCCACCAGGACGGCCCCCGCAGCCAGAATGCTCAGGTCCCGCTGGGTAGGACCATATGCAAATGACGGCGGCGGAACTCTGCGGGCACTCGGCCCATCGAGCGCGGAGAGTCGCCGGAGGAGGCGCCTTCAACGGCCCCCGACTGCGGCGGCCCGGCGGGGGAGCGGTGTGGCGGGATTCACGCTCCCACCCCCCCCCCCCCCCGCCCCGACGATTCTCCGACCCGGTGTGGGATCGGAGAATTCCGGCCAGAAACTGAGACTTGTTGATAATAAACATGAAATATGAGTTAAAAAGGAGACGGGCAATCTTCATAAACTATTTTACTCATTGGTTCACCTTTTGAGAGAAGACTTGATCACCTGGCTGCTGATCTATTGCTATTAAATCCAAAGTGGGTGGATTGGAGGCAGCTTGAGATCATTTTTCCTGCTATTTTAGTTAAGGGAATGGTGCAACATGCTAAAATATGGACTTTCTTAGCTAATTTTGTTATAAAAGGAATTTTAAAATTTTATTTTGATTATTAAATCCTTTTCTACTTGTTGATCTATGCTGGTCATGTCACAGACAAATGTAATTAAGTGTACCAATAATCCAGCAAAATCTTCATTACTTTTAAGCATATTTAATGTTCAGGTAGTTAACAACTGCAGGAATTGAAGACTTTGAATGTAATGTAATTAATTAAATTATGTAATTAACTATAATACGCTCTCTGTCTGCCATAACAAACTAATTGAAAAATATTTAATATATGAATTTAAACTATAAAAAAATGATGCTAGTACTGCAATGAATTGATCTCTGCAAAAGTATATTCTATTGATATTTTTCCATCATCTCCCAGGCCCCTAATACTGGACAGAATGTTGAAAATGATGCTGCAGGATATACATGTTTCGATGGCTTGCTACCTGCAATGGTGCATTATCGATTTCCATGCCTTAAATTGATTCTTCCTTTATTTCTCCATGTGGCAGGTATGGTGTAATTTAACGTCATTGGCACAGGTTCAGCCCATTGCTTGGAGGACCGGTGGGAAACCAAGGTCACTTTTGAGGGGGGGGGGGGGGGCAAGATTAATTGCCTGTCAAGCAGTTGACTAGCAAGCATCAGGCCTTTTCCGGGTTTCAGGATTCTGGAAGGGGCCGCAGGCCAATCAGAGGTGTAAAGATCGCCTTGATAGGTAGTGTCACTGGGAGCAGTGGGAATGCACCTATGGAGAGGCTTAGGATCTTCAAGGGTCACTGGTGAATGAGGGTGGGATAGGTGTTGTGGGGAGGGACTCCTGGGAGAGGGGAATCAAGGGGACACAAGGTCACTTCACTCCCTGATGCCGCGTCCCTCATTTGGGCACGAATTGCCTTTTAAAGAGAGTTGCCCCCCCTTCCAGAAGGCTGCAGGATAACACTTGGTGGCACTCGAGTGGCACAGGAAAGCCATTCCACTCAAATGTAATCCCTGAGCCACCTCTAAATTCTGGTGAGTTCAGGGACAATTGAATCAATAATGAGCCAGCCACGAGCAGGCAGGTTTCTGTCAATGGCGCATTCCCACCTCCAACTTAAGCGTGGGAGGTTTTCCAACCACAGGGAACTGACGTGCGATCCCTCCGGTGGGAGTGTGGGTGCGGCTGCCATTTTTCCCACTGCATCAAATCTATTCCATAGTCTCATACAGTTAGAGAAAATATTTAATACGTTCAGCCTCTTCCTTTTGTAATGGGAAAAAGGCTGGGAAGTAAATGACTAAGGGCCATCTCCACACAAATTGTAGGAGTTATCTTAAGAACAGTATCACCAATGACTTAAGTGTCTGTAGCACTTCTCACGTACAGGAAGAAATCTCAAAACACTTTACAGGAGTGTGGGTAGGGAATGATCTGTCACATAGAATACCTTAGGAGCAGAGAAAAGTAATTGCAAAATAGGGTAAAAATAGTCTCTTGTTTTTACAGTATGTTTAACTCTCTTATACTTGCACACTAATGTTCAAACCAGTGACTAATTGGAGGAATGCTATCATGATTTCTAATTGAAGTGCTTGAAGCTCCAAATAAGATGAACAGTCGCTCTGATTGATTATCTTAAACACAGCTTTAAACAAATTGCAAATGTAATGTAGATGTTAAAAATGTCAAACATTAATGGTGTTTACGAATTTCCAAATATTTCCTAAAATAAACTGTTGGCCTATTCGTCACATGGATGTCCATGTGCCTTCATGTTCCACATTGTTTGCTATATTAATTGGCTTTTATTTATAATTTCTTTGGCTCCATAATCAAAGACAGTCCGTCAAGCATCACCTTCTTAAATGTGCAATTGCTGCAACCAAAGGACTTGTGTGTAGTTCACAGCAGACTGATGGATACTTACCATGTCCAACAACAATAAAACATTGGCTGTATAGTTACTAACAGCACTGTGACAGCTACCTGCATACCTCCATCAGATCTGTCATTACATTAAATTCTACAAGTCTGCTTTTGCTTTCTTCAGTATGTTAACCACTCGATAACCCCCCAGAAAAGCAATATTTTCTTCACTTCATGGTCATTCGTTACCTCTACATCTCTGTCGAAGCAAAGTCTGTCCCCTTTGCTGAAGGAACATTTTCCATCTGCTCAATGGCTTTCAACTCATTTTCTCTTTGTTACGGTCAGCTTCACAGACAAAGCATTCAGATTAATCTTCATATCTACTAATGGCATCATCACCTATCCTCCCAAGTCTGGCCAAAACAGATCAATAAAAGTTGGTGCATATGTGGATGGATGAGCACTTCAGACCTGTTTTTTTAAGATCTCCAAAATAGGATATTCTAACGGCAGAGATCAAAAAAATAAAAGCTGTACATGTGAAGTAAAACAAAGAATACCACGTCAATTGCAGTGCAATTATGCATTGAATGGAGAAAAACATCCTAAGACACTTCAGACTGGCAAAATTGGAGAAAAACTGATGCCAAACCTCAGAAGGTGAAATTAGGAAAGGTGATCATAAAACTGGTCAAAGAAGCAACATTCACACCACATAAGTGTCAGGCAATGACCATGTCAAACAAGAAAGAATTCAACCTTCTCCCCTTGCTATTCAATGGCTAATTCTCCCCATTATCAACATCCTGGGGTTATCATTGACCAGAAACTGAGCTGGACCAAACGTATAAATACTTTGGCTACAAGAGCAGGTCAGAGGCTGGGACACATGCATGTGTGAGAAACTCATCTCCTGACTCCCCAAAGTATATCCACCATCTATAAGGCACAAGTCAGGAGTGCAATGAAATACTTTCCACTTGCCTGAATGCACTTCCACTCGCTTGAACAACACTCAAGAAGCTCGAGACCATCCAGGACAAAGCAGCCTGCTTGTCTGATACCCCACCGATCAACTTAAATGTTAATTCCCTCCACCACTGACACACACTGGCAACAGTGTGTACTATCTACAAGATGCACTGCAGCAACTCAAGGTTCCTTGGTCAGCATCTCCCTAACCCGCAAACTCTACCACCTAAAAGGTCAAGGGCAGCAGATGCAGGGGAACATCACCATCTGCAAGTTCACCTCCAAGCTGCACATCGTCCTGGCTTGTAACTATATCACCGTTCTTTCACTGTCGCTGTATCAAAATCCTGGAACTACCTCTCTAAGAGCATCGTGGGTGTACCTACACTACATGGACTGCAACAGTTCAAGAAAACAGCTCACTGCCACCGTCTCAAGGTCAACTAGGAATGCACAATAAAAATAAAAATGCTGGCCTAGCCAAACCCTGTGAAAGAATTTTAAAATGTGATTTTATCGCATGTCATAACAAGAAGTGGGAGAAGGTGGAGAGGGGTTTGGGGAGGGAACTTCAGGTTAGAGAGCAGCATGAATAAGGCACAGCTGCCAATGGAGTAGTAAAATGGGATAGGGATATACAAGAAACCAAAGTTTCATGAACAGAGAATACCCAGAACAATGTTGTGCTGGAGGAGGTTACAGAGATCTGGTAAGACAAGTCCATGAAGGGATTTAGCATGAGGACGATAGTTTTAAATTGGAAGTGAAATTGTGAACTAATATATGTTGGAATGGTGTTGGCTGCAGAATGGTTGAAGAAGTCTTTGTAGTCTCCTGTGTGATCACAGCAAGTCTTTGTTAACTACTTGTAACTATATACTGTACAACTGTTCAGTAAAGGGTACAGGTAAGAAGCTATCTCCTTCCTGGGTCTTATCACATTTCTGGCCAACACCATATTGCCCTTAGATCTAGGTCATGTGCCTTCTTCGTATGGGTGATCCTGTACTCAGTCCCACATTAACCCTGTATGTGCCAGACTCTCATATTACAAGATATTTCAGCCAGAACAACGGTGATAGAGTGAGCAGGGATAGGTGTGGGATATGTAATGAGAGCAGTGTTTTGAATGATCTGAAGCTTACGCAAATTGTACAGAGAGGCTAGCAAGACAATAAGAAAACAAAGAAAGTGTATTTAGTGTTTTTCACAACCATTGCACTTCTCAAAGCATGTTACAGCCAATAAAGTGATTCTTGAAGTGTCGTTACCGTTGTAGTGTAGGAAACACGGCAGTCAATTTGTGCACTGCACACTCTTACAAATGGCAATGTGATATTGTCCAGATTATCTGTTTTTTGTCATGTTGTCACGTTGTCTGAGAGATAAATATTGGCCAAAATGCTTGGGATAACTCCATTGCTCTTCTTCAAGTAGTGCCATAGAATATTTTACATCTAGTAAGACAGGCAGAATAAGCTGCGGCTTAAAGTCTCGTCCAAAAGATAGCAACCCCAATGGTGCAATATTCCCCAATGGTGCTGCATTAGACATGCGGCATTGATTTTTTTGTGCCCGAATGCTGGAATTGGATTTGAAACGACAGCCTTGCCTCAGTTGTCAGAGTATTACAAACCAGGTCACAGATAAAAAATTGAGATAGGTGAGCCGAGAGGTAAGGCAGGTTCTATGGACGTTTCAGTGGCTGAGAGAGCAGTGGAAATAGCTGATAATGAAATAAACAGACTTTGTGTTGGAGAAAGTATGAGGTAGGAAGCTCAGTTCAGAGCCAAATAGCGTGCAGAGGTTGCGAACAATATAGTTATTGTGATTTGCTTTAAGACTAACAGAGGTTCATTTGAAGATGGTCGTTATTGAACAAACTTTATTTACACCATCACAACAGAGAGGGCGGGATAATAAAGTGCTCATATCTTGCAATATAGCACACCAGTGCAAGCTATTGACTGGGGTTTTCCTGTCCCACCTGTCACCTGCCATTTGACTGGCCTGCTGCATTCCATGGGGTAGGACCCACCACAGCAGGGTCGGAAATCCTGGCCACAGAATGGCTAAGGGATGAACTGCTAGCAATTTGGGATGGGGCTGAAGGTAATGATTGTGATCTATCCAGTATTGAACTGGAGGAAATTGTTAGACAAGCGATCTGCCAACACAAAGTTAGTGAAGAGGGCAGGTGAGTTGGTGGAGAGTTAAAGCCTTTGAATGACATTATTAGCTGGCAGAATGTGAATCAGGATAAGGAGGGAGTCATGGATAACTCCATGGAGGACATTGATGTTAATGGTGTGGGGTTAGAAAGAGAAGTCATTACTGGATGTGCTTTGTCTTTGATTAGATAGGTAAGAGTGGAACCAAGTAAAGGCATTCACTCTGAGTTGGACAATGGAGAAAGATGGTGGGATGGAGGTTGGTGTAGATGACCATTACAAAGGCCGTAGCGAGGCCGAGGGCAAAGAGTACCTTGAAATCATGTTCAGAAAATTAAAAATACACAGCAGGCTCATCGACATCTGAAAACAGAAAACAAATTAACATGGCTTTGATGGGCCAAATTGTCACCTTCAGTACCACAAAATAATTTCCGACCTGAAAACGGGATGTTAAGTTACAGGGCTGAAAAAAGTTAAGAGGGCAGGAATACATGAGGTGTTAAGTTATATTTGCCAGCAATTATCACAGGGAAATAATTAATTGGCTTGCGTTTCCGTGTCTGGAAAAATCTGCACAGTTCATCCAGACTGGCACACAAGAATGAGCGGGCATCATTCTCCGACCCACCGCTGGTTCGGAGAATCGCCGGGGGCTGCCGTGAATCCCGCCCCCGCCGGTTGCTGAAGTCTCCGGCACTGGAGATTCGGCGGGGGCGGTAAACGCGCCTCGCCGGTTGGCGGGCCCCCCCGCTCGATTCTCCGGCCCGAATGGGCCGAAGTCCCGCCGATAAATTGCCTGTCCCGCCGGCGTAAATTAAAGCACCTATTTACCGGCGGGACAAGGCGGCGTGGGCGGGCTCCGGGGTCCTGGGGGGGGCGCGGGGCGATCTGACCCCGGGGGGTGGCCCCACGGTGGCCTGGCCCGCGATCAAGGCCCACCGATCCGCGGGCGGGCCTGTGCCGTGGGGGCACTCTTTCCCTTCCGCCTCCACCACGGTCTCCACCATGGTGGAGGCGGAAGAGACTCCCTCCACTGCGCATGCGCGGGAAACTTTCAGCGGCCGCTGACGCTCCCGCGCATGCGCCGCCCCGACATGTCATTTCCGCGCCAGCTGGCGGGGCAACAAAGGCCGTTTCCGCCAGCTGGCGGGGCGGAAATTCCTACGGCGTCGGCCTAGCCCCTCAATGTTGGGGCTCGGCCCCCAAAGATGCGGAGCATTCCGCACCTTTGGGGCGGCGCGATGCCCGTCTGATTGGCGCCGTTTTGGGCGCCAGTCGGTGGACATCGCGCCGTTTCGGGAGAATTTCACCCAGGAATTTATGTCACGAGCAAATTGCTATTCTGTGATTTGATATTTTGCATTGATTTAAAAGATACTATGCAGAAAGCTGGCTCTACCTGCCAAACTGGTCGCACCTATTTGGATTGATCAATGTAGTGAGTTGCCCATATGTGACCCTGTAAGGAGACTATTAAAACTTCGATGTTTTTATGAAAGGCTCTGATCGCTACTTTTTTTACAAGCTAACAAGCGCAATTTTGTTTGCAATTTGTAGATGGGCTGCAATTATGTCCAAAGCAAAAACTCTACCCCACAGAGCTTAGTAGCATGTATGCATTTTTTAGCATGTAAGCATTTTTTTTAACCTGGAAGGTGAAAAAGATGGTCTATCAAATCAGAAAAAAAATATAGAACCATATAATCCTACAGTGCAGAAGGAGAACATTTGGCCAGTTGAGTCTGCATCGACCCTCTGAAAGAACACCCACCCACCCACCTAGACCTACTCCCCTAGCCTATCCTCTCAACCCTACCTAACCGTTGGACACTAAGGGGCAATTTATCATGGCAATTTACCTGTGCATCTTTGGACTGTGCGAGGAAACCGGAGCCCCCGGAGGAAACCCATCCAGACAAGGGGAGAAAGTGCAAACTCCAGACAGACTGTGACCCAAGGCTGGAATTAAACCTGGGTCCCTGGTGCTGTGAGGCAGCTGTGCTAACCACTGTTCCACCATGCTGCCCTACACAGAAAGCTAAAAGGCTGAAAACTGCTCATTTGGACAGTGAAGCAGCATCACTGCTTCGGTGTCATGTTATATTTTATAACATGTCTGTGAAGCATCTTAGGATGTTTTATTGTTGTTAATAGCTCAGTGGTTAGTATTGTTGCTTCACAATGCCAGGGTCCCAGGTTCGATTCCCGGCTTGGGTCACTGTCTGTGCGGAGTCTGCACCTTCTCCCTGTATCTGTGCGTGTTTCCTCCGGGTGCTCCGGTTTCCTCCCACATGTCTTGAAAGATGTGCGGTTAGATAATTTGGACATTCTGTATTCTCCTCAGTGTACATGAACATGTGACGATTAGGGGATTTTCACAGTAACTTTATCGCAGTGTTAATGTAAGTCTACTTGTGACAATAATAAAGATTATTATTATATAACGTGTTGTTGGAACACTTCTTCAAAGTAGCAGTCAAATGCAAGATGGATCAGAGAAATAGGCAGAAAAATGTGAGATGCTGATGTTATAATTAATGTAAAGGGCTGCAGAGAGGCCTTTTTTTGGTTCTACAGAGTATTTGTGACGGTAACCCTGGAAAAATGGTCAGGTTATTAAGAATTATGGAAGTCTGGCATTGAGTTAGCTGCAACTTTACCTTTCTGAATGGCTGACTAAACAAAAGCAGATCTTTGCCCAACATCTTTTTCTAATGGATTGTGCACCAGCTAATGGAGGTGTTATTCAGCAACCAAGTCAATTCCCAATTATACCAGTGAGCTTAATAGGAACAATTAGATAACAGCATTATCTTCACTCTGGTATTCTTATTGAGGGACTTTTATTTGAACAGCAATTTTGTTATTACAGTTGTATTTACAGTCGGGTTTTAGAATGTAACACATTCTGCATTGATAATCTATACATTTTCTCATATATTGACCTTGGGTAGGGTGCTCTTTCCAAGAGCCGGTGCAGACTTGATGGGCCGAATGGCCTCCTTCTGCACTGTAAATTCTATGAATCTATGAATCTATGAATACTCTTACTGCTTTTAAAATAACAAATCTTTATGAAGGATAGATGAAAAAATATTTTGTTTTAGAATCTTTAATTCAAGATAAAATTACTGTATATTAAGAGGAAGATAAATTGTTAGAATCAGTCTATACAGATTTCAGCCAGGAAAAGTATGGTTGCTAAGTCTAATGAACATCTCTGAGGAGATGACAGATATGGTGGATGGAGGAAATGTAGTAGATGTGATACACATGGATTTTCACCAAACCTCGAACAAGCTACCTCAAACACAATAATTGGAGAAGGTTAATGGGTATGATATTCGGCAAGAGTAGCATATTGGATTAAAAATGAGTTAGAAGTGAAAATATGGAGATTAGGATTTAAGTTTATAGGTTGAGAGAGGGGAATGTGCAATAAGACCTGGGTGTCCTTGTACACCCAGTCAATGAAAGTAAGCATGCAGGTGCAGCAGGCAGTGAAGAAGGCAAATGGTATACGATCCTTCACAGCAAGAGGATTTGAGTACAGGAACAGGGGTGTCTTGCTACCGTTTCACTGGGCCTCAGAGAGACCACACCTGGAATATTGTGCGCAGTTTTGGTCTCCTTATCTGAGGAGGAATGTTCTTGCTATGGAGGGAATGTAGCAAAGGTTTACCAGACTGATTTCTGGGATGATGGGATTGACGTATGAGGAGGGATTGGTTCAGTTAGGAATGTGTCCACTGGAGTTGAGAAGAATGGGGGGGGGGGGGGATCTCATAGAAACCTACTAAATTCTAACAGGACTAGACAGGGTAGATGTAGGATGTTCCTGATGGTAGGGGTGTCCAGAACCAGAGATCACAGTTTAAGGATAGAGGGTAAACCACTTAGGTAAGATTTCTTCATCCAGAGAGTGGTGAGCTTGGGTAATTCTCTATTACAGAAACCAATTAAGGCCAAAACATTGCGGCCGCGATTCTCCAAAATAAAAGTGCGGCCACCAGCAGGAACATTGGTGCAGCTCCCATTAGCCCTGGCAGCACCAATCAGGTGCTATTCAATGGCACTTTTTGGAAGGGCACGTTTTACACCGGCCTCTTAGAATAACACTGCAGCCACCCCTACTTGCAGGCAATGACTCCCCAGCCCAAATCCCTGGCAAGGCCCTCACCCCCAAGTGAGCGACATCCCATTATGGGCATGGGAAATGGCCCCACCCCTTTCAGGGCTGCCCCTCATGCTCCACCCCCTTTCAGGTACCCTAACCATGTGACCTGTGGCAGCCATCTTAACTCAATGCCTTTGCTTGCTTTAAAGAAATTCAATAAATATTTGACCAGCTGATGAAATTAATATTTACATAAAGCATATCATCACATGCCTCACAGGCCATATTCAGCCCATGGGCAGTGCCTTGGACAGGTCTGATCTATATATAGTCATTTTATGACTATATATAGATCAGGCCTGATGAAATTAAAGTTTGACATGACAGTGTTAGTCCACAGTCCCATACTCATTTTCAAAAACTTGAAACAACATGCTTTGAATTTCCTGGCATGAGCCAGGGACACATGTTCAGAAATCTTGCAGCCCTATCCCACAATATTCCAACCATTGATTTGAAGGATTTGCAAGTTGTGGTCTGATGATTGGAATTCACATCTATGTTCTCCTATTGCATGGATGGAATCGCAAAAGTGGGAAATCTCCTCTCAGCTTTTCTATCATATCATCTTTTTTGTTTAATATTGTGACAACTCCTGATTGATAACACAGTGTGGATTTTGTTGTTTGCACATTATCTCCTATCACAAATCACAAAAGTAATTTTGTACTTGTCAGTTGGTTCATGATTGTATCAAGATGATGTATCGTGCTACAACCAGATTCCAAACATCAAATAAAGCATTTCTGGATTAACCTATTGGCTGTTAGTGGTGGGATCTTGATAGGACATAAACATGGAGAATCAGGTGACCATGGCCTGTGGAAAGCCGGAGTGCTCCACGTAGCTCCGGCTGCTGATAAGCAGCCCTGCACTGCCGGCTGCGGGTCCCTTCTGCGCCGGCCCCCCGGGATATTGCGGACCCACACAGCAGGCCGGCCCAGAAGAAGGTAGGCCCCCCCCAGATTGCACGTGCCCGCCGATAGGCGGCCCCCGATCACGGGCCTGGCCATCATGGAGGCCCCCCCCGGTAGCTGATGCCCCTGACCCCCACCAGAACGGCCACCGCAAACACGACGCCGAGCTCTCGCCGGGTGGAGACATACGTGAACCACGGCAACGAGAACACGGCTGGTCGACCGCGGAAAATCGCCATGGGGGCCGCCGCCATGCGCGCGCGACTGCCGCCGATTCTCCGGTCGCCGGAAGTTCGCGTCCCAGCGTTGGACCCGATCGCGGGTCTGACACCGCATTCTCCGCCCCCGCGCTGAGCACAATTTCAGCGGGAAGGCTTGGAAAATCACGGCCAATATGTTTTGCTCAGAATCCAGTCAAACAGAAATTGTTTATAGTAATAATACTTTATTAAAAATATGAACTTGTTAACTTAGTAAAATATATAATAAGTCAGAACCCCACTCCTTTGTGCTTGGAAGATAACTTGGTTCACAGGCCCATTGACCTATTTCATCAGTTCTCTTCCACCACTACACGCTGATCCAGGATGCCTGGGGGCTAACTATGTGGTCTGCTCTACATTGAAAATATCAAGCGCAGGCTGGGTGATCGTATTGTGCAACACCCCCATTTGGTCTGCAAGAAAGACCCCAAGCTTCCTTCCACTTGCCTGTTGTTTTACTTCTCCAACCCTGTTCGCACTCTGACCTTTCTGCCCTTCGCCTCTTGTTGTGTTCCAATGAACCTCCAGATAAGATTGAAGAACACCACTCCATCTTTTGACTGGGCACTTCAGAACTCTTAGGGTCAGAAGTCTCTGGCTGTTCATGGGCGATGGGGTTCTCTGGTACTTCCGGCAGTGCGCCCCCACTGGTTTCCGATGGCGTGAGCTGGCTTCAATGGGAAATCCTATTGACAGCAGCAGGAACAGAACCCACTGCCAGCGAACAGCGAGAAACATGTGGCTGGAGGCAGGAGAATACCACTCTTGGATTTAACATCGCGAACAACAGTTTTAAATCACAGTCATTGTCCCCCACTTTCATTCATTTTTCGGTGCTGTGTTTATTTTTTTTCCTCTCTCGTTTCTCTCACGTACTTTCTTTTTGGATGACAACCATTCTGCCATTCACACCTCCTCTAAACACATCTTTTCTTTCTTAACTTGCCCCATTAAAGTCGCCATAGACCCAGATGATCAAAGGCCGCTCTTTTCTTTGAGGGAGAGAGTGGGCTGGTGCTGATTTAACCTGAGGATCACCACACATCAGGCGAGGCGCAAGGTTTAGAAGGCGAGGCCTTCATGAATGACCTTAGCCAGTATGGGAATTGAACCCATGCTGTTGACCTCAAAGCCATGGTTTGCTCCTCCTGCTCTATGTGGGAAGCAGGGCACATTTCTAGTGCATATGTGCAGGAAGTGGCTCCAGTTGCAGCTCCTGGAAGACTGGTTTTCAGGCTGTTGGCCTCGCTCGGCATCATCAACCAACTGTCCAGCCAACTGAGCTAAACTGACCCCCCCATATTTGCCCCTTACCCCTTGCTTTAACCCTGCGCCATGACACTCTTTTGTTGTTTAATCTTTCCTTACCTCCACCGTTCCACCTGTTCGAAATCTATTGAACTTCTGACTTTTCACGGTTCTGAAAGTTCATCGGCCTGAAATGTTAACTGTGTTTCTCTCGCCACAGATGCTGTCAGACCTGCTGAGAATTTCTGTTTCCATTACTGCCATCGTGAATATTGCATAGACAGTAAAGAAAAATGCATACGGCTGCACTGATTTCATGAAACAGACAATGAGACCAACAAAACTTTAGAGAAATAATTAATAGGCTTATTACTTTTCAATCTACCTTTGTCCAGTCTCTCTCAGGACTTCTGTGTAGCAGTGGGGAAGAAAAAACAGTATTTGAAATGGTGGTAATGCATCAGTGTGTTTGAAAATTGATGTCGCTGTAATTCTGATTAGAAACAAAAACCTATGGTGGTGCTGCATTTTTAATGAAGCCTAATGAACATGCTCATTAGAGTCACAAATGGCAAAGGAGTCATTATCTTTATCAGTCGCTGAACCCCATTATGTTACTACTGGAAATAGATACTAACTGATGTATCTGGTTGAAATGGAGCAAAGTAGCACTTGGGAAATCAGCAGATCTTGATGACTTTCAGTCATTTTCAATGCATTGATTTTATATCTGATAAGGAAAACAAAGAAATTACATTATTTTTGGGAATGATCCAACAGAGTTGGAAAATGCAGCAGTAAGGGGCAGGCTTAACTGTTAAGTGGGAATATGTACGCAACCGGAAAAAAAAATTATTTTAAGAATCTGTTGTGATGGTGTGTGGGCAAACTCAATTCGCAACATTCTCTACTGATTTTATCGTGGTTTGGTCATTTTCCCACTGCAGAAAAACAAAATGAATCCAAAAGGTGAGAATGATTATGGCAGAGAGTTTCTTCTGGGTTTACGATATGCATCTGTGGATACCAGAAGACCAGAGGGATTACCAGAACACAGCTGGATGCTCCATTTGGGAGACCCCCCCCACCTGAAGTGAATTGCAATTGGTTTATGCTCCCTCAGGGAGCGCAAACCTGCAAACAATTCAGTGTTCCTTGCCACGCAAATTCATGAATGGCATGGAATATGAGGGATTCCCGAGTGAATTCCACGATCGGGATGCAATTGTGAGTAGGCCGCCTGATAGCGAGGTCCCACAGCTAGCCACCCCCCCACCAGAAATCACCCAAACTCACCCCCCACCCCCAAACTCTGCACAGAATACCCCCAACCCCCAGATTGTTTGGGTGCCCTCCCCCCACCAAATATGGCAATGACTTGACCAGCCCTCCCCAGGGCCCCCATAGTAGGGAGGCCCCCATCGGGCCTGCTGTAATAGGGAGACCCCCCTCCCACAGGCATCGCTGTAATAAGGGGACCGCCCAACAGGGGCCCCTGTAATAGGGAGACCTCCCCTAGGGACCCCTGTAAAAGGGGGGCCCCCACAGGACCCCTGTAGTAGGGAGAAACCCCCACAGGGACCCTCTCCCTAAAGGGACTCCCCTACAGAACCCCCCCCCCCCCCCACACAAACCCATCGACTCACAGAGCCCCATCCCCACTCCCCAGAAACGTGACCCCTGTCTGGAAGCTGGAGAGCAGCCCGGACAGGGGCAGTGAGAAGAATTACAACTGTAACACTTACCTTGAAGCTCCAGGTGTCCATTTCTGCTGTGACCTGTGCTCAACACATCCATCAGCTGCAAGCCATTCATATCTTTTGTGTAGTGGTCTGTGATTGACAGTTTCTACAAACCATCTGCAACTTTGATTCAGTCATCTTCCTTCATGGTTCAGTGGCCTGAGTAAACCCCACTCTTTACAAAAATTGACCACACCAAATAGAGGTAAGTGCAGTGCAACCACACGTGTGAGGAATTAGAATGCACTTAGTGCTTGGAATGGACATACCTCTCTTTGATTTGGTCAATGAGATTGGCCATCTCTACCTATGATTCAGACTTCATAGCACTCACAGATAGTGTGAAAGCAGCTATCACACTAAGAATAGGTGAGTGTTACATTATTTTTAGTAAATTTGAATCCTTAAGAGTAGATTTTTTGCTGCATTTAGTTTCTAAAGGTGATTTTGCGCCTAAAAAGTTTGGAGACCATTGTTCTAAAGACTGTACTCCTGTAGGGAGGATATTGTAATGTGTATGTATGATGTTTGGGGTGATTGGTCATGTCAAAGCATTCAGAAGGGTTATATTGTCTGTAGTTTAAAGTACTAGCTGCCTACTAGGTATTGTTTAGTTAATGTTGTTTATAATTTGTTTGTTACAGTTTGTTTGTTTGGTGGCCCATGCAACAATGAGCCAAATAATAACAATAATAATCTTTTTTGGTGCAGGATTCAACTGCAATGAGGTTACTGTGAAAAGCCCCAAGTCGACACACTCCGGCGCCTGTTCGGGTACACAGAGGGAGAATTCAGAATGTCCAATTCACCTAACAAGCACATCTTCTGGGACTTGGGGGAGGAAACTGAGCACCCGAAGGTAACCCACACAGGCACAGTGAGAACATGCAGACTCTGCACAGACAGTGACCCAAGCCGGAATTGAACCTGGGACCCTGGCGCTGTGATGCAACAGTTCTAACCACTGTGCTACTGTTCCGCTCCTTTAAGTGGGTAATTTACCCCAATACTCAATCCCTTGCAAAAGCTACCAGCTTGGCACGCATCGAGATCTCCAAACACTTCCTAAGTCAGGATCCAGCGTTGAACACCTCCTCCAACATTGGGAACAGTACCGTCGGTAGCCACTGCTCCTGGTGGTGCTGCCAGTGTTGGCGAGCTGCTGAATTCTGATTAGCTGGCAACTCTTTGAGCCTGTACTCGCTGGTGGAAATCGGTCATTAAGTGACTGCAGTGCAACGTTTTACACCTACATTCAGCGTAAAATTCAGCCTTTTGTTGCAGGTTAACTACTTCAGATTTGGCCTGTGGTCAGGGGCAGGAGGGTGGGGCGATAAATCAGGCAGATATGAGGATTCAGAAGATAGCATTGGATGAGCCACAGCCCTTGCATAAAACGTTAGAAGTTCTGTCGCCTGTGTCATCATCAGGCCCTGTGGTACAGGGCACCATTCAAGTTGGGAGAGTAAAAACAATGCAGCAGTAGTAGGACATAATATATCTAGGGGAATAGATTGTGTTCCCTGCAACTGCGAGCATGTAGCCCAAAGATTATGTTGCCTGCCTGGTGCTAGGTCATCTCCTCAGTCAGAAGAGGACTAGAATGGGAAAGATTAGGTGATTGGGGTCCATGTCATAACAGTGACATTGACAGGACTAGGCAATAAGTTCTTCTGAGAGAATATGGACAGCTAGGGGTTAAATTAAAAGAGGAGACCCACAAAGGTAATTCGCTCTGAATTATGGTCCAAGCCACAAACAAGTTGGCATCGGGTAAATAAAATCAGAGTTCAAACTATGGCTGAATGAGTTGAAAAATGGGGTTCCAGTACTGGGGAAAGGTGGAGCTGGAAAGGGGCAACAAGCTTCACTTGAACCATGATAGAGAACCTAGTGGAGTGGTGCAGCGACAACAATCTATCCCTCAATGCCAGCAAAACTAAAGAGCTGGTAATTGTCTTCAGGAAGCAAAGTACTGTACACACCCCTGTCAGCATCAACGGGGCCGAGGTGGAGATGGTTAGCAGTTTCAAATTCCTAGGGGTGCACAGCTCCAAAAATCTGTCCTGGTCCACCCACGTCGACGCTACCGCCAAGAAAGCACAACAGCGCCTATACTTCCTCAAGAAACGAAGGAAATTCGGTATGTCCACATTAACCCTTACCAACTTTTACAGATGCACCATAGAAAGCATCCTATCGGGCTGCATCACAGCCTGGTATGGCAACTGCTCAGCCCAGGACCGCAAGAAACTTCAGAGAGTCGTGAACACCGCCCAGTCCATCACACGAACCTGCCTCCCATCCATTGACTCCATCTACACCTCCCGCTGCCTGGGGAAAGCGGGCAGTATAATCAAAGATCCCTCCCACCCGGCTTACTCACTCTTCCAACTTCTTCCATCGGACAGGAGATACAGAAGTCTGAGAACACACACGAACAGACTCAAAAACAGCTTCTTCCCCGCTGTCACCAGACTCCTAAATGACCCTCTTATGGACTGATTTCATTAACACTACACCCTGTATGCTTCATCCGATGCCAGTGCTTATGGAGTTACATTGTATATGTTGTGTTGCCCTATTATGTATTTTATTTTATTCCCTTTTCTTCTCATGTACTTAATGATCTGTTGAGCTGCTCGCAGAAAAATACTTTTCTCTGTACCTCGGTACACGTGACAATAAACAAATCCAATCCAATGCACGGACCTGTATCCTGATGAATGGAATAGCTCAAGCTGCATGTAGAGTGTAAAAATAAATTGTGTGTGTGTGTGTGGGGGGTGGGGGTGGGGGGGGGGGGGGGTGTAAGTGAGGGTAAATGTAATAAGTTAAAGAGAAAGGCATTAGAGAACGGTAAAAATATAATGACCAGATTGATGACGGGAAGGGAGAGAGCATACAGAGTACAGCAGCAAATAGGTTCACAGAAGGAAAAATGGTGAAAAGATCAAATTTAAGGCTCTTTATCTGAATCCACACAGAATTCAAAACAAGTGGATGAATTGAAAGCACAGATATAAGTAAGTGAGTATGATATGATAGCCATTACATAGAGGTGGTGGCAAAGTGACCAAGGCTGGGAACTAAATAAAATTAGCAAATGCTGGAAAAGCTCTGCGCATGTGGCAACATCTGTGGAGAGAGAGATAGTGTTAATGTTTCGAGCCTGTATGACTCTTCTTTAGATAATACTCAGGAGTTTACAGATTCTCACTTGAAGCTAGCTAATTATACAACTGGTTTAATACAGTTTCAGAAGCATTGAATTAGGGTTCCTTCAGTGTTGCCTTGTCTGCACTGAGGTGCTACTTTGTTGCAATAGAGGACAGATGGAGTTTGGTGAACCAGGAGGCTATGTGAAAGAAGAAGGAGGGGATCAGTCTCTTATTTTCTATGATTGGTGATAACTTCTGCTCTTCAAAAAATAAAAGTAAGGCCTAATGGAATTTGGAGCATAAGGGGAAAGAGAGACTTTAAGTAAATCTTACAGTACAAAGCACAGGAGGTCAGATAGAACATAGAACATAGAACAGAGAAAATACAGCACAGAACAAGCCCTTCGGCCCACGATGTTGTGCCGAACATATAGAGAGAGAATCTGCTGAGGAGTAGCTGAGCAGAGCAGTGGGAAAACTTTAAAAGGAGCATCCCTGCGTACCTTTACTCAATCCAGAGGAGCAATCTTGCATACCTTCACTCAATCCAGAGGAGCAGCCCAGCGAACATTCACTATATCCAGAGGAGCAGCCAAGTGTACCTTCACTCAATCCAGAGGAACAGCCCAGTGTACCTTCACTCAATCCAGAGGAGAAGCTCGTTGCACCTTCACTTAATCCAGAGGAGCAGCCCAGTGTACCTACACTCAACCCAGAGGATCAGCCCAGCGAACCTTCACTCAATCCAGAGGAGCACCTCAGTGTACCTTCAATCAATCCAGAGGAGCAGCCCAGTGTACCTTCACTTAATCCAGAAGAGCAGCTCAATGCACTTTCACTCAATCCAGAGGAGCAGTCCAGCAAACCTTCACTCAATCCAGAGGAGCAGCCCAGCAAACCTTCACTCAATCCAAAGGAGCAGTCCAGCGAACCTTTGCTCAATCCAGAGGAGCACCTCAGTGTACCTTCAGTCAATCCAGAGGAGCAGTCCAGCGAACATTTGCTCAATCCAGAGGAGCAGTTAATGCACCTTCACTCAATCCAGAGCAGTCCAGCGAACCTTCACTCAATCCAGAGGTGCAGTCCAGCGAACCTTTTTTTCAATCCAGAGGAGCAGTCCAGCGAACCTTCACTCAATCCAGAGGTGCAGTCCAGCGAACCTTTTTTTCAATCCAGAGGAGCACCTCAGTGTACCTTCAGTCAATCCAGAGAAGCAGCTCCGTGTACCATCACTCAATCCAGAGGAGCAGTCCAGCATGCCTTCACTCAATCCAGAGGAGCACCTCAGTGTACCTTCACTCAATCCAGAGGAGCCGCCCAGTGTACCATCACTCAATCCAGAGGAACAGTCCAGCATGCCTTCATTCAATCCAAAGGAGCACCTCAGTGTACCTTCACTCAATCCAGAGGAGCCGCTCAGTGTACCTTCGCTTAATCCAGAGGAGCAGCTCAATGCACATTCACTCAATCCAGAGGATCAGTCCTGCGAACCTTCGCTCAATCCAGAGGAGCAGTCCAACGAACCTTCACTCAATCCAGAGGAACAATCCAGCGAACCTTTGCTCAATCCAGAGGAGCACCTCAGTGTACCTTCAGTCAATCCAGAGGAGCAGTCCAGTGAACCTTTGCTCAATCCAGAGGAGCAGTTAATGCACCTTCACTCAATCCAGAGGAGCAGCTCAATACATCTTCACTCAATCCAGAAGAGCAGCTCAGTGTACCATCACTCAATCCAGAGGAGCAGCTCAATGTACCTTCACTCAAACCAGAGGAGCAGCTGAATGCACCTTCACTCAATCCAGAGGAGCAGCCCAGTGTACCATCACTCAATCCAGAGGAGCAGTCCAGTGTACCATCACTCAATCTAGAGGAGCAGTCCAGCATACCTTGAGTCAATCCAGAGGAGCAGCCAGTGAACCTTCACTTAATCCAGAGGCGGAGCTCCTGGGGTGATGTCAGGATTCAAAAGTGTTGCAGAGCAAGTGGAAGATGCGGATTGGGCGGGTACAGATGATAAGTATTTATTTTACTATTGCCATTTATAGTTAGCAAAGTCTTTAATTTGTGGTTTATATTTTGTACAGGCTATATTCTGTATTAATAAGGTCAAAGGAAGAAAGGCCCTGAAGTAATTTATATTATTTGATTTGAAGAGTCCATTAAAGGTTTCATCCAAAGGAGTATGTTATGACAGGAGAGCTCCATGCCATGGTTTGCTCCTCCTGCCCTATGTGGGAAGCTGAGCACATTTCTAGTGCCTGGGTCCAGCAAGTGTGTAGGACATGTCTCCAGTTGCAGCTCCTGGAAGACTGGATTTCAGAGCTGGAGTAGCAGCTGGGGATACTGTGGCGCACCCGCGAGGCAGAGAGTATCGTGGATAGTACACATAGAGAGGTGGTCACACTGCAAGCTAAGAGTCCACAGGCAGGAAAGGAATGGGTGACAACCAGGCAGAGCAAGAGAACTAGGCAGGCAGTGCAGAATTCTCCTGTGGCTATTCCCATGCAAAATAGATATACAATTTCGGATACGTTGAGAGGAAGTGGCCTCTCAGGGGAAAGCAATGACAACCAATTTTGTCGCACCACGGTTGGCTCCGCTGCACATGGGAGGAGTAAAAAGTATGGGAATACAGTCGTTGTAGGGGATTCAATTGAAAGGGAATAGATAGGCATTTCGGCGGCCTCAAACGAGATTCCAGGATGATATATTGCCTCTCTGGTGCGAGAATCAAGGATGTCTCAGAGAGGCTACAGGACATTCTGTAGCGAGAGGGTGAACAGCTAGAAGTTGTGGTACACATTGGTACAAGTAACATAGCTAAAAAAAGGATGAGGTCCTAAAAGGAAATAAGTTGAGAAGTCGGACCTCAAAGGTAGTGATCTCAGGATTACTACTTGTCAGAGTAGAAATAGCAGGATAAATTGGATGAATACGTGGCTGGAAGGATGGTGCAAGGGGGAGGGTTTCAGATTCCTGGGACATTGGGACCGGTTCTGGGGGAGGTGGGACTAGTACGAACTGGACGGGTTACATCAGGGCAGGACTGGGACTGATGTCCTAAGGCGAGTATTTGCGAGTGTGGTTGTGGAGGGTTTAAACTAGAAAGGGACCAAAGCAGAGTGATAATGGAAAGAGAAACAAGTCATAAAAGAAAGAACAGTAAAATGTAAAAGCGGTGGCAGGGTAATCAAGGGCTCGAGGCAAATAGGGCCACAGTACAAAGAAACGTCAGGATGATTAAAAATGGCAAAAAAGCAAACCTAATGGCTTTGTATCTTTGATGCACTATCCATTATGACGAGGCGAGAGTAGAGAGTAATTGAGGCTTCATTACACAGAGATGTGTGGCCTCCACAGCTGCTGCCGAAATGGCTGCAGTTCAGAGAGCACACACATTTATACTCCGCCTACTGGGCAGAGCCAGCAGGCAAGGATCTACCCCCGTACCTGTAGTACAGGGGCCTTACCGTAATACCCTCATATGCAGTGCAGTATATACAATACAATACAACAGTGGTGACTACCACATTCACCCCCTGTTACAAATGAGTCCAGTGGGGGTGGTGGAAAACTATTTACATATAGGTTGTCATTAAAATTTCAGAGAAGGTTACAAGTTTAGATGGTCGGGCGCCTTGATCCGTCGTTGAGAGCGCCGCAGTGCTGATGGCGAGTCAGGCGTCAGCTTGGTTGTCGGTGACTCCGGGAGCGTGTCGACATCCTCTTCATCCCCGGGCGGGACGAAGGGGAGGACGGATTGTCCTGGATCGGGGGCTGTGGTGGGGTGCATTGGGGGAAGGGAGGGTGGCGCCGGGGCAGAGGCGGAGGGGGGGGCAGCTGGTGCCAGGTCTCTGAGGGATACTGTGTCTTGGTGGCCGTTGGGGTACGCGACGTAGGCGTACTGCGGGTTTGCGTGGAGTAGCTGTACCCTCTCAACCAACGGATCCGCCTTGTGGAGCCACACGTGCTTGCAGAGGAGAATGGGTCCTGGAGCTGCCAGCAACGTTGGGAGCGAAACCCCGGAGGTGGACTTCCTGGGGAAGGCAAAGAGACATTCATGGGGGGTTCGTTAGTCGCCGTGCATGGGAGTGACCGAATGAAGTGAAGTCGGGGAGGACCTCCTGCCAGCAGGAGACAGGGAGATTTCTGGACCGTCGGGCCAGCTGGACGGCCTTCCAGACCGTCCCATTCTCCCGCTCCACCTGCCCGTTTCGCCGGGGGTTGTAGCTGGTCGCCCTGTCCGAGGCAATGCCCCTGTTGAGCAGGTACTGGCACAGCTCATCACTCATAAATGAGGATCCCCGTTGCTGTGGACGTAAGCGGGGAAACCGAACAGAGCGAAGGTGGTGTTGAGGGCTTTGATGACAGTGGGAGACGTTATATCGGGGCATGGGATGGCGAAGGGGAATCTGGAATAGTCGTTGAAGGTCATTGAGAAAATACGTGTTGCGGTCTGTGGGAGGGGAGGGGCCATTTAAAGTCCACGCTGAGGCGTTCAAAGGGGCGGGAGGCCTTCACCAGGCGCACACGGTCTGGCCGGTAGAAGTGCGGTTTACACTCCGCGCAGACCTGGCAGTCTCTGGTGACAGCCCTGACTTCCTCGATGGAGGAGGGCAGATTGCGGGCCTTAATGAAGTGATACCAGCGGGTGACCCCTGTGTGACAGAGATCGTCGTGCAGGGTCTGGAGTCGGTCCACTTATGCGCTGGCACATGTATCTCGGGACAGGGCATCGGGGGGCTCGTTGAGCTTACCGGGGTGATACTAAATCTCGTAATTAAAGGTGGAGAGCTCGATCCTCCACCGCAAGATTTATCATTTTTGATCTTACCCCGCTGTTAAACATGAAGGCAACCGACCGTTGGTCAGTAAGGAGAGTGAATCTCCTGCCGGCCAGGTAATGCCTCCAGTGCTGCACAGCTTCAACGATAGCTTGAGCCTCCTTTTCGATGGAGGAGTGCCGAATTTCGGAGACATGGAGGGTGCGGGAAAAGAATGCCAAAGGCCTGCCTCCCTGGTTGAGGGTGACGGCCAGAGCGACGTCTGATGCATCGCTCTCGACTTGGAAGTGGAGCGTCTCGTCGACCGTGTGCATCGCGGCCTTGGCGATGTCGGCCTTGATACGGTTGAAGGCCGGGTGAGCCTTGGCCGTCAGTGGGAAAGCGGTGGAGTGGATGAGTGGGCGAGCCTTGTCCGCGTAGTTAGGGACCCACTGGGCGTAATATAAAAAGAACCGCAGGCATCGTTTGAGGGCCTTGGGGCAGTGGGGAAGGGGGAGATCTATGAGGGGGCGCAGGCGATCGGGGTCGGGCCCTAGAACTCCGTTCTGAACCACATAGCTGAGGATGGCTAATCGGTTTGTGCTGAACACACACTTCTCCTTGTTGTAGGTTAGGTTGAGGAGTTTGGCGGTGTGGAGAAATTTGGAAAGTTTAGCATCGTGGTCCTGCTGGTCTTGGCCGCAGATGGTGACGTTATCCAGGTACGGGAAAGTGGCCCGCAGTCCATACCAGTCAACCCTTCGGTCCATCGCCCGTTGGAAGACCGAGACCCCGTTAGTGACGCCGAAGGGAACCCTAAGGAAAAGGTAAAGGTGGCCGTGCGTTTCAAACGTGGTGTACGGGCGGTCCGCCTTGCGAATGGGGAGCTGGTGGTAGGCAGATTTCAGGTCCACTGTCGAGTACTGTGCAATTTGATTGACCATATCAGATACGCGTGGGGGGGGGGGGGGTACGCGTCGAGCTGCGTGTACCTATTGATGGTCTGACTGTAGTCAACGACCATCCTGTTTTTCTCCCCCGTTTTCACCACTACCACTTGGGCTCTCCAGGGGCTGTTGCTGACCTCGATGATACCTTCCCGCAGCAGCCGCTGGACCTCAGACCTGATGAAGGTCCTGTCCTGTGTGCTGTACCGTCTGCTCCCGGTGGCGATGGGTTTGCAATCCGGGGTGAGGTTTGCAAACAGAGAAGGCGGGTCGACCTTAAGGGTCATGAGGCCGCATACAGTAAGGGGTGGTAGGGGCCCGGCAAATTTCAGGGTTAGGCTCTGGAGGTTGCACTGGAAGTCCAGGCCGAGTAGAAAGGCAGCGCATAGGTTGGGGAGGACATAGAGCTGGAAGCCGCTGAACTCTACGCCCTGGATGGTGAGGGTGGCGATGCAGTACCCCCGGATCGCCATGGAGTGGGATCCAGAGGACAGGGAGATTCTTTGGTTAATGGGGTGTACCGCGAGGGAGCAGCGCCTTACCGTATCGGGGTGGATGAAGCTCTCAGTGCTCCCGGAGTCCAGAAGGCAGGATATCTCATGCCCGCCGACCTTCACCTTTGTCGATGTGGTCGTCGAGGTTGTGCGGTCGGGACTGGTCGATCGTGACGGAGGCGAGACGTGACTGGTCGGAGGCGGCTGCAGGCGATGAGCGGCCCGATGAGGTGCCCAACGGGCAGGGATCCTGAGGCGGGGAAGATGGTGGCGCCCTCGGGCTGCATGTGTCCTGGGGCAGGCAAGATGGCTCCTCCCATTGGTTGAGAGGCAAGCAAGATGGCGGCGCCCATGGGTCGCACGTGTTGTGAGGAGAGCAAGATGGCAGCGCCCATGGGCCGCACGTGGTCTGAGGCGAGGAAGATGGCGGCACCCACTGGCCATACGCGGGGGGGTGCAGGGACAATAGTGGCGATTGAGCGGGCCTGGCACACAGCAGCGAAATGCCCTTTCTTGCCGCAGGCCCTGCAGAGCGCGCTGCGCGCCGAGCAGCGCTGCCGGGGGTGTCTTGTCTGTCTGCAGAAGTAGCACTTGGGTCTCCCGGGGTTGGTTGGCTGCCGCGTGGCGCAGGCGTGGGGTTGGCTGGGGGTGATCGCTGATGGGGTCCACAATGGGGCGCCGCTGGCGGGGTCCACGATGCCCAGGAAGAGTGGGCCATGCGGTCGGGGGCATACGCCTGTACATTGCGTGCGGCGACTGTGAGCGAGAGCACTAGTCTCTTCATTGCCGCAAGGTCAAGCGTAGCCCTACTCAGAGGCGCTGGTGGATGTAGGCCGACCCAATGCCCGTAATGAATGGGTCTCTCATTGGCAGGTTAGAATATTCAGCGGCCGAAACGGCCTGGCAATCAGTCTCTCACCAGGGCGAGCAGGGCACTCCAGAAATCTTCCACAGACTCACCGGGAAGTTGGTGCCACGTGGACAGGAGGTGCCTGGCGTAGATCTTGTTGGTCTGCTGAGCGTAGTTCTCCTTCAGTAGCACCATGGCCTCTGCATAGGTAGGCGCGTCCTGGATGAGGGGAAAGACATCGGAGCTCAGCCGCGTGTACAGAATCTGGAGCTTCTGTGCTTCTGGGATTGGGTCTGTCACAGATCCGATGTATGCTTCAAAGCAAGCTCGCCAATGTGCAAAGTCCTTTTTGGCATTGTCTGCTTGAGGGTGCAGCTGCAGGCGATCCGGCTTGATGCGGAGATCCATCTTTGTAAAATCTCTGTGTAATAAATTGATGCACTATCAATTACGACGAGACGAGAGTAGAGAGTAATCGAGGCTTTATTCACAGAGATGTGGAGCCCCCCGCAGCTGCTGCCGAAATGGCTGCAGTTCGGAGAACACCCACATTTATACTCTGCCTACTGGGCGGTGCCAGCAGGCAGGGATCTACCCACGTACCTGTAGTACAGGGGCCTTACTGTAATGCCCTCGTATGCAGTGCAGTATATACAATATAATACAACAGTGGTGACTACCACAATCTTAATGCATGAAGCATTCAGAATAAGGTAGATGAACTGACAGTGCAAATCGAGGCAAATTGATATAGAATCCCCACAGACAAGATGGAGGCTATTCAACCCATTGAGTCTGCACCAACCCTTCAAATAAGCAGTACACCCATGTCCACCTCGTCCTATCCCCATAACTTCGTAACCTAACCTACCCGGTCCTACCCAGGTGCAACCCGTCCAGTTTGCTGGTACTGGGAGTTACCGCTAAAGAGCCTGACAGCTAGAGCTTTTTTTAAGCGCTCCACTTACCACACACTCACTGCAGCCATGAAGATGGCTCACAGAGCACCCTCCCCCCCCCCCCCCCCCCGGGTTCAGGAGTCCGAGGTGGACCCACAGCTCCATGCCAATGAGGAGCGGAGGGACACCCTCTTCTCCAGAGTGGGCCGCAGACTCGAGCCTCCCACTAATGATACTGAAATCCATGCAAATGACAGTTTTGCATGGATCCGACGGCGTGGGGCGCAAAGGGATGGACTGGAGCATGGAATTGGAAGCGGCGCCGAGAGCAAACCTTGGTTTTTTGATCACCCGTAATTCTCTGCCGCATAGCAATTAGCCTTGGCGGCGTCGCAAAGTGGAGAATCCAGGCCTATATTTCTGCAGTAAACTATTCTCCTGATATATTGTTAACTTCTTCAAATTTTCATTTTCGGAAAGGATCATTTTTGTTTTGTTGAAGAGAATTTTTGGTAATCCTTTCTAATGCTCTATTCAATTCATCTTACAGGCTGTTTTATTCCCACCTTAGAAACTGCTGCAGAATTGATTGAAATGAAATTCAATGAATAATTTTTAAATTGTAACAGCAGAAAGGCATTGCTTTTAATATAATTAATGTGTTGGCATTATGTAGCTACCTCTAGTAACACAATGAGTTGGCTTGGCATTTGATTTAAGAAACGTGTCACATGAAGAAGAAATCTGAAGTATCATGGTAAAAATCCAAGGGTTTTCTGACAATCAGGATATACTATCCCGTTAATTAAATGTAGAGTAATTCCACAATGAATAAATTAATCTCCTAAATCTCATCACTTGGCAGATCTTATACAGTGAACGTGTACTATTTTTACCAAAGCATATTGAGCCAGTGTAATGAAAATTTCAACTAACTTTTAGGACAGACATGAACTGGTGAATTGGTCTTATTTAGTCGTGTATAAATTATCCCTTTGAAATTATTCTAAACCATAGGCAGGGAGCAAATCAGGATGACTCCTCTAATAGATCTCCAACCCCAGCAAAGCAGGATAAAGTTGAATGGTGATTAACAACAGGATTCCCTGTCAACGGGGCACTGGAGGGATATATAAGGAGTGGGATTCTCCGGTCGCCGACACCGAATTCACGTTCACGATTGGCCAGAAAATCAACGTTCGTGCCAAAATCGGGGGTGGCGCCACTTTCGTGATGCTCTGCCCTCCAAAGCGGCATACTCTAGGAGTACACCACACGCTGTACCGACAGCCTCAGGACATTGCCTGAGGCCCTCCCCCCGATGGCCCGCCCCCGACCAGCAGAGTTCCTGACGGCATCGGTCGAGTGTGCTTTAGAGAGGGTGCAGAAGAGATTTACCAGGATGTTGCCTGGTATGGAGGGCATTAGGTATGATGAGCGG
Source organism: Scyliorhinus torazame (assembly GCF_047496885.1). Classification (NCBI taxonomy): domain Eukaryota; kingdom Metazoa; phylum Chordata; class Chondrichthyes; order Carcharhiniformes; family Scyliorhinidae; genus Scyliorhinus; species Scyliorhinus torazame. Next base: position 43,287,676 of record NC_092714.1, on the reverse strand, counting down.
TTGAATAAACTCGGTTTGTTCTCACTGGAACGACGGAGGTTGAGGGGCGACCTGATAGAGGTCTACAAAATTATGAGGGGCATAGACAGAGTGGATAGTCAGAGGCTTTTCCCCAGGGTAGAGGGGTCAATTACTAGGGGGCATAGGTTTAAGGTGAGAGGGGCAAGGTTTAGAGAAGATGTACGAGGCAAGTTTTTTACACAGAGGGTAGTGGGTGCCTGGAACTCGCTACCGGAGGAGGTGGTGGACGCAGGGACGATCGTGACATTTAAGGGGCATCTTGACAAATACATGAATGGGATGGGAATAGAGGGATACGGACCCAGGAAGTGTGGAAGATTGTAGTTTAGTCGGGCAGAATGGTCGGCACGGGCTTGGAAGGCCGAAGGGCCTGTTCCTGTGCTGTACTTTTCTTTGTTCTTTGTTCTGTCTTCTATTATTTGTCGGGAACTCGGCGTGGCCGCTGCGGACTCAGTCCAGCGCCGCCACAGTCGGGGGAGAGTCGATCCGCGGGCAGGGGGACTTTGGTAGGGACTGGGGGCACTGATGGGGGGTGGTCTGGGGGTCGCGAGCCAGCCAAAGGGGGGGCACTATTTGGCAGGCTGGGTCCGCGCGCGGCCGGCATCATGTTGCACAGCGCGGCCTGAAAATCGTAGAATACAGCCCAAAATGTGTGCGTGTGTATAATAGATGTAGTTCACTGTCACACCGCAGATGCTAGCTTGAAACTAGCATCAACGATGCTAGTTGATGCTAGCTGTCAACTACATGACCTGCAACAGCACTGCTTCCATCATGCGTACCTCTTTACATGTTTCATATTATGAATCGGCTGCCTGGATATCTGCTACAGTGATGGGTGGTCCAATCATCTCACTGGGTACCATTGAAATTTAGTTTCAACTTGGGTTGGAATTAGACTATCCTGAGTGAAAAGCACAAGTGAAGAATAATTGAATTGATATTGCCCTTTCAACGACCACAAGACAGCTCACATGCTTTACAGCTGATGAAGTACTTTTGCAGTGTTGTCATTTCAGATGTAGGAAACTCAGCAGCCAGGTTGTACATAGCAAACTCACATGAACAACAATGTTACAATGACCAGATAACCTGCTTTGTGATGTTGAGTAGTGGATATATATTTGTCGGGGCTAACTGCCCTGCAAAATAGTGTCATAGATATTAAACTTCCATCCAAGAAGACACTTGGGGCCTCAGTTTGACATATCACCTGATAACACTTTCAACGGTGCAGCACTCCCTCATTGCACTCCATTTAAGCCTCGATTTCTTTGTGCTCAAACCTTGGTACGGGGCTTGAAGACTTGCTTCAGAAGGGCTCAGGTGTCAGGTCAATGATCTGAAATAAACAAGCATTTTACATAATTGAACATCCAAACTTGCTTTGTAACATTAGAACATAAGAACATAAGAATTAGGAGCAGGAGTAGGCCACCGGGCCCTTCGAGCCTGCTCCGCCATTCAGTGAGATCATGGCTGATTTTTTGTGGACTCAGCTCCACTTTCCGGCCCGTACACCATAACCCTTTATTCCTTTATTCTTAAAACAACGATCCATCTTTATCTTGAAAACATTTAATGAAGGAGCCTCAACTGCTTCACTGGGCAGGGAATTCCATAGATTCACAACCCTTTGGGTGAAGAAGTTCCTCCTAAACTCAGTCCTAAATCTACTTCCCCTTATTTTGAGGCAATGCCCCCTAGTTCTGCTCTCACCCGCCAGTGGAAACAACCTGCCCGCATCGATCCTATCTATTCCCTTCATAATTTTATATTTTACTATAAGATCCACGCCCCCAGCATCTTTCTAAATTCCAACAAGTACAGTCCCAGTCTACTCAACCCCTCCTCGTAATCCAACCCCCTCAACTCTGGGATTAATTTAGTGAATCTCCTCTGCACACTCTCCAGCGCCAGTACGTCTTTTCTCAGGTAAGGAGACCAAAACTGAACACAATACTCCAGGTGTGGCCTCACTAACACCTTATACAATTGTAGCAGAACCTCCCTAGTCTTAAACTTCATCCCTCTAGCAATGAAGGGCAAAACATCATTTGTAACTATAGAAAGATGATAATAATATTCATTTTTACTGTCATAAGTAGGCTTACATTAATACTGCAATGTAGTTACTGTGAAAATTTCCTAGTCGCCACACTCCGGCGCCTGTTTGAGAACACTGAGGGAGAATTCAGAAAGTCTAAATTACCTAACGGCACATCTGTCGGGACTTCTGGGAGGAAACTGGAGCACCCATAGGAAACCCACATGGAAGACATGGGGAGAACGTGCAGACTCAGCACAGAGAGTGAACCAAGACAGGAATCGAACCTGGGACCATGGCGCTGTGAAAGAACAGTGCAAACCACTGTGCTACCGTGCTGCCTTAGTGTATGGGATCTCCCCAGGATTGACATGCTGTTGTTGCACCGCCCTGTGCTGCTTGCATCGCATCAGTTTTTCTCTGAAACTTTCCAAAAACAAGCAGAAATTCTCTATTATGCACAGCACGTTTCACTACTACTTATGATTAGTTCTATATCCCAGGTATTTTGTTAATGGCAGTGCAATGAATAACATGATATGACTGGTACACATGTAAGTACCAGCATGAAAGAAAGGTACAGTTAATTACAAATCAGGTGCCACTACATATATTACACAATGTGTTTGATGCTGGCATTGTGCTGGAGCTAGCAGAAATAGAGGAGGATAATCCATTAAATGTGGCGGCTGTTGGAGTGTAATGTGAGGACAAGGTGAATTCTATCATCGTTAGGGAGGGAGGGTAAGGGGTGAGGGCATAATTTTGGAAATAGGATGGAATGGCAGAGTGGGAGTGATCCTTAGTTGAGGGAAGCAGAAGATTTATTGGAAGCGCCTGTGTGGAAGGTGATACTGTGGTGAACCACTGTAATAGGAGATGTAAGGTAGGACCTGCACTACAGTTTCGCTGGTAGCTCCTGCCGGCTGGCTCCGCCCATGGAGAACTGTATAAATATGCATGACCTCCAGTGCCCTGCCATTTCACCAGCTGCAGCAGGGGGCCACGCATTTGACTGTAATAAAGCCATAGTTGTACCCAACTTTAGTCTTTGTGCAATTGATCGTGCATCAATTTATTACAGTCAGGTTTTCCACAGAATGGTTATCAGAATTAAGCCCGATCGCCTGCAGCTGGATCCGCACTCGCCCGACGCCAGAAAAGACTTTACTCACTGGTTAGCATGTTTTGAGGCCTACATCAAGGCTGCGGACCCTGAGCCAACGGAGGCTCAGAAGATAAACGTCCTGTACTCCAGACTGAGCTCCAGCGTGTTCCCGTTGATCCAGGACTCCACGAATTTCACAAAAGCAATGGAACTCCTTAAGGAACACTACACGCAGAAGGCGAACACGCTCTTCGCCAGGCACGTACTCGCCACCCGCTCGCAACTACCTGGTGAGTCCATCGAAGACTACTGGCGGGCCCTAATTCCACTCATTCGGGACTGTGACTGTCAGGCCGTTACGGCCGCCGAACATGCGAATCTCCTCATGCGCGATGCCTTTGTGACGGGGATTGCGTCGGACCGCTTCCGAGAATGATTACTGGAAGGGGCCATGCTCGAACTGGCGGAGACGAAAACCTTGGCGCTCTCCATGACGGTCGCATCCTGTAATGTACAATCGTACCCCTCCCGCCGCACTGCCACCCTTCTACTCCTTCTTACCCCTCCAGGACCCTGCCGACGACCTCCTCAGCCGGGGCCCTGCCTTCCCAATATGCCTGCGCGCACGCCGATCCGCGCACCCCGGGGGTCCCCGCTGCTACTTCTGTGGTCAGCAGAAGCACCCCTGCCAACACTGCCCGGCCCGCACTGCAGTTTGTAAAGCCTGCAGTAAAAAGGGGCACTTCGCGGCGGTGTGCCAGGCCCGCGCAGTCGCTGCGATCGCGCCCGCTATCGCCCCCTCCCCCACGCCAGATGCACAATGGGAGCTGCCATCTTCTCCTCCCGGGTCCATGTGCGACCAATGGGCGCCGCCATCTTGTCCCGACCCCACAATGTGCGCACCATGGGCACCGCCATCTTGTCCCCCACAGGGTCTCTGGACACCCCGACATCGGAACCGCACACACTCGCCACCCGAAGCATCCGATGGCTACCCGCAGCTCGCTTCGATGACGCTGGACCAATCTCGCCGGCAGAACCTGGCCACCGCATCGACGATGGTTAAAATCAACGGCCACGCGACCTCGTGCCTGCTGGACTCCGGGAGCACCGAAAGCTTCATTCACCCAGATACGGTAAGGCGCTGCTCCCTCGCGGTCCACCCTGCCAATCAAAGGATCTCCCTAGCCTCCAGATCCCACTCCGTCCCGATTCGAGGCTTTTGTACAGTCACCCTCACGGTCCAGGGCGTAGAATTTAGTAACTTCCGCCTCTATATCCTTCCTTATCACTGCGCTGCACTCCTGTTGGGCCTGGACTTCCAGTGTAACCTCCAGAGCCTCACCCTCAAATTCAGTGGGCGCTTACCCCCCCTTACTGTTTGCGGCCTCCTGACCATCAAGTCGATCCCCCCTCCCTTTTTGCCAATCTAACTGCGGATTGTAAGCCCGTTGCCACTAGGAGCAGACGGTACAGCACCAGCACAAGACCTTCATCAGGTCCGAAGTCCAGCGGCTGCTTAAGGAGGGTATTATCGAGGCCAGCAACAGCCCCTGGAGAGCCCAAGTAGTAGTGGTTAAAACTGGGGAGAAACACAGGATGGTCGTGGACTACAGCCAGACCATCAATCGGTACACGTAGCTCGACGCGTACCCCCTCCCACGCGTATCTGATATGGTCAATCAGATTGCGCAGTACCGGGCCTTCTCAACAATTGACCTGAAATCCGCCTACCACCAGCTCCCCATCTGGAAGTCGGACCGGCCATACACTGCCTTCAAGGCGGACGGTCGCCTCTACCACTTCCTTAGGGTTCCTTTCGGTGTCACAAATGGGGTCTCGGTCTTCCAAAGAGAGATGGACCGAATGGTCGACCAGTACGGTTTGCGGGCCACCTTTCGGTACTTAGATAATGTCACCATCTGCGGCCATGACCAGCAGGACCACGATGCCAACCTCGATAAATTCCTCCGCACTGCCACTCTTCTCAACCTGACCTACAACATAGAGAAGTGTGTGTTCAGCACGACCCGGTTAGCCATTCTCGGCTATATAGTCCAAAACGGACTTCCCGGGCCTGACCCCGACCGCATGCGCCCCCTCATGGAACTTCCCCTTCCCCACTGCCCCAAGGCCCTCAAACGCTGCCTGGGGTTCTTTTCCTACCACGCTCAGTGGGGCCCAAACTATGCGGACAAGGCGCGCCCACTCATTCAGTCCACCCAATTCCCACTCGCGGCCGAGGCACAACATGCTTTTCCCACATCAGAGTAGACATTACCAAGGCCGGGATGCCGCTGTGGACGAGTCACTGCCTTTTCAAGTAGAAAGTGACGCTTCAGACGTCGCCCTTGCTGCCACTCTAAACCAGGCAGGCAGACCCGTGGCATTCTTTTCCCGCACCCTTCATGCCTCGGAAATTCGACACTCATCCGTCGAAAAGGAGGCCCAAGCTATCGTTGAAGCTGTGCGGCATTGGAGGCATTACCTGGCCGGTAAGAGATTCATTCTCCTTACGGACCAACGGTCGGTAGCCTTCATGTTCAATAACACACAGCGGGGCAAGATCAAAAATGATAAAATCTTGCAGTGGAGAATCGAGCTCTCCACCTATAATTACGCTATCTTGTATCGCCCCAGTAAACTCAACGAGCCCCCAGATGTCCTCTCCCGAGGTACATGTGCCTGCGCACAAGTGGACCAACTCCGGGCCCTACACGACAGCCTTTGTCACCCGGGGGTCACTCGATTGTACCACCTGGACAAAGCTCGCAATCTGCCCTCCTCCGTCGAGGAACTAAGGACAGTCACCAGGGACTGCCAGGTCTGTGCGGAGTGCAAGCCGCACTTCTACCGGTCGGACCGTGCGTGCCTGGTGAAGGCTTCCCATCCCTTTGAACATCTCAGCGTGGATTTCAAAGGGCCCCTCCCCTCCACCGACCGTAATACGTACATTCAAAGTGTCGTCGATGAGTACTCCAGATTCCCCATGCCCCGATATGACGCCTGCCACCGTCATCAAGGCCCTCAGCCCCATCTTCGCTCTGTTCGGTTTCCCCGCCTGCATCCACAGTGACAGGGGATCCTCATTCATGAGCGATGAGCTGCGTCAGTTCCTGCTTAGCAGGGGTATAGCCTCCAGCAGGACGACCAGCTACGACCCCCGGGGAAACGGGCAAGTAGAACGGGAGAACGGGATGGTTTGGAGGGCCGTCCAGCTGGCCCTACAGTCCAGGAACCTCCCAGCCTCTCGCTGGCAGGAGGTCCACCCTGACGCTCTGCACTCCATCCGGTCACTATTCTACACCACCACTAATAACACACCCCATGAACGTGTTTTTACCTTCCCCAGGAAGTCCACATCCGGGGTGTCGCTCCCGACTTGGCTCGCTGCTCCAGGACCGGTCCTTCTCCGTCGGCACGTCCGACTCCACAAGGCGGACCCCTTGGTGGACAGGGTTCACCTGCTCCATGCCAACCCTCAATATGCCTACATTGAGTTCCCCGACGGCCGCCAAGATATCGTCTCACTCAGGGATCTGGCACCGTCAGGTTCCACCCCAACACCCCCCCCCCCCACCAATGCGCCTCCCCCACCTCCCACCGCGCCGCCAATATTGACCCCACCAGACCACCCCCCCTCCCCTTTTCCGCACAAGAGGACGAAGAGGACTTCTGCATGCTCCCGGAGTTCCCCGATGACTGGCCAGCATCAGCACCGCCACCACTGCCATCGGTGCCACCTCCACCACCACCAGCACCGACTTCGTCGCCACCGTTACGCCGCTCCCAATGAAGCACCAAAGCATGCGGACCGGCTGAACCTTTGACGGACTCCGGACCGTCAACATGGACTTTTCTTTCCCTACCACTGTACATAGTTGCACTAATTGTATATAGTTTCACGTCACCCCCACCGGACTCATTTTTAACAGGGGGTGAATGTGGTGAACCACTGTAATAGGAGATGTAAGGTAGGACCTGCACTATAGGTTCGCCGGTAGCTCCTGCCGGCTGGCTCTGCCCACTGAGAACTGTATAAATATGCATGACCTCCAGTACCCTGCTATTTCACCAGCTGCAGCAGGAGGCCATGCACCTGACTGTAATAAAGCCACAGTTGTACCCAACTTTAGTCTTTGTGCAATTGATCGTGCATCAGATACCATGAGAAAATATCTTCAAAGGTCAGAACAACACTTGCGTCCCAGCCCGGGGACCAATGGAGATTTTGGTCCCGGTCGGAACTGCGGGTTCTAACCTCCTGACATGCACCTCCTATTGGGTGAGCCTCCACTCGCTCGATGGGGGAATTCCTATTCCAGGAAGCCCACGGGGAGACCTATTAACGATTCCCTCAAGTCCTTCATGGCCATCATATCAGTCGTCCCCCCTTAACATAGAAACATAGAAAATAGGAGCAGGCGGAGGCCTTTCGGCCTCCCTTTTGAGCCTGCTCCACCATTCATTCTGATCATGGCTGATCATCCAACTCAATAGCCTAATCCCACTTCCCCCATATCATATCTCAGAGAGAGGTAAGTGCATTCGAGCACTAAGTGCATTCTAATCACTCAAGCATATGATTTCACTACATTTACCTCCCTTTGATGTAGTCAATGTTGACAAACATTGGGCTTTCACCACATAGGCCATTGAACTGTGAAAGGAGAAGAATAAATCAATGTTGCTGATGTTTTGTAAGAGCTGTCAATCACAGACCGCTACGAGAAAGTACTGAATGGCTTGCAGTGAATGGATTGACGGAACCAGATGCCATGCCATGCATATATTTGTACAGCAAGGAATACGGAATTTCTTCCCGGTTTTAATTCCCACGGGATCGTAAACTGGTTGCAAGTCAGCTCTGGCGGGAGAACATAATCGCCCAAATAGAGAATACCGCCCACTATCTCTAATTTCCCTTGTGTGCCATAATTTAGCTATCCTTCCCATTTTACTTTTGTGCCAGACAGAAATAAACAGTCTTTGAATGTTTGCCATTGCCTATCCACAGTCATCCTTTTAAGTAACGTTTCTCAGTCGATCATACCAACCCATGCCTCATGCCATCGTCGTTTCCTTTATTAAGATTCAGGGCCCTAGTCTCAGAATCAACTACGTCACACTCCGCCTTGATGAAAAACGTTGTCATATTACGGTCTCTCATCCCGAAGGGGTCTCGCACAACTAGATTGCCAATGATTCCATTCTCATTACACAGTACCCAGTCTAGGACGGCCTGTTTTACCTAATATAAATCTTTATTGTCACTTGTAGGCTTACATTACATTAACACTGCAATGAAGTTACCGTGAAAAGCCCCAGTCGCCACATTCCGGCGCCTGTTCGGGTACACAGAGGGAGATTTCAGAATGTCCAAATTACCTAACAAGCACGTCTTTCGGGGGGAGGAAACCGGAGCACCCGGAGGAAACCCACGCAGACATGGGGAGAAATTGCAAACTCCGCACAGACAGTGACCCGGGAATCGAACCTGGGACCTTGGCGCTGTGAAGCAGCAGTGCTACCCACTGTGCTTTTCCAGTTGGTTCCTCAACATATTGGCCCAGAAAACCATCCCATCTACACTCCAGGAATTTCTCCTCTATGGTATTGTGACTAATTTGATTTGTCCAATCTATATGCAGATTAAAATCACCCATAATTATAGATGTTGCTTTATTGCATGTGCGTCTAATTTCCTGTTTGGGGGTCTAAATACAACACTTGCTAAGGTTTTCATCCTTTGGTGTTTCTCAGCTCGACCCATACAGATTCCACATTGTCAGAGTTAATATCCTTCCTCACTATTGTGTTAATTTCCTCTTTAACTAGCAATGCAACACCACTGTGTTTTCCTTTTTATCTGTCCTAAATACTGATTATCCCTCGATGTTCAGTTCCCATTCCTGGTCACCCTGCAGCCATGTCTCCGTAATCCCAATTATATCATACCTGTTCACATCTATTTACACGATTAAATCATCCACTTTGTTGCAAATGCTCAAAATGTTGAGGCCCAAGTCCTTTAGGCTTGTCCTTTTAACATTATTTGTCCCTCTCCCAATATTTTTCACCGTGGCCCTGTTTGAATCTGGACGTTGGTTTCTCTGCCAACCACTTTTCTTAGTCCCCTTTCTGTCTTTTGTTTTTGCCCTTGATTCCTCCTCCCCTCACTCCTTGCATGGGTTTCCACCCCCTGCCTTTTTAGTTCCCCAGCCACTCCAGCAAATACTCCCCCTAGAACATCAGTCCCGCTCCTGTCCAGGTGTAACCTGTCCATTTTGGACTGGTCCCACCTCTCCCAAAACTGTTTCCAATGCCCCAGGAATCTGAAACCTTCCCTCTCACACCATCTTTTCAGCCATGTATTCATCCACTATATCCTGCTATTTCTACTCTGACTAGCACGTGGCACCAGTAGTAATCCTGAGGTCCGATTTCTCAGCTGTCTTCCTAATTCTCTATTTTCTGCTTTTATGACCTCATTCTTTTTTTTACCCATGTTGTGTGCACCACTCCGAGACATCCTTGACCCTTGCTCCATGGATGCAACATACCATCCTGGAGTCTTATTTGCAGCCACAGAAATGTATATCTATTCCCCTTAAAATTGATTCCCCTATAACTATTGCATTCCCATACTTTTTTACTCCTCCCCTCTGCAGTGGAACCAGCTGTGGTGCAACAAATTTGTCTGTTACTGCTTCGCCCTGAAAAGTTATTCCCCTCGACACTATCCAGACTGGTATATACAGAGTTTTGGAAGGGAATGGCCACAGGAGATTCCTGCACTGCCTGCCTAGCTCTCTTGTTCTGCCTGGTGGTCACCCATTCCCTGCCTGTCTGTGGAGTCTGTGCCTCCGGTGTGACCACCTCTCTATTCATGCTATCTACGCCACTCTCTGCCTCGCGGATGTTCCACAATGCCCCCAGGCGCAGCTCCAGCTCCTAAACCTCAGCTTCCAGGAGCTGCAACTGGAGACACTTACAGCACCAATGCTGGCCCCGGGCACTGGAAATGTTCCCAGCTTCCCACATGTAGCATGAAGAGCAAACCATGGCTTGAGTTGTTCTGTCATGACTTACCCCTTTAAATTAAAGCTTTTGAAGATGCTTGATATTCGATTATATCCATTTCTCGAAAGCCCTTCTTTCCTTCTTCTCATTACTACCAATTAAAGCCCTTCCCCATTATAATCCACAAAACATAGTTTCAAATTACAAGTGATAAAAGTTGATAAAAGGGAGTGGTCTTAGGTCGAATGCTCTTATGGAAGGTCCTTGCAAACTTGATGGGCCAAATGGCCTCCTTCTGCACTATAGGGACTCTATGGACAAATGCCAAACCTTTTTTCTCAATTTGGGAGTACCTCTGCTCGGTATCCGAGAGCGTCCTGGATACATAAGCGATGGGTCTTTCCGTTCTGTCTTTCCAGCAGCATGAGAGTACCTCCCCAACTCCGTAAGGAGAAGCATCACACGTCCTTTGAGTTCCGATGAGTTCCTTTTTGGGGTCAAAATGGGACAATAAATTGGACGACAGCAGCAGCTGTTTTAGTTTCTCGAAGCCCTTTACCTGTGGTGCCGTCCAAGAACATTTTTGGGACTTTCGCAGTATGTGTAGCGGAAACAGCTAGGAGGTCAAATTCAGGATAAATGTGCCTCAATAATTTACTAATCCCAGGAAGAATTTCAATTCTGTCGTGTTTCTTGGAGTTGGTGCGTCCTTAATGACCTTGTCCTCCACTGGTGTGGCCCTTTTCTGTCTACCTAATAGTCCAAATAGATCACTTAGCTTGCTTAAAAGCCACATTTCTCCTGTTTGAGATGTACTCCTGCTTTCGCAAATTGCTGCAAGGCCTCTTCTAGGTTTTCCAGGTGCTCTTGTTCTGAAGTCCCTGTGATCAGGACGTCATTCGTGTACACCACCACTTTGGTAACCCTTGAAGTATGTTCTCCATGACCCATTTGAATATGGCACACATTGACGAGACCCCAAAAGGGAAAATGAGTATGTTCACACATGCCCTTATGTGTGCTTATTGTGAGGTATTTGTGGGAATTGAGTGGGAAATTTGAGTTTAAGATAGGCATGGCTCATATCTAACTTCGCGAATGTCTGGTCACCTGCTAGTTTCCCATGCAGGTCTTCTATTTGCGGCATGGGTAACCTATCCAAATTGGAAACCCGGTTGACATGAAGCTTTAAATCCCTGCAAAGGTGGACCATTTTGTCCGGTTTAAGGACGGAGACAACAGCTGCTGCCCACTCTGCGAATTGCACAGGTCTTATTATACCTGGACTTTCTAGGTACGCAATATCCGCCTCTACCTTCTCCAACAGGGAATTTGGAACGGGTCTTACTCTAAAATATCATAGAATCATAGAATTTACAGTGCAGAAGGACGCCATTCGGCCCATCGAGTCTGCACCGGCCCCTGGAAAGAGCTCCCCATTTAAGCCCACACTTCCAACCTATCCCCGTAACCCAGTAACCCCATCTAACCTTTTTGGACACTAAGGGCAATTTATCATGGCCAACCCACCTAACCTGCACATCTTTGGACTGTGGGAAGAAACTGGAACACCCGGAGGAAACGCACTCAGACACGGGGAGAACATGCAGATTTCGCACAGAGAGTGACCCAAGCTGGGAATCGAACCTGGGACCCTGGAGCTGTGAAGCAACTGTGCTAACCACTGTGCTACCATGTTGCCCACAAATATTTAGGCATAGCGTCGGGATCAACATAGATTTTGGCTCTGACTCCTCTTGTTCTCGCAAGGCTCCCTTGGAAGACTTCACGGTATTTCCTGATAACTTTGTAAAGTCCTCCAATGCCCAGTCTGAAAATGTCTAGCAAATCCAGCCTGGGGACACCAGCTGAGCTCTGATTTGGTGATGGGCGGATCACACAGGCGCCTTCAACTGAAGTATGGACACTTTTCTGCAAAGTCCTTCCCACTATCTGGAGGACATTCCTGTCAGGTGTCTCTTGTAGCACCTGAGCTCCTTTCTCTGTGCGCTCCAGAGATAGGGTTATCTCAATGGCCTTTGTAAAGATCCAGATTGAGATCTGCAGTAACTTTTTTTGAATTGCACCATTGTTGATTCTGCATACCAATCTGTCTCGCAACATCTTGGTCAGGGATGGGCCGAATTCACATTGTTCTGCCAGTTTCTGCAACCTGGTTAAGAATTCAGTGACGGATTCCCTGGGGTCCTCCTCACGGTATTAAAGCAGTGTCTCTGGGGAATGATGGAGGGCTTCGGGTTAAAGTGATTTCACATTAGACCTACAAACTTGTCAAAGGTCTTTGAGTCAAGGGCATCTGGGTGGATCAGGCTTTTTATTAGGCTGAATATCGGGGTCCTACATGGTGTCAGCAGAATCACTTTCTGCTTCTCAGCTCCAACAATGTTATTCACACGGATGAAGTAACACATGAAGTAACAGAAGTAAATTGTGCCCAGTTTTCTCCGTTAATGTCATAAGGTTTGAGCTTACGGAAGAGAGGCATTTTGTCTTTTACTTGAGAGGCTGCTCACATTCAACTCTGAAGGCTGCTCAGAAAAATGTGTTTTTACTCCTCGTTGTCAATGTAATAACTTCACCAAGGCCAGTCTCCTATCAAAGAACAAAGAACAACAAAGAAATGTACAGCACAGGAACAGGCCCTTCGGCCCTCCAAGCCCGTGCCGACCATGCTGCACGACTAAACTACAATCTTCTCCACTTCCTGGGTCCGTATCCCTCTATTCCCATCCTATTCATGTATTTGTCAAGATGCCCCTTAAAGGTCACTATCGTCCCTGCTTCCAGCACCTCCTCCGGTAGCGAGTTCCAGGCACCCACTACCCTCTGCGTAAAAAACTTGCCTCGTACACCTACTCTAAACCTTGCCCCTCTCACCTTAAACCTATGCCCCCTAGTAATTGACCCCTCTACCCCAGGGAAAAGCCTCTGACTATCCACTCTGTCTATGCCCCTCATAATTTTGTAGACCTCTATCAGGTCGCCCCTCAACCTCCTTCGTTCCAGTGAGAACAATCCGAGTTTATTCAACCGCTCCTCATAGCTAATGCCCTCCATACCAGGCAACATTCTGGTAAATCTCTTCTGCACCCTCTCTAAAGCCTCCACATCCTTCTGGTAGTGTGGCGACCAGAATTGAACACTATACTCCAAGTGTGGCCTAACTAAGGTTCTATACAGCTGCAACATGACTTGCCTATTCTTATACTCAATGCCCCGGCCAATGAAGGCAAGCATGCCGTATGCCTTCTTGACTACCTTCACCACCTGTGTCGCCCCTTTCAGTGACCTGTGGACCTGTACTCCTAGATCTCTTTGACTTTCAATACTCTTGAGGGTTCTACCATTCACTGTATATTCCCTACCTGCATTAGACCTTCCAAAATGCATTACCTCACATTTGTCCGGATTAAACTCCATCTGCCATCTCTCCGCCCAAGTCTCCAAACAATCTAAATCCTGCTGTATCCTCTGACAGTCCTCATCGCTATCCGCAATTCCACCAACCTTTGTGTCGTCTGCAAACTTACTAATCAGACCAGTTACATTTTCCTCCAAATCATTTATATATACTACAAACAGCAAAGGTCCCAGCACTAATCCCTGTTGAACACCACTGGTCACAGCCCTCCAATTAGAAAAGCATCCTTCCATTGCTACTCTCTGCCTTCTATGACCTAGCCAGTTCTGTATCCACCTTGCCAGCTCACCCCTGATCCCATGTGACTTCACCTTTTGCACTAGTCTACCATGAGGGACCTTGTCAAAGGCCTTACTGAAGTCCATATAGACAACATCCACTGCCCTACCTGCATCAATCATCTTAGTGACCTCCTCAAAAAACTCTATCAAGTTAGTGAGACACGACCTCCCCTTCACAAAACCATGCTGCCTCTCACTAATACGTCCATTTGCTTCCAAATGGGAGTAGATCCTGTCTTGAAGAATTCTCTCCAGTAATTTCTCTACCACTGAAGTAAGGCTCACCGGCCTGTAGTTCCCTGGATTATCCTTGCAACCCTTCTTAAACAGAGGAACAACATTGGCTATTCTCCAGTCCTCCGGGACATCACCTGAAGACAGTGATGATCCAAAGATTTCTGTCAAGGCCTCAGCAATTTCCTCTCCAGCCTCCTTCAGTATTCTGGGGTAGATCCCATCAGGCCCTGGGGACTTATACCTTAATATTTTTTAAGACACCCAACACCTCGTCTTTTTGGATCTCAATGTGACCCAGGCTATCTACACACCCTTCTCCAGACTCAACATCTACCAATTTCTTCTCTTTGGTGAATACTGATGCAAAGTATTCATTTAATACCTCGCCCATTTCCTCTGGCTCCACACATAGATTCCCTTGCCTATCCTTCAGTGGGCCAACCCTTTCCCTGGCTACCCTCTTGCTTTTTATGTACGTGTAAAAAGCCTTGGGGTTTTCCTTAACCCTATTTGCCAATGACTTTTTGTGACCCCTTCTAGCCCTCCTGACTCCTTGCTTAAGTTCCTTCCTACTTTCCTTATATTCCACGCAGGCTTCGTCTGTTCCCAGCCTTTTAGCCCTGACAAATGCCTCTTTTTTCTTTTTGACGAGGCCAACAATATCTCTCGTTATCCAAGGTTCCTGAAAATTGCCGTATTTATCCTTCTTCCTCACAGGAACATGCCGGTCCTGAATTCCTTTCAACTGACACTTGAAAGCCTCCCACGTGTCAGATGTTGATTTGCCCTTTCTTTCTTAAAGTAACAAAAAGGGCTGCAGCCACAGCTTGCAATACTTGTGTCCCAGCCCGAGGACCCACTGAGATGCCAGTCCAGGTCAGGACTGTGGGTTTTCAACTCGCGCCATGCATCTCCTATTGGGCAAGCCTCCACCCGCTCAATAGGAAAATTCATATCCCACGAGCCCCGGGAGATTTATTGCCGATCCCCCTTGTCCTTCGTGGTCATCATAACATTGCCCATTTTTTGAACAGCAAATGCGAGTAGTGGTTCTGTTCTTCAATGAATCATCCCTGCGTTGCACCCTATTACCTTGACATTTCTTCCTCTCCCATCCTTTCCCTGCCTCTGTACTTCTCTAAAACTTGCTACAACTGTAACATTTTTCAGTTCACCGTTCTGAAATGTGCACTTTTGAGCAAGATTTTAGCTCATTCGAAACCCACCTGCTTACTTGATGTTAAAATCAGGTTCTCTCTCCACTTCAGCGTGCAGCAAGGTAGCACATTCGTTAGCACCATTGCTTCATAGCTCCAAGGTCCCAGGTTCGATTCCCGGCTTTAATCACTGTCTGTGCGGATTCTGCATATTCTCCTCGTGTTTGCGTGGGCTTCCTCCGGGTGCTCCGGTTTCCTCCCACAGTCCAAAGATGTGCAGGTTAGGTGGATTGGCCATGCAAAATTGCCCCTTGGTGCTCGCAGGTTAGGTGAGGTTGTGGGATTACAGGGATAGGTGCTCTTTCGAAGGGTCGTTGTAGACACAATGGGTCAAATGGCCCCCTTCTGCACTGTAGGGATTGTATGATTCACCCTGGAATCTGAAGTGCATCGCCAGAATAACCAATTTCCCTCAATTACGCTGTAGTTACGAGATATGCAGTTGAATAAATTGCTTCTCATTAGGTATCTGTGAATTGGAGAGTCGAGCCATCAACCCATGCATCACTGATCACTTGTAGACTCAGGTCCACAATCATGGCGACAGAGCCAAAATAACTGAGATCAGTGAGTAATCACTCAGGATATGTGTGATGACATTCTGCATTGCAAGTTGCCTGTGATTATTGGATGGAACCCATTAATGCTGCAAAAAAACAGATAGCTCCACATTTGTGGACACTTGGGAAATAGGATAAATAATATGATAAAATTATATTTCATTCTTGATGCTTAATGGTCACAGTGAAACAAATACAACCTATCGATGGACATGTGCAGTTATCATTTACTATTGCAATTATCACATGATTCTTGTCTATCAGCTAATTGCAGTCCGAGACAAAACAGCAGTGTCAAGGTGTGGTATAGTAATACAGCCGGTACTTTTGAAGTGGAGTTGCTGTCATCTCCTGCACTACAAAAGTACACAACAGCTTTACCAGTCTGGATATCCAAATTTCCTAAATATCGTTTGTCTGGGAATTATTTTTTTGAACATTTTCAATTTATTTTTTCCAATTAAGGGGCAATTTGGCATGGCCAATACACCTACCTTGCACATCTTTTTGGGTTCTGGGGGTGAGACCCATGCAGACATGAGGAGAATGTGCAAACTCCACACGGCCAGTGAACGGGCGCCGGGATCGAACCCGGGTCCTCAGCGCCGTGCGGCAGCAGTGCTAACCATTGCGCCACCGTGCTGCTGTTTGGAAATTCTTTGAGCAGGACCAAGTAATTCACGGTCTCACCACTTGATTGTTCAGGTGTTGCAACAGATCGAAAATGCATGTGTTCACCTGATCTTCAGACTGAAGGTAGGAAATGGTGAGTGATGGGGACTCAGTGATTGTGCAGTGTGGGAAACACAACACAAGGTTACAAAGCTACTCGATTTCTCTCTCTCTCTGCTGTCTCTATCGCTCTCTGTCAATCAACTTCTCCATCTGTCTCTATCCCTATCTTTAAGTCTCTCTTTCTCTCAACCTCTCAGTTTCTTTCTCCATTTCTCTGCTGGTATCTCTCTCTCTGTTTTAGTTGGCCTCTGTTTCTTTCTTTCTCTATCAGTCTGTTCTCATCTCTCTCTCTCTCAACCTCTCAGTCTCTTTCTGCTGGTCTCTCTCTCTCTCTCTGTTTTTGTTGACCTTTGGTTCTTTCTCTCTCTATCAGTCTATTCTCATCTCTCTCTCTCGCTCTCTCAATTTCTCTCACTGCCTCTCAAAGAATAAATGTGGCAGATGCAATATTTGGATAAATAAAACAATTTTTTGTTGCTGTTCTGTAAAGTTTTATTACTCTTTTATGTTTCAAGCAATGTTTATGTTTCAGGCAAGCGTTTTCTGGTTTGCACAAATGTGGTTAAGCATTCTTTCTAACTTCATTCTATAATCCAGGAAATTCTGAAATCCAGAAATGACTTGGCTACTGGTATTCCAGAATTGAGAGGTTATTGTGTACTTCATTGGCTCTGGGATGTACATAGGTCAAGAAAGGTACAGGGATGGCCTGAGGACATGAAAGACACTGGGATGTCCTGAGCTTATGAAAGGCACTGGGATGTCTTGAGGACATGAAAGACACTGGGATCTCCTGAGGAATTTACTGGGATGAACTGAGGATGTGAAAGTCACTGGGATAAACTGAGGACATGAAAGGCACTATATAAATGCAAGTTCATTCGCAGAAGATGGTCATTTTATTGCTACTGGTGACATATATAATGACTGGCTCACAGCCTAATAAATCTCTGATTCCCAAGATTCTTTTCGTGAGATTCATGTGTAGATTTGTGTCCCAATCTAGACCTAATTCTACATAGAAATGAATTATTCCTATTGAAGCATGCAGAATCAGGAGCCCAAGTTTGTTACTAATCTCTCTCATTACCCCCCCCCCCCCCCCCCCTCAGTGTCTGAGGATTGCTAACCAACTCTCAATGATGCCATGATACCTCATTGGGGAAAATAGAATAGGTGGACCACGAGAACAGCCAGTAACAAGAACTGAATGTGTGATGTTCGCAACATTGAATGCTACACTCTTAACCATCTGAGTTAACCAGCTCCTTTGCTGCTAACCAACATACTTATGTTTCACTTTTGAAAATGACTGGTTATTTTGAGATTAAAATATGAAGTTAATGCCTTGTCCACTAAACCATCAGTTATTTGGTTCAAGCAATGATTCTTTTTAAGTATATATTTCAAGACAAGATTACATGTACAGCAAAGTACTCCAGCAGAGAGGTTGATCACAAACATGTCACTGACTCACTCAGTGATGGTTTGATGTACTATACCTCTGAACAAATGATGCTTTAGTCATTAGAACCGGGCAATTGAGAAGTATAGGATTTACTGCTGAGCTCCACATCAGGTAATAGAATTTTATTTATAAGCTATGACTTTCAGGTCAGTCAAAGCAAACTTGAGGCCAAAATTACTGCTTTCAATAAATTTACTGAAAAACAGATGCAAGAAAGAAGTGATTGAATTTGTGGTGAAAGCACTAATGGACTATTCATCAGCATTCAGCACTATTCTGAGGATTCCTCTTCTAAAAATCCATTACCCGACAGCAAAAAGAGTTGGAACAAAAATTATTTGTTCTTGCTATAAACCAATCATGGAAAATTTGTGGAGGTTGCACAGCATTGGAAGCCCTTTGAAAAGTGAGTATTTCGCACTACATTTGCCATTAATTAATGAAGATTTGTGTAAACAAAATCATAGAACAATCTTAGAGGTGTAGAGTACAGAGGATTTTCTGCCCCATGGCATCAATGCATCGTCAAATTCTGAGCAGAGGAAGTAACAAGAGTACAGAGTTTGTGGTGTTGACCAAAGACATTTTGTTTTCCCAATACTTACCCAGAGGAAATTTTGGGTTCACCAAGACCGGTAATAGGTCAAGGAGTCTAGGATTGGCAACACAGTGGAGGGGTTCAGAGAGGTAATAGAGTGTAGAGCTGGTTGTTGTCCAGTGTGTGGGTGAAGCTGACCCCATGACTTCAGATGATCTCATCAAGCAGCAACAAATAGATAAAAACAGAAAAGCTGTGGCCTGAGTGCCTGGTTGGGATTCTACACTAAATTAAAAAAAATTGAGCATTGGTAACTAATTAAACATAATTACTTAATTATAATTTAGAGGGACATCTAAGCCAGAGATCGGAGAGTACTATAATTAGCTTTCGCATTTCTATTAGAAATCTAGTGCTAGGAAACAGATAGTTAACAGTAACTTTGAAATTAAAAAAAAAAAAATATTCAAAAAAAAAAATGAATTGACGCAATGTCAGTTAGAGGGGTGCTGTGCTCTGACTGTGAGATGTGGCAGGTCCGGGAGGCTTCCAGCGTCCCGGGTGGCTTCATATGCAGAAAGTGCACCCAACTGGAGCTCCTCACAGACCGCATGGTTCGGTTGGAGCAGCAATTGGATGCACTTAGGAGCATGCAGGTGGCGGAAAACGTCATAGATCGCAGTTATGTAAATGTGGTCACACCCAAGGTGCAGGCAGAGAAATGGGTGACCACCAGAAAGGGCAGGCAGTCAGTGCAGGAATCCCCTGTGGTTGTCCCACTCTCGAATAGATATACCCCTTTGGATACTGTCGGGGGGGATAGCCTATCAGGGGAAAACAGCAGCAGCCAGAGCAGTGGCACCACGGCTGGCTCTGATGTTCAGAAGGGAGGGTCAAAGTGCAGAAGAGTAATAGTAATAGGGGACACCTCAGAGGGCAGTGAGGCTATATGGGTAGAGATCAGGAATAAGAAGGGTGCAGTCACAACGTTGGGGGTTTACTACAGGCCTCCCAACAGCCAGCGGGAGATAGAGGAGCAGATAGGTAGACAGATTTTGGAAAAGAGTAAAAACAACAGGGTTGTGGTGATGGGAGACTTCAACTTCCCCAATATTGACTGGGACTCACTTAGTGCCAGGGGCTTAGATGGGGCGGAGTTTGTAAGGAGCATCCAGGAGGGCTTCTTAAAACAATATGTAGACAGTCCAACCAGGGAAGGGGCGGTACTGGACCTGGTATTGGGGAATGAGCCCGGCCAGGTGGTAGATGTTTCAGTAGGGGAGCATTTCGGTAACAGTGACCACAATTCAGTAAGTTTTAAAGTACTGGTGGACAAGGATAAGAGTGGTCCTAGGTTGAATGTGCTAAATTGGGGGAAGGCTAATTATAACAATATTAGGCGGGAACTGAAGAACATAGATTGGGGGCGGATGTTTGAGGGCAAATCAACATCTGACATGTGGGAGGCTTTCAAGTGGCAGTTGAAAGGAATTCAGGACCGGCATGTTCCTGTGAGGAAGAAGGATAAATACGGCAATTTTCGGGAACCATGGATGACGAGAGATATTGTAGGCCTCGTCGAAAAGAAAAAGGAGGCATTTGTCAGGGCTAAAAGGCTGGGAACAGACGAAGCCTGCGTGGAATATAAGGAAAGTAGGAAGGAACTTAAGCAAGGAGTCAGGAGGGCTAGAAGGGGTCACGAAAAGTCATTGGAAAATAGGGTTAAGGAAAATCCCAAGGCTTTTTACACGTACATAAAAAGCAAGAGGGTAGCCAGGGAAAGGGTTGGCCCACTGAAGGATAGGCAAGGGAATCTATGTGTGGAGCCAGAGGAAATGGGCGAGGTACTAAATGAATACTTTGCATCAGTATTCACCAAAGAGAAGAAATTGGTAGATGTTGAGTCTGGAGAAGGGTGTGTAGATAGCCTGGGTCACATTGAGATCCAAAAAGACGAGGTGTTGGGTGTCTTAAAAAATATTAAGGTAGATAAGACCCCAGGGCCTGATGGAATCTACCCCAGAATACTGAAGGAGGCTGGAGAGGAAATTGCTGAGGCCTTGACAGAAATCTTTGGATCCTCACTGTCTTCAGGGGATGTCCCGGAGGACTGGAGAATAGCCAATGTTGTTCCTCTGTTTAAGAAGGGTAGCAAGGATAATCCCGGGAACTACAGGCCGGTGAGCCTTACTTCAGTGGTAGGGAAACTACTGGAGAGAATTCTTCGAGACAGGATCTACTCCCATTTGGAAGCAAATGGACGTATTAGTGAGAGGCAGCACGGTTTTGTGAAGGGGAGGTCGTGTCTCACTAACTTGATAGAGTTTTTTGAGGAGGTCACTAAGATGATTGATGCAGGTAGGGCAGTGGATGTTGTCTATATGGACTTCAGTAAGGCCTTTGACAAGGTCCCTCATGGTAGACTAGTACAAACGGTGAAGTCACACGGGATCAGGGGTGAGCTGGCAAGGTGGATACAGAACTGGCTAGGCCATAGAAGGCAGAGAGTAGCAATGGAAGGATGCTTTTCTCATTGGAGGGCTGTGACCAGTGGTGTTCCACAGGGATCAGTGCTGGGACCTTTGCTCTTTGTAGTATATATAAATGATTTGGAGGAAAATGTAACTGGTCTGATTAGTAAGTTTGCAGACGACACAAAGGTTGGTGGAATTGCGGATAGCGATGAGGACTGTCGGAGGAAACAGCAGGATTTAGATTGTTTGGAGACTTGGGCAGAGAGATGGCAGATGGAGTTTAATCCGGACAAATGTGAGGTAATGCATTTTGGAAGGTCTAATGCAGGTAGGGAATATACAGTGAATGGTAGAACCCTCAAGAGTATTGAAAGTCAAAGAGATCTAGGAGTACAGGTACACAGGTCATTGAAAGGGGCAACACAGGCGGAGAAGGTAGACAAGAAGGCATACGGCATGCTTGCCTTCATTGGCCGGGGCATTGAGTATAAGAATTGGCAAGTCATGTTGCAGCTGTATAGAACCTTAGTTAGGCCACACTTGGAGTATAGTGTTCAATTCTGGTCGCCACACTACCAGAAGGATGTGGAGGCTTTAGAGAGGGTGCAGAAGAGATTTACCAGAATGTTGCCTGGTATGGAGGGCATTAGCTATGAGGAGCAGTTGAATAAACTCGGTTTGTTCTCACTGGAACGAAGGAGGTTGAGGGGAGACCTGGTAGAGGTCTACAAAATTATGAGGGGCATAGACCGAGTGGATAGTCAGAGGCTTTTCCCCAGGGTAGAGGGGTCAATTACCAGGGGGCATAGGTTTAAGGTGAGAGGGGCAAGGTTTAGAGTAGATGTACGAGGCAAGTTTTTTACGCAGAGGGTAGTGGGTGCCTGGAACTCGCTACCGGAGGAGGTGGTGGAAGCAGGGACGAAAGTGACATTTAAGGGGCATCTTGACCAATACATGAATAGGATGGGAATAGAGGGATACGGACCCAGGAAGTGTAGAAGATTGTAGTTTAGTCGGGCAGCATGGTCAGCACGGGCTTGGAGGGCCGAAGGGCCTGTTCCTGTGCTGTACATTTCTTTGTTCTTTGTTTGTTCTTTGTTCTTTGTAAAAAGAGGACAGAGTCAAGGATAGGTTCTTGCGCGATCTTTGAGGTAATGGTGCCAGATGGGGTGGGAACGCAAGTCCTTCTGAAGATGCACTCCTTGCGATTGGATAGGTAAAAGTGGAACGAAACCAAGATATTCCCATTGAGCTGAACAATGGAGCACAGACATTGGAGGAGGGTGGTATAGTCAATGATTGAAGAGAGTTTCAGAAGGAAGATTAGTGCGCCATCGTCACAATCACAGAAACAATCAAAAATGATGAGTGATTTTAACTCCAGGCAGGAGTGGATCGAATCCCATGGGAAAGTGGAAACCAGAGGCTGTCTATTGGAAGATAATTTGACTCCCTTTGGTCACCAGTACTCTGATGAAAAGTGGCAGTGGGTGCCAGGGAAGGACACTGGTAGGTTGGATGGTTAGTAATTTAGCGAGAGTAGGAAAAAGTAATTTGAAGGTAACATTTAAGAAGTATTTAGGTGTGCATTTGTGATGCCAAGACATACAAGTCTATGGGAAAAGTGCTAGAAAATGGGATTAGAATAGTTAGGTGGTTGTTTTTAACTGGCGCAGACGCGATAGACCGAAGAACCTTTTCTGTGCTATAACTCAATGACTTTATGATTTTGTACTCCTCCAGGGAAACAAAATATTTACAACCCAGAAACAGGTAATTCAGCCCAACAGTTCAAGGCTGAACTTTTAGGTTTCACATAAGTCTCCATATGAACATACACCTATCCCTCTGAATCTAACCCAATTGAGATATCCTGTTATTCCTTTCTCCCTCATGCGCTGATCCATTCCCCTTAAGTGCATCTATGCAATTCACCTGTACCAGTCCTTGTGGCAGGGAACTCCACATTCCAACCACTCTCTGTTTACAGACATTTCTCCTGAACTCCATATTGGATTTATTCGTAATTATCTTAAATATTTGTACCCTGGTTCTGGTCTCATTCACATGTGGAGTCATACCTTTTCCATGTGCTATCCCATCCCTCCAGCAACAGAGGCTCATGCTTGGTTTGCTTTTTTTATGAACTTGCTAACCTGTGTGCTTGATGTATTTATATCATTATGAGGATGTTTTTTTTTAAGGGTACAATTTCTAATTTTTCTTTTGTCACTGGATTGAAATAAAACTGAAATCCTTCAAAGGCAATGGAGGCTACCTAGGTGGCTACAATATATAGCTTGCATTCCACCAAGTGAGATGGAACAAAAGGGACACTCAGCTCCCCCTGGGGAGCGTGAAAGAATGCATCTCTCGTTGGCCTTGAAACTTTTCAAGTGTTTCTGAGATGAGACATTAAAATGCAAGTTTCATTACTAAAATAATGACTGAAGCAGACATGAACTAATTGAATTCTTCTGGAATATACAGCCAGCAGGGTATTTGAAGGATTATTTATTAAACGTGAGAGATCAAGACAATGCTGAACTGACACAGGCTGCTGAAACTGTTTGCCCACTCTCTGTCTTCAAAGTATTTTGCCCCTGTTTGTAATGTAACCATTCTGAAAAGGGAGATCTACCACAAACTGAAAATATTTGGAAATAAAAAGTGGAAACTTGCTCCATAAACCAAGGAAGACAAGTGGGCAAAACAGCTGCAAGGTGGAACCACAACATCGAGAACAGCCACAGAACAACTAACTATACATTCCTTTGTTTTATATTCTTCACAAACTGTAGAAACTGTTTTAATCTATACTCTGGGCGCGATCTTCTGGACTCGTTACTCTCGCCTCTCCAGCAAATGCTCACGCTGGTGCCGATTAGTACTCCTTTTGAAAAACGTGAACCTGGTGGAAGGGCTTCCGTGGGGAGCCGAGGAGGGGAGTAGCCATCCTTTCTCACAGGCAAGGAGACCAGGTGCACCAGGCTTGCCACCCCAATGCTCAGCAGGGGTGGGGCCCTCCACAGAGGTTGGCTGCCATGGGAGAGTGGGGTGGGGGAGATGTGGGGGTGGGGGGGGGGGGGGGGGGGAAACTTGGGGACAATCGCTCATGGCACCACCATGTCAACCCCTGAATCCAACCCCATCCGGGGGATAACCCCTGTCACTGCCCATCCACCACTCCCATCACCCATAACCCTCACCAACTGCTTAGGCCCCTGGCAGCGCGGCTGAAGGCTATCGCAAATTAGGAATTGACAATCGTGGTTAAGTGAGCACTTGACACATGTCAAGTGGGTTCCTGTGGGTAGGTGGGCCATGTAGCATGTGAGAGTCATTGCCTAGCATTCCGATCATACCTTAATGCCTGGACACTGTGTGGGAGTCAACATCCAAACACCCAGGGGGTGGGACACAGCTCCTGGTACATGGCCATGGTCGGAGGGTGAGTGGGTGCCACGGGGAGGGTTGCCTGGAGAGATAGGCAAAGGGCCCGGGGGTCAGCACGCATTGCGGAAGAAAGTGACAGAGGCATCATAATGTTGTACAAAAAGTTGTTTAACGTACAATACCCCATTTCCTATAATGCCGCCATCTCAACTCCCCCAGCCCCCAGCCCCAACCCCTCCCCACCCCCTACCTAACCCCTCACCCCTACCCCACTCCCCTTAATGATACTCAACGTGCCTGGTCCTTCTAGCTCTAAGACTACATCCAGGTGTGTCCCCAGGATGCACATCAGAGGTGGAGGCAGCCAGCTGCTTACCTCCTCCTGTGGCCTTCGATACCCCTGGTGGGCGTCCTCCGTGGGCTCTGGGGCCTGAGAGCCCCGGCTCACTTCTTGACGGCACATGCACAGCCATGCCGCCCTGTCACGTGTGCTGACTCCGAGATGCGGCCTCATCAGATGAATGGAACTCGGGGGAGCTGGTGCCCACCGTCACCATTCCATGGGACGGGTCTGGGTTGGCACTCAGCCCCCCCCTCCTCCCAGTCGGTGCCCATAGGGCCTTGGGTTCACCTTGGGACAGAGGGGCAGCTGGTTTGGACCGCAGCTGCCCCTGCGTCACCTGGTTCTGCCAGCCCGGGCGGTTCCCCGCAGTCTGCACCATTGTGTCGACACCCTCAACAATGCCCAACTGTGACTGGGACAAGCTCCGCAGCGCCTCGGCCATTCCCATCTGAGAGTGGGACATGTCCCGCAGAACCTCATCAATGTCTGCCTGGTACTGGGTGACATCCCCTCAGTGAGACAGACGTATTGCCGGGACCCTCAGCCATGGCCATCACTGACTGTGCAATGCCTTGGACACCTTCACTAATGGTGCCGATGTCATGCTACTGCGCCCACCATCCTAGCAGTGTTGACCTCGGCACCACCCACTGACGGCGCCATCTCCTGCGCCCGTTGCTTCTGGGACTCCTCCAATCGGCTATGGATCTGCTGGAGTGACGCTGACATTCCCCCTCTGAATATCCCGCATGCTCTCTATCATTTCCATCAGTTCTGGGTAACTCTGTTCCAGAGGCTCAGCATCAGGCTGGGATCCAGCTGAGTCCAGGGATCGAGCAAACCTCCGACTGCTGTGTTGCCTGGGGGTTCCTGCCTCCACCAGATATGCATCATCAGCAGTGTGGTGCTCACCAGGTTGTGCCCCATAAGCCTGACCATTAACGTTTCCCACCGAGGTGTGTGTATCTGCGCTGGTGGCGGGTGGAGATGACAGCTGTGCTACGGGTAGAACAGTTTCTTCCTCGGAGCTCTCCTCCGAGGTGTTCTCCTCTGAGTCAGGAGAAGAGATCGACCGGGAATGGGCTGGCGCCGCTGGCTGGAGGACCTGCGGGAGACTGGACATGTGGTCAGTGGGAGGGATGGGTCAGTCAGTAAGGCAATAACAACTCAAGTTTGACAGGTTCCCCGGGTGGAGCCCTGTGGTTCCTAACCTCTGCGGCGTCCGCTAGCCTCCGCGCGGGTGACCGATCTGTCCTCGGCCACCCCAGTCACCTCCAGGGCCTGCTCCTCGAAGGAGGTGAGGAGTCTCAAGTCCGGCATCCTACCGCCAGTCTGGGCCCTTGCCCGACAATTATGGGAGAGCTTTTCCTGTGGGAACACAGAGAGGGCATCGTTAGCCAGACGCGTGGTTCACAGTTTTGGGGGGGGGGCGTTGAGGGAGGGTTGAAGGGGGAGAGGGTTGGAGGGAGGGTTAGGGGTCACCTGGGAGGTTGCTCCCTTGGAGGGTTGGGGGGTGGGACATTGGTGTCTACTCACTCGTGCTGCCCAGTGTAGGTCGTTGACCTTCTTCCGGCACTGGAGTCCAGTTCTCCTAGTCACACTGCCCGAGCTGACAGTTGCTGCCACCTCGTCTCAGGCAGCACTGGCTGAATTGTGGCTCACACTCCGGGACCCTTGGGGAAACAGGACATCCCTCCTGGCCCCCACTGCGTCCAGGTGCCTCCCCAAGTCTGCATTCCCAAATCTTGGGGCCAGTCTCCTGGGCGCATTGTTGCGAGCTGGCTGGGGTTGGCTGAGCAAGTGAGGCTTAAGTGCTGCTCGATGTTGTTAGCGGGGGGCTGGCGAGCACGGTCCCGGCGAATCATCTGGCGAGCCGGTCTTCGGGGCGGGAAGCCCGTGAGGCCTCGTTAAGTGGGGCAATCAGTGTTGAATAGTGTTGCCGGACTCGCTGGGCCGAGCGCCAGGAAACACACGACAATTCCCGCTCGCTAGCGTACTTGGACATTTTTCCGGGAGATCGCGTCCTCTTATTCTACCATCTGTACTCATGTCTGAGTGGGCCCAACCAATGCGTGCAACGTTTGAATGGCGGTTTCAACTTACCTAGTTTTTTAAAAAATTGCGAAACAGCTTCAATAAATTTATCTTATTCTTTAGTTTAACCAAAGAAAACCTGCCTGAATGATTCTTTACAAAGAGAGAACGTAAATTGTGGGACTCTTGCAGTATTGGCAAAACACACCCTCTCTAAATGCACAAATCCTCTATTACAGTCTAACCTGAAGAAGGGGAATAGGCGAGTCAATTCACTCCTCTTCACATGGTTGTAACACGGCACTGAGCTCCACCATATTCCTCCACTCCACATACACTTGCACCTTCCAAGGAATAAGTAACCATAAGACCATAAGACATAGGAGCAGAATTAGGCCACTCGGCCCATCGAGTCTGCTCCACCATTCAATCATGGTTGATAACCTCCCTATTCTTCCTCTTAAAATGCAACACTTCACATTTATAAGTGTTTTTTTAAATAAATTTAGAGTACCCAATTCATTTTTTTTCCAATTAAGGGGCAATTTAGTGTGGCCAACCTACCTAGCCTGCACATCTTTGGGTTGTGGGGGCGAAACCCACGCAAACACGGGGAGAATGTGCAAACTCCACACGGACAGTGACCCAGAGCCAGGATCGAACCCGGGACCTCGGTGCCGTGAGGCAGCAGGGCTAACCCACTGCACCACCGTGCTGCCCCCACATTTATAAGTGTTGAACTTAATGTGCCAATTATTTATCCATTTTGCATGTTTAATGATGTTTTACTATGATTTGTTGCTGTCCTCCTTAGCAATGACAATCTCTACACCAACGCCGCTCCCTAATACCCCAACCACAATCCGTCAATTTAGAAATTGGGTGGGATTCTCCGGCCCAGTGTCAAAAAACACGCCACTATTCGATGACACTTTGCCATTTCTTTTGACATCAGGGGGTTTCTCTCTGCCAAAGCCACACTCAGAGAAATTTCCTGCAGGTGAGTTGTCCTCACCAGCAGGAACAGCTGGCTGCAGATAAGGGAGCCACTTTGAATGGCAGCTTCGATCTTCTCGCCCCCCCATCTCTCCAATTTCATACGCTCCTGCTTTATTGACACCGCCCTTCACCCCCTCCAATCCTGTTGAGGCCCCTGGGACCACCTATCACCCCCTCCAATGGGCAAGGCCCTCCAGGCCAGACCCTGGCAGTGCCCCATGCACTCTGTCAGTGCCATGTGGAGCTGGTGCCCATGTGCAGGGGAGTTGTTATGGGCCAAGGATTAGAGTACACCAAAGTATATCATGGAGTTCACCTGATACACAACTTTAAATAGATTTTGGTTATGGGGAGCACAAGGGCCTACTTTACAGGTGTGATGCAATTGAGATCGAAACTATTTTTAAAACACACCAATGTGTATTCTATGAATCCAGTTATCATTTTATAAACCCACAGTAAACATCTTACCAACTACCAACATTGATAATCCCCAAAAAGATACAGTTCTCTATAGATAACCCTTAGTAACTTTCCTAACAACATCCATAAGCCAAAACACTTTTTAACAAAGACGGGGGGGGCAGGGATTCTCCGACCCCCCCACCCCCGCCGGGTCGGAGAATCGCTGGGGGGGGGCGGCGTGAATCCCGCCCCGCAGCTCCGCTGCTGGCTGCTGAATTCTCCGGCACCGGTTTTTGGGCGGGGGTCGTTGGCAGTGGCCCCCCCGGCGATTCTCCAGGCCCGGATGGGCCGAGCAGGCCGCCTGTTTTAGGCTAATCCCGCCGGCGTGAAATACACAAAGTCCATACCGGCGGGACCTGGCTCTGAGGGCAGCCTGCGGAGTCCTCGGGGGGAGAGTGGGGGGATCCGGCCCCGGGGGGGGGGGGGGCCCAAGGTGGCCTGGCCCGTGTTTGGGGCCCACCGATCTGCGGGGGGGCCTGTGCCATGGGGACACTCTTTCCCTCTGCGCCGGCCTCTGTAAAGCTCCGCCATGGCCGGCGAGGAGAAGAAACCCCCTGCGCATGTGCAGGGATCACGGCAGCGGTTCTGCGCTTGCGCCAGAACACGCTGGCGCTCCCGCGCATGCGCCAACTCGCGCCAGCCGGCGGAGGCCCTTCGTTGCCAGTTGGCGCGGTGCCAACCACTCCAGTGCCGGCCTAGCCCCCGGAAGTGCCGAGGTTTCTGCAACTTCCGGGCGGCCCAACGCCGGAGTGGTTCACGCCGCTCTTTGGCACCGGTACGGCCCGACGCCGGAGTGGTTCACGCCGCTCTTTGGCACCGGTACGGCCCGACGCCGGAGTGGTTCACGCCGCTCTTTGGCACCGGTACGGCCCGACGTCGGAGTGGTTCACGCCGCTCTTTGGCACCGGTACGGCCCGACGCCGGAGTGGTTCACGCCGCTCTTTGGCACCGGTACGGCCCGACGCCGGAGTGGTTCACGCCGCTCTTTGGCACCGGTACGGCCCGACGCCGGAGTGGTTCACGCCGCTCTTTGGCACCGGTACGGCCCGACGCCGGAGTGGTTCACGCCGCTCTTTGGCACCGGTACGGCCCGACGCCGGTTGTGGGAAAATCCCGGCCAGCAGGTTTGAATTCTCTACAGAGATCAGTCATCACTTTTAAATTATCAAGTGATCTAAACACCTTGTTTAATATACAGAGAGAGACCGGTATACATCTGCTTGGTTTGAATGCTGCTCTCCAACTGAAAGCGAAACTAAATCAGCCAAAAGGAACTTCCAGCTCAAAACGAATGTAAAAAGCAGAATCACATTCCAGCTCCACCCACACAGTGACATCACTGCAGCCAGTTGATAAAACACACTTTTCTTAAAGGGACTCTCACTTGACAGAGTGCCAGCGTACTACCCTGTTCCTGACCAGCTGGGGGTCTCTAATGACCTGCGAGGCTCCCCCCCCCCCCCACTACCCCCCACACCCCGGGTTGCCATTATGCCTGATCCACGTTTGTGGAGACCAGGACTAAATGGTGCCCTGGTGAGGTCTCGCCGACATGACCATTGATTCCCGTGCACCGGGTGAATCCAACTTGAGGGTATTTAAATGAGCCTAATAACTCATTTAAATATAATTATCTGGATCACGCTCAGTGAGGGAGATATCCAGATTGCACCGGGCGGAGTGAGTCGATTGACTGATGATCAGCCTCGTGCCCGGCACAGAGCCTGATTTGGGGCTCTTCAGGGATTCAGCCGGCATGCCCAGATCCCCGCCAAGCGCAATGTGATCGCAGAATTGTGCCCATTATCTTTAATTCCATGCATCCTGCAATGACCCTGCATCACTGTTTTTAATAATTTGTGTATCAGCATCCCCAGATCCTGATGTTCCTCTCCCCCATTTAGACCTTAATTTTCTAATTGCAATCCCATTCTGCAACTTTACTAACGTCTTCCTTTATTGTGATGTCCTTCCCATCTATATTCACTGCCCTGCTGATTCGATGGCCTCTGCAAATTTTAAAGTTGTGCATTTGATTTCCAGATCCAAATAACTTCTGTAAATTGTAAACACCATTTGACAATCAAATTAACTATTATAACCCCTCCTCTCAGTTTTCTGCTTTGTAGCCAGCTTGTTGTCTGCTCTGCTACTTGTCCTCTGATTCCACATGCTCCAATTTCAGACATACGTCTACTGTGGAGTATTCCCGCAGGTTTCCCAGTGGCATGGGGTTGTTTCAATGGGAAATCCCATTGAGAGATGGCGGGAAGATTGAATCCTGCCGCCAGCAAACGGCGCGTCACCAAGGAACACGCGGCCAGGGAGCCGGAGAGTCCTACTCATTGACTCAATCTTCCATTGAGTGGCAATCGCTGTTGGATTGCCACTTCACTGCTCTTTCCTACCTGAGACTTGAGCTCCACATTTCTGTGCTGGACTTCTGACCTGGGGTTGTGGGTAGGGAGGGATAGCCAGGAGACTGGTGGGGTAGTTGGGTAGTCAGGGTTGGTTGGGGTGGGAGGGTATTCAGGGACTGGGATATAGTTTGGGTGTTGGGATGACGTTGCAGCGAGGAGGGCTAGTCGGGGGTCATCAGTTGGACAGGGGGATCCAGTTGGTCGGGTAATCAGATAGAAATCGGGAGGTGGGAGAGTAGTCAAAGGTGTGTGGGTTTCTGGGGTGGGGGGGGGGGTGTAGGGTGAGGGGAGTAATCCGGGGTGGAAGGGAAGCCGGGGTTTGGGAGGGTAGTTGTGTAGTTGGGGGGCCTTGGGGGTTGTAGTCAGGGTAGGGGGGGGGGGGGGGGGTTCAGTGAGGAGAATTGGTTTTAACCTTCCTTACCTTTCCTGAGTATCTATTCTGTTAAGTGAGTCAAAGCCATCCGAAGTCTCTAACTCTACCTCAGACTCTCGGGGCGTTCCAAGTGCTGGGGAATCTCCCAATGGAAGTCGAAACTTGTTGGGCAACTCTTGCAGTCCTTGCATGTGGACTTCCAAATGATTCCCCAGCACAACCTCTGGGATACCTTCGAGGTATGACCCTCTGGAGAACGGAATATCTGGGCCATTATATTTAATGCGTAACTCTTGTCTATATTTTCTGATACTGGAATCCTTTT
This sequence comes from Scyliorhinus torazame, assembly GCF_047496885.1. Taxonomy (NCBI): domain Eukaryota; kingdom Metazoa; phylum Chordata; class Chondrichthyes; order Carcharhiniformes; family Scyliorhinidae; genus Scyliorhinus; species Scyliorhinus torazame. The sequence continues at coordinate 43,256,170 of NC_092714.1, read as the reverse complement.
GGAATCCATGCTCATTCCTGTTGATCCTCGAGGCAGCATGGTGGCGCAATGGTTATCACTGCTGCTTCATGGCTCGGGGGGACCAGGGTTCTATCCCGTCCCGGGTCACTATGCGTGTGGAATTTGCATATTCTCCCTGTGTCTGCGTAGGTCTGAACCCCACAACCTAAAATGGTGTGTGTGGTAGTACCAGGCATTACGGTACCTGAGAGGTGGATGACCATTGGTTAGACCCAGGAGTCTACCATTGGCTGTTGTACATAGCTCCGCCCTGAGAGGCGGAGTATAAGAACCGGTGCCGTCCCAGTAGCCTTCACTTTCTGTATCAAAGCTGCTGGGGAAGAGTTCTAGCAGGTTAAAGCCTTCAGTTATGAATCACTTTGTCTTGAGAGTAATTGATTGCGCATCAATTTAATCTGCTATAACTTCAGTTGAAAGGATGGATCTCCGTATCAAACCGGAGTGCCTTCAGCTCAGCCCCCACGCGGACAATTCTGCTGCTATTTTCAAACATTGGCTGGCGTGCTTTATGGGCTACGTCGACATGGCTGCTGACACCCCCACGAAAGGACAAAAGATGCATCTCCTACGCTCACGGGTCAGCCCTGGGATCTACCCGCTTATCGAGGAGGCGGCGAATTATGCCGCCGCGATCGAGCTGCTTGAAGGACATTATATCCGCCCTGTGAACCAGGTCTATGCTCGTCACCTGCTGGCGACTAGGAGCCAAAGCCCCGAGGAAACGTTGGAAGACTTCTACCGGGTGCTGCTGGTGCTGGGCCGAAACTGTGGCTGCCAGCCAGTTTCGGGGAACGAGCACACGGAACTTTTGATCAGGGATGCTTTCGTGGCAGGTATGACCTCACCCGATATCCGCCGAAGGCTCCTAGAAATGGACACTCTGGGACTTGCAGAAGCACGGGCCCTGGCAGGGTCCATGGACGTTGTCTATAAAAACACGCTGTCCTTTGCTCCCGATCGCGCGGCAGCCCCCTGGGCTGCGTGGCACCCCATAGCGGCGGCCCCTCAGATCTTCCCCCTGACCCCGCAAGACTGCACGGCGAGACGGCCCGCTAACGCCGCCGGACACCGCTGTTTCTTCTGCGGGCAGGCGAATCATCCCCGCCCGCGCTGCCTGGCCCGCACCGCCACCTGCAAATGGTGCGGCAAGAAGGGCCACTATGTGGGGGTCTGCCAGGCCCGCGCCATGGCCGCGGTCTCCATCGACTATCGGCAACCCCCCTTTCAGGCCTCGACCGCCCAGCGCTCACCGCCACCCCCCATCCTAAGGCAACGTGCGACCCGCGGGCATGGCCATTTTGCCCCCCGGACACCACGCGGGACGGGTGTGCGCTGCCATTTTGTCCCTCGCCACCGCCATCTTCTTCATCCCCGGACACCATGTGCGACCCATGGGTGACACCATCTTGGATGGGGCACCAGGCCCCCAGCACAGCCGACTACATGCTGCCCGACCAGAACTCGCCATTACTTCAGCTGGCCTCGGTGACTCTGGGCCAGAGTCGGCCCCGGACGCTTGGGAAAGCTACAACGATGATCTCCATCAACGGCCATGAGACGTTGTGCCTGATTGACTCTGGAAAGCTTTGTTCACCCTGACACGGTAAGGCGCTGTTCTCTTGTCACCCATCCCGTAAATCAAAGGATCTCCCTGACCTCCGGGTCATACTCGGTGGAGATAAAGGGGTTCTGCCTAGCGAACCTCACTGTCCAAGGCAGGGAATTCAACAATTTCCACCTGTACGTCCTGCCGCACCTCTGCGCAGCCACCCTCCTTGGGCTGGATTTCCAGTGCCATCTGCAAAGCCTGACTTTTAAATTCAGCGGCCCTTTACCCCCAGTAACTGTCTGCGGCCTCGGGACCCTTAAGGTCGACCCGCCTTCCCTGTTTGCGAACCTCACCCCGGATTGCAAACCCGTCGGCACCAGGAGCAGACGGTACAGTGCCCAGGACCGGACCTTTATCAGGTCGGAGGTCCAGAGGCTGCTGAGGGAAGGGGTCATTGAAGCAAGCAACAGTCCCTGGAGAGCTCAAGTAGTGGTGGTAAAGACTGGGAAGAAACATAGGATGGTCATTGACTACAGTCAGACCATCAACAGGTTTACGCAGCTGGATACGTACCCTCTCCCCCGTATAGCCGACCTGGTGAACAGGATCGCGCAATACAAGGTTTTCTCCATGGTGGATCTCAAGTCTGCCTACCACCAGCTACCCCTCCGTATTGGTGACTGCCAGTACACTGCCTTCGAAGCAGATGGGCGGCTCTATCACTTTTTAAGGGTTCCCTTCGGTGTCACGAACAGGGTCTCGGTCTTCCAGCGAGAGATGGACCGAATGGTTGACCGGTACGGCTTACGCGCAACGTTCCCGTATCTGGATAACGTCACCATCTGCGGCCATGAACAGCAGGATCACGACACCAACCTCCGCAAATTTTTCCAGACCGCGAAAATCCTTAACCTGACATACAATAAGGATAAATGCGTGTTTAGCACCAACTGTCTAGCCATTCTAGGCTACATAGTGCGAAGTGGAGTCATAGGCCCCGACCCTGAGCGCATGCGCCCCCTCATGGAGTGACCCCTCCCTCACTGCCCCAAGGCCCTAAAGCGCTGCCTCGGTTTCTTCAGCTATTATGCACAGTGGGTCCCCAATTACGCAGACAAAGCCCGACCCCTGATCCAGTCCACAACCTTCACCCTGTCGACGGAGGCCCGCCAGGCCTTCAGCCGCATCAAAGCAGACATTGCAAAAGCCACGATGCGCGCCATCAACGTGTCCCGCCCCTTCCAGGTTGAGAGCGATGCGTCCGATGTAGCTCTGGCGGCCACCCTTAATCAAGTGGGCAGGCCCGTGGCTTTCTTCTCCCGTACTCTACATGCTTCCGAAATTTGCCACTCCTCGGTCGAAAAGGCGGCCCAGGCCATAGTGGAAGCTGTGCGACACTGGAGGCATTACCTGGCCGGTAGGAGATTCACTCTCCTCACTGACCAACGGTCGGTGGCGTTCATGTTTGATAATGCACAGCGTGGCAAGATTAAGAACGACAAGATCTTGCGGTGGAGGATCGATCTCTCCACCTACGATTACGAGATCTTGTACCGTCCGGGGAAGCTGAACGAGCCTCCTGATGCCCTGTCCCGCGGCACTTATGCCACCACACAAGTGAACCACCTCCGATCCCTCCACGAGGATCTCTGCCACCCGGGGGTCACTCGATTTTTTTTCATTTTATCAAGACCCGCAACCTGCCCTACTCCATCGAGGAGGTCAGGACCGTCACCAGGGACTGCCAAATCTGCGCGGAGTGCAAACCGCACTTCTACCGGCCAGAGAGGGCGCACCTGATAAAGGCTTATCATCCCTTTGAACGCCTCAGCATGGATTTCAAAGGCCCCCTCCCCTCCACCGACCGCAACACGTACTTCCTGAACGTGATTGACGAGTACTCCCGGTTCCCATTCGCCATCCCCTGCCCAGCCATGACCACAACCACCGTCACCAAGGCCCTCCAGGGTATCTTTACACTTCGGTTTCCCCGCATACATTCACAGTGATAGGGGGTCCTCCTTTATGAGCGACGAACTGCGTCAATTCCTGCTCAGCAAGGGCATCGCCTCGAGCAGGACGACAAGTTACAACCCCTGGGGAAACGGGCACGTAGAGAGGGAGAACGGAACGGCCTGGAAGACCACCCTGCTGGCCCTATGGTCCAGGAATCTCCCAGTCTCCCGCTGGCAGGAAGTCCTCCAGGTGGCTCCCCACTCCATCCGGTCACTGCTCTGTACAAGCACGAATCAGACACCTCACGAACGTTTCCTTGTTTTCCCCAGGAAGTCCTCCTCCGGGACCTCGCTCCCAACCTGGCTAGCGACACCCGGACCCATCCTGCTTCGGAAACATGTGAGGACGCACAAGTCGGACCCGTTGGTCGAGAGGGTCCACCTGCTGCATGCCAACCCCCAGTACGCCTACGTAGCATTCCCTGACGGCCGCCAAGACACGGTCTCCCTTTGGGACCTGCCGCCCGCCGGAACCCCAGGCGCCCCCGCACCATTGCCCCCACCCCCACCCTCCCCAAAGCACCTAACTGGAGGGTCAGTACTCCCGCCACTCCTGCCTAGGCCCAAACACACACCGACGCCCCCTACAGGCGCCTTCCCCCCCTGTCCACCTTTTGCCCCAACATCGCCGCCTAGGTGTGATGAAGCTGCCTGGGAGGACGACATCACGCTCCCGGAGTCGCAACCGCCGGGACCCCCATCAGAATCACCGCCGAAGCCCAGACGCTCCAGAAGGACGACCAGGCCACCCGATTGACTGATTGCTGCACTATGAACACTTTGTTATTACCCTCGACATCACGGTACCTCCATACCTGGTCATACCATGCGAAAGGCGACATTAACGCTGGCCATCACCCCGCCAGGCTCTTTTTTAACAGGGGGTGAATGTGATAGTACCAGGTATTGCAGTACCTGAGAGGTGTATGACCATTGGTTAGACCCAGGAGTCTACCAGTGGCTGATGTACATAGCTCCGCCCTGAGAGGCAGAGTATAAGAACCGGTCCCCTCCCAGCAGCCTTCACTTTCTGTATTGAAGCTGCTGGGGAAGGGTTCTGGCAGATTAAAGCCTTCAGTTATGAATCACTTTGTCTTGAGAGTAATTGATTGCGCATCAGTGTGCAGGCCATGTAAATTGCCCCTTATTTGGAAAAAGAACAATTGGGTACTCTTATTCAGGCATTTTCAAAGTTGTGGCCGCAACCCCTGTGGTGTTGCCGATTGCGGGAATCCACGCACAACAGCTGCAGCAGCAGGCTTTTAACAATGCACACTGCGGGCACACTGCGCATGCGTGCCAGCTCATCAGTGCGCATGCGGCGGGGGAGTGTTGGGACCTGAACCCGGGGTCAAAGTGCAATCACGGCATGGCGGCGGCTGACTGGGTGGTGATCACTGATGATGAACAAGGCTCTGACCTTGATCTGTTTTGCAACCCTAAACATTACTGAAATGATCTGGCGAGAGTATATATTCCTCATGGTTTGATCATGAACAGAACTGAACGTTTGGCATGGGAAATCATCATATGGTCGCCTCTATGTTTTTTGCTGACCTTTTAAACTACATTAAAGGATTGAATAGAAACAGTGACCAGTCAATCCTTACGAAGGTGAACTTCATCCACTTGAAGAGTTACTGTGATGATCAGTAAACAGGGGAGCTACTCAGAGTTTATGAACTGAGGTACGAAATTCAAGCTTTCCTCCTCTAGAAATTGTCCTCTCTGGCTGATGCATTTGCTGATGAAACTTGGATCCTAACTATGTCTTACCTTGCAGACATCTTTGCAATTCTAAATGAACTGAATCTCAAATTGCAAGAGAAGGATGATGATTGCTTTCAGTACTGTGAAGAAATCAAAACTTTCCAAAAGTCATTGAAAATTTGGCAATTGTGAGTGCAAAGCCAAAATTACTATATGTTCCCCACACTGCTGTGACACAGCGAAGAAAACAGCATTAGTAAGGAAACTGGCAAGCCTGACTCCAAATGAAGCTGACTGAACTTCTGCGCCTCAGCTTTGACAGCACATTAAAAACACGGCACAAGTCAATGAAACTGTCAGCATTCTGGAGTGGCGTCTCCGAGGAGTATCTGGAGCTGCGGTCAAACGACCTACATGTGCAAGGTAGGATTTTCCGTTCCTCACAAAGATGAAGACGGCACAAAGGAACCAGCTGATTCCTGTAACCAATACGTGCATAGTCCTCTCCTCCTGTGAACCTGATTGGAGTGAGATCGTGAGGACCAAGCAGGCTCCCCTTTCACATTAAAGGGAGGGGAAAATGGTAGGTCACGAAGGTCGGCCGGTGTGGGTCACGAAGGTCAGCCGGTGTGGGTCACCAAGGTCGGCCGGCGTGGTTCCCGAAGGTTGGCCGGTTGATAAAAATGGGTCCCCGGAAATAAAGTTTGAAAAACGCTGCTCTAAATTATATTGTTAAAAAAGATTTCTCTTGATCCTATTTGTAAATTCTCGATGTTCTTCCACTGTATCATATCTGCAGATTCGAGATGTATATTTGAGTAAAGATTCCATTATCCTTCCCACCACACCACAAGTTAAATGGTCAATATTTCCTTGGACTTTGTAGATAGGAATCACATTAGCTGCCCAACAATATATCTTCTAGCAATACTCCACTTTCTAAAGATTCTTTGTATCAGTGTAAAAGTTGTGACTCTGCTATCCCTTCCTAAATTCTTTCAATGTCCATGAAAAAATCTTTTTCACATGCTGAGCAAGAAAGGACTACTACACGTAGTGCAAAAACAATATTGCCTCCATACCTTTTAGCACCTCTTGTTTGTTTATTTGTCGGGGAAGATGTGTGCATTAAAAATCTTCCGTCAATTATGATTCCATTTCTTTTAGTCATTTGCTGACATATTTCTCCCTCCAACTGCCTCCCACTATTAGATAGTGTGTAGAATGTCCCTATTGTGTGATTGGTCTCATTTTATCTTTTATTTCAATTTATCTCTATCTTGTTTCTCACCCTCTGTTGTTTTTGCTATTCCCATCTTTAATTAGTAGAGCGACATAATCATCTTCTTCCTTCACTCTTGTTTCTAATTACATTATAACCTGTGATATTTAGTTTTGCCAGTCCGTTTGTCTTTCAGGTTTCAGTTATTCCCTCTATATCCATTTGCGTGCCATGGATTAATGCCTCCAATTCTCCCATTTTGTAGTGTGCTGCTGCACAGGCAGTTTTAGTCACCTTTAATCATTGCTCATCTTAATTTAGTGTATGGGTCTTTTTATACTTCTGTTTCAAGCTGTATATGTTCCCTGGCAAGTTGTTAACTAAATCTGATAATTTGGGAACTGGTATGTAAGCCTCCAGCTGGTTGTAAAACCTTGGCTCGTTCACTACTGTCATTGCTAACAGTTCGAACCGATATGGAACTCCAATCCCACACTATATTATTGACTCTTAATGCCCTTTGGGGAAAATATGAATTGTCAGTAAATATTGCCTTATGTTCAATCTCAGTGACTTCCTCTTTCTTTTTTTTAAATTTAGAGAACCCAATTCTTCTTTTTCCAATTAACACTTTAGTGTGGCCAATCCACCCACCCTGCACATCTTTGGGGTGTGGGAGTGAGACTAGCGTCTGCGTGAGTTTCCTCCGTGTGCTCAAGTTTCCTCCCACAAGTCCTGAAATACGTGCTGTTAGGTAATTTGGACATTCTGAATTCTCCCTCCGTGTACCCGATCAGGCACTGGAACGTGGCGACTAGAGACCTTTTGCAGTAACTTCTTTGCAGTGTTAAAGTAAGCCTACTTGTGACAATAAAGATTATTATTATTATTAAATCTTTCAAGTCACTTTACCTATCTTTTCCTTTCTATTTGCTTACTGAAGTTAAACTTACGTGCTGGTTTTGTTGGTGCAAGGTTTTTCAATAAGCCTTGAACATTGAAGTCAAGTGTCAAACATTCATTAAGCATGCTATGATGTTCAAACGCAGTCGGTTGCACCTACAGCCACACCTTGACGGTTGGTTGGGAATTCAAACATGTACATTTCTGAAATCAACAAGAAAGAAATTTGTTTGTGTAAGCTGTGCTCCGCAGACTTATTTTGATTCCCCTGGGGGGAAACAGCACCGTGGGCTGCTACCTGTTCGGGCTTGTGCGACATTTGCCTTTGATACCGTCCCATGCAGGCCAGACAGGGAGTGACTGGTGGCAGTGCTGGTCCCCGGAGAATCTACCTGACTCTGCACAATGCTGCTCGAAGCTATAAGTGGCTACATAAACCACTTTGTCCCCCAGTACCTTAAGCTTTATAAATCCAAGTACTCATTAAAAAACTACTAGCTTTTATGCATTTATTCTTTCTCTCTATGCAGCTTAACATACATTCCTGCATTACATACTTTTATAAAGGTTTGGCTACAACTAGTCGAAAGAAAACTGACGTCTTTTATCAACAAAGTTAGCCTCTGACTTAACAAGCTCTTTCTTTGTTGGGCTACAACTTTAACTCCCTCACTTCGTTATCATGTTGTTAAGTTCATTCTTACTTCATATCATTGCAATTCAACCAAGTGAAACCCTTATTTATCAGTAGATCTTTGTTTCTGCATCATTGGTACCAATTAAAAAAGGATGATATATGCCCAGATGTTTTTCTTTTTGGATCTAATTGTTATCCCACATTATTTTCAAATGATTAAAGTTCTCTGAAACTTTAGGAAGTGATGTATAATGACATGCCTTTAATTCTGTCTCTAGTTGCTTCATTCTGAAACTGGCCAAGATTAGCCCTGGCCCCAATGCCCAGAGGTAATTTAAATTGGCTTGTACTTTCCTGTTTAAGAGGCAAAGACTAAAGGTTAATATTACTACAATGTAAAGAGACATCAATCGCAGTATAACGTTAGCAGTCTTTGGGACAGTCTGATTAACTCTTTCTTTACACATTTGGTACATGCAATCTTTCCCTACTTTTAAGATTATTGCCCTATCTACTCAAAGGTGGATGTCTTTGTAATGCCTTCATCAAACATCTCCCATCTCGGCCCCATTCTCTATTTTCCCATTGTTTCCAGGGAATTCTTTTAACAAAGAGTAACCATTGTTGTTGCTCTAAAGTATAAAGCAAAATACTGCAGATGCTGGAAATTTGAAATAAAACTGAAAATGCTGAAAGGGAATTCAGCCAGTCATGCAGAATCTTTCATTCATTCATTCATTCGTGGAATGTGGGCATTGCTATCCATCCCCCATTCTCCTTGGACTGAGGGCATTTAAGAGTTAACCACATTGCTGTGGATGTAGAGTCACATGTAGGCCAAACCAGGTAAAGACATGAGTGAACCAGATTGGTTTTTACAACCATTGTTTCAGGGTCACCATTAGACGTTTAATTGCAGGGGGGGGATTCTCTGACCCCCGGCCGGGTCAGAGAATCGCCGGGGGCTGGCGTGAATCCCGGCCCCGCCGGTTGCCGAATTCTCCGGCACCGGATATTCGGCGGGAGCGGGAATCACGCCGCGCCGGTCGGCGCCCCCCGCCGGCGGTTCTCCGGCCCACGAAGGCCCGCTGCTGGAATGCCTGTCCTGCTGGCGAGAATCAAACCACCTCTCTTACCGGCGGGACTAGGCGGCGCGGGCGGGCTCCGGAGCCCTGGGGCGCAGGGTGATCTGGCCCCGGGGGGGTGCCCTCTGGCCTGGCCCGCGATCGGAGCCCACCGATCCGCGGGCAGGCCGGTGCCGTGGGGGCACTCTTTTCCCTCCACCTCGGCCACAGCCTTCACCGTGGCTGACGCGTAAGAGACACCCCTCCCTGCGCATGCGCGGGGATGACGTCAGCAGCCGCTGACGCTCCTGCGCATGCGCGGACTTCCGCCGGCCTGCGAAGTCCTTTTGGCCCCAGCTGGCGTGGCGCCAAAGGCCTTTCCCGCTGGCCAGCGCCGCAAACCACTCCGGCGCGGGCCTAGCCCCTCAAGGTGAGGGCTTGGCCCCTAAAGGTGCGGAGAAACCGCCACTCTATCCCGCCGGGACCACCCGCCCCGCCAGGTAGGGGAGAATCCCGGCCCTGGGTGGGTGGGCTCTCAGCAGCATGGTACCCTGATACTCCCGCTGCCACCTGGCCACCTTAGCACTGCCAGCCAGGCACCCTGGCAGTGGCAGGCTGACAGTGCCAAGGTGCCTGGTGCTAGGTTGCCCGTGCCAGAGTTCGGGTCCAGGGATGCTCTTATGAGGCGGGGGTGGGGCAGAGAACCCCTAACAGCTACTTTGGTGTGTTGGGGGGATCCGGACTCTGTGGTGCGGAGTCCGAGAGGGGTCGCGTGATCGGGGAGCAGTTATAAATGGCGCCCCACTCTCTGCCTGGAAGTGTGGTAAGTGCGGCCTCGCCTGGGTGTTCCTCGCCGAGGCCAAAATAAAACAGAGTTCCCGTTTGATAGCGGCTGTAGGCGCTGAGAAACACCCCGCTAAATGCGCTCAAAACGGGACTGTTTTTCCCCCTCTGTTACTCTCACCATGGACGCTGCGAGGCTTGCTGAGATTGTCCAGTATTTTCTGTTCTTATTATTGTTGTTACTCTGTTGCATTGTGAATTATTTTAGAATTGGATTAAAATGCTGACGATCATCTATACCTCACTTTATTAATATTATCCCCAGGATCTTTCTAGCTGCCAGCTATGTCTGGGAAATGTTTGAACACCACTGAATTTGTCATGATTTTTGTATCCTTAGAGTGACTCAGCACCATCTCTGCTGGCCTTTAATTATCCTCTACTTACAGTACGCCTCTAACACTGCAGCCAGTCGCAACAATTTATATCCTGAAATTAAATGCCAGATTTTCACTGAAACAAAATTAATGAGGAAGAGTTGACCTATGGACATTAAACTCTCTCTCATCTTCTGGCAATGTATAATGTAATTGTAGAATCTGCTATTTTGCTTCTAAATCCTTATTTGCGAAATTCATGAATGTCACTTACTGGGTTTTCTTTTCACCTACATTTTGCAACCCCAATTTACATCACGTATATGCCATCTCTGCTACTTCACAGAATAATAATAATCTTTATTATTGTCACAGGTAGGCTTCACTGCAATGAAGTTACTGTGAAAATCCCCTAGTCGCCATACTCTGGCGCCTGTTCGGGTACATCGAGGGAGAATTCAGAATGTCCAATTCACCTAACAAGCATGTCTTTCAGGACTTGTGAGAGGAAACCGGAGCACCTGGAGGAAACCCACGCAGACATGGGGAGAACGTACAGACTCCGCACAGACAGTGACCCAAGCAGGGAATCGAACCTGGGACCCTGGCACTGTGAAGCAACAGTGCTAACCAGTGTGCTACCGTGCCGCCATAGCGCTCTTCCTTAAATCATACAAGTGTTTCCTCAAAGTCAGCTAGAAACCTATAGAAAAGATTATTTGTTGGTGAACTAATCCAATCCAGGTTTCTAGCTCTGTGCATTTGGGATCCATTACTCATCAGAAATTGTTCCAATACTCCATACGTCAGCTGTGGCTCAGTTTGAACTATTACAATGGTGTTCACTCTTATTTCTGAGTTTCCAGGTTCCAATCCCACTCCAGTGCTTGAGAAGAAACATCAAGACCAGCACTCTGGAAGCGTCTGAAGGGGTACTGCACTGTTGCCGATGCCATATTGACTGCTGCATTGACTACATTACAATAGTGACTACACTTCAAAAGTGGCTGTAAAGTACATTGAGGTCGCCAGTGGTCATACAAAAGACTATCACGGTAGCACAGAAATCAAAAAACATTCACGTGCAAAAAATGCAGTTGTTTGTCGAATTTCAAAAGACTGTACATTATGAGACCTTACCTAACCACCCGAAATTACGTCATCCATTCATCACCAGTCCATCTGTGGTTCAAAAGTGAAGAAAGTTCCTCAATGGTCAGCATAAAGAGAGCTGTAGCCTGATTCAGCGCCGAGAACACTATCACCGAGCCAAGGCTGAAACTTGAGCATGCAAACACACCACTGTAATGAATCAACTTCATCAGTGACTTAATGTTCATGATCAGATCATCGATGGTGACACAGTTGTTAATCCTTCCACCTGAAGGATGTGATAACTGACTCACTACAAAGAGGTATAATTGGCAGACAACAGCACGCTTCTTTCAGCTCAAAGATGGTCATGTTAACAACTGCTCGGAAATACTGACCATCCACTTCCCTTTTATGATGGCAGCAGGCTCCCTTTGCTTTTCAGCTTCTTCACTTAATTACTTCCAAGTTAAGCAATGGAAAACCAATGGTAACAGTAATGTTGCTTTTGAAGTCAGTGCTCGTGACAGATGTGGAGCAAAATGTACAACACTCAGAGTCAGGTTCAGTATCTGGATTTTCACGTGCCAAGTTAGGAGTTCATTTCTTTTTTGTGCAGCAAAGCCTACAGCCCGGAACTTGTGAGGCAGCCGAATTGCATGATTCTGTTCATGGATGATGAGACTGGTGGCAAGAGTATGAAATTGATCCATGTGTGTCATTTGCGTATTTTGCCAGGCCTGGGACCTTTGAAGACCGGCTGATTATGGACACTGGCGAGCTGTTAAACAAAGTTCGGGACAGGTGGGGTGAGGCAATTGGGAAGTTATGCATGGCAGAATCCAGTGAATTTAATGTGGAGGTGAGAAAAGCATACCTGGATCCAGAACAAGGCAAGAAAAAAAATGTCAGAACTCAACCTTCCAATTGCTTGGAAATAGTAATCACATCATGCCCTTGATCATTTGCAAACTAAGTTTTTACAATGGGGAACCAAAACAAGCATAAAATGTTCCATTTGCCTATGCAGAAGGTCTAACGCCTGTTTGAGACATGGATGCATGTGCAGGAACTGTGCGTATAGCAAATGGAGCACTTCCGGAACATTTTAGCAAAGTGATGGAAGGTGACATGACAATGCTGACAGTCTATCCAAGTAATTTGCTCACTAATCCTCAGGGTTTGGGTTCTGCCAGGATCACTCAGCTCCAGAACTCTTTACATGTTTGATTCCAACATTTGAATTCCTGCCTTTGACATGAATGCAACATTTGACAGAGTGTGGCACCAAGGAGCTCTCGCAAAATTGAAGCGAATGGGAATCAGGGGGAAAACTCTCCACTGGTTGGAGTCATACCTAGCACAAAAGAAGATGGTTGTGGTTGTTGGATGCAAATCAACTCAATCTGAGGCCATTGCTGCAGTAGTTTAGTTCAAGTAGTGTCCTAGGCCCAACCATCTTCAGTTGCATCATCAACATCTTCCCTCCATCAGAAGGTCAGAGGTGGGAATGGCTGCTGATTATTGCACAATGTTCAGCAACATTTGCGACTTTTCAGATACTGAAGCAGTCCGTGTCCATATGCAGCAAGACCTGGACAATATCCAGGCTCGGGTTGATAAGTGTCAAGTAATACTGTAGCCAAACCAGTGGAAGACATGGCCATCTTTAACAAGAGGGTCTAACCATCTTCCCTCGAAAGCCAACAGTATTACCATTGCTAAATCCTTCACCATCATCATCCTGGAGATCACCATTAACCAGAAAATTAACTGGACTTAAAGTAATTTGGGAAATTAGGTTAGGGGATGGGTCAATAGCGATGTAGTAGCAAACATTAAAGGAGATATTTCAGAGTACACAGAGTAGGAGCATTCCAACTAGTGGAAAAAGTCCAAGGATGGACACACTGGGCGGGATTCTCCATCCCGCCAGCTGGCCAATGGGATTTCCAATTGTGGGCAACCCCACGCGGTTGGGAAATCCCCGGGCGCAGGTGCTATAAATCAGGAAATAGAAGGGAGCTCAGGAGAACTGCAATCGGCAGAGAAGTGGTACTGAGTAAATTGTTGGACCTATGGCCTGGCAAGTGCCTGGATCCTGATGGATTTCATCAGAGCATTTTAAAAGAAGTGACTGGTGACTAGAGATAACTAATACATCGGTTTTAATTTTTACAAAATTCCTTAGATTGACGGAAGGTCCCGTTAGATTGGAAGATAGCAAATGTAACTCCATTATTCAAAAAGGGAGGGAGACAGAAAGTGGCCAAGTACACATTAGTTGGCTTAATACCAGTCATGGGAAAATGTTAGAAGCTATTATTAAAGAAGTTATAGCAGGGCACTTGGAGAAGTTCATGGTAATCATGTTGGGTCAACATGGTTTTAGTGATAGGGAAACCATGTTAACCAATGTTCAGCATTCTTTGAGGAAGTAACATATGCTGCAGATAAAGGGCAACTGGTCGATGTACTATAAATTACATTTCCAGGAGGCATTTGATAATGTGCCACATCAAAGGTTGCTGTGGAAAATAAAAACTCATGATATAGGTGCTGTCATGTTGCCATGGATAGATGATTGGCTAGCTAACAGATAACAGGAGTGTAGGCAAAAATGGGTCTTTTACAGGTTGGCAAGATGTGACGAGTGGCGTGCCATGAATCAGAGCTGGGCCTTCAGCTGTTCACAATTTATATATAAATGACATGGATGAAGGGATTGAAGGGATGGTTGCTGGAGGAGGTGGTGTAAGTAGGTACGATAGTAATGTTTAAGGGGCGTCTTGACAAATATATGAATAGGATGGGAATAGAGGGATAGGGGCCCCAGAAGTGTGAAAGGTTTTAGGTTATACAGGCAGCATGGTCAGCACAGGCTGGGAGGGCCGAAGGGCCTGTTCCTGCGCTGTACTTTTCTTTGTTCTTTATTCTTTGTTTATATGTACCAGCCACGTAAATACTGTGGCTACAAGAGCAGATCAGAGATTTAGAATCCTGTGGCAAGTCACTCCTGATTCCCTAAATCCTTTCCATCATCTATAATCTCAGTCAGAAGTATAATGGACTTGCCTAGATCAGTGCAGATCCAACAACACTTTAGAAAGTCAATGCCATCCATAACTCACCTGATGAGGGAGCTACGCTCTGAAAGCTAGTGATGCCAAACAAATCTGTTGGACTTTAACCTGGTGTTGTAAGACTTCTTACTGTATCCATAACAAAGCAACTCATTTGATGGGCACCCCATCCATCTGTTTAAATATTCCCTTCTCTCCACCACATTGCACAGCGGCAGCATTGCATACCCTCTCTAAGCTGGACCTCAGCAACTCACCAAAATCTTTCAATGGTTTCTTCTAAAACTGAAAGATCTCCCACCGAAAAGAATGAAGTTTGGCAGATGCATGAGGGCACCACCAATGCAAATTCTATCCAAGGCACACTCCATCCTGACTTGGAGCTATATCACCGTTTCTTCACTATCACTGGGTCAAATTCTTTGAACTTCCTTCCTAACAGCACTTTGAGTTCACCTAGACTGACTGCGGCAGTTCAAGAAGGCAGCTCCCCACTACCTTCTCAAGGGCAATTAGGAATCAACAATAAAATGTTGACCAAGCCAATGATGGTCCACATCCCATGAACGACTACATTTAAAAAAAACACTACTTAATTTAAATTCATAATTTGTCAAGGATTAGCCAGAAAGAGAACAAAGCATTCTCTGGGTCATCCTCAGGAGCTTTTGCCTGCTGGAAATAACTCAGTCTTGTTCTTCGGTTTGTGCATTCCCAGGATATATGACCACTGACAATACAGCTCATTATCTTTAACCAGCAATCAAGCAGACAGGAAACAAACTGCCGAGAGCTGTCATGTGTCCAGCTGTCCCCCATTTTAGTTCATACAAAAACTGGAACAGACCGCTACACCAAATACCTCATAAAACTCATAGCACTCCAGGGAAACAGAGAAGAAATGCCAGCCAGGAATTACCAGTCTATCCAGTAACCCCTGATGGAAAGTGGAACGTGAGGATCGGGCTCAGCTGGGTTAACCTGCACAGCTGAATGCCTGCCCTATAGTTGCTACTGAGGACCAAATGGGATAATTCTCAAGAAATAGAGGCCATTCCATCCCGTGAGTCAACTCTGCCTTTCAATCAGATCGTGGTTGAGTATATCACCTCCTCTTACATACCTCAGCTCCATATCCCTTGATACCCTTCCTAATAAAAATCCATCAATCTGTCCTGAAGGCTTCATATGGCCAGGCATCTAAAGCCTTTTCAGGGGAGGGAATTTCAGAATCCTGATCCTGTTACCCTTTGTATGAAATTGTGCTTCATAATTAACCTTCTAAATGGCCTAGATCCAATTTTAAGATTCCCCCCAACAGAAGAAAGGGAGCATTTTACTCATCACTATCTCCGCTATCAAATAACTTTGACATTTTAGGTGCTGCAATCAGATCACCCAGTATTTTTCTGAACAGTTTTGGTGGCTGACACTTTTAAAAAAAAAGGACGGGTCAAAACAGGGATTAAAAGAAAGTTTTTTTTAATGGCGAGTACACGACCAAAGTGTTTCACTTCATTGTTCCGTGTTATAGCTACAGTGACATCCGAGCTAAGTGATATTTTAATTTAACCTTTGCATATCTACACAGTACAACTTAATGAGTAAGTACCTTGTGAACATTTGCTGATAGGGAACATTTGCACAGCCAGAGATTTATAGCCACTATTCTTAGGCAGCACTGCAATTAATCCAATGCTCTTTAGATTTTAATGCTTGAAACACATGAATTTTAGTTTGAAGGATTATCAGAGTTGATTTATATAAACTACTTCCACTTGCTGAACAATAGTCCCAATACTAAGATTTCATGGGCAATGTTACTTTCACTTGTCATCTAATGCAAACCTTCTGTAAGAAATAGGTTCAGGATATTCGATGATTTTGACCAAAATGGCAGGGGCAGGAGGGTGGTGGGCATGAGGGAACATATCGGACACAGTTTTAGCCCAAGTCACCATTGATATGGAACTGCAAGCTTCATTTTAGTGGAGGCTGTGAGCTACAGAGATGTCCTTACAGTGTGATTTTAGAAAGGCTTCTGTCTCAGTTAAATTAAGCAATCATGATCCTCTTGGACACATATGAAATGAAATGAAAATCGCTTATTGTCACAAGTAGGCTTCAAATGAAGTTACTGTGAAAAGCCCCTAGTCGCCACATTCCGGCGCCTGTTCGGGGCCGGATAAATTTTAAGGACCACATTTTAGGCCTTGTGTAGGCCTGATTATTGAGTTGATGCTGGCACTGATTGCCTTGATCAGGACAAACCAATCTTGCAATCAGGGTCACAGACAGTCGATAGTGCCTTTGGAGGTGCAAATGTTGGGCCTAATGTCCTTCTCAGTGGTGGCCACTGCACAATGCATTTTGTGTCTTTGTATTCTGGCAGCTGGCTCAATTCTGCCTCGCAATGAGCGTGCACTTATTGCCCTCCATCTTGGAAGCTTAGGAAACTGTTCAACATCTCAAAAATAGATGCTGTGCAGCAAATTTCCACACTCACATCACATATTATTATCATCCAAGAACCCACATAAGCTTGAATTTATATATCGCTTTTTATATTCTCAGAACACCCTCAGGATGCAGGACTTGATGGTTTGAGTTATAAGAAGAGCCTGGATAGGCTGCGACTTTTTTCCCTGGAGCGTCGGAGGCTTAGGGGTGATCTTACAGAGGTCTATAAAATAATGAGGGGCACAGATAAAGTAGATAGTCAACATCTTTTCCCAAAGGTAGAGGAGTCTAGAACTAGAGGGCATAGGTTTAAGGTGAGAGGGGAGAGATACAAAAGAGACCAGAAGGGAAATTTGTTCACACAGAGGGTGGTGAGCATCTGAAACGAGCTGCCAGAGGCAGTGGTAGAGGCGGGTACATTTCTTTCCTTTACAAAACAGCGCGGCAGTTACATTGTCAGGGTGGGTATAAAGGGATATGGGCCAAATGCGGGCAAGTGGGACTACCTTAGTGATAGAAACTGGACCGCCTGGACAAGCTGGGCCAAAGGGCCTCTTTCCATGCTGTAAACATCTATGACTTTATGACCCCAAATTCCTTAATAATGAACTAGCACTGTTGAAATGTGGATCATTGTTATCATGAAGGAAATAAGGTCGTAAATATGCACAATGCAAGTTTCTGTCAATGAAAATGCAATAAATTGTGAGTTAATCTGTTTTTTTAGTGATATTAGTTTTGTGATAATGTTGGCATCGCATCTCCCTTGGGATCGATTGCTATTTACCACCCACTGCAGTTGACGGTTTAGTTTAACATCTCACCTGGAAGATTGTGTATCTAACTGTGTGGCACTCATTCAGTAATCCATTGAAGTGGCAGCCCAGATTATGCATCTACATCTCGAGATTGAGTGGTAAACCCATGATATTCTGACTCAGAGCCAACACAGTGACCATTGAGCCAACTTTCCCGGTGAAGGAGACAGCTACATAGCAGAGAGACCACCCGCTGTCGCTCTGAAGGACACACTTAAAGATGCAGCCTGGCTAACGTAAAACCAGAACGATCGAATTTCAATGTCAACAGCCAGGATAATTTAACCATTTGTATTGTTCAATTGCTAACTCCTAATTTAAAACACAATTGTGTTGATATGATTCATTCCAACCACATTTTGTGTAAACATAAGCTAATGGAATTTTAGAATCTTATCAAGTGGTATAGAATATGAAATCTCAGAGCTAATATAAACCTATCTAAAAATGTACAGCACTGCAGAGAGAGTAATGTGTGTTCTACACTGTGGGAAGAATATTGAGGCTCTGGGGGCGCAATGAAGATCACTAAGATGTTGTCTGATGTAAAGAAATCGAAATATGAAGAAAGGCTTGATAAATGGGTTATTTTCTTTTCTTCCAGTAAGTGGGTGGGCCAGGGGGATCAACGATTGTGGGCAAATCTTCTGCCTTCTCCTTCCACATCTGGAAAAGTTTACATCAGCTGAGAACTAACTTGGTATTGAGACTTAATAATGCCCTAAAGAGGTCTGCTGGTCAAGATCATCAATCCCAGAGGAGATGCTTAAAATATCACTGGAATAGTACCTCAGGGCAAAAAATGAAGATCTTGAAGGAAGGATTTGCATTTATATAGCACTTTTCCCAACCTCAGGAAGCTCCAAAGTGCTTAAGTACTTAAGAAGTGAAGCCATCTCTGTAATATAGGAAATGTGGCAGCCATTTTCCACACAGCAAGCTCCCTCAAACAGCACTGTGATCATGACCAAATAACCAGTTTTTGTGAAGTTGGTTAAGGGATAAATATTAGCTAGACTGTAGCGCAACAATTACTCACTCAAGTCGAGAAGTGATTAAGTCAATCGAGGCTTTATTAAGCAAGACTTGTTCCCCAGCAGCTCAGTTACAGAATGCGGCTGCTGGGAGAACTCGAGCTCTTATACTCCACCTTCAGGGCGGAGCCAGCAGGCGGCTGATCCAACCAGGACCCGGGACCTGTCAGCCACTAGCCTCTCGGCTTCACAGGTACCGTACTACCCCTAATACAGACCACCATATTCACCCCTTATTAAAAAAGAACCCGGCGGGGTGATGGTTCGCATGGTGGTCGGAGTTTACAAGGCTGGTCCTGGAACAAATTTCGTACAGTGGCTATGCATTTAGCCCAACATTTAACTATGTACAGGTTTATCAGAATTATTTACAAGGTTTTCTTTTGTATCACGTGGATACAAAATACAATATTCCACGAGTCGAGCGGGTGCCCTGGTCGTCCTTGTCGATCGCCTCAGCCCCGGTGGTGGTGCAGGTGCTGGCTCGGGCACTGTTGTCTCTGGGAGCGTTGCGCTGTTCGTCCCTGTTTCTTTACTCCTGGGCGGGCACGGGAGGAGGACTGATCCACCCAGGAAGGGAGCGGTCATGGGGTGCGCCGGTGGCAGGGAGGGGGTGACTGGTGTTGGGAGTGTGTGTGTGTTTCCGGCGGGCGCCAGGTCCCGTAGGGAGACCGTGTCCTGTCGGCCGTCGGAGTACGCCACGTAGGCGTACTGAGGGTTTGCGTGGAGAAGGTGAACCCTCTAGACCAACGGGTCTGATTTGTGCGCCCGCACATGCTTTCGGAGCAAGATGAGTCCTGGGGCTGCCAGCCAGGTCGGCAGCGACGTTCCGGACGAGGACTTCCTAGGGAAGACAAGGAGGCACTCGTGAGGCGTTTGGTTAGTGGTGGTACACAGCAGCGACCGGATGGAGTGGAGGGCATCCGGGAGGACTTCCTGCCACTGGGAAACTGGGAGATTTCTGGACCGTAGGGCCAGTAGGACGGTCTTCCAGACCGTACCATTCTCCCTCTCTACCTGACCGTTCCCCCGGGGGTTGTAACTGGTCGTCCTGCTCGAGGCAATGCCCTTGCTGAGCAGGAACTGACGCAGTTCATCGCTCATGAAGGAGGACCCCCTGGATGTATGCGGGGAAACCGAACAGTGTAAAGATGGTGCTGAGGGCTTTAAGGACTGTGGCCGCTGTCATGTCGGGGCAGAGGATGGCGAAGGGGAAACGGGAGTACTCGTCCACCATGTTTAGGAAGTATGCGTTGCGGTCGGTGGAGGGGAGGGGGCCTTTGAAATCCAAACTGAGGTGCTCAAAGGGACGGGAAGCCTTTATCAGGTGCGCTCTATCTGGCCTGAAAAAGTGCGGTTTGCACTCTGCGCAGATGTGGCAGTTCCTGGTGACTGTACGGACCTCCTCAACCGAGTAGGGGAGGTTGCGGGACTTCACAAAATGGTAGAATCGAGTGACCCCCGGGTGGCAGAGGTCCTCGTGGAGGGCTTGGAGG
This sequence comes from Scyliorhinus torazame, assembly GCF_047496885.1. NCBI lineage: Eukaryota > Metazoa > Chordata > Chondrichthyes > Carcharhiniformes > Scyliorhinidae > Scyliorhinus > Scyliorhinus torazame. Next base: position 43,235,906 of record NC_092714.1, on the reverse strand, counting down.
CGGTCTACTTGTGCGTTGGCACATGTGCCGCGGGATAGGGCATCAGACGGCTCGTTCAGCTTTCCGGGACGATACAAGATCTCATAGTTATAGGTGGAGTGCTCAATCCTCCACCTCATGATCTTATCATTCTTGATTTTGCACCGCTGTGCATTATCGAACATAAAGGCTACCGACCCTTGGTCAGTGAGGAGAGTGAATCTCCTGCCGGCCAGGTAATGCCTCCAATGTCGCACAGCTTCCACTATGGCTTCGGCTTCCTTTTCCACTGAGGAGTGGCGGATTTCTGAGGCGTGGAGGGTCTGGGAGAAAAAAGCCACGGGTCTGCCCGCTTGGTTGAGAATGGCCGCCAGAGCTACATCGGATGCGTCACTCTCGACCTGGAAGGGGAGGGACTCGTCAATTGCGTGCATCGTGGCCTTTGCGATATCTGCTTTGATGCGGCTGAAGGCCTGGCGGGCCTCTGTCGACAGGGGGAAGGTTGTGGATTGGATTAACGGGCGGGCCTTGTCTGCGTACTGGGGAACCCACTGGGCGTAATACGAAAAGAAGCCCAGGCTGCGTTTCAGGGCTTTGGAGCAGTGGGAGAGGGGGAATTCCAGAAGGGGCCGCATGCGTTCGGGGTCGGGGCCTATCACTCCATTGCGCACTACATATCCCAGGATGGCCAGACGGTTGGTGCTAAAAACGCATTTTCCCTCGTTATGGGTGTGGTTCAGGGCATTAGCGGTCTGGAGGAATTTGCGGAGGTTGGCGTCGTGGTTCTGTTGGTCATGGCCACAGATGGTTACATTGTCGAGGTATGGGAACGTGGCCCGCAACCCGTGCTGGTCAACCATTCGGTCCATCTCCCGTTGGAAGACCGAGACTCTGTTCGTGACGCCGAATGGTAGAGCCGCCCGTCTGCCTCGAAGGCCGTGTACTTGCGGTCACTCGGGCAGATGGGGAGCTGGTGGTAGGCGGACCTGAGGTCCACGGTGGAAAAGACCTTGTACTGTGCAATCCGATTGACCATGTCGGATATGCGGGGGAGAGGGTACGCATCGAGCTGCGTGTACCTATTGATGGTCTGACTATAGTCTACGACCATCCTCTGCTTCTCCCCAGTCTTCACAACTACCACCTGGGCTCTCCAGGGACTATTGCTGGCCCGGATTATACCTTCCTTCAGCAGCCGCTGGACTTCAGACCGGATAAACGTCCGGTCCTGGGCGCTGTATCGTCTGCTCCTAGTGGCGACGGGTTTGCAATCCGGGGTGAGGTTCGCAAACAAGGTAGGCGGTTCAACCTTGAGGGTCACGAGGCTGCAGATAGTGAGTGGGGGTATTGGGCCGTCGAATTGGAACGTTAGGCTCTGGAGGTTACACTGGAAATCTAACCCCAAGAGAGTGGGAGCGCAGAGTTGGGGACGGACATAAAGACTATAATTCTTAAACTCCCTCCCTTGCACCGTTAGGTTCGCGATTCAGAACCCTTTGATCTCTACGGAATGGGATCCCGCTGCCAGGAAGATCTTTTGGGTGCTCAGACGAATAGAAAGAAAACAGCGTCCTACCGTATCTGGGTGGATAAAACTTTCCGTGCTCCCAGAGTCGATTAGGTATGGCGTCTCGTACCCATTGAGCAGCACCGTTGTCGTTGCCGTTTGGAGCGTCCGGGGCCGCGATTGGTCCAGGGTCACCGAAGCCAGTCTTGGTTGCTGCATCGTGGCGCTTTCTTCCGACCCTGTGGAGCCGTCTATGCTGGGGTCCTTGGCTATCAGCCAAAATGGCGGCCCCCATGGATCGAACGTGGCCGGGGGGTTACAAGATGGCGGCGCCCATCCTCCCTGCGTGGTGTCCGGGACCCAAAATGGCGGCGCCCGTGGGCCGCACATGGATCGCTGGGGGGGGGGACTTGAGTCTGTTGTCCCCGTTCTCCCCCAGAGATTGCGGCGACCCCCCGGGACTGGCACACCGCTGCGTAATGCCCCTTTTTGCCGCAGCTTTTACAAATAGTTGAGCGGGCCGGGCAGCGCTGCCGGGGGTGTTTCGCCTGCCCGCAAAAATAGCAGCGGGGCCCACCGGATGGTCTGGTGCTCAAGCCGCGCAGGTTTGCGGGGGAGTGGGGGGGTGCCGGGGAGTCGGTCGCTACGGGGGTCCACTGAGCCGAAGGGCTGCCGCGTGGTCGGGGCCATAGGCGCGGGCATTTTGTGAGGCCACGTCGAGGGAGGTCGCAAGGGCCCGTGCCTCTGTGAGTCCTAACGAGTCTCTCTCTAACAGTCTTTGGCGAATTTGAGAAGAAGTCATACCTGCCACAAAAGCATCCCTGATTAGGAGCTCTGTGTCCTCGTTTGCGCTCACCGACGGGCAGTTGCAGTTCCTCCCCAAAATCAACAGCGCGCTTTAGAACTCGCCGAGCGATTCTCCGGGGATTTGCCGTCTTGTCGCGAGTTGGTGGCATGCGTAGATCTGGTTTATGGGCCGAATGTAGATTCCTTTCAGCATGGCGAGCGCCGTCGGAAAATCCTCCACGTCTTCGATGAGCGTGTAGATCTCCGGGCTCACCCTGGAATGCAGGACCTGCATTTTCTGATCTTCCGTGGTCCGGCCGGGGGCCGTTCGAAGGTAACCTTCGAAGCATGCTAGCCAGTGTTTAAACACGGCCGCCGAGTTTGCTGCATGGGGGCTGATTCACAGACACTCCGGGGCGATCCGGAGCTCCATAATCTTTTAAGCTTGCTTAATAAATTGTTCCCCAGCAGCTCAGTTACAGAATGCGGCTGCTGGGAGAACTCGAGCTCTTATGCTCCGCCTTCAGGGCGGAGCCAACAGGCGGCAGATCCAACCAGGACCCGGGACCTGTCAGCCAATAGCCTCTCGGCTTCACAGGTATCGTACTACCCCTAATACCCCTATGTGATATTACACATAGACACCAGGGATAACTCCCCTGGTCCTCTTTGAAATAGTGCTTTTGGATCTTTTACATCAATTTGGGAGGGCAGGTATAGGCCTCAATTTAACACAAAAATAAAATGCTGCAGATGCTGGAAATCTAAAATACTCAGCAGGTTTGGCAGCGTCTGTGGAGAGAGCAAAACAGAGTTAACTTTTCAGATCTGTCACCTCCCACCAGAACTCAGTTTAGCATCTCGTCCGAGAGACAACACCTCGACAATGCAGCACTCCTTCAGTACTGCACTGGAGGGTCAGCCTAGATTTTTGTCCCAAAGTCTGGAGAAGGATTTAAATTCACAGTCCCATGATGCAGTAGTGGACAAGCTACCCACCGGGCCTCTTTAGGCACTTTATTGCTATCTGTTAGCATGGAGGAATTGCACCACATGTCACATCTCTTCAATGGTAAACACCATCGACAGAAAGATCTGTAATAAGATCACCTGTAAATTGATTGATCCGTGGAGCATTCTAGCATTTCTGAAAGTGTTACCAATGAGAAGACATTGACTGGAATAGCAATAAAAGGACAATACCAAAATCAGCTAAAAGATAAAAGTTTACAAAGCGCAAGTAGAGAAATTAGTCAGACAAGACCCTTGGAAAAAAAACATTGAAGAATTTGGAATTAAATGAGTGCCTTTCAGAAAGATTTAGCAATCTGACTCCTTAATGACCTGACAGAATGTGGTTTCCGCAGGATTCACATAGACACAGGCCCTTGGAGTTGCAATTGTATCCAGACATCATAGTAAGACAAAAGAACAAAACGTTGATACATTAAATATGTGGGATTTTTATCCTCAGTAAACCCCTTTGAAGAAGGGCCTGGACAAAGTGAAGATCTCAGTGCAAACTGTAAATAAACAGCATCAGTGCTTTAGACCTATGAAACACAATGATTAAAGCAAGCAGTGTCCCCTATCAGATTAAGTGATAATGTTGTACTGACTGTGATGAAAATGAAATCAAGCCATTGGTCTGTTCAATGGAGGCCTTTTTGGCGTCCATATGATTTTGTCCTTTCTGATCCTTGCCATTCACCTCTTGAAGGTGCTCAGTCAGGCTGCTGCCTGGTTTTATGAGCACCAGCCATTCGCTAGCACCTCATGTTTGTGACTATTTCTCATTGGAAGACCGGACGAAAGTGTGAAATGATTTATTCTTACAGGAAAAACGAGGAGAAGCAATAGAAAATAAAGGGGGCAATCCTAAAGGGGTGGAGGCACCTGGGAGTATATGCATGCAAGTCATTGAAAGGTTGAGAAAGTGGTTAATGGACCAAAAAGGATCCTGGGCTTCATAAATGTAATAATTATTATATAATAATCTTTATTATTGTCACAAGTGGGCTTGCATTAATACTGCAATGAAGTTATCTGTGAAAATCCCCTAGTCGCCACACTCTGACGCCTGTTTGGGTACACTGAGCGAGAATTCAGAATGTCCAAATTACCTAACCGCATAGGCTGGATTCTCCGCCGGCGGGATGCTCCATTTTGCCGGCAGCCCTAGGGTTTCCCGAGGGCGTGGGGCTGCCCCACAATGGGAACCCTCATTGACCGATCGGCGTAACAAAGCATCCCACCGGCAAGGGGGAATAGAAATGTGGTGTGGCGGGACAGAGAATTCAGCCTAATGTCTTTCGGGACTTGTGGAAGGAAACCAGAGCACCCAGAGGAAGCCCACGCAAACATGGGGAGAACGTGCAGACTCAGCACATACAGTGACCAAAGCCGGGAGTCGAACCTGGGACCCTGGCGCTGTGAAGAAACAGTGCTAACCACTGTGCTACCGTGCCGCCCAAATAGTTGCATATAGCACAAATACGAGGAAGGTATACGAAAGAGAAAATGCTGGAAAATCTCAGCAAGTCTGGCAGCATCTGTAGGGAGAGAAAGATCTGGGGCGTCATTCTCCGACCCCCCCGCCGGGTCGGAGAATGGCCGTTGGCCGCCGTGAATCCCGCCCCCGCCGAAGTCTCCGAAGGGAGAAAAGTCGGCGGGGCGTTAATGGCGCCGCTGCCGCGGAGATTGTCACGGGTCTGCGCAAGGCAGCCGATTTTCGGCCTGCCGATATTCTCCGTTCCGGATGGGCCGAAGTCCCGTCGACGTGATGACCGTTCACGTCGACGTGAATCAAACCTCCTTTTCATCGGCGTGACCCGGTGCTCCAGGCTCACGCCGACCAACGAGGAGGTGAGTGACGGCCTGGGGGGTTGGCTCTGGGCAGGAAATGGCGTGGCCGCAGACTGATTGCGTGAGGAGAGGTGTGTCTCAGCTTGTGTGTGTGTGTGTGTGCGGCGGGGGGGGGGGGTTAGAGTAGGCTGGGCTCCGGGGGAGTGCCGGGAGGGGGTCCGTGCCAGGGTAGAGGTTGGGGGGGGGGGTCCGTGCTGGGGTGGAGGTTGGGGGTTGGGGGGGGTCCGTGCTGGGGTGGAGGTTGGGGAGGGGGTCCGTGCCGGGGTGGAGGTTGGGGGGGGGTCCGTGCCGGGGTGGAGGTTGGGGAGGGGATCCGTGCCGGGGTAGAGGTTGGGGGGGGGGTCCGTGCTGGGGTGGAGGTTGGGGGTTGGGGGGGGTCCGTGCTGGGGTGGAGGTTGGGGAGGGTGTCTGTGCCGGGGTGGAGGTTGGGGGGGGGGTCCGTGCCAGGGTGGAGGTTGGGGAGGGGGTCCGTGCCGGGGTGGAGGTTGGGGGGGGGTCCGTGCTGGGGTGGAGGTTGGGGGGGGGTCCGTGCTGGGGTGGAGGTTGGGAGGGGGGGTCCGTGCTGGGGTGGAGGTTGGGGGTTGGGGGGGGTCCGTGCTGGGGTGGAGGTTGGGGAGGGGGTCCGTGCCGGGGTGGAGGTTGGTGGGGGGTCCGTGCTGGGGTGGAGGTTGGGGAGGGGGTCCGTGCCGGGGTGGAGGTTGCGGGGGGGGTCCGTGCTGGTGTGGAGGTTGGGGAGGGGGTCCGTGCCGGGGTGGAGGTTGGGGGGGGGTCCGTGCCGGGGTGGAGGTTGGGGGGGGGGTCCGTGCTGGTGTGGAGGTTGTGGGTTGGGGGGGGGTCCGTGCTGGGGTGGAGGTTGGGGGTTGGGGGGGGGTCCGTGCTGGGGTGGAGGTTGGGGAGGGGGTCCGTGCTGGGGTGGAGGTTGGGGAGGGGGTCCGTGCCAGGGTGGGTGATGGGAGGGCAAATGAGTTGGTCCACCTGGCCAGGTGCCAGCCTCCAACAGTTGGACCCATGCGGTCCATGCCACCTGGCTGGGGGGAGGAGGGGATATGGGCAATGATGACATGTCGTCGTTCCCCTCCCCCCCACCAGGCCGTCATGTTTTCAGACCATCCAGCGATGTTGGCCGCCGTGGTGGCAGCCGCTCATGTCTATGTTGCCCTGGATGAGGAGGAGGAGGAGGAGGAGGAGGAGGAGCGTGCCAGAGAGGCGGCGCAGGCTGCCGCAGAGGGGCAGGCGGCAGCCGCCCAGGCTGGAGGGACACCTGACCGACAGGACGAGGAGGGGGAGGAGGACGTCGCGGCCCCACGGCAACGGAGGCACCCGAGGGCGCCCCGTGTGTACCGGCCCCGGCAGTCATACCAGGACCTCACGGACCGGGAATGCAGGAGGAGACTCCGGATGAGCCGTGAAACCGTGGCACACATCTGCCACCTGCTGGCACACCTGTCACCGCGTGCCACTGGCGGGGGACACCCTCTCCCCGTGTCCGTCAATGTTACGGTGGCCCTGAACTTTTATGCAACGGGGTCATTCCAGGCACCGAGTGGGGACCTGTCCGGCATATCGCAGACATCGGTGCATCGGTGCATCCGGGCAGTGACAGATGCCCTTTATGCCATGGCGCACCGCTACATCCGCTTCCCCGTGGACCGGGCCAGCCAAGATGCCCGGGCCGTGGGCTTCTCTGCCGTTGCCGGGTTCCCCATGGTCCAGGGCGCGATCGATGGGATGCACGTCGCCGTGCGGCCACCTGCAGAGAACAGGGCCGTGTTCACTAATAGGAAGGGGACCTATTCAATGAACGTACAGGTGGTCTGCAACCACCGCATGATGATCCTGCACGTCTGCGCCCGTCACCCAGGCAGTGTACACGACTCATTCGTGTTGTCGCGGTCATCCATCCCCGGCATGTACGAGGGACGCCATCCCCGGCTGAGGGGCTGGTTGCTGGGCGACAGGGGCTACCCATTGCGATCGTGGCTGATGACGCCTATACGGAGGCCACGCAATGAGGCGGAGAACCGCTACAATGATGCCCATGTAGCGACAAGGGGAGTGATCGAGAGGTGCTTTGGCGTGCTGAAGATGCGTTTCAGGTGCCTGGACCTCTCTGGGGGCGCCCTCCAGTATCGGTCAGATAGGGTCGGCCGCATCATTGTGGTGTGCTGCGTCCTGCACAACATAGCCCAGCAGAGGGGCGATGTGCCGCAGGCAGAGGAGGGCGGAGTGGAGGAGCAGCAGGAAGAGGCCCAGTCCTCCCCAGATGAGGGGGATGGGGGCAATGGTCAGGGCAGACGGGGTAGACACAGGCGGGTGGCTGTCCACCGTTACCGGCTGGCCCAGCGGGCACGGGACAGACTGATAGACGCCCGCTTCACTGACTAGATGGGCGTGGGAATCGGGTAGTATGGCCACAGACCGCACACCATGACAACAGCCGACCACCCTCACCCCCCACCCATCCACCCACCCAGCACCCTCACCCCCCTCCCCAACCCCACACACCCCACCCGCATGCACACCACCCCCCCCCCAATTGCCGATCCACCGGCGGCACAACGGGCCGGGCTCACCCAGTTGCGGATGGACGCGTGTCTATCGCAGGCCATGGAGGATGATGACAACCCGCCTCCGATGAGCTCCTGGCTCTACATCGTTGGACTATGTCTGACCCATGGCCACAGTACCACCATCCACCCGGACCATCCCTGCATGCGGCTGTGACACTGCAGCGCACGGTCCCGTCCTCTGCCCGGGGGATGTTGATGGCGGCCCAGGGGGAAGGGGGCAGACTCACCTGGGGCTGAGGTAAGACCACCCGTCACACACACACTTGCGCTCAACGTACATGACACGCCCGCACACTTTGGACAGAGCACAAAGGCAGCTTCGGTAGGTGTAACATTGACTTTAATAACCAAAGGAGTTCATGCACGTGCCCTAGCCCCTAAAACTCATCTGTGCCCTGCACCCGTGCCAACTTACTCAGTGTCTAATTGTTTGGCCTTACGGGCCCTTTGACTACGTCTACGTGGTTCCCCAGATGGTACAGCAGAACTGGAGGTGGACTCCTGTGATTCCTGCCCTCTGACACTGGATCCCTTTGGCGGCCGTTTCCTGGGGCGTCCTGGCCTAGATGGGCCAGGCTGTGGCCCGGGCGACTGGGATGGCGAGCTGCCAGCCTGTCCTGTCCATTGCCCACCCGATGCACCTGGGACGGAAGGGGGGCGAGTCCGAGGTGTCGCGGTGTACCGGGACCTCCCCTACAGAGGGAGCCGGGACGGACCACACCACCTCCTCCTCCCTCGGGGTGCCCGATGGCCCCCAGGCCTCTACATGGGTGGGGGATGCGAACGGACTGGCCATCCGACGCGCCCCCGACATCTGGCGCTGGCACTGGCTCATGGCCTGCTGTGAGAGGGCAGCCATTTCCTGGGCCACAGACGCCGCCTGCACGGAAGGCCCCAGGCCTCGCAAACCGTTCCCCATGTCTGACACCGTCGCACCCATTGCCTCCACCGCGGACGCCACCCGTGCGGTGTCAGCCTGGGTGGCACGCATGACCGGGACCACTCCCAGCTCCTGGACGCGGGTGGACTCCTCCACCTGCGACCGCAGCCGCCGCAAGCCACCCGTCACCCTATTCGCTCGTCTCCGTGTCGGTGGTTGCATCGGATCTATGTGTGGGTGTGGTAACTGCAGGAACCCGGGATCCATCTGGGCGGCAGATGTTCGCTTGGCCTGGGCTGCCCTCCGACCGCCCGGTCCCTCTGCTGCTCCTACCTCCACCTGCTGTACCGGGACGGCTGTGTTGTGCGCACCAGTGAGTGTACCAGACGCCTCATCACTAAAGTGCCCAACCGTGGTGAGTGTTTCTGCGATGGTGGAGGGTGTTGGTGACAGCAGTGGCGTTGTGTCGTGCTCTTCGTCCCACTCTGAGTCCATGGCACTTTGGGGTGGGGGTTCGTCTCCACCCATCCACTCTGAGTCACTGACCGGTATTTCGTCTTCCCGGGTAGGGGTGTCCTGGGTAGTGCTGTCCCGGGTAGTGCTGTCCCGGGTAGTGCTGTCCCGGGTAGTGCTGTCCCGGGTAGTGCTGTCCCGTGTAGGGGTGTCCTGGGTAGTGGTGTCCCGGGTAGGGGTGTCCTGGGTAGTGGTGTCCCGGGTAGGGGTGTCCTGGATAGTGGTGTCCTGGGTAGTGGTGTCCTGGCTCGGATGTGACGGGGGCCTGTGGCTGCCCCCCTCATCGCTGGGTGGTCGCTCCCGCACGTGACGGGGGTGTCGTCTCCCTGTTGCTCCAGGTCTCTCCATCTCCCGTGGTGTGCGAGGGGCATCCTGCGGGCGTCGCATGCTGGAGGGTCCGGGTCTCTCCGTCTCCCGTGGTCTCCGAGGGGCATCCTGCGGGCGTCGCATGCTGGAGGGTGCGGGTCTCTCCGTCTCCTGTGGTCTCCGAGGGGCATCCTGCGGGCGGTGTGCATCTGCGGGCATGGGTGCCTGGACGTTTGGTCCTGCGATACACAATGAAGCATGCATGGTTAGACATCAGGCAGTGATCAGGTGATACGGGGGAGGGGGATATAGGGGAGGGGGGATATGGGGACGGGCTGTTGGTGGCTCACTTGCTCGTGGGGCCCCGACCTCTGCATCAGCAACCTCCCGGTCCTCAGGTCCGCCAGCCAGTTCCAGGGCCCTTTCCTCGTGTACGGTCAGTGGCCTCTCATCAGCGGGCCCTCCTCCAGTCCTCACATGCTCCCTATTGTTGTGTGCGCTTCTCCTGTGGGGGGGGGGGGGGGGGGGGGGGGGCGTGGTGGCAGGGGTAAAAGGTATATGAATGCACGCCATCGGTTGCGCGTGCATTGCAGAGGTTAAGGTTAGGGCTGGATTCACTTGGGGATATGGGGGATATGGGGGAGGGGGGATATGGGGGAGGGGGGATATGGGGGAGGGGGGGATATGGGGAGGGGGAGATATGGGGGATATGGGGAGGGGGGATATGGGGAAGGGGGGGATATGGGGGATATGGGGGAGGGGGGATATGGGGAGGGGGGGATATGGGGGATATGGGGGAGGCTCACCCTGCCTGCTCTGGCGAGGTCGTTCACCTTCTTGTGGCATTGGGTGCCTGTCCGTGGTGTTAGGTCCACAGCGGTGACGGCCTCTGCCACTTCCCTCCACAGACGCCGGCTGTGGCGTGGGGCAACTCTGCGGCCGTGCCCGGGATACAGGGCGTCCCTCCTCTGCTCCACCGCGTCCAGGAGCGCCTCCACATCGCGTGACTCGAACCTCGGGGCTGAGCGACGGCTAGCCATCCAGTCGGGTGTTGCGGTCGGGTGTTCCGGTCGGGTGGGTGGGAGCTGCGCGGCCTTATGAGCCGTCACGCCGTGCAGCGCGTATGACGCTGCACGGCGTGAACCATTGCGCAAGCGCGGATCCCATCGCGTCGCTGCTAGCCCATTTCGGGCCGGAGACTATCGGCCCATTTTTATGACGTGACGCAAGTGGGATTTGCGCCATTTTTTGCGCCGATCGGCGGACTTTCCGCCGATAACGGAGAATTTCGCCCCTAATGTTTCGAATCCGATGACTCTTTGTCAAAGCTCTTTGTACAAATATGAGGTAGGTATGTTGGGCGGGATTCTCCCAATGGGTGGCTAAGTGCCGACGCCGGAGTAAAAATGGGAGTGTTTTACTCCGGCATCGGCGCGCATTCCAGGGCCCCATTCTGCGGCCCACAGGGGGCTAGGACGGCGCTGAAGTGGTCTCCGCCACCCCAGCTGCCGATCCTGGCCTGCACCAAGTGCCCCGGGGTCTGCGCATGCGCAGTTGAGCCGGCGTCAACTAGCGCATGCGCAATGGCCTTCTTCCCCGTGGTGGCCCCGATGCCAAATGGTGCATGGCTACAGGAGCCAGCGCGGAGGAAAGGAGGCCGGGGGGCAGAGAGGCCAGCCCACCGATTGGTGGGCCCCGATCACAGGACAGGCCACTACGGAGGCCCACCCGGGGTCGGACCCCCTCCCCCGCCATAGGCCGCACCCGGATCCTTCAACGCTGAGGCCCCGCCAGCTTAGAGGATGTTAGAATGGCGCCGGTGGGATTCGGCTTTTTGTTGACGGCCGCTCGGCCCATCCGGCCCGGAGAATCGGCGCGCAGTCCCTTGCCGGCCTGGGCCGGAGAGTCAACGCATACCCCGACCGGCACTGCGCCGACCACGCCGGCGCCGATGCCGCCGATTCTCCGCATTGCGGAGAATTGCGTCCCGGCATCGGTGCGGCGTGGCGCCATTATCGACCCGATGGGAGGTCGGATAATTCCGCCCGTTAAACCTGGATTTAAAAAACTGCTTCGACCTCAGCCAAAATGTTGTGTGCCAGACTCCAAGAAGGATGTGAAGGCATTAGCAAAGATGCAAAAAGATTAATGCAATGTGATGACGAAATTCTATTATGTCGATAGATTGGAGAAGCTGAGGCTGTTCTCTCTGAGAAAGAGAAGATTAAGTGGGGATTTGGTAGAGGCGTTCGCAAGAGGTCTGGACAGGGTAGATAGCGATAAACTGTTCCTGTTACCAGAAGGATCGAGAACAAGAGGAGACTGATTTGAGGCGATTAGCAAAAGAAACAAAGATGACAGGTTTCCTGAAGATAAAACATTTTTGGGACTATGGAAAAAGACAGAGGAGTGGGACCATGTGAGTACCCCTTGCAGCTAGCTTGCAGGAATACAATGGGCAGAATGGTCTATATTTGTACTTTAAGGATTTTGTGATTCTATAACCTGCTGAGGGGGGTGCAGGAAATGACCACCTGGTTGGGAAGCCAATGTTGAAGCTACGGACTTTACTGTGACTGTTTATCTTAGTCAGATTCGTCCATCAATCACAAAGTATGGGTGTAATGGAGGGACCAATTATATATTTCCTCCTTCTGCACTGTAAATTCTGTGATGTGTGATTTCCACGTCAGGATGGTGAGTGTGTTGGAGGAGAATTCCCAGGTAGTGGTGTTCCCAGGTCTCTACTGCCCTTCTCCTCGATGGTAATGGTTATGGATTTGGAAGGTGCTGTCTAAGGGGCTATGGTGAATTCCTGCAGTGCATCTTGTAGATGGTACACACTGCTGTCACTGTGTGCCGGGGATGGAGGGAGTGAATAGGGTGGATAGGGGGCCAATCAAGGGGACTACTTTATCCTGGATAGGGTTGAGCTTTCTGAGTGTTGATGGAGCTGCACTCATCCAGGTAAACGGGGAATATCCCATCCCACTCATGACTTGTGTCTTGTAGGTTGTGGACAGTATTTATAAAGCTAGTGCAATGGTAACCCTGAAGGTGATGATAGTCATTGTTTCAGAAATGGTAATGCCATATAATGTCAAGGGGCGATGGTTAGATTTTCTCTTGTTTGGGGTGGTCATTGCCTGGTACTTGTATGGTGCAAATCTCACTTGGCATTTGACAGCCCAAGCCTGGATATGTTCCCACCACCCTCCCCCCCTCCCCCGCAATTTCCATTGACTCCAGTTGTGATGGGGTTCCTTGATGCCCTTTTCAGTCAAATACTACCTTGATGTCAAGGGTAGTCATTATCACCTCATATCTGAAGTTCATCCCTTTCTGTCCATGTTTGAACCAAGGCTGTAATGAGGTCAGAAGCTGTGTGACACTGACAAAACCCAAATTAAGCATCAGTGAGCAGGCAAGTGCCACTTGATAGCGCTGTTGATGACCCAACGTCTTCTATTACTGTACTGATGATCAAGAGTAAACTGACAGGGCAATAATTGGCCCGGTTGGAATTGTTCGGCTTCTTATGTATTGGACATACTTGGACAATTTTCCACATTGCCGATAGATTCCAGTATTGTAGCTGTACTGGAAGAGATGTGCAGCAAGTTCTGGGTTACAAGTCTTCAGTGCTTTTGGCAGAATATTGTCAGAGTCCATAGCCTGCAATAGACAGTGCCATCAGCCATTTCTTGATACCATGTGGAGTGAATCGAATTGGCTGAAGACTGGCATCTGTGCCGCTGGGGACCTCAGGAGGAGACTAAGATGGAGCATCCACTCGGCACTTCTGGCTGAAGATTGTTGCAAATGTTTCAGTCTTATCTTTTGCACAGATGTGCTGGGTTTTACCATCATTGAGAATGGGGATATTAGTGGAGTCCCTTCCTCCAGTGAGTTGTTTAATTCTCCACCATCATTCACGGATGGATGTGGTAGGACTGCAGAGCATAGATCTGATCCATTGGGTGTTGGATCACTTAGCTCTATCTATTTCTTGCTGCTTATGTTGTTTTGCATGCAAGTCGTCCTGTGTTGTGGCTTCACCAGGTTGACACCTCATTTTTAGGTGTGCCTGGTGTTGCTCCTGGCATGCTCTCCTGCACTCTTCATTGAACCAGGGTTGATTCCCTGGTTTGTTGTTAAAGGTAGAATGGAGGATATGCTGGGTCATGAGTTTGCAGATTGTGGTTGAGTACAACTCTGCTATTGCTGATGACCCACAGCATTTTATAATTGCCCAGAGTAACTAGATCTATTATAAAAATGTGCAGGTTAGGTGGATTGGCCATGATAAATTGCCCCTCAGTGTCCAGAGATGTGCAGGTTAGATGGGGTAGCGTGGATAGGATGGGGGGGTTAGGGTACTCTTCTGGCGGATTGGTGCAGACTCGATGAGCCGAATGGCCTCCTTCTGCACTGTAGGGATTCTATGGTTTTATGGTCCTATGGTTCTTTGGAAATCTATCCCAATAATCATATCTTACAGATATGGTGGTAGTGTATACAACATGATGGAGCATATCCTTAATGTCAAGATGGGGTTTTGACTCCACGAGGACTGTGCAGTGGTCACTCCTGCCGATACTGTCATGGACAGATGCATCTGCGGTAAGCAGGTTGGTGAGGTTGAGTTCAAGGCTGGTTTTCCCTCTTGTTGGTTCTCTCACTACCTTCGGCAGTCCCAGTCTGGCAGCTATCTCCTTTAGGGCTCAATCTGTGTGATGTTACCGAATCACTCTTGATGATGGTTTTGAAGGCTCCTAACCAGAACAAATTCTGTGTCCTTGTCGCCCTCAGTGCTTCCTCCAAGTTCAGCATAGAGGTGTACTGATTCTTCTGCTGAGGGGGACAATATGTGGTAATAAGCAGGAGGTTCCTTGCCCTTATTTGACCTGATGCCATGAGACTTCATGGGATCCAGAGCCAATGTTGAGGACTCCCAAGGCAACTCACTCCCGGCGTTATACCACTGTGCTGCCACCTCTACTGGGTCTGTCCTTCTGGTGGGACAGGACATATCCAAGAACGGTGTTGGTGGTGTCCGGAAGAATATCTGTAAGATATCATTCTGTGAGTATAACTATGTCAGGCTGTTGCTTGACTTGTCTGTGAGACAGCTCTCCCAATTCTGACACAAGCCCCCTGATGTTAGTAAGGAGAGCTTTGCAGGGTCAGCAGGGCTGAAAGATATACATTTACCTCAGAAGGGCAGGAAAGGTGAGTGTCATCCCATTCTCAGGTGCTAACATCCATTCTTGGACTTCCTAAAATTTGTCCTGTTCAGCACTCCTCAAAACAACACACCTTGCTGCTCCACTCATTCATCTCTCATGAGGGACTTCCTCACATTCCCATCTATACATCCAACTCTCACACTCACCCTTATCTGAACGGCACCTCATACCAATGCCTCTTGGTCATTCTCCACAACTGTTGACATTCTATCATCTCCACACAGGGGAAGAGAACAAACTCCAGAGAGAGGCAGAGAACCAGGGGGTGGCCCTGTAATCACTGCCGCCCTGACTGCTGTAGTAGAAGAGGCCTTGGTGATCAGCAGAGCATCAGAGTACTGGGCTTGGGGAATGGAGAGATGGGGGCCTCTCATTCACCCGATTGCAGAATGAGGTACCGCACTGCCACCTGGCACACAATACTTTCTCATGCTGAAATGCTGTCACCACTCACTGAAGTGTCAAGATCTGCACAGTGTAGACTTTGAGCCTTTTCCCCATGTCAATTTTAAGTCTTGTCTTTCCCTTCCCACAGGACCTGTGGAGGAGCTGGAGCCGGAGGAGGCTGAGCTTTTCCTCAGAGGATGGCGAGAGGAGGGTGGTCGCTTATGAGCAGAATATTGATGGAGTAGATTCCTTTGTGATTGATAAATACTCTGGGTTGATCTAAAGGTGCCTCGATTGTCACAAGTGTGCAATCAATAACTCGGTGTAACTGTGGCAATTGATCCACAGCGGCAAATGCAAGAGCCCTCTGAGTCTTACTGACCTCATCAATGGCAAAGTGGATGTAAATGGCGACCTTGGGAAACTTGGCACCGGTCATCTTGAGGGCAGAAAATTGTGATGTCACCAGCTGATCCTTGGAAAGAGCCTGGAGGTGAAGAAATTCAAAGCTGTGATGATCTTAACAGCCATTGGTTACAGATATCCACCTTGCTCTTCTGCTCCTGGAGGTTATCAATGTCAACAGTGGTCTCTCCTGGAAACCACAGCCTCCTGAAGCACCATTGCTCCATCATATGGAGAAAGCTGATCCTTTGTCTCGCCACGGCTGGGAGTATCTCCTCCTTTGAACTGGAGCTCTGTACTCATCCCCCGTGTCCCTGTAGAACAGCACATGGCTACAGAGAAGGCAGTAGTTGTTGCATTTCCTGCTGCTGCTGGTGCTCATAAGACCATGGCCCGTAACTTTCTGCGTCATTCGCGACTTAAGTTGCTGGTGCGCCGCATATGCGCAGCGTGCGACCAGGAGTGTAGGCGTTCAGGCATGCGTGGTGAAAGTGCGCAGCGTTTAAGCTCCCGGCTGTTTTTTTTGTTGTCAACTTGAAGCTCTGCGCAGCCAAATGAAAAATCCAGCCACAGCGATAACTTGGGCCACTTACCCGGATATTTGGTGAATTCTTACACCTTCTTATTTACACAGAAATGTTTCAGTCAAGCAGAGGAAGGAGACATTGGGAGACATTTTATTGGTAGGTTAATGTTTTATATTATTGTTTAGCATTTGTAAATGTGTTTAAAATGCAAGATTTTTAAAAAAACTTTGGTTTGTCATGATGCTCTTAATTCCATTAAAGGAACTATAATGGATAGAATGCGGTGATCACTTGCTAACGAGTATGATTGTCCACCTAAGGTACTCATTGTTACTCATCACGGGTTCTGTGGGTCGTTGCGAGGCTGATGAGCCTGATCCTAGAGTTGTACCTTCAATCACTTACTTGGCAGGAGTTTCCAAAAGGTGGCATTGGTCCTTGGATGCCAAGTCATGGGTATTCCTTTCTCAGGCTCCTTTTCTCGGCCTCCTCTTGCCATTGGGTGTTCTCGAAAAATTGTGACCCTTCAATTAAGAGATTCATCCGAGTAGGTCTCTTCTGAGTAAAGGTCCAGTTCTGAGGTAAACCTACAAGGTGTCTTTGAAGAGCTTCCTCTGTCTTCCTCTTGTTTGGGATCTTTCTTTGAGCTGGGTGAAGAAGATTTGTTTTTGGCTGAGAATCTGGGGCGGGATTCTCCGACCCCCCGCCGGGTCGGAGAATCGCCGGAGGCTGGCGTGAATCCCGCCCCCGCCGGTTGCCGAATTCTCCAGCACCGGATATTCGGCGGGGGTGGGAATCACGCCGCGCCGGTTGGCGGGTGCCGCCCCCCCCCCCCGCGATTCTCCGGCCCGGATGGGCCGAAGTCCCACTGCTAAAATGCCTGTCCCGCCGGCGTAGATTAAATCACCTACCTTACCGGCGGGACAAGGCGGCGCGGGCGGGCTCCGGGGTCCTGGGGGGGGTGCGGGGCGATCTGGCCCCGGGGGGTGCCCCCACGGTGGCCTGGCCCGCGATCGGGGCCCACCGATCCGCTGGGGGGCCTGTGCCGTGGGGGCACTCTTTTCCTTCCGCCTTCACCACGGTCTCCACCGTGGCGGAGGCAGAAGAGACTCCCTCCACTGCGCATGCGCGGGAATGCCGTCAGTGGCCGCTAACGCTCCCGCGCATGCGCCGCCCGGAGATGTCATTTCCGCGCCAGCTGGCGGGGCACCAAAGGACTTTTCCGCCAGCTGGCGGGGCGGAAATTAGTCCGGCGCGGGCCTAGCCCCTTAAGGTTGGGGCTCGGCCCCCCAAGATGCGGAGCATTCCACACCTTTGGGGCGGCGCGATGCCCGACTGATTCGCGCCGTTTTGGGCGCCAGTTGGCGGACATCGCGCCGATACCGGAGAATTTCGCCCCTGACATCCGAAGTATATGGGCAGCCCAGTTGGTTTTGGATTATCATTGCCTCGATACTGGGGCTATTGGCTCCTTCAAGGACACTAATGTTAGCACGCCTGTCCTATCAGCTGATTCAGAGCTAAAGTACATTTGAGTTTTGCAATGTGTTTGAAGTTGGATCCCCTGGAGGTGTGGGCTTAGGTAGGGTGCTCTTTCCAAGGGCTGGTGCAGACTCGATGGGCCAAATGTAAGTTCTATGATTCTATGAACCCCCTCCACCTTCCCTCCCTCCCTTTTACAAATAGATGGAACCATTGTTTTTAAGTGAGAAATATATTTTATTGTTAGAAATTTGTAAAAGTTGAGGTAGTTTTATGTCATTGTTCAGCTGATAAAGTTAAACGTTTAGTTAAATGTTAACTGGTTTCAAAGTTTTGTATTTATAAAATTATTTTTGTCGATAAATGTTTTACATTAAACTTTACAAGGTTCCACAAATGTCTTATTGAAACATCAGAACACAACATTTAATTGCGCTAATTATAAATGAATAAGATAATTGAAGCAAACAAGCAGAAACATATTTAACACAGGTAACACGGCGGCACAGTGGTTAGCACTGCTGCCTCACAACACCAGAGACCTGGGTTCAATTCAGAACTTGGGTGACTGTGTGGTGTTTACACATTCTCCCTGTATCTGCATGAGTTTTCTAGAACCATGGAATAGAACCATAGAATTCCTACAGTGCAGAATGAGGACTTCAGTCCATCAAGTCTGCATCGACCCTCTGAAATGTACTCTAACTGGGTCCACTGCCCTGCCCTATCCCCGAAACACATCCCTGGACACTAGGGGCAACTTAGCATGGCCAATCCACCTAAGGTGCACATTTTTGGACTGTAGAGGAAACCAGAACACCCGGAGGAAACCCAGACATGGGGAGAGCGTAAAAAGTCCACATGGACAGTCACCCAAAGCCGTAATTGAACCCAGGTCTCTGGTGCTGTGAGACAGCAGTGCTAACCACCGTGCCGCCGTGCCATGCCATTTCCTTCTGGTGCTTCGGTTTTTTTCTGCTCTGCAATGATCCTATAAACACTAACAAAAAAAAAATCAGATGTTCCAGGACAGTGACAGCAAAAAGCTCTGGAGTGCTTTTAAAATCCAATGACCATAATCTAAATTAAAACATACAAACATTTCAAGCATGCCACAGGTAAAATTACAAAATAATATAGTGCAAGTTTAAATAGTTTCACAGATTTAAAACAAATAACCAAACCTATGTTCACTTATCATCACCTTTAAACATTAAAAAATAACAATTACTCGAAACTAATTGGTAATAGTAATGCCTGTTTCGAAGAAAGAGCCAAACAAAAGTGTAAAAAGAATGTCCACATACCTTTAATACACTTGTTCAAAAAATTACCTGTTATTTTCTATCTAAATCTATTATTTAAATGCCTGCTCTCAATGGAAGTTTCCAAGCTGGCCGCATCATAAGGGCGCAGAGCTGCACTTCTCCTGCGCTGGAGCGTGCACAAACCGGGGCGCTGGAGGCCTAACGCTGCTGCAGAGAAAGGATAATTGGACGCATCATTGGAGCGCAGGTAAGTGCGCACATTTCACTTTCAAAATAGGTGGCCATGGCTTCCTGCTGCTAGCAGGAAGTTCCAGGCCCATAAGAAACAGGAGGAGGATTTGGCCATTGGGCCCATCGAGCCTGCTCCGCCATTCAATAAGATCGAGGCTGATCTAATTGTGGCCTAACTTCACTTTTCTGCCCCACAACCCTTGACTCCCTTGTCAATCTAAAATCTGTCTCACTCAGTGACCCGGCCTCCACTGCTCACTGTGGACGTGAATTCCTAAGACTAATGACCCTCTGAGAGATGTGGATTCTCTTGTCCCTCACCAAATGTCCAAAGTGGAGCTGCAGAAACTGCTCTCGTACATGAATACTGACAGCAGAGAAGATTACATTGAGGTTCAGAGAAGATTACATTGAGTCCAAGTGAAACGACTTTCATAACGTTGCAAATCACATGTAAAACAGAAATGAGGGTCTCTGAACAAGTCCTGTGTGCACAAATCTTCCACAGAGGCTGGGCAGCAGCAGTTGCACTGTTTAAATACTTCCCAACCTGTTGGTTTAATTGATCAATGACTCCCCAGTGTGCTCTCGCCTTGTTAATCCTGTTGAGCTCCACACATCTTGGAAAGCCTTTGCGCTGGCCGTCACAGCCAAAATCCTGCAATCAAGCTCCAATTAATTGTTTGTTTAAATATTTATATGACTGACCGCACATGTGCTTCTGAGCGCATCCCAGTAAAATCTGGATGTGGGAAGGATGATGTTCGGTTTCTGACATCACGGCATTATTTGGAGATCCTGCTCTGAGTGCTATCGGGCTATTCTGCCAAAGGGATTATCATCCTGTGCCCATTTCCACCCTAACCGAATGTCAGAGACATATCCAGCCAGCAAGATACACTGAACAGCAATCAGGGAGGACAACCTCTCTAAGCCAGGGACCCTGCAATGCTCCTAACCCCCTCGCCCTTCTTAAGGTCAGATAACTAAACCTGGTGTCACACCTGTGACCTTTCTGCTCAGTGAGGCTCAGCTCTGTGCCATGTTACATTTAACAACTGAAGCATCATTGAGGAGCCATGGGGAACATAAGGACAGGAGTAGGCCATTCAGCCCCTCGAGGCTGTTCCATCACTCAATTAGATTCTGACTGATCTGTATCTGCATTTCGTTCACTACCTGCCTTGGCCCCAGTCTCCCTACCCGCTGAGTTGCACAAGACAAAATCTATCAACCTCAGTTTAGAAATGTGTACTGCCGGCCTGAACAGCTTTTTGGGGGCGAGAATTCCAAACCATAACTGGTCTTTTTGTGAAGTACTTTTATTTCCTGACCAAGCACAGTTTAGCTGTACTTTTACGGTTATATCCCTTGTTCTGGACTCACCCATCGAAGGAAATAGTTTCTCTCTATTTAAGCCTATCAACTCTCTTATTCCTCTTAGATTTCTTATAATTAGTTTTTAAATGTTTCTACATTTTCACTTAAGAAATAATAATTTTATTAAAAAATGAATCACCCTTAAAGCAAACAAAAAGGTTCTATGTCGAGCAGTATCAGTTTGAGCAAGTGCTCCAGTGAGGCATGTGACTTGATAGCACCAAAGGAATAAAATTCAGCAAACCAGAAAACAGCAACAGGTGAAATGAAATGAAAATTGCTTATTGTCACAAGTAGGCTTCAAATGAAGTTACTGTGAAAAGCCAAAAGCCCCTAGTCACCACATTCTGGTGCCTGTTCGGGGAGGCTGTTACAGGAATTGAACCGTGCTGCTGGCCTGCTTTCAAAGCCAGCGATTTAGCCCTGTGCTAAACAGCCCCTATTGCATTTTCGTGACAGTTTAACATAAGGAAATGTCCCAAGGTGTTTCCATTCCAATTCTCTTCCCACAGCTAGTGGTGCACTAAGGCAAACTTACATCCATTTCCATAGCTAATAATTCCTGGAATAGGTCGCTAGCTTGTCGCCAGGGGCTTATAGCTTCAGGGTCACTCCTCATCAAGCGTGGGTGAGCAAGAGTCTCGCCCCGCTATTACCGCCAAGTTATTGGTGTGTCGGGAGGATTTGAAAGTTGACACACTCAACCCGTTTGGCTGCATTATGAACGCACCCAAGGGGCGGGACCTTCTGGTTTCTCTTTGAATATGCCCTTCACCGCCGGAAAACCCGTGGCGGGGGTGCACCATTGGCGGGACTTAAAACTCCTTCCAGCATGAACGGCCGGAAAGTCCCAGCCAAGGTGTTTCATAGGAGCTTTATAAAACATAGACTTGACATTGGACCCCATAAGGAGATATTGGGATAGATGACAAAAGCCCTGGGGAAAGAAATAGATTTTAAGGAGCATCTTAAAGGAGGAGAGGGTTGCAGAAGAGGAAACTCCAGAGTTTCAGGTCTATACAACCTAATTTTCAAATGGTCAATATAACATATAAGGAAATTGGAAAAAGTTGAATACATGCAGGTGCTGTTATTGCCAATTCAGTATCTCCAATCTTCCCATTTCAATTGAGCAGCTGTTCCTTTTACTGCTTTCCCAGTTCTTGGCTGGTGTGGTTAAAAAGGACTTAGTATTGAACACCATCTGGTTTTGTGCTCTGATTGTTTTTGTTAACTGAAGTACTGTGATGTCTTGCTCTGTACCTCAAGATGCGGAGAAATGGAGCCAATAATACTAATGCATGTGAGGGTGATGCACAAAACAGATTTCATTTTGCAGTCATAAGCATTTGCGATATCCATTCTCTACTTTGCAACTCCCAGGTCGGCACAATATCAAAGCAGCGCAGAGGTTGAACAAAGGAACGGGGAAATGGTACATCCAAGTGAAAAGGAGATTCGGGTGGCAGCAACCCAAATTGTTCTTCCTTCCCATTGCCTCACAGTCTCTTCCTTCTCACCAGCTGTAATTGAGCAGGGTACCCAGAATGCATGCTCTATTCAATAAGCCATTAAATTGGGGTTGGAGTGATAGGAGCTCAATTTGTGGAAGATCATATTTACATAAGAAAAGGAACAGGGCTAGATAACACAACATGTCAATCCAACTCTGCCATTCAATATGATCATAGCTGATCTTCGATTTGGATTCCACTTTCTGCTTGCTCCCTTGATTCCGTCAGAGACCTCCGGCGAGATTCTCTGTCTGGGAGAGTGTTCTCCCGCTGCAGGTGAATTGCAAATATAAGATTTTAGTTTTCTCAGTACTTTTTTTCCTGCTGATATTATTTACCTTAATTTTCTCATTTTTTAGCCCCTGGGTTACCCTTTATTTCTGCTACGTAACTTATGTCTTCTACTGTGAAAACAGACACAAATATTCATTTAATTTCTCTGCCATTCCTCTTGATAATTTCTTCTGCCTCTACTTCTAAGGGGCCAATGTTTAGTTTAGCTACTCTCTTCATTCATATTTTCATGCAAAAGCTTTGATAATATGTTTTGATATTTCTAGCTAATTTAGTCTCATATCTTTTTTTCCCTTTTTAACAACATTTTAGTGGCTCTTCTTCTGAATTGTTGAACACTTCCAATCCCCAGACTCTTTTATTATCCTATGCAACATTCTAAGCCTCTTCTTTAAATGTAACACTATCCTTGGTGGGTCTGTGTTCCTGAAGTTTTTTTTTGGAATGTTTTTTTGATGAACATTTTGAAATGTTTCTTAAAATGTTCCCTACTGTTTAATTACCGCCATATCTTTAAGTGTTTGTACCCAATCAACCTAAGTTAGTCTCCCCTCATCACTATGTAATTGTTCTTTGTGCAATCATCAAGAATCTTTAAGATTCTTGTTTGTGACTGGAATATATTGCTTTCAAACATAATGTTGAATTCAATCATATTATGATAACCGGTTCTCAGCGGATCTATAACTATTAGGCTGTAGGGTTGCTGGGAGAGGTGAGTGCATATTTAAAAGAGACTTCAGTTCCTGGAGCAGGCCACAGGCTGCAGGGTTGCTGGGAGAGGTGAGTGCATATTTAAAAGAGACTTCAGTTCCTGGAGCAGGCCACAGGCTGCAGGGTTGCTGGAAGAGGTGAGTGCTTAGTTTACAGGTCGAGTGGCAGTTGGAGAGTCCAGTTCCTGGAGCGGGCCTATTGGCTCATTGGAAATCAGGCAGGGTACAAAAGGTGTGGCAGGAGTGCCTTTAGACATGGAGTGCTGATTGGAACAGAGTGCATCTGAGTTTAGGTGAGTGACTGAGTGCTGATTGGAACAGAGTGCATCTGAGTTTAGGTGAGTGACTGAGTGCTGATTGGAACAGAATGCATCTGAGTTTAGGTGAGTGACTGAGTTCGGGTGAGTGGCAAGAGAGGGCTGTGTTTTTGTTGGTGTTCGGGTTTATCCTTGAGGTTCTATTAAAAAAAATTAAAATTATTTAAATTAATTAACTAGTTGAATATGGCTGGACAGGTGATGTGCTGTTGCTGCATGATGATGGAACTGGTGGATCCCATTGAGACCGTCAGTGACCACATCTGCAGCAAGTGTTGGCT
This sequence comes from Scyliorhinus torazame, assembly GCF_047496885.1. Taxonomy (NCBI): domain Eukaryota; kingdom Metazoa; phylum Chordata; class Chondrichthyes; order Carcharhiniformes; family Scyliorhinidae; genus Scyliorhinus; species Scyliorhinus torazame. The sequence continues at coordinate 43,212,452 of NC_092714.1, read as the reverse complement.
GCTCGAGAAACTTTGGCTCAGAATTGATGAGCTGGAGACCGAGCTGCACACACTGCGGCACATCAGGGAGGGGGAAAATTGCCTGGACGCTTTATTTCAGGAGGCACTCACACCCGGTAGAATAAGTACTGTTAATTCGGTCAGTGGTCAGGGACAGAGTGGTGTGACTGCAAGGGAGGCAGGTAGGGGGATCCTGAGTTTAAGAGTTGAGGAGCCTCAGCCCTTGACCTTGTCCAACAGGTATGAGGTACTTGCGCCATGTGTGGATGAGGAAGAGGGCTGTAGGGAGGATGCGTTGACTGACCACTGCACCGTGGTACAGGAAGCCATTCAAGAGGGGGGAGCAAAAAGACACGTGGTAGTTGTAGGTGATTCTATATTTAGGGGGATTAATGGCATCCTTTGTAAGCCAGATCGTGAGTCCCGCATGGTATGTTGCCTGCCCGGTGCCAGGGTGAGGAACATCTCTGATCGGCTTGAAAGGATTTTGGAGAGGGAGGGGGAGGATCCAGTTGTTGTGGTCCACGTTGGGACTAACAACATAGGTAAGACTAGGAAAGAGGACCTGTTTGGGGATTATCAAACACTAGGGACTAAATTAAAGAACCGGTCCTCCAGAGCTATAATCTCTGGATTACTACCCGAGCCACGTGCCAATTGGCATAGGGTTGAGAAAATTAGGGAAGTTAACACGTGGCTAAAGGAGTGGTGCGGGAAAGAGGGATTCCATTTCATGGGGCATTGGCATCAGTACTGGGGCAGGAGGGACCTGGACCTTTGGGACAGTCTTCACCTGAACCATTCTGGGACCAGTGTTCTAGCGAATAGGATAAATAGGTTGGTCACAAGGACTTTAAACTAGCAAGTTGGGGGGAAGGGAAGGGTAAAGCTATGGACAGTATAATGGTTAATGGAGAGCAAGGCAGCAGGTTACGTGACAGGTTATTATGTAGAGATATGGTTTCAAAGACAAGGAAAATTAGGAGAAAGGGTAAGAGGAAAAATAATTTGCGAAAAGTTACTGATCAAGGTGTTAGGATTCATAACAAAGACATAAAAAACAGCATAAGTGTACTTTACCTGAATGCTCGTAGTATACGGAATAAGGTGAATTGATGGCGCAAATCATCGTGAATGACTATAATTTAGTGGCCATTACTGAAACATGGTTAAAAGATGGTCACGACTGGGAGTTAAATATCCAAGGATATCAGACAATACTAAAGGATAGAATGGACGGTAAGGTGGTGTAGCTTTGTTGTTTAAGGATGGCATCCGGGCAATAGTAAGGGATGATATTGGTGCTATGGAGGACAAGGTTGAATCGATTTGGGTGGAAATCAGGAATAGTAAGGCAAAAAGGTCACTGATAGGAGTAGTCTATAGGCCACCAAATAATAACAGGATGGTAGGGCAGGCAATAAGCAAAGAAATAACGGATGCATGTAGAAATGGTACAGCGGTTATCATGGGAGATTTTAATCTGCATGTCGATTGGTTTAACCAGGTTGGTAAAGGCAGCCTTGAGGAGGAGTTTATAGAATGTGTCCGGGATAATTTCCTGGAACAGTATGTAATGGAACCTACAAGGGAACAAGCGGTCCTTGATCTGGTCCTGTGTAATGAGGCAGGATTGATTAATGATCTCATAGTTCGGGATCCTCTTGGAAGGAGCGACCACAATATGGTGGAATTTAAAATACAGTTGGAGGATGACAAGGTAAAATCAAACACTAGTGTTTTGTGCTTAAACAAAGGCGATTACAATGGGATGAGAGAAGAACTAGCTAAGGTAGACTGGGAGCAAAGACTTCATGGTGAAGCAGTTGAGGAACAGTGGAGAACCTTCCGAGCGATCTTTCACAGTGTTCAGGAAAGGTTCATACCGACAAAAAAGTAAGACGGTAGAAAGGGGAAAAATCGACCGTGGATATCTAAGGAGGTGAGGGAGAGTATCAAATTGAAGGAAAAAACATACAAAGTGGCAAAAATTAGTGGGAGACTAGAGGACTGGGAAGTCTTTAGGGGACAACAGAAAGCTACTAAAAAAGCTATAAAGAAGAGTAAGGGAGACTATGAAAGTAAACTGGCTCAGAACATAAAAGCAGATAGTAAAAGCTTCTACAAATATATAAGACAAAAAAGAGTGGCTAAGGTAAATATTGGTCATTTGGAAGATGAGAAGGGAGATTTAATAATAGGAGACGGGGAAATGGCTGAGGAGCTGAACAGGTTTTTTGGGTCAGTCTTCACAGTGGAAGACACAAATAACATGCCAGTGACTGATGGAAATAAAGATATGATAGGTGAGGACCTTGAGATGATTGTAATCACTAAGGAGGCAGTATTGGGCAAGCTAATGGGGCTAAAGGTAGACAAGTCTCCTGGCCCTGATGGGATGCATCCCAGAGTTTTAAAAGAGATGGCTAGGGAAACTGTAAACGCACTAGTGATAATTTATCAAAATTCACTAGACCCTGGGGTGGTCCCAGAGGATTGGAAAGTAGCAAATGTGACACCACTGTTTAAAAAAGGAGGTCGGCAGAAAGCGGGTAATTATAGGCCGGTAAGCTTAACTTCGGTTGTAGGGAAAATGCTGGAATCTATCATTAAGGAGGAAATAGCGGGGCACCTGGAGGATAATTGTCCCATTGGGCAGACGCAGCATGGGTTCATAAAGGGTAGGTCGTGTCTGACTAATTTGGTAGAATTTTTTGAGGACGTTACCAGTGCAGTAGATAACGGGGAGCCAATGGATATGGTATATCTGGATTTCCAGAAAGCTTTTGACAAGGTGCCACACAAAAGGTTGCTGCATAAACTAAAGATGCATGGCATTGAGGGTAAAGTGGTAGCATGGGTAGAGGATTGGTTAACTAACAGAAAGCAGAGAGTGGGGATAAATGGGTGTTTTTCTGGTTGGCAACCTGTAACTAGTGGGGTCTCTCAAGGATCAGTGTTGGGCCCGCAGCTGTTCACAATTTACATAGATGATTTGGAGTTGGGGACCAAGTGCAATGTGGCAAAGTTTGCAGACGACACTAAGATGAGTGGTAAAGCAAAAAGTGCAGAGGTTACCGGAAGTCTGCAGAAGGATTTGGATAGGTTAGGTGAATGGGCTAGGGTCTGGCAGATGGAATTCAATGTTGCCAAGTGTGAGGCTATCCATTTTGGGAGGAATAACAGCAAAAGGGATTATTATTTAAATGGTAAGATGTTAAAACATGCTGCTGTGCAGAGGGACCTGGGTGTGCTGGTGCACGAGTCGCAAAAAGTTGGTGTGCAGGTGCAACAGGTGATTAAGAAGGCTAATCGAGTTTTGTCTTTCATTGCTAGAGGGATGGAGTTCAAGACTAGGGAGGTTGTGCTGCAATTGTATAAGGTGTTGGTGAGGCCACATCTGGAGTATTGTATTCAGTTTTGGTCTCCTTACTTGAGAAAGGACATATTGGCACTGGAGGGAGTGCAGAGGAGATTCACTAGGTTGATTCCAGAGTTATGGGGATTAGATTATGACGAGAGGTTGAGTAGACTGGGACAGTACTCATTGGAGTTTAGAAGGATGCGGGGGGGATCTTATTGAACCATATAAAATTATGAAGGGAATAGATAGGATAGATGCGGGCAGGTTGTTTCCACTGGTCGGGGAAAGCAGAACTAGGGGGCATAGCCTCAAAATAAGGGGAAGTAGATTTAGAGTTTTGGAGGAACTTCTTCACCCAAAGGGTTGTGAATCTCTGGAATTCCTTGCCCAGTGAAGCAGTTGAGGCTCCTTCTTTAAACGTTTTTCAGAAAAAGATAGATACCTTTCTAAAGAATAAAAGGATTCGGGGATATGCTGTACGGGCCGGAGAGTGGAGCTGAGTCCACAAAGATCAGCCATGATCTCATTGAATGGCGGAGCAGGCTCGAGGGGCAAGATGGCCTACTCCTGTTCCTAGTTCTTATGTTCTTATGTTATGTTCTTATTGCATTACTAATTAACACTGCTTTTACATGATATTAGACCCAAAATAACTTTGTCCCCAGTTGATACCATAGCATATTACACCAGGTAACTGTCATAAAAGCATTCTACAAACTCACCTTGCAGACCACCATTTCCAATGTTGCCAGTGTTCAGTACCAATTGCGACTCCTCAGATGCTAAAGCAGTCTTTGTTTAATTCATTTTTACGGTGTGAGTTTTGCTGGCTTGTTGCCCATCCTATATACCCTTGGGAAGGTGGTGGTGAGCTGCCTTCTTGTACCGATGCAGTCCATGTGGTATACCCACTGTGCTATGAGGGAGAGAGTTCCAGGTTTTTAACCCAGCAACAGTGAAGGAACGCCCATATATTTCCATGATGTGGAGATGCCGGCGTTGGACTGGGGTGAGCACAGTAAGAAGTCGTACAACACCAGGTTAAAGTCCAACAGGTTTGTTTCAAACACTAGCTTTCGGAGCACGGCTCCTTTCACCTGAGGAAGGAGCAGCGCTCCGAAAGCTAGTGTTTGAAACAAACCTGTTGGACTTTAACCTGGTGTTGTAAGACTTCTTACTGTAATATATTTCCAAGTCAGGATGGTGAGTGACTTGGAGGGGAACTTCCAGGTGGTGGTGTTCCTGTGGATTTGCTGCCCTTGTCCTCCTGGATAGTGGTCTAAGGATTGGAAGGTGCTGCCAAAGGAGCCTTAGTTAGTTCCTGCAGTACATCTTGTGGATGGCACACACGGCCGCCACTATTCGTTGGTGGTGGAGTGAGTGAATGTTTCTGGAAGGGGTGCCAATCAAGCGGGCTGCTTTGTCCTGGATGGTATTGAGCTTTATGAATGCTGTTGCAGCTGCACACATCCAGGCAAGTGGAGTGTATTTCATCAGACTCTTGATTTGTATCTTGTAGGTAGCGGACAGGCTTTGGGGAGTCAGGAGTGAGTAACTCGCCGCAGGATTCCTAGCCTCTGACCTGCTCTGCTAACCACAGTATTTATATGGCTAGTCCAATTCAGTTTCTGATCAATGGTAACCCCCAGGATGTTGATAGTGGGGGATTGAATGATGGCAATGCCATTCACTGTCAAGGGGCAATGGTTAGATCATCTCTTGTTGGAAAAGGTCATTGCCTGGCACTTGTGTGGCGTGAATGTTACATGCCACTTGTCAGCCCCACCCTGAATATTGTCCAGGTCTTGTTGCATTTTTACGTGGACTGCATCATTATATGAGGTGTCACAGACGGTGCTGAACATGCGGCATGCTGGTATTCATCGGTCGGGGCATTGAATCTAAAAATTGGCAAGGCATGTTGCAGCTGTACAGGACCTTAGTTCCGCCTCATTTGGACTTTTGTGTACAATTCTGGTCGCCACACCACCAGGAGAATGTGGATGCTTTGGAGAAGGTACAGAAGCGGTTGACTAGGATGTTGCCTCATATGGAGGGCATTAGCTATGATGAGTGATTAGATAAACTTGATCTGTTCTCAGTGGAACAATGGAGGTTGAGAGGCGACCTGATAGAGGTCTACAAGATTATGAGTGACATGGACAGAGTGGACAGTCAGGTGCTCTTTCCTAGGGTAGGAGAGTCAAGTACTCAGGGACATAGGCAGCATGGTAGCACAAGTGGATAGCACTGTGGCTTCACAGCGCCAGGGTCCCAGGTTCGATCCCCCGCTGGGTCACTGTGCGGAGTCTGCACGTTCTCCCCGTGTTTGCGTGGGTTTCCTCCGGGTGCTCCAGTTTCCTCCCACAGTCCAAAGATGTGCAGGTTAGGTGGATTGGCCATGATAAATTGCCCATAGTGTCCAAAAAGGTTAGGAGGGGTTATTGGCTTATGGGGATAGGGTGGAAGTGAGGGCTTAAGTGGGTCGGTGCAGACTCGATGGGCAAAATGGCCTCCTTCTGCACTGTATGTTCTATGTTCTAAAGTGCATGGGGAAAAGTTTAGAACTGATGTGCGAGGCAGGTTTTTTACACAGAGGGTGGTAAATATATGGAACGCGCTGCCTAGGGAGGTGGTGGGAGCAAGTACAATAGTGGCATTTAATGGGCATCCAGACACATATATGAATAGGGTGGGAATGGAAGGATATGAACTCTGTGAGTGCATATGGTTTTAATTTAGGCAGATACCATAGTCGGCGCAGGCTTGGAGGGCTGAAGGGCCTGTTCCTGTGCTGTATTGTTCTTTGTTCTTTGTCCTTTGTGCAATCATCAACGAACATCCCCACATCTGATCTGATATTGTAAGGAAGACCATTCATGAAGCAGCTGAAGATGGTTGGGCCTAGGACACTACCCTGAGGAACTCCTGCAGTGATGTCCCGGGACTGAGATGATTGGCCTCTAACCACCACAACCATCTTCATTTGTGCCAGGTATGTCTCCAACCAGCAGAGAGTTTCCCCCCTGATTCCCATTGACTCCAACTTTGCAAGGCCTCTTTGATACCATACTCGACCTAATGCTGCCTTGACGTCAAGCGCAGTCTCTCTACCTCCTCTCCAGAATTCAGCTCTTTTGTCGATGTTTAAACCACAGCTTCAGACATTTGACCCATTAACAGATCTTCTCAGTTTACCCTGGACAGTCTCTGTCTCATCCCGTTAACGTCAGCTTACCAAGTCTAAAATTCTAGATCTGAATCGTGCTTTTCACTTTCAAATGCTACAATCATGTTGTGATCAGTATTGGATAAATGTTTGCACACAGTTAGGCTACTAATTAAATTTGGATCATTACTCATAACTAAATCTAATATTGCCTGTCCCCTTGTTGCATCGAGAACACATTGGGTGCAATATACCGGCCACGTCCCACCGTAACTGGAGCGAGATGTGGCCGGTAGATACAGAGAGAGGCTTCTCCCGGGATTGCCGACGGTTGTTACACCTCACGAGATCTAACCAGCCTCCGGACACCTGGCACCTGTGATGATATGCATCACTGTATACACACAGGGAGTTAATGTAAATACACTACAACTAAGTAACCACCAGAGGGAGCACCAGAGATGTCATGACATGCAGACATACAGTCATTACAACAGGACACATCCAATGGGTAATCAGGGCACCCAGCGGTGGCATTACCACAAGGGGGCACTTCACAACCCATATAAAAGGACAGGGCACACATGTTGTGCCTCTTTCCACAGACAGACATCTAGAGTGTACATCAGGGTTGATCAACAGCATCACACCCAGCACGTGGCTTAGAGCAGGCTGGTAAAGATAGACTGAGTTGCTAAGCTAGATTAGCAGAGAGTCAAACTCATTTAAGAACTGTGTTAATAGTTCAATAAACAAGTTGAACTCATTTCATAGTCTGGAGCTTCCTTTATCAAAGCATACATCAAGGAAGCAGCTCATGCTACACGGAGCAGCATAACACAACATGATACCAGGAGTGCCTGTTCAATCTATTTAGTTCAACTCAGCAAGATCCGTGACAACCAACAACTGAACCCAGGCACGATGCTTGAGATTCAGGTTCCTAATCCACTCAGGTACCACGGCAATCTCAGTACCAACTGGTGTGCATTCAAGCAACGATTTCAGCTTGACATGGAAGCATCCGACCTAACTGGCCTGGCCGATGCTGAGAAGATTGCTCTTCTACTCACCATTGTGGGTGAACATGCAACAGAGATCTTCCGCTCCTTTAAATACTCCAAAGGGCAGGGCAGAACGCGATTCCAGACAGTCCTGGACAGATTTGAAAGCTACTGCGAGGTAAACACAAAAGAAGTCGGTAAAACTGGTGCCAATACTCACCACGAGGCAGAGGTAGGGTTGCAACAGAAGTGGCAGCCATCTTGCTCGTATCCAGCCAACCCAGTGCGCACATGCGCAGTTCCCGGGAAGACGCGAACCGGCAAAACAGTGCGAGAAGCCGCTCATGCGCAGTTGCGAAAAGAGCGTACAGTAAAGGAAAAGCGATTTGCACATGCGCAATCCATTCCTACGCTTTACGTCACAAACGTCATGACGTCAGAGGCCGCAGACGCCGCCCACTTAAAGGGGAAATGCCCAAAAATTAAAAAGAAGAGTTTTAAAGCCGCAAAACACCATTCTTTCACCTCGAAAGACAGAACAATGCCTGAACTTCTACCAGTAGTTGAAATCAACCTCTGCAGAACCCTGCAACAAGCAGTTAGCACTGCCCAAAGAGATGATTTGGTCCTTGAAGACTACTAGACGATGATTTCTTCCTTGGACACAGAGAGCGCAATGACAATACCGAAACACAAGAAGGTAATTGGTTTATCGAAGAATACTACTCAGACATGGCTGAGTCATTCGGATATAATGATCATACAAGCATCAGCGCCACGGTTGAAAAGCTCAAAACGACTCGACTCATGGTAGATGAATCCAATACCATGATGCCATGGCAGATCGTCGCTACATTGGATGACAGCAACCTGTCAAATACCCATGAAGAAGACAAAGCCCACAGAGAGCAGCCTAATGCCACACGAAAAGTGGTCCACGTACCACGAAGAGTCCCCAGCTCCACACAGAGGGTGGTCCATGCACCACAAAGAGTCCCCGACTCCATACAGAGAGCAATGAAAGACTCCACAGCGAGACCACTGCACGACTCCGTTGAGAGCGCACAGATCGACTCCACAGCGAGACCACTGCACGACTCCACACAGGGAACGATGCCAGACTCCACAGAGAGAGCAACACAAGCCTCCACAACGAGCTCGTTGACAGACTCCACAATGGAAGCAACGCAAGACTCCACAGCGCAGTCCGTGCATGAACAAGACCATGAAGGTCTATACACCTTATCTGAGCAACTAGCAGCAGACGATGCAAGTCTACCACGCTCACGTGAATAGCACAAAGACGATGACAGTCCACCCAGCTTATTTGAGCCACCAGAACAAGACTATGAAAGTCTATCCAGCTCATTTAACCAACCAGAAGACACTGAAGGTCTACCCACTGTATGTGAGACAAGTGACGAAGGCATCACAATTCCCATACAAGATGTGCAACATCACAGCAAGACTGACAGATCTCAGCTCGTATACACAGAGGCACTCGACAATCCAAGTGAAACTACTCGTGAGTCCAGTGCGACCACGTCAATTGAAATCTCATCCACTCGAGCATCTCCACAAGAAAATGAAATCTTGAACATTTTGACACCAGATGGGGAGCATCAAGAAACCAAAGATGATTCAAGTGAACCTGAAATGACTCCGACAGAGGACTATCAAGAAACCTGGGCAGCATGGTAGCACAAGTGGATAGCTCTGTGGCTTCACAGCGCCAGGGTCCCAGGTTCAATTCCCCGCTGGGTCACTGTCTGTGCGGAGTTTGCACGTTCTCCCTGTGTCTGCATTTTGCTCCAGGTGCTCCGGGTGTTCCGGTTTCCTCTCACAGTCCAAAGACGTGCAGGTTAGGTGGATTGGCCATGATAAATTGCCATGAGTGACCAAAAAGGTTAGGAGGGGTTAAGGGGATAGGGTGGAAGTGAGGGCTTAAGTGGGTCGGTGCAGACTCGATGGGCCGAATGGCCTCCTTCTGCACTGTATGTTCTATGTTAAATCTATGTTAAAAACCAAAGATGAATCAGGTGAACCAGAACGGACTCCAGACGGGGACCATCAACAAGCCAAAGATGATTCAAGTGAGCCGGACATGGCTCCAGACGGGGAACACCGAGGAATGAAAGATGAAACCCTCAATGAAACAGCAGATGCCACAAAGGACACTGACACGAGTAACTTTGTGAAGGACTCTAATTCTCCACTCGGAATGGTCATTGAGCGCAACAAACACAACAACAAAACCGACAAAAACAACAATACAGACAACAACAAGAAGTGTACCAAAGGCACCAACGTCAACAACAAGCACGACAGAAACAACAACACTGGAACAACGACTGGTACGACTCTGCAAACGCAGGACACTGTGACATCACAGCTCAAGACAATGGCAAGTGTGCAGACATACCATGGCATGAGAACACATCTTACAAATTCACGTTTGCTACACTACAAACAAGCAGACCAGCTTTCAAGGCAGCTGACATACGGCATCAATGCCGCAAACACAGACACCAGTCCAGGTCAGACAGGAAAGATGACATCAAGAATCGCTACCACAAGCATCGAAAAAAGAAAAAGTGTCCAAATCAGACAACAAAGTGATTTGTCTATTTGAACACCTCCTGATGACTTCTTGGTTCCTTAAGCACAGGGACACTGAAGCGTTCACAGGGAAATGACAACATCAACATTCACACTTCAACAACAAAACAAGAAAGCCACTCGACCATATAAATTTATGAACTTTGGACTCATAAATATTATTTGGTATTGTATAATCATCACTGTCATCATGACTTGTACATGTCATCATTTATCTACCTATTTTGTGCAATTTTCTTCAACAAATTACAGAAAATATGTAACACGAAAAAAGGGGGGATGTGGTGATATGCATCGCTGTATACACACAAGGGGTTAATGTAAATTCACTACAACTAAGTAACCACTAGAGGGAGCACCAGAGATGTCATGACATGCAGACATACAGCCAATGGGTCATTATAACAGGACACAACCAATGGGTAATCGGCACACCCAAGGCACACATGCTGTGCCTCTTTACACAGACAGACATCTGGAGAGTACATCAGGGTTGGTCAACAGCATCACACCCAGCACATGGTTTAGAGCAGGCTGGTAAAGATAGACTGAGTTACTACAGCTAGATTAGCAGAGAATCAAACTCATTTAAGAACTGTGTTAATAGTTCAATAAACAAGTTGAACTCATTTCATAGCCTGGAGCATCCTTTGCCAAAGCATACATCAAGGAAGCAGCTCATGCTACACAAAGCAGCATAACACAACAGCACACACCTGCCTTTGCTACATACCTACCTAATTTCTGGATTTGTACAATCTAACACCTCAGAACTGTTACCAGAGGGTTGATACACAACACCCATTACAGTTTTAGATGCTGTTCTGTTCCTCAGTTCCACCCATATGGCCTCCACTGGATGCTCTTCCTTACCATTCAGGTGATAGTATTTCTAATCAGTAACCCTACTCCACCCACTTTGCCATCTTCCCTGTTCCTCCTGTAAATTTTATCACCAGGTATATTTAGTTCTCAGTCCCTACCATCCTGCGTACATGTCTCTGTAATAGCTTCTATATCATAATCTTCAATCTGCATTTTCACCTGCAGCTAACCTAGTTTCTTTCTTACGCTCCATGCATTGGTATATAGAACTCTTAATTAGGCTACACACCCTAACCTGTCCCTCAGCAACGGTGCTTTATTTGCTGGTTTATTATTTTTCTCTTTTGGTTTAACATGTAGTTTTGCCATTAGTTGCAGCTCCAGAAGTTGGGGTCCTGACTATTTCTTTACTCTCTTGCCTGCTACTTGTTTTTGGAACTGTATTGACTTGTCCTGAGGCCTCCTCCACCCTCCCCACCTCCCTCCCCCCTCCCCCAATTGTTCGTTTAAAGTCCTTGTGACCACCCTATTTATCCTTTCCGCTCGAACACTGGTCCCAGATGGTTCAAGAGGAGATCGTTCAAATTGTCCCAATACTGACCAATAACTCACCTCCTCACTCCTCAGGGTCTGTCACGATTTAGAAGGCATAAGTCAGGGATCTGATGGAATACTCCTCGCTTGCCTGGATTTCGGCATTGGACAACGGAGAATCCCGCCCAGGAGGTTTAACTGGAGAGCACCATGGGAAGGTAGGAGGTTTAACCAGAGAGACCATGGGAAGGTACGTGGTTTAACCAGAGAGCACCATGGGAAGGTCGGAGGTTTAACCAGAGAGCACCATGGGAAGGTAGGAGGTTTAAGCAGCGAGTACCATGGGACGGTACGAGGTTTAACCGGAGAGCACAGGGACAGCATGTAGTTTTGTGACACTGTGACACTGCTGACCCAGGCTGTGACACTGCTGACCCAGGCTGTGTCCGTGCTGACACGGGCTGCCTCTCTGCTGACCCAGGCTGTGACTCTGCTGACCCGGGCTGTGTCCCTGCTGACCCGGGCTGCCTCCCTGCCGACCCAGGCTGTGACACTGCTGACCCAGGCTGTGTCCCTGCTGACCCAGGCTGTGAAACTGCCGACCCAGGCTGTGACACTGCTGACCCAGGCTGTGACACTGCTGACCCAGGCTGTGACACTGCTGACCCAGGCTGTGACACTGCTGACCCAGGCTGTGACACTGCTGACCCAGGCTGTGTCCCTGCTGACACGGGCTGCCTCTCTGCTGACCCAGGCTGTGACTCTGCTGACCCGGGCTGTGTCCCTGCTGACCCGGGCTGCCTCCCTGCCGACCCAGGCTGTGACACTGCTGACCCAGGCTGTGTCCCTGCTGACCCAGGCTGTGAAACTGCCGACCCAGGCTGTGACACTGCTGACCCAGGCTGTGACACTGCTGACCCAGGCTGTGACACTGCTGACCCAGGCTGTGACACTGCTGACCCAGGCTGTGACACTGCTGACCCGGGCTGCGTCCCTGCTGAGTCAGGCTGTGACACTGCTGACCCAGGCAGTGACACTGCTGACCCAGGCTGTGTCCCTGCTGACCCAGGCTGTGTCCCTGCTGACCCAGGCTGTGACACTGCTGACCCAGGCTGTGACACTGCTGGCCCAGGCTGTGTCCCTGCCGACCCAGACTGTGTCCCTGCCGACCCAGGCTGTGACACTGCTGACCCAGGCTGTGTCCCTGCTGACCCAGGCTGTGTCCCTGCTGACCCGGGCTGTGACACTGCTGACCCAGGCTGTGACACTGCTGACCCAGGCTGTGACACTGCTGACCCAGGCTGTGACACTGCTGACCCAGGCTGTGTCCCTGCTGACCCAGGCTGTGTCCCTGCTGACCCGGGCTGTGACACTGCTGACCCAGGCTGTGTCCCTGCTGACCCAGGCTGTGTCCCTGCTGACCCAGGCTGTGACACTGCTGACCCAGGCTGTGACACTGCTGACCCAGGCTGTGACACTGCTGACCCAGGCTGTGACACTGCTGACCCAGGCTGTGACACTGCTGACCCAGGCTGTGTCCCTGCTGACCCGGGCTGTGTCCCTGCTGACCCGGGCTGTGTCCCTGCTGACCCAGGCTGTGACACTGCTGACCCAGGCTGTGACACTGTTGACCCAGGCTGTGACACTGCTGACCCAGGCTGTGACACTGCTGCCCCGGGCTGTGACACTGCTGACCCAGGATGTGACACTGCTGACCTAGGCTGTGACACTGCTGACCCAGGCTGTGACACTGCTGCCCCGGGCTGCGTCCCTGCCGACCCAGGCTGTGTCCCTGCTGACCCGGTCTGCGTCCCTGCTGACCCAGGCTTTGACACTGCTGACCCAGGCTGCGTCCCTGCCGACCCAGGCTGTGTCCCTGCTGACCCGGGCTGTGACACTGCTGACCCAGGCTGTGACACTGCTGACCCAGGCTGTGACACTGCTGACCCAGGCTGTGACACTGCTGACCCAGGCTGTGTCCCTGCTGACCCAGGCTGTGTCCCTGCTGACCCGGGCTGTGTCCCTGCTGACCCAGGCTGTGACACTGCTGACCCAGGCTGCGTCCCTGCTGACCCAGGCTGCATCCCTGCAGACCCGGGCTGTGTCCCTGCTGACCCAGGCTGTAACACTGCTGACCCGGGCTGCCTCCCTGCTGACCCAGGCTGTGGCACAGCTGACCCAGGCTGTGTCCCTGCTGACCCAGGCTGCCTCCCTGCCGACCCACGCTGTGACACTGCTGACCCAAGGCTGTGTCCCTGCTGACCCAGGCTGTGACACTGCTGACCCAGGCTGTGTCCCTGCTGACCCAGGCTGCGTCCCTGCTGACCCAGGCTGTGACACTGCTGACCCAGGCTGTGTCCCTGCTGACCCAGGCTGTGACACTGCTGACCCAGGCTGTGACACTGCTGACCCAGGCTGTGACACTGCTGACCCGGGCTGTGTCCCTGCTGACCCAGGCTGTGACACTGCTGATCCAGGCTGCGTCCCTGCTGACCCAGGCTGTGCCCCTGCTGACCCAGGCTGCGTCCCTGCTGACCCAGGCTGTGACCCTGCTGACCCGGGCTGTGACACTGCTGACCCAGGCTGTGACACTGCCGACCCAGGCTGTGACACTGCAGACCCAGGCTGTAACACTGCTGACCCGGGCTGCGTCCCTGCTGACCCAGGCTGTGACACTGCTGACCCGGGCTGTGTCCCTGCTGACCCGGGCTGTGTCCCTGCTGACCCAGGCTGTGACACTGCTGACCCGGGCTGTGACACTGCTGACCCAGGCTGTGTCCCTGCTGACCCGGGCTGTGACACTGCTGACCCAGACTGTGACACTGCTGACCCAGGCTGTGACACTGCTGCCCCGGGCTGCGTCCCTGCTGACCCAGGCTGTGACACTGCTGACCCAGGCTGTGACACTGCTGACCCAGGCTGTGACACTGCTGATCCAGGCTGCGTCCCTGCTGACCCAGGCTGTGCCCCTGCTGACCCGGGCTGTGACACTGCTGACCCAGGCTGTGACACTGCTGACCCAGGCTGTGTCCCTGCTGACCCGGGCTGTGTCCCTGCTGACCCAGACTGTGCCCCTGCTGACCCGGGCTGTGACACTGCTGACCCAGGCTGTGACACTGCTGACCCGGGCTGCGTCCCTGCTGACCCAGGCTGTGCCCCTGCTGACCCAGGCTGTGCCCCTGCTGACCCGGGCTGTGACACTGCTGACCCAGGCTGTGACACTGCTGACCCAGGCTGTGACTCTGCTGACCCGGGCTGTGTCCCTGCTGACCCAGGCTGTGACACTGCTGACCCGGGCTGTGTCCCTGCTGACCCAGGCTGTGCCCCTGCTGACCCAGGCTGCGTCCCTGCTGACCCAGGCTGTGACCCTGCTGACCCGGGCTGTGACACTGCTGACCCAGGCTGTGACACTGCTGACCCAGGCTGTGACACTGCAGACCCAGGCTGTAACACTGCTGACCCGGGCTGCGTCCCTGCTGACCCAGGCTGTGACACTGCTGACCCGGGCTGTGTCCCTGCTGACCCGGGCTGTGTCCCTGCTGACCCAGGCTGTGACACTGCTGACCCGGGCTGTGACACTGCTGACCCAGGCTGTGTCCCTGCTGACCCGGGCTGTGACACTGCTGACCCAGACTGTGACACTGCTGACCCAGGCTGTGACACTGCTGCCCCGGGCTGCGTCCCTGCTGACCCAGGCTGTGACAATGCTGACCCAGGCTGTGACACTGCTGACCCAGGCTGTGACACTGCTGATCCAGGCTGCGTCCCTGCTGACCCAGGCTGTGCCCCTGCTGACCCGGGCTGTGACACTGCTGACCCAGGCTGTGACACTGCTGACCCAGGCTGTGTCCCTGCTGACCCGGGCTGTGTCCCTGCTGACCCAGACTGTGACCCTGCTGACCCGGGCTGTGACACTGCTGACCCAGGCTGTGACACTGCTGACCCGGGCTGCGTCCCTGCTGACCCAGGCTGTGCCCCTGCTGACCCAGGCTGTGCCCCTGCTGACCCGGGCTGTGACACTGCTGACCCAGGCTGTGACACTGCTGACCCAGGCTGTGACTCTGCTGACCCGGGCTGTGTCCCTGCTGACCCAGGCTGTGACACTGCTGACCCGGGCTGTGTCCCTGCTGACCCGGGCTGCGTCCCTGCTGACCCAGACTGTGACACTGCTGACCCAGGCTGCGTCCCTGCTGACCCAGGCTGTGACACTGCTGACCCAGGCTGTGACACTGCTGACCCGGGCTGTGACACTGCTGCCCCGGGCTGCCTCCCTGCTGACCCAGGCTGCCTCCCTGCTGACCCAGGCTGCCTCCCTGCAGACCCGGGCTGTGACACTGCTGCCTCAGGCTGTGTCCCTGCCGACCCAGGCTGTGTCCCTGCAGACCCAGGCTGTGACACTGCTGCCTCAGGCTGTGTCCCTGCTGACCCAGGCTGTGACACTGCTGACCCAGGCTGTGACACTGCTGCCCCGGGCTGTGACACTGCTGACCCAGGCTGCGTCCCTGCTGACCCAGGTTGTGACACTGCCGGCCCGGGTTGCCTCCCTACTGACCCAGGCTGTGTCCCTGCTGCCTCAGGCTGTGACACTGCTGACCCAGGCTGCATCCCTGCTGACCCAAGCTGTGACACTGCTGACCCAGGCTGTGTCCCTGCTGACCCAGGCTGTGACACTGCCGGCCCGGGCTGCCTCCCTGCTGGCCCAGGCTGTGTCCCTGCTGGCCCAGGCTGTGTCCCTGCTGGCCCAGGCTGTGTCCCTGCTGGCCCAGGCTGTGTCCCTGCCGGCCCAGGCTGCGTCCCTGCTGACCCAGGCTGTGACACTGCTGACCCAGGCTGCGTCCCTGCTGGCTCGGACTGTGTCCCTGGTGGCTGGGACTGTGTCCCTGGTGGCTCGGACTGTGTCCCTGGTGGCTCGGACTGTGTCCCTGGTGCCTCGGACTGTGTCCCTGGTAGCTCGGGCTGTGTCCCTGCTGGCTCGGACTGTGTCCCTGGTGGCGTGGGCTGTGTAACTGCTGCCTCAGGCTATGTTCCCGCTGGCTCGGGCTGGAAACATGCTGACCCAGGCTGTGTCCCTGCTGCCTCAGGCTGTGACACTGCTGACCCGGGCTGTGTCCCTGCTGACCCAGGCTGTGACACTGCTGACCCAGGCTGTGACACTGCTGACCCAGGCTGTGTCCCTGCTGACCCATGCTGTGACCCTGCTGACCCAGGCTATGACACTGCTGACTCAGGCTGCGTCCCTGCTGACCCAGGCTGTGCCCCTGCTGACCCAGGCTGTGACACTGCTGACCCAGGCTGTGTCCCTGCTGACCCAGGCTGTGACACTGCTGACCCAGGCTGTGTCCCTGCTGACCCAGGCTGTGACCCTGCTGACCCAGGCTGTGACACTGCTGACCCAGGCTGCGTCCCTGCTGACCCAGGCTGTGCCCCTGCTGACCCAGGCTGCGTCCCTGCTGACCCAGGCTGTGACCCTGCTGACCCAGGCTGTGACACTGCTGACCCAGGCTGTGACACTGCTGACCAAGGCTGTGTCCCTGCTGACCCAGGCTGTGACACTGCTGACCCAGGCTGCGTCCCTGCTGACCCAGGCTCTGACACTGGAGACCAGGCTGTAACACTGCTGACCCGGGCTGCGTCCCTGCTGACCCAGGCTGTGACACTGCTGACCCAGGCTGTGTCCCTGCTGACCCAGGCTGTGACACTGCTGACCCAGGCTGTGACACTGCTGACCCAGGCTGTGACACTGCTGACCCGGGCTGTGACACTGCTGACCCAGGCTGTGACACTGCTGACCCAGGCTGTGGTCCCTGCTGACACGGGCGGTATCCCTGCTGACCCAGGCTGTGACACTGCTGACCCGGGCTGTGACACTGTTGACCCAGGCTGTGTCCCTGCTGACCCAGGCTGTGACACTGCTGACCCAGGCTGTGACACTGCTGACCCAGGCTGTGACACTGCTGACCCGGGCTGTGACACTGCTGCCACGGGCTGCCTCCCTGCTGACCCAGGCTGCCTCCCTGCTGACCCGGGCTGTGTCCCTGCAGACCCGGGCTGTGACGCTGCTGCCTCAGGCTGTGTCCCTGCCGAACCAGGCTGTGTCCCTGCAGACCCAGGCTGTGACACTGCTGCCTCAGGCTGTGTCCCTGCTGACCCAGGCTGTGACACTGCTGACCCAGGCTGTGACACTGCTGACCCAGGCTGTGACACTGCCGGCCCGGGCTGCCTACCTGCTGGCCCAGGCTGTGTCCCTGCTGGCCCAGGCTGTGTCCCTGCTGACCCAGGCTGTGACACTGCTGCCTCAGGCTGTGTCCCTGCTGACCCAGTCTGTGACACTGCTGACCCAGGCTGTGACACTGCTGACCCAGGCTGTGACACTGCTGACCCAGGCTGTGACACTGCCGGCCCGGGCTGCCTCCCTGCTGGCCCAGGCTGTGTCCCTGCTGGCCCAGGCTGTGTCCCTGCTGGCCCAGGCTGTGTCCCTGCTGGCCCAGGCTGTGTCCCTGCCGGCCCAGGCTGTGACACTGCTGACCCAGGCTGTGACACTGCTGACCCAGGCTGCGTCCCTGCTGACCCAGGCTGTGACACTGCTGACCCAGGCTGTGACACTGCCGACCCAGGCTGTGACACTGCTGACCCAGGCTGTGACACTGCTGACCCAGGCTGTGACACTGCCGGCCCGGGTTGCCTCCCTACTGACCCAGGCTGTGTCCCTGCTGCCTCAGGCTGTGACACTGCTGCCTCAGGCTGCGTCCCTGCTGACCCAGGCTGTGACACTGCTGACCCAGGCTGCCTCCCTGCTGACCCAGGCTGTGTCCCTGCTGACCCAGGCTGTGACACTGCTGGCCCGGGCTGCATCGCTGCTGACCCAGGCTGCGTCCCTGCTGACCCAGGCTGTGACACTGCTGACCCAGGCTGCGTCCCTGCTGACCCAGGCTGTGACACTGCAGACCCAGGCTGTAACACTGCTGACCCGGGCTGCGTCCCTGGTGACCCAGGCTGTGACACTGCTGGCCCAGGCTGTGACACTGCTGACCCAGGCTGTGACACTGCTGGCCCAGGCTGTGACACTGCTGACCCAGGCTGTGACACTGCCGGTGCGGGCTGCCTCCCTGCTGGCCCAGGCTGTGTCCCTGCTGGCCCAGGCTGTGTCCCTGCTGGCCCAGGCTGTGTCCCTGCTGGCCCAGGCTGTGTCCCTGCCGGCCCAGGCTGCGTCCCTGCTGACCCAGGCTGTGACACTGCTGACCCAGGCTGCGTCCCTGCTGGCTCGGACTGTGTCCCTGGTGGCTGGGACTGTGTCCCTGGTGGCTCGGACTGTGTCCCTGGTGGCTCGGACTGTGTGCCTGGTGCCTCGGACTGTGTCCCTGGTAGCTCGGGCTGTGTCCCTGCTGGCTCGGACTGTGTCCCTGGTGGCGTGGGCTGTGTAACTGCTGCCTCAGGCTATGTTCCCGCTGGCTCGGGCTGGAAACATGCTGACCCAGGCTGTGACACTGCTGCCTCAGGCTGTGACACTGCTGACCCAGGCTGTGTCCCTGCTGCCTCAGGCTGTGACACTGCTGACCCGGGCTGTGTCCCTGCTGACCCAGGCTGTGACACTGCTGACCCAGGCTGTGACACTGCTGACCCAGGCTGTGACACTGCTGACCCAGGCTGCCTCCCTGCTGACCCAGGCTGTGAAATGCTGATCCAGGCTGTGACACTGCTGACCCGGGCTGTGACACTGCTGGCCCAGGCTGTGACACTGCTGACCCAGGCTGTGACACTGCTGACCCGGGCGGTGACACTGCTGGCCCAGGCTGTGACACTGCTGACCCAGGCTGTGACACTGCTGACCCAGGCTGTGACACTGCTGACCTAGGCTGTGACACTGCTGACCCAGGCTGTGACACTGCTGACCCAGGCTGTGACACTGCTGACCCAGGCTGTGTCCCTGCTGCCTCAGGCTGTGACACTGCTGACCCAGGCTGTGAAACTGCTGATCCAGGCTGTGACACTGCTGACCCGGGCTGTGTCCCTGCTGACCCAGGCTGTGACACTGCTGACCCAGGCTGCCTCCCTGCTGACCCAGGCTGTGACACTGCTGACCCAGGCTGTGTCCTTGCTGACCCGGTCTGCCTCCCTGCTGACCCAGGCTGTGACACTGCTGACCCAGGCTATGACACTGCTGACCCAGGCTGCATCCCTGCTGACCCAGGCTGTGACACTGCTGACCCAGGCTGCGTCCCTGCTGACCCAGGCTGTGACACTGCTGCCTCAGGCTGTGACACTGCTGCCCCAGGCTGTGACACTGCTGACCCAGGCTGTGACACTGCTGACCCAGGCTGCATCCCTGCTGACCCAGGCTGTGGCCCTGCTGACCCAGGCTGTGACACTGCTGATCCAGTCTGCGTCCCTGCTGACTAAGGCTGTGCCCCTGCTGACCCAAGCTGCGTCCCTGCTGACCCAGGCTGTGACACTGCTGACCCAGGCTGCGTCCCTGCTGACCCAGGCTGTAACACTGCTGACCCGGGCAGCGTCCCTGCTGACCCAGGCTGTGCCCCTGCTGACCCAGGCTGCGTCCCTGCTGACCCAGGCTGTGACCCTGCTGACCCAGGCTGTGACACTGCTGACCCAGGCTGTGTCCCTGCTGACCCAGGCTGTGTCCCTGCTGACCCAGGCTGTGCCCCTGCTGACCCAGGCTGCGTCCCTGCTGACCCAGGCTGTGACCCTGCTGACCCAGGCTGTAACACTGCTGACCCAGGCTGCGTCCCTGCTGAGCCAGGCTGTGACACTGCAGACGCAGGCTGTAACACTGCTGACCCGGGCTGCGTCCCTGCTGACCCAGGCTGTGCCCCTGCTGACCCAGGCTGCATCCCTGCTGACCCAGGCTGTGACACTGCTGACCCAGGCTGTGACACTGCTGACCCAGGCTGTGTCCCTGCTGACCCAGGCTGTGACACTGCTGACCCAGGCTGCGTCCCTGCTGACCCAGGCTGTGACACTGCAGACCCAGGCTTTAACACTGCTGACCCGGGCTGCGTCCCTGCTGACCCAGGCTGTGCCCCTGCTGACCCAGGCTGCGTCCCTGCTGACCCAGGCTGTGTCCCTGCTGACCCTGGCTGTGACACTGCTGACCCAGGCTGTGTCCCTGCTGACCCAGGCTGTGACACTGCTGACCCAGGCTGTGACACTGCAGACCCAGGCTGTAACACTGCTGACCCGGGCTGCGTCCCTGCTGACCCAGGCTGTGACACTGCTGACCCAGGCTGTGTCCCTGCTGACCCAGGCTGTGACACTGCTGACCCGGGCTGTGACACTGCTGACCCAGGCTGTGACACTGCTGACCCAGGCTGTGACACTGCTGACCCAGGCTGTGTCCCTGCTGACCCGGGCTGTGTCCCTGCTGACCCAGGCTGTGACACTGCTGACCTGGGCTGTGACACTGCCGGCCCGGGTTGCCTCCCTACTGACCCAGGCTGTGTCCCTGCTGCCTCAGGCTGTGACACTGCTGCCTCAGGCTGCGTCCCTGCTGACCCAGGCTGTGACACTGCTGACCCAGGCTGCCTCCCTGCTGACCCAGGCTGTGTCCCTGCTGACCCAGGCTGTGACACTGCTGGCCCGGGCTGCATCGCTGCTGACCCAGGCTGCGTCCCTGCTGACCCAGGCTGTGACACTGCTGACCCAGGCTGCGTCCCTGCTGACCCAGGCTGTGACACTGCAGACCCAGGCTGTAACACTGCTGACCCGGGCTGCGTCCCTGGTGACCCAGGCTGTGACACTGCTGGCCCAGGCTGTGACACTGCTGACCCAGGCTGTGACACTGCTGGCCCAGGCTGTGACACTGCTGACCCAGGCTGTGACACTGCCGGTGCGGGCTGCCTCCCTGCTGGCCCAGGCTGTGTCCCTGCTGGCCCAGGCTGTGTCCCTGCTGGCCCAGGCTGTGTCCCTGCTGGCCCAGGCTGTGTCCCTGCCGGCCCAGGCTGCGTCCCTGCTGACCCAGGCTGTGACACTGCTGACCCAGGCTGCGTCCCTGCTGGCTCGGACTGTGTCCCTGGTGGCTGGGACTGTGTCCCTGGTGGCTCGGACTGTGTCCCTGGTGGCTCGGACTGTGTGCCTGGTGCCTCGGACTGTGTCCCTGGTAGCTCGGGCTGTGTCCCTGCTGGCTCGGACTGTGTCCCTGGTGGCGTGGGCTGTGTAACTGCTGCCTCAGGCTATGTTCCCGCTGGCTCGGGCTGGAAACATGCTGACCCAGGCTGTGACACTGCTGCCTCAGGCTGTGACACTGCTGACCCAGGCTGTGTCCCTGCTGCCTCAGGCTGTGACACTGCTGACCCGGGCTGTGTCCCTGCTGACCCAGGCTGTGACACTGCTGACCCAGGCTGTGACACTGCTGACCCAGGCTGTGACACTGCTGACCCAGGCTGCCTCCCTGCTGACCCAGGCTGTGAAATGCTGACCCAGGCTGTGACACTGCTGACCCGGGCTGTGACACTGCTGGCCCAGGCTGTGACACTGCTGACCCAGGCTGTGACACTGCTGACCCGGGCGGTGACACTGCTGGCCCAGGCTGTGACACTGCTGACCCAGGCTGTGACACTGCTGACCCAGGCTGTGACACTGCTGACCTAGGCTGTGACACTGCTGACCCAGGCTGTGACACTGCTGACCCAGGCTGTGACACTGCTGACCCAGGCTGTGTCCCTGCTGCCTCAGGCTGTGACACTGCTGACCCAGGCTGTGAAACTGCTGATCCAGGCTGTGACACTGCTGACCCGGGCTGTGTCCCTGCTGACCCAGGCTGTGACACTGCTGACCCAGGCTGCCTCCCTGCTGACCCAGGCTGTGACACTGCTGACCCAGGCTGTGTCCTTGCTGACCCGGTCTGCCTCCCTGCTGACCCAGGCTGTGACACTGCTGACCCAGGCTATGACACTGCTGACCCAGGCTGCATCCCTGCTGACCCAGGCTGTGACACTGCTGACCCAGGCTGCGTCCCTGCTGACCCAGGCTGTGACACTGCTGCCTCAGGCTGTGACACTGCTGCCCCAGGCTGTGACACTGCTGACCCAGGCTGTGACACTGCTGACCCAGGCTGCATCCCTGCTGACCCAGGCTGTGGCCCTGCTGACCCAGGCTGTGACACTGCTGATCCAGTCTGCGTCCCTGCTGACTAAGGCTGTGCCCCTGCTGACCCAAGCTGCGTCCCTGCTGACCCAGGCTGTGACACTGCTGACCCAGGCTGCGTCCCTGCTGACCCAGGCTGTGGCCCTGCTGACCCAGGCTGTGACACTGCTGATCCAGTCTGCGTCCCTGCTGACTAAGGCTGTGCCCCTGCTGACCCAAGCTGCGTCCCTGCTGACCCAGGCTGTGACACTGCTGACCCAGGCTGCGTCCCTGCTGACCCAGGCTGTAACACTGCTGACCCGGGCAGCGTCCCTGCTGACCCAGGCAGTGCCCCTGCTGACCCAGGCTGCGTCCCTGCTGACCCAGGCTGTGACCCTGCTGACCCAGGCTGTGACACTGCTGACCCAGGCTGTGTCCCTGCTGACCCAGGCTGTGTCCCTGCTGACCCAGGCTGTGCCCCTGCTGACCCAGGCTGCGTCCCTGCTGACCCAGGCTGTGACCCTGCTGACCCAGGCTGTAACACTGCTGACCCAGGCTGCGTCCCTGCTGAGCCAGGCTGTGACACTGCAGACGCAGGCTGTAACACTGCTGACCCGGGCTGCGTCCCTGCTGACCCAGGCTGTGCCCCTGCTGACCCAGGCTGCATCCCTGCTGACCCAGGCTGTGACACTGCTGACCCAGGCTGTGACACTGCTGACCCAGGCTGTGTCCCTGCTGACCCAGGCTGTGACACTGCTGACCCAGGCTGCGTCCCTGCTGACCCAGGCTGTGACACTGCAGACCCAGGCTTTAACACTGCTGACCCGGGCTGCGTCCCTGCTGACCCAGGCTGTGCCCCTGCTGACCCAGGCTGCGTCCCTGCTGACCCAGGCTGTGTCCCTGCTGACCCTGGCTGTGACACTGCTGACCCAGGCTGTGTCCCTGCTGACCCAGGCTGTGACACTGCTGACCCAGGCTGTGACACTGCAGACCCAGGCTGTAACACTGCTGACCCGGGCTGCGTCCCTGCTGACCCAGGCTGTGACACTGCTGACCCAGGCTGTGTCCCTGCTGACCCAGGCTGTGACACTGCTGACCCGGGCTGTGACACTGCTGACCCAGGCTGTGACACTGCTGACCCAGGCTGTGACACTGCTGACCCAGGCTGTGTCCCTGCTGACCCGGGCTGTGTCCCTGCTGACCCAGGCTGTGACACTGCTGACCTGGGCTGTGACACTGCTGACCCAGGCTGTGACACTGCTGACCCAGGCTGTGACACTGCTGACCCAGGCTGTGTCCCTGCTGACCCAGGCTGTGACCCTGCTGACCCAGGCTGTGACACTGCTGACCCAGGCTGCGTCCCTGCTGACCCAGGCTGTGCCCCTGCTGACCCAGGCTGTGACACTGCTGACCCAGGCTGCGTCCCTGCTGACCCAGGCTGTGTCCCTGCTGACCCTGCCTGTGACACTGCAGACCCAGGCTGTAACACTGCTGACCCGGGCTGCGTCCCTGCTGACCCAGGCTGTGACACTGCAGACCCAGGCTGTAACACTGCTGACCCGGGCTGCGTCCCTGCTGACCCAGGCTGTGCCCCTGCTGATCCAGGCTGCATCCCTGCTGACCCAGGCTGTGACACTGCTGACCCAGGCTGTGTCCCTGCTGACCCAGGCTGTGACACTGCAGACCCGGGCTGTAACACTGCTGACCCGGGCTGCGTCCCTGCTGACCCAGGCTGTGCCCCTGCTGATCCAGGCTGCATCCCTGCTGACCCAGGCTGTGACACTGCTGACCCAGGCTGCGTCCCTGCTGACCCAGGCTGTGACACTGCAGACCCAGGCTGTAACACTGCTGACCCGGGCTGCGTCCCTGCTGACCCAGGCTGTGCCCCTGCTGACCAAGGCTGCGTCCCTGCTGACCCAGGCTGTGACCCTGCTGACCCAGGCTGTCACACTGCTGACCCAGGCTGTGACACTGCTGACCCAGGCTGTGACACTGCTGACCCAGGCTGTGTCCCTGCTGACCCGGGCTGTGTCCCTGCTGAGCCGGGCTGTGACACTGCTGACCCAGACTGTGACACTGCTGACCCAGGCTGTGACACTGCCGGCCCGGGCTGCCTCCCTGCTGGCCCAGGCTGTGTCCCTGCTGGCCCAGGCTGTGACCCTGCTGACCCGGGCTGTGTCCCTGCTGACCCTGGCTGTGACACTGCTGACCAAGGCTGTGACACTGCTGACCCAGGCTGTGACACTGCTGACCCAGGCTGTGTCCCTGCTGACCCGGGCTGTGTCCCTGCTGACCCAGGCTGTGACACTGCAGACCCAGGCTGCGTCCCTGCTGACCCAGGCTGTGACACTGCAGACCCGGGCTGCGTCCCTGCTGACCCGGGCTGTGACACTGCAGACCCGGGCTGCGTCCCTGCTGACCCAGGCTGTGACACTGCTGACCATGGCTGTGTCCCTTCTGACCCAGGCTGTGACACTGCTGACCCAGGCTGTGTCCCTGCTGACCCGGGCTGTGTCCCTGCTGACCCTGGCTGTGACACTGCTGAACCGGGCTGTGACACTGCTGACCCAGGCTGTGACACTGCTGACCCAGGCTGTGACACTGCTGACCCAGGCTGTGTCCCTGCTGACCCGGGCTGTGTCCCTGCTGACCCAGGCTGTGACACTGCTGACCCAGGCTGTGTCCCTGCTGACCCGGGCTGTGACACTGCTGACCCAGACTGTGACACTGCTGACCCAGGCTGCGTCCGTGCTGACCCAGGCTGTGACACTGCTGACCCAGTCTGTGACACTGCTGACCCGGGCTGTGACACTGCTGCCCCGGGCTGCCTCCCTGCTGACCCAGGCTGCCTCCCTGCTGACCCGGGCTGTGTCCCTGCAGACCCGGGCGGTGACACTGCTGCCTCAGGCTGTGTCCCTGCCGACCCAGGCTGTGTCCCTGCAGACCGAGGCTGTGACACTGCTGCCTCAGGCTGTGTCCCTGCTGACCCAGGCTGTGACACTGCTGCCTCAGGCTGTGTCCCTGCCGACCCAGGCTGTGTCCCTGCAGACCGAGGCTGTGACACTGCTGCCTCAGGCTGTGTCCCTGCTGACCCGGGCTGTGACACTGCTGACCCAGGCTGTGTCCCTGCTGACCCAGGCTGTGACACTGCTGACCCAGGCTGTGACACTGCCAGCCCGGGCTGCCTCCCTGCTGGCCCAGGCTGTGTCCCTGCTGGCCCAGGCTGTGTCCATGCTGACCCAGGCTGTGTCCCTGCCGGCACAGGCTGCGTCCCTGCTGACCCAGTCTGTGACACTGCTGACCCAGGCTGTGACACTGCTGACCCAGGCTGTGACACTGCTGACCCAGGCTGTGACACTGCCGGCCCGGGTTGCCTCCCTACTGACCCAGGCTGTGTCCCTGCTGCCTCAGGCTGTGACACTGCTGCCTCAGGCTGCGTCCCTGCTGACCCGGGCTGGGTCCCTGCTGACCCGGGCTGCGTCCCTGCTGACCCGGGCTGCGTCCCTGCTGACCCAGGCTGTGACATTGCTGACCCGGGCTGCGTCCCTGCTGACCCGGGCTGCGTCCCTGCTGACCCGGGCTGCGTCCCTGCTGACCCAGGCTGTCACACTGCTGACCCAGGCTGTGTCCCTGCTGCCTCAGGCTGCGTCCCTGCTGGCTCGGACTGCGTCCCTGCTGACCCGGGCTGCGTCCCTGCTGACCCAGGCTGTGTCACTGCTGACCCAGGCTGTGACACTGCTGACCCGGGCTGTGTCCCTGCTGACTCAGGCTGTGTCACTGCTGACCCAGGCTGTGACACTGCTGACCCAGGCTGTGACACTGCTGACCCAGGCTGCATCCCTGCTGACCCAGGCTGTGTCACTGCTGACCCAGGCTGTGACACTGCTGACCCGGGCTGTGTCCCTGCTGACCCAGGCTGTGTCACTGCTGACCCAGGCTGTGACACTGCTGACCCAGGCTGCATCCCTGCTGACCCGGGCTGCGTCCCTGCTGACCCAGGCTGTGACACTGCTGACCCAGGCTGTGACACTGCTGACCCAGGCTGTGACACTGCTGACCCAGGCTGTGTCACTGCTGACCCAGGCTGTGACACTGCTGACCCGGGCTGTGTCCCTGCTGACCCAGGCTGTGTCACTGCTGACCCAGGCTGTGACACTGCTGACCCAGGCTGTGACACTGCTGACCCAGGCTGCATCCCTGCTGACCCAGGCTGTGTCCCTGCTGACCCAGGCTGTGCCCCTGCTGACCCAGGCTGCGTCCCTGCTGACCCAGGCTGTGACACTGCTGACCCAGGCTGCGTCCCTGCTGACCCAGGCTGTGACACTGCAGACCCAGGCTGTAACACTGCTGACCCGGGCTGCGTCCCTGCTGACCCAGGCTGGGTCCCTGCTGACCCAGGCTGTGACACTGCTGACCCAGGCTGTGACACTGCCGACCCAGGCTGTGACACTGCTGACCCAGGCTGTGTCCCTGCTGCCCCAGGCTGTGACACTGCTGCCCCAGGCTGTGACACTGCTGACCCAGGCTGTGACACTGCTGACCCAGGCTGTGACACTGCCGACCCAGGCTGTGACACTGCTGACCCAGGCTGTGTCCCTGCTGCCCCAGGCTGTGACACTGCTGACCCGGGCTGCGTCCCTGCTGCCCCAGGCTGTGACACTGCTGACCCGGGCTGCGTCCCTGCTGACCCAGGCTGTGTCCCTGCTGCCCCAGGCTGTGACACTGCTGACCCGGGCTGTGTCCCTGCTGACCCAGGCTGTGTCCCTGCTGACCCAGGCTGTGACACTGCTGACGCGGGCTGCGTCCCTGCTGACCCAGGCTGTGACACTGCTGACCCAGGCTGCGACACTGCTGCCCCGGGCTGCGTCCCTGCTGACCCGGGCTGCGTCCCTGCTGACCCGTGCTGCGTCCCTGCTGACCCGGACTGCGTCCCTGCTGACCCGGGCTGTGACACTGCTGACCTGGGCTGCGTCCCTGCTGACCCGGGCTGTGTCCCTGCTGACCCGGACTGCGTCCCTGCTGACCCAGGCTGTGACACTGCTGACCTGGGCTGCGTCCCTGCTGACCCGGGCTGTGTCCCTGCTGACCCAGGCTGTGACACTGCTGACCCAGGCTGTGTCCCTGCTAACCCAGGCTGTGACACTGCTGACCCAGGCTGTGACACTGCCGGCCCGGGCTGTGTCACTGCTGACCCAGGCTGTGACACTGCTGACCCAGGCTGTGACAC
Organism: Scyliorhinus torazame; assembly: GCF_047496885.1. NCBI lineage: Eukaryota > Metazoa > Chordata > Chondrichthyes > Carcharhiniformes > Scyliorhinidae > Scyliorhinus > Scyliorhinus torazame. The sequence continues at coordinate 43,184,634 of NC_092714.1, read as the reverse complement.
TGCTGACCCAGGCTGCGTCCCTGCTGACCCAGGCTGCGTCCCTGCTGACCCGGGCTGCCTCCCTGCTGACCCGGGCTGTGTCCCTGCAGACCCGGGCTGTGAGACTGCTGCCTCAGGCGGTGTCCCTGCCGACCCAGGCTGTGTCCCTGCAGACCGAGGCTGTGACACTGCTGCCTCAGGCTGTGCCCCTGCTGACCCAGGCTGTGACACTGCTGACCCAGGCTGCGTCCCTGCTGACCCGGGCTGTGTCCCTGCTGACCCAGGCTGTGACACTGCTGACCCAGGCTGTGACACTGCCGGCCCGGGCTGCCTCCCTGCTGACCCAGGCTGTGTCCCTGCTGGCCCAGGCTGTGTCCCTGCTGACCCAGGCTGTGACACTGCTGACCCAGGCTGTGACACTGCTGCCCCGGGCTGTGACCCTGCTGACCCAGGCTACGTCCCTGCTGACCCAGGCTGTGACACTGCCGACCCAGGCTGTGACACTGCTGACCCAGGCTGTGACACTGCTGACCCAGGCTGTGACACTGCCGGCCCGGGTTGCCTCCCTACTGACCCAGGCTGTGACACTGCTGCCTCAGGCTGCGTCCCTGCTGACCCGGGCTGGGTCCCTGCTGACCCGGGCTGCGTCCCTGCTGACCCGGGCTGCGTCCCTGCTGACCCAGGCTGTGACACTGCTGACCCGGGCTGCGTCCCTGCTGACCCGGGCTGCGTCCCTGCTGACCCGGGCTGCGTCCCTGCTGACCCAGGCTGTGACACTGCTGACCCGGGCTGCGTCCCTGCTGACCCGGGCTGCGTCCCTGCTGACCCAGGCTGTGACACTGCTGACCCAGGCTGTGTCCCTGCTGCCTCAGGCTGTGACATTGCTGCCTCAGGCTGCGTCCCTGCTGGCTCGGACTGCGTCCCTGCTGACCCGGGCTGCGTCCCTGCTGACCCAGGCTGTGACACTGCTGACCCGGGCTGCGTCCCTGCTGACCCGGGCTGCGTCCCTGCTGACCCGGGCTGCGTCCCTGCTGACCCGGACTGCGTCCCTGCTGACCCAGGTTGTGACACTGCTGACCCAGGCTGCGTCCCTGCTGACCCAGGCTGTGACACTGCTGACCCAGGCTGTGACACTGCTGCCCCGGGCTGCGTCCCTGCTGACCCGGGCTGCGTCCCTGCTGACCCGGGCTGCGTCCCTGCTGCCTCAGGCTGTGACACTGCTGCCTCAGGCTGTGACACTGCTTACCCAGGCTGTGTCCCTGCTGACCCGGGCTGCGTCCCTGCTGACCCGAGCTGCGTCCCTGCTGCCTCAGGCTGTGACACTGCTGACCCAGGCTGTGACACTGCTGACCCAGGCTGTGTCCCTGCTGCCTCAGGCTGTGACACTGCTGCCTCAGGCTGCGTCCCTGCTGGCTCGGACTGCGTCCCTGCTGAGCCGGGCTGCGTCCCTGCTGACCCGGGCTGCGTCGCTGCTGACCCGGGCTGCGTCTCTGCTGACCCAGGCTGTGACACTGCTGCCCCAGGCTGTGACACTGCTGCCCCGGGCTGTGACACTGCTGACCCAGGCTGTGTCCCTGCTGACCCAGGCTGTGACACTGCTGACCCAGGCTGTGACACTGCTGCCCCGGGCTGCATCCGTGCTGACCCAGGCTGTGACACTGCTGACCCAGGCTGTGTCCCTGCCGACCCGGGCTGCGTCCCTGCTGACCCAGGCTGTGACACTGCTGCCCCGGGCTGTGACACTGCTGCCCCGGGCTGCGTCCCTGCTGACCCAGGCTGTGTCCCTGCCGACCCGGGCTGCATCCCTGCTGACCCAGGCTGTGACACTGCTGACCCAGGCTGTGACACTGCTGCCCCGGGCTGCGTCCCTGCTGACCCGGGCTGCGTCCCTGCTGACCCGGACTGCGTCCCTGCTGACCCAGGCTGTGTCCCTGCTGACCCAGGCTGTGACACTGCTGACCCAGGCTGTGCCCCTGCTGACCCAGGCTGCGTCCCTGCTGACCCAGGCTGTGACACTGCTGACCCAGGCTGTGACACTGCTGACCCAGGCTGTGGCACTGCTGACCCAGGCTGTGACACTGCTGACCCAGGCTGTGACACTGCTGACCCAGGCTGTGACACTGCTGCCCCGGGCTGCGTCCCTGCTGACCCAGGCTGTGACACTGCTGACCCAGGCTGTGTCCCTGCTGACCCAGGCTGTGTCCCTGCTGACCCAGGCTGTGACACTGCCGGCCCGGGCTGCATCCCTTCTGACCCAGGCTGCGTCCCTGCTCACCCAGGCTGTGACACTGCTGACCCGGGCTGTGACACTGCTGACCCAGGCTGCGTCCCTGCTGACCCAGGCTGTGACCCTGCCGACCCAGGCTGTGACACTGCTGACCCAGGCTGTGACACTGCTGGCCCAGGCTGTGACACTGCTGCCTCAGGCTATGACACTGCTGACCCAGGCTTTGACACTGCTGACCCAGGCTGTGACACTGCTGACCCAGGCTGTGACACTGCTGTCCCAGGCTGTGACACTGCCGGCCCGGGCTGCATCCCTGCCGACCCAGGCTGCGTCCCTGCTGGCTCGGACTGTGTCCCTACTGGCTCGGACTGCGGATCTGCTTGCCCGGGATGTGTACCTGCTGCCTCGGGCTGTATCCCTGCTGGCTCAGATTGCTTCTCTGCAGCCTCAGGCTGTATTCGTGGTGGCTCAGACTGTGTATCTGTTGGCTCGGGCTGTGTACCTGTTGGTTCGGACTGTGTACTGTTGCCTCGGGCTGTGTACCTGCTGGTTCGGACTGTGTTCTGTTGCCTCGGGCTGTGTACCTGGTGCCTCAGGCTGTGTTACTTGCTGGCTCGGGCTATTTCCCTGCTGGCAAGACTGTGTATCTGCTGGCCCGAGCTGTGCCCCTGATGCCTTGGATTGTGTGTATGCAGGCCCGGACTGTGTCCCTGCTGGCTAAGACTGTGTATCTGCTGGCAGGTCCTGTGTCCCTGCTGGGTCTGGATATCTACCTGCTGGCCCGGACTGTGTACCTGTTGGCTCGGGCTGTGACCCTGCTGGCTTGGATTGTGTCCCTACTACCACGAGCTGTGTTCCTCCTGGCTTGGATTGTGTACCTGCTGGCCCAGGTTGTGTCCCTGCTGGCTCTGGCTGTCTACCCGCTGGCCCGGATTGTGTACCTGTTGGCTCGGGCTGTGTCCCAGCTGGCTTGGTTTGTGTCCCTACTACCTCGGGCTGTGTTCCTGCTGGCTCGGGCTGTGTGCCTGCTGGCCCTGGATGTGTCCCTGCTACCTCGGACTTTGTTCCTGCTGCCTCGGGCAGTGTACCTGCTGGCACAGACTGTGTATTTGCTGGCCCCGGGATGTGTCCCTCCTGATTCTGGCTGTGTCCCTGGTGGCTTGGACTCTGTTCCTCGTGGCTCCCGCTGTGTTCCTGCTGGCTCGGATTGTGTTCCTGCTGGCTCGGACTTTGTTCCTGCTGGCTCGGGCTGTGTCCCTGCTGGCTCGGACTGTGTTCCTGCTGGCTTGGACTGTGTTCCTGCTGGCTCGGATTGTGTTCCTGCTGGCTCGGACTTTGTTCCTGCTGGCTCGGGCTGTGTCCCTGCTGGCTCGGACTGTGTTCCTGCTGGCTTGGACTGTGTACCTCCTGGCTCGGACTGTGTATCTGCTGGTCCGGGCTGTGTCCCTGCTGACTAGGGCTGCGTTCCTGCTGACTCGGGCTGCGTTCCTGCTCGCTCAGGCTGTGTTCCTGCTGGCTCAGGCTGTGTTCCTCTTGGCTCGGGCTGTGTTCCTGTCAGCTCAGGCTCTGTTTCTGCCAACTCGGGCTGTGTACCTGCTGGCTCAAGCTGTGTTCCTGCTGGTTTGGGCTCTGTTTCTGCCAGCTCGGGATGTGTTCCTGCTGCCTCGGGTTGTGTACCTGCAGGTTCGAGCTGCGTCCCTGCTGGCTCGGGCTCTGCTCCTGCTGGCCTGGGCTGCGTCCCTGCTGACCCAGGCTGTGACACTGCTGACCCAGGCTGTGACACTGCTGGCCCGGGCTGTGTCCCTGCTGACCCAGGCTGCATCCCTGCTGGCTCGGACTGCGTCCCTGCTGGCTCGGACTGTGTCCCTACTGGCTCGGACTGCGTATCTGCTGGCCCGGGCTGCGTCCCTGCTGACCCAGGCTGTGACACTGCTGCCCCGGGCTGCGTCCCTGCTGACCCAGGCTGTGACACTGCTGCCCTGGGCTGCGTCCCTGCTGACCCAGGCTGCGTCCCTGCTGGCCCGGGCTGCGTCCCTGCTGACCCATGCTGCGTCCCTGCTGGCTCGGACTGCGTCCCTGATGGCTCGGGCTGCGTCCCTGCTGGCTCGGACTGTGTCCCTACTGGCTCGGACTGCGTATCTGCTTGCCCGGGATGTGTACCTGCTGCCTCGGGCTGTATCCCTGCTGGCTCAGATTGCTTCTCTGCAGCCTCGGGCTGTATTCGTGGTGGCTCAGACTGTGTATCTGTTGGCTCGGGCTGTGTACCTGCAGGTTCGGACTGTGTACTGTTGCCTCGGGCTGTGTACCTGGTGCCTCAGGCTGTGTTACTTGCTGGCTCGGGCTATGTCCCTGCTGGCAAGACTGTGTATCTCTGGCCCGAGCTGTGCCCCTGATGCCTTGGATTGTGTGTATGCAGGCCCGGACTGTGTCCCTGCTGGCTAAGACTGTGTATATGCTGGCAGGGGCTGTGTCCCTGCTGGCTCTGGCTATCTACTTGCTGGCCCGGACTGTGTACCTGTTGGCTCGGGCTGTGACCCTGCTGGCTTGGATTGTGTCCCTACTACCACGAGCTGTGTTCCTCCTGGCTTGGATTGTGTACCTGCTGGCCCAGGTTGTGCCCCTGCTGGCTCTGGCTGTCTACCCGCTGGCCCGGATTCTGTACCTGTTGGCTCGGGCTGTGTCCCGGCTGGCTTGGTTTGTGTCCCTACTACCTCGGGCTGTGTTCTGCTGGCTCGGGCTGTGTGCCTGCTGGCCTGGGTTGTGTCCCTACTGGCTCGGGCTGTGTACCTGCTGGCCCTGGATGTGTCCCTGCTGCCTCGGACGGTGTTCCTGCTGCCTTGGGCAGTGTACCTGCTGGCTCAAACTGTGTATTTGCTGGCCCCGGGATGTGTCCCTGCTGATTCTGGCTGTGTCCCTGGTGGCTTGGACTCTGTTCCTCGTGGCTCACGCTGTGTTCCTGCTGGCTCGGATTGTGTTCCTGCTGGCTCGGGCTGTGTCCCTGCTGGCTCGGACTTTGTTCCTGCTGGCTTGGACTGTGTACCTCCTGGCTCGGACTGTGTATCTGCTGGTCCGGGCTGTGTCCCTGCTGACTAGGGCTGCATTCCTGATGACTCGGGCTGCGTTCCTGCTGGCTCAGGCTGTGTTCCTGCTCGCTCAGGCTGTGTTCCTGCTGGCTCAGGCTGTGTTCTTCTTGGCTCGGGCTGTGTTCCTGTCAGCTCAGGCTGTGTTTCTGCCGGCTCGGGCTGTGTACCTGCTGGCTCAAGCTGTGTTCCTGCTGGTTTGGGCTCTGTTTCTGCCAGCTCGGGATGTGTTCCTGCTGCCTCGGGCTGTGTACCTGCAGGTTCGAGCTGCGTCCCTGCTGGCTCGGGCTCTGCTTCTGCCGGCCCGGGCTGCGTCCCTGCTGACCCAGGCTGCGTCCCTGCTGGCTCGGACTGCGTCCCTGATGGCTCAGGCTGTGTCCCTGCTGGCTCGGACTGTGTCCCTACTGGCTCGGACTGCGTATCTGCTTGCCCGGGATGTGTACCTGCTGCCTCGGGCTGTATCCCTGCTGGCTCAGATTGCTTCTCTGCAGCCTCGGGCTGTATTCGTGGTGGCTCAGACTGTGTATCTGCTGGCCCGAGCTGTGCCCCTGATGCCTTGGATTGTGTGTATGCAGGCCCGGACTGTGTCCCTGCTTGCTAAGACTGTGTATCTGCTGGCAGGGGCTGTGTCCCTGCTGGCTCTGGCAGTCTACCTGCTGGCCCGGACTGTGTACCTGTTGGCTCGGGCTGTGACCCTGCTGGCTTGGTTTGTGTCCCTACTACCACGGGCTGTGTCCCTGCTTGCTAAGATTGTGTACCTGCTGGCCCAGGTTGTGTCCCTGCTGGCTCTGGCTTTCTACCCGCTGGCCCGGATTGTGTACCTGTTGGCTCGGGCTGTGACCCTGCTGGCTTGGTTTGTGTCCCTACTACCTCGGGCTGTGTTCCTGCTGGCTCGGGCTGTGTGCCTGCTGGCACGGGTTGTGTCCCTACTGGCTCGGGCTGTGTTCCTGCTGGCTCGGGCTGTGTACCTGCTGGCCCTGGATGTGTCCCTGCTGCCTCGGGCTGTGTACCTCCTGGCTCGGACTGTGTATCTGCTGGTCCGGGTTGTGTCCCTGCTGACTCGGGCTGCGTTCCTGCTGACTCGAGCTGCGATCCTGCTGCCTCGGGCTGTGTTCCTGCTGCCTCGGGCTGTGTTCCTGCTGCCTCGGGCTGTGTTCCTGCTGCCTCGGGCTGTGTACCTGCTGGCTCAAGCTGTGTTCCTGCTGGCTCAGGCTGTGTTCCTGCTGGCTCAGGCTGTGTTCCTGCTGCCTCGGGCTGTGTTCCTGCTGCCTCGGGCTGTGTTCCTGCTGCCTCGGGCTGTGTACCTGCTGGCTCGAGATGTGTTCCTGCTGGCTCAGGCTGTGTTCCTGCTGGCTCAGGCTGTGTTCCTCTTGGCTCGGGCTGTGTTCCTGTCGGCTCGGGCTGTGTTTCTGCCTGCTCGGTTTGTGTACCTGCTGGCTGGAGCTGTGTTCCTGCTGGTTTGGGCTCTGTTTCTGCCAGCTCGGGATGTGTTCCTGCTGCCTCGGGCTGTGTACCTGCTGGTTCGAGCTGCATCCCTGCTGGCCCGGGCTGTGTGCCTGCTGGCTTGGTCTGTGTACCTGCTGCCTCGGGCTGTGTACCTGCTGGCTCGGGCTGTGTACCTGCTGGCTCGGGCTGTGTACCTGCTGGCTCGGGCTGTCTACCTGTTGGCCCGGGCTGTGGCCCTGCTGTCTTGGGCTGTGGCCCTGCTGTCTTGGGCTGTGTTCCTGTTGGCTCGGGCTGTGTACCTGCTGCCTGCTGCCTTAGGCTGTGTACCTGTTGGCTCGGACTGTGTACCCACTGCCTCGGGCTGTGTCCCTGCAGCCTCGGGCTGTGTACCTGCTGGCTCGGACTGTGTACCTGCTGCCTCGGGCTGTGTCCCTGCTGGCTTGGACTGTGTTCCTGCTGCCATGGACTGTGTATGTGCTGCCTCGGGCTGTGTACCTGCTGGCTCGGACTGTGTACCTGCTGCCACGGGCTGTGTACCTGCTGGCTCGGCATGTGTACCTGCTGGCTCGGACTGTGTACCCGCTGCCTCGGGCTGTGTACCCGCTAGCTCAGACTGTGTACCTGCTGCCTCGGGCTGTATACCTGCTGCCTCAGGCTGTGTACCTGCTGGCTCAGACTGTGTACCTGCTGGCTCGGACTGTGTACCCGCTGCCTTGGGCTGTGTACCTGCTGCCTCGGGCTGTGTCCCTGCTGCCTCGGGCTGTGTACCTGCTGGCTCGAGCTGTGTTCCTGCTGGTTCGGGCTCTGTTTCTGCCGGCTCGGGCTGTGTACCTGCTGGCTCGGACTGTGTACCTGCTGGCTCGGACTGTGTACCTGCTGGCTCGGACTGTGTACCCGCTGCCTTGGGCTGTGTACCTGCTGCCTCGGGCTGTGTCCCTGCTGCCTCAGGCTGTGTACCTGCTGGCTCGAGCTGTGTTCCTGCTGGTTCGGGCTCTGTTTCTGCCGTCTCGGGCTGTGTACCTGCTGGCTCGAGGTGCGTCCCTGCTGGCTCGGGCTCTGTTCTTGCTGGCTCGGGCTGTCTACCTGCTGACTCGGACTGCGTCCCTGCAGGTCCGGGCCGTGTACCTGCTGGCTCAGACTGTGTACCTGCTGCCTCGGGCTGTGTATGAGCTGCCTCGGGCTGTGCCCCTACTGGCCCGGACTGTGTACCTGCTGCCTCGGACTGTGTACCTGCTGGCCCGGACTGTGTACCTGCTGGCTCGGACTGTGTCCCTGGTGGCTCGGACTGTGTCCCTGGTACAAAGAACAAAGAACAAAGAAATGTACAGCACAGGAACAGGCCCTTCGGCCCTCCAAGCCTGTGCCGACCATACTGCCCGACTAAACTACAATCTTCTACACTTCCTGGGTCCGTATCCTTCTATTCCCATCCTATTCATATATTTGTCAAGATGCCCCTTAAATGTCCCTATCGTCCCTGCTTCCACTACCTCCTCCGGTAGTGAGTTCCAGGCACCCACTACCCTCTGCGTAAAAAACTTGCCTCGTACATCTACTCTAAACTTTGCCCCTCTCACCTTAAACCTATGCCCCCTAGTAATTGACCCCTCTACCCTGGGGAAAAGCCTCTGACTATCCACTCTGTCTATGCCCCTCATAATTTTGTATACCTCTATCAGGTCGCCCCTCAACCTCCTTCGTTCCAGTGAGAACAAACCGAGTTTATTCAATCGCTCCTCATAGCTTATGCCCTCCATACCAGGCAACATTCTGGTAAATCTCTTCTGCAACCTCTCTAAAGCCTCCACATCCTTCTGGCAGTGTGGCGATCCTTCTGGTAGTGTGGCGAGCTAGGTAGGGTAGCTCGGGCTGTGTCCCTGCTGGCTCGGACTGTGTCCCTGGTGGCTCGGACTGTGTCCCTGCTGGCTCGGACTGTGTCCCTGGTGCCTCGGACTGTGTCCCTGGTAGCTCGGGCTGTGTCCCTGCTGGCTCGGACTGTGTCCCTGGTGCCTCGGACTCTGTCCCTGGTGGCGTGGGCTGTGTAACTGCTGCCTCAGACTATGTTCCCGCTGGCTCGGGCTGGAAACATGCTGACCCAGGCTGTGACACTGCTGACCCAGGCTGTGTCCCTGCTGACCCAGGCTGTGTCCCTGCTGACCCAGGCTGTGGCACTGCTGACCCAGGCTGTGTCACTGCTGACCCAGGCTGTGACACTGCTGACCCAGGCTGTGTCCCTGCTGACCCAGGCTGTGACACTGCTGACCCGGGCTGTGACACTGCTGACCCGGGCTGCGTCCCTGCTGACCCAGGCTGCGTCCCTGCTGACCCAGGCTGTGACACTCCTGACCCAGGCTGTGACACTGCTGACCCAGGCTGTGACACTGCTTGCCCGGGCTGCGTCCCTGCTGACCCAGGCTGCGTCCCTGCTGGCCCAGGCTGCGTCCCTGCTGACCCAGGCTGCGTCCCTGCTGGCTCGGACTGCGTCCCTGATGGCTCAGGCTGTGTCCCTGCTGGCTCGGACTGTGTCCCTACTGGCTCGGACTGCGTATCTGCTTGCCCGGGATGTGTACCTGCTGCCTCGGGCTGTATCCCTGCTGGCTCAGATTGCTTCTCTGCAGCCTCGGGCTGTATTCGTGGTGGCTCAGACTGTGTATCTGCTGGCCCGAGCTGTGCCCCTGATGCCTTGGATTGTGTGTATGCAGGCCCGGACTGTGTCCCTGCTTGCTAAGACTGTGTATCTGCTGGCAGGGGCTGTGTCCCTGCTGGCTCTGGCAGTCTACCTGCTGGCCCGGACTGTGTACCTGTTGGCTCGGGCTGTGACCCTGCTGGCTTGGTTTGTGTCCCTACTACCACGGGCTGTGTCCCTGCTTGCTAAGATTGTGTACCTGCTGGCCCAGGTTGTGTCCCTGCTGGCTCTGGCTTTCTACCCGCTGGCCCGGATTGTGTACCTGTTGGCTCGGGCTGTGACCCTGCTGGCTTGGTTTGTGTCCCTACTACCTCGGGCTGTGTTCCTGCTGGCCCTGGATATGTCCCTGCTGCCTCGGGCAGTGTTCCTGCTGCCTCGGGCAGTGTTCCTGCTGCCTCAGGCTGTGTACCTCCTGGCTCGGACTGTGTATCTGCTGGTCCGGGTTGTGTCCCTGCTGACTCGGGCTGCGTTCCTGCTGACTCGGGCTGCGATCCTGCTGCCTCGGGCTGTGTTCCTGCTGCCTCGGGCTGTGTTCCTGCTGCCTCGGGCTGTGTTCCTGCTGCCTCGGGCTGTGTACCTGCTGGCTCAATCTGTGTTCCTGCTGGCTCAGGCTGTGTTCCTGCTGGCTCAGGCTGTGTTCCTGCTGCCTCGGGCTGTGTTCCTGCTGCCTCGGGCTGTGTTCCTGCTGGCTCAAGCTGTGTTCCTGCTGGCTCAGGCTGTGTTCCTGCTGGCTCAGGCTGTGTTCCTCTTGGCTCGGGCTGTGTCCCTGTCGGCTCGGGCTGTGTTTCTGCTGGTTTGGGCTCTGTTTCTGCCAGCTCGGGATGTGTTCCTGCTGCCTCGGGCTGTGTACCTGCTGGTTCGAGCTGCATCCCTGCTGGCCCGGGCTGTGTACCTGCTGGCTTGGTCTGTGTACCTGCTGCCTCGGGCTGTGTACCTGCTGGCTCGGGCTGTGTACCTGCTGGCTCGGGCTGTGTACCTGCTGGCTCGGGCTGTCTACCTGTTGGCCCGGGCTGTGGCCCTGCTGTCTTGGGCTGTGGCCCTGCTGTCTTGGGCTGTGTTCCTGTTGGCTCGGGCTGTGTACCTGCTGCCTGCTGCCTTAGGCTGTGTACCTGTTGGCTCGGACTGTGTACCCACTGCCTCGGGCTGTGTCCCTGAAGCCTCGGGCTGTGTCCCTGCAGCCTCGGGCTGTGTACCTGCTGGCTCGGACTGTGTACCTGCTGCCTTGGGCTGTGTCCCTGCTGGCTTGGACTGTGTACCTGCTGCCACGGACTGTGTATGTGCTGCCTCGGGCTGTGTACCTGCTGGCTCGGACTGTGTACCTGCTGCCACGGACTGTGTATGTGCTGCCTCGGGCTGTGTACCTGCTGGCTCGGACTGTGTATCTGCTGCCACGGGCTGTGTACCTGCTGGCTCGGACTGTGTACCTGCTGGCTCGGACTGTGTACCCGCTGCCTCGGGCTGTGTACCCGCTAGCTCAGACTGTGTACCTGCTGCCTCGGGCTGTATACCTGCTGCCCCAGGCTGTGTACCTGCTGGCTCAGACTGTGTACCTGCTGGCTCGGACTGTGTACCCGCTGCCTTGGGCTGTGTACCTGCTGCCTCGGGCTGTGTCCCTGCTGCCTCGGGCTGTGTACCTGCTGGCTCGAGCTGTGTTCCTGCTGGTTCGGGCTCTGTTTCTGCCGACTCGGGCTGTGTACCTGCTGGCTCGGACTGTGTACCTGCTGCCTCGGGCTGTATACCTGCTGCCTCAGGCTGTGTACCTGCCGGCTCGGGCTGTGTACCTGCTGGCTCGAGGTGCGTCCCTGCTGGCTCGGGCTCTGTTCTTGCTGGCTCGGGCTGTCTACCTGCTGACTCGGACTGCGTCCCTGCAGGCCCGGGCCGTGTACCTGCTGGCTCAGACTGTGTACCTGCTGCCTCGGGCTGTGTATGAGCTGCCTCGGGCTGTGCCTCTACTGGCCTGGACTGTGTACCTGCTGCCTCGGACTGTGTACCTGCTGGCTCGGACTGTGTACCCGCTGCCCTGGGCTGTGTCCCTGCTGATTTGGGCTGTGTACTTGCTGGCCCAGGTTGTGTCCCTGCTGGCCTGGATTGTGTTTCTCCTGGATTCTTCCACATTGCTTCCGCTGATTCCGTGAGTATGTGTGTGAATGATGTTATTGGAGGATGGGTAAGGGAGATGGGCAGAAGATGGGAGATGGTAGGTGATTGCGGATGAGGGCAATTGAGAGGGTGGGCAGGTGAGAGGGAGGGCAGGTGAGATGGAGGGTAGCAGCGTTGGAAGGTGGGAGGGAGGGCGGGTGAGAGTGAGGGCAGGTGCGCTGGAGGGTGGGAGGGAGGGCGGGTGAGAAGCTGAGAGAGAGGACGGGTGAGAAGGTGAGTGGAAGGCAGATGGGGGCGGGTAAAGGTAGGCAAAGGCGTGTGAGAGGGTGGGAGAGAGGGAGGGTGAGAGGATGGGAGGGAGGAGGGATGAGATGATGAGAGAGATTATGGGGGAGGGTGAGGGTAGCTCCTTCATTGTCACTGGGTCAAAATCCTGGAACTCCCTCCCTGACAGCACTGTGGACTACACCGGTTCAAGAAGGCGTCTCCACCATCTTCTCAAAGATAATTAGGAATGGACAATAAGTGCAGGTCTAGCCAACGATGACTACATCATGTGAATGAATAATAAAAAAGAAAAGAATGTAAGTTCAGCAAATTGATAATTGATGTTAACTAGTGAAGAATAATGGTCTAGTGAACTAGCTGAACAATTATGGAAGGACCTATATGCAACTGAAAAGAGTGTGGCTACTGAAATTCAAAACAGATAAGTGCAAAGGTGTGCTCATTAGGGAAAACGTGTGTTAATAGTCCAACTACAGGAGAAGAAAGAAACCTGGGATGGCTGGTAGGCCTCTACACTGTTGTAGAAGAGTGATTGTAGAATCATTGTAGAAGAAGGATTAAAAACAGACACTAAAAACTGAACTTCACCCTGAAATCAATGGAATTTACTTATGGTTATCATACTGAATCTGTATAGATAATTGATCAGCTACATTCACTTTTGATTATCAAGGCACAATCCGCGGAAACAGTGCAGGGAAAAGGCATTGATCCCCAGAGCAGGTTTTCCTGGAGTGGACCTGTAAATGCTTGGAGGCAGTCAGCCAACTGAACTCACTAATATCTTCACATGCATTCTTTTCCTGTCTGGGAATAGTTGGGAAATGTTGGAAGGATTATTAACCTGGAGCGGGAGTTACAGCCGGAGCGTCTGGCTTAGAGGCAGGGGCTCTGTGTACTGAGTCACAATACCTCCTTGGTGATTGTTATGGTGGCCACGAAGGACATGGGGGGTTGCCAATAGATCTCCCTTTGGGATTTATGGAATATGAATTCCCCTGTTAAGCGGGCGGTAGCTCGCCCAATGGGAAATGTATTCCGGTAGTTTAAAACCCGCTGCTCCAACCCAAACTGGCTTCTCCGTAGGTCCCCGGACTTGGAGGTGTGTAATGTAAGCTGTGGCCTTTTTCGTTTGAAGTTATTACTAGTATAATTCCAGTCCGCCAGCATTTTGCCAATGGTGGAGCAGTTCCCACTGCATACCAATGTTGCCTGGTTCATGGAGTTGGTCTCCCAATGTCGGCCTGAGTGGTATTGGAAACGGAGGTTATAAAGTGAAAAGAAGGTCACGGTCAGGGAAGGCTGCATCCTCCTCACCTCCCACCACCCTCCCCACCGCCATGATCAACAGGAGGGGTCGCCCTTCCAATCTGAGTAGTCTGCCTGTTTTGCCCCATGTATTTTAAACTTAATCCCTTTCCTAATCGCCAATGAAGGCACCTCCATTTTGAAATGTCCTCTCCTAACCCTATTTCCAACCTGCCCCAGCAGTGCTCACCTCTCATGTTGACACAGCCATGATGTCAGAGCTACGGGTCCTCTGAGTAGGCTGGCAGTATCGAAGACCTGCCTCCCATCCTTAATTGGATGGTATGCTTGGAGTGAGCCAATTAGGAGGCTCCCCTCCTTCCACATCACAGCGTGGTCTGACTCCCAGCAAGGGTTATATCTTGGGATCCCCGTTTAGTCCTGATATCAGGATTCCAAAGCCCATTGTAAAATTCCACCCTGGTATCAGAGAAAGACCAGGGGCTGGATTTTCTGTTTTTGGGACTATGTCCCCACGCCGTCGTAAAAACTGTGGACTCTCACGCCAGAAAAACTGCCGTGAAAGGGCCACATATTCCTAGCCCTGCAGGGGGCTAGCAGTGAACCAGCGTAAAACTAGCAGCTTGTGCTGTAGATACGGGCCCCCGCACTTCCGATTCGGAGGCCGCGCATGCGGGGCAGGCCTCCAGCAATGGCCTCAGGTAGGTGATATGTGGCACGGCACTTTTCGGGGCCCGGATTATCGGGGAACCTGCACCGGTCCCAATTCCATGCGGGGAAATGGATTCTCCGCCCCGGCGCCGGCCGTGATTTTGGCGTCTGGGTGCGGAGAATTCAGCCCCAGAAGTGAGGAAAGGTAATGCTGGCTTGAAATCCTCAAGGTTGAAAGGAGACACATGAGAGGGGAGAGGAAAAAGAAAGGACTCACATTCAAAGATTGCCTTTCACAACCCCAGAGTGCCCAAACCACTTTCCAGCTAATGATGTCCTTTTCTAGTGTAATCGCGGTCGTATTCTGGCAACTGTTCGAGCTGGTTCCTCATGTGAAGCTGTTGATCCCAAGTTGTGGTAGGGACATTTTTCCACGCATGCGGACTTCAAATGAAAGTTCCAAATGTACTGGTCAAGTCTGTTACAACTGCTCAGACCTGGAGAGTGACACTGGGAAAGGCTCATTGCTTTACAGAGATAGCACTTTCACAGGACAGCTGGTTACATTGCGACCAAGCACATAATCAGCAGACTTTACCTTATAAATCTCTTTATAAAGCTAGAAATGACCTTTCGTGGCTTTAGAACACGGGCCTGTGTGTCTACGCACAATAGCTAACAAGCCTCCCTGCCCCCTCAAGGGATTTGCTTATTTTAAATTTTGATGAAAAATGCCAAGCTCTGTGTGTAGTACAAATAGGACCCATGAGAATCCTAAACCAATTTGTGATGCTGAAAAAAAGGCTACAAACCAAGAGAAAATTGGGATGCAGAGAGAGAAAAGATAAATCCAAGTATTTATAGGAATGAACAGTGGTTCCCTTTGGGACTTATTCATTCGAAGGATTAAGAGAAGTGGAAAAGGTGACATTTTCGCTACTCAGTGGTGTGTACAACAGATTTTCATTTGAACTTTCTGGCTGCTGAATGGGGGGGAGGTGAACTGGGAGTGCGGGTGTGGGTGCGGGAGGGGGAGGGTTTGGGGGAAAAAATGAATGCCTTCAATTCTTAAACAGTGAATAGCTAGATTTCTTCAGAATTCGCTTGTCAAGAATATTCACTTGGGCACATGCACTGAATCTTTTAGTGGAATAAGTGCTTTCAAAAAACGTTAAATGGGAATGATCATTTTAAAATAGACCATTGAGCAAATTGGAATTAAAATAAGGTTGTCAACAGCAACGCAATTCTTTACGATCAGTTTCACTTTTATTAAAATTGGTGTCATAAAAGGCATTTTAGCCGTCAGCAGTTCAAGGTAATGTCCCTTTCAAAATAACAATTTTTACTTGTTTTATCAACTCATGCATTACTCAGTACCAGACAGGTACTGATCTCTGACTGCTATCTGTATACAGGAATGTGCAGCAGTACACTGACGGCCTTGAATTGCTGTCTGCTGGAGACAATTGGAGCCAACACACAGAGTTGGGCTCAGTGTTTTCCAAATTGCTGGTTACATTTTAACTTTTGGGGAGGGTTGATGGGACCATCTGCCAAAGGCGGAATTTGAAGTTTTTAATACTCAGGTCCAACTGCACTCCCAACATAAAGCAAGTGGTCTCAAATGCTTTGCATCAGCCTGACTTTGGACCCAAATTACATTACCCCCAGTTGTGCCTATTCCAGGCTGAGACGAGTCTGCATGGACACAAACTGCATGGTGTAACTGGGAGAAAAAAAGAGAGAGATTTGCAATCAAATGTGCTGCTAGACTCGGAGCTGGTTTTCATAGAAAAAGGGATTATGCTTTGGAATTCTGGCAGAAAGTCAAAAATACTCAGTACAGACCAGTAACAGCAGCATGCAGAACATAACGTGTGTGTCTGGCGCTGTAGCAAGAGACAAATGTGTAGCCTAGGCGACATATTACTAAATTAGTAGGAATTTGCAGCTAATTTGCATTAAGGATAAATAAAATGGTTGCAACAAGAACAACTGATTTGGACTTTTTCTCAATTTTACTTTGGAAAATTGTCACCCAAGTACCCAATATTAGCTATTATCTGAAGTGCTCACCTCACAGTTTAAATTTAAGCAATTGACTGTTGATTTCTATTTCCAAAACTTTTATTATAAAACCTTGGTACACCAGAGGAACCCAATTAGAATCAAGAGTTCCGTAGATTAGGGTATTGACAGAAAGATGTTTGAGAATTGACAAAGTAATCTGAAAAGCAATCCAGAACAATTACCATCAGTGATGTTATTTTATGAACACTTAATGTGTTCTGAATAATTCCCTTATTAAAACATGGGCATCAGCCAGTTTAAAATAGTTAGGTTAGCAAATTGGCGAAGGAACCTGCTGGATAACTTTTTCAGAAGAAATGGAGTTGGGGATACAGGGATTGTAAGGGAAATGGGGGAAGGATCAGGGCTGGTCATATCACTGAATAATACTGTGATAAGGTGAGGGCGAGGGGTACTGTGGGGTGGAGTTGGGGGGGGGGGGGGTCTTATGAGATGGTTGAGAGGAAATAAAGGCAGAAAATTCAGAGGAAAATTATCTGCGATTTATCATAGAATCCCGATGGTGCAGAAGGAGGATATTCGGCCCATCGAGTCTGCTCCGCCATTCAATCATGGCCGATATTTTCTCATCCCCATTCTCCTGCCTTCTCCCCATAACCCCTGATCCCCTTATTAATCAAGAACCTATCTATCTCTGTCTTAAAGACACTCGGTGATTTGCCTCCACAGCCTTCTGCGGCAAAGAGTTCCACAGGTTCGCCACCCTCTGACTGAAGAAATTCCTCCTCATCTCAGTTTAAAAGGATCATCCCTTTCGTCTGAGATGGTGTCCTCTGGTTCTAGATTTTCCTACAAGTGGAAACATCCTCTCCACGTCCACTCTATCCAGGCCTCGCAGTATCCTGTAAGTTTCAATAAGATCCCCCCTCATCCTTCTAAACTCCAATGAGTACAGACCCAGGGTCCTCAACCGTTCCTCATATGACAAGTTCTTCATTCCAGGGATCATTCTTGTGAACCTCCTCTGGACCCTTTCCAAGGCCAGCACATCCTTCCTTAGATACGGGGCCCAAAACTGCTCACAATACTCCAAATGGGGTCTGACCAGAGCCTTATACAGCCTCAGAAGTACATCCCTGATCTTGTATTCTAGCCCTCTTGACATGAATGCTAACATTGCATTTGCCTTCTTAACTGCCGACTGAACCTGCACATTAACCTTAAGAGAATCATGAACAAGTCCCTTTGTGCTTCTGATTTCCTGAGCATTTCCCCATTTAGAAAATAGTCGATGCCTAAATGCCTCCTTCCAAAGTGCATAACCTCACACTTTTCCACATTGTATTTAATTTGCCACTTCGTTGCCCACTCTCCTAGTTTGTCCAAGTCCTTCTGCAGCCCCCTTGCTTCCTCAATACTACCTGTCCCTCGACAGATCTTTGTATCATCTGCAAACTTAGCAATAGTGCCTTCAGTTCCTTCTTCCAGATCATTAATGTATAATGCGGTGGGGTTCCCAAGTATGTGCTGCTCCTGTCCTTCTAGATGATAGTGGTCATGGGTTTGAATGATTCTGTCCAAGGAACATTGGTGAGTTCCTGCTGTACATCTTGTAGATGGTACACATGGCTGCCACTGTTCATTGGTGGTGAATGTTTGTGGAAGGAGGAGCAATCTAGCGGGCTGCTTTGCCCTGGATTGTGTCAAACTTCTTTAATGTTGTTAGTGCTGCACTCATCCAGGCAATTGGAGCGTATTCCATCATATTCCTAACTTGTGTCTTGTAGATGGTGAAATGGTTTTGGGGAGTCAAAAGAACAAAAGAACAAAGAAATGTACAGCACAGGAACAGGCCCTTCGGCCCTCCAAGCCCGTGCCGACCATACTGCCCGACTAAACTACAATCTTCTACACTTCCTGGGTCCGTATCCTTCTATTCCCATCCTATTCATATATTTGTCAAGATGCCTCTTAAATGTCCCTATCGTCCCTGCTTCCACTACCTCCTCCGGTAGCGAGTTCCAGGTACCCACTACCCTCTGCGTAAAAAACTTGCCTCGTACATCTACTCTAAACCTTGCCCCTCTCACCTTAAACCTATGCCCCCTAGTAATTGACCCCTCTACCCTGGGGAAAAGCCTCTGACTATCCAAAGGGTGTCAAGAGGTGGGTTACTCACCGCAGGATTCCTAACCTTTGACCAGCTCTGGGAACCACAGTGTTTATATGGCTAGTTCAGTTCAGTTCTGGTCAATGGTAATCGCAGGATGTTGATGTGGGGAATTTAGCAATGGTAATGCCATTGAATGTCAAGAAGTGATGGTTAGGTCCTCTCTTGTTGGGGATAGCCATTGCCTGACACTTGTGTGGCGTGAATATTAAAACCTTAAGTGCTCTATGTGGGCGCAATTCAATTAATTGGGAACAAAGTCCCTTATACAATGTGACTTGCGTTGTATAAGGGGCCTCAGCGGGAAATGCATGGCCGAGGCCACACAGCCCCATTTTGTGCACTGCGAAGCTCTGCTCGCCGGAACTCCTCAGTGTAGCGAGAGATCGGGACACCATTTAAAAATTTCATAACAATTTCTGAGGCCCCGACATCCTTCCAGCCCGAACACACAATGGGAGGGTACCAGCGCCCCCTGTAGGCCCCCAACACCCATGCAGGACACACCTGGCCTAATCGTGCGCATGCAAAAATTGCCATCTGGGCACCTGGGCTGACACAGTGCCAACCTGGCACCCCCATTCCAGCTGCTAGTGCCACCTGGGCAATGTCAGGCTCATGCCCTGGTGGCACTGTCAGGGTGCCAAGCTGGCACTGCCAAAGTGCCAGGTGACACTGCCAGGGTGCCCAGGTGGCACCAACAGTGCCAGGGCACTACCTTGCCCAAAGGGTATGCAGCTGGGAGCTCCGACCCCCTGGGAGACCCCCACAAGTGTCATTCCATCTGGTCCCCGTTTGTGGGGAACCAGTATTGAATGTCGCTCGCCCTAAGTCTCTGAGGCACAGGCGATAAATCCCGAAGCCTCAGGTACCTCGGGAATCTGCACGTTCGAGTGAGACTCGCTGTCTCGCTCTGTTATGATTTGCCAAAAAGTGATCCCAATGGGTGGGATTTACATTGTAATGTCCTGCGAGATCGTGTTGGATCTCATGAGACATTGTGAGAGCAGAGATCCCGGGAACAGGGGGCGAAATTCTCCGTTATCGGCGGAAAGACCGCCGATCGGCGCAAAAAACGGCGCAAATCCCACTTGCGTCACGTCATAAAAATGGGCCGATAGTCTCCGGCCCGAAATGGGCTAGCAGCGACGTGACGGGATCAGCGCTTGCGCAATGGTTCACGCCATGCAGCGTCATACGCGCTGCACGGCGTGACGGCTCATAAGGCCGCGCAGCTCTCCCCCCACCCGACCGGAACACCCGACCGCAACACCCGACTGGATGGCTAGCCGTCGCTCAGCCCCGAGGTTCGAGTCACGCGATGTGGAGGCGCGCCTGGACGCGGTGGAGCAGAGGAGGGACGCCCTGTATCCCGGGCACGGCCGCAGAGTTTCCCCACGCCACAGCCGGCGTCTGTGGAGGGAAGTGGCAGAGGCCGTCACCGCTGTGGCCCTAACACCACGGACAGGCACCCAGTGCCACAAGAAGGTGAACAACCTCGTCAGAGCAGGCAGGGTGAGCCTCCCCATATCCCCCATACCCCCCCTCCCCCATATCCTCCCCTCCCCCATATCCCCCCTCCCCATATCCCCCCTCCCCCATATCCCCCATATCCCCCCCTCCCCCCTCCCCCATATCCCCCTCCCCCTCCCCCATATCCCCCCCTCCCCCATATCCCCCATATCCCCCCTCCCCATATCCCCCCTCCCCCATATCCCCCCTCCCCCATATCCCCCCTCCCCATATCCCCCTCCCCCATATCCCCCCTCCCATACCCCCCTCCCCCATATCCCCCCTCCCCCATACCACCCCTCCCAAATATCCCCCCTCCCCCATATCCCCCATATCCCCCCTCCCCCATATCCCCCCTCCCCCATATCCCCCCTCCCCATATCCCCCTCCCCATATCCCCCTCCCCCATATCCCCCCTCCCCCATATCCCCCCTCCCCATATCCCCCTCCCCCATATCCCCCATATCCCCCCTCCCCCATATTCCCCCTCCCCCATATCCCCCCTCCCCATATCTCCCCTCCCCCATATCCCCCCTCCCCCATATCCCCCCCTCCCCCATATCCCCCCCTCCCCCATATCCCCCCTTCCCCATATCCCCCCTCCCCATATCCTCCCCTCCCCCATATCCCCCCTCCCCATATCCCCCCTCCCCCATATCCCCCCTCCCCATATCCCCCATATCCCCCCCTCCCCCATATACCCCCTCCCCCATATCCCCCCATATCCTCCCCTCCCCCATATCCCTCCTCCCCCATATCCCCCCTCCCCCATACCCCCCTCCCCCATATCCCCCCCCTCCCCCATATCCCCCATATCCCCCCTCCCCCATATCCCCCCTCCCCCATATCCCCCTCCCCCATATCCCCCATATCCCCCCTCCCCCATATCCCCCCCTCCCCCATATCCCCCCCCTCCCCCATATCCCCCCTCCCCCATATCCCCCCTCCCCCATATCCCCCCCTCCCCATATCCCCAAGTGAATCCAGCCCTAACCTTAACCTCTGCAATGCACGCGCAACCGATGGCGTGCATTCATATACCTGCCTAACACTGTTGCCTTTTACCCCTGCCACCACCCCCCCCCCCCCCACAGGAGAAGCGCGCACACAACAATAGGGAGCATGTGAGGACTGGAGGAGGTCCCGCTGATGACAGGCCACTGACCGTACACGAGGAAAGGGCCCAGGAAATGGCTGCCCTCTCACAGGAGGCCAAGAGCCAGTGCCAGCGCCAGATGGCAGAGGCGTTCAACGCCATAGCCCAGTCTCAGCAGGCCATGGCCCAGTCTCAGCAGGCCATGGCCCAGTCTCAGCAGGCCATAGCCCAGTCTCAGCAGGCCATAGCCCAGTCTCTGCAGGCCATGGCCCAGTCTCTGCAGGCCATGGCCCAGTCTCAGCAGGCCATCGCTGAGGGCATCGGCGCCAGTGGCCATGTGCGAGCCGGCGTCGCACTGTCACAGACAGGGTTCGACAACCCCCTGGGCTCCATGGCTGCAAACCTGCAGACCCCTGTCGATACCAGCACGGGCCTCCAGGACTGGCAGCGCCAGATGTCGGGGGCGCGTCGGATGGCCAGTCCGTTCGCATCCCCCACCCATGTAGAGGCCTGGGGGCCATCGGGCACCCCGAGGGGGGAGGAGGTGGTGTGGTCCGTCCCGGCTCCCTCTGTAGGGGAGGTCCCGGTACACCGCGACACCTCGGACTCCCCCCCTTCCGTCCCAGGTGCATCGGGTGGGCAACGGGCAGGACAGGCTGGCAGCTCGCCATCCCAGTCGCCCGGGCCGCAGCCTGGCCCATCTAGGCCAGGACGCCCCAGGAAACGGCCGCCAAAGGGATCCAGTGTCAGAGGGCAGGAATCACAGGAGTCCACCTCCAGTTCTGCTGTACCGTCTGGGGAACCACGTAGACGTAGTCAAAGGGCCCGTAAGGCCAAACAATTAGACACTGAGTAAGTTGGCACGGTGCAGGGCACAGATGAGTTTTAGGGGCTAGGGCACGTGCATGATCTCCTTTGGTTATTAAAGTCAATGTTACACCTACCGAAGCTGCCTTTGTGCTCTGTCCAAAGTGTGCGGGGTGTCATGTACGTTGAGCGCAAGTGTGTGTGTGACGGGTGGTCTTACCTCAGCCCCAGGTGAGTCTGCCCCCTTCCCCCTGGGCCGCCATCAACATCCCCCGGGCAGAGGACGGGACCGTGCGCTGCAGTGTCACAGCCGCATGCAGGGATGGTCCGGGTGGATGGTGGTACTGTGGCCATGGGTCAGACATAGTCCAACGATGTAGAGCCAGGAGCTCATCGGAGGCGGGTTGTCATCATTCTCCATGGCCTGCGATAGACACGCGTCCACCCGCAACTGGGTGAGCCCGGCCCGTTGTGCCGCCGGTGGATCGGCAATTGGGGGGGGGGGGGGGTGGTGTGCATGCGGGTGGGGTGTGTGGGGTTGGGGAGGGGGGGTGAGGGTGCTGGGTGGGTGGATGGGTGGGGGGTGTGGGTGGTCGGCTGTTGTCATGGTGTGCGGTCTGTGGCCATACTACCCGATTCCCACGCCCATCTAGTCAGTGAAGCGGGCGTCTATCAGTCTGTCCCGTGCCCGCTGGGCCAGCCGGTAACGGTGGACAGCCACCCGCCTGTGTCTACCCCGTCTGCCCTGACCATTGCCCCCATCCCCCTCATCTGGGAGGACTGTGCCTCTTCCTGCTGCTCCTCCACTCCGCCCTCCTCTGCCTGCGGCACATCGCCCCTCTGCTGGGCTATGTTGTGCAGGACGCAGCACACCACAATGATGCGGCCGACCCTATCTGACCGATACTGGAAGGTGCCCCAGAGAGGTCCAGGCACCTGAAACGCATCTTCAGCATGCCAAAGCACCTCTCGATCACTCCCCTTGTCGCTACATGGGCATCATTGTAGCGGTTCTCCGCCTCATTGCGTGGCCTCCGTATAGGCGTCATCAGCCACGATCGCAATGGGTAGCCCCTGTCGCCCAGCAACCAGCCCCTCAGCCGGGGATGGCGTCCCTCGTACATGCCGGGGATGGATGACCGCGACAACACGAATGAGTCGTGTACACAGCCTGGGTGACGGGCGCAGACGTGCAGGATCATCATGCGGTGGTCGCAGACCACCTGTACGTTCATTGAATAGGTCCCCTTCCTATTAGTGAACACGGCCCTGTTCTCTGCAGGTGGCCGCACGGCGACGTGCATCCCATCGATCGCGCCCTGGACCATGGGGAACCCGGCAACGGCAGAGAAGCCCACGGCCCGGGGCATCTTGGCTGGCCCGGTCCACGGGGAAGCGGATGTAGCGGTGCGCCATGGCATAAAGGGCATCTGTCACTGCCCGGATGCACCGATGCACCGATGTCTGCGATATTCCGGACAGGTCCCCACTCGGTGCCTGGAATGACCCCGTTGCATAAAAGTTCAGGGCCACCGTAACCTTGACGGACACGGGGAGAGGGTGTCCCCCGCCAGTGGCACGCGGTGACAGGTGTGCCAGCAGGTGGCAGATGTGTGCCACGGTTTCCCGGCTCATCCGGAGTCTCCTCCTGCATTCCCGGTCCGTGAGGTCCTGGTATGACTGCCGGGGCCGGTACACACGGGGCGCCCTCGGGTGCCTCCGTTGCCGTGGGGCCGCGACGTCCTCCTCCCCCTCCTCGTCCTGTCGGTCAGGTGTCCCTCCAGCCTGGGCGGCTCCCGCCTGCCCCTCTGCGGCAGCCTGCGCCGCCTCTCTGGCACGCTCCTCCTCCTCCTCCTCCTCCTCATCCAGGGCAACATGAGCGGCTGCCACCACGGCGGCCAACATCGCTGGATGGTCTGAAAACATGACGGCCTGGTGGGGGGGAGGGGAACGACGACATGTCATCATTGCCCATATCCCCTCCTCCCCCCAGCCAGGTGGCATGGACCGCATGGGTCCAACTGTTGGAGGCTGGCACCTGGCCAGGTGGACCAACTCATTTGCCCTCCCATCACCCACCCCAGCACGGACCCCCCCAACCCCCAACCTCCACCCCAGCACGGACCCCCTCCCCAACCTCCACCCCGGCACGGACCCCCTCCCCAACCCCCAACCTCCACCCCAGCACGGACCCCCCCCCCAACCTCCACCCCGGCACGGACCCCCTCCCCAACCCCCAACCTCCACCCCAGCACGGACCCCCCCCCCAACCTCCACCCCAGCACGGACCCCCTCCCCAACCTCCACCCCAGCACGGACCCCCTCCCCAACCCCCAACCTCCACCCCGGCACGGACCCCCTCCCCAACCCACAACCTCCACCCCAGCACGGACCCCCCCCCAACCTCCACCCCAGCACGGACCCCCCCCCAACCTCCACCCCGGCACGGACCCCCTCCCCAACCTCCACCCCAGCACGGAACCCCCCCAACCCCCAACCTCCACCCCAGCACGGACCCCCCCCCCAACCTCCACCCCGGCACGGACCCCCTCCCCAACCCCCAACCTCCACCCCAGCACGGACCCCCCCCCAACCTCCACCCCAGCACGGACCCCCCCCCCAACCTCCACCCCGGCACGGACCCCCTCCCCAACCCCCAACCTCCACCCCAGCACGGACCCCAACCCCCAACCTCCACCCCGGCACGGACCCCCCCCAACCTCCACCCCAGCACGGACCCCCCCCCCCAACCTCCACCCCGGCACGGACCCCCTCCCCAACCCCCAACCTCCACCCCAGCACGGACCCCCCCCCCAACCTCCACCCCAGCACGGACCCCCCCCCCCAACCTCCACCCCGGCACGGACCCCCTCCCCAACCCCCAACCTCCACCCCAGCACGGACCCCAACCCCCAACCTCCACCCCGGCACGGACCCCCCCAACCTCCACCCCAGCACGGACCCCCTCCCCAACCTCCACCCCAGCACGGACCCCCCCCCCCAACCCCCAACCTCCACCCCGGCACGGACCCCCCCCCAACCTCCACCCCAGCACGGACCCCCTCCCCAACCTCCACCCCAGCACGGACCCCCCCCCCAACCCCCAACCTCCACCCCGGCACGGACCCCCCCCAAACCTCCACCTCAGCACGGACCCCCTCCCGGCACTCCCCCGGAGCCCAGCCTACTCTAACCACCCCCCCCCCCCCCCCGCCGCACACACACACAAGCCGAGACACACCTCTCCTCACGCAATCAGTCTGCGGCCACGCCATTTCCTGCCCAGAGCCAACCCCCCAGGCCGTCACTCACCTCCTCGCTGGTCGGCGTGAGCCTGGAGCACCGGGTCACGCCGATGAAAAGGAGGTTTGATTCACGTCGACGTGAACGGTCATCACGTCGACGGGACTTCGGCCCATCCGGAAGGGAGA
This sequence comes from Scyliorhinus torazame, assembly GCF_047496885.1. Taxonomy (NCBI): domain Eukaryota; kingdom Metazoa; phylum Chordata; class Chondrichthyes; order Carcharhiniformes; family Scyliorhinidae; genus Scyliorhinus; species Scyliorhinus torazame. Next base: position 43,159,858 of record NC_092714.1, on the reverse strand, counting down.
ATATCGGCAGGCCGAAAATCGGCTGCCTTGCGCAGACCCGTGACATTCTCCGCGGCAGCGGCACCATTAACGCCCCGCCGACCTTTCTCCCTTCGGAGACTTCGGCGGGGGCGGGGGCGGGATTCACGGCGGCCAACGGCCATTCTCCGACCCGGTGGGGGGTCGGAGAATGACGCCCAGGGTCTCCCGGCATTTATCGGCCACGCTGCGCCACCGTGAGCTGCTTTTCAGATGCAGCATGGCCATTGGATCGTGCCCTAGATGTTCATAAAGTTGGGGAAGAAATTATTGTTCAATATCAAGATTACCAATCCAGTCAATGACATCATCTGATGCAGTGTGAACAGCTGTGCTGCCACCAGAAATGGATCTTCCAGGGCACGAGGTTCAGTATGTGGGGAATGGTCTGACTCGGATGGCCACACTGACAATTTGAACTGTTCGTTGCCTTCACCTTATGGAGCAGGTGACTATATCTTTCCTGACCCATCCTCGAGCGATCCAGGGGACTGCAAATTTTTTGTGGAAGGTTGTTACCAGGTGGTAGTTGGTGAAGCTTGCTGTCAACCAGAAAGTGAGCCATCAAGAGTTGACGCTGCTAATAGTGTGTGTTCCAGTAGGAGCTGCAAGATTTCAGACGAGTGTGTGGCTTTTTTGCTGAGCCCCTGTGTCAATGGGAATGCTCCTTAGCTGTCATTGGATGGTGTTCCTTGAGAAGGACGTTTCCCCTGCGAACATCAGGAGGTTCAACATGAGCTAGCACAGAAAACCATTCGAACGGTATTGGCCTCACGTCTGAACCTGCCATTTCAAGGAATTATTCATTCGACTCCCCGAGTTTCTCTATTCACTCATATTCTTCAGCATCTTTCAATTCCCTGGCTTCTGTATCTTGCTTTTCCTCATGTTTCACATATTAAATTGTGTTGTTTACTTGTCTTCCCCTTCCACTAATATGTCTACATTTCTTGAAGCCTGTTACAATCCTCCCTTTGCTAAACTCTTCTTTGTGTTGTGAGTGCAAATATGTTCTGTGTACCCAAGTTTAATCTGATTAACTTTACCCAATTTAGATGCTAAGAATATTCAAATTACAATTGAAGACCTTGTGAATTAAGTAAAAACCTTCCAAATGAGGAAGAGACTGCATTGCTAAAATAGATGTATATCTGTGGATGTCTACTTTACTGCCACTATCAATTACGGGAATGCTATTATATCTTCACCTTGTATTTGATTTGAAAGAAGTGCCCACAAGTCCGGTCTGTAGCTTAAAGCTACAGTTCAAAAGTTGTGGCCATAATTCTAGCCACAAGATTAGTGCATCTCCAGCATGTTTCCATCTTGCTTTAAAAAAATCCAGTTACTAGTTTATTAAGTTGTCAAAGAACATCTAAATCTCTTCCTTTTTCTGTCACTTTCTACTGAAAACATCCTTTGAGATAGAAAGCACTCAGAGATAGCGGGGGGAAAAAATTATATGTAAATCCTGCAATTCATTCTGCACCATGTAGTACAGGTCCTTTCCCTTGGAGCCAGTCCTCCATCTGCTGAAACATTACTCTGATATACAGTACAAAAGCAGTAACAAAGATGTTCATATCCCAGTATTGTGCGCTTGTGGCAGGGAGGGAAATCAATGAAGCTATTGGACAATGGATAGAGTTTAAACAGCCTGGAGAATTTGCTAAGATGCAGACAAAGGGCAAACAGTGAAAAGGGTCTGCCTAGCTCTGGAGGAATTCCTTAGGATCCATTATATCCTTGAAACAATTGTCACTTACAGAGTGGATTTGCATTAGTAATAGAGTTCAGGCACTGTTTGTGAAAGGCTTTCCCTGCAGCTGACCCCATCTCCCTGCCGCACATTGATACTCAGCAGCTCTCCCTTGCCCTGCCTTGCACACGGAGAGCGATATCATGGGAAAATGTGCTAACTTAAAGAAAGCAGAGGGAAGTAAAAGCGATTCAGGGTTTTGGATGGTTCTCAGAACACTTTTATCACTGCTTGCCAGCAAAGATGACATCTGTAAAGAATGGAACATACTGCCTTTGTCCACTGCTTGTTGCTAATCATGTCCCTAAAGCAAAATACCGAGTAAATGGAACAGCAATAACTCTCTTTAGGGTCAATGTTATTCTTGTGCTCCACAAAATCCATGAATGATAATCAGAGGAAATGGAATGATGCCACAAAACTATGATTACACAATTGTATTTTATTCAGACAAGGTGAAGGGCCAAGGCCCATCTTGCGGGACATTGCCAAGACTGAAAAGAATAGGGAGAAAGACAAAGTAAATCGGGAAGTAGTGATTAGTTGATATGACGTGTGGTTTTAAAAGCCTCAAGATTGCGGGGCGATGAGATAAAGGTGAGAAAGGGGAGATATAGATAGGAAGGAAGACAAAGCAGAAGAAAATAATTTAACAACTGCTGTAAGTAAGACACTGGCGGGGAAGTGAGTAGCATTTTTCATTGACTGAACGGGACAGCACTGTGGCACAGTGGTTAGCACTGCTGCCTCACAGCGCCAGGGACCCGGGTTCAATTCCGATCTTGGGTGACAGTCTGTGTGGAGTTTGTATATTCTCCCTGTGTCTGCATGTGTTTCCTCCGGGTGTTCCGGTTTCCTCCCACAGTCCAAAGATGTGCAGGTTAGGTGCCTTGGCCATGCTAAATTGCCCTTAGTGTCCAAAGGTGTGTGGGTTAGGTGGATTGGCCATGCTAAATTGCCCCTTAGTGTCCAAAGATATGAGGGTTAGGTGGATTGGTCATGCTAAATTGCCCCTTAGTGTCCAATGATGTGCAGATTTGGTGGAGTTATGGGGATAGGGAAGGGTAGTGGGTATCTCTTTCAGAGGGTCGGTACAGACTTGATGGCCCAAATGACCTCTTTCTGTACTGTAGGGATTCCATGGTTCTATGAACCTCGACTATATTCAAGAGGACAATTTTGTGCACATCATGCACAACAATGCATATGATTTCCCTGCTTGTGGGCCCTGGCATTAATCGTGCATTACACTCATGCAAAATTTGTTGAATTCTGCAATGATATATTTGACTTGCGTTGCGAGTAAGATATCACTGTTGCTGAATCCCTAACCATTGACGTCTTGAAGGTTATCATTGACCAGCAGCTTAGCTAGACCAACCATAATCCGCACTGTAAGTGGCAAAACAAATGCAGTGCAAAGTTTGGGTACTCTGTGACACGTGGATCACCTCTTGATTCTTCAAAGTTTCTTCACCATTCATAGAGCTCTGGCCCAGAATCTAGTGGAATACTGACCACTTGCCTGGATGGGTGGGAGCACAATGATGTTCAAAAAGCTGAAAACCATATAAGATTGAGCAATTCACTGTTTAGAATCTCTACCTTTGGACTTAATATCCGTTCCCTCCATCACTTGCCAGCATGTATTATTTGCAGAATGCCCAGCAGCAACATACCAAGGTTACTTTGACAGCACTTCCTTCTCCTGTGGTCACTGCTATTAACTAGTATTGTTAATTTGTGACAGATCTGGCCAGGGCCACGCCCCGCTTTCCTTGATACTTTAAGTAACCTCAGTCATTGCTCAACATTTTCCTATTGTTTTATGATGGTGTATCATTATCAAAACCAGACAAATGTAAATAAAGACTTTATTATTGCCTGATTTGGCTGGGGGAAGAAAAAGAGCATTACCATCTCAAATTAAAAATGTCAATTGGCTTAACTTGCTCGATATAGCAAATAATGGTTGCGTGCCAAATCTGCTCCTAATGGATATCGTGAAGTGGATTTATTTTGTGTGTATTTATTGTTGAGATTTCAGCATTGCTGGCTAGGCCAGCATTTATTTCCCATTCCTAATTGCCCTTGGGAAGTTGGTGTTGAGCCGTCTATTTGAACCGCTGCAGTACGTGGGGCGTCATGGTAGCACAGTGGTTAGCACTGTTGCTTCACAGTGCCAGGGTCCCGGGTTCAATTCCCGGCTTGGGTCACTGTCTGTGTGGAGTCTGCATGTTCTCCCTGTATCTGCGTGGGATTTCTCCGGGTGCTCCGGTTTCCTCCCACAAGTCCCAAAAGAAATGCTTGTTAGGTGAATTGGACATTCTGAATTCTCCCCTCCGTGTACCCGAACAGGCGCTGGAATGTAGCGACTAGGGGCTTTTCACAGTAACTTCATTGCAGTGTTAATGTAAGCCTACTTGTTACACTAATAAAATATTATTTTATGTGTAAGGTACACCCACATTGCTGTTAGGAAAGGGATTCCAGGATTTCAACTCAGCAACACTGGAGGAACAGTGATATAGGGCGTCATTCTCCGACCCCCCGCCGGGTCGGAGAATGGCCGTTGGCCGCCGTGAATCCCGCCCCCCGCCGAAGTCTCCGAAGGGAGAAAAGTCGGCGGGGCGTTAATGGCGCCGCTGCCGCGGAGAATGTCACGGGTCTGCGCAAGGCAGCCGATTTTCGGCCTGCCAATATTCTCCCTTCCGGATGGGCCGAAGTCCCGTCGACGTGATGCCCGTTCACGTCGACGTGAATCAAACCTCCTTTTCATCGGCGTGACCCGGTGCTCCAGGCTCACGCCGACCAGCGAGGAGGTGAGTGACGGCCTGGGGGGTTGGCTCTGGGCAGGAAATGGCGTGGCCGCAGACTGATTGCCTGAGGGGAGGTGTTGTCTCGGCTTGTGTGTGTGTGCGGCGGGGGGGGGGGGGTGGTTAGAGTAGGCTGGGCTCCGGGGGAGTGCCGGGAGGGGGTCCGTGCCGGGGTGGAGGTTGGGGGTTGTGGAGGGGGTCCGTACCGGGGTGGAGGTTGGGGGGGGGGTCCGTGCTGGGGTGGAGGTTGGGGGTTGGGGAGGGGGTCCGTGCCGGGGTGGAGGCTGGGGAGGGGGTCCGTGCCGGGGTGGAGGTTGGGGAGGGGGTCCGTGCCGGGGTGGAGGTTGGGGAGGGGGTCCGTGCCGGGGTGGAGGTTGGGGAGGGGGGTCCGTGCCGGGGTGGAGGTTGGGGGGGGGTCCGTGCTGGGGTGGAGGTTGGGGGTTGGGGAGGGGGGTCCGTGCCGGGGTGGAGGTTGGGGGTTGGGGAGGGGGTCCGTGCCGGGGTGGAGGTTGGGGGGGGTCCGTGCTGGGGTGGGTGTTGGGGAGGGGGTCCGTGCCGGGGTGGAGGTTGGGGGTTGGGGAGGGGGTCCGTGCCGGGGTGGAGGTTGGGGGGGGGTCCGTGCTGGGGTGGGTGTTGGGGAGGGGGGTCCGTGCCGGGGGTGGAGGTTGGGGGTTCGGGAGGGGGTCCGTGCCGGGGTGGAGGTTGGGGGGGGGGTCCGTGCTGGGGTGGGTGTTGGGGAGGGGGTCCGTGCCGGGGTGGAGGTTGTGGAGGGGGTCCGTGCCGGGGTGGAGGTTCGGGAGGGGGTCCGTGCCGGGGTGGAGGTTGGGGAGGGGGTCCGTGCCGGGGTGGAGGTTGGGGGGGGGTCCGTGCTGGGGTGGAGGTTGGGGGTTGGGGAGGGGGTCCGTGCCGGGGTGGAGGTTGGGGGTTGGGGAGGGGGTCCGTGCCGGGGTGGAGGTTGGGGGGGGGGTCCGTGCTGGGGTGGAGGTTGGGGGTTGCGGAGGAGGTCCGTGCCGGGGTGGAGGTTGGGGGGGGTCCGTGCTGGGGTGGGTGTTGGGGAGGGGGGTCCGTGCCGGGGTGGAGGTTGGGGGTTGGGGAGGGGGTCCGTGCCGGGGTGGAGGTTGGGGGGGGGTCCGTGCTGGGGTGGGTGTTGGGGAGGGGGTCCGTGCCGGGGTGGAGGTTGGGGGGGGGGGGGTCCGTGCTGGGGTGGGTGATGGGAGGGCAAATGAGTTGGTCCACCTGGCCAGGTGCCAGCCTCCAACAGTTGGACCCATGCGGTCCATGCCACCTGGCTGGGGGGAGGAGGGGATATGGGCAATGATGACATGTCGTCGTTCCCCTCCCCCCCCCCACCAGGCCGTCATGTTTTCAGACCATCCAGCGATGTTGGCCGCCGTGGTGGCAGCCGCTCATGTCTATGTTGCCCTGGATGAGGAGGAGGAGGAGGAGGAGGAGCGTGCCAGAGAGGCGGCCCAGGCTGCCGCAGAGGGGCAGGCGGCAGCCGCCCAGGCTGGAGGGACACCTGACCGACAGGACGAGGAGGGGGAGGAGGACGTCGCGGCCCCACGGCAACGGAGGCACCCGAGGGCGCCCCGTGTGTACCGGCCCCGGCAGTCATACCAGGACCTCACGGACCGGGAATGCAGGAGGAGATTCCGGATGAGCCGGGAAACCGTGGCACACATCTGCCACCTGCTGGCACACCTGTCACCGCGTGGCACTGGCGGGGGACACCCTCTCCCCGTGTCCGTCAAGGTTACGGTGGCCCTGAACTTTTATGCAACGGGGTCATTCCAGGCACCGAGTGGGGACCTGTCCGGCATATCGCAGACATCGGTGCATCGGTGCATCCGGTAAGTGACAGATGCCCTTTATGCCATGGCGCACCGCTACATCCGCTTCCCCGTGGACCGGGCCAGCCAAGATGCCCGGGCCGTGGGCTTCTCTGCCATTGCCGGGTTCCCCATGGTCCAGGGCGCGATCGATGGGATGCACGTCGCCGTGCGGCCACCTGCAGATAACAGGGCCGTGTTCACTAATAGGAAGGGGACCTATTCGATGAACGTACAGGTGGTCTGCGACCACCGCATGATGATCCTGCACGTCTGCGCCCGTCACCCAGGCAGTGTACACGACTCATTCGTGTTGTCGCGGTCATCCATCCCCGGCATGTACGAGGGACGCCATCCCCGGCTGAGGGGCTGGTTGCTGGGCGACAGGGGCTACCCATTGCGATCGTGGCTGATGACGCCTATACGGAGGCCACGCAATGAGGCGGAGAACCGCTACAATGATGCCCATGTAGCGACAAGGGGAGTGATCGAGAGGTGCTTTGGCGTGCTGAAGATGCGTTTCAGGTGCCTGGACCTCTCTGGGGGCGCCCTCCAGTATCGGTCAGATAGGGTCGGCCGCATCATTGTGGTGTGCTGCGTCCTGCACAACATAGCCCAGCAGAGGGGCGATGTGCCGCAGGCAGAGGAGGGCGGAGTGGAGGAGCAGCAGGAAGAGGCCCAGTCCTCCCCAGATGAGGGGGATGGGGGCAATGGTCAGGGCAGACGGGGTAGACACAGACGGGTGGCTGTCCACCGTTACCGGCTGGCCCAGCGGGCACGGGACAGACTGATAGACGCCCGCTTCACTGACTAGATGGGCGTGGGAATCGGGTAGTATGGCCACAGACCGCACACCATGACAACAGCCGACCACCCACACCCCCCACCCATCCACCCACCCAGCACCCTCACCCCCCTCCCCAACCCCACACACCCCACCCGCATGCACACCACCCCCCCACTCCCAATTGCCGATCCACCGGCGGCACAACGGGCCGGGCTCACCCAGTTGCGGGTGGACGCGTGTCTATCGCAGGCCATGGAGAATGATGACAACCCGCCTCCGATGAGCTCCTGGCTCTACATCGTTGGACTATGTCTGACCCATGGCCACAGTACCACCATCCACCCGGACCATCCCTGCATGCGGCTGTGACACTGCAGCGCACGGTCCCGTCCTCTGCCCGGGGGATGTTGATGGCGGCCCAGGGGGAAGGGGGCAGACTCACCTGGGGCTGAGGTAAGACCACCCCTCACACACACACTTGCGCTCAACGTACATGACACCCCCGCACACTTTGGACAGAGCACAAAGGCAGTTTCGGTAGGTGTAACATTGACTTTAATAACCAAAGGAGTTCATGCACGTGCCCTAGCGCCTCAAACTCATCTGTGCCCTGCACCCGTGCCAACTTACTCAGTGTCTAATTGTTTGGCCTTACGGGCCCTTTGACTACGTCGACGTGGTTCCCCAGACGGTACAGCAGAACTGGAGGTGGACTCCTGTGATTCCTGCCCTCTGACACTGGATCCCTTTGGCGGCCGTTTCCTGGGGCGTCCTGGCCTAGATGGGCCAGGCTGCGGCCCGGGCGACTGGGATGGCGAGCTGCCAGCCTGTCCTGCCCGTTGCCCACCCGATGCACCTGGGACGGAAGGGGGGGAGTCCGAGGTGTCGCGGTGTACCAGGACCTCCCCTACAGAGGGAGCCGGGACGGACCACACCACCTCCTCCTCCCTCGGGGTGCCCGATGGCCCCCAGGCCTCTACATGGGTGGGGGATGCGAACGGACTGGCCATCCGACGCGCCCCCGACATCTGGCGCTGCCAGTCCTGGAGGCCCGTGCTGGTATCGACAGGGGTCTGCAGGTTTGCAGCCATGGAGCCCAGGGGGTTGTCGAACCCTGTCTTCGACAGTGCGACGCCAGCTCGCACATGGCCACTGGCACCGATGCCCTCAGCGATGGCTTGCTGAGACTGGGCCATGGCCTGCAGAGACTGGGCCATGGCCTGCAGAGACTGGGCTATGGCCTGCTGAGACTGGGCCATGGCCTGCTGAGACTGGGCTATGGCGTTGAGCGCCTCTGCCATCTGGCGCTGGCACTGGCTCATGGCCTCCTGTGAGAGGGCAGCCATTTCCTGGGCCACAGACGCCGCCTGCACGGAAGGCCCCAGGCCTCGCAAACCGTTCCCCATGTCTGACACCGTCGCACCCATTGCCTCCACCGCGGACGCCACCCGTGCGGTGTCAGCCTGGGTGGCACGCATGACCGGGACCACTCCCAGCTCCTGGACGCGGGTGGACTCCTCCACCTGCGACCGCAGCCGCCGCAAGCCACCCGTCACCCTATTCGCTCGTCTCCGTGTCGGTGGTTGCATCGGATCTATGTGTGGGTGTGGTAACTGCAGGAACCCGGGATCCATCTGGGCGGCAGATGTTCGCTTGGCCTGGGCTTCCCTCCGACCGCCCGGTCCCTCTGCTGCTCCTACCTCCACCTGCTGTACCGGGACGGCTGTGTTGTGCGCACCAGTGAGTGTACCAGACGCCTCATCACTAAAGTGCCCAACCGTGGTGAGTGTTTCTGCGATGGTGGAGGGTGTTGGTGACAGCAGTGGTGTTGTGTCGTGCTCTTCGTCCCACTCTGAGTCCATGGCACTTTGGGGTGGGGGTTCGTCTCCACCCATCCACTCTGAGTCACTGTCCGGTATTTCGTCTTCCCGGGTAGGGGTGTCCTGGGTAGTGCTGTCCCGGGTAGTGCTGTCCCGGGTAGTGCTGTCCCGGGTAGTGCTGTCCCGGGTAGTGGTGTCCCAGGTAGGGGTGTCCTGGGTAGTGGTGTCCCGGGTAGGGGTGTCCTGGATAGTGGTGTCCTGGGTAGTGGTGTCCTGGCTCGGATGTGACGGGGGCCTGTGGCTGCCCCCCTCATCGCTGGGTGGTCGCTTCCGCACGTGACGGGGGTGTCGTCTCCCTGATGCTCCAGGTCTCTCCGTCTCCCGTGGTCTCCGAGGGGCATCCTGCGGGCGTCGCATGCTGGAGGGTTCGGGTCTCTCCGTCTCCCGTGGTCTCCGAGGGGCATCCTGCGGGCGTCGCATGCTGGAGGGTTCGGGTCTCTCCGTCTCCCGTGGTCTCCGAGGGGCATCCTGCGGGCGTCGCATGCTGGAGGGTTCGGGTCTCTCCGTCTCCCGTGGTCTCCGAGGGGCATCCTGCGGGGCGTCGCATGCTGGAGGGTTCGGGTCTCTCCGTCTCCCGTGGTCTCCGAGGGGCATCCTGCGGGCGTCGCATGCTGGAGGGTGCGGGTCTCTCTGTCTCCCGTGGTCTCCGAGGGGCATCCTGCGGGCGTCGCATGCTGGAGGGTGCGGGTCTCTCCGTCTCCCGTGGTCTCCGAGGGGCATCCTGCGGGCGGTCTGCATCTGCGGGGATGGGTGCCTGGACGTTTGGTCCTGCGATACACAATGAAGCATGCATGGTTAGACATCAGGCAGTGATCAGGTGATACGGCGGAGGGGGATATAGGGGAGGGGGGATATGGGGACGGGCTGTTGGTGGCTCACTTGCTCGTGGGGCCCCGACCTCTGCATCAGCAACCTCCCGGTCCTCAGGTCCGCCAGCCAGTTCCAGGGCCCTTTCCTCGTGTACGGTCAGTGGCCTCTCATCAGCGGGCCCTCCTCCAGTCCTCACATGCTCCCTATTGTTGTGTGCACGCTTCTCCTGGGGGGGTGGGGTGGTGGCAGGGGTAAAAGGCAACAGTGTTAGGCAGGTATATGAATGCACGCCATCGGTTGCGCGTGCATTGCAGAGGTTAAGGTTAGGGCTGGATTCACTTGGGGATATGGGGGATATGGGGAGGGGGGGATATGGGGGAGGGGGGATATGGGGGATATGGGGGAGGGGGATATGTGGGAGGGGGGGAGGATATGGGGGAGGGGGGGATAGGGGAAGGGATATGGGGGAGGGGGGAATGGGGATATGGGGGAGGGGGGGGAATATGGGGGAGGGGGGATATGGGGGAGGGGGGATATGGGGGAGGGGGGATATGGGGGAGGGGATATGGGGGAGGGGGGGATATGGGGGAATATGGGGGAGGGGGGATATGGGGGAGTGGGGGATATGGGGGAGGGGGGAATATGGGGATATGGGGGAGGGGGGATATGGGGGATATGGGAGGGGGGATAGGGGGGATATGGGGGAGGGGGGATATGGGGAGGGGGGAATATGGGGGATATGGGGGGAGGGGGGGATATGGGGGATATGGGGGAGGGGGTATATGGGGGAGGGGGGAATATGGGGGATATGGGGGAGGGGGGATATGGGGGATATGGGGGAGGGGGGATATGGGGGAGGGGGGATATGGGGGATATGGGGGAGAGGGGATATGGGGGAGGGGGGATATGGGGGAGGGGGGGATATGGGGGAGGGGGGATATGGGAGATATGGGGGAGGGGGGATATGGGGGAGGGGGGATATGGGGAGGGGGGGATTTGGGGGAGAGGAGATATGGGGGATATGGGGGACGCTCACCCTGCCTGCTCTGACGAGGTCGTTCACCTTCTTGTGGCACTGGGTGCCTGTCCGTGGTGTTAGGGCCACAGCGGTGACGGCCTCTGCCACCTCCCTCCACAGACGCCGGCTGTGGCGTGGGGCAACTCTGCGGCCGTGCCCGGGATACAGGGCGTCCCTCCTCTGCTCCACCGCATCCAGGAGCGCCTCCACATCGCGTGACTCGAACCTCGGGGACCTGAGCGACGGCCAGCCATCAAGTTGGGTGTTTGCGGTCGGCTGTTCCGGTCGGGTGGGGGGGAGCTGCGCCGGCCTTATGAGCCGTCACGCCGTGCAGCGCGTATGACGCTGCACGGCGGTGAACCACTGCGCAAGCGCGGATCCCGTTACGTCGCTGCTAGCCATTTCGGGCCGCAGACTATCGGCCCATTTTTATGACGTGACGCAAGTGGGATTTGCGCCGTTTTTTGCGCCGATCGGCGGAGTTTCCGCCGATAACGGAGAATTTCGCCCATAATTCCACATCAGGGGCAAAATTCTCCCCCAACGGCGCGATGTCCGCCGACTGGCGCCAAAAACGGCACCAATCAGACGGGCATCGCGCCGGCCCAAAGGTGCGGAATGCTCCGCATCTTTGGGGGCCGAGCCCCAACATTGAGGGGCTAGGCCGACGCCGGAGAGATTTCCGCCCTGCCAGCTGGCGGAAATAGCGTTTGTTGCCCCGTCAGCTGGCGTGGGAAAATGCGGCGCATGCGCGGGAGCGTCAGCGGCCGCCGACAGTTTCCCGCGCATGCGCAGTGGGGAGAGTCTCTTCCGCCTCCGCCATGGTGGAGGCCGTGGCTGAGGCGGAAGGGAAAGAGTGCCCCCCACGGCACAGGCCCGCCCGCGGATCGGTGGGCCCCGATCGCGGGCCAGGCCCACCGTGGGGGCACCCCCCCGGGGTCAGATCGCCCCCCCCCCCCCCCCAGGACCCCGGAGCCCGCCCACGCCGCCTGGTCCCGCCGGTAAATACCAGCTTTGATTTACGCCGGCGGGACAGGCAATTTATCGGCGGGACTTCGGCCCATCCGGGCCGGAGAATTGAGCGGGGGGTCCCGCCAACCGGCGCGGCCCGATTCCCGCCCCCGCCCAATCTCCGGTACCGGAGACTTCGGCGGGGGCGGGATTCACGGCGGCCAATGGCCATTCTCCGACCCGGCGGGGGGTCGGAGAATGACGCACCAGGATGCTGCATGATTTGGAGGGACTCTTGGAGTTGGTGGTGTTTCTAAGTCCTTGTTCATGGGTTTGGAAGATGCTGTCAGAGTAGCTTTGGCAAGTTGCCTGCAATGCATGCTGTAGATGCCACTGTGCAGTTGTTGGTGGAGGGAGTGAATGGTTAAGGTGGAGGTTGAGGTGCTGATCAAGTGGGTTGCTTTGTGTTAGAGACTCTTGCGTGTTGTCGGAGATGCACTCATCATGCAAGTGGAGAGTATTGCATTACAACTCCTGATGGTGGATAGGCTTTGGGGACTCAGAAGGTGAGTTACTCGCTGCAGGATCCCTAGACTCTGATCTGCTCTTGTAGCCACAGTGTTTATATGGCTAGTCCAGTTCAGTTTCTGGGAAAGCTTATAAGAAATTCCTCATTTTCCACAGAATAAAATTGAAATGCAACATTGTATATACTTGTTTCATAGATTATCATAGAATTTACAGTGCAGAAGGAGGCCATTCTGCCCATCGAGTCTGCACCAGCTCTTGGAAAGAGCACCCTACCCAAGGTCAACACCTCCACCCTATCCCCATAACCCAGTAACCCCACCCAACACTAAGGGCTAATATTACATGATTCTATCGTGAAAAGTATATAATACTTTACCTAGATGGAGATCACATTTTAAAAATATATATTTTATTCCAACCACAGTCAATAAATCAAACAATCAACAAAAGATACAGCCAAGTTACCAACAGTTTGCCTATTTGCCCCTTTTTTTCCCCTTAACTGACACGACCCCCGCCACCCAAACAAATGCCACCCCGCTCTACATTCCCCCCCCCCACCGCCCCCCCCCCCCCCCCCCCCCCCCCCCCCCCCCAACCTGCTGGCGACAAATAGATCCTTAGAGACAGAAAGAGCCTCCAACTTACATAAAAGCATTCTTCTGACCCTCTAAGGCCGAACTTATTCTCTTTCCCAGTTGGAAGAACTACACCATGGGCGGGATTCTCCCTTCTGACGGCAGAGTGTTGACGCCATCGTAAAAGCCGGAGAATTTAACGACGGCGTCATCGGACCGCTAAGTGTAGTCATCCTCTGCCCTACACGAGGCCAGCACGGCACTGGAGCGACTCACTCCACTCCAGCTGCCGATACCGGAGTCAAACGTGCGCCACTGGTCGGCGTATGCGCGCTGCTCCCGGCGCGGATGCGCACATGCGCACTGTTCCCGGCGCGAAGTCACACATGCGCGGTAGCTTCCTTCTCCGCACCTGCCCCGACGCAACAGGCGTAGGGATACAGGGGCCGGCGCGGAGTAAAAGAGGCCCCCACCAGGAGAGGCCAGCCCGCCGATCGGTAGGCCCCGATCATGGGCCAGGCCACGGTGGAGGCCCCCTCCCGGGGTCGGAACCCCCTCCCCTCCCACCAGGCCGCCCCCCACAGGATGGACGCCAAGGTTTCGCCGGGTAAGACCACATGTGAACGGCGCCGGCGGGACTCTGGCTTTCTTGGCGGCCACTCGGCTCACCTTGGGCGGAGAATTGCCGGGAGGGGGGGAGGGGACGCGCCGACCGTGCTGGCGCCAATGGCGCCGATTCTCCAGTCACCGAATTGCATCCGGCCCGGCGATTCTCCGAACCGGCCCGGGCCTGAGAGAATCCCCATCTCCCAACCATGGCGTTATCTTCAGTGGCCCCCGCCAACCTCCATCCCAGTAGCATTTGCCAAAGGGGAATCAGAGTGGTGAAGGCCAACATTGGCCCCCTTCCCTTTCAGTAGCTCTGGCAGCTCCAAAACACCGCTTAGACCCCGCGTTATCCTCACCCCCACATCTCTTACAGTGTCTCAAAAACCTATGCCCAGAATCCCCCCAACTTCAGGAAGACCAAAACATTTGAACATGATTCCATGCCCCTTACACACCTCTTACATTTGTCCTCAACCTCCAGGAAGAACCTACTCATGGAAGCCCGAGTCATATGGCCTTGTGCACCACCTTAAACTGTATCAGGCACAGGATGATGTCGAATTCACCTGGTGCATAATTTCACTTCAGGCCTCGCCCCCTCCAGCTCCTCCTCCCTTTCTGTCTTACCTCCTCCACTGGCGCCCTCTCCGTTTCCAACAACTACCCATAAATATCTGCAATCTTCCCTTCCCCCCAGCTCATCCTGAGTTAGCAACTTATCCAGTAGAGTACATTTTGACAGCTGAGGTACGAAATCCCGCACCAGTGTGACCCTGAAATTCACTCTCCTTTGGCAGTTGGAACTTCTCCTGCAACTCCTCCAGCCTCACGAACCTTCCTTCTACAAATAGGTCCTTTACCCGTTCTACTCTTCCCTATGCCAGCTCCTGCAATTTGCATGTCGGGATTCTCTCATCTGAAGGCAGAGTGTTGACGCAGTCGTAAAAACTGGAGAGTTTAACGACGACGTCATCGGACTGCTAAGTGTTGCGATCCTCTGCCCTACGGGAGGCCAGCACGGCACTGGAGCGACCCACGCTGCTCCAGCTGCCGATACTGGCATCAAATGGGCGCCTCTGTCTGCGCATGCGCGCTGTGACCAGCACGCATGCGCGGTAGCCTCCTTCTCCGCGCCAGCCCTGGCGCAACATGGCGTAGGGCTTAAAGGGCCAGCACTTAGCAAAATAGGCCCCTACCACGAGAGGCCGGCCTGCCGATCAGGTAGGACCCGATCGCCAGCCAGGCCATGGTGGAGGCCCCCCGGGGTCGGGCCCCCCCTCCCACCAGGCAAGCCCCAGACAGGATGGAAGCTGAGGTCCCACCGGGTAAGACCAGGGCGGAATTCTCCGACCCCCCAGCGGGTCAGAGAATGGCCGTTGGCCGCCATGAATTCCGCCCCCGCCGCCCGCCGAAGTCTCCGAAGTGTCCTGGCTCGGCTGTGACGGGGACCTGTGGCTGCTCCTCTCGTCGCTGGGTGGCACACGCCTGCGTCGTCGCACCCCGCACGAGACGGGGGCGTCGTCTCCCTGTTGCTCCAGGTCCTCTCCATCTCCAGTGGTCTCCAAGGGACATCCTGCGGGCGTCGCATGCCGGAGGGTCCGGGTCTCTCCGTCTCCAGTGGTCTCCGAGAGGCATCCTGCGGGCGTCGCATGCCGGGTGGTCCGGGTCTCTCCGTCTCCAGTGGTCTCCGAGGGGCATCATGCGGGCGTCGCATGCCGGAGGGTCCGGGTCTCTGCGTCTCCCATGGCCTCCGAGGGGCATCATGCGGGCGGTCTGCACCTGCGGGGATGGGTGCCTCGACGTTTGCTCCTGCGATACTCAATGACGCATGCATGGTTAGACACGCAGGCAGTGATCAGGTGATATGGGGGAGGGGGGATATGGGGACGGGCTGTCGGTGGCTCACTTGCTGGTGGGCCCCCGACCTCTGCATCAGCAACCTCCCGGTCCTCAGGTCTGCCAGCCAGTTCCAGGCCCTTCCCTCATGTTCGGTCAGTGGTCTCTCATCAGTGGGGCCTCCTCCAGTCCTCACATGCTCCCTGGTGTTGTGTGCGCGTTTCTCCTGTGGGGGGGGGGGGGGGTGGCAGGGGTAAAAGGCAACAGTGTTAGACAGGTATATGAATGCACGCCATCGGTTGCGCATGTATTGCAGAGGTTAAGGTTAGGGCTGGATTCACTTGGGGAAATGGGGCAAGGCGGATATGGGGGAGGGGGGATATGGGGGAGGGGGGATGTGGGGGAGGGGGGATATGGGGAGGGGGATAAGGGAGATATGGGGGAGGGGGGATATGGGGGAGGGGGATATGGGGGATATGGATATCGGGCAGGGGGGGGAGACTCACCCTGGCTGCTCTGACGAGGTCGTTCACCTTCTTGTGGCACTGGGTGCCTGTCCGTGGTGTCAGGACCACAGCGGTGACGGCCTCTGCCACCTCCCTCCACAGACGCCGGCTGTGGCGTGGGGCAACTCTGCGGCCGTGCCCGGGATACAGGGTGTCCCTCCTCTGCTCCACTGCGTCCAGGAGCGCCTCCACATCGCGTGACTCGAACCTCGGGGCTGAGCGGCGGGCGGCCATCCGGTCGGGTGTTCCGGTCGGGTGGGGGGGAGCAGCGCGTCCTGATGAGCCGTCACGCCGTGCGGTGTGTATGACGCTGCACGGCGTGAACCTAGGTGAGCAAGCGCGGATCCCATCACGTCGCTGCTAGCACATTCCGGGCCGGAGACTTTGCGACGTTTGGGGCGGCGTGATGAAGGTCAGATTTGCGCCGTTTTTGTCGCCGATCGGCGGACTTTGCGCCAATAACGGAGAATTTCGCCCCAGGTGTGAACAGCGCCGGCGGGACTCGGGCTTTTTTGGGCAGCCACACGACCCATCCCGGGCGGAGAATCACCAGGAGGGGCCGCTTAGAGCAGCTCCTGACCGGCGCCGCCCCGACCACGCCCACGCCAATGGTGCCGATTCTCCGCTCACTGGAGAATCGGCGGACTGGCGTTGGAGCGGCATCGCGTGATTCGCGCCTGGCCTGGCGATTCTCCGACCCGGCGTGGGCTGGGAGATTCCCGCCCATGATTTCCACATATTGGATCTAGTATTGGCATACATCCCACTCCAAAGTTTTGCCTCAGCTGGTTCCATAGCTTGAGGGACGACACCGCAACCTGGCTATTGGTATAGCTACACCTACCTGGGGAGAATGGGAGGGGGGCCTTCGCCAGGGCACTTAAACACACCCCGCACACAGGAGACCTCCTCCAACTGCACCAAGTCCAACCCCCCTCCCCCACTACCATCACACCTTCTCCACATTTGTTGCCCAATAGTAATAATAATTAATAACAATAATCTTTATTGTCACAAGTAGGTTTACATTCACACTGCAATGAAGTGATTGTGAAAAGCCCCTAGTCGCCACATTCTGGCACCTGTTCGGGTAAGCTGGGGGAGAATTCAGAATGTCCAATTCACCTAACAGCACGTCCTTCAGGACTTGTGGGAGGAAACCGGAGCACCCGGAGGAAACCCATGCAGACACAGGGAGAGCATGCAGACTCCGCTTAAAACAGGGGCCCAAGCCAGGAATCGAACCTGGGACCCTGGCACTGTGAAGCAACAGTGCTAACTAGTGAGCTATCGTGCCACCCATATATAGCAAATTTGGGAGTGCCAGCTCCCCAGCCGCCTCCTCTCTGCAAAAAAAGCCTCTGAATCCTGGGCACCTTACCTGCCCATACAAATTCCGAGATTAGCATATCTACCCTCTGAAAGAGCGCCTTTGGAAGGAATATTGGATGGTACTGGAAAACAAATAAAAACCTCGGGAGAATGTTCATCTTTACAGTCTGTACCTTCTCTGCCAAGGATAGTGGCAGAGCATCCCACCTCTTCAAATCCCCTTTTACCCTCTTTACTAAACTGGCCAAGTTCCACTTATGCATCGTGGCCCAGTCATGGGCCGACTGAATTCCCAGATACCAAAACCTTATTTTGGCCAGCTTAGATGGCAAGGCTCCCAAATTAGCAATCCTTCCCTGGGCGTTCACCGGGAATACCTCACTCTTTGCCACATTCAATTTACACCCAGAAAAGGCGCCAAACTTCCCTACTAGGTTGATTATTTTCCCCGTACACTCCAGCAGATTTAAAACATATAACAACAGATCATCTGCGTACAATGACCCCCTGTACTCCCTACCTCTCCTCACTCCCCTTCCACTCTCTTGATGCCCAGAGCGCAATAGCCAAAGGCTCAATAGCCAGCGCAAACAACAACGGGGGCAGCGGGCATCACTGTCTCATGCCCCGATGTAACCTAAAATATCCCAAACTCATCGTGTTCATCCTCACATTTGTCGCAGGGGCGGCAAACAGTAAACACACCCACAAAATTAATGTTGGCCCAAACTCAAACCGCCCAGGATCTCAAACAGGTACCTCCATTCTACCAGGTCAAAGCCTTCTCCGCGGCCACTGATATAATAACTTTCAGAGCTTTAACACTAGACGGACTCATTACCACATTCGGCAGTCTCCTGATATTGCTCGACAACTGCCATCCCTTAACAAAACCTGTTTGGTCCTCAGAGACCACCTCGGGCACTCACCCCTCCAGCTGCCTCACCAGCTCCTTAGCCAGCAGATTTGGTATTGAGCAGGAAGATGGGTCTATAAGACGCACACTCCACTGGGTCCTTATCCTCCTTCGGGATCGAAGAGATCGATGCCTGCGCCAGCGTGGTCAGCAACTCCACCACCCCCCCCCCGCCGAGAAATGTTTATAAAATTCTAACGGAAAGCCATCCGGACTCACCCCCCCCCCCCGCCGAGAAATGTTTATAAAATTCTAACGGAAAGCCATCCGGACTCAGTGCCTTCCCCGACTGCCAATGCACTCCATTATCTCCGGCAATCCCAATGGCGACTCCAATCCCAGATTTGGATTTTTGTTTATTATCATGTGTACCAAGGTATAGTGGAAAGTATTTTTCTGCGAGCAGCTCAACAGATCATTAGGTACATGAAAAGAAAAGGAAATAAAAGAAAATACTTAATATTTCGAGCAGATATGTTCATTTTTTTTAAAGTTTTCTGAATATTCACAAAAGAACTAAAAGTTGAAATTTGTAATACAAGATAATTTACAGGAACAATAGCAGAGCAGAAACTGCTGAATGACACCAAAATGGTGAGGAAATGTTTTGATGTATGAATGCGATAATAAATCTCTTTGAACCTTATTGTCTCTGTTCAATTAGAAATCTTAGGCTGCCCCTTAATTTAGACACGGCCTTGCATTCTGCTAAATGTTATTCGGCCTGATATTCCAAAAGGCAGCAAGAGATTAAATGTGAGATTATAATCAAGTTTATTGCACATGCTTGTGTTTGTTATTAACCAGGGTGATAAATAGCAGCCATGGAACAATGTTTTTTAAAATGTGCATGTTGCATACATGCGAGCTCTAGTCGCCTGTAAAATCTGAAAGGATGACACAGAAAAATGAACAAAGGGAAAAGCGGTGAATGTATAACACTGTATTTTGAATAGAATTACCTGCAACAGATATGAACCTGCCTTCAATTCTTGCCAATTAATTTGGCAATTAAACAGGAAGCCCGGCCGAGATTCTTTGCCACTAAGAATGATTTTTCTTCTCTCCGTCGGAAGATACGATTTTTCAATTTTATTTTTTAATGTTCAGCAAGACTGCTGACCTCAACTGCCAGCAATCCATCCCCTGATTCCTAACACCCAGGAACAGCTGTTAATGCCAAGAGTTTTCACACTGCTGAGAAGCTGTGAACAGAAGAATGATTCAGACTATCTCCTCAGGCCTCACCATTTGTTTGCTGTTCAGCTTTGCCCTCTTTCCACCCAGAACGAAGATTAACGTGTTTATCACGAAAAGCAGGGTAGAATTTTAGATGTGAAACTCATAAAACTGTGAATAACTCTAAATATTTTGCTGAAATTATTCTTGTTGCTAAGTATAACCTTTACTTACTTCAGGCGATGTTTGCGCAAACTAAGAGTGACACTAAAGGACAAAGTCGGTGCCATGTGATGTCTGAATATTACACCTACAAATCGTTCTGTTAAATCTGAATAGGAAGCGGTGCATTTATCGACTGTACTTGCCAATAAGCCATCAAAAATGGCAGCCCAGAATTAATAACACTTCCTGCATGTCGCATGAGGTTTTTCTTTTAATTAGTCTAATCTTTTCTATTGATAGAGGAAATGGGATGGAGTTGGAACTTCTTTATAAAAAATGTTGCCATGCTTCTGTAGCCACCTGGGTTGGCCAATTCAAACAAAGAACAAAGAACAAAGAAATGTACAGCACAGGAACAGGCCCTTCGGCCCTCCAAGCCCGTGCCGACCATACTGCCCGACTAAACTACAATCTTCTACACTTCCTGGGTCCGTATCCTTCTATTCCCATCCTATTCATATATTTGTCAAGATGCCCCTTAAATGTCCCTATCGTCCCTGCCTCCACTACCTCCTCCGGTAGTGAGTTCCAGGCACCCACTACCCTCTGCGTAAAAAACTTGCCTCGTACATCTACTCTAAACTTTGCCCCTCTCACCTTAAACCTATGCCCCCTAGTAATTGACCCCTCTACCCTGGGGAAAAGCCTCTGACTATCCACTCTGTCTATGCCCCTCATAATTTTGTATACCTCTATCAGGTCGCCCCTCAACCTCCTTCGTTCCAGTGAGAACAAACCGAGTTTATTCAATCGCTCCTCATAGCTTATGCCCTCCATACCAGGCAACATTCTGGTAAATCTCTTCTGCACCCTCTCTAAAGCCTCCACATCCTTCTGGTAGTGTGGCGACCAGAATTGAACACTATACTCCAAGTGTGGCCTAACTAAGGTTCTATACAGCTGCAACATGACTTGCCAATTCTTATACTCAATGCCCCGGCCAATGAAGGCAAGCATGCCGTATGCCTTCTTGACTACCTTCTCCACCTGTGTAGCCCCTTTCAGTGATCTGTGGACCTGTACTCCTAGATCTCTTTGACTTTCAATACTCTTGAGGGTTCTACCATTCACTGTATATTCCCTACCTGCATTAGCCCTTCCAAAATGCATTACCTCACATTTGTCCAGGTTAAACTCCATCTGCCATCTCTCCGCCCAAGTCTCCAGACAATCTAAATCCTGCTGTATCCTCAGACAGTCCTCATCGCTATCCGCAATTCCACCAACCTTTGTGTCGTCTGCAAACTTACTAATCAGACCAGTTACATTTTCCTCCAAATCATTTATATATACTACAAAGAGCAAAGGTCCCAGCACTGATCCCTGTGGAACACCACTGGTCACAGCCCTCCAATTAGAAAAGCATCCCTCCATTGCTACCCTCTGCCTTCTATGGCCTAGCCAGTTCTGTATCCACCTTGCCAGTTCACCCCTGATCCCGCGTGACTTCACCTTTTGTACTAGTCTACCATGAGGGACCTTGTCAAAGGCCTTACTGAAGTCCATATAGACAACATCTACTGCCCTACCTGCATCAATCATCTTAGTGACCTCCTCGAAAAACTCTATCAAGTTAGTGAGACACGACCTCCCCTTCACAAAACCGTGCTGCCTCTCACTAATACGTCCATTTGCTTCCAAATGGGAGTAGATCCTGTCTCGAAGAATTCTCTCCAGTAATTTCCCTACCACTGAAGTAAGGCTCACCGGCCTGTAGTTCCCGGGATTATCCCTGCCACCCTTCTTAAACAGAGGAACAACATTGGCTATTCTCCAGTCCTCCGGGACATCCCCTGAAGACAGCGAGGATCCAAAGATTTCTGTCAAGGCCTCAGCAATTTCCTCTCCAGCCTCCTTCAGTATTCTGGGGTAGATCCCATCCGGCCCTGGGGACTTATCTACCTTAATATTTTTTAAGACACCCAACACCTCGTCTTTTTGGATCACAATGTGACCCAGGCTATCTACACCCCCTTCTCCAGACTCAACATCTACCAATTCCTTCTCTTTGGTGAATACTGATGCAAAGTATTCATTTAGTACCTCACCCATTTCCTCTGGCTCCACACATAGATTCCCTTGCCTATCCTTCAGTGGGCCAACCCTTTCCCTGGCTACCCTCTTGCTTTTTATGTAAGTGTAAAAAGCCTTGGGATTTTCCTTAACCCTATTTGCCAATGACTTTTCATGACCCCTTCTAGCCCTCCTGACTCCTTGCTTAAGTTCCTTCCTACTTTCCTTATATGCCACACAGGCTTCGTCTGTTCCCAGCCTTTTAGCCCTGACAAATGCCTCCTTTTTCTTTTTGACGAGGCCTACAATATCACTCGTCATCCAAGGTTCCCGAAAATTGCCGTATTTATCTTTCTTCCTCACAGGAACATGCCTGTCCTGTATTCCTTTCAACTGACACTTGAAAGCCTCCCACATGTCAGATGTTGATTTGCCCTCAAACATCCGCCCCCAATCTATGTTCTTCAGTTCCCGCCTAATATTGTTATAATTAGCCTTCCCCCAATTTAGCACATTCATCCTCGGACCACTCTTATCCTTGTCCACCAGTACTTTAAAACTTACTGAATTGTGGTCACTGTTACCGAAATGCTCCCCTACTGAAACATCTACCACCTGGCCGGGCTCATTCCCCAATACCAGGTCCAGTACCGCCCCTTCCCTAGTTGGACTGTTTACATATTGTTTTAAGAAGCCCTCCTGGATGCTCCTTACAAACTCTGCCCCGTCTAAGCCCCTGGCACTAAGTGAGTCCCAGTCAATATTGGGGAAGTTGAAGTCTCCCATCACCACAACCCTGTTGTTTTTACTCTTTTCCAAAATCTGTCTACCTATCTGCTCCTCTATCTCCCGCTGGCTGTTGGGAGGCCTGTAGTATACCCCCAACATTGTGACTGCACCCTTCTTATTCCTGATCTCTACCCATATAGCCTCACTGCCCTCTGAGGTGTCCTCTCGCTGTATAGCTGTGATACTCTCCTGAACAAGTAGCGCAACTCCACCTCCCCTTTTACATCCCCCTCTATCCCGCCTGAAACATCTAAATCCTGGAACGTTTAGCTGCCAATCCTGCCCTTCCCTCAACCAGGTCTCTGTAATGGCAACAACATCATAGTTCCAAGTAGTAATCCAAGCTCTAAGTTCATCTGCCTTACCCGTAATGCTCCTTGCATTAAAACATATGCACTTCAGGCCACCAGACCCGCTGTGTTCAGCAACTTCTCCCCGTCTGCGCTGCCTCAGAGCCACACTGTCCCTATTCCCTAGTTCTCCCTCAATGCTCTCACCTTCTGACCTATTGCTCCCGTGCCCACCCCCCTGCCATACTAGTTTAAACCCTCCCGTGTGACACTAGCAAACCTCGCGGCCAGGATATTTATGCCTCTCCGGTTTAGATGCAACCCGTCCATCTTATACAGGTCACACCTGCCCCGGAAGAGCTCCCAGTGGTCCAGATAACAGAAACCCTCCCTCCTACACCAGCTGTTTAGCCACGTGTTTGTCTGCTCTATCTTCCTATTTCTAGCCTCACTGGCACGTGGCACAGGGAGTAATCCCGAGATTACAACCCTCGAGGTCCTGTCTGGGAGTAAAATGGAGAACAGCAAAGACTGAAGGGAAATTCAGCCAACACAGGTAGAAACTAGCAGGTGCAAGTTTACTAAGTATTAGGCTCTGCAGAAGCCCAGACAGCATCGATACCAGCAACCATCGGCATAATAATGTAGCAGCCATCTACATACTAATGAGAGATCCCCGGGAACAATCAAAACATTTAAGGTAAACAAGGCCAAGGCAGACTCCTCGGCGCCAGCAGGAGCCGACACAAAAAAGGTTAACAGACACCTAAAGACCACCCATCAATCAGGGAACCGCTCCAGTATTGGAGAAATCGAACCAAGCAATTGGAACAAAGTCCAATCACTTGAAACCAGGGGCGTCATTCTCCGACCCCCCGCCGGGTCGGAGAATGGCCGCTGGCCGCCGTGAATCCCGCCCCCGCCAAAGTCTCCGGTACCGGAGATTGGGCGGGGGCGGGAATCGGGCCGCGCCGGTTGGCGGGACCTCCCGTTCAATTCTCCGGCCCGGATGGGCCAAAGGCCCGCCCAGAAATTGCCCGTCCCGCCGGCGTAAATCAAACCTGGTATTTACCGGCCGGACCAGGCGGCGTGGGCGGGGTCCTGGGGGGGGGGGGCGCGGGGCGATCTGACCCCGGGGGGTGCCCCCATGGTGGCCTGGCCCGCGATCGTGCCGTGGGGGCACTCTTTCCCTTCCGCCTCCGCTACGGCCTCCACCATGGCAGAGGCGGAAGAGACTCTCCCCACTGCGCATGCACGGGAAACTTTCAGCGGCCGCTGACGCTCCCGCGCATGCGCCGCATTTCCGCGCCAGCTGGCGGGGAAACAAACGCCATTTCCGCCAGCTGGCGGGGCGGAAATCCCTCCGGCGTCAGCCTAGCCCCTCAATGTTGGGGCTAGGCCGCCAAAGATGCGGAGCATTCCGCACCTTTGGGCCGGCGCGATGCCCGTCTGATTGGCGCCGTGTTTGGCGCCAGTCGGCGGACATCGCGCCGTTGGGGGAGAATTTCGCCCCAGGTACGGGGTCTGCCCCGAAAGGCGGGAAGCCCCTGGGGACTATAAAGTAAAGCCCCCAAGTTCAAATCGTCCTTCTTGACAGGGTCACTCAGCAACGCGAAGCAACCCTTGAGAGTGACATGTCCAGCTGCCGCTCCAACGAAGTAAGTCTTAAGTCAACGCTCACTACGAGATAGGGGCTCCTAGCGACCAATCCATACCAGCTTTGAATCCCGCAGTTTCAGAACCCGAACAAAAGGCCATTTGTTCCCCTGACCTGGTGGGCCAGTCCGAAGCTAAGTATAGGCCTGTTAGTTGTAGAAATAGCCTAGAAAGTAGAGTTTATGCATGAGTAGCGATTTACTGTGTATAATAAATGTGAATTGATTTGAATCTTACTAATTGGTGTGTTGAGTTATTGATCATTACTTGAACTTGAACCTCGTGGCGGTATCATAAAGATACCTGGCGACTCTAGAGCAAAGGCTATAAAACAGAGCCAATTGAACCAACCAAAAGTTAGCAACACTTCTCACAATTTAATAACAATCCTTCCAGAGGCTATAACCGAATTGCCATTCCTAAATCAGCAATGGTGCTTGTTGCTCTAACTGGTTTGCTTGTTAGTTTTTTAGCCAAGTTACGTAAAAGCTCATAAAAGCAAAATTCTGCAGATGCTGGAAATAAAAACAGATATAAAATGGTTCTGAAGTCATATTCGGCTTGAAATGTTAACTGGCTGTGGTTTTCGGGGGGATTCCCTGTTGTGAATGAGACCAGAAAACTTGGAGACCAGCCAATAGTCTGTAAACTTTGGGCAGGAATTCCTACTCCCACCAGCAGTGGGACGGTAGCGCAGTGGTTAGAACTGCTACCGCACGGCGCCGAGGACCCGGGTTCGAACCCTGCCCCGGGTCACTCTCCGTGTGGAGTTTACACAATCTCCTCGTGTCTGCATGGTTCTCACCCCCACAACCCAAAGATGTTCAGGGTAGGTGGAGTGGCCCTTAATTGGAAAACTTAAAAATTAAAATAACAGTAATAATTCACGACATGTAACAGTCCATGATCACTGATATGTGCGAGGAATGGATTAGATAGGCCAAAAGGTCTTTGCTTATCCCTGCATATCATTGATTTTCAAATGATAATGGCTAAAAAAGGGAAAAAGCAGCATATCACTCCTGATGAATGGAGAAGGTCAGGTCAGCAACAGTTAGTTATGGACAAAAGAATAGACAGACGAGAGCGAAAATGGATTATAAATTAACATGAATTTCAGTTTGTTTTACATGGCACCGGAATGAGAGAAATTATATTTGGGCTTATCTCAATGACGATAGTTTTAAACAGCACATGACAAATTACTGTGAAGAAGCAGGGTTCAGTTTCCTTGAACCTTGAGCGGGATTCTCCGCAATCGGCGCGATGTCCGCCAACTGGCGCCAAAAATGTTGCAAATCAGTCCGGCATCGCGCCGCCCCAAAGGTGCGGAATTCTCCACATCTTGAGGGGCCGAGCCCTCACCTTGAGGGGCTAGGCCCGCGCCGGACTAATTTCCGCCTCGCCAGCTGGCGGGAAAGGCCTTTGGTGCCCCGCCAGCTGGCGCGGAAATAGCTTTGCCGTGTGGCGCATGCGCGGGAGCGTCAGCGGCCGCTCACGGCATCCCCTTGCATGCGCAGTGGAGGGGGCCTCTTCCACCTCCGCCATAGTGGAGACCATGGCGAAGGCGGAAGGAAAAGAGTGCCCCCACGGCACAGGCCCGCCCGTGGATCGGTGGGCCCTGATCGCGGGCCAGGCCACCGTGGGGGCACCCCCCGGGGCCCGATCACCCCGCGCCCCCCCCAGGACCCCGGAGCCTGCCCGAGCCGCCTTGTCCCGCCGTTCGAAAGGTGGTTCAATCCACACCGGCTGGCGTGGGTTGACAGCGGCGGGACCTCAGCCCATCGCCGACCGGAGAATCGCCGGGGGATTTCCGCCGACCGGCGCGGTGCGATTCCCGCCCATGCCGAATCTCCGGTGGCGGACATTGTACATTTTAAGGTAAGTGACCAAGGAATTCTCAGAATCGAATTAGTATGTATCTGAGAAATCTGTGGTGATGAATCACTCTCCAAATAATACAATCCTTGCATTACGGCTTTGACTCCAGGTCCAATTCTGCAGTGGGGTATGCTTATCTAATGGTGTTAATCAAAAGGCATAGTGCTTATGCGGCACGGTGTCACAATGGTTAGCACTGCTGGCCTCACAGCACCAGGGGCCCGGCCTCAATTCCAGCCTTGGGAGACTCTCTAAGTGGAGTTTGCATTTTCTCCCTGTGTCTGCGTGGGTTTCCTTCAGAATGATCCAGTTTCCTCCCACGGTCCCAAAGATGTGCAGATTAGGTGGATTGGACATGCTAAAATTGCCGCTTAGTGTCCAAAAGGTTAGGTGCGGCTACGTGAATGGGGCATGGGCTTGGGTGGGTGGTCCTTCGGAGGGCCGGTGCAGACTTGATGGGCTGAATGGCCTCCTCCTGCACTGTAGAGGGATTCTATGATTCTATGTTCAAAATGTTCCATCGTCATTGGCTCGATAACTTCTATGAATCCCTGCCAATGTTTTACATATTGAACATATATAATAACATTAAAGTCATGTTGGTCAAAATTGGAATAATGTGGACGATCCAAATAAACATGTTCTGATGAAACATCATTGTACTGAAATATTTGCTGGAATTTAATTTATTTTATTTTGTAAATTTAGAGTACCCAATTCATTTTTTTCCAATTAAGGGGCAATTTAGCATGGCCAATCCACCTTGCTTGCACATCTTTTGGGTTGTGGGGGCGAAACCCACGCAAACATGGGGAGAATGTGCAAACTCCACACAGACAGTGACCCAGACCCGTGGTGCAATTCTCCGAAATGTAGACAAAGGGCGAAATTCTCCCGAAATGGCGCGATGTCCGCCGGCCGGCGCCCAAAACGGCGCCAATCAGACGGGCACCGCGCCGCCCCAAAGGTGCGGAATGCTCCGCATCTTTGGGGGCCGAGCCCCAACATTGAGGGGCTAGGCCGATGCCGGAGGAATTTCCGCCCCGCCAGCTGGCGGAAACGGCCTTTGTTGCCCCGCCAGCTGGCGCGAAAATGACATCCCCGGGCGGCGCATGCGCGGGAGCGTAGCGGCCGCTGACAGTGTCCCACGCATGCGCAGTGGAGGGAGTCTCTTCCGCCTCCGCCATGGTGGAGACCGTGGCGGAGGCGGAAGGGAAAGAGTGCCCCCACGGCACAGGCCCGCCCGCGGATCGGTGGGCCCCGATCGCGAGCCAGGCCACCATGGGGGCTCCCCCCGAGGTCAGATCGCCCCGCGACCCCCCCAGGACCCCGGAGCCCGCCCACGCCGCCTTGTCCCGCCGTTCAAAAGGTGGTTTAATCCACGCCGGCGGGACAGGCAATTTATCGGCAGGACTTCGGGCCATCCGGGCCAGAGAATCGAGCGGGGGGGCCCGCCAACCGGCGCGGCCCGATTCCCGCCCCCGCCGAATATCCGGTACCGGAGACTTCGGCAACCGGCGGGGGCGGGATTCACGGCAGCCACCGGCGATTCTCCAACCCGGCGGGGGGTCGGAGAATGACATCCAACGTCCTGACGGCGGAGTGAAAACCGGAGTGTTTCACTCCGGCGTCGAAGACCTCACCCAGCCCCTTAGTCTCCCGCCCCCAGCCCCCTATTCTCCCGCCCCCGTGGGGCTAGGAGCGGCGTCGCGTATTTTACACAGGCTGAGCCTTGGCGCTGCGTAAAAAGCGTCGCCGCGTCTGTGACGCGGCCAGCGTCGTGTGAATGACGTCACCTGCGCATGCGCGGTTGCCGTCCTCCCTGAGGCCACCCCGCAAGAAGATGGTGGATGGATCTTGCGGGGCGGCGGGGGAAAGGTGGTCCTCCTTTAGAGAGGCCAGCCTGCCGATCGGTGGGCATCGATCGCGGGCCAGACACCATCGGAGGCCCCACCCGGTGCAGGAACCCCCCTCCCCCCACCCCCCCCCACAGGCTGCCCCCCCCCCCAGTGTTCCCACGCAGATCCCGCCAGCAGCGACCAGGGGTGAAATTCTCCGTTATCGGAGCGATGTCCGCCGACCGGCGCCAAAAAAGGCGCAAATCCCACCTGCATCGCGCCGCCCCAAACGACGCTAAGTCTCCGGTCCGGAATGGGCTAGCAGCGATGTGACGCTATCCGCGCTGGCTCACGCCGTGCGGCGTCATGCACGTCGCACGGCGTGGCGACTCATAAGACGCGCTGCTCCCCCACCAGACCAGAAGACCCGACCGGATGGCTGCCCGCCGCTCAGCCCCGAGGTTCCAGTCCCGCGACATTGAGGCGCTCCTGGACGCAGTGGAGCAGAGGAGGGACGCCCTGTATCCCGGACACGGCAGCAGAGTCGCCCCACGCCACAGCCGGCGTCTGTGGAGGGAGGTGGCAGAGGCCGTCACCGCTGTGGCCCTGACACCACGGACAGGCACCCAGTGCCACAAGAAGGTGAACGACCTCGTCAGGGCAGCCAGGGTGAGTCCCCCCTCCCTGCCCGATATCCATATCCCCCCTCCCCATATCCCCTCTCCTCATATCCCCCCTCCCCCATATTCCCCCCTCCCGCATATCCCCCCTCCCCCATATCCCCCCTCCCCCATATCCCCCTCCCCATATCCCCCATATCCCCCCTCCCCATATCCCCCTCCCCATATCCCCCCTCCCCATATCCCCCCTCCCCATATCCCCCCTCCCCATATCCCCCTCCCCATATCCCCCCTCCCCCATATCCCATATCCCCCTTCCCCCATATCCCCTTCCCCATATCCCCCTCCTCATATCCCCCCTCCCCCATATCCCCCCTCCCCCATATCCCCCTCCCCATATCCCCCTTCCCTCATATCCCCCATATCCCCCCTCCCCCATATCCCCCCTCCCCATATCCCCCATATCCCCCCTCCCCCATACCCCCCTCCCCCGTATCCCCCCTCCCCCATATCCCCCTCCCCATATCCCCCATATCCCCCCTCCCCATATCCCCCCTCCCCCATATCCCCCCTCCCCCATATCCGCATGGGTCCGACTGTTGGAGGCTGGCACCTAGCCAGGTGGACCAACTCACTTGCCCTCGCAACCCCCCTCCCCGGCAGGGACCCCCCCCGCGTCCCTCCCCGGCACGGACCCCCCCCCCCCGTCCCCCTCCCTGGCACGGACCGCCCCGTCCCCCTCCCCGGCATGCACCTCCCCGCCCCCCTCCCCGGCACGGACCCCCCCCCGTCCCCGTCCCCCTCCCCGGCACGCACCTCCCCCGTCCCCCTCCCCGGCACGCACCTCCCCGTCCCCCTCCCCGGCACGCACCTCCCCGTCCCCTCCCCGGCACGCACGCCGGCGGGAACCTGTCGTGTTGGGGCGGCCGCTCAGTCCATCCGGGCCGGAGAATCGCCGCTCGACTTTTGCAAACGGCGGTGTGATTCTCGCGGCGCTGGTTTGGGGTTGGTGGGAGAATCGTGTGCGGGTGTCGGGCAGCGTGGCGGGACTCGCGCGGCGCCCCGGCGATTCTCCCACCGGCATGGGGGGGAGAATTCCGCCCCAGGTACCTCGGCGCCGTGAGGCCGCAGTGCTAACCATTTACTAGAATTTTATGTCGGGGTGGTAGGTGTCAGACACCACCCACCGTGGCATAAAATCTTGGACCAGCGTTTAGCCAAGTTGGTTTGGAATAATTTAACAGCTCTTAGGACATTAGCTTTCTCAGGCTGAGACTTTGGGGGCAGGGGGAAATCCTGCCTCTGAGAGCTGCTAGCCTATGAATTGGTCTGGAGTGGTAGACACTTCTGAAACTTAAGGCAATACCTGAAGAAGAGATGCCATGGACCTAGACTTAAAGGTAATATGGCATTTTGCCAAAGCAAGGATGGCGTTTCACCAGAGTTAGTGTTTCGCCTGGCATTTTGCCAGAGTCAAAAATAAATTGATAGAAATAATAATGGGGTGAAGGTGGAGGAGAGAGTTCACAGTCTGAAGTTGTTGAACTCAATGTTAAGTCTGGAAGGCTGTAACGTGCCTAATCAGAAGATGAGATGCTGTTTCTCCAGTTTGAGCTGGGCTACATAGATGATTTGGAGTTGGGGACCAAGTGCAATGTGTCCAAGTTTGCAGACGGCACTAAGATGAGTGGTAAAGCAAAATGTGCAGAGGATACTGGAAGTCTGCAGAGGGATTTGGATAGTTTAAGTGAATGGGCGAGCGTCTGGCAGATGGAATACAATGTTGACAAATGTGAGGTTACCAATTTTGGTAGGAATAACAGCAAAAGGGATTGTTATTTAAATGATTATATATTAAAACATGCTGCTGTGCAGAGGGACCTCGGTGCCCTAGTGCATGAGTCGCAAAAAGTTGGTTTACAGGTGCAACAGCTGATTAAGCAGGCGAATGTGCTCTGAGGCAGCAGTGTTTACCACTGTGCCACCATGCTGCCCTTCCTGTTATGCTATTCAATGGGATCATGATTGATCTGTAGCACAACTGAGGCCTTGGTTCCATAAACCATCTTGAAATTAACCGCCGCCCCCCCCCCCCCCCCCCCCCCCCACTAAGTCTCAACAACTATTTAGGAGAGAAAGTTCCAGATTTCCAGTAGTCTTGGAGTAAAGAAATGCTTCCTGGCATAAATGGCCAAGCTCTATTTTTAAGATCTGTGTCAAAAAGATCAAAGCTCTCGGAAGAGGTTTCCCTCACTGATTTATTGGATTGGTTGCCTGCCCCACGCCTAATGCCATGGGCTCACAGTTCAAAATAATGAATCTCAGTGTAGCAGTGGGAGTGAGTATGAATTGTACAATTTTATCACAGAGGAAGATCATGTTGGACTCAAAATGTTGGGCGGAATTCAACAGAAACATTTCTAAGTGTCATTTTGGACGCGTTTGCCGGGCTGTTCCTCGATGGCCACGCTGGTGAGATTACAGACCATATTCAAGGGTACTGAGTGCTGAAAATGAACCCCCGGGTGAATCTTCCCGTACTGGCTGTCTCGCCGTCTGATTCACCAGACTCACACCTCGGCGATTTGCTGTAACAAGAGGGAGCTACTTTTGAATGCTCCCTCACCACTCACTCCCAGTTAACACACAGCTTGGCGGTGTGCAAGCCTGCTCTTCGCTTTGACCATGCTTCTTGACGCTGTTGAAGAGAGGCGGGCATCCTGTTCCCCTGCGGAGGTTGGAAAACCAGCATCGGGGTCCGCAATAGCATCTGGGAGGCAGTGCAGCAGTCATCAGTGCGGGTAGCATGACCAGGAGGACCGCCGTCCAATGTCGGAAGAAGACCAATGACCTTCACTGAGCTGCAAGAGTAAGTTACCACCTCTCTCCTGGCACCAGTTCCGCCTGCCACCTTTCAAATTCCCAACCCCCCCCCCCACAGATTAGGGAGACGTACTGCTATGCACCACCAGAGCTGTCCAGGCATCAAAACTTAATTTTGTGCAGTCCGATGCACCGTTCAATGACACCATGGGTGGCAACCTAGGCCTCATTATATCGGGTCTCCTACTCAGGCCGCTACACCAGCATCACCAGCCAGGATCTGAAGAGGTCCCCCAAGAACCAACCCGTCATCCTAGAGTGGTCCTCGAAGATGCCTGGAATCTCCAAGTGTTCCAGGATGTAGCTGTCATGCATGCTCCTTGGGGAACATGCACATATGTGCATGATATGGAGGTGGAGGTCGCACACAATCTAAACATCCTGTTAATGAATGGCACTCCGTGATGCGCCGGTGCACACAAGGCAACATGCATGCCATTGATTGCCCCCTGGACCACCAAGCCACTTGTACTGGCAAACCTTGCTCAGCACACTCACCCCAGGTAACATCAGGAGCCCTTAGACCCCAGACCCCAGACCTCAGCCAGGAATATTAGGGAGGCCATGCTCCGGTGATCATCCTTGACTTCCAGCGCGTTTAACACATGGTAACATGCCAGTTACATGCAGCACTCACCACACCAGCAACAACAGCAGCAGCAATCTGCGAAAGCATTTCTTCAACGCCGTGATCAGGTGGCCCATTTGGAGTAACGTCGTGCACAAGGTTCTGCAGCATCATCTTGCTTCAAACCGGATTGCCTCCTGGACTCATACATTCCCCTGAGCCCGGCTTTCCAGGACCCAGGTATCTTAGGAAAAATTGTCCTTCTTCCCGGCTACAGAAAAGGAAGGAAACAGCACCAGCAGCCTCCAGGCATTTGAAGCCACCAGCAGGAGCAAGCAGCAAACACAACCTGCAGCTCTGAAGGTCTCTCACAACTAACAAGCCAAATTTGTCATTTGCAATGGCCTTCAGCTGTGAAACTAGAGGCTACTCACAGCCAAAGAGAGTGAAATTGAATTTCAGCATTGAAGATACAGCAGGGCTCTGTCCTGGAGATTTTGGTAGGACAGACAGCTATGGTTGCTCCTGTTATGGGTCTCCACAATATTTAAAGATGGCTTGAAGGCTTCACATATGCAAAGCCCCTCACCCTCCCCCGGCCCAGGGTTGAGTCCTGAACTGGAATGCTTCAGCCCCCCGCCCAAGCCCAACCCACCTGTGGGGATCCACCCCCCCTCTCAGTTACCTCCTCTGGTACCCATTGCAACCAGCTTCACACCCATGTGATTTCTCGCTGGCTAGTCGGGTAATTCCAGGAATTCGACTTCAATCTCGCTAATGATATTGAAATGAAAGCAAATGTGGGTTAATGATATGCTCATCATTTTTGGGCGAGATCCGGATCTCATCATTGGGAGCGGGCTGGGTGAATTGCCAACTGGTTCGCGCTCGGTACAAATTTTGGTTTTGGCCTTTCCCGCAATTTACCTGATGCCCCCAGATGCACGTCGGATACAGCGCGGTGGTTGAATCGCGCTCGTTAACTCTGTTCCTCCTGTATTAGAATTTACAGTGCAGAAGGAGGCTATTCGGCTCATCGAGTCTGCACAAGCCCTTGGGGAAGAGCACCCTATCCAAGCCCATGCCTCCACCCTATCCCCGTAACCCCACCTAACCTTTTTGGACACCAAGGGCAATTTAGCATGGCCAATCCACCTAACCTGCGCATCTTTGGACTGTGGGAGGAAACCGGAGCACCCGGAAGAAACGCACACGGACATGGGGAGCACGTGCAAACTCCACACAGTCACCCAAGGTCAGAATTGAACCCGGGACCCTGGAGTTGTGTGGCAGCAGTGCCAACAACTGTGCCACAGGGCCGTCCCACTATCAACGTCCTGGGGCCAGACCTGCTGAGTTTTTCTAGTATTTTCATTTTTTTTCCAGGTTTCCCACAGGTTCCCTCTGCATAGGTTCTGGTGAGAACTGAGTTGAGTGAAGGGCATAGAAACTAATACCATCAGCAATTCTCTTGCTGTAATGAAACTTAAATGCTGAAACTGAAGAGTAGCTCGGTCTGTATCTAAAAGAAAAAAGGTAATTTAAGGTTTCAGGTGTAAGCGAGTGTCATTGTTCATGTACCTTTCTCTGAGATTCATACTGATCTGCTGCAACTTTCCAGAAATGCTGTTGACACTTTAAGATTCCAACTTTTGTCACTTTTTATTGATACTGTTATGAATTTTCTAAAAAAAGGGGCGTGTGTTTATACTAATGAAGGTGAGAGGTGTTAATGATGTTGAAACAATGGGAAACTGGCCTCTTTGGGAAATCAGTGTCAATATGTCCCACTGTAGGTTAGATCCCATTACTACATCAATGCACTTCACCTGCATCGTTGGAACATAGGAATACAAGCAGGAATAGGCATTAGCTATTTAGCACCTCGAGCCTGTTCCAGAATTTCATTAGATAATGGTTGGTCTGTATCTTAATTCCACATGTCCGCTTCGGCTCCGTAACTCTTAATATCCTTGCCCAAGAAAAATCTATCAATCTCTGCTTTAACTCTGAAAAAAGACCCCTCCCTATCTGCCTTTGGGGCATGCTTTTGTTTGCATTCTGTGATTCTGTCAGAGAGATTGACAATTAATAGCAAATTAGGATCAGTTTGCAAATTGTGCCATCTCCATAGGTGCCAACAGCCGCCTCACTTGTGATTCACGCAAAGTGAGAAAGTGCCACTATCCTGTTTTGAGAAGTGGCAATTTTTCATTTCTTGCGAGAATGTGTGATAGATTATTGGACAATTAAATATTCAGTTACACTGATTGCAATGCAATGCCTAATGCAGTGCTGACACTGTATAAGGTTATCCTTTAGAATCCAATGAAAAAGGATGTTACAAAGAAATTATTCACCATTTGAGAGTATGAAGGATGTATAATAATTTTGCAGTCATGATTTGTCACAGAACATTATAATGAGGAGCTGGTGAACTATGCATCCTCAATCTATGCTGCATTTTAACCATATCAAGAACATTAGAATAACATCACATTACAAAGCTCAACAGAACAGTGCCGCGTGTTTTCCCTTCATTGTAATAATTGTAAAGCAGTACATTTGATAGAATGCAAGGCTTCTTTCATTCAGGAATTTCTCCAGTTCCGTACATAACCCGTAACCTGTACTGTAATCACAAGGCGACTCTTAGGATATTTAAAGCTATATATGCACACACAGTTCTCAGGTCAGTTGGGAACTTTGAAAACCAGCCCGATAAAAATCTTCAACATCTCTTTCAAACTTCCAAAATATTTTTAAACAGCAACTTCCTATGAGATATTGAACAAAGCTTTTTCTTCTCAAGAACAGTGCAGAAGGAGGCCATTCAGCCCATCAGGTCTACACCGGCCCTTGAAAAAGCACCCTACTTAAGCTCACACCTCCATCCTCGCCCTGTAACCCAGTAACCCCACTTAACCTTTGGACACTAAGGGGCAATTTAGCGTGATCAATCCAATTACCTGCACATCTTTGGACTGTGGGAGGAAACTGGAGCACCTGGAGGAAACCCACGCAGACATGGGGAGAACGTGCAATCTCCTCACAGACAGTCACCCGAGGCTGGAAATGAACCTGGGTTCTCAGCACAGTGAGACAGCAGTGCTAAACACTGTGCCACCCCTAAGGAATGAAGCACACTAATTTTGGTCACTTCCATGTCAGCAACAAGAACTTCTGGTTTATGTATAATATGGATCAGATGCCTCTTTGCTCCTCAACGATGTGTCTTAACTTCAAAATCTGGAAATAGTGAAATTCACGAGTGAGATTGGACATTTTCTTGGTAACAATTTCTCGGTTAGTTTTTCTGCAGTCTTTCTCCTCTCCTTTTTAATTTTTTTTTCATTTAAGGGCCAATTTAGTGTGGCAATCCACCTACCCTGCACATATTTGGGTTGTGGGGGTGAGACCCATGCAGACACGGGGGAGAATGTGCAAACTACACACAGACAGTTACCCGGGGCCAGGATCGAACCCAGGTCCTCAGAATGGTGAGACAGCAGTACTGACCACCGTGCCACCCATCTTTCCCCTCTCCTAACGGCATTGATCTCTTGATTTGATGCACACTAATGGCCGCCAGTCACTTCCTTATATTTCACGTAAGCGGCCATTGTTCAGCCTAGACAGCATATTATTTGCAGCCTATTTGACCGCAAAACAAATCACAGCTGAGCCCAATTCACACGTCCACACATGCATGCTTCCAGCAAGGGGTGATTGGATAACACTCAGGAGAGGGAATCCTGGCCAATTTTCTCCTCCCTCC
The DNA here is from genome assembly GCF_047496885.1 of Scyliorhinus torazame. Classification (NCBI taxonomy): domain Eukaryota; kingdom Metazoa; phylum Chordata; class Chondrichthyes; order Carcharhiniformes; family Scyliorhinidae; genus Scyliorhinus; species Scyliorhinus torazame. The sequence goes on along the minus strand of NC_092714.1, from coordinate 43,123,962 downwards.
CCGAGGGCATTGGGACAAGTTATGGTGTTGTATTCAGAAATGGGATTTCTATGAATAGATTAAGCTATCAGGTAAACAATTACACATCTGGTTTTAGTGCTTAACCGTGGAAACATACTAAACATTCAAGCTGGTGAGTAGCCCAGGCATCACACAATGATATTCTCAGGGAAAGAGAACGAGACTTTTCAAGATGGGTTTTATCATGCTCCTGCACTCACTCCCACCTACATCCAACAAAAAATCTTAAATCAATACTTAGAAATTAGGAGGTCTAATTCACACAATCAGAAATGTGTGAAAGGTCATAAACCGCACATAGAAATGTAAATCCACCAATATTATTTGACAGCAATATTGAATCTTTATAGGCTTGAACAATGAAGGGCTATATACTATCGGCCCAGGGGGCTGGTTTAACACAATTGGCGAGACAGCTGGGGTGAGATTCTCCGCTAACCGGCGGGGCGGGCCGTACCGGCACGAAAGAGTGGAGTGAACCACTCCGGCGTCGGGCCGCCGGGAAGGTGCGGAATCCTCCGCACCTTCGGGGGCTAGGCTGATGCTGGAGGGGTTGGCCCCACGCCAACCAGCGCTGAAGGGCCTCCGCCGGCCAGCGTGTTCTGGCACATGCGCAGAACCGCTGGCGTGATCCCAGCGCATGTGCAGGGGGTTTCTTTCCGCGCCGGCCATCGCGGAGCTTCACAGCGGCCGGCGCAGAGGGAAAGAGTGCCCCCACGGCACAGACCCGCCCGCGGATCGATGGGCCCAGATCGCGGGCCACGCCACCGTGGGGGCCCCCCCCCCAGGGCCAGATCCCCCCCTCCCCTCCCCCCCCGAGGACTCCGCAGGCCGCCCGCAGAGCCAGGTCCCGCCGGTAAGGACCTTGCATAATTTACGCCAGCTGGACAGGCCGAAAATGGGCGGCCGCTCGGCCCATTACGGAGCGGAGAATCGCTGGGGGTTCACTGCCAATGGCCCCCAACCAGCACGGCACGATTCCCGCCCCCGCCAAAAACCCGGCGCCCGGGAATTCGGCAGCCGGCGGCGGGGCAGGGGGGCGGATTTCACACCGCCCCCCCCCGGCGATTCCACTAGAGGGAACACCAGAGCTGTCATGACATGCAGACATACAACCAATGGGTCATTAGAACAGGACACAACCAATGGGTGATCAGGACACCCAGAGGTGGCATTAACACAAGGGGGCACACACAGGCTCTGCCTCTTTCCACAGACAGACATTTAGAGAGTTAGACAGGGTTGATCAGCAGCATCACACCCCAGCACGTGGCTTAGAGCAAGCTAGTACAGTTAGACGGAGTTACTACAGTTAGATTAGCAGAGAGTCGAACTCATTTGAGAACTGTGTTAATAGTTCAATAAACACGTTGAACTCATTTCAAAGTCTGGAGCATCCTTGAGTTAAGACTGCATCAAGTAGCAGCCTGGGTTTCATGAAGTAACGTAACACGACAACATGTATAATGTTACAAATGCAAAACGCACAAAATAAAATTCAATAGATTCTGGGATGGTTTAGATATATTACCCGCAAGTGTTGTTATGTACAATCAAGCCAAATCATTCAGCTAGACTCAAGGGTTCTTGTTATGAAGTTTGCCCTTTGACATGGAGCTTTACCTGTGAGGACCACAGAATGATAATTCAGATTCATTGTCGTAATACTGATCTGTTCATTCCAATCAACAGTCCTGGAGAACCCGCCCCTAAATTAATGATTTGTGTTTCGGGTGGGCAGGATTACCTGTTTCTAAAGTAGCCCCCAAAACTCCTCAGGTTGTGAGTTTTATAAGAAGTTCTGTTCAGAACTAAAGAGACATCATAATTGCAAAGAAGCTGTTAAGTGAGCTGGGAGGACAGAAACCTTGCTCAACTAGTCCAACCCAGTGAGAACTTGATTTTACCTCCCAATTTAATTTCATATCTGACTTATTCCTCAGCCCCGACATTTGCACTGGCTCAGCCATGTTCATTGGATGGACGATGGTCGTTTTTGTAAGGGCCACGAAGAATCCAGCGCAAGTTTTAAGGGTACAAAGTAATAACATTTATTTACTATAACATATATACATAACAGTAGCAGTAACTTCCCTTGCTACATACTCCTTCCTGCTGGTTCCTGAACTGGCCAGCTTTATTTATACTAGGAGTTTACTAGTGGTTTCTCCGTCCCCCTCATTGGGGAAGCTCATACTCCCACAGGATTGTGGGATAGTCATTAGTCCCCAGCCAATGGTAAGTAGGCAGGTTATAACATCCCTCCCCCCCAAAGTCCAAGGAATCCACCGAAGACCCTGGCGAAGGAGGGCGTCGGACTCGTTTGGCCGCAGGCCGGACACCATTTGCACGTGGCGTTGGATCAGGCGGCGTGTAATGAGACGGAGACCGCCGCTTCCGTGATGAACGGCGCAACGGTTGTACATCCACGGCCCGTGGACCCGAGGATTCCCCCTCTGATGCATCCTGTGTCTCCATCTCGGAGTCAGAGTTTGCTGCCTCCGTCATGTCAGCGTCTCTATCTCCATTTGGTCCCGTAACGACCTGCGCAGGCTTCGAGTGAGGCACCAGTGGAAGATTGTGAGGACTACCTTCCCTTGTCTCTGGTCTCTGCGGCTGTTGAAATGAGCTCCGGGACGGGGAATCTTTTGAGGGGATAGTCTTCTGGACCGAACGTGGTCTACATGTTTTCGCTGGAGACGACCCTGGGCTTGCACTTGGTAAGATATAGGGCCCGTTTGGCGAAGGATTACACCAGGAACCCATTGAGCACCACCAGCAAAATTCTGAACGAACACTGGGTCACCGGGCGCAAACTGTCGAATCGGCCGATGCCGAGAAAATCCCTGTCCCTGCCGTTCTTGTGTGCGGCGTATTTTTGCGCCAATGTCCGGGAAAACCATACTAAGGCGGGTGCGAAGTCTCCGGCCCATTAGGAGTTCTGCGGGAGCTACCCCAGTCACTGCATGGGTGGTGGTCCTGTACGTAAACAAAATGCGAGCCAGTCTCGTGTCCATTGATCCGGAAGACTGCTTCTTTAGGCCTCTTTTGAATGTCTGCACTGCGCGCTCTGCTAACCCATTTGAAGCCGGGTGGTAAGGGGCAGTGCGGATATGGCGGATGTCGTTCAATCTTCGTGAACCTCGCAAACTCCTCACTCGTGAATGGAGTGCCGTTATCCGTGACCAGCACCTCGGGGAGGCCATGCGTACTAAACGATAAACGCATCTTTTCAATTGTTGCGCAGGACATTGTCCCCTGCATCTTATGCACCTCTAGCCATTTGGACTGAGCGTCAATTAGTAGAAGGAACATGGATCCTTGAAAAGGGCCTGCGAAATCTGCATGCAAGCGTGCCCAAGGCCGCCCTGGCCATTCCCAGTGATGTAGGGACGCGGCCGGCGGAAGCTTCTGATGCTCCTGGCAAATGGAGCAGTTTTGGGCCACCTTCTCAATGTCGGTGTCGAGGCCTGGCCACCAGGCATAACTCCGGGCCAACATTTTCATTTTGGTCACGCCTGGATGCCCATTGTGAAAGTCTGTTAGTATCAGCTCCTGGCCTTTTTCCGGGACAATCACACGCGTCCCCCACAAGAGGATGCCATCTTCCACGCTGAATTCTGACAGCTTGGAGGAAAATGCCCGCAACTCGCCTGGGAGCTGTCTATGCTGCCCACCATACAGGACTATGTGCCGAACCTTTGACAGGACTGGCTCCGCCTGGGTCCACTCACGGATCTGTGATGCCGTGACAGGCAAGGTGTCCATAAAATTTAGGGTTGCAACTACCTCACCGGTCGTGGGGGTCGACATGGGGCCGGTCGATAAAGGCAATCGGCTCAGTGCGTCGGCATTTGCTATCTGCATACCTGGTTTGTGCTCCAGAGAATACTCGTATGCAGCAAGCAACAAAGCCCAGCGCTGGATCCGTGCAGAAGCAATGGGCGGTATTGGCTTATCCTCTCTGAAAAGTCCCAGCAGGGGCTTATGATCAGTCACGATGGTGAAATGGCGGCCGTACACATACTGGTGGAAGCGTTTCATCACAAAAACCACTGCCAGGCCCTCCTTCTCGATCTGCGTGTACTTTTTCTCCGCTGCAGTCACAGTGCGGGAGGCGAAAGCTATTGGTCGCTCGGCCCCGTTCTCCATCTTGTGGGACAGGACGGCCCCAATACCATACGGGGATGCATCACATGTGACGAGCAAAGGCTTTTCAGGATCATAGTGGGTTAGTAACCCAGACGACGACAATTGTTGCTTTACCCGCCGGAAAGCGGTTTCTTGCGGCTGACCCCAAACCCAGGTGTGATTTTTCCTTAGCAGAAGGTGCAAAGGGGCCAGCGTAGTTGCCAGATTGGGGAGGAACTTCCCGTAATAGTTTACGAGACCGAGAAAAGAACGAAGATGTGAAGTGTCAGTCGGGGCGGGGGCATGTTGAATTGCATGCACCTTCTCTGTGACGGGGTGCAGACCTTCGCAGTCCATCCGATAACCTAGGTAGACTACTTCCTTTGCCTGAAATACGCACTTTGTGCGACGTAAACGGACTCCAGCCTCCGAAAGGCGTTTAAGGACAGCCTCCAGATTTTCCAAATGCTCTTGCTCCGACGTCCCTGTAATCAACACGTCATCTAGGTAGACAGCCACACGTGGTAAACCTCTCAAAATGCCCTCCATAACACGTTGAAAAATTGCGCAGGCAGAGGATACTCCAAAGGGCAACCGTGTATATTCATACAGGCCCCGGTGTGTATTAATCGTTACATATGGTCGGGAGGCAGGGTCCAGCTCCAACTGCAGGTAGGCGTGACTCATATCTAATTTTGTGATCGAGAGTCCACCTGCAAGTTTCGCGTAGAGATCCTCTATGCGAGGCATTGGATATCGGTCGAGTCGGGAAACTGTATTTACTGTAAGTTTATAGTCGCCACACAAGCGAACTGTGACATCTGGCTTCATTACAGGTACAATTGGTGCTGTCCAGTCAGCAAAATGGACGGGCCTGATAATACCCAAACTCTCCAAACGAGTGAGCTTCACTTCTACCTTCTCGAGCAAGGTGTAAGGCACTGAGCGCGCCCAGAAATAGCGCGGCGTGGCTCCTGGTTCAACTTGGATACGGGCTACGGCCCCTTTTATTTTCCCCAAACCAGGCTGGCATACATCTGGGTATCGTCCTAGCACCTCAGTCAACCCTTCAGAAACTGTTTGGAGAATGTGCTGCCATTGCAACCGCAAATGGCGCAACCAGTCCCGACCCAACTGGCTGGGCCCATGGCCGCGCACCACGATAAGTGGGAAACGCCCCTCCTGGCGTCCATAGACAACAGGGGTCATTGTAGTTCCAGCAATGTCCAGTGGTTCCCCCGTGTAGGTGGCCAACCTGGCCTGTGAGTCGGTTAATGTAAGGGTCTGTATACCCTGCTTGATGCGGTCGAATGTCCTCTCGGCGATCACGGAGACCGCTGCGCCAGTGTCCAACTCCATCTCAAGCGGGTGGCCATTGACCCGTACTGTCACCTTAATGGGGGCCACACGGGGAGCTGCCACACAATGCAGCTGCAGCCAGTCGTCCTCCGTCTCCACGTCCTCAGGAGTTGTCGCCGCAGGTTCATTCACATGGAAGGTACGGCCTCTGGGCTGGTCCCAGTTACGGCTCCTGGGCTGGTCCCAGTTTCGGTCGGAACGACGGCGCCTCTGGCGCCCCTAGGACCGCCGTCCGCGACGGGGTCGGCGCCTACAAGTCTGACACGGACATGGCTCCTCATCCATTGGCTCTGGAGAAGGCTCCCTTCGGGGAGGAATGTCCGACGGCCACTGGCGTCGGTCCGGACGTTGCCTCGCCCAAGGTACCGCAGGAGTGCGGGGGAACGTTTTCGGACGGAAGGGGTTGCGCCCCAAGGCATGCACTTCCATTCCCTGTAGCTCCTGTACTCCTCGCTCTGCGCTCTCTCGGGACAATACTATTTGAATGCCCTGTTGAAAAGTCAATGTTGGCTCCGCTAACAACTTTCTCTGGGTGGCCGCATTGTTAATACCGCAAACCAAACGGTCGCGTAACATTTTTGACAAGGTCTCACCATAGTCACAGTACTCCGCAATCCTGCGTAGCCTGGATAGAAAATCGGCAAGGGATTCTCCAGGGGTCCTCTCAGCGGTATTAAACCGGTAACGCTGGACTATCGTGGACGGGGTTGGGTTAAAATGTTGCCCCACTATATTCACAAGTTCATCAAACGTTTTGGTGTCCAGCGCAGCTGGATACGTAAGGCTCCTAATCACCCCAAACGTATGCGGGCCGCAGGCGGTGAGCAATATGACCACCTGGCGCTCGTTTTCGGTGATATTGTTTGCCCGGAAATAGTAACGCATCCGTTGTGTGTACTGGTTCCAGCTTTCCAGCGCAGCATCAAAAACATCCAAACGTCCGTACAGAGGCATTGTATAATAGAAAACAACTTCCAACCTGTATCCAACAAAAATCCAGGGAGGTGGCTTCAGCAGTGTAGACAGCTATTCACTTTAACTTTCTTCGCCAGTTTTGTAAGGGCCACGAAGAATCCAGCACGAGTTTTAAGGATACAAAGTAATAACATTTATTTACTATAACATATATACATAACAGTAGCAGTAACTTCCCTTGCTACATACTCCTTCCTGCTGGTTCCTGATCTGGCCAGCTTTTTTCTTCTAGGAGTTTACTAGTGGTTTCTCCGCCCCCCTCATTGGGGAAGCTCATACTCCCACAGGATTGTGGGATAGTCATTAGTCACCAGCCAATGGTAAGTAGGCAGGTTATAACAGTCGTATACCCAAAGACCTTTGGCTACTGGGTCATAACTTTCTAGACGTCCATACATCCGTTATAAAGACACCTGCAAGCAAGACACTAAGATCGTGGACGTTGGCACAGGTAACAGGGAAAGGACATTGAAGAGGCGAGGTGAAGCAGGAAGCCCAGCTGGCTGAGAACAGGGCACAGAGAAAACAGAGACCAGCAAGACCTGCAGCGTTTTTGCCCACTGTCCTCACCTGCAGAGAATGGGGCAGCGATTGTGCCGGTTACCTAGGCCACACCAGGCAATGCTTAATATAGAGTAGACCACCAAGGCACACACCACACACACCATCATCTCACAAGACAGAAAGCTGCCCAAGAGAGTCTGATGGAGAAGAGAGTTTCATTCCACAGGTATGAATTTCCGCAGGAAAATCCAACTGGAAATGAATCCCCTCTCCCAATGTGTTTTGGGCCAATATTAGAGATGGAATGCACAACATTCTCAACTAACTGTGCATCAAGTTCCTTTATTCCAGTTTTACAAGCCCATGGTCTGCACTTGTTTGCTTTTTTGGAAGGGTGGCAGGCAAAATTGAAATCTCTGCACCTGAAATTGAAACTAATTCGGAATATAATGTTTAAATAAAATTAACACTCATTTATATTAGCATTGTTCAACAGAATAAATCAAAGTTCAACATAAACAATGCACTTTTTTCTTTTGTAAAAGCGACACTGGTTGCACATCCCAATGTCTGCACTAAACTGTGATCAAAGGCAAGAAGGTACCTTAAATTCACCATTAAATAAAAAATTGCACATCCTGTTTACTGAACATTTCATTATTCTGTATTAAAATCTATAATGTGTCTTTAGCTTCAACTTATGTTTAAATGTGACAGCATTTATTGTTCCATTATCTTTTTTGTGATCAATCAAATAATCAATGACATCTGTGAAAAGGTTATCTGCAACAATTACTCGTAGCAAAAGTTACAACTAGATGTCAAGAAAAAAATCTTTGACCATAACAAAATTGACTATCGGAATTCTTTCACCGCAACAGGATCCCCTGACCACAATTGCATTTACAACAGGAAGCTATTGACCAAAGCAATATGTTTATCATGAGAGCCCTCACCACAGTAGTGCTTAGAACAGGAAACCCCTTACCACAACAAAGAATGCAACAAGGGAATCCTGACAAGAATTGCACCGAAATCGCGCAAAAACAAAATGTACATGATTAAGCCCTAATCTTCATGGAAGCAAGTTATTTTGTCTGTAGTTTCTGGCACCATTGATGTCAAACAGATGGTCGGAGGCAAAAATGGAGTAGAATGTAGAATGGTAAGTGGCCCATTAGCTTTAATTAGGGTTGATCTCTCCTTCAAACTTTCTGACAATGCTGTAAGATGCTGTTTTGCTCTGACCTGTTTTCACTTTCTAAATCCTGCTGGTTCGGCTCAACAGAAAGGATATTGTCTTTTTAATGCCAGTGAATCTTTCCTGCCAAGATTGACTGATTCCTTGCCAAAACGGCTGCTTCCATGGTGATGATCTATGGCTTCCCTTGTTGATTCACCGACTGAATTATCTTGCAAGACTCAAGGAAAAAGCAGCATCGTTCATGAAGCTTGTGAGGGTGTGATGTTTACTATTTTGCTTGTTATTGATCTCTTATGATCAGAATCATTAGGTTAGCGTCAAAATTTCTTGCATTATCATTTCAACAGTGATGATTTATGCCATCACGTCTACATATCCACAAAACAGTAGCCTTGTACTGTGCACAAAAATACTTGTAACAACTGTCTTAAGATCAGGCTGTCTATAGGCCTATTATGAGTACCATCATCACAATGCTTGGATCATGCTCCTTTATATCACATGAAGTTAATCTTACAATAAAGGATTCTACACAAAAGAGAAGGAAAATCCGGTAAGCATTTACCATATTGAAAACAAACCAATTCATATGTAGTATATAAGAAACGAGATAGAAACAAGAGACTGGATGACAATAACGAAAATGTCCTGTCATTTCTGGGAACTGAAGTTTCAATGGTCAAATGTAGGTAAGCCATTGTGATCCGGTGTGCGTTGAGTTTCAACAAAAGCAAAATAATGTGGTTGCTGGAAGTCTGAATTGGAAACAGGCAGCATCTGTGGAGAGAGTGTCCTGCTTACACAATACAAACTTATCGAGTATAAACCTGAAATGGGCACTGTCATACAACACAAAATGGAGTTGAGAGGTCAGGTGAACCTTTTTTCTTGCCAACACATTGATGTTTAAAAATACTGAGCGAATTTTCATGCCTGGAAAAATCATTAAAATGCAAATGACTCTTCCTGTGATAACGGATGCGATTCAGTCACTGCGTTGTGCCCAGTGTGGATCTGGGCCCTTGGTTGAATAGTGGGAGAGGACAGAATCGAGATTCCTGCCAGGCGCGAACAATTTTGCGATTCACCCGACCTGCTCCTGATGGCGAGTTCCAGATCTCACTCAAGAATTGCGAGAACCTTATTAAGCCTAATTTGCATTCATTTCAAAGAACAAAGAACAAAGAACAATACAGCGCAGGAACAGGCCCTTCAACCCTCCAAGCCTGTACCGGTCATGATACCAACCTTTACCAAAACCCTCAGCACTTCCTTGTGCCGTATCCCTCTATACCCATCCTATCCATGTGTTTGTCAAGATGCCTTTTGAACGCCGTTCATTAACGAGATTGAAGTCGAATGCAGTGGCCTCCTGGGAATTGCCCAACTCCCCAGCGGGAAGTCATAGGGGTATTGTTTAGTACTCCTTTTCAAAAATGTGAAGCTGGCGCAATGGCTACTGAGGGGAAGTGAGGAGTGAAGTAGACCTTTCCATTTACCACCATGCAGCTCAAGGGCACCAGAGCTGCAGCTCCAGTTCCTGAGAGGCTTTGAACTCTCTCTCTGAGGAACCATACCAGGGTTCCACTATTGCACCTTAATTGGAGTGCAATAAGAGAACTTTGCGACTATGAACATAAAAGAACAGCAAATCCTTCTAAACTACTGGAGCTTTACTTCAGCGGATAAAAAGGATTAGAGGCCTGTATCGTTTCAAGTTTTCACCCCAGAGAAAGCATTTGTAACAAAGATCTTTTGAAATCATAAAATATAAAGGCATGCTCCTTTTACAATGGCAATCCTTTCCTGAGCATGTGTGTGTGTCTGTGCATGTGTGTAGACATGTATTCTCAGGTATTGAACAATAAATAATTATCTTTCTTGTAAAAGTTACAAAATCTATTACTTGTCTGTTCCTGAGCACTCAGAAGTTAAAACAATCTTTTTTGAAACTTGTGTCCCCGGTAAGTGGGTAGGTAATAATAGAAAGGGAGCCATTCCTAACATCTCTCCCTTGTCCGCACCAATAGAAGTAAAGTCAACTTGATCGAACTGAAACTTGCGATGAATGTAGAAATTGTTATATATCATATTTTATGCACTGTGACAGTAATGTTATTTAAATTTCTGGTTTAAAATGCATTCAGACAGTGTGTCTACTAAAGTTATAATTAAGAAGTCGTAAAAGGTGAGATAATTATTGATTTTAACCAATTACTTGGTTAAAAGATAAAGGGCTAATGGAATAGAGCTTTGATTGCTGGAGATTCCCTGGAATGTAGAATTAATCAGGGATTGTATTTTATCCTAGCTAAGCTGTTCATGGAACTTAGTGAGATATGGATGATGTAATTTCTTTAAAAATATATTTTTATTAACTTTTTTCAGTTTATAAAATACAAAAATAGAAAAATAGTAATAACAGTAAAACAATGCAAGAAAACAACAAGCCAAATCACATATCACCAACCTATCAACAACAAAAAAAGAAAAATAGAACGCCCCCAACCCATTAACATAATCCCCCCTCCCTCACTGTAGGAACCCCCCCCCCCCCCCCGCCCCAGCAGCTAACAGTGATCAACTCCTTGAACTAGAAAATAAATTGTCGCCATCTTCAGTAGAACCCTTTAATTGACCACCTTACGGTGTGCAGACGATGTAATTGATGGAAGCAGCCAGGTCTTTCTGTAATTTTGCAATCTGTTATAGGATTTTATGTTGAACAATAGTTTTGCCAAGTTCTGTTAGGTTGAGCAGAAGTGTACTGGAACTACTCTTGAAAGGAACTCTCTCCAAAGGTCTGCACAGTTAAGCAAGTAACCTGTTTGTTAACTTTAATAATAAGTGGCATTTGCACTGTATTGGGTAGCTTAATCATGTTACGACACGGTGGGCTAGTGCACGGTTGATTCCAGCCCCACAGACCCTGGAGTCCCAATACAATTGAATTAACCAATAATCTGTATAATATTTGAAGGATCTTTGGTCCCTTGACTGTTCAATATGTTATAGCCACCAGGTCTGCAAGTTGAACAATGACAGTTTATTTATAACAGAAATAAAGGTGAAATATGCAGTAATTATAACAGAATAATGGCCAGCTAATCTACTATTCCCCCCTTTTGCCGTCCCACTTCCTACCCAAACACATATGGGACAGGCTCACACAGTGGGGGGTGAAAATAATAAGATGAAATATGTGTGTTCTTGCTTCCGATGTTGAAGTCGTTTCAGCCAGCTGTCCTCCCAGGATGCTTAGGGATCAAAGCCCCCTCTGTAGTGTTAGGGATCGTCTTCTGGCAGCTGCATTCAGCCAGTCCTCCCAAACAATTGGTTTTCCTCTGGCGAGGCACTATAACTTTTATTAACCTGGGCCTTCATTCAAAGGAACAGTCTCAGGCTTGTTTAATTCTTCCTTATTTCCAACTCCACCAGAATGACCAACAGCCTTACTGAGATAAGAATAGAGTTCCCCCACACAAGTTTCTAAAATGGTTTTAAACATCTGAACCCTTCCTGCAGTTGGTGGCTTGACTTTGGTCAGTTCAGTCTGGCTGTGCAGAGAGATTTTTACCTCGGATCTTTCGAAAGGATCCATTAGATGAGACAGAGAGAATCAGGCTGCCTCTTTCCAGGCTTCCAAGTCAAAATAAAATGAAAATAAAGGACCTAGTCACTGAGGAACATTCAAGAGGTAGCAGAGCCAATCGCTGCCTGTCCTCAAAAAGAACCTGGCTTATAGGGGCAGCTCTTTGGTCACCAGCCATACCAATTAATCCAGGTCATTACTAATGTCAGACTAGCAGCACATCCTGCTGAAGTCTCCTGTTTTATATTAAAGGTAAGCTGCTTGTCCAGAAAAGGCATTAATCATCCATGGACAAAAAATGGTAATAGCAAAAAACCCAGAAATTACAAGGAGTAAAAGGGAACAGACAGGGTTTACAAAAGAGAATCCCTGCAACAGGAATTAGTGGCAGATGTAGATAGTACTGTTTAAGTTTTTCCTTTTATTTAACAATTGTTTAACTGATAATTGTAAAGCTATTTCTTTGACGTTAATGTGGTTAATTCTGCATTTAAATTAAAGTTTGTTTTAACATAAATGATACTTATTAGTCAGTGTCATCACTCCAGGGGTGAGTAACCTTTCCTCACAGTTTTGCAAATCGAAAAATTGTTTGGGGTTTTCCTTCAGTCTCTTAACAAACCTTTCTCTCAATGGATGCTGTTAAAATTAGTTTTGATTGTGTTACCACTCCAGCTATGCTATAACTGGATAAGTCAGATCCCAGGATGGATCTGGCTTGATAGATCCTAGTGTTTATTTTTTGTTTAGAATACATGAATGACCAGACTCACAGGACTGTTGATGAACTTCTAACAAAAGAACAAAACATTCATTGAAAAGAAAAGATCAACTATAATACAGTACTCCTTCACTCCAGCTAACCTTTACAGTTACAGTAACACAAGTTACAAAATCATCTTATACTTTAATGTTCTCAGTAAGTGCACAGTCCACGTAACCCAATAGGAAAACTGTGGTCAGACACACCACACTCTGAAGCCAAGTGACAGGTGCCACCCGTGACAACTTCTGTGGATTTCTCATCAAATCCCCCCAATGAACCACCTGGTCTCACTGGAACTCTGACTTTCACATGAGGGTTTCCGATCTCCACTCTTGAAGAACAAGGATTTTCTCCCGCATGATGTTTTTTCTTGTTAGCTTCACCAAGAATCACCCTCCAGGATTCGAACCTCTCCTTTCGGTATTTCTCTGCCCTGGATCATCATGTGCATTCAAGCTTCTATGCAACCTCTTAGGAACACAGCCATGCCAAAAGGACATCACTGCTATACCGGCTGTACTAAGGTGCCACCAAATGTTTGATCAATTAGGATGTCTGGCTTGTCACCGAGCTGACTTCAAATCTGGGGCATCATTCTCCGACCCCCCGCCGGGTCGGAGAATGGCCGTTGGCCGCCGTGAATCCCGCCCCCACCGAAGTCTCCGGTACCGGAGATTGGGCGGGGGCGGGAATCGGGCCGCGCCGGTTGGCGGGACCCCTCGCTGGATTCTCCGGCCCGGATGGGCCGAAGTCCCGCCCAGAAATTGCCTGTCCCACCGACGTAAATCAAACCTGGTATTTACCAGCGGGACCAGGCGGCGTGGGCGGGCTCCGGGGTCCTGGGGGGGAGCGCGGGGCAATCAGACCCCGGGGGTGCCCCCACGGTGGCCTGGCCCGCGATCGGGGCCCAGCGATCCGCGGGCGGGCCTGTGCCGTGGGGGCACTCTTTCCCTTCCGCCTCCGCCACGGCCTCCACCATGGCGGAGGCGGAAGAGACTCTCCCCACTGCGCATGCGCGGGAAACTGACAGCGGCCGCTGACGCTCCCGCGCATGCGCCGCATTTCCGCGCCAGCTGGCGGGGCAACAAACGCCATTTCCGCCAGCTGGCGGGGCGGAAATCCCTCCGGCGTCGGCCTAGCCCCTCAATGTTGGGGCTAGGCCGCCAAAGATGCAGAGCATTCCGCACCTTTGGGCCGACGCGATGCCCGTCTGATTGGCGCCATCTTTGGCGCCAGTCGGCGGACATCCCGCCGTTGGGGGAGAATTTCGCCCCTGGTTCCTGCTATCTCTTTAACTGAGTCTTTTCTCTGCTTTTTACTTTAACTTCACTGAACAGCATCTTGTTCAAATTCTTGTTCTTTGTTCCTTGAAAGTAACTGTCTCCCTGAGAGTTACTTTTGTCCCCACTCGCTGGTTTCTAGGATTTACTCTTGTTCTTTCAGTCCAAAGATGTGCAGGTTAGGTGGATTGGCCATGATAAATTGCCCTTAGTGTCCAAAATTGCCCTTAGTGTTGGGTGGAGGTGTTGACTTTGGGTAGGGTGCTGTTTCCGGGAGCCGGTGCGGACTCGATGGGCCGAGTGGCCTCCTTCTGCACTGTAAATTCAAGGATAATCTATGATTAATCTAGGACAAAGGTTCAGCACAACATCGTGGGCCGAAGGGCCTGTTCTGTGCTGTATTTTTCTATGTATTTCTATGAAATGCACTCTCTGCAGTTCCCTTGTCCTGCTTCCAGCTTTTCCTGGAACAAACTCAAAAGTTCTTTCCATCCCAGGGTGGCTCCTGGTTGCTAAGCAACAGTCTAATTTTGCTTTCATGTCGTAAACTTTCATTACCATGCAGGCATCTGAATCAATCTGAAGTCAAGTGGGCAGCACGGTAGCACTGTGGATAGCACAATTGCTTCACAGCTCCAGGGTCCCAGGTTCAATTCTGGCTTGGGTCACTGTCTGTGCGGAGTCTGCGCATCCTCCTCGTGTGTGCATGGGTTTCCTCCGGGTGCTCCGGTTTCCTCCCACAGTCCAAAGATGTGCCGATCAGGTGTATTAGCCATGATAAATTGCCCTTAGTGTCCAAAATTGCCCTTAGTGTTGGGTGGAGTTACTGAGTTATGGGGATAGGGTGGAGGTGTTGACCTTGGGTAGGGTGCTCTTTCCAAGAGCCGGTGCGGACCCGATGGGCCGAATGGCCTCCTTCTGCACTGTAAATTCTATGATAATCTATGAAGTCATTAACCCTTTCAAATACAGAAGCACAAAATTAAACTTACTGAAAAATATGTCTTATTTCTAATACCACACATACAAATATAAATTATTTAAAACTGTCTCTGTTTCTTGACAATTGTCCCTCAATCGAATTACCAGTAAACGCAAATTCACGGCATAAAAACATAATCGGACAAAACCCATTGAATTTGGCGGTTTTGCTTAAAACGTTAACAAGAATAGCCACTCTGAAGAAAGGATATATTACATATTTTAAGTTAGTTTAAATGTTTTTATTTAAAGGTGCACGGAAATCCAAGACGGAACAGGTAAGGTTTAAAATAATTTTATATTCAACACCTTAACCTCAGCAGACAAAATAATTCTTGCAGAGTTTTAATTAGTACACTCTAGATCTAACTGATTGTCTAAATGATGGATTGCGAGGGCATGATTGTCAATGGAATGTTGCTAAATTACATCACCAAATTTAAAGCAAACATTGATAAAGTAAGTGAAATCTATCAATCCTTAAACCATTTTTTATCCTTAAAAGCAAATGAATCCCTGTGCTTATAGATAACTCAATTTCTCTCTGACCATATTTATTTGCATTCTTAGTGACCCTCTAAAATAAAAGACTGGAATTCTCCAGCCATTTGCCAGTGGCGGCATTCTCTGTAAGGCTGCACATGGTCCCGTTTTCTACACCGAGGAGTTCCACTCGCCGGAACTCCTCAGTAGAATGAGAGATTGGGACTCCATTTCTAAATGGTGTCCCGATCTCTGAGGCCCCGACGCAACATCCGACCCCCCCCCAAGCCCCAACGCACTATAGGAGGTTCTCCTGCTCCCCCCCTGCACCCCTCCAACCCCTCCCGCCCAATTGCCAGCACACAGAAATGCCAGCTTGGTACCTTGGCAGTGCCAACCTGGCACCCAGACAGTGCCCCTTCCAGCTGGCAGTGAAATCTGGGCACTTTGGCAGTGCCAGGCTGGCACCCAGGTAGTAGTACCAGGGTACCAGGCTGGTAGTGCCAGGGTGCCAGGATGGCAGTGCCTGGGTGTCCAGGCTGCTTTTGGGCGCAGCCTGGCTGTTGACGCCGGGACTGAATTGGTGGACTTCTACGAAAACTAAATTGGCACTGGTCCCAGAGCAATTCATGATCCGTTAATGGGTTAGCACTGTCGCCACTTGGAGCTCGATCGATTCCAATGAAAAATGATGTCTGATTCGATGGGGGTTGGGATTGGAATTCGAGGGGCTTACAAGCTGCAGCTGCATATTAGCACTCCACTCCCCACACCCACCTACTCCAGCCAACAAGGTGGCAGCAAGAAGAGCGGCACCCCGGATTGGGGACGCAGAGCTCAAGACCCTGCTGGACACTGTGGAGGACAGGCGGGCCACCCTGTTCCCTGGGGTGGAAAGGAGGCTGCCACCCGCCTCGGTACACTAGGCCTGGGCGCAGGTGGCAGAGGCCGAGAGTGCCATAGGCCCCACTGCAGGTCCAGACAGCAGTGCCAGAAGCAGGGCAGCCAGGGTGAGTAGGTAGCACTGTGCCAACTCCTGTCCCACAGCCCCCCCCCCCGCCCCCATAACTGGAAGGAGACTGAACACTAGCCACCAGCAGTCTGCTAGCAGCCCACCCAGCATGCCGTCCCTCTGCTAAACAATGTTTTGGAGGATGCAGCAGGCCACCACAATGTGGGAGACCCTCCCTGGGCTGCAGCAGCTCGGATATAGGCAAGCATCCCTGGTTCGATTCCAAAATCCATTGTCTGCAGGGAGTGAAAGGCAGACATGTTAGCATGGTGCGTACTCCTGTGCCCAACCAAGTCCAACGGGCTACACAGATGCCCTGCCCTGCACTGCAGTCTTGCCTCGCATTTCCCCATCCGACCCCTCACCCATACCCACACCCACCGCTGGCTGTTCCCCCTGGCACTCTTCCCTCCACACAGCACCCTTTGCCCCATCGGTGCTTGGCACTGATAGAGCCTCTGGCCCCAGCACCCATCCCTGCGGGCAGGGGTACTGATGGCTGGCTCTACCCATGCCAGTGGTATGCTCTATGGCCTCCGTCCAGCACCCTCCTGTCGAGGTCACGGTGGGCATCCCCCTTGGGAGGGCTGTGTAATGCCCCGCCGGCGGGTGGTTCCCAGTTGTGGGTGGCGAGGAGAGTGACGAGCAGAGTGGCGTGGAGGTGGGGCACCCATTTGGCTGGTTCCACTCTGCGAAACCATGGACCACCGTGGGCGGTCAGTGGGGTGCGCAGCAAGATGGCTGCCTTGCAGGCCGCAGCAATGGCGGTCCATGCTTGGACATCCCTGTAACTGGGGGGGGGGGTGACCCCTACCCCACGGCCCATCCCCTGGACGCCTCCCCCACAAGCCCCCCGCTACTCCCCCCCCACCCCCCGGCCCTGGCAGGGTACCCCCACCCAGCCAGTTGTGCCAGCCACAAGACTGTCAGCCCACGGTTGCACCTCTGGGAATATGTCCTACCCCCTCTCTCTCCCTCAGCAGCCACAGCATCTGTTTGCCCACTTTTAAAACTACAAGTGAACCTCGCCATCTATAATTCCTCCTGGCAAATGCGAAGCGTCGCGGCGGCCCCAGAGAATACTGGGCTGGGCCCGTTAATGATATGCCAATGGCGTTTACTGTACGTGCAGAGTAGAACGCGTTCACGCCGTTGTCAAGGCTCCGGAGCATGGCATTCCATTGGGTGTCCGGTGCCGGCCACATTTTTCATCTCATGCGCAATTCTCCATCCAATCGTGTTTCGCGATTCCGGCGTCGTTGGTTGGAGAATCTCGCCCATAGCCTTTTAAAGTACCAACCTGCACAGGAAGATAAAACGTTTCAGCTCTGTAAACCCTGATACGTTTGGGCATTGACATTGTACAAGCAAACATCTTCTGCAATGCTCCCAACCAAGCCCCTTCCATATCGTCAACCACTTCCTCTCAGGAATTGACGGATCCACTCATCAAGAAACCCAGTCGACAAATGTGCTTTCACAGAGCTGACTAAATGAGACAGCGAACATCTTGAAAGAAGCTCCAAAGAGCGAAATCATTAAGCACACCGAGGAAGGCAAACCTTTAGATCCAGCAAACAAACTGTCTCCGGGACACCTCTATTGTGCTCAAAGTGACACTTTTAATTATGGCAATGAAAATTAAGATTAGGTTGCGCCAGCAATTATGGAAAGTTCAGAAGGACCAACTCCAGGTGGACATTAAAGAGCTACAGTGTTGAATTAGGAGGCACATACTGTTTTGGAAATTGAGGTGGTAGCCGTTACTGCTGATTTTACTCAATTTAGTGAACTGAATTTCTTTAGCTGCCTGAATTAAAGGTAAATCCAGTGCTTAATCTCGCAAAATCTGTATTTTTTTCAGAGATTTCACTTGCCGATGGATTTGTTAATAAATTACTTTCCCTAATCTGTGAACTGGTACAGGTCGTATAATTGGAGTCGAATGCAATAGCTGTGTCCTCAATGGATGAGTCTGCAGTCCATTTCTCCATTCCTTGTTTCTTCATCTCTTACTTGAACAGTGCCTAAATGTTTTCATTTTCCTCACTGCTCAGACTTTTATGTTTTCAGCTGACCTACAAATCGGTGCTACTCTGGCTCTCCCAGCTGTCTTTCTCCCAGATAATTATCTGGTGTTCCACAAATTATTCTGTTCTTTGTTAGCGATTCTGCAAATTCCCCAAATTCACACCCTACTGTGAATAACTCAATTCAGTTGCATAGTCATCAATTGTTTCTTCCAGTTACTCCACACGTGTGAAAAAGCTTGCTGCCTTTCACATGTCACATTGCGTTTAAGCCTGGTGTCCTTCTCACAGTTACTCATCGTTACACCCAACGCCAGGATTTCTTTATTCAACGAGGGGAAATGATTTTAAATGTCTAATGCTTCATCGCAAGATGAATGATGAATGCCTTCAAATGTTTTCTGCCCTTTTCACCTGAAAAATAGCTTCTACAAATAATTCAAAATATTGTTTAACCTTTTCTGATTTTCTGCAAGGTTTTCAAACAGTGAAAGGCAAGATGATATTTTGTATTTGAATCTTATTTTACTGTATATGTTTTTTTCACAGCAACTAATTTTTCTTTAGTTTTTCTGATGTTCTTTTATTTCTCCCCTCTCGTCCAATCACTTCTGACAATCGGGGATCTTTATTTAGGATTCACTAAAGTCCAAAACTGATGACAAGTACTAATTAAGGGTTACAATAACTTTGTCTTCAGCAGCTTTGCTTCCACTAACAAGGACCACCTTTTAGACTCATGATCTGAAACATTGACAGCTGAAATACGAGAATGTTTACACAGAACTGGTGTAGCATAATTACCGTAGTGAATACTCTTTGAAGGTTGAACCTGAGGCACGCTATTAGTGAGCATTAGTTTCCACTATTCTATTCGTGAAGTTATGCGTGCTGGCAGTTGTGGCTCAGTTGGTAAGCTTCTCCCCACTAAGGCACACAGTTCCAGATTCGAGTTCCACTTCAGGGCCTGCGCACAAAAATCAAGGTTAAAACTCCACTGCAGTACTGAGTAACTGCTGCACTGTTGGAGGTGCAGTCTATTACGTGAGACATTAGCTTGAGGCTCCATCTGCCTGCTCAGGTGAATGTGAAAGATCCCATGGAACTATTTTCACAGATCACGGCATTTGTACGCCACAGAAGGAGGACATCTTGGCACATCATGCCTGCATCGGCTCCCTGAATAAACAACTTACCTAGTTCCAATCTCCCCAAAACCCTGCACATTCTTCCTTTTGAGATAACAGGCAATTACAATCCATAGCTAACTTTGCCGATGAGGAAAGTTGGTTGTCTGCAGAGGGATACAGACAAGTTGAGCGAGTGGACAGATTGAGTATTTTGTAGACTTGTCCACTTTATCAGGAAGAATAGAAAATCACAATACTCAAGATTTCAGAGCTCAGTGGTACAAAGGGTTCTGGGTGTCCTGGTATGTGAATCTCGGTGGGATTCTCCGGCTTCGCAGCTGCGTGTTTCCTGGCAGCGGTAGGCGCCACTCCGTTTGCTGGTGACAGGATTCTCTTCTCCCTCTGCTGTTAATGGGGGGTCTAACCCCGCTGGGAAACCCGTGGGCAATGGTGCGCTGCCGGCGGAACCAGCGAATCCTGTGGTCAGCAAATGGCCAGAGAATTCCGGTCCATGTAAAGTTAGCATGCAGGCACAGCAAGTGACTTGAAAGGCAAATGAAATGTCGGTATTTATTGCAAGGGGAATTGAAAATCAAAGTAGGGAGGTTTGACTGCAGCTGTTCAGTGCTTTGGTGAGATATCTGGGGTATTGTGTGCAGTTTTGGTATCCAAAGGGGGAAAATGCATCTGTTGTTAAGCAAGGACAAAGAGGTTAAAGTTAACGTATAGGCAAAAGTTAATGCTGCCATACTGCAAAAGTCAGTGGCAGGCTGAAGGATTGGGAAACTTTCAAATATCAACAGAGGATTATTAAAAAAGGTAATAAAAAGAGCAAATGTAAATTCTGAAAGAAATCTGGTGCAAAACACAAAAACGGATAGCAAAAGATTCTAGAAGTATATAAAAAGGAAGAGAGTAGCTAAGAGGACTTAGAGGACGAGACTGGGGAGTTAATAATGGGGAACACAGATATGGTAGAAACACTAAATCAAGATTTTGCCTTGGTTTTCACACCAGAGGACACAAGAGCCATCCCAATAGTAACAGGTAATGTAGAGGTTGTTGAAAAGGAGGGACTTAAAACAATCGCCATCACTAGGGAAAAAGAACTGAGCGGGCTACTGCGATTCAAGGCAGACAAGTCCTCAGGTCCTGATGGTCTACATTCTAGGGTCTTAAAGGCAGTGGCAGCAGAGATGGTGGATGCATTGGTTATAATATCCCCAAATTCCTTGGGTTCTAAAAAGCTCCCAGTGATTGGGAAAAGGCTAATGTAATGCCCATGTTTAAAAAGGGAGACAGGCAGACAGTTGGAATCTATAGACCAGTTAGTTTAATGCTTGTTGTTCGGAAACAGTTGGAATCCATTATTGAGGAAGTAGGAATGGGACATTTGGAAAGTCAAAAACAATTAATCAGAGTCAGCACGATTTTATGAAGGGTAAATCATGTTTGTCTAATTTGCTGGAGTTCTTCAAAGATGTAAGAAGCAAATTGGATAATAGGGGGTCCTGTAGATGTACTGTATCTGGACTTCCAGAAGGCATTTGATAAGGTGTTGCACAAAATGTTAATACACAAAGTACGATCCCATGGGGTTGGGGTAATATATTAGCTTGGATAGAGGATTGGCTAATCAACAGAAAGCAGTCACTGGAGATAAATGGGTCTTTTTCTGGTTGGCAAGCTGTAACTAGTGGCGTGCCACAGGGTTCAGTCTTCAGGCCCCAACTATCCATATTAATGACTTGGATGCAGGGATAGAATGTACTCTAGCCAAATTTGCTGAAAATACTAAAGTAGGTGGGAAGGACGCAGAAATCGGACCGCTGCTGGTTCGCCGATTCTCCGGGCACCAAAATCGGCGTCACTGGGGAGTACGGCGCACCGCCTGGGGCCATTGCCAGAGGCCCGCTCCAACATCCTCCGCCTCTGACCAGCCGAAGTCCCGACGGCGTGTATCTAACCTGGTCCAGCCGGTCGGGATACTTGCGTGGCAGCTGTGGATTCAGTCCGCGGCCGCGGGGGGCAGGCGATCCGGAGGCCGGGAGGTCCTTATAAGCGGCTGGGGAGAATGTTCATGCGGGGGTTGAGGGTCAGGCGCCCAGCCGATCGGGGCGGGGGGGGGGGGTCTCCTTTGTGGATCTACCTCCGCGGTCCGAGTCTGCCATGGAACACAGCACAGCGGCTGGAGGCCACCGCCGCGCGCATGTGCGGCCTCTGACTCGGAAGTGTGTGTGCACGTATCTGCAGCAAAAGCTGCGAGATTTACTCCGGAACCCTGCTAACCTCCTGCAGGGCTGGGAATTCGTGTTCCTTTAATCCAGGATTTTCAGGAGTAAAACTCCACAGTTTTGACGCCGGCGTGGGGACATAGAGGAATCCAGCCCAATATTCCTGAGTTTAGGATGATAACCCATCCTTCAGGATTTCCAGTCCTTATCACATAGGATCAGAGGTGCAGGAGTTGGCCATTCAGCCCTTCAATTCTACTCGGCCATTCGAGAAGATGATGGCTGATTTGGTTGGGGTCTCAAAACTCCTCTTTTTTGTTTCCCCCCTTAACTCTTGACTCCCTTGTCCATCAAAAATCTTGGCCTTGATCTAGTGACCCCGTTAGCCGCAGTCGCAACTTCTGTAATGGCCCCTAAATCTCATGAGTGGCTAGAAATGGGATTTGGTCCAGCGCGACCTCAGTTTGAGAACTTCCCCATCACTGGTGACATAATGGGCGTGAACCTGATTTCCATATAATTTACTGAATTTAATGGGGGTGGCGTTTTATAGACATCACCTGCGAGCACTGGGAAACACGTGGCTAAACATGCTCGCTATGCAACTTTGTTCCCTTTTAATTAAGTCGCGCCCTTAGTCATGGACATCACACTGAAGTTAATAATAATAATAATCGCTTATTGTCACAAGTAGGCTTCAATGAAGTTACAGTGAAAAGCCACATTCCGGCACCTGTTTGGGGAGGCCGGTACGGGAATTGAACCCATGCTGCTGGCATTGTTCTGCATTACAAGCCAGCTGTTTAGCCCACTGTGCTAAATGAGCCCCATTGATTTGAATGGCCCCAAATGATCCATTGTCGAGGGGGAGGAATTGGAGGATGAGACGAGGACAACCAGAGCAGCAACAGCAACTGCAGGACAGAGGGACAGAAGAGTAAGGGACAGCAAAGAGGGCAAGGTGGAGTCCTTCACTCCCTGCTGTGATAAGCCATTCCCTCTCCTCTGCGCCTCAACTGGAGCCCATAGTGGCAATTCCAAGGACCTATCGACCCTCTCCCTCAGTCCCTGGGTCAGCCTGAAGCTTGCTGTAGTGTGGCAGCCAGAGCACTCTACAGCTTCTGAGGAAGTGGGGTGCATGCAATCCACATACACTGCCCCACGAAAATTACTTCTAATCAGGTCTGTTGAGCTAAACATGCAGGTGCCTGCTTTCGCGCCTCGGGCAAACTCAAGTAATGGTAATCAGTAATTACGCACAAAATTGTGTTCGAAATCCAGACATTCAAACAGGCGTGTCTAATTAGCACCTGTTTTCAACCTTTCACCAAAATAAATCCCCATGTCTCTTTTTGCATTAATTTCACTCAATTATTGAAGATGAATATGATTTCTACCTCTAATCTCACTATATAAACTGGAAACTTTGTAAAGCATGAACAGCATTTTTCCAAGTTGAATACCAATGCCACAACAAGACTAACAATGGCTGGTATTTAAATAGCGCTTTTAAAATAATAAAACGTCCCAAGAGGTTTGACAGAGATAGTATGAAACACAATACGACACTGAGCCATGTATGGAGATATGGGGCAGACGACCAAAATCTTTGTCATAGAGGTGGGTTTTAAGTGGTGCAATAAAGGAGGAAGATAGACTGACAGACAGATTTGGGAGGGAATTCTGGAACTTAGGGCCAAGGTATCTAAAAGCACGCTGACCAATGCCGACAAAATTAAAATTGGGGTTGCTCAGGAGCACAGTATTAGAGTTGTTCAGTATCTCAAAGGATTGTGGATCAGAAGATTACAGAGATATGGAGGCGCAAGTCCATGGAAGGATTTGGAAATTAATATTGAAAAGGTAAAGCATACATATGGAAACTGCTTTATTCTTCTCAACCTTGATAAAGCTTCCATCCTTTTAACCAAATGCTCTGTTTGTTTGTACTGGATGCTCTATTGGATTTTAGCAATGCTGTGCAGATACTGGAAAAAGAAAAGTGTACTAACCAATGAATGCCAATGAAAAAACATGGGGCGAAATTCTCCCCCAACGGCGCGATGTCCGCCGACTGGCGCCAAAAACGGCGCCAATCAGACGGGCATCGCGTCGGCCCAAAGGTGCAGAATGCTCCGCATCTTTGGGGGCCGAGCCCCAACATTGAGGGGCTAGGCCGACGCCGGAGGGATTTCCGCCCCGCCAGCTGGCGGAAATGGCGTTTGTTGCCCCGCCAGCTGGCGGAAATGGCGTTTGTTGCCCCGCCAGCTGGCGTGGAAATGCGGCGCATGCGCGGGAGCGTCAGCGGCCGCCGACAGTTTCCCGCGCATGCGCAGTGGGGAGAGTCTCTTCCGCCTCCGCCATGGTGGAGGCCGTGGCGGAGGCGGAAGGGAAAGAGTGCCCCCATGGCACAGGCCCGCCCGCGGATCGGTGGGCCCCGATCGCGGGCCAGGCCACCATGGGGGCTCCCCCCGAGGTCAGATCGCCCCGCGCCCCCCCCAGGACCCCGGAGCCCGCCCACGCCGCCTGGTCCCGCCGGTAAATACCAGCTTTGATTTACGCCGGCGGGACAGGCAATTTCTGGGCGGGACTTCGGCCCATCCGGGCCGGAGAATTGAGCGGGGGGTCCCACCAACCGGCGCGGCCCGATTCCCGCCCCCGCCCAATCTCCGGTACTGGAGACTTCGGCGGGGGCGGGGGCGGGATTCACGGCGGCCAACGGCCATTCTCCGACCCGGCGGGGGTTCGGAGAATGACGCCCATGAATCGGGCAATACAGTGGTGCAGTGGGTTAGCCCTGCTGCCTCAGCAGCGCTGAGGTCCCAGGTTTGATCCCGGCTCTGGGTCACTGTCCGTGTGGAGTTTGCACATTCTCCTCGTGTTTGCCTGGGTTTCGCCCCACAACCCAAAGATGTGCAAGGTAGGTGGATTGAACACGCTAAATTGTCCCTTAATTGGAAAAAAATGAATTGGGTACACTAAATTTATTTTAAAAAAGACATGAATCAGTGATTAATTTGACTGTTTTGGAATCTTAAAACCATGGAATTCCTACAGTGCAGGAGGCCATTCAGCCTCCTTCTAAAAGACTGCACTGAACATTTGAAAAAGCATCCTAACTAGGCCCACTCCCCCATCTTATCCCCCGTATCCCCATAACCCCGACTAACCTGCACATCTTTGGACTGTGGGAGGAAACCGAAGCACCCGGAGGAAACCCCGGACACACGGGGAGAAAGGGCAAACTCCACATACATACAGTCAACCAAGGCTGAATTTGAACCCAGGTCCCTGGAGTTGTGAGGCAGTTGTGTTACCGCACCAATGAATAAATTGACAGGTCAGGCAATTAGGGATGCACAATAAATGGAAACCATGCCAGTGATGTCCACATCCATGAAGGAATAATAGGTAAGATCAGCCAATGGTTAAATATCTTGTCTGAAGTCAGAGCAGAGGGAATTAGGAAATAGGGGGCGCGATTCTCCACTCCCACGCCGGTTGGGAGAATCGCCTGGGCCGCCAAAATTTCCAGGGACGCCAGTCCGACGCCCTCACGCGATTCTCCCAAGCAGCGGGAACGGCCAGGTCGAGTTTCGCGGGCCGCAGGCCGGAGAATCGCCGGAGACACCGAAAATGGCGATTCTCCGGCACCCCCGCTATTCTGAGGCCCGGATGGGCCGAGCGGCCAGGCCAAACCGGCGGGTTCCCCCCGGCACCGTCCACACCTGGTCGCTGCAGTCATGGGCGGTGCGTGAACGCTGGGGGGGCGGCCTGTGGGGGGGGGGGAGGGGGGATCCTGCACCGGGCTTCACCTGGAATGTGGGGTGGCCCGCGATCGGTGCCCACCGATCGTCGGGCCGTCCTCTCTGAAGGAGGACCTCCTTCCTTCCGCGGCCCCGCAAGATCCGTCCCCCATCTTCTTGCGGGGCGGACTTAGAGAGGACGGCAACCACGCATGCGCGGGTTTGCACCGGCCAACCCGCGCATGCGCCGATGAAGTCCGTTATGCGGCGACGGCCGCGTCATCTATGCGGCGCCGCTTTTACGCGGGCGACAAGGCCTGGCGCATGTAGATGACGCGGCCCCGATACTGGCCCATTGTCAGGGCCTGAATTGGTTGGGACCGGGGCGGTTACGCGCCGTCGTGAACCTCGATGGCGTTCACGACGGCGCGGCCACTTCGGCGTGGGAGTGGAGAATCCCGCCCCGGGTTTGTGAATTGACACAGTCACTAACATCATCATCCTGGGGTTACCATTGACTAGAAACTGAACTGGACTAGCCACATTAATACTGTGGCTATCAGGGCAGATCAGAGGCTAGGAATCCTGTGGTGACTAACTCACCTCCTGACTCCCAAAAGCCTGTTCACCATCTACAAAGCACAAGTCAGGGGTGTGATGGAATACTCCCCACTTGCCTGGATGAGTGCAGCTCCAACAACACATGAGAAGCTCAACACAACCCAGGACAAAGCAGCCCGCTTGATTTGCACCCCTACCACAAACATTCAATCCGTTCACCACCAACGAACCAAACAGCAGCAGCTGCGTGTACCAGCTACAAGATGCACAGCAGGAACTCACCAGGGCTCCTTAGGCAGCACATTCCAAAACCACGACCACTGCCATCAAGAAGGACAGATACCTGGGAACACGACCACCTGCAAGCTTCCCTCCAAGCCACTCATCACCCTGACTTGCTAATATATCACTGTTCCTTCACTGTCACTGGGTCAAATTCTCAGAACACCCTCCCTAACAGCACTGTGGGTGCACATACATGATGTGGACTGCAGTGACTCAAGAAGGCACCTCGCCACCATCTTCTCAAGGGCAATTAGGGATGAATAATAAATGCTGGCCTAGCCAGTGAAACCCACATCCCTTGAATGAATAAAAAAAAGGTTTTTCACTAATTTTGTAACTTCTCACTCTTTTCTGTCGAGAATAGTAATGCAGGGGAAAGATTTTCAGACTGGCTAACAGTTGGCAAGTCGTGACAATACGAGTGCTCCTTCTTTATGCCAACTGATAGTGTGGTTAGCCATATTAGGCGTACAAATGTTGGGAAGTATCGATTGGTGTTAGTGTCACTACCGGTCTCCTTTCATTTTAATCCCTTTTCATTTCTAAATCTGCAAACAAAAGTAATTGTCTTCTGAGCTCTGTTTCCGACATTAGAACTCATTTTCATTTTTTCAATACAAGTTGGATTGCAGCCAGAAAGCTTCTTTTCTTTTTCTGCGACAACATCAAAGTCTTTCACATCACAGAGCTTTGTATCCTATTATCAAACGCTGAGGAAATATATTAATTGGTACATCTGTTGTGAGTCCCTCCTGTAACCCAGTCTTCGACAAGCAATAGGAAGTGGAGTACTGGTATCACAGCTGAATACTGCAGAGAAATGCTTATGTTCATTTGCAGGCTGTAATTTGGACTTGCATTACTGGAGAGTCTTGTGGATTTCTCTTGTGTTGCAAGTTGTATGACCGAGAATTTTGTGAAATCCCATTGATGATTACTTCCTAAGGTTCACAGCAAGTACACTGCAAAGAAAAAATCTTAGTTCACAGGATTCAATTCAAGATGCCTTAATTTTCCCACTTTCTTCCTAAGCCTCTTAGAACTCTTTAGTATCTTTCACTGTCTAATTGTCCCATTTCCCACTCACTACCTACTCCCTCTATTTCCTAAATACTCTGAGCTCTTCTTCTATTAGGGTCCAGGATGTGAACACAAGTTATTGCCATTTATGTTTTATATGAGAGGATTGGACTGAACAGGAACATTATAGGAAGGATGCGATTGCACTGGAGAGGTGGTTTACTGGGATGCTTTCTGGGCTGGAGGGTCTGAGCTATGAGGAAAGATTGGATAGGCTGGGGCTCTTTTGCTTGGAGCAGGGAAGGTTGAGAGGGGATCTATAGAGGTGTATACGATTATGAGGGACATAGATAGGGTGGATAGGAAGGTGCTTTTTCCATTCGTAGAGGAGTCAATAACCAGGTGGCATAGATTTATAATAATTATAATCTTTATTGTCACAAGTAGGCTTGTGCAATTAAGTTACTGTGAAAAGCCCCTAGTCGCCACACTCCGCCGCCTGTTCGGGTACACAGAGGGAGAATTCAGAATGTCCAATTTACCGAACAGCACGTCTTTCAAGACTTGTGGGAGGAATCCGGAGCAACCGGAGGAAACCCACGCAGACACGGGGAGAACGTGCAGACTCCGCACAGACAGTGATGTAAGCCGGGAATCGAACCTGGGACCCTGGCGCTGTGAAGCAACATTGCTAACCACTGTGCTACCTTTAAGGTAAGAGGTAGAGGGCGAAGAAGGGAGTTCAAGAGACTTAATAGAAATAGATTGTAAGAAACAGGATTGTAAGAAGGCAACAGACAGTTTGAGAAAGTGTGAAAAAAGTATGGAAAATTTATGCAGTAAAACCTTTGCAACAACAGGAGGCTGGATCTCCGGTCCCCCAGCCACTTGTTTCTCGTCAGTGCGCCGTTCGCTGGCGGCGGGATTCTATACTCCCGCCGCTTTATCAATGATATTTTCCATTGAAGCCACCCCACCTCACCGGGAAACCCGCGGGTAGGGGTGCGCTGCCTGCGGGGAAAGTGCATCGCAACTTCCGGAGAATTTCTGCCAGTATCCCAATAAATGGCAGGCTATCTGTTGGGTTTAAAATAGATTTTTAAAATTAGACAAAACAATATGCTGGCTCCAAGACTCTGCAATATTTTATCAAGATCTTGTTAAATGACATAAACATAGGGGTAACATTTTAAAAAGCCATTCTGTACGCAACCAAAGAATATTAATGTTAATGTTATTGCTGAAAGTACAGACGACCTTCTGGTGCAAGTGCAATCTATGAAGCAAGCAAACAGATTTGCTTAAATATCAATGCAATTAGACAAAAGTCTTAAATGTGTCCAGTAGACTGGAAAACCCTCAGATTACCATAAAAATAGAGCAGCTGGATGAATCTATATATCTAGGAGATTTGATTTCTAAAAGTGAAGACCCTGTGGTAAGTTCAAAAGAACCATCCCAGCATCTGTCAATCACTTCAAGTTAATGAAGAAATGGAAAGGAATGCACCTTTTCACAAACCAAATGCTGTTTTGTGAAACATAGATAGATTCGTAGAGTTTAACAAGGCAGAAATAGGCCCTTCAGCCCATTGTGTCTTCGCCAGCCATCGAGCACCTATCTACTCTAATGCCATTTTTCAGCACTTGGCTCATAGCCTTGTATGCGATGGCACTTCATGTGTTCATCTAAATGCTTCTTAAAGGTTGTGAGGGCTTCTGCTTCTACCACCCATTCAGGAAGTGAGTTCCAAATTCTCACCAACCCCTGGGTGAAAAAGCTTTTCCTCAAATCCTCTCTAAATCTTGTGCCCCTTACCTTAAATCTATGTCTGCCTGATAATTGACCCCTTTACTAAAGAGAAAACATACTTCCTAGCTACCCTATCTATGCCCTGAATAATTTTGTATACCTCAATCAGGGGCGAAATTCTCCGGAAACGGCGCGATGTCCGCCGACTGGCGCCCAAGACGGCGCAAATCAGTCGGGCATCGCGCCGCCCCAATGGTGCGGAATGCTCCGCATCTTTGGGGGCCGAGCCCCAACCTTAAGGGGCTAGGCCCACGCCGGACTAATTTCCGCCCCGCCAGCTGGCGGAAAAGGCCTTTGGTGCCCCCCCAGCTGGCGCAGAAATGACATCTCCGGGCGGCGCATCCGCGGGAGCATCAGCGGACGCTGACGGTATTCCCGCGCATGCGCAGTGGAGGGAGTCTCTTCCACCTCCGCCATGGTGGAGACCGTGGCGAAGGTGGAAGGAAAAGAGTGCCCCCACGGCACAGGCCCGCCCGCGGATCAGTGGGCCCCGATCGCGGGCCAGGCCACCGTGGGGGCACCCCCCGGGGCCAGATCGCCCCGCGCCCCACACTCCCCCCAGGACCCCGGAGCCCGCCCGCGCCGTCTTGTCCCGCCGGTAAGGCAGGTGCTTTAATCTACGCCGGCGGGACAGGCATTTTAGCGGCGGGACTTCGGCCCATTCGGGCAGGAGGATTCTGGGGGGGGGGGGGGGGGGTGCCGCCAACCGGCTCGGCGCAATCCCTGCCCCCGCCGAATATCCGGTGGTGGAGAATTCGGCAACCGGCGGGGGCATGCTTCACGCCAACCCCCAGCGATTCTCCGGCCCGGTGGGGGGGTCGGAGAATCTCGAACCAGATCCTTGTTCAGCCTTCTCTGTTCTAAGGCAGACAACCCCAGCCTATCCAGCCTCTCTTCATTGCTGAAACTTTTCAGTCCAGGCAACATCCTGGTAAATCAACTCAGCACCCTTTTTAGTGCAATCAAATCATTCCTATAGTATACATGGGGCGAAATTCTCCGTTATTGGTGCAAAAAACGGCGCAAATCCGACTTGCGTCACGTCGGAAAAATGGGTCGAAAGTCTCCGGCCCGAAATGGGCTAGCAGCGACGTAACGGGATCCGCGCTTGCGCACGTGGTTGACGCCGTGCAGCGTCATACGCGCCGCATGGCGTGACGGCTCATAAGGCCGCGCTGCTCCCCCCCACCCGACCGGAACACCCGACTGGATGGCTGGCCGCCGCTCAGCCCCGAGGTTCGAGTCACGGGATATGGAGGCGCTCCTGGATGCAGTGGAGCAGTGGAGGGACGCCCTGTATCCTGGGCACGGCCGCAGAGTTGCCCCACGCCACAGCCGGCGTCTGTGGAGGGAAGTGGAAGAGGCCGTCACCGCTGTGGCCCTGACACCACGGACAGGCATCCAGTGCCACAAGTAGGTGAACGACCTCATCAGAGCAGGCAGAGTGAGCCTCCCCCATATCCCCCCATTTCCCCCCCTCCCCCATATCCCCCCTCCCCATATCCTCCTTCCCCCATATCCCCCCTCCCCCATATCCCCCCTCCCCCATATCCCCCCTCCCCATATCCCCCCTCCCCCATATCCCCCCCTCCCGCATATCCCCCCTCCCCATATCCCTCCTCCCCCTTTTCACCCCTCCCCCATATCCCCCATATCACCCCTCCCCCATATCCCCCATATCCCCAAGTGAATCCAGCCCTAACCTTAACCTCTGCAATGCACGCGCAACCGATGGCGAGCTTTCATATACCTGTCTAACACTGTTGCCTTTTACCCCTGCCACCACCCCCACCCCCCCACCCCCCCCCCCCCCCCACCCCCACCCCCCACAGGAGAAGCGCGCACACAACAATAGGGAGCATGTGAGGACTGGAGGAGGCCCCGCTGATGAGAGGCCACTGACCGAACACGAGGAAAGGGCCCTGGAACTGGCTGGCGGATCTGACGACCGGGAGGTTGCTGACGCAGAGGTCGGGGGCGTACTAGCAAGTGAGCCACCGACAGCCCGTCCCCATATCCCCCCTCCCCTATATCCCCCTCCCCCATATCACCTGATCACTGCCTGCGTGTCTAACCATGCATGCTTCATTGTGTATCGCAGGAGCAAACGTCCAGGCACCCATCCCCG
This sequence comes from Scyliorhinus torazame, assembly GCF_047496885.1. Classification (NCBI taxonomy): domain Eukaryota; kingdom Metazoa; phylum Chordata; class Chondrichthyes; order Carcharhiniformes; family Scyliorhinidae; genus Scyliorhinus; species Scyliorhinus torazame. The sequence goes on along the minus strand of NC_092714.1, from coordinate 43,092,708 downwards.
CAGATGCAGACCGCCCGCAGGATGCCCCTCGGAAGCCACGGGAGACAGAGAGACCCGGACCCTCTAGCATGCGGCGCCCGCAGGATGCCCCTCGGAGGCCATGGGAGACAGAGAGACCCGGACCCTCTAGCATGCGGCGCCCGCAGGATGCCCCACGGAGGCCACGGGAGACAGAGAGACCCGGACCCTCTAGCATGCGCCGCCCGCAGGATGCCCCTCAGAGGCCATGGGAGACAGAGAGACCCGGACCCTCTAGCATGCGGCGCCCGCAGGATGCCCCACGGAGGCCACGGGAGACGGAGAGACCTGGAGCAACCACCCAGCGACGAGGGGGCAGCCACAGGCCCCCGTCACATCCGAGCCAGGACACCACTACCCAGGACACCACTACCCAGGACACCACTACCCAGGACACCACTACTCAGGACACCACTACCCAGGTCACCACTACCCAGGTCACCACTACCCGGGACAGCACTGCCCAGGACACCCCTACCCGGGACAGCACTACCCAGGAAGACGAAATACCGGACAGTGACTCAGAGTGGATGGGTGGAGACGAACCCCCACCCCAAAGTGCCATGGACTCAGAGTGGGACGAAGAGCACGACACAACGCCACTGCTGTCACCAACACCCTCCACCATCGCAGAAACACTCACCTCGGTTGGGCACTTTAGTGATGAGGCGTCTGGTACACTCACTGGTGCGCACAACACAGCCGTCCCGGTACAGCAGGTGGAGGTAGGAGCAGCAGAGGGGCCGGGCGGTCGGAGGGCCGCCCAGCCCAAGCGAACATCTGCCGCCCAGATGGATCCTTGGTTCCTGGAGTTTCCACACCCACACATAGATCCGATGCAACCACCGACCCGGAGACGAGCGAAGAGGGTGACGGCCGGCTTGCGGCGGCTGCAGTCGCAGGTGGAGGAGTCCACCCGCGTCCAGGAGCTGGAAGTGGTGCCGGTCATACGTGCCACCCAGGCCGACACCGCACGGGTGGTGTCCGCGGTGGAGGCAATGGTTGCGACGGTGTCAGACATGGGGAACGGTTTGCGAGGCCTGGGGCCTTCCGTGCAGGCGGCGTCTGTGGCCCAGGACATGGCTGCCCTCTCACAGGAGGCCATGAGCCAGTGCCAGCGCCAGATGGCAGAGGCGCTCAACACCATAGCCCAGTCTCTGCAGGTCATGGCCCAGTCTCTGCAGGCCATCGCTGAGGGCATCGGCGCCAGTGGCCATGTGCGAGCCGGCGTCGCACAGTCACAGACAGGGTTTGCCAACCCCCTGGGCTCCATAGCTGCAAACCTGCAGACCCCTGTCGATACCAGCACGGGCCTCCAGGACAACAGCGCCAGATGTCGGGGGGGCGTCGGATGGCCAGTCCGTTCGCATCCCCCACCCATTTAGAGGCCTGGGGGCCATCGGGCACCCCGAGGGAGGAGGAGGTGGTGTGGTCCATCCCGACTCCCCCTGTAGGGGAGGTCCGGGAACACCGCGACACCTCGGACTCACCCCCTTCCGTCCCAGGTGCATCGGGTGGGCAACGGGCAGGACAGGCTGGCAGCTCGCCATCCCAGTCGCCCGGGCCGCAGCCTGGCCCATCGAGGCCAGGACGCCCCAGGAAACGGCCGCCGAAGGGATCCAGTGTCAGAGGGCAGGAATCACAGGAGTCCACCTCCAGTTCTGCTGTACCGTCTGGGGAACCACGTAGACGTAGTCAAAGGGCCCGTAAGGCCAAACAATTAGACACTGAGTAAGTTGGCACGGGTGCAGGGCACAGATGAGTTTTAGGTGCTAGGGCACGTGCATGAACTCCTTTGGTTATTAAAGTCAATGTTACACCTACAGAAGCTGCCTTTGTGCTCTGTCCAAAGCGTGCGGGGGTGTCATGTACGTTGAGCGCAAGTGTGTGTGTGAGGGGTGGTCTTACGGTGACGTGCATCCCATCAATCGCGCCCTGGACCATGGAGAGCCCGGCCACAGCAGAGAAGCCCACGGCCTGGGCATCTTGGCTGGCCCGGTCCACAGGGAAGCGGATGTAGCGGTGCGCCATGGCATATATGGCATCTGTCACTGCCCGGATGCACCGATGCACCGATGTCTGCGATATGCCGGACAGGTCCCCACTCGGTGCCTGGAATGACCCCGTTGCATAAACGTTCAGGGCCACCGTAACCTTGACGGACACGGGGAGAGGGTGTCCCCCGCCAGTGCCACGCGGTGACAGGTGCGCCAGCAGGTGGCAGATGTGTGCCACGGTTTCCCGCCTCATCCGGAGTCTCCTCCTGCATTCCCGGTCCGTGAGGTCCTGGTATGACTGCCGGGGCCGGTACACACGGGGTGCCCTCGGGTCCCTCCGTTGCCGTGGGGCCGCGACGTCCTCCTCCCCCTCCTCGTCCTGTCGGTCAGGTGTCCCTCCAGCCTGGGCGGCTGCCGCCTGCCCCTCTGCGGCAGCCTGCGCCGCCTCTCTGGCACGCTCCTCCTCCTCCTCCTCCTCATCCAGGGCAACATGGTCATTAGCGGCTGCCGCCACGGCGGCCAACATCGCTGGATGATCGGAAAACCTGACGGCCTGGGGCGGGGGGGCGACATGTCATCATTGCCCATATCCCCTCCTTCCCCCAGACAGGTGGCATGGACCACATGGGTCCAACTGTTGGAGGCTGGCACCTGGCCAGGTGGACCAACGCACTTGCCCTCGCACCCCCCCTCCCCAGCACGGACACACCCCCCCCCCCCATCCCCCTCCCCGGCACGGACCCCAACCTCCTCCCCGGCACGGACCCCAACCTCCTCCCCGGCACGGACCCCAACCTCCTCCCCGGCACGGATCCCCCATCCCCCTCCGCGGCACGGACCCCCCCCATCCCCCTCCCCGGCACGGACCACAACCTCCTCCTCGGCACGGACCCCAACCTCCTCCCCGGCACGGACCCCCCATCCCCCTCCCCGGCACGGACCCCCCCCCCATCCCCCTCCCCGGCACGGACCCCCCAACCTCCTCCCCGGCAGGGACCCCAACCTCCTCCCCGGCACGGACCCCCCATCCCCCTCCCCGGCACGGACCCCCCCAACCTCCTCCCCGGCACGGACCCCAACCTCCTCCCCGGCACGGACCCCCCCATCCTCCTCCCCGGCACGGACCCCCCCCCAACCTCCTCCCCGGCACGGACCCCCCCATCCTCCTCCCCGGCACGGACCCCCCCATCCCCCTCCCCGGCACGGACCCCCCCCCAACCTCCTCCCAGGCACGGACCCCAACCTCCTCCCCGGCACGGACCCCCCCATCCTCCTCCCCGGCACGGACCCCCCCAACCTCCTCCCCAGCACGGACCCCAACCTCCTCCCCAGCACGGACCCCCCCATCCTTCTCCCTGGCACGGACCCCCCCAACCTCCTCCCTGGCACGGACCCCCCCCATCCTCCTCCCCGGCACGGACCCCCCATCCCCCTCCCCGGCACGGACCCCAACCTCCTCCCAGGCACGGACCCCAACCTCCTCCCCGGCACGGACCCCCCCATCCTCCTCCCCGGCACGGACCCCCCCAACCTCCTCCCCAGCACGGACCCCAACCTCCTCCCCAGCACGGACCCCCCCATCCTTCTCCCTGGCACGGACCCCCCCAACCTCCTCCCTGGCACGGACCCCCCCCATCCTCCTCCCCGGCACGGACCCCCCATCCCCCTCCCCGGCACGGACCCCAACCTCCTCCCTGGCACGGACCCCCCATCCCCCTCCCCGGCACGGACCCACCCAACCTCCTCCCCGGCACGGACCCCAACCTCCTCCCCGGCACGGACCCCCCCATCCTCCTCCCCGGCACGGACCCCCCCCCAACCTCCTCCCCGGCACGGACCCCCCCATCCTCCTCCCCGGCACGGACCCCCCCATCCCCCTCCCCGGCACGGACCCCCCCCCAACCTCCTCCCAGGCACGGACCCCAACCTCCTCCCCGGCACGGACCCCCCCATCCTCCTCCCCGGCACGGACCCCCCCAACCTCCTCCCCAGCACGGACCCCAACCTCCTCCCCAGCACGGACCCCCCCATCCTTCTCCCTGGCACGGACCCCCCCAACCTCCTCCCTGGCACGGACCCCCCCCATCCTCCTCCCCGGCACGGACCCCCCATCCCCCTCCCCGGCACGGACCCCAACCTCCTCCCAGGCACGGACCCCAACCTCCTCCCCGGCACGGACCCCCCCATCCTCCTCCCCGGCACGGACCCCCCCAACCTCCTCCCCAGCACGGACCCCAACCTCCTCCCCAGCACGGACCCCCCCATCCTTCTCCCTGGCACGGACCCCCCCAACCTCCTCCCTGGCACGGACCCCCCCCATCCTCCTCCCCGGCACGGACCCCCCATCCCCCTCCCCGGCACGGACCCCAACCTCCTCCCTGGCACGGACCCCCCATCCCCCTCCCCGGCACGGACCCACCCAACCTCCTCCCCGGCACGGACCCCATCCCCCTCCCCGGCACGGACCCCCCCCAACCTCCTCCCCGGAACGGACCCCAATCTCCTCCCCGGCACGGACCCCCCCCATCCTCCTCCCCGGCACGGACCCCCCCAAACTCCTCCCCGGCACGGACCCCCCATCCCCCTCCCTGGCACGGACCCCAACCTCCTCCCCGGCACGGACCCCCCCAACCTCCTCCCCGGCACGGACCCCCCATCCCCCTCCCCGGCACGGACCCCAACCTCCTCCCCGGCACGGACCCCCCCCATCCTCCTCCCCGGCACGGACCCCCTTCCCGGCACTCCCCCGGTGCCCAGCCCACTCTAACCACCCCCCCATCCTCCTCCCCGGCACGGACCCCCCCAACCTCCTCCCCGGCACGGACCCCAACCTCCTCCCCAGCACGGACCCCCCCCATCCTTCTCCCTGGCACGGACCCCCCCAACCTCCTCCCCGGCACGGACCCCCCCATCCTCCTCCCCAGCACGGACCCCCCATCCCCCTCCCCGGCACGGACCCCAACCTCCTCCCCGGCACGGACCCCCCATCCCCCTCCCCGGCACGGACCCACCCAACCTCCTCCCCGGCACGGACCCCAACCTCCTCCCCGGCACGGACCCCCCATCCCCCTCCCCGGCACGGACCCCCCCAACCTCCTCCCCGGCACGGACCCCAACCTCTTCCCCGGCACGGACCCCCCCATCCTCCTCCCCGGTACGGACCCCCCCAACCTCCTCCCCGGCACGGACCCCCCATCCCCCTCCCTGGCACGGACCCCAACCTCCTCCCTGGCACGGACCCCCCCAACCTCCTCCCCGGCACGGACCCCCCATCCCCCTCCCCGGCACGGACCCCAACCTCCTCCCCGGCACGGACCCCCCCCATCCTCCTCCCCGGCACGGATCCCCCTCCCGGCACTCCCCCGGAGCCCAGCCCACTCTAACCACCCCCCCCCCCGCCGCACACACACACACACAACCCGAGACACACCTCTCCCCACACATTCAGACTGCGGCCACGCCATCGCCTGCCCTGCGGCCAACCCCCCAGGCCGTCACTCACCTCCACGCTGGTCGGCGTGAACCTGGAGCATAGGTTCACGCCGATGAAAAGGAGGTTTGATTTACGTCGACGTGAACGGCCATCGTGTCGACGGGACTTCGGCCCATCCGGAAGGGAGAATATCGGCAGGCCGAAAATCGGCTGCCTTGCGCAGACCCGTGCCATTCTCCGAAGTCAGCGGCGCCATTAACGGCCCGCCGACTTTTCTCCCTTCGGAGACTTCAGCAACCGGCGGGGGCGGGATTCACGGCGGCCAATGGCCATTCTCCGACCCGCTGGGGGGTCGGAGAATGACGCCCCAGAACTGCACACAACACTATCTGTGGCCTAACAAGTATTTTATACAGCCCTATCATAACCTCCCTGCCCTTATATTCAATGTAATTTCTTGGCTCCCTGATTTGGGGATACCCCAAAGATGCACTGGGAAATTCCTCTCGGAACTTCCAGACATGCATTTGCGCGCTAAATGCGCAGAAGTACGAAGAGGACCGCTGGAACTTCCTCTGAACAATCTGAAAATGTGATTTAAATCACTAACTTCACATGGTTCCGCCAGGGTTACATCTTTAAAAAATATATTTTTATTGAAAACTTTTCATTATAGACAAAATAACATAATAATACAAAACAAATGCTTCAAGTTACAATGTAAAAAGAACACAATCATCAATCAAGAACATCCAATCTTAACCCCCTGACATTAAACTAAAAAAACCCTGAACAACTGACGGTGACTAACTCTTTGAAAAAGGAAATGAATGGGTGCCAACTTAAGTAGGACCCTTCTACTGATCCCCTGATGGTGTATTTGTCTTTCCAAGTGTAGGAACTCCATGAGGTCACCCAACCAAGCCGAGACACCGGGCGGATTAGGAGACCTCCAGCCAAGAAGAACTCACCTCCAGGCTACTAATGAGGCAAAGGCAAAGACATTCATCTTCACCCCCATCTGCAGCACCAACGAGTCCTATACCCTGAAAATGACTACCAGCGGACATGACTCCAGTTCGACATTAAGAATCCCTGACATGGTGAGTGAAGATGGAGATCCAAAAACGTAATAACTTGGGACACGACCAGGCCATATGGGTATGGTTAGCAGGCCCTTAGAACAAAGCTCACACCTGTCCTCCACCCCTGAAAAAACCCACCCAGTCTCGCCTTGGTCAAATGAGCCCTGTGCAGCACCTTGAAATGGATCAAACTATTCCGAGCGCAGGAGGACATGGAGTTGACCCTACGAAGAGCCTTGCTCCACACCTCCTCAGCCAGAATAGGACCCAGTTAACCCTCCCATTTCATCTTCACCTCTTTCAAAGGAGCCAACTCTGCTGATAGGAACTGGCCATAAATACCCAAAATACTCGCCCCACCAGACCCCTCCAAAGATAAAATCCTCTTCAACAGGGAGGACGGTGGTGCCAATGGAAAAGAATGAAAAGCATTACACAAAAAAATCGAGAATCTGGAAATATCTAAACAGATTAATCCCAGGCAGTAGAAATGTTTTCGACAGCTCCCCAAAGTTGGCAAATCTACCTCCGTGAACAGGTCCCCAAACCTCTCCAACCTCTTCCACCACCCCACCCCCCCCCCCCCACATGACCTAAATGTCAGGTCTAAGTCCACTGGCACAAAGAGATGTTTACTAGAGATAGGGACCAACAACGACATGGAGCTCAATTTAAAAGGTGGCTGAACTGTCTCCAGATTCTCAGGTGGACACCACCACCAGATTCGAAGAGAGAATGGAAGTGTGGCAGTTACTAAAACACCCAAACTAGAGCTTCTACAAGAAGTCACCTCCATTTGTCCCCATATGGAATTGGAATCTTTAAACTACACCAACACTTTCCCAATGTTGGCCGTCCAATAATGAAATAACAAATTGGGTAAAACTAAACCAACTGGCTATCTATTTCTCTGGAGGAATACCCTTCAGATCCTTGGGGTCTTACCTGCCTAAATAAAAGAGGGCACTACATTGCCCCTTAATTGAAAAATAAAGAATTGGGTACTTTAAATTTTGCGGATGATACAAAGATTGGCACCCTCTGGTGCAGCCTGCCATCTCAGCTGATGAGCTAACAGGCAACTGACCTTCTCCCTGTGTTCATAAAATATCCCGCTCGAACATCGCAGTTGGCTCACCACCTTACCTGTTGATAGAAATTCAAATTGTGTCTGCAACTTTTTCCTACTCGCAAGCAACTCTGGATAGGGTCAAGCGAGTGCTGATGGTCTATCTCAAGGATAGAGTCCACCAGCCTCTGCCGCTCCATGCTCGCAGTTCTCTCCATGTGTGCTTTGTAGGAAATTATCTCCCCACCCCCTCATGACCACCTTCAGGGCTTCTCACAACGTAGAATGTGAGATAGACTCACTTCTATTAAATTTCATATATTCTCAAATGGCAGAGGACATACGTTCTCAAAATCTTTTGCCCTCCAACAACGCTGCATCCAATCTCCATGGCAGGCGTTGTGAGGGACCTGACTCTTGCATCAAATCCACAAAATGTGTGGTGGCATGGTCTGAAATCACAGTCACCGAATACCCAGCCCTCATCACCCAAGGGAGGGGAGACCTACCCACCACAAATAAGTCAATACGTGATGGACATGGGAGAAAAAAGAAAAACCTTCGGGTGCACAAAACGGTCTGGATCTTTCTCCCGCATCTGCTCCATGAAAGCCAACAACACCTTTGCCACACTTGGTGGAGTCAGAGATTTGGGCCAGGATCAATCTATCCTAAGATGTAGAACACAGATTAAATCACCCCCCCCCCCCCTCCCCACCCTCCAAGATTAGCTGATGCAAGTCCAAATCAGGAATGGAGGCTAACAATTTGTTGCTAAAATACATACATTTCATCTCAATTTGGGGCTTAGACATTAATCAGGACCACCGAGGTGCCTGCCAAGGCCCCACTAACAATCACATATCTGCCATTAGGATCTGTAAAGATCTTAGCAGTCGAAAATTTAACCCTTTTATTGATCAAAGTATGCCTCCCCCTCCTCCCCGGGCCCTACCATCAAAGCCCAAGTGAAATACTTGTCCCACCCAACCCTCCACCTCTTCTGTAACCTTTCATGATCCTTCACCTGCAAATGAGTCTCCTGCAGAAACACCACATCAGCATTCAAACTTTTAAGGAGATCTAATACTCTGGACCTTTTCAATGGGCTTTTCAACATCCTTACATTCCAGGTGACCAATCGATTGGGGACTCCCACTGCCCCCTCCACTTCGATCTTGAGTCAGCCATTTCCATCAAGAACAGTCATCCAACAACTACTAAGGCCAAGGTGGCTGCCAAACCCACCAGCAAAACATCAAGAAAAATCTGTAGTCACTATCAGCAAACTATCCCAGGATCATCACCCCAAACTCCACTCTTATACAGAACAAAGAACAAAGAAAAGTACAGCACAGGAACAGGCCCTTCGGCCCTCCAAGCCTTCGCCGACCATGCTGCCCGTCTAAACTAAAATCTTCTACACTTCCGGGGTCCGTATCCCTCTATTCCCATCCTATTCATGTATTTGTCAAGATGCCCCTTAAACGTCACTATTGTTCCTGCTTCCACCACCTTCTCCGGCAGCGAGTTCCAGGCACCCACTACCCTCCGTGTAAAAAACTTGCCTCGTACATCTCCTCTGAACCTTACCCCTCGCACCTTAAACCTATGCCCCCTAATAACTGACCCCTCGACCCTGGGAAAAAGCCTCTGACTATCCACTCTTTCTCCGCCCCTCATAGATGGCATGCAGGGTGGCTTTGTTAAACGCCGCCTGCTTTCTTGCCAGCTCTGTACCATCTTGATAAAGGCTGATGGTGTGGCCTTCCCATTTATAGTCGCGATATTCCTTAGCCCATCTCAAGACTCATTCCTTTTCCTGGAAGCTGTGAAACTTCAGAATAACCACTCGTGGTGGTTCGTTGGGGTGGGCTTCTGTCGGATTGTCGGTGAGTTCGATCCAGCTCGGGTGGTGATGTAAATAGACCCTCCCCCACCATCTTCCCAAACAACTTCCAAAAAGTGTTCTGTGGGAGTTGGGCCTTCCATTTCCCCTGGCAACCCCACGTTTCGACTATTTGCTCCTGGAACGATTCTCCAAATCATCCACTTTGGCCTTCAGTACTTTATTCACACCGGCCATCAGCAACACCTTCGCTTCCAGAGAAGCAATCTCGTCGCCAAGTCTCGAGAGAGAGAGTCACCTCCATGTCCTGCGTCGCAGCACCATGCGCTTTTATCCTTTTGTTGGTTTTATTCAACACCGAGCGAATGAGAGCCAGGCCATCTTCCATCACCTTACGGAAGTCCCCCGACACAACTCGCCATTGCTTCTTGAATTCCGCCGTCAAGATGCCGGTGAGCACCTTGGCTGTTAGCGGAGTGGCTGAGTCTCAGAAGCAGCCTCCGCCATTTTCTCCACCAAACAGCCCCAAGAAGACTCCGATTCCGTTGATGCCTTCAGGTTTTTTTGCCCTTGTCCTTCTGGGCATTTCCCTTGTGCAGGCACATTATACCATCGATTTTAAACAAAAATACCCCCAGCAACTGGGCGAAAAGGACTAAAAGTACAAAACCCTAATGAGAGCCACCTCGTGCACATCTTCCCCCTACATACCACCATGGGAAGTCCCCACCATGGTTACATTAATAGTTACTCCGAAAAGGTTAGGGGAATTAAAACTTCTTCTAAATTTTGGGTGACTATTTTAAAAAACAAAACTGATCCCTGCACAGGACAGCCCCCCACAATCCGAAACCCCCCCAGAGGACTCCCGACTAATAACACCCCCACATTAATCTCCACCCTACACTGGCACCCCATGGGATTTCTCCAAAACCTCGTCCACATGGAATTCCCCCTCCACCCCACCCACCTACGGGCCCAATTCTGACCTGACCTGTTTTCCACCCCAGTCTAACTGCGCCCTCCCACCCAAACTGACCCCACTGAACTGGCTGGATGTACCCTGGCCTGATCTCCTTAAATTGTCTGGACTCCGCCCCCCCCCTCTCCCCACCCCCACCCCCCCACCCCGCCCCCAACCTGATCCCCCTGAACTGTCTAGGTAAGTGGGTATGGAGTGGCAATCCAACGTTGATTATCACTCCATGGCAGTTGCGGCCTATTGACACTCGAGTTGGCTAACCTCAAAAATGGTTCGGGGATTATGATTTACTATTAATCAATGTCCATTTCTTACAATGTAGGCAGCATGCTAACTTTGCTGTTCATTGACTAGAAACATCCGCAGTGGGCTAAAATCCTGAGGGGCTCGTACCACTTAAAGTTAGCCTGCACTGCTTAAAATTAATCTCTGCCTCCTTAAAGTGTTGGGTGGGGGGGGGAGCTTCATTGTGGGGAAGAATCTGAGAGTCACGTTTGAAGATAATCTAGAGGGTGAGAAGTGGCAAAACAGGAGAGTAAGTAGGCTTCAAGGACTGCAGACTGTGCACTGGAGGTTTTGGTAAAGCAGGAGAGTTGTGCTGTATCCACAGGGATGAAGAAGACCCTCCAGATGCTCTGTCCAAAGGAGGTGGGAGCACATAGTCTTGGAGGTCAGTGGCAGAAGTCAAGCCCCGAGCATGTGGGTGCACTGCCCAAGATCTACAGGGGTCAAACTCAATGAAGCTATCTTCAAATGCCATATCCTTTTTTACTTCTATTGTTCTGTACAATTTTCACCCAATCAGTGCAAGTGACATTGAAATGGCTGATCACCATGGGGAGCAATCATTACCTTTCTGTTATCACACACTTATCAGCATTAGTCAGTGGGCCACTTTAGTGTACATTATGTGGAATGGTATCATGTACATTATACATGCTGTTCTAACCATTCAGAATATAGCGGACAAATAATCACCAGTTCCTACTCTCATATATCAAGTGGTGTGCTCTGGTGGGTGTACAATCTACCCACTCCATTGTGTTCATCAACACAGGCGATAGCAGTTGGCCTCAAAGCAAGGTACGCAACACCAGATGTAAATTGATTGACTGCTTCTGACCGTTAAACACTGCACGTGCCTTTCTGTCATTGTTAAATGAAGCATTTTGAAGGGAATGGGTTAACATAAAAGAAAAACCAAAGGAGGGAACAAATTTATGTTCACTCATTACTTCTTACAATCCGAAACAAAAGCGCAAATAATTCGTCCAAGCAATCTGTTCCCCAATCTGTTCTGTCTGCGAGGCGATTCTTAGTATTAATATCCTGAGAGTCTAATGAGGAGCAGAGGAGTTATTGTGATGCAGAGCTGGTGAATCCAGGCGGCCTGTCTGTCACCAGGTCATCCAGATTATTAATATCCTGATCAAGTGAGAACCAATAAACGTAACAGATCTGAACTGGTACTGCCATCAAATAAAAACCCAGCGGAAATAAAGTTTTTACTGCAGATATACATGGTACAAAAAGCAAAAACACATGTGTCCACACACACATGTGCAAAAGCAGCTGCTTCGAAGGCTGGTTCAAATCAGTTCTTAATGGGAATGGGTTCATAGTACAAAACTGCCCTAATTAGCCACTAATTGGCATTAAATTCACAACCTGAGGCTACAACATGCCTGGTGCAAGAAAATGAAACATATCACAATGGTGCAGCGTGGACAGTTAGTTGAATTAGTTCTGAGATGGATCACGGAGGTAAATGAGCCTTTCTTTACTCAGTCAAAGCTGATTTGGAAGTGCTTGAAGGTGACAGCTAGCTGATCAGAATGAACAGTACTAATGTTCTTCAACTTTATCAGTGCAACATTTACAAACAGTGAAACAAAGATCGCTGCAGATGTGTATGATAAGTGTCTGGACAAGTTACGTCATCCAGACTGTACCCATCCATGGCTCCAGATGATCAATTGCTTCTTCATCAGCGTTTTTCCATCACTGGCAATGGGTCAAAATCCCGGGCTTCCCTACCTAACAGCACTGTGGGTGTACCTACACCACATGGACTGCAGCGGTTCAAGAAGGCAGCTCACTACCACCTTCTCAAGGGCAAATAGAGATGGGCAATAAATGTTGGCCTAGCCAGCGACACCCACATCCCATGAATGAATTAAAGGAATAACACATCATAGTCTTAATTACTGGCTCCCTGCAAATGGCACAAAACTTCCACCAGATCACTGCTAACATCCGCAAAAGTTGTATGTGAATTTCACAATGTCAGGCATGAGTAACTGTTCAACCTTCAGCCAATGCAGTTAATGCTCCTGGAAGGAAAATCATGGGTTTGCATTATTTTCTTCATTTTTATCTTCCATTGATACTCTCCCCTCTGACATTTTCTTAATCAGCATTTATCCATGTCAAACGGATATAAAACATGATGCAAGAGTACTCTGTTAAACTCACATCGAGACAATTTTTCATTGAATTAAAATAATGTAAATCAACTAGTTCCAGCACAAATAAACAAATGCACATAAAGAACATGGGCGAGATTCTCCGACCCCCCGCCGGGTCGGAGAATCGCCGGGGGCTGGCGTGAATCCCGCCCCCGCCGGTTGCCGAATTCTCCGGCACCGGAGATTCGCCGGGGGCGGGAATCGCGGTGGCGGCCCCCCCCCCCCGCGCGATTCTCCGGCCAGGATGGGCTGAAGTCCCGCTGCTAGAATGCCTGTCCCGCCGGCGTGGATTAAACCACCTACCTTACCGGCAGAACAGGGCGGCGCAGGCGGGCTCCGGGGTCCTGGGGGGGGGGCGCGGGGATGCCCCCACGGTGGCCTGGCCCGCGATCGGGGCCCACCGATCCGCGGGCAGGCCTGTGCCGTGGGGGTACTCTTTTCCTTCCGCCTTCGCCACGGTCTCCACCATGGCGGAGGCCGAAGAGACTCCCTCCACAGCGCATGCGCGGGGATGCCGTGAGCGGCCGCTAACGCTCCCGCGCATGCGCCGCCCGGCAATGTCATTTCCGCGCCAGCTGGTGGGGCACTTCTGCCAGCTGGCGGGGCGGAAATCAGTCCGGCGCGGGCCTAGCCCGTCAAGGTTAGGGCTCGGCCCCCCAAGATGCGGAGGATTCTGCACCTTTGGGGCGGCGCGATGCCCGACTGATTTTGTTGCCATTGCTGCTAATATCTCTTTTCCTACCTCGAATCTGGCTGTAGGGAGGATGCATTGACTGACCACTGCACCGTTGTACAGGAAGCCATTCAAGAGGGGGGAGCAAAAAGACAAGTGGTAGTTGTAGGGGATTCTATAATTAGGGGGATTGATGGCATCCTTTGTAAGCCAGATTGAGAGTCCCACATGGTATGTTGCCTGCCCGGTGCCAGGGTGAGGGACATTTCTGATCGGCTTGAAAGGATTTTGGAGAGGGAGGGGGAGGATCCAGTTGTTGTGATCCACGTTGGGACTAACAACATAGGTAAGACTAGGAAAGAGTATCTGTTTGGGGATTATCAAACACTAGGGACTAAATTAAAGAACAGGTCCTCCAGGGTTATAATCTCTGGATTACTACCCAAGCCACGTGCCAATTGGCATAGGGTTGAGAAAATTAGGGAAGTTAACACGTGGCTAAAGGAGTGGTGCGGGAAAGAGGGATTCCATTTCATGTGGCATTGGCATCAGTACTGGGGCAGGAGGGACCTGTACCGTTGGGACGGTCTTCACCTGAACCATTCTGGGACCAGTGTTCTAGCGAATAGGATAAATAGGTTGGTCACAAGGACTTTAAACTAGCAAGTTGGGGGGAAGGGAAGTGTAAAGCTATGGACAGTATAATGGTTAATGGTATCAAGGCAGCAGGTTACGTGACAGGTTATTATGTAGAGATATGGGTTCAAAGACAAGGAAAATTAGGAGAAAGGGTAAGAGGAAAAATAATTTGCGAAAAGTTACTGATCAAGGTGTTAGGATTCATAACAAAGACATAAAAAACAGCATAAGTGTACTTTACCTGAATGCTCGTAGTATACGAAATAAGGTAAATGAGTTGATGGCGCAAATCATCGTGAATGACTATGATTTAGTGGCCATTACTGAAACATGGTTAAAAGGTGGTCACGAATGGGAGTTAAATATCCAAGGTATCAGACTATACGAAAGGATAGAATGGACGGTAAGGGCAGTGGTGTAGCTTTGTTGTTTAAGGATGGCATCCGGGCAATAGTAAGGGATGATATTGGTGCTATGGAGGACAAGGTTGAATCAATTTGGGTGGAAATCAGGAATAGTAAGGCAAAAAGGTCACTGATAGGAGTAGTCTATGGGCCACCAAATAGTAACAGGATGGTAGGGCAGGCAATAAGCAAAGAAATAACGGATGCATGTAGAAGTGGCACAGCGGTTATCATGGGAGATTTTAATTTGCATATCGATTGGTTTAACCAGGTTGGTAAAGGCAGCCTTGAGGAGGAGTTTATAGAATGTGCCCAGGATAATTTCCTGGAACAGTATGTAATGGAACCTACAAGGGAACAAGCGGTCCTAGATCTGGTCCTGTGTAATGAGGCAGGATTGATTAATGATCTCATAGTTCAGTATCCTCTTGGAAGGAGCGACTACAATATGGTGGAATTTAAAATACAGTTGGAGGATGACAAGGTAAAATCAAACACTAGTGTTTTGTGCTTAAACAAAGGCGATTACAATGGGATGAGAGAAGAACTAGCTAAGGTAGACTGGGAGCAAAGACTTCATGGTGAAGCAGTTGAGGAACAGTGGAGAACCTTCCGAGCGACCTTTCACAGTGTTCAGAAAAGGTTCATACCGACAAAAAAGAAAGACGGTGGAAAGGGGGAAAATCGACCGTGGATATCTAAGGAGGTGAGGGAGAGTATCAAATTGAAGGAAAAAACATACAAAGTGGCAAAAATTAGTGGGAGATTAGAGGACTGGGAAGTCTTTAGGGGACAACAGAAAGCTACTAAAAAAGCTATAAAGAAGAGTAAGGTAGACTATGAAAGTAAACTGGCTCAGAACATAAAAGCAGATAGTAAAAGCTTCTCCAAATATATAAGACAAAAAAGAATGGCTAAGGTAAATATTGGTCCTTTGGAAGATGAGAAGGGAGATTTAATAATAGGAGACGGGGAAATGGCTGAGAAGCTGAACAGGTTTTTTGGGTCAGTCTTCACAGTGGAGGACACAAATAACATGCCAGTGACTGATGGAAATAAAGATATGATAGGTGAGGACCTTGAGATGATTGTAATCACTAAGGAGGCAGTATTGGGCAAGCTAATGGGGCTAAAGGTAGACAAGTCTCCTGGCCCTGATGGGATGCATCCCAGAGTGTTAAAAGAGATGGCTAGGGAAATTGTAAACGCACTAGTGATAATTTATCAAAATTCACTAGACTCTGGGGTGGTCCCAGAGGATTGGAAAGTAGCAAACGTGACACCACTGTTTAAAAAAGGAGGTCAGCAGAAAGCGGGTAATTATAGGCCGGTAAGCTTAACTTCGGTTGTAGGGAAAATGCTGGAAGCTATCATTAAGGAGGAAATAGCGGGGCACCTGGAGGGAAATTGTCCCATTGGGCAGACGCAGCATGGGTTCACAAAGGGTAGGTCGTGTCTGACTAATTTGGTAGAATTTTTTGAGGACGTTTCCAGTGCAGTAGATAACGGGGAGCCAATGGATATGGTATATCTGGATTTCCAGAAAGCTTTTGACAAGGTGTCACACAAAAGGTTGCTGCATAAACTAAAGATGCATGGCATTGAGGGTAAAGTGGTAGCATGGGTAGAGGATTGGTTAACTAACAGAAAGCAGAGAGTGGGGATAAATGGGTGTTTCTCTGGTTGGCAACCTGCAACTAGTGGGGTCCCTCAAGGATCAGTGTTGGGCCCGCAGTCGTTCACAATTTACATAGACGATTTGGAGTTGGGGACCAAGTGCAATGTGTCAAAGTTTGCAGACGACACTAAGATGAGTGGTAAAGCAAAAAGTGCAGAGGATACCGGAAGTCTGCAGAAGGATTTGGATAGGTTAGGTGAATGGGCTAGGGTCTGGCAGATGGAATTCAATGTTGCCAATTGTGAGGCTATCCATTTTGGGAGGAATAACAGCAGAATCGATTATTATTTAAACGGTAAGATGTTAAAACATGCTGCTGTGCAGAGGGACCTGGGTGTGCTGGTGCACGAGTCGCAAAATGTTGATGCGCAGGTGCAACAGGTGATTAAGAAGGCAAATCGAGTTTTGTCTTTCGTTGCTAGAGGGATGGAGTTCAAGACTAGGGAGGTTATGCTGCAATTGTATAGGGTGTTGGTGAGGCCGCATCTGGAGTATTGTGTTCAGTTTTGGTCTCCTTACCTGAGAAAGGACATATTGGCACTGGAGGGAGTGCAGAGGGGATTCACTAGGTTGATCCCAGAGTTGAGGGGATTAGATTATGACGAGAGGTTGAGTAGACTGGGACTGTACTCATTGGAGTTTAGAAGGATGCGGGGGGATCTTATTGAAACATATAAAATTATGAAGGGAATAGATAGGATAGATGCGGGCAGGTTGTTTCCACTGGTCAGGGAAAGCAGAACTAGGGGGCATAGCCTCAAAATAAGGGGAAGTAGATTTAGGACGGAGTGTAGGAGGAACTTCTTCACCCAAAGGGTTGTGAATCTCTGGAATTCCTTGCCCAATGAAGCAGTTGAGGCTCCTTCTTTAAACGTTTTTAAGAAAAAGATAGATACCTTTCTAAAGAACAAAGGGATTCGGGGATATGGTGTACGGGTCGGAGAGTGGAGCTGAGTCCACAAAGATCAGCCATGATCTCATTAAATGGTGGAGCAGGCTCGAGGGGCCAGATGGCCTACTCCTGTTCCTAGTTCTTATGTTCTTATGAATCTCTTGTTTCCTACAGTTAATCTCTGCTTCCTATCGTTAATTTGGGACAGGGGGGTAAGGTGGCAATTTGAACTGCGGGTGTGGCCTAAGCTATTTTCCGGTTCACAATTCCCTCGACAGTTTTGACACAATCTAACGAGTTTACCTTATATCCCTGTTAGTACACATGCAGGTTAGTACACACTTCCGAAATTCGGTGATTTGGTCGACATGGGCTTGCACTTTTGGTTCTTTCTTTCTCTCGCAATTGGATTTCAAAGTTTTGTGGGTTCTCTCGGAGTGACAAAATCACTTCTAAATCGAGTCCCGTCAGAGGTCGCCAATAATTTTGCCAATTTAATGGAATACTATAATAATGTTGCTCTTTAGAGTCGTCAATATAATACTGATGCTCTTTTTATGATATGATGTTATGTCCCAATAGCGTCGCCAATACTGTGGGTGTTTCTATTTCTCTTACTGAACCACAAGGTTTTCCCGTATATCGGTCAAATGACCACACAAGTTAGTCAGTTCAAGTTCAAAGATGGTTTATTTACACATAAGGGTTACTTCGACATGCAAGCACAATATACTACAAGTTAAACTACACCTATAAACTACAATATCCTATACTTAACCTCAGGCGACCGGCACTATGCAAGTGGATTAGACCTTTATCTTGATCACGTGGCTGGTTTGAAGAAGTGGCTCTGTCTCTGCTGGGCTTATCAGCCAGGTAGCGATCGTTGGTCTTGGACTTGGCTGTCTGGTCGTTATGCTGCAGTTGGGCTGGCACAGGCCGGATTCAAAGGAGGCTGGCACAGGCCGGGTCCAAAAGAGTCAGAACACAAGGCTGTGTCCTCTTTTATCCCTCTGGGATTTTGCGCTCTTATGGACGGTCCTTAATCTTGGACCCAATAATTCGACAGGCTTCGATCACTGCCTTGGATTTTGGCCAATAAAGGGGCGGGTGCCTTGGTGGCTGGGCGGTCCTTAGCAGTCATTGACCTTGGCAGTTGGGTTTTCTGAGTAAAGGGAGTGGCGCCGATCAGTCTGTGGCTGTATCGGTTTCTTGAGTGCAGTCCTATTGTTCTGGGTAAATGGGCCATTAGAATGCAAACGAGCGGGGTTTTGATCAGGTCTAGCTATCTGGGTTGCAAATACACAGAAGCTCTGTCTCTGTCTGAGTCCTGGGTTGGACACAATTCCCATGGTCCTTTGCAGGTGGCCATCTCAGATGGCTACACGATGAACTCAGATGGGCAAACCTGGCTGTTTAATGTGACTTTAACATTGGAACCTTGACACCTGCTCTGCTGCTATCAGCACATTAAATACCAAGGGGTGAACCTTCAACCGCATTTTAAATCCCAATTGCCCAGCCTTTGGAAGCATGAGAAATACAGAAGTGAATGGTATTGGCCTTCTGCGGGTCTTTAAGGAACTTGTAGCAGAGTATCAAAAGGAAATGGAGGAGGGCAGTACTTGAGGGGAAAAGGGGGACGGGGTGTGATAGGTTTGCAATTGAGAGTAGCACCAACATAAAATTGCCTCCATCCGCCTTTAATCCATATTTAACAGGGACTAAAATAATCTGCTGTGACATCCCACCTGAACAAAACATCAACTTCCAACAACACGGCCATTGTCCAGATTTTCTTTTTAAACTCAAAAAGTTTCAAACATATAATTTGTATTTCGAGAATATTCAACAAGGAAGTGGATAAACGGGGAAAGAATCAAATGCAGTACCCAGACAATGTGCATTGAAAATACACGGAACATATTCTGGATTTACCCAAGCATATGCTGAATCTTAAGGTAGCTGCAATTATTGTAATATTATCTAGTTGACATTCAGGTCTTGTGTGTTTTCTGGTGTGCATGTTAATCTTTGTAAATTGCTCCTTCATCATGATCAGTCTTCATTGTATTTTGAATAATGATTTGAAACAATAAAGGAACGGAACCAAAAAACTCAAAGTGTCCCTTTTAGTTTTGTGCAAGCAGAGAAAATGATGGAACAAAACACCCAAGTTGTTTGTACTATCGAGGTCTTTAATTCGCATACACTTTATTCTTCTTAAAGAACTGTGGAAACCATGTCCCAAAATGTGCCCTTGCTAACAACACATCCCAAAAGATGCCTGTCTGTGCTATTCACTGTATTCTCGCTTTAATCTTCTAGGTTTTTCAATCAAGTTAAGCAATTGCTTAAAATATAATAGAACTTATTGGACATACATAGAGCCTAGTCAGTCCTTACCACAGTATACACTAAGAAAGCTTTATTTGCAATTTTCTTAGCGTTATTTGCTAATTGCAAGACATTGTCTGTACATACGTGACCCTCTGTCTCCTGTGTCAATGCTTGTTTGCTGGAAGATTTCATGGCAATGGACGATTCAATGTAAAGACCAGGAAAGTGGGGAGTGAACTCTCCAAGCTCCGCAGGGAGTGAGAACATTCGGGGTGCAGCACTGAAGGAGTCTTTAATAGCTACCGAACCAGGATAATGGAGAGATCACACCACTGACAGTGTTTGAGATCTCAAAACCTGCAGGAGTAATGAGACAGGGATCATGAACAAACCTGTCACAATACACTGAATGAAATCATTTGCAGCGTAATTATAGGTCTGCTGCATTACACACGGGCCATGATCTGAGTATCTCGTTTGTCGTGTGCACAGCTTTGCATTAACACATCACCAATTCATCTCCATCCTGAAAAAGGAATTGCATCGCAGGATTGTCACATAACCCTTTACAATCAGATTGACCGCAAGCGCATCACTGTGGGTTTACTGGTCTATTCGCACTTGGAAAATGGTGTGGAAGGAATGCAGAATTTAGTCAAAAAGAATGAAAAGAAGGGAGTTGCTTGCATCATTAAGATGTTACTAATGCCATATAATTACAGATAAGACCACTGTAGATAGTCAGCTACACACTAATTGTGTGAATAAGTCAACACATGACAGAAGAGGGCTGAGACCTCATTGCCTTACCTTTCTGCCTGAACAGACTAGAACTGAGATGACTAAATGTCTGTTCTGCTGAGACCTCCTGCCGCTGACTTCATTAAGAACTTCTCTGATGGAAGCCTAATAAAGCAAAGCAGAAAATTCACCAATTAACAGATTCATGTTGCAATATCTAGTTCAAGGACCGAACTACAAAACCACATTAGCTGCTCACTAAACCATTGGAATACAAAGAGTGATTATCTGACTTGACAATGAATTGGTGAACACGACAGAAGTGTCATAAATGGAATGTTGTGAGTTTAGGGGTAAATGAAGCCAGTGATTGTTAGCGTGTGAGTAATGGTGGCTCTCCTTTCACACTGTCAGGTGAAGTTGGTAGTTAATAGCTGAAAATCACACACGGTAATACTTGCCTGCCCAGAGGTACGGGATTCACAATGATTCGCAGCCAGACTATCTCGGTTTACAGCTGGAGTCACAGAATCTAATGGTATGGACCGATCAAAATCATATACGACAAGTGAGGTAAAAACTTGATAAGGCAACTGGGAAACAGTTAACACAAAACAAATGGGAAATGGCCCACACAAACACACTGATTTATTTCCCCATTATGGCTGGATTACTGAATGGCTTGGATATGATTTCTCATGCACTGTAGCACCATTCTCTTAAAATATAAAATAAACACGGGTGGTAGTCTTTCACACACAAGGCTTATATTTGCCCATTGGCATGCTTAAATTAATAAAATCAGGCGGTGCAGTGGTTAGCACTGCTGCCTCATGGTTCAATCTGGCCCTGGGTCGCTGTCCATGTGGAGTTTGCACATTCTCCTCATCTCTGCGTGAGTCTCACCCCCACAACCCAAAGATGTGCAGGATGGGAAGATTGGCCACGCTAAATTGTCTGTTAATTGGAAAAAAATATTTTAAAAAGATAATAAAATCAGTTGAGAGAGTTAGAATCAATAGAACATCCTTTGAAAATGTTGGACAGTGATGTGTTGGTGCTGTGGATCCGTGGAACACACACAGGCCACCACCACTTTAAATAGTACAACACTATTTTATTAAGTTGGAAACTGTTGAACATACTTTCACTGTGGGTTAACACGATGTTAGATTAAACTAAAGATCTATGCCTGTCCTAACCAGTCTATGCACTCAGCACATGGTGCAAATCTGTGCTGTAAGCTGTAAGCTCTGTCCTTCTGAGAGGCTGCATCCCGAATGAGCGGGAACTCTGATGCCCTCTGTCTATATAGTGAGTGTGCTCTAACTGGTGATTGGCTGCGGTGTTGTGTGTGTTGATTGGTCTTGCTGTGTGTCCATCAGTGTGTGTGTCTGCACCATGATATACTGGTGTATATTATGACAGACAGGACTTTTGGATCCTGCCTGAGGTTGGCACACCGTCAGGCAGTGCTAGATATTGCATCATGGCTGATGTGCTGGTTCCCTGGCTCCATCTACCCATCAGGCCATTTTCAAGGAGGTGGGATTGAGGGGGGGGGGGGGGGGGGGGAGCAAGGGTGGTCAGGTGGCATAATTACCTGCCTGGAAGTAGAGGGTCACCAATTGACCTTGGTAAACGGCCACTTAAAGTTAATCCTTGGAAGCTGACTGGGATTTTCCAGTCGCCATCTGGGTCCGCAAGAGAGTTTGGGGAAAATGCAGGCATCTGGAGGACGTCTTCGGGGTGGCAGCAACCTTCCAGGGAGGTCTGCAGGCAGGTAGCTGTGCCACCTCGAATGGGGGAGGGGAGTCATGATGTTGATCCTGTAGGCATTGAGGTAAGGCCTCAGGAGTCATTTACTGGGGCACAATACTTGGAGCAGCAGCAGCAAATTTGATTTGATTTCATTTTGTTTATTGTCACGTGTACCAAGGAACAGTGAAAAGTATTTTTCTGCGAGCTGTTCAACAGATTATTACGTAGATGAAAAGTAAAGGGAATAAAAGAAAATACATAATAGGGCAGAAAATACATAATAGGGCACATCACTGGCATCTCATAGAGTTTCCTGAGAAAACGAGAGTTTGCGCACTTTTGAGTGGTGGCGTCCATCAGGGTGATGAGCTCAACAATGTCTCAGAGGCTCGATCGGATGACCTCCAGCCATGGGAAAATCGCTAATCTCATGGAAGGCGAATGCACATCACATTGAGAGCATTCAAGAGTAATGTGCCACCCTTCAAAGCATTTAGGGCTCACTCAGTAGCCTGGATTAGGCTGTTCAGAGTGTGGGTCTCCATGAATTAAACGAGGGGCTGCAGGCCCACAATGGGAGATTCCCACTAGGGGCAGTGGCTGGAAGGGATGCCTGATGTGCCCCAGCAGCCAGCTCCAGCCAACCCAACTGTAAGCCAACCTAGGGCTGGGGGAGGAGGAGGAGGTATTTGAGACCATTTTGGTACTCTCAGCTTCCCTGGCCCCTTCGCGAGAGGCATGGTCAGCAGTACACGTCGCAGTGACAACAACATAAATGCAGAGGCCACAGGTTCAGGTAATTTCCCAATGGATGATTGCAAAACGAGGCCAGCTGCCGTGCTCCTCCATGCCGTATAGCTGGAGAGATGACAATGAGGTATGTGGCATCTACAACATGCAGTGCTATGGCTCACTGAGAAGTGTTGATGAGTCATGGTGCCACATCATCTCAATTGTCATAATATACACAAGTATATCATGGTGCAGACACACACTGATGGACACACAATGGGACCAATCAACACACACAACACTGCAGCCAATCACCAGTGAGAGCACACGCACTATAAAGACAGGGGGCATTAGAGTTCCGGCTCATTCGAGTAGCAGCTAGCTAGGAGGACAGAGCTCACAGCCTGCAACACAGACATTCACCATGTGCTGAGCGCATCGACTGGTTAGGACAAGGCAAAGGTCTTTAGTTAAAGCTAGTTTCGTATTAACCCACAGTCTAAGTAAGTTTAAACAGTTAATGATTCAATAAAATAGTGTTGCACTATTTCAAGTGTTGGTGACCTGTATGTGATCCAGAACACCCAACACATCATCAATCAGTGGTGTTTACAGTGGTATCCTTCACTATAACTATGTTAACAGGTACTTTAATGCATGTTGTGAATATACTGTGTACTTTCTGGTACAGGTGTGGTGATCTACAGTAAAGCTACAATTACCAGGTAACAAAAAAACACCAGGTTACCTGTCAACACTGCTCCAATTACTTTATTACACCTTAACATGCATTGCCTCTTGTGATCATAGAATTCCTGTAATGCAGTAAGAGGCCATTCGGCCCATCGAGTCTGCACCAACCCTTGGAAAAAGCCCCTTACCTAGGCCCACACCCCTACTCTATCCTCGTCACCCAGTAAGCCCACCTTTTGGACACTAAAGGGCAATTTAGCATGGCCAATCTATCTAACATGCACATCTTTGGACTGTGGGAGGAAACCGAAGCAAGCGGAAGAAACCTACCCAGATATAGGCAGAAAGTGCAAACTCTACACAGACAGTGACCCGAGGCTATATGAGGCAATATATGTGATGATATATACTGAATCATTTACATGTTGTAGTAT
The DNA here is from genome assembly GCF_047496885.1 of Scyliorhinus torazame. Lineage (NCBI taxonomy): Eukaryota > Metazoa > Chordata > Chondrichthyes > Carcharhiniformes > Scyliorhinidae > Scyliorhinus > Scyliorhinus torazame. Next base: position 43,068,820 of record NC_092714.1, on the reverse strand, counting down.
GTAAATCGGCATGTTAAACTGCATTCACTTTGCAGTGGTAATGGAGACTGAAGTCAGCAGTTCACCTCTTAGTGATGATCAGAGTGTCGAGCGTGTGACCATGAATGTGAGGCTTTGGAAGACTAGCTGTGGGATTCTCCGCGGTGGTATCCTCTGCTTTGCCAGCAGCGCACCCACGCCCACGGGTTTTCCGACGCCGTGGGCGAGACCACAATGGGAAACTTTATTGGCAGGCTGCCGGAATAGAGGATCCTGCTGCCGGCGGGGGCATGCTGTGTCAGAAAGCAGGGCTAACAGGACAGAGAATCCCGCCCTGGGTCTTTATCCAAATGTTCAGAGACAGCAGTCCGCCAAGAGGTGTGGATGGGACAATTCCAACATTTCTTTGTCCATTCATGGCATCCTGTATGGATCTAGTCATGGGTATCCAGGAATACATCTCAGGAATGTCCTTTAGTGTCACAATCCTCCTCGCTGTCACCTCCACTGGAATCAATGGGGTCCTCCTTACCCTTCTCTTCCTCTCCTCCGATTGTGTAACCATTTTGCCAGCCTCTGGCCCCTCACGTGAATGTCCCTTTGCTGCGCTATATTATGAAGCATGCAGCAAACAATCACTAACTTGACATCCTTGCAGGTGAGTACTGGAATGCTCCTCCTGAGCAGTCAAGGCGTGTGAACCACATTTGCACCAGGCCAATAGCCTGGTCGATGACCGTCCTCATCTGCAAGTGGCTGTTGCTACAGAAACGTTGGGGCACTGTCTCCAGATCCCTCAAGAGAGTAGGCAGCCACCCCCTTCCTCCCTCAGAACCTAACCATAGACCTGGGATCTGGGCTGTAACCCAGCGGCAGGCATGGATGCCTCAGAATAAAATAGTTAAGGTGAAAGCAGCACATATATGCAGGAAGGCCTTATTGATTTGATACAGTGGAATGAGTTCCTGTTCACATGAATAGTGCCCTTATAATGATATGGGTACAATCTACCACTCCTTTACCTTGTGGAAAGCTAGCTATGGAGGTGAAGCTTGGTGTCCTCTGTGACTGCGATACGACACGCCTCAGGAGGTTGATGTGTTCTCCTATCCGAGTAAAGGGTGCATCGGTGACAGTGGTGATGCATTGTTGAAGGCTGCTCCAGATTTCGACAGCAGACTCCAAAAGGAGCCGGCCGCATAGAAACTGTGAGCCACAATAACCTAAGTGCAATAGGCAAGCACAAGGTTCGGCTGGTTGTGATGCAAGAATCCCCTCCAATATGGTATAGATGTCTCAAACCACTTCTCTTGACGTTCAGGATCTTCGCCTACACTGCCTCTCACTCATGTCAAAATAACTTCTTTGGAGATGGTACACTCTTTAATCAGGGCAAAATCTCCTCCCACTCCACCTCCTTCTTGTGCTTTGTGCTGGTTCTGTCAACTCCTGGCCAGGTACCCTGGCTCTAACCATATGCTGCTGCCACTGCCTTCCTCTGTGGCCCACCCATGGGAAGCGGGTTCGCCCATTTTTTAAACTTCCTTCCTTCACGCCATACTCTTCACCCAGCAAGCTTGGCAGTCTAGTTCTGTCTCCCACGACTGCCCGAGGCAAGGATTACCCCTGCGGGCCACACAGATCTCCTCTTCCAATTTTACACCTCACACACTGAGGGTAACGCACTTGCAGCAGCAAGCATTTAAGCACTCCACTCATTTTAAATGAACCACCAGATTTTTGATTTGCGCCTGTGTAAATCACACTCTATCCTCCACGGGTTAAAATAGTTTTGGTCAGAAATGGTGATGGGACTTCCACACCTGGTCCCCACCCTCCATTTCTGAAGGTCCACAGAATCGGGAAGAAAATCCGGTCCACTTTGCACTGGAATACAGCCACAACGAGGGCCAATTACACTCTCAAACACTTCCTTAAAAACAAGGCCAATTACACAACATAATCAAATGATGTTCAAGCAGAGGAACCTTGCCAGCGCTCATCTAAACAGACTTCTGTCACAACAAAGTAACAGTTACATGACAGGTGCTCACACAAAAAGGACACCAAAACATACAAAGTTCTAAAATGTTGTTACATAAACAGAAAACCTAATGGGCCTGGAAATGGGACACGATCTTCCAGGTGACCAATAAATTACAATTGATGAAGATGCATACACTATAAGGGCTAATATAATTCACTGAAATCATTAGGGCCACTCTCACTGGCGTAATTAGCATTATATCCCCCTGTTCCTATCAAGCATTTCGATACATAATCCAAATATAACTTCAAAGCACCAAATCTATTAGGAATATAGGAACAGGGATGGACCATGCTAAAGAGTTCCAAGATTCCACATTATTTATTTGTTCACAGTTCCCTTGCATGTGTTGCATTTTCTTCTTGATCTTAAGCCATCATGTTTGTGAGCTGTGCACCCACAGGTTTCCCTCAGTACTGCCCCACTGGAATTTGTGAAGTCAACTGGGAGAGCATTTAATTTACATGGGGCAGGTTCATTCCCAGAAAGGCAAATGCAATGCTAGCAATCATGTCGAGAGGGCTATAATACAAGACCAGGGATGTACTTCAGAGGCAGCATAAGGCTCTGGTCAGACCCCATTTGGGGTATTGTGAGCAGTTTGGGGCCCCGTATCTAAGGAAGGATGTGCTGGCCTTGGAAAGGTCCAGAGGAGGTTCACAAGAATGATCCCTGAAATGAAGAACTTCTGATATGAGGAACAGTTGAGGACTCTGGGTTTGTACTCATTGGAGTTTAGAAGGATGAAGGGGGAGCTTATTGAAATTTACAGGATACTGTGAGGCCTGGATAGAGTGGACGTGGAAAGGATGTTTCTACTTGGAGGAAAAACTAGAACCAGAGGAAACAATCTCAGACTAAAGGGACGATCGTTTAAAACAGAGATGAGGAGGAATTTCTTCAGCCAGAGGGTGGTGAATCTATCATAGAATTTACAGTGCAGAAGGAGGCCATTCGGCCCATCGAGTCTGTACTGGCTCTTGGAAGGAGCACCCCACCCAAGCCCACACCTCCACCCTATCCCCGTAACCCCACCTAACTGGGGGAATTTAGCATGGCCAATCCACCTAATCTGCACATCTTTGAACTGTGGGAGGAAACTGGAGCACCCGGAAGAGACCCAAGCAGACACGGGGAGAACGTGCAGACTCTGCAGACAGTGACCCAAGCCGGGAATCGAACCTGGGACCCTGGAGCTGTGAAGCAACCGTGCTAACCACTGTGCTGCTATGCCCCAATCTGTGGAACTCTTTGCCGCAGAGGGCTCAGGAGGGAAAATCACTGAGTGTCTTTAAGACAGAGGTAGGTTCCTGATTAATAAGGGGATCAGGGGTTATGGGGAGATGGCAGGAGAATGGGGATGAGAAAAACATCCGCCATAATTGAATGGCAGAGCAGACTCGATGGGCCAGTTGCCCAATTCTGCTCCTATGTTATATGGTCTTATGGCAGGCAGGTTGAAGTCCTGATAACAGCCACCTGCCCAGGTAGCTTTCCAAGGCCCTTTTTTTTATTCAATCATGGGATGTGAGCCTCACTGGTGAGGACAGCATTTATTGCCCATCCCTAATTGCTCTTCTTGAACCGCTGCAGTGCCTGAAGTGTAGGCACAGTGCAACCAGACATCAGCAGCGGGATTGTAGGGAGGGAGTTCCAGGATTTTGACCAGCAACAGTGAAGGAATGGCACTAGTTCCAATCAGGATGGTGAGTTGTTTGGAGGAGAACTTCCAAGGGGTGGTCTTCCCATTTTGCTGCTGCCCTTGTCCTTCTATGTAGCAGTTGTGGGTATGGATGTTGCTGCCTCAGGAGCTTTGCTGAGTTCCTGCAGTGCAGACCACCTTCAGCCACTTGAAGATACTTCAAAATAAGTTGCAGTTCTTTGGGTTGCTAACATGGATCCTCAATGTAGGCCCCACAAGGAGTCTGCTCCCCCCCCCATCTCACCAGAATGTACCAGCTTCAATGACCACGGTGCCCTGAAACAACTGTGAAAGTGGGAACTTCTGGTATATTCAGCCCAACCCACTGGTACCTGCCTCTCAATTAAGATTTTCAGGGGAACTGTATGCCTCACAAGAAAGGCCAGAAAGCAAGGAAACGTGCAGGAACAGTGCAACCAGACATCAGCAGCGGGATTCTCCGCAATCGGCGCGATGTCCGCCGACCGGCGCCAAAAACGGCGCGAATCAGTCCGGCATCGCGCCACCCCAAAGGTGCAGAATTCTCCGCATCTTGAGGGGCCGAGCCCTCACCTTGAAGGGCTAGGCCCGCGCCGGACTGATTTCCGCCCCGCCAGCTGGCGGGAAAGGCCTTTGGTGCCCCGCCAGCTGGCGCGGAAATGATTTTGCCGTGCGGCGCATGCGTGGGAGCGTCCGCGGCCGCTCATGGCATCCCCGCGCATGCGCAGTGGAGGGGGTCTCTTCTGCCTCCGCCATAGTGGAGACCATGGCGAAGGCGGAAGGAAAAGAGTGCCCCCACGGCACAGGCCCGCCCGCGGATCGGTGGGCCCTGATCGCGGGCCAGGCCACCATGGGGGCACCCCCCGGGATCAGATCGCCTCGCGCACCGCCCCCAGGACCCCAGAGCCCGCCCCCGCCGCCTTGTCCCGCCGGTAAGAGAGGTGGTTTGATTCTCGCCGGCGGGACAGGCATTCCAGCAGCGGGACTTCGGCCCATCGCGGGCCGGAGAATCGCCGGGGGGGGGGCCCGCCAACCGGCGCGGCGCGATTCCCACGCCCGCCGAATATCCGGTGCCAGAGAATTCGGCAAACGGCAGGGGCGGGATTCACGCCAGCCCCCGGCGATTCTCCGACCCGGCGGGGGGTCAGGGAATCCCGCCCCAGATATTTTCAGCTAGGTTTGTTGCTGCCTTTCTGAGAGTCCAATGGGATTGCACATCATTTTGGGTCCAGTAATTTATTCATACAATTTATGAACATTCACATCATTCTTGCTGAAGATGCAAATTTTGGTCTGTGAATCTGGGAATGTAAACTAAGTTAAACAGAACACCAGGGGCGAAATTCTCCGTTATCGGCGCAAAGTCCGCCGATCGGCGCAAAAAACGGCGCACATCTGACTTGCGTCACGTCGGAAAAATGGTTCAAAAGACTCCGGCCCGAAATGGGCTAGCAGCGACGTGACGGGATCCGCGCTTGCACACGTGGTTCACGCCGTGCAGCGTCATACACGCCGAGGTTCCAGTCACGGGATGTGGAGGCGCTCCTGGACGCAGTGGAGCAGAGGAGGGACGCCCTGTATCCCGGGCACGGCCGCAGAGTTGCCCCACGCCACAGCCGGCGTCTGTGGAGGGAGGTGGCAGAGGCCATCACCGCTGCGGCCCTGACACCACGGACAGGCACCCAGTGCCACAAGAAGGTGAACAACCTCGTCAGAGCAGCCAGGGTGAGCCTCCCCCCCCTGCCCGATATCCATAACCCCCATATTCCCCCCCCATATCCCCCCTCCCCCATATCCCTCTCCCCATATCCCCCTCCCCCATATCCCCCTCCCCCATATCCCCCTCCCCTTATCCCCCCTCCCCATATCCCCCCTCCCCATATCCCCCTCCCCCATATCCCCATATCCCCCCTCCCCATATCCCCCTCCCCATATCCCCCATATCCCCCCTCCCCATATCCCCCTCCCCCATATCCCCCTCCCCATATCCCCCCTCCCCCATATCCCCCCTCCCCCATATCCCCCCTCCCCATATCCCCCTCCCCATATCCCCCCTCCCCCATATCCCCCCTCCCCATATCCCCCCTCCCCCATATCCCCCTACCCATATCCCCCCTCCCCCATATCCCCCTCCCCCATATCCCCCTCGCCCATATCCCCCCTCCCCCATAGCCCCCCTTCCCCCATATCCCCTCCCCCATATCCCCCCTCCCCCATATCCCCCATATCTCCCCTCCCCCATATCCCCCCTCCCCCATATCCCCCCTCCCCCATATCCCCCCTCCCCCATATCCCCCATATCCCCAAGTGAATCCAGCCCTAACCTTAACCTCTGCAATGCACGCGCAACCGATGGCGTGCATTCATATACCTGCCTAACACTGTTGCCTTTTACCCCTGCCACCACCCCCACCCACCCCCCCGCCACAGGAGAAGCACGCACACAACACCAGGGAGCATGTGAGGACTGGAGGAGGCCCCGCTGATGAGAGGCCACTGACCGAATATGAGGAAAGGGCCCTGGAACTGGCTGGCGGACCTGAGGACCGGGAGGTTGCTGATGCAGAGGTCGGGGGTGTACTAGCAAGTGAGCCACCGACAGCCCATCCCCATATCCCCCCTCCCCCATATCCCACTCCCCCATATCACCTGATCACTGGCTGCGTGTCTAACCATGCATGCTTCATTGTGTATCACAGGAGCAAACGTCGAGGCACCCATCCCCGCAGATGCAGACCGCCCGCAGGATGCCCCTCGCACACCACGGGAGACGGAGAGACCCGGACCCTCCGGCATGCGATGCCCGCAGGATGCCCCTCGCACACCACGGGAGACGGAGAGACCCGGACCCTCTGGCATGCGACGCCCGCAGGATGCCCCTCGCACTCCACGGGAGACGGAGAGACCCGGACCCTCCGGCATGCAACGCCCACACGATGCCCCTCGCACACCACGGGAGACGGAGAGACCTGGAGCAACAGGGAGGGGACACCCCCGTCACGTGCGGTAGCGACGACGCAGGCGTGTGCCACCCAGCGACGAGGGGGGCAGCCACAGGCCCCCGTCACATCCGAGCCAGGACACCACTACCCAGGCCACCACTACCTAGGACACCACTACCCAGGTCACCACTACCCAGGACACCACTACCCAGGACACCCCTACCCAGGACATGGACTTTAGCAAAGCCTTTGACAAGGTACCGCATGGTAGGTTGTTGCAGAAGGTTAAAGCTCACGGGATCCAGGGTGAGGTTGCCAATTGGATTCAAAATTGGCTGGACGACAGAAGGCAGAGGGTGGTTGTAGAGGGTTGTTTTTCAAACTGGAGGCCTGTGACCAGTGGTGTGCCTCAGGGATCGGTGCTGGGTCCACTGTTATTTGTGATTTATATTAATGATTTGGATGAGAATTTAGGAGGCATGGTTAGTAAGTTTGCAGATGACACCAAGATTGGTGGAACAGTGGATAGTGAAGAAGGTTATCTAGGATTGCAACGGGATCTTGATCAATTAGGCCAGTGGGCCGACGAATGGCAGATGGAGTTTAATTTAGATAAATGTGAGGTGATGCATTTTGGCAGATCGAATCAGGCCAGGACCTACTCAGTTAATGGTATGGCGTTGGGGAGAGTTATAGAACAAAGAGATCTAGGAGTACAGGTTCATAGCTCCTTGAAGGTGGAGTCGCAGGTGGACAGGGTGGTGAAGAAGGCATTTGGCATGCTTGGTTTCATTGGTCAGAACATTGAATATAGGAGTTGGGACGTCTTGTTGAAGTTGTACAAGACATTGGTACGGCCACACTTGGAATACTGTGTGCAGTTCTGGTCACCCTATTATAGAAAGGATATTATTAAACTAGAAAGAGTGCAGAAAAGATTTACTAGGATGTTGCCGGGACTTGATGGTTTGAGTTATAAGGAGAGGCTGGATAGACTGGGACTTTTTTCCCTGGAGCGTAGGAGGCTTAGGGGTGATCTTATAGAGGTCTATAAAATAATGAGGGGCATAGATAAGGTAGATAGTCAACATCTTTTCCCAAAGGTAGGGGAGTCTAAAACTAGAGGGCATAGGTTTAAGGTGAGAGGGGAGAGATTCAGAAGGGCCCAGAGGGGCAATTTCTTCACTCAGAGGGTAGTGAGTGTCTGGAATGGGCTGCCAGAGGTAGTAGTAGAAGCGGGTAAAATTGTGTCTTTCAAAAAGCATTTAGATGGTTACATGGGTAAGATGGGTATAGAGGGTTATGGGCCAAGTGCGGGCAACTGGGACTAGCTTAATGGTAAAAAACTGGGCGGCATGGACTGGTTGGGCCGAAGGGCCTGTTTCCATGCTGTAAACTTCTATGATTCTATGATTCTATGACAGCACTACCCAGGAAAACAAAATACCGGACAGTGACTCAGAGTGGATGGGTGGAGACGAACCCCCACCCCAAAGTGCCATGGACTCAGAGTGGGACGAAGAGCAAGACACAACGCCATTGCTGTCACCAACACCCTCCACCATCGCAGAAACACTCACCTCGGTTGGGCACTTTAGTGATGAGTACACTCACTGGTGCGCACAACACAGCTGTCCTGGTACAGCAGGTGGAGGTAGGAGCAGCAGAGGGGCCGGGCGGTCGGAGGGCAGCCCAGCCCAAGCGAACATCTGCCGCCCAGATGGATCCCGGGTTCCTGGAGTTTCCACACCCACACATAGATCGATGCAACCACCGATCCGGAGACGAGCGAAGAGGGTGACGGCCGGCTTGCGGCGGCTGCAGTCGCAGGTGGAGGAGTCCACCCGCGTCCAGGAGCTGGAAGTGGTGCCGGTCATGCGTGTCACCCAGGCCGACACCGCACGGGTGGCGTCCGCGGTGGAGGCAATGGGTGCGACGGTGTCAGACATGGGGAACGGTTTGCGAGGCCTGGGGCTTTCCGTGCAGGCGGCGTCTGTGGCCCAGGACATGGCTGCCCTCCCACAGGAGGCCATGAGCCAGTGCCAGCGCCAGATGGCAGAGGCGCTCAACACCATGGCCCAGTCTCAGCAGGCCATAGCCCAGTCTCTGCAGGCCATGGCCCAGTCTCTGCAGGCCATCGCTGAGGGCATCGGCGCCAGTGGCCATGTGCGAGCCGGCGTCGCACTGTCACAGACAGGGTTTGCCAACCCCCTGGGCTCCATGGCTGCAAACCTGCAGACCCCTGTCGATACCAGCACGGGCTTCCAGGACTGGCAGCGCCAGAAGCCGGGGGGCGTCGGATGGCCAGTCCGTTCGCATCCCCCACCCATGTAGAGGCCTGGGGGCCATCGGGCACCCCGAGGGAGGAGGAGGTGGTGTGGTCCGTCCCGGCTCCCTCTGTAGGGGAGGTCCCGGTACACCGCGACACCTCGGACTCCCCCCTTCCGTCCCAGGTGCATCGGGTGGGCAACGGGCAGGACAGGCTGGCAGCTCGCCATCCCAGTCGCCCGGGCCGCAGCCTGGCCCATCTAGGCCAGGACGCCCCAGGAAACGGCCGCCAAAGGGATCCAGTATCAGAGGGCAGGAACCACAGGAGTCCACCTCCAGTTCTGCTGTACCGTCTGGGGAACCACGTAGACGTAGTCAAAGGGCCCGTAAGGCCAAACAATTAGACACCGAGTAAGTTGGCACGGGTGCAGGGCACAGATGAGTTTTAGGGGCTAGGGCACGTGCATGAACTCCTTTGGTTATTAAAGTCAATGTTACACCTACCAAAGATGCCTTTGTGCTCTGTCCAAAGGTGCGGGGGTGTCATTTACGTTGAGCGCAAGTGTGTGTGTGAGGGGTGGTCTTACCTCAGCCCCAGGTGAATCTGCCCCTTCCCCCTGGGCCGGGGTGTGGGTGGACGGCTGTTGCCATGGTGTGCGGTCTGTGGCCATACTACCCGATTCCCACGCCCATCTAGTCAGTGAAGCGGGCGGCTAACAGTCTGTCCCGTGCCCGCTGGCGCAGCCGGTAACGGTGGACAGCCACCCGCCCGTGTCTAGCCCGTCTGCCCTGACCATTGCCCCCATCCCCCTCATCTGGGGAGGACTGCGCCTCTTCCTGCTGCTCCTCCACTCCGCCCTCCTCTGCCTGCGGCACATCGCCCCTCTGTTGGGCTATGTTGTGCAGGACGCAGCACACCACAATGATGCGGCCGACCCTATCTGACCGATACTGGAGGGCGCCCCCAGAGAGGTCCAGGCACCTGAAACGCACCTTCAGCACGCCAAAGCACCTCTCTATCACTCCCCTTGTCGCTACATGGGCATCATTGTAGCGGTTCTCCGCCTCATTGCGGGGCCAACCTACAGGCGTCATCAGCCACGATCGCAATGGGTAGCCCCTGTCGCCCAGCAACCAGCCCCTCAGCCGGGGATGGCGTCCCTCGTACATGCCGGGGATGGATGACCGCGACAACACGTATGAGTCGTGTACACTGCCTGGGTAACGGGCGCAGACTTGCAGGATCATCATGCGGTGGTCGTAGACCACCTGTATGTTCATCGAATAGGTCCCCTTCCAATTGGCAAACATGGCCCTGTTATCTGCAGGTGGCCGCACGGCGATGTGCATCCCATCGATCGCGCCCTGGACCATGGGGAACCCGGCCACGGCAGAGAAGCCCACGGCCCGGGCATCTTGGCTGGCCAGGTCCACAGGGAAGCGGATGTAGCGGTGTGTCATGGCATATAGGGCATCTGTCACTGCCCGGATGCACCGATGCACCGATGTCTGCGATATGCCGGACAGGTCCACACTTGGTGCCTGGAATGACTCCGTTGCATAAACGTTCAGGGCAACCGTAACCTTGACGGACACGGGGAGAGGGTGTCCCCCGCCAGTGCCACGCGGTGACAGGTGTGCCAGCAGGTGGCAGATGTGTGCCACGGTTTCCCGCCTCATCCGGAGTCTCCTCCTGCATTCCCGGTCCGTGAGGTCCTGGTATGACAGCCGGGGCCGGTTCACACGGGGCGCCCTCGGGTGCCTCCGTTGCCGTGGGGCCGCGACGTCCTCCTCCCCCTCCTCGTCCTGTCGGTCAGGTGTCCCTCCAGCCTGGGCGGCTGCCGCCTGCCCCTCTGCGGCAGCCTGCGCCGCCTCTCTGGCACGCTCCTCCTCATCCAGGGCAACATGGACATTAGCGGCTGCCGCCACGGCGGCCAACATCGCTGGATGATCGGAAAACATGACGGCCTGGTGGGGGGCGGGGGGGGGGGGGGGGGGGGGGGTGAACGACGACATGTCATCATTGCCCATATCCCCTCCTTCCCCCCAGCCAGGTGGCATGGACCGCATGGGTCCAACTGTTGGAGGCTGGCACCTGGCCAAGTGGACCAACTCACTTGCCCCACCATCATCCTCCCCGGCACGGACCCCCCCCCCCCCATCCTCCTCCCCGGCACGGACCCCAACCTCCACCCCGGCACGGACCCCCCCCCCATCCCCCTCCCCGGCACGGACCCCAACCTCCTCCCCGGCACGGACCCCCCCATCCTCCTCCCCGGCACGGACCCCAACCTCCTCCCCGGCACGGACCCCCCCCATCCCCCTCCCCGGCACGGACCCCCCCATCCTCCTCCCGGCACGGACCCCATCCCCCTCCCCGGCACGGACCCCTCATCCCCCTCCCCGGCACGGACCCCCCCATCCTCCTCCCCGGCACGGACCCCAACCTCCTCCCTGGCACGGACCCCCCCCCATCCCCCTCCCCGGCACGGACCCCCCCCCCATCCTCCTCCCCGGCACGGACCCCCCCATCCTCCTCCCCGGCACGGACCCCATCCCCCTCCCCGGCACGGACCCCACATCCCCCTCCCCGGCACGGACCCACCCATCCTCCTCCCCGGCACGGACCCCATCCTCCTCCCCGGCACGGACCCCAACCTCCTCCCCGGCACGGACCCCCCCCCATCCCCCTCACCGGCACGGACCCCCCATCCCCCTCCCCGGCACGGACCCCCCATCCCACTCCCCAGCACGGACCTCCCCATCCTCCTCTCCGGCACGGACCCCAACCTCCTCCCCGGCACAGACCCCCCCCCATCCCCATCCCCGGCATGGACCCCCCACCCCCCTCCCCGGCACAGACCCCCCCACCCTCCTCCCCGGCATGGACCCCCCCCCCAGCCCCCTCCCCGGCACGGACCCCCTCCCCATCCCCCTCCCGGCACGGACCCCCCAACCCCCTCCCCGGCACGGACCCCAACCTCCTCCCCGGCACGGAACCCCCCCCATCCCCCTCCCCGGCACGGACCCCCCATCCCCCTCCCCGGCACGGACCCCCCCATCCTCCCCGGCACGGACCCCCCCCCCCCCATCCCCCTCCCTGGCACGGACCCCAACTTCCTCCCCGGCACGGACCCCCCATCCTCCTCCCCGGCACGGATTCCCCTCCCGGCACTCCCCCGGAGCCCAGCCCACTCTAACCACCCCCCCGCCGCACAGACACGCACACAACCCGAGACACACCTCTCCCCACACATTCAGACTGCGGCCACGCCATCGCCTGCCCAGCGGCCAACCCCCCAGGCCGTCACTCACCTCCACGCTGGTCGGCGTGAGCCTGGAGCACCGGGTCACGCCGATGAAAAGGAGGTTTGATTTACGTTGACGTGAACGGTCATCACGTCGACGGGACTTTGGCCCATCCGGAAGGGAGAATGTCGGCAGGCCCAAAATCGGCTGCCTTGCGCAGACCCGTGCCATTCTCCGACGTCAGCGGCGCCATTAACGCCCCGCCGACTTTTCTCCCTTCGGAGACTTCGGCAACCGGCGGGGGCGGGATTCACGGCGGCCAACGGCCATTCTCCGACCCTCTGGGGGGTCGGAGAATGACGCCCCATATCTGTTGGACCATTTCTTTAAAATCAAGAATATGCCACATCTAGTTCTTTGCACATTCATGCTGTAAACCAGTGGTCACTGCAATGTTTTGAAGTGACTTCTGCATTTTCACCAGCGTAACCGTTGTTTACTATTCATGAGGCAAGAAATGAATGATGGGGAATCCAACATGGTTTCATTGCTTGACTGAAATGCTCCACTGCAACAGGGGGCAATGCAGCGCTATCAAATAAAAGCTTAAGGAAAATGGCCATACACCAGTATTAGGCTGCAAACCAATGGGGTTGACAGACAACATTCTGATGGAAGTCTTAATCCCTTTAATCCTTTCCTACCACCAATTGGTTGCCAAAATGAAGGAGATATTAGAACCTGAAATTGCAGAGCCAAGGCTGTATTACAGCAATCTCCCAATGTGATCTTATCTCCAGCTTCATGAAGACTGGTTATCAGACAACACGTCCTGGTAGGATCACTTTCTTTTCTCCATTTTCCCCCAACCAGCTGCTTCTGTGCTATTTCCCCCAAGGTTACAGTATCTTGGCAGCAAATGTAGTTCTGCATTCCTCGTGCACTGCAGTCTAGTATTGAGCCTGATTGCCAAGTCAAACACCAGGTTATTACGGCAGTCGCTGAATTGCAATTGTCCCTCAGTTGAACTCCCAAGGATTAAGATGGCCCTTTGTGATATATCAGCATAACCCAATAGAAAATAGAATTTTAAAATGGCCCCTGCATTGTCAGTGGTGTGCATGGGAAACATAAGCAATCACACAGCAAAGGAAGCTCTTCAGTGGTGAAACCCTCCCACCGTCAGATGACAAAGCTGCACCTACAGATGGCCTATACAGAAACCTCTTGGTCAAACAGAGGGAGCTCTGAAATACAACCCAAGCTTTTTCCATGTCCAGCTCCATTGCCATGAACACAAAACTTGAGACCACAAAGGTGTTTTTCAAAATTAAATTGCACCTTAAATTAGTTTCACTTTATTCATTTGTGCATCATTGGTATTTGTGGAGACTGATTTAGTCAGAAGGTAAATGTGCTCACATGCTTTGCGGTTGCTATGCGTTGACGGTTACAGGAGAGTATCGGACATTTCCTTTATTGCGAAAAAGTAATGGACCCAATTTTCCAGAATATCAACAAAGGTCACTAGCAGGCAGGAAAAATGTCATTGAAGCCGCCGGTACCAACGGTGGCTTTCTCCGCGGCACTTTCAGGACTTATAGAAAGAAAATGGATGGATCACACGACATCATGCTGGTATGGTAGGCTCTGATTGAGCCCATCCGATCAGTAACTTTGTTTTCTGAAGATTGAAGCACCGTTTTTAAACACCACCCCAGTGCACAAAGGTTCCCTTGGAGCCTCCACCACCACGCAACCCCCTCCCACCCCCACAAAGCCCAAGGCCGCCCTGGTGCTGCTCCACGGCATTGCCCACTGGACTGCTCCCCCAAGAGTATGCGGGCCATGCCCAGGCATCATTCTCTCCCCACTGGGCTACGTTTCACCTGAGCTCCTCTGGGAGCTCTGCTCACCAGGTGACAACCTTGGGAGACCCGTCGTGGTTCACTCGCGTCTGCCTTCACGCTGATGTGAATGGAATTTTTTCAAGGGGGAGCTCCTCAGTGCAGGAAATGCGGCAAAGAGCAGCCCCGGTGGGGCATTCCCCAGAAAAAAAGTGTCGTTAGATAGCAGGATCTGGGAACGCCCCGTAATCCCGCCCGGAATGGACTATTTTTTTGGATTAACCATATTCTCTATTTCTTTCTCCTTAGATGCTGCCAAGCCTGCTGAGAATTTCCAACATTATCTGTTTTAATGAGCCAGTTAGCTAATTGGATAACTCACAGATACAATGGTCTAGGGCAGCACGGTGGCGCAGTGGTTAGCATTGCTGCCTCACGGCGCCAAGGTTCCAGGTTCGATCCCAGCTCTGGGTCACAGTCCATGTGGAGTTTGCACATTCTCCCCGTGTTTGCATGGTTTTCGCCCCCACAACCCAAAAATGTGCAGGCTAGGTGGATTGGCCATGCTAAATTGCCCCTTAATTGGAAAAAAATATATGCACAGTGGGGAGAGTCTCTTCCGCCTCCGCCATGGTGGAGACCGTTGCAGAGGCGGGAGGAAAGAGTGCCGCCACGGCACAGGCCCGCCCACGGATCGGTGGGCCCCGATCGCGGGCCAGGCCACCGTGGGGGCACCCCCCGGGGTCAGATCGCCCCGCGGCCCCCCCCAGGACCCCGGAGCCGTTTGGGGAGAATTTCGCCCCCTGTCTGGCAAATACAATTCTGTACAAAAGTCAATCTGTTTCTCATCCTGACAAAGAACTGAAGCATTAATCTGCTGGAACATGATTTTTCTAATTGTCATCCCTTATATTAAATTTTATATTTTGCAGCAGGAAAATATACTGATAAAGTTGGTATTACTGCAGAGGTCTATATTTACTCAGGAATAAAAGTAATCCCAACAAATAATAGTTCAAAAAATTATTTGTAGAAAACAAACTACGCACCCAGACAAACTCTGTTTTCTTCTATTTGTATATGTAATGCAAACTGACGTCATTTGAGTTGGATGGCCTGGTTTAGAAATTGGCCAAATACCATGCAGAACTATTAAAGCGTGCAGGGGATGATTATGTAGTTGGGTGCAATAGTAACACTGGCCCAAGAGAGCAAGTAGGAGTGCGTTATCAATTGAACAGGTTTCACTCATAGGGGCAGGATGCCATTCTGCAACTGGGCCTCAATTTAAGAACAGCGAATAACTGTACTTTATAATGCAAGCCTCCTGTGGAAAACAGGGGCGAAATTCTCCCCCAACGGCGCGATATCCGCCGACTGGCGCCAAAAACGGCGCCAATCAGATGGGCATCGCGCCGGCCCAAAGGTGCGGAATGCTCCGCATCTTTGGCGGCCTAGCCCCAACATTGAGGGGCTAGGCCGACGCCGGAGGGATTTCCGCCCCGCCAGCTGGCAGAAATGGCGTTTGTTGCCCCGCCAGCTGGCGCGGAAATGCGGCGCATGCGCGGGAGCGTCAGCGGCCGCTGACAGTTTCCCGGCGCATGCGCGGGAGCGTCAGCGGCCGCTGACAGTTTCCCGCGCGTGCGCAGTGGGGAGATCACTTCCGCCTCCGCCATGGTGGAGGCCGTGGCGGAGGCGGAAGTGAAAGAGTGCCCTCACGGCACAGGCCCGCCCGCGGATCGGTGGGCCCCGATCGCGGGCCAAGCCACCGTGGGGGCACCCCCGGGGTCAGATCACCCCGCGCCCCCCCCAGGACCCCGGAGCCCGCCCACGCTGCCTTGTTGCGCCGGTAAATCGGTACTCTAATTTACGCCGGCGGGACAGGCAATTTATCGGCGGGACTTCGGCCCATCCGGGCCGGAGAATCGAGTGGGGGGGCCCGCCAACCGGCGCGACCCGATTCCCGCCCCCGCCGAATATCCGGTACCGGAGACTTCGGCAACCGGCGAGGGCGGGATTCACGGCGGCCAACGGCCATTCTCCGACCCGCTGGGGGGTCGGAGATTGACGCCCCGGGGGTGGGATTCTCCGAGCGCGATTTCAGCAGGTGGCGGAGAATTACCTAAAATAGGCTCCCACGCCAACAAGTGATTCTCCGGCGACCGGAGAATCGCCGCCATTCATGCGCGCGCGATCGACGCAGCGCCGGTTGGGGGCCATTGGTAAAGGCCCCTCCCCCCGGTGATTCTCCGCACTCACCGGGCCGTGTGCCCGCCGAGTCCCGCCGGCGTGGTTCTAATGTGGTTCCACCCGATGGGAAATTGGAGTCGCGGCTGATGTGGGCGTTATGGTGGGGGGCCGTGGACATCGGACACTTGGGGGGGGTGGGGCTATCAATCGGCTGGCCATCGCGATCTGGGAGCGACCTATCTTCCTCTCTGCGGGCCCGCTATGTGGCTCCAACATGTCGGCGGTGCCCGCACCAAGGTGGGCCGCCACCCGCATGCATGGACCCGCATGCGGCCACCGTGCGCATGCACAGCCGCGCGGTCTGTACAGCAGGGTCCCGCTGGCAGCCGGGATGCACGCTGGGGTCCTGCTGGCCCCCTCGAAAACGGGGAATCACCCTGGACGT
Organism: Scyliorhinus torazame; assembly: GCF_047496885.1. Classification (NCBI taxonomy): domain Eukaryota; kingdom Metazoa; phylum Chordata; class Chondrichthyes; order Carcharhiniformes; family Scyliorhinidae; genus Scyliorhinus; species Scyliorhinus torazame. Next base: position 43,052,172 of record NC_092714.1, on the reverse strand, counting down.
TCGAGGGAAAAGCCCAGAATGATTCTCGCCCGTTTTCTGGCGGGCGTGAAGACTTAGTCCCCCAAAGGGAGAATCCCGCCCAGGTGCTTTCGAATTTACAAAGCCCGGCAAATATCAAGATATACTGTGCGTGATTCTCCAGAAAGATTTCTAAGTGTGCTAGCGAGCTGGAATTGTCGCAAGTTTCCCGGCACTCGGCCCAGCGAGGCCGGCAACGTTATTCGCTAGTTCCCCGCTAACAAAGTTGAGCAGCACTTCAGCTGCGCTTGCTCTGCCAACCCCAGCCAGCTCGCAACAATGGTGCAGAGGAGGCCAGCCCCAAGATTTGGGGATGCTGACCTGGGAGGCTCCTGGACGCGGTGGAGGCCAGGAGGGCTGTCCTGTTCGTCCGAGGGTCCCAGAGGGTGAGCCACATGATGTGTTAAGTAAGTTGGTTCAACATTGACTGCGACTGGTTGCAGTGAAACTAGAAACAGGCTTCTGACACAGGAGATGGTCCAACACTGTTTTATTGAACTTCCTGATTGCTGTACATAGTCTGCTGTGAGTTGACACTCTATCAATCTAACTGATAACCTCCTACTGGCTTGACCAGACTAACTCTCTACCTCATGGTGATAGAGCTCACTGGCTTGTGCACTCTTACTATCTCAGTATCTGTGTCCTGTAGAGAGAGGGAGAGTCTTAATGCCCTGTGTGCTTTATAGTGGTGGTGTCCTGTCTGGTGATTGGTTGTTATGTGTCCTGTGTGTTCATTGGTTATCCTGTGTGTCAATCACTGCCTGTCTGCACCTCATTATATACATGAGTGGATATTATGACATCTCCCCTTTTTGAAGTAAATTTTGGAACGTGGCGATATATATACATGCATGATTATATACAGGTGGTGAGTGAATGAACATATGTACATGGGGAGGTGTCTATCGTGCAGATGCAGAGCAAACTGAACAAAATTTACAAGATTTAAATCTATAGATTTAGTCTTTGTGGCGGGCGATGAATTCTTGTTGATCGCCTCAGAGGTGGAGGGGGGGACGCCGGCACTTGGAAAGGCGGGATTGCTGCCATTATATTCATTATATTATATACATGAGTGGATATTATGACACCACAAGGCAGCCGGGGCTTCCTGGGATGAGATGGCGGTGTCAGTCAGCTCGGCAGTGTAACCAGGAGGACTGGCCTCCAGTGTCGGAAGAAGGTCAATGACCTATACCGGGCAGCACAAATAGGTAGACACCAACGACCCACCCCCCTCCCCAACCCCAAGAAAGCATCCCCCCAGGCAACCCCCAACCCTCCCTCCAGCCCCCTCCCCCTTCAGCACTCCCTCCACCCACCTCTTCAATCCTCCCTACACCCATCCCTTCAACCCTTCTTCCACCCCAACTCTCCCTTCACACCCACCCTCCCAACAACTGTGAACCACAGGTGTGGCTAACGATGCCCTCTCTGTGTCTCCTGAGGAAAAGCTCTCCCTTAATATGCGGGAAAGGGCCCAGGCTAGCGGTGGAGTGGCGTACTTAAGAATCGTCACGTCCTTCGATGAGCATGCCCTGGAGGTGGCGGGGTGGCTGAGGATAGGCGGTCACCCACGCGGAGGCTGGCGGATGCTGCAGAGGTGAGGAACCACCGGGCTCCACCTGGAGGACCTGTCAAATGTCAGCAGTGATTGCCTTCCTGACCGACCCAGCCCTCTCACTGACCACATATCCATTCTCCCACAGGTCCAGCAGCCGACAACACCGGCCCATCCTGGGCGGCACCCTCGCCTGACTCCGAGGAGAACACCTTGGAGGAGAGCTCCAAGAATGCAACTGCGATAGTCACGGCACTGCTATCATCCCCACCCTCCACCAGCGCAGATACACACACCTCGGTGGGAAAACTTAATGGGCAGGCTTCTGGGGCACAATCTGGTGAGCACCACACTGCTGATGATGCACATCTGTTGGAGGCAGGAACCCCCAGGCGTGACAATGTTCGGAGATCTACTGGATCCCTGGACCCAGCTGGGTCCCAGCTTGAGGCTGAGCCTCTGAACAATAGGGAGACAATAGGGAGCAGCCAGGACATTCAGAGGGCGATGTCAACATCACTCCAGAAGATCCATAGCCGATTGGAGGGGTCCCAGAGGCTTCGGCGCAGGATAACACCGGCAATGAGAGGCACCGAGGCCAACACTGCAAGGGTAGCGAACGCAGTGGAGAGCCTGGTGCACGACGTTGGCACCATGAGTGAAGGTGTCCAAGGCATCATGCAGTCAGTGACGGCCATAGCTGAGGGTCTCGACAGCATGACTGCCTCGCTGGGGAATGTTACCCAGTACCAGGCTGATCTTGATGAGGTTCGCGGGACATGCCCCGCTCTCGGATGGCAAAGGTGTCACACCATCTCCTTGTTGAGGCAGAGCCTCCTGCGGCACATGCTGTCCATTATTTGTTCAAAGTTCCAACGACTCCGGTACACCCTGGGCCGTCACGGGACTTTCCCTCTGGGTCCTTCCTTAGCCTGATGGACTGCTGGGTCTTCAGTGTGTGGGGCGGGGTCGGGCACATGGGCCACTGTCTCGAGCATCTGTAGATGCTGCTGCTGCCACTTTCTCCAGCATCTGGCAGTATCGCGTAGCACCAGCACCACGAGGGCAACCTATGCATCCAAAATTCCAACCATAGCGTTTAATATCTATTAGGCATTAGCAGAGGGTGTTAGACCGATAAACAATGGTGGCTCCCACCCCGGGACCCTCCATTCCCCCATTGATTCCCCCCCCACCAGCCTACCCATAACGCCTGTCCACATACTCCAGGCTGCAGCGGGCCCCCCCTCGTCTGGTCCCAGACCCTGTACCCCGGACACCCGTTCAGAACATCAACCGGACTGGGCGCTGGCCTCCTCCCTGTGGCACTGATCCATCCTCTGGCTGTGGACATGTCCCCGGAACTGTGCCCATCCCCTGGGTGTTCGGATGTTGGCTGCTGAATGTGTGTGGTGTTGCCTCCCGCAGTGTTCTGGCACATTGTCCAGGCATTACAGTCTGATTGGGATGCTAGGCAATAACTCCCGCATGCTAAATGGCCCACCCACCTACGGGAATACACTTGGGTTGTGTGAAGTGCTCACTAAACCACGACTACCAATTCACTAGAGGCTATAGCCTTCAGACGTGCAGCCAGAGGTCTCGGCAGTAGGTGGCAGTTATGGGTGGGGCAGACGGGCAGGGACAAGGGTTGCCTCTGGAATGGGTACACATGATCCAGGGGTTGGCATGGTGGTTCAAGAGGCAGTTGGCCCCCTCCTCCAGTTTCCCACCCAGCAATCCCCCTCACCCTCCCATGGCAGCCCACCCCAGCGCAGGGTCACCCCACTCCCAGCCGAGGTGCCCCCATCCCCCATCGATCACAGAGGCAGCAAGCCCAGCACCCCTGGGCTCTTTGCCTGTGAGCAAAGATGGCTACTCACCTTTTGGCTCACCACAGGAGCCCTTCCGTCAGGTTCATGTTTTTTAAAGGGAGTACTAATCGGCGCCAGCGTGACCACTTGCTGGGGAGGCCGCTGAATGCTGGGAAGCCGTTTGATACGGGCGGTTCTCGTTAATTGTATGGAAATGGGGCTTAAGTGGTGATAATTGGTTTCTCGCCACTCTACGGCAGGATCCCGATTTTGCCTAGGGGAGCGGGCCAGTTGCATCGCAAACTGTTTGGCGGCTGGCGCAGTTCCCATTATTGGCCTGTTCTGCTATTCACCAGCCTCGTTTCGCTTGAGCGTAAGTGTAATGAGGCCGGAAGATCCCGCCCACTGAATAGTCGTGTAATCTGAATAGCCTTTTGAAATAAAGATTGGATTAATCATTAGTGACAAAGTTAGGTAGATTTTTGTCAATCTCTTAAATTTCTTTATCATATCATCCTGCAGGCTTGATGTGTTCCCCATTCTCTGTATCTTCACTGTACAGTTTCATTTTGTTTACTTTTCCCAGTTGATTTCCCTCGGATCCTTCTGTTTCTGAGTGAGCAGGGTATTCACGTTTGTAAGTCTCAAGAATCTTGAATCAAGTTCCAGTAAGTTCTCAAAAAATGATAGGCTGACTAATTTCTGTTCCTTTGCTGGGGAAAGTGCCTCACCCTGGTGGTCTGGCTCAGATTTTAAACTCAGCAGATTAAGAATAATTGAGGAAGGGGGAAAAGTGAAACTAATGTCCTGTGGCTGGCAATATGGCAGGCACAATAGTACAGTGGTTAGCACTGTTGCTTCACAGCGCCAGGGACCCGGGTTTGACTCCAAACTTGGGTCACTGTCTGTGCGGAGTTTGCACATTCTTCCCGTGACTGCGTGGGTTTCCTCCAGGTGCTCCGGTTTCCTCCCACAAGTCCAGAAAGACGTGCTTGTTAGGTGAATTGGACATTCTGAATTCTCCCTCTGTGTACCCGAACAGGCGCTGTGTATCGAGTGTGGCGACTAGGAGATTTTCACAGTAACCTCATTGCCGTGCTAATGTCAGCCTACATGTGACACGAATAAAGATTATTATATGAAATGCTGTTGCCTTGTCTATGCAGTGCCATTGCCAAAGTGCTTTACAGCCAGTTCAGTAATTTTTCAAAAAATGTAGTCCTTGTTGTCACTGAGAAAAAAAATCCCACATATATCATTCATTAAATAATATGTACTAATTCTTAGATTACTGTTAGTCTGAGAAAAACTGTGGCCTAACTCTGTTTGGTGATCCCTCGGTAAATAAAATGTAAGTTTAACCATTCAGAGCACAGCTCAATGTTTATAGTTTGTATTCTCAAAGTCAGAATTAAAGTGGAAACTAAACCAGGCGTTGCGATTATAAAAGTGAATGCATGAAGTCATCTTGGATCACAAAGCAAGTCACCAGTGCAAGGCTCCCCCCAACACCCCGACAGCCCCACCACCCAAGCCAATCCCTCCCCTTTACGCACAGAATGTAAAAGAACCATTTGAATTTCCTTCAGCTGAACAACCAAAGTGTTTTGCTTCAGCTTTGTTAATATTCTTCCCGTGTTAGCCAAACCTAACCCAATTAGCCCAGAAAGAAAGAGCTGAAAATGTCAGCATTAGTGTTAGATTGCCCAAGAAATTAAAGCCATGGTTAATTGCTGTCTAGGCAGATTAATCAAACCATATCCCTGCAGAATCCCTGATTGTTTTAGTGTGTTTTAGTGTGGCAGATAAATAAGAAAAACTACTGCTGCTTTCTAAATGAAACATGAAAGACTAACGTGGTTATACAATGGGTAAGTTATATTAATGGGGCAGCATAAAACAAATACAGATGTTAGTTCCATCACAGCTAATTGCACCAGAGGCTGTGTCAATTATCCAGGGACTTGTACAAATCTTCGGTAAAATCTTTTCTTTTTGTGTTTGTAGTCTATTTGTTCATCACAAGGAAGGACACTGATGCTGAAGATTTTACAGTTTGTGCTGAGATGCAGCAAGTACTTGCGGAAGCAAATGTGACACTGGTGAGATGGGATGCATAACTTATGAAGATCTGGAAGTGATCTGCTGGTACACAGTGCAGAGATTCAGTTTTCCAGCAACAATTTTCTTGCTATAGTGCCTCTGGGTGCCTTTTTGGGCAAGACAGAGAAATTGGTGAGCTGACAGTTTTGGGTGTACAATGTTACTGTCTGATTCAGCAGTGACAATAATACATGTCCAACATTTGACAAGCTGGTTTGCAGCAGTCATATTGGGGACTGTAGATGCGATTCAGCAGACAAAAGGTAAAATTTGCTTTTGGGCACCTTTGGTGGGGTGTTTCTTGGCGGCTGTGTTGGCGGGATCGCGGCCTGTATCCAATGGCACTATGTGCCAAAAATGAGCCCTCACGTGAACCCCACCATTCTTGGCTCCCTCTTCATCTGATTCGCCTGACTCGTGAATCACCTGCTCCCGCTAACAAGGGTGAGCTACTGTTAAGCACTCCCTCACCACTCATGCCCAGTCAACACACAAGCGTGGTAGCACGCAGACCTGTTCCTCACTTTGGCGATGTCAACCTGACCAGGCTTCTCAACGCCGTTGATGAGCGGCATGGCACACTGTTTCCCCGAGGGCTTCCGAGAACCAGCAGGGGCAGCAATGCCACCTGGGAGGCAGTGGTAGCTGCAGTGAGCGCAGGCAGCTTGACCAGGAGATCGATGTCCAATGTCAGAAGTTGACAAAAAACCTCCAATGAGCTGCAAGAATAAGCCACCTCTCAATTTCCCAACAGCCTCCTCCCACCCCCTCACCCCCACCGTTCTTCCTCTCCAATCCACTGAATGGCATCTCGCAACTCCCCAACATCCGATCTTCAAAACTGTTCCTCAGAGCCACCTGGCACCCACCAGCACAACCCCTTCTTGTCTAGGTGCGGTGCCCACACATGCCACCTGCTATAGACCCCCCTGACCCCTCAAGCTTGCAGCTCACAATATCCGCTCTTTGTCCCCCGCAGGAGTAGATAGCCCATAATAAGAGGGAAGGGGCGATGACACGGGAAAGAGTCCCAGAGATCCGAGTCCTCATCCCATATGAGGAATTGACCCTGGAGATCGTGGGGTTGCCGGAGGAGAGAGCACTGAAGTTGGCCTGCGCTAGAGAGGTGAGGATCCACTGCCCCTATACCCAAATAACTAATGTCCCATAAAATGAACCTTTCCCTTTCACTGACCACATGTCCATTGTCTTGCAGGATCACCATCTGATGAGACCAGCCCATCGAGAGTCCCTTCTGCTGCACCTCCAACCCCCGCCATCCAAGAGAACACCTTGGAGGAGAACACTGGCGATGCAGCACAGCTATCACCCGCACCCTTCCCCAGCGCAGAGACACACACCTGAGTGGGCGATATCTGTGGACAGGCTTCGGGGGCATTATCTCGTGGGCACCACTCAGCTGCTGATGCACATCAGGTTGAGGCAGAAACATCCAAAAGAGACAGCAGTCAGAGGTCCTGTGAATCCCAGGACAGAGCTGGATCATAGACAGATACTGAACCTCTGGACAAGGTTCGCCCAGGGCTGATGCAGATGATAGGCCAGAGGCATGACACTCAGGAGGGGGTGTCAGCGACATTCCAGTGACGGCAAGGCCAATTGGAGGAGTCCCAAAGCCTTCAGGTGCAGAAGATGGTGCCGGCAATGTGATGCACCGAGGTCAACATTGCTAGGGCAGCGGCCACAGTGGAAAACCTGGGGCACGATGTCCGGGACTTGAGTGGTGATGTACAAGGCATGGAACAGTCTGTGATGACCATGGCTGAATGCCTCGATATCATGTCCCAGTCACTGATGGACATGTCCCAGACACAGGTGGACATTACTGAGGCAAGTCACGGGCAATGTGCAGACCAAGATGACACAGTAACGGCTGTGACATTGGTAAGTTGGCCGGGAACCTCTGGCTGCAGGCCACCCAGAGGACATCCGCCAAGGGCATCAAAGGCCACGGGGCGTGGATGAAAGCAGGCTGCCTCCACCTCCACCTCTGATGTGCACCCTCAGCACGCATCTAGAAGAACCACAAGACCACGGAACATGTGAAGCCTCCGTCACGTTAATCTTCACAGTGGGCCTGCCCACACACACAGCCCCCCCTGCCTGTTCGGCCACCTGCACATGAGGTGCTGCCTCCAGCCTGTGTTGGCGTTGTTGCTTTCGATGGCATCTATCCGCCTCAGCTGTCACAAGCACAGCGAAGGCAGCCTTCGCAGGATCCACACTAGCAAACATTTTTTTAATTGGAAGGAATTGGAGAAGGAGAGAGACCGACAAGCTGTTAGGGCTTCCATTCTGGAACCCTCAAATCCCCCAAGCCTCCACCACCCTTACAATGACTGTCCCACCTTCTCTCAGGATGCCATCCAGTGAGCCAGGTGTGCTGGAAAACCTTGCCCAGCCACCACAGGAGCCCCTAGACCCCAGACCTTGGCCAGGAACATTAGAGGGACTGTGCTCAGCTGCACTCCGCTCATCCACCCACTTACTCTTTGGCCAGATGAGGATCCTCAGTGCTGAAGCCCTGCTCTTTAGTGTTTGATGGTTGGAAGCTGCCTCTATGATGCTGATTGTGGTGAACCGCTGTACACCTGTATTAGGGGATGTAAGGTAGGATCTGTACTATAGGTTCGCCGATAGCTCCTGCGGCTGGCTCCACCCAGTAGGAGGTGTATAAATATGCATGTCCTCCATTTAGCTGCCATTTCGCCAGCTGCAGCAGGAGGCCACGCATCTGACTGCAATAAAGCCACAGTTGTACCCAACCTTAATCTTTGTGCACTTTATCATGCATCAATTTATTGCAGTCAGATTTTCTACAGGATGGACATCCGTATCAAACCAGGTCGGCTGCAGCTGGATCGACAATCGACCGACACCAGAAAGGACTTTAATCACTGGCTAGCTTGCGTCGAGGCCTACATTAACTCAGCGACCACCCCACCGACGGAGGCTCAGAAGATACAGGTCCTGTATTCCAGGTTGAGCTCAAGCGTGTTCCCGCTGATCCAGTGCGCCCCGACCCATGCGGAAGCCATGGCACTCCTCAAAGAGAACTACGCGCAGAAAGCGAACACACTCTTCGCCAGGCACGTACTCGCCACTCGCTCTCAACTCACTGCTGAGTCCATCGAAGACTTCTGGCGGGCCCTAATCCCACTCATCCGGGACTGTAACTGCCAGGCCGTTACGGCCGCTGAATATTCTAATCTTCTCATGCGCGATGCTTTCGTAACGGGGATTGGGTCGGACCTCATTCGACAACGATTGCTGGAAGGGGCCACACTCGACCTAGCGGAGACAAAAAAATTAGCATTCTCCATGACGGTCGCCTCCCGTAATGTTCAGGCCTACCCCTCCAGCCATGCGGCCCACTGCTCCTATCCCCCCTGGACCCCGCAGACGACCGCCTCAGCTGGGGCCCTGCCTAGCCAATACGCCTGTGCCACATGCAAAACCGTGCACCCCGGGGGTCCACGATGCTATTTCTGCGGTACATGTGCCAGCGCACAAGTGGACCAACTCCGGGCCCTACACGACAGCCTTTGTCATCTGGGGGTCACACGACTGTACCATCTCATCAAGGCTCGCAATCTGCCCTACTCCGACAGTCACCAGGGACTGCCAGGTCTGTGCGGAGTGGAAGCCGCACTTCTACCGGCCGGACCGTGCGCGCCTGGTGAAGGCCTCCCGCCCCTTTGAATGCCTCAGCGTGGATTCCAAAGGGCCCCTCCCCTCCACCGACCGTAACACGTATATTCTCAGTGGGGTGAGATGAGTACACCAGGTTCCCCTTCGCCATCCCATGCCCGGATATGACGTCCGCCATCGTCATCAAGTCCCTCAACACAATCTTCGCTCTGTTTGGTTTCCCCGCCTACATCCACAGGGACAGGGGATCCTCATTCATGAGTGATGAGCTGCGTCAGTTCCTGCTCAGCAGTGGTATTGCCTCCAGCAGAACGACCAGCTACAACCCCCGGGGAATCGGGCAGGTAGAAAGGGAGAACGGGACGGTTTGGAGGGCCGTCCAGCTGGCCCTACGGTCCAGGAACCTTCCAGCCTCTCGCTGGCAGGAGGTCCTCCCTGATGCTCTGCACTCCATCTGGTCACTATTGTGCACCGCTACGAATAACACACCCCATGAACGTCTTTTTACCTTTCCCAGGAAGTCCACATCCGGGGTGTCGCTCCCGACTTGGCTCGCAGCTCCAGGACCGCTCCTGCTCCGTAGGCACGTCCGACTCCACAAGGCGGATCCATTGGTGGATAGGGTACTCTTGCTCCACGCCAACCCCCAGTATGCTACGTTGCGTACCCCGACGGCCGCCAAGATACGGTCTCCCTCAGGGACCTGGCACCGTCAGGTTCCTCCCCCACCCCAGCGCCATCCTCCCCTTCCCCGGCGCTTCCATCATTTTCCGCACCAGGCCCATCCCTCCTTCCCCTGCCCATGCAAGAAGATGATGAAGATTTTGGCATGCACCCGGAGTCATCTAACAGCAGGCCAGCACAGTCTGCACCGCCGTCGCTCCCAGCAGAACATCAAGGCTCCAGACAGATTGAACCTTTAACTGGACCTTCAAAATGGACACATTTTTTTTCTCTCTCTTCATGTTGTTTCTACGACACAGTAAATAATGTTCAACACTGTATATAGTTCCACACCACCCCCGCCGGACTAATTTTTAACAGGGGGTGAATGTGGTGAACCACTGTACATCTGTATTAGGGGATGTAAGGTAGGATCTGTACTACAGGTTCGCCGGTAGCCCCTGCCGGCTGGCTCCGCCCAGTAGGAGGAGTATAAAAATGCATGTCCTCCATTTAGCTGCCAATTCGCCAGCTACAGGAGGAGGCCACGCATCTGACTGCAATAAAGCCACAGTTGTACCCAACCTTAGACTTTGTGCAATTGATCGTGCATCACTGATGCTCCTAGAGTTCAGGCACACTGTTCAGGCAAAAAGGTTTGCTGGACATGCAGGTCACCAATCATCCTCTGGGACATGGCCTTCGAGGAGGTACTTGAGAGTTCAGGAGTGTGAAGTGCTATCACAACTAACAAGGATTATTCCTCATTTGAAATTGTCAAAGGGGGTGAAATTGACTTTCAGCAGAGAAGCCACAGCAGGGCTCTGTCCTGGAAGTGTTTGGTGGGACAGATAGGCTGCAGCTGTGGTTGCCCCTGTTATGGTTCTGCATAATATTTAAGGATGACTTGAAGGCCTCACAGATGCAAAGCCTCTCACCCCACCCCCCCTGGCCCAGGGATGACCCTCGACCAAGAATGCTTCAGCCCCCCAACCAAGTCCAACCCCCCCCCCCCCCCCCACCCACCCCCAACATGCCCCACCCCCCCACCCCAAGCGCTTGGGCAACAGTGAGCTGCATGCCGGAAAATGGAGCTGGCTACTCACTCCTCACTTCCCCTCAGTAGCCATTGCTCCAGCTTCACATTTTTGAAAAGGGGAATTAAATGACATCCACGTGGCTTCCTGCTGGGGAGTTGAGTCATTCTGGGAGGCCGCTGCATTCAACTTCAATCTTGTTGAAGAGATTGAAATGAATGCAAATTAGGGTCAATGATATTCTCGCCATTTTGGGTTGAGATCCAGAACTCACCATTGGGAGCGGGCCGAGTGAATCACAAAATGGTTCATTCCCTCTCCTGCTGTTCACCCGGCGTGCCCAGATCCATGCCAGGAACAATACGGTCGCTGAATCGTGCTCAGTGAGTGGATGGGTTGATGGGGGGGCTCATTTGATCCAATAGTCCTGAACATATAATGGGACTCACTCAACAATTCTCCACTTTTGCAATGACATGTGATTGTTAAAAATAGATCAGTCCACCATATATGTTGATCCAGAAATGGATTACATGACTTAGAATATAAATCATAAATGACACAGCCCACTATTGATTCTTCCAGATAGCTTTAATTCACACAAGTTGCAGGTTTAATAAAGGATCGTTGAAGTTTGGAGGAATTAGATAGGGTGCTCTTTGTGAAACTCACTTTGTAATGTCTCCCCACTGCCCCTTTGAGAATTTGTAAATGCTGCATCTCCTATTTATCTTTTTCCTTTCTTCCCTTTGGATAATTTGGAGGGTCATTTTGGGGTGGCATGGTGGTACAGTGGTTAGCACTGCTGCCTCAGTGTTCCAGAGTCCCAGGTGCAATTTCGGCCTCGGGTGTCTGTCTGTGTGAAGTTTGCACTTTCTCCCCGTGTCTGCATAGGTTTTCTCCCGGTGCTCCGGATTCCTCCCACAATCCAAAGATGTGCAGGTTAGGTGGATTGGCTGCGCTAAATTGCCCCTTAGTGTCCAAAAGGATAGGTGGGGTTACTGGGTTACGTGGACAAGGTGGAGGCGTGGGCTTAAATGCTCTTTCCAAGGGCCGGTGCAGACCCGATGGGCTGAATGGCCTCCTTCTGCACTGTAAAGTATGTGCCTGGTTCTTCCTTTTTCCAATAAAGAACAAAGAACAAAGAACAAAGAAATGTACAGCACAGGAACAGGCCCTTCGGCCCTTCGGCCCTCCAAGCCCGAGCCGACCGTACTGCCCGACTAAACTACAATCTTCTACACTTCCTAAGCTGCATCCTGTTCCTTCCTTGCTTTTTTAATAACAGCAAAAGGCTGGAGGTGAGGAATATTGACTCAAAGCACTTCATTGTCAAATAGTCTCAACAAATAATTGAAGAGAATTTTGCTTTACTGGTAGCTTCCAGTGGAAGTTTGTTTATTGACATGTAAATATGAAGGGAAGATCTCCTTTGATGCAAGTCAGCCTTTGAGCTAAAAAGCAATCTAACCACCTAGAGGGAAATGTAAATGTCGCTTAGAATGAGTGGGTCTCCAAATGGAAAGTTAAACGGCATTTTTAACCTGGAGTGGAAATTAGGTTGGGTGTCCCCTCCCCCACCTCAGTAGTAGCATGAGGGCTTTGAAAGCCATGTCTGATTGGATGATCCCAGTCAACTGTCTGCCAGCAATGAATGGGGAGAGTCTGCTGGCAATGTGTGGGAGCAACTGGCTCACACGCCCTCAGGTAAATCGCCGATAAGGGATTTGGGGAGAGTCTTGTGAGAGAAAAGATGGGAGCAGGGTAGTGTGGCTTAAGATCCTGCTCCTCGTGACCCCACACAGAAGCAATAAAATCTACATGTTTGGGACTCTCCAGTTCTAGATCTGCTTCCTACTGTCCTCACTTGACTGTAAAGCCGTAACAGCTTCCCCGATCAAGAAATACTTAAGGTTACAGTTGGGCCTGATGGCATCATCTGGCCTCAATCTGTAAATTTAAAGAAATCTTCCCTGGTTTCATGTTGAAATTGAAGATTCTGGGCACAAGACAGTAGACAAATGTTAGAGTTCGCCTTTAGGTGCCTTTCGTGCTGAGAAACGCCCAGCAATTCTGGAACATTAATTCTGTAACATTCTGTAACTGTAACATTATATTCTGCAGTCTCTCCTTCCTTCCCTATGTACGGTATGTATTGTTTGTACAGCATGCAAGAAACATACTTTTCACTGTATACTAATACATGTGACAATAATAAATCGATTCTAATTAAATCAAAATCAATTCAACAGCCCTTTGCTGGTCTTTTGGCCTTGGGGAGTTTCTCTCCGCCAAGGTCACATTTTAGTTAATTTGCTGCTGGCACGCTGATCTTACCAGCGGGAACAGCTGCTCACAGATCGGGGTGTCATTTTGACCAGCAGCCCTGATCTCCCACTTATTGGGCCAACGCTTTCACCTCCACAACCATGACCAGGCCGCTGGAACCCTCCCTCAACTCCTCCAATGGGCAAGGCCCTCCGGGCCTGACAACTGGCACTCCCAGCCTGACACCCTGGCAAGGTCCCTGGCATCATCACAGTGCCAACTAGGCATCCTAGCAATGCCAGAGTGGCACTGCCATGGTGCTCGGGTTGGCAGGGCCAAGATGACCAGGTACCAAGGGGAGTGCCAGGGTACCACCCTGCCCTGTCCCCGATCACCTGACGGTCTCTACTGGCCTGCGAAACCCTCTAGGTGCCGTTACGCCTGGTTCACTAAAAGACGGCCTGCTGCAGCCATTGACTCACCTGTATTCACCCGGCTCCCAGGTATTTAAATGAACTTAGTGGCAGAACCGGATCTTGCCCAGCGAGGGAGAGATCCTGATTGCGCCGGGTGGAGTGAGTCGGGTGACTCACGATCGACCCAGTACGGTGCCCGATTTGGGGCTCTCACTCAATTCACCCATTGCGCCCGGATCCACGCCGGATGCAATAGGGTCGCTGACTCACGCTCTCTATTTGACACTTCAGTGGTCAATTCACCTAGCCAGTTTTAACTGTGTTTCTGCCTATTTTCCTCAAGTAGTGACTGAACTCACCCTTTAGATTTTTCCTTGCACTAATGCAATACAATTTAGATATTAATTGTGTCCAGTTATTTCATTTTCATTGGATTTTACATCATTTAAAGCATAATGTCTTGTGAAATGGAGCTGCAAAAAAAGATAGTAGAACATGGCAGCAATTTCCTTCGGGTCTCATAGTCAGCCTTTGGCAGAAGGTCACGGGAATCCCAGTTGCATGGTTTATCTGGGGTTTACACCAACATTGTTTTGGCTGATATGGAGAGCCCCTGAGGAAGTTCCCAGGATATATCTTTTCAATGAGAAACGTAGGTGAAAGGCCAGAGGCTGGATTTAAAAACAAATTAATTTATGTAATGTGGTTAGACCAGCATTTAAATCCTTAAATGCCCTTGAGAAGGTGGTGGTAAGCGACCTTCTTGAACTGCTACAGTCCATGTGGTGTAGGTACAACCACAGTGCTGTTCGAGAGGGAGTTCCAGGATTTTGACCCAGTGACAGTGAAGAATATTCCCAAGTCAGGATAGTGAATGACTTGGAGGGGAGGTTCCAGCTGTTGGTGTTCCCATGTGTCTGCTATCCTTCTCCCTCTAGATGATAGTGATTGTGGTTGTGGTTTTGGAACGTTCTGCCTAAGGAGGCAGTGTGAGTTCTGCAGTTCATCGGTGGTGGAGTAAGGTGAATGCAATGTCAAGGCAAACAACAACTTTATACTGTCTGAGAAGAGAGTGCTGATTGGTTGGCAAGTGGACTCTGATTGATGGAGGCATTGCTCTGAAGAATGCATCAGTTAATGGTGACTGACAGTTAACTGCTAAGCAGTGTTTAAAAATTTAAACCAGGCAACGTGACTCTGATTGGTCAAGGCATTGCCCTGAGGAATGAACCAACGAATGGCTGTCACTTATTTTGTTTAGCTGAAACAGGTACAATGTCTGTACATGTTCTTTCTGTCTTCAAAGATCAGGATCCTGTGTATTTAATATATGTAGCTTCCAGTACACACAAATGCAACACTGCATGCCTGATTGATAATCTTAAATTGGTTGTCAGTGTAATTCTTAGCACATTGAGTATTATTTAGACTACGTTGTCTGATCACGGAATCACATCTAATGTTGGACACTGTGGGCGAGATATTCTGGCTGTTCACGCCGGTTGGATCTTCCCCTCCTGCCAACAATGCATTCCTGCTGCGAGTTTCCTGGAGACGTGGGGTAGATTAGCAGTGGGACCAGAAGATCCCGCTGCCAATCAGTGGCGCGTCGCTTCCCACCACCGAGAAACACACCACGGAAGGCAAGAGAATCTCGCCCTGCGCTTTGAGTTTTGCAAAAGGCTGGTTTGATATGGTCTGTACCTTGCCAATTGCGAACAGTGGAAGGGACTTGCTATCAGTCACCATTAACTGGTGCATTCTCCATGGCAACATTGCTACCAATCAGAGTTCACTTGCCAACCAATCAGCACTCTCGTCTCACACAGTATAAAGTCGATGTTTGCCCTGATGAGTGCAAGATGAAAAGCTTTGACGAAATGTATTTTTTCAATAATGCTCAAAATGTCTGTTAGATGCGATTTTACGATTGTGAAGCTCTTGCTGAAAAAAATTTAGTGTGCTCATAGCTACATTAAAAAACAATTTGCAATAATCAATGAAACTCATAGTATAACTCATTTACACTTGCTAGAAGCGATATGCATTCATACACAGGGATCTGTTCTATGCAAACAAAAGGAATATGTTCAAGCCTTGAGATTTTTTCGAATTACCAGGGATCTCAGACAGCCCATAGTTCCCTGTTGCTTTCACCGTGGCAACAGCTTGTCCAATCACCAATCAGAGCCGAATCTCCAACCAAACAGTACCCTTTTCCTTTCGAGTTTACACTGTGGCCATTTGAAATTTGGCATTTTTGAATTTGTCCTGATGAGGATGAAAAGCTTCTCCAAAATGCCTCCTTTATCAGCGATATTCAAGTTCCGCACAAATCGAGTGTTGGCAGAAAAAAAATAAACAACTGATAGAAATCAAGAAAACAGTGGACTGGTTTTACCTCTGCCATTTCAAATATTATTTCAATGCTTTTTCTCAGGCTCATTACATTTTAACTAATGGGAACATTTAGTGTAACAGTGAGTGCTGTGCATGTTTTGTACTTACCCTCATGTAAATCTAAGCAATTACTTTCTTTTTCACTTCTTTTCCAATAATCCAAGGTGATAAAAACTCCTTGTTTATAGATTAACCTTGGTTAGCTTTCTCTCAGTTTTTGCAGCTTTATGTGAGCTACTACTCTTTAAAGATGGGGATTAAAGCAATCTGGCGCTGTAAACAAAGCACAGGCACATATATACCATTGCCTTCAATGTGGACACAGTGCAAAGACAATCATTCTCTCGTGCAGTGTCAGTTCAGCTTGTCCAATCCTCTGACATAAATGATTGAGGAGAGGGGTGCGAGAGTATTTTTTTAATGCAATTAAAAACTGGGAAAAAAACGATAGCTTGGAAATTACTTTAGCTGTGTTCAATCAGGGGCTAGTTAAGCTTCTCATTGTTGTTTTTTAAAAATAAATTTAGAATACCCAATTATTTTTTTCCAATTAAAGGGCAATTTAGTGTGGCCAATCCACCTAACCTGCACATCTTTGGGTTGTGGGGGTGAAACCAACGCAGGCACGGGGAGAATGTGCAAGCTCCGCACGGACAGTGACCCGGGGCCGGGATCGAACCCGAGTCCTCGGTGCCGTGGGCTGAAGTGCTAACCATTGCGCCACTGTGCCACCCAATGCTTCTCACAGTTTTCGCAAGAAATCTTGCCTGCACTTCAGCTCCCAGTATTGCTGTTGGTTTTCTTATCCTGCCCAGATTTTTCAAGTTAGTGCCCAAAGAGAAAGCAGTGCATTGGAGTATTCGCACCTATTAAGCAGCTGAGCAGCATTTCTTCAACAGCTACTGTGTTCCTGCACAGAAGCATGGGGCAGGAATTTGTGTGATAAAATTCAGGAGAAATTGGAGCCACGAGAACGTGAGCTGCTTGATTCCATGATCAGCAGAGGCCATATTGATTGGGCAGTGCCATATGCGGTAGAATGCCATCCACCTTAAAAATGGCTGGCCTGGCAACTTGGCGGAGGGTATAGGCTTAAAATTATCTGAAAGGATCGAGATCAGAACTAGATGAGATCTCAGGCAGTAGGCACTCCCTCCACTCAACCAGAAAAATATGATGTACAATATATTGCAGTGCAAGAAGGTGCTTCTTGGATCCAGCATTATGACATTTTTCTCTTCTGTACTGGTATTCAATAAGTACGCCAGGTATCCTCAATAAAGCTAATACATCACTGCACCAGGATTCATTCTGCTAACTCACCCAACTTTATTAAGCACCTGTAGATACCCTGGAGGTCAGAGATAATGAACACCCATGGGTTAGCATAGAATGAGCCACAATTGGCAGATAAGGAATAGCAATGGTGGTGGCAGTGAACAAATACTTTGCAACCACCTTCAGCCAAAAGTACCAAGTGGATAATCCATCTCAGCCTCCCCCCTGTGGTCCCCAGCATGACAGATTCCAGTCTTCAGCCAGTTCGATTCAGCCCACATGATATAAGCTGTTCCAGTACAGTTATAACACTGCTATCCACTCGGCAATATGGAAAGTTGCCCAGGTATGTCTTGTCTACAAAAAGGTCAAATCCAATGGCCAATTATTGCCCTATCAGCCTACTCTTGATCATGAATAAAGTGATGGAAGGGGTCTTCGACAGTGCCATCAAGAGGCACTTATTCAGCAATAATCTGCTCACGAACACTCAGTTTGGGTACTTCCAGGGCCACTCAACTCCTGACCTCATTATAACTTTGGTTCAAACATGGACAAAAATGCTGAATGCCGTGGTGAGGTGAGAGTGACTGCCCTTGATATCAAGGCAGCTTTTGACCGAGTGTGGCATCAAGGAGCCATAGCTAAACTGGAGTCAATGGGAATCGGAGGAAAACCTTTTGCTGGTTGGAATCATAACTGGCACAAAGGAAGATGGTTGTGGTGGTTGTAGGTCAATTAGTTCCAGAATATTACGGCAGGACAACTTTGGAGTAGTGTCCTCAGCCCAAATATTTGATTTGTTTCATCAATGACCTTCCCTCCACAATAAGGTCTAAAGTGGGGATACTTGTTGATGATTGCACAATGTTCACCACTATTCACAACTCTTACAGATACTGAAGCTGTCTGTGTCCATATGCAACAAACCCAGGACCGTCTTCAGGCTTGGGCTGATAAGTGCCAAGTAATTTAAGCCTTTCCTTTTGACTTTCCTTTTTTAAAATATGTTTATTGGCATTTTTTTTATTACAAACAGAACAATATAAAACCATTAACCCAAGTTACAATATCAAAGAACATGTCATACAATCAAAAGCACAAATTAACTTATACCCCCAAAACTAAACGAAATCCCCTTAACAACTGACAGTGACTAGCTCTTTAAAAAACAAATCGAATGGCCATTTCATGATCACTGCTCGAGGTCGTTCATTGTGGGGTTCTGTCGGAGTGTCCGGTGGGCTTGGTCCAGATCAGGAGGGGATGTGAGTCCACCCACCCCCAAACACCTCCGCAAAATGCTCTGTGGGAGTTGGGATCTTCCGATCCTGCTGACGCCCCCCGCCCACACCCCCCCGCCACAGGTTTCCCGGCAGCAAGGTGTGCATTCAATGGGAAACCCTGTTGACAAGGGCGCGACCAATAGATCCTGCCACCGGCCAATGGCAGGCTACCCCTGGTGCCAGGCAACATGCGGCAGGTTGAATGAAAAATCCGGACCTGTGTTTTTCATATTTGAACCTTTTTCTTCAGCTTGCAAAACTATATGTTTTTTTCATAAACATTTTATTGAGGTATTTATGGTTTTACAACAACAACAAAATAAACAATGTACATGACAATATAAACATAGTGTAAAGGCCGTCTTCCTCCCTTACAGGTCCCACCTATACTAACCCCCTACTCTAAACTAAGCTAACCCCCCAGCCCCCCTTCTGCTGACGGTGAATTTTCTGCAAAGAAGTCGACGAACGGTTGCACCTCTGGGCGAACCATCACATTGACCCTCTCAGGGCGAACTTGATTTTCTCCAAGCAGAGAAAGCTAGCCATGTCAGACAGCCAGGTCTCCGACTTCGGGGGCTTTGAGTCCCTCCAAACTAATAATATCCATCTCCGGGCTACCAGGGAGGCAAAGGCAAGAACATCTGCCTCTTTCTCCTCCTGGATTCCCGGATCTTCCGACATTCTGAAAATCGCCACCCCTGGACTCGGTGCCACCCTTGTTTTTAACACAATGGACATGGCATCTGCAAACCACTGCCCGAATCCCCTCAGCTTGGGCATGTCCAGAACATGTGGACATAGTTCACTGGCCCTCCCGCACACCTTGCGCATCTATCTTCTACCCCAAAGAACCTGCTCATCCGGGCCACTGTCATATGAGCCTGGGAACAACCTTGAATTGTATCAAGCTGAGCCTGGCATATGTTGTGGACGCGTTGACTCTACTCAACGCGTCCACCCAGAGACCATCCTCTATCTCTCCTCCCAACTCCACTTCCCACTTGCGCTTCAGCTCCTCAGTCTGCGTTTCCTCCGACCCCATGAGTTCTTTGTAAATGTCAGAGACCCTCCCTTCTCCCATCCACACTCTAGAAACTACCCTGTCCTATATCCCCCTTGGTGGTAGGAGCAGGAAGGTTGAGACCTGTCTACGTAGAAAGTCCCGTACCTGCAGGTACCTAAATGTGTTTCCCCTCGCTAATCCAAATTTCTCCTCCAGCTCCCTCAGGCTAGGAAAGCTCCCTTCTATAAACATATCCCCCATCCTCTCAATTCCTGCCCTCTGCCATCTCCAAAACCCTCCATCCATCCTTCCCGGGGCAAATCGGTGATTATTACAGATTGGAGACCACACCGATGCTCCCTCCGCTCCCACATGTCTCCTCCATTGTGCCCAGACTCTCAGGGCCGCCACCACCACGGGGCTGGTGGAGTACCGTACCAGCGGGAATGGCAGAGGCGCTGTTATCAACGCCCCCAAGCTGGTGCCCTTACATGAGGTCGCCTTTACACGCTCCCATACTGACCCTCCCCCCACCACCCACTTCCTGATCATGGCTATGTTCGCCGCCCAATAGTAATTACTGAGTTTGGCAGCGCCAGCCCGCCCTGCCCCCAGCTCCGCTCAAGCATCCCCTTTTTTACTCGTGGGGGCTTGCCCGCCCATACAAAGCCAGTGATTACCTTATTGACCTGTTTAAAAAACGACCGCGGAATAAAGATGGGGAGACACTGAAACACAAACAGGAATCTCGGGAGGACTGTCATTTTCACTGTCTGCACCCTCCCAACTAGTGGCAACGGAAGCCCCTCCCATCTCCGAAAATCGTCCTTCATTTAGTCCACTAGTCGGGCCAGATTTAGCTTGTGTAGCCGTTCCCATTCCCGCGCCACCCGGATGCCTAGGTACTGAAAGCTTCCCCCGACCACTCTAAACGGCAGTTCCCCAGTTGCCTCTCCTGCCCCCTTGCCTGGACCATAAACATCTTACTAGGGGCTTTTCACAGTAACTTAATTTGAAGCCTACTTGTGACAATAAGCGATTTTCATTTTCATTTGCCCGAAAACCGGCGGAATTCCCCCGAATCCTCACAATTTCTTCCATCCACTCTAATGGGTCCGATACATACAGGAGCATGTCGTCTGCATAAAGCGAGACTCTGTGTTCCACTCCCCCCGGACCAGCCCCGTCCAGCCCCTTGAGGCTCTCAGCGCAATTGCCAGCGGCTCTGTGGCTAACGCGAACAACAGTGGGGAGAGAGGGCATCCCTGTCTCGTCTCCCGATGCAGCCTAAAATAGTCCAATGTTGTCCTATTCATCTGCAAGCTCACAACAGGAGCCTGATACAGCAACCTGACCCAGTCAATAAAGTCCCGCCCAAATCCGAACCGTCTCAGTACCTCCCACAAAAATTCCCATTCTACCCGATCAAAAGCCTTCTCTGCGTCCATTGCGACCACTACCTCCAGCTCCCTACCTTCCGGGGGATCATGATCACATTTAACAACCTTCTTACATTGGCCACCAACTGCCTTCCCTGAACAAACCCCGTCTGGTCCTCCCCAGTAACGTCCGGAATACAATCCTCAATCCTAGAGGACAAGATTTTGGCCAGCAGTTTGGCGTCCACATTCAATAGGGATATCGCCTATAGGACCCACATAGCTCTGGGTTCTTGTCCCGCTTCAGGATCAATCCCAGAGAACATTTTATATAACTCCACTGGGTACCCGTCTGGCCCCGGGGCTTGACCCGACTGCATGGCCTTCAGACCCTCCACTACCTCTTCCAACCCGATCGGGGCCCCCAGCCATTCTACCAACCCCCCCCCTCCCCCCCACCCCCCCCCCCCCCCTCCCCCCCACCCCCCATCCATCTGCGGGAAATTCAGCCCCCCTAAGAAGTGCCTCATCTCCTCTGGCCCCGCTGGGGGTTCCGACCCATACAGCCGACTGTAAAACTCCTTGAATGCCTTATTCACCCCTGCTGAGTCCCCAACCAGGCTCCCGGCCCCATCCTTTATTTTCCCTATCTCCCTGGCTGCCTCCCTCTTTCTAACCTGCCGTGCAAGCATTCTGCTGGCCTTCTCCCCATGCTCATGGATTGCCCCCTTGCCTTCCTGAGCTGCTCTATCGCCCTGCCTGTAGTTAACACGCCAAACTCCGCCTGTAGCCTCCGTCGTTCCCTTAAAAGCCCTGCTTCTGGGGTCTCCGCATATCTTCCGTCGACCTGCATTATCTCGTTTATCAGTCGGTCCGTCTCTGCTCTGTCTACCTTCTCCCTGTGGGCCCGTATTGAGATCAGCTCCCCTCTAACCACCGCCTTCAATGCCTCCCAGATCACCGCTGCCGAAACTTCACCCGTGTTGTTGACTTCCAGGTAGTTCTGAATACATTTCCTCAGCCGCCCGCTCACCTCTTCGGCAGCTAAAAGTCCCACGTCCAGCCTCCAGAGTGGGCGCTGGCTACTCTCCTTGCTAACCTGTAGGTCAGCCCAGTGCGGGAATGATCTGAGATGTGATCGCTGAATACCCCACCACCCCCCATCAGTAGAGCCCTGTTCAAAATAAAGAAATCAATCTGGGATTACACTTTATGCAGGTGCGAGTAGAAGGAAAACACCTTCACTCTCGACTGCCCAAATCTCCATGGGTCCACACCCCCCATCTGCTCTATAAACCCCTTTAGCTCCTTAGCCATTGCTGGCACCCTGCCCGTCTTTGAGTTCGACTGGGCTAAACTAGGGTCAATAACTTAAAGTCCCCCCCACCATGACCAACTTATGCAAATCCAGGTCCGGGATCTTCCCCAGCGTCCTCTTTATAAACACCACATCATCCCAATTTGGCGCATACACATTTAGTAGTACCACCTGCACCCCCACCTGCACCCCCTCCAGTTTCCCACTGACCATAATTTACCGGCCTCACACATCCGTAACTATTCTTCCCGCCTCAAACACCACTCGCTTGTTAATCAGGATCGCGATCCCTCTAGTCTTCGAGTCCAGCCCCGAGTGAAAAACTTGTCCAACCCATCCCTTCCTTAACCTGATCTGATCAGCTGCTCTATGGTGCGCCTCCTGTAACATTACCATGTCCGCCTTCAATCCCCTCAGGTGCACGAACATGCGTGCCCTCTTAACCTGCCCATTTAGTCCTCTTACATTCCGGGTGATCAGCCTAGTGGGGGGGCTCATCGCCCCCCACTTCGCCGATCAGCCATCACCTTTCTTGGGCCAGTCTCCAGCCCGTGCCCCATGCCTCCACCGGCCCGCCCTCAGGCAGCCTCCGCTCCCAACCTCCTTTCTGTCCCTCAGCAACAGTGCCTCCCCGGTCTGCAGAACATCTCCCCCACCCCCCCACCCCCCAATAACAGCACAATGTAAACTGACCCCTTCGACAAGCAAAACATTTGCTCACCCCCCCCCCACTGCGCTTCCGTGAGCTAGCCTGCCCAGCTAGCTTGGTGACCCCCGCCCATGGTGCCAGATATTCTCCTACCTATTGTTCCCTCCCCCCTCCCCCCACCTCATACACACCTACTCAAACGAAAAACCAGTCCCAACACAATTGCCCTAGAAAAAAAAATAAGCAAAGAAAAGATCAAACAGAAGATCCAGCATCTGACAAACACACCTCCATGCCCCATCAGTGCAAATGTAAGCTCAGCTCTGCAACTGGCCCCAAATCAATACAGAAGGCATTACAAGTAACGTCCGAAAAATGAAAAACAAGAATTTTTTTTAACGTGAACTTTGCAGCAAAGTTCAAAGTCTTCAGTCTGCCACCAGTCCTTTCCTTTTCGCGAAGTCCATCGCTTCCTCGGGTGACTCAAAATGAAAATGTTGCTCCTCGTATGTGACCCAGAAACAGGCCGGATACAGCAGTCCAAACTTCACCTTTTTCTTAAAAAGGGTCGACTTTATCTGGTTGAACCCCGCTCTTCTCCTGGCCACCTCTGCACTCAGGTCCTGTTAGATCCGCAGGATACTGTTCTCCCATTTACAACTCCGTGTCTGCCTGTCCCACTGTAAAATAGACCCCTTGTCCAAGTCCCTGGGGAATCTCACCAACTTTGCCCTCAGGGGGGGTACCCCACTCGCGGCTTCCACGCGAGCGCTCTGTGAGCCCTGTCCACCTCCAAGGGTCGGGAAAATATCCCATCCCCAGCAACTTCTCGAACATGCCCGCTATGTCTGCCCCAGCGTCCGCTCCTTCGGACCCCTCCGGGAGACCGACGATTCTCAGGTTCTGCCGGTGGCATCTATTCTTTAGGTCCTCCACCTTCTCCAGGAGCCTTTTCTGCTGGTCTCTCAGCATCCCCACCTCCAACTCCACCACAGTTTGATGTTCCTCCTGCTCAGTCAGCGCCTTCTCTACTTACTGGATCGCCCGATCTTGGGCATCCAATCTGAGCTCCAGCCGCGCAATTGATTCTTTAATGGGGTCCAAGCAGTCCTGCTTCTGCTTGGCGAAGCCCTCCTGGATAAATTGCATCAGCTGCTCCGTTGACCGCTGGGCCGACAAGCCAGGACTCCGGTCATCCGCCATGCTTTCCCCCGCTGCAGCTTCGGCCCAAGCCTTTCCTGGTCATCTGTTTCTTCCTTTGCGAGCACTTCTAGTCCGCCTCTCCATGCACCGATGTGGGGATCCAATCAACAATTGCCTCGACCATCAATTTTCCAAATCAAGTCCAATAGAAAATCGGGGGGAAAGGTCCAAAGGTCCGACCCGAGCGGGAGCCACCACATGTGTGACCTACTCCTTCATAGCCGCCACCGAAAGTCGTAGCTTGCAAAACTATTGACAGGGTGACCAGAATTTTAAAATCAAAACTGTGACACATTGAAAAGGCTTTGGGTAGGTGAGGCTCTGTGATGATTGACGTGTTGGGTGACCAGCGCTCCCTGCCACCTTCCTTAGTGCTGTTTAATAGAAATGACACTGTCAGGGCAGCAAGGTGGCACAGTGGTTAGCACTGCTGCCTCACGGCGCTGAGGTCCCAGGTTCAAACCAGGCTCTGGGTCACTTTCCGTGTGGAGTTTGCACATTCTCCCCTTGTTTGCGTGGGTCTCACCCTCACACCCCAAAGATGTGCAGGGTAGGTCTATTGGCCATGTTAAATTGCCCCTTAATGGAAAAAATTAATTGGGTACTCTAAATTTTTTTTTTTAAATGGCGCTGTCTGTCTACCTCTTCAGTGTAGTTTGCGGTTGGTGGATACTGCTGTCAAACGTTTGCTATCACCCAGAGGCTGATTTCCTCACAGCTCGCAGGTTATCATGGGGTTAAGTTATGGGAAGCCGGAGTGTTAATATGTGGGAGGTCATGGAGCTAATTTACAGCAGGTCATGGGGATAAATCACCCCCATTATCACCTGTTAATTCAACCCAGTGATTCCTATACATTATCCCAAGCATTCTTCCTCCTCGAGATATCATGGGCGTCATTCTCCGACCCCCCAGAGGGTCGGAGAATGGCCGTTCGCCGCCGTGAATCCTGCCCCCGCCGGTTGCCGAAGTCTCCGAAGGGAGAAAAGTCGGCAGGGCGTTAATGGCGCCGCTGCCGCGGAGAATGTCACGGGTCTGCGCAAGGCAGCCGATTTTCGGCCTGCCGATATTCTCCCTTCCGGATGGGCCGAAGTCCCGTCGACGTGATGACCGTTCACGTCGACGTAAATTAAACCGCCTTTTCATCGGCGTGACCCGGTGCTCCAGGCTCACGCCGACCAGCGTGGAGGTGAGTGACGGCCTGGGGGGTTGGCTCTGGGCAGGCAATGG
The DNA here is from genome assembly GCF_047496885.1 of Scyliorhinus torazame. Taxonomy (NCBI): domain Eukaryota; kingdom Metazoa; phylum Chordata; class Chondrichthyes; order Carcharhiniformes; family Scyliorhinidae; genus Scyliorhinus; species Scyliorhinus torazame. The sequence continues at coordinate 43,026,868 of NC_092714.1, read as the reverse complement.
CGTGGCCGCAGTCTGAATGCGTGAGGAGAGGTGTGTCTCGGGTTGTGTGTGTGTGTGTGTACGGCGGGGTGGGCGGGGGGTGGTTAGAGTAGGCTGCGCTCCGGGGGAGTGCCGGGAGGGGGTCCGTGCCGGGGTGGAGGTTGGGGGGGGTCCGTGCCGGGGTGGAGGTTGGGGGGGGGGTCCGTGCCGGGGTGGAGGTTGGGGGGGGGGGGCCGTGCCGGGGTGGAGGTTGGGGGGGGGTCCGTGCTGGGGCGGAGGTTGGGGGGGTTCCGTGCTGGGGTGGAGGTTGGGGGGGGGGTCCGTGCCGGGGTGGAGGTTGGGGGGGGGGTCCGTGCCGGGGTGGAGGTTGGGGGGGGGTCTGTGCCGGGGTGGAGGTTGGGGGGGGGGGTCCGTGCCGGGGTGGAGGTTGGGGGGGGTCCATGCCGTGCCGGGGTGGAGGTTGGGGGGGGGGGTCCGTGCTGGGGTGGAGGTTGGGGGGGGGTCCGAGCTGGGGTGGAGGTTGGGGGGGGGGGTCCGTGCCGGGGTGGAAGTTGGGGGGGAGGGGTCCGTGCTGGGGTGGAGGTTGGGGGGGGGGGTCCGTGCTGGGGTGGAGGTTGGGGGGGTTCCGTGCTGGGGTGGAGGTTGGGGGGGTCCGTGCCGGGGTGGAGGTTGGGGGGGGGGGTCCGTGCTGGGGTGGAGGTTGGGGGGGGGGTCCGTGCTGGGGTGGAGGTTGGGGGGGGTCCGTGCCGGGGTGGAGGTTGGGGGTTGGGGGGGGTACATGCTGGGGTGGAGGTTGGGGGTGGTCCGTGCTGGGGTGGAGGTTGGGGGGGGGTGTCCGTGCCGGGGTTGAGGTTGGGGGGGGTCCGTGCTGGGGTGGAGGTTGGGGGGGGTCCGTGCCGGGGTGGAGGTTGGGGGGCGGGTCCGTGCCGGGGTGGAGGTTGGGGGGGGTCCGTGCCGTGCCGGGGTGGAGGTTGGGGGGGGGGGGTCCATGCAGAGGAGGGGGATGGGAGGGCAAGTGAGTTGGTCCACCTGGCCAGGTGCCAGCCTCCAACAGTTGGACCCATGCGGTCCATGCCACCTGGCTGGGGGGAGGAGGGGATATGGGCAATGATGACATGTCGTCGTTCCCCTCCCCCCCCCCACCAGGCCGTCATGTTTTCAGACCATCCAGCGATGTTGGCCGCCGTGGTGGCAGCCGCTCATGTCTATGTTCCCCTGGATGAGGAGGAGGAGGAGGAGGAGGAGCGTGCCAGAGAGGCGGCGCAGGCTGCTGCAGTGGGGCAGGCGGCAGCCGCCCAGGCTGGAGGGACACCTGACCGACAGGACGAGGAGGGGGAGGAGGACGTCGCGGCCCCACGGCAACGGAGGCACCCGAGGGCGCCCCGTGTGTACCGGCCCCGGCAGTCATACCAGGACCTCACGGACCGGGAATGCAGGAGGAGACTCCGGATGAGCCGGGAAACCGTGGCACACATCTGCCACCTGCTGGCACACCTGTCACCGCGTGGCACTGGCGGGGGACACCCTCTCCCCGTGTCCGTCAAGGTTACGGTGGCCCTGAACTTTTATGCAACGGGGTCATTCCAGGCACCGAGTGGGGACCTGTCCGGCATATCGCAGACATCGGTGCACCGGTGCATCCGGGCAGTGACAGATGCCCTATATGCCATGGCGCACCGCTACATCCGCTTCCCCGTGGACCGGGCCAGCCAAGATGCCCGAGCCGTGGGCTTCTCTGCCGTGGCCGGGCTCCCCATTGTCCAGGGCGCGATCGATGGGATGCACGTCGCCGTGCGGCCACCTGCAGATAACAGGGCCATGTTCACTAATAGGAAGGGGACCTATTCGATGAACGTACAGGTGGTCTGCGACCACCGCATGATGATCCTGCACGTCTGCGCCCGTCACCCAGGCAGTGTACACGACTCATTCATGTTGTCGCGGTCATCCATCCCCGGCATGTACGAGGGACGCCATCCCCGGCTGAGGGGCTGGTTGCTGGGCGACAGGGGCTACCCATTGCGATCGTGGCTGATGACGCCTATGGTGACGCTGATGACGTGGCTGATGACAATGATGCCCATGTAGCGACAAGGGGAGTGATCGAGAGGTGCTTTGGCGTGCTGAAGATGCGTTTCAGGTGCCTGGACCTCTCTGGGGGCGCCCTCCAGGATCGGTCAGATAGGGTCGGCCGCATCATTGTGGTGTGCTGCGTCCTGCACAACATAGCCCAGCAGAGGGGCGATGTGCCGCAGGCAGAGGAGGGCGGAGTGGAGGAGCAGCAGGAAGAGGCCCAGTCCTCCCCAGATGAGAGGGATGGGGGCAATGGTCAGGGCAGACGGGGTAGACACAGGCGGGTGGCTGTCCACCGTTACCGGCTGGCCCAGCGGGCACGGGACAGACTGATAGACGCCTGCTTCACTGACTAGATGGGCGTGGGAATCGGGTAGTATGGCCACAGACCGCACACCATGGCAACAGCCGACCACCCACACCCCACACCCATCCACCCACCCAGCACCCTCACCCCCCTCCCCAACCCCCCCACCCCACCCGCATGCACACCACCCCCCCCCCCCCCCCCCACCCCATTGCCGATCCACCTGCGGCACAACGGGCCGGGCTCACACAGTTGCGGGTGGACGCGTGTCTATCGCAGGCCATGGAGGATGATGACAACCCGCCCTGCGATGAGCTCCTGGCTCTACATCGTTGGACTATGTCTGACCCATGGCCACAGTGCCACCATCCACCCGGACCATCCCTGCATGCGGCTGTGACACTGCAGCGCACGGTCCCGTCCTCTGCCCGGGGGATGTTGATGGCGGCCCAGGGGGAAGGGGGCAGACTCACCTGGGGCTGAGGTACGACCAGCCCTCACACACACACTTGCGCTCAACGTACATGACACCCCCGCACACTTTGGACAGAGCACAAAGGCAGCTTCGGTAGGTGTAACATTGACTTTAATAACCAAAGGAGTTCATGCACGTGCCCTAGCCCCTAAAACTCATCTGTGCCCTGCACCCGTGCCAACTTACTCAGTGTCTAATTGTTTGGCCTTACGGGCCCTTTGACTACGTCTACGTGGTTCCCCAGACGGTACAGCAGAACTGGAGGTGGACTCCTGTGATTCCTGCCCTCTGACACTGGATCCCTTTGGCGGCCGTTTCCTGGGGCGTCCTGGCCTAGATGGGCCAGGCTGCGGCCCGGGCGACTGGGATGGCGAGCTGCCAGCCTGTCCTGCCCGTTGCCCACCCGATGCACCTGGGACGGAAGGGGGGGAGTCCGAGGTGTCGCGTTGTACCGGGACCTCCCCTACAGAGGGAGCCGGGACGGACCACACCACCTCCTCCTCCCTCGGGGTGCCCGATGGCCCCCAGGCCTCTACATGGGTGGGGGATGCGAACGGACTGGCCATCCGACGCCCCCCCGACAACTGGCGCTGCCAGTCCTGGAGGCCCGTGCTGGTATCGGCAGGGGTCTGCAGGTTTGCAGCCATGGAGCCCAGGGGGTTGGCAAACCCTGTCTGTGACAGTCCGACGCCAGTTCGCACATGGCCACTGGCGCCGATGCCCTCAGCGATGGCCTGCAGAGACTGGGCCATGGCCTGCAGAGACTGGGCCATGGCCTGCTGAGACTGGGCTATGGCGTTGAGCGCCTCTGCCATCTGGCGCTGGCACTGGCTCATCGCCTCCTGTGAGAGGGCAGCCATTTCCTGGGCCACAGACGCCGCCTGCACGGAAGGCCCCAGGCCTCGCAAACCGTTCCCCATGTCTGACACCGTCGCACCCATTGCCTCCACCGCGGACGCCACTCGTGCGGTGTCGGCCTGGGTGGCACACATGACCGGCACCACTCCCAGCTCCTGGACGCGGGTGGACTCCTCCACCTGCGACCGCAGCCGCCGCAAGCCACCCGTCACCATCTTCGCTCGTCTCCGGGTCGGTGGTTGCATCGGATCTATGTGTGGGTGTGGTAACTGCAGGAACCCGGGATCCATCTGGGCGGCAGATGTTCCCTTGGGCTCGGCTGCCCTCCGACCGCCCGGTCACTCTGCTGCTCCTACCTCCACCTGCTGTACTGGGACGGCTGTGTTGTGCGCACCAGTGAGTGTACCAGACACCTCATCACTAAAGTGCCCAACCGTGGTGAGTGTTTCTGCGATGGTGGAGGGTGTTGGTGACAGCAGTGGCGTTGTGTCGTGCTCTTCGTCCCACTCTGAGTCCATGGCACTTTGGGGTGGGGGTTCGTCTCCACCCATCCACTCTGAGTCACTGTCCGGTATTTCGTCTTCCTGGGTAGTGCTGTCCCGGGTAGGGGTGTCCTGGGTAGTGGTGTCCTGGGTAGTGGTGTCCTGGGTAGTGGTGTCCTGGCTCGGATGTGACGGGGGCCTGTGGCTGCCCCCCTCGTCGCTGGGTGATCGCTCCCGCACGTGACGGGGGTGTCGTCTCCCTATTGCTCCAGGTCTCTCCGTCTCCCTTGGTGTGCGAGGGGCATCCTGCGGGCGTCGCATGCTGGAGGGTCCGGGTCTCTCCGTCTCCCGTGGTCTCCGAGGGGCATCCTGCGGGCGTCGCATGCTGGAGGGTCCGGGTCTCTCCGTCTCCCGTGGTCTCCGAGGGGCATCCTGCGGGCGTCGCATGCTGGAGGGTGCGGGTCTCTCCGTCTCCTGTGGTCTCCGAGGGGGATCCTGCGGGCGTCGCATGCTGGAGGGTGCGGGTCTCTCCGTCTCCTGTGGTCTCCGAGGGGGCTTCCTGCGGGCGGTCTGCATCTGCGGGGATGGGTACCTGGACGTTTGGTCCTGCGATACACAATGAAGTATGCATGGTTAGACATCAGGCAGTGATCAGGTGATACGGGGGAGGGGGATATAGGGGAGGGGGGATATGGGGACGGGCTGTCGGTGGCTCACTCGCTAGTACGCCCCCGACCTCTGCATCAGCAACCTCCCGGTCCTCAGGTCCACCAGCCAGTTCCAGGGCCCTTTCCTCGTGTACGGTCAGTGGCCTCTCATCAGCGGGCCCTCCTCCAGCCCTCACATGCTCCCTATTGTTGTGTGCGCGCTTCTCCTGTGGGGTGGGGGGGGCAGGGGTAAAAGGCAACAGTGTTAGGCAGGTATATGAATGCACGCCATCGGTTGCGCGTGCATTGCAGAGGTTAAGGTTAGGGCTGGATTCACTTGGGGATATGGGGGAGGGGGGGATATGGGGGAGGGGGGATATGGGGGAGGGGGATATGGGGAGGGGGGATATGGGTGATATGGGAGAGGGGGGATATGGGGGATAGGGGGAGGGGGGATCTGGGGGAGGGGGGATATGGGGGAGGGGGGATATGGGGGAGGGGGGATCTGGGGGAGGGGGGATATGGGGGATATGGGGGAGGGGGGATATGGGGGATATGGGGGAGGGGGATATGGGGGAGGGGGGATATGGGGGATATGGGGGAAGGGGAATATGGGGGAGGGGGGATATGAGGGATATGGGGGAGGGGGGATATGGGGAGGGGGGATATGGGGGAGGGGGGATATGGGGGAGGGGGGATATGGGGGAGGGGGGATATGGGGGATATGGGGGAGGGGGGATATGGGGGATATGGGGAGGGGGGATATGGGGGAGGGGGGATATGGGGGATATGGGGGAGTGGGGATATGGGGGAGGGGGGATATGGGGGATATGGGGGATGGGGGATATGGGGGAGGGGGGATATGGGGGAGAGGGGGATATGGGGGATATGGGGGATACGGGGAGGGGGGATATGGGGAGGGGGATATGGGGAGGGGGGATATGGGGGAGGGGGGATATGGGGAGGGGGATATGGGGATATGGGGGAGGGGGTATATGGGGGATATGGGGGATATGGGGGAGGGGGGATATGGGGGAGGGGGGATTTGGGGGAGGGGGGATATCGGGGAGGGGGGATATGGGGGATATGGGGGAGGGGGATATGGGGGAGGGGGGATATGGGGGAGGGGGGATATGGGGGTTATGGGGGAGGGGGGATATGGGGGAGGGGGGATATAGGGGATATGGGGGAGGGGGGATATGGGGGAGGGGGATATGGGGGATATGGGGGAGGGGGGATATGGGGGAGGGGGATATGGGGGAGGGGGGATATGGGGGATATGGGGGAGGGGGGAAATGGGGAGGTGGGATATGGGGGAGGGGGGATATGGGGGATATGGGGGAGGGGGGATGTGGGGGAGGGGGGATATGGGGAGGGGGGATATGGGGATATGGGGGCGGGGGGATATGGGGGAGGGGGGATATGGGGGAGGGGGGATATGGGGGATATGGGGGAGGGGGGATATGCGGGATATGGGGGAGGGGGGATATGGGGGAGGAGGATATGGGGGAGGGGGGATATGGGGGAGGGGGGATATGGGGAGGATATGGGGGAGGGGGGATATGGGGGAGGGGGGATAGAGGGGATATGGGGGAGGGGGGATATGGGGGAGGGGGGATATGGGGGAGGGGGGATATGGGGAGTGGGGATATGGGGAGGCTCACCCTGCCTGCTCTGACGAGGTCGTTCACCTTCTTGTGGCACTGGGTGCCTGTCCGTGGTGTCAGGGCCACAGCGGTGACGGCCTCTGCCACTTCCCTCCACAGACGCCGGCTGTGGCGTGGGGCAACTCTGCGGCCGTGCCCAGGATACAGGGCATTCCTCCTCTGCTCCACCGCGTCCAGGAGCGCCTCCACATCGCGTGACTCGAACCTCGGGGCTGAGCGACGGCCAGCCATCCAGTCGGGTGTTGCGGTCGGGTGTTCCGGTTGGGTGGGGGGGAGCAGCGCGGCCTTATGAGCCGTCACACCGTGCGGCGCGTATGACGCTGCACGGCGTGAACCACTGCGCAAGCGCGGATCCCGTTACGTCGCTGCTAGCCCATTTCGGGCCGGAGACTATCGACCCATTTTTCCGACGTGTCGCAAGTCGGATTTGCGCCGTTTTTTGCGCCGATCGGCGGACGTTCCGCCGATAACGGAGAATTTCGCCCCATGTGCGAAGGGGTTTTTGGCGACCGTGAACTTCCATTGAATTGGTCCATGATTAATCCTTGGCAAAGTACCGCACTGGCTTGCCATTGCCTTCTATAGTATGTCTAACCAGGGAATTTGCACGCTTGAACCCAGCGCTTCTGACTCAAAGGTAGGCCACAAGACCTCCGCCAGCACCATCGCCTTCATTATCTCATAAACATTTGGCATTCAAAGTTACCTTCGGAACGATTCTCCTTCAGAACTGATTCTTTGCCCCAAGCCAAACAGTTCAAAGAGGGTGACTGCGATTTTCACACGGTTTGGTAAAGGGCAAATTCATCCAAACAGTTACCTCCATTAGGCTGCACGTGGACATTGACACCTCCATGTGATCCTTGATTGGCCAGTCATAGCATTTTGACGGCCAATCGGAGCATGTGAGAGGTGAGTAAGGGGTAAAGGGGAATGGACTCTGGCAAGAGAAAGTGTGGGCACAAGAGCAGGATATCTGAGAAACTTGGAGAAAAGCAGTCAGGACACTGGGGAGTTTGATAATGAACCAGGATAGCCTTTTGTTGGATTGTCTTGTAAAATGTCCAGCATTAAGATTTGGTATCAGGGGCGAAATTCTCCCCCAACAGCGGGATGTCCGCCGACTGGCGCCAAAGCCGGCGCCAATCAGACGGGCATCGCGCCGGCCCAAAGGTGCGGAAGGCTCCGCATCTTTGGCGGCCTAGCCCCAACATTGAGGGGCTAGGCCGACGCCGGAGGGATTTCCGCCCCGCCAGCTGGCGGAAATGGCGTTTGTTTCCCCGCCAGCTAGCGCGGAAATGCGGTGCATGCGCGGGAGCGTCAGCGGCCGCTGTCAGTTTCCCAGCGCATGCGCGGGAGCGTCAGCGGCCGCTGTCAGCTTCCCGCGCATGCGCAGTGGGGAGAGTCTCTTCCGCCTCCGCCATGGTGGAGGCCGTAGCGGAGGCGGAAGGGAAAGAGTGCCCCCACGGCACAGGCCCGCCCGCGGATCGGTGGGCCCCGATCGCGGGCCAGGCCACCGTGGGGGCACCCCCCGGAGTCAGATTGCCCCGCGCCCCCCCCCAGGACCCCGGAGCCCGCCCACGCCGCCTGGTCCCGCGGGTAAATACCAGGTTTGATTTACGTCAGCGGGACAGGCAATTCCTGGGCGGGACTTCGGCCCACCCGGGCCGGAGAATCCAGCGGGGGGTCCCGCCAACCGGCGCGGCCGGATTCCCGCCCCCGCCCAATCTCCGGGAGCGGAGACTTCGGCGGGGGCGGGGGCGGGATTCACGGCGGCCAATGGCCATTCTCCGACCCGGCGGGGGGGGTCGGACAATGACGCCCCTGGTATTGATACCAAAATATTGATAATGCCTCTTTAAGAATATTCTGAGATTACCCTGTGTGATGTTGCAAAAGATAAACTACATACTTTGAAGTACAAAATGGGAGAGTGCAGTTGGCAGGGGTACATAACTTGCAGCTGTTTCAGTTTCTTTATTTGTTCTATGAAAGACACATGTATAATCCATATGCAGGCAGTATAGTGTAGGGACAAACAGCACCTGATAATTGGTTTAACAGAATTCTTTCCATATTTAATAACACTTCCGCCTACATATCATAATTAGATTGTCGTCATAGTGACTCCACCACATCGAGAGGACGCGCCTTGAAGGCACAGTGAAGGGACAGTGGAAGAATAACTCAAGAATTGAAATTGGTAAAAAAAAACATAAAGTAAGCGAGTGTTCAGGGCCTTTACAAGCCAAGAGAAACCTGGATAGATTCAAGAAAGGAAACAAGAACTGAACTGACAAAACAAGGGATGTCAAATGAATTTTGTGTCTTGGAACATATGCAACTTCTGCCACAGCAATTTTCACTGTACAATGGCTTTAACTGATGGCATTGAAAAATAGGACAATTAAACTGATAAGCCTTGTTTATAATCATTCTAATATTATCCTTTTTAATATGGTAAATCTTGATATTGTCTTTTATTAAGTGCATCCTTTGATGTTGGTAAGTCGGTGGTAATTTATCTCTGTCAGATGTTACACTTCACAGGTCCTATTGGATTTGGCTGATCGAGTCTCTTTGCTCTGTTTCTTTTGCTTAATTGCTTCATTACATTTATTTCCTATTTTTGAACACAGACACCTCACCGGCACAAACACGCTCGGACAGGTCAATTTTCCCTTGTTAGCAGGAGTTCAATTTTATGGCGGTTATAACGGCTTGTCTTGTACAAATCCCTTCTCTACCACCCTGCTGTGCCTGCAGTCACTGTGGTGTAACTGGAATATTGTGCAAAAACTAAACAATAAAATAACATGCGAAAAACACCCAAAAACTTACCCCATTTTGGATCTTTACCAACCCTGAGAAATCTGTTGTGTATTTCTTGTATTTCCTGTTCTTATTGTTTTGTGAAAGTGTTCACTGTTGGAGTGCGTTTTTCACCAAACACCAAAATACTTTGTACTGACTAAGTGAAAAATCTGTTTGATAAGTACTGTGGAGACATAAATTTAAAATACATCTGCTATGTCCCACTCACCCCCTTACAACTTAATGATTCATGTGAGTTGACAATTGTCGTTTTAGTTGTAAGCTGACTCTGAAAAGTGCCCTTTAACTTTTAGTACGTGATGTAATTATTTTCCACAAGCAATCAAGTAGTTTGAAGAATAATAATGAGCTTGTGAAAAATATCTTTATCGAGTGCCGTAACAACAAAAAACATAATTGGGCAGATTAAAGGCCTTTTGGAAAAGATAATTGTGCAATTAAATGCTTTAACAGTCATTTTTGATAAGGGTAGTTTTTTCCAGAGCTTGTCTCTTTTCTAAGCAGGTGTTTATTCAAATATCATTATCATTGTTCCGATGAGAGACTTGAAACATTGGGTTGGGTTTAATCCAGCCGGTTGCGGTGGCAAACTCGGAGGTTGGGCCCACTTCATCATGAGAGACGTCCTGCATCAGTCTTCCAGTAGCAGTCAAAACCTTCATTCGGATGGGCTGACCCGGGACTTCCAGCCACCAGTAGGGGATGTCAATTAATGGCCTAATTATTGAGTCTCTTGACACCCATTATCCCTGATCCGATGACAATTTTGTGGTGGTTCACGGATTTATTGGGACTGCACAGCTTTGTGGTGCCCTTGGAAGGCCTGTCAGTTTCCCAGCAGCCTCGAGGGCTTGGGAGTGGGGTGAGATGGCGTGTTCGCTCAATGTCAGGCACTGTGCCCAGTCGAGGGGCCCAGCATTGAGGAAGGGGTAAACACTTTAAGCCACCCATTGCCCTTTTCTCTGAACCTCTCTCCTGTGGCCCCTAACCCATGCTCACTCTTCTTTAACCTGATATCCCACAATGACCCTGGACATCTGGTAGGTGTAATGCCGCCTGCGGCCATCAGTCTCCCCAGTGCTGATGACAATGACCAGCTGCCGGCCTCTGAACTGTCGGGAGTTCCCTGACATTTCTCTGACCATGGGCAAGACGCCGCCGCCCCTCAATCCCCCCCCCCACACCTCCCCGCCCCACTACCACCACCGCCTCCCTTGGCGGCCTGACAAAATCCTGGCCATTATCTCAAGGGAGGGGAGGGCTTTTAGCTGTTAAGGTCGAGGGCAGAGGTGGGCAGATGTGGAATTTCACACTGCTGACAGTTCTCTGACTCCCATCTGCTCATGGGCCAATTTTCCAGAAATGGGATAGGGGGAGTGGTGGCAGTAGGGCTTTTGTTATGATCTAGTTGATGTTATAACTGGACAGGAAGACTTTTAACAGCGAATCCAGTTGAGGATTTCGCACCAATCTTTTTAGGATGTATTTGCCTTGGCTGCTGTGCGAACTGCTCACAATTTCTTTAACTCCTGCTTCCTAGATTGTATTAAAATGGCATCAGACGTTTGATTTACTTTTGAAGGCTGCTATCCCACTTTAAATCTGGTTACTGCAATTGTCTCTTTAACTCAGAACACTTTGTTTACTTTTCCTTTAATTCTTCTGAACCATACCTTGGTCTCTGTCCACTTAACTCCAGATCTCTTGGACACTTCTCTTCATTTCTCTAGTTTCCTTAACCAGCTGGATTTTAGATTACCAGAAACTGTTTTCTTAACCATTACTCCATGGTATGGCTTTTCCTCTAGCAAGAAAGATGTTCCCTCTTTAGCCTTCTAAAACAAATTGATTCCAGCAGAGCTGTGAAAGCTGCCTTCTCTCTCATTACCTATCTTCAATTGCAATCAAATTAATAGAACTAAAACTTAAAAGCTTCTCTACTTACAAGGCCCCAGTTGCTAAGCTACTACTGCTGGTTTATATATTATTCATGCCATAGCCCTCTCTAAGCACAATAGAAACACAGTTGAAACTTAACCAACCCCCGCACATACAAACACATTTGTCCAGCATGAATATAACTATACGTTTTACCCTTCCAGGTGCAGAAATATTGAATTAAACACACTTAAATCTATACCTTATTTCTAATGTGTACAAATACAAATATAAATACCGTAAAACTACTTTTGTTTTCCTAACGCTATATACCCACAAGAGGAAGGTTGTCAGCTGAGATTGTTAATGGGCATTTAAAGCCTATTGAGGGAGGCTACTAAGGATTTTCAGGTTGGCCTCCAGGTCATCCCCATGAAGGTGAGGGCAGGAAAAATATAGTTGTCTGGAGACAGCCTCTTGGCAGCAGACTAGTGGGGAGGGCGGGATGGGGATCAACACTCCAAATCGGCTGAATAGTCCTCCCTGGCTGACTGGGAGCAGCAGGAGCTACAGGTCGCACTGGGTGAGCTTCCCCCCACAGTGTTAGTCTCGCTGTGAAGACTTTTTTATTTGACACCTGAAAAAGTCAAGTAGAGGGCACTTCCATTTTGTGACTCCCTCCTCACTGACATCCTGCTCCTGTTTTCAAGCTGAAAGTCCTCCTATTGGTCATTGAATTTACAGTGCAGAAGGAGGTCATTCAGCCCAACGTGTCTGCACCAGCCCTTGGAAAGAGTGCCCTGCTTAAACCCACGCCTCCACCCTATCCCTGTAACCCACCTAACCTTTTGAACACTAAGGGCAATTTAGCATGGTCAATCCACCTAACCTGCACATCTTTGGACAGTGGGAGGAAACCGGAGCACCCGGATGAAACCCACGCTGACACGGGGAGAAAGTGCAAACTCCACACAGACAGTCACCCGAGGTAGGAATTGAATCCGGGACCCTGGAGCTGTGAGGCAGCAGTGCTAACCACTGTGTCACTGTGCCACTCCTTCTGCTTCAAGAGCACCTGTTCCCACCGAGCCTGATCACTGGATGATCCAGGGATAATGCCAGCTAAGTGACTTTTGCACACAGCGAGGGATTCTGGCCCTCGTTTTTAGCCTGACAATAGGGTGTCCTGAGGCCCACAGGAAAATCTCTGGCCCTCTAGATGCTGCCGGTTTTGCTGAGCATTTCCAGCAATTTGCAGTTTTTATTTCAGATTTCCAGCATCCACAGTATTTTGCTTTTATTTCATTGTTGAAATGCTGTTAAATTTCAATGGTAGCCAGCTGGTGGAGGTTGGTAGGAACAGTGACCAGCACTTCTCTCAGCAGGACTGTTCATTTCAATCCATTTTTAATATAAGCTATCCAACAGGATTGTAGAATAATTAAGGATAAGAAAAAGTAGGTACCCCCCAAAACAAACCTTCTTGTGAATCACTGTCCAACTCTGTTGAAAGGAATCTGTAATCATCTGTGCTAACAATCACACACACACGTTAGTTTTCATCCCGTTTTTTTCCCTTGATTGGTTCTATACTCGGAACTCAGGTGGTTGTACGGCCCTTCAGACACCATCGAGTCCCCTCTGGTTAAGAAGTGCAAATGGCAGTCTATCCACAGAGGACAAATCTACTTCCCCTGGATCCTGGTGTCCTATCCCGAGGCAGTCTTTGGCTATTACAAAGTGGACTTCCAACAAAATAATACATAACTTAATGGCAAAAAGTACTTGCAAATGATTAGATAAGTGGCAGAAGGTGTAGAGGGGACATGAGGAAGGGCTTTTTTATGCCGAGGGTAGTATGGAATTCACTGCCCAAGTTGGTGGTGAAGGCAGAGACCCAAAACTCTTTTAAAAGGACCTGGATAGCACTTAAATGTGCTATTTAAGTGCTATAAACTACAAGGCTATGGACTGGGTACAGGGAGGTGAGATCAGAAAGGGAACCTGGGTGTCCTCAGGCTAGGATGGACAAAATGGGCTGAAAGGCCTCCTTTTATGCTGTAATTTTTCTATGGTTCTAAATCCATCTGGAGAACCATGTCCAGTTTTGGGCACCATGATGAAGGATCTGAAGGCATTGGAGAAAGTACAGAGGTGATTCACAAGAGTGATTCCAAGGATAAAGCTATGAGGATAGATTGGAGAGTTGGTGCTGTTTTCTTCAGAGGAAAGATAGCTGAGAGGAGGCTTGCTGGAGGTATTCAAGATCCTGAGCGATATGGTCAGGGTAAATAGAGATAAGCTGTTCCCACTCAAGAGTACATCAAGAACTAGAGGGCACTGATTTAAAATAATGGGCAAAAGGAGTTAGACCATAAGACCATAAGACATAGGAGCAGAATTAGACCACTCGGCCCATCGAGTCTGCTCTGCCATTCAATCATGGCTGATATTTTCTCATCCCCATTCTCCTGCCTTCTCCCCATAACCCTTGATCCCCTTATTAATCAAGAACCTATCTATCTCTGTCTTAAAGACACTCAGTGAATTGGCCTCCACAGCCTTCTGCGGCAAAGAGTTCCACAGATTCACCACCCTCTGACTGAAAAAATTCCTCCTCATCTCTGTTTTAAAGGATCGTCCCTTTAATCTGAGATGGTGTCCACTGGTTCTAGTTTTTCCGACAAGTGGAAACATCCTCTCCACATCCACTCTATCCAGGCCTCACAGTATCTTGTACATTTCAATAAGATACCCTCTCATCCTTCTAAACTCCAACAAGTACAGACCCAGAGTCCTCAAACGTTCCTCATACGACAAGTTCTTCATTCCAGGGATCATTCTTGTGAACCTCCTCTGGACCCTTTCCAAGACCAGCACATCCTTCCTTAGATATGGGGCCCAAAACTGCTCCCAATACTCCAAATGGGGTCTGACCAGAGCCTATACAGCCTCAGAGGTACATCCCTGGCCTTGTATTCTAGCCCTCTTGACATGAATGCTAACATTGCATTTGCCTTCTTAACTGCCGACTGAACCTGCACATTAACCTTAAGAGAATCGTGAACAAGAACTCCCAAGTCCCTTTGTACTTCTGCTTTCCGAAGCATTTCCCCATTTAGAAAATAGTCTATGCCTAGATTCCTCCTTCCAAAGTGCATAACCTCCCACTTTTCCACATTGTATTTCATTTCCCACTTCATTGCCCACTCTCCTAGCTTGTCCAAGTCCTTCTGCAGCCCCCTTGCTTCCTCAATACTACCTGTCCCTCTACAGATCTTTGTATCATCTGCAAACTTAGCAACAGTGCCTTTAGTACCTTCTTCCAGATCATTAATGTATATTGTGAAAAGTTGTGGTCCCAGCACAGACACCTGAGGCACACCACGAGTCACCAGCTGCCATCCTGAAAAAGACCCCTTTATCCCCACTCTCTGCCCTCTGCCAGTCAGCCAATCCTCTATCCATGCCAGGATGTTACCCTTAACACCATGTGCTTTTAACCTATTTAAGTCTCCTATGTGGCACCTTGTCAAAGGCCTTCTGGAAATCTAAATAAATCACGTCCACTGGTTCTCCTTTGTCTAACTTGCTTGTTACCTCCTCAAAGAACTCTAACAGATTTGTCAGACACGACCTCCCTTTGACAAAGCCTCAGTCCTACTTTACCATGCACTTCCAAGTGCTTCGCGATCTCATCTTTAATGACAGACTCTAAAATCTTACCAATGACCGAAGTCAGGCTAACCAGCCTATAATTTCCCATCTTCTACCTCCCTCCCTTCTTAAACAGTGGTGTTACATTAGCCACCTTCCAGTCCTCTGGGACCCTTCCTGCCTCCAGTGATTCCTGAAAGATCATCACTAATGCCTCCACAATTTCATCAGCTATCTCTTTTAGGACCCTGGGGTGTAGTCCATTCGTTCCAGGTGACTTATCCACCTTCAGACCATTCGGTTTCCCCAGAACCTTCTCCTTAGTAATGGTCACTGCACTCTCCTCTGCCCCCTAGTTCTCCTGGAGCTTTGGCATCCCACTGGTGTCTTCCACCATGAAGACTGATGCAAAGTATCTATTCAGTTCATCTGCCATTTCTATGTTTCCTTTTATTACTTCTCCAGCCACATTTTCTAGTGGTCCAATGTCTATTTTTGCCTCTCTCTTACCTTTTATATATTGAAAAAAATCTCTTCCTATCTTCCTTTATATTACCAGCTAGCTTGCATTCGTACTTCATCTTCTCCCCCCTTATTGCTTTTTTAGTTGGCCTCTGCTGGCTTTTAAAGGCTTCCCAATGCTGTGGTTTCCCACTAATGCTCGCCACTTTGTATGCTTTTTCTTTATACTTTATGCTGTCCTTGACATCCCTCGTCAGCCATGGATGCCTTATCCTCCCCTTAGCATGTTTCCTCCTCCTTGGGATGAATTTCTGTTGTGCCTCCCTAATAACCCCCAAAAACTCCTGCCATTGCTGTTCCACTGTCTTCCCTGCTAGGCTCCTTCTCCAATCAACTCTGGCCAGCTCCTCCCTCATGTCTTTGTAGTTACCCTTATTTAATTGTAATACTGTTACATCTGATTGCAGTTTCTCCCTCTCAAACTGCAGGGTAAATTCTATAATACTGTGGTCACTGCTCCCTAAGGGTTCCTTTACCTTAAGTTCCCTAATCAAGTCTGCCTCATTACACATCACCAAATCCAGAATTGTCTGTTCCCTAGTAGGCTCTGTCACAAGCTGCTCCAAAAAACCATCTCTTAGACATTCCACAAATTCCTTTTCTTGGGATCCGCTACCAACCTGATTTTCCCAGTCCACCCGTATATTGAAGTCTCCCATGATTATTGTAATATTGCCTTTTTTGCAAGCCTTTTCTATCTCCTGATTTATTTTCTGCCCCACATCCTGACTACTGCTAGGGGGCCTGTACATAACTCCCATCAGGGTCTTTTTAACTTTGCGATTCCTCAATTCTACCCACAGAGATTCTATGCTTTCTAATCCTATATTGCTCCTTGCTATCGATTTAACTTCATTCCTTACTAACAATGCAACTCTGCCCCCTTTGCCCATCTGCTTGTCCTTTCGATAGGACATATATCCTTGGATATTTAGATTCCAGCCCTGATCCCCGTGCAGCCACGTCTCTGTGATGCTCACAACATCGTACCAGCCAATTTCAATGTGCGCAACAAGCTCATTTACCTTGTTTCATATACTGCGCGCATTTAGGTATAACACCCTCCATCCTGCTTTGGCCACCTCCCTTTTCACACTCTCCTCAGTCACTGTACCCTGTATTGTGGCCCTTTTTGATTTTTGACTATGGCTTCTCTGCCTCACACTTTCCCCCTTACTGCTTTTTGTTTCTGGCCCCGTTTTACTTCCCTCCGACTTCCTACATCGGATCCCATCCCCCTGCCACATTAGTTTAAAATCTCCCCAACAGCTCTAGCAAACACCCCCCCTAGGACATTGGTTCCAGTCCTGCCCGGGTGCAGACCGTCCGGTTTGTACTGGTCCCACCTCCCCCAGAACCAGTTCCAACATCCCAGGAATTTGACTCCATCTTGAACCATCTCTCAAGCCACGCATTCATCCTATCTATCCTGACATTCCTACTCTGACTAGCTTGTGGCACTGGTAGCAATCCTGAGATTACTACTTTTGAGGTCCTACTTTTTAGTTTAACTCCTAACTCCCTGAATTCAGCTTGTAGGACCTCATCCCGTTTTTTTACCTATATCGTTGGTGCCTATGTGCAACACGACAGCTGGCTGGAGTTGAAGTGATGTGAGAATTAATTTTTCACCGAGAGCGTGGTTGGAGTCTGGAATGAACTTCCTGAGAGAGTGGTGGTCGTAGATCCGATCGAGATAGTCAAAGGGGAATTGAATTGCTATCTGAACAGAAAGAGTGTGCAGGGTTACAGGGATAAGGCAGGCGAATGGGACTAGATGGAACGCTCTTTCAGAAAGTCCATGAAGACTTGATGGGCTGAATGTCCTCCTTCTGCACTGTAAAGATTCTGGGATTCTGTCACATGCTGATTGCATAGAACTTTCAGTTAAGGGTTTATTATTTGCCAGAATTGTGTCCTTATAATATTATATTCAATAACGATTGTTGTGCAGCAAAAGAGCAGTGCTATTTTAACACAGCAGTGCATGGCCAATTTACCCAATTACACTCGAAAGCTGGAATAAGTTTCATTCTTTAATTCAGTGAAGTTATATCCCATCACTTAACGTAGGCACGCTGAGTAAATAATGGGAAGGGACAAAATCGAGATTCGCACTCGGCCTGCTCGTAATGGCCAGTTTCGGATCACGCCCAAAAATGGTGAGCATATCATTAACCCTTATTTGCCTTAATTTCAATCTCATTAGCGAGATTAAAGTCGAATACCATGGTCTCCCGGGAATTACCCGACTTGCCAGTGAGAAATCACGTGGGTGTCATTTAATACTCCTTTTTTAAAATGTGAAGCTGGCGAAATGGCTGCTGAGGGGACTGAGGAGGTGAGTGGCCATTTTCCAGCATGCAGCTCACAGGTAGCAGAGCTGCTGGCCCAACACTTGGGGGCAGGGGAAAACCCCTCAGTCGGGGGCTAAAGCCTTCTAGGTCGGGGGTCTCCCCAGGGCCTGGTAGGGCAAGGGGCTTTCCTTCTATGAGGTCTTCAAACTACCTTTAAGTATTGTGGATAACATACGGGGAACCACAGCTTCAGCTTGTCTGCCCCACCAAACACTTCCAGGATAGAGCCTTGCTCTTCAATACGGAATATCTTCGATATCTTCAATATCTTCAATACGGAAAGTCAATTCCACTTCCTTTGACTGTGAGCAGCTTCTAGTTTCACAGCTGAAGTCTATTGCAAATGACTAATTAGGCTTGTTAATTGTGAGAGCACTTCACAGCTGCAGGTTGGGTTTGCTGCTTGCTCCTGCTGGTGGCTGCGGATGCCTGGAGACTGCTGTTGCTGTTTCCTTCCTTTATGGCAGCTGGAAAGAAGGACAATTTGTTCTAAGATACCTGAGTCCTGGATCACTGCACTCAGAGAGATGTATGAGTCCAGAAGGCAATCCAGTTTGAAACAAGATGATGCTGCGGGACCTGGTGCGCGACATTAATCCAAACGGGCCATCTGCTAATGCTGTTGAAGAAATGCTTTCACAGATTACTGATGCTATTGTTGCTGGTGTGGTGAGTGCTGCATGTAACTGACACATCATCACAGGTTAAACATGCTGGAAGTGAAAGATGTTCAGCTGCATCTTGAGCGCCAGTGGAATATGTGGATGCCAGGATTTGGTTTCGATGAGATTGGGCCATGTGGGAGGGTCCTGCACAGTTGCAGCTCCTGGACGAAGAATGGCACTGATTCGTGGAACAAGTAACACATTGATGGACAGATTATTTCTACGACAAGATTCTGGACATGATAACACATTCTCAGGCTTATCCTCCATTTCTCTTGAAGAACCTGCGAGGGGTGGTACTGAGTGGTTGTTTTTTGTGTGAAAATGAGCTGATATAGTTTTGTATTGGTACCAATATGGAACGGTGATGTTTTCTTGTTGTTTACTGGTTAGTGTGACATGTGGAATGTCATGTAGTTGATTTTCAAATCTTTATTACTGTTAACTGGTTAATAAACAAAATATTCTCAACTTGCAAGTGCTTCCTGCAGAGAACATGTGCCATGCCCTAGAGGATGATTAATGCACTACATCTCAAGGAAACTTTGTAGCTCGAACACACTGTGTCTGATCTCTAGAAGCATCAGCGCCATAGAGGCAGCTCCCAACAATCAAACACCAAAGAGCAGGGCTTCAGCATTGGGGATCTTCTCGCAACCAAAGGGTAAATATGTGGATCAGAGGATGGCACCGGAGCACAGCCTCCCAGCAGAGGTCAGGGATTTGGGGTTTAGGAGCTCCTGATGTGGCCGGGGGTGAGTGTACAGAGCACGGTGTGCAGCAAATCTAGCTCACTGGATGGCACTCTGAGCGAATGAAGGAGGGTCACAGTAAGGGGATTTAGGATTTATGGGCCCCGGGATTGAAGCCCTAATTGATTGTTGGTCTCTCTCCTTCGCCAATTCCTTCAAAGGCTACTCTCGCGCCAAGGTAGGCAGATGCCAAAAAAGGCAGCAGCAGCGACAACGCAAGCTGGAGGCCGCACCCTATGTGCAGGGGGCCGCCACACACCCTGAAGACACAGTGACGCATCAGGCCGAGGAAGAACCCAGAGAGGGAGACCGGCGACGGCCCAAGGTGTCAGCATATACCACAGGAGACTACATCTCATGTCTTTGGCAACATGGCACCCTGTGGAGGAGGAGGACACTGGCTACCAGCAGCCATGAAGGTCACCACACCCCTGAAACTCTATGCAACCGGATCATTCCAGGGCTCGAGCAGGGAGTTGTGTGGCATTTCACAATCTGCAGCCCACAGGTGCATCCGGGAGGTCACGGATGCTCTGTATGCCCATGGCCTTTGTCACCCACCCTGGCACACTCCCCTTCTCAGGTCTGATGCCCCACCAGTGGCATTATCAGCTTGCCCAACCCACGGAACCACTGGCCATCACCAAGCTCTGCCTGCCTATTGCTCGCATCCTCCTGCCCCCGGACAGGTAGGCACAATCCATGCGTTTCACACAGGACCCACGAGTCACATCGTAGCAATGGTCCCAACAAGTGCCCCCACCCTCGCCCAGCCCCAACTGTGGGCCCTGCCTCCACTCATGCCACCAAGCATGGCGCCAGTCGGTGGCAAATGGTGACCCTCACCCCCACCCCACAACCAGGTGCCACCCAGCTGGTGGGGTATCACGTGACCAACCCAAGGAGGACACCAACAGTAGACCCACAGGAGGGTGCAGGACATGGGCCGCAGAGCGTATCGCTGACATGGGTAGCACCACCGACTGGTACCCCTGCCACAGAGACGGGTGTTGGGGTTAGAGGCTTCTCGGTGCCAGGCACCGGTGGTGTCGGGGTGCAGTGCGGAAGACAGAGTTTTGGGGGGGATGGCTGTGGGTGGGGTTGGGGAAAATGCAGGGGCAGGGGCTGCAGTTCAAGCCAGGGCCAGCGTGTAACCCACTGGACCTGGATGGTCATGGGAGTACTCACCAGGCTAACATGTCTGTCCTTAACCCCCTGCAGACAATGGATTTCGGAATCCAGCCAGGAATGGGTGGCATCTGCCTGGCTGCGGCGTCCGTTGTGGACGTACTGAGCTGCACTGGCAGGAGATGCTCGGGGAGGACCCTGCAGAAGAACAGCAGGGGCCAGCCAGTGAGGATTGAGAGCCGGCCGTCCAACAGGCTGAGGAAGAGGTGGGAAGCAGGAGCCGCATCAAGCCTCATGTGTACCGGCAGCGCCTGTCATTCGAGGACCTGTCGGACTGAGCCTGTTGCCATCGACTGCGGCTAAGCAGGAAGATCTTGTTACATCTCTGCTGGATTACGGCGCACCTGGATCCGCAGGGATATGGGAGAGGACACCCACTCCCTGTGGCCGTCAAGGTGATGGTTGTCCTGAACTTCAACTCCACTGGGTCCTTCCATGTACCGAGTGGGGACCTGTCTGGGATCCCGCAAACCTCTGTGCACAGATGGATCCGCACCATCACGGATGCTCTATATGCCCAGGTGGCGCACCATATAAACTTAAATATGGACTGAGCCCACTAGGTTGCCCAGGCAACGGGATTCGCTGCTATCGCAGGCATGACCCAGGCCCAGGGGATGATCAATTTTGCAAATGCTCCCTTGCGAGCACCGGCACATGATGGGGTCCCATTTATTAACCAGAGGGGCTTCCACTCCATGAACTTGCAGTTGGTGTGTGACCACCGGCTGCACATCGTGCACGTCTGCGCCCGATACCTGGGCAGCGTGCACAACGCATTTGTCCCGGTGCACTTGACGTTACTGACACATTTGAGGCTCTCCCATGGGTGAGGGGTTGGCTCTCGGTGAGAGGGGTTACCCGCTGTGATCATGGCTAATGACACCTGTCCAGAGGCCCCAGACCAAAGCGGAGAACCGCTACGACGCCCATACAGAAATCAGGAGCCTCATCGAGTGGTGTATTGTCGTTCTAAAGATGCGGTTCATGTGCCTGGCTCGCTCAAGAGGGGCATTCCAATTCAGCCTTAGTAGGGTCTCCCACATCGTGGTGGTCTGCTGCGTCCTGCACAACATCGCGCAGCAGAGGGGGTGACATACTGGAGGAGGAACGCCAGGCCTCGTCTGATGAGGAGGAGGTCCAGGAAGGGCAGGGCTTGGGGTTCAGACAGGCACAGGAGACTGCACGGTGTCTGTGACTGGGCACCTGCGCACAGGATAACCTAATCGCCTCCAGGTCAGCTGACTAGGTGGCCTGGCCACTGGCAGCACAGCCATCACGTCCCACCCACTCCCCTTTATTCCCTACCTGCACTCCATTCCCCCTCCCCAACTCCAGCACCTCCACCCGCCATCAAGATTCCTACCAGCTTCACCACAGGGTGTTAGCCCTGGGTTGGCAGTATCAGCGGGTCTGGTCCATGGGATGAGGATGATGATGGCCACTGTCCGCCCCGGTGGTCCCTGCATGCGTGCTGGGTTGTCGAACACATGGGCCCACAAACCTTCAAGGGAGGCGGGGATGAGGATGTGGTCCGGGGTTGTTGGGGGAAGCAGGGTTTCTGGAGGTGGTGAGCGGTGATGGGTCACACACCAGGTAGACCCCACCACATGGCGCAGCCACATCTCTGGCCCAGTCCCCTGTCGCCTCCGAGGGCGACCCCGGGGCATACCCCCACCTGTCCTGTGAACCCTAGCCTGTGCTGTCCTCCAACACCTGCACCCCACATCACCGGTCTCCCACATGCATATCCCCACTCCTCACCCCAACCGGGACATCCTCGGCACCTTTCCCAGCCCATCCCTTACACCCTCCAGATAGAGGACTGAGGCAGTTTGGAATGTCGGTGAACTCGGGCGATTCCCGCCCCCGCCGGTTGCCGAATTCTCCCGCACCGGATATTCGGCGGGGGCAGGAATCGCGCCGCGCCGTTTGCCAGCCGGCGTGGATTGAACCACCTTTGGGACGGCGGGACACAGCGGTGCGGGCGGGCTCCGGGGTCCTGGGGGGGGGCGGCGCGGGGCAATCTGGCCCCGGGGGGTGCCCCCACGGTGGCCTGGCCGGCGATCAGGGCCCACCGATCCGCGGGCGGGCCTGTGCCATGGGGGCACACTTTTCCTTCCGCCTTCGGCATGGTCTCCACAGTAAGCATATTTGTGACAATAATAAAGATTATTATTATTGTCTCGACCAGGGTCTCATTGTTCGCAGCCGTGGAGCACAGGGGCTGTGCCATATCCCTCTGAGGCTGTGCCATGTCACTCAGTGAACGTGCCAGGTTCCACAGTGACTAGCTCGGGTCATCCAGCACCAGGCCAATGCTCTTGATGCCGCAGCCATGGCCCGCAGTCACTGGACCACGAGCTGGAGTGCTGCAGCAAATCCATGTGGCCCTGGTTCATGGCTGTCTGTGACATGGCTGACCTGTCCTGCTCCTCAACCACCACCCGCTCATTGTGCCCAGGCCTTAGACATCCTGACCAATGGCCGTGACCCTCGTACCCAAGGCTTCCACCACGGATGCAACCTATTCGGTGTCTGATACGCCATCAATAATAGACGATGAGTGATAAATGTAACTGAGGCTTTAATACACTAAACAGCAAGCCTCCTGCCTCTGGACACAAACTGGGTCCGAAGGCAGAGACTTGCCACTTTGATACAGAAGCCCCGAGGATAGGAGCCACAGGCGGAGCCAGCCTGGACAAGCCCAGGCATGTACAACACAGCACAGTGAATATAATACAATAAACATAATAATGTGGTTTATCACAGTGTCGGCCTGGGTAGCACGCATTGTCGGCACCGCCTCCTGCTCCTGCAGGCAGTTGGACATCTCCAACTGCACCTGCAGGCATTGGATAGTTGCTGTCAACCCTCCTGTAGTCCCCGGCTTGCACCTGCACCTCCAACATTGGATGGGATCAAACGTTCCAGAAGCCCAAGAGCTGTCTAGAGAGCAGCTAGTCCCTGGGGTCAGGTCGCCCTCCGATTGTTCACCCCCATGGGAATTCCTACCTTCACCTGATGTGACCGCAATATGTGGTTCATGCACACCAGAGAGTTTCCCAAGAGCCTTTTCATTAAAATGACCAACTCAGATGAGTGTCTCTGGGATGGTGGAGGGTGTTGGTGACAGCAGTAATGAGAAGTCGATGTCGTCCCCGGGCTGGTGCTCTGGGGTGTCACGGGGTTGCGGCTGGAGGTGAGGGATCCCGGATGGTCCCGCTTCATCGCCAGGTGAGTTTGGTTTTGTGGCTGGAGGTGGGGGACTCCAGCTGGTCAAGCCTCGTTGGAAGGTGACCCTGCAAGACACAAATAAGGGCGCATGGTGAGATCGCAGGTAGGTATAGTTTGCGGGGGGGGGGGAAGAAGGGTGACTCACATGACACAGGGACATCGCAACGCATTGGGATCACTTGGTTGTCCCGTGCTGGCATCCATCTCTGTGACTGCCTACTCCATCTCCCCGCTGACCAGGTCAATTGCCTTCTGCTGCGTAACGGTGAGGGGTGCAGGTCCGGCGGGCTCCCTCCGTTCTTCTCCCGCTCACGGCAGTTTTTGGCCACCTTTTGGGGGGGCCAGATAATGTACAGCGTGAGATGTGGACAGCACAGGGGATCCGCAGCTAGTCGCCTGTGTGTGCCGGGTGCCCAACCAAGGCGGGTCGTATACGTGTTAACATGTGGTGCAGGGTGAGGTGCCAGCGGACGGCAGGCGGGTGAGATTCAATCACCCTCTAGGAGGGAGGGCCTACAGGAGTGTGGGACAGGGGTGGTGTCAGGGGAGTTCCCCATCCTCACCCAGCAGTGCCTACAGGTCTGCCTAGTGGGGGCCACATGCAGGAGGGGCAGTTGATAGGTGTGCGTTGTGTGGGACAGGGGTGGTACCAAGAGCATGGAGCTGGTGACTCACCCGGACCGTCCTGAGGAGGTTGTGCAGCTTCTTGCGACTCTGCTCACGGCCTCTGGCACCTCCACCCAGTCCCGGTTGACATCGATGGGTGGCAGCTCCTTTCCACCCTGGGGAGTAGGAAGTCCTGCCTCTCCTCCATGGCATCTGGCAATATCTCCAGGTCTGCATCTGCAAACCTCGGGGCCGCTCTCCAGGGTGCGATCTTCTTGGCTGGGATGACAGCGTGAGGGGAGCAGGGTGATTATTTGCAGATGCAACTTGTCAGGCTCTCGAGTGCCATATCCGACCCCAGCGAATCACACGCTGGCGTGCGTCGGAATTGCACAAGTTCCACGTGGTGCGAGTGCTGGTCCATTAGCATGTCCTGGACTGCTCAGGGACTGGCGCTTACATCTGGACCATGGAACACCCGCCATTCAGTTCCGGGGTCAGCACTTAGTTTCCCAAACAGAGAATCCACCCACTGCCTTTACACCCAGGCAATAAACATTTTGATGCTAAAGCTTTTGTACATACTTTCATACATACAGATGTATGTATAAGGTTGATTCAAGTGTGAAAAAGTTCAATTTAAGTCTTCAAATTTTATTAAGTCTGTGCTCGGTTGCCAACAGGAAGTCACGCTTTGTATTTTATTGACAATAAAATTTTGTTCACCCGTGAGTTTTATCATGATGAAAATTCTTCAGTATGGCTACATGATCTACATCTGTAGCTGGTTTAGCACAGTGGGCTAAACAGCTGGCTTGTAATGCAGAACAAGGCCAGCAGCACAGGTTCAATTCCTGTACCGGCCTCCGTAATGTGGCGACTAGGGGCTTTTCACAGTAACTTCATTGAAGCCTACCTGTGACGATAAGCGATTATTAATTAATTAATAATTCAGAAAGAGCCAGAGAGGGAAGAATAAACCCTGTGTAATCTGGAAGAATACGAGGAGCTGCAATCTTGAACACTTCATGAACCTAACTGAAAATGATGCTACTGGCATAGCCATAAACAGGCCCATACGGGTAGCGCTATGGAAGTGACGGACATGGAGGTACTTCCATTCCCTAGCCATAATCTGCTAACTTGTTGCCCACTTTGTTGTTTTTCTATTTCCATGGTATCTGTTGGCAAAGTACAAAATGCAGATTTCCAAGGGTTTTGTTTTGAAGGCGAGGAACAAGAGGAAGAGGATAAAGAAGGGACTTTTGCCGGTGGGTGGGGGAGGCGGGATTTACAGCCATGCGGACACCCCAATCCATCAAATTCAGCAGGGACAAAAATGAATGTTGAGCTGTTCCATCTGACCCTGTGGGGAATCTCACCTCCTTTGCTTTAAAACAGACACTTAAATTAACTTATTGTGAAATGTAATCGTCATCGGCAGTCCTTCGCATCAAGGATCTACTTAGGATCACGAGTTTCTGCTATGTGTTGTCATGTGACATGGCAGACTGACCTTTGACCCACAGATCTTTAGGAACATGGAGCAGGATGTTCCATGGGGTAGTGGAATCCAGAGTACAGGAGCTGCTTCCTTTTCCTTCCTTTTCTGCCATCTCATTAAAGCATTGCAACTTCTAGTGAGATATTGCTTGATGGACAAATTGTCAATCATTCTGAACGATTGGTAACAAGCTCCTCCCAGTCACTAAGATCGATACTGCTACACTTCAAGGAGAGTCACTGAATTTTCACATCACAGAAGGAGGCCATTTGGCCCACAAGCTCTGCGAAAGAGCGTTGCAACTTCTAGTGGGATATTGCTTGATGGACAAATTGGCAATCATTCTGAATGATTGGTAACAAGCTCCTCCCAGTCACTAAGATCAATACTGCTACACTTCAAGGAGAGTCACTGAATTTTCACATCACAGAAGGAGGCCATTCGGCCCACAAGCTCTGCGAAAGAGCATTTTGGCCACTGCTACTCCCTGCCTTCTCCCTGTAACCCTGAACCTGCCTCCAGCCCAATCTCAGGCAGTGCACTCCAGACCCCAACCATTTGTTGCATGTAAAAGGTTTTTCCTCATGATGTTTTTGCTTCCTTTACCAATTACTCTAAATCTGTGCCCTCTCGGTCTCAATATTTTCACAAGTGGGAACAATATTTTTCTGAGCGTCTTTGAAGCATTTTCTTTGTTCTCCCGCGAATGTTAGCCATTTGAGAATCGAGAGAACAGAAGCAGGCAGACGGAATGATTTACAGCCATGCGGCCGCCCCAATCCATCAAAGTTAACTTTGCAGGGGTTTTGCCTGAATGCTACACATTTGGCTCCAAGAAGGACATCATCATTTGTTCCACAGTTCTCCCATTGAGTCTGGAGGACTCAGCAGAGGCATTACTGATGTGATTGCTGATATGCGTCACTGGTACACATTGAAGGTGGCATTGCAGCGTAGGAATGTGGTGACAACTGCTTTTGTCGACTGTGTTGTCAACCCTTCACTGCTGTAATTTGTAGAAGGTTGAACTGATCCAGTGTTTGATCTCCTCATCAATGGTAGCTTTTTGAGAAAGACGACTGCTGAACTATGGGGAGTGCTCAACATATTTCAGAGTTTCTCCTTCAATTTATATGGGAGGTGAAATATAAGCAGGTTGATATGAGTTTTGCTTTGACAACATTCAAGGACAGGTCAAATTTTGTATATGTTGTAACGACCAGCCCCAGATGAGGTTCCCAGAGGTTGTTGATCTGGGCGAGACCCCTCGATTTGTCACTGCCAACTGGGATACCCCCAAATTGCCACACATCCGGGTGAGGAGGGATGGTTGGCTCCTTGTCTTTATTCGGCTCCCCCTCTGCTGGTAGCAAGAAAGGTTTAATCTAACAAGGTTCCCTTTCCCTTCAATATCTTGTCCAGATCCAATAGTTATGTTTAAAAAGGAGCTAATTTAGTCATGTTTTCTTGAGTTAGGATAGAGTAAGTTTATTAACTAGTAAAAGGTAAGGAGAAATGGTAAAACACACACATCTACATTCATACAGATTAGAGCTAGGAATTGAGTCCCATTGTAAGTAAATACAAATAAAAGTTATGGAACAGTCCTTGACTTGTGAGCAGATGATGGCACATAATACGGCTGTTATGCATTGATTCTAATATAGTTGACTTCTGCAGGCGAGTAGTTGATTCTCCAATTCAAGTGTTCTGCGGTTTGGTAGCGATATTTTGGTTCCTTTTCCAACTGTGAACCCTTTTTGCTGGTTGGTTGACTTCCACAGTCGGGGAGAGTTTTTAGACCTGCAAAAGGTGGCTATTTCCTTTTTGCACGGGCGCTGCTTCTGCTACTGAACCACACACCTGCAGTGCTGTTTTTCCTCACCGCGCACATACAGACAAAGCAGCAGAGCAGGCAGGGTTGCTCTCTCGGCTTGCTTTTAAGCCCCTCTTTATACATTCCAACTGGATACCCAGAATCCACTAATCCATTTAGGCAATTACACTCAGAGTCTTTGAGATGAGATAGTCATTATGTTCCTTTGCCTTTACCAGAGATGGTAATAAGTTTTTGGGCACTTTTAGAAGTACCTTGTCTGGAAACACAAAGAGGGGCTCCATTGACCCATAGACAAACACCCTGTCAGTTGCTAACTGTACATTCTCAGCAATCTTTGAGTTCGGGTCCATTTAAAAATATAAAACGCAAGTCTTTTTAAAGTTCAATATTTCCAAGTATATATTCCATGTTTTCTTCTCCGTCATCATAACAATGCAGAATAGTGGCTTGCATGTCTTACGCAAACTGAGTAACAACATTGCAGGCATCTGCATACTGTAGATCATGCTTGTCTTTGGTGGTCAGATTAGTTTTGGCATGGAGGTGACTGAGGTTAAAGAGTTTTCCATCTAGGCAGCATTTAATGCTAACACCAAGAGGACAGTTGATCAATGATGAGGTGAATAGCCCCGATCAGATAGGTTGTGAATAATCAGGTGCTGGGGTCCCGGAAATGTAATGCTTAATCACCAGCTGTTTCATCAAAGGTTGACAGTTCAATTGTCATAGCAACTGTGCAGATGTTGATGCCTTTGATTGTTGATTGGTTCAATGGTCAGGCAATCTTTTATTTTATTAAAAAAGATACTTCCTTTTTCAACACGTGGGATAAAAAGCATTTGTATGACTAACCTGGAAGTTAAATGTCTATTTATAATTTCAACAAAAATATTATTATGAGACAATTAATGTGGAAATTGAGTCACATGAGGATCAATGTTTTAATAGATCAAAATAGTACTGTAAACTTGACCTGTTAGTTAGGACTCTAATGTTTGCACCAGAAAAGAAAATTATGTATATTCAACATTATAATCTCTCAGTTTTAAAACCAAAATCAGAACTGTTGATCTTCACAGTGAGTCCCTTGGCAAAACAATCTCTGTCATTGAAGGATAGCTTTTGAATTCCCAATTAATAATGATAGGACTATTATAAATATAGACATCTGGGGCGTCATTCTCCGACCCCCCGCCAGGTCGGAGAATGGCCGTTGGCCACCGTGAATCCCGCCCCCGCCGAAGTCTCCGGTACCAGATATTCGGCGGGGGCGGGAATCGGGCCGCGCCGGTTGGCGGGACCCCCCGCTCAATTCTCCGGCCCAGATGGGCCGAAGTCCCGCCCAGAAATTGCCTGTCCCACCGGCGTAAATTAAACCTGGTATTTACCGGCGGGACCAGGCGGCGTGGGCGGGCTCCGGGGTCTTGGGGGGCGCGCGGGGCGATCTGACCCCGGGGGGTGCCCCCACGGTGGCCTGGCCCGCGATCGGGGCCCACCGATCTGCGGGCGGGCCTGTGCCGTGGGGTCACTCTTTCCCTTCCGCCTCCGCCACGGCCTCCACCATGGCGGAGGCGGAAGTGACTCTCCCCACTGCGCGTGCGCGGGAAACTTTCAGCGGCCGCTGACGCTCCCGCGCATGCGCCGGGAAACTGTCAGCGGCCGCTGACGCTCCCGCGCATGCGCCGCATTTCCGCGCCAGCTGGCGGGGCAACAAACGCCATTTCCGCCAGCTGGCGGGGCGGAAATCCCTCCGGCGTCGGCCTAGCCCCTCAATGTTGGGGCTCGGCCCCCAAAGATGCGGAGCATTCCGCACCTTTGGGGCGGCGCGATGCCTGTCTGATTGGCGCCGATTTGGGCGCCAGTCGGCGGACATCGCGCCGTTGGGGGAGAATTTCGCCCCAGATATCCTATTGAGATGGGCCTTTGAGTAATTAATGATGTTGTGGTAATGTCACTGGACTATAACCCAGAGTAATAACCTAATGCTCTGGGGGCTTGGGCTCAAATCCCATCATGGCAGTTGGTGGAATTTAAATTTAATTAATTTAAGAACCTGGATTTGAAAGTTAGTCTCAGTAATGGTGACTATGGGCTGGACCCTCCGCACCATGCCGTTGGTAGCTACTGATGAGGTAGAGAATCAAGTGTCGGGGAGAAAATGGGTGCCGATCTGATTCCGATGATCCAGCCTCTCCGTTGGCGTCGGGATCGAGGTTCATGTCCCGCCGGATCTAGCACCGTATTTTCTGGGCCCGCATGATTCTCTGGCCCTCTGGACCCGGATTCACATGGGTGACAATTACTAATGGCCCAGACAAATGTGGCCCTGATGGGGTGGACCTCACGGTGGGCCAAGGCGATAGCTCTTTAAGGGAGTTGCCCCCAAAGTCCATCGGAGGGACACCTAGAAACGTGAGCCCTATCAGGAAGACCTCCAGATGAAAGACCCCTGTCAGGAAGCCCCCATCCCCCCCCCACCTGTTGTGGGGGAAGAGAGGGGGTGGGTCGGATCACCCTGTGTTGGGGGGTAGGTGGACCCAGATAATCAATGTGGGGGTTGAATTCTGATGAGGGGCGGAGGGGTGGTCAGCCGTGGGACCTCACTATCGGGCCACCCACTCAAAATGGCTGCCCAATAGCGATTTCTTTAGGGTGGTCATTTTCAAACCCAGGGTCGCGACCTGCGGGTGGGTCACAGGCAGATGTCAGGAGGGTAGTGGGGCCATGCATCGCAACGTTCCCGATCACGGAGCCATGCATTGCTGCGTTCCCAATCACGGAGGCATGCATCGCGGCGTTCCCAATCGTGGGAAGTATTGCCAAATGCAGGACCGGCTTTTAGAATGCTGGCCGTTCCACACATGCGTGCCCCCTCAGCAGTGCACTGGCCCAGAGCCAAGCGGGGCCGAACGCCTCCTGCTGATGTCACCGCGCTGACCCAGGAGCAGTTTTGTTTTTAAATCACTGCAGTCTTCCTACCTGGAGCAGCGGCAGAGAGCAGGTCACGCTGACATCACAGGCGGGATTCTTCGACCCCCCCCCACCGGGTTAGAGAATCGCGGGGGTCAGCGTGAATCCCGCCCCCGCCATCCTCCAAATTCTCCGGCCCCCAAAAAATCGCCCCCGGGTGAATCGCGCCGCCTGCCTCGGAGAATGGCGGGGACCGGCGCAACGCAATGGGCCCCGGGGCGCCCCAATTCTCCGGGCCGCGATGGGCCGAAGTACCGTCTGTTTAACGAGGGCCCCGCCGGCGTACATCAAAGTTGGTCCCTACCGGCGGGTCCCAGCTCCCTGGGAGGCCTCGGGGGGGGGGGGGGGGGGGGGGGGCGCAGGGCGTTCTGGCCCCGGGGGGTGCCCCCATGGTGGCCTGGCCCGCGATTGGGGCCCACCGATCCATGAGTGGGTCTGTGCCGTGGGGGCACTCTATTCCTCCGTGTCAGCCTTGTACCGATCCGCGATGGCCGACGCGGAGATGAACCCCCCCCTGCGCATGCGCGGGGATGACACCGTGCTCCCGCTCATGCGCCAACTCGTGCCGGCTGACGGAGGCCCTTCGGCGCCGGTTGGCGTACCGCCAAGCCCCTTCACGCCGGCACGGTGCAAACCACTCCGGCGCCGTCCTAGCCCTCGAAGGTGCGGAGAATTCCACACCTTTGTGGCGGCTCGACGCCGGAGTGGTTGCCGCCAGGGTTTGCGCCATTTGTTCCCGCCCTGACGATTTGCGCAGAATCCTGCCCCATGTGTTCTGGCCGCCAGAGAGATTTCTCCATTTTGTAGCTGCCAGCAGTGCTGCTGTGAACTTCAGGACCTCTGGTGGATAACCCATGAAGAAGAAGCTGGAAACAGGGACAAAGCAGCGTAAAGATGATTACTTGAGGTGTGGGTTTATTAATTGTATCACTGCAAATCAGAATTCAAAGTTCATGGGAGGGATTCTCGGTTTCTGAGACGAAGTCTTGATGCTGACGCGGCATTCGTGGACTTTCACGACAGCATAACTGGCGCTGAACCTGGACCGATTCAGCAATTGTGGAGGGGCCAGCACCAGAGCCACGTGGAACACAATCGATTCCAATGAAAAACGGTGTGGGATTCGCTGGGTCCATGATTGACACTTGGGAGGCTGACAAGCTGCTGCCGCATGTGCACATTACACTCTCCGTACACACTCATCCCAGCCAACAAGATGGCACTGGTTGTGCTGAAGCTTGCCCGTGCAACTGATTGGTTGGCTGGGACCAGAGGGTACCTAAAGGGGTGGTTTGGGGGGACACCTATATGACCCATGGCCCTAAGTTCACAGTGGGCTGTTAGCGGCGTGCATGGCTGCCTTTCCGGCTACGGCAATGGTGTTCCGTGCCTGTCCACCCCGATCCCACAGCCCACCTCCTGGCCACCCCCCGTTACTCTCCCCAGCCCTGGCCGAAGCTCTCCCTGCCAGAGGCACAACTGTCAGCAAACTATGGCGATCTTGGACACTTTCTGTATCCCCTCTCTCTCCCTACCAGCCACGGCGCCGGTTTCATTATTTCCAAAAGCACAAATGAACCGCGCCATCAGGAACTCAGCCCATCGGAAGCAGAGCATCGCGGAGGGCACAGAGAATACCAGATCGGGCCCACTAATGACATGCAAACAGTGTTTACTGTACGTGCGTTCCGGACTGCATTGATGCCGCTGTCGAGCTGACGGAAAATTGTCATTTGGTGTCAAATCGGCGCCCGCCACAATTTAACTTGAGAACCCCTTCTCCACCCAATCGCGATTTCAGCGTCAGCCAGTAGAGAATTCTCAACAATGTGTGTAATAAGCAGGGAAGTTTAAGACCCTCAAAACTTCAAAGACATTTGAAGACTAAGCATGGCGAGTTCGAGGACAAACCCCTTGATTCTTTTCAACACGTGCAGTGAAATTTTAAATGATCAGAAATGTAACATCGAATAACAAAGCAAGTGAGATCGTGAGGACCAAGCAGGCTCACCTGTCACATTAAAGGCAAGTGAAAATGGTGGGTCGTCAAGTTCGGGCGGCGTGGGTCCGAAGGATGGCCGGCTGGTAAAAATAGATCCCAAGCAAAAAAGTTTGAAAAACACTGCCCTAGGTAATCCTTCACAATCCTCCCCATGCAAAAGTTTACATGGCTAAGTGTAGGGAATCGCTTCCTGATTTGCATCAGCTCCGGCAGGAGAACATCTTCCAAAAGGAGAATCCTGGCCCATGAATCTATCATTGATTGTTGTAAATCCGGTTCACGGTTGCCCTTTAGGGAAGAACATCTGCTGCCCTCACTGGTCCAGCTTACATGTGACTCCACAGCATTGTGGTTAGTTCTTAACTGCCCTCTGAGATGGCCTAGCAGCCACTCAGTTCTTGCACTTAGCGGGTGGGCAACAAATGCTGGCATAACCAGTGACATCCACATCCCATAAACAAATGGAAAAGAAGATTCTTCCACAAACAAAGTAGATCCACTCGATCGGTTTCAAGAATATTCTCCAATTCTCACTTATGTATGTGGTAGTCACCACTGTTTGTATAATACGTGTATTAGAGATAATACGTTAAGGCTCCTGTACTACAGGCACGGGGGTAGATCCCTGCCTGCTGGTTCCGCCCAGTAGGCGGAGTATAAATGTTTATGCACACCGAGCTGCTACCAGGTGTTGACCTTGGGTAGGGTGCTCTTTCCAAGAGCCGGCGCAGACTCGATGGGCCGAATGGCCTCCTTCTGCATTGTAAATTCTATGATTTCTAGTAGCAGCTGCAGGAGGCAATATATCTCTGCTTAATAAAGCCTTGATTACTCTCTACTCTTGTCTCGTCGTAATTGATAGTGCATGTGGTAGTCTGTATTAGGGGTATTACGGTACCTAGGTTGAGGCTGTAAGACCATTGGTGTGGGAGGTACCCGAGACATGCAGATCATTGGTGAAGCCTGCCTGCTGGTTCCGCCCAGTAAGGCGGAGAATAAGAGCCTGTGTCTCCCTAGCAGCCGCATTCTGTACCTGCGCTGCTGGGGGGAAACATCTAGTCCAATAAAGCCTTCAATTGTCATCCAATCGCGTTTCTGGAGTTATTGATCGAGCATCAGTGCATCAATGTACACTTGCTCCATTGGCTGGTAGATTGCTTTAGCCAAAGAGCCAAGCCGTACAGTTTGAACCTCGCATGAGCAATACATAGCAGGGCTTTTCTTCAGCCGAGCTTAACTTTTTATTTAATCAAATGACAAACAGAACTGAACATAAACTTCTACTAATTGAAAGGAAATTTTTTAAGCAAAAGATTTAAGGCGCAAAAATGGATTGGCAAAATATGTTTGATTGTACTTTCATAATTTATGTATCTCATGACACAACTTGAAAATAGAGCAATAACAGCGTGTATCTCATTGAGATATCCTTATTGATTTCCATGGTCAGCCTTGGTACTTGACCACTTTTCATCCTCAATGTTTGAAATCCCTATCTGAACTCACCTTTGTCTCTCTCCACTGAGGTCATGAACCTCCAATCCTCTCTTAAAGTCTCTCTGCCATATCAATTCCTCCCCAAATTCATGGCTACCCCCACATCTCGAAAATGAAAAAATGAAATGAAAATCGCTTATTGTCACAAGTAGGCTTCAATTAAGTTACTGTGAAAAGCCCCTAGTCGCCACATTCCGGCGCCTGTTCGGGGTGGCTGGTACGGGAATTGAACCGTGCTGCTGGCCTGCCTTGGTCTGCTTTAAAAACCAGCGATTTAGCCCTGTACTAAATGAGCCCCACATCTCATGTGGTCTCTCGGTTTATCTTGTTTTAACTGAAATCAGGGCCATCATTTCTTTGCATCCCTCATCACTTGCATCCCACTTTGCCCAACTCCATTTTCTCTTGTGTTCATCTCTGAACAACCTCTCCCCCAAGTCACCTATAATGGCAATTCCAAATTCCCAATTATCTAACTTTAGGCTCTCCGATTGCCTCAAATCTCTACCAATCTGCACATTTGCACCATCACTGAAGCCTTTATCCCCAGTAAACCTCTCTCCCACTCTGGCCATTGTTTTGATATGGGCCACACCATCTCTACCTTAAGTCTAGAGGGTGCAGATTTAAACATGCCTCGTGCACTGGTTTAACCATTCATTGCAACATCTGGCTGCACCACATCAAGTGCTATCAGCTCTTGTTCTCCACTGCAAAAACCACTTGCTACACCTTGACCATCCTGGAATGCAAGATAACCCTCAGCTCTCTCACCCTTATCATCATTCAACTAAACTGCCGAACATCTTCCCTTTCTGCTGTCCACATTAGCCAATATGATAAATGGTTCCCTCTTCTCAGGTACTGTTTCGTTCCATTTTAAATCTGCCGTCATAATCCATTCTCAAAAAACCCACCCTTGGCCAATCTGCCAGACATGTTTAAAATGACAGAACTATTTTGACAAAAAATTGATTAGGAGCTGGGAGCCAAGCTCTCAATATCCTTGACACTATTATAACAGCTTATTCTTTGTTTTGAAAACATTTGTGCAATCCTGCATGGAAAATTCAAACTGAAAATAAAAAAGAAATAAAAAACTATATGATAAAGTTTTGATGAATTGTGGATACAATGCAATGAGTAAAAATTGAATCGAAAAGAAAATTGTCACTTGTTCGGATGATGCGATTTAATAATACAATAATTCAAATAAACAACAATGTTAAAAATCCAAAACAGATGTTCTGTGATTCATACCTAATTTATATTTGTGACAGCTAATTATCGCGAGGAATAAAAAGCTTTTATTTTTTAAAAAATACTATTTAAAACGATGCCTATTTATAATGAAGTGCCACCAGGTATCAGAGAACACAGAAAATGTTCCTTGCTTTTCCCAAGTGGGCTTCATCTCTAGAGAAGATGAGAGTAAAGAAAGGCAGCTCAAGCAGTTTACAATGAGAATAACAAATGCCTTGGAGAGAGATAGAAGCCCTGAAACCACGTTTTGAAAATATGCTATGAAAGGTGTGTTTTAAAATGCTTTGGGTTTCTTGACTGGAATGAGTTAATTACACCACTATTTCCAATATTTCCAAACTGCCTCCCCCCTCCCCTCCCACTTTGCTGCTCCACAGGCTTATATCACCATTCTATTTCACATCAGGATGTATGCACGCAGATGCACAGATGGGTATAATGACTCTGCATCGCTTTGCATGTATGTCCCTGATATTTAATGGTCATATACATAGTCTGGACTGCTCTTCCACCAGCTGAAGGAGGCTATATTAAAATAAATGTATGTTACACATTAAGTGAAAGCGAGGAGACCGAAGATGCAAATATGAAGTTTGTCAAATCGGGAACCTGGGAGATGACAACATCATGAGATGCAAAGCAACAGCCATGTAGAAAATGCCGGCCTATATTTGAAAATTAGTCTTACAACATGCCATGTTTAGGAGTTGTCACTAACAAAGGTCAATAGAAGGGGGCAAAGGAAATTAACCAAAGAGAGCATTGTTTCCCCATGACCTCGGCTCAAATGTAAACTGCATTTAGTCTCAATAGCTCTGAAATTCCACTTCTTTTATGCAAAACTATTTCCTTATTATATCCTATTATGAATGGCATGGTAACTTCACTCCATAGTGATTGGATCATAATATGCCCACACTGTCTTCAATCAGCATTATTATTTTATTATCCCGTAATAAATATATAAAAACACAGAAGGTGGATAATGAGTGAAATGGCTCGAAATGCAGCTTACTGTTTAAAAGATGAGCATTTTTCCACAAGCTCATAGTATGTATTGAATCTCTTATTAAATTCCAGCCTTCATTTCATGATCAGAATATGTAGTGGTACAAGTTGTATGTAAGAGAACGTGGGAAACTGAAATACCTTTTAGGCCTTCTAATGCTATTTACTGTTTAACTTCATTACAATATCTAGATGGTTTTCTTTTTACTTAAATTTTATAACTAACCTCAGTGGTGTAGTTTTTTTCAAGTCATTTACGGGATGTGGGCATCACATGCTGGGCCAGCATTTATTGACCATCCCTAGTTTCCCTTCACAATGTGGTGGTGAGCTGTGTTCTTGAACTGCTGTAGCCCCTGGGGTGTAGGTATACTCACAGTGCTGTTAGGGAGGTAGTTCCAAGATTTTACCCCACCAGCAGCAAAGGAACAGTGATATATTTCCAAGTCAGGGTGGTGAGTGACTTGGAGTGGAACCTCCAGGTGGTGGGAGGCCCAGGTATCTGCTGCTCTTGTTCTTCGAGATGGAAGTGGTCGTATGTTTGGAAGGTGCTGTCTGAGGAATCTTGACGATTTCCTGCAGGGCATCTTGTAGATGGTACACAAGGCTACCACTGTTCGTTGGTGGTGGAGGGTTTGAATGTTTGTGGAAGGGGGAGCAATCAAGTGGGCAGCATGGTCCTGGATGGTGTCGTGCTTCTTGAATGTTGTTGAAGCTGCACTCATCCAGCAAGCAAGTGGAGAGTATTTCATTACACTGCTAACTTGTGCCTTCTAGATAGTGGACAGGCTTTGGGGGTCAGGAGGTGAGTTAGTCACTGTAGGATTCCTAGCCTTTGACCTGCCCTGGTACAGTATTAATATGACTAGTCCAGTTCAGGTGCTGCTTGAATGCACTGGGGTTCTGCTTCCATACCTTTGGTTTCAAGCAGACTTGTAAATTAGAAGCCACGGGCGCAATTCAACGGCCTCGTCGCTTCTGACTTGGTGTCGGGATTAGGCCATTGACTCTCGCGAAAGGCCTCCAGCAAGATTTGTGACTCTTGAAATACCTCACGAGATTTAATGAAATCACACGAGATGTCGCGATCGCAATCTCATCCTCACTGGGCGTGGTCCAGACCTGCATATTTTAATAGTTCGTTAGGCTCATTTGAATATGTGTTTGAGGGCTTCTCCCAGCTACCGGGACCTAACGGCCATGCCTGGGAAACATTGTCAGTGCACCATTTAGTACTGGTTTCCACAAACGTGGACCAGTCATAATGGCACCTGGGTGGGGACCTCCCAGGCCATTACAGACCCCTGGGTGGTTGGGGAAAGGGGACGGTAACACTCCCTCTGGTGCCCAGGTACCTTGGCACTGTGAGAACTGCCAGGGTGTTGGGTGTCAGTGGCAGGGTGGCACTGCCAGGATCTAGCCTGGGAGGGGGCCTTACCAGGTTAATGGGAGGGTGAGGGGGTGTTCCCTGGGACCTCCCCAAGGTTAGGGTGGATAGGTGACGAAAACCGGGGGCAGGGGAGGGGGTGCTGAAAGGCTTTAGCTTGCAGACAGAAAATGACTCCAAGTGCGGCCTCAGTGGAGAGAAACTCCCCGAGGCCAAAAGAAACAGAAAAGTGCTGCTGAATAGCGGAGTGATTCTTGGCGCTGCAGCCACAGAGAAATATCCCGTTAAACGTGTCCAAAAACCAACA
Source organism: Scyliorhinus torazame (assembly GCF_047496885.1). Lineage (NCBI taxonomy): Eukaryota > Metazoa > Chordata > Chondrichthyes > Carcharhiniformes > Scyliorhinidae > Scyliorhinus > Scyliorhinus torazame. Next base: position 42,988,902 of record NC_092714.1, on the reverse strand, counting down.
CAGATTTTTTTCTGGTTGAATCGTGCTGCATATATCAACATTCAAGTGACATACATTTGAAAAATGCTGTAAAAGTGCTCTGATCCAACCACAGGCTGGTTCCTTCCTGCATTTGTTTAACCAGCAGCAAATCAGAGATAAACCAGCCTCTGATTGGTTGGGCAGCAAAGAATAGGAAGGTAGGTATTGAAGGTAAGTTTCAAAAGCCCGGAGGGCGATTCAGCCGGAGTGGTGGTGCGGGGTTCAGGTGAGGCTTCTGGAGTGGTGGTGCGGGCCCCAGGTGAGGCTCCTGGAGTGGTGGTGCGGGCCCCAGGTGAGGCTCCCGGAGTGGTGGTGCGGGCCCCAGGTGAGGCTCCTGGGGTGGTGGTGCGGGCCCCAGGTAAGTCTCCTGGAGTGGTGGTGCGGAGTCCAGGTGAGGCTCCTGGGGTGGTGGTGCGGGCCCCAGGTGAGGCTCCTGAAGTGGTGGTGCGGGCCCCAGGTGAGGCTCCTGGGGTGGTGGTGCGGGCCCCAGGTAAGTCTCCTGGAGTGGTGGTGCGGGCCCCAGGTGAGGCTCCTGGAGTGATGGTGTGGACCCTAGGTGAGGCTCCTGGGGTGGTGGTGCGGGCCCAGGTGAGGCTCCTGGAGTGGTGGTGCGGGCCCCAGGTGAAGCTCCTGGAGTGGTGGTGTGGGCCCTAGGTAAGGCTCCTGGGGTGGTGGTGCGGGCCCCAGGTGAGGCTCCCTAGTGGTGGTGCGGGCCCCAGGTGAGGCTCCTGGAGTGATGATGCGGGCCCCAGGTGAAGCACTTGGGGTGGTGGTGCGGGGTTCAGGTGAGGCTCCTGGGGTGGTGGTGAGGGCCCCAGGGGAGGCTCCTGGAGTGGTGGTGCGGGCCCCAGTTGAGGCTCTTGGAGTGGTGGTGCGGGGCACCAGGTGATGCTCCTGGAGTGGTGGTGTGGAGTCCAGGTGAGGCTCCTGGAGTGGTGGTGTGGAGTCCAGGTGAGGCTCCTGGAGTGGTGGTGCGGTCCCCAGTTGAGGCTCTTGGAGTGGTGGTGCGGGGCCCCAGGTGAGGCTCCAGGAGTGGTGGTGCGGGCCCCAGATGAGGCTCCTGGAGTGGTGGTGCGGGCCCCAGGTGATGCTCCTGGCGTGGTGGTGTGGAGTCCAGATGAGGCTCCCGGAGTGGTGGTGCGGGCCCCAGATGAGGGTTCTGGAGTGGTGGTGCGGGCCCCAGATGAGGCTTCTGGAGTGGTGGTGCGGGCCCCAGATGAGGCTCCTGGAGTGGTGGTGCGGGCCCCAGGTGAGGCTCCTGGAGTGGTGGTGCGGGCCCCAGGTGAGGCTCCTGGAGTGGTCGTGCGGGCCCCAGATGAGGCTCCTGGAGTGGTGGTGCGGGCCCCAGGTGAGGCTCCTGGAGTGGTGGTGCGAGCCCCAGGTGAGGCTCCTGGAGTGGTGGTGTGGAGTCCAGGTGAGGCTCCTGGAGTGGTGATGTGGGGTCCAGGTGAGGCAGCTCATGTCTTGGGGCAGGATTCAGGTAAGGCAGCTGGTTTGTTGGGGTAGCGTTCTAGTGAGGCAGTTGGTGTTTTTATGCAGTGTCCTGGAGATGCAGCTAGCACGATGGTGCAGGGCCCAGGTGATACAGCTGGAGTAGAGGTGTAGTGTGCAGGTGAGACAGCTGGCATAGTGGTGTGATGTGCAGGTGAGACAGCTGGATTGGTTTTGCGGGGTTCAGGTGAGGCAGCTGGAGTATGGTATGGGGTACAGGTGAGGCAGCTGGAGTATGGTGTGGGGTACAGGTGAGGCAGCTGGAGTATGGTGTGGGGTACAGGTGAGGCAGCTGGAGTAATTGTGCGAAGTCCAGGTGAGGCAGCTAGAGTAGGGTGTGGGGTACAGGTGAGGCAGCTAGAGTATGGTGTGGGGTACAGGTGAGGCAGCTGGAGTAATTGTGCGCAGTACAGGTGAGGCAGCTAGAGTATGGTGTGGGGTACAGGTGAGGCAGCTAGAGTATGGTGTGGGGTACAGGTGAGGCAGCTGAAGTAGTTGTGTGGAATTTAGGTGAGGCAGCTGGAGTAGTTTTGTGGGGTATAGGTGAGGCAGCTGGAGTATGGTGTGGGGTTTAGGTGAGGCAGCTGGAGTATGGTGTGGGGTTTAGGTGAGGCAGCTGGAGTATGGTGTGGAGTTTAGGTGAGGCAGCTGGAGTATGGTGTGGGGTTTAGGTGAGGCAGCTGGAGTATGGTGTGGGGTTTAGGTGAGGCAGCTGGAGTATGGTGTGGGGTACAGGTGAGGCAGCTGGAGTATGGTGCGGGGTACAGGTGAGGCAGCTGGGGAATGGTGTGGGGTACAGGTGAGGCAGCTGGAGTAGTTGTGTGGGGATCAGGTGAGGGAGCTGGAGTAGTGGTATGGTGTGCAGGTGAGGGAGCTGGAGTAGTGGTGTGGGGTACAGGTGAGGCAGCTGGAGTAGTGGTGTGGGGGTTCAGATGAGGGAGCTGGAGTAGTGGTATGGTGTGCAGGTGAGGCAGCTGGAGTAGTGGTGTGGGGGTTCAGGTGAGGGAGCTGGAGTAGTGGTATGGTGTGCAGGTGAGGGAGCTGGAGTAGTGGTGTGGGGGTTCAGGTGAGGGAGCAGGAGTAGTGGTATGGTGTGCAGGTGAGGCAGCTGGAGTAGTGGTATGGTGTGCAGGTGAGGGAGCTGGAGTAGTGGTGTGGGGGTTCAGGTGAGGGAGCTGGAGTAGTGGTGTGGGGGTTCAGGTGAGGGAGCTGGAGTAGTGGTATGGTGTGCAGGTGAGGGAGCTGGAGTAGTTGTGCGAGATTGAGCTGAGGCAGCTGGAGTACTTGTGTGGGGTGCAGGTGAGGCAACTGGTGTAGTTATGAGGGGTACAGGTGAGGCAGCTGGAGTATGGTGAGGGTTACAGGTGAGGCAGCTGGAGTTTGGTGTGGGGTACAGGTGAGGCAGCTGGAGTACGGTGTGGGGTCCAGGTGAGGCAGCTGGACTAGTTGTGTGGGGATCAGGTGAGGGAACTGGAGTAGTGGTATGGTGTGCAGGTGAAGCAGCTGGAGTAGTGGTGTGGGGTCCAGGTGAGGCAGCAGGGGTATGGTGAGGTGTACAGGTGAGGCAGCTGGAGTAGTTCTGTGGGGACCATGTGAGGCAGCATGAGTAGTTGCGTGGTGTGCAGGTGAGGGAGCTGGAGTAGTTGTGTGGGGACCAGGTGAGGCAGCTGGAGTAGTGGGTGGGGTCCAGGTGAGGCAGCTGGAGAATGGTGTGGGGTACAGGTGAGGCAGCTGGAGTAGTTGTGTGGGGTCCAGGTGAGGCAGCTGTAGTAGTGGTGGGGGTCCAGGTGAGGCAGCTGGAGAATGGTGTGAGGTACAGGTGAGGCAGCTGGAGTATGGTGTGGGGTACAGCTGAGGCAGCTGGAGTATGGTGTGGGGTACAGGTGAGGCAGCTGGAGTAGTTGTGTGGGGTCCAGGTGAGGCAGCTGGACTAGTTGTGTGGGGTGCAGATGAGGGAGCAGGAGTAGTTGTGTGGGGTTTAGGTGAGGCAGCTGGAGTAGTGGTGTGGGGTACAGTTGAGGCAGCTGGAATAGTTGTGTGGGCTCCAGGTGAGGCAGCTGGAGTAGTTGTGTGGGTGCAGGTGAGGCAGCTGGAATTGTTGTGTGGTGTGCAGGTGAGGCAGCTGGAGAATGGTGTGGGGTACAGGTGAGGCAGCTGGAGAATGGTGTGGGGTACAGGTGAGGCAGCTGGAATAGTTGTGTGGGGTCCAGGTGAGGCAGCTGGACTAGTTGTGTGGGGTGCAGATGAGGGAGCTGGAGTAGTGGTGTGGGGTTCAGGTGAGGCAGCTGGAGTAGTGGTGTGGGGTACAGGTGATGGAGCTGGAGTGATTGTGCGAAGTTAAGGTGAGGCAGCTGGAGTAGTGGTGTGGGGTACAGGCGAGGCATCTGGAATATGGTGTGGAGTGCAGGTGAGGCTGCTGGTGTAGTTGTGCGGGCTCCAGGTGTGGGAGCTGGAGTAGTTGTGTGGGGTTTAGGTGAGGCAGCTGGAGTATGGTGTAGGGTACAGGTGAGGCAGCTGGAGTATGGTTTGGGGTACAGGTGAGGCAGCTGGAATAGTTGTGCGGGCTCAAGGTGAGGAAGCTGGAGTAGTTGTGTGGGCTCCAGGTGAGGCAGCTGGAGTAGTTGTGTGGGGTTTAGATGAGGCAGCTGGAGTATGGTGTGGGGTACAGGTAAGGCAGCTGGAGTATGGTGTGGGGTACAGGTGAGGCAGCTGGAATAGTTGTGCCTGCTCCACATGAGGCAGCTGGAGTAGTGATGTGGGATTTAGGTGAGTCAGCTGGAGTATGGTGTGGAGTACAGGTGAGGCAGCTGGAGTATGGTGCGGGGTACAGGTGAGGCAGCTGGAGTATGGTGTGGGGTACAGGTGAGGCAGCTGGAGTATGGTGTGGGGTACAGGTGAGGCAGCTGGAGTATGGTGTGGGGTACAGGTGAGGCAGCTGGAGTAGTTGTGTGGGGTACAGGTGAGGCAGCTGGAATAGTTGTGCGGGCTCCAGGTGAGGCAGCAGGAGTAGTGGTGTGGGGTACAGGTGAAGCAGCTGGAGTAGTTGTTTGGTGTTTAGGTGAGGCAGCTGGAGTATGGTGTGGGGTACAGGTGAGGCAGCTGGAGTATGGTGTGGGGTACAGGTGAGGCAGCTGGAATAGTTGTGCAGGCTCCAGGTGAGGCAGCTGGAGTAGTTGTGTGGGGTTCAGATGAGGGAGCTGGAGTAGTTGTGTGGGGTTTAGGTGAGGCAGCTGGAGTAGTGGTGTGGGGTACAGGTGATGGAGCTGGAGTGATTGTGCGAAGTTAAGGTGAGGCAGCTGGAGTAGTGGTGTGGGGTACAGGTGAGGCAGCTGGAGTAGTGGTGTGGGGTACAGGTGAGGCAGCTGGAATATGGTGTGGAGTGCAAGTGAGGCTGCTGGTGTAGTTGTGCGGGCTCCTGGTGAGGGAGCTGGAGTAGTTGTGTGGGGTTTAGGTGAGGCAGCTGGAATATGGTGTGGGGTACAGGTGAGGCAGCTGGAGTATGGTTTGGGGTACAGGTGAGGCAGCTGGAATAGTTGTGCGGGCTCCAGGTGAGGAAGCTGGAGTAGTTGTGTGGGCTCCAGGTGAGGCAGCTGGAGTAGTTGTGTGGGGTTTAGATGAGGCAGCTGGAGTATGGTGTGGGGTACAGGTAAGGCAGCTGGAATAGTTGTGCCTGCTCCACATGAGGCAGCTGGAGTAGTGATGTGGGATTTAAGTGAGTCAGCTGGAGTATGGTGTGGGGTACAGGTGAGGCAGCTGGAGTGTGGTGTAGGGTACAGGTGAGGCAGCTGGAGTATGGTGTGGGATACAGGTGAGGCAGCTGGAGTGTGGTGTAGGGTACAGGTGAGGCAGCTGGAGTATAGTCTCTGGTACAGGTGAGGCAGCTGGAGTAGTTGTGTGGGGTCCAGGTGAGGCAGCTGGAGTAGTTGTGCGGGCTCCAGGTGGGGGAGCTGGAGTAATTGTGCGAAGTCCAGGTGAGGCAGCTGGAAAATGGTATGGGGTACAGATGAGGCAGCCGGAGTAGTGTGGGATTTAGGTGAGGCAGCTGGAGTATGATGTGGGGTACAGGTGAGGCAGCTGGAGTATGGTGTTGGGTACAGGTGAGGCAGCTGGAGTATGGTGTGGGGTACAGGTGAGGCAGCTGGAGTATGGTGTGGGGTACAGGTGAGGCAGCTGGAGTATGGTGTGGTGTACAGGTGAGGCAGCTGGAGTAATTGTGTGGGGTACAGGTGGGGCAGCTGGAATAGTTGTGCGGGCTCCAGGTGAGGCAGTGGAGTAGTGGTGTGGGGTACAGGTGAAGCAGCTGGAGTAGTTGTGTGGATTTAGGTGAGGCAGCTGGAGTATGGTGTGGGGTACAGGTGAGGCAGCTGGAGTATGGTGTGGGGTACAGGTGAGGCAGCTGGAATAGTTGTGGAGGCTCCAGGTGAGGCAGCTGGAGTAGGGATGTGGGGTTTAGGTGAGGCAGCTGGAGTATGGTGTGGTGTACAGGTGAGGTAGCTGGAGTATGGTGTGGGGTACAGGTGAGGCAGCTGGAGTATGGTGTGGAGTTTAGGTGAGGCAGCTGGAGTATGGTGTGGTGTACAGGTGAGGCAGCTGGAGCATGGTGTGGGGTACAGGTGAGGCAGCTGGAGTATGGTGTGGGGTTTAGGTGAGGCAGCTGGAGTATGGTATGGTGTACAGGTGAGGCAGCTGGAGTAGTGGTGTGGGGTACAGGTGAGGCAGCTGGAATAGTTGTGCGGGCTCCAGGAGAGGCAGCTGGAGTAGTGGTGTGAGTTTTAGGTGTGGCAGCTGGAGTATGGTGTGGGGTACAGGTGAGGCAGCTGGAGTATGGTGTGGGGTACAGGTGAGGCAGCTGGAATAGTTGTGCAGGCTCCAGGTGAGGCAGCTGGAGTAGTTGTGTGGGGTTTAGGTGAGGCAGCTGGAGTATGGTGTGGTGTACAGGTGAGGTAGCTGGAGTATGGTGTGGGGTACAGGTGAGGCAGCTGGAGTATGGTGTGGGGTTTAGGTGAGGCAGCTGGAGTATGGTGTGGTGTACAGGTGAGGCAGCTGAAGTATGGTGTGGGGTACAGGTGAGGCAGCTGGAGTATGGTGTGGGGTACAGGTGAGGCAGCTGGAGTATGGTGTGGGGTCCAGGTGAGGCAGCTGGAGTATGGTGTGGCATCCAGGTGAGGCAGCTGGAGTATGGTGTGGCATCCAGGTGAGGCAGCTGCAGTAGTGGTGTGGGGTTCAGGTGGAGTAGTGGTGTGGTGTTCAGGTGAGGCAGCTGGAGTAGTTGTGTGGGGACCAGGTGAGGCAGCTGGAGTAGTGGTGTGGGGTAAAGGTGAGGCAGCTGGAGTATTGTGTGGGGCCCATCTGACAACAGAGCCCAGGCGAGGCTACTGGAACGACGGAGCCAACTGCCATCTGATTAAATGGGTGATTGAAGACTGTGTGAGAGAGAGAGTGTGAGGGGATTGGAGAGATTATGTTTGAGGGCACTGGAGAGAGAGTGTGCGGGGATGGGGAGAGAGAGAGTGTGAGGGGATTGGAGAGAGTGGTTGAGGAGATTGGAGAGAGAGAGTGAGAGGGTATGGGGAGAGAGAGAGAGTATGAGGGGATTGGAGAGAGTGGTTGAGGGGATTGGAGAGAGAGTGAGAATGGTTGGGGAGAGAGAGTGCGCGGGGATGGGAAGAGAGAGAGTGTGAGGAGAGAGAGTGTTTGTGGAGGAGGTGGGGGATAAGAGGGTAGGGAAGAAAGTTAATTCCTTGGCTGTAATGGCCTAAGGATGTGAGATCTGTATACCATTTGTGTGCCCTGCTGGCAGCTTTATGTGGTATTTATAGCACAGAAACAGGCCATTTGATCCACCCTATCTCTGTTGATGCTCATGTTGCACTCAAGCCAACTCCCACCTTTCGTGATCACACTGTCAGGGTAACCTTCAGCTTCTTTCTTCCTCATGTATTTATTAGCTTCTTTGAATGAATCTATACGCCAATCATAGAATGGGTGCCGCACAGAAGGAGGCCATTCAGCTCATTGTCTTTGTGACAGTTCTTTTCTGCGCCCTTTCTAAAACCTTCACGCCCTTCCCGCTGAGGTCGAACCAGTGTTTTATGAAGGTTCATAATTTACTTGCTTCTGTACTCTGTGCACCTATGTATAAATTGCAGAATTCCGTATAATTTATTAGCTGCTTTCTCAACCTGTCCTGTCACCTTCAATGATTTATGTACATATCTCCCCAGGTTCCTCTGCTCCTCCATTTCCTTTAGAATTGTACCCTTTATTTAATGTGACCTCTCCTTGTTCTTCTGACCAAAATGTATCACTTCACACTTCATTATATTAAATTGCATCTGCCACATGTCTGCCCAGTTCACCAACCTGTCCATATCAAGTATTAAGCAAATGATATAAATGCCTGTGCTTATTCATTTCAAATTACAATCTTTCCAAAAGAATTGTACTAAAATAGTTTTGAAGTATTTTAACCGGTTACAATGCAATACATGTAGCGTGCCAATATTTCAGAACTGAGTAACTAAGGCGGTGGTCAGTTTGCTCGAGTTGGTGTTATGATGAATTGAAGAGTACAGAAGCACCAAGTATCAATTAAGTGAATTGAAATTCCCAATATTAGAGTGGATCTTATGTTACTGTCATGCAGGAAATATGCCCAAATTTCACTTTTATCTTTAAATCATTATTTTTGTTTTTGTTAAGAGTTAAGGATTGGGAATGGAAATCATCCACAGAAAGTCACTTTGTTATTCTATTTTTTTTTATGTTGTTGCTTTAAGAATTCAGGATTTGTCCTTCAATCCCGATATCTTCACTGATTTATAATTATTGTTAGCCAGTAGCTTAACTATGCATTGACATGTTTCTAATGAATGCTCTGGTGTGTTAAAAGCTGAAATACAGGATAGTGAGCTGATTAAAGCACCAAGTGCAGAACAATGCTTTAATCAGCTTCAGATTCCAATTCCACAATGACAAGCTTAAACATTAATTACTACTTTGAGTAGATGGATCGGGGGGGAAAGGGAAATGAGAGACAATAGTGTAAATTTAAGACCTACTAGAGTACCATTTCCTAAAACTCCTAAGAATGCATGCTTTCATCTCCACTGTAATAGACAATTTATCGGCTTGATTGCAGTGACTTATCGACGAATGGCAAATAGCAACTCAAAATGGAAGAGTAAAGCAATGGGCACAGATAAACAGTGACAATTTATATTCTTAAGGGATAGTTGGTAATATGCAATAATGTTTTGGAAGCACCAACGTTTGCATGGAGACTTTAAGGTGAGAAAACATCCCAAATTGTTGCACGGAGGAGTAATCAGTTAGAAGTGGGCATCATGCCCAGGAAATGGAGGTTGGAGACTGTGTAATGTAATAATTTGCAAGGAGGTGGAGTTATTGATAGGTTTTGAGGAGGGGTGTGATAACAGTATGTTTGGAAGGGAGAGGTCAGTACCAGAGCATGAAGAAATCATTCACTGTGTCTGTTAGTATGAGAGCCAGGAAGGGAAATTGGGTCGTCAATGGTTTAGTGAGAGTGGGATTAAGAGAGCAGGTGGTACATTACACGTCAAAGAAGGTGTGAAGAGCAATAAAGTTTAAAGTAGACAAAGAAGTAGGTTCAGGTCCAGCGCAGGAGGGAGATTGGAGGGAGGTTTGAATTTGTCAGCAAGGGATAAGGGAGGCTAGACAATGAATGCTTTTAATCTTTGCAAAAAAAAAGCAAAGTAGTACACAGAAGTGTCTCACTTTTGTTGTTGAAAGGTGAAGAGTAGATGGGTTTAAGGAGACTAAAACGAAGACAGTTATTGATTGTTGCTCTCCAGACTGATCCTGGGTGGCTAATTGTAGCTGAGGAAAGTGAGTCCCAATACGCCCAGATCAGATTTGATGATAGAAGCTAACTAAGTCATATCTTTGTTAAGCACCCTTTGGGAGACAAGATAGGGGCCAGAGTGGGGGAACATATTACAATGGGGGAGCTGGGGTTTCTCTGGGAAAAAGGGCTTAACAGTATCTGAGCAGGATGGAATTAGACTTAAGTAACCTTCCAGCATGTACAATATTGAGGTTAAGAGGCCCATCCCACCTCACCACCCCTCCCTCCAGCACACATTATTTCAGCATAAAGTACTGTATTTGTTATTATGTTGAAAATTAGCAAATGGAAAAGGTTTAAAAACGATTAGATTGTGACCGCTGAAAGCAAGAAAAACGTGCATCTCTTACCATTGAACTTTAAATATCCGAACCAGACGGCTTGCAATTCACAGGCTTGGTGGGCTCTAGGACCCAGCCGCGGCCCTCTGCTGGCAGTAGAAAGGCAGTGCTGACTCCTCCTTATCTGTAGTGTCAAACTTGACATCACCCTGAAAGCTGTGCATGGTAACTTCCACGGCGATCACAGCTCCCTCAGATCATTGCTGGCATGCTTCACAGAGATATGCTCCACTCACAACCGATCACAGCTCCAAAATGGCCTTGGGTTCCCAGATCTGCATTCTCCCTCTGATCCTCTGCTGTGTTATCTGCGCGGCACAATCGATTGGGCATTCTGCAAATGAAGGTAAGAATTTTAAAAAGAAAGAGAGATCTGAACATTATTCCTCACTGAAGTATGAGAGACGGTCTAGCACACACGTCGGGTGGGTGGTACTGTGCAGCTAGAGGTTGCGCTTCCCATCATCTCTTAAGGTGGTCAAGGGCGCAATTTAACAACATTAATTTATCAAACGCGAATACATCAGACAACTTCAGGCACGGTCTCATAATGTGATCACTGTAATATTTAAACGCGGTAAAAGGTATTGCCATGAAACGACCCATTAAATGCAATCAATCTTAATAGAGAGCCCAGAGGTTAAAATGTGGAGAGAAAGTTTATATAGGATGGAATTCCAAGGTTAACACGGCAGGAATGCGGGGAATTATTTCAATCAGATTTTTAAAAAATCTTCTGTTATTTTCAGAATTGATACAGGGTCCCGTAAGGTGATCCATCCACAGAGGGGGATTATACCGACAGCCAGCGGGGAAGCGTAGGAAAGGGAGGAATCTCATCAGAGTTAAGAGTCCGAGTCGGTGAACATCTCCTGTACCCCATACCATACTAAGTTTAAACTGTGAAGTTTATTTTCAAACGACAAACTGAATGGTGTTTAACCCTTGCTACCATCACCTTGCCAAGTGTTTCTAACAAAGGCAAGCTCAGAAAGTTTGACCACAATTTTAAACCCATTTCGTAGTTGATCTCACTGAGGTTTGCCGTCGAGAAATTTACAAACCAAGTCCGGAGCAATTTGACAGGAACTTTTGTTTTCTATTACATTGTTGGGTGTTTTTTTTTGTGTGGTTTACATATGCTAATCATTATTTTTTCTTAATTGTCATATGAAGACAATTGGCCGGTTAGATTGAGAGGTGGTAACCATGAAGATACTCCACATAACTGAATTTTGGCTTTAACCTTGAACCGCTTGTATTCCTAGTGAATTTTAGCCCATGGTTTCACTTTCTATTCCGCGCAGCCTGAGAGTTTGGAAATGACTTCATGAACTACAGTACAAACTGTTCAGGGAGAAATGCAGGAGTGTTGATGTCAGCAGAATGAAGGGTGAAAAAGGCTTTTATATTTCACCTGTGAGTTTTTAAACTCACTATTGACACACGTAGACAGTTGAAATGAAAATCGCTTATTGTCACGAGTAGGCTTCAATTACTGTGAAAAGCCACATTCCGGCGCCTGTTCGGGGAGACTGGTACGGGAATCGAACCGTGCAGCTGGCCTGCCTTGGCCTGCTTTAAAAGCTAGCGATTTAGCCCAGTGTGCTAAACCAGCCCCTCTGTAGGAGCAAAGCCGAATTTACCTCCACACCTCATTCACTCCCTATACAAAACCCCTGACATTAAAAGGATTTAGAGGACAGGATCTTACACACAAATAACAATTATGCCCAACTCAGACACAGACTTTCATCTTTGGGAGTCACATACATTTTTAGAGTTGGGGGGGGGGGGGGGGGGGAGGGAAGAGAGAGTAAGGTTCCTGGTCAACACACTTTATAAAATTCGAGGGGTTGATAAAATCATGTATTGTGGCTGGCAGAGGGAGGAAGATGACGGAAAACAAACCAATTTACTTCCGTATGACGAAGGCTAAAACATGGCATTGACACAGAACATGTAAGGTACACCGTTACAACCCGAGTTTACATTGCCAATTATACGGTTGTTATTGGATATAAATATCAATATAAATTCTCTTCAGTTTAACTAGAAAAGTAAACGTGCTCCTTATCAGTAAAACTCACGAAATAATAAAATGGTTTGCTCCAATATTAGACAAAGTGGGTTTTCTAATTAATTAATTAAGGATGGTCTTGGGTGCCCATTGTCACCGTCCAGTTGACTCAACACCCACAACCCGCGGTTCCCGCATACACATCAAAGTTTTTGGTAGGACATTTTGCTGCTTGATTTCATTTCTCTCGCCGGTTAACGGAAACTTCCTGACCATTAATAATCTCACTGAATTGGATCTATAATCCCACTTTACCCGCGCGAGTATCTGTAACATCTTCCCTGCATTAAGGTTCGAATTCCCTCAATCGTTTTTTTTTTCTCAGCGTTTCGAGTGGACGTGTAATTCATATTCGGATGTGTTGTTCATTTTTGAGGTTTGGGGAGGCTTTGCAACAATGAGGAAATATGTTTTTTTATACAAATGGCAGGCCGCTTTATTATTATATATATATTCTATTATGGAGCAAAACCTGGGACTATTCCCAGCCGGGAAATAATGATTCAATTAGTCGAAATCTGGCCAGTGTGGGTCACTGCAGAGCTTTCCCTGAGGTAGAGGAGAGAGATCTGTGGCATCGGAAACTAGTTCTGTCACTTTTCGAGCTACAGGGTTACTTCATTGCCGCGTTTTCTGGGTGTGAAGTCTCGCAGTTCCGTGGGTCTCACCTCTGTCTGTGCCTCGTGCTGGGTGACAAGGGGTTAAATTGAATCGGAGCAGTCACAGAACCGTGGCGGCCGCAGAAAGAGGCCACTCGGCCCATCGTGTCTGCACCGTGCCACCCCCTCCCACTCTCCCCCTCATCCCGCCAAAACCAGTGCTCACACAAATCACCTCAACATCTGCACTGTCAACCTGACAACAGCGCGCGTCGAGGCTTTCAACATGAAATGTTTTGTTTTAAGTCTATCCCAGTCCGCGTCTATCGGCATAAACAAACTCCCACTCAGTATTACGCAGATAAATGAAAGCTAATGGGACCAACAAAAAAAGATTTTTTCTCCAGATTGATTTAAATTGATTCTAATCGATTTTTTTCTGCGTTGGAAACGGAATATGAATCAAACTTAAATTGAACGTGGAAACAATTCTGAATAGCTATTTTTTTTTAAGATTATCGTAAAGAAGCTTCAATTAGTTGTCCCCGCACTGTAGAAGGGGGTTTAGGATTTTGAAGAGCAGCACACTTTGCCCTCCTGTTTTACAAACTGTCCCGTCCACTGAGTGACAAGTCACAATGAAATGGGATTTTGATTTGGGAAAGTTGGCCTGGTCAGCGGTACTCTCCAAAAGTGAGACAAACTGAAGCCTTTCACCTCCCCATTCGGCGGGAACTTCTGTCTATCGCCGAGATAGGATTAAAGGCATCCAATCATTTTAATTTCGAAAGTTAAGATCGACGGGCTGGTCCCTTCTCATTTAGCTGTGGTAGTTGGGAGTCTACTGAAAAACGTGTTGAGTCCGCTTTGAGGCGGAGTTTAAACATGGAATTGCTCCAAACGACACATCTGTCACTTTCTATTGGGAAACATTCATGGTTGAAAATAATATCGTGTTTTGGGTAGATTCGGCCGAGGAAGTGCCCACGCCGCAAAATAAACAGATTAGACTGCTTTGGAGGAATTGAATGAAGCAGCACAGGGTAGTGCCTGTGTGTGTTTTTTTTTGGGGGGGGGGGTTGCTATGAATGGATCGATGTGGTCTTTAAAATGCGACGCTTACCAATAACATTCCCAATATAATAAGATGGTCCCGTCCTACCTCTGTAGCGACATTGCACACACATACATTCCTGGTATTTACCGAAAGAGGGTTAGAAACTTAGAGGGGAGAGAGGTATAAAGGCTTCGGTCAAATTGGCTGCCGTTGTGTTTGAAACGGACAATCAGGTTTAAACTGGACTGATGGTAACTCCCGGATCCAAGGATCTGGGAAGGAACGACAGAAATAGTGGGCGATAGAGCCTCCAGTACATGTGGACAGGAAAGAGACTGGCTTGAATGAAGGCTGTCTTTTGGCCATTGGGTTTCATGCAGAAATAGAGCGATAAATCCGTTTATATTGGACTCGGCTTGGGTCAGTTATCGAGTCTGAGCTGACAGCGCTGATCAAAGCACTGTTTAAATAACCACACACACACAGAAAGGGACAGAGCCACCAACGCCTCGTTATTTTGATGCTAAACGAACACTAGAGAAATCTAGTGGACAAAGCGGCGAGTGTGAGCTTTTGTCCGGCTCCTGCTCTGTATGAAATGCTGCAATTTATTGGGCTGACGGCCCCCGGGGAAAGGGGGTGGGGGAAGCAGACTGGAGAATACAATCTTCAGGGGAGACACGAATGAGCATTTAGCCAGTCTCGGATTGTCTAACTAAAAAAAACCGCGTCCAACATCATCTTAATAAAAGGACAAAAGCGTGACGACCTTGTTAACCCCGCACACAGCCTCGTAAATGTTGCCGGCGTCTTTAATGTTCTGCAACAATGTCAGAAAGGTCTTCATTAAGGTTTTGTTAAGCAGTGGAGTTTTCTATCCGATTGTCCCTGTGACTCAGAATTCGTGTTTTTTGATTTAAAAAAAAAAATAAAGGCCGCCACCATTCCCTAGGTTTATTTGGTCTGTGTGTGTCTGGGGGTAACTGCTTATTAAATTGCTTACTTAATTCACAACAAAAAAATGAAAGTGTGCTGTTTCCTTTACTTTGATAATTGTGCCGGTAGAACAGGTAATCATTTTATTTCACGTTTAGCTTAGTGAAGTGTGAATGATATATTTTCAGTTCGGATGCAGAGAATCAAACTGATTACTGAAGGTTAATAGAACGAGTATTAAAACGCTGGGACTCGCTGTGTCGGCATTATTTGGGCAGTCACTGTTAAAACTATTCGATGCCATTCACAAGTGATAAGTGTAGAAATTGGGCACATTTATAATGCAGGATTTGTTAACGCGTTAGTAGAACTCTAACCGAATAGTAATGATGAATTATAGCTTGATGGGTTATACTTAAACATTAGCGTTGCTGTACATTGAAAAGGGTTGTAATTAATTTCAACTAGCCTTTCTTTTTTCGACAGAGCTATCGCTAAGTTTGGACTTTGAAAGTTTTTCGTACACAACTTTATATATGGTGTGTACCATTGGGCGCATAACTATAGCAATCATAGAATCGATATGGTAAAGATTGTACAGCTATTATTCACGGTAACTAATGTATACGTGCACACAGCATTATTGTGAGTCACGCCTGTGCAAGTCTAATATCTATCAGGCCACAAAAGAATTAGTCAAATGCTAATCGTACTCTTAAGGGTTTTCCTTTGAGTGAAAGTCAGCAAGATGAGAGCCAAATCAAAATTCAAACACCAATTAATTAGTCTGCCTGAAGTATTGGAATGCTCTCTTTCCCAAGTGCTACATTATGGCCACAAATTAAAGCTTTCGTCCTGATGGAATTCTCCACCAGTACACTTCACAGCCTCACACATGAGCATCTGACTGAGCTTAGTATTGGAAACGTTCATATTTCCCTCCAAGAATTTATTATTCATTTTTCCCATTCAGTATATCTTTTGGTGTAAATGCCTCTAACGTGGACTGCCAAGTCCAAGTCCAATCTTCAAAGTTGAAAGGTTCCAAGAGAAGCAAACTACATATTCCCAAATGTTACTGAATGGATTTATATTACAAAACACTACTTTCTATATATATATATATATATTTATGTATGAATTTAAGGTATATCAACATGAGATGTTGTGGATATTAATAGGCTATGTTGAGTAGATGAAATCAGGATGGATTGGGCTGTTTTGACAGAATTGTCACTTTGCAAGTGAGGAGCAACACATTCAGTGATGTAATTGTGCCAGCAAAACATCTGTACTGCAAAAATGCAATTTTAAAATTCTTCATTAAAATTAGAAGGAGCACAAAAATTGTTGAGGGTATTTAATATTGCAGCAGTGTGACCTTATCAAGTGGTACAGTATGGATCGAGTTCACAAGCAGATTTTCTGGAAACTAAGCTGCAGGAAAATGTGCCACAAAAATAATCAAAACTTTCCACTACCTGCTACAATGTTTATGGGCTGACTGTGAAAACATCCTCAGCTTTTCCCTGATAACTGGCTAGTTTATTCAGTGGGTGACTGAGCAATACAGATAGAAAGGCCGCGGGTATCTGTACCACTGGTAGGGGAGCTACAATCTGCCTCAGCAGCCTGGGCTAGGTACAAAATAAGCTCCCACTCCTGATTGCAGTCCTACTGCACGTCTATTTGTGTGGACCTTGGATAAGGACAGGATTGGAGGTGGCTCTGATGCTTTCATTGTTCAACGGCCTACTGACACTCAATGAAAAATAACCACTTTGATGAGAAACTAAGTGAGGCCCTATGCCCATGGAACTATATGCTGGCAAAAGAGTCGGCACATTTAGAAAATGGGGGGGGGGGGGGATAAAATTGGCAAACAGATTATAAGAAAAGAGCAGATTCAATACGATGATGAGAGATGATTAATTTCCCAATAATTAGATGTCAATTTTCTTTGTGGAAAAAGGAAATTAAGATATAATTTTAGCAGTAACCTTTAGTATGGGAAGAATATTATTTTTTAATTTGGAAGTAATTGCCATCATCAACTTTTACTCATTGTGTAAGGACACAAGAACTTTTTAAATGTGAAAAGGTCAATTGAGTCTTCCTGCTTATGTCTCAAGGAAATGTGCGATTATCTCAGTCTTGGAAAATAGTCATGATGTGGAGATGCCGGCGTTGGACTGGGGTGAGCACAGTAAGAAATCTTACAACACCAGGTTAAAGTCCAACAGGTTTGTTTCGATGTCACTAGCTTTCGGAGCGCTGCTCCTTCCTCAGGTGAATGAAGAGATATGTTCCAGAAACATATATATAGACAGATTCAAAGATGCCAGACAATGCTTGGAATGCGAGCATTAGCAGGTGATTAAATATTTACAGATCCAGAGATGGGGTAACCCCAGGTTAAAGACTTCAGCAGTCAAGGGCATTCAGCCGCTGATCTCCGGGTAAGCGTTCTCCAAGGCGACCCTTCAGGACCCGTGACAACGCAGAATCGCCGAGCAGAAACTTATAGCCAAGTTCCGCACACATGAGTGCGGCCTCAACTGGGACCTGGGATTCATGTCGCATTACATTCATCCCCCACCATCTGGCCTGCGAAATCCTACCAACTGTCCTGGCTTGACACACTTCACACCTCTTTAACCTGGGGTTACCCCATTTCTGGATCGGGAAAGATTTAATCACCTGCTAATACTCGCATTCCAAGCATTGTCTGGCATCTTTGAATCTGTCTATATATATGTTTCTGGAACATACCTCTTCATTCACCTGAGGAAGGAGCAGCGCTCCGAAAGCTAGTGACATCGAAACAAACCTGTTGGACTTTAACCTGGTGTTGTAAGACTTCTTACTGTGCTCACCCCAGTCCAACGCCAGCATCTCCACATCTTGGAAAATAGTGTAAGATATCAGAGAAGAAATAACACATTTAAAGTCTTGGAACATAAAATATATGTTATGCCATCACCAAGATTGCAAAACTATGCTTATGGTCTTATTATAGTTCATATGTTTTTTCCACCACTCAAATGAAATATTTTTTATTCTGTTGATTTTGTTGTTCACTTATCATGGTTTAGGCTAGTAGAAGAGATTAACTGTTATTAATGTTTTCCACGTGTTGTTCATCTTTTCTTTGCATTTGCCAATCCATGGGATGGATATTTGTGAATGTTTTTCAAACCTAAGCTGCAGTTTCACAATATACTGCCAATCATCACTTCGCTAGGATAGGGTTTTGGACATAAAGTGCTCATTAACTGCAGTGAAAGGAACAATTCACATATGCTACCAATCACTTAACAATCACAACCACATTCCATGGTACTACAACTATTCCGGACAATGGCCGTATAATAAATAGAATATTGTAGCAAAATACCTTGCAACAACACTATTCTTTTACTGACAAGAGGCCACATTCATTATTCACTCATGCCTGCAGCAGTAGTGAGCTCTGCCTTTTAAACACTCGTGAAAAATGCAACCCATATTCACGCACGCGCGCACTATCACTGGTGAGATAACCTATATTTCATGCATAGATTGAAATGAGTGAAGAGATTGTCAGAAGGAGGGAGCTGAGTGCCAGCCAGATAATTAAGAGCTGATAGGGCTGGAGATTAGTAATGCCAGCTGTGGACTGGGTGATTGATGGCTGTAGTAACCACAGCATTAACACATTGTTTAAGTGGAGCCAGTTCAATCCTATCACTTTGCACTCACCGCCTGCACACTGCGCTATTGTCCGTCATGTTCACAACATGTTCTGACATTACCTGTGTATCAATTCTATGATGTCTCTACATTTCCTAATAGATTCTAACCAATGATTTTCACGATGTGATACTGTATGAGCACTGACTGCAGTGAGGGTTGGGAACAGGACTAAACAGTCAATCCCTTGAGTTTGTTCCAACATTCACTTGGAAAAAATGAAGGAAATTCACATTGACGCTTCAACGTGAAACTGGGATACATCAGCTGCACGCAAATTTTCCTTCAGCCCCCTGTGCTGAAGTTGCGCCAAAACTTTCCAGGAAATTTCAAACCGTCACGTGCAGATTTCGGCACACAACCAATTTCAGATGGCATCACAAATGGAAATGCCACTGAGATTGGAAATTTGCTTTCAGTGGAAGCCATTGAACGACATGGCGCGGTCTTTATTGTTAAAGTGTACATTTTGTACAGCAGACTCCAAGAACTGACAACTTGAACTGCACACTTGCAAGATAAAGGCTTAGCAAAGTTTAATTTTCTGACCAAGCAACTTCCTCCACATCAGGCTAAGCCAAAATTGAGCAGCATCATGAAAACTGCAATGTAAAAGTCCTATTTCTGGTTTGAAAATGGGAATGGAAATGGTTGGAATGGACCTATCTTGGGAGAGGGCTATTCAGTCCCTCTAGCATCTTTCTTCCTTCTATTAGAGTGTGGCTGATCCATGTGCTATCATTGCAACCCATCAGCCACTGGTGTCGGTGGTGACCTTTACTGATTGCCGCTATCACTGAGTTTAGTCCACTTGTATAATAGTATTCTGTGTCTCCAGTGATATGTTTATACTCTTGTCAGTATTGTAGTTCTGCCTCTAGAGGCAGTCCTGTAATAAGGATTACACAATGTGTTGCTGTACAACCCTGTAAACGTGGAATGACTGGATTTGTCAACTGCAACAATTATTCAGCCCTTCATGTGGGCCACAGGTTCACGTGATTGGATCAGGAACTGGAGATAAAAAAAAGTTGTACTATGCAACTCCCGTTAAACTGCCACTGTACCATGTGATGTGATTCGCGCTTCATCAATATCATCTCTTATTTCAGGGCATATTACAATGAAATAACATGTCTTCTTTGTGCGTTTAATATATGCAGCACATTGCAGGACCCTTTAAAACTGTTATGCTCCCCTGCCAGCTGCTTGTGGTGGCTAAGTGTCTGTGGTGGATCACAGAAGACTTTTACCAGCCTTTCCGAAGTTTCCAAACAAAGTCACTTGCAGCACGAGTACTAACTGTGCATGTTCATTTACCTTTTTGAAATCTACATCACCCAGTAGTCATGCCATCATGGTAGACTATATATATCTTGTATTGGTCCAATAGGATAACAGCTAACTTGAGGGCTTTAACCATTTATGGATACTGCATTAATTTGCAAAAGGCAGGATGAGATTTGGGGAAAGAAAATTCTCACAAATGGTGCCTGACAGAGGCAATTGCAATCATCAACAACATTTTTTAAATGAAAACTTCCGAGAATTTTTCTGTTGCCTCTTTGACATCAAGCTTCTTTTATAATTCCCTGGGATGGTTCTCTTATATCTGTATCTCTGTCCACCCTTTTCATAATTATACACTCATAAAGCTGATCAATTCTATGGCAGTTTAACATCAGGGCAGATCTTATATCTTGATCTTTTTGTGATCATACTTGAAAAAGCAGTCTGAAATGTTGCTTTATGTGCAGAGTGCAAGTTGTTTCTGTTGCATAGTTGGGAATGATCTCATTCTGCTTGTTATATGGACACTACCAGATCGAATAACTCAGAGGTTGGAAACATAAGAGACATGTTAGAGGATAATCCATCAACGCATAAACACTTCCTCCACTGAATTATTTCCCTATGATTGTACGTGTTCTCAGTTGGCTTTGCTACGTACTGCCAGGAAGGAAGGTCACTTGATGCTCAAACATAACAAAGCCACATATTGTTCTGTAAAAACTGATTGCAACAAAACTGTACTGAGCTCTGTGAGGATTTTTCTAGCACTTTATTTTGTGTACTTGTGAATAATGGAAATACTCTCGTCTATCTACAATTAAAATGCTTCAACCGACTTTGAATTGGCATATTATGTAGGCAAATGTAGCAGTAATTTTTCACAGAGCACAACATCTAGTAAACAGTAATAGGATCATGCCTGTATTTTTTGAGGGGGGGGGGGGGCTTATGTTGTTTGAAAGAGAAGTATTAACCAAAACACTGGAAGAACTCCCGAATGGTTTTGTAATAATGTCACAGGATCTTTTAGCATTCAGTCCACTGGAATGAGCAGAAGTATCTTGTTTTAATAGCGCAGTCAAAGGATGGCACACCCGACAGTGCTGAACACCCTCAGCACTGCACAGGAGGGCCAGCCTAGATTACGTACTCAAGTCTTGTAGTGGCGTAAACCCACAACCTTTTGACTTGGACCCACAATCGTTAACACTGAGCCAAGTAGACATGGTGCGGAAATTGTCAGGCCATTGAGATTAATTGCATGAACTCAAGGTAGTATCTATTTCCCGTAACAGCACTAGCTTTCAGTTACAGCAGGAGCTAATTGCAAGGTGAAGCTTCCAGTCCAAATCATGTTCCAAACTCAGAATCACACACTCCACTTCATTAATGTGACATTGCCAGACCTTGTTGCCAATCATTCTAAATTTTGCTATGTAATAACTACGAGCATTTTCAGATGACAGTCAGCATTTCAACAACCTATGTGTCTGTTTTATAATCAGTTTTTTCACTGGATTAAGAATCAGCAACCGGGGAATCAATGGGAATGTGGAACTAGAGATCACAAACAATCAGATCAGTTGGAGAGTGGGATTATAGGTCATTCAACTTTATTTTCCTCCATTGTTGGTGGTGCATGAATCTGTGACTAAAAAATTTAACCATAATTGGCTATTCACAGTTGCATTTACAAATGTTTATTTAATTGTAGATACAAAAGAAGTTAGACGTCAGACAAAACTAAAAAATACGACTTTAAAAAATAACTTAAATGTTACTCAAGGCAATTTTTCTCGGGCATGCTCAGCTGTTGCTTTAGTCAGTGGTTCTAAAGCTGGGATCTGCAAAGAACATCCAGGGGGTTCAGTTTGCAGGGCTTGCCATAGATCCATAGGATCCCTACAGTACAGAAGGTGGCCAGTCAGCCCATTGAGTCTTCCCCGACCCTATGAAAGAGTTCCCATCTAGGCCCAATCCCCCACCCTATCCCTGTAACCCCACCTAACCTTCACATCTTATGACACTAAGAGGCAATTTAGCATGGCCAATCTACCTAACCTGCACACCTTTGGGCTGTGGGAGAAATTGGAGAACCCGGAGGAAACCCATGCAGACAAGGAGAGAATGTGCAAACTCCACACAGTCACCCAAGGTCAGAATTGAACCTGGGTCCCTGGCGCTATGGGCAACATGGATGACTATCCAAAGTGCTTTGGTCAAGCAGAAACAAGTAAGCAGCAGCCAGAGGTGAGTTCCATACCCATTGTGCACCCGTTCTTTCCCTGCTGCTACAGTGCTGTCTTTGGGCTCCTGCTTTCTCCATACTCTGCTCTTTGCATGCTTCTGCTTTTATTACAGTATGCTCCCTTATTGCTCCTACTTCTTTAGTACTTTATATGTGTTCTGTTCCCCATCTGCTCCTCTTCTGTCTCCCCGTTTCTCTCATGGCCTCTCTGGGCTCCTGCTTTCTCCATGCTCTACTCTCTGCATGCTTGCGTTCTCACCGTGGTTTGTGGTGTTGTTTCCTCAGGGCTCCTGCTCTCTGTTCCTGCTCCCCCAATGCTTTCTCTGTAGTTGGTTCCCCTTGGGTTTCTGCACTGTCAAGGTTACTGCCAAGAACGGACTCGGCAGTAGAGAAGCAGATATATCATTCAAATCTGTAAGAAAATATCTTTCCTAAAAGCATTATGAAAACATGTTTTATAAGCAGCACTTTCATATTGCATGTAATAGGTAGTTGTGTATAATTCAGATGGGGGTCGTTTAACCAAAAGGTTTAAGTACCACTGGTTCAAGTGATGGTTTATTTTCTTCAACATTGATTGCAGGTACTTTTTTGAGCTGAGGAGAATATCTCCTGAAGTGAATACATTAATTCACCTTCTTTCAGCACTCCAGTTACTGAATTAAATTTGTATCAATCTAATTTTGCTGAGAGACCCTAAAACGGCATAGTGGCACAGTGCACAGTGGCTAGCACTGCTGGCTCATAGAGCCAGGGACTCAGGTTCAATTCCTATCTTGGGTGGCTGTCTGTGTGGAGTTTGCACATTCTCCCTGTGTCTTTGTGTACATCCTTCGGGTGTTCCGGTTTCCTCCCACCGTCCAAAGATGTGCAGGGTAGGTGGATTGGCCATGTTAAAATTGCCACTTAGTGTCCAAAGGTTCAGTGGGGTTATGAGTTTAAATGAAGGTTTAAACTAGTTTGGCAGGGGGATGGGAACCAGAGCTATGGATCAGAGGATAGGGTAGCTGTTGAACAGGCAGAAATAGTATGCAGCAAGCCTGTGAGGAAGGATAGACAGGTGATAGGGCAAAGTTTCACTCAGTGGAATGGGTTAAAGTGTGTCAGTTTCAATGCAAGGAGCGTCAGGAATAAGGGAGATTAACTTAAGAGCATGGATCAGTATTTGGAACTACGATATTGTGGCCATTACTGAGACATGGATTTCACAGGGGCAGGAATGGTTGTTAGATGCTCCAGGGTTTAGGTGTTTTCAGAAGAATAGGGAGGGAGGTAAAAGATGAGGGGCTGTGGCACTTTTAATTAGGGAGTGCATTACAGCGCGGAAAAGGAGGTAGTTGAGGAGGGTTTGTCGACTGAGTCAGTATGGGTGGAAGTCAGAAACAAGAAAGGAACAGTCACTTTATTGGGAGTTTTCTATAGACCCCCCAATAGCAGCAGAGAGATAGAGGAACAGATTGGGCGGCAGAACTTGGAAAGGTGCAGAAATAACAGACTTCTCATGAGTGACTTCAACGTCCCTAATATTGACTGGAATCTCCTTACTGCAAATGGTTTGGATGGAGCAGATTATGTCAGGTGTGTACAAGAAGGATTCCTGACTCAATATGTAGACAGGCCGACTAGGGGGGAGGCCATATTGGACTTGGTGCTCGGCAACAAACTAGGCCAGGTGTCAGATGTCTTGGTGGGAAAGCATTTCGGTGACAGTGACCACAACTCCTTGACCTTTACCATAGTCATGTTGAGGGATAGGAACAGATAGTATGGGAAGGTATTTAATTGGGGGAAGGGAAATTATACTGCTATTAGAAAGGAGCTGAGGAGCATAAAGTGGGAACAATTGTTCTTGGGGAAATGCACAACAGTAATGTGGGGGTTGTTTAAGGAGCACTTGCTGCGAGTGCTGGATAGTTTAGTCCCACTGAGACGAGGAAGGGATGGTAAGGTGAAGGAGCCTTGGATGACAAGAGAAGTGGAGCTTCTGGTCAAGAGGAAGAAGGAAGCTTATGTAAGGTTGAGGAAGCAAGGATCTGGCACGGCTCTAGAGGGTTACAAGGTAGCCAGGAAGGAACTCAAAAATAGACTGAGGAGAGCTAGAAGGGGGCATGAAAAAGCCCTGGCGGAAAGGATTAGGGAAAACCCCAAGGCTTTCTACACGTATGTGAGAAATAAGAGGATGATCAGAGTGAGAGTAGGGTCGATCAGGGATAGTGGAGGGAACTTGTGCCTAGAGTCGGAGGAGATGGGGGGGCCCTAAATGAATATTTTGCTTCAGTATTCACTAGAGAGAGGGACCTTGTTGCTCATGAGAACAGTGTGAACCAGGTTAATAGACTCAAACAGGTTGATATTAAGAAGGAGGATGTGCTGAAAATTTTGAAAAGCATCAGGATAGATAAGTCCACTGGGCCTGACGGGATATACCCAAGGTTACTACAGGAAGTGAGGGAGGAGATTGCTGCGCCATTGGCGATGATCATTGCGTCCTCACTCTCCACTGGAGTAGTACCGGATGATTGGAGGGAGGCGAATGTTGTTCCCCTGTTCAAGAAAGGGAATAGGGAAATCCTTGGGAATTACAGATCCATCAGTCTTACATCTGTGGTGAGCAAAATATTGGAAAAGATTCTGAGAGTTAGGATTTATGATTATTTAGAAAAACATAGTTTGATTAAAGATAGTCAGCATGGCTTTGTGAGGGCAGGTCATGCCTCAAAAGCCTCATTGAATTCTTTGAGGATGTGACGAGACACATTGATGAAGATCGGGCAGTGGATGTGGTGTAAGGCATTTGATAAGGTTCCCCATGGTAGGCTCATTCAGAAAGTTAGGGGTCATGGGATACAGGGAAATTTGGCTGTCTGGGTACAGAATTTGCTGGCATAAGAAGACAGCGAGTGGTAGTGGATGGAAAGTATTCTGCCTGGAGGTGGGTGAACAGTGGTGTCCCGCAGGGATCTGTTCTGGGACCTCTGCCCTTTGTGGTTTTTATAAATGACTTAGATGAGGAAGTGGAAGGGTGGTTTAGTAAGTTTGCCGTTGACACAAAGATTGGGGGAGTTGTAGGTAGTGTTGAGGGCTGTTGCAGGTTACAACAGGACATTGACAGGATGCAGAGCTGGGGTGAGAAGTGGCAGATGGAGTTCAACCTAGATAAATGTGAAGTGATTCATTTTGGAAGGTCGAATTTGAATGCTGAATATAGGGTTAAAGGCAGGATTCTTGGACTACATTGCTTCTTGGTCTTTTGGCTAAGATCAAGCGTTGGGTCAAGCCCAAGATCAGGTGCAATGCCTGTTCTTGTCAGCTTGAAACTTGCCTGTCTCTCTTGCGTGTATTATGAATTGGATTCAATTTGAATTTGAGTTGGTTTTTGGAGCAAGCGAGGAGGTGTATTTGTAACTTTGAGAGAGGAATGACGTTCTTATAAATATTTCTCCCAATACATACAGGGTCAAAATAGAATACATTCTAAAAGTTACTACTAGTGATAATAGTAGATGCATTCATATAATAATTCAATGTGTACCAATTTAAAGCAGATGTTAACATGTTTCATTTTTAAATGGGTCGATGCCTCCAGTTAAAATTTTTGAGAGGAGAATTTGTTAAACAATTCTGGCCTTGTACTTTAAACCTCTTTAAGCAGAATATTTGAGGTAGAAAATTTGAGATTAATTCTCTCATTTAACCGTCATTAGAATATAATTCTGAAATGTAGCTTTCGTAGCATTTTAATTTCTTCCTGCGGAAAATGTTGAGAATATCTAGTTTCATAATTCATGTTTTTGAAATATAACTTATAGTTTGGGAATTGGACAAAGGTAAGTTAATTCATTTTTTTCAAAGCAGAGTTAAAGCAACATATCCTCAAACCAATGGATTGTCAGCAATGCCTCAAATTTAAAATTGTAGCCCGAGTATTCAAAGAAGAGCCGAAAATATAACATACATTATAAATATGAGACGTATGAAGAGAAATTGAATCGGCTAGGATTGTATCATTGTGGAATTCAGAAGAATGACGGGGATCTCATTGAAACCTATAAAATTCTAACAGGATTAGACAGGGAAGATGCAGGAAGGATGTTCCCGATGGTGGGGGTGTCCAGAACCAAGGGTCACAGTCTGAGGATACAGAGCAGACCATTTAGGTCAGATTTGAGGAGAAATTTCTTCACCCAGAGAATGGTCGGCCTGTGGAATTCGTTACCACGGGAAGTTGTTGAGACCAAAACATTGTATATTTTCAAGAAGCAGTTAGAGATAGCACTTTGAGCAAAGGGGATCAAAGGATATGGGAGGAAAGCAGGCTCAAGCAATTGAGATGGATGATATGCCATGATCATAATGAATAATGGAGCAGGCTCAAAGGGCCAAATGGCCTCCTGCTCCTATTTTCTATGTTGCTATGTTTCTATAAGAAGTTGTTGATGGAATCCAGTTGAGGGCGGGTTTGTGCAGGTTTCTGAAAGGGACGATGCAATAGTGGACCAGTTGTACCTTGTGAATTAAGAATTGATCCCTGATAAGAATTATTGCGACTCCATGTAGATTTGATGAATTGAGAAGATATATCTCAATTCATCAAATTGAGACACCGTGGGCAGCACGGTAGCATTGTGGATAGCACAATTGCTTCACAGCTCCAGGGTCCCAGGTTCGATTCTGGCTTGGGTCACTGTCTGTGCGGAGTCTGCACATCCTCCCCGTGTGTGCGTGGGTTTCCTCCGGGTCCTCTGGTTTCTTTCCACAGTCCAAAGATGTGCAGGTTAGGTGGATTGGCCATGATAAATTGCCCCTAGTGTCCAAAATTGCCCTTAGTGTTGGGTGGGGTTACTGGGTTATGGGGATTGGGTGGAGGTGTTGACCTTGGGTGGGGTGCTCTTTCCAAGAGCCGGTGCAGACTCGATGGGCCGAATGGCCTCCTTCTGCACTGTAAATTCTATGATAATCTATGATATCCAGTGTAGGTTCTCAATTTAAGGATAATGAATTGTGCAGAAATCTATGCAATTTTCTTTTCACGTCCAGAATGCTTAATATTTCTATAAGAGACTGCTTGTGATCTGGAAGGCAGCATTGCAGTTTCTTTCACAAATGCAGCAAATACTACATTCACGGTGAAAATCTAAAGGAGGAATGCTTATAAGCCTGCTTTAAAAACTTTTCTCGTGCCTTCAGAACTTACACCCACCTTCTGCCCAACACCCCCACCACCCACTCCCATCTCCATAAATTTGCCTGTTGCAAATTGTATTTTTGCATATTGTACACTATTCTCCTGCAATAAAGGCGATATGAGTACTGGGTATTAAAGCCATGATATGGAGATGCCGGCGTTGGACTGGGGTGAGCACAGTAAGAAGTCTTACAACACCAGGTTAAAGTCCAACAGGTTTGTTTCGATGTCACTAGCTTTCGGAGCGCTGCTCCTTCCTCAGGGTATTAAAGCATGAGCTGTGGCAGGTGAAAGGCCTGTTGCATTTTCTATCTAATTCCTTGTTTTCAGGTGGCATTGAATCTCTACCAAAGGCCATTCTTGAAGAGTCAGCTTTTTGGAAGCTGGTGATTTAATTTTGTTAGTTTAGCATGACCACTTAGCATGCTTATGGTCTCTGTATGAATTTGGCAACCTAGTACCAATCTGTACCAGATTCCAGACAATATTAAGAGAACACACACAGAGTGAGCTTGAAATTGCCGAAAGTGATATTTGTAGAATGCCAATAGCTAACTGATATAGATGTGAGGGCGTGATTCACCAGCCATGCTGCATCCTAAAAGGAGCATAATGTGGTCGGCAAATGCCAGGAGACCCCGTTCTGGGATCTACCCGCTAGTCACACCTCGCAAGATCTAACGCGATGTGTATGAATCACTTCTTAGCAAATCTGCACATTAGAGCGAGACAGTTAGTTCCCTGAGGTAGCCAAGGCATTGGGACCTAGCTCCTTCGTCTTGGAGATTATGGGCGCGCGGTGTTCAGTACTGATCTCCACAAACGGGGACCAGATGGAATGGCACTTGTGGGAGTCACCCAGGGGATCGGAGGCCCCCAGGTATTTACCCACTGGGCAGGGGGTGGGTGGCACTCTGGCAGTGCCACCTGGGTACCAGCCTGGCTCTTCCAAGGTGTCTAGGTATCACTGCCTGCTGGCAGGGGCACTGTCAAGTTGCCAGGCTAGCAGTGCCAAACTGGCATTTTTGTTTGGTGGTGATTGGGCCCGGGGGTGTCCTGTGCAGGTGGGCTGTGGGGGTGGCCGAGAAAGCCCTTTTAGGTGAGTTGGGGCTTTGGGGAGGTTCGGGGTCGAGAGATCATGATGCCATTTAAAAATGGCATCCATATCTCTCCCTGAACTGAGGAGTTTGAATGAGAAGGGCACCTCAGTGCAGGAAATAAGAATAAGTGTGGCCTCGGCTGCGTATTCCCCTCTAACGCCCCATATCTAACTGGAATCCTGCACGCTATGGGACATAGTTCCCATTTGGTTCAATCGCACAAAGCGCTTTCAATTGGTCTGGATTCAAATCCAGGTTCCAGAGGTCATAGAGTTTTATGATAACCAATTCTGGAAAATCACTACCATGGAGATATTGGTTGATAATTATGTTCAAATGACATTTCTCTTTGTATTCCAATATCAATGTAGTCATTTATAAATGTAGTTACCTTACTCAACTGTTTATAAAGGTATTAAGACATCCATTAAAATATAAAATGGAATGCTGCTCAAGTTCAATAAGTGGCAGCCCATTAATATCACCAACAGTAAATTCTACACTTATCCATATAGTCGCTACAGTGCAGAAGGAGGCCATTTGGCCCATTTAATCTGCACCACATCTCTGAAAGAACACCCTACCCAGGCCCACTCCCTGCAACCCTGCGCATTGGTCATGGCCAATCTACCTAACCTGCACATTATTGAACTTTTGCTGAGGTACAACATTATTCCAAATCTATTCCCAACACAAAGGAAGTTGATTTATGGTCATGTCCTATGTTTCACTGGGATTACAACTGCATGATGACTAGTGACATGTAGTCAAGAGACTTGCATCCGGAAATTTTTTAAAAATCAAGTCCTTTTCAGAATCATTCAAAGTTACCAAATGGTAATACGTAACTTTACAAGCCTAGATTAATTTACATTATGGGGTTCTTAATTGTTTTTACATTTGGAAAAGAGGCTACTTTTAAGAGCATGAAATATTGTGTCAAATCAACTGGCACATGTGTCCCTGCAGCTCACATCCCGTGAAGTGCACGGAGCAGCTAATTAGTTGAAATTACACCAACCTGAATTATACAATATAGATAAAACATGAATGGGAATGATTGGAGCTTATGCATGGGATAACGATGGCCTGCAGCATTAATTTAATATGTGCCATTTATTGATTGATCTGTTACATGTCATCTTATGAAAACAATGTTCAGGACTAAATGATCAAATGCCTATCAAAAGTAGTGTAAACATTAGGTATGAATTTGATCTCTTTGTTCTTTGTTCTTTGTTGCACCATTATCCACCTCCATTCATTGCGTATTGGGTTCTAGTCTGTCACTGACATTTATTTCGAATTGAAATTCAGACCTCTGCCTCAGAACATGAGCTGAGAATGAAAACTGTACATTATTATAACCTTTGCATGACTATAGTGTATTATAGCATTTTTCTCTCAAAGTAAACAACTTGGTCTGAATTTTTCAAGTCTGCACAGGCTGTCAGTGAGCATCTTCTCAGGTGCATGATTTGTATTTACCCAACAAGGACCTGCAGCATTCCTGTGGGTTCCTGCTCTCCTGTCTATGGGTTTGGGACAACAGGCCCAAAGTCCTTTATTAAATATGCAGATCGGGCTCCAATGATGCCATCAGCTGTAATTATAACCCAAGGACTGTGTGTGGAAGTCATTGTGGCTTTTCCATCTGACCAATCAAGCAGGAAAAAGAGCCGGGTCAAAAGATGACTAAACAAGGCAAGTATTTTGTCTTTTTAAAATCTTCCTTTGTGGGGCCAGGAGGAGCAGGAATCCTCCTGCGATTCCTACAAGGAAAGATAAATCGGCAATCCTAGCTCCAGGTTTTTCTCCCAACCAGGGACTTTTGTGTCAATGGCCATTTGTTCAGTCCTTTGTGGTGGTGTCTCACCTTCTAACATTTTTCTTCTTCCTGATGTTTGGGTGGGAGTGAAGAATTACAAGAAGGCCTGGAGTTAAAATTTCCTGGGTCTCATTCTATCAAGGTTTGCACAGTTTCACCATCCACCCCCACCCTCCACCATTATCAACCACCCCTGCAAGTCTTAAGTTTAAATTGGGCCTTTAGTCTTGGCCTACAAAGTACTGTCTACCAAAGTATATCACACTTAAGACTCCTCATCAAAGCGAGCCTGTTGTAACCGCCTATTGATCAAATAATGCCATTCTTCTATTTTGTGGAGGCCACAACCTGTATTTTAATGCTTTGTGTGTCTTGCAGTTTTGCTGTTAACTATCATTATCATTCCCTTACACCCTTCTGCCTACACAGCAGCACAGTAACGTTATTTGTTACTGATTCCATTTGCACTTAGAATCGTAGTTAACACACACTATTATATAAAATAACAGCTGCTGTGCAGGGCATTAAAGAATGTAATTCATCTCAGCTTCTGCTGATATTCAGAAACAGTTAGTCCTGTAGCCTTAGCAATTCATTTGCTCCATCACATCTCTGTTGAATTGTAGCCAGGAAATACCCAATAACCAACACACTTTATATACATATATAGAATTGTGTCTGAATAGGTTGGTTCTATTAAAAATACAATGCAAACAAATAAATATTGTCTGGTTTCAGACATCTGCATATCTCTTTCTGATAAACTAGAGAGATGGAAAGTTCTTTGAGCAGATGTTCCAATTTGTAATGACGGTGGTGTTTAACCTGTGTCTTAGTTTGATTCGATAAAACCTGTGAAAAGTGCAGTTTGAATAAAAGAGTGACAGGGTGTCAGAATTTAATGAGAAAATTGCAGATTAATGGGGCAACACTTCGGAGACTTCAATATGGGTTGCTTTAATTGAAGCCTATCTAAGGAGTAGAAATACCTTGGTGTACCACTGGCAATCAGTTTTGATGTTCACAGCCCTTATCCCAGTCTCTGAATTTGACATTCACAGTATGCACTCCAGTGATGCCCTTATTTCAATCACAGCCTTTGAAGTTGCTCAGCTTGATGTACTTGCCCCGATGGGTAAGAAACTTCAGAGGGGGGAATTAAGTTTTAGTCGTGAGCAGTTATGCCATATGGATGACAGTGAATCATCAGGTCATTTTGTGTTCTGTCCAATATTCTTTTCCAGTGGATTCACTATTACCCATTTTATGGTGTCATGAAGATAAACCCTATATCCCCACCTCAATGATTCAAGACCTAAGTGGATTGTTCAGTGCAGAACGGAGGGAGTGCTGCATTGTTGGGGATGATCTTTCAGACGTTACATCAAGGCCCTGTCTGCCAGCTCAAATGGAAGTCAAAGACTTGATGGCACTATTCAAAGAGTGAGGTTTTTTGCTGTCCTGTCCACCAGAGAACACACATCTAACATTTGATGAAAATAGAATTACTGTAAATTCATTGATTTGCTGCACGTGGGATCTTGCTGCTTTGACTATATAACAACAAAACTTCTAAAGTAATGGAAAAGCACTGTAGGACTTACTGAGGATAAAATAAATATATAAATGCAATTCTTTCTTAGGTAGAATGGCAATACTGTTCCTATTGACAGGGAAGCGCATTCTGCTGAATTGTTACATACTCATAAACATTATAAAGAGATATATCTGTTTTGAAACTGATAGACTCAGTCGACTGGATATTTCTCTCAGTCTGTTAATCACCACATTCATAACAAATTATTTGTGTATTTGCCAGGACTCACCTGTAACGTATAACCTCAGACAAAGAAAACAAATTAAACATAGCAATCATGTACGATACTCTTAAGATTGAGGCAGGCATGCAGTTCCACAGTTGATGTTCAATAAAAATCTTGGTGCATATTATTTCAAGAATATACATATGGAATCACAGAATTGCTACAGTGCAGAAGGTGGCCATTCGGCCCGTCAAGTCTGCACTGACCCTCCGAAAGAGCACCCTACCTATGCCCACACCTCTCTCCATCCTCATAGCCCCAGCTAACCTTTGGACACGAAGGAGCAATTTAGCACGACCAAGCCACCTAAACTGCACACCTATGTGACTGTGGGAGGAAACCGGAGCACCGGGAGAAAACCCATGTAGACGCTGGGAGAACATGAAAATTCTACACAGTCACCCAGGGTCGGAATCAAACCCGACTCCTTAGTGCTAATCACTGTGCCTCCGTGGTGCCCCAAATGCTTTTATAGTGCCTTCAATGCAATAAATCATCGCAAGGCGTTTTACAGGAGCATTATCAAAAGCATTTTGACACCAACTCACAAAAGGAAGTATTATGTTAGATTACCAAAAGTTTGCTCAGAGCCAAGTTTTAAGAAATATCTTAAAGAGGAGAATAAGATCGAGAGGTGGGGCGGTTTAGGGATTGAATTCCTACCTTAGTGCCTCAGCAATTGTAGGCACAGCCACCAATTGTACTCAATAATCATGTGCTTTACAGTTCATTTTAAACATTGTAACTTCCTAGCCTGTACTGTAAAGTACAATACAAAAGGCAAACATTGGAGTCTATTTATCTATTGTTTGATGGTATTCGATGTACAGAGTGTTACAAAATGTTTTTTTAAAGTAGTTTACACTGGATTTGGGATTTTTATTAGACATTGCATCAGTACTTTTGTATGGGAACAAATTGGAAATAAGTTGGGAAATTTGTACTCCGATCAGATGTGCATTTATTCGAAACCGAGTGTCTTGAATAACTTGCAAGGATGACTATAATTCTGAAGAAGGTTTGGTGAAGAAATATGAGACTATTTGTTTATTAACTGTTGTTTGTTTTCACAGTTAACCTCCTGGATTCTAAAGCAGTTCAAGGGGAGCTGGGTTGGATATCCTACCCAATACATGGGGTAAGTGCAGAACTACAACCTACAAAATACTTAAATCTGGCTCATGATTTAGATTCCATACAAAAACCCCTGTTCTTGATCTCACTGAAGTGTGGGTTCAAGGCTAAGGCAGAAAAAGGGCACCAAAATGATATTGTTTAAAATTGGTTGCTTAAGGCAAGGTTTCACAAAGCCAAGTGTTCGCCTTGAAAAACGTCTATGTTCAA
This sequence comes from Scyliorhinus torazame, assembly GCF_047496885.1. Lineage (NCBI taxonomy): Eukaryota > Metazoa > Chordata > Chondrichthyes > Carcharhiniformes > Scyliorhinidae > Scyliorhinus > Scyliorhinus torazame. The sequence goes on along the minus strand of NC_092714.1, from coordinate 42,955,936 downwards.
AATATCAGCAGCGTGACACATTGCTGCTTTGTTTCTACCCTTTCACTCAAACTTCGGATTAGTTACTCCTTTTCTTTGTATATGCAGGTTAAAATTATTCATTTAGCTCAATCCCAAACTAAAATTGCATAAATGTCACCGTCACCTTACATTAAACTACAAATGTTGTGGTTGATCTCAAATGATCAAAATCTGTAGGATAATAAAGCTGAAGTTCAGGAGAATCATTTTAACCATGGATGACATCGAACTAGTCAACTGATACACTTGACACCAATGGAAGGGAGAACAGGGTGGAGTGTATCATATGCGAACAATCTGATTGCCCATTTTATACCATTTCCCATTGGTATAATCTCCCTAGCTCCCACCCCTTGGACTACCCTAATGTCAGGAAAATATAAAGGGCAATTTTCTGAATTTACATCTCTGGCAGGGAGCCCCACCTGCTGGAAGGACACATCATAAATTAAAGTGGGCATTGTTTACCACTGACAGTGCAAAGTCCTAAAATTATCCCTGTAATGTGAGAGTCAATATTGAGCCCCAACAGGCCTGAAACTTCAATCTTGCCGCTATACAACTTTCTGATCTCACACATAGCAATGGGTGCCACATGTTAGGTTGGGGAAGGGACAGATCATCAGTGAATCCGGCTGCTGGTCAGTACCCAGTCGCCCCTCTGGAAAGTGTACTTGTATAGTGTGATGTCAGAAGCAGACATTGCTTGTCATGATCAGATATCCCACATGTGCACAGTACATGATTGCATGTGAGGAATGCCTAAAATGGACAAAAGGTAGCTTTGGTAGCTTTGTACTCAGAATGAGTCTTCAGAAGTGGAGAGCTGAAAAATAGCAGGACATTTATTTTTAAACAAATCTGGCCTTTGTGTAGTAAATTTTGAGAATCCGACATGGACACAGATGTGTAGAGTGGATAGAAGGGCAAAGTCTGCCATGGTTAAACAGAAACAAGCCATGCTTCGGCGGGAAGCTGATTAAATCTTTTACTAAGTGTTTCAAATGAACCTATTTATACTGCTACTCATTTAGAGACTATTCTGTCTGGATATCCACCATCTGTTCCTTGCGTTTAGTCCTGATTTAGTTCACATGGTACCATTTGTCTCTCACATACACGCAGTTCACATGCAGATAGCTGGCATGATCCGTGCATCATCTGTAACAGCCTGCCGTTAATCTCTCTGTTTTACAGGCTCTGACAAACATGCCAAGAAGTGTATGTTCTTTCAGACGTGATTTGCATCAAATAATATAATGTCAATTATGTTATTCTTTTGTAAATATGATGATTTGTAGCTGTAATATCAACATAGTTTGGTAATTAAGAGATGGAATAATGGTTAAAGGCGACACAACTATTTCCAGAAACATGACATGCAGGCGACAGATCCCAGCCCATTGTTTAACCACATTTTGTTTCATCACCGATGAATTTGGCTTCCAGCACAGCAAGCCCAAAACGTAACACACAAATACACAGATCATTTTCAATTCATAATAACAGTATTGTGAATTGTTCAACAAATCACAGTATCGACCAATTCTGAAACTACTGTGTAATTCCTGACCATTTTCTACACTTTTGATTTCTACGGGGCTGGATTCTCCATTGGCATGATCTTCTGTTTCGCCGGCAGCGCACTCACAATGGGCTGGCTCAACGAAGGATCCTGCTGTGGGCGAGGGCGCGCCAGATCAGAAAAAGGGTGCAGCGGGTCAGAGAACCCCACCCACAACCTTTGAGTTTAAATCATTACCAACCTGGTCGTGGCCACCAAGCTTTGTTCAGAAACATCATATTGAAGATAAAAAAGAGTCCTGATGGGCTTAAAGGGTCTTGGTGAACTTTATCCTCAGGTCTTAAACGAGGCGGCCAATAACGTAGTGGAGGCATTGGTGTTAATTTTCCAAAATGCGCCACATTCCATGTTACAATCCCAGTTGATGTTATAACTGGACAGGAAGATCCCACAATGGAACTTTGGCTCAAAAGATCGTAACTTTTACTTTTTAAAATTAAAACGTGGAGGAACAGAGTCACAGCACCGTTAATTAATTTTAACAAGAAAAAATATTTATTAAACATGAAATGTTGAAAGATAATATACTCCTCTACGCCCCCTTAGCTTAACAAATACATATAGATTTAAAGATTAACATGGAATACAAAGTATATCTTAATCTACAATGGTCTCATTAACACAAAAGATCCCATTTAAGCGCAAAAGGGATGAGAAGAGTAAGGTGTGATTTGATTGAAATTTTAAGATCCTCAACAGCCTTGACGAGGAGAATGTGGATAAGATGTTTCCTCTTGTGTGTGAGTTTAGAACTAGGGGCACTGAATTAAAAATAAGGGTCGCCCTTTTAGGACAGAGAATCTTTTCAAAGCGTTGTGTTACTTTGGAACTCTTTGCCTCAGCAAGTGGTGGAGGCAAGGTCATTTAATATTTTTAAGGCGGAGGTAGATTGATTCTTGTTCGGCAAGAGAATCAAAGGTTATTGAGGAATGGATGAGATGGTGAAATTTGAAATACAAGCAGATAAGCCATGATCTTATTAAATAACAGCGCAGACTTGAGGGACCAAATGGCTAACTTCTGCCCCAATTCCATTAGTTCATTTGTCCGTAAATCACAATAAAAGTACCTCTCACCTTCGGGCAAGTTCTTGTCTAAGCATGGTACTGCAAAACTGGTAATAGTGAATGGAGAGGCCCTATTACATCACTCTCATTTTTTATTTCCATTGAAGTATGCAGCAATTGGTTGGGGCAAATTTCAACCCCCCCCCCCGCCCCCCCCCCCCACCCCGCCTCACTCACCCCCCAAAATGAAATGGTTGTGTTCGGATTAAGGTGGGTTAGGATCAGGTGAAATGCCAAGGATCCAAAAATCTGAAAACTGGCCTTAACAGCCCCGTTTCAGATTTAACAGAAATGGGACAAGGGGTGAGGGATCAACTCACTACTAGGATTGCTATTTAAGTATTATGATGAAGTTAGCAGGCTAGGATTTAGCCTGCAGATTTACCCCTAGCCAGCTGGGTTTCCACGGCTTCAGGAAACACAACAGCTGAAAGGAGGCAAGAACAGCCGTGTGGAGAAAGCCAGTCTCTTAGAGCACTGCTTGTGACCTCGGAGGAGCGGGGCTGCATCCACTTTGTCCCACCAAAATTAGCTTCTTCCCTTGAATTGGGCTCTCCCAAGTAATTTCCCTGACTCCCTATAGTATGACCTCACCCCCAATCTACCTTCAGGTTGTGGGAGTGGTGGGTGGGATTGAGCCATCACCCTCATCCTTTCAATGACAGGGATCAACTTGGGCTGAAGAAACGGAGTCCATCCCTCCACTTGCTCGCCATAGCAGTTGTATTGCAGTCCTTGCCACCCTGACTGGGAGCTAAGTCTGTCAATCCAGCTGACTCGTGGGCAAGGATCATGAGAATAGAACCGAGTATGCAATGGAGTCAAAACTCCACAGTGTGCGGTGAAGCGTGACCCTTTTGTTTTCCAGTCCAAAACGCACCCCTCCCACCACCAACTCTCTACCCTGGCCTACACAACCTTTTCAAAACTGGAGCAAGTGTTCCTGATGACAATGTGTTCGCTTATCTCAGTCTGTGTCTGTCTTCATGATCTTCAACTCAGTTCCCAAACAGCCTTATGCCTCAGACTTGCATACTTCAATATTTCATCCAACTCTGTTGGAAGGACGCAATTGATGCAATATCAACTGCGTTTTGATGGGAGCCTCGAGAGAAAATGGAAAGGTTACTACTGTTCTTCAGTTTTACCTGAAGATTGTGCATTGTTCATTTTAAATCTGTATTATCTCAGGCAGAAAAAGTCAAAAAGTTTAACTTTCATCTACAAATATAACTCTTAGTAATTCAGAAACCTGGATCACCTCTCCAATCCGTATCTTTCCTCCAATGAAAATATGCTTGAAAGTCTCACCTAATATTTTAGATCCTTGAGGCCTAGAACCTCCATCTCCCTCTTCTACAAAGATCTGTTGAAGATAGCGTATTGAAAAGTACAAAACATATTCCAGATGTGTCCTCACTCGTAATCAATGCAAGGTTAGGGTAACCTTGATGGATTCTAGTATTTCATTAACTTTATTGATTGTAGCTTAGCATTGCCTGGAATCTTTCAGTAAATGATCAATAATTATACCTCAATGTTCTTTTTCTTTATCTTCACTGAATGACACCTCTTTATGTTATTTGGTATTTCCTGTCCCAATAACCATTATCTTGCACTTATACACATTAACACTGATTGGTTTTACTTATCTAAATCAGTAATTCTAATACAGTCAGGATGAATAGGTTATAGTTTCTAATATTCAGATGCTTCACGAAGAACAGATATCAAACAGGAACAGAATTGTCAAGGAGGGAACCAAAAGATTAGTTGAAAAGCTAGATTGTGAGGATGATCTGAGAAACAGAGGGAGCAAAGGAAGCGGAGGACTCTGGGGGAAGGACTTTGAAAGAGAGCATAGTTGAGGTGATGGAAAGCTGTTCCACAGTGGTGGAGTCAAGAAATTGGACCTGCGGAAAAGAAAATCCGACGTATGTACTTCCGAGGCACAGGGCTGGATAAAGATGCAAGCAGGTGCAAGGCATGGTGAATTTTTAAGGCCTTGAATTTGATACATAAAGGCTGGCAAATGCAGTTATAATGGGAAAGATAATGGTTCAGAGGCCAGTGAGGGAGGAATAAAAGGTTGCGATGAAAAAAAATCTAAGATGGGTAACAAACTCTGGGAGTTAAAGTAAGATAAATGTTGATGTAGCGACCGTTGAGGTGGAAGTAATAGATTAAAGCGATGGATAGGGTGTGGGATTGAGAGATCCAATTCAGGGTGAAATAGTGCATTGAGGATTTGAACTATATGAGGGTAAAATGGTGCACTGGAGATTTGAACTATATGGTTCAGTTTGAACAGCTGGAGAAGGGGATTTGATCAGGTGGATGGTCCCTTGCTGTTCATGGTATATATTAATTATTTAAACTTAAATTATTGAAGCATAGTTAATGAGATATCCAATGGTATAAAAATTGACCCTGTGGTTGATTGGGAGGAAGAAAGCTGTGGACCACAGGAAGATATTGATGGACTATTCAGGTGGGTAGAAAAGTGGCAAATGGAACTTAATCTGCAGAAATGTGAGGCAATGCCTTTGGAGAGAGGATACTTGAAAGGCAATACCAAATAAATGGTAAGTTACTGAGAAGTTTGAACGAACAGAGGGATATTGGATTGCATGTCCACAGATCTCTGAAGTCAGCAGGATAGGTAGATAACATGGTTGCAAAGTTACATGGGATACTTTCCTTTTAGTCGAGGCACAGAACATAAGACGCAGGAAGTTATACTAGAAATATATGAAACACTAGTGAGGCCACAGCTAGAGTAATGTGGCAGTGCTGGGCACACCATTACAGGATGGATGTGAGTACATGTAATGACGTGGACAGGCTGGCGGAGTGGGTGGACACGTGGCAGGTGATATTTAATGCAAAGAAGTATGAAGTGATATATTTTAGTAGAAAAAAGGAGAGGCGATATAATCAAGAGCATACAATTCAAAATGGGTGCAGAAGCAGAGAGACCTTGAGGTATATGTGCACAGATCGTTGAAGGTCCAAGGATGAGGAACCTCAATGACAAGAACAAGAGGGGCTGGATTAGCACACTGGGCTAAATAGCTGGCTTTTAAAGCAGACCAAGGCAGGCCAGAAGCACGGTTCAATTCCCGTACCAGTCTCCCCAAACAGGTGCCGGAATGTGGTGACTAGGGGATTTTCACAGTAACTTCATTGAAGCCTACTTGTGACAATAAGCGATTTTCATTTTACATTTCATTCAAGAACAGATTGGAGGAGCTGGATCTGTTCTCCTCAGTGAAGATTGTTGGGAAATTAGTTTGAAGTGTTCAAAATTATGAAGTGTGGATCGGGAGACACTGTTACTGTAGGTCAAGAGGACACCAATTCGAAGGTGATTGGCCAAAGAACTAGATGCGACATGAGAAAAACTGTTTTTACACAGCGAGTGCTCAGGACTTGGAATGCACTGCCTGAGAGTAAGGTGGAGGCAGGTTCAATTGTCGTTTTTAAGGGAGGGAATAGCAGAGTTACTCTTGCAGAGCCATCTGTGCTCTTGCATAGATCCCATTGGCTGAATGGCCTCCTTCTGTGCTGTAACCGTTTTATGATTTCTATGACAGCAGCTTTTGTTGTCACGAGACCATAGTCCCTGGAGCGACGCCTAGTAATGAATTGGAGATAAATTGCTGTCCTGTTGTGTGACCCATTGAGCACTGGTATCTGCAGCTATGATGTCAATAGCCTGAGGTTATACGGCCGCAAACTGGGCTGGCATGAATTCAGGCTGAAGTACCACTGCAGCACTCAGACTCTGCTGGCTTCAGCATGGAAGCTGTGACATGGGGGAACAGAGGCTGCATCGTGATCGGGTCCGAATGTGTGCATGAAAGTGGAGTTGGCCACCACTTCCATGTTGGAAAGGATGGGCTCCAAAGTCCGCACAAAGCCATGAGCAAACTTTGTGCTGGAATCCCTCATGTGCTTTGACAGTGACCACAGGTTTCCTGGCAGGCCTGCCAATGCTGCATGAATTTCTGTGTGCAAGTCCATTTTCCCTTTTTCTTTTTTAAAATTTGAAGTAACCAATTTATTTTTCTTCCATCAAGGGGCAATTTAGCGTGGCCAATCCGCCTAACCTGCACATGTTTGGGTTGTGGGGGCGAGACCCACACAGACACGTGGAGAATGTGCAAACTCCACACGGAGAGTGGCCGGGGGCTGGGATCGAACCCGAGTCCTTGGCGCCATGAGGCAGCAGTGCTAACCATTGCCCCACCGTGCCGCCCAATACAAATCCATTAGTTTTTTTTTTCATAGTCCTCATCCGGTGTCCTCTGCACCAGAACCCTTCCTCCACAAAGCTGCACAACCTTTCCTTCCTGCCCGCGCTGCAGCTGGTTCGTGCCCGCTGACTCATCAGATGTAAGTCGTACCTCCTAAATCTCCTCAGAAGTGGGTATAGTGCCGGGCAGCTGGCTGGATTTCTAAGATCCTGTGATGGTGTTTCATTACAATCAAATCTCTTCTTCCTCTTGCACTTTGCAGTTCTGCACCACTGCCTGGCCAGGTTACAGTTCCTGGGCATGTGAAGCGCGAAAGGCACAAAGGTAGGGTTGCAGTGTGGGGAGGGAGTAAAAACAGGAGGTTCAGGAAGGACATACTGGCACTGGAGCGGGTCCAGCGGAGATTCACACGGATGATCCCAGGAATGGTAGGCCTAACATACGATGAACGTCTGAGGATCCTGGGATTATATTCATTGGAGTTTAGGAGGTTGAGGGGAGATCTAATAGAAACTTACAAGATAATGAATGGCTTAGATAGGGTGGATGTAGGGAAGTTGTTTCCATTAGCAGGGGAGACTAGGACCCGGGGGCACAGCCTTAGAATAAAAGGGAGTCACTTTAGGACAGAGATGAGGAGAAATTTCTTCAGCCAGAGAGTGGTGGGTCTGTGGAATTCATTGCCACAGAGGGCGGTGGAGGCCGGGACGTTGAGTGTCTTCAAGACAGAAGTTGATAAATTCTTGATTTCTCGAGGAATTAAGGGCTATGGAGAGAGAGCGGGTAAATGGAGTTGAAATCAGCCATGATTGAATGATGGAGTGGACCCGATGGGCCGAATGACCTTACTTCCGCTCCTATGTCTTATGGTCTTATGTTTAAACTATCTGCAGCTTGCGGGATCTGAGAAGGGTGATTAGCTATGAGGATACTGAGCCTTTGATCCTTTCAGCCCGAAACTGACCACAGTACCAGCCATGGCTGCTCCAATGTTGGTAAGCATGATTTCCGCCATAGGGGTGAGCCGATACTGCCATGATTGTCCCCTGCCAGTGACTGCTGCTGCCCACAGTTATGTGCCACCTTGTCCTGCAGGAGAGAGGAAAGTGTATGTGTGAGTGTGGTGCTATGTGTTTAGGTGATGTACCTGCCACAGTTGAATAGCTAGCAGTGTGTACCTGCTGTGAGACATGGGTATGTAGCTTGCAGCAGTGCGTGAAGGTGAGATGAAGCTATGAAAGTGGGATTGATAGGCATTGTTGTTAGGTGGTTGATAAGAGTGTGGAGCATTGTGCTTAGCGTGAGGCTTGTGCTGCAGTTTGTAGGATGCAGCATTTAAAGATGTGTTTGTGCTGTTGGGCACTCATGTGAGGTAATTCAGCAATGAATCGGTCCTTGGGTGTAAATTGCTGGCATTGTCCTGCATGGCTATCTGTTCCCATTGCATTCTCAGAATTTGTTTGGAGAACCTCATGCCCTTCTATCGATTAAAGAATTCCCCAGCCCTGTCCACCTAAATGTTGCATTGGAAAACCTTGGAATCTGCTCACTGCCATTCCTGTGTCTTCCCTGAGTCAAAATGACATCTGGAATAGCTGCCAGCATCTGCTGCAGCACAAATTCATGTCCCCTTTAAGAGTTGGGCTTTGCCTTTAAATAGTGCCACTAGCTTGGTAGGGCTGGTTAGCTTGTTAGGGCTGGTTAGCTTGGTGGAGCTGGTTAGCTTAATAGGGCCGGTTAGCTTGGTAGAGCTGGCTAGCTTAGTAGAGCTGGATTGCTTGGTAGGACTGGCTGGCTTGGTAGGGCTGGCTACCTTGGTCAGGCTGGCTACCTTGGTAGGGCTGGCTAGCTTGGTATGGTTGGCTATCTTGGTAGGGCTGGTTAGCCTGGTAGAGCTGGCTACCTTGTTAGGGCTGGTTAGCCTGGTAGAGCTGGCTACCTTGTTAGGGATGGTTAGCCTGGTAGAGCTGGCTACCTTGTTAGGGCTGGTTAGCTTGGTAGAGCTGGCTACCTTGGTAGGGCTGGCTAGCTTGGTAGAGCTATCTAGCTTGGTAGGGCCGGCTAGCTTGGCGGGCTGGCTAGCCTGGTAGTGCCACTAGCTTGGTAAAGCTGGCTAGCTCAGTGGTGCCGCTACCTTGGTAGTTTTGGCTAGCTTGATAGTGTCACTAGCTTGGTAATTTTGGCTAGCTTGGTAGTGTTGCTAGCTTAGTAGTTCTGGCTAGCTTGGTAGTGTTGGCTAGCTTGGTAGTGTTGGTAGTTTGGTCATGCCATTAGCTTGGTAGAGTTGGTAGCTTGGCAGAGCTGGCTAGCTTGGTAGTCTCGGCCATCTGGGTAGTGCCAGATAGCTTGTTAATGCCACTAGGTTGGTCGTGCCAGCTAGCTTGGTAGTTTGGCTAGCTTGGTAGATCTGGCAATCTTGGTAGTGCCGGCTAGCGTGGTCATGTCGCTAGCTTGGTAGCACCGATAGCTTGTTGGTGCCATTAGCTTGATGGTACCAGTAGCTTGGTACATCTGGCTAGCTTGGTAGTGTTGGGAGCTTGATACGGCTGGATAGCTTGGTAGTGTTGGGAGCTTGATACGGCTGGATAGCTTGGTAGGGCCAGATAGCTTGGTAGCGTTGCTAGCTTTTTTGTGCCAGTAGTTTGGTAGGGCTAGTTAGCATGATAGTGGTAGCTTGGTAGGGCTGGCTGGCTTGGTCCTGCCGGTATCTTGGTAGAGCTGGCCAGCTTGGTAGTGCCAGTAGCTTGGTAGTATCAGTAGCTTGGTAGGGCTGGCCAGCTTGGTAATGCTGGTAGTTTGGTGGGGCTGGCGAGCTTGGTAGTGCCATTAGCTTGGTAGTGTCGGTAGCTTGGTAGGGCTGGCTAGCTTGGTAGTGTTGGTAGCTAAGTAGTGCCAGTAGCATGGTAGTGGCGGTAAATTGGTAGTGCCGGTAGCTTGGTAGTGCCGGAGGCTTGGTATTACCAGGAACTGGGCAGTGATGGTAGCTTGGTAGGGCTGGATGGCTTGGTAGTGCTGGTAGCTTGATAGTGCCAGTAGCTTGGTAGTGTCAGGAGCTTGGTAGTGCCGGTAGCTTGGTAGGACTGGCTGCTTAGCTTGGTAATGCCGGTAGCTTGGGAGGGCTGGAGAGCTTGGCAGTGTCAGTAGCTTGGTAGTGCCGGTAGCTTGGTGTGCCGGTAGCTTGGCAGTGTCGGTAGCTTGGCAGTGCCAGTACTTTGGCAGTGTCGGTAGCTTGGCAGTACCAGTAGTTTGGCAGTGTCGGTAGCTTGGCAGTGCCAGTAGTTTGGCAGTGTCGGTAGCTTGGTAGGGCTTGATAAGACCATAAGACATAGGAGCAGAATTAGGCCACTCGGATCATTGGGTCTGCTCCGCCATTCAATCATGGCTGATATTTTCTCATCCCCATTCTCCTGCTTTCCCCCCATAACCCCTGATCCCCTTATTAAGCAAGAACCTATCTATCTCTGTCTTAAAGACACTCAGTGATTTGGCCTCCACAGCCTTCTGCGGCAAAGAGTTCCACAGATTCACCACACTCTGACTGAAGAAATTCCTCCTCATCTCTGTTTTAAAGGATCGTCCTTTTAGTCTGAGATGGTGTCCTCTGGTTCTAGTTTCTCCGATAAGTGGAAACATCCTCTCCACATCCACTCTCTCCAGACCTCGCAGTATCTTGTAAGTTTCAATAACATCCCCCCTCATCCTTCTAAACTCCGAGTTCAGACCCAGGGTCCTCAAACGTTCCTCATATGACAAGTTCTTCATTCCAGGAATCATTCTTGTGAACCTCCTCTGGACCCTTTCCAAGACCAACACATCCTTCCTTAGATATGGGGCCCAAAACTGCTCCCAATACTCCAAATGGGGTCTGACCAGAGCCTTATACAGCCTCAGAAGTACCTCCCTAGTCTTGTATTCTAGCCCTCTTGATATGAATGCTAAGGTTGCATTTGCCTTCTTAACTGCCGACTGAACCTGCACGTTAAGCTTAAGAGAATCGTGAACGAGAACTCCCTTTGTGCTTCTGATTTCCTAAGCATTTCCCCATTTAGAAAATAGTCTATGCCTATATTCCTCCTTCCAAAATGCATAATCTCACACTTTTCCACATTGTATTACATTTCCCACTTCATTGCCCACTCTCCTAGCCTGTCCAAATCCTTCTGCAGCCTCCTTGCTTTCTCAATACCACCTGTCCCTCTACAGATCTTTGCATCATCTGCAAACTTAGCAACTGTGCCTTCAGTTCCTTCTTCCAGATCATTAATGTATATTGTGAAACGTTGTGGTCCCAACACAGACTTCTGAGGCACACCACTAGTCACTGGCTGCCATCCTGAAAAGGATCCCTTTATCCCCACTCTCTGCCTTCAGCCAATCCTCTATCCATGCCAGGATCTTACCTTAACACCATGGGCTTTTAACTTATTTAACAGTCTCCTATGCGGCACCTTGTCAAAGGCCTTCTGGAAATCTAAATAAATCACGTCCACTGGTTCTCCTTTGTCTAACTTCCTTGTTACCTCCTCAAAGAAATCTAACAGATTTATCAGACACGACCTCCCTTTGACAAAGCCGTGTTGACTCAGTCCTATTTTACCATGCACTTCCAAGTACTTTGTGATCTCGGGCGAAATTCTCCCCCAACGGCGCGATGTCCGCCGACTGGCGCCAAAAATGGCGCCAATAAGACGGGCATCGCGCCGGCCCAAAGGTGCGGAATGCTCCGCATCTTTGGGGGCTGAGCCCCAACATTGAGGGGCTAGGCCGGTGCCGGAGGGATTTCCGCCCCGCCAGCTGGCGGAAATGGTGTTTGTTGCCCCGCCAGCTGGCGGAAATGGCGTTTGTTGCCCCGCCAGCTGGCGCGGAAATGCGGCGCATGCGCGGGAGCGTCAGCGGCCGCCGACAGTTTCCCGCGCATGCGCAGTGGGGAGAGTCTCTTCCGCCTCCGCCATGGTGGAGGCCGTAGCGGAGGCGGAAGGGAAAGAGTGCCCCCACGTCACAGGCCCGCCCGTGGATCGGTGGGCCCCGATCGCGGGCCAGGCCACTGTGGGGGCACCCCCCGGGGTCAGATCGCCCCGCACCCCCCCAGGACCCCGGAGCCCGCCCACGCCGCCTGGTCCCGCCGGTAAATACCAGCTTTGATTTACGCCGGCGGGACAGGCAATTTCTGGGCGGGACTTCGGCCCATCCGGGCCGGAGAATTGAGCGGGGGGTCCCGCCAACCAGCGCGGCTCGATTCCCGCCCCTGCCCAATCTCCAGTACCGGAGACTTCGGCGGGGGCGGGATTCACGGCGGCCAACGGCCATTCTCCGACCCGGCGGGGGTCGGAGAATGACGCCCCTCATCTTTAACAACAGACTCTAAAATCTTCCCAATGACTGAAGTTAAACTAACCGCCGATCATTTCCCGTCTTCTGCCTCCCTCCCTTCTTAAACAGTGGTGTTATATTAGCCACTCTCCAGTCCTCTGGGACCCTTCCTACCTCCAGTGATTCCTGAAAGATCATCACCAATGCTTCCATAATTTCCTCAGCTATCTCTTTTAGGACCCTGGGGTATAGTCCATCCGGTCCAGGTGGTGTATCTACCTTCAGACCTTTCAATTTCCCCAGAACCTTCTCCTTAGTAAAGGTCACTGCACTCACCTCTGTCCCCTGGTTCTCCTGGAGCTCTGGCATCCCACTGGTGTCTTCCTCCGTGAAGACTGATGCAAAGTAACTATTCAGTTCATCTGCAATTTCTTTGTTTCCTATTATTACTTCTCCAGCCACATTTTACAGTGGTCCAATATCTATTTTTGCCTCTCTCTTACCTAATCAAGTCTGCCTCATTACACATCACCAAATCCAGAATTGTCTGTTCCCTAGTAGGCTCTGTCACAAGCTGCTCCAAAAAACCATCTCTTAGACATTCCACAAATTCCCTTTCTTGGGATCCACTACCAACCTAATTTTCCGAGTCCATCTGCGTATTGAAGTCCCCATGATTATTGTAATATTGCCTTTTTAACATGCCTTTTCTATCTCCTGATTTATTTTCTGCCCCACATCCTGACTACTACAAGAGGGCCTGTACATAACTCCCATCAGGGTCTTTTTACCTTTGCGATTCCTCAACTCTACCCACAGAGATTCTATGCCTTCTGATCCTATATCGCTCCTTGCTATCGATTTAACTTCATTCCTTACTAACAACACAACCCCGCCTCCTTTGCCCATCTGCCTGTCCTTTCGATAGGACATATATCCTTGGATATTTAGATCCCAGCCCTGATCCCCTCGCAGCCACATCTCTGTTGCTTGGCAATGTCCATAGCTTGGTAGTGCCGGTAGCTTGGCAGTGTCGGTTACTCGGCAGTGCCAGTAGCTTGGCAGTGCCAGTAGCTTGGCAGTGTCGGTAGCTTGGTAGTGCCAGTAGCTTGGCAGTGTCGGTTACTCGGCAGTGCCAGTAGCTTGGCAGTGTCGGTAGCTTGGCAGTGCCAGTAGCTTGGCAGTGTCGGTAGCTTGGTAGGGCTGGATAGCTTGATAGCGCCAGCTACATTGAGCAACCGCACATCTCTCAATTTTGCACCCTGTGCTCAGACGCACAGCCATACAGTAGCACAATTAGCATGGTTGCACACTGTAATCATGTAAATGAGGAGTGCACGGAGAGTTTGTGTTGCCTGCATCAGAAGCAACAAGCTCGGTTTAATCTTTCATCATGATCCCCATCCTCTTTTTTGGGTCATAATACATTTTTCCCAGCTGCATCTCTGTTCGGAAGCCCGATCTGTCGGCCACATGGTGCCTAAAAGTCAGCATGCCGCGGTGCAACATGGCCAGTAAATGCTAGGAGACTCTGCTCCCATGATCTACCCAGCTCGCTTCATGGGCAGGATCACCTTTTGGCAAATCTGCATATTGGAGCGAGACAGCAAGTCTCACTCTAATATGCAGTACCCTGAGGTAACCGATGCATTGGGATCTAACTTAGCCCCTTTGCCTCAGAGACCTTGGCTGAGCACCACTCAATACCGGTCCCCACAACCAGGGACCAGGTGGAATGGCACTCGTGGGGGTCTCCCAAAGGATTGGAAGCCCCCAGATGCATGCCCTCTTGGCAGGGTGGTACCCTGGCATTGCTGATGCCACCCGGACACCCTGGCAGAAGGACACCCTTCACTGCCAAGGTGCCCAGGTGGCACTGCCAGCTGTTAGCGGCACTGCCAGCTGACAGTGGCACTGCCAGGGTGCCAGGCTGGCACAGTCAAGCTGGCATTTTATTTACTAATGGGAATCAGGCCTGGGGGTGCCATGTGTGGTGGGGTGCGGGTGTCCTTGAGTTGGGGCATTGTGGGAGATCGGTGTCGTACAGGGGTCGAGAGATCGTGACACCATTTAAAATGGCACCCCGATCGCTCCCTGCACTGAGGAGTTCCAGTGAGCGGGACTCCTCAGTGCAGAAAACAGGGCGAAGTGCGGCCTTGGCCGCGCACTCCCCACTGTGGTTCCTTGTCTAACTGGAGTCTTGTTAGATAGCGTTCTGTTTCTCGCCGCTATGAACGTCGGGAAACATGCAGCAAACTCTGCTCACTGTGGGACTCTGTTCCCATTTGGTTAGATCGAGCCCATCATCTCAGTTACTGCTGTCCTCTATTTTTCACTTTTCAACCCTCTATCCATTCCCAACATTGCCTCCTCAAACACAATTGCAGGCATGCTGAAAAGGTCACGAGAATAAATGTCAAAGAGTTATCACCTTTGCTGTTATCATTTCATTTACATTGGGCTTTTTCAGAAATATTGTGCAGATCTTTCCCATTTTCTCCTTTCTTTCAATTCAATCACACACTTTTATTTTATTCAGCAGTTTCTTGAGTAATTTACCATCTTGTTTTATCAAGGAATTACATCAATTATTGGTCTCGGCTACTACACAATGCAGTGACAGGCAGACTTGTCTTAGTAGAGCCCTTGCTTAAGAGAAACACTTTTCTACCAGTGTGCAAAATACCTCCGTTTAGCAAATGTTTTGGACTTAGCAACTGATTCCTTTGAAGTGTAACTTTCTTCTGCCAAAGGAAGCCTTTGGAATGTGGCGACTAGGGGCTTTTCACAGTGGCTTCATTTGAAGCCTACTTGTGACAATAAGCGATTTTCATTTTTGTTTTCATGAGCCATTTTAGAGGCAGACGATTGTGAACAGTACCTCCTATAATGCGTTTTACTTACAAGCTTAGTCAGCACAGTATGGGGTATAATGTAAATAGAAATAATAATGATATGTTTGGTAAAATTTTATACCACAGTACATACTTCTCCATAAATCTGCAGTGGGCAGGCCTAGGTTGGCGGCATGGTAGCACAGTGGTTAGCACAGTTGCTTCACAGCTCCACGGTCCCAAGTTTGATTCCCTGCTTGGGTCACTGTCTGTGCGGAGTCTGCACCTTCTCCCCGTGGCTGCGTGGGTTTCCTCCGCATGCTCCGGTTTCCTCCCACAAGTCCCGAAAGACGTGCTATTAGTTGGATTGGATATTCTAAATTCTCATTCTGTGTAGCCAAACAGACGCCGGAATGTGGCGACTCGGGGCTTTTCACAGTAACTTCATTGCAGTGTTAATGTGAGCCTACTTGTGGCAATAAAGATTATTATTATATAGGGATTTAGCTCAGTACTAAATAGGTAACCTGGAGTAATAACATGCAGTGTACTTTGCAATGTAGTGTGTGTAGTTATTCAAGTGGAGACTTCAATAATAGAATAGACCTGTGTGGGTTGTTTCTGGGATTATTTGTAAATCTATTGTTTTCACTTTTAGTAATTTACCTTTGATGCGTGCTTTGAAGCACAATTTAAAATTAGCTGTTGCTATGATTGTAATCTTTTCCGACTGTGGATCTAGACTGTAATTGCTGGGCCAAATAATTTGAAGTGACGTGCCAGCGGGCACGCCCTATAGCAGATATTCAATTGCTGATGGTAATTACTGTTATTATTGCGAACACTAAATACAAAGTCAATTATCTAGAAGTATTACGATATGTCTTATTTGAAATTAAAGAATTAGTTTAATGATGGACAAGGTTTGACAGACAAAAAAAAATTGCATTTATGTAGCACCTTTCATAAACTCAGGACAGCCCAAAACATTTTGCAGCCAATGATGCACTTTTGAAGTGAAGTCACTGTTGTAATGCAGGAAAGTCAGCAATTAATTTGAGCGCAAGGTACCATTAACTGAATAGTGATAATGACCAGATAATCTACTTTTGCCAACTGTAGGAGGTACGATCAGTAAATTTGCTGGTGACTCGAAAAATGGTGGTGTGGTAAATAGCGAGCAGGAATGTCTTAGATAACAGCAGGATGTAGACGGGCTGGTCAGATGGGCAGAACAACGGGTGGCACGTGGCACAGTGGTTAGCACTGGGATTGCGGCGGTGAGGACCCGGATTTGAATCCAGGCCCTGGGTCACTGTCCGTGTGGAGTTTGCATATTCCCCTCATGTCTGCATGGTGTTCACCCCCTCAACCCAAAGATGTGCAGGTTAGATGGATTGGCCACGCTAAATTGCCCCTTAATTGGAGAAAATAAATAAAATAATTGGGTACTTTAAATTTATTTTTAAAATGATTGGCAGAACAGAGACAAATGGAATTTAACCCTAGAAAATGTGATGTGATGCATTTTGGGAGGACTAACAAGGCAGGGGAATACACAATGAATGGTAGACACTGGGAAGTACGCTCGGAGGGACCTTGGGATGCATGTCCAAATTACTTGAAGGCAGCAGGACAGGTAGATAAGGTGGTTAAAAAGGCATATGAAATACTTGCCATTATTAGCCGACGCACAGAATATAAGAGCAGGGTAGCTTATGATGGCACTGTATAAGGTCATAGCTAGAGTGTTGTGAGCAGTTCTGGTCGCCACACTGTAGTGATTGCACCAGAGAAGTTGCAGAGGAGATGAAATGAAAATCGCTTATTGTCACAAGTAGGCTTCAATGAAGTTACTGTGAAAAGCCCCTAGTCGCCACATTCCGGCGCCTGTTCGGGGAGGCTGTTACGGGAATTGAACCGTGCTGCTGGCCTGCCTTGGTCTACTTTCAAAGCCAGCGATTTAGCCCTGTGCTAAACAGCCCCACCAGGATGTTGTCTGGGCTGCAGCATTCCAACTATGAAGAGATGCTGGTGAGAATAGTGTTGTGTTCCTCAGAGCCGAGAAGGCTGAGGGGGGGCATGATAGAGGTGTACAAAATTATGGGAGACATGGGGTGGGATTCACCCGCAACTGGCCGGATGACCCGACGCCGGCGGCAAGAACCAGTCCGGCGTCGGGCTGTCCAGAAGTTGCAGAATCCTCCACACTTCCGGGGGCTATGCCGGCGCCGGAGGAGTTGTCGCCGCACCAACCGGTGCCGAAGGGCCGGCACGAGTTGGCGCATGCGCACAACCGCCGGTGTGGTTCCGCGCATGCGCAGACCGGCCGGCATGTTTCCTGCGCATGTGCAGGGGGGTTCTTCTCTGCGCCGGCCATGGCGAAGCTCTACAGGGGCTGGCGCGGAGGGAAAGAATGCCCCCATGGCACAGGCCCGACCGCAGATCGGGGGCCCCGGTCACGGGCCACCTGCGGTTGGAACCCCTGCGCCCCTCCAATGACCCCGCTAGACTGCCGACAAGCCAGGTCCCGCTGTGATGGACCAGGAAACAATGGCCACTCGGCCCATCGGGGCCCGGAGAACCTGCCCCTGCCCCCGCCCTCAAACCGGTGCCGGAGAATTTGGCAGCGGGGGGGCGGGATTCATTCTGCCCCCCCCAGGGATTCTCCGACCCGGCGAGGGGGTTGGAGAATCCCGCCCATAAAGTAGATGGGAAGGAACTTTAACCTTTAGTAGAGCAGTCAATAATCAGGTGGCATGGATTTAAGGTAAAAGGCGCAAGATTTGAGGAAAACCTTTTTGGGGGAATCTGGAACTCACTGCCTGAAAGGATGGTAAAGGCGGGAACCCTCAGAACATTTAAGAAGCATTTAGATGAGCACTTGAAACACAATAGCATGCAAAGCTATGGACCAAGTGTTGGAAAATGGGATTAGATTAGATAGATGCTTGGTGGGTGGCGCAGACACGCCAAAGATCCTCTTTTTGCGCCGTAAAACTCTGGGACTCTACTGATTGAGGGATAAATACTGATCAGAACTTCCCCACCTCGCTTCGAATAATGCCATATGATCTATTACATTCAATTCAAGAGGGCCTCATCCAAAAATGGAATCTCCATTAGTGAAGCACTCCCACAATGCTGCATTGGAGTGTCAGCCTAGACTAGGGAAATAGTGAACAGCAGTTAATACAACACTATGTGGACCAAAGTGATATCTCACATGAGTTTAAATGGAAATAATGTATGTCTAACAACTGTATGCTGCAGCTTATTTTCTTATCAAACTGCCGTGGATAGGTCTTCGTCACAAGGTTCCTAGCTGGATGCTAAAAATATACTATCAGGGTTCAACCAGGGTCCCTCACAACCATGAATTTGAATCCCTCCCTCTTGCACTATCTCTCGAGCCACGCATTCATCCTATCTATCCTGATATTCCTACTCTGACTAGCTCGTGGCACTGGCAGCAATCCTGAGATTACTACCTTTGAGGTCCTACTTTTTAGTTTAACTCCTAACTCCCTGAATTCAGCTTGTAGGACCTCGTCCCATTATTTACCTATATCGTTGGTGCCTATGCGCACCACGACAGCTGGCTGTTCACCCCCCCCCCCCCCCCCCCCCCCCCCCCCCCCCACACACACACACACACACAGAATGTCCTGCAGCCACTCCGAGACATCCTTGACCCTTGCACCAGGGAAGCAACATACCATCCTGAAGTCTCGATTGCGCCCGCAGAACCGCTGTCTATTCCCCTTACAATTGAGTCCCCTATCACTATAGCCCTGCCATTCTTCTTCCTGCCCAACTGCGCAGCAGAGCCAGCCATGGTGCCATGAACCTGGCTGCTGCTGCCTTCCCCTGGTGAGCCATCTCCCTCAGCAGTATCCAAAGCGGTATATCTGTTTTGCACGGAGGTGACCGCAGGGGAGACCTGCACTGCCTTCCTACTCTTGCTCTGTCTTTTGGTCACCCATTTTCTATCTCCCTCAGTAACTTTCACCTGGGATGTGACAAACTCGCTAAATGTGCTATCTACAACATCCTCAGCATTGCGGATGCTCCAAAGTGAGTCCATCCGCAGCTCCAGAGCCATCAAGCGGTCTAACAGGAGCTGTAACTGGACACACATCTTGCACGTGAAGGAGCCAGGGACAGTGAACGTGTCCCTGAGCTCCCACATGGTAGACTGGTACAAAAGGTGAAGTTACAGAGGATCAGGGGTGAGGTGGCAAGGTGGATACAGAACTGGCTAGGTCATAGAAGGCAGACAGTAGCAATGGAAAAGTGCTTTTCTAATTGGAGGGCTGTGACTAGTGGTGTTCCGCAGCGATCAGTGCTGGGACCTTTGCTGTTCGTAGTATATATAAATGATTTGGAGGAAAATGTAACTGGTCTGATTAGTAGGTTTGCAGACGACACAAAAGTTGGTGGAATTGCAGATAGCGATGAGGACTGTCAGAGGATACAGCAGGATTTAGATTGTTTGGAGACTTGGGCGGAGAGATGGCAGATGGAGTTTAATCTGGACAAATGTGAGGTAATGCATTTTGGAAGGTCTAATGCAGGTAGGGAATATACAGTGAATGGTAGAACCCTCAAGAGTATTGAAAGTCAGAGAGATCTAGGTGTACAGGTGCACAGATCACTGAAAGGGGCAACACAGGTGGAGAAGGTAGTCAAGAAGGCATACGGCATGCTTGCCTTCATTGGCCGGGGCATTGAGTATAAGAATTAGCAAGTCATGTTGCAGCGGTATAGAATCTTAGTTAGGCCACTCTTGGGGTATAGTGTTCAATTCTGGTCGCCACACTACCAGAAGGATGTGGAGGCTTTAGAGAGGGTGTAGAAGAGATTTACCAGGATGTTGCCTGGTATGGAGGGCATTAGCTATGAGGAGCAGTTGAATAAACTTGGTTTGTTCTCACTGGAAAGGCGGAGGTTGAGGGGCGACCTGATAGAGGTCTACAAAATTATGAGGGGCATAGACAGAGTGGATAGTCAGAGGCTTTTCCCCAGGGTAGAGGGGTCAATTACTAGGGGGCATAGGTTTAAGGTGCGAGGGGCAAGGTTTAGAGTAGATGTACGAGGCAAGTTTTTTACACAGAGGGTAGTGGGTGCCTGAAACTCGCTGCCGGAGGAGGTGGTGGAAGCAGGGACGATAATGACATTTAAGGAGCATCTTGACAAATACATGAATAGGATGGGAATAGAGGGATACGGACCCAGGAAGTGTAGAAGATTGTAGTTTAGTCGGGCAGCATGGTTGGCATGGGTTTGGAGGGTCGAAGGGCCTGTTCCTGTGCTGTACGTTTCTTTGTTCTTTGTTTTTTGTTCCCTGTCTCTGTCTTCCCTCTTCTCACCCCTTCCCTTCTCCTGTGGTTCGCCTTTCCTTTCTCTTATGTTTAGCTGTTTTCCACCCGCCTATCCCTCCCTCTCACACCTTGGCTACTTTCCCCTGATTCTTGGCTACCTGGCTATTCTTCTGCTTGTTAATTGGCCACAAACACGGCCCGGAACAGTTGGGTGAAAGGCTCCCACGTTCTGTGTAAGCCGCCGTTTGACCCCTGGATGGCGAATTTGATTTTCTCCATTTGCAGAGAGATTCTGAGAGGTCGGACAGCCAGTCTGCAGCTGACCTCCAACCGAACAGGATTCTACGGTGGGCGATCAGGGAGGCAAAGACAAGGGCGTCCGCCCTCCTCCCAGGAATAGATCTGGCTGGTCTGATACCCTGAAGACCGCCACTTTTGGGCATGGCTCCACCCTCATCCCCACCACGTTGGACATTGCCTCAAAGAAGGCTGTCCAGTACTCCACAAGTCTGGGGCAAGACCAGAACATGTGGGCGTGGTTGGCCGGGCCTCCTTGGCACCGTTCACATCTGTCCTCCACCTCCGGGAAGAACCTATTCATTCGGGTTCTTATTAAGTGGGCTCTATGTACCACTTTTAGTCACGTCAGTTTGAGCCTTGCGCACGTGGAGGTGGAGTTGATCCTATGCAGTGCTTCGCTCCAGAGTCCCCACCCTATTTCAATCCCCAGGTCTTCCTCCCATTTCTTTCTTGTTGCATCCAGTACAGTGTCGGCCCTTTCTACCAGTTGCTCATACATGTCGCTACAGTTCCCTTTTTATCTAGGATGCCTGTGTCCAGTAACTCTTCCAGTAGTGTCTGTTGTGGCGGTTGTGGATACGTCCTTGTTTCCTTTCGTAGGAAGTTTTTGAGTTGCAGGTACCTTAGCTCGTTCCCCCTGGCTAGCTGGAGTTTCTCTGCCAGTTCGTCCAGTGTTGCGACCCTGCCATCGGTGTATAGATCCCTGACTGTCAGTGTCCTTCCGTCCTGTCTCCACCTTTTGAAGGTGGCATCAGTCAGCGCTGGTGTGAACCTATGGTTATTACAGATTGGGGCTTTGTCCGACATTTTGGTCAGGCCAAATTGCTGCCGTAGTTGGTTCCAGGTCGGAAGGGCGGCCATGATTAGTTTGTCTAGTGCTTTGAAAAAGACCTTGGGGATGTAGTTCGGGGTGGATCTAAGTAGGAAGAGGTACCTGGGCAGCACGTTCATTTTGATCGTCTGTACTCTCCCCGCAAGAGAGAGAGGGAGTGCGCTCCATCTTTGCAGGTCCTTTTTTACTTCCTCTGTCAGACTGGTGAGGTTCCATTTGTGGATCCCTTTCCAATCATGGGCTATTTGGATCCCCAGGTAGCGGAATTTGTGTCGGCTTGTTTAAGCGGCAGGCCCGTTAGGGCTGCCCCACCTACTTGTGGGTGTACCGGGAAGATCGAGCTTTTGCTCATGTTGAGTTTGTAGCCCGAGAAGGCGCCAAACTCCTTCAGGGGCGCGATGATTCCGTCCATACTGCTTTGTGGATCCGTAATGTAAAGGAGCAGGTCACCTGCATAGAGTGAGACTCTGCCGCCCCTTTAGATCCCCCTCCAGCTTTTTGCTGCTCTGAGAGCAATTGCTAATGGCTCGATCGCTAGAGTGAACAGCAGTGGGGACAGTGGGCATCCTTGTCTGGTGCCCCTGTGAAGTATCGAGAGTTGGTGTTGTTGGCCCGTACGCTCGCCATGGGAGCGTTGTATAGGAGTTTTACCCAGGAGATGAACCCTGTTCCAAGCCTGAACTGCTCCAGTACCTCTATGAGGTATTTCCATTCGACTCTGTCGAAGGCCTTTTCTGCGTCTAGGGAGACGATCACCTCTGATATTCTCTCCCCAGAGGGGGTCATTATCACCTTCAGCAGGCGCCTGATGTTCGAGGTTAGCGGTCTACCTTTGACAAAGCCAGTCTGGTCCTCTGCGACCACTTCTGGTACGCAGTCTTCTAGCCTTTTGGCTAGGCTTATCCCAGATCTTAATGTCCATGGCCACAATCTTGTTAAAATCCCTGGCGAAAGGTACGGTTACTATTAGTCGTGATGGTGTCCTTCTGTACTTCCTACAAACGTCAGATGTTCACTAACCTGTTCTATCAGCTTAGTATAGTCTTCATCCCTTACACCTGCATCCTTATGGAAAGGGTGCAAAGGAGATTTACCAGGATGCTGCCTGGTTTGCAGGATAGGTCTTATGAGGAAAGGTTGAGGGAGCTAGGGCTTTTCTCTTTGGAGCGGAGGAGGATGAGAGGCGACTTCATAGAGGTTTATAAGATAATGAGGGGGATAGAGTGGACGTTCAGAGACTATTTCCTCGGGTGGACGTAGCTGTTACAAGGGGGCATAACTATAAGGTTCAGGGTGGGAGATATAGGAGGGATGTCCGAGGTAGGTTCTTTACTCAGAGAGTGGTTAGGGTGTGGAATGGACTGCCTGCTGTGATAGTGGAGTCGGACACTTTAGGAACTTTCAAGCGGTTATTGGATAGCCACATGGAGCACACCAGAATGACAGGGAGTGGGATAGCTTGATCTTGGTTTCGGACAATGCTCGGCACAACATCGATGGCCGAACGGCCTGTTCTGTGCTGTACTGTTCTATGTTCTATGTAATCACTCTCTGATAATGGTTGGAGTAAAATAATATAGTGGGAAGACTTAATGGTCCCTGTCAAAATGAGGTGTACGATTGCTGCAAACTCTCGGACAATTTGTTAATGGTCTGTCGGTCATTCTTGTGTCTGAAAGAAAAGCGGCAGCAAATCTTTCTGCCTTTAGGGTCTGTTGTTCCCTACTGCAGAAGGTGGTATCTCTGTAGCTGGCAAGGGAATAAGATGGATGACTGGTTCTTTTTATCTGGGTAGAATCCGACTGTACTTTGCTGCATATCCTGCCGGCAACAAAACTTGTCCTAACTCTGTCTGATGGCCCTGAAGCCAGAATCCTCAGTGATTGAATTGGCCATTTCCTGTAACAATGGCCGCAATAAGTCACTTCTTCCACCTCAGGGGCCTGAATTCAAATCCATCATTTAGATAGATAGGGTGAAATTCATCCCACTCATAAAGGCTGCAAGTCCTCGGTGGAATGAAAATCTTAGTCGCAAAGCACAAAACTAATCACAATTTGGAAATAATTGGGCAGTCTTACTCACGGTCATTATGAGTGCCGATCTGGGGATTGGAACTGTCACACTGTTGAAATAGGGAGTGTTTCTTCTGAGCTAAGTGTTAAAGAATGCTGCTGGAGAACTCTAAGGGGAATTTTCAAATTGTACCAGATGCATGCTATTCCGGTTTAGGAGTGTTGCACAGAGACGGTTGGTGTAACACGAAAAACAAGGGCGGGATTCTCCGAGCCTCTGTGCTGAAATCACGCTCGGCTCGGGGGCGGAGAATAGGCGTCAAACCCGAGGTCGAGTCCGACGCCGCTCCCGCGGAGAATCGCCGGGTCGACGCGGCGGCGGTCAGGGGCCATTGAAAGAGGCCCCCGCGGCGATTCTCCAAGTGAAGCTGGCCGAGTTCCCACCGGTGTGGCTCTCTCATGGTTCCACCTGGCGGGCATAGCGTGGTGGGTGCGGACTCAGTCTGCGACCGCCCTGGTGGGGGGTTGGGGGGGATTATTCATTGGGTGGGGCCTCCAGGATGGCCAGACTATTGATGGGGGGCCACCGATCCATGGGCGTGCGCGATCTGGGGGGGGGGGACCTATCTTCTGGTGCCGGTCCGCGGTGTGGGTCAGCCAATTTGCGCGGGCGGCCAACACAGGCAGCAAGGTAGAATTGTGGTAGCACAATTGCTTCACAGTTCCAAGGTCCCAGGTTCGATTCCGGCTTGGGTCACTGTCTGTGCAGAGTCTGCACATCCTCCCCGTGTGTGCGTGGGTTTCCTCTGGGTGCTCCGGTTTCCTCCCACAGTCCAAAGATGTGCAGGTTAGGTGGATTGGCCATGATAAATTGCCCTTAGCGTCTAAAATTGCCCTTCGTGTTGGGTAGGGTTACTGGGTTATGGGGTATGGGGATAGGGTAGATTTGTTGACATTGTGTAGGGTGCCCTTTCCAAGAGCCGGTGCAGACTCGATGGGCCGAATGGCCTCCTTCTGCACTGTTAATTCTATGACAGGCCGCTGCCGTATGCATGCGCAGACCCCCGACCGGAAGTGCAGGGCCCCGTATCAGCAGCCGGAGCTGCGAGGTGCACTCCTGGGCCCTGCTAGCCCCCTTAAAATCAGGGAATCACACTGGACTTTCTCCAGGTAAGTCCAGAGTGATTCCCGCGTGTTTTTCCGTGGACGTGGGGAAATTGCCCCCTCCGTGGGCGTGGGGAAATTGCCCCCTCCGTGGGTGTGGGGAAATTGCCCCCTCCGTGGGCATGGGGAAATTGCCCCCTCCATGGGCGTGGGGAAATTGCCCCCTGCGTGGGCGTGGGGAAATTGCCCCTTCCATGGGCGTGGGGAAATTGCCCCCTCCGTGGGCGTGGGGAAATTGCCCCCTCCGTGGGCGTGGGGAAACTGCCCCCTCCGTGGGCGTGGGGAAATTGCCCCCTCCGTGGGCGTGGGGAAATTGCCCCCTCCGTGGGCGTGGGGGAATAGCCCCATTGGAGAATCCCGACCCTTGCGTTTGTTTCTCAGCAATATCAAACTGGAATTAATTAAAAAGATCAAAGTATTGGGTCCTGCAGTTCTCTGTACAGCAAGTTCTCCAACTTGCTCAAGGTCAGGGAGATGCTGAGTAGATGCTGGGAAGATATAACATTAAGGGCATAGCCATTCCAGGCTAGTATTGTAAAGCATTGTTGGTAGAAATATGGGAACAAATCAGCTGCCTGCCATCTTTAATTTAGAATGTCTGGGCATTCTGAAGGAAAGAGTCAAGACAAAAAGTGACATTTTCAGTTTTATCTAGCTCTTCATACTCCCAGTCAGGATTTGCAGTGTCTCTATCATAATGTATGAGATATAACCAATGCATACTGAGATATCAGTGTTCTGTATAAAAGCAAATTACTGCGGATGCTGGAATCCAGCTTTGACAAAGGGTCATCTGGACTCGAAACGTTCGCTCTTTTCTCTCTTTACAGATGCTGCCAGTCAAGCTGAGATTTTCCAGCATTTCCTCTTTTGGTATCAGTGTCCTGTGCTCATTATAAAAAATTGTTTTTTGAGTCATGGATGTACCAGAAGGTCCTGGTACCCAAAGGGTTACCCACAAGGTGATGTAAAGAGGCAACATGACCCAGATCCAAGGACAGTCTAGAGATGGGTGGCAACATGTAAGAACCTAATCGAAGGCCCTCTCTTTACCTTTACACTCTATTAAGATATGTACATAGTCAACAAGGACTTTTTTAAAACTTCTTTTATTAGTGTCACAAGTAGGCTTACATTAACAATGCAATGAAGTTACTGTGAAAATCCCCTAGTTGCCACATTCCAGCGCCTGTTCGGGTACACTGAGAGAGATTTCCAAATGTCTAATTGTCCTAACAAGCACGTCTTTCGGGACTTGTGGGAGGAAACAGGAGCACTCGGAGGAAACCCACGCAGACACGGGGAGAATGTGCAGACTCCGCACAGACAGTGACCAAAGCCGGGAATCGAACCAGAGTCCCTGGTGCTGTAAAGCAACAGTGTTAACCACTGTGCTACTGTCTTGGTCTCCAGGCAGTACACATCACAGGTAGCAACAAGAGGCCAATGAACTGAAATAAAAACAAAAAGTGCTGGAAAAACCCAGCAGGTCTGGCAGCATCTGTGGAGAGAGAAACAGAATGACCTTCCTTCAGGGTTAAAGAGAAGGACTGATCCTCCGCGACCTTGACCTTACCAGGAAGGAAAACCACAGGTTTCACATTTGCCCAGTTCACAGTTAAACCAGCGGTTAAGGATCGATGATTCTGCCTTCGGGGAAAAAAGGGGCTTGCTGCTGATTCAGCTGGGGCTGGTTTAGCACAGGGCTAAAGAGCTGGCTTTGAAAGCAGACCAAGGCAGGCCAGCAGCACGGTTCAATTCCCGTACCAGCCTCCCCGAACAGGCGCCGGAATGTGGTGACTAGGGGCTTTTCACAGTAACTTCATTTGAAGCCTACTTGTGACAATAAGCGATTTTCATTTCATTTCATTCATTTCATTATAACTAAGTTCAGTGATTTGGATCAGGGAGCAGATTTTGCAGTGTAATGTGACGAGCTGGCCTTCAGACTCTGATCTCACAAAAACAAAATTAAAACAGCATCGATATGAAAACAGCAGAAGGTGACTGAGGTAGAAGGAGAAAACTCAAAATGCATTTGTTTATCGCCTTACGTCTCTGTGATGCTCTCGCAAAAGCTCAGCGAAATTTATTGATACTTTTAAACTATTAGTGCGACACTTGAGAGAGTCAAGTTCAAAGTTGCAGTGGCTTTATTAGATTCTGCTGCTGTCTTGCAGGGATACGTGGTCTGTAAACATTTTCAAACTGGGTTATGTTTACTCATGTTATTGTGTTGAGATGATGGGAATTCTGATGACTTGTTAAAGAGTCATCTTGACACTAAAGAGTTAAAGAGTCTGAATCTTGACACTAAATAAACTGAAGGACTTGAAACTTGGAAGCGGTTACTTTGTGGTTTTTAGGCGTGGCAATGACCTTTTGAAATGTCTAAGTTTATTGCCCTCTTCTTGAGTAGAGCCAGTCGCATCAGTGCCCGTAGTGCCGCTCGGAAAGGTGGCGAGAACACTTAGAGGTGGGGAGAGGGTGGGGAGAAAGTTAGAAAAAGCTTCATTGCATCTCCACTGCAACTTTGATTTCTCCCCTGTGTCTCTGTGTGTAGCATGCTTCAGTCAGGCAATTAAGCTGTTCAAGTTCATGGGCTGCCAGTGTGTTTTTGTGTTCCTTGTACAGGAGGAGGCCTGATTACTACAGGTTTACACCATGTCCATTGTCCTTTCTATTGCTGGCACCCTCTGCTTTGTGAGATGCTGCATCGAACTGCTGATCCCCACAAAGAAAGATAAACTTACCACAAGTGGCGTTCGTATATTGCAACATCATGGGACTTGGACCCAGGGCTTTCTTGTTCAAATTATTGTCACTGGGTTGGCAATTGTTAATCATGTAACCCTCCACACTTATCTGGAATGTGTTTCCAGAGCCTCGCTCTGCAACACAAACCAGCTGTCCAGCCAACTGAGCTAAACTGGCCCCTGTTACTTAAATTTTGCAAGCACAAAATGAAGCCCTGCCTGCTCAGATCCAGAGCGCTACGGTCCTTGCATTCTGCATGGATCCTGGCTTGTACACGGATGATAGAAATCTCTTACTTCTCATACTTTTCCATTGCCCCTCATTTACATGCCAGCAGCTCTGCACATAATGAGATGTTGTTATGTTCAAG
The DNA here is from genome assembly GCF_047496885.1 of Scyliorhinus torazame. Classification (NCBI taxonomy): domain Eukaryota; kingdom Metazoa; phylum Chordata; class Chondrichthyes; order Carcharhiniformes; family Scyliorhinidae; genus Scyliorhinus; species Scyliorhinus torazame. The sequence continues at coordinate 42,928,098 of NC_092714.1, read as the reverse complement.
GCCATGATGTTTAGTAACAGCTTGTCACATTGGGTCAGGAGAGGAGGCCAGGAAACGTGGGCAGGTGGTGGCCAATTGTTTTGAGATGTGTGCGCCGTTTAACCTTGCTCAGCTGCTCCTTGCCATTCTGTCAAAGCTGCCTAACAAAAGGGGAACATGTGTGCGGTGAGCCTCATGATCTCATTGGACAAAAAGGAACCGTTTGATCAAAATAATTACATCCCTTTCTCCTCCAAGGTTAATCCTGTCCAAAGAAACATTTGATTATGATTACCAGTAATTACAGACTGAGACAGAAGGGTCGACACAAACTATGCAAGGTGTTCACTGGTTGGTTCTCTGCTGTGGTCCTGCTTGTTGCTGGTCTTTTAACCCAAGAATGCTGGAAATGCCTGTTTCTCTAATTGTGGGCATGTGTAGAAGACGGAGACCAAGGCCGGGAGTCTCCGTCCTGCTGCACACGTTTGCTGGTGCGATGTGCCCCCGTCGGCAGTGGGATTCTCTGTCCTGGCAGCCGGCCAATGGGGTTTCCCATTGTGGGCAGCCCCACATCGTCGGGAAATCCGTGAGCGTGAGTGCGCTGCCGGTGAAACAGAGGAAACCACCCCAAGAGTTTAGAGAAAATACTAGAGGAACCACCACGATGACCAACCAACGAGCGATGGGCAGATGATTATGGTGAAGATGGATGAGGTGGTAGGTGGGTCGTGGAAGCATTAATGTCAGGACGTAGTCAGAATGTGGGTTAGTTGGGTCTAATCACGGAGGTAGTTGGGGGTATCTTGGTTGGGGTGCGGGGGTGGGAAGGTAGTTGGGTCAGGTCAGGATTGTTGGGGGTGATCTAGGGGCTTTGTCATGTGGTTGGGGGTAGTTGGGTGATCAGGGTTTGTTATGTTGTGCGTAGTCAGTGTGTCAGTTGGGGCAGTTGGTTGATCGGGGCATCGTTGGGTGGCCGGGAGTGGTAGTGGGAGGATCAAGGTGCGGAATTGGTGTTCGGGGTTTCTTAAGGGCAAATCAGAGGGTGTTTGGAGGAAGTCAGCTCTGGAGTCCTGATGTACGTCTTGGGTCGTACATTCAATTTCCAACAATCTAGAGACCGAATGATCTGGACCATTATGTTTCAAATAGTGTTGACTCTGAGAATAAATTTCACTGTTATTCTGTGTGATTTTGATTATGAAATTCTGAGTGACCTATAAAGCACTTCGCAGTTTTCACATGGAGATTTGGAAGTCTTTCTTTGACTTTTAAGTGGCATTTCCTCAATAACCTTTTCTTCAGATGCAGACTATCAATTTACACAAGAAAGTAATTTCATTTTTTGTACCAATCTGTCTATATTTCGTTCGCCAAGAGATTTTCTGTGAAGCATTCAACTAGATAGTTACAAAAAGCTTCCTTTCTCCTGTAACTTGCATCGAGATTCTTTTTCAAGCTCATGGAAATCATGTCCATTTTTTACAAATGCTTTAACTATTGCTGAAGCATCATTTTTGCACCAGCTGGGAAAATAATGGGGCTTTGGAATTAGGGAAATTATTCAAAGAATGTTGCTTTTCTTTCTTATGTTTTTTGTAGAATGGTGAATTTGAATGTTTCCACTTTTCTGCCCATGCTGCAACACTCAGTGTCAAAATGTGCCAACCCCACCACACACACCCCTCTCTACAACCTCATTACTCTATATCCTTGTCCAACTCCAAACTGTGGAATTCCTCACCTCCCTCGCTTTTCCGTTGATTATATAACCTATAGACCACAGGCCTGGAAGTCCCCAGCTAGTAATCCAACATTTCTCACCATTTCCCCTTTTTGTTCCCATTTTCGTGAAATCTTACTCATGGGGTCTCAGTCCTTCTTGGCATCTAGACAACAGAAAAATGATTACTTCCAAAGTTCCTTGCACTCCGCTTGGACCATTACTATTCAAATTTGCATCAAGTCGCATGCACCCATCACACCTCTGCTCACTGACCTTCATTGGCTCTCCATTTGCCAGTGCCTTGATTTTAAAATTCACGTTACGGTTTTCATGTCCCTCCATGGCGTCCATATCTCTGTGACCTCCTCCAGTTTTCCCAGAACCATGCATTTCTTCAATTCTGCCCTCTGATGTCTGAGCTGCTTTCTTTTCCTTATCACTGACAGCTGTGCCTTCAGCTACCTGGGCCCTAATCGCCACAATCTCCAACCCGAGACTCTTTGGGCGGGATTCTCCGAAATGGAAGCAGAGTGTTCGCGCCATCGTGAACGCCGTCGAGATTCACGACGGCGTGAAACGGCCCCTATCCCGACCGATTCAGGGCCCGATAATCGGCTAGGAGTGGCGCCGCGGCATTTACACGCGCCAGGCCTTGGCGCCACGTAAAGGCGGCGCCGCATACATGACGCGGCCGCGCCGCATAACTGGTGTCACCCGCACATGCGCAGGTTGGCGGCGCCAACCCGCGCATGCGTGGTTACCGTCGCCTCTGAGTCCGCCCCGCAAGAAGATGTTTGATGGATCTTGCGGGGCTGCGGAAGAAAGGAGGTCCTCCTTCAGAGAGGACGGCCCGACGATCGGTGGGCACCGATCGCGGGCCAGACCCCATTTGAGGCCCCCCCCCCCGGTACAGGATCCCCCCTCACCCCCCCGCAGGCTACCCCCCCAGCGTTCCCGCACTGTTCCCGCCGGCAGCGACCAGGTGTGGACGGCACTGGGGGGAACCCGCCATTTTGGGCAGGCCGCTCGGCCCATCCGGGCCGGAGAATCGTGGGGGTACCGGTTAATCGCCATTTTGGCTGTCACGGGCGATTCACTGTACCGTGCCGCGCAAGACGCGATTGTGCCGGGCTGGCTGCTTCCGTGAAGGGCGTCGGACCAGCGTCGCAGGAAAATTTTGCGACCCCGGCGATTCTCCCAACCGGCACGGCAGCGGAGAACCGCTATTCCTCCATCTCGCTCTCTTTTTTTCCAGCACTTCCTAAAATTTGCCTCATTGACCAAGCTTTTAGTCACCCATCTCCTCTGGCTTGATCTCTGGGGCGAAATTCTCCGGAAACGGCGCGATGTCCGCCGACTGGCGCCCAAAACGGCGCAAATCAGACGGGCATCGCGCCGCCCCAAAGGTGCGGAATGCTCCGCATCTTTGGGGGCCGAGCCCCAACCTTAAGGGGCTAGGCCCGCGCCGGACGAATGTCCACCCCGCCAGCTGGCGGAAAAGGCCTTTGGTGCCCCGCCAGCTGGCGCGGAAATAATATCTCCGGGCGGTGCATGCGCGGGAGCGTTAGCGGCCGCTGACAGCATTCCCGCACATGCGCAGTGGAGGGAGTCACTTCTGCCTCCGCCATGGTGGAGACCGCGGCGGAGGCGGAAGGGAAAGAGTGCCCCCACGGCACTGGCCCGCCCGCAGATCGGTGGGCCCCGATCGCGGGTCAGGCCACCGTGGGGGCACCCCCTGGGGCCAGATCACCCCGCGCCCCCCCCAGGACCCCGGAGCCCGCCCGTGCCGCCTTGTCCCGCCGGTAAGGTAGGTGGTTTAATTTACGCCGGCGGGACAGGCATTTTAGCGGCGGGACTTCGGCCCATCCGGGCCGGAGAATCGCGCGGGGGGGGCCCCGCCAACCGGCGCGGCGCGATTCCCGCCCCCACCGAATCTCTCCGGTGCCGGAGACTTTGGCAACCGGCGGGGGGGCGGGATTCACGCCAGCCCCCGGCGATTCTCCGACCCGGTGGGTGGTCGGAGAATCTCGCCCCAGGGGCGCAATTCTCCGGAAACGGCGCGATGTCCGCCGACTGGCGCCCAAAATGGCGCAAAGCAGATGGGCATCGCGCCACCCCAAAGGTGTGGAATGCTCCGCATCCTTGGGGGCCGAGCCCCAACCTTAAGGGGCTAGGTCGGCGCCGGACGAATTTCCACCAGTTGGCGGGGCACCAAAGGCCTTTTCCGCCAGCTGCCGATTCTCCGACCCGGCAGAGGGTCGGAGAATCTCGCCCCAAATTTCACTTCTTCGGATATTTTGCCCAATTTAAAATGCTGGCCGGAATTCTCTGCCTGTTGGTATTCCCTGTTCCCACGGGTTTCCTGGTGGCGTGGGGTGGCTTCAGTGGAAACTCCCATCGACAAGGATCATATAATCCCACCACCAGCAAACAGCGTGCCACCAAGAAAAGCTCTGCTGGGGGATGAGAGAATCGAGTCCACTATCTATACATTACCAAAAAGGAATCGCATTTGACAATCAATTTCTCACACCAATAATCCTTGGTGCTCTGAGGGTGAATGACAATCCATTGCCAAACAGTTCTGAGGTTGGAGGGTTTGTGCTATGTTATGGACTATCTTAGGAACTATGAAACCAACAGAAAGAGGGTGTATTTATCCTTCCAGTCTGCACAAGATTTAAATCCCAATTTCTGAGGTGAGATTGCTGTTTTCTTGCACACCGTCACCCAAGACTTATGAAATAGCTTGTAAATTGTTAAAAGCCTGTCTTTCTTCTCACCCTGCTTACAATTCTCGACAGCTTTACAGAATTGGGTATGCTATGGAAATCAAAGTGGTGCTGTGTTCAAGAGCCCAGAGTTTTAAGTCAGAAATTCCCGATCTAATTCCGTTGTCTGCTTTCCAATGCGTAGAAAGCAGACAACGGAACTAAAGTCAATCACCTTAGTTTGTACGAATGAAATCATGTTATTGAAAGGTGTTTAATAGACCCACAGTTCAATGTAACATTTAATAGTAAAGTTAGTTCATGTGGAGGCAGAGTCTGTTTTGAGGTGTTGCCACAGTTGCTTACCTCATTTTTTTGGTCAGACAGCAACCCAAAAGCGAAAGTATTTTTTTATTCATTCAAGGGAATAGGAGTATGCCATGTTGAATTCTAATAAAGTTGAACCTTCTGGTGCTAAAGCACAAGATTTCTTGAAATGTTAAAAGAAAGAAATAACTTGCATTTCCTTACCGCCTTTCATGGCCTCAGAACCTTCCAAGCCTCTTCAGAACAAATTAATTACTTTTGAAATGACATTTGTTACATCCAACTGAGAGGGCAGAAGGGGCCTTGGCTTAACATTGCAGCTGAAAGACAATCCCTTCAACAGTGCAGTACTCCCTCAGCCCAACACTGAAGTGCCAGCCTAGATTGTGCATTCAACTCACTGGAGTGGGACTTGAACTCACAACCTCCTGTTTCAGATGTACGAGTGCTACCAACGGAGACACGACTGGCACCAGTTTTCCAAGCAATGAATTAAAAACAAGAATAATAATTGCACGTGACAATGCAGCATGTGTGCGCAGGGAACCTCTTGAGTGCTTTCTTTGCTTGTTTTCCAGATCCACAGGGCAAAGAGCTAGCTCCAATGTACACGGGCTTCATGGAAATCACTTGAAAAGCAGTTAGCAAGGATACTGGAGGCTAGAAGATGAGCAGGGAGATCAATTGGTGGCAGATCGTATTAATTTCCAGCGTGTTTGTAGTGCCTATCAGTGTTTATATCAGCAGGCATTCCAGGGAAGAACTGCCTCAGGAAATCTAACAAAGATAAACTTAGCAATGATAAGTTTTTGATTTAGTTTATTGGATTTTATTAATCATAGAACACTTACAGTGCAGAAGGAGGCCATTCAGCCCATTGAGTCTATACCGACCCTCTGAAAGACCCCCCCCCCCCCTCCATCTAGCCCCGTAACCCCACCTAACCTTTTGGACACTAAGGCGAAATTCAGCATGGCGGATCTACCTAACCTGCATGTCATGATATCCATATTAACATATCATGGTGCAATCACACACACACACTGATGGACAGGTAGACGGACCAACCAACACACACACAACATCGCAGCCAATCACCAGTGAGAGCACATGCACTATAAAACAGGGAACACCACAGTTCCCGCTCATTCTACCAGGAGATAGCTCAGAGCACAGAGCTCACAGCGTGCCACTCAGACATACACCATGTGCTGAGTGCCTCACTAAGATAGTGCTAGGGCTGGGTCCACAGGTTAGCTGGTGAAGTACGAACCAGAAGTTAATAGTTATTATTGTACAGAATAATAAAACAGAGTTGTACCATCTACAACCGTGTTGGTTCATTTGTGTATCGGAACACCCAACACGACATGATACCAGGTCTGGAAACTCGCCAGTGACTGTGAGACCTACCTGCACCTCTTCAGAGAGCCGCCATCCTACGCCATGGACACCATCAGCCCGCCGCAGCCGCTCCAAATCGCTGGAAATCGGACTGTGGGACGAAACCATAACACCTGGGGGAAACCCATGCACACACGGGGAAAACGTGCAAACTCCACACAAATTCTCACCAAAGGCTGGAATTGAACCCAGGCTCCAGGCACTGTGAGACAGCAGTGGTAACCGCTGCACCACCAGGCCACTTTTTGGCATAATCTTAGCATTGTATTCTGTTATCATGTTATATTGTCAATATCTTGTTGAGTTTTAGTTTGGCTATGTGAAGTTACATTCCAGACAGAGATTTTGGTTACCCTGATGGGTTTCTGGGTGTACTGCAGCATTTGAACATATATAGGAACAGGCCATTTAGCCCACGAGCCTGTTCCAGTATTCAGTGAGATCATTGCTGATCTCTAACTCCATTTGCCTATCATTGTCCCATTTGCCTTATTACCTACAGCTAACAAAAAAAAACAATCAACCTCTGATTTAGGATTAGCAACTGACCTTGCATCAATTGCTGCTTGTGGAAGAGAGTTCTAAACTTCTCACACCCTTTATGTGGATTATTATAACAATAATAACTATTAACTTCTGGTTCGTACTTCACCAGCTAACCTGTGGACCCAGCTCTAGCACTATCTTAGTGAGGCACTCAGCACATGGTGTATGTCTGAGTGGCACGCTGTGAGCTCTGTGCTCTGAGCTATCTCCTGGTAGAATGAGCGGGAACTGTGGTGTTCCCTGTTTTATAGTGCATGTGCTCTCACTGGTGAAAGTGTTTTCTAATTTCATTCTGAAACGCTTGGCTCTAATTTTTTAACTATGTCTAAGTCTCCCCAATCAGCGGAAATAGCTTCTCCCTTTCACCTCATCTGTTCCCTCAATAACTTGAAAACTTTGATCAAACCAACCCTTGACCTGCTGAAGTTCAGTGAATGCAACCCTTGTTTGTTTAATATTTCCCCATAGCTTAGCCTTTGGAACCCAGGATTCACTCCAGTAAATCTTTCTTTTTCTTTAAATTTTAGAGCACCCAATTTTTTTTTTACAATTAAGGGGCAATTTAGTGTGGCCAATCCACCTAACCTGCACATCTTTGGGTTGTGGGGGTGAAACCCACGCAGGCACGGGGGGAATGTGCAAACTCCATATGGACGGTGACCCAGGGCTGGGATTCGAACCCGGGTCCTCAGCGCCGCTGTCCCAGTGCTAACCACTGCGTCACCGTACTGCCCTGCTCCAGTAAATCTATGTGGCACTTCCTCCACGGCCTACACTCCAAACATTCCACCTAAGGTGGAGTGCCTAGTTTTCTAGGTGGGGTCTAACCATGGCTAAAAGTAGGGACTGGTTTAGCTCACTTGGCTAGATGGCTGGTTTGAGATGCACAGTGAGGCCAACAGCATTCCATGGAGGAGGCGAGGGGCTCCCAGGCTTCCGAAGAGAAGAGAGTCAGCAGTTACCCAGCCCAGAACCCTCCACACAGGAGATCCTGGGGTGTCCGGCCCATCTGACACCACCCTCCCCTTTCCTGTGAGCAACACACCTCCAACTCTGCACAGCAAGGAAGGCAGCATTGCAACACTCGTGCAGTCCGAAAGTAGGCCCAGACCCTCTTGGTCTCAGCCCCCCAGGGTATGCCAGCCAAGGACATCTCAGGGAACAGGACGTGGAAGCCAGCAGCAGGGTGCCTCAGCCTCCGCTGTGGACCCTGAGGATACACCTAAATGTAGCAGGAGGATGAAGAAGAGCAAGAAACGATTGGCACCTAGTGGGCATGGGTGAACCTAGGCGCTAATAGAGATAAGACACCATTGCAACAGCATTTTTTAATTTGCTTATTAAAATTCACATATTAAAATTCACTTTACTCACCCATAAAGAACCTCCACGATGTCATGGCGCCATACTCTGCAAACCTCCACGCAAACTTGGTGCTTTATCCCTAAGCAGTGTGAGAATGGCAGCATTATGTCTCTCCCACCTCCCACATTGATGACATAGTAAAGTTGCGCCACTGTTGGCACAGTCCTCCCAATTCCCCCCCACCCACCCACCCCACCCCCATCCATGGAAGGTCAGCACCCTACCTCCCCCCCCTCCAACCTCCCACACAGTGACACTTGGTCCTCTCATGTCTGCCAGGGTCCTCCAGCTATGAGGATGCCAAGAGCTGACAACGTGTGAGAGTCTGCGTGCCTTGTTAGAGGAGGCAGTAGCAGCTGAGATGTGTCATTCAGCCTCTCTAGAATCCTAGATCACCCCGTTCAGTGGCAGATCGCGCTCAGCTCTCTGTCCTCACTGCAAGTCATCATCATTCTCCTGCAGCATCCAGCCATACGTTTTAGTGCCCTGACCATAAACGTTCCGATCAACACGATGACATCCCGCAGGTACCACAATAGCGACCCCATGGTGAGAGAGGTTTTCACACCCAAGCCTCGGTCGTCTCCAAAAAGAAGCTACGAGGGCATCCCTCGCCCTCACCTCATGTGGGCCCTGACCATCGGCTGAGGTCTTTCCTTCCTCCATGGGCTGTCCCTCATCCCGTCCTCAACCTCCTCCTCATCTGAGAAGATGTGGTGCTCCTCCATTTCCTTCTCGTCCAGCTGCTCCCCCCACTGCAGAGCCAAATTGTGCAAAGCGCAGGAGACCACAATAATGCGGGACATCCTCTAGGGGTTCTATTAGATGGCTCCCCCCGACTGGTCCAGGTACCAGAACTACATCTTCAGCAGTCCGCTCAAACAACGCACGCATTACCACATGAGCCTCATTTTCGCGACTCTCAGCGGGTGTTTGAGGCCTCCGTACTGGAATCATCAGCCACCTCCTGAGTGGGTGCCTTTTGTCCCTGAGGAGTCCTCCCTCCAGCCATTGCTCTCCCTCAGAAATTGCTGGATCTGCAATCATCCCAAAATGTAACTGTCATGGACGTTCTCTAAAAAATGGCACACGCCTGCATAATGTGCATTTCGTGGTCACAAATGATGTGGACATGGAGGGGTGATATCCCTTAAGGTTCACAGACACGGCCCCATGCTGCCATGTGGAATGTAGGACAACAAGGATGCAGTCAGTGACACCCTTCATCTGAGGCATGTCTGCTGTGCAGGTAAAGCTCATGGCCCTGGTGTCCTGGCTCACCTGGTCCAAGTTGATGTACAACATGGACACTCACAAGTAGTGATCTCCCTCTTCATGCACTTGTGTGGGACAGATTGGGTAATGCTGCACAGATCACCCATGCAACTCTGAAACCGCTGGCATAGAAGTTCAGAGCGACAGTAACTTTCATGGCCATGGGTAATAGGTGACCTCCCAGTCCATGTGCTACCAACTCTGCATCACCTGATACGGGTGGTCCACCATCTTCCAGGACAGACGCAGTCGTCTCCGGCACTGGACATCTGACATCCAGATGTAGGAAGTTCGATGGTGGTAGACACGTGGTCGGTCGCGTCTCCTCCGAAGCTCCTCCATGGGTGGCTCTGCTCCCGGAAGATCAACTAACCCAGTCTCCTCCTTCTCCTCCTCCTCTGCAGGCCGCTGATCCTGGCTGCGTGCAGTAGCATGTTGATCACTGTTGGTTGAAAGCAATCAAAAGAATTGCCAGCTCGACTGGATCCATGATTCTCCAGAATCAAAATCTAAAAGGAAGAGAACAACAATATGAGCGATGAGGAGTCCTGACAATGTCCTCTCAGAATCTGGGACATCCACCCATGCGCATCCCCCTAAGTGAGTGCTTTCCAATGAGCCTCACTCCCTCCGCTGTCACACAATGTCCACTTCTCCACAGCTGTCCCTCTCAACTCCACCTGACAGAAGCACTTTGACCCTTGAGATCCTCAGCGAGTCACATAACTCCCCCAAGGATGAAGAGTGAGGGCAATTGAGTGCAGTAAGTGGATTTGGGTCTAACATCACAGGTGAACGAGATTCTGCCTGCTCGGGTGACCAAAGAGCGCATTCACTATAACGCCTTGCATTGGTGGCCACATCTGTGCTACCTCTCTGTTATGTGGACATGATTATTAGCCTTGGAGTTCAGTGCATGGGGGCGACGCTTCCAACTATTTTGATGAACACAAATAACCAAGTAAAATAAATCAAAAAACTGAGATACAAATTAAAGGGACAGTCCCTTAAAGGGAAACTGCTTTAAACAAAAAGCGAATCATAAATGAAATCTAAAACATCAAACCAAAATATGATTGAAGGGGTCAATAAGGCACCCCAGCCCCTGTGGTGCCCAATGGGCTTTGAGGGTGCCAGTGGAGACCGCATGCTTCCTAACTGTTAATCAGTGGGTGTCAATGAGTCGCACACTCAGTTTAAAAAAAAAATTTAGAGTGCCCAATTCATTTTTTCCAAATAAGTGGCAATATAGCGTGGCCAATCCATCTAACCTGCACATCTTTGGGTTGTGGGGGCGAAACCCCCGCAAACACGTGGAGAATGTGCCAACTTCACACGGCCAGTGACCCAGAGCTGGGATCGAACCTGGGATCGGCGCCGTGAGGCAGCAACGCAATCACACACTCATGCATTGCAATGCTGACTACGTTAGCACAATTGAATCATCATGGAAGGGTCAGGGAGTTAATTAAGCAACTGGCTTCCCCCAGTGGCAGGCAGGGTACAGCTGATTCATGTGAAGACTGAAATTTACAGTCAGGTTATTTTTAGAGGACACCCGCATCTCCCCAGCTTTCATGCACTGTGGATTAAATGCGACTTCCAACGTGAACAGCCATCCACCCAGACACTGAACCCTGACAGCCTGGACTTGCATTTCCAGACATCACATGCACTCTGGCTTCAAAGTGCAGCCTGGGGTTAAGGGTTCGTCCTGACAGCACTTTTTCTCTCCCTTATGTGAGCATCGTCAGCCCTCATTAAGCTATGAACCACCCTTTGTCAGAGTCCCCCAATCTGCCCATACAGCCTGGCATCTCACGGGAATCCCACCCAAGGACCTCACAGTTACCCCCTGTGCTGACCCTGTGAATTCACCTGCCCACACCCACTTTCCAACTGTCCCTCCAGAAGGGCAATGCCTCAGTGGTGACATTGCCACAAGTCCAGCAAGGAAAACACAGGAAGCGCTGTCAGCACACCAGCCACCAGACCCCTTTTAACAGAGAGGCTCACAGCCATGAGGGGCTGTTAAGATGGGCGAGCGACCCCTCCTCCCCCGAGATTCCGGGACTGACCCCTTCACCTTGTTCCCCAGTTGAACTTATCTGAGTCTCCTGCATCCTCTCCAGTGGCCGCTCTGCAACTGGCAGTCTGGAGAGTGATGGTGACCTGAGCGCTCACTTTCGATATCCCCTTTGGAGGTGAGATCGCCAGATGATCGCTTTTATATATCTGTTGTAAATTGACATCACGCCGGCAAATAATAAATATTCATGGTGGAAGAGGCGGAGGAATTCCGTCAGAAGTGCTTGCTAATGGTATGTTTAAATGATGTTCCTGACTTTCCGTGGCGGGAACATTGTTACGTCACCAGTGGGGATGCGGAAAATTTGGAAATGCGATCGCACCAGCAAGAATCGCATTTCCTTATTCTCACCGGATTTTGTACACTCGTCGCCATTCTCGCTGATGGCTAACACAAGCTGAAAATCTACCTGAATGGTTTACTTATGCATCTGTGATCAATAGAATTCTACTGGACAAGGGTATAATAAAGGACATGGAGCCAAGGCAAGTGGACGGGGTTACCACACAGATCAGCCAAGATTAGTCATTAAATGGCAGAACCAGGTTTGAGAGGGTAAATGATCTACTCCTGTTCCCTATTCCTCTTTGTGGTATCTTGGGAGAAGCTTGTGCTGGACCTGGGACTCCTTCAGAGAAGAGGTTCTGATGGTGCAATGTAGAAAGAAAAGGGAACCTTGTACAATTACATATGACCTTCTTTTGCGGCCTCCCTATCGATTTGAACCTGGAAGCTGCCTGGACGCTGATCCAGAACTACAGGTACCCACCCCGGGGGCTGGCTTGCTTTGGTGCAAAGGTGCAACAGGATCATTCGGATATCTCCTCCTCACCATCCAGATTCATATGCTTTTTTTTGAATAAATTTAGAGTACCTAATTCATTTTTTCCAATTAAGGGGCAATTTAGCGTTGCCAATCCACCTACCCTGCACACCTTTGGGTTGTGGGGGCGAAAACCATGTAAACACGGGGAGAATGTGCAAACTCCACACGGACAGTGACCCAGAGCCGGGATTGAACCTGGGATCTCGGCTCCGTGAGGCAGCACAGGTTCACATGATTTGAGGCCTAGGCAACTACAGGACTGTGGTAAACCACGTTATTGCATTATATGTATTGTATTGTGCATGCCTGGGCTTGTCCAGGCTGGCTCTGCCTGTGGCTCCTCCCCTCGGGCTTCTGTATAAAGGTGGCAAGTCTCCGCCTCCGGACCCACTTCGGGTCCAGAGGCAGGAGGCTTGCTGTTTAGTGTATTAAAGCCTCAGTTACGTTCATCACTCATCGTGTGTTATTGATGGTGTATCAAGGATAATTTAAACAAGTTTTGTACGTAAAGTGTCTGGGAAAAGATTGAGAGTGGGAGGCAAGAATATTGGGGGCATAATGCTCAACGGAGCCCCTATTGACCACCATACACATTCACAACACAGACTGCAGCAGTTTAAGGAGGCAGCTCACCATCACCTTCTCAAGGACAATCAGAGATGGGCAATAAATGCTGACCTTGCCAGTGACGTTCACACTGCGCAAATGAATTAAAAACAAAATGTGAGGCAGAGTAGCTATGAAATCATGTGGGGGAAAAAAAAATCAGTAATCGTACTGAAATGTAAAAAGAAATTTCCCCAGTGCCATGTTGTCATGAGGAGCTGAAACAAATGAAAGTGATCTAGTGGCATTTTGGTGACAGTCTGGGCAATATCCTTAATGATATAATACCACCGGTCACTCATTAAGAATTCTCTTCCTTTCAAAGAACGTTGGAGAATTTTGGAGACTGCTTTATTATTTCTGACTTTGTAAAACGTATGAAATGACCTCCCAGGGATTTCTGAAATGGAGTCTGAAGAATCCTGTGTGCTTTGGAGTTTTCCTGTCTTGGCCAAGCGTGGGAAACAAACTTGTGTCAATATGAGAGTCCCCTTGTTAGTGGGGTTGCTCGAATACCACCCCACGAATTAACATTACAAATCAAGTTCAAGCTGTAACGTGCATAATTTAAATATTGCTTTACTGTATTTGCATTTGTATATTTAACAAAAGGCAATTATTTGTTCTGTGTTAAGTTGGGGGGGGGGGGGGGGGGGGGGAGGAGGGTTGTATGTAAATCCATCGCAGAACGATGAGAAACCTGATCCATTTTCGTTTCCAGGCGGCTGAATTCTGCATGAAATTGTTGTCCCTGTTCTGTGCAGTGGACTATTTTTAACAGCATTTGATGGCACCATTCCACATTGCTTCATATTATGTTATCATGATAGCAGTTGGGACATCTATGGGTTGAAATGTGCCATCTTAGGCTAGCTTGTTGTTGAACTGATTGATAGCTTAATGAGTTCTTCAGTGCTCAGCTAATTATGTCTGAATCGGTTGCACAGAGACGGGAAAGAACGTGGCTCAAATCAACACTAGAATTTGAGATTTGTTTCTTTCAATTGTCTGTGAAGGTCCCTTTTATTTCTATTAACCCAACAGCTCATGAGGTGATGGTACAGGGAGGGAACAGTGGAGAGTTCAATGTTAGGAGATTGAGGTTCTGGCAGGTTTTATTTAAATGAACTATTGTGCAGCTCACACATCAGAGCCCAGGGTGGCACTCGGGAAGATGTTCAAAAGAAACATAAAAAACATAATATCCACTTACTTGAACCCTACATATAATTTGTGACACCTGGAAGACCTTTTATTGTGTCATACTTTCCAATACAAAACAAATGCAGACTAAAGGTCTGTTATACAAAAGATGAAAGTCAAGCTTGCTAAGCGATTCACAGTCAGAGAATGCCCTCTAAAGACATCACACAGTGTTATACTGAATGTAATTACAGCTGTGATATTACTACAAACAGATTGTTTCATTATTTGTGCTTCAAATACTTTTATTTCAATCAAATAATCCTTTCATGTCGACCTGGTAGAATACCGATGATGAAATATGCATGAAGTAAAACTTGCCAGTGTTATTTGAGAGAAGCAGAGAGTGATGGAACTGAACCTTAGTGAAGACACAAATGACCCAACGGATGGCTTATCTTTTGCAATGAAATGAAAATAATGAAATTAATAAAATTTGGTACTTGTCACTGGAGAAGCACCTATTGGATTGTAAGGTCAGGAACTGGCTTCTCTGAGCAACTTCTACTCCTCCACTTTAGGAAGGATGCGGAGGCATGGGAGAGAATATCAGGGAAGGATCATGAGAATGGTTCCAGGGTTGAAGGACTCCATTACATGGAAGATTGGAGAAGCTGGGTCCATTCTCCTTGGAGAAGTGAAGACTGACTGAGATTTGATAATGGTATTCAAAATCATTAGGGGTCGGGACAGAATTGATATGGAGAAGCCGTTCCCATTGGTGGAAGGATCGTGAATCAGGGGGCACAGCTTTAAGTTGATGGCAAAAGAAGCAATGGAGACTGGAGGAGAGGCTCTTTCACGCAGCGAGTGGTTAGGATCCAGAATGCACTGCCTGAGAGTGTGGTGGAGGCAGGTTCAATTGGGGCATTCAAAAGGGAATTCGATTGGTACCACAATCGGAAACTGTGCAGGGTTACGGGGAAAGAGTGGGGGAGTGGCAACAGTTGAATTGCTCTTGCAGAGAGCGGACAGAGACAGGACAGGCTAAATGGCCTCCTTCTGTGCCAAGGCCATTCTGTGATTCTCTGATGAGCTCTCTGGACATTACAAAAAAATAAACATTTTCCATTTTAAACGCTCGCCCGAGGTCTCCGAGGCAAAGGGGTTGAATCCCGAAGCCTCAGGTACTTCGGGAATCTGCACATTGGATTGAGGCTTACTGTCTCGCTCTAACCTGCAGATTTGGCAAAAAGTGATCCCACCCATTGTGGGCGGGATTCCCTTTGCAACGCCTTGAGAGATCACGTTGGACCTCGCAAGGCAAGGCAAGCTGGGTAGATCCTGGGAGCGGGGTCTCCCGGCTTTCATCGGCCACACTGCACCGCGGCGAGCTGCTTTTCGGGCCCAGCATGGCCGTTGGATCGCCCTGTGTTTCCTCTTATGAGAAAATCTAGAACTAGGAGTCACTGTTAAAAAATAGGGGGTCAACTATTTAAGATAAAGATTAGAGGAAATGTTTTTTTCTCAGAGGATTGTGAGTGTCTGGAACTCTCATCCTCAAAAGGTAGAGGAAGTAAAGCCTTTGAATTATTTTAGGGCAGAGCTAGATAGATTCTTGATGAACAAGGGAGTGAAAGGTTATTAGGTGGAAGGCAGGAATGTGGAATTGAGGTTACAATCAGATCTTATCGAGTGATGGAGTAGGCTTGAGGATAGAGAGGCCTATTCCTGCTCCTGATTCATATGTTTGTAAATTTGATGTGTGTTTTAGCCTTTGCATGTCTTGTCCCTCACAATGTTATCAGGACCCCCTGTAATATTAAATTCCCTGAATGGGAAGCAGCTGTCAGTTCCCATCCAGGTCAACCCAAGAAAGGTATGTTTGTAATTCTTTTGTTCAAGCTTTTCTTGAAGGCCAGGCCCTCCTTGAAAATGAAATGAAATGAAAATCGCTTATTGTCACGAGTAGGCTTCAGTGAAGTTACTGTGAAAAGCCCCTAGTCGCCACATTCCGGCGCCTGTTCGGGGAGGCTGGTACGGGAATTGAACCGTGCTGCTGGCCTGCCTTGGTCTGCTTTAAAAGCCAACGATTTAGCCCAGCGAGCTAAACCAGCCCCTCTGTGTTCTGCCCTCTCTCCTCCCCACCACACCCCATCAATCTTTGGAATCCTCCCCTTGGGTGACCCAGCGGGCGATCTTGCCCCTTGCTTGTTTGGATTTGGATTGGATTTGAGTTTATTGGCACGTGTACCGAGATACAGTGAAAAATATTGTTCTGCTTAAAGTCCAGACAGATTGTTCCATACATGAATAACATAGGACATATGATAGATACACACTGTAAATACATAGATATAGACATCGGGTGAAGCATACGGAGTGTAGTGCTACTCAGTAGAGAAGATGTGTGGAGAGATCAGTTCAGTCCATAAGGGGGTCATTCAGGAGTCTGGTAACAGCAGGGGAGAAGCTGTTTTTGAATCTGTTAGTGCGTGCTCTCAGAATTTTGTATCTCTTGCCCAATGGAAGAGGTTGGAAGAGAAAATAACTCGGCTGCCCGCTTTCCCAAGCCAGAGGGAGGTGTATACAGAGTCAATGGATGGGAGGTTGGTTTGCATGATGGACTGGGCTGTGTTCGTGATTCTCTGTAGTTTCTTACGGTCATGGACCGAGCAGTTGCCATACTAAGCTGTGATGCAGCCAGATAGGATGCTTTCTATGATGCATCTGTAAAAATTGGTAAGAGTCAATGTGAACATGTCAAATTTCCTTAGTTTCCTGCAGATGTATAGGCGCTGTTGTGCTTTCTTGGTCGTAGCGTCAATGTGAGTGAACCAGGACAGATTGTAGGTGAAGCTCACACCTAGAAGTTTGAAGTTGACAATCATCTCCACCTCGGCACCATTGATGCAGAGATGGATGTGTACGATACTTTGCTTCCTGAAGTTAATGACCAGCTCCTTAGTTTTATTGCGGTTGAGGGAGAGATTGTTGTCATTGCACCATGCCACTCAGTTCTCTATCTCCCTCCTGTAGTCTGACTCATCGTTGTTCGTGATCCGAACACTACGGTCGTGTCATCAGCAAAGGTGTAGATGGAGATGGAGCCAAATTTTGCCACACAGTCATGTGTGAATAGGGAGTATAATAGGTGGCTATGTATGCAGCCATGCGGGGCCCCAGTATTGTGACTATCGTGGCGGAGGTGTTGTTGTTTATTCTTCCTGATTGTGGTCTATGAGTCAGGAAGTCGGGGATCCAGTTGCAGAGGGGGAGCCAAGTCCGAGGTTTTGGAGCTTTTATATGAGCTTGTCTGGGATTATGGTGTTGAAGGCGGAGCCGTGGTCAATGAATAGGAGTCTGACATAGGAGTCCTGTTGTCGCGATGGTCCAGAGATGAGTGTAGGGCCAGGGAGATAGCGTCTGCTGTGGACCGGTTGTGGTGGTATGTGAATTGCAGTGGATCAAGGCATTCTGGGCGTTGATGTGTCTCATGGCCAACCTCTCAAAGCACTTCATTATGATCAATGTCAGGGCCACCGGACGGTAGTCATTGAGATACGTTGCCTGGTTCTTCTTTGGCACCAGTATGATGGTGGTCTTCTTGAAGCAGGTGGGAACCTCAGAACGGAGTAGGGAGAGGTTGAAGATGCCCGGGAACACACCCGCCAGTTGGTCCATGCAGGATGTGAGTGCACAACCAGGGACTCCGTCAGGTCCCGTTGCTTTCCGTGGGTTCACTTTCAAGGAGGCCGATCTGACGAAGGCTGTGACGGTAGGTATGATGGTGTGTCCGAGGCTCCGGGGCAGTTGACAAGTTGATAGAAAGCTTCCAGGTTGTGTAATTATCCAATTATTTCTGTCGGCTTGGCTCATGAAGCCAGGCGAAGTCCCATTCTGCCACAAGAAGGCAGGAAATGATTGTGCCAGAGTGATTGTCTGGCAGATAGCTGCAAATATCTAGACTGTGGTCTGGCACAACTGAATGCAAAGCGATGAACACAAATACATTGCAAATAACCCAAATTAATTGAATTATTTTCGGTCTGTCATTTGCATTTATGTCAGACTGAAGGAGACTCGGTCAGCAGCTGTGGTTCATGACCATGCTTATACAACAGGACCGTGACATTTGGGGCAGATCATCGGCAAGCTGAATCATTGGAAAACGGATTAAAATTCTACTGTACCAATTAACAATTGTCAGAGGCAACAAACCCATTCACCATCTGATGTCAGGAATCATAAAACCCTCATTATTGTATTCTTATTGAATAGTTTTTCTGAATCCCACATTACATATGCATTCTATATGTAATAGTTTGGAATTTGGTGTCATGTTCCAGTACATTATGAACTTACACACAAAAGGCTACAAAGAAATGACTGCCTGAGGATCACCTGACTTCTCTTGTTGATTGAAATCCTCCCCTGTCTCGGGGGGGGGGGGGGGGGGGGGGGGGTGGCGGGGGGACAAAGGGAACTTTAGGAAATGATGCTGACTCAATGCCTGTTCCTGAAACAAATTCAAAAGTGTAATTTCAAATTGAATGGGTCATTCAGATAAAAGACACCATCTGTCTCAAACTCCCCGGATGTGAAAGTCAGCGCACAGGCTCTTTAATCAACTTGGCCATCCACTTTATTTGGAAAAGGACTTGGAACTTGGAACACGCCACATGGCGCAACAGCCATGTTTGTTGCTGGTTTTTAAAGTAACATGAAACTGTCGTGTGGAAGGAAATCCATCAGACAGCTATCGAACAAGCTGCAAGTCACTAAGCAGCTAATATAATAAACATCTCTAACCTGAAGGTGCGAGAAAGACTCCTCTCCAACCTGTACTGACTCCAAGTTCACCTGAGAAGCAACCTCCTAGAAATTTGCTGACAAGAGTCTTTGCAGATTGCTAAAAATCCCCCTGCTTTACAAGAACTTCACTTCAACTAAAGCATTGGCTCATCTAAGAAACTGCAGGCCTGCTATGAAAGAGACTGAGACAATCATAAATTGTCATTGTATATGTCCCCCCTCACCTGTGTGAGTGAAAGTGTGGCTGAGTCGAGTGAATTTTTAAACTTCGGAGGCAAGTGACTTTCCTTATTTTTTTAATTTCACAAAAAGCTTGTTGCTGGAATTACTTAAATTGTTACAATCACTCTTGAGGGTAAGAAAACACACACACACCCTGACAGACAGAATGCACTGATCATGGACAGTAAGAAAACACATAAATACTGTCCATGACAGAGACAAGGACCTGGATTTTTTTCCCCTTCCATTTTATTCCTTCTTTTCCGGGAAATACTGATGCACAGAATCATAGAATCACTGAAATGTTACGGAACTGAAGGAGACCATTTGGCCCGCCATGTCTGTGCTGACCCCCTGAATTAGCAATTCACCTAGTACCATTCTCCTGCCTTTCACCTGTGATCCTGCACGTGCCTCCTTTTCATCTTGTTTGAACTTGCTCCCACCACAGTCTCAGGCAGTGCACCCCAGATCTTAACCATTCGCTGTGGGAAAACATTTTGCCTCATGTGTCCATTGCTGCTTTTGCAAACGACCATAAATCTGTATCCCATGGTGAGATAAAATCTTGTAGGCTGTAGCAGCACTCCGGTACCCTCCTTTGGTGCCCATTCTATTTACAACAGTCATCACTGGTACGCTATTTGACCAAATAAGGAATCTGGATCGGCACAGGCTTGGTGGGCCGAAGGGCCTGTTCCTGTGCTGTAATGTTCTTTGTTCTTTGTAGTGGGCAAATTTGAATTCCTTCTTCTGACACCCATACGCAACTTCCAGCAGGTTTCCGGCTCATAGCCGGAACCCAGGTTGCTATTTTGTCTACCTACCTGAAGGGGCAAGTGGGGCAATTATAATCCCCTCACCAGGCAACGGCGATGCTCTCACCCACTGAACAGTTGTAGATCCCACAAATAAGCCATTACATCTAATGAATTGTCAGCTTATTTCTCACAAATGATGATACAAATTGTGTGGAGCAACTTCTCTGGTCCATATAGTACACATAAATCTCCAAGAACTGGAATAGAGTCCTGAGACGATCCTTATTCCAGAGTGCTCTTTCATAAAGAAATTGTCACTGTCAAACCTCTTGAGCTGACTGGCCAGATACATGCACTCAAAATCAGAAAGACTTTCGGGTCATTTAACAATTTACAGGTTCGGTAATGACTAATTTGAACAGTCTCTGTTTGGGTTTGTGGAACAGCTGAATGTTTTGAGGAGTTGGTTAAATTGGCTGAAGTCTGCAGCAAGTGGTGCTGCGTGTGGAGAAGGTGCTGGTTGTGACTGCAAGGGTTCATGGATGTTATAGTTACCATTCGCCAGTGGCTGGATCAGGCAAGGAGGATGGAGGAGAGGCATCAAAGAAAAGGAAAAGTGCTGACAGAGGGAAGAGGAAAGGTCCCTCAACAGAAAGTCTTATCCACCAGGATCTTCCGGGAATGCTTCACTTCCTCCACCTAAGCAAGGAGCAGCAGCCGGAAATGTATTCCCCTCCACCTCACACACATCACCAGCCTCCCTCCCTTCACCCCCCCCCCTCCCCCCCCCAGAGCAGGCTAACCGCATGCATAACATCTGCACTTCACAAAGGAGGTGTTCCCAGAACTCCAGCACCTCTTGTGGACGAGGGCACAGTGGTTAGCGCTGCTGCTTCACAGCGCCAGGGACCCGTGTTCAATTCCAACCTTGGTTGACTGTCTATGTGGAATTTGCATGTTCTCCCTGTGGCTGCATGGGTTTCCCCCAGGCGCTCCGGTTTCCTCTCACAGTCCAAAGATGTGCAGGTTAGCTGGATTAGCCATGCTAACATTCCATCTCTGTGTCCAGGGATCTGCAGGTTAGGTGGGGTTACAAAGATAGGACGGAGGAATGGGCCTGGGTGTAGAACCAATGGGCCAAATGGCCTCCTTCTGCAGTGTAGCAATTCTATGACTTCTCTGACTTGCAATCAGATCTGCAGCCTTGGTCCAGGGCTGCCAGGGGCTGTGAAGTACCCGTGGGTCTGAATTTCTTCACATCAGAATTCTTCCAGGCTGCGATAGGTGCGATCTGTGCAATTTCCCAGTTCGCTATCCACAGGTGCATCAGAGAGGTTGATGGGGAGTTCATTATGTTCTGTCTGCCTAGAGAGAACAGATGGAGCGTGCACATTACTTTATCAGGATAGTGAGATTCTGCCTGGTGCAGGATGCCTTTGGCTGTGCGGCAGTCCATGCTGAGATATAGCGCAACGTTAAAAGCTGCCACTTGTTAAATGTAAGAAATGTAGCAGTCAATTTACACACCACAAATTCTCACAAGCAGCAATGTAATAAGGACCAGCTAATCTGTTTCTTGTGATGTTGATTGAGGGGTAAATATTGGCCAGTCACCGTGGGTAACATCGTGCTCTGCTTCAAAGTGATGCCAGGAGATCTTTTACACCCACTTGAGCAGATGACACTTTAGAAGTGATACTTGTGACAGTGCAGCATTCCCTTGGTACTGCATTGGAGTGTCAACCTTGGTTTTTGTGCTCATGACTTCCCAGTAGTGGGACTTCCCAAAACCCTGTGACTCAGAGGAAAGAGTGCTACCAATTGAGCCATTGTTGACATAGGTTCCTTTTCCACAAAGCCACTGTCTGAGAGAAGTACCTCAGTGATCCTAATTCTCTGCTGGAGCACAGATTGGTGAACTGCTGTGAGACACTGAAAGCCCCTTGGGCCCTGAGCTCTGAGACTACATGTCAACAGGCTGCATGGCCTCAGTCTGAGCTTCCACTGTAGTGCTTAGGCATTGGGTGACTTCTGCTTGTGTTGCAATGGAAGCTGAGGCATTGATCATCAGACACTAACTACATCATGGTCAGGTGTGCAAGTGTTCTCAGGGATTTTGCCACCATTTCCACAATGGAAAGGATAGGTCCCAAGTTCTGTGCAAAGCCCCAAAGGTGCAATCATTGCCCTTGACCATTTGTGTGAGGTTATTGAACTTTTTACACCAATCCACCCAGGACACCAGAGCGAATGATGTCTAATCAGCTCCCACTGCCTTTGTAGTGTCTGCCTGGAGGGTCTCCTGGCCCCCTGAGGGAAGTGGACTTCCCATCAACCTCCAGTACCAGGGCCTCCAGCGCTGGATTTGAGAACCTTGTGACACGCTCACTGGGCTGCTGCACCATTTTGATTCCTCCTTCTGTTCATCAACTCTTCCACTATGACATGCGCCACCTGCTTTAGCCAGAATTGAACGTTCTACGCTGTTAGTCTTGCATGAACCTGGGCCCCCTCCTGAGGCATACAGCCCACTCAGCATCACTGTTAATACTGGGCTTCACACCACTATCATAATTAGTAGGTGTGACAGGCTTTGTGTGATGTGTCGCTCATCACAATCCCTGCATCCATTTTGGGGGGAAATTTTAATACCCAATATGCTTGGAATATTGTGTATGGAAAGGACTAGCTTACAAAGGATATACTCTTCTGAAACAAGCCATTCATCCAACCAGACCTTGCTGGTGTATAAGCTCCACTCAAACCTATTTCCATCTTTCCTCATCCATCTATGAGCAAGGCCCTCTATCCCCTTCTCCCTCTTCTGCTTGTCTCGCTTCCTCTTCAATGCTGTTCACTTCAATCACTCCATGCAATAGCAAGTTCTTTTGAATTCTTCTGAATTCATTATTTGGCTTCTTGGTGACTATCTTATATAGATGGCATCACATTATGATCTTCCCCACAAATGGAATCTTGTGCCCCCTTTATCAAAACTTTTCATAATTTTAAAACATCTGTGGTTACCCTTAGTCTCAACTTCAAGTCAGAAGGAACCCATCCTCTCCTGGCTGGTATAACTCTGCATTTCTGGTGTCATCTTGATAAATCATTTTTCCACTATCTCCAATGCCTCTCTCACCTTTCAAGCACAGATTGCATGCAGTACATGAACAATGGGATCTTCCAGTCTCGCCAAAGTCGATTCCTGCCATGATGTCCCCGGTGGCAGGACCGGCAAGCCACGCAAATTACCATTGACGTCGGCAGGACCGGAAGATCCCACCATCAGCCAGTGGCAAGCCTCCTCCGCCATGGGCGGGCTGTAAAATTCCGACCTAAGTGTTATCTAACCAAAGATTGATATAGGTTTGACATAACTTCTTTACTTTTCAGTTCTACCGCTCAAAATGTAGAACCTCATGCTTGGTTTGTTTTTTCTTATGGCTTTGCTACTTTTAGTGAAGTTTGCATTTGTACTCCCGAGCCCTCTTATTTTCTAAGATGAAATATTGATATTTTTCATGCCAAAATCTCACATTAATCTATGTTGAAATTCAATTGCCAATTCTATACCCTCTCTGCAATATGCTTGGAATATTGTATATGGAAAGGACTAGCCTGTAATGTTTTACAGTTCTCCCCCGTATTGACTAATAAGCACCACCCAAACATCTCCACCCTCACCCACCCCCACCAATTTGGTGTCATCTGCAAATTCAGAAATTGTATTTTTGTTTCTAAAGTCTAAAACATGAGTATAAATTGTGAACAGCAGTGGTCCCAGCCCACTTCCTACCTCCTGGGTGTGCTTTGTTCAACAGCCCTTTACTCCTGTTCTCTGCTTTCTGTCTTGCCAACTAGAAACCCTGGGCGGGATTCTCCTCTACCCGGCGGGGCGGGGGATCCCGGCGGGATGGAATGGCGGGAACCACTCCAGCGTCGGGCTGCCCCAAAGATGCGGATTTCTCCGCACCTTTAGGGGCCTTGAAGGGCTAGCCCCGCGCTGGAGTGGTTTCCGCTCCACCGGCTGGCGTGGAAGGCCTTTGGCGCCACGCCGGCCGGCAGAGTCCTTTCGGCCCCGGCTGGCGTGGCGCCAAAGGCATGCGCGGGAGTGTCAGCGGCTGCTGACATCATCCCCGCATATGCGCAGGGGGATGTCTCTTCCGCGTTGGCCATGTGGCCGAGGCGGAGGGAAAAGAGTGCCCCCACGGCCCAGGGCCGCCCGCCAATCGGCGGGTCCCGATTGCGGGCCAGGCCACCGTGGGGGCATCCCCCGGGGCCAGATCGTCTCCCGCCTCCTCCCAGGACCCAGGAGCCCGCCCGCACCGCCAGGTCCCGCCAGTAAGAGAGGTGGTTTGATCCTCGCCGGCAGGACAGGCATTCCAGCAGCGGGACTTCGGCCCATCGCGTGCCGGAGAATCGCCGGGGGAGGGCCGCTGACCGCGATTCCCGCCCCCGCCGAATATCCGGTGCCGGAGAATTCGACTACCGGCGGGGGTGGGATTCACGCCAGCCCACGGTGATTCTCCAACCCGGGGGGATTTGGAGAATCCCGCCCCTGTCTGCTACATATCCCCTGAGTCTGCATTTTCTGACCTTATACATTAGTCTACTATGCACTGTCTCATAAAAGGCCTTTTGGAAAATCCAGATAAATTACATTTACCACAATACCCTTGTCTGTTCTCTCTCTTCAAAAAATTCAACGAGTTTGGCCAAGCAAAACTTTCATTTTTGAAAACCACATTGACTGTTCATTATCGTATTTTTGGGTTTCTGATCTCTCCTATTCTCATCTTTAATAATGATGGTATTATTTTACTACGAGCAATGATAAACTTGAATGGAATTCCAAATGCAGACAGGCAAGTTGCGACGCAGTTCCTTGAATGGCAACTCACAACCTGCAAGACCACAATAAGTGGTCTTAATGTGCTCTCAGCTTCCAGCAGTTGCACAGCTTTAGTCAGGGCCCAAAGTGACTTGTACACTGTCCTTATCCAGTTGTACTAAAGACTGATAACAGCTGTGGTATCTCACCGCCATAATGAAGTGTTACATTAATTGAAACAAATGGACAAAGTTTGAAGTGTTCTGACACCAACAAATGTCAAAATATAACACTAGATGTTTACGTGCACGAACTTCCTGTATTATATTCCTGATGTAGCTGCCAGGTAACTCCATGATGTAAACATATTAGCAACACCTAATTACACAAAACAATTCATCCAAAATAATAATGGGTGGACAATATTACAATTAGTAAATTTTGACCTGATTTCTTTTTCAAGGTACATTGCAAATGCGGGTACCGTAGTCTCGAGTAATAAAACAGTCAGGAACAGCAGGCTGAATTTTACAGCTCCCCGCCAGATATGTTTTCAGTATGGCAGGGAGGTTGGCGGGAGGAGGGAGGTGGGGTGGGAGGGGTTGTAAGTATACGCGGTGATGAGCCCACCACAGATATCCTGAGTTGTCTATTAGAATATGGTAGATACGAACCAAAATCAGCAGCCCAATCACCATTTTAAAATAAATATTTAAAAGTAAATTGAGCTTGTTACCAAGCCGAATAACCCAAATAATATGCTGTCTATGCTCTCATATGGCCGGGTATGGGCAGGCGTGTGGTATCGGGCAGTAAATAGTCGGCTGCTTTTAAGATTGGAAGGAAGGTG
Source organism: Scyliorhinus torazame (assembly GCF_047496885.1). Lineage (NCBI taxonomy): Eukaryota > Metazoa > Chordata > Chondrichthyes > Carcharhiniformes > Scyliorhinidae > Scyliorhinus > Scyliorhinus torazame. The sequence goes on along the minus strand of NC_092714.1, from coordinate 42,902,622 downwards.
CGTGCGCCCTTTGTGGTGTGCCCTGTGCCTATCAAGGGACGTGCCTCCCCCACTCCCCCCAACAAGGATGATATCTCCCCTTTTTCCCACCCCACATGGCCACCAAAGTACCCCCACCCCGGCCCTCTTTCACTCCACCCTCAGCTCCCCAACTATTCCCTGTCCAAAACACGGGACTCACCTGACTACCAAGGCCATGGCTACCTTCATCTGTTCGACTGTTTGCAGTCCCAGCAGCCCCCACTGCTGAGTCCCGGCACTGTAGGGACTGCCAGCAGCTCTGAAGAGTGGGACTTTCTCCCACTAAGAATTCACACTCTCACCTCATTAATGCTGAACGCAGTGTGTTATTGCTGCGGGACCATTGGTTAACGCAGATTGGATGACATCCAACATTTCTTTTGGGAAGATGAGCAATACGCCCCCTCCCAGTCACCCAGCACCAGCCTACCTCACCTCTCCACATCCCCAACCCACCCATTCCCCATAAAATTCAGCCCAGCAAGCTTCATTATTAGGCTTTCAGATTTGGGGGATTTTGTTTTAAACCTGCATTTGGTTCAAAAAATTGGGGGATATCAATTTTGAAGAAATATATTTTCTTGGACTGTGGAGCAGCCCAGACTGGTTGTGATTGGAAAACCTCAGGTTTAATCTGTCTCAGAAGGAGCAAGTAAATAATAAATGCTTGCAACTGTCGTCACTAAGAATAATGCCAAAAGGATTCCTGAAATCAGAAAGCTTGCTTATTGTCTCCTGGGGAAAGAAACTGTACAGAAGGAGCATCTGCTATAACAAGGTTTGTTTTTCAGTCACTTTTTATCAAAATAAAGTCAACAAAAGGCATATTTTTCAATGGCTGAATCCAAAACATACAATATTATCATTGAACACATTGCATGACTCTGTCTCCAGATGAAAACACCCCCTCAGGGTATAAAACTCTTCGAGCTATTAAATATTTTGGGTATGTTGATTTATTTAAGGTTGGCAGTGATGGTCCGGGCAAGTTTGTGAATTAATGAAAGGATTCCAAAAGTGTTCTCCAATTCCACTGTTTGGTTTTTGCAGTGCTTGATTTATCTGATGAGTGATCTTCAACTTCCACCCATAATGCATACAAGGTAGAAAGGCTGCCCACTGAATGTGAGTGTCAGGCAACCTGAGCTATTTTTGCCTTGCCCCTTGGATGGGTGGAACACGTGAATGAAGACCCCAGTATGCCAACCTTCTGCCTGCTTCATTCTGAAATTTGCATCAGGTGGATCGCAGGCTGAGTTGCCCCCTCTCCCAAATTTCAACTTCTGGCCATCTATTTCTTTGGTGAGAAACGGGCAGCTGGCAGTTAAAAACCATTCCTCACCACCAGCCCAGTCTTCATCTTTCAAACTCCAGGAATTGTAGTAGGGGAGGGATGTTGGTGGTGGTTGTGTGAAATGGAAGCTCAAGCAGGAATGGTGGGTGGAATTTTCCCAGTGTCAGGTTCTGACTGAAAACCGACTTGTTGCTACTCAGACAAGCAGGCAAGCTTTCTGTCGAGATCTTCCCACACTTAGACCATAAGACATAGGAGCAGGATTAGGCCACTCGCCCCATTGAGTCTGCTCCGTCATTCAATCATAGCTGATACCTTTCTCATCTCCATTCTCCTGCCTTCTCCCCATAACCCATGATCTCCTTATTAATCAGGAACCTATCCATCTCTGTCTCAAAGACACTCAGTGATTTGGCTTCCACAGCCTTCTATGGCAAAGAGTTCCATAGATACATCACCCTCTGGCTGAAGAAATTCCTCCTCATCTCTGTTTTAAAGGAGTTTCCCTTTATCTGAGATTGTGGTTTCTGGTTCCAGTTTTTCCTACAAGTGGAAACATCCTCTCCACATCCACTCTATCCGGGCCTCGCAGCATCCTGTAAATTTCAATATAATCCCCTGCCATCCCTCTAAACTCCAAAGCATACAGACCCATAGTCCTCAACCGTTCGTCATACGACAAGCTCTTCATTTCAGGGATCATTTTTGTGAACCTTCTCTGGACGCTTTCCAAGGCCAGCACATTCCTCCTTAGAGACGGGGCCCAAAACTGCTCACAATACTGCAAATGGGGTCTGACCAGAGCCTTATACAGCCTCAGAGGTACATCCCTGGTCTTGTGTTCCAGCCCTCTTGACATGAATATTAACATTGCATTTGCCTTCCTAACTGCCGACTGAACCACCATGTTAATCTTAAGAGAATCATGAACAAGGACTCCCAAGTCCCTTTGTGCTTCTGATTTCCTAAGCATTTCCCCATTTAGAAAATAGTCTAAGCCTCCTTTCCTCCTTCCAAAGGCATTTAGCCTCGCATTTTTCCACATTGTATTTCATCTGCCACTTCATTGCCCACTCTCTGAGCCTGTAAGTTCTGTCTGTAGCCCCACCCCTTCAGGCCATGCCCCTTGGGCTCTGCCCTCTTCAGGCACCGCCGCTTCATGCCCCCCCCTTTTAGCCCTGCCAATGCCAGGTTGCCAGGGGCCAGTGCCTGGGCATTGCCCTGCCATGTCACTGACCACCCGGGGGCTACAATGGCATCCAAGTCCTTGGTGTGATTATCACAACTGGTCTCCATTTTTGGAGACCAATAGTGATCCTCGAAGGAATCACGGTACGTTTGCCATGAATGTGTAAATTGGTTTAGATCCATGGTAATCCGGTGTTCTTGCCCTCCCTGCGTGTGAACCTGATGATGCTGCTGGTGGGGGGGGGGGGGGGGGGGGGGGGATGCAGGGGGCAAATCCTGTTATGACCCTCTTGCGAGAGGTTCTGGCCAATATGGGATTTGCGCCCACGGCGAGCGGGCCCAGAAAATTGTGGCCAATGTCTCTGTCTTAAGCCTGCTGTATTAATGCAGCATGGCATGCTATTAATTAAATGGACCTGTGTCAGAATATCAAACTGCACTCATTTTTCTTTGCATTACTGGCAGTCTGTCCAGTTTGGAAACTTTGGATTCTTTCTTTGGAGTTCAATTGGATATTGGATTTGGATTTTGTTTATTGTCACGTGTACCGAGGTGCAGTGAAAAATATTTTTCTGCGAGCAGCTCAACAGATCATTAAGTACATGAAAATAAAATAAAGGAAATACATAATAGGGTAACACAAGGTACACAATGTAACTACATAAACACCGGCATTGGGTGAAGCATACAGGGTGTAGTGTTAATCAGGTCAGTCCATAGGAGGGTCATTTAGGAGTCTGGTAACAGTGGGGAAGAAGCTGTTTTTGAGTCTGTTCGTGCGTGTTCTCAGACTTCTGTATCTCCTGCCCGATGGAAGAAGTTGGAAGAGTGAGTAAGCCGGGTGGGAGGGTTCTTTCATTATGCTGCCTGCTTTCCCCAGGCAGCGGGAGGTGTAGATGGATTTAATGGAGGCATGTCCGTGTGATGGACTGGGCTGTGTTCACGACTCTCTGAAGTTTCTTGCAGTCTTGGCCGAGCAGTTGCCATACCAGGCTGTGATGCAGCCCGATAGGATGTTTTCTATGGTGCATCTGTAAAGGTTGGTGAGAGTTAATGTGGACATGCCGAATTTCCTTAGTTTCCTGAGGAAGTATAGGCGCTGTTGTGCTTTCTTGGTGGTATATATGGCCATAATTAATGTTCCAGGAAAGTTGCATTGGGAAAACATTAAGTAGAAAAGGGTTGTACCATGAAGAGGTTTTAAGTTTCAAATTTGCAATTTTGTAATTTTTCTTCAATTTTCTTTTCAGTGGGAAGAAATCAGTGGAGTGGATGAGCACTATATACCCATCCGCACCTACCAGGTCTGCAATGTGATGGAGCCCAACCAGAACAACTGGCTGCGGACAAATTGGATTCCACGGAACTCTGCTCAGAAAGTTTATGTCGAGCTTAAGTTCACTTTAAGGGACTGCAATAGCATCCCTTTGGTCCTGGGATCCTGTAAAGAAACTTTCAACCTCTATTACATGGAATCTGATGAAGATCAAATTGTTAGGTTTCGAGAAAGCCAGTTTGTAAAAATTGACACCATTGCTGCAGACGAGAGTTTCACCCAGATGGACCTGGGTGATCGAATCCTCAAGCTGAACACTGAGGTCCGCGAGGTTGGGCCAATCAACAAGAAAGGATTCTATTTGGCCTTTCAGGATGTTGGTGCCTGTGTTGCTTTGGTGTCGGTGCGTGTCTTCTTCAAGAAGTGTCCTTTCATCACCAGGAACCTGGCTATGTTCCCAGACACAGTGCCTGGGGTGGACTCGCTGTCCCTTGTGGAGGTGCGTGGTTCCTGTGTCAATCATTCCAAGGAGGAGGACACACCCAGGATGTATTGCAGCACTGATGGAGAATGGCTGGTGCCAATAGGGAAGTGCCTGTGCAATGCTGGATATGAAGAAAGAGGAAGCACGTGCCAAGGTAACAATTAGTTGGGCTAGAATTGGGAAAACTTCCCAGTCAGCAGTTTGTAAAGTATTTGAACCCATTTCAGGAACTCTGTTATCAGTTTCAACAGATTTGCAGAATTCCCTTTGTTTACAAGGCAATGCTAACAATCTACAGACATTTGTAGCATGTCACAATCTCATTGAGCTGGAATCCCTCTTTAAAATGGATTATATTTTAATGCTTCCAACAACTTTTCAACACATCTCTGTTTTTAAAAAAAAATCCGTTGACATTATTTTCGAGCCATTGGGTGGGGGGGGGGGGCGGGGTGTAATTGAATTTTCTAATAACAATGCAGCTAATCTTAGGTCACACTTGGTAATTTTACAGAGCTCCAATTATTCACATTTCAGATTGTGGGATCCCAAAAGTCATACGTTCCTGCTTGAGTGCACTTAGCAGAAAAAATAAAGGAACATTATTCATTCGCAGGAATTGTACAAGTTGAGTTCTCAAGGCTACCTGGGGAGATGAAGCACTGGTCCTCATTAGAGGTTTTGAGGGCTACAGGTGTCTCGTGTGAGCTGGTTAAGCGTTTGCCTCCCCATACCATAATTTGGCAATGCATTTATTTTTTTAAAGTAGTCCATAAGTTAATAAAGCAAGTACATTGGAACATAAGTTTGATCCAGTGTCATTCAAATTGGCCAACATCCTTGTGAGCATCTCTTTATAAAATTCAGTAAAATGGTAAATTCTCAACATATTAGTTCCTGGGGCCATTGTCTAGTCTAAAGTACTGGCACATTGATAAGGCAAAAGTATTTTTTTTAACTGTCCACATAAAGGCACTCCAATTTCAGTCAAAGCATGTCAGAAAACCCATTAAAATCTGGCCGATTTTAGCCTTGTCCCATTTCCTTAGTATTATCATAAAATGAATGTTCGTTATTGTAAATACACTTCGGCAGATGTTTGGAGTGTCAAGTAAAACGCATTTAGGCCAAGTTGCTAATAGTGTTTTCAAAGACAAGCAGCGTCGTCTAAGTACTGTACAGGTTAGGCCCACTCTCATGTCATTCTTTTTATGTGGAACAGTTGTTTTATCAAAATGTTTTAACCGCATGCCTCATTTCAGTTGTTAAGCAAATGAGAGTGGCTGCGCACGGGATGATGTAAATTGAGGAGATAGCACCTTAGAGTGTGTTTGCTCCTTTATAATTCCTTATCCTTGGCAGCGATCCCTTTGAAGTACAGCTATGCACTTGTTCTTCTCAGTCCTTGCTGAGTTGTTTAATGGAGGCTGAGAACACCATCTTTCCATCTTTTTCAGGACTCTTTGGTCTCATTGCCTCTATCAAAAAATGGGTATACTCCAACAGTATCTCTTTGGATTATTCCACTCCAGTACACTTCCTTGAAAAACTGGTTGATCTAGAGAACTCCATCCTAATACATTTTTTTTTTAAATGGATAATTTGAAAATGTAGATGGGATCTATTCCCCCAGAATATTAAAAGAACAATGCCAGTTAAGAGCCCATACAGTTTCAGGCTAGTGATAGGTGACTGTCATTTGGTTCAGCTGGCTGTGACCTCGGACAGTTATCTCAGTTTCAGATTATTTTCTGTAAGGCATTTCTTACCAGCCATTCAAAATACATAAACCCCAACCCTCAGTAATGTAGTGCTTTTGTTTCCCACTTGACCCCTTAAATGCTCTTTTGAGTGGTTGAGCTACAGCAGCGTCCGTTGTCAAGTAGAAATGTGGCACATCCACAGCACTTGAGGGGCAGAATTCTTTCTCGGATGTTTTTGAAGGGCCCATTATAGCTCTACTTCTAGAGCGTGCCTAATAGAGACTAATAATGGATCATCTTACATACAAATGACAGCTGAGGCGGTAACCTCTGGTGCTTTCACTGGCACATTTTCAAAGAAATAACAGCAAGGAAATGAAATGGAAAGTCTAAAGTTCCCACTTGAACTTCAACTGTAATTTTGTGAGGCTGCAGAAAATAGAATGCTATTTTGTCCTATAATGTCTTTTAAATTACTTGAGATAGGCATGCATTACACTTCAGAGTACTCAAAAGGCCAGTATATGACCACAAAGGTGTTTTAAAATATTTAAAATCAAATCGAAGTGGTGAATGAAAATGATACCATCAAAAGGTTAACACTGTTTCCATAGCGACCATTTAATACTTGGCAAAACAACATTGCAACAAGCAAGTCTGTCTTCTCATGCATTTTCCCATGAAGCTCTTTACCCTCTTTATTGAGCATTTTTCAAAGGAGCGTTCGGCATTGCTTAATACTATCAATGCATCAGTTAGTCTAAACAATTCAAGATGTAACGCAAAGCTGAGAAAGAATGGTTTGGATCTGTCCAGATGTTTGCAGCTGTGAAATATTTTGGTTTGCAGGGAGATATCTGTCAACCCTGAATCAGCACTTAACACAGAAAAAGGAGGAGTCGATCTCTATATGCCCCCCTTCCTCCCCTGCTGCTCATCCCCCCCCCCCCACCCCACCCCTGAGGACTGTCAACCAATCAATAAGATCATGGCTGAACTTTTACATCAACTCGGCTTTGCCAAGAATCTATTGACTTGTCTTAAATATATTCACTGACTGAGCGTGGTCTGGAATAGACAAACCAGGTGTTGTCCTGTGTTTAGTGTCAGAGAGTTAATACTAAATAAAACCATAAAATGCTGGAAATGATCAGCAGGTCAGGCAACGGCTGTGGAGCAAGAAATAGGATGGTGACCTCTCTTCAGTTCTGATGAAGAGCCATAACCTGAAACATTACCTCAGTTTCGCTCTCCTCATGTGTTGCCTGACCTGCTGAGTAATCCCAGCATTTTGTTTTGGATTTCCAGCATCTGTAGTGTTCAGCTTTTGGATTCATGCTAAATGTGGAGCTTGTGTCGCTGATGTTATGACCAAACAAACCAGTCTTCGGTCTGGTGATATCGATGTGAGCCGACTCCAGCATTTCAAACTCAGACCCAAGGCCTCAATATTACGAAGAAAGAATGGACACAATTAAATTGCGTTGAAACTCCAGTCTTCTGGTCCTAAAACGGGAATATAAAAGCGATCCACAGTCAGCTGAAACTTAGCCAAATTAATCAAGTTTCGAACTAGTTTTGTTACAAGAAGATTGAATTCAGATTAGCATAAATTTAAACCTATTTAGTTGAATGACAAAATTGATGGAATTTGGATTAGCAATAAACTCTGTGTCCCTGCACAATTGTAGAACTTGAAGCAGCTTAGATTTTGAAAGGCTAAATTAATGTAGCTCAGATCTCTGACTCCGATGCTGGGTTTTTTAAATTAAATGTCGAAAATCAATGTAACTTCTGCTGCTTGGCATGATTTTTCCCTTTCACTCAATTAAATGTCTAGACTTGTATGATTAATGCAAAGGTATCTGGTTCGGGTTTTGCCCCTCTAATTTGAATAGGAATTGCGCAATCTCATTTGGATTTGGGCAATGTCTAATGTTCTATTAGAAGTCTGAATCCTGTCCTTATTGAGGTAGGTAAGTAAAATGGTGTGTGGAAAATTGTTCCGTCAAAAACACCTTGAGACCAGAGAGATTCTAACTTTCGGCTCTCATCTGCATGCCTGGCCCAAACCTTTGGAAAGTAGCACCCTGTATCAGTGGGTGGGTAGCTCAATGTTAGTTAGTAGAAAGCTGTGAACAGGCTCCGAAGAAAAGATCCCGAGCACAAAGGTAAGGCATGTATCTTTGTTGGCGAGCGCAACACAGCCTAGGCAGTTTGTGCAGCGTTGGTCAACCAACTCAAGCCTTGAAATCCAAGCCTGACTGTATTGCAGGTTTCTGAGGCAGACTTTGAGAATGCCAATATGCTCTCTCTGGTCCAACAATTGAGGAAGTTTATTAAAAGTAAACAGCATTCGTACAGTGCAGAGGTGAGGAACATGCAGAATAGAATCCCGATGGCAGGACCTGATTTGCATCTCATTAGCTTTTGCACTTCCAATCTCGAGAAGGGACTTCCTGCGATTAATGACACTTCTAGTGGAAATTTGTGACAATCAAGAATGTGGGATTCACTCCGAAGATTCCTGAACAATGTTTGAGCCGATTCAATGCCCTGCAGGGGGCTAGCAGGGAACCAGAGTGATTCACGCAGCTTTAGCTGCGGATACGGGCCCCCGCTCTTCCGGTTTCGAGTCCGTGCATGCACATGGCAGCGGCCGAGCCGAGCGCTTTGGTGGACTCGGACCGCGGAGGCAGCTGCAAGATGTAGGCCCTCCTGATCGGCCGCGCGCCCTTGCATCCGACCCACCCGATCTGTCCCCGGCCGCCCATAAGACCCCCCTCCCGGTGCCCGATCCTCCCGCCCCCCACCAGGGCAGCCACGGACTGCATCCGCAGCCGCCACGCAAGTGTCCCGACCGGCCATAGCATGTTAGTTCCATGTCATCGTGAACTCAGCAGGTTGGGAGCGGTTGGCCTCTGGCAATGGCCCCCCAGCCGCGCGGAATAATTCGCCTAAACAGCGATTCTCGGGTCCCGGAGAATCGGCGAACCGGCGTCGGGACCGATTTTGGCCCCCGCACCAAACACAATTTAGGTGCGGGGCTGCGGAGAATCCAGCCCATAATCTTTATAATAATCTTTAATGTCACAAGTAGGCTGACATTAACACTGCAATGAAGTTACTGTGAAAAGTCCCTAGTCGCCACATTCCGGCGCCTGTTCGGGTACACAGAGGGAGAATTCAGAATATCCAATTCATCTAACAGAACGTCTTTCGGGACTTGTGGGAGGAAACCGGAGCACCCGGAGGAAACCCATGCAGACACAGAGAGAACGTGCAACTCCACACAGACAGTGACCCAAGCCGGGAATTGAACCTGGGACCCTGGAGCTGTGAAGAAATAGTGCTACCCACTGTGCTACTGTGCCGCCCACCGAATATCAAACATGATTATTAACAATGAAATGGCCACATAGGGCGATAGATTAGTGTTGCAAGGTGAAAGGTAATATAAATCCCATTCTAGGACCAGGAATAAGCCCTGAGTATCTTATGCTATTCTATAAAATTGTGGATGATCTGTGACTTAATACCTTGTCCTTGCTCCATATCCCAAATATTCTAATCTCCCACAACTGACATTACAGTTCCTAAATATTTATGATGCAACATAAAAACAATTATTTCACAAACTCATATTTGAAATAATTGTGTCATCATGGGACATCTGACTGCCATACAGCACAAAGAAATGAATTAGTGTTAAATAAATACATTCTCCACAAATATCTATCCTGCTATTGAAAGAATTAATATCTGGCATTACTCGCCCTGTGATAATGATTGTTTATTCGGATATGTCAAATATAGTGAAAGGAAGTCACAAGCACGGTGGAGAAAGGGGAACCGGTAGATGTGATGCACTTGGATTTCTAAATGGTATTTGGTAAGATGTCACATCAAAGGTTACTACACAAGATAAGAGTGCATGGTGGAGGGGACTAAAGATATTAGCATAGGTAGAGGATTGGTCAACCAACAGAAAGCACAGAGTATGGTCAAATCAATGTTTTTCGTATTGGTAACCTGTAATTAGTGGACTGCCACAGGGATCAATGCTAGGGCCTCAACTATTTACAATCCACATGATTTGGATGAAGGGACTGAATTCATGGCAGCTAAATGTGTCGATGACAACAAGATAGGAATGAAAGTAAGTTGTCAAGAGTTTTTAAAGCACGGAAGGAAACCCTTCAGCTCATTGTGTCCACGCTGGCCAACAAGCATCTAATTACTCTAATCCTATTTTCCAGCATGTGGCCCTTCGCCTTGCATGCTATGGCTCAAGTGCTCATCTAAATACTTCCTAAATGTTCTGAGGGTTCCTGCCTCTAACACCCTTTCAGGCAGTGAGATGAAGATTCTCACCACCCTCTGGGTGAAAAGGTTTTTCCTCACATTTCCAATGAATCCCTCGCCCCTTACCTTAAATCTATGGCCCCCACTGACATCTCCACTCAGGGGAAAGGTTCCTCCTGACCTCCCTATCAATACCCCTCATAATATTGTCCATTTCAAACAGCCCCCCCCCCCCCCCCCCCCCCCCCCCCCCCACCACCACCACCCCTCACAGCCTTCCAAGGAAAACAACCCCAGCATATCAAGTCTCTCTTGATATCTGAAACATTCCAGCCTGGGCAACATTCTGCTAAATCTCCTCTGCACCCGCTCTTGTAAGCAATCACTTTCTCTCCATAGTGTGATGACCAGAACTGCATGCAGCTGTGGCCTAACCAGCACTTTATATAGCTCCAACATAACTTCCCTGCTCTTATATTCTATATCTCGGTTAAGAAAGGCTAGTATCCTATATGCCTTCGAAACCACCATAACCTGTCCTGCTGCCTTCATAGATCTATGGACATGCAGAAAGAATAGAAACGCAGTCTACTGTTTAAATGGAGAAAGGTTGCAGAACTCAGGGGTATGGAAGGATCTGGACATCCCGGTAAAAGAATCACAAAGAAGTCAGTTTACAGGTACAGCAAGTGGAAAGAAGGCAAATGAAATGTTGGTGCTTATTGCAAGAGGATTGAAACATAAAAGTAGTAAAGTTTTACTGCAACGCTATGCGACATTGGTAAGACCACAACTGGAATACTATGGTCTCCTTCTTTGTAAAAAGACTTTAGAATCAGTTCAAAAAAGGTTCACTTGACTCATTACTGAACTGAAGGGTTTATTTCAGGAAGAAAGATTGAACAGTTTGGGATTTTATCCATTGAAGTTAATGAGAATAAGTGATAATCTTATTGACATATGTAGATTTTCCGGCTATTGGGATTCTCGTTTCCTGCTAACAGCGCACTCCCACCCACGGATTTTCCAGCGGCGTGGGGTGACTTCAATGGCAAATTCCATTGACAAGTGACGGGGGTAGAGAATTCCGCGAGTGGCGGGCCATTGAGAAACACCAGAGACTCCCGCCTGTAAAATTCTGACGGGACCTGGTAGGTACAGGGATACCAAAGGGTGCTTCCTTGTGTGGAGGAGACTAGAATTAGGTGACTCAATTTATGAATAAGAGGTCTCCCTTTTAAAATGTATATGAGGAGGCATTTATTTTCTCTAAGAGGGCTGTTTGTCTGTGGAATTCTTTCCCCCCAGAAAGCAGTGGAGGCTGGGTCATTGAATTTATTCATGGCTGATGTGGTGGCTCCAGTCATAAACTGGAGGCTCCCAGCAGTTAACAAAGGGGTTTATTGATTAAAGGCAGTTTAAGCAATAGGCACAGAACACTATGCAACATGTCTTGATCCACGCTGCCTGGGGTCCTGCTCCAAGGGCCCCGCAGACTCCCCATTGGTCGGGGTTCACGCGCTCCGCATGATTGGCCCTGAGCTGATCACGTGGTACATGGAACCCGTCCCCTTAAAGTGGTCACACTACTACAGTGAGTTTGACAGATTTTTGACAGACAAGGGGGTTATGGGGTTGGGGGGAATGTGAGAGGTGAGGGGGGAAGTAGGGGGGTGCAGACCGTGAAGTGGAGTTGAGACCATAATGCAGCCATGATGTGGTTGAACAGGCTGAATGGCCCACGCCTGCTCCTAAGTCCTATGTTTCTATGTTCCAGTGCTTGTATTATTTAGGATAATATTGGAAGGTTACCATATTTTATAGGCCTGCAAAAATACTTTAGCCACCTAGACACCACGCAGGTCACATTGTATCATTATATGGATGGAAGTGAAGATTTGGGCTAAAGCTTCAATAAATAGCAACGTATGCAATGGTGACGATCAGAATGGGCATGTGCTTGAATGCAATGTGACACCATTGCCGAGGGGCCCAAACGGATACCACAATACTGTTTCAGTTTTGTGTTATGCATTTTGTGCAACTGATATCCAGCAGCTGCAGTGGGTTACCTCCCACTTATGAAAAGAAATGCACTTAAAAAAACAAGAAAACTTTTAGAACATGTACACCTGTAGAATATTGACAGATAACTCATATACTGGCCAGTGCTAAGACATGATTGTGCTAATTCCTTAAGAATATTGTGAAATGTGATTTTTAACTGTTCCCGTATGTTGTGCCCCCCTCCTTTGTCAGCAGTGCATGCAACACCTCAGTATTTAAAATTGTGGCCCTTCAATAAATATCCCACTTGAGTTTTACGGGCACCTGGAAGTGAATATATGATTCCGCGGACATTTCAAATTGGTCAAAGATTTCTGTTCAGTGTTGTAGGTAAAGCTTGATCAAAAGTAGTTTGAGGATAAGCTGTGAACCTTTTAGGACTGGGGTGAGGAGAAATTTCTTCACCCAGAAAGCGGTGAATCTGAGGAATTCACCACCACAGAAAGTAGTTGTGGCCAAAAAGTTGTATATTTCAAGAAGCAATTGGATGTAGCTCTTGGGGCTGAAGGGATCCTGGGATATGAGTGGGAAGGCGAGATCAGGGTATCGAACTTGATGATCAGCCATGATCATAATGAATGGCGGAGCAGGCTCGAAGGACCAAATGGCCTCCCACTGCTTCTATTTTCTATGTATGTTTCTATGCAAAATCAATTCTGGAAATTACATCATAAACTGCACTTATCTATTCACACTGCCACTAGCCACACCATGTTAAAGGTATTCTACAAGATGTTACAAGAATGACCCATGGTGTAAGAAATGTTTTTAATGGGTGTGAACATTCCATAACAAAAAACTAAAATGCTCAGATGAGTGTGCAGTGAATTATATCACATATGAATGAAGATTCATTCACCAGTTTGCAACTTGTTTACAAACTAACGAACGCAGATCGTTTCGTACGTAATTCCCGATTTGAGCATCTTCATTTTGTGAACAAAAGACTGTGCATTGCACATGATTCCAAAAGATTGGCTTTAAACTGGAAGGGTGAGATTCTAATGCTTCCATTATAAACAGTGCAGCTCAAGTAAATTATGCAATAAAAAAGCTGTAAAAAAATAACGCCAAAGTTTTGAATTATGCTGTAATTGTGAGAAGGGTAGGCACAATAACAATCTTAATATATTTAAACTGAAGCTATTTCCTGTTTGTAGTTGTACCTTAATGAGGAGTACAACATGATGTAGAGCTGGCCAATAGAAAGATGACCTCTGTAATGTGACACTCTATAGATCACATAAAGCCGTAGATCATTTGTGAAGATTTCCATAATGAGCAAAAGGTTAACCTCAGAAACAAAACTGGCTTTCTTTCTTTCATAGGATCAAAGCATTCCACCTTTGTTGTCACAACTCTTGTTGCTTACTTTGTTCTATCCATTCCTTGTAAGCAAGGATGTTAGGCTGTGCCTGGGCAGAGATTTTACTTCACATACTGTTGTTGTGCGGTAAAGCATGTAGCTTGGGCTCCCCTTTTCAGCATAGACACTGCTGGTGAGCTATTGACCAAGGACCTGATGACCAGCGTGGGGTTTGCCAGCTGACAGCAGGGCATGTGACCATGATGGATGATTTCCCCTTTCAGCAGAAAATGACAGAGATATGAATGAGAGAAGGCTTCTGAGGCCCATTGGGGTTTCACTGTGTACTTTGTTACAATAGGGAGTAATTGAAGCCATGTCCTTCTCCTGATGCTGAAGAATGTTTGGCACACTAGGATAGTGATAAATAATTGTCTACAAAAGTCAACAAAGAAACTGTAGGAATCCTCAAAGGGAATGTGCTGGCTTCAAATAATGAAAAACAATAGTTCTAGGCTACTTCTACATTAAGCATTTATTGGTGTTTCTGTTATACAGTGATAGTTTTTTTTAAAATAGCTAACTATTTGCAATTGAATATGGCTCCGTACAGCCTTGATGTCATTGGCCTAGAAACAGCTTTGCATCTGATGGCCAGTGATGATCCATGTCCTGGAATAGATAGCGCCTGAGGCCCACCAGGCCTCATTTAAATGAGGCTTGCTAACTGCAGACAATGCTGTGGGTCCCCATGCAACTCACTGGTGAATTGGCATTGGACTTCAGGCTGCAGTCTGCAGGAGGGGCCGAACAGAAGTCAACAGTGATCTTCAGCACTGCACTGGAGCCAATGCTCTTCCTGGCTCCACATTCAGGGGAGTAAGTATTCTTTAACAAAATGGCTCTTTTTGGTGGTCCCTTTCAGTGATCCCTTCAAGGGCACACCAACGTTGGCAGGCTTCAGGCCACATACTTGCATTTGTGAAGGGCCTATAACATCTGTTTGAGGCATATGGGCCCAGGACACTACATAGCAGAGGTGGAGGTGTAGTATTACATTCACTGGACTAGTATTCCAGAGACCTAGGGTAATGTCCCAGGGACCAGAGTTTGAATCCCACCACGGCAAATGATGAAATTTGAATTTAATAGAAATTTGGGGTTAAAAGTCTAATGATGATCCATGAAACCATTGTTGATTGTCGAAAAACCCATCTGGTTCACTAATGCCCTTTAGGGAAGGAAATCCACTCTCTTTACCTGGTCTGGCCTACATGTGACTCCAGACCCACAGCAATGCTGTTGACTGTTTACCACTCTCTGAAAAGGCCCAGCGAGCCATTCAGTTCAAGGGCAATTAGGGATGGGCAACAAATTCTGGCCCTGCCAGTGATGCCCACATGAATGGATAGAACAAATTCTGCCTTCAACAAAATGATGTGCAGCTTACTTCCAAACCAGAAAGTTGTGCACATGCTATCCACCATATTGAGTACTTTTGTGCCCATCAGACAAGTCCCAGCCTTAATCAATTCGATGCTTTCCCCTAAGGTTCCATGGCGTTAGAGGATTTTTATCTCAGGGCAGACTGCGACTGGCAGCCTGAGGCTAAATCACTTCGGCAAAGAAAATAATTTTCTCATTTAAAATAACAATTATGGGTACACTTGAAGCAAACTAATCAAAATTTGTTCCACTGTTGGAAATTCTATGTATTAAGCCCTCATTACTGTCATAATATGAAACCAAAATAACAATAAATTATTTATTGTTTGAAAAAAACCAAGCAAGAGGAGGAGGCTTTTGCTTAGAGCTGTGTTAAACACCCACACTTCCCACGGAGCACAGCAGTTAATTGGTAGGTTAATTGATGAAATTTTTACTTGTTAAGATTGTTTTTATTTTCTTTGATGTGATAAGAGCAGTGATAAGAACACAAATATTGCAAGATGCAAATATTGGCGCCACAGCTTTCATTACATATTAGTCAGTACCAGATACAAATTGTGGGAGGTCTTTTGGTGCAGTGGGACCATCCCCACTTCTAAGGGACCAGCAGTGCCAGGGCAGCACCCTTCCCAAAGGGCATACAGCTAGGTGCCCCCGATCCTCTTAGAAACCCCCACAAGTGCTGTTCCACCTGATCCTCGTTTGTGGAGACCAGTACCAAATGGCGCTCATCCGAGGTACCCAAGATGAAGGAATTGAATCCCAAATCCTCAGGTACCTTGCAAATCTGCAGATTATAGAGTAAGGCTTACTGCCTCGCTCTAATATGCAGATTTGCTGGAACGTGATTCTGCCCATTGTGGGTAGGATTCCCCTTGCAACATCTCGCAAAAGTGCGTTGAATCTAGCGCAACGTGGCTGGAGGATCGCGCCCTATGAAAATAATGGACAGGAAAAGACCCATTGATGCGTCCAGCCTGTCTCTCAGTTAAGGGGCGGGATTCTCCGACCCCCCCCCCGCCGGGTCGGAGAATCACCGGGGGCTGGCATGAATCCCGCCCCCGCCGGTTGCCGAATTCTCCGGCACCGGATATTCGGCGGGGGCGGGAATCGCACCGGGCGGGCCCCCCCCCCCCAGGCGATTCTCCGGCCCGGATGGGCCGAAGTCCCGCTGCTGGAATGCCTGTCCCGCTGGCGTGGATTAAACCACTTACCTTACCGACGGGAAAGGCGGCGCGGGCGGGCTCCGGGGTCCTGGGGGGGGGGGTGCGGGGTGATCTGGCCCCGGGGGGGTGCCCCCACGGTGGCCTGGCCCGCGATCGGGGCCCACCGATCCGCGGGCGGCCCTGTGCCGTGGGGGCACTCTTTTCCTTCCGCCTTCGCCATGGTCTCCACCATGGCGGAGGCGGAAGAGACCCCCTCCACTGCGCATGCGTGGGGATGCCGTGAGCGGCCGCTGACGCTCCCGCACATATGCCGCCCTGCAAAGTCATTTCCGCGCCAGCTGGCGGGGCACCAAAGGCCTTTTCCGCCAGCTGGCGGGGCGGAAGTCAGTCCGGCGCGGGCCTAGCCCCTCAAGGTTAGGGCTCGGCCGCTCAAGATGCGGAGGATTCTGTACCTTTGGGGCGGCACGATGCCGGACTGATTTGCGCCGTTTTTGCTGCCGGTCGGCGGACATCGCACTGATCACGGAGAATTCCGCCCCTGATGAGGGCTGAAGATGAGATGGGATCACCTTTGCCAATGCTGCTCTGTAACCAGAGTAAACTACTTTCTTTCTCCTCAATTGAATGATGGGATTGTCCTGGGTGTTGGATTAGTTCACGGCCAGTATCATTGTGATCAACTAGAGAAGGAGTACCCAAGTTGAGACAGAATGACTCAGTACTGAGCTGAATTCTCCAAAAATGGGCTATGTCCTACCGCCGGCGTTTCACTCCAGACTTTCCTGACAAAAATAAAAAGCAATTCACTTACCTTCAGGGGCTGGCAGGGACCCGGAGTGATTCTCGCAGCTACAGCTGCGGAGATGGGCCTCTCCATTTCCATTCTGAGTCCGCGCCTGCGCACAGCGGCAGCCTCCAGTGGCCGTGCCGAACGCAATGGCGGACTCAGCCAGCGGACCTGGACCAGCAAACAAAGTCCCACCAATCTGCCCAGCGCTACTCCATCTGACCCGCCCAATTGCTGCCCCGGCCACCCATAAGGCCCCCCCGGTGCTTGATCCCCCCGCCCCCCACCAGGGCGGCCACGGCCTGAGTCCGCAACCGCCTTGCGAGAGTCCTGACTGGCCAGACGTGGTTATAACCACACCATCTAGGGCAGCACGATGGCCCTGTGGTTAGCACTGCTGCCTACGGCGCTGAGGACCCGGGTTCGATCCTGGACCCGGGTCACTGTCTGTGTGGAGTTTGCACATTCTCCCCGTGTCTGTATGGGTTTCACCCCCACAACCCAAAGATGTGCAGAGTAGGTGAATTGGCCATGCTAAATTGCCCCTTAATTGAAAAAAAAATAATTGGTTACTCTCAATTTATTTTTAAATTTGGCCGGTCGGGACCGGAGTATCACTGGGAGGGCCTTTGGCAATGGCCCCCCGACCGTAATTTGCATGCGAGCGATTCTCCGGGGACCGGTGAATCGCAGGAGCGGCGCCAGGCCCGATTCGGGCGTAAACGTCGATTCTCCGCCCATGCGCCAAACGCGATTTCGGCCCTGGGCTGGGGAGAATCCAGCCCAGTGTTTCTGTCTCTCTTCCTCTCCCTTTTGATGGAGTGCTACAGTGCTCCAGCTCTTTCCATGGTTAAGGCAGTGAGTAGCTGTGTCATATAGGCAGGATGATTGCTGGCTTGATCGCCACTGTCTGGTGAGCTACAGTGCTTTAATATAACTCTTGCGTTACTTGGCTCCCAATGTGCTTCAGACCCACTGAAAACACATCATTCTGCCAGTTTGTTTCAGTGAGTCCAGTAGTTTAATATTTCTCTTGCTTTAGGCTGCATAAGATCTTTGCTTGGTAAATTCGATAGCACTAGCCTGACATCTTCATCATTGCAATTGCAACAAATTCCAACCAAATGCGAATTCACTCCTATTGTGTAGAATCATTAAGATCAAAACCCTTTCCGTTCTGTTTAATTGTTTAGAATTCCTTACCTAAATCATACACACAGATAGGAAATTGTGATTCAAATGCAAGATTTCCCTTTATCTGCCATACATGAATGGTCAGCTCACTAAATATACTCAGTTGATTCACACAACATCTAAAGCTGGATGCACATTTCAGAAATCGAATCAACTCTGTGTTAAATAGGCATTTTGTGGTCGATTTATTCAGATTGAATGAATGAATGAGTAAATGGGTACATTGTAAGTTTTAGTTGAAGTTGACAGGATACCAGATTTAAGCAGAGCATTTCTTGTGCATGCTCTGTTTCAACTGTGCTTATAAATAAGGCACAACTTACAGTCTGGAGATAACACTGACTATAAATATAAGCATAGATAAGCTCGCAAAATGGAATCTTCAAAAACAGCGCATCACACTGCAGGGGGATTTGGAAACCTCTTCGGTCTCACCCTGCTGATCGTCACTGGTGTCCCATTCGCGACATTCATAAATCTGGGTCATGTATAGTTAACCAGGAATGAATGACCAGACAGGTTATCTGATAATTATGTTAAAAGTGCAGGCAATGTATTAAAAATGTCAAACTAAAAAGGGTGTGCAATGCTGAAATGTAACTTAATCTTTTTGCAACACTCAACTTTGCCTCTGAGTGATGTTATGCTATTTTAGCAGCAAAGGTGTGATTTATCATGTTCATTTTCATGTTGTAAAAATGTCGGCATTCCCAGGAATACGTTTCTAAAACCTGGCACCACAGGATTCCACGATTGCTGCCGTAGCCTGTTATTACTGTGCCTTAACAAATGTAGAGGGAGGGATTTGGGGGAGGGGAGGGGTCACTGGGGGAGAAGAGATGAAATCAGGGCCCAGTGGGGCTTTCTTGAACCATAATCCTTCAGAAAATTTAGAACTTTTGGACGTTTGGATTTTTACATTATTTTTATAAAATCACTTCTATGTCTTTCACTGTGTTTTAAAATCTTGACAAAGAAAAAAAGCCAGAAACTGATGCCACATGTGTTGGAATTAATTTTTTTTAAATGACTTGGCTGGTGGGCAAGGCATTAATCCACTTGAAAGTGCAGCGTTTAATTACTAGAATAAAACACGCGATTCACGAGTGAGCAGTTTAATCCAGTGAAGCTGGAAAGGGCCATGTTGGAACTGGGACCTGTGCCCATTTAACAGAATGGCATTACTGAGGTGGAAACCCGATTAACCTACTGCGTTTAATTACTTTAAGCCGGTGGTAATTAAACTTTATGACCAGGGATCACTTACTCAGTTGTCATAGGTGGCATAAAGAATGCACACTGGGTACTATTAAGCTGTGTTTGAGCACTCATTATTGTTTAATTTCCCTCCCCCACCCCTGTTACCAAGTTGCGTGGACTTTTATAGACTAAATCCCCTGTAGTGACACTAGGGTACAAATTACTGTCTGCAATGTTGCCATGCAAGCTTTCATTATAATTATATCAAAATCTTCACTTCTTAAAGGTGCGAGTGGAGAAAAGAATTTGCTCGGAATGTGTCAAACATGCATGCAGTAAATTCCATGACCATTTTTAGGCTAAAGTTGCCTCAAATGACCTATCACATTGGAAGGCCTGGGTCTGAAGGCCGTATGTGTTAACTTGGTTCAATCAGTGGCACGCTCTGTGACAGAAGGTTATATGCTCCCGCACCATTTCAGGATTTGGCGTAGAAATGGGAATTGGAATGACCCCGGCCACAAAATGACTCAAGGAACTTCCAATATTTACAAGTGACCAGTGCTCCGCAGAGACCTGGGCATCCCCAGGGTGTTCGCTGGCAAAGTACGTTTCAAATTCCAGGTAGGTCCTCTTTTTGGTGACAGCCTTCCGTGATTCCTTTAAAATATATTTGGTTGGACCACCTGTAGACCACATTTCCCACACACAAGCAACATGCATTGGAAAGAAGGCTCCCTGACTTTGTAAAGGACCCCTTGAACAAAAGCATTCGCCTCCATTTGCATGCGTGGAGGTTCTGATCCCTGTTTAGGAATTGGCCTTCAATGCCTTTTTAAGCTATTACCAATTTGGCATATGTGCACTGAATTGCACCAATGAATCAGTACCTTCTGGAATGGAGGAAAAATGGGTCGACTTTTCCCATTTCCCCTCCATCGCCAAGTCTCCCAGCACTCAATCACGTCCATAAAAATAACATCTGATATTTTAGATGCATGAACAAATTCTAAATAGCATTACAAATTTCAAAAATATTCCCGAGGAAGAAGAATAAATGGCTTAAGTCACTGTTTAATAGTGAGCATTAAATCCCAGGTTAAAGATTAAACGTTGCTTTTGTGACGCATGAAATTCAGCTTCATAAATCAGCTGCTTTTTGTTTCTGCAAACCTGGGTCAGTTTGAAGAAATCATTTCAAAAGTGAATCAGTCTGTCCAACTGAGAAATAATTGTCTGGATTGAAGTGAAATTTCATGGCGACTTTGCTACATTGCTACAAAATTCAAGTCCGTTCAAAACAAAAAAGATCATTTTTGAATCCTTTAGGTACCCGGGCATTGGTTTTCTCAGTATTCATCGTTCCTCCCCTCCAGTAAAATGAATGACAGGTCCATATCTAATTTAATCGGTTGGAATGATATGGAGCTGTATTCCATGCAACAGAATAACTGGAGCTTTGAAAACGCCTTAAAATTGTCAATTTTTTGTCATTGAGCTCAGTGTATGTCATTTTGAATATAACATGCCATAATGTGGCTTTGATGGGATGCCAGGCTTCTATCAGTCGTGTGATACTCTCAGAGTCCAATTCTATTACATCTGGTTTTCAATAAAATGTGCTTGCAACACACTTTGTTCCATAAATGTGCATTTTCAGCGAGACATTTTGCACAATGAGACTGGATTCAACATAGCATCCAAATTGCGACACCATACTACTTTTCAGTGTGATGCTGTACAATCCTGGCCTCCGGGGAGTACCAATGGCGCATTAATTATTGTTTTAAAAAAAATAATAGAGTTTCATTGCAAACATGTTATTGCTTGAACTTAATTTGTCAAGCCTTCGAACAATATTGGGCTCTCCTGGGGTGGGGGAGAGCGCAAACGGAGTTCTTTGCCGTGCTGCAGCGAATCATTTCCTTTCCGACTCTTTCATGGAACTCTAGCGTGCTCGGCCAAAATCAGAGCAAACGCTTTATTCACGTAAATAGTAAAATGATTCAAACGGTTACAGAAGTGGAAAAGGAACCTGAGTAGGAAGCAAAATGGTGAAAGCTCAGTGTCCGTCTCTCTTTCCAACATTTTTTTATATCTTATTAGGCACATTTATGAATTTTTGAGCTGAAAGGCTCAGCCTTTTATCTAAAGAAATTTCAATTGGTTTCTGCTTTTAAGCCACCGGTTTCAATGCATTTATTGAATAGTAGCTCATACAATCTTCCTACAGTTGTCTCGTCTGATGAGCTTTTGTAAATTGTGTCATAGTCGACTGCTTTGCCAATAAGCCAGAAAAAGTCAAACCTTTCTGTCACTAATAGTGTTAGTGCTTAATTCTGCATGCAGAAAGCTATTTGATGTGAATCAAAGCCTTTCTTTGCGTTTAGCAGCATTTGTCAGAAGCAATAGAAGTAATTTAGGTGATATTTCAAAATAAGGTTGAGTTAATGTCTATGAGGAATAATTGTCCTTTGTTCAGTAGCAGAGCGACAGATTGTTTAAGCACAGCCTGTGATCTGCCATTTTCCGCCTCAGACACTTAATATCTCCCCAAACATTTAAGCGATCAGCTAACTTGATTTATAACTGTTGAGATAGCGCAAAATTAAAAATTAATTAATTTGAATGAATTTGTAATCAAGTGGACAGGGCTGAGCTATAGTTATGCTAATAAGCCTATTCTGTTCACACTTCAAGCCAGCTGATCCCCAGAATATGTGACAGCTGCAACATGCGCAACTGACAAATGGAACTCAGCTCAGGGGAAGGGTCAGTAGTTTGGCTGTAAGCCTCATGGGCCTCAACTACAAGTGGGTTAAAGTCTTGTTGACAGTGCCTCGCAGCAAGCGAAAAAAAGAGAATTTCGACTCTGACTTCCTGACAATGCCAATAGGTTAGAGGTTCAGTCAATAAGGTGAAGATGGACCAATCAATAGAACGGAGGTGAACAGCTTTGACTAAACCAAAGCTGTGGTCTACACAAGCAGAGCAGCACAGCCGCAGCACTGATCAACTGGTGCTGACTGCCCTTTTCTTTTACGAGCATTACTTCTACAATCCCACCAAGGAAAGAAACCCGAGGCTTAATAACATGTTCAGAAGGTCTTTTCTGACCACGATATCAGTCTGCAGTCAGCTAAAATAATATTTACAACAATAAAAACATTTGCCTGAAGGGAAATAATTTGATCATTGTAAATTTTTTGATGCTTTCCATTTTCCTATTGTATCTCTACAAGTGTAGAAAGAGGCCGTTCGGCCCCTTGAGTTTGCACTAACCCTCCGAAATAGCACCTGACCCAGGCCCACTCCCCGCCCGATCCTAAATACCCCATAACCCCATCTAACCTGCATATCTTTTGGTCACTAAGGGGTAATTTAGCATGGCCAATCTATCTAACCTGCACATCTTTGTGGCTGTGGGAAACCGGAGCACGTGGAGGAAACCCACGCAGACATGGGGAGAATGTTGAAGATCCACACAGACAGTTACCCAAGGTTGGAATTGAACCAGGGTCCCTGGCACTGTAAGGCAGCAATGCTAACCACTGTACCACCACTATTTTGATGCTCAGTGGTCATGTCTGTTAAGTCCAGTTTTAAAAACAAACATCAAAAATTGAGTGAAGTAATTTTAAAATAATAAAGTGCTTGAGTGAGGCCATGTTCACCTTGAGCGCTGAATCCAGTTATAGAATCATAGGGCGCGAGTCAACTAAATAGGAACAAAGTCCCATAGCGAGCGCTTTTATCCGTGTGATGCCCGCCGCTCGCAGCGCTGAGAATCACATGGCTATAAAATGGCAATCGCGTTAAATAAGGGACTTTAGCGGGGAATGCATGACCGAGGCTGTACGTAGCCCCGCTTTCCACACAAGGAGCTCCGTTCGCCGAAACACCTCAGTACAGCGAGGTCGGGACGCCATTTTTAAAATACCTGGGAAGGGCACCCTCGGCCCTATCGGCAGCACACAAAATATGCCAGTTTTGCATTTTGGCAGTGCCAATCTGGCACCCTGACAGTGCCCCTGTCAGTGCCACCTGGGCACTTTGGCAGTGCCAACCTGGCACCCTGGCAGTGCCATCTGGACACCTTTGCAGTGCCAGGCTGGAAGTGCCAGGGTGCCCAAGTGGCACCACCAGTATGAGGGTACCACCTTGCCCAAAAGGCATGGACCTCAGAGCCTCTTCTGCCCTGGGAGACCCCCACAAGTGCTGTTCCATCCGGTGCTCATTTGTGGAGACCAGTGCTGGCCGGTACTCGCCCGAACTCTCCAAGGCGACGGGGATAGATCCCAACACCCTGGTTACCTCGAGAAACTTCATATTAAAGTGAGACCAGCTGCCTGGATATAATATGCAGATTTGCTAAAAATTGATCGCGCCCACCACATTGCATTAGATCTCGCGAGGAATTGCAAGCTGGGTAGATCCTGGGATCGGGGTCTCCCGGCTTCTCTCGGCCACACTGCTCCGTGGTGAGCTGCTCTTTGGGCGTAGTGTGGCCGTTGGACTATGCCCATAGAATTCCTGCAGTGCAGAAGGAGGCCATTCAGCCCATCGAGTCTGCACCAACCCTCAAAATAAAGAGGCCCGCCCTACCTGTGTAATCCCACCTAACCTGTACACCCCTGGACAACTGAACGGCAATTTTATCATGGCCAATCCACCTAACCTTTTTTTAAATAAATTTAGAGTACCCAATTCATTTTTCCAATTAAGGGGCAATTTATCAAGGCAAATCCACCTACCTTGCACATTTTTGGGTTGTGGGGGCGAAACCCACGCAAACATGGGGAGAATATGCAAACTCCACACGGACAGTGACCCAAAGCCGGGGTTGAACCTGGGACCTCAGCGCCGCGTGGCAGCAGGGCTAACCCACTGCGCTACCGTGCTGCCCCCAATCCACCTAACCTGCACATCTTTGGACTGTGGGGGGAAACCCACACTGACACAAGGGGTGGGATTCTCGGAACCTGAGGCTAAGTGTTGACGCCGTCGTAAACGCCGTGGCGTTTTACGACGGCGTCAACAGGCCTCTAGGAGCAGCGATCCTGCGCCGCACAGGGGGCCAGCATGGCACTGGAGCGCTTCACGCAGCTCCAGCTTATGATATGGGCGCCGTGGGCCCACGCATGCGCGCTATGGCCGGCGTATGCCGCTAGTTGCCTTCACCGCACCGGCCCCGATGCAACATGGCGGAGAGCTACAGGGGCTCGACGTGGAGGAGCATCGGCCCCCACCAGGAGAAGCTCGCCCGCCGATCGGTAGGCCCCAATCGTGGGCCAGGCCATGGTGGAGGCTCCCCCCCCGGGGTTGGATCCCCCTCCCACCCCCACCAGGCCGCCCCTCCCATAGGATGAACGCCGAGGTCTCGCTGGATAGGACCACACGTGAACGGCGCCAGCAGGACTCTGCCTATCTCGGCGGCTACTCGGCCCATCGCGCACGGCGAATCACCCGCAGCCCCCGACCGGCACCGCGCCGACCACGCCGGCACCAATGGCGGCGATTTTCCAGTTACCGGAGAATCGGCGGACCGGCGTCGGAGCAGCGTCGTGTGAATCGCACCACCTGCCGCCGATTCTCCGCCCCGGCCCGGGGTCGGAGAATCCTGCCCAAGGTTATCAATTCTGATAACTGAAACACAAGGAAGATTTGCAAGATTTTGGGACAGTTCAGAGGACAGCGACAAAGTTGATCCCAGTGTCCGAGGACATGTTTACGAGGAAAACTGGAATTTTCAGCACTTATTTCAGTAATTTGGCGAAAGCAAATCACTGAAAAGCAGTGATAGTCCCTCAATATTTGTTGCGTTTAAGATGATGAGTTTGTAACTTCAAATAAGGCAACAGGCATGTATATATATATAAAACCAGAACAACACTTCAAACTAAACAGTGATTTTTCAGCAACAGGGAAAATCCTGAAAGTAGGACAAAGAAATACAAATAGACCAGGAAAGAAATTCACGCTGGAGGAGCTACAGAGATGGAAGGAGCGAATTCCCGAGCTGAGAGCCCAATTCCAATGGAGGAGGAAACAGACAGATTTGGAGCATACCTGCGGTGCATTGTGTTATCACAGGGCAGGCTAGTATTTGTTAAAAAAAAAACAGCTGTTTAGCTAAACACACATCTGTGCTTGAATTACAGTGTAACTGACCCACTGACATGGATCCTATTACTTTGGGCACAGATACAGCTGAAAATAGCTGCGGTGAAGTGCTATTCCAATAAAGGATGTAGCTAGGCTGGAGTGCAGAGCTGATAATTTGTTCTGTAAGCTAATAGTGAGTTAAATTAGAATTCACACTTAAATGTAATAAGAACAACTAAAATGATCTTATTCTTCAATGTAACCAAATTGTTATTAGCCTTTGTAAATGTGCCCATAAAATTATTCTGTAGGTGTCGAGCTGGTTAATAGCAGTTGTGTTAATGCTACTAAGCTGAATATAACTATGCAAAAGATCCGTCTACTATAATAAAAGGCAGAAAACTAGTTGAAGCCAAAGGCAACAACAGCCAAGTAATAAGTCGGCTCAAACGTCACATAGACTGGCATTTACTTCTGAACGCCTCAGAGTTTGGCTGGAGGAAGGGGCTGATGGATGAAATCTGCCCCTGAGCCTTATTCAATGATACCTGGTGGAAGATCTGAGGAAGATTTTCCCCCCAGGAGGACTTTGGGTGAGAATGTGCCAATGGCAGGGGGAGTTCCAGTCCATTTTGAGAGCCAGGCTGCAATAATAATAATGATAATCTCTATTATTGTCACAAGAAGGCTTACAATAACACTGCAATGACGTTCCTGTGAAAATTCCCTCGTCGCCACACTCAGGTGCATGTTCGGGTACACAGAGGGAGAATTCAGAATGACCAATTCACCCAACAAGCACGTCTTTCGGGACTTGTGGGAGGAAACTGGAGCACCCGGAGGAAACCCTCGCAGACACGGGGAGAACGTGCAGACTCCGCACAGGCAGTGACCCAAGCCGGGAATCGAACCTGGGACCCAGGCACTGTGAAGCAACAGTGCTACCCACTGTGATACCATGCCACCCATAGTTTGGGATGACAGGTTGCGGTCAGAGACTGAGTGTCAAGGGGTTGCCTGCAAGAGCCTCTGTTAAAGCTAAGCGAGAAGGATGGTAGGTTTGAAGAGGGCAGTGGGCGAGCTCCACTCACAGAGGAAGGATTGGGGAGCCGAAGCTACAGAAGGTCAGATTGATTTTAAGAAGATTGGATTAGCTTTTCTACTCTTCCTAGCCCTACACAAATGGGCAGGTAATTGGGTTCTACTTCCAGTGGACACAGGACAGAACACATTCACAACAAGATCCACCCGGAGCAGTCTAAAATCGCAAATTGCAGGGTCACCCAGCAGCACGACCATGGGAATCATTCACCCCTGTTACAGCAACCATGAGAAAGGGGCAACAAGTCATTGGCAACATTCATGGGCCAATAGCACCTTAGTTCCCTTGTGCCTGAAACTTGAAAATCCATCATTTTGGCTGGGGTGGGTCTAGAGGAGGAAGATATTTTTGAATCTGTGCCACTGACAGGGAGCCTCACGCACCCACAGTGCAAATCATACTGGAGTAATCACTGTCCTCTTATCACCCCACTATTTAAAATAAATGGATTGGAAAGCAGTCCATATCCAAATTTTGGATTATCACTGCCATTGAGACAATTCAAAATGTTATATTTGTTCTTCAAATTTGACATTCCGTTTTTCTTTCATTTCAACCCATAAATAATTTTGAATTTAATTTTCAATTCAAATATCAGGAATCAGTGACTGCCAGGCACGCAATCGCCCAGCAGCCAACAAAAGTTTATTGAGGGAGAGTGAATTATTAATTAGACCTTACCTGTGTTAACTCACAGACCAGGCAGCACGCTAGCACAGTGGGTAGCACGGTTGCTTCACATCTCCAGGGTCCCAGGTTCGACTCCTGGCTTGGATCACTGTCTGTGTGGAGATTGCACATTCTCCCTGTGTCTGCGTGGGTTTCCTCTGGGTGCTCTGGTTTCCTTCCACAAGTCCTGAAAGACGTACTGTTAGGTAATTTGGACATTCTGAATTCTCCCTCCCGAACAGGCACCGGAATGTGGCGACTAGGGGCTTTTCACAGTAACTTCATTGAATGTTAATGTAAGCCCACTTGTGACAATAAAGATTATTATTATAAACAGAACATTGTGTTGATCGTGTTCCTTTGGGGAACCACGGCACAAGGCAACAGCAAAATGTTTTTGAGGCTTCGAGCAAACGTTATCTAGCAGATTGCAACCATTAGCATGAGAATGGAATAACACGTGTATTTCTTTGCAGGATATTAGTTTGCTTCTTCCAAACAGCATGGAGGAAATAGTTGATTTGTTTAAACCACTTTTGTCCATTGATCCAGTGTTCTGAAGGAGCTGGACAAATGCTTGGCTGGAAAGTCAGCCATTAGGCCTCTACTGGAGTCAAGGGGAGAGTGCCAGGATAGACAGCCTGTCTGCCTCTCCATGATGGGTGTGGCTAATGCTTCTCAGATTTAACACCAGATCAATAGGAAAGCTACTGGGTATTGAAGAGTGTAACTGGGGCACATTGTCATCTTGTGTTACTGTCTGTTGTACAGTTCCTGCAAATCAAAGCACTCTGCCAGTGACAACTGATGTTTCTATCCTTATTGACCAGGGATGGAAGCACTATCCTGTTGGGTAAGACATTCTCAAAATGTCCAAATTCCTATAGTGGAGGTAGAGGAACCAAGATAGAATAATGTCTTTGAAATGGCAATCCACAATAATAGTGCACAAATGCTTAGCAAAATTATTTGTTTGCTAGTTTAACATAGATGTTAAGCCATTTAAAATGAAATACAGCTGTTGGTAACTCTTTAAGATAGTGAGCAGAGGGATTTTCTCACAAATGCGTTTATTTATTACCCACTGTTTTTCAACATCATTTGAAGACCATCATGTCTTTTTCAATGTACCAAAGCATCTTTCAGCAACAATGTTTAGTAATGAATCGGGCTGCATTATTTGATTGCTCGTTAAATAAATAACACATTTATGCTTAATTTTGTGCTTTGGAATTCCATTGTTAGAATGAAGTTTAATTTTTTTTAGTGTAATTGAATACTCTAATTCTTGTATGTGTGGGGGTTGGTTCAGTTCCAACTGTGACTTCAGAGGTAAATCAAAAGATTGATGCTATTTTAATGGAGTCTGAGAATTGAGAGTTAAAGCAACTGTGAACAGTTTGCACAGCAGTGAAGACAAATAAATCCCAAAGGGGGTGCTGTTAAAAGTGGAGCAGAAGCTTTGTTTAATGGAGTCATTTGGAAATCTGGACTGGATTTTGGAATGCAAACCACTAATAGAAGGCATTAATGTGAAAGAAGATTTTAAAGCATGTTTTTGGGAGTGGAGTTTGGAGCCTCTCACATTACAAATATCTGGGAGATTCTGAGGAAAAATCTACAGACATTAATTTGGGTTCAGAGTGGAGTGCATGTATTTGACTACAGCCAACTTGTGTGTTTAAAGGGACTTTGAGTTACCAGGACCATTGAGTTTAAGGTGTATTTCGTAATCTGTGTTAATCGTAATATCTGTGTGTATTTGTTAAACTAAGGGAGGAATAAAGGAGAATTGCACAATCCAATTTTTTCATGTTTAATAACCTTTTTTAGTAAAATTAGTGGTCCTGTGCCTCGGTTCTTCCATGTTTTATAAATACTGTAAAGGATACAGTCCTTTGAGCCAGGATTCCATTCTGGAATCTTCCCATCCAGTTATATCATCAACTCGGATCATAAGAAAAGTTAGGAGGTTGATTGTAAATTCTAAACTTGAAGGTAAAAATGGGAAATAAGAATACTGGTCCGAACTGGTGTTGCATTTTAAGGTGTACAAGACCAGTTCAGACCAATACCCTTATTTCCTATTTTTTCTAGTTTTTCCAATCAGAAGGGCATTGGTTAGTGCTATGTTTTCTCTCAGTCACCTTTCTTGAGTAATACCATCAGGAGTAGATGGAAAGTGAAAGTCCACTGTAGTTGCTTACAAGGTAGAAACCGTGCAAGGAGATTTGTCACACTTGCACTAAGGACTGGTCCAGGAATGGCAGTGACTGAAACTCGCAGCTGTTCTTTCAGCCAGAGTGTGTTATGGCAGTGCTGGGGGACCTGGAGAATGGAATTCGCCAAGAGCAGTGCAGATAAAAACCTTCCCAGCACATATGGATGGTAAGTTGGAAGTTTAATAGCAGGTCTGTCCTATTGATTCATGTCAGTAAGGACGTAATTGGCCTTAGTACATGCTGGCTAAGAGGGAACAAAAAACTCACTGAAGGTGCCTGCTCCAGGTCGCTACTTATCATCCTGAAAAGCACGTGTTTGTGATGTCAGATGAACCTCTTACCCTTGTGTACCTTTTTGAGTCTAAAACAGAGCTATTCAATTTCTGCACCCCCTGTGATTTTCCTTCCACTCACTTCATTTGATGAAATATTACAGCTGGCAAGAACAGAAACAGGAAATCTGGCCTTCATATGCAGGCTAATACTTGCGAAATGTGACTTGAGTGAGGTTGAAGAAGGTGGTTGGCACCTATGGAGCCACTGCCCAGTGTCAATGAGTAGTGTCAGGAGAAATGGGGAGTTAAAGGCAAGGTAAATTGGAAGTACAGTAATAATATTAAACATTACACACATACAGAAGAATCACTCTGCAACTGTCGTGACAGAGGAAAAGGGCCTAAATTGAAAGATGCAATTGAAATCAGTCTTTCAGAAGGCAAGAAAAATCCTTGGGGGGATGAAAGATCTTCAGCTTTCAAAAAACGCATTTCTTATCTTTCGTCGTCTGAAAACATCATTGTTGGTTTAAAGAAAACTTAAAAGACTTTTGTATTGTATTTCCTAGCTTTATACAGATCTTGGATGCTTCTATGAAGAATGAGCTGTATCAATGCATTCATCAAGAGTATTATAATCTGCGTCTATGCTCAAGCACAGAAAGGCTCGACAGTTTATTGTCAGCAAGACAAAACTGAATGTCTCAATGAAGATAGATGGTGATAGTACACTGTACATCATTAGAGTTAATCTTTCAAAGATGATTTAGTTCCACCGATGTTGGCATTGTATTAGTGAGTGATAAGTTGAATATTCCCCATATGGTCCAGTGGACGTAGGTACTGCCTGGGGCAATATTAGCTCATGCAGACCAGAAGGTCACAGGTTTGTGCTGAGTTAGTTGATGGCGTCTGTAAACCAGCAAGAGGTGCGATAATTGATCTCAGCACCACTGGAGAAAACAGCCTTGGTTCGCTCTGCTGCTCATCATCCAATGACCTCTACACAAATGTCTGTCTGCGGACATCATGGCCTGAATTTTATGACCCCCCCCCGCAACACCCCAAGGTGGGCTTTGAAGTGGAGTGAGTGTGAAATTGCAGCAACATAATTGTCTCCACGATCCCGCCTGTCCTGACCCAGATGCGATTTCACGGTGGGGTGGGCAGGTCCTTGGATGAGAAGTCACCCTTGCACAAATTAAGATCCTTAAATTGCCGTTTAAGGACTTTTTCCGCCCATCCTCAATTTTTAGGCGAGTGGGTGCAGAAATCTCAGCGTCCGAAACAGAAAATGTTTCAATCCTCAATCTCAGGCAGATAGTTGGACGGGGCATCTCCAGTAGAAACTATCTCCCTCCCCTAATGGACTGGACATCTCCAGACATCCCCTCACGATCTATCACCCGACAACCCAATCACTCTGCTTGTGACCTCCCCAGGAGTCCCAGCTGTCCCTCTCCCTGGCACCCTACAACTTACCTGGCCTACATGTCCCGACACTTCAGGTGGAATCACCCAATCCCTGCCGTTGGGTTAGATGGCGGGCATGGAGGTAAGAAATGGTAAGAGGACCAGAAATCGGTTTCACACTGATGTGAACTTACAGTGGGATCTTGAGCTGGTGCCCACTATGGCAGCTCTGAAAATCCACCTGAGGCTGGCGTGAACCTCAGTTGCATCCTGCTAATGGGATATAGATGAAAGCCTGACCCCAAATGCCCGATTCTGCGCAATGCTAGCAGAACAACATACCAACATGAAATACGTTTGGAACAATGTGGCATGCAGATGTCAGGACTCACCTGAACAATGCCTGGAGCTGTTTCTGGAGGTCAGGATGGAGGCAGCCAGCACCCCTGAACCCTGAAACATCTCAATGGTGGGTGGAGAGAGGGGGCATGGGGCAAGGGGGGCAGCACGGTAGCATTATGGATAGCACAATTGCTTCACAGCTCCAGGGTCCCAGGTTCAATTCTGGCTTGGGTCACTGTCTGTGCGGTGTCTGCACATCCTCCCTGTGTGTGCGTGGGTTTCCTCCGGGTGCTCCGGTTTCCTCCCACAGTCCAAAGTTGTGCAGGTAAGGTGGATTGGCCATGATAAATTGCCCTTAGTGTCCAAAATTGCCCTTAGTGTTGGGTGGGGTTGCTGGGTTATGGGGATAGGGTGGAGGTGTTGACCTTGGGTGGGGTGCTCTTTCCAAGAGCCGGTGCAGACTTGATGGGCTGAATGGCCTCCTTCTGCACTGTAAATTCTATGAAATCTGCAGGTGGACCTTTCAGATTAGGTATCCTGGAGACTAGTGCCATCTTCCAGCCTCAGAATGTTTCTGGAGATCCATATTCATCCTCAACAAGTCCATCTTCTGGTCTCAGAGAGCTCCAGAGGATCTGTCTCAATTTTCATGAGGTCCACCTTCTTTCTTCAATAGTGGGTCAATGGTGTTGGGCACCTTTTCAATATGGCACCCGGATATGACAGTGGTCCACACACCATCCAGGCCTGTCCACCACTGAATACCGAGTAAAACATCTTGCTGCATAATTAATGGGATCGGGGTGCAAGATTTTGCATGTTTTTCTGCTGGCCTCCGCAGCGGGAAGTACTCCACATTTCCACAACCGCCACGGGAGTTCATCTCAAAATGGGAGAATTCTGCCCTTCATCCCCAGGCAGAGTGCTGCAGTGCCTCTTCCGGCCACTGCAGCGCTGTGCATGGATGAACTGGAAAGCTATCGGTCAATCTGACTGGCCAACAGCTCTCTAATTTGAGACTTCCCCCCCCAACTGAGGACAGAAGTCCCATCTATTGCCAATCAATGCTCTTGGGTGTAAAATGGCAGCCGGCTTGTCAAAGTATCCAGATGGTGGGTGTCGAGCCCCTGGTATCCAAAAAATTCAGCCCCAAACAGGATCCTTTTGGATGTGATACGTGCTGTATTCAAAAAGCTACTGTCGAGGTTCATGTGTGAAGAGTAACTAAAAATACTCAGGGATTGAGAGAGCCTCAAGATAGGAGGAAAAATAAAACGTTAACAAAGGTTTATTGTATGCCGCATACTGATTGAAGTGTTGTATGTTTCTAAGAATGTAAAGGAGATTGATAGAAGTATGCTGAATCTCAGAACGTTTTAAATAAAGAATTCTGTTACATTTTATTATACTGAGCAGCAGGGAATATTTCCCAAAGCAGAGGAAAGAAATTTGGAAACCCATGGGATTGGGTCTGTATTCCTCCCACCTTGACTAATGCTTAAATATTGCTGAAAAGAGAGATATGTTGCCAACGTTTTTCATCTTGCCTACATCAGGACAAACCCAGGAATACCAAATTTCAAACAAATTACAACTATTTATACTACTGGAAAAAAGGGTGCTGATCGGTTGGCAAGTTGATTCTGATTGGCTGAGGTACAGCCATGCAAAAAAAACAACAGAAAACCAGAGGCTCACCAAGCTCCCAGATAATTCAAAAAGTTACAAGGATTGAGCATATTCCTGTTGTTTGCAGAGAAAGGATCCCTGCGTAGGAATGCATTTTGCTTCTAGCAAGCTTAAACCTTGCAAGCTCGACTGATTATCTTTAATAGGTTGTTACTGTAGCGTTCTGCCATACTGCCTTTCATAAAAAAACACGAATATCAATCTGTACTTTACATACATTATAAGCAAAGTTGTAATTAGCTTTTAATACAACTTAATATCACATCCTTGTTGTTCCTAATAGGCATAGTACTAACTGTACTCAATCAACCTGGGGCAAGCAGCGGGCAAGTTCAGTGCATTCCACTTGAGCAGATCCTAGAGTGGACATGGGGATAGGTGTGCAGTACATCAGTCCTACAATTTCACTCAATATGTCCTGAAACCATTTATTGTATATTTTCACAGTAATCTACCTTGCAAAACATTCTGCCATGCTGTGCCTTTAATAAAAAGACAGTATCAGTATCAATCTGTACTTTACATACATTAAAAACAAAAGTTTGAATTAGCTTTTAATACAACTTAGTATCACACCCTGGACAATGATCCTAAAATTGTGTTGTAATCAGGATTATAAAAGTATACAGAGGTACCTTTAATATATTCATGTAAATATAGCTGCATTTTGGATATTTTATTAGATTTTATGGAAATGTCATATATTTGCAACATTTTGAAGTTTTCATTTTGGGCATGTTTGGCGGGGTGTTTCTCGATGGGCATGTTGGCAAGGTCATAGCCCATATTCAACGGCACTTAGTGCCAAAAATGAACCCTGCGGTGAATCTCGCCATTACAGGCTGTCTGATTCACCGGACGCGTGCCTCAGCGCCTCGCTGCTAACAAGGGGGAGCTGCTTTTAAATGTTCCCTCACCACTCACTCCCAGTCAACCCACAAGCATGGCAGCCCGCAGACCTGCTCCTCGCTTTGGGAATGCCGACCTGGCCAGGCTTCTTGATGCACTGGAGGCGAGACAGGACATCAGGGGCAAAATTCTCCGGTATCGGCACGATGTCCGCCGACCGGCGCCAAAAACGGCGCAAATCAGTCGGGCATCGCGCCGCCCCAAAGGTGCGGAATCCTCCGCATCTTGGGGGGCCGAGCCCTAACGTTGAGAGGCTAGGCCTGCGCCGGACTGATTTCCGCCCCGCCAGCTGGCGGACGTGCCCCGCCAGCTGGCGCGGAAATGACATTGCCGGGCGGCGCATGCACGGGAGCGTTAGCGGCCGCTCACGGCACCCCGCGCATGCGCAGTGGAGGGTGTCTCTTCCGCCTCCGCCATGGTGGAGACCGTGGCGAAGGCGGAAGGAAAAGAGTGCCCCCACGGCACAGGCCCGCCCGTGGATCGGTGGGCCCCGATCGCGGGTCAGGCCACCGTGGGGGCACCCCCCGGGGCCAGATCGCCACGTGCCCCCCTCAGGACCCCGGAGCCCACCCGCGCCGCCTTGTCCCGCCGGTAAGAGAGGTGGTTTAATCCACGCCGGCGGGACAGGCATTCTAGCAGCGGGACTTCGGCCATTCCGGGCCGGAGAATCGCCGGGGGGGGGGGGGGGGCCGCCAACCGGCGGGGCGCGATTCCCGCCCCCGCCGAATCTCCGGTGCCGGAGAATTCGCCAACGGCGGGGGCGGGATTCACGCCAGCCCCCAGCGATTCTCCGACCTGGCGGGGGGTCGGAGAATCTCGCCCCATGTTCTTCCGAGGGGGTCGGAGGACCAGCAGCAGGATCAGCAATGCCTCCAGGCGAGGCAGTAGGAGCTGGTTTAGCACAGGGCTAAAGAGCAGGCTTTTAAAGCAGACCAAGGCAGGCCAGCAGGCCGGTTCAATTCCAGTACCAGCCTTCCCGAACAGGCGCCGGAATATGGCGACTAGGGGCTTTTCACAGTAACTTCATTTGAAGCCTACTTGTGACAATAAGCGATTTTCATTTCATTCATTTCATTTCAGTGGCATTGGCTGTCGGTATGGGCAGCATGACCAGGAGGCCCGCTGTCAAATGTCAGAAGAAGACCAACGACTGACACCAAGCTGCAAGGATAAGTTACCATCTCTCTCCTGGCATCAGTTTTCTTTAAAATTCGTTCCTGGGATGTGGGTGTCGCTGGCTGGGCCAGCATTTGTTGCCCATCAACTGAGTAGTTTGCTCGGCCATTTCAGTGCGAGGCAGTTAAGAGTCAACCACATCGCTGTGTGGGTCTGGAGTCACATGTAGGCCAGACCCACTGGCACCCACCAGCACAACCCCTTCATGTCCAGGTGTGGTGCCCACACATGCCACCTGTTATTAGACCCCCCAACCCATCAAGCGTGCAGCTCACAATCACCTCTTTGTCCCTGCAGGAGCTGCAGGAGATGATAGTCCATAATAAAGTGGAAAGATCCAAGCTGGGGGTTGGAGTCCCAGAGATCGGAGTCCTCACCATCTATGAGGAAAGGGCCCTGGATTGCGGGGTTGGCTGAGGAGACAGCAACAGCTGTGCCAGAGAGGTGGGGATCCACCACCCCTTCGCCGAGTTGACCTGTCCCAAGTGAGTAGTTCATGTCAGACAAAGTGATCCTTCCCTCCCACTCACTATGTGTCCATTGTCTCTCAACATCTGCATCTGATGAGGCCGGGCCATCCGTAGTCATTCTCCCCCCGCCACGCAAGAGACCACATCGGAGGGGAGCTCCGAGGAGACCACCGGCGATGTGTCAGAGCTATTAACAGCCCCCCCCCCTTCCACCAGCACAGAGACCCACACCTTGGTTGGTGACATTGGTGGACAGGCTTTTGGGGCCACAATCTGGTGAGCACCATATCAGGTGGAGGCTGATGCACATCAGGTGGAGGCAGGAACATCCAAGGGATGCAGCAGTCGGAGGTCTGCTGGATCCCAGGACTCAGCTAGATCCAAGTCAGATACCGAGCCTCTGGACAAGGTTCTCCCAGAGCTGATACAGATGATAGGACATAGCTGCGAGATTCAGGAAGGGATGTCAGGTACATTCCAGCAACTGAATAGCCGATTGGAGGTTCCCAAAGGCTTCGGTCACAGGAGGTGTTGCTGACCATGTTTAACACAGAGGCCAACACTGCTAGGGTGGCGACCGCAGTGGAAATTCTGGAGCACGATGTCTGCGTCTTATCATAGAATTTACGGTGCAGAAGGAGGCCATTCAGCCCATCGAGTCTGCACCGGCCCTTACAAAGAGCACCCTATTCAAGCCCACGTATCTACCCTATCCCCTTAACCTAATAGCCCCCACTTAACTCTTTTGGACACTAAGGACAATTTAGCATGGCCAATCCACCTAACCCGCACATCTTTAGACTGTGGGAGGAAACCGTAGCACCCGGAGGAAACCCATGTAGACACGGGGAGAACATGCAGACTCCGCACAGACAGTGACCAGCCAGGAATCGAACCTGGGACCCTGGAGCTGTGAAGCAACTGTGTTAACCACTATGCTACCGTGCTGCCCTTGGTGCTGCGTCTTAAGTGGTGGTGTCCAAGGTATGGCTCAGTCTGTGACAACCAGGGTTCAGGGCCTCGACATCATGTTCCAGTCACTGAGGGACATGCCTCAGGTACAGGTGGACATTGCCGAGGCACTCCAGGCGTGGCTCAGTCACTGAGGAGCATTGCTGAGGGCGTTGACACCATGGTGCAGATAATGGAGGGCTGCGAGGCCTGGCAGAACCAGATGATTCAGAGGTCTTTGGGGCTCACTCCAGCTGCCCCTCCGTCTCACGGAGACCCCCAGGGTCCTAGGGCACCATCAGGGAAGAGGAACTGCTAGAGACCAACCCACAGCCTTACGTCAAGTAGACAACAGCAGTCTCCAGTTCTGACTAATCCCTCCCCCACCTGACACCGGCGCATCTCAAGGGCAGCGGGCAGAAAAGGGGACGTGGCGTGCCTGTGACACTGATAAGTCAGCCTGGGTCCTCCTACTCCAGGCCCTCCAGAGAACACCAGCCAAGGATATCAAAGACCACAGGGCACAGAAAACAGCAGGCTGCCTCCACCGTTGATGTGCAACATGGGGACACACTAGATGTAGCAGTAGACCTCGAAAGATCACGAACATTGAGGAACACTGAATGGGCACTGTGGGTGGGTGGGGTGGGGGGGGGGGGGGGGTGGGGGGGGGGGGGGGGTGGGGGGGGGGGGTGGCGTTATTATGGCTAGGGAGAATGGAATATGTCCCATTGTTCCCTATTAAAACATGTTACACCTGATATATGTGAAGCCTCCTGTCGCGTTCATCTTCACAACGGGCCTGCCTGCACCTCCAGTCCCTGTTGTCCTCTGCTCTCCCCTGATCCCCCTCCCCCCCCCCCCCCCCCCCCCCGGGCACAGTGGTCCAAGATTCAATATTCAATATCCCCAATGCAGACCCCGTTTAGAGGATGGGTGTGAACGTATTGTCAGTAGAAAGACTTGAGTCAGACTTTTGCAGAAACTGATTAGCATCAGAACTTTCTTCACAGTGAGTTATCATCACTGTCTTGTGCATTGACCTACTGATAGTGCCGACACAGATCCAGCACCCTGGGGTGATGTCACACAGATCCTTGGAGGGTGCAATAGGGTGGGAAGGGGGTTTGGGGATGGACAATGGGAGGGAAGGAGGAAAAGTGATGGGGTGAGGATTGGGGGGAGGAAGGAAATGGGAGGTGGGGATTGAGGAGGGGTAGGATGGAAATGAGGGGAGGGGGAAGGATGGAAATGGCAGATGAGGCATTGAGCTGAGGGGCCATAGCCTCATCCTATATGACTCTGGTGAGGAGAAGGGCCTCCCTGGTCCTCCGGGTATGTCAGACCCTTGCCGCCACCTGTCCTCCATCCTCTGGCTCATCCCTCGGGTCCTCCACGGCTCCATCCTCCAGCCTTCCCTGATCCGCCTCCTCCTCAGATGAGGCTGTATATCTCTCCTCCTCCTCTCCAGCATGTCGCCGGCTTCTATGCCATGTTGTAGATAGCACAGCGGAATACCACAAAGCAGGAGACATCCTTGGGGCATCCAAGGGCACCACCAGAGCGGTCCAATCATTTATCAATGATAGCACGGGTGGTAGTATAGGCCTCATTATACCAGGTCTCCACCTCGGTCTCAGGCCTCCGCACCCGCATTATCAGCCAGGACGGGTACCCCATGTCCCCCAAGAGCCAACCCGTCGTCCTGGAGTGGTCCTCTGAAAAAGCCAGGAGAGATGTAGCTGTCCCTGGATAACGGGCACACACCTGCAAGATCCAGAGATGTTGGTCACATACGATCTGAACATTCAGGGAGTGGAACCCCTTCCTGTTAATAAAGGGCACTCCCTGATGCTCCGGTGCATGCAAGGCAACATACATGCCATCTCTTGCTCCCTGGACCTGGGGCATCCGGCGATGGCAGAGATTCCTGCAGCTCAGGCACTCTTGCTGGGCCTGGTCCAGCTCAAAGTTGATATAGTCATTACTGGCTATACAAGGCATCCTGGATGCACCTGTGGGCTGTAGCTTGAGAAATGCCGCACCGGTTCCCGCTCAAGTCTGCGACGTCGCTGCTGCCACCTTCCCTGGCGTTTGCCCGCCTCAGCTGCCAACGCGAGGGCAGCCTCTGTGGGATCCAGACCAGCAAACATTTTTTAATCTGGAAGGAATTGGAGAAGGAGATTGTCCAACAATCTGTTAGGGCTTGCATCTTGGGACCCTCAAACCCCACAAGCCCTTCTCCCACCCTTACATGACTGTCCGCCTTCTCTCAGAATGCCATCTAGCGAGCCAGTTGTGTTGGTAAACCTTGCTCTGCACACTTACCCCTGGCCACAACAGGGGAGCCAAGACCCCAAGATCCCAAGATTGTTGGGAATATGAAGGAGACGATGCTCTGGTGCCCTAACCTGATCTACACACTCCCTCTTTCTTGCGAGAAGATCCCCAATGCTGGAACCCTGCTCTTTAGTGTTTAATTGTTGGCAGCTGCCTCGATGGCGCTGACGAGATCAGACACAGTGTTCGGGCTTCAAAGTTTCCTTGAGATGCAGTGCATGAATCATCCTCTGGGGCATGGCACGTGTTCCCTGGAGGAGGCACTTGAAAGCTGAGAATATTTTGATTATTAATCGGTCAACAGTAACAAAGATTTGGAAATAAACGATGTAAATTCCACATACCACACTAACCATTAAACAAAAAGGAAATGTCACCGTTCCAAATTGGTACCGTCACAAAGTTATATCAGCTCATTTTCACACAAAAAACAAATACACTGTATCACCCCTCACAGGTTCCTCAACCGAAAGCCTGAGAATCTGTTATCATGTCCAGAACTTTGCCATAGAAATGATCTGTCCATCAATGCGTTACTTGTATCAGTCTCATTCTCCATCCAGGAGCCGCAGCTGTGCAGGCCAAATCCTGGCATCCATAGATTCCGCTGGAGTTCAACATCCTTGATTTCCAGCGTGTTTAACCTGCAGTGACGTGCCAGTTACATGCAGCACTCATCACACCAGCAACAAAAGCATCAGCAATCTGCAAAAGCATTTCTTTAACAGCATTAACAGATGGCCCATTTAGAATAATGTCGCGCACCAGGTCCTGCAGCGTCTTCTTGCTTCAAACTGGATTGCCTTTTGGACACGTACGTCCCCCTGGGCCTGATGTTCCAGGACTTCGAAAAAATTGTGATTCTTTCCGGCCTCAGAAAAGGAAGGGAACAGCAACATCAGCCTCCAGGCATCTGCAGCCACCAGCAGGAACAAGCAACAAACACAACCTGCAGCTGTGAAGTGCTCTCACAACTAACCAGGCTATTCGTCATTTGCAATAGCCTTCAGCTGTGAAGCTAGAGGCTGCTCACAGTCAAAGGGAGTGAAATTGACTTCCAGCATTGAAGGCCCAACAAGGCCCTGTCCTAGAAGCCTTTCGTGGGATAGACAGGCTGCAGCTTGCATTTCCTATGGATCTCCACAATATTTAAAGAGGGCTTGAAGGCCTCGCAGACGCAAAGCCCATCACCTTCGCACCCCCGGCCCAGAGGCAACCCCCCGACCTAGAATGCTTCAGCCTCGACCAAGCCCAACCCCCCGCCCCGAGCACTGGGCCAGCTTCATGCTTATAAAAAGGAGTACTAACGACACCCGCGTGATTCCTCAGTGGCGACTCGGGTAATTCCTGGGACTCCGCTGCATTCGACTTCAATCTCACTAATGAGATTGAAATTAATGCAAATTAGGGTTAATGATATGCTCACCATTTTTGGGTTTGATCTAGAACTTGCCATCGGGAGTGAGCAGGGTGAATTGCAAACTAGTCCGCATAATGTACAAATCTCGATTTTGGCCTTCCCCGCTATTTACTCGACACGCCCAGATCCGCGCCGGGCGCAACGCGGTGGTTGAACTGCGCCCAATGTTTGATCCAAATAGCATTATAAAACCTGCAGTTCCCCAATGGATAAATCTATTTTGTTTTAAATGATGATGTCTATTGATTCCAATGCAGGACTGTGCATTGAGATTTTATGCAAGAGTTATTAAAACAGAGGCAAATATTACCATGTAAACCATCATTCTAATAATTTTGGACATAGGCCCGGAATGTTGCCTTTTTAACGTATCTGAGTTTGAAGTTTATGTACAAAAGCAATGTTTAGAACATCATTCTTGTTCACTCCATCACTCTTCTGGAACAGTAATTCCAAGGGAAGCTTCAAGTATTGACAGCAGTTGAAAACAGTAAAGAGTCTACTAGTTACCTAGGCCCTGCATCTAATGGTTTTACTGTGGTGTGAAGCATTTTGTGACAGCTTTAAGTCTTGGAGTCAGACATGTGCAGCCAAGCAGTGAGTTTTACCAGAGAAAATCATTACTGGAAGATAGTTTAAGATTGTGTCTAACCGCATGATCTTTCCACTAGCTGTGAGCTTGATTTTAACTGACCAGTGTTCAGTCTGAACCTTCCCATTGCCCTGATAAGATCAAAAGCGGCCCTGCTAGGTTTACAATTGTATGATGAAGTGGCCTCACTGCGGTACAAATGAAAAGACTCAGCATTTTATTGGAAAGAAGAAAAAAAAAATCAATGAGCAAACCTTAAGATGACCATGGTTCTTATATATAGTGTATTTTTCATGTTCTGAAACTCTGATTTACTGTAATTTCACTTAAAAGTTTTGAACCGAGTGTACATTATGTTGTGAGAAGGTGTGGGTAGATCCAGAATTCAATTTGTTGCACTCTAGGAGCCCAGTATTGGCTTGAAGGAGGAACAGCACTCTGCTTTTTAGCTTGTTCATGTAATGTAATACAGGAGTATCCAGTAAACATACTCACAACATCTAATTCCAGGCCATTAATCCTGTATCAACTATACATGGTTTTACAAGCTAGCATACATGAGGCACTTTCATACTTTTTTTTAAAGATAGATTCTGTCACCTGGGTGCCGGCTCCTGGGATTAATGATATTCAATCCTGTTTCTGTGTGCTGATGAAAGACTTTGAAGGTATGACTTTTCCAAGTTTTCACTGCGGGATGAAGAACATCGCCTGGATCAGCCTATCACAGATTTGTGACGACGTTGTGCTTGATTTATCGTAAAATAAAGGTTGGACGTTGTGTGCTTCTGAGCTTTTAATGTAGAGCCAGTTTTACACACTGAGCAAATTCGAAAGCCTTGGGAACAATTTATATTTCAGCCTTGTCTGTACCCTGGGATCAGGATTACGCTCAAGTATTTTAGTTTCTAACAAAATCCTCGATTTTTACAATTGTTATCCTTGTGTTCAAATCCCTCAATGGTCTTGCTCCTCCCTATCACCATAACCTTCCTCAGGCCCTACCAGCCTCCAAAAACTCAGCGTTTCTCTGCAACACTGGCCTCTTCCACATCCCCTACATTCACTGCATTCACCCAGCTACTGGTCATCAGCAAAGTCATCGAGAATCTCAACTTTTGAATTCCCCTTTTAACCCCCTGCACCTCTGATCTTTTAACACGCTCCTTTAAACCCTTACTGTATTGCCGGCAGTGACTGCAATTCAAAATAATTCATTTACTGTAAAATGTCTGGGGTGTGCTGAGATCATGAAAGGAGCTATATAAATGCAAGGTTATTTTATGACCCCTGTTTATCCTCTGATTACTACCTCATGTCCCCTGTTCAAGATGCATGTGGTAAGTATGCTGGTGAGGACAAGCTCAGGCTCAACATGCGTTCCTGCCGACATTCACGGTTAAGGGTTGCACGTAAATACAAGAAATCTAGTTGAAGAACTGAAGGGCGAACAGCAGGCACCCCATCCTTACCCAGCAGTGATTGGTGTTTTCAGAGGAATGGTAGGAAATGGTCGAGAAAGTAAGGACAGTTGAAGGAGTACCCATATTGCGCACTTTAAAGACTTGAACGCAAAGTTAAAACATTTTGGTTACACCAAAACAAACAAAGGAATATATCCAATAAAACAGCACTTCTAATTGTGCCAATTCTTGGAGTTGCAAACAAGGAGCATTTTATTTCCTATTCAGCAACAATCCCCCAGTAAAACCATCTCAGAGATTAAAACTAGAGAGTGGCAATGTTTGCAGTGACTCTATAGTATGTATTGTATTTATTATTGCAATTTATTTTGACAGAATAGTTTTCATGAAAAATTTAGTTCAGATTGCGAGTTGCACATTGAAAAAGTGAATCAGATTTCTGTCCTTGTAGACATATGCTTAACGGGATAATCCTGGCTGTTTCTTCAATTCAGAATGCCTGAAACTCCACAGTCTAGAACTGTGTTGGATTTCCTTCATTCGCAGCAGCTTATATAGTAACTATGTATAGGATTTCTGTGTAGCTGCCTGATACTTCGGTGAAGAAACAATTCTTCATATGTATGCCTGGATAGTGAGTGCAGGCAGCATGGACAGCTATGGTGTCAAAAATCCATTCACGTTCTCATCAAATATCCACGTATACAAATGCGTCAGCAGGGGTCACTGCATAGTAATCACAATTGATAATACTGCTTCCTAGCCAAAGGAGATTGGAACCATTCCACCCTAACTCGACACAGGCAAGAGATCAAATTTAAAATCTGGGTCTATATAGATCAATACCACATAAGGGTTCAACTGCTTTGAAATAAATTTGGTAAATTGTTTTGCGTTAGCAGCGATGCAGTAGACACTTTCTGTGATACACCTTTTCTGACCTGGGGTGAGACATGCTGTCGATAACATCCTTATAGTTAGAAGGTGCTGATAAAGAAGAATTTATTGTACTGTACCAGAAAATAAATCTCTTTACTGTGTACTTTTTCACATTTCAGTGCATTTTAATGAAACAAAGATGGCATCTGGTATTAAATATTTGCATATATACCAACTGTCAAGATTGAGTAGGACTATCTCCGAACAGTGCATCTGTCGCACACCCCACACCACACTTTCATTCGCACCAAACCTGAAATAGATTTGATGCAGGTGAAAAGGTGCTAATATGTGTAAAAACTAGCATGCATACAATATGTGGTGTGGTGAATGTATAATTACTGATAATTCACCAGTGCACTGTGTTATGTTATTAATCCTGTGGGCTCTACCTATGGGCCATTGTGTGGCTTCACCCACAGGGGAAATGTTGGGGCAAGTACGGGCTCCGCCCATGGCTCCATCCCCTTTACAGGAAGTATAAGAGCTGCTGCCCTGCGGGGCCACCTTCAGTGTTGTACCGGTCACAGGCAGGCTCAGTTCTAAGCTGATTAAAACCAAGGTTTACTTCTCCACGTGTCTTCGAGTGAATTGATGGTCGATCATGTGGTTTAATTCAGTTGGGACGCCGATAGTGAATACATTTTGTGTAGGTCTTAAAACATCTACCCAATGAATGGAACTGCTCTAGACTAAAATGTAATGACAAGAGATGGTCTTAGCAGTAACACTTCCTTCAATTGCTTTACATTAGCATCACTCACTCAGATTTTAGTTTTAATTGCATTGCCAATTCAGTGTGTAAATGTAGTTGGTGTCAAGGTTTGAAGGTTATTGGTTCCAACTCCACAGTAGGAAATGAAGCATAATCCGGGCTGGTGTTTTATTTATACAAAGGCTGGGCAGAATCTTCTGCTCTTTCTGATGGTAGGAGGGACATTTAATTAGGCATGAAGGTGGTGTGACTGAAGCCCGCCACCTTCCCATCTCCTC
Source organism: Scyliorhinus torazame (assembly GCF_047496885.1). Lineage (NCBI taxonomy): Eukaryota > Metazoa > Chordata > Chondrichthyes > Carcharhiniformes > Scyliorhinidae > Scyliorhinus > Scyliorhinus torazame. The sequence goes on along the minus strand of NC_092714.1, from coordinate 42,858,151 downwards.
CAGAATTGTTGAGGTTGCGAAGGGCGATGGTCGACCTTCCCACCTCACTGCCAATTGAGATTCTTGAGTGACCAATTAAACACCACTTAAGGGCCTCATCCCACAACTGCAACCCAACATGCAGGCAGACCTGTCACCGTGCTATGTACATGACAGCTAAAACCATGCTGCCATATTTTCATCTTCGGGGTGGGGCCGAGGGGGTGTGGGGGGGGGGGGGGGCGAGGTGGGGGCCATCAATCAGAGGTACTCAGTGCACGATCATGGTACTTGATATCAGGAAGAAGGGGGTGTCCTTTAGAGCCAAGTGCCTGCCTTTACTGCCCACTCTCCTACATCCCTCTGCTGATGACCCCTACCACATGAAACCACCTCTTTCCCCCCATCTGCTCCCTATCACCCATTATTTACCCCACTCCAGTGCCTGTTCTTCCAGCAGCATTCATTGCCTCACATATACTGCTGCTGAGCGCAAGAGCTGCTGGCCTCTGATAGACTACACTTTTGCCCCCGGGGGGTCTTGATTCCAGCATACGGCCCACGCAGGCCTCATCAATGCCTGATTGGCATGTGGTTTGGCAGACCTTCCCGAAATGAAGCAGCATGGGTCTTTCGCTGGTTTTCCAACTGGCAGGCGAGACCCCTGATGCACCATCAAGATTTAGCCCGCAGTCTTTCAGATATATAATCCAATTCTTAATGACCGTTTGTGACATCTTGCTCTGTGGAAGTCTGCCTCCAAAACACTAGTCACTGCTCTTATTTGAAGTAGTTTGAGGTTTTTCTGAGAGGCATGATAAATCATTATATAAATGCAACTGATTCCTTTCAGAAAATTCAGCACATACCGAAAAACACAATTCTAAATGTCCACCAGGTGATAATGAATCTAACAATGTTATGCTGCCATAAGGGAAATTATGTAGATTAAAGTACTTACAAATGCTCCTTATAGCTATAGGCGGCCTTCATATTCGTGAGGAAACACATTGGACATGTACCAACATTTATCCTGCTGGTGTACTGCTGAGCAAGATTGTGATTGACCGGAGATTTGATTTTAAAACATTTTTGAAATTAAAATATTTTGATTTGCATGTCATTTTATCACCTCTCTCAAAAATGCCTCACTGGTCTTCATGTGTAATTAATTTCCAAGTACGGTGGTAACTGTTACGTAAGTAAAAACGAGGAAGCATTTTGCACACAGGAAAAAAAAAATTCTTTGTTCCTGGGATTCGGGCGATGTTAGCAAGGTTGTCTTTATTGTCCATCCGCACTGTTGATGGACTGTCACCTTAATTGCCAGCATTGAGAAACTCCACGCAGGCTATTCTCCCTCAAGTTTAAGTACTTCAATGCAGAACCTGGGGCGAGATTCTCCGACCCCCCGCCGGGTCGGAGAATCGCCGGGGGCTGGCGTGAATCCCGCCCCTGCCGGTTGCCGAATTCTCCGGCATCGGATATTCGGCGGGGGCGGGAATCGCGCCGCGCTAGTTGGCGGCCCCCCGATTCCCCGGCCCGGATGGGCCGAAGTCCCGCTGCTAAAATGCCTGTCCCGCCGGCGTAGATTAAACCACCTACCTTACCGGCGGGACAAAGCGGCGCAGGCGGGCTCCGGGGTCCTGGGGGGGGGGGGGGGGCGGGGGGGGGGGGGCGGGGCGATCTGGCCCCGGGGGGGTGCCCCCACGGTGGCCTGGCCCGAGATCGGGGCCCACCGATCCGCGGGCGGGCCTGTGCAGTGGGGGCACTCTTTTCCTTCTGCCTTCGCCACGGTCTCCATCATGGCGGAGGCGGAAGAGACTCCCTCCACTGCGGATGCGCGGGAATGCCATCAGCGGTCGCTAACGCTCCCGCGCATGCGCCGCCCGGAGATGTCATTTCCGCGCCAGCTGGCGGGGCACCAAAGGCCTTTTCCGCCAGCTGGCGGGGCGGAAATTAGTCCGGCGCGGACCTAGCCCCTTAAGGTTGGGGCTCGGCCCCCCAAGGTGCGGAGCATTCCGCACCTTTGGGGCGGCGCGATGCCCGACTGATTTGCGCCGTTTTGGGCGCCAGTCGGCGGACATCGCGCCTATACCGGAGAATTTCACCCCTGCTCTTTTACACAAGCACTTCTTGGCCCTGTTTTCCCGACCCTAGAAATGTATGTGCAGCTTAGAAACTTTTCAAAAAAGCAGGCAAAAATAGTCATCTAATTCAACAAACCTGCCCTACATGTTGACCCCTAAAAGATCATGTAGCGATATCCTACCCACTAACAATCATGTAATCTCCTGGATGATGCCAAAACAAATAAAAACAAGGCTAATTGAGAGGGAAGAAACACCCTGATGTGAACTAGTCCAGGAGACCACATTGACCATGCTTATATTGCTTAATATTTCACCCAGCCTTTTATAAGACATATCTCCCCATCAGCCATAAGTCCAATTCATTTAGGTAGGTTTACCGAGAGTCAGCACCACGTTTGCCAACAAATTATTCTGTTGGTTTACTATCCTCTGGGATATGAAGAGTCATGCAACATCTAATCTATTTCCCTTGTCTAACTTATAGGAGTGATGCCTGACCATTCTCAACCCATCAATAGGAATGCAATCTATCCTTTATGTATTTCGTATACCCCTATCAAGGTTGACTAGACTCACTGAAAAGTGAATAGATCCACTTGAATTTTAAACTTGCCTGAGTGAGGAAGGCTTTTCAAGCTCCAGAGTCCCAGGTTCAATTCCCAGCTTCACTGTCTATGTGGTGTCTGCACGTTCTCCCTGTGTCTTAAACATAAATTAAAAACCTGCCTGCATAAAAGAGCAGGACTGAGACAAAATGTTCAGAAGGTAAATCTTAAATTCTTAACCATCACCAGGTAGGAAGAGAGCAAAACATGTCGGCATGAAATATACGTCAAACTGGCTTATCTCAGCTCAATGGCATACCAATGCCAGTGCACTGTTACTCAAAGGTTCTCAGCTGGAATAGTTAACCTTGAGCTGATTAACTCCCTCAGCTATTAACTTGTGCTTTAATTAGCTTTCTCTGCTCCATCTAGCAAGAACTTGGGCACTGCAACTTGAATGTTTCATTTTAAAGACACTTTTAATAATACAATTAAACAGGAATAACCTTATAATCCTACTCTAATTCACAAAATCCATTTCTCTGCTTAAACATTGTAGATGTAGATTGTAAATGTAAATCTAGATTACATATATATTTTGCTCAATTGTCCCTGTGATTTTTGACATGGAAAACCCAACATTCACTGAAATTATTGCGATGATAGTGAGCTGTCCTTGGCTTTATCCTTATGATTTGTATAAGTTTTGTTGACAATGTTTTTCCATCTTAATATTATACTACCTCTTATTTTGATTTCCCTGAAATTAGTGCTGGTCTGGACAAAGTTTACATGGCCTGCATGAACCAGTTTGAAAAGATTTCCGTTCTCCTGTGTCCATCTTGAATTATTTGGGAATTGCCAGCATTTGTTGCCCATCCCTAATTGTCCTTGAACTGATTAGCTTGTTGGGCCATTTCAGATGGCATTTAAGAGTCAGCCACATGGGGGGGGCATGGTGGCACAATGGTTAGCACTGCTGTCTCACAGCGCCAAGGACTGGGTTCAATCTGGGCCCCGGGTCACTGTCCGTGTGGAGTTTGCACATTCCCCCCGTGTCTGCTTGGGTCTCACGCCCACAACCCAAAGATGCGCAGGGTAGGTGGATTGGCCACGCTAAATTGCCCCTTAATTGGAATTTGTTTAATAAAAAACGACAACATCATAGCTGTGGATCTGGAGTCACGTGTACGCCAGGCCAGGTAAGGACTGCAGCTTTTCCTCCCGAAAGGACATTAATGAATCAGATGGGTAAAAGTCCATATTTTGTTTTGTGAATTCAAATTTCACCATCTGCCGTGATGGAGGCCAGGTCACCAGAGCATTACCCTAGGTATCTGGATTACAGGTCCAGGGACAATAACACTAAGCCACCGCCTCTCCTTTGACAGTGGGTACAGTTGAATGGTCAAGGGAAGCTGGCTTGGCTCATTTTGCTGTCATGTGTGATAATATCCTCTGGCATTCAGCTCCTGCTTCTGTGTCTGCACCAAAGGTATAAGGAGATATGGAGACAAATGACTCAGGAAGAACCCAAGCACAGTGTGGATGAATAAATTATTGGTGATTTAGGGGCTCGAGATAGCAGTATTGATGATATCCTCCATCGCTTTGTTGATTGTGGGAGGTTGATAAAGGATTATATTGGGTTTCGCTTGTTCATTTTGTTTTGTGGATAGGAGATACTGAACAATATTCCACGCACTTGGGTATATGCCAGTATCACAGTTGTACTACAGAGGCTTGGCCATTGGGATGATTAGTGCTATTGTGCAAGTCTTCTTGCAAGCCTATGATCATTGTTGATGGAAAAGCAAAGAATGATGACTACTGCAGCAAAAGCAAAGCCTGCTGATAATATACATTTGCCCGATTGTTATCTATCAGAAACAAACAATTAGGTTAATACTTAGATGTAGAGCATTTATCAGGACTACTTTACAACATTTTGTGCTTTTACTTTTATTCTTTTACAATTGGTATTGTTCAGGTTTCTTTCCCTAGATTTAGGGTTCGAACCAGATGCCTCCTAGCACCATCCCTATTGGAACCAGTATATACGGAGAATTGCTTTGTCCAGCTGGAAGAGTCGCATGTTTTGTGCCACCTGGAACAGTCAGCGAATTGCATTTTCAACAGCCAAAAGGGAGTCAACTTTGTTTTTGTCCCTTCTCTTTATATGTTTTGAAGATGCTGTTTAATGCTGGATTTCAGAGTCTTGGGTGCCAACAGTGCTTAAGTGCACATTCTTCATGTCCAAGCTGAATTTCAGATTGCACTTCATTTTGATCTCTGTTAAATATTGTACCTTAACTCCTTAATCATGCCCTCGTCACCTCCAGAATCAGCCATTCCAATGCACTCCTTCCTGGCCTCCCATATTTCACCCAGCACAAATTTCAACCTGTCTAAAACCCTGCGATACCAAATCACTGGTGTGGCTTTAATGTGGAAGAATGTCACGCAGGGCTTCACCAAAGCATCAATACAAAACAATGAAGACTGAACCAAAGTTGGAGATGTTGGCTGGAATTTTCCGGTCGCCCCACCGGTGGGATCTTCCAGGTTGGCACTGCCAGGATGTCAGGGGCAATGCCAGGACACTACCAAGCCATGGCCTCGACCACCCGGGGGCTACAATGGCGTTCGAGCCCCCCAGCTTGGTCATCACATCTGGGGCGAAATTCTCCTACCCGCCCCGCCACATTTCTGCCCCGACCGGTCGGCGGGAGTCTCCGTAACACCGGCCGGTCAATGGGGTTTCCCATTGTGGGGCAGCCCCACGCCGCCGGGAAACCCCCGGGCGCCAGCAAAACGGAGACTCCCGCTGGCGGAGAATGATGCCCCTGGTATCCGTTTGTGGCCATTGGAGAACTGCAGGAACTGGGAGAATTTGGCTCAAAACGATTCTAAATAAACACATTTTGCGCCTATGTTTGTTGTGAGCGTAAATGGCGATGTGGGTGCAAAATCGTGCAAGAATCGGAAGTTTTGTTTCTCGCCAACAAGATCTAATTTTGCGATTTTCCCTGCCCAGGGCAGGAACCTCATTTAAATACATTTTGATAAATTTGAATAAACTTAAAGAGTTTACCTGCCATATGTCCCCCCCCCCCCCCCACCCCCACACACACACACATTTGGGTGGCACTATGACAGAGGCGTTTGCACTGCTGCCTCACAGCACCAGGGACCAGGGTGACTGTGTGAAGTTTGTATGATCTCCCCGTGTCTGCGTGGGTTTCCTCCGGGTGCTCCGGTTTCCTCCCACAGAACAAAGATAGGTAGGTTAGGTGGATTGGGCATTCTAAGTTACCTCTCAGAGTCCAAGGTTATGCAGGTTAGCTTATGGGGATAGGGCAGGGTGGGTGGGGGAGTATTCTAGGGTAGCATGCTCTTTCGAAGGTTCAATGCAGACTTGATGGGCCGAATGGCCTCCTCCTGCGTTGTAAGGATTCTATGATTTAGAATTCCATTGGCAAGGTTTACAACTACTTTCTACAAATGTGAAGCAGATGAGGTAAACTGCGGGGGCAGATGGGTAAATATAGCCCCCAGTGAGTGTGGGGACTTGCCCAGTGCCATCCTGGCCCTCCTCACGGGCCGGCCCTCTGGTATGTTTCATTGCGGGGTGTTCCCCTGATGTATGAGGGACATGTCCCAGTGCTTGTTGCGGGGGGGGGGGGGGGGGGAGGGTTCCTCGTATTTATTGGTGGTGGGGGGGATTATTTTAGCGCAGACGGAACACCCTTTAAAAAAGGCACCCTGATTTATGTGGTGCCGGTTTTGCCAGCACTATCAGGACTGACGGTGAAGACCATGCCTCCAGGTTTTTTGGGCACAGAGTGCTATAGAATCAGGAGAGAAAACTCGGCTATGGAGCTGGAGAGCTGTATTCTGGCAAAGCTCCGTTCATAATGTCTAGTGCTGCACTGTCAGATGCTGTCTTTGTTTGGGTGAAATCTTAAGATGGGATCCCATCTGCTCTCTGGGCTGAATGTAAAAGATCCAGGCTAATATTTGTGCCTCAACCAATATCACTAAAGCAAATTATTTGCTTATTGTCTCATTGTTGTTTGGTTCTTACAATTCGCCATCTGCAAGATGCATTGCAGCAACATTTCGCCTTCTTCGACAGCACTTTCCAAATCTGTGGTGTCCACCATCCAGAGGAACAAGGGTAGCAGATGCATGGGAAGCCACACACCATCCTGACTTGGAACTATATCGCCATTCTTCATTGTCACTGGGGAAAAATCCTGGAACTCCATTTTTAACACCACACTGACTGCAGAGATTCAAAAAGGAGACTCACCACCACCTCCCTGTGGGCAATTAGGGACACAAACATTGCCTTGCCAGCAATACCCTCATCCCATGAAAGAATAGCTTTTTAAAAAAGTGACAAATTGCTGCCACGCTTCCTACATTAGAAAGGATAATGGCTGGAATTTTACAAGGTCTGTAGGAGAGCAACAAGAGGCGTGAGGGATCAGAGAAACGGGAAGGAGAGAGGGGGTGAAGTATGCCCATTGCCTTTCCACCATTTTGCCAGTGACAGGGAAGTTTTTCCCCAGAGGCCAAGTGCCATTTAAGTGACCAATTGAGGGCCAATTCCCGTGGTTGGGGCCTCCACCATTTAGCAAGGCCGCCTAGTAAACAAGAGTAATCTCCCAGCAGGCTTGTGGTAGGATGGTGAGAGAAGATTGGGCAGCCCCCCCCCCGCCCCCTCCCATCCTTTCCAAGCACACCACAACATATATAAGGTCAGGAGCTCCAACAGCAGCTAATTGGTTGCATGAATAACACAAAAAACCATCTGGGCCCACCCAAGATGCTGAGGTGAGATTCCCTTCAGCTTTCTGATCCATCTTTGGGCCCACTGCTGCCCATCCTATAAAGCAGTAAAATGCTTTGGGATGTTCTGAGCTCATGTAAGGCACTCCATAAATCCATTTTTGTTCTTTTAATGTATCTGAGAGAGGAGTGAAAACATTCAGATCAATGAATTGAAAAAAGTTTCAAGAAGCTATATGTTTGGAAGTATGTTTTTGGAAAAGTTTACCCATGGTTTTAGTGTACAACTTTGTGTAAGGGGGTTAACTTTTATTTTAATGGCTGCCTCATGGTGCCGAGGACCTGGGTTCAATCCTGGCCCGAGTCACTTTCTGTGTGGAGTTTGCATTTCTCCCCATGTCTGAGTGGGTCTCACCCCCACAACCCAAAGGTGTGCAAGGTAGGTGGATTGGCCAGGCTAAATTGCCCCTTAATTGGAAAAATATGTATTTTTTAAAACTTTTCTTTTAATGTAAGATTTTATTTGGAGGGCATGCCTGCAACCCTAAATTTCAGTCATGTCAGTATTGTTAACAGGCATTGCATCAGACAGTATAGTGGGCCTATCACATCTGTCGCCATACCCCATGCTGCCAGGGCAACAGGGTCAGGCTGCGGGGGGTTAGGAATCCACAGCTGGAGCTCCAAAGTTGGCTCAGGGTAAAAATAGGAGGGCTGGAACCAGGGTCAGTGTGTTCCTGCTCATCTGCTTTTCAAGTTTTGTGAAAAGAAAAGCCCCTTCACTTTGTGTACCAGTTGTCAGTGAAACATTTTAATAGAGATATCTTGGGAATCTCCCTTCACTCAAATACTTCAGCAACGCAAACACACCATCAACAGTATTGAGGCCTGAGTTTGATCGTATCTTAGGGCTAATGTTACACCATTAATTGATTCAGAGGCAGGGTTTGCTTTACAGCTGGGTATGAGGTTATGCGAAAACCATTCGGATAATGACTGATGTTACTGTCCCATTCCAAGCTTGGGGGGCCATAAGCTTAAGCGTCTCCAGCTAAATTAACGGGAATTCTCCAAGCTACTGAGTAGGTAAGGAGTTAAATTATTTGCAACTGTTAGTCAGGTCATGGATAAGCCATGAATCCTCCCAATTGAGCCAATTCCATAAACAATCAGTATTCCATCGAGAAAGACAATCTGTATCAGGGCAAAGATATTCCCTTTAGATCATAAGAACTAGGAGCAGGAGTAGGCAATTCAGCCCCTTGAGCTGGTTCCACTATTCAATACTATCATGGCTGATCTCCTCTCGTCCTCACATCCACTTTCCTGCCTGTTCTCCATAACCCTTCAACCCATTACTAATTATAAATCGACCTCCTCCTTAAATTTACTCAATGTCCTGGCATCCAGTGCAGTCTGGGTCGTGATTTTCACAGATTCACAACCCTTTGAGAGAAGGAATCTCTCCTCAACTCTGTTTCAAATCTGCAACCCCTTATCCTAAAACGAAGACCTCGCGTTCTAGATTGTTCCACAAGAGGAAGCATCCGCTCTACGTCTACTATGTCAGTACCTTTTTATATACCTCAATTAGACCTCCTCTCATTCTTCGAAACTCGAGGGAGTATAGGCCTAAACTGCTCAATCTCTCTTCATAAGACAAACCCCTTCTCTCTGTAATCAATCGCGTGAACCTCCACTGAACTGCCTCTAAAGCAACTATGGCCGGGATTTACCAACCAACCCGCCACGTGTTTTTCGGCTCCGGAAGCGGCCCCCTCCACTGGGATTTTCTGGTCCCGCCGTTGTCACCGGGATTTCCCATTGACTGCACCCCTCGTCGCCAGGCAACCCATGCGCCGTCGGTGAGACTGGAATATCCTGCAGGCGTGAACAGCTGGTAGATTCCGCCCTACATCACTCTTCAAATAAAGGGACCAAAACTGTACACGATACTCCAGGTGCAGCCTCACCAATGCCTTGTACAGTTGCAGCAACACTTCCCTACTTTTATATTCTATTCCTTTAGCCATAAAGGCCGAAATTCAATTTGTCTTCCTTATTCCCTGCTGTACCTGCATGCTAGTTTTCTGCGATTCATACACGAGGATACCCAGATCCCTCTGCACCGGAGCTCTCTGATGTTTGGGCTCTCTGAAGAGCTAGCTTGTCCAATAGAAGCAAGGGAAAAGGGGCAGCATGGTGGCACAGTGGTTCGCACTGCTGCCTCACAGCTCCGGGGTCCCAGGTTCAATTCGAGCCTCGGGTGACTGTGTGGAGTTTGCACTTTCTCCCCGTGTCCGCGTGGGTTTCCTCCGGGTGCTCCGATTTCCTCCCACATTACAAAGGTGTGCAAGTTAGGTGGATTGGCCATGGTAAATTGCCCCTTTATGTCCAAAAGGTTAGATGGGGTTACTGGGTTACGAGGATAGGGTGGAGACATGGGCTTAACCAGGGTACTCTTTCCAAGAGCCGGTGCAGACTCGATGGGCCGAATGGCCTACTGCACTGTAAATTCTATGATTCTATAAATTCTTGAATGAGAATCCGTTCTTGCCCCTCTCAATTCCTCTGTGCGTTATCGACAGCCTCGTTGGAAGGTTTGGTGATTTATGTGACATTCACATGGGGCTGATGTGATTTATGGATACTTCTGTTCCCTCAATGAACTTCTTGAATGAGGTCTGATATATTTTTGAGCAGATTGGCAATGCTGGCAGATCCTGAGCTTAGTTAGTGAAGATGAATGGTGGGTGGGGAGGTGGGGGGGGGGGGGGGGGGGGGGGGAGGGGGTTGCTGGGGAGGGGTTGGAGGAGCTGTGAGGGAAGGAGGGAGGGGGGGGGCACAATGCAGGGGTTTCGATTGTGGCAGCTGAACATTATCAAATGTGCTGACATCTCGTCTGAGCTGTATCTCATATGATTGATTCTCTCAGCTCGTGTGAACAAGCGGCATTTCTGGCATCAGACTTTCTTTCCATAAAACACAGCAAATGACAGTGGCTGTCACTGATTTCCTCACAAATAAACACAGCTCTATTAATTCTTTACCTGAATTCACTGAAAATGTGTCTGCTTAGTCTTGCTGTGGCATGGACATATATCGATATTTGGATTTATTAGCAAAAACAATGTGCTGATTTAAGGGGCAGGCGAGCCTGAAATAAAACCTTTCTGTGCAAAGTTCTCTCCTCATCTTTCTCTTAAAATGCACATATATGAATAAACGTTTAGAAGATGTTTTTATTTACAGACTACTGTGATATTTCTCGAGTCAGCTTCCTTTCTCAGTGACAGGAATTGCGAGCTTGCCCCACCAACAGTCAAGAATTGTCACCGAATTCCCAGGAATTAGAGATCGATTTCCAGGAAAAGATCCTTATTGGCATCAAATAAATTGTATGGCTGCTTTTAATTTCTTTGAACACTTTTCATTATTGGTTCCAAATGGAGATGGGGCAAAGAAGGACTGTTTGACTGGACAAGGCAGGATTTCATATGTATCTCTAACGAGAGTTGGCAATCCTGTGCCACGTGGAAATGATTCAGAGCAATTCGGGCTTGGAAACCCCTTACCAACAGCATGTGAAATGAAATGAAATGAAAATCGCTTATTGTCACAAGTAGGCTTCAATGAAGTTACTGTGAAAAGCCCCTAGTCGCCACATTCCGGCGCCTGTTCGGGGAGGCTGTTACGGGAATTGAACCGTGCTGCTGGCCTGCCTTGGTCTGCATTCAAAGCCAGCGATTTAGCCCAGTGCTAAACAGCCCCAGTGGAGCAGTCCCCAGCCACAGCATGTTTCTCAAGGGTAACGCAGATTGTTCAGCAGGCTAGTCTGAACTGTAATTCTCATGGAAGTTGAAAAATGTTGGACAGAATGATAAACCTCATGGAGTAGTTTGCAGCGTATTCAAAAGTGTGATTAACAAAACTTTATGAGTGGCCAGATTGAATTCAACCCTCCACTATTATATCAGCCTGATAGAAGGACTGTTTCTTCACTGAAATGAACCAGGAGTACAGGGCTAGTACATGGAAAAAAGGATGTAAAGGGGACGAATTTGAAAGATCTTTCAAAGAGCCGGTACAAGGTCAATGGGCCAAATGGCCTCCATTGGTGCTGTAAGATTCTCTCGGTTCCAACATCCTTCCCTTTTTCTTCTGGTCCTCATTTCTACTCGGCCTTGTCCCAATGTCCACGGTGGGAGAAATGTTGACCAACATTAATGAATTTGTCCAAGTATGTTGAGCCACAGCATGTTAGCACACCAATTCATTATGTCCTGGAGCCATAGATAATTAAAGTTTGTTCAAGGAACAACCACAGGCTAAATAGAGGGGTTAAGTTATTTTTATTCAGAGCTTTCTTGGAGATCTCCTGCAGGTTTTGCAACAAAAGTGATTCTGCCAAACTGATTTTAATTTATTTCCCCTGAGGACACTTCACTCGTGGCGCAGAGGGGGAAAAAAAACACGCATATAATGGTGTCGTTATGAAATCAAGCATAAGGATGAAGAGATCTTCAAAATGGATACAAGTCAAAACACAGAATGGGTGTCCACGGGTCAGGGAGAAAATGTATTTTCCTTTTCTCGAAAAAATGCGTCCTGTGCAGACGTTTAAGTCAGCCCTCAGCCCTGCCAGAAAGTTTAACCTTTTACTCACATGCTCGTCTAACTCCGAGGCAGGGCATTGCAAGGTATTCCATGGTAACCACTGTATTATGGATGAGTGCAGTGATGGATTAACAAATAATCCAATTGCACCACGTCAACAATGACATTAATAGGCTGAAATGTATTTTTATTCCAGTTCCAATTCAGGCAAAATATTGATCAAGTTCACAGTACTGCAGCAGATGAAGGATTTAATGCTGCAATGTTGACTTGTTGCTGCCACTAGTATGTTGGCGTTTGTAATGGAGTCTTTGGAGCAAGCTGTTTCTGGAAATGAAAATTCCCCAGTTGAGCAACCCCTGGCCCTTCCTATAAATAATTTACAACAAATCAATTGTTTTAAAGTCGCGTTGTTTATTAATCAATAACTACACGGTAACTTATATTCAAACTTGTGTTACAGCAGCAACTGTGTGGTGAGTGTGTGTGTCTAAGATGCTTCCCATAAGTGTTGTCTCGAGCAAAGAGAAAAAAAATTAAATGCCAAAAATGCAATTTAGTTCATCAAGCCCATTTGTCAATGCGCAGACTGCCATCTCTTTTAATTTTGAGGTAAAAACTCCAAGAAAACACTGCTTCCTGATCCCTGAAGGGAACCAAGCAGAGTTTTATTCTGTATTGTTCACCCATGATTCATTATATCGTACAGATGACAGATCTGTCATCCAGGAAAATTGGAACAGTATTATTCACCTGGACCACCATCTATTTCTGTACAAATACAGTTGAGATTTATTGCCATTCTATATCAGCTATGCAGCCTCTGATAGATTCTCCCTACTAAGCATGAGACCATGGGCAGAATTTTCTGTTTGAGAAATTATGGGCAGGATTCTCTGATCCTGAAACTAAGTGTTGACGCCGTCGTAAACGTCGTCGCGTTTCTCGACGGTGTCAACATGGCCTCAGGATCAGCGATTCTGACCCCTACAGGGGGCCAGCATGGCACTGGAGCGACCCAAGCCGCTCCAGCTGCTGATCCCCTCGTCAGATGGGCGCCGCGGGTCTGCGCATGCGCAGTGGGACCGGCGCGATTGCCGCGCATGCGCGCTGTCTCCCTTCTCCGCGTCGGCCCCGACGCGACATGGCGTTGGGCTACAGGGGCTGACGCAGAACAAAGGAGGCCCCCAGCCCGAGAGGCCTTCCCGCCAATTGGCGGGCCCTGATCGCGGGCCAGGCCACAGCTGAGGCCCCCCCCCGGGGTCGGACCCGCCCTCCACCCCACCAGGCCGCCCCCTGATCCATCCATGCCGAGGTCCCGCCGCTAAGAGCAGGTTAGAACGGTGATGGCGGGACTCGTTTTTTTTTGCTCGGCCCATCCCAGGCGAAGAATCGCCGGTGGGGGCCCCCGTAAAACGGCCCCCGATCGGCGCCGCGCCGACCACGCCGGCGCCAATGGCACTGATTCTCCACTCTCCGGAGAATCGCGTCCCGGCGTCGGGGCAGGAATGGCACGATTCGCGCCAGTCGCGGCGATTCTCCAGCCCGGCCCCGGGATGAGAGAATCCCGCCCTATATTCTCCCACTGGATATGAATCACCTCTGATTTGCGCTCATACTGGGAGCGGTGCCCAGAGGCGATTCACTATCTCTTGCCATGTAAATCTATGCACGGTGGGGATTGCAAGGGATTCTGTAGTGAATCCTGCTATCGGGCCACCATTTTTCTCAAGAAAGCACTTTACTGCTTTTGAAGTGGTTAGGAGCTGTCAATCATAGCTCGATGTTTATAAACATTGTGGTTAGTTTCCCAGCAGAGTACTTGATATCCATTCATTAATGAAGGGAAATTAAATTAAATAATCCAGATATCTGGCTATCTGGAAGCTGTCGATAACAGCCTACGAAAAACAATTTCTCATTGATGCGAATAAAAGCCTTTCAGATCAAAGGGGGTTTAAACCCTGGTGATGTGGGGCGTAATTCTCCGGAAACGGCGCGATGTCCGCCGACTGGTGCCCAAAACGGCGCCAATCAGACGGGCATCGCGCCACCCCAAAGGTGAGGAATGCTCCGCATCTTTGGGGGACGAGCCCCAACATTGAGGGGCTAGGCCGACGCCGGAGGAATTTCCGCCCCGCGAGCTGGCAGAAACGGCCTTTGTTGCCCCGCCAGCTGGCGCAGAAATGACATCTCCGGGCGGCGCATGCGTGGGAGCGTCAGCGGCCGCTGACAGTTTCCCACGCATGCACAGTGGAGGGAGTCTCTTCCACCTCCGCCATGGTGGAGACCGTGGCGGAGGCGGAAGGGAAAGAGTGCCCCCACGGCACAGCCCCGCCCGTGGATTGGTGGGCCCCGATCGCGGGCCAGGCCACCGTGGGGGCACCCCCCGGGGTCAGATCGCCCCGCGCCCCCCCAGGACCCTGGAGCCCGCCCACGCCGCCTTGTCCCGCCGGTAAGGTAGGTGATTTAATTTACGCCGGCGGGACAGGCAATTTATGGGCGGGACTTCGGCCCATCTGGGCCGGAGAATCGAGCGGGGGTGCCCGCCAACCGGCGTGGCGCGATTCCCGCCCCCGCCGAATATCCGGTGCCGGAGACTTCGCCAACCGGCGGGGGCGGGATTCACGGCAGCCCCCGGCGATTCTCCGACCCGGCGGGGGGTCGGAGAATGTCATCCGTGGTTTTTGCTTTCTAGGAATTTATAGCTGCTGCTTTCTCTGCCGGAGGCAGCAGCTGTAGGAGACAGGTGAGTTTTAAAGCAGTGATTTTTTTCACTGTTTCTGTCTGGACTGTTCTTTAGCTTCCAGGCAGGGGTCTCTATTATGGGGAGTCTCTGGTGGGGATCTTTGTTGTGGGGGTCTTTGACGGGGGCCTCTGGTGAGGGTTTTTTTGGGGGGTCTCTGGTGGGGGGTTCTGGTGGGGGTCTCTGGTGGGGGTCTCTGGTGGGGGTCGCTGGTGGGGGTCTCTGGTATGGGACCCCCACCAGAACCCCACCAGAACCCTCTCTGGCGGGGGTTTCTGATGGGGGTCTCTGATGGGGGTCTGTGGTTGGGGTCTGTGGTGGGGGGTTCTGGTGAGAGTCTCTGGTATGGGACTCTCTTGTGGGGGTCTCTGGTGGGGGGTTCTGGTGAGAGTCTCTGGTATGGGACTCTCTTGTGGGGGTCTCTGGTGGGGGTCTCTGGTGTGGGGTTCTGGTGAGAGTCTCTGGTATGGGACTCTCTTGTGGGGGTCTCTGGTGGCGGTCTCTGGTGGGGGTCTCTGGTGGGGGTTTCTGGTGAGCATCTCTGGTGAGGTCTCTGGTGGAGGTTTCTGGTGGGGGTCCCTGAAACAGCAATCTCTGGTGGGGGGCTGGGTCATCCTCACTGGCATAGGGGGGAGAGAGTCTGAACCAACAAATCCTGTGGTGCGGGAAGTCCAGAATTGCATTGTGGAGGGGGAAGGACAGCCAGCTGCCAGACCTCGTTATCGGGCTGCCTGCTCAAAATGGTGGCCCCATAGTAGTATTCGCGATGGAATTCCTTGCAATCCCCACCAATCATACATTTGCATGGAAGGGGTAGTGAATTGCCTCTGGTTGCTGCTCTCAGTGCAAATCGGAGGCAAAGTGGCAGATGGAATACAATGAGGAAAATTGTGAGGTTATGCACTTTGGCAGGAAGAATAGAGGCATAGACTCTTTTCGAAGTGGGAAAAGACTTCATAAATCTGAAGCACAAAGGGACTTAGGTGTCCTAGTTCAGGATTCTCTTAAGGTTAACATGCAGGTTCAGTTGGCAGTTGGGAAAGCAAATGCAGAGCTACCATTCATGTTGAGGACTAGAATACAAGAACAGGGACCTACTTCTGAGGCTATATAAGGCTCTGGAGCATTGTGAGCAGTTTTGGGCCCTGCTTCTAAGGAAGGGTGTATTGGCCTTGGAGGGCGTCCAGAGAAATTTCACAAAAATGATCCTGGGAATGAAGGCTTGCCATATAAGGAGCGTTTGAGGATACTGGGTCTATACTCAATATTGTTTAGAAGGATGAGGGGGGACCTCATTAAAACTTACAGAATACTGAGAGGGCTAGATAGAGTCGATGAGGAGAGGATAACTCCACTAGTAGGAGAGACTAGAACCTGAGGATACAGCCTCAGACTGAAGGGACGATCCTTTAAAACTGAGATGAGGAGGAATTACTTCAGCCAGAGGATGGTGAAGCTGTGGAACTGTTTGCCACAGAATGCTGTGGAGGCCAAGTCACTCAGTGTCTTTAAGACAGAAATAGATAGGTTCTTGATTAAAAGGGGATCAGGGGTTACAGGGGGAAGGCAGGGGAATGGGTAGAGAAACATATCAGCCATGATTTGATGGGTCAAATGTCCTAATTCTGCTCCTATATTTTATGGTTTTAAGTTGTGAGCAATAAGGAACTAATCAAACAAGACTTAGTTGAGTCAAGAAAACATTGGGCGGGATTCTCCGTTGGCGGGATCCTCTGCTCGACAGCAGCGCACCTACACCCGCGGGTTTCCCAATGGCGTTGGGGTGGTCACAATGGGAAACCCCATTGGCTCGGCTGCTGGCAGGGGCATAGCGCGCTGGAAAACGAAGCCGTCAGAACAGAGAATCCCACCCAGCAAATTTATTATCCATTAAACACAAGGAAATATAATAAAAATGCAACATCAAGCATTAGGCCCTCAAGCAGTCATTCAGGCCCACTCACAGACAGACAGACACACACACATACACATAAACCCCACACACAAGCATCAGAAATAAAGGGAGCTAGAGTCCAATGAAAAGAAGGAAAAATAATATACAGTTTGTGTCCTTTAATTGTCCTTGAGGCATTGATTTTAAATACTGCAGCTGATTTGGGTAAACAGATTTTTAGGATGCAGTCAGGTGTAGAATTATTGGATGGGGTTAGATGAAGAATTATTGCGTGATTTTAGTTTGCAAGTAGGATTCTGGTAGAGTTGGCTTCTTGAACCAGACAATATTCTTAATCCAAAAGAGAGAGAGAGGGGGAAAGAGCAGTCTTCAGCTTGCTTCCTCTGTTAAATTTTGACACCCTCTGTGTTACTTGCAATTTTTCTCGTGGCTGGGCAGTCTTGCCTTGAAATACTTCACCCATTGTGTACTCCCAAGAGGATTGGTGTACGTCTGCCTGTGGCATTCATTGTTTCAATGTCCAGTACTCCGCATTTTTAATATTTCTTCCTGAGACAGTTACGGGTTTGATGGGTATCTGGATTATCAGAAATGTCTCTCTCTTCACATTCCCCTGAGGGTTATTTGTTTCTTTCTCACTTTCACTTTGAACGTGGCCTTGTATGTTTAAGCAGTTTGCTCTATTTCCGTTCAAATTGCAAAATTTCCAGTCAGTTGAAAGACCGTGGGCAGAATTTTCCAGACCCGAGCCATGCGTTTCTCAGTGGCACACCATTCCCTGGTGGCAGGGGTCTCTCTTCCCGCCACTTGTCAATGGGATTTTCCATTGAAACCGCACCACACTGCTGGGAAACTCATGGGCGCGGGTGCGCTGCCAGTGGGAAAAGAGAATCCCAAAGGTCAAAGAATTGGGTCATATTTTCAAACAATAAAATATTGTAACCTGGGACGAAATTCTCCCAAAACGGCGCGATGTCCGCCGACTGGCACCCAAAATGGCGCCAATCAGACGGGCATCGCGCCGCCCCAAAGGTGGGGAATGCTCCGCATCTTTGGGGGCCGAGCCCCAACATTGAGGGGCTAGGCTGATGCCGGAGGAATTTCCACCCCGCCAGCTGGCGGAAACGGCCTTTGTTGCCCCGCCAGCTGGCGCGGAAATGACATCCCCGGGCGGCGCATGCGCGGGAGCGTCAGCGGCCGCTGACAGTTTCCCACGCATGCACAGTGGAGGGAGTCTCTTCCACCTCCGCCATGGTGGAGACAGTGGCGGAGGCGGAAGGGAAAGAGTGCCCCCACGGCACAGGCCCGCCTGCGGATCGGTGGGCCCCAATTGCGGGCCAGGCCACTGTGGGGGCACCCCCCATGGCCAGATTGCCCCGCGCCCCCCCCAGGACCCCGGAGCCCGCCCACGCCGCCTTGTCCCGCCGTTCAAAAGGTGGTTTAATCCACGCCGGCGGGACAGGCAATTTATCGGCGGGACTTCGGCCATTCCGGGCCGGAGAATCGAGCAGGGGGGGCCGCCAACCGGCGCGGCCCGATTCCCGCCCTCGCCGAATTTCCGGTGCCGGAGACTTCGGCAACCGGCGGGGGCGGGATTCACGGCAGCCCCCGGCGTTTCTCCAACCCGGCGGGGGGTCGGAGAATGACGCCCATGCACACTAGGTGATGGCACTCATCCATACAGCAGTGTCATGTATTGGCCTAGATGTAACCACCATAAGTAGCTCAGTGGGCCACGTATGCTCCAGGGAATATTGCCCGTCTGCTGTCTCCACTAATTTGGCCACCTTCCAGGTGGCAGAGGATATCCCTTGTGAGGGAGCAGAGGCTTATAATGCTTGGAATGTTACACATGACACCCACCTCAGAAACTGGACCATTCATTGGGGCTAGATTGGGTGGTGCACCAGGTTTACAAGAGTTGTTGTTGCACATTGGTGGGGTCATCCTGTGCAGTATGCCTTATCTGCACGTTTACTGGCACATAAAATCCTATCAGCATAGAGAAGGTCAAAAGTCTTAAGTCATGTTACTCTCAGTATTGTGGCCATCAACTTTAGGTCTCAGGATGGGTTCGATCCTGGCCCTGGGACACTGTCTGTGTGGAGTATGCACATTCTCCCTGGGCGCGATTCTCCGCTCCCGCGCCGGTTGGGAGAATCGCCTGCATCGCCAAATTTCCCGCGACGCCGGTCCGACGCCCTCCCGCGATTCTCCCAAGCGGCGAGAACGGCCCCGTCGAGTTCCTCGTGGCGCAGGCCGGAGAATCGTCCGAGACACCCAAAATGGCAACCCTGCTATTCTCAGGCCCGGATGGGCCGAGCGGCCAGCCCAAAATGGCAGGTTCCCCCCCCCCCCCCGGCGCCGTCCACAACTGGTCGCTGCCGGCAGGAACAGCGCCGGAACGCTGGGGGGGGTGCGGGGGGGGGGCAGCCTGCGGGGGGTGGGGGGGGGGGATCCTGCACCGGGGGTGCCTCAAATGGGGTCTGGCCCGCGATCGGTGCCCACCGATCGTCGGGCCGGCCTCTCTGAAGGAGGACCTCCTTTCTTCCGCTGCCCCGCAAGATCCGTCTGACATCTTCTTGCGGGGCGGACTCGGAGAGGACGGCAACCACGCATGCGCGGGTGACGCCAGTTATGTGGCGCCGGCCGCGTCATGTACACGGCGCCGCCTTTACACGGCGCCAAGGCCTGGCACGCGTAAATGACGCGGCGCCGCTCCTAGCCCATTATCGGGCGCTGAATCGGTCGGGATAGGAGCCATTTCGCGCCGTTGTGAACCTCGACGGCGTTCACGACGGCGCGAACACTCTGCCTCCATTTCAGAGAATCCCGCCCCCTATGTCTGTGTGGGTCTCACCCCCACTAACCAAAAAGATGTGCAGGGTATGTGAATTGGCCACGCTAATTTGTCCCTCAATTGGAAAAAAAGAATCAGGTGCTCCTAAATTTGAAAGAAAAATGTGATGTGACAAAAAAGCTTTTTCACACAGCGAGTGGCTCTGATCTGGTATTCACTGTCTGGAAGTGTGGTGGAGGCAGGTTCAATTGAGGCATTCAAGAGGGCACTAAATGATTATTTAAATAGAAACAATGTGCAGGTTATGAGGAAAAGGTAGGAGAATGGCACTAAGTCATAATGCTCATTCGTAGAATTAGTGCAGACCTGATGGGCCAAATGGCCTCCTTCTGCACCATAACAATTCTGTGATTCAATGGCTGAGTAAATGTGGTGTCAATGAAATTACTTGGAAGTTGATCACCAGAGACAGGTTGATGGGAAGTGTCAGATAGGAGGACCTTACGTAAATCCATTTTGTACAGGGACACACCTGGTGATGATTCGCTACTGTACAGAGTCAGCCCTGGGTCTTTGGTCATTCCTCCCACATTCTCTGCAATTGACCATTTCCACATCCTCCTCTGTTTGGGAATCATCAGAATGAGCAGGGGCCTCCACCTCATCTTCTTCCTCCTTAGAGGTTGCAGCTCTGCCCATGACGTTGCCGTCATTGATTTCTAGATTCCCCCCTCAGTGCAATGCTGTATAGCATGCAGCACACACTACTATTCTGGAAGTCCTTGCTGGGCATATTACAGAGTTCCACCTGAGCGATCGAGGCACCTGCCACCAATTTTCAAAATGCCAATGGCCTTGTGACAACATGGCTGCTGTTGCAGTTGCACTCCGTCTCAGTTCAAGGGGCAATAAAGTGGATCATTAGCCAAGTTAGACCTTGTTCCCTAGGAGCCAACCACGGATCTGCAAATCTGGCTGTAATAGTTGAGGGAGTTGCGAACTCCTTAGCATGAAGGAGTTGTGGCAGCTAGCAGAAAAACATGCACACACATGAAGGAAGAGCAGGTTGTTGTGATCACAAAACATCTGTACATTGAATGATTGGAAGGACATTTGGTTGACACAGATGTCTCACTTGTGAGTTGGAGCCTTCATGATAACATGGATGCAATTAACAACACCTTGCACCTGAGGGATGCCTACTAATTGGGCAAAGGCTGTGGTTCTTTGCATGTGAGATGCCAAATCTATAGAGAAATTAATGTGATCCCCAACATGAGTGAACAAGACATGGGGCGAAATTCTCCGGTATCGGCGCGATGTCCGCCGACTGGTGCCAAAAACGGTGCAAATCAGTCGGGCATCGCACCGCCCCAAAGGTGCGGAATCCTCCGCATCTTGGGGGGCCCAGCCCTAACCTTGAGGGGCTAGGCCTGCGCCGGACTGATTTCCCCCCCGCCAGCTGGCGGAAAAGGCCTTTGGTGCCCCGCCAGCTGCCGTGGAAATGACATTGCCGGGTGGCGCATGCACGGGAGCGTTAGCGGACGCTCACGGCATCCCCGCGCATGCGCTGTGGAGGGAGTCTCTTCCGCCTCCGCCATGGTGGAGACCGTGACGATGGCGGAAGGAAAAGAGTGCCCCCACGGCGCAGGCCCGCCCGCGGATCGGTGGGCCCCGATCGCGGGCCAGGCCACCGTGGGGGCACCTCCCGGGGCCAGATCG
The DNA here is from genome assembly GCF_047496885.1 of Scyliorhinus torazame. Lineage (NCBI taxonomy): Eukaryota > Metazoa > Chordata > Chondrichthyes > Carcharhiniformes > Scyliorhinidae > Scyliorhinus > Scyliorhinus torazame. Next base: position 42,836,937 of record NC_092714.1, on the reverse strand, counting down.
CCCCGCGCCCTCCCCCAGGACCCCGGAGCCCTCCCGCGCCGCCTTGTCCTGCCGGTAAGAGAGGTGGTTAATCCACGCCGGCGGGACAGGCATCCTCGCAGCGGGACTTCGGCCCATCCGGGCCGGAGAATCGCGGGGGGGGGCCCCGCCAACCGGCGCGGTGCGATTCCCGCCCCCGCCGAATCTCCGGTGCCGGAGAGTTCGGCAACCGGCGGGGGCGGGATTCACGCCAGCCCCGGCGATTCTCCGACCCGGCAGGGGGGCGGAGAATCTCGCCCATGAGGTACAACCTTAGTGCTGCTGTTGCCATTGATTGGGATACACTTGACAGTCTCCTCGTGATCCCTGGAAATAACTTGAGGTAGAAGAATTGAGAGTAATGGTTACCTTTACAGCCACTGGCAGGGTGTGAGGGTCAATGGATTGCAGCTCCATTATTGTTGGACCAAGCGACATATGTCAGTCACCACCTCACAGTTTAACCACAGTCGTCTTTGGCACTGGTTCTCCATCATATTGCAGTAGGATGTCCTATGTCTGTATACCTTTCCCACAGGATCGTATCTTGTTGTCCTGACTCTCCTCCTGCCTGTGTGCATGGTGCTGCCTCTTCCTCTTGATCTTCTGCCCCCTCTCTGGCCTTTGGCTGCTCATGTTGACTGGCTCCTATCTATGGCTTCTGCGTGTGAGGGTGCCATGCCCATCTTGTATCTTCCTTCACACAAAGCGCAATATGCCGCTGTCAGTAGGGGCAAAACGAAAAAGGCCCACCAGTCCAGCCGACCCACCCTTCTGCACTCTTGGGTTAAAGACAGACTGTTTTAATTCAGTGTTTGCCAATTTTGAGGCAGTTAAGTCAAGGTTAAAATTCCACAGGGGAACCTGTATCTCTCCAAAGGGGTACCCTGGCTATCCAAAGAAATGCTCAAAGTTAAGACCTCCTCCCACCTGGGCTACCCTGTCCAGTCGCCTTTCAAACACATGTGAGACCAAAATCTGACTGGAGCTGCTATTTTACATGGGAAGCTGCCTCTGTGGAACACACACTCGCAAATTCCAATCAGGGCCTATTCCCGCCCTTCATGCCGTGTCCAAGGGCGGGATCTCCAATTTCCATGAATGTCTGCCATTTTCACAATAACAGGGAAGCTCTCTGTCATAGGGAAAATTCAGTCCATTGTTGGAAATTCTAAAGCGGCACAGTAGCGCAGTGGTTAGCACTGCTGCTTCACGGCACCGAGGACCAGAGTTCGATCCCGGCTCTGGGCCACTGTCCGTGTGGAGTTTGCGCATTCTCCCCGTGTCTGCATGGGTTTTACCCCCACATCCCAAAGATGTGACTGGTAGATGGATTTGCCACACCAAATTGCCCTTTAATTGGGAAAAAAGATACATTTATTTTAAAAATGCTGCAGCATCATTTCATCCACCAGTCTGTTCACAAACTTGGCATACTCTTTGACCCTCAGCCAAGCCTCTGATCTCATTTCTGCTCCGTCTCCAAGCCTGCCAACTTCCCAAAATATTGGGCAGGATTCTCCCGCAATCGGCGGGGCAGGCTATACCGGCGCAAAAGAGTGGCGTGAACCACTCCGCCGTTGGGCCGCCCGGAAGGTGCGGAATCCTCGGGGACGCGTGGGGGGATCCGGCCCTGGGGGGAGCCCCCACGGTGGCCTGGCCCGCGATCGGGGCCCACCGATCTGCGAGTGGGCCTGTGCCGTGAGGGCACTCTTTTCCTCTGCGCCGACCTCTGTGATGGCCGGCGCGGAGAAGAAACCCCCTGCGCATGCGCAGGAAACACGCCAGCGGATCTGCACATGCGGCAGAACACGCTGGCCCTCCTGCGCATGCGCCAACTTGTGCCGGCCGGTGGAGGTCCTTCGGCGCTGGCTGGCGCGGCGCCAACCACTCCAGCGCTGGCCTAGACCCTGAAGGTGCGTGTTTCCTGTGCATGTGCAGGGGGTTTCTTCTCCGCCGCCCTCCAAGCCAGGTCCCACCAGTATGGACCTTGTCTAATCCACGCCGTCAGGACTGGCCAAAACGGGCGGCCGTTCAGCCCATCGGGGCCCGGAGAATCGTCGAAGGGGGGCCGCTGCCAATGGCCCCCAACAGGCGCGGCACGATCCCCGCCCCCGCCCCCAAATCAGCGTCGGAGAATTCAGCAGCCGGCAGTGGGGCGGGATTCATGCCCCCGCCCCCGGCGATTCTCCGGCGATTCTCCGACCCAGCGGGGGATCGGAGAATCCCGCCCCTGGTCTTTGCCCCTATCTCAGCCCTTCCTTCTGTTGCTAAAACCATCATCCATGCTTCTGTTACTTCCCACCTTGACCATTCCAACACTTACCTGGCTGGCTGCCTACTCTCAACCCACATAAACTGGAACTCATGCAAAACTCCTTAATTGCAGCAAATCCCCATACCCATTGCCCATGCTGACTGACATACTGGCTTTGGTCCATTGATGACTCCATTTTAAAATTGAGTTCAAATGTCTTCATAGACCTTCCCTTCTCTGGGTGCAATTTAATGGAATTGAACAGAGTCGGGTTTTGGTTGCGTTTAGCGGAGTGTTTCCCAGCGCTTGCAGCATTGAGAACAATCTCGCTATTCAACGGGACTCTGTTACTTTTAGATTTTGATTTATTCTCACGTGTACTGAGGTACAGTGAAAAGTATTGTTCTGCATACAGCGCAGGGCAGATCGCTCCATACCTGAAAAACATCGGGCATTCGATAGATACACAATGTAAATACATAGACATCGGGTGAAGCATACTGAGTATAGTGCTACACAGTAGAGAAGGTGCATGGAGAGATCAGTTCAGTCCATAAGAGGTTCATTCAGGAGTTGGGTAACAGCAGGGAAGAAGCTGTTTTTGAATCTTTACATGATGGTTCTCAGACTTTTGTATATTTTGTCCGATGGAAGAGGGAATAACCCGGGTGGGAGGGGTCTTTGATTATGCTGCCCACTTTCCCAAAGCAACGGGAGGTGTAGACAGAGTCAATGAATGGGAGGCGGGTTTGCATGATGGATTGGGCTGTGTTCACGACTTTCTGTAGTTTCTTAGGGTTTAGGGCTGAGCAGTTGCCATGCCAGGCTGTGATGCAGCCAGATAGGATGCTTTCTATGGTGCATCAGTAAAAAATTGGTAAGAATCAATATGCACATGCCGAATTCCCTTAGTTTCCTGAGGATATATAGGCGCTGTTGTGCTTTCTTGGTCATAGGTTGACGTGGCTGGATCAGGACAAATTATCTGTCCTGGGAATTTGAAGCTGTCAACCATCTCCACCACGGCACCATTGATGCAGGCAGGGGTGTGTGCGACACTTCGCTTCCTGAAGCCAATGACCAGCTCCTTGGGCGTCATTCTCCGACCCCCCGCCGGGTCGGAGAAACGCCAGGGGCTGGCGTGAATCCCGCCGGTTGCCGAAGTCTCCGGCACCGGAGATTCGGCGGGGGCGGGAATCGGGCTGTGCCCGTTGGCGGGCCCCCCCGCTCGATTCTCCGGCCCGGATGGGCCGAAGTCCCGCCGATAAATTGCCTGTCCCGCCGGCGTGGATTAAACCACCTTTTGAACGGCGGGACAAGGCGGCGTGGGCGGGCTCCGGGGTCCTGTGGGGGGCGCAGGGCGATCTGGCCCCGGGGGGTGCCCCCACGGTGGTCTGGCCCGCAATCGGGGCCCACCGATCCGCGGGCGGGCCTGTGCCGTGGGGGCACGCTTTCCCTTCCGCCTCCGCCACGGTCTCCACCACGGCGGAGGCGGAAGAGACTCCCTCCACTGCGCATGCGTGGGAAACTGTCAGCGGCCGCTGACGCTCCCGCGCATGCGCCGACCGGGGATGTCACTTCCGCGCCAGCTGGCGGGGCAACAAAGGCCGTTTCCGCCAGCTGGCGGGGCGGAAATTCCTCCGGCGCCGGCCTAGCCCCTCAATGTTGGGGCTCGGCCCCCAAAGATGCGGAGCATTCCGCCGTTTTGGGCGCCAGTCGGCGGACATTGCGCCGTTTCGGGAGAATTTCTCCTGGTCCACGTTTATGGAGACCAATGCTAGAAGGCACCCAGCCGAGATCTCATTAGATCACACGAGGCATAATGGGCATTGTAAATCTCGTAAGAGGACTCTCGCGAGATTTAACAGCCTTGTCATGTCCCAAGTCGGGTGTGATGAGGCTGGTAAATCACACCCTCTATCTCTATAACCTCCCCAAGCTCTACAACACTCTGAATTTTCTGCATTCCTCCAACTTTGGCCTCTTGTGCATCTCCAATTTATTTTGCCCTCCATTGATGGCTGTACCTTCAACTGTCTAGTCCCTAAATTCTGGAATTTCTTCCCTAATCCTCTCCGCACCTCTAACTCTCCCTCCTTTAAGTCCACTATTCAAACCTATCTCTTTGGTTACCTCTTCTTATTTCTACTTACTTTCCTTGGTGTCTGTTTTTATCTGAAACACTTTGGGATGCTTAAAATGTGCAGTCAACAATGTTCCCATTATTTTCCAAAGATTCCCAGAAGGTCAGCACTACATCTCTTAGGAGAGGAATCGCTGGTCCCCAGGACAGAACTATAAGTGCTAGACTGGCCTGCACAAAAAAATGTCTAAGAGATGAAAGTCATTTCAGGGGCACAGGAAAAGGCTTAGTTTTATTAAATGAACAAAAAAACCATCTGCTTCCTGAATTTCTAGCTCTAAATTCGTCATTCAGATTCTGTCTGTTTTAGAAATGATTTGTAACATTGGAATCTGCTTAGCTTTACGATGTGTCTTATGCACAAACATCTTTATTCTTCTTGCCAGTTAGATTCAGAAAGCAGATACAATGTGAATATACCCCTAATTTCTAAGGTGCACTTACTCTATAGCTACTGGTTTCAGGCTGGTCACTGTCTTCTTTGCAATGCGATGCCCATTGAGCAGGCCCAACAACCTACGTCTATCTCACACTGTCACATGGAGATCTCCAGTCCCTGGAGGGACAACCTTTAATGGCAGAATGGAACATCAAGTTTTACCTGTCAGTAAGGTGAGTTTATAAAGTGTATAAATATGTAGGCACTTTGAAAAGGTGGACTTGTGGCAAGCCACAACTATACGATGTAAGATGCAAATTCAGACAAGAGTGCCCATTGGAGATGGTTTCACCTTTCTCACTCGAGGACATCTAGGAGTTTGATTGCTAACCATACTCCCATGTTATGTTCCCACTTCCATGCTGATGTAGATCCCAAACCACTTCACATCAATAGACAAATGGCAGCATAATCGTACCTTAGTTTTCATACCACAAATCTTGCAGGTCATTGTGGAAGTTCTCCTTTACGTGGCAAGATTGGAAATCCTTGAATGTTTTTTTTGAAGGTTGAAAATGAAGTAAAGTCGCCATAGTCCCAGATGACCAAAGGCTGCTTTCCCCTTTGAGGAAGAGAGCTGACTGATGGTAATTTAACCTGAGGATCACCAGGCGAGGGGCAAGGTTGAGCAGGCGGAACCTTCATGAATAACCTCAGCCGGTACGGGAATTGAACCCACGCTGCTGGCCTCACTGTGCATCACGAACCAGCTGTCCAGCCAACAGAGTGAAACAGCCCCCCATAAAAGGTTAACTTTTGTCTGAAACATCCTGGGATATCGTGACTAAGCTGAAGACATAGTACAACTGCATGTGGTTTTTGTTTACTATTTGTTTTCCTCGAACATAAAACAAACATCATCCATAGCTAAAGCTTAATATGGCTGGAACAAGGGAGTATGATAATCCAATTTTATTCGTTGAAAAATCTTTCCTAATTTGCAGATTGATTCATATATTTTCTCATTGCAATTGTTTACTTTAACCCATCACACAAAGAAAGGTTATCTGTACTGAGTTCTTTGTCTTCTCTCCTTACCAGTTTCTATTGGCTTCATCGCTCTTCGAATAAAAGGGTGGGTAATGCCTGTATTCGCATGTGGGATGTCTGTCTGTCTTTAATCCGAGCTCATTCTGAGAGTTGATTGCATGACGAACTCTCTTTCTCCAGTGATTTCTATTCTCCGCTGTCCTCATGGCCTGTTCCATAGTGAGGCCAGCCCATGTTCTGATATTATCTATCCATGCCATTTTCCTTGTGTTCATTTTCCAGGTGGTTGGCATTCCTTTACCTCTTTTTCCAAACACTCACTTCCTGTTCACATCATGGGTGAAATTCTCCGGAAACGGCGCGATGTCCGCCGACTTGCGCCCAAAACGGTGCAAATCATGTGTCCAAAATATGTGCTGTGGGATTCTCCATCAGCGAGTTCCTTCAATTCACCAGCAGCGCACCCACACCTGCAGGTTTCCCGACAGCGTGGAATGGCCACAATGGGAAATCGCGGGCGGAATTCTCTGATAACGGGGCTATGTCCCCATGCCCATGAAAAAACGGCGCAATCTCTGTTTTGCAGGGGGCTAGCAGGGCCCCGGAGTGCTCCTCGCAGCTCCGGTTGCCGATATGGGGCCCTGCACTCCCGGCCGCGGTCCCCCCGCAACATGGCGGGCCCATACCGCGGGCCAGCCTTGACAACATAGCAACATAGACCCCCCCCCCCCGAGATCGCACGGTCCACCGATCGTGAGCTTGGTTGTCCTGAAGGTCCCCCGTCACCCGCTCCCCCCCCCCCGCGGTGACGGATCCCCCCGCCCCCCCACCAGGGTGGCCGTAATTGTGCTCGGTGCGGAGAATGGGCGGCAGACCTGCAATCGGTTCCGACGCCGCTCCAGCAATTCTCCGGGGACCGGAGACTCGTCGCCAATCACGCGCGTGAGGTCGACACGGTGGCGGTCGGGGGACCATTGAAAGAAGCGATTCTCTGCCGACAACTGGCCGAGTTCCCGCCGGCGTGGTTCACTCATGATTCCACCTGGCAGGATCTGAACGGCTGCTGCAGACTCAGTCCGCAGCCGCCCTGATTGGGGGGTGGGGCGCGGAATCCACCACCGGGGATGCCTCCAGGATGGCGTGGCTCGCAATCGGGGGCCATCGATTGGCGGGAGCGCGCAATCTCAGGGGGGCCTATATTGTCGGGGCTGGCGGGCGGTGTGTGTCCGCCATGTTGCGCTAAGCCACCACCGCAGGCGGCCATCACATGCATGTGCGTACCCGCGGCCGGAGGTGCAGGGCCCCGTATCGGCAGCCGGAGCTGCGAGGAGGACTCCGGGGCCTTGCTAGCCCCCTGCAAAATGGAGAATCACTCTGGACGTTCTCCAGGAAACTCCAGAGTGATTTGCACCCGTTTTCCCACGGGCGTGGGGACATAGCTCCATTATCAAAGAATTCTGGCCCTTGAATGTCCATTCGTTTGTCTGTTTCGCAGTCCATTACATGCTGAATATCCATCTGAGTCCTCACATTTTCATAGAATTTACAGTGCAGAAGGAGGCCATTCGGCCCATCGAGTCTGCACTGACTCTTGGAAAGAGCACCCTACCCAAGGTCCACATCACCACCCTATCCCCATAACCCAGTAACCCCACCCAACACTAAGGGCTATTTTGGACACTGAGGGCAATTTAGCATGGCCAATCCACCTAACCTGCACATCTTTGGACTGTGGGAGGAAACCGGAGCACCCGGAGGAAACCCACGCACACACAGGGAGGTTGTGCAGACTCCGCACAGACAGTGACCCAAGCCGGAATCGAACCTGGGACCCTGGAGCTGTGAAGCAATTGTGCTATCCACAATGCTACTGTTTGCCCATTTTAAATGCTCTTACCTGATACTCCTCACTCTTCTTGATGTTGCAGCTTTCACAGTTATGCAGTTTCACCAGCCACACAAGGGCTTTCAGAAAATGAATTTTCATTGTAATTGCGATGCTGTGGCTACTCCATACTCTTTCAAGGGAGTTTGCAACGTCCTGACCCTTGTTAACTCTAACCTGAATCTCTTTGGTAGGCTTCGCATCTTGTGTGATAAGTGACCCAAGATGGCGGAATCCGAGTCATCCTGGAATGGATCCAGATAAAGTGAGGGGACAGGATTCTCCGTCCCGCAGGAGTCTCCATCCCGCAGCCGGCCAATGGGGTTTCCCATAGTGGGTACCTCCACACTGTGGGAAATCCACAGACGTGAGTGCGCTGACGGAGAATCCAGCCCAGGGAGTTTGATTGCTGACGAGCAAGCTGTTGACATGGAAGAGCAACCCGAGATCAAGTCACTAATCTTTGAATCATAATGTGCAAAGTCCAAGAACATCAGCTAACATACACGTGTTACATTTATTGTGAGAAGGCGTTTGATTCGGTCTCACACCAGAAACTCTGGTTGACGATGTTGGACATGGGATAACCATCACATTATCAACCTGCTAGCTAAGCTTTATCATCAGCAAGGGGTTTCCAGCAACCTCTCAGCCTGCTCCAGTGGCAAAAAGAACAATAGACAGGGGTGTGTCCTCTCACCATACTTAGTCAACATCCAAATAGAAATACTTACGGGAAAGTACAAAGGTGGGATATCAATTGGCATGCAGCGCGCTTCAAATTTTCGCTCTGCTGATGACATTATTCTGCTCGTCAACACAGTGGAGAAGCTGCAGGAGTTGGCGGATCGTCTTCATCAAATTAACTGGAAATCCAGTCTCCTGATCCATGTTGATAAGTCAGTAGGGATGGGGGCGGGTGAAAGACCTTCAGGACTTCATCAACTGAGTTCAACTTGAACAGCTTAATAGCTTCCGTTATCTTGCATGGGGGAAAAGCCCCCAAATTTGGGCTGATCACAACGATTTTCTGTACTTTGCCAGATGGGCCCGAGGTAAATGTTATTTGTACCAATCATACGCAGGGGAATTGTGTCCAAACAAAGATGTCCGTGGTAATTTCGGAGATGTAACCCAAATGGGATATCCCAGTTGCAGGCCATAGATCATGATTCACTGCACGGAAAGTAATCACATGTATTGTAATGTCATTGTTCCCATCTGGCCCTGAGTTGTGAGGTACAGCTGGCAGTTAATGTGGCCTCTTGGCTATTGAATTCTCTGCATTGGCTGGAATGATCAGCATACCATCGTGCGACCTGTCTGCTGTCTGCCGAGACAGCTGCGGGGGATGATACTCAGCTGTCTCCAGAGCAGCTGGGAAAGTCTTTCGGACTCAAAGAGGGAGTGAAACTTTACCTCGCAATCACAGAGTGAAAACACTTACTGCAACGTAAGTCACTATCCAGGATTTCAATTGTAGCTTCATTATAAATAGGTTCAGACATTTTGTGATATTTATTAGACGGGCGCAATGGCAAGTTTTTTATAAGGAAAGACGGCTTTACAAAGGAGATTGATGTATGGCTGCATAATTCTGGAGTAAAACAAGGACGTTATGCTGAGCCTGCATAAATCATTGATTAGGTCTCAGCTGGAGAATTGCATTCAATTCTGTGCACCCAACTTTAGGAAGGATGCCAAAGGTTTTGAAGAAGATGCAGAAAAGATTTAGCGGAATGATAACTAGAGATGAAGGATTTCAGTTGTGTCGAAAGACAAGAGGAACTTGGTCTCCGGATAGTTATCAAGACTGAGGAGGGTGAAGAAGATTAATTTACTGGGCCAGTTACTCTCCAGTGCCTTGTTGCTGATTTGCCACTTCTCATTTTGTACCACTTTGCAAGACCATCCCCTTATATATCGTTTGGGGTTTAGCAGAAGAGCCCCTGAACATCACTCCAGCAAAACTCAGCGTATTCATCTCTTCAGTGTTGCCAAGCAACATTTGATCATAGAATATGAACATCAGTATGATACCATCTGGAGAACTGAACACTATCACGGTATTCATTTAGACACTGCTAATAGGCCGATCTTCTGAAGAGTTTTAATGTGCTCGCCTATGTTCAGAATACCATGACTGAGAGAGGGCACCACAGAGTGGAGAAAAATACATTGCCATTTTGTGCAGCCTCTCATACCAATTTAGATGAATTCACAAGACAATTCATCGGAACAGTCATTTGCATTTGCATTCATGAGAGAAATAAGTGGCTGTTGCTTAAAGTGGCCGTTCTATCCTCCTGCCCCTGTCGCTATTCAGTCAGGAAGTATTTCCAATAGTGATCGTTTTTACTGACAACAATTGCAGTGTTAAAACAAGATGAATGTGCCTGATTGATAAGGGGGCAAAGGTATTATTTCATCAGTCAGTATTGATGGTTCAAGTGCCTGATATACGGATGTGTCTGGCTGAGGTTTGTGAGTTTTTTCTCCTCAGGTCTCTCTATCCTCCTTGACGTGCTGAGATTCTCAATCCAACGATAAGTGTAATTCTGTTAGTTCTCCACATTCCATGGGGAGCGAGGTGTTCAATTTTCACATTCTTGTTGTTAAAAGTAAATGGACTATGAGTGAATTAATTAGAGACTTTCAGAGAGTGATGGGAATATTTCCTCTCTGAAGTAATCATTTGGACATCTTCATAGCATCCTGGTTTTTAATGATCTGGAAAAGTAAAGGAGATTCTTATTTTGGATATGGATTCGAGGTTTTATTTCAGGGCTTGACATTGAGTGGCATGTAGCAATTTTGATCGCTTAACCAATTACCAAACAACCTACAGTTATTTCCGAAGAGTTAAGCAGAATACAGTGCTATTCCATTGATTGTGGCAGTGAAGTGAGACCAAATATGATTATGGTCAGAAGATCCCAGCTCCATTCTTCTGGAAAGTTAAATGATCTCATCGGACATGTAGTGGAGACACTACAAAGGGGCTCAATGCCAAAGCTAAGGAAGGAAACAAATTGCCATTGTTTCTGCTGTTGATTGCTGTCTAGTGACCCCTGCTGTATATCTGCTTGCAATAAGATGAGTTTCACTGTGATGCCCTCCCATAATTAAAATTCCTGCTGACACGCTCAACGTAAGGATTGTTCACCTGAGATGTTAGAGGGTTTCAACAGCCCATTAACTATGAAGTGCCTTCCCAGAGACAATTGGGGAGAAAAATAATGATAAGAGGGAAACCAAGAATAAAGTGATGCAGGATTCATAGCCTTTTATCCACAAATCAACGCCATAAGTGCTTTGTATGTGTACACTTAAACAAGTCTTTAATCAGAAGATTGGTGGCGTCTTGCTACCTGGCCCGGACGCATGAGATGAGATTATACAGCTTTCTGGCTCTTAAAGAGTAATGATAAATGAATCTGGGAAAAGTATCTTTTTATATTTTAGTCTGAGCCTGCAGCAAACTCTGTCTTGTGGCACAACAAGCATAACACTGGCAATTTTGAATTGGGGAGTCCAAATAAATCATATCCACTGGCTCTCCCTTGTCAAACTACTAGTTGCACCCTCAAAGAATTCCAGCAGATTTGTCAGCATGCTGACAAATCCATGGATTTGTAAATCCATGCTGACTCAGTCCAATCCTGCCACTGTTTTCCAAGTACTCTGCCATTAAATCTTTTGTAATGAACTCTAGCATTTTCCCCACAACCGACGCCCAGCTTATTGGTCAATAATTCCCTGTTTTCTCTCTCCCTCTCTTTTTAAATAGTGGGGTCACAGTAGCTATCCTCCAATCTGTAGGAACTGATCCACAGTCTATAGAATCTTGGAAGATGACCACTGATACATCCACTATTTGCAGGGCCACTTCCTTAAGTACTCTGGCATGTAGATTTATCAGGCTCTGGTGATTTACCAGCCTTCAATCCCATAAATGTAGTAATCAGTAATACTATCAGTAATACCAATCCTCATAGAAAATGCTCAAAATTAAAAATAAATGGAATAACATTGGAATAAACCCAGACAACACAGCTTCAATTATTAGCTACTTTAATCATGGAACTGAATCGCTAAAAAATGTATTTCATGTTAAAAATCAAAAAATATAAACAGATTTTAACTTATTTTGATCCATTTTTGCTGTGCTCAATGTATAAATCCGATCTGACTTTAGGGAATGTGTTAACAACTCCAATATTGGCACATATTGTGGCCTGATATTTGCAGACAGCAGCGATGCAACAATACTCCACACTGATCTCAAAGAAGATCAGCGGCAAAGATCAAGCACTCTCTATGGCATGGATTTCAGCTTTCCAAATGTAATTTTGAATCTGATGCAAAGTCAAGGGCATCTCCATATATCCAGTACCAACAATGTTATCAAGCAAGGTAGAAACCCAATCGCGTTGAAGCCCTCTGACAGACAGTAAACCAGTAAAACACTGGTTATCCTTAATTTACAGAGGGCAAAATAAATGATTGTATCACCATCATGGGATTAATGTCCAAAATGAAGGGTGGGGTTCTCCGGCTGTTCGCTGGCGGTGGGGTTCTCTGGTCCCACCAGCAGTCCACCCCCGCCCGCGTGGGGTAGCGACATGGGGCGGTTTCAATGGGAGATCCCATTGACAAGCGGCAGGAGTAGAGAATCCTACCACCAGCAAATGTGTGGCCAATTTCTCCACCCACGCTAGAACAGTAGCGGGGCAGAAATACAACAGAGAATCCTGGTCAAAATATCAAACAAGGTTAAAAAAATTAGAATCTAATTTTAAAATTTGTTGTAAAAATATTTGGGTTTTCAGAATCATAATGGGGAACATTAAGGTTCCACAAATATAGCATTAGTTTTTCAAGGCAAAATGCTTTCTCAGCAGTAATCCTGAACTTAGTATGCTGTTAGGAACTCAGTGCACATCATTCATCAAGGTGTAACGTTTCCAATTCTCATCAGTTATGAATTCTATTTGATTGCCTTCTGCGGGGACTCCATCAGTGTACCTAATTCACTGACAACATCTACTATATTTTCACTGTGCATGTGTGAATATCAGACAGTGCTGTTAATCTCAGGGGAGCAATGATGACGAATGTTAAGTTTTGCTGTCATTGCCACAGCAAACTCCAGGTGATTTTCTTTAGCTTTTAGCAGTTTCTGCTCAAAACACTTTTGAATTTATTTGAAGAAAGCTAGAGGGCAAATTTTGGAAGCTTCACTGAGAACAAATCATTAAGTTCACTGAAAGAGAGGCTGTGGTCTTGATTTTTATCCCCCGCCGGGTTCGTGGGCTGCTGTGTACTATAGTCCCACAGGCCAGGCTGCTGGCTCCCTGGGTCATTGGTGACCCTGGGCCATTTTCTGGAGATGAGAAGGTGGGGAGGGGTGGCATGTTCACCCTCCTGCACAGGTCAGATCGCCAACATGGCTTGTTGTAAGAGCTTACTGAGGCCAATTAAAGGAGACGGGCTGCGATTTCCCCACAGGTGGTGGGCGGCCAGTTTAACTGCCTGGAGGTGACCTCACCGGTGAATGGCCAGGAGTTGGACAGCAGTCCATGCAGATGTAAAGACCCTCCCTAGTTGCCTGGGTGCCGAAGCTCCAGGTCACCATGCAGAGGGCACCCAACGGTGCCTTGGCAGCAAGATGTTTCATATTTGAGTTTAAAGAATTTGGAAGGAGGGCACCTCCATTTTGAAGTACCCTCTCTCTTACTTACCCTCTACAATCTGCTGGTTCTTTCAAGCTAGAAGGCCACGGATTAGACCATAAGACCATAAGACATAGGAGAGGAAGTAAGGCCATTCGGCCCATCGAGTCCACTCCACCATTCAATCATGGCTGATTTCAACTCCATTTACCCGCTCTCTCTCCATAGAAGGATTGTTCCTTCTACATTGAGAGCCCTGCAGCCATTCCAAATAAGACTGCGAACCTTCTGGACATAAGTGCCTGCCCCTTTAAAATCGGAGCCCGATGGCTGTTACCTCCTGGAAGCGGGTTCAGGTGCCGGAAACAGTCCTGACCTCCATTTCCTGTTCCCAGAGGGAAAAACCTGCTCTGTCTTTCTGTGAGAGACAGAGGGCATTTGGCAGTATTCCTATAAAATATCTTTGTCAGCCTATGTTATCACATATCTTTTTCAGCCTATGTTTTGCACTCAGTAAACATTTGCAAGTGGATAAAAGAGATAGGGCTGAGAAATATAACTGGGAGAAATATGAAAAAACATTCCTGTCTTTCTTTAAACTAAAAAAAAAAGTTCAAATTCTAAACCGCTATTAAGCGTGCCTGCATTGTGCTGAGAATAATAAAAGAGCCACAAGAACCATCATAAAGCCTGAGCAGCGAAGGCCATGAATCAGCTTTGCTTGATGTTAGGGCAGCACAGTGGCGCAGTGGATTAGCCCTGCTGCCTCACAGCACCGAGGTCCCAGGTTCGATCCCGGCTCTGGGTCACTGTCTGTGTGGAGTTTGCACCTTCTCCCCGTGTTTGCGTGGGTCTCGCCCCACAACTCAAAGATGTACAAGCTATGTAGATTGGCGATGCTAAAATGCCCCTTAATTGGAAAAAATGAATTGGGTACTCTAAATTTATTTTTTAAAAAGCTTTGCTTGATGTTGCCTAATTTCTGGAAGGGGTCTTCAACCAGGTTTTGAGTCCTCGCTAATATAGCAAAGGAGCCTAATGCTCTTTCAAAACTGTCAGGATAAAACAGCAAATGTTGGAAATACTCAGCAGGTCAATACTGACAAAAGGTCTTGACTGGAAGTGTTGACTCTGGGCGCGATTCAGCAACCGTTTTGATCTGGAGTGGATCCGGGCGCAATGTGTTATCCCGCGAGAGCCCCACATCAGTCTCCATGTCGGGCCGATCGCGAGTTACTGACTCGTTCTGACTGACGTGATCTGGATCTCGCCCTCACGGACCAGATACAGATCTGCATATTTAAATGAGCCATTCGGCTCATATAAATATGCAGATTCCGCATTCACCCGGTCCCTGGGAGTCAACGGGCGCATCTATGAGACCTCAGCAGGGCGCCGTTTAGCACTGGTTTCCACAAACGTGGACCAGGTGTGATGGCACCTCGAGTGCGTCGGGGTTCGCAGGTCATAGAAACACCCAGGTGACCGAGGACAGGGCAGGGTAGTAACTCGGAACTCCCCCAGCACCCAGGCATCTTGCCATGTCTAGCCTGGCACCCTGGCAGTGCCACCTGTGCAGCCTGACAGTGCCAGCCTGGAACTGCCAAGGTGCTTGGGGCACTGCCAGTGTCTCAGGATGGCAATGCCAAAATACCCAGGTGTCAGATTGGCACTGCCAGGGGTAGGCCTGGGTGGGGGGGACGCCCATTAGAGGGGGGTTGAGGGGGGTTTCCAGGGGCCTCGAGAAGGTTGGAGGGCAGAAGGGAGGTGGTCCTGAAAGCCGAGGGAGGCTTGATATGGGGCTCTAGAGACCGGGACAGTCTTTCAAAATGGCACCCAATCTGCGAGGCACCGTTCCTTCTGATGAGCCCAGCTTGCCAGTACAGGATGGCTGATAAAGTGTAGCCTCGACGGGGAGAATCTCCCCGAGGCCAAAAAGAAAACCGGCAAAGTGCCATTGAATCGCGGGGATATTCTCGGCGCTGGAGCCGCGTGAAGCACCCTGCCAAATGCGCCCAAAAACGGTCTTCAACGTTTCTCCGTTGGATCGTGCCGTCTATCTCACTCGCCATAGATGCTGTCTGACCTGCTGAGTATTTTCCACATATGTAATTTTATTTCACATTTCTAGCATCTGCAATGTTTTGCTTTTGTATAATCCTCTCATGATCCCCAAGAGCATAATGGTCTGGAACATACGTGTGCAAAATTGGTCCTTTGCCCCAGCCATCCCACCCCCAAGAGCATTCATTATAAAAGGGGTGGGCATGTAGTTCAAAGGTGAAGAAATACAAATAGTGATGGGAATGACTGTATGATAAGAAGAGAACTTGGAGGGGATATGACTGGAATGAGGGTGTTGGGGATACACGAGAGATAGAAAGGCCACATTTCCCATACATCATCGACCCCAAAGGTAGCTCGCAGCTGTTGATGACTCCTTGGGCGGGATTCTCCGACCCCCCCGCCGGGTCGGAGAATTGCCGGGTGCTGGCGTGAATCCCGCCCCCGCTGGTCGCCAAATTCTCCGGCACCGGATATTCGGCGGGGGTGAGAATCGCGCCGCGCCGGTTGGCGGGCCCACCCCCCCCGGCGATTCTCCGGCCCGCGATGGGCCGAAGTCCCGCTGCTGGAATGCCTGTCCCACCAGCGTGGATTAAACCACCTACCTTACCGGTGGGACAAGGCGGCGCGGGCGTGCTCCGGGGTCCTGGGGGGGGGCGCGGGGCGATCTGGCCCCGGGGGGTGCCCCCACGGTGGCCTGGCCCGCGATCAGGACCCACCGATCCGCGGGCGGGCCTGTGCTGTGGGGGCACTCTTTTCCTTCCGCCTTCGCCATGGTCTCCACTATGGCGGAGGCGGAAGAGACCCCCTCCACTGCGCATGGGCGGGGATGCAGTGAGCGGCCGCTGGCGCTCCCGCGAATGCGCCGCACGGCAAAGTCAGTTTCGCGCCAGCTGGCGGGGCACCAAAGGCCTTTCCCGCCAGCTGGCGGGGCGGAAATCAGTCCGTCGCGGGCCTAGCCCCTCAAGGTGAGGGCTCGGCCCCTCAAGATGCAGAGAATTTCGCACCTTTGGGGCGGCGCGATGCCGGACTGATTCGCGCCGCTTTTGGCGCCGGTCGGCGGACATCGCGCCGATTGCAGAGAATCCCGCCCCTTGTGTCTTGGTACAATCATCCCATCCACGAACACTCACCTGAAAGGAAATAAGGAAAGATGGAAAAATTGGCACAAAAAAAGAGGGGTTTAATGGAGAGAAGCGGTGGAGTAGAAAGTGGGAGAGATAAAGCCACTGACACAAAGTAAGGAAGCCACCAAGACAAGCTAATAACATGTTCTAAAGCTGGAGGAACTACAATTCATTCATGCTTCCTGCCAATCTTTCCTGGAATAATTACTGTGGCCACTTACTTAAAATGAAAACTGCATATTGTTGTCCTTCTGTAATTAAATCCTCCTTTCTGTACAGGTCCTGGACACGTAAAAAATGAGAAGAGAGTTTATAGTGGAAACATAAAAATGAGGACAGAATGTATGACTTTAAACAAAAGAAATTAATTTTGCCTGTGCACCCTAGTCCAATTAACTCTCACTGTGCAAACCCTCTTCACCTGAAGACGGTACTTGGTCATGACTCCGTGCACATTGCTTAAGGGTGGTCAACAAGTAGAACATTTTATTATAAAGCTACCAGCAAGGAGCTGTTTGTGTGAAATCAGTGAGGGAGAGGTATGGAGGAAGTGGGCTACTGTTCTTTAAAAGTTTTCTGTTTAATTACATTGCTTGCTGTGTTGCTGCAGATATAAAATGCATGCCAGAATGCTTCACACAATTTTAATTTTTTGATACAAACCTGCAAAGTTATGCAGTGTAAATCCAACAGCGCATCAAACACAGTTGGTTGTGCTGCTTTCACAGGACTTGGAGCATTTTGTTCAACCTGTGAAATAACTGAACGAGATGTGAGTTGCCAGGTTAAAGGTATGAAAAGGAATAAAATGAAATCTATCCAGTTTTGGTTGATATTCGAGCTGCACCATGATCAATGTATCCTGCAACGACTGGATGAGAAATTGCTACTGTATTGATTTGAGCATAAATGCCTTGCTGCAGTTGATATAGAGCAATCATCAAACACAATAAACATACAGTTATTAAATTCTTCAACTGACGAGGGCTTGCCAAATTCCCCTAGGGTTTGAGAAGGATGTGCACCTCTCCCGGGGGTAGAACTGCACAGTGTGTACATAGAATTAATATGACTACCGGCTGCATCTATTAATTTGATTGCATCTATTAATTTGTCTGATATTTTTTTTAATGTGAAAGATAGATGAAGTGGAGCTGCACACAATGTAAACAAGAGAAATGAAGAAGGCAGCTGAAAACAGATTACTCTTCATGCATTAAAGCAGTATCAGGCACAGCTCTATGTCAAAGTTAATGGGCTGGATTCCCTGGTCGGCGGCGCCAAAATCGCGTTTGGCGATCGACTGAAGAATCACAGTTCCCGACCAAATTGGGGGCGGTGCCGCTTTCACGATGCTCCGCCCCCTCCAAAGCGGGGGCTCAGGACATTGCCTGAGGCCCGACCCCCAATGCTCCGCCCCCGACCGACCGAGTTCCCGATGGCGTCGGTCGCGTCTGATCTCATCAGTCGGGAACTCAGTGTGGCGGCTGTAGACTCAGTCCAGCGTTGCCACAGTCGGGGGAGGCCCGATCCACGGGCAGGGGGGTCTTTATTAGTGGCTGGCGACACTGAGGGGGGGGGGTGGTCCGGGGCGCACAACCGGCCATAGGGGGGAATGATTTTGCAGGCCTGGTCCGCGAGCGTCCGCCATGGACCCGGGATTCTCTGGGCCATATCGGCAGCTGGAGCCGGGTGCTCTACACTGCCAGCATGCTAGCCCCCAGCAAAACAGGTAATCGGTGGCCGTTTCACGCTATTTTTTCTGGCTTAAAACGCCACCGTTCCCCCGCCGGCGTGGGGACGTAGCCCCAGAATCGGAGAATCCAGCCCAACATTGTGTCATGCCCAGTGAAGGCATGCCATACCCATACATTTAAAACATAAACTCTATTCAATGTGGAATATTCTGGAACTGGCTCTTTGTTTTAAAATGGACACTGATGAAAATGATGGCCGCTGTGGGTCACATGACTCGAGATCTGTGGATTCAAAAACTGCCATTTTGTCTCAAAGGAACAAAAAGACACCTTCCAGACTAGAGGTATTGTTATCAATCTCCTTAAACGATCCAGTAGGTATTTCCTGACTTGAATAGGTTGTTAGGAAACCAAGGGTGGAATTTTCCCTTTTTGCTGGAGCACGTGGGAAAGGAGGAATTGAAGCCACCAGGCCCAAGGGAGGCTCTCTCCGCTGTATTGTTGGCAACTTAGGGAGAAAAAGCCAGGGGACCATACTGCCCAGGCATGTCCCTCTCCCCTCTGAGCGTTGCATTCACCTGAACCTCTCCGGAGGGTCTGCCCACCCAGGTGTATGTCATGGGAAACCAGCCATAATTTGCATCGGCGCGCCCTCACACCAATGTGAATGAATAATCTCATGGGGGGGAGGGGGAATAATCATGTATAGAGGCCTGAAAATGACATTCAAATTTATTATAATTGGCAATTTATAATTTATATAATTTATTATAATTTATGTTGGTCAAATTTATTGGGGGAGGCAGGTGGGTGCGGGCATGCTTTTACATCAAATGTGAATTGGAAACCTGATGGGATTTTCTGCTGCGGTCACCATTTACACCCAATGCGAATGGGAGCGCAAAATCCCATCCCAAGATAGTGATTGTCTCAAACACCCAGGTGAATGTCTGCAAACAATAAGTTGGGTTGTGGCTAATCAACATAGGCTCAACACCATACCTGTCGAGAATCCTTTTCCAAAACCCTTGGGCGGATGGCATTTCGGATTTCAGATAATTTTGGATGCTGCATATAATAATAATAATCTTTCTTGTCACAAGTAGGCTTACATTAACACTGCAATGAAGTTACTGTGAAAAGCCCCTAGTCGCCACATTCCTGCGCCAGTTCGGTTACACAGAGGGAGAATTCAGAATGTCCAATTCACCTAACAGCACGTCTTTCGGAACTTGTGGAGGAAACTCCGGAGTCACCGGAGAAAACCCACGCTGACACAGGGAGACCGTGCAGACTCCACACCGACAGTGACCCAAACCGGGAATCGAACCTGGGACACTGGAGCTATGAAGCAACCGTGCTACCCACTGTGCTACCGTGCTGCCCACAAATATAAACACATATAAACTTATGTTACAATAGCCTCAGCCTAGGCTAGCTGCAGTCTAAAGTAAATAAAATAGCTAGAAAAGTAAGATACCTCGCTGAATATTAAATGCAGGGTACCTGAAAAAGTTTCTATTTGACATGTTCAGCACAAAAATCAGAAGGTAAACGCTGCAGACAAACAACTCGACTTCCCATAAAGGTTGAGTCCGGTTCCTCGGTGGGTTTTCAGATTTACAGATAAAGGATACTCCACCTGCATTTGAAAAGGGGAGGTGTGAGAAACCACATGGTAAGGTAACCAAACTTTCTTGAGTTCTCTGATTCCCCAGATGCGTATTTCTCGTGGCCCGCCATTCGCTGGACGCAGGAATCTATACTCCCGACGCTTCCCATTGGTGCCGCCCCACATTGCCAGGAAACCTGTGGCTGGAGGACCAAAGAATCCCGCCCTTAGTATACAACTTCACTTATTGGTTCCATCGAGCCATACTTCAGGAGTAAACAACCTGCTCTTCTTCAGGCCTGCACGCGTGTTACCCAATATAAGCCAATCACATGAATTATGAGTGATTCTTTTTTTATAACGTGTAAATGTGTAGTATTCTCTTTAACTGTTTTTTCCTCAAGTTTGCATGTGAGTGTGGGGGAATGAGTGACGTGTGTCAACACATGAATAAGCAATCCTCTTTATTTAAACCCACAAAAAAGTTGCTACTAGTTATTCAAATTATCCACACATTCAAGGGTTAAGAAACACAGACCCTTTCCTTAAAAAAAACCACCCACTTGCTGATTACAGACAGCAAGGGAAGAAACAAGGAAATCCGTTTGCTCTCATCACCGTCGGTAACAATAGAAAATTTCTATTCACAATAACTAAATTATTTCAATAGTTTACTCATCAATGCAGCTCTTTACTCAATGTCCTTAACCTTGTGCAGGTAATTCAGAAGAAATGTGTGGTTTGTATTATTGTTTATGACTTTCAGCATTATTGAACACTTTATTGAACTTCTCCTATATGCATCGCGCTTCTGTGAACTTACAAAGCAATGTAGACATCTTGTAGAAGTGCCCTATAAAGGGCTCTACAAATCTTCAGCTAATTACAAATCAATCAGAAATATTGGCTTAATTGACAAAAGGTAGCTATAGAGAATTGTGGTATAGATGTGAGCAAGTCCCGAAAGATGTGTTGTTAGGTGAATTGGACATTTTGAATTCTCCCTCTGTGTACCCGAACAGGCATCGGAATGTGGCAACTAGGGGCTTTCCACGGTAACTTCATTGCAGTGTTAATGTAAGCCTACTTGTGACAATAACGATTATTATTATTATTGTCTACAGTGAGGCCATCCTTCCCAGAGTACAGTGCTCAAAAGGGAAGGAGTGGAGGTTGCCCAGGTGATGAACAAATGGTGCTTTATGGGTTGCCTTTCCCTACAACACCTCAAGGTATGGTTCAGGAATTAGTTTTTAAAAATGCATGTTTACCAACAACATCAATGGCTGTAACCAACTTTGCAAAGGGAACAAGGGGAAAAAAGAAAAATACATTAAAAATAGACACAAGGAGCAGAAAATAGAGACAGAGGTTAGGATGAGAGGAAGGATTTGAGCAAGTTCTTGAAGATGAAGAGGTAAATAGAGGAATGGACTAGTTTAGGGAGTTCCAGAGAGTAAGACTGACCAGACTGATAGATGTTTTAAAAAAACTACCGAAATTGCACACAAAGTCCATCCAACAAGTGGCTATGGTAGGCACGATCTATAAGGATGTACTTCCCAAGATTATTTCAACAATATCTCTCAGTGCTTACAAGAATAGTAGAAGCATTTCCTCGGAGTATCCTTAAGTCACATATAACCTTGACTTGGACATATACACACCACTGTTTCTTCATTTAAAACTGTGGGATTCTTTACTGTCCTTCCATTCTCTCACTGTTACCAGGTCAAAATCTTGATGTTCCTCAGGTGAAACCATCAGGATAGCACCATCAGCACAAGGATTACATCTTTTCAAGAAGGGAGGTTACTATTACCCTTTCCAGATTATTTAAAGATGGGCAGTAGATGTGACCTTTCCAGCATCCCTCACATCCTGAGTAAAAGAACTTTAACAAAAAATTCTCTGCTGGTGGCGTGCAGTTATTAGCACTACTGCCTCACAGCACCAAGGACCCGGGTTCGATCCCGGCCCCGGGTCACTGTCCCTGTGGAGTTTGTACATTCTCCCGTGTCTGTGGTGGTCGCACTCAAAGATGTGCAGAGTAGATGGATTGGCCACGCTAAATTGTCACCGAATTTTTAAAAAATGGAAAACATTTCTCTGTCTGTGTGGACAAGCACCCTAAGATGTTTACAGTGCCGCGAGGGATTTGCAAGGAACGCTCCGAGTGGCTCACCTTGCGATATTCCTACCATCCCTTATATCCCTTAGGCTTCCCATTCCCGAGTGCTGTCAGAGAGTGAAGGCATGTCGGCAACGCGGGCGGAATTCCATGACTCCACCGACATCGGGATTTTCCGGTTCCGCTGTTGCTAATGGACTCTTGAACGCCTCGCTGCATTTTATGGCCCCACCTCTGCTGCTCCATCCCAGGAGTCCAAATTTCCCAATAAAGCAAGTAATCATAAAAGAGCTAATCAGAGACAATCTAGGTACTCCTTATGTAATGAAAAAAATGCAATGAAAGAAGATCATGGGCGGGATTCTCCGACCCCCCGCCTGGTCGGAGAATCGCCGGGGGGGGGGGGGGGCAGCGTGAATCCCGCGCCGCCGCCGGCTGCCGAATTCTCCGGCGACGGTTTATTGGCGGGGACCACGTCGCGCCGGTCGGGGGCCATTGGCAGCGATCCCCCCCCCCCCCCCAGCAATTCTCCGGGCCCCGATAGGCCAAGCGGCCGTTCGTTTTCGGCCAGTCCCGCCAGCGTGGATTGGCCACGCTAAATTGTCACCGAATTTTTAAGAATAAGAGGTCCATACCGGCCTCTGTAAAGCTCCGCCATGGGCAGCATGGAGAAGAAACCCCCTGCACATGCAGAGGGATCACGCCAGCGGATCTGCACATGCACCAGAACACGCTGGCGCTCCCGCGCATGCACCAACTCGCGCCGGCCGGTGGAGGCCCTTCAGCGCCAACCACTCCAGCACCGGCCTGGCCCCCGGAAGTGCGGAAGATTCCGCAACTTCCGGGCGGCCTGACGCCGGAGTGGTTCGCGCCGCTCTTTGGCACCGGTATGCCCGCCCCGCCGATTGGGGGATAATCCCGGCCCATGAATCTGCCGATTTTAACACTGTGCTTATTGTGATCTCAGATATGTAGAACTAAATTAAAGTAGATTAAGTAGGTGTGCAGCCATCTGCAATATCACCAGGCAAGGCTCAGCTTTGAAAAGAAGGATTCCTGGAGAAAGAACTTTATGTAGGATTGACAGGTCTGAATTAGTCCTTGATTTTGTTACCGCGTAGGTTGTTCTGCTTGTTGTGACTTTTAGTTTGATGTGCCCACACAGAGCATCGCCATGAAGAAACACCCTCCTGATTCTTTCTCTCAACAGATGTGTCACTTTTCAACTTGTTGTGTGGCTCTTTAATTAGGTCTGATCTGCTTAGAAAGAAAGACAGAAGAAATAATAACAGAATATTGCTGAAAAGTTGCAGCAGATCTACCAGCAGCAGGAAAGAGATTTATTGAAGCTAAATTATTAGTGTAGACCCCTCAACATAACTGGAACCAGTTATCAGTAAAGGGGTGGCACGGTGGCACAGTGGTTAGCATTAATGCCTCACAGCGCCTGGCACTCAGGTTTAGTTACGGCCTTGGGTGACGTACATTCTCCCTGTGTCTGCGCGTGTTTCCTCCGGGTGCCGGACCCGGTTTCTTCCCACAGTCCATAGATGAGCAGGTTAGGTGGATTGGCCACCTAGGGTGTTCTTTCAGAGGGTGGGTGCAGACTCGAATGGTCTCCTTCTGCACTGTAGGAATTCTACGGTTCTATTTTCTTAAATGACACTGAACAAAGTAGGATAGTGGAGGGGTGAGAGAAAACAACAGCAGTCGGGGTCACAAATCATGTATCATTTACAGACAATGGGCGGACCTGCCCAAAACAAATTTTCTGAAATGTTTGAAAGAAGTGGAAACTGATGGGTTATGTATGAAGATCTCCTCAGTCCAGATCTGAAAAGACATTAGGCAGAGTTTTCACAATTTTACCTTGTATGTGTGAACTCAGGCAGGAAAGGATGCCTGTCGGATGCACTGTTTCCTTTTCCAACCATATCCTGAGGGCAGGAATTTCCAGGCCCACCTGCCATTGGGATCGTCCGGACCCACCAAAGGTCAATGGACTTTAGGCTGGGCCGCCGAATTTCCTGCGATGGGTCTCTCCGTCACGGGGCCGAAAGTCCCGGCCTTACGCAAAACAAAGTGATGGGGTGGTCCCACTATGTCACGCTGGCGATCCTTGTGTCGGCACCTCGATGCAAAGAAGATAAAAATAGAAAAAAGGTACCCCCCCCCCCTCCATCTACCGCGTAATCCACCCCCCACCACGGACTCCACCTTTCCATCCACGGGGAGGCCTGCTAATTATATTAAAATGTATTCAAAAGAAGTCCCTGCCATTGTGGGCACCCCATTATGTCACTGATGGGAAGCGGGGGGGGAGGGGAAATCCATCCAGCGTAAAGATATTTCGGGACTCCCGCCATTCCCGCTTGCTGAAAATGGGAGCAGAAAATCCTCCCCATTAATAGAATCAAAGAGTGGGGATGTGTATCTGAGTTTAGGCAATGAGAGACATGGTGAAGTGACAGGCGAAAGCTGCTTCAACATCTGGACCGGGGTGGGGGGGGGGGGGGGGACCAGAAGAAGTATTACGATCATAGTAAGAGTGTACACCAGCCGGGGTTCTCACAGCTAATCACTGTCAGGTTACCCCCTGCAGCAAAGTGTATTTATGTGGATCTAAAATGAGGACAGGATCCAGTTGAGTTCCGATATCCATACAGTATTTCCATTGGGATATTCAGTACCTCAGCTGTATACAGAGGGCAGTCAACTGGGGAACATGCAATGGAATCCTACCCCTCTGCCTGAGGCAGCTCATCAATGAAAGAATGGAGTGATAACTGCCATGTGGGCTTGGGGGGTAAGAGCAGAATCTATTCCACATTTCACTGAAGTGAAAGGATTTGTTAGAAGAAAAAATGTACGAAGAGAGTTCGGGGCTTATCCCTGTCTTCTGTGCTGGGCACCAGCACCTTTACAAAACACACCAGTAAGGTGAAGTAAACTTTGAGACATCTGGGAGGAACCTCCAAAGAGACATAAAAGGCTTAATTTTTCACATGAAGGTACACAAAATTATTATTTGGCCAACAAACTTACATGCAACGTAGGCACTTTAGCTGAACAGTTGGATATGGTGTACCAGTCATCAGAAATTGTGCCTAAACATATCAGCAAATCGCTTTCCTCAAAATTGACCTTGTGATTAAACTTAAAACATGTTGCCAATTATAAAACTGGTCTGTTAATATGATAAAGAATTCATATCCTTAAAGCGAAGAGAGATACGTTCTTCAAAAAGCACAGTGGAGTTCTAAGGTTGTTAAGAGTGGATTCCTGTGGTGGTACTTTGCTCTCCCACTGTGTTGTTAGATTCTTTGCATATAGTTTAAATTGGAGTGTTGCACTGTCGAGAAATAAAGCAAGTTGCCAGTGAGGCAAAAATTGTGCATAAGAAGCTGCGTGTCAGGATTTGTGGAGCTAGTTTTAAAAATTATTCTTTCGTGGGACATGAGGATTGCGAGCAAGCCCAGCTCTAATTGCCCTTGCAAAAGTGCTGGTGAACCATTGCCTCAAACTATTGCAGTCCATGTGGTGTAGGCACACCCACAGTGCTGTTAGGGAGGGAGATCTAGGATTTTGACCAAGTGACAGTGAAGGAACAGCGATATATTCCCAAGTCTGGATGGTGTTGGCTGGAAGGGGAACTTCCAGGTGATGGTGTTCCCATGCTTCTACCGCCTTTGCTCTTCTAGATGGTAGAGTTCGCAGGTTTGGACGGTGCTGTGCAAGGAGAGTTTGCCAGTTGCTGCAGTGCCTCTGGTATTCTGTACACACTGTTCTCACTTTGTGCTAATGGAGGAAATAAATGTTGAAGGTAGTGGACGAGGGGCCAATCAAGTGGGCTGTTTTATGCTGGAAGATGTTGAGATTTTTGAGTGTTTTTGGATTTGCGCCCATCCAGGCAAGTGGAGTGTGTTTCATCACACACCTGACTTATTTTTAAACATCTGACCTGCTCTTGTAGCTGGTCCAGTTAAGTTTCTGATTAATGGTGACCCCCCCCCCCCAATAAATTGATGGTGAGGGATTCAACGATTGTAATGCCATTAAATGTAACGGGGAGGTAGTTTATTCTTGTTTGAGATGGCCATTGCCTGGCACCTATGTGGTGCAAATGTTACTCACCACCTATCAGGCTAAGCCAGAATGTTATCCAGGTAGGTCCCACTGTTTTCAGGCCACTGCTAAATTGGTTTGAGCCTTCATTTTTTAGGCAATACCAGTAGTCACCTAAAATGAGAAGAAGTTTCAAGAAATGTGGCCATTTAAGACTCATATTGTTAAATGTGTTGGTTTGAGATGTGAAAGCTCCAACTTAAAGAACTCGGTCTAAGGACAACTTCCAGTGACATTAACATCTCAAGAATTAGTAAAAAATAGCATTGGTGGCCACTCAAAAGAACCCTCAAAAGCTGATAGGATTGTGACATTGTAGTGTTGTCTTCTGCTAGCTCCACAAAACAACTGCCAGCCTGACCTTCTCCCCAGCCTACCCTCCCCACCATCCCCCCCACAGACAAAACTCTGAATCTCTGCATGGATGAATGTGTTGAGTCGGGGTGCCTGTTTGGTGACAACAGTTCATCTATGTGCTGGTGTTGAGACCTGAGGGTGAATTTAGATTGGCCTTTGGACCGCTGTATTCCGGCCATTCACCGCTGCTCAGGACTGAGGTTGTGCCCAGGTAGAAACAACTTTAGATCCTTTTCCACCTGAGTTACTGTCAGTGCCCATGAAAGGAATATGATAGAAACTTCAGTTATAAGTAACTGTACCTGATAAATGAAGTGGTAAACAAGTTGCTCCTTTGGCCTAAAGCAACGTTGTTGCCCATACTGTAATCACACTGTACAGTGCAATAACATGGGAAGGAAACAGCTGTCAGCACTGTACAGTCCCAGTACTGTATGCAGTAATTCACAACAATGCACCATCCACTTCTGTGCTATTGCAAATCTTGGAATATTGCCTCTATGCTTCTGTTCCATTCATAATGTGAAGAATAGATTTCCTGTAGGAACTAAAAGCAAATCTCAATTTTTAAATAAACAGTTACATTATGTTTTTAAGTAAACAGGAGCCAGTCGGGACAGAATTGGGGGAGGTAGGGGTCAGGAAATTGCCTATTTAGCCAAGATGACTTAGATCATTAAGTGTGTTTAGAGTGATGTCGGCCTGTTTACAAAAGTAGCTTTGCCTACAACCATTTTTACCTAGAGCTATTTTATGGTGAAGATTTCAAATAAACGAGATTAAACTGAAGACTCAAATTATGTGAGTTCGCCAGTGTGAATTTTCAAATGAAATATTAATTGATATTATAAAATGCAACAGTTTGGATTTGCTTTTATGTTACTGGGTGGGGAACTAGGAATGTGCTAAGCCTGGGGAACTAAGAATAAAGAAGGTAAAACTTGAACAACATGTTGGAGATATTTTTGAAATGTGAGTTGATCTCCCGTTGTTCTAAGTATGGTAAGTCAGAGGATATGCTGCTTTATAAGGACAGGGATATTATATAACAACAACTTGCATTTTTATAGGACCTTGAAACCATCCCAAGAAACTTCATAGGAGCATTATCAAACAAAATGTGACACCAAGCCATATGAGGGCAGATGGCCAGAGTTAGGTTTTAAGGAGCATCTTGAAGGAGGAAAGAGAGGTATATATTTGGAGAGGATTAGGAAGGTAATCCCAGAGCTTAGGACCTAGATGGTTGAAGGCACAACTGCCAATGGTGTGTTTGGGTTTTGAAATGTAACCAGTTAGATTGCCACATCTCGCTTTCCCTAGCCATGTGATTATAACATGATGCTACCTCTGGAGGCAGACATCTTAAAAACCCCTGTTCAATAAAGACTCTCACCGGGCACACACTGATGAATACTACCGTCGTATATATGAAACATGGCAGAGCAATTAATATGAGCAATGCGCAAGAAGCCAAGATGGTGCAAGAGCGTGGCGACTCTCTGCGAGCACTCCCAAGCCGATCCTCTTTTTACTTATCTCAATATCGTACTAATCTTTTAAAATGTAATTCTAAGACTAATATTATTACTAACCTTTACATTGTGTACTACCTTGTGTTGCCCTATTATGTATTTTCTTTTTATTTTGTTTTATTTTCATGTACTTAATGATCTGTTGAGCTGCTCGCAGAAAAATGCTTTTCACTGTACCTCGATACACATGACAATAAACCAATCCATCCAATTTGCAGAAATCTTGGAGGTACGCAGGGCTGGAAGAGGTTACAGAGAAGATGGGGGGGGGGCATGTTGGGGTTGGAGAGCGAGATCATGGAATGGTTTGAAAACAAGGATGACATTTTACAATTGTGGTGAACCACTGTAATAGGAGATGTAAGGTAGGACCTGCAGTACAGGTTTGCTGGTAGCTCCTGCTGGCTGGCTCCGCCCACGGAGAACTGTATAAATATGATGTGGAGATGCCGGCGTTGGACTGGGGTGAGCACAGTACGAAGTCTTACAACACCAGGTTAAAGTCCAACAGGTTTGTTTCGATGTCACTAGCTTTCGGAGCGCTGCTCCTTCCTCAGGTGAATCGCCTGAGGAAGGAGCAGCGCTCCGAAAGCTAGTGACATCGAAACAAACCTGTTGGACTTTAACCTGGTGTTGTAAGACTTCGTACTGTATAAATATGTATGACCTCCAGTGCCCTGCCATTTCGCCAGCTGCAGCAGGAGGCCACACATCTGAATGTAATAAAGCCACAATTGTACCCAACTTTAGTCTTTGTGCAATTGATTGTGCATCAATTTATTACAGTCAGATGTGTGGCCTCCTGCTGCAGCTGGCCGCGATATTGCTAGAGCAAGAACCAATATCGTAAGCACAGGGCGATGAGTGAATGTGACTTGGTGTGCTTTGGGCTCGAATCAGTGGTGTTTTGGATGAGGTAAAGGGAATGGTCGGAGAGCATTGGATTAATCAAGTCTAAGAGGTAACAAAAGAATGACTCAGCAGCAAAAAGGAGGAATCAGGTGATATGATAAAGGTGCAAATAGGCAGCTTTGATGATTTTATGGACAAATGGCTTGGAGCTGATTCAGGGGACAAATATGACGCCAGGTTGTGAAATGCCTGGTTCAGCCACTGACAGTGGTCTGGGTAAAGGATAGAGGTAGTTGGTAGGGAAATGAAGCTGGTGGTGAACCCAAAGACAACTTCTTAACATCAAACTGGGGAAATTTCTGCTCATGCAGTACTGGATGTTGAACAAACAGTGTGACAAATCAGAGTGAGTGATGATGAGGCGATGAATATGATTGAGAAAGGTGATGGGAAGGTAGATTCGGGTGTACATACTCTTTAGTAGATAATATATTGTTCTGGAGCTATGTTCCTTTTAAAGCCATGGGCCAGAGGTTTCCAAACCATGGGTCACGACCCCGTTTGGAGCTGCAGGATATTCACTTGGGGTCGCGGAGGCAGCAATGTTGTCTCTGGCCTGAATCTGGCCTAACAGTGGTTCGTCAATGGAACAGCTTTTGGCTTACCTGATTGGTCATTCAGTTCAGTTCCCCGACTGGCTGATCAGGGGCTTCCTCGGAATTACTCATTACGGAGACGTTCTTTGCTTGGGGCGAGATTCTTCGGTCCGCTAGCCACGTTTTCCTGGGCGGCGCGCCCTCACCGTGCCCGCTACCTGCCAATGGGATTTCCCATTGTGGCCACCCCATGCCGCCGGGAAACCCACAGGTGTGGGTGCGCTGCCAGTGCAATGGAGAATCCCGGCGGTGGAGAATCCAGCTGATTCGCGCCAACACTCCATTACACACACGCGCACGATTCTTCGCTCCGAGACCCCTTCAGAGACTTTAAAACTATTGGGCTAGATTCTCCCGCCCTGTCCGTCGCAAGAACGCCATAGACGAGCCACATACAATGGAGAACTCCATTGACCTCGGACGCGATTTGCCGGTCGCCAATGTCAAATATTGATTAGAATTAAGCTATTCTTCATGGGTGGGCAAATGGGCGTGTTCTGATAGCCTCCCCGTGACCGACTTAGTGACGTGGTGGGGCCATTAAATCTTGCCATGACACTCGAAACGCCTCGCGAGATCTATTGAGATCTCACTGGGCAAGATCCAGGTTAACATATTTAAATGAGCCATTCAGCTCAGTTAAACATGTTTATGTCGGATTCTCCCAAAGTCCGGGAACTAACGGCCTCGCCTGGGAGACCTCGCCATGGAGCCATTTACACATGTGGACTGGGTGTGACAGCACTTGGGATGCTCACCCAAGATGTTGGAGGCCCCCAGGTGGTCACACTCTGGGAGGGGTGTACTCTGGCACTCCTGCTGGTACTTAGGAACCTTGGCACTGCCACCCTGACATTGCCTGGGTGCCCAGATGGCAATGCCTATCTGCAGAGACACTGCCAGGGTGCCAGGCTGGCAGTGCCAAGGTGCTCAGGTGCTAGGTTGCCCATGTCAGGGATTGAGTCCGGTGGTGCCCTTAAGAGGTGGGGTGAGGAGGGGCTCGAGGCTCCTCTAAGAGATTGGTTGGGGTAGTGGGAGAGGTCCAGAGACAGCATTGGAGCAGTAGGGGGAGGGGGAGTTGAAAGATCGGGCAGCATATAAAAATGACACCTCAATCCGCGACTCACCTTCCTGCTCTGACGAGCTGAGCTTGTTGGTGCAGGAAATGAAGTAAGTGCGTCCTCGTTGGGGCGTTCCAAGTGGCAGAGTCCCATTAGATAGCAGGATCATTCTCAGCATTGAAAGCGCCAATAAACACACCACCGTACGTGCCCAAAATGGGATTTTTTTTTGAGTTAAATCACACTCAATGGGCGTCATTCTCCGACCCCCCGCCAGGTCGGAGAATGGCCGTTGGCCGCCGTGAATCCCGCCCCCGCCCCCGCCGAAGTCTCCGCTCCCGGAGATTGGGCGGGGGCGGGAATCCGGCCGCGCCGGTTGGCGGGACCCCCCGCTGGATTCTCCGGCCCGGATGGGCCGAAGTCCCGCCCAGGAATTGCCTGTCCCGCCGGCGTAAATCAAACCTGGTATTTACCGGCGGGACCAGGCGGCGTGGGCGGGCTCCAGGGTCCTGGGGGGGGCGCGAGGCGATCTGACCCCGGGGGGTGCCCCCACGGTGGCCTGGCCCGCGATCTGGGCCCACCGATCCGCGGGCGGGCCTGTGCCGTGGGGGCACTCTTTCCCTTCCGCCTCCGCCACGGCCTCCACCATGGCGGAGGCGGAAGTGACTCTCCCCACTGCGCATGCGCGGAAAACTGACAGCGGCCGCTGACGCTCCCGCGCATGCGCTGGGAAACTGACAGCGGCCGCTGACGCTCCCGCGCATGCGCCGCATTTCCGCGCCAGCTGGCGGGGCAACAAACGCCATTTCCGCCAGCTGGCGGGGCGGAAATCCCTCCTAGCCCCTCAATGTTGGGGCTAGGCCGCCAAAGATGCGGAGACTTCCGCACCTTTTTGCCGGCGCGATGCCCGTCTGATTTGCGCCGGCTTTGGCGCCAGTCGGCGGGCATCCCGCCGTTGGGGGAGAATTTCGCCCAATGTCTCTGAAAAGCAGGCGCCCTCTGAGTCAAACTGTGGTGCCTGAAGTATGAATCATGTAGTTTATGTATATAATTTATTATATTTTTGGGGAATTATTATTTTTTTCCTCTACTCCTATTGTCCCTCGACTGCCGAGGAATGTGACCAAGAGAGTGGGGATGTAATCTCCTTCCAGACCTCTGCTGATGCAGAATCTATGACCAGATGTTAAGGAGTGCACAAGGGCAGTCTGGAATAACACCTTCTTTAACTTGCTGTTTATTTCTGTGAGACCTGATGCGTTCCCAAGATAATATAGCTGAAATCAGCAACATTTTGACATAGACGTACACTGCCAACAGTTGCATGATCGAGCTGCAAGTCCCACATGACCATATGACCTGGGAGTTTGTTACCCCTCCAGCATTTGGAATGAACATTGAACCAGCCCAAAGTCAACCAAACATTGGCAGTTTATTTGAACGCAACACAACATGAACCATATGGCCGACCGTAATATAAAATAGCATGACTGCACAGCTTATATTCAAGGACACCTTTTATTGTAAGTCAATTCCCCACACATAAAGATAAATAACAATTGTGTGAGCCCCCAGTGTGATATTGATCGCTTAAAATATATACTCGTTACAAGGGTAAATATCACCTTCCACTTCCGCTAGTTAAACTATTAGAAACTACATGCAGAAAGGGCCAAATTTAACTTTGAAAAATTCCCTTCTTGGTTTCAGCTGACAATGTTTCCCACACCACAATTGAGGCAAACTCATGCATCCCATTACTCAGTGCAGAGAAATGCCTCAAAGCTCTTTGCATGAATATTTCTCTGAATGGTATGCGGAGAAACATGACAGAGTTGCTCTGCCTGTTCCCTTTTCTACCTTCAGAGCTGCTTAATATCCAATAAAAATTGGATTTGTGTAGGGTGAATGAGGTCTTGGTAGTCTTTCATTTATCAAAGGCATTCACCCATTGGTAGATATAAATGTCAGTCATAGGTGGCTTTTAAACCCTTGACTCTGAAAATCAAGAATCAAAAATCCAACAACTCACATCATGTCATCAGTATATTATCACATTATTATTCATCTTTACAACTATACTGAGCATCGTTCTTGTATCTGTTAGGTGATGGAAAACACATTTGCG
This sequence comes from Scyliorhinus torazame, assembly GCF_047496885.1. Classification (NCBI taxonomy): domain Eukaryota; kingdom Metazoa; phylum Chordata; class Chondrichthyes; order Carcharhiniformes; family Scyliorhinidae; genus Scyliorhinus; species Scyliorhinus torazame. Next base: position 42,804,185 of record NC_092714.1, on the reverse strand, counting down.
CCTTGCAAAGTGTGAGGGAAATTCAGCGCTCAAAAGGGTAATCAATCTCATACTACATTGTGTGTTTTTGCATTCTGCATTTTTGTATAAGCAAACCTGATTGTGTCAAAGGTCATGAAGGAAAGTGCACATGCCACTTAGGAACTCAAGAGTCAGTTTCCTCCATTTAAATGAAAATCAAATAGTGCCATTTGATTCGGATCAAATATGAGTGAATTGATGGATGAATGGCAGGTCTTCTTGTAATTGGCATAAACTTCATAGCTGCTGGTCGTTCAGATCTACCACAGTCACAGAGGGTCACTCTGTTGTGTAATTACTACAAGGTTATTATCAGTGTGAGGTCGGAAGCTGACTGTTACCAGTCTGTCACAATCCATTGGGGCACTAATTTCAGGTAATGATTAGAGCTTTGATTAGAGCTTTCCTTGCAAATCCGACTGGCTCTAAGCTTACACCAGGTCAAACACTGTCGTGTAGGTCTTTGCGTGTGTGTTCTATCTTTCATAGACAGCATGTGATACATCATTCTAAAAGTTAGGGTTACAGCACCAATATGATATCAGGTCAGGAGTTAGCTGTCTGAGACGTCAGTTAAAGATTTGGCTGCCCGTACACCTATTCTAGTTGGCCAGTAATTAAACTTTATTCCATGTTGTGATAGGGTATTTGGAAAGCAGAATTTGCAGTTGACTGGACTCCTATTCAGAAAGGTGGTTTTAAATTTATATGATGGAGCTTTTCATTAACTTTATTCTCAGCTATTGGGGAATGTGGAGTGGTAATTCAGTGTGAAACACAACAATGAATTTAGCTTAGCCCACTGTGGTATGGCTCTGCAAATTCCGTGGTGTTGGGGGGGGGATTTTCCAGTCGGTCCCGCAGAACATGACCCCCGGCAGCCGGACAGACGAACCACATAAAATGGCATAGACTTTGGTGAGACAGTAAGATCCCACCAGTGGCCAATGGGTGAGCCACCGCTGCCACTGGAAAACCCACTGCAGAAAGGCCAGAAAATCCCACTCCTTGTCCATAAGACTACAAGGCATAGGAGCAGAATTAGACCATTCAGCCCATCGAGTCTGCTCCGCCATTCAATCATGGCTGATATCATAGAATTTACAGTGCAGAAGGAGGCCATTCGGCCCATCGAGTCTGCACCGGCTCTTGGAAAGAGCACCCTACCCAAGTTCAACACCTACACCCTATCCCCATAAGCCAGTAACCCCACCCAACACTAAGGGCAATTTTGGACACTAAGGGCAATTTATCGTGGCCAATCCACCTAATCTGCAGATCTTTGGACTGTGGGAGGAAACCGGAGCACCTGGAGGAAACCCACGCACACACGGGGAGGATGTGCAGACTCCGCACAGACAGTGACCCAAGCCGGAATCGAACCTGGGACCCTGGAGCTGTGAAGCAATTGTGCTATCCACAATGCTACCATGATGCCCTCATATGTTTCTCATCCCCATTCATTTTGTCGCTACTAGTTGTTACCTATTTATTGAATATGTCATCAAAACAAAAAGTGTTGGGAAACCTCCGCAGGTCGGGCTGGCACCACCTGTGGTAAGAGAAACGGAGTTAAAGTTTCGAGACCAAAATGAGTGAGTTTTTCCAGCACTTTCTGTTTTTATTTCAGATTTGCAGCATCCGCGGTATTTTGCCCACCGATCCGCGGGCGGGCCTGTGCCGTGGGGGCACTCTTTTCCTTCCATGGCCAACCCGGAAGTGACCACCCCTGCGCATGCGCGGGGATGACGTCAGCAGCCGCTGACGCTCCCACGCATGCGCGGACTTCCGCTGGCCAGCGAAGTCCCTTCGGCCCCGGCTGGCATGGCGCCAAAGGTCATTCCCACCGGCCAGCGGCGGGCAAACCACTCCGGCGCAGACCTAGCCCCTAAAGGTGAGGGCTTGGCCCCTAAAGGTGCGGAGAAATCCGCACCTTTGGGGCGGCCCGACGCCGGAGTGGTTCACGCCACTCCATCCCGCCGGGACCCCCCGCCCCACCAGGTAGGGGAGAATTCCGGCCCTTTACTGCTGTGGCAATAGTGTAAAAATTTCAACATGCCTCCTGTCCCCACAACCACTTTGGTTGAACGCAGCTAACTCCACGGAAACCAGGATGTGAACCTGGAACCTATCAGACTTGTACAGCTTAATATAACAAATTAAATACAAGAGGAGCCTGTATGCTTTTGTGGTTACAAATTACAGCATTTGCATTTCTAAATTGTTTCATAATTCTTTCTCTTATAAAACTCCCTGTTGACACTTAAAAAAAAGTCCTTCCAATTTTTTCTCCTTCTAATCTAAAAGCATTGGTTCATGTTCTGATACCATTCTGTATAGATCAATGTACTCTTTGCCGCAGTGTGACCCTTGACAGTCAATCAACGGTGGAGGGCTTCACATGCAAACTCAATCTGTCCTCACCTGGTATCCACACGTTTACGTCTACAGCAAGAATCACTGGAGCAGTGGAAACCCTTGAAGGTTTTTCCCCTCTCTAATCCACTACTTCTGTTCCCGTCTGTTGTGCTCCAATGTTACACAAGGTCAGCTAACTCCGCTCAGAACAGGAGGATTATGCGTCATTCCTTTCAGCCTGTATTCCTCAGTTACAGCTTCTTGTTACCAACTGAGACATTTGGGGAGTGACATTTATGTATCAGAAGGGATTATCGCCTAGTAAATCTTCCCATACCAGCATTAATCAAGTTTTCCCATGGAGGAATATCAGGGCGAGCGGCATCATGATGTCGTTGCATTGCTAATGATGCCTCGTGGCAATCCTCTTTGAAAACTTCCTGCTGAAAATTGGGACGTAGAAACATTATACAAAAGGCTCCTGCTGTGAAGCCTGCCTAAGATGGAACTATTCCATCATTTCAATGGGTTATTGCAGAAGCAGACGTTTCACCAATGAAGATATAACCAAAGACTTTTCAGGAACATGGCATCTCCACTCTGAAAAGAAGGAAATAATAAATGTGTCCACCCCAGTGCTTGGAATTGAATGCATTAAAACATTTTAAAGTATCATTATGGTCCTCCAGGTTCATCCCCAATGAGAACCTTTTCTTGCTATCCAGTGCAAGATCCAGTGTAGAATTGAAATGATGGTCCGACCTGAGGAAATAACTGGATTGGGGTCCCATGGTGGGGGCATGGGAGGATGACGGGCTGCTGAATAGCTCATTTTCAACATCACTTAGAACTCTAACAGCTGAGGGAAGTGAACTGAGTGTGAAACCAATCACTAAGCCTCTCCCTTGAGAAAAGAGCAATCTGAACTCTTTATTCCTCCTCGGAATGCTTTCCGCTCTTTCCTGCTTCATTTTTAAAAAACATTTATTCTACACAGCACATAGAAAATAACACCACCTGGCCTCTTGTCAGCTGCTGTGCGCAAATTTGTGACCAGAGCCTCTTGAGTATTTAGCCTGATCTAAAACTATTTCTTTCTGCTTTATCCTGTAGCGTTTTCTGTGCTGTCAGCCAAAGAGAATAACAAGAAAACGTAGGATGCAATACTTTAGTGGGGAAGAAGTATTCACTGAACCCTTTGTTTTGGAGGGCGATGTGTTTGTCACAATGGCATCACATTCAAATAACTCAAAACAAACATTTCGATAGAATTTTCTTCACTGCAGTGGACTTTTGCAAAAAGAAAATCCACTCAAAGATTTTCAAGCACCTTTTTCACCAAGGCAATGTGCCTTTAAGCATTGAGTGTAACCAACCATTCAGAGGCTCAGTTACCATGACAACACTATGCCCACCTACACCACCTTTTTACATACAATAAGCAGCAGGCAGGTAATGTTTTGTCACCAAATGTGTTGAATCTAGTGCTGATGGGGGAGAAAGGCAGCAGGAGTCCCCCATCTGTGCTCAAACACTACTTGGCTCACTTTGGTGCTTTTTTGCAATTGAGATCAAGGACAAAGCCCTATCTTTTTTAAGCTTAAAGCATTTCATAATTAGTCTTTTCAGTTGCCAATTCGGAGAAGAGAGATGTTTTTCACCATGCTGCCCTGCCCATTGGGGAAGCTGCTTCCAGATTTTGCCTTCATAAGAGTCAATTTTTTGCCAATTATTTTGGAAACAATTTTTGCTTGAGTTATGCTTGAATTCCAACTGTTTCATTCACGTGGGAGAGGAGAGGCCTCTGCTCAGGACAATGGTGCAGGAAGTGAATCATGTGGGTTGCTTGCTGAATGTACTTGTTCACATGGTTTCACAGTAGGAATAGTTTCATTGGACGTGGACTCCGCAACCTGGGCTAACACATCTATTAAAGAACAAAAAATGACTGCATATAGGACTGAAAACAAGAGTAAGGAAGGTATTTTGTGAATAAATTCTGATAAAATAAGAAAAAGATGGAAGGACCATATTAAAGAACCGTATGCAAGAAATTAAAAACTCAAAATGATTGAGTTAAAAGAAGAAAGTAATGTTGACATTGATTTCATTGGACCAGATATTCTCTCCTGGTCCATGCCACAGTAAACGCGTAATTATTTAGTTTAAGTGAATGTCTCTTTATTTCTCTTTCTCTCTCTCCATCTTTTTCTCTTCCTTTCCTCGTGTGCTGTAGCAGAGAGAATCTTACTGTCCAAAGATGTGTACCTTAGGTGGATTGGGCATGCTAAGTTACCCCTTGATGTACAGGTGGGGTTACATGGGCCTGGATAGGGTGCTCTTTTGGAAAGTCGGTGAAGACGCGATGGACCGAATGGCCTCCTTCTGCGCTGTAGGGATTCTATGACTCTATGATTCAGATACCAAAGAGTGAGATAAGAGCAACAAAAAATGAGATAAAACTTCCAAAAGTGTCTGGAATTGATGAAATACCTACAGACCTGATTAAAAATGTGGGAAAGAGCTTGGCATCAATCTTTACTAAGCCATGTATAGATATTGATTTCTCAGGAGACTGCTCAAAGGACTGCATGCAGACAATAATGATCCCTCTGAGAAGCCAAAGACAGGCCGATTGTTCTGACTTCGATACAATTACAATTTACCGATTCTCCGTGCATCGAAGGTTGTGTTGAGAGTTAAGTTAACGCAAAGAGAGTGGGCGGGAAGGCAAAGGTTACATCAGCGATGAGGAGTTTGGATTCCAGGAGGAAAGAGGCACGAGAGAAACAATCGGCATTATAAGATTAATGAGTGAGTGCTGTTTAGAGTTTGGACTGGAATTACATTTTTGGTTTGCTAAAACATTTGATCGGGTTGACTGGATTAAGCTCTTGACAGTCCTAAGAGACAGAGGAGTGGACTGGAGAGAGAGACAACTCATATGGGACAAACAGCAACTGTGAGAGTATTCAAGAGCTGCAACCAGGGAGTTCGACACGAGTGTTGTTTATCACCAGTCCTCTTCAACGCCGATGCAGAAGCGATGATCAATGAAACATTTGAAGACACAAAATTTGGTGTTAAGATTCGAGGGGGGGGGTGGGGACATGGTGGGGTGGTGGGTGGTGGTGGGTCTGCAGTGGAGGTGGCGAATGATAGCATCATTAGATTTCTAGATGACAGAACACTTGTAGTATGCATAGACAAAGGATTACAAAACTAATAGGTAGACTAGCAGTAGCCAGGCATGAACTTGGGCTGAAAATTAATATTGACATACTAAAGTGATACCTATCTCAGAATCACCAAGAAATAATCATACATTCCTCAAAGGAAGAGAAGTACAATGGGGGCAAGAATCCAAGCAGACACGAGGAGAATGTGCAAACTCCACACAGACAATTACCCGGGGCCGGGATCGAACCTGGGTCCTCAGTGACATAGGCAGCAGTGACGTATATAAAATACTAAGAGGGATTGATAAAGTAAATGTAGACCAAATGTTCCCCCTTGTGGGGCAAATTAGAACGAGAGGTCACAGATATAGGTTGAAAGGCAATAGATTTAAAACTGAGATGAGGAGGAACTACTTCTCCCAAAGGGTGGTGAATTTGTGGAACTCGCTGCCCCATAGTACGGTGGGGTCTGAATCATTAAATGGTTTCAAGAAGTAAATACATATATTTCTGGTTTTAAAAATGGGTTAAGGGTGTTCTCTCTTTGGTTGTTTCTAAATATGGCGGTCAATATGGTTGCCTTCCTTAATTCCAATTACGTTTGCTTTAGAATCGCCAGGTATCTTTCGATACCGCCACAAGGTTCAAACCCGAATACTGATCAAAGAGTCGGTACACCAGTTAGTTCGTTCAAAGTCAATACTATTTATTTACATACACAGCAATATATACTCATGCACGAAATACTACAGGCGAAACTATCACTACTGCTAAAGCCTATACTTAGCTTCGGGCGCCCACTCAGTCAGAGGAACAATGGCCGTTGTTCGGATCTGAGGCTGCTGGGGTCGAAGTAGTAGAGGGGAACAGCTAAGGCCGTCCGTCTGGTAGCGAGCGTTGGCCTTGGACTTACTTGCTTCTGGTGCAGCTGGTGGTCAGGTCTCTCCGCTGTGAGAGCCGATTTCAAGAGAGCGATTCTCTCTTGGAGCCATCTTCTTATACCCGAAGGGGCTTCGCGTGCTTTTGGCCAGGCCTTGAACTTGGCCCCAATCAATTGGGCCATTTCTTGATCATTCGCATTGATCCTGATCAATAAAGGGGTGGGTTCCCTGATGGCTGGGCGTGTCCTAGGTGGCCTCTGGCGTGCTTTGTTTTCTGCTTTCGGTTTGGGGAACTGGCGGCGTGAGGTCTGGGGCCAGATCGGTTACTTAAGTATCTTCCTTTGTTCCCGGAGATGGGTCATCCCATATGCTAATGGGCCTACAGTTTCAGTCTCGTCTGGGAGCTGTTTCTCCAATATGCAGACAGGCTCTGTGCCTGCCCGCTTTCTTAACATTGTCCAATTTTTTCCTGCAATCTTTGCAAATGTACATTTTGTATTCTGGAAGAGGCCATCTCAGATGGCTACAAGGGGATATGGGGAACAGGCAGGGAGGTGGATTTGAGACCAGGAAGAGATCAGTCATGATCTGATTGAATGGGGAGCAGGCTCGAAGGGCTGAATTGCCTACTTCTGCTCCTAATTCCTATGTTCTTATGTTCCTATTAAAATAATTCAGATGTGGTTGATGTAATTAATGCAGTTACATCATCTCAACACTTTGGTTGATGCTGGAGCAATAAGCATCATATTTAACATCATGCTCTGCATCAACTATTCGATGCTGATCACAGAAACGTTTGCTTCTTACATCAGGCGCTACCTTAAACTTGGAGGGGTGGAAATTAATGGCAGACAGCTCCTCTGAAAGCACAGAACGCAGGAACTATTCTGTCCACATGGACTCGGTGATCAAGTCCATGAACACAACAGTGGTGCTCAGCATGATGGAGCTTCTATTGAAAGCTTGCACAGCTGCGAACACTGCTGCTGTGGAATCTCAGATGATCTCCATCTTTGTTCTGGGAACAGCTGTTGACGGGGCTTACAGAGTGCCACATCACTGCTGCAATTGGTTCCCATCGAGAGCTGCAGCAATGCTGAGATGTAGTCCCAGGAAAGTGGCTGCCTTTCCATGAGTCAGGCACCTATTGTAATAACTCAGGGTAGCCTCAAGCCTGTTCCTCTACGTCTTTTCCAAACAGACAGCTGGGCCAAACTACACGGATGCACGCTCAAGTGCTGCAGTCTGCAGCTGGGACCTCCAGATCAATAGCTTCTCACAGTTATCTGGAGAGCCTTGTATTACTAATGCTGTTGTAGCAATTGGTGAAATACTAGCAGTATGCTCAAACAACAAGAACAGGAGATAGACACCAAGAAGTTGCAAAATTATATTTTTAAGTATTTATTTTTAAATTTAGATTACCCAATTAATGTTTTCCAATTAAGGGGCAATTTATCATGTCCAATCCACCTACCCTGCACATCTTTGGGTTGTGGGGGCGAAACTACGCAAACATTGGGAGAATGTGCAAACTCCACATGGACAGTGACCCAGGGCCGGGATCGAACCTGGCACCTTGGCGCCGTGAGGGAGCTAACCAGTGCGCCACCGTGCTGCCCACGTTTTTATGTGTTTCTGATAATTATTTGATATTAATTAAATTGAGTTGTTAGATAAATTTGTTTATTATTTTGGACTTTGCGTTGCCATTTATGTTTATAATGAAGTGAGGTCAAGACCTATGAGACAGGACTGACAGGGAGCAGATTGGTGGGGTGAGTGAAGAAGCTGCTGGACCATCGGTGTACTGAGGATGGGAAGCATAGTCACATTAAGCACTTGGATGAGTTGTTCTTTGAGAGCTCAGGCAGTAGTGGTTGATGTAGCCCCTGCTCTACCACCTCTTCATGCTGCTGGTCCTCGTCATCCTGTTACTCTGACTATTGCATTTCTCGATGCCCAGGTGAACGTAAGGGCTGCTCCTTTATGATTCTAAAGTTAGAGAGCATGCAGACGGTGACCTTGAATTTGGTCACCCTTTCAGGAACCATCCTCTCAAATGGCACATGCAGTGGAAGCATTGCTTGAGCACATGGACCGTCTGCTCAATGACATTTCTTGGGGTACCACGACACTCATTGCACACCAGATTCACAATGTGTGGCTGGGTTCCTGACAGGAAACACAAGGCACTAATGACATTTTCTTTAAATGGTAAAAAGACAGACTTTGGTGATGTATGAAGAATAAGATCCATTTTGAATGGAGGTCCTAGTTATTGAGCTTGTGCCTTATCGCCCATGTGACCATGGTCACTAGGGTTTCTAAGAATTTGCATGGTGCGGAGATATTATAGTGGATCATTTACTGAATAGATGTGTTGTTCACACTCCAGCCCTTCAGGAATTCTGTTAATTGCACTGCATGTTTTTAATTTAATCAAATGCAGATCACGTGTTCCTTGCTGTTGCTGTGATCCCTCCAAGTGTGATTTGCGCTGCAGTTCTTTCAAACACTGTGAGTGAAGGCAGCTTCCCCTCTGACTGCCACAGCATAATGTAAATGAGGTGGGACTTGTACCCCTGATTGCAAAGAAACCCACTTTAGGAGATTTCTTTCTCCTGTATTGCCAGAGATGCAGTGCTATCGGCAATTCCACATTGTTCGGCCATTGGAATTCTCTATTCCTGCTGGCAGCTCACTCCTGCCCATGGATTTCCCAGCGGCGGGGAGAGGCTTCAATGGGAAATCTCATTGCCAAGCGCCAGGAAGAGAAAATCTCGCCGTTAGTGAATGGCGCGGCCCGAGGAGCACGTGGGCTGTGGGACTGGAGAATCCTGCCCTATGTATCCTGAAGGCTACAACAAAAGAGACAGATTTGTTCTGGGGACAGGCATATTGACTTCTTGACCTTCCTGTTTTTGACCTTCAGTACAGGTTTTTGTATTTCTGGGCCTGTATTGGATTCCGCAAACATCACTGAAAAGATCCAGAGTGACAACTTTTGACGAACTGTCCAAATGTTTAGCACAAACAAAACCTGACAGTGAAAGGACTATAGGCCCATATATCCAGATGGATCAAACTCTTATAACAAATCAGATTAAATTGAACACCTCCACTTGTCAATCAAGGTATGGAGAGTAAAAATATAATTACATAAAGGGAACTGCATATCAAACTCAAACCTGGCATTTTTCATTTTACCACAGGTGATGAAGGGCCAAGATAGCTGCCTCAAATATCCTGAAGGCTACCACAAAAGAGAGAGATTTTAAATTAAAAAGTGTTTTTCAGGATATAACAGAATACTGTCACATAGACTAAATGCTGACTTCAGTAATTCAACAAAAATTCCAATTCAGAGAGTATAGAGGACATGTAAGCTTTCTGTTAAATAAAGGGGACAGAGGTTCCGTCTATACTAGTATTGTTCCGCAGGGATCGGTACTGGGATCTTTGCTGTTTGTAATATATATAAATGACTTGGGAGAAAATGTAGCGGGTCTGATTAGCAAGTTTGTGGATCATACTAAGATTGCCGGAATTGCAGACAGTGATGAAGATTGTCAGAGAATATAACAGGATATAGATAGGCTGCAAGATTGGGCGGAGAAACGGCAGATGAAATTTAACCTGGACAAATGCGAGGTGATGCATTTTGGTAGATCTAATTCAGGTGTGAGCTATAAAATAAATGGCTGAACCATCAGGAGCAAAAAGACACAGAGAGATCTGGGCGTGCAGGTCCACAGATTCTTAAAAGTGGCAGCACAGGTGGAAATGGTGGTAAAGAAAGTGTCTGGCATGCTTTCCTTCATCGGATTTCCGGTATAAAAGCTTGCAAATTATGTTACAGTTATATAGAACGTTGGTTCGGCCACATTTGGTCATCACACTACCAGAAGGACGTGGAGGCTTTGGAGAGTGTACAGAAAAGGTTCACCAGGATGTTGCCTGGTATGGAGGGTATTAGCTCTGGGGAGAGATTGAATAAACTGGAATTGTTCTCCCTAGAGAGACGGAGGCTGATGGGTGACCTGATAGAAGTTTATAAAATTATGAGGGATATAGATAGGATGAACAGTTGGAGGCTTTTCCCCAGGGCAGAAATGACAATTACAAGGGGGCACAAGTTCAAGGTGAGGGGGGGATACGTTCAGTGGAGATGTGCAGAGGAAGATTTTTTACAGAGAGGGTGCTGGTGGCCTGGAATGCACTGCCAAGTCAGGTGGTTGAGGCAGATACATTAGCGACCTATAAGACTTATCTGTATTTTCGGGCGCACGCGGGATCGCCGGTTGGGGGCCATTGGAAGCTGCTCCACCGGTGATTCTCCGCGCCTTGACGGGCCGAGTGCCCGCCGAGTTCGGCCGAGTCCCGCCGGTGTGAGTTACGTATGGTCCCACCCGGTGGGACGTCGGAGTTCTGGCTGTGGGGGTCGTCCTGGGGGGGGGGGGGGACCAACTCCAGGGGTGGGGGGGGCCTCCATGGTGGCTTGGCCCACGATCGGTGCCCACTAATCGGCGGGCGGGCTAGTTCTGTGCGGTGCCTATATTCCTCCGCGCCGGGCCCTTGTAGGGCTCAGCTATATTGCCTGCGGGCTGGCGCAGAGACGGGAACCCACGCGCATGCGCGGACTCGCGCCAGCCATGGCGCACATGCGCGGACCCGCGCCAGCTGTGGCACGCCGTCTTCTGAGCGTCGGAGCAGGAGACACCACTCCGGCGCCATACTAGCCCCCTAGGAAGGGGTGAATACCCGGGCCTGGCGGCCCGTTGACGCCGGAGTGGCTCCCGCCGCTTTTGACGCCGGCGTCAGAACTTGGCCGCAGGATCAGACAATCCTGGCCATGGTCTGGATATCTTAACCTAGGTCCTTTAATAATACTACTGCAACATATATATACCTTAACCCAGGCTTTTAAAAACCTTACTGCTGCAACCGATACAAAATACTCCATATATACACCATTTTCTTACATTCATCACACTGTAGAAATGTCATCGCCTCTATCTTGGAATCTTAATATTTCGACTCTAGAATCAAATAACTTGCCATGGCAAATGGTTCAATCAATACTTGGTTCAGCAGAAGCTCCAATGTGGAAGAATTCAAATCAAATGTTTATCAAAACTTAACACATTCTTCCAAACACTAAGCTTGACTCTGGGACATCTCACCTTGCTCAGTTCTTCCTTCTGTAAAAATCAAGTTTACCTCCATCCTATTCAACATCTGAATTTCAAGTAAGACTTGCATTTATGTAGCACCTTACTAGACCACCAGGCATCTCAAAGTACTTTACAGCGGATGAAGTATCTTTTGAATTGTAGTCGCTGTTACAGTGTAGGGAACACAGGAGCTAATTAATGCACAGTGACCTCCCAAAAACAGCAATGCAATAATGACCAGATCATTTTCTTAACTTTGTTTTCTATGCTACACTTTTTAGTTCTACTCTTTGTGCCTTGTCCCATCATCTGGATTTCTCAATTGGAAAACAGAGTTAAAGAGAACAGTGTTGCCAGTTAGAGATAAAGCACATCTTATTACAAGGTCTTGCATATCCAGTATGTAAAATTAACCTAAACCCATTTTTTCTTTTCCCATCAGCGTGCAAACCTGGGTTCTACAAAGCCTTTGCTGGAAATGTTAAGTGTGCCAAGTGCCCTCCTCACAGCCATGCTCAAGAAGAAGGTTCTGTGTACTGCGACTGTGACAGGAATTACTTCAGGGCACACAAAGATCCCATTTCCATGGCATGCACTAGTGAGTACGACTCTTTCTCTCTCATTTTGCTTCTCTGTCACATTGTTCGGCCCAGCATTTTCTGGCTCCAACCATACAGAAAAAGAAATCAGCTTTTGCGATATCCCAGTATTACTGTGATATTATAATCAATACTTGCAATGTGTTTCCTGGATGAGAGATAGCATTTTTATCAAAGCATTAAGAATCTTATTAGAAGGTTATGAATCTTTATAAAGGTAGGTGAGAATGTAGAGTTGGGGCTGCAAACAGATCAGCCATGATCTTATTGAATGGCAGAGCAGGCTCAAGGGGCCGAGTGTCTTACTCCTCCCAATTTGTATGTTTGAAGAAATAAAAACAGAACATGTTGAAATATGCAGCAGGTCTGGCAGTAACTGTGGAGAGAGAGACGGAGTTAACATTTCTGGGGTGTGATTCAGCAGACTTGAGTTAAAGTCCGTTGAACGGTGCATTTAGCGGGGGTTTTCCCAGCACCTGCAGCACCAATTGAGGCCCTTCAGTGGCCAATTAATGACCATTCAAGGGCCTCATCCTACCACCGCTGGTATATTAACCAGCTGCAGGTGGAACTGTCACCACGCAGCATGTACGGCAACTTGCAGCCAGCTTGTCACCTCCAGGTAGATGCCAGGATGGGGGGATGGTGATGGGGGAGAGAGGGTGAGCTTCCTTGATCAAAGGCACTCAATGCCCGATCAAGGAACTGGACATTGGGAAGGGAGGGGGAGGGTGTGAACCTGCTGAGAGTCATCCCTCTGCCCTTGCCACCAACCCCCCTGCACCTCTCTCCCCTCTCACTGCACCACTCATCCTATAAACCCCTCCGCGCAACTCCACATTACTTACCTGTGGCCTGTGTCGCTTGGCTGATGAGAATTTATCCCCAAGGGTCTGGGGGAAGGCTCACAACTGCCTGATTTGTCTTGTGGTTCTGCTGTGGTCCTTCCCAAACAGAGGCAATGTAGGTCTCCAGCCAGCAGGCAAGACTCCCGATGCCTCAAGAAGATTCTGCTCTGCAATTTCTGCCCTTGGTTTGGATTTGGGGTACTTGCTTCCTTTTTCACTTCTGCTGAAATTAATATGTTTCTTCTTTTGGACTTGAGAGTCTGGACTGTCAGTTTTATGAGGGGCAAATCATGTTTGACTAATTTGCTAGAGTTCTTTGAAGATATAACAAGCAAAGCAGATAATGGGGATCCTGTAGATGTAGTATATCTGGACTTCCGGAAGGCGTTTGATCAGAAGGTTAATTCAAAAGGTTAGATGACATGGGATTCAGGGTAATTTATTTGCTTGGATAGAAGCCTGGCTGACGGTTAGAAGACAGAGAGTCGGGATAAATGGGTCTTTTTCTGAATGGCCAGATGTAACTAATGGGGTGCCACAGGGTTCAGTCCTTTGGCCCCAGATATATACAATCTGTATAAATGACTTGGATACAGGGATAGAAGGTTCTATAGCCAAATTTGCAGAGAAAACAAAAATAGGTGTGACAGTAAGTTACAATGAGGAAATAAGAACCTTACAAATTATTATAGAGAGGTTAGGAGAGTGGACTAAAATGTGGCAGATGGAGTTTAACGTAGATAAGTGTGAGGTCATGCATTTTGGTCGGAAAAGGCAACTTACTATCGAAATCATAGATTTCATAGAATTTACAGTGCAGAAGGAGGCCATTTGGCCCATCGAGTCTGCACCGGCTGTTGGAAAGAGCAACCTACCCAAGGCCCACACCTCCACCCTATCCCCATAACCCAGCAACCCCACCCAACACTATGGGCAATTTTGGACACTAAGGGCAATTTAGCATGGCCAATCCACCTAACCTGCACATCTTTGGACTGTGGGAGGAAACCAGAGCACCCGGAGTAAACCCACGCACACACGGGGACGATGTGCAGACTCCGCACAGCCAGTGACCCAAGCTGGAATCGAACCTGGGACCCTGGAGCTGTGAAGCAATTGTGCTATCCACAATGCTACTGTGCTGCCCCTTTGGGCAGAGAAATGGGGAGAGAATTTGGGGTGCTCCAGTGCAGAGGGATCTGGAGGTCCTTGTTCATGAGTCACAGAAAACCAGAATACAGGTAGAGCAGATAATGAAGAAAGCAAATGGAATGTTGGCATTTATAGCTAAAAGAATAGAGTATAAAGGTAAGGAAGTGTTGTTGCAACTGTACAACGCATTGGTTAGACTATACCTGGAGTATTGTGCACAGTTTCTGTCCCCTCATTTGAGGAAAGATGTAGTGGCATTGGAGGCAGTTCAGAGGAGGTTCACTAGATTGATTCCAGAGATGAGGGGTTTGTCGTATGAGGAGAGATTGAACAGTTTAGGCCTATACTCTCTAGAGTTTAGAAGAATGAGGGGAGATCAAATTGAGGTATACAAGATGACAAAAGATATGGATAAAGTAGACGTGGAGAGGATGCTTCCTCTTGTGGGGCATTCTAGAACGAGAGGTCAGTCTTGAGATAAGAGATAACAAATTTAAATCAGAGCTGAGGAGAAACTACTCCCAAAGGATTGCGAATCTGTGGAATTTGCTACCCAGAGTGCGGTGGGTGCAGGGGCAGTAAGTAAATTTAATGGGGACACATTTAAGGAGACACATTTTTAATTGGTAATGGTTGAAGGGTTATGGAGAATGGGCAGGACGGTGGAGTTAAGGCCAGGATGAGATCAGCCATGATCGAATTGCGGAGCAAGCTCGATGGGCCAAATGGCCTAATTCTGCTCCTATATCTTATGAACTTATGAACATCCAGTCGCAGTGAATAGAATCATAGAATTTACAGTGCAGAAGGAGGCCATTTGGCCCATCGAGTCTGCACTGCCTCTTGGAAAGAATACCCCACTTAAGCCCACATCTCCACTTCATCCCCGTAACCCAGTAACCCCACCTAACCTAAGGGCAATTTAGCATAGTCAATCCACCTAACCTGCCATCTTTGAACTGGGGAGGAAACCGAAGCACCTGGAGGAAACCCACGCAGACACAGGGCGAACGTGCAGACTCCACACAGACAGTCACCCAAGCCGGGAATCGAACCTGGAGCTGTGAAGAAACTGTGCTAACCACTGTGCTACCGAGGAATGCAGCTTTTGTTGAAAATAATTTGCCTCACAATTTGTTACAAAGTTGGAAACCTTCAGGTTATAAGATTGTACGGAGTGAAAAGTTAATATGCACGTGGTATTTTGGTAAGGGGTCTCTCTCTTTCTGAGAATGAAGCATTGCAAATGGAACTTCATGACTGAGTTTGGGAGTTTGGTGTTGATACCAATAAACCCTGATTAGCACATGACTTTGCCAATCCCGCATCAACCCTTTCCATCAAGATAATCCAGATCATCAAACCAATGTCTGTACTAGCCAAATAAAAATAAATATGGTCATTGCAATAATGTACCTCTGGATAGCCAGTCATCATGTCCCCATTTAAATGCATGGATTTTAATTGCAGCATACAAAGTTCAGAATGGAATGCTATGAGATCTGGCCTGCTATGTAGGAAAGTTTACAGGGAACGTTTCTTGGTGAAAATACTCTTTTTATCAAGGTTAATAAAGGCTGAGCAGAATATTTCGTAATTTAGAGCAAATCTTGCTTCTGCTATAGAGTAGGGTCTAACCTCTGATAGCATCGATGATGGGGAGCATTCCCGAATGACTGGGACCAGCCGAAGAATCTCTCTGGTATGCCCTAGCCTGGGAAATCAAAATTGCATGCTGATAAATCCACCAGCGAAAGAAAGAAAAATATCTTGGAATGTGAACCAAGGCATTAACACACCGATAAACCTATCAAATATTCTTTATGAATTGGTTTGTATAACAACAGGGCATGACCAAAGACAACTGCAACATGACAGATGTCCCGTAAATTGAACCCTGCTCATTATAATGGGTTATGATGTAAATTGAATTCTTCAATGTGTATTACTCCTTTGCAGCAGACTGTGTATTTAATTCTGTTATCACGAATGTTAACCTAAACAGAACACTTCGGTACCTAATCCAGTTATATTTAGTCAATGTCATATTTGACATCTCCCCTAAAAGATCTTTACTACTTGACATTGTAGATGCTGAGGAAATATTTCCCCTGGCTACAGAGTCTAGAGTTTCAAGATAAGGGGACAGCCATTTCTGACTAAGACGAGGAGAAATTCCTTCACTCAGATGGTTGTCAATCTTCGGAATTTTTTACCCCCAGAGGATGCTCTGTCGTTGAGTACATTCAAGGCTGAGATTGATAGATTGTTGGACTCCAAGGGAATCAAGAGATATGGGATTCAGGCGGGAACGTGGAGTTAAGGGCAAGGATCAGCCATAATCTTATTAAATGGTAGAGCAAGCTTGAGGCTCTGTATGTCCTATTCCGCCTCATATTTCTTGTGTTTTCTCTATCTACTGTTTACTGAGGTGTTAACCCGTCTCAGGATTAAAACTGAAAGCAGGAATTTTATGTGAATACGTTGGCACATCTGTTCCTAATATCGCACAGCGTTGTTTCAACTCCTAAGATAGAACTGCCGTCAAAGGGAACCTCGGAAAAACTCTGCGGAGTGCTTCAGGTGAACTGTTAAGCACATGAAATGTGAAGTGAACTGTGCTGGTTGCTTGATAACTGATTGAATTTATCAGTCCCAAACTGCGTGTGGACAAAGTATAAAATCTCTTTAAGCATGGCAGTGCAAAGCCAGCAGAGTGACATGATTGAATGGGACTGAGGGACACATGAAATGCAGCAGCTTTGTGCCGATGCTTCTCGGAGAACTGACCCCAAAACCTGACTTGTCAGACATCAAAGTAAAATAAGCCCAAAGGCATTATTGGATAACGGTTTGTAATCTCGCCTTGCAAATATAATAGAAATAAGAAATATTGGTTGGAAAAAAATTCAATAAAGCATCTGCATACTTCATAATTCCGTGGGCTAATCATTGATCTGTTGGGCTCCTGCTACTAACAATTCATTGGAGAAGGATTAATAGTTCATTTCATTTTAAAATGAAGTTTGAATATGAATGTCTTTCGTGTGTCATATTTTCTTCCGTTAATAAAGTCGGGCATCAGTTACACTTTTTCAACAAGGCTCAGGGCTCAAAGGATTAAGCTGTAATTATGGTAAGCCAAATTTAATTAAAATATTATTGCGGTCTGTAGAGTCACATGATGTACAGGTTCCCCACTGCTCCCAGCCCAAAGCTTAAAAGAAAATGGCTTTATTGGAGACAAATAAATTGTGATGGCTGAGTTGCAGTAACCTTCCTCTTGCTTTTTAAAAAATGTCCTTTCCTTGCCCTATTTAATCCCAGGGCCTCCCTCCATCCCGAGGAATGTGTTTTCCAACATCAACGAGACATCGGTCATTTTGGACTGGAGCTGGCCGACCGACGCAGGGGGCCGCAAGGACATCACTTTCAGCGTCATCTGTAAGAAGTGCGCCAGCGGCCCGAGGCAATGCGAGCCTTGCGTGAGCAACGTGCAGTTCCTGCCTCGGCAGACGGGCCTGGCCAACACCACGGTGACGGTGGTCGACCTGCTGGCGCACACCAACTACACCTTTGAGATTGAGGCCGTGAACGGAGTGTCCGGAATGAGCCCGGTGCCCCGGCAGTTTGCTGCAGTCTCCATCACCACCAATCAGGCAGGTAAGTCGCATTGTTTACTCCTTAGTTGAAAGGAATCAAAAGGACAAGAGCGTAGTTGAGTAGAAACTGTTTCCAGGGACAAGTTATGGTGATGGGCAGTAGGACTGGAAGTGGAGATTTACCAGGATGCTGCCTGGACTGGAGGGCATGTCTTATGAAGAAAGGTTGAGGGAGCTGGGGCTTTTCTCACTGGAGTGAAGAAGGAAGAGAGGTGACTTGATCGAGGTGTACTAGGTGATGAGAGGCCTGGATAGAGTGGATAGCCAGAGACTTTTCCCCAGGGCGGAAATGGCTGTCACGAGGGGACGTAATTTTAAGGTAATTGGAGGAAGGTGTAGGGGAGATATCAGAGGTAGCTTCTTTACACAGAGAGTGGTGAGTGCATGGAATGCACTGCCAGCGGAGGTGGTGGAGTCAGAATCGTTAGGGACTTTTAAGCGACTCTTGGACAGGCACATGGACAGCAGTAAATTGAAGGGGTGTAGGTTAGGTTGATCTTCGATTAGGATAAATGGTTGACACAACATCATGGGCCGAAGGGCCTGAAATGTGCTGCACTGTTCAATGTTCTATGTTGGAGGTGAAGAGACTTTTAACTTACACAGTGAGTTATTTCGATCTGGAATGTACTGCCAGGAAGTGGGGAATGGAAGCAGATCCAATCATAACTTTCAAAAAGGACTTGGATATTTATTTAAAGCAGGAATATTTGCAACGCTGTGGGGAAAGATGAGGGTGAGTGGGACTAATGAGAGTTGGAACAGACACAATGAGCCAAATGGCCACCTCCTATGCTACATAGTTCTATGAACCGCTTCTTAAGATGTGGAGATCTTGACTGAGATTACAAACATTTCGGCCAAAATTTTCTGACTGTTCCCACTGCCAGGATCTTCTATTCCTGCTGACGGCAGGTTCCCCGGTGGCAGAGGGTGCAAACAATGGGAAAACCAATGGCACAACACCTCTGCCACTTCAAAACATGCCACAGGGGAGGGTGGGGAGGAAATTCTCATGCTTTGTTGTAAATGTTGTATTACTGGCACTATTGGGTATTGATTCTGATGGCCTTTTGAGCTTAATGGATGTGACACAATTTTGATGCCCTAATTAACTTGCAATTTAGGGTCAGTATAACCCCCAAAATAACTACAGTAATGATACTAACATAGTTGTTCCTGAATCAGTCACTGGTTTTCTGACTGCATTATTCTTCCCATTATTTCTAGCTTGTAACAGTAGACCTCAGTAGCATTCCAGTGATATCATTAGCATTTATTGATCTCAAAAATAGATACAAATGGGGTAGAATAATTAGTATTAGTACTAATCATAAACACAAACCCATATTCATTACCTTACGGTACTATAATGTTATTCTTTGTTTGCAGCTTTAAAAGAAAGAAACAAAATTAAGAAATGCAACTCCAATGATGGATATATTCTGTTTACGTTATTTTTTGGAATCTTTTCCCAATCTTTTTTCCTGTACATACTCATCCACATTGACTACTGAGTACTGGCAGCTCCCTCATCCAATTGGCCATACCTCTCGGGTAAACCTAGTCTCTGATCTATGATGCCGCTTCAAACATGACCCGTATCACAGCAGCAGCCACATAAGGGCCCCATCCCGCTTCTGTCGCTGTTTTACCCATGGCGGATGGGGGGGGGGGCGGAGGGTCACATCAAGTGGGTAACCTGACAACGTTATCTGCACAGGCTAGTGTCAAGCAAAGTGGGTCCCCTGGGCAGGCTGCCCTCTGACCTTTTAGCCTTGGGGTGGGGCCACAATGCCCCGTAAAATCCAGCCCCATAAGTGAGAGATCTGACCAATCTCCCCTTTTCCTAGGAGCACTGAGAGTAATTGTAGCATTTGTTTGTTACATACTAATATACAAATTTGGAGCAGGCGTAAGCCATTCGGCCCCTCAAGTCTGTTCTCCCATCAATAAGATCATGGCTGATCAGATTTTAACCTTTCACCCCCCTGTTTATCAAGAATCTATCTACCTCTGCCTTACAGACATTAAAGTACGCTACTTCAACCATCGTTTTAGGACGAGAATTCCAAAGATTCACAACCCCCTGAGAGAAAGACTTTTCCTCTGGTGCAATTCAGCAAACTTAAAACTAAGTCCGGTTTTGGGAGCGTTTGGCAGGGTGTTTCCCAGCAGCTGCAGCGCCAAGATTCACCCTTTTATTCACCAGCACTTTGCCGGTTTTTTGGGCCTCGGGGAGTTTCTCCTCGCTGGGGCCACACTTTGGTCGCCAGCAGGAACGGCTCCTCATAGATCGGAGCACCATTTTGACCGGCAGCCCTGATCTCTGCACCCCACCCCACCTGCCTTGCCCCCCGAAACAATCTAGGAGCCCCTCAAACCCCCCTCACCCTCCTCTAATGGGCAAGCCCCCCCTCTGGGCACAGCCCCTGGCTGTGGCAGTCTTGCACCCAGGCACCTTGGCACTGCCAGCCTGGCACCGTGGTAGTGCCATGATCGGGTGTCACTGCCAGGCTGGCAGTGCCAAGGCATTTGGTGCCTGGGGGAGTGTCAGGGTATCACCCCATCCCCGACCACCCAGGGGTCTTTAATGGCCTGCAAAACCCCCCCAAGGTGCAGTCATGCCTGGTTCACGTTTGTGGAAACCAATGCTAAACAGCGCCCTGTTGAGGTCTCCCAGGTGCAGCTGTTGACTCCGGATGAAAGCAGCCTCGGGTATTTAAATGAGCCTAATAGTTCATCTGAATAGAATTATCTGGATCGCGCCCAGCGAGAGAGTGATCCAGATCGTGCGATCAAGGTGGGGCGGGTCTGGAGACTTGCGATCGGCCTGACGTGAAGTCCGATTTGGGGCTCTCACGGGATTCACCCGTTGTGCCCGGCATTGTGTCGGACATAATGTGATGGCTAAATAGCGCCCCTCATCTATGTCTTAAATGCATGACCCTTGATATTGAAACAGTGACCCTGAGTCTCCCACAAGAGGAAATGTCCTTTCCACATCCACTCTGTCAGGTTCCCTCAGGATGCTACCTCAGCTGAAATCATAGCAACAAAATCAAACTTAAATTCTCCCTTGTCTGCATGGCGCAGCATAATAATTGGATGGCTCACTTGCCATACAAGTGTTCAGGGCAAAAGATGGTTTGGTCGATCCATTCCTGTCATCACTGGTGACACTGGTATTTTCAATTCTGAAAATCTGTTTCACTTTAGGGATAAGAGCAAAATAATATTTTCACAAGGATATATTAAGTAACCTGAGTTTATTGAACAAGTATAAAATAATACAATAGAAAGCACGAGTTATATATCAATTTAACATAAATATACAATTGCAAAAATGAAAATAAAGGAACGTTTATTGTTTTTAATAATTTATAGTGCTTGTGCTAAAAGGCTTGCACAAAAACAGCAATTGTTTAACTTGGATGTGTCTCCTTCACTGTTGGCTGGAAGCCCTTGATCAGTATCTTTCTTTTTTAATTCTTTCACTGGATGTGGACATTGCTGGCGAGGCCAGGATTTGTTTCCCGTCCCTAATTGTGCTTTAGAAGGTGGTAGTGAGACACCTTGAACCGCTGCAGTCCGTGTGGTGTAGGTTCAGGAAGGGAATTCCAGAGTTTTCACCCGGGGCAGCATGGTAGCACAGTGGTTAGCACAGTTCCTTCACAGCTCCAGGGTCCCAGGTTCGATTCCCGGCATGGGTCACTGTCTTTGCGGAGTCTGCACGTTCTCCCCGTGTGTGCGTGGGTTTCCTCCGGATGCTCCAGTTTCCTCCCACAGTCCAAAGATGTGCAGGTTAGGTGGATTGGCCATGATAAATTGCCCTTAGTGTCCAAAAAGGTTAGGTGGGGTAACTGGGTTACGGGGATAGGGTGGAGGCACGGCCTTAAGTAGGGTGCTCTTTCCAAGGGCCGGTGCACACTCGATGGGCCGAACGGCCTCCTGCACTGTAAATTCTATGATTCTATGACAGTGAAGGAGCGACGATATAGCTCCAAGTCACAATGGTGCGTGGGTTGGAGGGCAACCTGAAGGTGGTGGTGTTCCCATGCATCAACTCCTTTAGAGTTGTACTCTCCAGGCAAGTGGAGAGTATTCCATCATACTCCTGATCTGTGCCTTGCAGATGGTGGACAGGCTTTGGAAGTGAAGAGGTGAGTTACTCACCACCGAATACCCAGGGCGGGATTCTTCCGTAATCGGCGAGGCGGGAAACTCCGGCAGGACGGAGTGGCGTGAACCACTCCGGAATCCTCCGCACCTTTTAAGGGCTAGGCCCGCCCTGGAGTGGTATGCGCCCCGCCAGCTGGCGGGAAAGGGGCTTGGCGCCACGCCAACCGGCACCGAAGGGCCTCCGCCGGATGGCGTGAGTTGGCGCATGCGCGGGAACGCCAGCATGTGCTGGCGTCATCCCCTCTCATTCGCAGAGGGCTTCATTTCCACACCGGGAATGTCGGACCGGTACAGGCTCCGGTGCGGAAGGATAGAGTTGCGCCACGGCACAGGCCCGCCAACGGACCGGTGGGCCCCGATCGCGGGCCAGGCCACCATGGGGGCACCTCCCGGGGCCAGATCCCCCCGCCCCCCAAAAACCCCAGAGGCCGCCCGCGCCGCCAGGTCCCGCCGGTAAGGACCTACTCCAATTTACGCCGGCGGGACTGGCAAAAGACGGGCGGCACTTCGGCCCATCGCGGGTCGCCGATTTCGGGCAGCCCTGGGGCCCGTTGCGTCGCGCCGGTCCCCGCCATTCTCCGAGGCGGGCGGCTCGACTCACGTGGGCCGATTTTTTGGGGGCCGGAGAATTTGGAGGACGGCGGGGGCAGGATTCACGCCGCCCCCCCCCCCCCCCGGCGATTCTCCGACCCGGCGGGGGTTCGGACAATCCCGCCCCCAGTCTCTGACCTGCTCCTGTATCTACAGTATTTATGTGGCTAGTCCAGTTCAGCTTCTAGCCAATGGTAACCCACCCAGGATGTTGATAGTGGGGGATTCAGTGATACCCTTAAATGTCAAGGGGAGATGGTTAGAGACTTTCTTGTAGGAGGTGGTGATTGCTTAGAGCTTGTGTGATGAGAATGTTATTTTTCAGAGATGAACCTGATCTTGGATATTATACAGATCTTGATGCAGGGATCGCTTCAGTATCTGAGGAGTTGTGAATGATCCTGAACATCGGGTAATCATCAACGAACAATCCCATTTCTAACCTTATGATGGAGGAAGGTCAATCATGAAACAGTTGAAGATGATTGGGCCGAGGATGCTACCCTGAGGAACCCTTGTAGTGATGTCCTGAGACTTAAATGATTGAAGTTTAACAGCCACAACAATCTTCCTTTGTGCTAAGTATGACTCCAACTAGTGGAGAGTTTTCCCCCTGATTTCCATTAATATCAGTTTTGCTGCTTGATCCCATACTTGGGTCAAATTCTGCCTTGATGTCAAGGGCAGTCATTCTCACCTAACGTCTTGAGTTCAGCGTTTTTGTCCATGTTTGGACCAAGGCTGCAGTGAGGTCAGAAGTTGAGTGAACCTGGTGGAACCAAAACTGAGTAGTTTTTGCTGTGTAAGTGCCCATTGATGTTCCTTTCCATCACTTTACTGATGATTGAGCGGAGACGGATGGGGCGGAATTGGCCGGGTTGAATTAGTCCTGCGTTTTGTGGACAGGATACACCTGAGCAATTGTCCACAATCTCGGATAATGCTCGTGTATAGCTGTACTGAAAGAGTTTGGCTAGGGGAACACCTAGCTCTGGAGCACAAGTCTTCAGCACTATTGTGAGGATGTTGTCGAGGCACATAGCCTTTGCAATATCCAGTGCCCTCGATATCATGTGGATTGAGTTTAATGGGCTGAAGCTTAGCATCTCTGATGCTGGTGGCGTCAGGAGCAGGTTGAGGTGGACCACCTAACCGGCAGGTCAGACTGAAGTGGGCTGAAGCGTCTGCAACTTTCTCTGTCCTATCGAAAAGGTAGAAGGAGCCTTGGGTGGGATTCTCCAGTCCTCCAGCCGCATGTTTCTAGGCAGCGCGCCGTTCGCTGGTGGCGGGATTCTTTACTCCCGCCGCTAGTCAATGAGATTTCCCATTTAAACCATCCCACGCCACTGCGAAACCCATTCGCCGGGGTGCGCTGCCAGTGGGATAAGTGAATCCTGGCGACCAGGCAATTCCAGCCAATATCTCATCTGCGAAACAGCACCTCTGAGAATGTGGCACTCCCTCTGCACTGTTCTTCGATGTCATCCTAGATTATTTGCTCAAGTACTGGTGGGGGTGCTCTGTGTTCTGTGTGCAGTAGGTGTAGCCAAACTGCAAACGGATTTAGAAAGAACAGCGTTCAAATTTGTGAGTCCGAGGTCCTGACTGTGCAGCTCAAAGACTGGAGGGCGCCGCCATCATATAAACAAGCAGCATGGAAAAATTAGAAAATATTAAAACAAAATGTTGAACTAAATATCAAAATACCTTTAGGGTGTGATCAATTAGCAACAATAGGCATAAAGTGGGAAAGCAGGGTATAATTGGGGAAAGGCACATTGATTGACAGGTAAGACCTTAGTCTTTAATAAGGCTCAGTATCTTCAATTAATCTTCAATTTCAAGCTACTGCATTCCTAGTTGTCCGTTATTGTTTAGATGATTGGCAGCACATCGGGGTGCTCCACAGTTCATTCATGGAAGTGTTTTAGGAGGCAGAGGTCCAAATAGTTCCCACCCAAATATTATGTTGAGAATTTGGCACTGGAGGGAAATGGGTTATGAGATAAAATCATTGCTTTGTATTCATACCGACACCTTTGCAGGTTTCAAACTGCCTCCGTAAACTTAGATTTATGAGATAAAAAACATTGCATTGGGATTTAACTCGTCTCCGTGTTCAGATGAAATTTTGCTCAGACCTTTGTGCTTTGTATCATTTGAACGTCTGATTTGTGAGTCAGGGGGTGGTGTTGCTGCCTTGTAAAACAAATGTGCTTGTAGCTTATCTCAGAGGGATGTGTTCGTACTCAGCCCGACAATTTTTAGTACCCAATTTGTTTTAATGCCCAGTGTGGGATTGGCACTGTTGTAATGTTCTGGAATGATTTTACTTCACATTGTAGCTTAACAACTGGTTGCAACTAAAGGACAAGTTTGATGAGGTCAAACATTTGTTGACTTTGATTTTGATGATTGTGGGAAGTCCTGTGCTGAGTTTCTAACATAAAAGCTTGATGTATATTGTTGGTTGTTGCAAATTGCAGCAACCATCATCAAATCGGCGACAGCGAACCCCTGCCGTGGGTTTCCTGGCGGACATGGGTGGATTCAATGCAAAATCTCATTGACAGTGGCCGCCACCTCCCGCTGCTGAGAAACACACCACGGGATCTGGGGTGGGGGGTGGGGACCCCATCCCATTACCTCTTGGACCCAATTTTCAATTTCAGTATACAGTGCCCTTGCACTAAATGTCTGAGCGTTTGATCACGAACACTCAGTGCAGGCAAATGTGTGCACTGGCAGTAACCCTACCCAGCATTAATCCTGACCATTCATAACCAGCATTTAAGGCAAAGTGATTTCTTGCATAAGGGAAACATGGGGGTGAAATTTAACTTGTAGGGGATGCAGAACAAGCCGAATTGTGCTTGCTGCCCATTAAAATGTGCCAATGTGGTTTCATTCAAATCAAAGAAACTAATATTGGGTGAAAGTTTCTGTTTGGGATATTCCCCTGCCGGAGGTGAGTTGCGACCTGATTTGCTCCCCCGCTGGGAGCGCAAATCAGGAAGCAATTTACTGAACTTCGTCATGCTATTTTATGCATGGCGAGGATTACGAGGGAATTCTGCTATCGGGCCACCATTTTGAAAGCAGAATCCCGCGTCTGGCTACTCCCCCCACATCACAATTTAGGCCCCCCCCCCCAAAGCATTGCAAATCAGCCCCCCACCCCTGGATTTTCTGGGTACTCCACCTTCCTCCAAGTAGGGGAGTGACCCAACCCGTCCCCCGTCCCCCAGAGACCCCTAAATAGGGGGACACCCCCAACAGAAGCTCCCTAAATAGTGGGGTCCCCACGGACCCCTGAAATAGGGAGAGCCCCCACAAATCTCCCTAAATAGGGAGACCCCCCACAGACTCCCAGGAAAGAGACTCCTGCCAAGAAACCCCCAGAAAAGAGACCCCTGTCTGGAAGCTAGAGAGATTTCCAGACAGAGACAGTGAAAAAAAATACAGTTGTAACACTCACCTGGGCAATACACCTGCTGGCTCAGATAGAGGAGGTACCACCTGTCAATTCCTGGTTTAAACCCCTCAGATCGGTGAGCCACAAACCATTCATTCATTTTCCTGAGTGGGCTGTGTTTGCCAGCTTCCATGCACCCAACAGCTCTGAGCCTTGGTTCATTCATCGTCCTTCATGGTTGAGTAACTCATAAGTGCTCTGACCACTATGTTGGCAAACATCAACCACTGCAAAGAGAGTGAAATACAGTCCAATCTCCCCTTCATGCTTGAGTGATTTTGAAGTACTCAGCTGGAAATTGACTACACTTAAATCCCTTAGGGTCTCCCTATTCAGGGAGTCTCTGGGCGTCCCTTTCTTTAGAGGTTCTCTGGGGAATGTGGAGGGGCTTGTTTGGGGGGGATCTGGTGGGGGTGGGCTGGGCAGGTCTGGGGGGAGAGAGAGGCTAATCCTCGGACAAACTTTTGAGGAAACTCCCTTAAGGAGTTACCCCCTTGGCCCACTGCAAGGACCACCACATCAGGGCCAAGCTGGGAAATGCCAATAGTAAATCCCACCTACGTGATTCCTGGTCCAGAGGACCAGAGAATCACGCGGGTCCGGAGAATATGGTGCGCAGCCTAAGTGGATGCAAATAGGTCATTGGGACCCATTTGAATCCTCCGGGTGGGCGGGCGCGAACCTCGATCCTGCCACCACCAGGGGGCCAGAGCATTGCAAATGAATGTACGCCCGACACCGATCTCGGTTTTTGCCACATCCGGTGGTGGAGAATTTTGCCCATTGGTCAGTCACACATTTTATACATAATCAATGTCATAACATATGTTTCGTGTTCCTGCCGTGTCCAATTTTACCCCATAGTCCTGGAGGGCCAATGATGATGGACTCTGCTGTGAAAGTCCCATCAAACACAGCTTTGAGTGCTTTAAATGGTATAAAGTGAAATAAGACACACCAAAAAGATTAGCTATTGCCAGAGGCAAACTGTCTGCAACTGCTATTACGCCATCAACCATATTTAGGAGTCCTTGCACAAACGTAACTGGCAAAAACAGAGAATCGAAACTCAAGCGGCTCCGAGTCAGCATAGAGACAAACTTGTACCATAAACTATAAAGATGCTTACAGATTACTAAACCTCTTCGCTCAGCTGCTATTGTCATAGACAGTCATAGACTGTCTCATTTCTTCCCAAAGAGATCAAATGCAATTGTCGGTCTGTTTGCCCGACATTCATTTTTGGATGAACATTAATTTCCTCTGAATAAATGTTAGGATGATCTTTCGCAAACTCCTTTCCCTAACCACCAACTCCAACCCTCTCATTGGTAACTGCCTGAGGTTAAACCAGACCGTTAACAACCTTGGTGTCATATTTGAACCAGAGACAAACTTCTGACCATATATCCATTGCTATTGCTAAAACTGCCTGTAGCTGCCTCCATACCATTTTCCAACTCCATTCCTGCCTCAACTGGTCTGCTGCTGAAACCTTCATCTATGCCTTTGTTGCCTCTGGACATGATTATTCCAATGCACTCCAAACTATACTCACATCTTCCACAATCAAACATAAACCAACCCAAAACACTGCTGTCTATTCACACCCGTACCATTCACTCATCACTCCTTTGCTTATTGGCTTCTGCTTGAACAAAGCCTTAATTTCAAAATTCTCATCCTTGTTTACAACCACTCCGTAGCCTTGCCCTTCCCTATCTCTGTAATCTCCATCAAACCCACAACCCTCCAGCTTAAGTATGTTCCTCCAGTTCAGGCCTGTTGCACATTCTCAAGTTTAATTGACCCTCTATTGGCAGTTGTACATTCCGCTGATGAGAATCTAAGTTCTGTAATTCTCTCTTTAAAACCCCTTTTTCGTCTTTGAAGAAGTTCTTATATACTTGTATTTCTGTCCCAATTTCTCCATATGTGGTTTAGAATCTGTGACGTGTCTGAACCATAGAGTTACAGAACAGAAGGAAGCCATTTGGCCCATCTTGTCCATGCCAGCCCAAGGACACCCAGGTGCCCTTTCTAATCCAACCTTCCTGCACCCAGTCCATAGCGCTATAGTTTACAGCACTTAAGGTGCAGATCCAGGTACATTTAAAAAGAGTTTAGGGTCTCTGCCTTCACCACCAACTTGGGCAGCAAATTCCAGACTCCCACTACTGTTTGAAAAAGTTCCTCCTCATGTCCCCTCTACACCTTCTGCCATTTGTCTTAAATCTATGCCCCAAGAAGTTCATTATCTGTTCAGTGGGACCAATGCTCATTTCCTAATTCCTTTGTCATTAGCCTGACATATATCATGCAGCTAGTGTGCGTTACAAGCATTTGTAATGTGAAGACTTCACTTTTCTCCACTGGTATTATGCCATTGGATATAGTGTGCATGTGTGACGAGCACTAGTTGGATGCTAGGTTACATGAGGGCAGGATTCTCCGCCCGCGCTCGCCCGGCGATCGGAAATTCCCCCCCCCCGAGGTCAATGGAACTTTACACGATCCGTGTCCTGCCCGCGGCGATCTTGCGGTGGGTTGGGGCAGAAGAATCCAGCCCACGAGCTTTGAAGGCGTGGCTAGTTGAAGGGTACCAGATTCTGAGGACGTGTTTTAGAGCATCATACATCAGACAAATAGTTCATGCAGGAATCTTTGGTTGGGATTACATTGGCCCCGTTCCTCGGGTCTGTGGCCTACTTTAACAGTTACAGCCAGATAGATATGATTGGCAGAGAGCCAAAACAAATCATTTCTTTGATCCCCCCCCCCCTCCCCCCCTCCCCCACGTTGAGCCGTTTTTTAAAAAGTGGAAGTCAGCAACATTTACTCGTTTTGCTTCAATTGACTCTACTCTGCCAGTCTGATGGGGATTAAAATGAAAACCATGTTATTTATAATATGGAAGTTGAAGAAGCCTTTCTTTGTTCCATGGGTTGACTGAGCAATAATAATCCGAGGAAGGTCAGGTTAGAGGCGACCATGGAAAGCTTTCCTGTTTGGAATGGGCAGCATGTGCCGACAAGAATCAACCCCAAACTCTTTATTTAAGTCAAAAGTTGGAGTTGGTCATCCACCTTTGGGCGTTTCCACTGATGCCAACAGTCCTCTCCTTGCTGGAGGTCAGTGAGAAAGGAGAGAACGGGGAATCTTCGACTGTGAAGGACAAGCCTCTTGGCCAATCACCTGCTGCGAATCTGAAAGTCCTGTCTCCAAAGCAGCCAATCAGTGGTGGCAATGGGTGGGGGAATCAGGCAGGAGGAAAACAAAACCTGCACTGTGGTTTGTACAAAAATGTTGGTCAGCTGTACCATGCCGGGATTTCAAATCAATTCTTTAAAAAAAAATCTGAGGAAAGTCGCCAAGTCAATTTTCTCCAAGCCAAGCTACAGGTCAAAAACACTGCGACTCAAGTCAGGCTTCAGTCCAAATCACTGACTCGAGTCGACAATTCTACACCTTGCCAGCATTTCTTGCCAGGTGTCCTGGAGGCTTCACTTGGATAACCACGAAGGAAGCTCTGCTTTTTATTTGACTGCTGTGTCAGCATCTCAAGGTACCATCCACTAAATATTAAAAGTTCTTTCAGGAATTGGTGGGATATACACCTTTAAACCCCTTTCCTTTAGTTCGTTGAAAATGCATTGTCCCTTCTTTAATAATCATGTATTACCTTTGTAATCCTGTAATCAGGGTACACGTTAATAATGATAATCACTTATTGTCACAAGTAGGCTTCAATGAAGTTACTGTGAAAAGCCTCTAGTCGCCACATTCTGGTGCCTGTTCGGTGAAGCCGGTGCGGGAATTGAAACCGCGCTGTTGGCATTGTTCTGCATTACAAGCCAGCTGTTTAGCCCACTGTGCTAAACCAGCCCCCAAATAAGAAATCTATTGTACCTTGTTCCCCACTGACTTTGTTGCCAATTTGAGTTCTTTTAGAGTGAAATTCTGGATCTCACAAATTTTGTACAAGATGCACATTGAAGTAATTGAAACCAGTTGAGCATTGTTGCAGTCAAAATGCTTCCTTTACTTGGTTAGTAGTCTTATGATTTTAAACTCGGATCTTTAAAAAAACTGCTCAATTGCCTTCCTTGTCAGTGCACTGTTTTTACAATTGTATATAACTGGACACTTTCCCCCACCCCCCACACTTACTTGTGGACAGTCATTGTTGAACGCAGCAACATTTTTACTCATTTCAGTTGGCTCTTGCATTGCACTTGTTTACCAGAGAGTCACTACTGTTTAATTTTCTATCCTTCATCCATTCTTTATTAACATATAAATACAAGTACCGAATGGTAGTTTCAAAATGCTGCACCCACATTATTCCCACATAACAGGATAAAATCCTGATGGTTTCCATTCCCAGGCACTTTCTCGCCTTTCTATCTTCACACAACAACCTTTCATTTTAGTGCGGAGGGCAAGAAACAAAAGAGGAAACCCCACCTCTCCTCACTGTGTGAGCTTTCGGCGCTCAGCCAATGAACTGGGAAAATTGCATGGAATTCACAATGATATCTGGCCCTGGGAATTTCAGCAGGATTGGCCACAAGGAAGCAGTCTAACCACATGGCCATCTGAACCTGCTCCAGGTACCCTGGAAAACGCACGCTCCCATGTTTGGATGTCCACATCTAAGGGGGCACGCTATCTGTAAAAGCAGCAGAATTTATTATTGTTCTATTTATTAATTCACTGGATGTGGGTCTCACTAGCAAGCTCTTCTAGCCAACTGCTCTTGGCAACGTGGTGGTGAGCTGTCTTCTAGAACCACTGCAATCCATGTAGTGATGGCACTTCCGTGTGCTCAGATCTTTTAAAAAATGGCTTTCATTGATTCACTGAGCAAGTATGGGAATTTGTCAGTAGCAATCTGTGATCCGTTTTCACCTTTAACAAAAAAACTGTTTCCAGCTCTTAGGCAACCCCAAGGTGAGCAATGTTTTGTTGGTTACTGTGGTAAACCATGAGAACATGTTCACGGGCTCAGATCAATAGCCACCAAAGAAAATAAAAGAAAGACTTGCATTTATATAGCGCCTTTCACAGCCTCAGGGCATCCCAAAATGTTTGCTCACCAATGAAGTAGTTTTGAATTGAAATCACTATTTTAATGTTAAAAGTCACCGCTGTTAATTTGCACAATACAGAATCCCGAAACTACAATACGATCCAGACCAGGTCATCTATTTTGCGGCGATGTCGATTTAGGAAGCAGGATTGACTGGGACACTGGATTTGAGCAGTGGGACTGGAAACTCCCGCCCGAGGTTTACGGACTTTTGACTTCTCTCCACGTCCTCCAGTCCTGCCCATGCCGATTCCCGCTGCTGGTGGGACCGGGAATTCCCGGCACGGGATTAAGTTGCATGCCACTGGGGAGCCCACTAGCCAATGGCGGGCTGCCTCTGCTGCTGGAAATGTGCCATGGGATTTTTTGACATTCCCCTGGAAGAGTGAGTGGGGATTTGGCTTAACCCTTCAGCTGAAGGACTGCAAAGAATGCTCGTGTGTGGAGCTGAGCCAGCTGCATTGTACGTAGATTCATGCTGGAGATGGCATATGCTCAATTGGAGGAACATAGATTGTCTAGGTGGTCCAGTGTGTCAGAGTCAGTCTGAATTTAGCACAACCGTCATTCCACCTTGCTAGCCTTCAGTGGGTGGGTGGTAGATCTGCAGCAAATCATTTAGAAAACCTCTCCGTCTTAGACTGCGAGCGAGGGAATGAGCAACTAAGACCAGTCCCATCCTACAGAACTGGATCCTAAATTCGCTCATAATAGTATAGCAGACTCCCTTGGAAAATCAAGCTCACAGTCTTGGCTGAATGTGGGCTGAAACAACAGGCACCCCATCATCAGTCAACAGCACCTTTCTGCTGTTCATCCATTTTAATTTTATTTTAAAAAATTGCTTGATTCAAAATTTGACACCTTTTTTATTTGTCTTGGGCTGTGAGCACCTTTGCCAAGAACGGCATTTATTGACTATCTCTAATTGCTCCTGAGAAGGCTGTGGTGAGCCTTACCTTATGGCGAAGGCAGAGTGCACGTTTATTGCCCTGTGTTTCCAAGAGACTATATTGATACAGTGGAATTTGCGGGTTACCCATGGATAGACTGACAGAAATTAAGACTGGGATTTTCCAACCAGCCCGCACGGGTTTTTCCAGCAGCAGAGGCAGCCAGCCATTGGCTAGTGTGCTCCCCAGTGGCGCGGCTGATCATAGAATCCTTACACTGCAGAAGGAGAAATCGGCCCATCGAGTCTGCACCGACCCTTGGAAAGACCATCCCAGGTCTAATACCCTGATGTCCTGCAAACCCACCTTAAGGGGCAATTTATCATGGCCAATCCACCTAACTTGCACATCTTTAGACTGTTGGAGGAAACCGGACCACCCGGAGAAAACCCACGCAGACATGGGGAGAATGTGTAAACTCACACAAGGCCGGAACCGGTGCTAACCACTGTACCACCATGGAAAACACCTTTGGCGGGACCGGGAGATCCCACCACCGGCCAATGACAGGCCAGCTTCGCCACCGGATTTCCAGCCAAAAGGTTTTCTTGAATCGTATCTCTATTTTAATTTCTAGGATTCAGCTTGGTTGGGCAGAACAAGATTCTGCCCTCCACTGACTCCTGATTGTTCAGGCTTGGATACCAGTGCTTACCAATTTTATTTATTTTGACAGTAAGATGTGCAATGGACACAGTGAGAATGTTTCCCCTAGTGGGGAAGACTATGACTAGAGGCTATCTAGAAAGTTAGTCACCAAGAAATTCAATAGGGAATTCAGGAGAAACTTCCTTACTCAAAGTGCGAATGTAAAACTCACTACCACAAGGAGTGGTTGAAGTAAATAGTATAGATGCATTTAAGGGGAAGCTGGACAAGCAGAAGAGGGAGAAGATAACAGATGATTACGATGGTAGATTTAGATGAGGTAACATGGGAGGAAGGGGATTTGGAAGGAGCAGAAACATCAGCATGGACTAGTTGGGCCCAATGGCCTGTTTCTGAGCTGTCCATCATAGGTAATCCTGTATATAATCCATTGGTAAAAACAATATTGGCCCAGTATTTGCAGGAGCTGAGCTTCACCAATTAGACTTTTTCCCTAACCCCAATGAACACCGACAAACCTGAGCAATGGAGAACTGAATTGCTGCTTTTACTTCACTTCTTACGCGTAGAGAGCTCCCTGTGGTCTTCCCTTCACGTGTCACCTCAAAGCATGAAAACATTGAGTATACTGCTCATGTTTGTGTGGTCTGCATTAAAAAGGGTAACTAACGGCTGAAAGTTCCTGATTATTTTGATCTATTCATAAGCATTCCTGGGAAGTTGAATCTTCATGTTTAATCTATGTGACTAAGGAGAGGTTTATTGCCTGATATGGATTGTTCCCCTACAGGTGCCCATAAAATGTAATGCAAATTATTAAAAGCCATCAAATGACATGATATAGTAAGTCTGTGCTCCACTGACTGTTATTACAGCTGTGGCACATTTCAGTCGAAGATCTAGAAATGTTCCCTTTACAAGCGAGGGCATACATCTTCTGAGAATCAAAACAGTCCTGCAACTTTCAGATCTGTTGTAATTTCCAGCGAGAGAAAAGACAAAGGATTATTTTTACTTCTGGAAGCATGGCAGACTAAAATGTTTCTTTATAAATAAAAATATAACAGTCTGCTAAAAAGATGTGCAAAAATCTGAAGTAGAACAGGAATAATAAATGCTGGTTTGATAGCTTATCTGATTAATAACCAATGCTTTAGATCCTCCTTTCCAAGGTTCACAATGTATCTTGTTCATTTTACTCTTGAACTGTATCAAAGTTCATGGCACTGACTCTATGTGAGTTTTACCCACACGGAATGACAATAAGCAAAGTCGATAAAATAACATGGGTTGCCTTCAGGGCGATTGGAGAACACTACTAAGTTCACAAGCCCTGCATCAACATGTAAAATAAGCTTTTCTTAGATCAGCCTATTTGTATTGTTCTATACCAATGTTCTTTTCTGAAGATTTATCAAAGTATTGGTGAAATTTTCCGTGTCTCGTTCCCGATCTGAGCTGTACCATCGAGCATAGCCTAAGAGCAAAACAACCAGGGTGTCTGGGGGAAAATGCGTGAGAAGACATCTTTTGACACACTCTCAGACTTGTTTAAGGTAGAACATCTGGGAGCGACCGCTATGCTCTTTTAGCCAGCATGTGGCCAAGGGAATGGCAAAATCTCTTGAAAAAGACATTGGTGCATTTGAATCCTGGAGTAGGATGGGAAGAGTTTTGACAATGACTTGGTTGTTGACTATCCTAATGTCCTGTTGATCTCTGTGAAAGTGTCTTCAAAAGGGATGCACTCTGAATATCAAGACTGAATCTTTCATGTGTTTGCATGCTGTTGTGGGGAGGTACATTGGTAAATGGAAGCGATGTATGTTTGAGGACTGCAGCAATTTATTTGGTCCTGGTTCCTGTTTGGGCTGCTTTTGAAGGGATTAGGTTGGCAGTAACATTTCCCCCTTTTGTGACGAGTGCCTTTGGTGATGCAGATAAGGTTGGCAGGAACTTGCTTAACCCCTGCTACTCTAGCTAATATAAGCCCCCTGGGTGCCCTTCGCTGATTCATATGACCCCAGTGAATACAATTGAAATTGAGCCACAATATGTAAGGACATGAAAAAAAATGCCTCCTGTAGCAAATCTCTGCGAACGCTACCACTGTACAAAAAAACCTCCCGGTGGATCATTCGTCCTTTAAGTTTGTGGTTTGCAATTTGTACCCTTGCTGACGTGCGGGGATAGTTTTTTGAGTTGAAACTTGCTGGAGACTGGTTGGGGAGGTGGTGGGAGGTGAGGGGTGATGGCTGATAAATGGTAGGAGCAGCTATTTCAGGAAACTAGAAGACGGAAAACAAATGACAAAATGCATGATTATATCTTGAGGAAATATAATACAGTTCCAATCATTTGGTAATATTACAAAAACAAACTTAGCTCTAATATTAAGGGGTGAAAACTGCCTTTGCTTCAAGTGAGGCACGCACAGACCAGCATGAAAGCACTATGTACCTCCCTTTACCTATAAGCAAACCAATCATTAAAAAAAAAAATTCTATAAATTCCATTCCTGTAAGTTCATTTCCCTATTAACAAAAAAAAACAGCCACAAAGGTTGATGAATCACTGTACCCGTCTTCCCTAGGCAATAACAATCCCCTTCACTCAAGACCGTGTTCACCCTCTGTTCCTGATTGCAGACTCCCACGGCACCTTCGGAAGCCCTGTTCAAGTGTTAATACCTCGCAGATGTTTTTGCGAGGATTCCCATGATTACAGGTGTGAAAGCTTATTTGTACAAGGGAACTTACTGTATAAGATGCAGCATTTTCATCAGCCCGCGTATTATTTTGTGACAACAGGATTGGTCTGATCTGTGATGCCTTCACAGTTAAATAGCCCATTGACATTCACAATCTAGCATCATACATGAAGCGGCGAGGGACCAAAGGGCTCTGTAAGTTAAAGAAAATTTAACAGGTAGGATGGCTTCAGCTGAAGAAGAGCAGCGAATTCACCCCAATTCTGGCCATTCTTTATTCCATTCTGGGGATTACCTGGTCATTTATTTCACTGTTTCTTGTGTGAGCATGCTGTGTATAAATTGGCTGCCTGCCTTCCCTGCATTATAACAATGACTACACTTTAGGAATACCTTACTGACTGTGAAATGCTTTGGAACATCTTGAAGTTGTGAAAGGCCTTATATTAATGCAAGATTCATTATCTGGAGGGCTTTTTTTAACACTTGGAGACAGAATGTAACAATGTTGTTACATGCTGTTACTACGAACATTGCTCAGGTTTATGCTAAACTGTCAGTGAGAGAGATGCAAACATACAAATTCGGAGCAGGAGTAGGCCACTCGGCCCCTCGAGCCTGCTCGACCATTCATAAAGATCATTACTGACATGATTGTAATCTCAATCCCTTGCCTATCCCCGATAACCTTTCACCCCCCCCCCCCCTTGTTAATCACAAATTTATCTAGCTCGGCCTCAAAAATATTCAAAGACTCTACCTCCACTGCCTTTTGAGGAAGAGTTCCAGAGACACTCAACCCTCTGAGAGAAACAGTTTCTCCTCATCTCCATCTTAAATGAGTGGCCCTTTATTTTTAAGCAGTAACCACTAGTTCTAGATTCTCCCATCAGAGGAAACATCCTCTCCACATCCACTCCGTCAATACCCCTCAAGATCTTAAAGGTTTTGATCAAGTTGCCTCTTACTCTTCTAAACTCTCGTGGATATAAATCTAACCTCTCCAACCTTTCCTCAAAAGACAACTTGCCCATTTCTGGTATCAGTCTAATAAATCTTCTCTGAACAGCTTCTAAAGCATTTACAGCTTTCCTTAATAAGGAAATCAATACTGTACACAATACTCCAGATGTGGTCTCACTAACTCCCTGTACAACTGAATCATTACCTCGCTACTTTTGTAATCAATTCCCCTCACAACAAATGACGGAATTAAATGAGCTTTCTTAATTACTTGCTGTACCTGTATACTAGCCTTTTGTGATTCATGCTCCATGACACCCAGATCCCTCTGCACCTCAAGAGCTCTACATTCAGATAATAAGCTTTTTTATTCTACCTGCCAAAATGGACAATTTCAATTTGCCTTCTTTATACTCTATTTGCCAGATCTTTGTCCACTCACTTAACATATCTATGTCCCTGTGTAACCTCCTTATGTCTGCTTCACAATTTACTTTCTCTGCGTCGTCAGCAAATTCAGCAACCATACCTTCAGTCCCTTCATCCAAATCATTTATATAAATTGTAAAAAGTTGAGGCCCCAGCACTGATCCCGGTAGCACATCACTAGTCACATTCTTCCAACCAGAAAAAAACCCATTTAGTGCTAAATCTATTTCCTGTTCGCTAGCCGATCTTCACTGCATGCCAAAATGTTGCCCCCCCTACACTGTGAGCTTTTATTTTCTGCAATCATCAGTAAGGGAATCAAAGGTTATAGGGATAAGGTGGGAAAATGGAGTTGAGGTATACATCAGATCAACCATGATCTCATTGAATGGTATAGCAGACTCAGTGAGCCAAATAGCCTTCTTAAGTTCCTATGACTTATGGTCTTGGAACCTTTGATGTGGCACCTTATCAAATGCTTTCCAGAGATCTAAGTACAGTACATCTACCAGTTCCCTTTATCCACAGCACATGCAACTCCTTCAAAGTACTCCCAAGAAACTGGTTAAATATGATTTTCCTTTAAAAAAAATTTGTTCATGGGATGTGAGTGTCGATGGCTGGCCCAGCATTACCTGAGGGAATTTAAGAGTCATAGAATCATAGAATCCCTACAATACAGAAGGAGGCCATTTGGCTCATCAGGTCTGCACCAACCATTTGAAAGAGCACCCTACACCGATCCAATCTCGGCCCTATCCCTGTAACCCCACCTAACCTTTGGACACTTGGGAGCATTTTAGCATGGCCAATCTGCTAAAACTGCATATCTTTGGACTGTGGGAAGAAACCAGAGCACCCAGAGGAAACCCACACAGACACAGGGAAAACGTGCAAACTCCACGCAGTCATCCGAGGTCGGAATCAAAACTGGGTCTCTGACGCTAGGAGGCAGCAATGCTAACCACTGTGCCATTGTGCCACCCCCTCACTGCTGTGGATCTGGAGTCACATGTAGGCCACACCAGGTAAGGATGACAGATATCCTTCCCTAAAGGACATTCGTGAACCAGATTAGTTTTTATGACAATCGAAAATGGTTTCATGGTCACCTTTGGACTTTTTAATTCCACCTTTCCACCAAACTATGTTGACTCTGCCTGATTGTCTTAAATGTTTCCAAGTGCCCTGCTGTAACATCCTTAATAATAGTTTCCCTATGACAGATGTTAGGTGCTGAAGATAAGGTCCGTTGAATGGCACGTTTAACGGTGTTTCTCAGCAGCTACAGCGCACTTTGCCATTTTTTGGCTTCAGGGAGATTCTTTCCACTAAGGCCACACTTCTGCCCGCCAGCAGGAAAGGCTCCTCGCAAATCGGGGCACCATTTTATCCAGCAGCCCCGATCTTTTGTCTCCCCCTTTCAGGTCCTCCCGCTTCATTTTTGGCCCCACCTCATCCTCCCAACCTTGGGGAGGACCTCGGGAACCCTCCTCACCCGTCTCTACTTGGCAAGATAGCAAGTCTAAGTGCTTTATTCAAGAAGGAAGGGAGACAGAAATAGCCCTACCCCTTGCATTGCCAACCTGGCATCTGGGCACCACAGCACTGCCAGCCCAACACCCTAGCAGTGCCAGCTGGGCACTCCAGCAGTGCAAGGCTGACGGTGCCAGGGGTGCCAATCTGCCTTGTCCCCGATCACCCGGGGCCTCCAATGGCCTGGGAGACCCCCCCAAGGTGCTGTTACGACTGTTTCATGTTTGTGTGGATCAGTACTAAACGGCGCCCTGGCGAGGTCTCGCAGGAGCAGCTGGTGAGTCCCGGGTGCCAGGAGAATCTGGAGTCTGAGTATTTAAATGAACTGTTAAGCTCATTTAAATATTCAGATCGGGGCCTCGCTCTAGCTGGGCGATATCCAGATCAATCCGTGAGGAGCGAGTTGGTTGACTCGCGATTGGCCTGGCACGGAGTCTGATTTGGGGCTCGCATGCAATTCACTCGTTAGGCCCGACTCCGCGCCAGGCGCAACAGGGTTGCTGAACCTCGCCCGAGGTTAACTGACCTGTAGTTTCCTGCTTTCTGTCTCCCTTCCTTCTTGAATAAAGCACTTAGACTTCCGATCTAATGGAACCTCTTCCGAATCTAGGGATTAGGACAGGACAGTGTGTCCTCACTGCCCTTTATGGATCAATGCTTCTAATTTAACCTTTGACCTATAAACTGTCGTGGCAAGCTTCCTGTTCCCCGTTGAGCTTCCTTTTCCAAATGCTCTAATTCCCCACTTTCCACTTCCAGCAATCACCTATAAAAATCATAGTTTAGTTGAAAGATCACTGATACATTAAGGCTCCATTACTGGTGTCCCAAGCCAAGTGGTGCTCCTATAACAAAAAAAAGACCAGTAATATTTTGCGTGATGGCAGTGAAGGAAATATTGTAATTATGCACCCTTAGGTTGGAAGAATGTTTTGGTATATTTCATGATGAAAAGCAATTCATTAGGAAAACTGCTGTCCTGTATTTACAATAAAGGAATGCCACTAGACCGAAGATTCAACTTAACATAACAAAGTGTTTCATTTTTAAAGGTATAGACTTTATTGGCATATGCTTGGAGAAGAGATAGAGTTACAGAGGTAAAAATCAATATAAGAAAGGGCATGCTAGAAGTATAAGCATAACAGGCATTTATTTAATAAAGGTATAAGTCTAAAGATGGATAAGTTTAACATTAGGTGATCCATAAGGTTTTTTGTCGTATTAGTACATTATTTCCACTGTGAGAGAATTTACTGTGTTTGCAAACTTGTCGTTAGCTTTAGTTATCTACCTTCCCCAAAGTGTTAATCCCTTAATTAGCATATTTTATTTCACCAGAGGGAGAAATCTTTGATAAAGATAAGGAAGGACTGTAATCACATCAAACTGATCTATCATTTTTGTTCACGCACAGCAGTCTCAGCAACCACTTGAAGAACAAAGAAGCAGCTTTGCTCAAAATAATCCAAATGCCCAAAGTAAATTGCTTTTCTGTGGATTAACTGAGCTAACTATATTGTGCACATTGTGTTGTATAAACTAGTTTTGGACACTCAGTAGTGTAAACAATATTCTCCATCACAAATTGGACCCTGAGGAGATCAATTTCCGGATGCAATCTCCCATATTCGAACGATCTTTGGAGTGCTTTGGTGCCAAATTAAATGTGTTAATCAGGAGCTTAATGATTGTTTTAAGACCTGGGTGAAAGTTTCGGCAAAGCTTGACGGAATATGTGCCAGGCATGCTATGCTTTTTCTTGACCTACACTTGATTCATTTGCAGTCCTTAAAATTATCCTTGGTCAAGCCGTTGAAGAACAGTTAAATTTTACAGTGTTAATCTAACTCGATGTGGAACTCTGTTCAATGGTCATTTTACATTCAAACTGGCACCTTGGCACTGGCCCTTCCAGACTGGCAGTACCTCATGGGCACCCTGGTAATGTCAGGGTGGCACCCAGGTGGCACTGCCAGGGTGTCAGGTTGACAGTGTCAAGGTGCCCAGGTGGCACTGGCAGTGTCAGGTGCCAGCCTGCCCCGAGGCCAACCACTTGGGGCCTCCAATCACTTGGGAGATCTCTCCAAGTGCTATTCTGTCTGGTCATCATTTGTGGGGTCCAGTGCTGAATGGCGGCAGCTGGGGTCTCCTCGGTGAGGCCGATAGATGCTTTTTCGATGCAGAAAACTAAGTGAGCTTTTAAGTTCTTTTAGTTGTGTGAGTCTGGGTCCCACCCGTTGTGGGCGGGATGCAGACCGCGAGATGTTGTTAGGTCTCATGAGGCATAACGACGGTCGGGAATCCCGGGATCTACCGGCCACGTCCCGTCCCGATTTTGGTGGGATAAAGCCGGTAAATCGCACCCAGAGAGTAATGTATCTAAATTAGCTGTTGATACAAAGTTACGTGGGAATGTAAGCTGTGAGGTGGACATAAAGAGATTGCAAAAAGATATGGACAGGTTGGGCATAATCTTGATGGAGCACCATGTATCCTGACAGTGGGACTGGAAGTGAATGGAACTTTTGCTGGGAGGCGGGATGGCTGGTCACATGCAATCGTATGATCACCAGACAGTTTTCTATGCACAGTCATGGGCCACAGTCAATTGTGTTGCAGGGGTGGGGCAGGAAGTCACTGATATCGTCGTTACCTCATGCTGGCATATTTAAATGGCACCTGGGCTGGCAGCCACTCTCTGCAAACCGACAGCCTCATTCTGCCCGTCTTCAAGAAGGATTTGGGATGTGATGTGGCCGCACCATCCCCATTTGTCACACTTGGATCTCTGAAGCTCCAACCCTGACTCTCAGTCACTTTTGACCTTCCCTGCATCACCCTCAATCTACCTCCATCACCCTAGCCCTGCCTTCTGTGACACTCAGACCACACACCATCACTCTTAATCAGCTCCTGATCAACCTAGAGCTGCTGCTTCATCACCATTCAGCTGCCTCCCTGAACCTACCAACCAGAATCTCAACCCTCCCTCAATCACACTTGACCTCCCCTCTATTATACTTCAGTTGCTTTTGGTAAAGATTGATGTTCCCTGTGTCATGTCATTCCCTCCTTCTGTCCCCATGACCCTTCTTAGGGCTGCGACAAAGCCACCTCACTCCCGCGTCAACCTGCCTGGACAGCTGTCACCTGAGCTCAATGCAATATCTCAGCCTCCTCTCCCCGGTCCGATAAAGTTCTCTAAACAAGAAAGCAGCTCCTACTCACTCCTGAATCCAACAGGAAGGCTAGTTCATCTACTGCACACCACCCTTTGACCAGTCATGAATCTGAAAACACATTTCTTGTTTGCTGTCGACTTGCAAGGGTACAATTTAATCCACACTCAATTTAATTCCCAATTTTTATCTTTCCATCAGGAAACTGACATTTCACTTCCCCCACAATTAATCCCACCTTATCTTTCCGGCAGGGGTCTGGGGCCTAGAGCTCAGTTGTCCTCCCCTGATCTACACACTTACCCTATGGTCCTGAAGCCCAGCTCTTGAGTGTTCGAACTGCTGCCTCTATGCTTCTGCGCTTCGAAGTTTGATTGAAATGCGATGCAATAATCATCGTCTGAGACATGGCACGTGTACCCATGAGAAGCCACTCTAGAGCTGAGAAGTGCTCTCACAACAAAGAAAACCAATTCCTCATTAGCAAAACACTTCAGCTGTGAAGCTAGAGGCTTCTCAAAGTCAAAGGGAGTTAAAATGACCTTCAGCGTTCAACCAAGAGCAAGGCTCAGTCCTGGAAGTGTTTGGTACGACGGACAGGCAGCAGCTGTAGTTGCCCCTGTAATGGGCATCCACAATTTTTAAAGATGGCTTGAAGGCATCACAGCCAAAAAGCCATTAACAGCCCCACCTGGAAGGCCGCAGCCCCCTGACAAAGCCCGACCCCCCCGAACGGTGTTCCATCCCCCCCCTCCCTTACCCACCCAAGCACTGGGTCACCTCCTCAGTTCCCCTCAGCAGCCATTGTGATAATTTCACTTTTAAAGGAGTACTAAACAACACCTGTGTGATTTCTCCCTGGGGAGTTTGTTAATTCTCAAAAGGCCATTGCATTTGACTTCAATCTTGCTCATGGGATTGAAAAGAATGCAAATGAGGGTCAATATTATACTCGCCATATTTGAGCACGATCTGGAACTCTTCATTAGGAGGGGGCCGATTCGATAGCAAACTGATTCACGCCCGATTTTGGCCTTCCCCGCTATTTAACCAGCGCTTCCCCGATCTGCGGCGGGTGCAAAGAGGTGGTTAAACCGCGCCCAACATCTCTGAAGAAGGGCAGTAATTCTAGGATTTCTTTACTTTTTTATTTATTTTTATTTTTCCAAATTAAGGGGCAATTTTGATGTGGCCAATCCACCTACCCTGCACATCTTTGGGTTGTGGGGGTGAGACCCACGCAGACACGGGGAGAATGTGCAAACTGCACATGGACAGTGACCCAGGGCCGGAATCGAACCCAGGTGCTCGGGGCCATGAGGCAGCAGTGCTAACCACTGCACCACCGTGCCACCTTGTAATTACATGATTTCTAATTTGGATTTTTAAATTGCACTTTTAGATTTATGTTCCTCTGTAAGCCTCAAGACGCATAGCCGTTGAGTTGAGTACAGCTTTTGTAAGTTTTGTTCCCTACGTCCTATTTCTTCACTTTATTTCTGTGTGTCAGGGCGACATGTGCCGCTTCCTGAAAAAGGGGATATGCTATGAAAACAAACATCATTACTGATGTTTTAACATCTTTATAGAGGGCTTGTTAATTTGACAAACAAAAACTAACATATATTACGGTTTATTTATGTTAGAAGTAAGCAATGTAGAAATACCCGT
Source organism: Scyliorhinus torazame (assembly GCF_047496885.1). Taxonomy (NCBI): domain Eukaryota; kingdom Metazoa; phylum Chordata; class Chondrichthyes; order Carcharhiniformes; family Scyliorhinidae; genus Scyliorhinus; species Scyliorhinus torazame. The sequence goes on along the minus strand of NC_092714.1, from coordinate 42,760,912 downwards.
CATGGAACAGGATGTGCCACTATATAGTCCATCAGTCAAATAGTTGAATATATTTGTTGCATTCTAACCAGTAGATTGAACAAGATTTGATCAAATCAAACAATGTAGTGTTCAAATTCTGAAGAGAAACACTGCAAATTTTAAAAGTTCAAATATTATAATTTTATTTAAATCAGGTATCGTTACGATGATGTTGTGCTGAGTAAATTGCTTCTATGATTTGAGTTCTGTTTGTTAAATCGGTTGACTGTGAAAAATGTCTGGAAAGGATTGCATGCTCTACACTAGTATTAAGGAATAACAAACCACTGTCCCAGCACTCAGCATGTTCCTGCACAACGAAAATATCGCTTACTTCTCCAGGATGATAAAATAACATATTGAGAAAACTTTACTCATGTTAAGCAGTTCATGTTTTCTCAATTACTTCCACAACTACCCAGGAAATGGTTGCAGATTACAGGTATCGAATTCTGTTGTAACAAAAACCTTCATACTCTGTAAGATTGAGCACTGCAAAGAAATAGAAACATTGCTAATTAAACCTACGTCCTAGTTTTGATTGTTGAGAAAAGAATAAGTGGTGGAATTTTACAGCTCCTCCTGTCAGTGGGATCTTCCAGTCCGCCGAAGTTGATGGACTTTTGAATGGCTCGCCACGTTTTCTGTGCCTCCCCTCCACCCCGCCACGACAGAGCCATAAAGTTCTGCCCAATGTTTTCCTGATCTTTTGAAGTAATCTCCAATCATATCCACCCAGACAGGCACCATACGTGAGAAAACTTAATTCCAGAATTATCCATTTTTTTACATGCTCATTGCTTTCAATTTTAAATTTTTCCAAAAAGCACTCTTGCTCTTATGTTGATGTTTAAACCTTGTCATAATCCTGAGTGAAACATGGTTTTCTTTTGGTGGCGATGGTCATTGATGTTGCCAAGTGTTTCTGGTTCCACATATTGGTGTTAAATTAGTATATTGTGCAAACAAATACTATATTAAAGTATTAAAGTGTTGTGGCTTGAATAAAAATGCTACAAATTTCGGAGAGCTCTGTTCAGGTGGAGCAACTTATCTCATGCCACATTTCCACTGATCCAGATGTGCAAATCATCAATTGGTTGATCTTGGTAGCCGCGATAGCTCAAATGGAGTTTATTTAGGAAATCTCGCTCTCCAGATTTAGAGTCTTCAAAATTCCAAGCACCACTCATAGAATCATTGAATCATAGACTCTTTACAGTGCAGAAGGAGGCCATTTGGCCCATTGAGTCTGCACCGGCCCTCCGAAGAAGCGCTCCACCCATGCCCATACCCTGCCCGATTCCCATAACCCACTTAACCTTTTGGACACCATGGGGCAATTTAGCCGAACCTAACCTGCAAAACTTTGGACTGTGGGAGAAAACCGGTGCACGGAAACCCGCGCAGACATGGGTAGAATGTACAAACTCCACACAGGCAGCCGAGGTCAGAATTGAACCCATGTCCCTGGCGCTGTGAGACAGCAGTGCTAATCACAGTGCCGCCTACCCTAGAATTTTCTTATTCTCGAATTAGTTTGGAGTTGAATTCCGAACTTCAGATGCCATATAGATAATTTACAGCACTTTGTCTTAAGTTCCTGATTCCCATTCCGCCCAAGGAAACATGTGGGTTAATCAGCTTCTAATGCTGCTACAAGCTGACAATTTATCCACATCTGATTTGTCTCAGCCCTGCGTATAATGCAAAGTGTGCACGTACATTCAATATAACACATGGTTTGAGATCTAAGAAGAAGGCAAGTTGTGCTGATGATAGAAGCATCAGTATTTATTGGTCTGATATCAGAAATTAATTAGTGAAGCCCAGCAGTGTCTGAAAACTGGACACATTTGTAATAATCCATGCATCAATTTTAATTGAGTAAAATATCTAAAAAGACATTTTTAATTCATTCATAGGATTTGGGTGTCACTGGGCAGATCAGCATTTAATGCCCATTCCCAGTTACCCTTGAGAAGGTGGTGGTGAGCTGCCTTCTTGAACTGCTGCAGGGCATGTGGTGCAGGTACACCCACAGTGCTGCTAGGGAGGGAGTTCCAAGATTTTGATCCAGTGACAATGAAGGAACAGAAACATATTTCCAAGTCAGGATGGTGAGTGACTTGGAGAGGAACTTCCAGGTGGGTGGGGTTCCCATGTGTCTGCTGCCCTTGTCCTCTTAGATGGTAGCGGTTGTGGGTTTAGAAGGTACTGTCTAAGGAGCCTTAGGGGTTTCCTCAGCAAACTAACCTGGACAATTTGGCAAGGAAATGTATTGGTGCTGTGTCTATTCCAGTGTTTTTCAAACTTTTTTCCCCTGGATCCACTTGTACCAACCGGCGGACCTTCGGGACCCATGCTGGTCAACGTTTGCGAGACATGCCGGCTGACGTTAGTATCCCACGTCAGCCGACCTTCGCGATACAACATTATTGCTTACAGGTGGGCCTGTTTGGTCCTCACGATCTCTCTTGTTTCATCATTAATGTTACATTTCTGCCAAGCACTTCAGCTGATGATTTAAGTTCTTGCTGCATGCTTTGAAAAAAATTAAGAGGTTTGTCATTGAATCTTCTAATACCTTTGAAGATTTTAGGTTTTTAAATTTCATGTGTCAGTACTTTCCTGCATATAACACACATGGGCTTTGCATTCTGATTTGCATTGGCACAATTAAAGCCATACCTCAAGAAATCATCTTTATGCTCCTTTTTTCCCTATTTCAGTTTCTTCTTAATTTTTTGTTCACCAAAGGCCCTGGAGCTCGGGCTACAACTCACACCAGCAGTGCCTTGTCCTACCGTGAACTCTCCCGAGAAGCACTTTCCAGCAGATTTAATTGTGAGATCCTGGCGTGTATTTCCTCTCTGATTTTGCACCCAAAGCATTGATGTGCCGGACGCATGGCCTTTTCTCTGCCGCTCTCTCTTGCAGAAAGACTCATCGTTCATATTTAAAGGCCGGTCGCAGCCGGCATTCTTTTTTTAAATTTTGAAGCTTTATTCCTAAGATGTAATTTTTCCAAATTTATGGCTTTTTATTGCTAAAAATTAAAATAACTTCAGTTGAATTTGTACATCCTTACATTTACACACAAACTTTGTTTTATATATATTAACATTTCTTTCGAAATTTAACCAACTACAGAAAAAGGTACAATCTTATTTTTACTTTACAAGGTACAATCTTATTTTTACTTTACAAACTCCGATTTTAGGGCAGATTTGTAATGTGTCAAACACACACAATGTCACACAATTTCTTACTGGTTCCACTGCATTGCACTATCCAAACATCCAAGTCACCTCCTGGTCCATTCTCACCAAAAGCTCTGACTTCCTAGTTTCCAGAGAGTGTCGACACAAAGTGATGACTGTAGGTTTCTTCCAGTGTTCACATATGTCAGCCCCATTGACTGGCCTCAGTTAATCAGTATTCCGAGAAACCTGGCCTGGCTTCCTCTCCGTGTACCCACCCCAGTCACAGACCACTTCCCGACCAGCACTTTCTGTTGTGGGAGTGCAAACGGACGTTGCGCTGGCTGTTGAATGGATTGACCAAGTATCCGCAAGTTGCATACTGCCGATCAGTGGCGGGGGACGAGCCGAGCACCGTGCAAAGGACAAGCACCAGAGCGGATGTCCAAGCTGGGGCCACCACTGTTAACATTGCATCCACATGGACGCCCATCAGCCCAGCACCCCCCCGCCCGCCACCGCTCAGCACGCGGTGACCAGCACACAGCCCATCCTCGCGCCACCCGCCTCCTCAAACGCCGCAACCAATCGGGGACTGCCCGCGGCCGACATTCTTAAAACCGGTCACGGCAGTTGGGAACTTCTTCCCGCAATCGTGAATGCCACAACGGATCGCTCCATGACCCTCCCGACACCCACCCGCGACCCACCTGCAGGTCGCGACCCTGAGTTTGAAAACCCCTGCTCTATTCCATGCTCCAAGCAATCCTTGACCCCCCTCAGCTGACCCAGCTTGACTCAAACTGCCCACTCCCCGAACCACCCGACGCTAAATCCGACAATATCAGAAATTCAGATCGACTTCAGTCCCCAGGGTGCCGGCTTTGAGGTATTGTATCTGTAATCCTCTGGACAAGATATATTCATTTGGAATATCTGACACTGTCAATGTTGTAGGATGCATACTTGGAGTATTGTGGGACATCAGACTTAGGATAGATATGGGTATAATAGGAATAGGATTTCCTATTAATATTAACAGTATTAATGTGGCTAGTCCAGTTCAGTTCCTGATCAATGGTAACCCCCCAGGATGTTGATTGTGGAGAATTCAGCGATAGTAATGTCATTGAATGTCAAGGGGCAATGGTTGGATTCTCTCTTGAAAGAGATGGACACAACTCGGGAGAGGTTACGATAGTCCCCATCCCACAAAATAAGACAGTGTATGGAAAGGCTCAGTAAACCAAGGTCCACCACACTAAGAAAACAAAGAGGGACGGTCAATAGAGAATTAAAGGTGCTATATTTAAATGCGCGCAGTGTACGGAACAAGGTAGATGAGCTTGTGGCCCAGATTGTGACTGGCAGGTATGATGTGGTAGGCATCACAGAGACGTGGTTGCAGGGGGTTCAGGACTGGCATTTAAACATCCAGGGATTCACAACCTATCGAAAAGACAGAGGTGGGCAGAGAGGACGGGGTTGCCTTGTTAATTAGGAATGAAATTAAATCAATAGCACTAAACGACATAGGGTCAGATGATGTGGAGTCTGTGTGGATAGAGTTGAGGAACCACAAAGGCAAAAAAACCATAATGGGAGTTATGTACAGGCCTCCTAACAGGGGCACAAAATGCACCACAAAATAGAAAGGGCATGCCAGAAAGGCAAGGTCACAGTGATCATGGGGGACTTCAATATGCAGGTGGACTGGGTAAATCATGCTGCCAGTGGACCCAAGGAAAGGGAATTCATTGAATGTTTACAGGAGGAACAGCTTGTGATGGAGCCCACGAGGGAACAGTTTTTTGGAACAGCTTGTGATGGAGCCCACGAGGGAACAGGCCATTCTGGACTTAGTGTTATATAATGAGCCAGACTTGATTAAAGATCTTAAAGTAAGGGAGCACTTCGGAGGCAGTGATCATAATATGGTAGAATTCAATCTGCAATTTGAAAGAAAGAAGGTAGAATCAGATGTAAAGGTGTTGCAGTTAAATAAAGGTAACTACAAGGGCATGAGGGAGGAACTGACGAAAATCGACTGGGAGCAGAGCCTAATGGGAAAGACAGTAGAACAGCAATGGCAGGAGTTTCTGGGAGTAATTGAGGACACAGTATAGAGGTTCATCCCAAAGAAAAGAAAGGTTATCAGAGGGGGGATTAGGCAGCCATGGCTGACAAGGGAAGTTAGGGAATGCATCAAAGCAAAAGAGAAAGCCTATGATGTGGCAAAGAGTCTATAATGTGGCAAAAAGTAGTGGGAAGTCAGAAGATTGGGAAGGCTACAAAAACAAACGGAGGATAACAAAGAGAGAAATAAGGAAAGAGAGGATCAAATATGAAGGATGGCTAGCCAGTAACATTAGGAATGATAGTAAAAGTTTCTTTAAATACATTAAAAACAAACGGGAGGCAAAAGTAGACATTGGGCCGCTCCAAAATGACGCTGGTAATCTTGTGATGGGAGACCAGGAAATAGCTGAGGAACTAAATAAGTACTTTGCGTCATTCTTCACAGTAGCAGATGAGTAATATCCCAACAATTCAGGAGAGTCCGGGGGCAGTGTTGAATATGGTAGCCATCACAAAGGAGAAAGTGCTAGAGAAACTAAGAGGTCTAAAAATTGATAAATCTCTGGGCCCAGATGGGCTACATCCTAGAGTTCTAAAGGAGATAGCTGAAGAAATAGTGGAGGCGTTAGTTATGATCTTTCAAAAGTCACTGGAGTCAGGGAAAGTCCCAGAGGATTGGAAAATCGCTGTTGTAACCCCCCCTGTTCAAGAAGGGAACAAGGAAAAAGATGGAAAATTATAGGCCAATTAGCCTAACCTCGGTTGTTGGCAAGATTCTAGAATCCATTGTTAAGGATGAGATTTCTAAATTCTTGGAAGTGCAGGGTCGGATTAGGGTAAATCAGCATGGATTTAGTAAGGGGAGGTCGTGCCTGACAAACCTGTTCGAGTTCTTTGAAGAGATAACAAATAGGTTAGACCAAGGAGAGCCAATGGATGTTATCTATCTTGACTTCCAAAAGGCCTTTGATAACGTGCCTCACGGGAGACTGCTGAGTAAAATAAGGGCCCATGGTATTCGAGGCAAGGTACTAACGTGGATTGACGATTGGCTGTCAGGCAGAAGGCAGAGAGTTGGGATAAAAGGTTCTTTTTCGGAATGGCAACCAGTGACGAGTGGTGTCCCGCAGGGTTCAGTGTTGGGGCCACAGCTGTTCTCTATATATTAACGATCTAGATGACGGGACTGGGGGCATTCTGGCTAAGTTTGCCGATGATACAAAGATCGGTGGAGGGGCAGGTAGTATTGAGGAGGTGCGGAGGCTGAAGAAAGATTTAGACAGTTTAGGAGAGTGGTCCAAGAGATGGCTGATGAAATTCACCGTGGGCAAGTGCGAGGTTTTGCACTTTGGAAAAAAGAATAGAGGCTTGAACTATTTTCTAAACGGTGACAAAATTCATAATGCTGAAGTGCAAAGGGACTTGGGAGTCCTAGCCCAGGATTCTCTAAAGGTAAACTTGCAGGTTGAGTCCGTAATTAAGAAAGCAAATGTAATGTTGTCATTTCTCTCAAGAGGCTTGGAATATAAAAGCAGGGATGTAATTCTGAAGCTTTAAAGCATTAGTTAGGCCCCATTTAGATTTCTGTGAGCAATTTTGGGCCCCACACCTCAGGAAGGACATACTGGCACTGGAGCGGGTCCAGCGGAGATTCACACGGATGATCCCAAGAATGGTAGGCCTAACATACGATGAACGTCTGAGGATCCTGGGATTATATTCATTGGAGTTTAGGAGGTTGAGGGGAGGTCTAATAGATACTTACAAGATAATGAATGGCTTAGATAGGGTGGACGTAGGGAAGTTGTTTCCATTAGCAGGGGAGACTAGGACCTGGGGGCACAGCCTTAGAATAAAAGGGAGTCACTTTAGAACAGAGATGAGGAGAAATTTCTTCAGCCAGAGAGTGGTGGGTCTGTGGAATTCATTGCCACAGAGGGCGGTGGAGGCCGGGACGTTGAGTGTCTTTAAGACAGAAGTTGATAAATTCTTGATTTCTCGAGGAATGAAGGGCTATGGAGAGAGAGCGGGTAAATGGAATTGAAATCAGCCATGATTGAATGGTGGAGTGGACCCGATGGGCCGAATGGCCTTACTTCCGCTCCTATGTCTTATGGTCTGTGCCTGGCACTTGTGTGGCACAAATGTAACTTGCCACTTGTCAGCCCAAGCCTGGATATTGTCCAGGTTGTGCTGCATTTTGACATCGACTTCTTCATTATCTGAGGAGTCGTGAATGGTGCGAAACATTGTGCAGCAATCTGCGAGCATCCCCATTTCTGACCTTATGATTATTGAACCAAGGCTGTAATGAGGTCAGGAGCTGAGTGACCCTGGCAGAACCCAAACTGAGCATCCATGAGCTGGTTATGCCGAGTAAATGCTGCTTGAAAGCACTTTTAATGATGTCTTCCATTACTTTGCTGATGATGGAGAATAAAATGGTAGGGTGATAATTGGCTGGGTTGGATTTGTCCTGTTTCTTGTGTACAGGACCTCCCCTGGGCAATTTTCCACTGGTGGTGGGCAGGGGTTGATCCATCCTTATTGGGCCCCTTGGCACATGGGAGTAGCTCCTCGAAGGTGTTACCACTTCGTCCTACCCTTCTTGGTCTCTTAAACTCTGACCTCCATCTTCCTTGGCTGTGGCTTTCTAACATGGTATAATGTGAGACCCCAAAATACTGACAACATGACCCAGCACAACTCACTTCATCAAGTTCCAAGTGCAGTCCCAACAGTGGCTGCCACTCCTGTCAGCTCTGAGGAGGGAGCTACTATCCCTGAGGGTGAAAGTCTCACTGCCAGCCTGTTAACAGCCAATCATCTGCTTGGCAGTCTCATCAGTGCCCCACTCCACCCTCTTCCTCCTCACCCCCAGATATGGATCTTTTAGCCCCAAGAGCAAGGACCATGGTTCCTTGTAAAATTCAGTCCAGTGTTGCTTGCTTCAGTATTGCTTTGAGGATCGCTAATATAACCATGCAATTCAAAAAGGGAGATAGAGAGAAAACCGGGAACTATAGACCAGTGAGCCTAACGTCAGTAGTAGGAAAGTTGCTAGAGGCCATTATCAAAGATTTCACAGTACAGCATTTGGAACGCAGTGGTATAATCAGACAAAGTCAGCATGGATTTACGGAAGGGAACTTGTGCTTCACAAATCTACTCGAATTCTTTCAAGATGTAACTAGTAGAGTTGACCAGGGAGAACCGATGGATGTGGTTAATTTAGACTTTCAGCGTCTAAATTTCGACAGGTTGAGTGAGTGGACATATGCATGACAGATGCAGTATAATGTGGATAAATGTGATGTTATCCACTTCAGTAGCAAAAAAGGAAGACAGATGAATAGTTGAATGGGTGTAAATTGAGAGATGTGGATACTCAGCGAGATCTTGGTGTCCTTTTGCATCAGTCGCTGAAAGTAAGCACACAGATATAACAGGTAGTAAAGAAGGCAAATGGTATGTTGGCCTTCATAGCAAAAGGATTTGAGTATAGGAATAGGGATGTTTTACTGCAATGGTACAGGGCATTGGTGAGGCTACACCTGGAGTATTGTATGCAGTTTTGGTGTCCTTATCTGAAGAAGAATGTTCTTGCTATGGAGGGAGTGCAGCAAAAATTTACTAGGCTGATTCCTGGGATGGTGGGACTGTCATATGAGGAGCGACTAAGTCAGTTGTGATTATATTCATTGGAGTTTAGAACAGTGAAAGGGGATCTTGTAGAAACTTCCAAAATTCTAACCGGATTAGACAGAGTAGATTCAGAAAGATTGTTCCTCATGGTGGGGGAGCCCAGAACTAGGGGTCATAGTTTGAGGATAAGGGGAAAACCTTTTAGGACTGAGGTAAGGAGAAATTTGTTCACCCAGAGAATGGTGAATCTGAGAAGTTTACCACCACAGAAAATATTTGAGGCCAAACATTGTGTAATTTCAAGAAGGAATTAAATATCGCTCTTGGAGCTAAAGAAATCAAGGAATTTGGGGGGGAAGGCGGGATTAGGGTGTTGAATTTATTGATAATGAATGGTGGATCAGGCATAAAGGGCTAATTGGCCACCTCCTGCATATATTTTCTATGTATGTTTCTATGTATGTTTCATGATTCATTGCACCATTAACTAAACAACATACCGACTGTTACAAGTGCAATATTGTCACATCAGGATTACTTGTAAGGCACTTTGCTCTTTTACACAAAAAGGATATAAAGCATTAATCTGTGATGATTTCTCATCACAATCTCTTCTAGTGCTACAAATTTATTAGATTTAATTCGACTTTCAGCGGGGAGTCTCACACAATTTGGATACACATTATGCATGATTTCCCAAACAGGGAAGCAAGGAGATTCAGGATGAAAGGCAAAGGGACATTTTAAAGCAACTAGAAAAGTATTGTAAGAAGTCTTACAACACCAGGTTAAAGTCCAACAGGTTTGTTTCAAACACTAGCTTTCGGAACACTGCTCCTTACGGAGCAGTGCTCTGAAAGCTAGTGTTTGAAACAAACCTGTTGGACTTTAACCTGGTGTTGTAAGACTTCTTACGGTGCTCACCCCAGTCCAACGCCAACATCTCCACATCATAGAAAAGTATTGGAAGAGCACGGAGAAGAACTTGTTGTCGTGGTCTACGTCGGAACCAAAAATGTAGGATAGAACAGGGTGCAGATCCTGCTGACGGAATGCAAGGAGCTCAATTTATAAAGTTAGCTTTACAAGGATATTACCAGAATTGAAAGGATGTGACTATATCAGGAAACCAGGGGACTGATTAGTTTGGTTGGCTGATGTGTGATCCAGATTAAAACACCCAACAGTGTAGGTTTGATTCCTGTTTCAGCTGAGGTAGACCTGGGACCTGCCTCCTTACCCCTGCCCCTGAGAATGGACAACACTGGCAAAGCTGCCAAGAAAACGGCTCAGGATACAGCATCAAAAGACAATGAGCCAAGCACCTGCCTTTGGGCCATCACACGTATGGAATGGAGATATCAGAAATGATTGTAGATCTGGGGCCCTCTTTTTCAGGAAAAGAGAAGAGTTGAGAAGAGACCTGATAAAGTTCTTTCAGATTATGAAGAAGTTTGATCTGTTGGATGCGGAGAAACCTGTGTTTGAGTCCAGAACGAAGGGTCACAAAGACAAGATCATCGTTCACGGGTCAAATGAAGAATTTAAAAGGAATTTTTTTTTTCAACCGATTGGGGAGAATGTGAAACTTTCTGCCTGGTGGAGTGTTTGAAGGAGAAAACATTTGTGAGGAGGTTTAATGCATACTTGAGGGAGAAAACAATCTTGAACCAAGGTAGAAAGAGGCGATTCGAGAGGGAGATGGCTCATGTGGAGTACAAACACCAGCCAAGATCTGTTGGGCTGGATTACCTGCTCCTGTGCTGAAGCCTCTGCAATGGGTGAAAAGTTGTGTGCAGTGTGCACGCAGCTATGGAGGATTTTAGGGTTATTTTAGTTTCAATAAATGTTGAAAAGAATGTATAATAAAAAAAAATGAAATGAAAATCGCTTATTGTCACAAGTAGGCATCAAATGAAGTTGCTGTGAAAAGCCCCTAGTCGCCACATTCCGGCGCCTGTTCGGGAAGGCTGGAACGGGAATTGAACCCGTGCTGCTGGCCTGCCTTGGTCTGCTTTAAAAGCCAGCTATTTAGCCCTGTGCTAAACCACCCCCATAATAAAGACTCCATTAATAATATTTGTCTTATTCTTCCACTGACTGCTTATTGGGGAAACGCACTTCATGCTGTGTACTGATCCATCCTCGTCTAGCAAGTCCCAGATTTGGTCCCTGGTATTTTCTGAGTCAGCCAATGTAGCTGTGGGAATAATCAAAATGGCTTAGTGTTCCCAGACTAGGAAGGGGGAAAAGCAATCTCTGCAGTTGATCAACATTCAGAAATGCCTCCATATGAAGTGTGAATGCTGGTTGAACAAATGTTGGGCCCCATACTTGATTAGCTTGCCAATAGTCACAAAGGAAGAACATTTAACTTGGGCAAGCTCTCTTGTAGCAGAGAACTGCTGACAGTCAGGAAGCTACCCCTTCAGCGGAAGAACGGTGAACATAAAACTGAAAAAAACCCTGTTTTTAAAAGGATCGATGCGGCATCTGCTGAAATATAAACCCAGCACCTCCTCTGCCATTGCAGGCTGTAGCTGCTTATTGCAAGGATTGGGTCTGACTACCAATCCTTTCAAAAATAAGAAACACAACAATAAATGTGATTAAAGGTGCGGATGAGTCTGTGCAAGACACGGTTTTTACCATAATTCTGTGTGTCGGTGTTGATAAATATCAGCAATTTGCTTAATTGTAAATGACTGGTTGCTGAACCAGGTAGAATGTTGGCAAGCTTTAGGCTGACATATGCGAGGCTTGTGAGTTTCTCATTCAGATACACACTGCGCGCTTGGTTAAGGAGTGTGACAGATTGCTCACGGTTGTGGTAGTCTCCACTTGAAGGAGTTTAAACATTGTAAAATACAGACTAATCTTTTGTTAAAGTTATCATTTCCAAAATGTGTTCAAAGACAGTGTTCCCAGCTGCTCAGTCTTGCCACAGGGACACCATCAATTAGAGATTGCTTTGGATAGAAATGATTCCAGTTGGCACAGGTTTGTGCAAACTATTCTCTAATTGTATTTTGCTCTTTCTCAGCTCCATCTCTGGTCACTGTCATTAAGAAGGAGTGGACATCCCGAAACAGCATTTCTCTCTCTTGGAAAGAGCCAGAACATCCGAACGGGATCATATTGGACTACGAGGTCAAGTTCTACGAGAAGGTGGGAAAATGAATAAAAGGTGGAGTGATTAGCAGAGCGGTGTTGGAAATGATCTCTGAATATTTCAAGGAGCGTCTATTTCTCCTGGAGTTCCTGCGACTAATTTCTCACATGGCAAACACGCTTTAGAGCCCGAGCTGCCCTTTAGTTTTGATCAGTTTTCCAAAGCATGTTTTGGTTCAGAACAGTTGATCTGATATCACAAAATGGTCTTCGGATGAGGCAGTGACACATTGACTAGGTGTTGAGGTTGTGGGATCAGTGGGAAAGAAGTGGACCTACTTCCGGTACCTTCCCAATGGAGAGGATTTCTCCTCTGCATGCCATATGCAGTCAAATCATCAATGCATACTCTGGAAACGCATGTGCAATTTTGCATGTACAATGCATTGCACTCAAAGAACGCCAAGCAAATTGTCGTTTAATAGCTTGATGATTCCAATTGCCTTATTCTACTGCATCTGCTCACGTTCTTGGAGATTATGCTACATAGATGGTTTCCTTAATTATACAGTCTGGGCCTTGCTTTAAGGATTCAAATGAGAGCTGTAGATCTCAAGGGTAGCATTTACCATGTAATTTATGCGTGGCAATATAATTAGACGGTAATAACTTTGCCTGTGGTTTCACAATTAATATTGCAATACAAATACAATGGGATAACTTGTAATTTGAAGAACTGCAATTTATCAATGTACAGTCTAACGGTTAACCACTCACCATAACTCAGTTAGCTAAAGTTTCAAATATGGATGACTCTTTGCTATTTGGATGTCAAGTATCTGGATGGTGCTTTGACGAAACATTAGCTCCCTTCTCTCTCCACAGATGCTGTCAGACCTGCTGAGATTGTCCAGTATTTTCTGCTTTGGTATCAGATTTGGTTTTACCATAACTAAGCTGCCCATGGACCTCACAATTGTGCTCTTTCCTCTTTCCACTCCCATTGCTGTGTATCCATTTCTGTTCGGCTCTTCCAGTGCACTGGCCGACCATTTAAATTTTAGTCTTTGACTGGTTCCTTTCCCAACTGAGGCACCTTCTAGTATGCTGCAGGGGTACTCGTATCCAGCCGTGGGAGTTGGGGGCGGGGTTTCTGCTCCCGTTATTGGGGGGTCTCGGAACGGCGGAGGGGCAGAGAATTGAGTGGTGCTAGGGTGTATAGGGTGTGGCACCAGGGGCAATGCCGGGGATTTCTATGGTGGGGGGCCAGGGGGTTTCCCTGCTGGGGAGGGGGGTTGCCATGGCAGAGGGGGAGGTCCGGGAAAGGGTGGGGGAAGTGGTTTTTGTGGGGTGTTCCTTTTTTGAAAAATTTGAGGTGCCCCTTGACCCAATCTTTTAAAAGTCTAAATTTCAGGTGGAGCAGGCTTCGTTGGGGACCCGCTCCTTCACTTTTTTACTCGTGTCAAAACATAAGGCAGAAAAACCCAAAGGCGTGCCGGTAGGAAACTTAGCAACCAATTGGCAGACAATAAGCTCCCACATACAGCATTGTATTAATAATCAGATAATCTGTTCTAGTATTACTGATTGTTGGATAAATATTATCCAGGACATTTTCGATAACCTCCCTTCTTTTCTTTGAAGTAGTGCCACGGGTCATTTAATGTCCAGTTGGAGAAGCAAATGAAGCCTTGGTTTAACATCAGAATCTCTAACTGTGCTGCACATGAGCAAGAGCAAAGACTTTGGTGCTTAAGCCTCTGCAGAGACTTGCTCAAACACGCCAACTAAATCAGGATGCCCGTCAATACCAAGGCCGCCTCCTCAATGCTAACACACTCCTCCTAATACTTGCTTGGATCTCTGATGAGAGGTCACTGACCCAAAACGTTAATTCTCCACTCCCTTGACTCTCTACATATGTTGCCGACCTGTTGAGTATGTCCAGCCTTTCCTGTTGTTTTTTTATTTCGGATTTCTAACATCTCTTGCCCCTCTCTCTCTCCAGCAGTATTTCTTGCTCCTGTATTAGACACGCACTGCTTGGATGGCATTTCACCATGAGCAGCTGAGCCAGTTCATGGAGTGAGTCATCCCTTCGCCCACCAGCATCAATTAGTGGTAACTCTTTTCATTGCCTTGCTCAAAGGTTGTTAGGTCGAAACCATCATTTTTAAAAAAGAATTTGTGTACCAATTCATTTTTTTCCAATTAATGGGCAATTTAGCCTGTTCAATCCACCTACCTGTCACATCTTTGGGTTCTGGGGGCGAAACCCACGCAAACACGGGGAGAATGTACAAACTCCACCCGGACAGTGAACGAGAGCCGGGATCGAACCTGGGACCTCGGTGCCGTGAGGCAGCAGGGCTAACCCACAGCGCCACCGTGCTGCCAGGTCGAAACCATCATGATGACACCAAACGGTCAATAAGTAATGTGTGAGGGTGTCAAAGATTTTATATTACGTGATACAAGGATAGAAAGTGCATCCAAAAGGTAATTGGATAAATATCTGAAGAAAAAGGTTGCAGAGTTTTGTACGGAAGAAGACAGGAGGGAGACACGGGCTGAAGTAGCTCTTACATCGAGCCTGAATGGGCATGATGGCTGAATGGCCTCCTTCTGTACTGTAAGCATTCTATCCGAGTGGGGTAATAAACCCTCAACAACATCTGACATAAAGGAGAGCTAACCACTGAGCCAAAGTGATAACCAAAGTTAACTTTTCAGGTCAATGCCCGTCAGAACCGAATAACTAAATAAATTGGTTCTGGTGAACATTAATAGAATTTACAGTGCAGAAGAAGGCCATTTGGCCCATCGAGTCTGCACCGGCTCTTGGAAAGAGCACCCCACCCAAGGTCCATACCTCCACCCTATCCCCATAACCCAGTAACCCCACCCAACACTAAGGGCAATTTTGGACACTAAGGGCAATTTATCATGGCCAATCCACCTAACCTGCACATCTTTGGACTGTGGGAGGAAACCGGAGCACCCGGAGGAAACCCACGCACACACGGGGAGAATGTGCAGACTCCGCACAGACAGTGACCCAAGCCGGGAATCGAACCTGGGACCCTGGAGCTGTGAAGCAATTGTGCTATCCACAATGCTACCGTGCTGCCCCTTTTATCTTTTAGGTGCTGACGAAGGAGCTTTGTTTTTTAATTTTCCTGTTTTGTTTGTTTCTTGACCCATCTACAACCCAAAAATAAATGTAAAGCCTTTTTAAAAAAAAAAAAAAAAAATGTGTGCTCTTTAAATGAAGGTTTCTGCTATGAAAATTAACTCGACTACACTAACAGAAATACCTCAATGAGGGAAAATTTCCTCAATATGCTGCATTGGTAAATTCATAGATCAGAAAGTTCCACCTGCTCACCAGTTCTGAGGGAATCATAAAAGTACTAATTTAGCACAATGTTAATAATAGTCAACGTGGAAGTAGGGGTTGCTGGAGTGATGTAAAGTGGCTGCACCTGCTCATGTGCTTTTCTCTAAATTTGGGTTTCTTCTCACAATGCGGCTAACCTGCCTAAATAGGGTATTAGGAACTCACGTGTGTCATTTGCAAAGGGCACATCAAGGAATGACAGCCATCACGTTCATTTTTGACTTTGCTAGCTGACCTTTGATCCATCAGTAAAGGACTTCATTTTCCATGATCTCCAACGCCCAATCATAGCATCCTCCTCCAGCAACATTGCGGATGTGGCACCTATCTTAAAAATTGCCAGCAGGCTCTTTCAAATTCCTGTTGCCGAACATTTTGGCTGGAATTCTCCGGTCATCAGGTCATTCTCTTTTCCCGCTGGTAGCGCACTGCCGCCCGCGGGTTTCCCAGTGGCGTGAGGTGCCTTCAATGTGCGCCCAGACAATCCAGTCTCTTGTCTCTTGGCCTCAGCTCTGGCAACGCATGTCAACTATGAGCTCTGTTGGAACTGTGCTAACAAACTGGCCTCACTCTGTGGAGCACAGAAATATCCAGGCTTGCCAAATCTGTTTGAATGTATTTCAAGAGTTTTCTTGACCTGACCTCCCACCTCTAACCTGACACACCTAGCCAAAATGCCATTTTCCCCATTTCCAATTCTGTTTTCATAGCAAACCGATTTTTTCTATGTCCCTATTATTTTTGTCCTGCTGGATTATTTGCTAGGGTTTACTATTTAATTCCTGGGTACTCCAGGGTGATCCTGGAGGGTTGGCAACCAGTGGCACATCTCGGGCATGAGGAGCAGTTGCATTCGCCACAGCGTCTCTCTCTTTGCCCCCTCCCCCACCCCCTAGTCTCCTCCAGAATTATTTAATTTTTATTGCAACTTGTGGTGAACCACTGTAATAGGGGATGTAAGGTAGGATCTGCACTACAGGTTCGCCGGTAGCTCACTGGCTAGCATGTTTTGAGGCGTACATCAAGGCTGTGGACCCCGAGCCAACGGAGGCTCAGAAGATAAACGTCCTGTACTCCAGACTGAGCTCCAGCGTGTTCCCGTTGATCCAAGATACCACGAATTTCACAAAAGCAATGGATCTCCTTAAGGAACACCACGCGCAGAAGGCGAACACGCTCTTCACCAGGCATGTACTTGCCACCCGCTCGCAACTACTTGGTGAGTCCAGCGAAGACTTCTGGCGAGCCCTAATTCCACTCATCCGGGACTGTGACTGTCAGGCCGTTATGGCCGCCGAACACGCGAATCTCCTCATGCGCGATGACTTTGTGACTGGGATTGCGTCGTACCGCATCCAAGAACGATTACTGGAAGGGGCCACGCTCGAACTGGCGGAGATGAAAACCTTGGCGTTCTCCATGACGGTCACATCCCGTAACGTACAATCGTACCCCTCCTGCCGTGCTGCCCACCCTTCTACTCCTTCCTACCCCTCCGGGACCCCGCTGTCGAGCTCAGCCGGGGCCCTGCCTTCCCAATACGCCTGCGCCGCACGCCGATCCGCGCACCCCGGGGGTCCCCGCTGCTACTTCTGCGGTCAGCAGAAGCACCCCTGCCAACACTGCCCGGCACGCACTGCAGTTTGTAAAGCCTGCAGTAAAAAGGGCCACTTCGCGGTGGTGTGCCAGACCCGCGTAGTCGCTGCGATCGCGGCCACTATTGCCCCCTCCCCCACACCAGACGCACAATGAGAGCCGCCATCTTCTCCCGGGTCCATGTGCGACCAATGGGCGCCGCCATCTTGTCCCCCTTCGGCCATGGGCGCCGCCATCTTGTCCCGACCCCGCAATGTGCGCACCATGGGCGCCGTCATCTTGTCCCCCACAGGGTCTCCGGACATCCCGACTTCGGAATCGCACACGCTCGCCACCCGAAGCATCCGATGGCTACCCGCAGCTCGCTTCGATGACGCTGGACCAATCTCGCCCGCACAACCTGGCCACTGCGTCGACGACGGTTAAAATCAACAGCCACGCGACCTCGTGCCTGCTGGACTCCGGGAGCACCGAAAGCTTCGTTCACCCAGAAACGGTAAGGCGCTGCTCCCTCGCGGTCCACCCTGCCAATCAAAGGATCTCCCTAGCCTCCGGATCCCACTCTGTCCCAATCCGAGGCTTTTCTACAGTCACCCTCATGGTCCAGGGCGTAGAATTTAGTAACTTCCGCCTCTATGTCCTTCCTAATCTCTGCGTTGCACTCCTGTTGGGCCTGGATCTCCAGTGCAACCTCCAGAGCCTCAAACTCGGCGGGCCCTTACCGTTTGCGGACTCCCGACCCTCCAGGTCGATCCCCCCTCCCTTTTTGCCAATCTAACTGCGGATTGCAAGCCCGTTGCCACTAGGAGCAGACAGTAAGTACCCACACAAGACCTACATCAGGTCCGAAGTCCAGCGGCCTCTTAAGGAGGGTATTATCAAGGCCAGCAACAGCCCCTGGAGAGCCCAAGTGGTGGTGCCTAAAACTGGGGAGAAACACAGGATGGTCGTGGACTACAGCCAGACCATCAATCGGTACACGCAGCTCGATGCGTACCCCCTCCCACGCATATCTGATATGGTCAATCAGATTACGCAGTCCCGGGTCTTTTCAACAATTGACCTGAAATCCGCCTAACACCAGCTCCCCATCCGGAAGTCGGACCGGCCATACACTGCCTTCGAGGCAGACGGTCACCTCTACCACTTCCTTAGGGTCCCTTTCGGTGTCACAAATGGGGTCTCGGTCTTCCAAAGAGAGATGTACCGAATGGTCGATCAGTACGATTTGCGGGCCACCTTTCCGTACTTCGATAATGTCACCATCTGCGGCCATGACCAGCAGGGCCACGATGCCAACCTCGATAAATTCCTCCGCACTGCCACTCTTCTCAACCTGACCTACAACAAAGAGTGTGTGTTCAGCACGACCCGGTTAGCCATTCTCGGCTATATAGTCCAAAACGGACTTCTCGGGCCTGACCCCGACCGCATGCGCCCCCTCATGGAACTTGCCCTCCCCCACTGCCCCAAGGCCCTCAAACGCTGCCTGGGGTTCTTTTCCTACTACGCTCAGTGGGTCCCAAACTATGTGGACAAGGCCCGCCCACTCATCCAGTCCACCCAATTCCCCCTCGCAGCCGAGGCACAACACGCTTTCGCCTGCATCAGAGCAGACATCGCCAAGGCCGGGATGCGCGCAGTGGACGAGTCACTGCCTTTCCAAGTAGAAAGCGACGCTTCAGACGTCGCCCTTGTCGCCACTCTAAACCAGGCAGGCAGACCCATGGCATTCTTTTCCCGCAGCCTTCAGCCTCGGAAATTCGACACTCATCCGTCGAAAAGGAGGCCCAAGCTATCGTTGAAGCTGTGCAGCATTGGAAGCATTACCTGGCCGGAAAGAGATTCACTCTCCTTATGGACCAACGGTCGGTAGCCTTCATGTTCAATAACACACAGCGGGGCAAGATCAAAAATGATAAAATCTTGCGGTGGAGAATCGAGCTCTCCACCTATAATTACGAGATCTTGTATCGCCCCAGTAAACTCAACAAGCCCCCAGACGCCCTCTCCCGAGGTACATGTGCCAGCGCACAAGTGGACCAACTCCGGGCCCTGCACGACAGCCTTTGTCACCCGGGGGTCACTCGATTGTACCATCTGGTCAAAGCTCGCAATCTGCCCTACTCCATCGAGGAAGTAAGGACAGTCACCTGGGACTGCCAGGTCTGTGCGGAGTGCAAGCCGCACTTCTACCGGCCGGATCGTGCGTGCCTGGTGAAGGCTTCCCACCCCTTTGAATGCCTCAGCGTGGATTTCAAAGGTCCCCTCCCCTCCACCGACCATAACACGTACATTCTCAGTGTGGTCAATGAGTACTCCAGATTGCCCTTCGCCATCCCATGCCCCGATATGACGTCTGCCACCATCATCAAGGCCCTCAGCACCATCTTCGCTCTGTTCGGTTTCCCCGCCTACATCCATATTCATGAGCGATGAGCTGCGTTAGTTCCTGCTCAGCAGGGGCATAGCCTCCAGCAACAACCCCCGGGGAAATGGGCAAGTAGAATGGGACGGTTTGGAGGGCCGTCCAGCTGGCCCTATGGTCCAGGAACCTCCCAGCCTCTCGCTGGCAGGGGGTCCTCCCTGACGCTCTGCACTCCATCCGGTCACTGTTGTGCACCGCCACTAATAACACACCCCATGAACGTGTTTTTACCTTCCCCAGGGAGTCCACATCCGGGGTGTCGCTCCCGAATTGGCTCGCTGCTCCAGGACCGGTCCTTCTCCGTAGGCACGTCCGACTCCACAAGGCGGACCCCTTGGTGGACAGGGTTCACCTGCTCCATGCCAACCCTCCATATGCCTACGTTGAGTTCCCCGACGGCCGCCAAGATACTGTCTCACTCGGGGACCTGGCACCGTCAGGTTCCACCCCAACACCCCCCCCCCCCCCCCCAACCAATGCGCCCCACCTCCCACCGCGCCGCCAATATTGACCCCACCAGACCACCCACCCCCTCCCCTTTTCCGCACAAGAGGACGAAGAGGACTTCTGCACGCTCCCGGAGTTCCCCGATGACTGGCCAGCATCAGCACCGCCACCACCGCCATTGGTGCCACCTCCACCATCGCCAGCACTGACTTCGCCGCCACCGTTACGCCGCTCCCAACAAAGCACCAACACCAGCTGAACCTTTGACGGACTCCGGACCGTCAACATGGACTTTTCTTTCCCTACCACTGTACATAATTGCACTAATTGTATATAGTTTCACGTCACCCCCGCCGGACTCATTTTAACAGGGGGTGAATGTGGTGAACCACTGTAATAGGAGATGTAAGGTAGGACCTGCACTACAGGTTTGCCGGTAGCTCCTACCGCCTGCCTTGCCCACGGAGAACTGTATAAATATGCATGACCTCCAGTGCCCTGCCATTTCGCCAGCTGCAGCAGGAGGCCACGCATCTGACTGTAATAAAGCCACAGTTGTACCCAACTTTAGTCTTTGTGCAATTGATCGTGCATCCAAAAACATGCGAAACGGATTTTATTCTTGCTATCACTTACAGCAGCATCATATTTCTCCCAATATCAGCAAGGAAACCCGAGATCTAAGATAGAAATGACAAGAATTTCCAAACAACTTGCTTACGTTCATTAGAAGCTAACAAACATGCAAGATTGTTGCAGAATCTTTGTGTTTTGATTCGGTTTATACATCCTTGCTATTATGTTTAATCACGTCGGAAGCCTTCAGTGCATTCTCTTCAAGATTAAATCTTACTGTTTGTTATTTCTGGAAACAAAAGTAAAGTGTTACCATCTAAAGATACAAAGTGCAGTTCACAGAAGCTGCAAATTGTGATGTTTATGTTACACTCCAAACAGTCACAATAGCTAAAACATATCACCAAAAAAGGGGCTGGTTTAGCACAGGACTGGCTGGCTTTAAAAGCAGACCAAGGCAGGCCAGCAGCACGGTTCAATTCCCGTACCAGCCTCCCCGAACAGGCGCTGGAATGTGGTGACTAGGGGCTTTTCACAGTAACTTAATTTGAAGCCTACTTGTGACAATAAGCGATTTTCATTTCAAAATGTGGGAAGCACCATATGATAGCTAGCCTAGGAACATTCTAAAGATGTATGATGACAGCACTGAATAAGGAGTTTCCACACACTTCAGATTACAGGAAATCGAGAATTTTCCTTTCTATGGCACCTTTTGATGCCCTTGGATTATCTGAAAATGCTTCACTGAAATGCTGACACTATTGTTACAGAGCAAATAAAGTAAACCTTTGTGCACATCCAACGTATGAGGTGATTCCGGTTAATCTGCTGTTTTCTTTGCAGAAATGTTGCCCAGAACATGGTGAGAACTCATTGTTGCTCCTTGAACAATACAATGGAGTCCGAGTGGGATTGCATCTCCTCTGCAAGGGCAGCAGTTCTGGTTGTGCAGGAACCCCTCAAAAATGCAGTGACATGTTATCCTAAATTGAAGCCTTAGAGTAACTTGAATGGAGCTAAAGTGATTCCTGAACATATGCAACTGTCAGACTTTGTGGCAGTTCAATTTTAGAAGGACCCAATGAAAAGATTTGATCTGGAATCCTTTAGGAATTTTTTAAAGGTGGTGATTGTTTTGTATTAATTTGAGTGAGGAATGTCAGTCCGAGGGAATGGATTACTGTTTTGACTATAAGGAAAGTGAATAATTCAAATAAGGCTCCTGACTAACCTAGAATTGGCAACAGGAAAAGCTTCCTTAATTTTCAGCAGCACCTGATTGAATTGAGCCTCCAGTGCCAATGCCTGTGAGTTGTGCTGTCAGCAATTTGGCAGGGCCCGACATTTATTTGAAACCTACACATTCATAGAAATTACTGCAAAGAGTCTGACCAACTGGTTCATCATGAATATGCTGATATTAGCTATTCACCTGATTGTGTCTAAAGAAGAATTTCAGAATGTATAAAGCACTATTTAAATCCTCAGGATATTCTAAGCCACTTTTAGACCAAGTGAAGTGCTATTGAAGTGCGGTCACTGTTGTTCCAATTTTATTTAAACCACTGCAAAGTCTCTTGTTACAGAAGAAGCTCAATTTCCTTAAACGTCCTTCACCAGTCAAATTCCTGATACCAGCGGACTGACTTTTCAGTCCAGGCTCTGGAACCTGGTAGCGGAGCCCTTTCTGGGTCCTGCCTGACCCCACACCAGGTCAGTCACGTGAAGCAATTTTCAAGGAAAAAGATAATTGATCCATGGGCGGGTTCAGTGCCCATTTTAGGAGCAGTGGACACAGTGGGGAGGCAGCAGTTGGTTCTGAAGGGCACTGTTAACAGCCATCACTGGGCGTGCTGTTGCATGGGTGAATGGGGCATGCAAGAGAGCAGAGGCCCAGCAGCTCATGGTCCACCCAAGTGTCCAAAACACTCACTGCTCAAGTGCCACAATGTTGAAACAAGGGCAACTTCATGCCACTGCATGAGCACTTCAGTTCGATTACCCTTTTTTATCCAAGATTTTTCATCATCAGCCGCAATCAGCAATGGCTCCCCGTTGTGCCTCTGACAGCTGTGCACTAATGTGTCCCTGACCATTTGCTCTTCCTGTTACCAGCTTTGAAAATTTATTTCTGTCCTTCTCCAGCCTGTTAACAAGCTCTTCAATGAGCTTAACAGCAAATTAATTGGAAGCATACCGGTTGCAGGCTCACCTCCCTCCCTTTATAAATTCCAGTGCGTCACTGAGATATTGGAAGATTGGCTCACGCCCAAAAGCGCTATTTTCAGAGCGAGCTCGCACCTAACCCCGCCCCTGTGAACGATTGAAAATCCCGCACCAGTAATTATCTTAGTTATTGTCCTCTGTACCATCTCAAGGTCAATAATGTTGCTCTTGTGAAAGGGTAACCAGAAGTGCATATCTAAAGTCATAAACAAAATAAATTGTTGTTCAGGAGATGAAAACCCGACTGTTGTGTGCTGACTTTTCCATCATGGCATAAGACCATAAGACATAGGAGCGGAAGTAAGGCCATTCGGCCCATCGGGTCCACTCCACCATTCAATCATGGCTGATTTCAACTCCATTTACCCGCTCTCTCTCCATAGCCCTTAATTCCTCGAGAAATCAAGAATTTATCAACTTCTGTCTCAAAGACACTCAACGCCCGGCCTCCACCGGTCTCTGTGGCAATGAATTCCACAGACCCACCACTCTCTGGCTGAAGAAATTTCTCCTCATCTCTGTTCTAAAGTGACTCCCTTTTATTCTAAGGCTGTGCCCCCGGGTCCTAGTCTCCCCTGCTAATGGAAACAACTTCCCTACGTCCACCCTATCTAAGCCATTCATTATCTTGTAAGTTTCTATTAGATCTCCCCTCAACCTCCTAAACTCCAATGAATATAATCCCAGGATCCTCAGACGTTCATCGTATGTTAGGCCTACCATTCCTGGGATCATCCAATTACATTTGGACTAACCTCAAAGTTTGGCATATTTTCCAAATATCTTATTGTTCGGGCAACTCTGACAATAGTAGTATTACAAGGCTTGAAGAGGAACATTCATCTAACTATCCAGACATTGATCACTGTCCACCAATACCTGATAAAGTGCACGTGTATGGCATTGTGAGAAGGTGGTTCGGGCCAGGCTTTGCTGGCCCACAAAATCCACAAGCCCCCCTCCCTATCCCTAAGCCCCTTCACCTCCCTGCCTTCCTCTTTCAAATTCCTCTTCAAGATTTATGGGCGGAATTTTCCCATGACCCTGCTGGAGGGACCAATAGTGGGCAAAGGGGTAAAACCTGGGCCAAAAATAATTTTAATGCCAACGTGAATCTATAGAATGATTTTCTGATGCTGCCCGCCATGGCAGATCAAGAATCCTGCTGGAGGCCAGCGTGAAACCATTTTGCATCCCATTGCAACCCAGCTAATTGGACGCTGATGAAGACCTAAACAGAATATTCCCCCCCACCCCCCAATGCCTCCACAAGGCTAGCAGCAAAACATGCAAGTCCAGAAAATTCGGGACTAACCTGAAGAAGGCCTGGTGCTGCCTCTGGAGTTTGGGATGAAGGCCACCAGCCACCCTGGACCTTGAAACACCACAGCAGTGGGCGGGGGCATCTATCAGATGGATCTTCCAGCTTAAGTGTCTTCGAAGGGGTCCAGCTCCAGAGTGTTTCTGGAGATCCGCCTTCTTTCTTAAACGTGATTTTCTTCAATGCCAGCGATTTTTGAGGCATTTTAAATATGGCACCCAGGTATGATGGTGGATTGCACGCTATAAGCCCACTCTGCCACGAAGGAGGGTACAAAGCCCCTGGATGCACAATTACTTACTCCGGGGATGGAAGATACCGTGAGATTTCCCCTTTGCCTTCACAGCGGTAAACACTTGTCTCCTATTTGAAGTCCATTTTTTTATTGCATCTCTCTGTGAAGCACTTCAGGGTGTTTTGACATTGTAAAAGTGAGAGATAAGTGCAAGTTTTCAACACTTGTTGTCTAAAACTGACGCGCGAAGGAGATTAGGATCGTCAGTTGACCATCACACATGGCGGCACAGTCCAGTATGAAGTTCTTTCCTTCTTTTAATGATTATGATAAAAGGTCTCCGAGCGGAAGCAGAAGTGAACCATAGTTAACTATTTTGCCTTGTTTTGTTTGTCTTGAAGCAGGAGCAGGAGACCAGTTACACTATCATGAGATCAAAGGGCATCAATGTCACCATCAATGGGCTGAAACCTGAGACGACCTACCTGTTCCAGATCAGGGCCCGGACTGCGGCTGGTTACGGGACCAGCAGCCGCAAGTTCGAATTTGAGACCAATCCTGACTGTAAGTGAGCGTTAGTTTTATTAAATTGAAAAGTGTCCCATTGTGAGGAATCTATCAGCTAAGAGATGGGATGAGCAATTGGCAAAATATGAGTTTAGGCAATGATCACACTGCTGTAATTTCATCACAGAGTTCGGCCAATGATTAATGCTGTTGCACTTTATGATATGATGTGAACCCCTCGACATGAAATATAATTTTCCTCAGCCAGCCACTCTTGCAGAGTTTGTATTCTTTCTGTTCTGTTCAAGTTCCATCGCAACACAAGTTTTGAAACAAAATCTCTTTGCATTTCAGCCTTTTCCATCGCTGGTGAGAACAGCCAGGTTGTCATGATTGCCATATCGGCAGCTGTCGCCATCGTCCTCCTCACAGTGGTGATGTACATTATAATTGGGAGGTTAGTTGGACATTATGTTCTGTGTTGAAACCACCATTTCCCAAGCAATTTTACTCCCCACCTGTTGTTGTGATGTGATGTGCATGTACCTTTTGAAGAATGTCTTAAACTACTGCCTTTGCAGGAAGTGATGTATTCGGCACATGTCTTACGAGTCTGCGAGTAGTAGATGTAACATACTTAGCCTCCTGGTGATCTGCATCTCCTAAATGCTGGATTCTCCATTGCAAGTCCGCCCTGCACCCGCTGCTAGTGAGGATGGAGAATGGCCAGGTTCCAGGCCGCGCATACGCATGGCTGATGACCTAAAGCGGTCGCGCCATACAACATGGCGCTGGCCGTGCGCGGCCCCGACCCACCATCCGCGACCCCACAGCCCACCCCCTGGCAAACCCCCATCAGTCCCCCCTGCCCTCTCAGAAGCGACCCCCACCCCCCGGCCAACAGCACGGATCCCGGCCGAGTGTGGCGGTACTGGACACGATCCGCAACCGCCATGCCAGGTTCACGATTTGTGTGAGGATATGCGTCCCGTGCCGTCGGGAACTCGGGCCATCGGGCGCAGAGCATCGCGAGTAGGCCGGCCGATGAGGCACCAACGGCATTGCGACTGCGCTCGCCGCACGTCACTATGATGCCATTTCGGAGTGGGTGGGGAATCGCAAACCAACGTCAAACCGGCGCCAGCCCCGATTCCGGCATTGGAATCCTTTCTCCGCCCGATTGCTGATTACATATCGGCATCGGACAACGGAGAAACTCGCCCCATGTTTCTTTCCGCCAATCTATGCCAGGCCAGAGAAACATAGAAAATAGAAGCAGGAATAGGCCATTTTAGCCCTAAGACTCTGCTTCGCCATTCAATATTATCATGGCTGATCCTTTATCTCTTTGACATACTTCAGCACTCTCGCTATCCCCTGGCGCCTTTAGAGTCTAAAAGTCCATCTGTTTCTTTCTTAAATACATTCAGAGGCTTTGCTTCCACCACCTTTTGTGACAGAGAATTCCACAGGTTCACCAACCTCTGAGTGAAGACGTTTTTCCTCATCTCAATGGCATACCCCATATCCTGAGACTGTGACCCCTTGTACTAGGCCTCCTCCTCTCACCCCCACCCAGAGGACAAAACACTCTTGCATCCAGTGTGTCTGAATTTTACACGTTTCAATGAGATCCCCTCTCATTCTTCTAAACTCCAGTGAATATAGGACCAGTCGACCTGTCATGTGATTGGTATGTTAATGTCGAAGAAGAGGTAATTTACCATGGCTTAAACAATATCCTTTGAAACTGAAGCTCTTTGAACTACCAAAAAATGATTTAACCACAGAACTGGCTTTGTTGAGATAGTGACATTATGGGCGGGATTCTGTGGCCGCATCTACCCGGCGACCAGCGAATCCCATCCGAGGTCGATGGACTTGTCCATTGTCCGTGGCTCGCCCGTGGCATTCTTCTGGTGGTTGGGCCGAATGAATCCAGCCCAAATTGCATTTTAATGACAAACTCAGTTTATTATTAGAAGTGCTACATTAACAAGTTGCATTGGCATTGAATCCTCTTCACTGTAAACCATAAACTATCAGACTGACTGGCTTTCCAATTCCTAAATCCTGATTTGAACTCCGTACAGGAGTAATACAGATGGGAGCTGCGGGGAACAGAAAACTGATTGGACCTCAGGAGCGTGAGGCACAGGAGAATGCAGAGAGCAATGGATTTTTGGCAGGGGACAGGGAGAATTTCCATCTCTTCTTCAAAAAGCAACTTGGGCC
Source organism: Scyliorhinus torazame (assembly GCF_047496885.1). Lineage (NCBI taxonomy): Eukaryota > Metazoa > Chordata > Chondrichthyes > Carcharhiniformes > Scyliorhinidae > Scyliorhinus > Scyliorhinus torazame. Next base: position 42,733,879 of record NC_092714.1, on the reverse strand, counting down.
TGATTCAGTGGTCCCGTCACGTCTGACTTGGTGTCGGGACGAGGTCATTGAATCTCGCGAGAGACCTTGATCGGAATTCGCGATGCTCAAAAGGTCTCGTGAGATTCAACAGGATCTCGGAGCGAGTTGTGATCTGGATCTCACTCTCGCTGGGCGAGATCCAGGCTCACATATCTAAATGAGCTATTAGGCTCATTTAAATATATGCTCGCCCAATTCACCCGGGGCCTGGGATTCACCAGTCTTGCCAGCGAGGCATCAACCGGGCGCCGTTTGGTACTGGCTCACAAAGTCGTGAACCAGTCGATACAGCACCATGGGGGTCTCGCTGGGGAGTTGATTCCCCCTGGTGGTCGTGGACAGGGCAGAGTGGTATCCTGGCACTCCCCTGACATCTGGGCACCTTGGCACTGCCATCTTGGCACTACCAAGGTGCCAGGTTGGCAGTGCCAGGGTACCCAGGTGCCATGTTGCTCGTGTCAGGGGTCAGGCCAGTGGGCCTTGCCCATAAGAGTTGGAGTGAAGGGTGCTCGAGGACCCCAAGAGAGGTATGTTGGGTGAAGTGGGGGGGTCCTGAGGCTGCGGTGGTGGCACAGAAGGTGGTCGAAAGAAGGGGCTGACTTTTTAAAAGTGGAGTCCTGATCCACGAGTTGTCCTCCTGAACTGGTGAGCTGAGCTGAACACTTACAATGTGTTCCCCGCCCCCCCCTGCCCCGGCTCCATGGGAATGGGCAGCCTCCATTAGATTTCGTGGCCCTCGCCATCTTAGGGGTAGGCTAGTGGAGGCACCCGAGATGAGTTCTTAGGAATGCTGGAATGCATGGAATATTTGAATAAAGCCTCCTCCCTCTGATTCTATGTGCTCTGCCGGATATCACCGGAAGACACATCCCACCACTTCCACTGGGATATTGGGCGGGATTCTCTGAGCCTCCTCACCGAAATCGCGCTCGGTGCGGGGGTGGAGAATGGGGCGCAAGACCCACGATCGGGTCCAACGCCTTCCTGCGATTTTCCGCTGACCGGAGAATCGCTGTCAGTCGCGCACGCGGGGTCGACGCGGCGCCAGTCGGGGGCCATTGAAAGAGGCCCCCGCGGCGATTCTCCACCGGCAGTTGACCGATTTCCTGCCGACATGGTTCACTCATGGCTCCACTTGGCGGGAGCTCAGAGTGGCGGCTATGGACCCAGTCAGCAGGCGATCTGGCGGGGGGGCGGAGGATCCATCACCGGGGGGGCCTCCAGCACGGCCAGGCTCAGGATCGGCGGCCACTGATCGGCGGGCGCGATCTGGGGTGGGGTCTATATTGTTGGGGTCAGCTTGCTGTGTGGGTCTGCCATGTTGCGCAGGGCCACCGCGCGCATGCGCGGACCTGCGGCCGTATGTGCAGGACCCCGTATTGGCAGCCGTAGCTGCGTGGACTATTCCGGGGCCCTGCAAGCCCCCTTCGAAACGGAGAATCACTCGGGACTTTCTAGAAAAAAAGTCCAGAGTGCTTCGCGCCCGTTTTCTCGCGGGCGTGGGGACATAGCCCCATTTTCAGAGAATTCCGCACATTGTCTTTTTCTGTGAATCTGTGGAACTCATTGCCACAGAAGGCTGTGGAGTCACTGAGTGTCCTTAAGACTGAGATAAATAGGATCTTGATTTATAAGGGGATCAGGGGTTATGGGGAGAAGGTAGGAGAAGGGTGATGAGGAAAGTAACAGCCATGATTGAATAGTGGAGCAGACTCGATGGGCTGAATGGCCTAATTCTTTTCCTGTATCTTATGGTCTTATACTGGTTTGCAATCCAATAGAACCAGTCAGATGTCTTAATAAGTGAGCACGGGTTACTCTAACCAGAGGGATAAGAATTATTCATCAAACATTAAATATAAGGGGTAAAGAGGAAATAGTACAGGGAGAAGGTATAGAATTACTTCCCAACCTTGTCTGAGCTTACAAATGGAATCAAGACATGTTGTCTTATGCCAACAATCAATCACAGTTCAGTCTTGTCGCAGATATATGGAATCATGGTGTAATAATCACTGGAAGCGGCAAGGTAAACCACAAGGGGAACATCAAGCAGTGTTGGAAAAATACCTAGAGTTGACATTTTGGAGTATGCTCAGAGCTTTATAAATTTCTATGAAAGGAACACTTGTTGATGAAACATTTGGCACCGTGAAAGTTAAATAATCTTTCAGTGCAGTGAAATAATGAAATGTTTGATTAATCCAAGTGTTTGATTTTCTTTGATTCCTTTTGCAGATTCTGTGGATATAACAAATCAAAGCATATTTCTGATGACAAAAGAATATATTACCCAAATGGTCACAGTAAGTAGTGAACTGCAAATATTTTACAAATAGTTACCACAAAGAAAACTCAGCAAGTCAGGCAGCATCTCATTTACTTCTGTACTGTTTCTGGGATTTTACTGTTCACTAATGTAGCATTTGTTCACATTCCAAAAGAGGTAACACGTCTAAAAGATTTTAATAGCTAGGAAGTGTTTTGGGACATCCTGAAGGTGAGCAATGATCTTTTTGAATATAAATGAAAGTTCCTATTGCTCTTTCAAGAAAGGTCAGAGGGCTGGATATCCCCGTGGGGTGTTTGGCAGCAGCGGAGGCATTAGCCATTGGTCAACGATGACACCTTCTGGTCCTTCCCTGTTGTTCACACCCTTCACCACCAGGGAACCCGCAGCGGATGGTCGCCATCGCCGAGACCGTACATTCCTGTTGGCAGGAATGACTCGAAAATCTCAGCCATAGAAACAGGCTAAATGTACATCCACTAATATTTTAAAAGTACAATCCTTCCATCACTTGAAATGAAATGAAATGAAAATCGCTTATTGTCACAAGTAGGTTTCAAATGAAGTTACTGTGAAAAGTCCCGAGTCGCCACATTCCGGCGCCTGTTCGGGGAGGCTGGTACTTGCACTGATTATATTCCAAATATTTGTTTCAACACAAGAATTCCATAGAATCCCTGCAGTGCAGAAGGGGGCGATTCAGCTCATCGAGTCTGCGCCGACCCTCTGAAAGTTCACCCTACCTGAGCCCACTCTCTGCCCAATCTGCGTGACCCCACCTAACCTGCATATCTTTGAACACCAAGGGGCAATTTAGCATGGCCAATCCAAATGAGCTACACTATTTGGATTGTGGGAGGAAACTGGGGCACCCAGAGGAAACCCACGCAGACATGGGGAGAATGTGCAAATTCCACACTGTCACCCAAGGCTAGAATTGAACTCAGGTGCTGTGAGGCAGCAGTACTAACCACTGCGCCAATGTGCCACCCACCAAGAACACCCTTTTCTTTGACTTTACAGCAGTGATATAAAGGAGGAATTCACCTCGGTATGCGCTCAGAGAGCTCACTCATGCTATTGCAATGTGAGCTTGAATTTTTGGGGGACTTTTCACACAGCAGTTACTGCTTTATCTTTGAAGCATTGTTTTCTTCTATTGTTTATTGCTGTAACATTGCAAAAGACTCCTGTCATAATATGCACATCATGAAAGCAGGCAGTGACAGACACCCAGGTGAGCTAATCAACATACAGAACAGAACTCGACCAATCACCAGACAGAACACCAGAGGGGGGCTTCCAACTATAAAACACATGAAGCATCAGCACTCTGCCTCTTTCCACTGGTGACAACTGTAGTGACAGTCAGGGTGTACAAATTATTCAACACCTTCTACACGTGGATCAGAGCTAGCCTGGTCTAGATAGTTAATGTTAGTTTACTGAGAGTAGTAGAGAGTCAACCCACAGGCAGCTGTGTGCTTCGTTACTGAAGTTCAATAAATCTTATTGAACCAACGCCTACGTTTGATGTATACTTGATCATTTAACTGCATCGTGTTGCAGTCTGTGCTACCCCAGGGCGAATAACACGACATGATACCAGGAGTGGCTACTGCTTCTAAGTAATTTACCTTCGAAAATTCACTGACGACCTGCAACTGCCTTCCAGCGGCATGGAAAAGACCCAGGCACCTCCACAGTTCCGGATCTCTGGGAACCTTGGCGCCAACTGGCGGGTCTTCAAGCAGAAATTCAGTCTATGCCTTGAGGCCTTGGGCCTCGAAAGTGCGTCCGATGCCTGAAAAATCATGCTGCTACTGTCGACTGCGGGGGACCAGGCCATCCAAATCTTCAATTCGCTCACTTTTGCAAACAGTGAGGACAAGACCAAGTTCCAGACCGTCTTAGCCAAATTCGACAGTCACTGTGAGGTCGAGACGAACAAAAGCTTCGAGCATTATGTCTTCCAGCAGCGCCTTCAGGGTAAGGACGAGCCTTTCCAGTCTTTTCTCACTCATCTTCGCATTCTAGCGCAATCCTGCAACTACGGAAACACCACTGACTCCCTCATCAGGGATCAGATCGTGTTTGGCGTCCACTCCGACGCCCTGCGGGAGCAGCTCCTAAAAGTAAAAAATATGACCCTGCCAGTGGCCATCGAGACAGGCAAAGTCCATGAACAGGTGAAAAGTCGCTATTCCCGCCTTAAGTCAGCAGAGCAGGACCAAACTGTCTCCCACGAGGCTGAGCGTATACAGGCCATCGCCCGAATGCGGTGCCCGAGCATCAATGAAGGCGGCCATTTTGCCCGCTTTTCCAGGGGGCCCACGCATGCGCATCACGGTCGGGAGAATTAAGCGGCCGAAGACTACACTGCGCATGTGCGACGACTCACCGAGCGTCACAACGCCGACGTGATGACGTACCCCAACTGCAGCACCGCCCATTTAAAGCGGCAATGCCCTGCAAGAGGCAGGCGATGTCTCAACTGCAAGAAGCTTGGCCATTATGCGACTTTGTGCAGGTCTGCACCTCCGATAGGGGCCCAGCGATCCCAGTTCCAACGCAGACGCGTTCGAAGTGTGCAGCAAGGGCTGCTGGATTTGGAACCTGATCCCGTCACGGATCCAGAGGAAGGCTGCCTGGAGTCCCCATATAGAGTGGGCATCATCACCAGGCATGACAAGGCCTCCTCGCATTCAACAACACACCCCCCCCCCCCCCCTTAATGTGGATTATGCGGAACGAGTGGCGCGCCAGAGTACAAGTCAGCGATTGTAGCATCCGGTTCAAGCTGGACACCGGTGCTTCGGCCAATCAAATCTCCCAAGCAGATCTTGCTCGTATCCAAAGGCAGCCAACAATTCTTCCACTGGCCTGCCAGCTGCTTGACTACAATGGGAATGCCATCACTGCGTTATGGTCCTGTCACCTGCATGTGTCTAACAAGGCAGTCAAGGCCACTTTGCGGTTTGAGATCGTCAAGCCCGACAAGGCTTCTCTGCTTGGTGCCCATGCATGCAAGCTACTCCATCTCGTCCAGCGCGTACATGCCATGTCCTCTGCCAACAGCACTCTTCAGGCCGACATTGAGGAGCTACTATTGCAATACCCAGATGTGTTCAGTGGGATGGGTACACTGCCCTACCGCTATAAAATTCTGCTCCGGCCTGATGCCATGCCTGTCATCCATGCGCCACGCCAGGTGCCGGCACCCCTGAAAGACCGTCTAATGGCGCAGCTACAGGAGCTCCAAGATCAGGGAATAATATCCACGGTGACGGAACCAACTGACTGGGTCAGCTCGATGGTCTGTGTCAAGAAGCCCTCTGGAGAACTGCGCATTTGTATTGATCCCAACACTACCCGATCCCGAAGCGGGAGGAGCTGACGATTGAGATGGTGCATGCCAAATCCTTTACAAAGCTGGATACATCGCGTGGCTTCTGGCAGATACAACTGGACGAGTCCAGCAGGAAGCTCTGCACGTTTAATACACCCTTCGGAAGATATTGTTACAACCGCATGCCGTTTGGTATTGTTTCGGCTTCCGAAATCTTTCATCGAATAATGGAGCAAATGCTAGAGGGCATTGACAGTGTGCGGGTTTATGTTGACGACGTCATCTTATGGTCCACGACCCCGGAGGAACATATTTCTCATCTGCAACAAGTCTTCAGGCGCATACATGCCAACGGTCTGAAATTAAATAAAACCAAATGCTCTTTGGCATGTCGTCAATTAAGTTTCTGGGTAATCAGATCTCCCAGCAGGGCGTGCAACCAAGTCAAGGCCAACAACACAATGAAGACCCCAGAGGACAAGAAGGCGGTCCTCCGCTTCCTGGGGATGGTAAATTTTTTTGGGGGGAAGTTCATACCCAACCTCGCGTCACACACCACGGCTCTCAGGCATCTGGTGAAGAAGTCCACCACTTTCCAGTGGCTACCCGCACATCAAGCAGAGTTGCTTGAGTTGAAAGCGAAGCTAACCACCGCTCCTGTTCTAGCTTATTTTGACCCAGTGAGGGAGACTAAAATCTCCACAGACGCCAGGCAGGACGGCATTGGGGCAGTGCTCCTCCAGAAGGACGACACCTCGTCCTGGGCTCCAGTGGCTTATGCGTCAAGGGCCATGACCCCCACTGAGCAACGATATGCTCAAATAGAGAAAGAATGCCTGAGCCTTCTCACGGGCATCGTCAAATTCCACGATTATGTCTATAGTCTCCCGACCTTTAAAGTAGAGACGAACCACAGACCCCCTAGTGCACATTATACACAAGGACTTAAATGACATGACACCCAGGCTCCAGCGCTTTCTCCTTCTACTCTGCAGGTATGATTTTGAACTGGTTTATACACCTGGAAAGGAGCTAATCATCTCGGATGCCCTGTCGCGTGCCATCACCTCGCCATGTGAGCAGGTAGATTTCATACACTACATTGAGGCACAGGTGCAACTGTGTGCCAGCACCCTCCCGACATCCCACAAACGACTCGTCATCATTTGAGAAGAGACCGCCAAGGATCCTCTTGTGCAGCGGGTCATACATCACCTCTCGAATGGCTGGCAGAAAGGGCAATGATCCCAGAACTAAAATGTAAAGGATGACCTAACTGTTGTCATGGGGATCCTCCTGAAATTGGATCACATCGTCATTCCGCACAGCCTCCAGAGCTTGGTGCTCACGCAGATACACGAGGGACACCTCGGTATTGAGAAGTGCAGGCGCAGGGCCTGGAAGGCTGTCTATTGGCCCGGCATCAATGAGGATATATCAAACATGGTCCTCAATTGCGCGACCTGCCAGCGCTTCCAGCCTGCTCAGCCCAAAGAAACGCTCCAGCAGCATGAGATCGTGACCTCTCCGTGGTCTAAGGTCGGAGTTCACCTTTTTCACGCCAACGGGCGTGACTACGTCCTGATAATTGATTACTTCTCCAGTTACCCCGAGGTAGTGAAACTGTCTGACCTAACATCCAAGACTGTCATAAAGGCCTGCACGGAGGCATTTGCCAGGCATGGAATCCCGCTCACGGTTATGAGCGACAACGGTCCCTGTTTCTATAGTCAAGAATGGTCCAACTTCGCAAAGCCATACCACTTCCAGCACATCACCTCGAGCCCGCATTACCCGCAATCTACTGGGAAGGTCGAAAAAGGGGTCCACATCATGAAGCAGATGCTCTGTAAGGCTGCGGACTCAGCTTCGGACTTCAATCTTGCTCTTCTGGCGTACAGGGAAACCCCTCTGTCCAACGGTATGTCTCCGGCACAGCTCCTTATGAATCGTAACCTGCAGACGACTATTCCGGCCATTCATGTACCTGACCTGGAGCACCTTCCAGTGCTGCAAAAGATGCAGCAGATCAGAACCCGGCAAAAGCTGACACACGATGCTCATGCTACTGATCTGCCCGTGCTCTCTCCGAAGGACGCTGTTCGCATCAAGTTGCCTGGTGGAGGCTGGTCAGCTCCAGTTGTTGTTGTTCGACAGGCTGCTCTCAGGTCGTTTGTGGTTCGCATGGCTGAGGATGTATTGTCAGGCGCAACAGAAGGGCACTACGCAAACTTGCCTGCCCACCACCCAGCGATCTCCCATTCCCAGATGTCGTTCTGCCTTATCCGGACACCTAGCTCCACGAGGCCACCAATCTGACTGCATGCCAACCGGTCAAGACACCATCATCCCTGCCTCCACCTCTCAGGCGGTCCACAAGAATCTGACGACAGCCCCAACGACTGGACTTATAAATAGTTCCTTTGTACATATACTGTTATGTTTCTGCACGCTAGACACCTTACATGTACATATCCATTCACTCACCAATTGTATATAGTTACTTTTGTAAATATGTCGTATATGCTCGAAGCAGCCGACAAATGTTTTTTAAAAAGGGGGGATGTCATAATATGCACCCATGCACATCATGAGGTAAAAGCAGGCAGTGACAGACACCCAGATGAGCCAATCAACATACAGAACAGAACACGACCAATCACCAGACAGAACACCAGAGGGGCGGGGCTTCCAACTATAAAACACATGAGGCATCAGCACTCTGCCTCTTTCCACAGGTGACAACTGTAGTGACAGTCAGGGTGTACAAATCTTTCACCACCTTCTACACGTGGATCAGAGCTAGTCTGGTCTAGATAGTTAATGTTAGTTTACTGAGAGTAGTAGAGAGTCAACCCACAGGCAGCTGTGTGCTTCGTTACTGAAGTTCAATAAATCTTATTGAACCAACGTTTGGTGTATGCTTGATCATTTAACTGCATCGTGTTGCTGTCCGTGTTACCCCAGGGTGAATAACACAACAACTCCTTTAGTGCATGGACTGATACTATAGAACTGGTGCAAACACTTGAACTTGCCCCAGGAACCAAGGGGTATAACCTAATCTACTGCGTGGAAATAGGGCAAATTCACATCTGACACCCGTTTTAGACCCATCCAATTTTACTCCCCATTCAAATTGATAAGAGTGCAAAGTTTGGGGTGTTAGGGGTAGTGATGTGAAATGAGCTGAACCTGCCCCTTTAATGTCAGGGTGTTTAGGTTAGGGCTAAAGTTTTCAGACCCAGCCAGTGGTTGAAGAAATTTCCCTTTGCTGTTGCAAGAGTTATGGCATGTCCTCAATTCCAACCTCAACAGCATTTATCCCAAAGCAACCCCTGCCCACACTGAATGAGGGTAACCACGGCATTGAATTTTTATGCAACTGGATCATTGCTGGCCAACATCGGTGTAACCTGTTACAGTAATTAGTCTGCGATCGACTAATACAGCACGGGAAGATCTGCGAAACACTTTACCATGGAAACGAGACAGCAGGAAAGGATTGGACAACACTTTTACCAGATGGCAGTTTTGACAAAGTATAGGGCCTCACTATTAGCACCAATATAGCCATGAAGGTCTAACAGCAAACCCATGGGTAGAATTTTAAGGATGGCGAGCTATTGGCACTCACCTTCCTGAAAGTGTTGGCAGCGACTCACACACTCCCACTGCCATTTAATGCTAGTTTGAGCACTGATTGACAGTGGACAGGACTTCTGTCCGCCCTTGGAAGGAAGAAACGCCTGTGAGAGCTGTCGGTCAATCAGATTTGCTATTAGTTCTTAAACCCGGCCAGGCACAGTACTGTAGTGGCCAGAGGTGGTCCTACAGCACTCTGCCTGGAACTATGGGCGGGATTCTCCGACCCCCCCGCCAGGCGGGCGAATCCCCAGTGGGGGATCCTGCCCCGCTGCCCCGACGCCGGTCTTCGGGCTGGGGCAGGATCGCTGCCATGCCGGTCAGGGGCTGTTGCCAGCGGCCCCCCCCCCCCCCCCAGCAATTCTCCGGGCCCCGATGGGCCGAGCGGCCGTCCATTTTTGGCCAGTCCCGCCGGCGTGAATCTCTCAATCTCTCAACTCACGCACCGATGGGACCTGGCAGGTGAGTATGCATGGGCGGTCCTCGGGGAGGGTGCGGGGGGATACGACCCCAGGGGGCCCTCATTGTGGCCTGGCCCACGATCGGGGCTAACTGATCTGCGGGCGGGCTTTTTCCGTGGGGGCACTTCTTCCTTCCGCACCGGGCCCCTGTAGTGCTCTGCCATATTGCCCGGGGACCGGCGCAGAGAAGAGAACCCCCCGCTTATGCGTGAGAATACCCCGGCCGGTCCGCGCATGCGCAGAATCACACCGGCCATTCCGCACATGCGCGAACCCGCGCTGTCCCTTCGCCGCTGGCTGGAGAGGCGCCAACCCCTCCGCCGTCAACCTAGCTCCCTGGAAAGGTGAGAATTCCTGAGTCATTGGCGACAGTTTTCCCGCCGGTGTGGGGACTTAGTCCCCAGAAGGGAGGATCCCGACCTATATGTCGCGGGACTTTCGAACAGGTAAGTCTCAGAGCCGGGCTCCCCCCTCGCCCCCCGAGATCGCCCACGCATACTCACCTACCAGGTCCTGCCAGTGTGTGAGTTGAGTGATTCACGCCGGCGGGACTGACCAAAAATGGACGGCCGCTCGGCCTATCGGGGCCCGGAGAATCGCCGGGGTTGCCGCTGTCAACGGCCCCCAACCGGCGTGGTGGCGATCCTGCCCCCGCCTGACAAATGGCAGCAGAGAATACGGCAGCCGGCATCGGGACGGTGGGACGGGATTCGCACCTCACATCGGCGATTCTCCGACCCAGCGGGGGGTCAGAGAATCCCGCCCCTCCAGGTGCCCCATGGGCTGGATATAGGATACATCTAGGGGGGTAAGGAGGGGGGGCGGCAAGCAGTGTAGGGGGTTGGCCAAGTGGGAAGGGGTTCCGGAGTCCCATCTCTGAGGGTGCTTTCAAAGTGAGGCACCCTACCCCACACATCCCACCTGAGATGCGGAAAAGTACAAATGTCACATTCCCAAGCTCCCTGCACCCGCTTCCGCCAGCCTAAAGAATGAGGCTGGGTGTGATACGGCCCTCAAAGAACAAAGAAAAATTACAACACAGGAACAGGCCCTTCGGCCCTCCAAGCCTGCACCGATCCAGATCCTCTATCTATAACTGTCGCCTATTTTCTAAGTATCTGTATCCCTCTGCTCTCTGCCCATTCATGTATCTGTCTAGATACATCTTAAATAACGCTATCGTGCCCGCCTCTAACACCTTCGCCAGCAATGCATTCCAGGCACCAACCACCCTATGCGTAAAGAACTTTCCAAGTGGCTATTAAGTGGCTACTTAAGGGTCTTAATAGGTGAATGCAATCTTTGTGCAAGTATATGCTGGACCACCAAAACTAATTAATGTAAAACAATCACATGATCATGCTTGAGGATATTTTTACGTGTTTGATAGTTCATCCATCCAGACAACATCAATAGATTCCATGATGTCATCAAGTTGCCCCTAAAACAATTCTCCTCCTGCACCCCTCCTGCCACCCAGTTTCATATATTGCTCACTCTTTGTGTGAAAAATAACTTTCTGGTTATCAGTTCTTATCTTGAACTACTTTGAGTGTGTGCCCCATGTCCCAGTGTCGCAACTTTGTTTAAAATAACTTTTCAAATTTACTTTTTGTATATCATTTATTATTTAATAGATTTCTATCAAATTATCTCTCTTGTACAACCTTTTCAAAGCTAAAGTACTTTCCAGTCTTTCCTTGTCACACTGTCCTCAAGCATAACCAGATTACACCTGGCAGCAATTACAATAGCTTCATCTTTCAGTCAGGCACCAGAACGGCATGAATGTGCAGGTAAACTGGTTGTAAGTAAAATACAATAAGTAAAAGACGCACATTAACCCTGACCATCAGACCATAAGAAATAGGAGCAGGAATCAGCCATTCAGCCTTCTGAGCCTGCTCCATCAATTTAATAAGATCATGGCTGATCAACACTCACTTGAGTCCACATTCCTGTCTCATCTCTGTAACCCTTAATTCCCCTATTGGTTAAAAGCCTGATCGATGTCAGCCTTGGAAATGTTCAAGGACTTGGCCTCCACAGCTTCATGAGGTAAAGAATCCCAAAGATTCACCACTGAGAGCAGAGATTCGTCCTCAATTCGGTGCTCTCTCTCCCTACAGGTGCTGCCAGACCTACTGAACTTTTCCAGCATCCTCTTTTCTTGCTTGCGGCAGGCTGGTTGGTTAGTTGCAACAGATTCTAGACTTCTTCCTAGAAGACTAACTATTGACAGCAATGAAAAACTCCCTAAACAGGAATGCAATAAAGTTCATGCCTTCACTCAAATTCTGTTACACCATACAGTTGGCAGACTGAAGCAGAATTCTACTGCCTGGACAGATCAAGGGGATGATTGCTCTATAACCCTGTCAGGGTTAGATTAAAAATAATCCAAGCCTACAGTTTTATTGTAAGTATGCTATCCAGAGAGGGGAACAAATACCAGGAGAATCAGTCAGAATCCTTGATAGAGACAGAAGAAGAAATAGAAAAAGGATCAAATGCAACTTGGAAGATATTTCCATCAAACATTGATTGATAGAAATTGTATTTTAGATCTCTAAATTGGACTTAACATGAACCACCTATTGGTCTTTGTCACAGCAAACTGAAAAGTATGCTCTGCCTAATCACTATTGCCTGTATAACCATACATGCCTATGTCTTAGAGAGGTGTTGCACTAAAACAAGGTGCTTTTGTAGAGGGAGGATGAGTGAATCTTCCTAGTCTGCTCTTATATACCTTAGGTGGACTGGTTAGAGAGCGATTTTCACAGTCGAATTGAGGAAAAATGATAAATGGAGGAGTGGGAAATGAAAATATGGAGGAGTAGGAAAATGGAAAATATGATTTTATAAGTACTACAAAGCATTTTTGAAATTATTCAGTAACACTACTGAATCGGAAATGTTTGAGGCAACAGGAGAAGTTGCCAAACATCTTTTGTATCTGTTCTCTCCTCAATGATTATCTGTGGAAGCAGCAATGTTGTGAATATTGTTAAGTTGTGTTAATGTCATGGCTGTGTGTGATATTTCTCAACTTTTGTGTGAACAGTTAAACTTCCAGGCCTACGCACATATGTGGATCCACACACTTATGAGGACCCCAGCCAAGCAGTCCATGAGTTTGCCAAGGAACTGGATTCTTCCTCCATATCTATTGATAAAGTTGTTGGCGCAGGTACTAAATTCCACATATTATGACATAACTGCAAGCAGTTATGTCAATGTTGTCCAGGCACCGATTGATCTGTGCACAAAAGATAGGTCAACCCATTTACATAATTCTCTGTCATTTGAGTCTTATCGCTCCTGATGCATTTTTAGCACCCGGAATTTTGGGTGCATGAACTAGAGGACATCTGCTTGCCCAGTCTGTGCTATGGGGTAGGGTAAATGTGCATAAGATAGTGCTAGAAACAGAGGGAGTAATAATAATCATTTTTATTATTGTCACAAGTAGGCTTACATTAACACAGCAATGAAGTTACTGTGAAAATCCCCTTGCCGCCACACTCTGGTGCCTGTTCGGGTACACAGAGGGAGAATTCAGAATGTCCAATTCACCTAACAGCATGCCTTTCGGGACTTGTGGGAGGAAACTAGATCACCCGGAGGAAACCCACGCAGACACACTGAGAACGTGCAAACTCTGCACTGGAAGTGACCCAAGCTAGGAATCGAACCTGGGACCCTGTCGCTGTGAAGCAACAAAATTATTTGGTTTTTAAGGAAGGTCTCCCATTCAGTTGCCACGGCACAGACATTCGGCTGCATTATGGACAGCCTGTAAATCAAAATATGAGGGCATCTTGAAACAGGGATTCAGTTTGTGTACTGGTGCCCAACCCCATTCACACTAGCTACCCATACATGGCTTTAATTGCCACCTTGAGTATACTGCAGGAGTGCCATCAGCTATCCAACATTGTCTGAGAGTCGTTTTTAAACTGGATCAAAATGTATATCAGAGGAAGCATGACTAATTCTTGATTTGAATAACTCTTTTAATATGATGCCAAATGAATGGAATTTTGAGCTTTATTTTGAAAGTACTGACAGTCATTTTTTTTATACTGCAGGAGAATTTGGAGAAGTGTGCAGTGGACGTCTGAAGCTACCCTCCAAAAAGGAGATCTCCGTAGCCATCAAAACACTTAAAGTTGGTTATACCGAGAAACAAAGGCGGGATTTCCTGAGTGAGGCAAGCATTATGGGACAATTTGATCACCCAAATATCATTCATCTGGAAGGAGTGGTGACAAAAAGTAAGGGATCGACTTTTATACAACCAACGTTTAAAAAAAAACTCTCCTTATGTCTTCAGTTGGACACAAGTGAGCAAATGAACTTCCCTATGGCATGTAAAGAAATGTTTGACTGTGGAATAGAGGATGTCAGAATTTATTAATACCATTTGCCCACTTCATTGCCAATACCAAAGCCATATGCATTCTGAACACTTTCACGTATCTAACTGATCTGACATGAACACTTACCATGGAATGCCATTTAAAACAAAGGAATGTCCCAAACTGATCTCATTCGTGCACCAATGCTGGGTTTACTTTTTCCAAGTCTCGCCTCATCTTCTGAATCCTGCATTTCTTCATTGTCCTTTATAGGGATTTGATTTGCAAGTTTATCTTTCCTTGGTTGCTCCATGTCCACCAGGCTTGTGTTAACAGGTGAAGACAGTGGAAAAACATCCAATTCAATTCAACTCAATTACTGTTTTGTTCAGTTGGTTGTACATGTTAACCGAACTGGTCACTTAATACCAGTAAAGTAAATGTACACACCTCGAAAAAAAAAAACCAAGTGTGAACATAGGAAACATTATACTTGCTGATTTCAAAGTATATGTTTGATGATTCAGATGGTATTTTACAGCTCTAGTTTTGAGAAGACATAAGACATCTCGGGTCGGGTTCTCATGTTCCAGCTCCTGTGGGTATTGGAACACATGGGCACAGCAAGTACAGGAAAATTTGTGTTCGAGGACCATCTTCATTTTCCCATCCAATTCCATTGATGAACAGAACATGCACATGTTCTGCGCAGAACATGCATCCCTGCGCAGTTTTCCCATAATAAGCCAGCAGTTCGATTATGCGAGTGCATTAGGGAAATCTTCCCTCAGAGTTAGTCCTGGAAGAGTTTGAATCAGCGTGGTTAACTTGACATAATAATAATCGCTTATTGTCACAGGTAGGCTTCAATGAAGTTACTGTGAAAAGCCCTTAGTCGCCACATTCCGGCGCCTGTTCGGGGAGGCCGGTACGGGAATTGAACCCGCGTTGCTGGCATTGTTCTGCATTACAAGCCAGCTGTTTAGTCCACTATGCTAAACCAGCCCCTAACATAGCTTTCTTCCCAGAGACCAATGCATCATGTCGCTAATGTCCCTCTGCCAAATGTAATTAAAATCATGGGCATGATTTAACAAATAAAAGAGTCCTGTGCAAATCGACCCAGCTTTCAAAGAGACTTTGTTTTTTTATTGTTTATTCATAAGTTCATAAGATATAGGAGCAGAATTAGGCCATTTAGCCCATCAAGTCTGCTCCGCAATTCGATCATGGCTGATCTTATCCTGCCCTTAACTCCATCATCCTGCCCGTTCACCATAACCCTTCAACCCCTTACCAATTAAAAAATATGTCTAACTCCTCCTTAAATGTATTCACTGTCCCAGCATCCACTGTACTCTAGGGTAGTTATTGTTAAAGGCACAGTAACTGCCACAATGCCATCAACAGGATAATACATTTTAATTCCAACATATATCATATTGCATTTTTCTTTTATTTGTGGCTTCTTTCCTTTAGGTAAGCCTGTCATGATTGTTACAGAATACATGGAAAATGGTTCCTTGGACAGTTTTCTCAGGGTAAGCAGACTGATGACTCATCAGGTGCAGCAGTTCAAATGAACATCCTACTCATACGCTTCAAACTTCACTGAAAAACTTTATCCATTGTCTTTCAGAAGCATGATGCCCAGTTCACAGTCATCCAGCTTGTCGGCATGCTTCGGGGGATAGCTTCTGGTATGAAGTACCTGTCTGACATGGGCTACGTGCATCGGGACTTAGCTGCTCGCAATATCCTTGTCAACAGCAACCTGGTGTGTAAAGTGTCTGATTTTGGGCTCTCCAGGGTCCTTGAAGATGACCCTGAAGCTGCGTACACAACACGGGTAAGAAACCATCCTTCTTCCCAGCTCATGCCATTGATCCTGTCTCTTGTTACATACAAGTGTAATATTTCATATCTAGATAAATAATCAAGACATAGAGCGGGTAGAAGCTGATGGTTCACTCAAGTGATGTGGCCCTAAAAGATTGTGTTTTTGACCTGTGTCTCTTTGCTGTAAGGAATAAGATTACATGCCAACTGCAAAAGCACAACTGATACATAATCTTAAGTACAAAATAAGCTTATCTTCTTTGTGCAATTCCTCTCTCACCTCCAGGCCCAACCTCTCTCTCTGTACACTGCAATCTCACCTGTCATCCTCTCATTTATTGATAGCATTGTGGTGTGTGCTCCCTAAGCTTTCCTCTGTCGATCCTTCCAAGCTGCAAGTGTGCAACAATCTCCTCCTCCTTGCTGCATCTCTCTCTCCCTTTTCAGGTACCAATGCCTAACAGGGCATTGACAGTCACAGACTTCCATGTGTTGGCTCATGGTTATGTTTGGCAGGGTAGTGCAGTGGGTTTGCCATTATCTTCTGTGCGCCCTGACTGACCAGGAGGCTCTTATCATAGGTGTATTGCCATAGGTGTATTGGAAAGATTTACATGGTGATAGTCGACCTGTTTGGCCACTTAATAAACTCGCCTTCCATGGCTAGCAAGTGCCAGAGACTTGAACCTGGAGCTTCTGCCTCAAAAGTAGGGACACTACCACTGCGCCACAAGATGCGAATATTATTGCATCAGATTGTTCAAATGAAGAGTCATCACACCACCTTTGACTTTTAAAAAATTTGTTCATGGCAGGTGGGTGTCGCTGGCTGTGCCAGCATTTGTTGCCCATCCCTAATTGCCCTTGAGAGGGCAGTAAAGGTCGACCACTTGCATTCTTTCTCGGAGAGAAAGAAAACGTAAAGAAGACTTGCATGTGCATTTAACATCTTTAATGACCCCAGGTCTAAAGTGATTTAAATCCATTGGAACACTTTTGATGAATAATCATTGTTGCAATGAAGGAAATGCAGTGGTCAGTCGGTGCATAGTACAAATAGAATTAAATTAATGACCCGATTGTCTGTTTTAGATGTTAGTTGCGGGATAATTGTTAGGAAGGACAGTAGGAAGAGCTTCCTTGCCCTTCCTCGAATAGTGCCACAGAGTATTTAGCATCAACCTGAGAGGGTAGGTGATATCTTGGTTTCACTCCTCACCTGAAAGGCCACTCTCTGTCCAGTGCAGCACTCCCTTACCAAACCACTACCAGCCCAGACAATTGGCAGCCTAAACATTGTTGGTATCCTGAGATCCTCAGTCTTTCCTTTCTTTACAGCGTTTGAAAATTCAAACCTGACCGTACCCAGCATTATTTCTTACTTTGCGCCATTTTCAGGCTTGTTTGTGTACTGCACAATTGAGCTGGCCATTCACTTAAGCTTGTCAACCTAAAGTCATGTTCTGTATTAATAATGGTGGAGCTAGTCTTCATTGGCTGGATATTTAAATGTTGTACCCCTCTATTACAATGAACATCTCCTGCACATATGGCACAAGAGGTTTCATAACATATGACCTATTCACTAAAAGCTCAAAGGTAACTTTTTTTTAACATAAATGTTTAATATCCCGTGTATTTCCCTTTGTGTGTTGAGGTAGCAAGGATCACAAATTTCAAAATATTTAATTCCTTCATGAACATTTTCAATCTGCATAGATATAAATCTATTACTACTTTCCTTTCATCAGAATATAACAATATCACGTGGTGCATCACCTCAAACCCAGACATAATTCCTATGCTTCATAATAGTGTACTACCAATTAGCCTTTTGTGTTATCCATGGGAAAGTTCAGGTACATGAACTGTGACCTGAGAAAATTGCTTGAACTTCATTAACTCCACTGGCTTACATAACCTTCCAACAATTATCTGGATAAGAAAAGTAAAATATATCCTTCATCAGATCTCAGATTAATGAACATTGTTTTGCTTTGCCAATTCTTCAGTGCAAACTCCATGGATCCTGTGCTTGGGACACTATCATTGAAATAATTACTCTTAATCTGTAATAACAATATTAGCACTGATTCAGTAATACTCCACAAACATATGAGAAGTTTGGAAATCTTGAGAGGGTTTCCAGAACCCAACCCCAATTGTGTGCATTCCATCTGTCCCTTGTGATTTTCCCAGATGTAGCTAAGTGACCACCTCTCCCTCCACCATATAATTGGGGACAGTGGGTGGATTCCCAAGACTGGAGGCCCAATCAGGGGATCTGAAGATGTGAATGGCTGGCAGCTCTGCCTGGAGAGGGTGGAAGAGTTTTCTGGAAATTTTAAAATTGAGAATGATTGCAGCTTCACAGGATTACTTGTGGTCATGGCTCTGGCCTTCTGTTTCCCATAGATTTGGAATACGTGGGGGGGGGGGGGGGGGGGGGGGTAGAAGAGACGTTATTGGCCCCCAACTGCTGGCAGGAGGCTGCCTCAAGATCCTGCCCAACTTTGGCCTAACCAGGAGCCCTGTTTGACAGCCAGAACTGATAACTAGAAGATCCCAACGGCGGCCTCCTGCCCACAGTTAGTCTCTCAAGTGCTGTGCACCCGCCTACGGCAAGATCACTTGGAGGGGGAAATACAGCAGGGAGGCAACCTGAGTTGCGACTCTTGGAATTTGTTAGCTGTCCTGCCTTCAAACCTGTCTCCCCAGACCCTGGAAGATTCCACCCAATGAGTTCATGTTGGTCATTATTTGAGTGAAAACTGGGTGAAATACCAGTTGGAATGTCGTACAAATACGTTAAGCTAGAACATTACCAGCAGTAGTTGTCAGCCTTCATTCCTCCACATAGTAGAATAAGGGCTGCAAAGAACAAAGTACAGCACAGGAACGGGCCCTTCGGCCCTCCAAGCCTGTGCCGACCATGCTGCTCGTCTAAGCTAAAATCTTCTACACTTCCTGGGTCTATATCCCTCTATTCCCATCTTATTCATGTATTTGTCAAGATGCCCCTTAAATTTCACTAACATCCCTGCTTCCACCACCTCCTCCGGTAGCGAGTTCCAGGCACCCACTACCCTCTGTGTAAAAAAACTTGCCTCGTACATCTCCTCTAAACCTTGCCCCTCGCACCTCAAACATATGCCCCCTAGTAATTGACCCTGGGAAAAAGCCTCTGACTATCCACTCTGTCTATGCCCCTCATAATTTTGTAGACCTCAATCAGGTCGCCCCTCGACCTCCGTCATTCCAGTGAGAACAAACCGAGTTTATTCAACCGCTCCGCATAACTAGTGCCCTCCATATCAGGCAACATCCTGGTAAATCTCCTCTGCACCCTCTCTAAAGCCTCCACATCCTTCTGGTAGTGTGGCGACCAGAATTGAACACTATACTCCAAGTGTGGCCTAACTAAGGTTCTATAATGCTGCAACATGACTTGCCAATTCTTATACTCAATGCCCTGGCCAATGAAGGGAAGCATGCCGTATGCCTTCTTGACTACCTTCTCCACCTGTGTTGCCCCTTTCAGTGAACTATGGACCTGTACACCTAGATCTCTCTGACTGTCAATACTCTTGCGGGTTCTAACATTCACTGTATATTCCCTATCTGCATTAGACCTACCAAAATGCATTACCTCACATTTGTCCAGATTAAACTCCATCTGCCATCTCTCCGCCCAAGTCTCCAAATGATCTAAATCCTGCTGTATCCTCTGACAGTCCTCATCGCTAGCAGCAATTCCACCAACCTTTGTGTCGTCTGCAAACATACTCATCAGACCAGTTACATTTTTCTCCAAATCATTTATATATACGACGA
Source organism: Scyliorhinus torazame (assembly GCF_047496885.1). Classification (NCBI taxonomy): domain Eukaryota; kingdom Metazoa; phylum Chordata; class Chondrichthyes; order Carcharhiniformes; family Scyliorhinidae; genus Scyliorhinus; species Scyliorhinus torazame. The sequence goes on along the minus strand of NC_092714.1, from coordinate 42,714,076 downwards.
ACAGCAAAGGTCCCAGCACTGATCCATGCGGAACACCACTAGTCACAGCCCTCCAATCAGAAAAGCACCCTTACATTGCTACTCTCTGCCTTCTATGACCTAGCCTGTTCTGTATCCATCTTGCCAGCTCACCTCTGATCCCGTGTGACTTCACCTTTTGTACCAGTCTGCCATGAGGGACCTTGTCAAAGGCCTTACTGAAGTCCATAAAGACAACATCCACTGCCCTACCCGCAGCAACCATCTTTGAGACCTCTTCGAAAAACTCTTATCAAGTCGTGAGACACAACCTCCCCTTCACAAAACCATGCTGCCTCTTGCTAATACGTCCATTTGCTTCCAAATGGGAGTAGATCCTGTCTCGAAGTATTCTCTCCAGTAATTTCCCTACCACTGACGTAAGGCTCACCGGCCTGTAGTTCCCTGGATTATCCTTGCTACCCTTCTTAAACAAAGGAACAACATTGGATATTCTCCAGTCCTCCGGGACGTCACCTGAAGACAGTGAGGATCCAAAGATTTCTGTCAAGGCCTCAGCAATTTCCTCTCTAGTCTGCTTCAGTAAAACTTGCAGTTGAAACTTTTTCTCAAATCACCCATTTGAAACAGTTCACAATCATAATTATTATAAAAATGAGTGCTAGATTGAAGCACTGTATTTGGTACGGCTCATTTGGGGAAGATTCTCATGAGAATTTATATCAGCAAAGTCTTCAGGATATTTTTAACCTAAGAGTGTACAAGTAGAATCCTACCCAGAGGAGATTTTTTCCTACAGGAAAATTTTGCAAGATGACACAGCATCTTTAAGATCATATTGTAGGCTTTTGGATTAGTTGCTGAACATTTACATAGGATGTACAGATGAGTACAGCAGAGATAATCACCGAAAGAATCTAGCACAGTTAGTCAGATACCTGTATCAATAACATTGATCAAGTGTTACAGTTCAGGGCTCACGATTTGTTAATTGGGTTTTGTGTAAATCACCAACAGTTGTCTTGCACCTCATTATTGCTCAGTTTTGCAATTTGTCTCTGTCTTTTGGCACATGACTCAGTTGTCCTTGGTCAGGTCTCAATGTTGGAACGAGGACTTAGAGCATAATTTTCGATCAAGTATACACGAATCTCGTTGAAAACAGTGTGCTCAACCAGTCACTCAGTCAGCAGGAGGAGAGACCTCTGAGCTTTCTGCCTACCAGCTAGCAATATTAAAGAAACCGACAAAAATGATGATATTAATACAACAGCAAGGTATTACGTTCTTGTGTAACTGCCCTTTCGCATGATTTAAACATTTCTTATAATATTTTCTTCTCCTATCACTCCCCTATATCAGGTTTATGGAGTCAGAAATACACATAAAAATACAAAGAGATGTCAGTAGAGCAGTGGAGCTTGCTGTCATTTGAATGCTTTCAACACATGTTAAACAAGAACCCCAAAACAGTTCAGATTGTTCAGCTTCGATTGAAGAAGATGCATGAGCAGGGCAGATTTGAAATCCATTGTTGTCACATTTGCCACAGATAACTTTCAGATAGAATCGCTGCTGTAAAATGCAGACAGGAAGAATTGAAACTTCTGGATAAGCTCGAGTGATACACATACTGTTCCAACACACACTGTTCCAACCTGTCATTTTAAAAATGCTTAACCAATTACCACTCCATTTGGACATAGATCTAAGCAAGGCGATAATAGTATCACGCCAACAACATCTCCAAATATTCATAGCAGCCAGCGAGATCACTTTTCCCGAGGTGTCTGTCGTCACTACAGATGCCTCGAGCTGCAACGTTGTACTCTGCCATTCACAAGTTGAAATCGCTCTGCATGATAGCGGAAACAAATACTTTAATTCCAAGAGAACAGAACGGAATTTCTTGAGTCTGCTATTAAATGAAGGTTAAGTTGTTAGCCGAGAATTTCAAACTATCAAAGCACAAAACAAAGTTATGGTGAAATAAAAAAAACTAAATAGAAGTAGGATGACATCTGGAGTGAAGTTAGTAGTGATGAAGGTGATGACAATAATTAGCACTTTGATTTATTTCTGTAGTGTTGATTCCTTATTCTTCCTTCCACTTGAGCTAATATAACAACGGCGGTGTAAAGTCTTTTTTTTTCTCTCAGATCCGATCAATCCATACCACAGATTTATTTATTTATCTGAGTGGCTTGAAGATTGGGGCACTGATGAGATTACTCGTCGATCAATACCCCTTCTTGATTTTCTCACAATCACAGAATTGTTACAGGGCAGCAGAAGGCCATTTGGCCTATCGTATTTGCGCTGGCTCCCTGGATGAGCATTTCACCGAGTACCATTCCCCTGCCTTCTTCCTGTAACTCTGCACATTTTTCCCTTTCAAAATATTATCTAATTCCCTCCTGAATGCCTCGATTGAACCTGCCTCCACCACACTCTAAGGCAGTGCATTCTAGACCCAGGCTGTATGCAGTGTGATACTCTTTTTTTCTCATTTGGCTTTGCTTCTTACACCAATTGTCTTAAATCTGTGCACTCTGGTTCTCCACCTTTCCGCCAATGGGAAATTTCTCCCTATCTGCCCTATCCAGGTCCCTTGTGATTTTGAATACCTCTATCATATCTCCTCTCAGCCGCCTTTACTCCAAGCAAAAGAGTCCCAACTTCTTGAGTCTATCTCCATAACCCGTGGCGTTTGATGGCATGTTACGCTTGAACATTGAGCTGAACATGTGATCGAGATTACCAGACTGGCTTCTGACCTTTGAGCTCTTGATTATCTGTGGAAAAGTCTTTCAGAGCAGGTTTAAATAAATAAAGCCTGTTTTGTTTATGGAAGTTGTTCCCACTTCTGAAATGGAAGGCAGGAGCTGGACGAAAAGAGGGAAGCGACAAATAAATCATGGCAAAACATTTCTCTGTTCCCTAATCCAACTGGAGAAGGGAAGCCAATAGAATGTTAGCATTTATTGTGAGGGGAATCGATCACAAAAGTAGGGAGATTATGCTTCAGTTGTAAAGGGCATTGGTGAGACCACGGAGTGAATTCTCCATTGCCCGATGATGTGATTGGGATTCCTGATCAGGTGGAGAATGGAATGTCACCGGGAAAACGGGTAACCAGTTCCGATGCTCCGAAACGCCACCGCCGGCTTCAGCGGGATACCTGCCCCACGCTGGCAGGAGGATTCAAATCAGCGATTTGCATTCATTTCAATTTAATTAATGGGGTGGAATGAGGGAAAGATAGATGAGGGAATGATAGATAAACAATCCTCCAAGCACCGTACTTTGGAGCAATACAGCTGTAAATCACTGGCTAGTGCAATGTGTTGCTGTGTGAAATTGAATGGGAGTTTTGCATTTCGAAGGCTGTCACGGGATTTGAAGCCTTTTTAAGTGTACTTGGCTTTTGAGGAAAGCTCTGACACTTGCAACAGGTGCTGCTTTAAACACTTTTCTGAGGCAGCAGACACTAGGGAAGGGGAAGTGAATATGCAATGAACTTCCACTGTACTGTCTGGACAGCTCTTCAGATTTCAGGCAGGGGTCTCTGATAGGGGTGACAGATGAGGGGGTCTGATGGGAGTGACGGAAGGGAGTCTCTGAGGCGGGCCTCTAATGGGGGCGACTGATGGAGGCATCTGATGGGGGTCTCTGATGGATGGGGACTGATGGGGGTGCTGTGGCGGGGGTCAGTGAAGGGGGTGGCGTGTCACCCTCATGCGTGCATGGTGTGGGGGGGGATGACCCATTATTCCTGTGGTGGTTGGGCAGGATTAGCGTTGTGAGAGGGCATTGGGCCTGCCGTCGGATATTGGGATCGGGCTGCCCAATCAATATGGCGGACTGATACTGGCATTCTGAGGGAGTCTGGCGAGCTCTCCCAATGCACATATTTGCATGATTAAGGAGAAAGACTCACACCTGGATGCCGTTCTGGACCCCGCTCCCAGCATCAGTGGAGACCAGTCCCGATTCTACACTGGTGGAAGAACTTAAGTGTCCAGGACAGATAATCCAGGTCCCCATCTGGAGTATTGTGTACAGTACTGGTCTCCTAATTTAATGAAAGCTGTAAATGTGTTATAAACAGTTCAGAAAAGGTTCACTAGACTAGTACCAGGAATGGGCAAGATTGCTTTATGGGGAAAGATTGGAGAGGTGAGGTTTGTAGCCACTAGAGCTTAGCAGAGTAAGAGTCATAAGTAGGCTTACATTAACACTGCAATGAAGTTACTGTGAAAATCCTCTTGTCGCCACTCTCCGGGGAGAATTTAGAATCATAGAATTCACAGTGCAGAAGGAGGCCATTTGGCCCATCGAATTTGCACTGGCCCTTGGAAAGAGCACCTTACCTAAGCCCAGACCCTATCCACGTAACCCAGTAACCACACTTAACCTTTTTTTGGACACTAAGAGCAATTTGTCACTGCCAATCCACCTAACCTGCACATCTTTGGACTGTGGGAGGAAACCGGAGCACCCGGAGGAAACCCATGCACACACTGGGAGAATGTGAAGACTCCGCACAGACAGTGAGCCAAGCCAGGAATCGAAACTGGGACCCTGGAGCTGTGAAGCAACTGTGCTAACCACTGTGCTCCCTTGCCGTCCATTCAGAATGCCCAATTCATCTATAAAGCACATTTTTCAGGATTTGTGGGAGGAAACCGGAGCACCCAGAGGAAACCCACGCAGACACTGGAGAATGTGCAGACTCCGCACAGGCAGTGACCCAAGATGGGAATTGAAACTGGGATCCTGGAGCTGTGAAGCAACCGTGCTAGCAAGTCTGCTACCATGCCACCCAAAAGACTAATGTTTTCTATCAGAGGGCCCTGAGTTTCTGGAACTTCCTCATCATCAGAAGACAGTGGAAGCAGAATCTTTAAATATTTTTAAGGCAGAGCTAGATAAATTCTTGATTAACAAGGAGGTGAAAGGTTATTTAGGGTAAGCAGGAATATGGAGTTGAGGTTACAATCAGATCAGCCATGATCTTATTGAGTGGCAGGGCAGCTTGAGGGACTGAATGGCCTACTCCTCCTAATTCGTAGTTTCAAAGGAAAGACTGGTGGGATGCTGGAGAAAGCAACGCTTAATGAATCATCCTAAGTTGTTGTCAGCAGTCCTGCCCCTCAACAATAAGAGTATGAAAGGTTGGAAAAGATTAAAGAAAGAAAAATTGGGCACAATTTAATGGAAAGGAAATAGAGTCCCATTTTGGACTCGTTTATTAAACGGGACTTTGCTTCTTTATTTGGCCTCAGTGAGGAACGCCCCAATGAGGCCACACTAAGGCTAATTTCCTGCACAAATGAGCTCAGCTCACCAGTGCAGGAAAATGGCGCCTGGATCTCAGGACCCTCCATTGCTGCTTCTTGACCCTCCTAACAATCCAACTTACCAATTAGGGGGTCCTCGATCCCTCCTCGTACCCCACCTCACAAGGGGAGGACACCCCCGGGTCTGATCCCCAGTGTGGGCAAGATGCCACCTGGGCACCCTGGCAGTGATATATCCTGGCAGCCTGGAAGTCTTGCGAGGCGTAACAAGCATCATAAATCTCATGAGAGGCCTCTTGTGAGATTCAATGGCTTCGTCGTGTCCTGAGTCTGGCGCGACGAGGCCAGTAGATCATGTCCATTAACTTATTAAAACCATAATTAAAAATTATACCAATGTGCTTATTTGGTATTTCATAGCTGCAGAGCTCGGGCTAAAATGTTATATTTATCATTCGCTGTCTGAGTCACAGCAGAGAAACTTTCCTAATTTAGCCAGAGCAGTGAGAGAATTGAGTAGTACTGAGAATGTTACTGTTTGAGAGCATGAGTGTAGTGGCTAATTGCAGTGAAGTGGGAGGAGGAGAGAATTGTTTCTGTTCACAAGAGGGGAGAGAATGCACCAAACCATTCAAAATTACATGGACATAGTGGAGGAGCAGTACATGAGGAGGTGCAGGCTCACCAGGAATTCACTGAGAAATGGTCACATGCTGGATTTTCCCAGAACATTGGTGGCAGGCTTTGAATGGAAGAGCAGGGAGCAGGGGGAAGGGGAGTGGCAAGAAAATGGAAGGGAACTCCATCGGGGGGGATCCTCGACACATTCCTTTCATCGGGGAGCTTTCCCAATGATGGCTGGGGATTGACTGTCCATTCCCATCGTCATAGGGTCAGATATTCCCCTTTAAGGAAAGAATCGCAAGTCAGCAGATCTCTGGACGTCATATTCCTGCCTCCTGCCCAACTATGCCCACCCACACTCTCTTCCTGGTAGGATGGGCTGGAGTTGGATCTGCCACCTTCAGAGTTGAGTTGGGAATAGAGATGGACAGTTGCTGAGGCAGGCAGTTAGAAGGCCCGTATCCATTCACTGGAACATTAACCCAGTTCTGTCCATGAGCATTCAGCACCTCCCCCTTGTGTCTCACCTCCATCCAGTCCTCGCCCATCCCCATGCTCTGTTGATACTTCCCATGCCTCCTCCATACCTCCCCATTCCCGCATGTCCAGAATCCACTATGGACAAAGCTCAAACCCTATTTGAGCTCTGACGAGCCGCCCATATTATCTTCCACGTGAGTTCACTTCAGCCATTATCACAGCGGTCTACATCCCACCCCAGGCAGTAGTGAGGAAGGCGCTGGACGAACTATACACAGTAATAAACAACTACGAAACAGAACACCCGGAGGCCTTGTTCATCGTGGCCGGAGACTTCAACAAGGCCAACCTCAAGAGTGTACTGCCAAAATTCCACCAGCACATCTCCTGTCCCACCAGGGGCGACATCACCCTTGACCACTGCTACTCAAAAATCAAGGGCGCCTACCGTTCCATCCCCCGACCGCACTTTGGGAAATCAGACCATAAGACGATGCTCCTTCTCCCGGCATACAAGCAGAAACTCAAGCGGGAGAATCCAGCGAAGAAGGTTGTGCAGTGCTGGTCCGAGGAGACAGAAGAGCTCTTAACGTGACTGCTTAGAGACAGTGGACTGGTCCATATTTAAGAACTCGGCGACCAACATAAATGAGTATACCACCACCGTCACAGACTTCATCAGCAAATGTGTGGACGACTGCGTGCCAAAGAAAGCAGTAGGTGCGTTCCCCAACCGGAAATCATGGCTCAATCGCGAGATTGACTCCCTACTGAAGGACAGATCTGAGGCGTTCAAGGCAGACGACCCTGACCTATACAAGAAATCCAGGTACGACCTCCGCAAAGCCATCCGGAATGCCAAGAGAGAATATCAAACCAAGCTAGAGTCACAGACAGACTCTCGGCGGTTGTGGCAAGGACTAAACAACATAACGGGCTACAAAGCGAAGCCGAACAGTATCTCTGGCAGCAGCGCACCCCTCCCCGATGAACTCAATGCATTCTATGCCCGGTTCGAGCAGGTAACCAACAATCCGCTGGCGAGTGCCCCAGCAGCCCATAATTCACCCATACCCACCATCACAGCTTCCGAAGTCAGATTGGCCTTCCTGAAAGTGAACCCTCGGAAGGCGACGGGCCCAGACGGGATCCCTGGTCGTGCACTCAGAGCCTGCGCGGACCAGCTGGCAGAGGTATTCACGGCCATCTTTAACCTGTCCCTACTCCACTCCGAGGTCCCCACCTGCTTCAAGAAGACCACCATCATACCGGTACCAAAGAAGATCCAGGCAACGTGCCTCAATGACTACCGACCAGTGGCCCTGACTTCAGTCGTAATTAAGTGCTTCGAGAGGTTGATCATGAAGCGCATCACCTCCATACTCCCAGAACGCCTTGATCCACTGCAATTCGCATACCGCTGCAACCGGTCCACATCAGACACCATTTCCCTGGCCCTACACTCATCCGTGGAGCATCTCGAAAACAAGGACTCCTACATTAGACTCCTATTTATTGACTACAGCTCCGCCTTCAACACCATAATCCCAGCCAGGCTCATATCAAAGCTCCAGAACCTAGGACTTGGCTCCCCACTCTGCAACTGGATCCTCGGTTTTCTGACCAACAGACCACAATCAGTAAGAATGAACAACAACACCTCCTCCACAATAGTCCTCAACCCCAGCGCCCCGCAAGGCTGCGTACTTAGCCCCCTACTCTACTCCCTGTACACACACGACTGCGTGGCAAAACTTGGTTCCAACTCCATCTACAAGTTTGCTGATGATACGACCATAGTGGGCCGGATCTCAAACAACGATGAGTCCGAATACAGGAGGGAGATAGAGAACCTAGTGGAGTGGTATAGCGACAACAATCTCTCCCTCAATGCCAGCAAAACTAAAGAGCTGGTAATTGACTTCCGGAAGCAAAGTACTGTACACACCCCTGTCAGCATCAACGGGGCCAAGGTGGAGATGGTTCGCAGTTTCAAATTCCATGGGGTGCACATCTCCAAAAATCTGTCCTGGTCCACCCACATCGACGTTACCACCAAGAAAGCACAACAGCGCCTATACTTCCTCAGGAAACTAAGGAAATTCGGCATGTCCACATTGACTCTTAGCAACTTTTACAGATGCACCATAGAAAGCATCCTATCAGGCTGCATCACAGCCTGGTATGGCAACTGCTCGGCCCAGGACCGCAAGAAACTTCAGAGAGTCGTGAACACCGCCCAGTCCATCACACGAACCTGCCTCCCATCCATTGACTCCATCTACACCTCCCGCTGCCTGGGGAAAGCGGGCACTATAATCAAAGATCCCTCCCACCCGGCTTACTCACTCTTCCAACTTCTTCCATCGGGCAGGAGATACAGAAATCTGAAAATACGCACGAACAGACTCAAAAACAGCTTCTTCCCCACTGTCACCAGACTCCTAAATGACCCTCTTATGGACTGATTTCATTAACACTACACCCTGTATGCTTCATCCGATGCCAGTGCTTATGTAGTTACATTGTATATGTTGTGTTGCCCTATTATGTATTTTCTTTTATTCCCTTTTCTTCTCATGTACTTAATGATCTGTTGAGCTGCTCGCAGAAAAATACTTTTCACTGTACCTCGGTACACGTGACAATAAACAAATCCAATCCAAGACATCAGGAAGTCTTTGCGATACTCATGAAACTATCAAAATAAACCAACATCCATTCGAAAAACTTTTCAATAAACCATAAACCTCTTCAGGAGCTCATAAAATTGTCAATCAAACATACAAACTCCACTTGAAAAGTCCTTAATCACCTTAACTGATTATAAAATTAAGAAAATGAACAGTTATTCAAAAATCCCTTCAAAGACCCTAATCTCTTCGGGGCACATGAAATTCTCAAACACACGGTCATTGAAACTACATTGGAAAAAATATAGGTCAGGATTTTCTGGTCCCAATGTGGTGGATGCTGCCACGATGGATGCGGTGAGCCAGCCAAAGGTCCATTGACTCCAGAGCCAGGAAATCCCACCCTTCATCTTCTTAAATGGACATAAAACTGTCGAAATAAACAAACAGCCGTTCAAAAACCTCTTCAAAAAGTAATCCTCTTAGGAGCTCATGAAACTAGCAATCTGAACAAAGCTCATCGTCTCCTTGAAGCTCCTATTACTCTTTACTCAATAATGTTCATGCCTCACTGAGCGGTTCATCATCAATTGCTGTCTCCTATCGGCGGTGGGGTGGGGGCAGACATTTAGAGATAAAGAAAAATTACTTTATTCAAAGGATTGTGAATCTTTGGAATTCTCCACCCCAAAGGGTTTGTAAATGCTCCATCATTGGATCACTGGATTGGACGGGTCTTTGCTCCCTCAGTGAAATGTGGGATATTGGGAGTGGGTGGGTAAATGTGGCTGAAGATCGCATAGAATGGTGGACGGGTCATCGATCCTGTTCCTTGCGTTCCCATGTTCTCTCCTGTAGTTTGTGTTTCTGATTTGATTGTAACCTCAAATATGGATGGGGTTGATTGAGGTTCAGGTGGTTGGTTATCCACCTGTTCTGCTTCCTTTATACAAAGTAGCAAAGATTAGTGGGAGACTAGAGGACTGGGAAATCTTTATTGGGCAACAGAAAGCTACTAAAAAAGCTATAAAGAAGAGTAAGATAGATTATGAGAGTAAACTTGCTCAGAATATAAAAACAGATAGTAAAAGTTTCTACAAATATATAAAACAAAAAAGAGTGGCTAAGGTAAATATTGGTCCTTTAGAGGATGAGAAGAAATGGCTGAGGAACTGAACAGGTTTTTTGGGTCGGTCTTCACAGTGGAAGACACAAATAACATGCCCGTGACTGATGGAAATAAGGCTATGACCGGTGAGGACCTTGAGAAGATTGTTATCACCAAGAAGGTAGTGATGGGCAAGCTAATGGGGCTAAAGGTAGACAAGTCTCCTGGCCCTGATGGAATGCATCCAGAGTGCTAAAAGAGATGGCTAGGGAAATTGCAAATGCACTAGTGATAATTTACCAAAATTCACTAGACTCTGGGGTGGTCCCGGCGGATTGGAAATTAGCAAATGTGACACCACTGTTTAAAAAAGGAGGTAGGCAGAAAGCGGGTAATTATAGGCCAGTGAGCTTAACTTCGGTAGTAGGGAAGATGCTGGAATCTATCATCAAGGAAGAAATAGCGAGGCATCTGGATGGAAATTGTCCCATTGGGCAGACGCAGCATGGGTTCATAAAGGGTAGGTCGTGCCTAACTAATTTAGTGGAATTTTTTGAGGACATTACCAGTGCGGTAGATAACGGGGAGCCAATGGATGTGGTATATCTGGATTTCCAGAAAGCCTTTGACAAGGTGCCACACTAAAGGTTGCTGCATAAGATAAAGATGCATGGCATTAAGGGGAAAGTAGTAGCATGGATAGAGGATTGGTTAATTAATAGAAAGCAAAGAGTGGGGATTAATGGGTGTTTCTCTGGTTGGCAATCAGTAGCTAGTGGTGTCCCTCAGGTATCAGTGTTGGGCCCACAACTGTTCACAATTTACATAGATGATTTGGAGTTGGAGACCAAGGGCAATGTGTCCAAGTTTGCAGACGACACTAAGATAAGTGGTAAAGCAAAAAGTGCAGAGGATACTGGAAGTCTGCAGAGGGATTTGGATAGGCTAAGTGAATGGGCTAGGGTCTGGCAGATGGAATACAATGTTGACAAATGTGAGGTTATCCATTTTGGTAGGAATAACAGCAAAAGGGATTATTATTTAAATGATAAAATATTAAAACATGCTGCTGTGCACAAAGACCTGGGCGTGCTAGTGCATGAGTCGCAAAAAGTTGGTTTACAGGTGCAACAGGTGATTAAGAAGGCAAATGGAATTTTGTCCTTCATTGCTAGAGGGATGGAGTTTAAGACTAGGGAGGTTATGCTGCAATTGTATAAGGTGTTAGTGAGGCCACACCTGGAGTATTGTGTTCAGTTTTGGTCTCCTTACCCGAGAAAGGACGTACTGGCACTGGAGGGTGTGCAGAGGAGATTCACTAGGTTAATCCCAGAGCTGAAGGGGTTGGATTACGAGGAGAGGTTGAGTAGACTGGGACTGTACTTGTTGGAATTTAGAAGGATGAGGGGGGATCTTATAGAAACATATAAAATTATGAGGGGAATAGGTAGGATAGATGCGGGCAGGTTGTTTCCACTGGTGGGCGAAAGCAGAACTAGGGGGCATAGCCTCAAAATAAGGGGAAGTAGATTTAGGACTGCGTTCAGGAGGAACTTCTTCACCCAAAGGGTTGTGAATCTATGGAATTCCTTGCCCAGTGAAGCAGTAGAGGCTCCTTCATTAAATGTTTTTAAGATAAAGATAGATAGTTTTGTGAAGAATAAAGGGATTAAGGGTTATGGTGTTCGGGCCGGAAAGTGGAGCTGCGTCCACAAAAGATCAGCCATGATCTCATTGAATGGTGGAGCAGGCTCGAGGGGCCAGATGGCCTACTCCTGCTTCTAGTTCTTATGTTCTTTGTTATCGAAGAAGCATGTTTGTTCATTTGGATATTGTATTGTCATTTACCTGCACTTTCTGTGCTTGTCCAGAAACAGTGGGCTGGATTCTCTGGTCCCCCAGCCTCGTGTTTCTCAGCAGCGTGCCGTTCACTGATGGCGGGATTCTCTGTTCCCACCACTGTCAATGGGATTTCCCATTAGAGACACCCTACGCCGCTGGAAACCCACACGCAGGGTTGCGCTGCCGACAGGACCAAAGAATCCCAACGGCAGGAGAATTCCGGCCAGTGTCCCTGTTTTGATGGAATACAGCTTTCAAGTCATAGAATAGAGTAGCATGGTGGTTAACACAATTGCTTCACAGCTCCAGGGTCCCAGGTTCGATTCCCGGCTTGGTTCATTGTATGTGTGGAGTCTGCACGTTCTCCCCGTGTGTGCATGGGTTTCCTCCGGGTGCTCCGCTTTCCTCCCACAGTCCAAAAATGTGTAGGTTAGGTGGACTGGCCATGCTAAATTGCCCTTAAGTGTCCAAAATTGCCCTTAGTGTTGGGTGGGGTTACTTGGTTATGGGGATAGGGTGGAGGTGTGGGCTTGGGTAGGGTGCTCGTTCAAAGAGCCAGTGCAGTCTTGATGGGCCGAATGGCCTCCTTCTGCACAGTAAATTCTATGAATATCTGTTGCATACCAGTAGCTCTAACCTCTTATCCAATGTTCTCAGTGGCAGTGATTTCCAAACCCTGAAGTGTTTTAATGTATATTGATGTAGCCTGTTCGATCCAAAAACTTTGCTTTCAAACAAAAGGGTAATGGAGATTGAAGCACCGTGATTTGGCCCAAGGAAAGGGCTTTGTCTAGTACATTCTTCCTGCCAACCTGACATCCACAATAAGATGAACATCACCCAGCTATTTTGATTCCCAGCACATTTACTTACCATGTCCTTGCTGGTGTGTCATCTGCAGCAGGAGAATCTTTTTGTTTCAAAACATCTTTTACAACTGTTGCTACCTTTCAAATCTGTATGTCCTGTGCTCCGAAGAGGGTCACATTTCTGCCAGGCCCTCTTTTAAGTCATGCACCTTTTTCTGGATCTTTTTCCAAATGCTCTGCATGGTGAGATGGTGTTGACCATGCAACAATGAACTGCCCTGTTTCCGACCTGCATGATAATGGCCCGTCTCTTCCACTGAAAACACATCTGCACAAATCCATTCTCGTTCTCACCTGCACCTCCAGGACGTTGCCACTGAATTATTTTCTTTTAACGTCCTCCATGGCCAGACGCATTCTTCAACGATCCATACTTCATAGCTGGATTATTGAGGTTTTTGACATTTATTGTGGTTAAGCGCCTCATTAGCTGCTTGAGAAGTGTTAGAGGATCGTTATTGCGGATGTGCCTGACCCATTGCTACTCATGAAGCCCCATTCTCACAGATCACATTTATATACAGGCTGCACTGTCTTCTGATTCTCTCTCCATTTTGTCACTCCCTGAGAGAAAAATGCCTTGCCCTTTCCTTTAGTGCAATGAACATTTTTGGACCATACATTATGATGTTTTTTTGGGAGGCGGGGGTTGGAGCGGGGTGTAAAAGGGGCTAGAAAAATAGGTTTAATTTGGAAGAAAAACAGCAAAGTTGAAACGATAACAAATAGAGAGAGATTGGGGGAAATGAAAATAGGAAGTGCTTAAGATGTGCTTCGTTTTTAAAAAAAATTAAATTTTATTGAAATTGTTCGAAGCATTTATTTTTATAGCTTAGGGCCAAGGTTACAGTAATAAATCTACCCCTGGCAGTAGAACCGCTTTCTTACCATAATGTTAGCATTAGCCCAACAATGTGTAAATGAATAGCTTAAAAAAAATGTTTGGCCTGATGAACAGACGCTTTCTTTGGACCTGCTGTCTATGGGTTAAAACTCTAACAAGCAGGGGCGGAATGGTGGCGCAGTGGTTAGCACTGCTACCTCACGGTGCTGAGGCCCCAGGTTCGAATTCCAGCCCTGGGTCACTGTCCGTATGGAGTTGGCACATTCTCCCCATGTCTGCGTGGGTTTCACCCCCACAACCCAAAGCTGTGCAGGGTGGGTGGATTGGCCACGCTAAATTGCCCCTGAATTGCGCGAAAAAAGAATTTCAACTATAAAAAGTAAAACAGACCACTGATTATAACATTCTCATTTAAATATAGCCTTGTATCTAATTACTATGTAAAATAGTGGTTCTGTTTAAATTAGGCTGAAATTCTTTGAGGAGCAGTAATAAAGAGGAATAAACTGCTTCAGAAGGAGAAATAAATAGTTGGCAGATCTGTAAAATATTCAAATTGATTTAGTCAGTTTGACATCCAGCTGTGTTATCCTTGCCGTATTGTGATTTTATCTTCTACATTTGAGAGCTGGCAGAGGATTCTCCGCACAAACATCAGGCTGAGGTGTTTGCTCCAGCAGCATTTAATTCCACAAACTCATTCTTCCCCAGGACCACGAATCTGCAAAAGTCTACCTCCCCGAGTCATCAATAATTCTGTCATGACGCAGGCTTTCGGGCAGCGGGTGGGCAACCTGTGGCCTGGTGGCCATGTGTGGCCCTTCTGCGTCCTGAGTGTGGCCCACAAGACATTTTGTTGCCCGTTGTCCACGGGCGGGGCTTCCACATTCAGCTGATTGCTGACCACAAAGTTTTTTTCCTTCCGGTATGACTGAAGTGATACACTCGTGAAGCAAGGACAAGTCAAGTAGCGTGCATGCTGATTGCTCACAACATCGACTGTGAGAGTTGTGCGCGCCCCCGTGTCCAAAATGTGAATATTTCTTTTGTTTTTACCATTTGAAGCTGATGTGTGTTCAATTAGCATATAACTGATTAAGCATTTTCTATAACTCAGCATGTATTAAATGTATTTAATCTTATTCATGATTAGTGAACAAGTCTGATTTCAATCTTGCGGCTCGCTGGGATGAAGGAGGGTCACTCATGCGGCCCACTCACTGCCAAGTTTGCCCATCACTGTTTCCGGCCCGACTTTAACATCATCTGATCATCACTTTGTGATTCACCTGGCCTTTAGTTCTGTTCTGTGTTTGAAGTCAAATTGTGTCAGGTATTAATGTCAGCGTGCTTTATGAAAAATCTCAGCACGCCATTTAAATGAAGTTATCAAGATGCTTTAGAAAATAAATGGGTTAATATTTCCATCAAAACAGCTGGCAAAGGAAGCCTATTTCTCTGCCTTAGTTTGCGGCACTTTCGGCTTTGACACCATGTTTCGGTTTATCACTTTGAAAAATCAGGAGAATGGCTGGCATGGTGGAGCAGCAGGTAGCACTGCTGCCTCATGGCGTGAAGGATTCGGGTTCGATCCTGGCCCTGGGTCACTATCCGTGTGGAGTTTGCACATTCTCCCGATGTTTGCGTAGGACTCAGCCCCAGAACCCAAATATGTGCAGGTAGGTGGATTGGCTACGCTAAATTGCCCCTTAATGGGATTTAAAAAAAAACTATTAACAAGGAAAGCAACATGCTGATTATAAAATTTAAATATTACCTTGCATCTGATAGGCCCGCTTTTTAAAAGAAAAGGCAGTTCACGCTTTAAGGCTCTGAAAGTCTGATCTCCAGTATAACCGGCAGACAGCGACAGGAAAACAGAATTAACACCCAGTACGTGTTTACAAAGCCTCAAGTGAACCCTTGCCAGCTGAAACCTGGGTCTGGATTTTTGTGCGACGAATCGGGTTAGCATAGAGGTGGGCAACAAAAAGAAATGTTCCTAATGGCCTGTGCGCCATTCTGCTGTCTCTGTTCCCAAACCTGCCAACTTCCATAAGGGGTTAGGTGTGTGTATATGGTGGGGGGGGTATGAAGCCCTATCTGGGTATGATACTGAACAAGTGCCCCAAAGCACTGACCCACTATTGAAGGGAGAAGGTGGACCACCTGAAAATGAAAATGGATCCCTGGGACTACACTGAGGCCAGACGGTGGACCTGTTGAGAAAGAAAATGGATCTGCAGGAAAATACAAGGCTGAAACATGGACCCCCTTCATGATAACAAATCTGGAAGGTCCACCTACAGATGCCTCCCCCCCCCCCCCCCCCCCCCCCCCCCCCACCCACTGTTGCGGTGTTCCAGGATCCAGGGTTGCCAGATGAACTCTGGCAGCAACCCCAGGCACTGTTCAGGTAAGTCACAACATCTGCACATCACGTTATTCCAGGTGCACTTCGCACCCATGTGTTTTCCCATTAGCATTGCAGAAACCTGGCATGGGTGATTGAGCCTTCATCTGCATTCCATCAACAGGACGCAAATCAATTTCACACTGGTCTCCAGGGGGTTTCCCTATCCGCCATGGTGGGCATCCACAGTGGAAGATCCCAACGGAAATTCAAACTGATATAAAGCCAATGTTTGGGCCTTGCCTTCGAATTCTTACCCCCTTGGCTGCCATTGAACCTGCTGGTGGGGCTCAGGAAAATTATGCCTACTGTTTCTTGAACCACAGCCTGCAGCCCCTTTGCAGCTTTCCTCAATTAAGCCCCTCACTCCACCCTCTCCGCTGCAGCAATCATCTTCCAGGGCTCACCATCACTCCCCGCAACTGCCCCGTCTCCCATCAGCAACATGTCAGGTTCCAAACAACGAATGGCCCCACAGTTCAGTGATGCCTCCCTTCAGGTTCTCCACCTGGCTGTCCGGAAACGGTGGGAGGTGCTCTTCCTGAGGTATGGCAATGGAAGACGTTCCTGCTTGACCAACGCAGCCTGGATGGAGTTCGCAGAGGTGGTGTGCAATCATGTAGTGCTGCCACAAAACTGGGTGCATTGCTGCAAAAGGATGGATGGTCAGGGTAATTGGCAATATGGTGTTGCATAGAATGGTCAGTCATGATAGTATCAGCAAAGATACTTTGCAAGTGGAATGAGAGTCCAGTCTGGAAAGTGCATGGTCATCATCAGCACTACATGGTAGAAGAGGCCAGATTGTGTGACAGTTGTGCACGACAAGGCAATGGGACAAGAGCTCTCAAACAACAGATTGCACCCTGGTGGTCGGAGCCTATAGCTAGAGAGAGTGACATAATCGGTGAGATTCTCTGGTTCCCCCAGCCGTGTGTTTCTCGGCAGCGTGCCATTCACTGGCAGCGGGATTCTCTCTTCCTTCTCGCTGGTCAATAGGATTTCCCATTGAAGCCATCCGACACCGCTGGGTACCCCGTGGGTGGGGGTGCGTTGCCGAAGAATTCCGGCTAAAGGGTGAGAGGACAAGACACATCGCGAGTTAGAACGGAAAAATTTGACGTTTCAGCCAAAACTCCATTCACTTTCAATGGCACCGGAAAATCCCAGTTATGAGTGAGGATGGAAGATTTTAGCCAATGCCTCAGTTCAGAAGAAAGGGGTAGACCAAGAAGTGGCAAAATTCCCCATACCTTGACAGGCTGGTGGTGGTGTCCTTTTGAACTTCGATTTGAGCTCCTAATTGCAGGTTGCAGCTCACAAAAGCTGTATGATTGACCTTGTCCTAACTTCAATGCGCAAAACACAGCTGCACGATGAAACCAATATACTTTAGGAAACATTTGAACTTCTACTGAGGATGCCTGAGTGATACCATAAGGATCTTCGCTGTTTGATATTCCATGGTATTTTGATCTGGCTGGAAATGCGGCCAACTGTGGAATACCTGCATGAATAAATTGCATGTGACTATGGTTTTTTGGTAATAAGCCTAGTAAAGAGAATACCTGCCTTCAAACCATCAGATCTAAATCATGCTGCTAATATTATCCTCAAGTGTATTTCTAATCCCCCCATATGGATTTATTCCTGGATTAAATCAGCAGGCAAAAGACGTTCATAATTTGTTACTAATTCTGTTGAATTCAATTTTAACCCGAATATCTTGGCTTCATCTGTTAGAAAGTTTTATTTCTCCCCCCTCGACCCCCAAGGTGCCAAAAGTACCGCTCACGCCTAACCACTGTTATAAAATAAAATCTTTTTCAGGGTGGAAAAATCCCCATCCGATGGACGGCGCCAGAAGCCATCGCGTACCGCAAGTTCACCTCAGCCAGTGACGTGTGGAGTTATGGGATTGTTCTATGGGAGGTGATGTCGTATGGAGAGAGGCCTTACTGGGAAATGTCCAATCAGGACGTGAGTATCTTCTGTTGTAAATGAGTCACGCTGGGTGAGGAAGTCAAGCATGGGAATGCCAGGTGGCCAGGCTTTTCTGTGTCACTGTAAGAAACAGAGAAGGCGTACAAAAAAAAATGTGCAGCACGGAAGGGGTAGTTCAAACATTTTACTGGCAAGTACACTTTGTATGAAAGAAAAATTGCAAATTGGAAAAAGTAATATAGGAGTGAAAAAGGCCAGGGAAAAATGATCACGGATGCAAAGATGAAAATCAGGAAACCTATATGCTGTAATGTTGGAGGAAATATATAATTTGTTCACTGTAATTCCTGAAAAACAGTTAGCACTAGTTAACAGTGAACAATGTATCCTATAGGGAAGAAGGCATGCAGAATTCATGTCCGTTAATACAACACATCATAAGTTAATGTCTATAATTCTGCACATGATGCAATACTAGCCTCAAGTTGCTGGGGGAAAAATGCAGAGTGGGAGTACGCTTCAGTGTCAAAGTTGCGTTAAAGTGTTTTTCTGGATTGCATGTATTTTTTTTTCTGACAGGGGTGAAAAGGTCTTTGTGCTCACCCACATAGGTCATTTCCTCCTGGGTATCTCAGTAGAATTCCAATATTTCAACTTGGAAGTTAATATTCAGCAGCTTTAACTGTTGTTTGGTGCCATCAAATAAATGAGGTGTGTGTTCCCACCTGGCTAATGCCCGTGTTGAAAAAGTACACAGAAAGATTCAGTACATATAAATTATGTAGTCCTAGAGGGTTGGAAAATATACCCAGATGTGACAACACATCACAGCGTTGTGGTACTGCAAAGCAGAATTGTAACATCATAAATTGTTTACATGTATCTAATGTCTGCATCGTACAGAATATAGTCCATGCATTTCACTCTGAGGTGCATGTAAATGCGATTATAATGCACACAAGGAGCAATATCTCTTGCTCATACAGAACCTGGGGTTCATTGCAATTCAAAGCACGTGATATAATCTTGGGAAACTGGGATCTTTCACCGTCCATCATATTCTTTGCTGGCAAAATAACTGTTTGATAGCAGATTAAACCAAATCTTGATGTGCTCTACCTTTTAAATTGCAAGAATCAGCTCTCCGACATATCATTGTTAAAATTTTTTTTATTTTTTTTTGCAACTTGGCCTCCTCTTCCATTCCCATCATGACTCTCTTGTCTCATTATGGGCAGCATGGTAGCACTGTTGCTTCACAGCGCCAGCGTGCCAGGTTCGATTCCCGGCTTGATTCACTGTCTGTGCAGAGTCTGCACGTTCTCCCCGTGTCTGCGTGGGTTTCCTCCGGGTGCTGCGGTTTCCTCCTACAAGTTCCGAAAGATGTGTTGTTACGTGAATTGGACATTCTGAATTCTCCCTCTGTGAACCTGAACAGGTGCCGGAGTGTGGCGACTACGGCATTTTCACAGTAACTTCATTGCAGTGTTAATGTAAGCCTACTTGTGACAATAATGATTATGCATTAACCCTCTTGCCACCACTCACCTGTGACCTGGTATGCAGTGATGACCCTGGGCCTCATGTGGGTGTCATACTGGCAGCAGCCACAGCTCCCCAGTGGCGCTGCTGTTCAATGAAGAGCTGTCGGCCTTCTGCCCTTGATCCCAGAGAAGGCCTGCCCAATTACATGCCTGAGTGGCACAGAATGCGACGGGCTTTCCCTACAGGAGGCAATAAAGGGCGCTTGCCTGCTCTGTAGCCAGAGGGCGAGATTTCCATTGTCTCCATTAAATACTGCCCTTTGATTCTGTTTCCCTTTCTCCTGCCAGTCTCACTCTGTTCAAAGCTCTCCTCCCCACACACGCTGTATTGCCTTTTAAGTTTTAGTAATTTTCAATAATTCATGTCTTAAAAAAATGTAACACACATTGTGAGAATTCATATGGCCAGATATAATGCTAAAATTTGAGGCTGGGTGGGAAATAGCCTTTAAATGGCCATTAATGGGCTCTTAAGGGCCTCAAGTTGGGCAAAGATGGGCTTCCCATCTGAGGCTTTGCCTACCCCAAAGTAAAATCTCTGTGGGTCAAAGTGGGCAGGAGCCCAGAGGAAATCCCATTCCTGCAATTTCATGCTCCGATCAAGACCCAGGAGGCTGAGTCGTCAAGTAAACGCTAGTTTGTTCACGGTCAAATATGCACAATATCAGTCCCAATTGGGACCACCAACATGCCGGTCCCTGCCTGGGCGGCCTTTATACAAGATAATTATGAGCCTCAGATGGGCAGGCCTCCGCCCACTAGTGGGGAAGTTCATATTCCACGAATCCCATCGGGAGATTAATTAGAATATCCCCATGGGCCCCATGGAGTTATTACACTCTCCACCTTTTCTTAATAACCCACATGTTGGGGAGCATTAAATTCTGACTGTTGAATCATTTACAGCACAGAAGGAGGCCATTCTGCCCACCGTGTCCCCTCAGAGTAATCCAGTCAGTGCCATTACCCAATTCTATCCCCATAGCCATGTAAATTTATTTCCTTTAACCGTACATCCAATTTCCTGGTTTAACGCTCCTGAGCAGAAATTTCAGATGCAGTCTAAAAAGGCTGCACTTGCTGCCAATGCCGTGCATCTGCAGTTGTATACAGGGCCACAATCTTTATAGAGAGCAATGTGCAACAGGGTGCATGCACACAAAATCATTAAAGTAAGTTGAAGCATCAGCATTCACATTTGGATTGCCCGTCACTTTCTCCAAGTGGCGTGTTAGAAATCAAAATATGCTACCTAATTTGTGGGACATAGCTCCTCCTCATCTTTATCTGATTGACCAATTTTCAAAGTTCCTGGAAAATGACCCAAAGTTTCCCACTGCACTGTCCCTTTAATCAACAGCGATCAAAACTACCTTTAATGGAATAGTAATCTCAGGACCATTTGCACAATACCCACTTTGCGAACACAAACATATGGGTGTGCACGCACACACACACACATGCAATACATTCATCAAGATGGTCCGAGCTGAATATGATCTGTGTGTTTATGCTGAGAGCTGGTCAGATTCTGTGTTCGCAGCAATCGTATTAAATTACACACCCTCAGCACTGGCTGCATTTCATTTTTCACACAAAACAGTAGGAGATTCACATCAGGCAGTTCCATCAGCCCAGTGCCACTCCCCTCCTTCGCTGCTCACAGCAGCTGAGAGCTCAAGAGATGGCTAGCGATGGGCGCCAAAGTCTCCTCTGGACTAAACCTGGCTTAGTTTAAATTCTTCTGTACGATTTCCAAGTGCAATCAGCTCAGAAATATCCAGACTCTGAATCATGTGAATTGAAATGTCAAACTTGGAACTGAATCTAAAACTTCAGGTGCAGTCCCTTGGGTCTACATCCAAATTCTTTTTTTTTTTCTCCAAATTTAAATGAAGTACAAATGTTCGTTCCAGTAGGTTTTATTTTGGGCGGCACGGTTGCACAGTTGTTAGCATTGCAGCCTCACAGCACCAGGGTCCCGGGTTCAATTCAGGCCTTGGGGACTGTCTGTGTGGAGTTTGCACTTCCTCCCCAAGTCCGCGTGGGTTCCAATCGGGTGCTCCGGTTTCTTCCCACAGTCCAAAGATGTGCAGGTTAGGTGGATTGGCCATGCTAAATTGCCCCTTATTGTCCAAAAGATTAGGTGGGTTACTGGATTATGGGGATAGGTTAGGGTATGTCCTAGGCTCTTTCCAAGGATCGGTGCAGACTCGATAGGCCGAATGGCCTCCTTCTGCACTGAAGTGATTTTATGAATGACCGGAGTGATTGGGAATTATTTTTACTTTGTACAATGAGATGGGCAGCAGTGAGCAGGCAGTCGGTTTTTTGCATCTCTCCTGAATTTTATTTCCATCGAATTGAATTGGGAAAAGTGGCAATAGTTGGCCGTCTGCTGTTACCCGATTCACATTATAGCATAAAGCCTGAAAAACTCCTTTTGGGTTTGTACCAGGTCGTTCTATTTAGCTGCAAATTTGTGGCACAATGAGTATTAAAATGTACATTTATCTGGGTTTAACATACCAGCCCTTGTTTCAGCAAAGCCTTGCTTCATGTCTCTATTGTGTTAAAATCCATGATAAGCACCCACTTCCCCTTTAATTATTGCTTGATTTGACCACATTCCTTAGAGTAGTATTTTATTGTGATAGAGCGATTCACTGATGTTGTCCTCTATTGATTGCTCACTCAGGTAATTAAAGCGGTTGATGAAGGGTATCGGTTGCCGCCCCCCATGGACTGCCCAGCTGCCCTGTATCAGCTGATGCTGGACTGTTGGCAGAAGGATAGGAATAACAGGCCTAAGTTTGAACAGATTGTCAGCATCCTGGACAAGTTGATTCGGAACCCCAGCAGCCTGAAGATCATCGCTAATACTGCAGCAAGGTGACACAAAGGATTGGTTCTTTCATTTAAAAAAAAAAACATGTGTGAACTCCGTTTTTTAAAAAATACAACGAGGCCAGGATTGGCCCGTTGGTGCTTCCGTCCCAGTCAATTGAACACAATTGTGTTTTGGTGTGCTAAAAGGTGAACGATGCCGGCCATTCTCAGACTACAGGGACGTCAGAGGCTATTTCAATAGTACCCAGAACAACACCCACTTGATTTACCCACTCATAGTCTGAATCCAGTGGCAACAAGTGGCAACTCGTGCTTTGTCCGACACCATTATAATTCATTCTGAGAAAATTAAAGAGGCATTGTTATGCAGCAGACAAGGGCTTAGGGGTGGGTGGCAATGAGGTGAATCACACCCACCCTAAAACATATTTTTATCATGAGCTGGGTCTTCAGACAATTCCAGAATTGTCTCTGCTGTTTCCCTGTTGCCATCAGGTGTTACGGGACATATTCATTTTAGCTACAAAACACCACAAAGGCAGAAACTTTCAATGCATTTAATAAGTTCTTGGATGTGTACTTGAAATGTTGTAACCTGGAGGACTATGGAACAAGAGCTGGAAAGTAGAATTAGATTCTATAAACTTACTTCAGTGGGCACAGACAGGACACACTGACTGGCATCCTCCTGTGCCATTTTATTACTTTTCTATGTTTCCACCAGATTGTTCAAACAATGTTAATATATTATAAAAATATTAAGCCTCAAATCCCAAATTGCTGTTTGGACTCCACTATTACTTTTGTTGTAATTTGAATAAAATGATTTAAGGATTATTGTATATCCATAAATGAAGCTAGTTTTAAGTAGTCTCCCTTGGGTGTATAAGCAGTCTGGTGGTGTGGCAGTACATCAGTTATGAATAACGCATAATGCGATGTGATTTAGCGTCAGAGGCTTGCCATGATCAAACACGATTATTCATTTGCATGTAGCTCAGTTTGTGAAATAAACCCACAAACAATAGGCTCCTGCTTCCTAATGTGCTTGTGTGGCATCTAAATGGGGTTGAAATCAGTGCCTCCTGATTCACAAGGAATTACTACTTTTTTGTTTATGCTAATATATTTAGGGAACCTGTGTATCAATTAGGGATGAATAGCCCTCGCTGCTAATTCTGAATTACCATATCGTGAGCACCTCCTTCTGGTTCAGAGTCTTGAATTGAGTAGATATCTCAATCACCTGATAATATGGCACTCCAGTCTCACCAATCCTCAACTGGAACATCCATTTTATTGATCAGAAACAAAACTTAAAAGACTGACCTTTCAAACCATCAAAATAATGAGGAGAGAGCTAAATAAATAGCATCACACAACCGCAAACCTTAACTCAAGGTAATAAGTTGAGGTATTGTGGCACAGTGAATAGCATTCCTGCCTCTCAGCAAGAAGCTCCGGGTTCGCGTTCCATCCCAGGACTTGAGGGTCAAGGAAGGTGCTCTTAGGATGTCACAGAGAATCCAGATAGAGTTGTATCAAAGAAACTTGGGTTCATTGACAAGGCTATGATACACAGCTCCTGCTCGTTCCCCACCAGATCTTAACAGGGCGGTGCCAAACTGGCCGACCTTATATATAACATAAGTTTCCCCCCCCCTTTATCAAGGGAGCTTGTGCTCCGCAAGGGACATGGGGAAAACAATCGTTCCCACCTCATAAGTCCTGTGCGATGTAAGGCAGATGCGTTCATAACACAGCCAACAACAGGTTGCTTATCAACCTACAAAATCCATCCAACACACCATGGCAGGTGGAAAGACTACCGGACAGCCATAATTGATGCAGAGTGGCACCCCACAAGCTATAAGCCTCTGGTGACAGGCTAGTGATCTGTTCCAGGACAAACCTTGCTTTGGGAAGAGATGAAAGTCTTGTGCCCCACTAAGTGCGGGAAGAGAAACAGCAAAGGTAATAATAACATTACATTTCCACTCTTCAAAACTGACTGCCACTGATAAGAATTTTCAGCATGTTATCCAAATAAATGGCATATGCACCTGCACTTGTTATTTACATTTTTATGTCAAACCTTGCCATTTTCGTGACTTCCGGTTGCGGCGATGCGGAGCTAAGCCGCACAATTCGGCAGCTCCTGCGAAGACGGACGTTTGGGCTCGCTAACGGAGCCCCAACGGAACTTTTGATACAGACAACCCGTGGGGAAGGAAGGCGAGAGGTCCCCTACTAACCTGCATGGACCGGACCCGCAGCGAAACGGCGAAAAAAGCGGCCCTGGAGCAGCGGGAGAAGAAAGAGAAAAAAAGCAAAATGGCGGCGCCCACGGACAAAGGAGATGCAGGAGTTCATCAAGCACTGCTTCGAGGAGCTGCGCAAGGAGATGGTGGCGCCTATGCTGGCAATAATTGAAGGACTTGGAGCAACCCAGAAAGCCCAAGAGGTGAAGATCCAGGAGATCCAGGAAAAAGTGAGTGAGAACGACGACGAGCTTGTGGGCCTGGCGGAGAGAGTGGAGCGGCACGAGGCGCTACACAAGACGTGGGCGGCAAGACTCGAAGACCTGGAGAACAGGTCGAGGAGAAACAATTTGAGGATCCTGGGTCTCCCAGAGGGAGTGGAGGGGGCCAATGCCGCGGCACATGCGGGCACAATGATCGGAACGCTGATGGGTGCGGAGGCCCCCCTGGGATTGCTGGAGCTGGAAGGGGCGCACCGAGTGCTGGCGAGGAAGCCCAAGGCAAATGAGCCGCCAAGGGCGATGGTGGTGAGGTTTCACCGGTTTACGGACAGAGAGAGGGTCCTGAAATGGGCCAAGAAGGAGCGGAGCAGCAAGTGGGACAATGCAGAGATCAGAATATACCCGGACTGGTGCACGGAGGTCGCTAAGCGGAGAGCGTGTTTCAACCGGGCCAAAGCGGTGCTGCATCGGAAAGGAGTGAAATTTGGAATGTTGCAGCCAGCGCGACTGTGGGTTACACATAATGGCCAACACCACTACTTCGAAACGCCCGAAGAGGCGTGGACCTTTATACAAACTGAAAAGTTGGACTCTAATTGAGGGTTTGTGTGGGAGGGGGGTGTTTGAGGGTTGAAGTATGATGGTTGTTGTATATAGGGGGTCAACCACGCGCAGGAAATGCCATATGGCCTGGGGGAGAGGGACAAGGCCACGACAGGAGCTGGCCATAGGGGGCGGGGCAGGCTCTGGAAAGCGCAGGGTTTTCTTTCCCGCGCGCGGCAAGAAAGGCGGGAAGGGGAACAAACGAATGTACACTGATTGGGAGACTCCCACACGGGGGGGGTCAAAGCGATGGCGGGGGAAGCCGGGGTCAGCAGGTTTCAGCTGACTTACGGGAGGGATATGGGGGGGGAGCAAAAAAGCTAGACGGGGATCTAGCGGGGGGGAGGGGAGGAGGGAGGGGGTGAAAGGGGGGGAAAAAGGGTTGCTGCTGCACTGGCCAAAAGAGAATGGGACACAGAAGAGGTGGTTGGGACGAGGGTCCCCCGGTTGGGGGACTGGAGAGTGAGGGAGACGCGGACAAGGGACAGGCCCAGAAAAGGAGATGGCTAGTCGGCGGGGGGTGGAGGGGGGGGGGGGGGGTGTGAGAGTCCCTCCAATCCGGCTGATAACGTGGAACGCGAGGGGCCTGAATGGGCCGGTGAAGAGGGCTCGAGTGTTCGCGCACTTGAAGGGACTGATGGCAGACGTGGCAATGCTCCAAGAGACACACCTGAAGGTGGCGGACCAGGTCAGGTTAAGAAAGGGATGGGTAAAACAGGTATTTCACTCGGGATTGGACGCAAAAAATAGAGGGGTGGCAATTCTGGTGGGAAAGCATGTGTCATTTGAGGCCAAGACTATCATAGCGGATAATGGAGGGAGATATGTGATGGTGAGTGGGAGGTTGCAAGGGACGTGGGTGGTGTTGGTAAATGTATACGCCCCGAACTGGGATGATGCTGGATTTATGAAGCGCATGTTGGGGCGCATTCCGGACCTGGAGGTAGGAGGACTGATAATGGGAGGGGACTTCAATACAGTGATGGACCCAGCACTGGACCGCTCCAGATCAAGGACGGGAAAGAGGCCGGTGGCGGCCAAGGTGCTCAGGGGTTTTATGGACCAGATGGGGGGAGTGGACCTATGGAGGTTTGCAAGGCCGCAGGCCAGGGAATTTTCTTTCTTCTCCCATGTACACAAAGCCTACTCCCGGATAGATTTCTTTGTTCTGGGTAGGGCGCTCAACCCGAGGGTGGAGGGGACGGAGTATTCGGCTATAGCCGTTTCGGACCATGCCCCGCACTGGGTGGAACTGGAGCTGGGAGAGGAGAGGGACCAATGCCCACTGTGGCGGCTGGATGTGGGACTGCTGGCTGATGAGATGGTGTGTGGGAAGATGAGGGGGTGTATTGAAAGGTACTTGGAGGCCAACGACAACGGGGAGGTGCGAGTGGGGGTGGTATGGGAGGCGGTGATCAGGGGAGAGCTGATCTCAATCAGGGCTCATAGGGAGAAGACAGAGGGCATGGAAAGGGAAAGGTTAGTGGGGGAGATCTTGCGAGTGGACAGGAGATACGCAGAGGCCCCGGAGGAAAGATTACTTGGGGAAAGGTGACGGCTCCAGACGGAGTTTGACCTGCTGACCACGGGCAAGCCGGAGGCACAGTGGAGGAAGGCGCAGGGGGCGACCTACGAGTACGGGGAAAAGGCTAGTTGGATGCTGGCGCACCAGCTCCGTAAGAGGGTGGCAGCGAGGGAAATAGGGGGAATCAAAGATGGAAGGGGAGCCACGGTTCGAAGTGCAACGAAAATAAATAAAGTATTCAAGGCCTTCTATGAAGAGCTGTATAGATCCCAGCCCCCAGGGGGGGGGGGAAGGGGGGATGAGACGATTCCTGGACCAACTGAGGTTCCCGAGGGTGGAGGAGCAAGAGGTGGTTGGTTTGGGGGCACCAATTGGGTTGGAGGAGTTGAATAAGGGTTTGGGAAGCATGCAGGTGGGGAAGGCCCCGGGGCCGGACGGGTTCCCGGTGGAGTTCTATAGAAAATATGTGGACCTGCTGGCCCCGCTACTAGTGAGGAGGCCAGAGAGGAGGGAACCCTGCCCCAGACAATGTCGGAGGCGACAATCTCCTTGATTCTAAAGCGAGACAAGGATCCACTGCAATGTGGATCGTACAGGCCGATTTCGCTCCTCAATGTGGATGGTAAGCTTTTGGCAAAAGTATTGGCCACCAGGATTGAGGACTGTGTCCCGGGGGTGATTCATGAGGACCAAACGGGATTCGTAAAGGGCAGGCAGTTAAATACCAATGTGCGGCGGCTCTTAAACGTGATAATGATGACATCGGAGGAGGGAGAGGCGGAGATAGTGGCAGCTATGGACGCGGAAAAAGCCTTTGACCGAGTGGAGTGGGAGTACCTCTGGGAGGTATTGCGCAGGTTTGGGTTCGGGGGAGGGTTTATCAGATGGGTTAAGCTCCTTTACAGCGCCCCGGTGGCGAGTGTAGTGATGAACCGGCGGAGGTCGGGGTACTTTCGGCTGTACCGAGGGACAAGGCAGGGATGCCCCCTGTCCCCCCTGTTTGCATGGGCGATCGAACCCTTGGCCATATCACTGAGGGAGTCTAATAAATGAAGGGGGATAGTCCGCGGGGGAGAAGAGCATTGGGTATCGCTCTACGCGGATGACCTGCTGCTATACGTGGCGGACCCAATGGAGGGGATGGTGGAGATCATGCAGACTCTGAAGGGGTTTGGGGAGTTCTCGGGCTACAAGCTTAATGTAGGGAAGAGTGAGCTTTTTGTATTACAGGCAGGGGACCAAGAAAGAGAGATAGGGGACCTACCGCTGAGGAGGGCGGAGAGGAGTTTTCGGTATCTGGGGATCCAGATAGCCAGGAGTTGGGGGGCCCTACATAAACTGAATTTGACAAGGTTGGTGGAGCAAATGGAGGAGGATTTTAAAAGATGGGACATGCTCCCGCTCTCGCTGGCGGGTAGGGTGCAGTCGGTCAAAATGGTGGTCCTTCCGAGGTTTTTGTGTTTCAGTGCCTCCCCATCGTGATCACCAAGGGCTTTTTCAAGAGAGTAGGTAGGAGTATTATGGGGTTTGTGTGGGCAAATAAGACCCGAGGGTTAGGAGAGGGTTCCTGGAATGCAATAGGGACCGAGGAGGGTTGGCTTTGCCAAACCTAGGGAGCTACTACTGGGCAGCAAATGTGGCGATGATCCGCAAGTGGGTCATGGAGGGAGAGGGGGCGGCATGGAAGAGGATGGAGATGGCGTCCTGTAAAGGAACGAGCCTGGGGGCGTTGGTAACGGCACCGCTGCCGCTCTCGCCGACAAAATACACCACAAGCCCGGTGGTGGCAGTGGAGAAGGCACAGGGGTGCAACGGGAGCATCGGTGTGGTCCCCGATTAGGGGTAACCACCGGCTTGTCCCGGGGAAGATGGACGGGGGGTTCCAAAGCTGGCATCGGGCGGGGATTAGAAGAATGGGGGACCTGTTCATTGACGGGACATTTGTGAGCCTAGGGGCACTGGAGGAGAAGTTTGAGTAACCCCTGGGAAATGCCTTTAGATATATGCAGGTGAGGGCTTTTGTGAGGCGACAGGTGAGGGAATTTCCGTTGCTCCCTGCACAAGAAGTTCAAGATAGGGTGATCTCGGGGGTATGGGTCGGGGAGGGCAAGGTGTCGGAAATACACCAAGAGATGAAAGAAGAGGGGGAAGCGCTAGTAGAAGAGTTGAAAGGTAAATGGGAGGAGGCGCTGGGGGAGGAGATTGAGGAAGGGTTATGGGCTGACGCCCTGGGTAGGGTTAATACCAACTCCTCGTGTGCCAGGCTCAGTCTGATACAATTTAAGGTAGTTCACTGAGCGCATTTGACGAGGGCGAGGCTGAGTAGGTTCGTTGGGGTAGAGGATAGATGTGAAAGATGTTCAGGGAGCCCGGCGAACCATGTCCATATATTTTGGTCATGCCCGGCATTGGAGGGGTACTGGAGAGGAGTGGCGGGAGTAATATCCCAGGTGGTGAAAGCCCGGGTCAAGCCAAGCTGGGGGCTAGCAATATTTGGGGTAGTGGATGAGCCGGGAGTACAGGAGGCGAAAGAGGCCGGCATTCTGGCCTTTGCGTCCCTAGTAGCCCGGCGAAGGGTCTTGCTATTGTGGAAGGAGGCGAAGCCCCCTAGCCTGGAGGCCTGGATAAACGACATGGCGGGGTTCATAAAATTGGAGAGGATTAAGTTTGCTTTGAGAGGGTCTGCGCAGGGGTTCTACAGGCGGAGGCAACCGTTCCTAGAATATCTCGCGGAGCGTTAGAGGAAGGTCGGTCAGCAGCAGCAGCAACCCTGGGGGGCGGGGGGGGGAACGAGAGATTGTTTGAGGGGATGGACGAGCGGGAGATGGCATGGAGGGTGGGGAGAAATGGCACGTGCAGCCAAGAGCCAGTGTATAAAGCTATGTAAATATACCATCTTGCCATGTATATATCTTGCTCAGGGTGATTTTGCGTTATTTTGTTACGGGGGGGGGGGGAGTTATTGTTTGTAAGGGGAAAAATTGTGTTGTTAAAAACCTTTTTAATAAAAATATTTTTTTTAAAAAAACCTTGCCATTTCCTCTGCACTAAAGGCCTCCGTTTGCATCCTAAAGGTGTGGATGACAGTTTCAACAGCAGTTGAGCTGAGACAGGGATGAGAAAGGTGGTCTTAGAGATGGCACAAGTAAGAGGTTGGAAATTCATCTCAAGATCAAATCTGAAAGCAAGGGTTGTGAGTTGAGTGACATAATCTCAGGCTGTTGCCAGAGTGATCGATGGAGTCTGTGGTTATGGAACAAAGTTTAGAGTGGGGACCAAAAGCAATCACTTCAGTCTTACCAATAATTAATTAGAGGAAATTTCTGCTCATCCAATACTGGATGTTAAATAAGCAGTCTGACGAGCCTTGACTATCCCAATTCAGTCCTGACTGCATTCTATCTGCCAACTACTTGACTTCATCCAACATGCTGCTGCCCTTGTCTTGCAGCAAGTTCTGTTTCCCCTATTACCCCAGTGCTCGCTGAGCTGCATGGGCTCCTGGTCGAACAACGTCTTGATTTTAGAATTCTCACCCTGGTTTTCAAATCCCTAGATGGCCTCATTTGTAATGTCTTCCAACCTCACAACCCTCAGATATCTGGGCTCTTCTGACTTCTTGCGAATTCTCAATCGTACTTGCTTCACTATTGGTGGCTAAGCCTCCGGTTTATAAGCCCTAACTCTGGAATTTCTGCCTTACATCTTTCTGTTTTCTACCTCCCTTTCCTCCTTTACGACCATGCTTAAAACATACATCCTTGACCATGCTTTTGGTCATCTGACTTAATGCCTCTTTTGTGGCTCAGTTTCATACTTGGTTTATAATGCTTCTAAAACATTCTAAAAGATTATGAGCAGGAGTAAGCCATTCAACCCCTCAAACCTGCTCTGGTAAGAACTCAACCTTCCAAACATTCAGTGACACTTCCTTCAATGCTCTCTGTGGAAAGAATTCCACAGACTAACAACCCTCTGAAATAATTTTAAAAAACAATTTGCCCCACCTCCTTCTTAAATGGGTAACTCCTTATTTTAAAATTGTGCCCTCAAGCTCCAGTCTCTTCCACTGGGAAAACATCCACTCAGCATCCATCCTGTCAAGTCCCCTCAGAATTTCAATAGAACCACCTCTACATAAGATAACCGCGGTAGCACAGTGGTTAGCACTGTTGCTTCACAGCGCCAGAGTCCCAGGTTCGATTCCCGGCTTGGGTCACTGTGCAGAGTCTGCACGTTCTCCCTGTGTCTGCGTGGGTTTCCTCCGGGTGCTCCAGTTTCCTCCCACAAGCTCCGTTAGGTAATTTGGACATTCTGAATTCTCCCTCCGTGTACCCAAACAGGCGCCGGAATGTGGCGACTAGGGGCTTTTCCCAATAACTTAATTGCAGTGTTAATGTAAGCCTACTTATGACAATAAAGATTATTAAATATTAACCCCTCCATTCCCATGAGTGAACCCTCTCTGAACAGCATCTAATGCAGTTATGTCCTTTCTTAAGTAAGGAAACCAAAACTGTACACAGTACTCCAGATGTGGTCTCCCCAACACTGTATAATTGTAGCATAACTTCCCTACTTTTATATTCCTTGCAATAAATTACAACATTCCATTTACATTCCTAATCATTTGCTGTACCTGCATACTAGCTTTTTGTGACTGGATTTGGTCTGGGATCCTGCCCGTCCTGGCCCAGACATGTTTCATGGCTGGGCAGACACGGCCTCGAGTGCAAAGGCCACCCATGCCCTCCCACCCCATATTAAGGGTTTAATTGTGTCCACTATTAAAACGTAGTGCATGAAAGTTCATAATATGACACACCAGTACTGGCCATGACAGCACGGCCAGGGCGATACAGTAGCACCAGTGGGTAGCACAGCACCAGGGACTCGGGTTCAATTCCGTCCTTGGGCGACTGTGTGAAATTTGCTTGTTCTCCCCGTGTCTGCGTGGGTTTACTCCGGGTGCTCTGGTTTCCTCCCACAGTCCAAAGATGTGCAGGTTAGGTGGATTGGCCATGATAAATTGCCCCTTATGCAAGTTAGGTTATGGGGATAGGGTGTGATGGATAAGTGAGTGAGCATGGATAGAGTGCTCATTCGAAGGGTCGGTCCAGACTCACTGGGCTGAATGGCCTCCTTCTGCACTGTAGGGATTCTATGATGACAAGGACAAGTCTTCCTCCATAATACCTTTATCCCAGCGTTGGCTTGTAATGCAGAGTCTGTATGGAGTATTCCACCAGTGACCCCGTAAAATCGCCAGAGTGGCCAGCTAAATCCAAAAGGCAGATGAACATAGTGGGCGCAATTCTCCCATCGGGAGACTAAGTCCCGACGCCGGAGTGAAAACCGGAGTGTTTCACTCCAGCGTCGGAGCCCGCTCCCAGCCCCCTAATCTCCCGCCCCCGGGAGGCTAGGAGCGGCGCCGCATCATTTACACGCGGCAGGCCTTGGCGCCACTTAAAAGCGGCGCCGTGTAAGTGACGCGACCGGCACTGCGTAAATGACATCACCTGCGCATGCGCGGTTGCCGTCCTCCCCGCGGCCGCCCCGCAAGAAAATGTTGGATGAATCTTGCAGGGTGGCAGAGGAAAGGAGGCCCTCCTTCAGAGAAGCCGGCCTGCCGATCAGTGGGCACCGATCGCGGGGCAGACCCCTTTTGAGGCCCCCACCAACCATTCCCGCGCTGTTCCCGCTGGCAGCGACCAGGTGTGGACGGCGCCGGTGGGAACCTGTCATGTTGGGCAGGCCACTCGGCCCATCTGGGCCGGAGAATCGCCGCTCGCCCGTTACCAACGGCAAGCAGCGATTCTCCCAGCGGCCAGCTGTGATTCTCGCCGCGCCGGTTTGGGAGGGCTGGGAGAATCGCGTTGGGGCGGCATAGCGGGACTCGCGTGGCGCCCGGGCGATTCTCCCACCCAGCGTTGGGGGGGGGGATTCCGCCCAGTGTTTCAACTGCAGCCAATTAAATGGGGGTTGGGTGGAAGGGTGTAACATCAGTAATCAGTTGCGGACTTGGGTGGGGTTTTCCAGCCCTGCCAGGGCAGGATGCCCGCAGCGGGCCAGCCAACTGTCTTTCAGCGGGACTGGAAGATCCGGGCAGGGATTTGGTTTCTCAGTAAAGGAGCCAGATTCTGGTGGTGTACTTGTAATGCTGCACACACATAATGGCTAACACCACACTTCTCGCTTCACATAGGGAGCATACAGTGTCCTTGCAAGGGTAGATTCTGTGCTGTTCGTTTCATTGCTGGGAGATGTGGTGCATTTTATAAGCTGAGTTCTTGTGAAAGTTTGACGTTCAAAGTGAAGACTGAGCTCATTAAGACCTTTAATGTTTAACATCTTGCAGATTTGTTCAGGTAGCCGCTGAGAATTCTTGTCGAGAAAATGGGTTTATGCTTCCACCCCCCAACCCCTCACTCCCCCAACACCACCAGAAGCTGAGCATTGGTGATTTATGAAAGGCATTAACGGCCTGGTAGGAAACAGCAAGCCAGCTACTCAGCCTGCAACAACAACAGAGTATAAAACACACCTAATTTGTCTGTTCCTGTATGAATTAATAGGATTCATGACCCAGCCAATAAATTGCATGGTCCAGGCCACAGACAGGCATCCAGGTCACAAGCTGATGCGTGCAACTGTTCCGGAATACCACCGTTCCCGAGATCTCGCACTGAGACATCACAGGCTCTTCACAGTCAGATCCAAATTCCTTTGGATTACTAAATTGTCCAGATGTCCTTTCTCAGGATGAAACAAACAACCAATAGCTTTGCAATCACCAGGGCAGGGTTTCAGGTTTTAGGTGGCGGGGGCGGGGGGGGGAGGAGATGGTATCCTCGAGGAGCATCCTCATAATTTTACATCTTATTCATAAGCTCAAACAAATTAAGCCTGGGTTGGATGCGTAACATCAACATTTAAGTAGCTGTATACTTTGCAATGTCTCAAAGTTCCCTCTTTACATTCACCCAATTCAAAAAGCTGTATTTAAAAAAAATTAGATTGTCTTGCTGGATCCCCTTGCATATTTTTACGAATAAATATTCATAACTGTTTAATTTTTCATCCATTTTCCCGTTTTCAACAGTGAATGTTAGAAATTACAAGAGGCAATGTTACTGTGCAAACCCTTGGCTCGTTCGAATGGAATTTGTCGCTCTGCTGTTCGAAAATGTTTATAAAGCTATTGGTAATAAGGTGGTTAATAGTGGGGAAAGGCATCTGCTGTAAGCACGTGAATGTAGATAACATTGCGGATTGGAATTTCCAGCCCTGACTGTCCCGGCAAAGGTAAATAAATATAAATTGGACACGAGCAGCAGCAACTTACTTTTAGTGTCAAAACACCAACACCACTCGTCCTATGAATCAAAAAATAAGTTTGATTTTCCCTTGATTTTGCTGGAGGACGGAGGATCCAGTATTCATGTTGCAAATAAACTGGTGTCAGGGGAAACATAAAATTGATTCAAACCAGGATTTTCCTTGGATATTAATGTGATCACTCCGTTTTGCTGTGTGTTTAATAATAATAATCTTTATTGTCACAAGTAGGCTTACATTAACACTGCAATGAAGTTACTGTGAAAATCCCCTAGTCGCCACACTTCGCCGCCTATTCGGGTACACCGAGAGAGAATTCCGAAGTTCAATTCACATAAGCACGTTTTCGGGACTTGTGGGAGGAAACCGGAGCACCCGGAGGAAACCCACGCAGGCATGGGGAGAATGTGCACACTCCGCACAGACAGTGGCCCAAGCCGGGAATCAAACCCGGCGCCCTGGCGCTGTGAAGCAACAGTGCTAACCACTGTGCTATCATGCAGTTTGCTCCCTCTCCCACTTTCTCAGGTTAAGACTCTCCGGTGTAAGAGATTTTTTTGACAAAGAAATCCTGCAAATATTTTACACATCTTCATATTATGAGTCTATTTCTTAAAGGTTACAAAATGACAGCAGCAGGGATTTTCAGCTCTTACCACTCAAATGGTGTGAAATCCCATGTCAACCATTACACTGATGGGTTGAAATCACACCCTGCTGTAGTAATGTTGAGTGCAATGTATTCTGATAAAATTCCATAAAAATGATTGGGCAGATTCCAAGCAAAACACATGACAAACAATCCAATTTTAACATTTCATTACTGATAGCTCACGTGGAGACATGTTAAGTTAATGCATGGCATAATCCTTAAAATCTGGTTCAGGATGACTCTGGCAGTACAGGAGTTTCCTCGGGTAAGTGCCGGCTGGGGGAAGGGGCCTTCAAATTAGTGAAAGTTTAGCAGAAATCCTGGTAGCACCACGTGAATGGGGTTTCTGCCAGTCTGCTGCCAAAGATACGGCGCAGCCAACTGGGAGAGCTGGTATATATCAGAATCATGACTAATCCTTCCTCTCCTGAACAAATAATATATATAAAGCTGACAGACACAGCATATGGAAACGATGATGACCTAAATTCAGTTAGACATCAAAGAAATCATGTGTGACAATAGGATTATGTTCCAATATGTGCTCAGTTTAATATATGGTAAACAAAACAACCTAAACGTTCATAGCTAAGGGCCACTGACAGATATATCAAGCAATCACGAGATGCAAATACTGAGGTTTTAAAATCACTGGCAGATCTCTTTGTTAAGTCGCAACTTTGAATTAGTTAACCAATACATATTTGTATGTGTGTTTTGCATGTATGTTGTCTATAACTGAGCTGGAATGCTTGATGCAGGGCCTGAAATTAAGACTGATCGCTTCTCCTTTTTGTAAAATACATAAGATTGCTGACTAAACAGATACCAGGGGCGTGATTCTCCGACCCCCCCACCGGGTCGGAGAATCGCCGGGGGCTGGCGTGAATCCCATCCCCGCCGTGTCCCGAATTCTCCGCCACCAGAGATTCGGCGGGGGCGGGAATCGCGCCGCGCCGGTCAGTGGGAATTGCGCCGGTCGGCGGGCCCACCCCCGGCGATTCTCTGGCCTGTGATGGGCCGAAGTCCCGCCGCTGTCAACCCTCTCCAGCCGGTGTGGATTAAACCACCTTGTGAAAGGCGGGACAAGGCGGCGCGGGTGGGCACTGGGGTCCTGGGGGGGGGGGGGGCGCGCGGCGATCTGGCCCTGGGGGGTGCCCCCACGGTGGCCTGGCCCGCGATCGGGGCACACCGATCCGCGGGCGCGCCTGTGCCGTGGGGGCACTCTTTTTCTTCCGCCTTCGCCATGGTCTTCACTATGGCGGAGGCGGAAGAGACACCCTCCCCTGCGCATGCGCGGGGATGATGTCAGCAGCCGTTGACGCTCCCGTGCATGCGTCGCCCGGCGAAGTCCTTTCGGCGCCGGCTGGCATGGCGCCAAAGGCCTTTCCCGCCAGCCGGCGGAGCGGAAACCATTCGGCGCGGGCCTAGCCAGTCTCCGCACCTTTGGGGCGGCCCGACGCTGGAGTGATCCGCGCCATTTTTGGCGGCGGGTAGCGGACATCGCGCCAGTTTGTGGAGAATCCCGTCCCAGGTCTGGCAGAAGTTAGATGGGAGTTGTGTGTTCTAGTCAAGGAGCCGTGACTAGAACACACAACTCCCATCTAACTTCTCACTTGAATATAATTTTCACAAGCTGCATATTAGGGAAGAAATTCCAGGATTTTGATCCAGCGACAGTGAAGGAACGGTGATATATTTGCAAGTCAGGATGTTGAGTGACTTGAAGAGGAACCTCCAGGTGGTGGGGTTCCCAGGTATGTGCTGCCCTCGTCCTTCTAGGTGGCAGTGGCTGTGGGTTTGGAATGTGCTGTTTAAGGAACCTCGATGAGTTCCCGTACCAGCCTCCCCGAACAGGTGCCGGAATGTGGCGACTAAGGGCTTTTCACAGTAACTTCATTTGAAACCTACTTGTGACAATAAGCGATTTTCATTTCATTTTTTCATTTCCTGCAGTACATCTTGTAGGTGGTACACAAGTCATCGGTGGTTGAGGGAGTAAATGTGTGTGGAAGGGTAGCAATCAAGTGGGCCACTTTCTCCTGGATAGTGTTCAATTTCTTGAGTTGTTGGTAATGCCATTGAATGTCCAGGGGCGGTGGTTAGATCCTCTCTTATAGGAGATGGTCAATTCCTGGCACTTGTGTGGTGTAAATATTACTTGCCACTTGTCAGCCTAAGCCTGGATATTGTCCAGGTCTTGTTGCATTTGGATATGAACTACTTCAGTATCTGAGGAGTTGTGAATGGTGCTGAACATGTGCAGTCATCTGCGAACATCCCAACTTTTGATGTTATGATGGAAGGAAGGTCATTAATGAAGCAGCTGAAGATGGTTTTGCCCGGACACTACCCTGAGGAGCTTCTGCGATGATTAATGGTTAGCACTGCTGCCTCACAGCACCAGGTACCTGGATTCAATTCTGTCCTTGAGTGACTGGCTGTGTGGAGTTTGTACGTTCTTTCTGTGTTGGCGTGGGTTTCCTCCAGGTGCTCACGTTTCCTCCCACAGTCCAAAGATATGCAGGTTGGATCAATTGGCCATGCTGATTTGCTCTTTAGTGTCCAAGGTTAGGTTGGGTTACAGGGATAGAGTGGTGGATTAGGCCTAGGAGGGTGCTATTTCAGAGGATCAGTGCAGGCCCGATGGACCAAATGGCCTCCTTCTGCACTGTAGGGATTCTATGATGTCCTGGGACTGAGATGACTGATCTCCAACAACCACAACCATCTTCCTTTGTGCTAGGTATGACTCCAACCAAAGGAACGTTTCCCCCATAGGTCCCATTGACTCCAGCCTTGCTAGGGCTCCTTGATGCCATACTTGGTCAAATGCTGCCTTGATGCCAAAGACAATCACCCATACCTCGCCTCTGGCATTCAGCTCTTATGTCCATGTTTGAACCAAGGCTGTAATGAGGTCAGAAGCCGAGTGATCCTGATGAAACGCTGATTGAGCGTCTGTGAGCAGGTTATTGCTGAGTAAGTGCCGCTTGATAGCACTGTTGATGACCCCTTCCATCACTTTCTTGATGATTGAGAGTAGACTGTTGGGTTGGTAATTGGCTGGGTCGGATACAGGACATACCTCGGCATTTTTCTACATTGGGGGTAGGTGCCAGTATTGTAGCTGTACTGGAACAGCTTGGCTAAGGTTTGATTTGATTTATTATCACGTGTACCGAGGTACAGTGAAAAATATTGTACAGTCCAGACAGATCGTTACATATACGAAGAAACAGGACAGACGATAAATAATAATAATCTTTATTAACACTTATATTAACACTGCAATGAAGTTACTGTGAAAAGCCCCTAGTCGCCAGATTCCGGTGCCAGTTGGGGTACACAGAATTCAGAATATCCAATTCACCTAATAGCACGTCTTTGGGGACATGTGGGAGGAAACCCACGCAGACCCACGTGCAGACTCCACACAGACAGTGACCCAAGCCGGGAATCAAACCTGGGACCCTGGAACTGTGAAACAACAGTGCTACTCACTGTGCTACCATACACAATGTAAATACATGGACATAGACATCGGGTGAAGCATACAGAGTGTAGTACTACTCAGTAGAGACGATGTGTGGAGAGATCAGTTCAATCCATAAGAGGGTCATTCAGGAGTCTGGTAACAGTGGGGAAGAAGCTGTTTTTGAACCTGTTAATGCATGTTCTCAGACTTTTGTATCACCTGCCCGATGGAAGATGTTGGAAGAGAGAATATCCTGGCATGGTTTTCTGATTATGCTGCCTGCTTTCCCAAGGCAGCGGGAGGTGTAGAGGGGTGCCCAAGCCTTCAGGACTATTGCCAGAATTTTGTTTTGTCAGGGCCCATAGCCCTTGCAATATCCAGTACCTTCAGCCATTTTTATATCATATTGACTGAAGACCGACAACTGTAATGCTGGGGACTCCCGGAGAAGGCCGAGATGGATCATCCACTCAGCACTTCTGGCTGAAGATTGCTGTCAATGCTTTTGCCTTAATTTTTGAACAGGTATGCTGGGCTCTTCCATCATTGAAGCGGGGATATTTGTGAAAACTCCATCTCCAGTGAGTTGTTTAATTGTCCACCACCATTCAAGGCTGGATGTGGCATGACTGTAAAGTTTAGATCTGATCCGTCGGTTATGGAATTGCTTAGCTCTGTCTATTACTTGCTGCTTATGTTGTTTGGCACACAAGTAGTCCTGTGTTGTAGCTTCACCAAGTTGGCACCTCTTTTTTAGGTGTGCCTGGTGTTGCTCCTGGCATGTTCTCCTGGCTTGGTGGTAGACTGGCAGAGATGCCAGGCCAGAGGTTATAGATTTTGTTTGGAGTACAGTTCTGCTGCTGCTGATGACCTAGATCATGGGGGGGGGGGGGGGGGGGGGGGGGGGGGGGGGGGGGTCCAGAGTCAATGTTGAGGACCTCAAAGAAAGATCCGTTTACCATTGTCCTTTCCAGTGCCTAGGTCAATGCCAGGTGGTCCATCCAGTTTCATTCCTTTGTGTTTTCTTTGTAGCACCTGAATACAACCGAATGGCTTGCTAGGCCATATCGGAATCAGCCACATTGTTGTGGGTCTGGAGTCACATGTATGCCAACCAGACAGCAGGTTTCCTTCCCTATTGACATTAGTGAACTGGATGACAATCGACAATGGTTTCATGGTCATCGCTAGAATTTTAATTCCAAGTGTTTTATTGAGTTTAAATTCCATCATTTGTCATGGTGAGATTCGGACCCGGTTCCCCACAGGATTACCCCTCTGTCTCTGGTTACTAATCCAGCCACAATACCACTGCACCATCGCCTCCCCCTCCACATGTATGTTAAGTCTCCAAAATTAGGCAAACTATTTGCTGATGGAGATCAATAGCCTAAAGAACAAAATTGTATCCAAACATTCTGGGACTCATCAAGAATAACATTTAAATCACTTCTTGTCTTCAACTATCCTCTTAACAACCAATCCACATTTACATATCAATTTATGTAAATAATTACTTTAAAACTAATTCAGATTTGACTTTCGGGAACAATCAAGTGTAAATTCCAAAAAAGATTGATTATTGGCGGGTGTTTTTCAGAATACCCCACTGTTTTCACATGGAGTCAGTCAGCTCTGGTTCCTTTATATGTTGGATTTGCCTTTTTTTTGCAATAGGATGATCAGTACATAAGATCATGTTGGAAAACGTCAGGAGTGGGAATTGGAAAGTGTTTAATTCATGCATTGATTTTTATCATTTCTTAGTCCTGTCTCCAGACAATTAAAAAAAAAATTTAGAGCACCCAATCCATTTTTTCTAATTAAGGGGCAATTTAGGGTGGCCAATCCACCTACCCTGCACATCTTTGGGTTGTGGGGGCGAAACCCACGCAAACACGGGGAGAATGTGCAAACTCCACACGGACAGTGATCAGAGAATGTGCAAACTCCACATGACCAGAGCCGGGATCAAACTGGGATCTCGGCGCCGTGAGGCAGTAACGCGAACCACTGTGCCACCGTGCTGCCATTGTCTCCAGACAATAATAACTAACTTTCCAAACATTTGCAGTCACGTTAGTCCATGGAAAGAGGTTACTATCGATTAACCCTAAAGTTTCAATGCTGCAGAAAGCCAAGGTAATTGGAATCCCCAAATGAGGAGCATCCTGTAGTCTTTATTATCTTTTTACCTCCGCAGACCTTTTTTAAGTCTCTTCAGTCAGATAATATATAGGTAATTGCTCATTTGCAACTTGTTCACTTTGTTAAGGAGAAGCTGCATCTTGTGCAGTGCAGTGATTGCTGTTGCCAGATGTTTTCTGCTTTTCCTGCATCGGAACCTCACAAGCCAATCGCCCTTCTATCCCAGTCAATTGAAGTCCCTTTTTAAGAGGTCAATACTAGTGCTTCCTGTAAGCCTCGCATTTACTTCCTGTCACACTTTAGCTGCCATGGTTGAATAGTGCAACACTGGCTTAAAGCCGGTTGATGGCTTGCTTTTCTTTTCCGTTGAAGTCACTGAAGAAAATCAGATGTGGTATATAGTGGTCTGCCGTTTCATTGTTGCTCATCTTCGCCCCCTTGCACTTTAGTGTCTGCTCTGATTCACTGTGAGCAAAGAAAGAAAATAATTGCTTTTATATAGCACCTTCATGACCACGGGATGTCCCATTGCACTCTGTATCCAATGGAGCACTTATAAAGTGTAGTTATAATGCCGGAAATGTGACCGCCAATCATTGAACAGCAAGCTCCCACACACAGCAATGTAATGACAAGATAAGCTATTTTTATGATGTCAATTGAGGGATAAATATTAGCCAGGCCATCAGGATTAGCTCACCTGCTTTCCTTCAAAATAGTACCATGATATCTTCTGCGTTCGCTTGAGGGGGCACACGGGGCCTCATCCAAAAGACTGACAGTGCGGCTTTCCCTCAGTATTGCACTGAAGAGTCAGCCTAAAATGTTTGCATTCAAATTCTGTGGCGAGATTTTAATTCACGAGCACAGAGTACAAATTGAGCCTCAGTGTGACTTCAGCACATAGACTTCTGATTCAAAGTTAAGAGCACTACCAACTGGGCCACAATGGACTCCCAATGGGGGAGACCCGTTAGTCCACGGAAAAGTATTTTGAGCATCTGTCACGCTGCAGATGTCCCACCTCAGAATGTCTAAAGTGTGAAACGAAAGAGAAAGATACACAGCTACTTCTTACTCTGGTCAATTAAGGTTAATTGATTTTGCTGAGACACGTCTGCAAAATGGCCAGGAGTCAGGCAGTTACAAGCACCATCATTCTGCAAATTTCCTTCACCACAGGAATTAACCTGCAATTGTCCCAAGGATGGTTGCTGCCAGAAGGTATTACGGTCTTAAAGGGATAGTCCACATTTAACAGAGCTTCACGTGAGCAGCATTATATACATTACAGCAGAATAATAAGTTACATATTGCATGTAAACGCCTGTCATTAAAATACAGCTTGTCATTCAATCTCTCATGAACAGAGCCACAGGAGATCTAATAATAAGAATAAATTATTTTGTGATCCCACATTGTTAACTGAAGAATGTTGTGAAAAGGTATCTCAGTGAATTTCAAAGACCTGTGGCGTCATTTACTAGGAACTCACAGTCAGTCATTTAATTTGGATAATCCTAGCTTCTTTATCATGTCACATTTTGCATTGGAATAGAATAAAAAATGTTTATAAAAGGAATAAATTTCTTTCATCATAAATTCTGCCCCATTTACTTGCAGCAATACACAAGCCTTTAATGCATTGCAAAATAATCTGAAATTCAGTTCTCCCACGGTATTGACATTTGCTTTAATTTTCATTAAAATAGTACCATAACTTTTACATCCACATGCGGGGACACACAGGGCCTCGACCAAAAGACTGACATTGTGGCTTTCCCTCAGTACCACACTGGAGATTCAGCCTTAAAGGTTTGTGTTCAAATTCTGTGGCGAGATTTTAACTCCCTTGCACAGAATAAAAATTGGGTCGCAGTGTGACCTCAGCACACAGCCATCTGATTCAAAGTTGGGAGCACTGCCAACTACTTTTCATTAAAGCAAATGTCTTTGAGTTTTTTTTAAGTGCAGAATGCAGCATCGACAATGCTAAAGTCTACTGCCGGTTATAGGAAACTCGCATATGTTGCAAAGTGGGTGACCTAAGAATGAATACTAACTTTGGTGGGAGTCATAGAACATAGAACATACAGTGCAGAAGGAGGCCATTTGGCCCATCGAGTCTGCACGGACCCACTTAAGCCCTCACTTCCACCCTATCCCCCTAACCCAATAACCCTTCCTAACCTTTTTGGACACTAAGGGCAATTTAGCATGGCCAATCCACCTAACCTGCACATCTTTGGACTGTGGGAGAAAACCGGAGCCCCCGGTGGAAACCCACGTAGACACTGGGAGAACGTGCAGACTCCGCACAGACAGTGACCCAGTAGGGAATCGAACCTGGGACCCTGGCACTGTGAAGACACAGTGCTAACCACTAAACTACATGCTGCCCACATGTGGGTGTCATGTGGGTGATTGCCGAGACAGGTG
The DNA here is from genome assembly GCF_047496885.1 of Scyliorhinus torazame. Classification (NCBI taxonomy): domain Eukaryota; kingdom Metazoa; phylum Chordata; class Chondrichthyes; order Carcharhiniformes; family Scyliorhinidae; genus Scyliorhinus; species Scyliorhinus torazame. The sequence continues at coordinate 42,670,978 of NC_092714.1, read as the reverse complement.
CTAAACCCTCCAGCCCTCCTCCGGGTGAGGCAGGAGAGATTTTAACTCCCAGGACGTCGCTGCAGAGACCTTGGCCAATCTACCCTATAGAATTCCCTATAGCTTCCATCAGATGACCAACACTCATGACTTAAATGTGCAAAGTAGCGCTGCAACCCATTTAAGACTAGAGGAAATAAAGTTGCTGCGTCCATTTTACTTGGCCTTTCGTCTAACCTCCACTATAGATGAACAGGGTTAATATCAGTCCGTTCTGGCCCAGTATCAAATTCCAGATTCGGTTGAACAGGTCAGTTGGAGTTGACAAGTTGCCAGACAATGTGTTTCAGAGTCAAGAGCTCAGCTATAGTCAACAATAAAAATATTGGCAGGGCGGCACTCCCTCAGGTTGGTTTTTGCATCTTTATTAGCTAGTCACTGTAGCCAGCTGGAGGCAATGGGTAATTCCACTGGCTGGGCCCAGTCTATCCACTTGCATATTGCAGTTATGCCCATTACGAGGCAATAGCGAGGCATAAACATATTTTATTTTCAAATTCATGCATGTATTGTTAATGCCCTCATCTGGACATTTTGCTTCGGTAGAATGCAGGCACAAACTGGCTAGTTTCAAACTTGTCGGTTGCACAGTGGTCCATCGAGCTGTAATCTAACAGCTTGAACAGATGAAGTTAGAGTGACAGACAAATTCCATGGCCGTGCTGAAAAGCTGCGTGCAGCCTGGAAGTCCCTGCTGTTACAAGTTGTTGCTTTCACACACAATGCTCTGTACTTATTCCTGGCTTCCTGCTTTCCTTCCAATTAGGCCATCAAATCTGCTGCTTGACCGGAGCAACACAGACGTTACAGCCTTCCGCTCCGTGGGTGACTGGCTTGACGGTGTCCGGATGGGACCATACAAGGATAGCTTCATGGGGGCAGGGTACAGCTCCTGCGACATGGTGGCAAAATTGGCCTCAGAGTAAGACACTTTTTTCTTTTTAAGTGACAGTACAGCATTTTGAAGAAGTTAAACAAGCTGTAGAAATATGTGCTATGGTCCAGATGTGAATTCAGTGCTGGGATGCCTGCATCCGACTGCTCGTGTCATATTAACTTTGGATTTGCAAGCATCTTGAAGCGCTAAACTCTAGACAATTGGATCTTAATGAGGCTCCCTATCTGGCTTTAATGATAGAAATACTGAGGCAAGTCAATGCCAATGCTTAAGGTTGTGAAGTGCTGGAACAAATTGGAATCATTTGATACCTTGCTCTTGTGATAGCTTTTAAAATACTGAGGTGACAGTGCTTTAGTGGTAACGTCACTGGACTAATAGTCCAGAGACTCAAGCTAATGCTCCGAGGGCAAGGGTTCAATTCCCACCATGGCAGCTGGAACTTAAATTTGATTAATAACGTGGAATTGAAAAACTAGATCAGTAATGGTGACCATGAAATCATTATTGATCGTTGTTTAGAACCCACACTTAAGGAAAGAAATCTACTGGTCTACCTGTGACTCCAGACCCACAACAATATATTTGACTATTTGCAGACCTCTGAAATAGTTTGGCAAGCTCGGCAATTAGAGATAGGCAGCAAATGCTGGTCTTGTCAGCAACGCCCACATCACATGAGAGAATAAACTAAAATTAAAGAGCATTCAGTAGTTAAGTGAATGGCTAGTGTCTGAGGAACCGTGGAAGGGATAAAATGTGGCACCAAGGCTTTCAACAAACTAGTTTAATCTCAGACTGTTACAAGGAGAGGGCTGGAGTTAGTAGCCAGAAACATAATTTGGAGCAGGGACTAAAATCAATGGCTTCAATCTTCCCAATATTTAATTGGAGGGAATTTCTGCACAGCCAGCATTGAATCTCAGATAAGCAGTGTGATCATTTAGCAACAGTTGAAAAATATTGTGGTGAAGGCGAGCTGGTGAGGTCAGAGTACATGTGAGGCTGGATTCTCCGTTGCAAGTCCGCCCCGCTACTGCTGCCAGCGAGGACTAAAGTTTAGGCCACACTCTTCGCTGCTGGCGGGCTTCCCTACTCCTGCAACTTGTCAATGAAATTTCCCATTGAAGCCACCCCACGCTGCTGGGAAATCTGCGGGCGAGAGTGCTCTGTCAGCGGGATCAGAGAATCCCACTGCCAGCAAACGGCTGGTGAATTCCGGAGGATTTCTGTGCTTCCAGATGATGATTGCGGGGCAGCATGTAGAAGAGAAATAGGAGGAGGCTAGGCATAGATCCTTGGGAGACACCAGAGGTAACAATGCAGGAGCAGGAAGTGCAGCAACTGCAAGTGATTCTCTGGATACAATTAGATGGATAAGAATGGAATCATGGGAGAGCAGTCCCACTCAGCCAGGCGACAGTGGGAGACGTTGGAAGGAGATGATGTTCTCAACCATGTCAAAGAAAGATTGGGAAGGATGAGGGATGGTTTACCTTTGTTACAGCCAAGCAGAATGTCATTTGTGATTTTGGTTTGTTTCAATACTGTGGAGGCGGTGAAAACCGGATTGGAGTGATTTCAACCTGTAATTCCGTGAAAAATGGGACTTTATTTGCGAGATGATAACGCGTTCAAGGAATTTGGAGAGGAAAAAAGGTTTGCAAGGGTGGTGAGATCAAGGGTTGATGTTTTGAGGAGAGGAGTGATGACTGATTTAAAGGATAGAAGCTCAACGTGTGAAGAGAGAGAATCATGAACAATATTGACTGTCACCCAGACCAGGGAGGGATCAGCAGTTTAGTGGGAATAAGGTTGAGGGAGCAGGCGGTGGGTCTCCTGGACAAGAAGAGCTCCGAGAGGACAAGAGGAGAATAGGGGAGAAATTAGAAAAAGATACAAGTTCAGAGCTAGGCCAGGAAGGAGGTTTGTCCCAATGGATTAATGGAAGGGTAGGATGGGGTGGAGGCAGCTTATTGGATGGTCTTAATCTTCGTGACAAAGAAGTCTTTGCATTTATTGTTGAGGGGACTGGAGGGAGAGGTTTAAGGAGACAACAGAAGGGAAATAATCTTTGCTTTGCAGGATGATCCTGGGATATTGAGCAGATTTAGTAGCTGAGAGAGCACAGGGCCTGATATTGTTTCATGTGGCCCAACCAGAAGTGATAGTGAATGGCTAAGCCTGTTGTCTACCATATCCAGGAAGTTGAAACCAGGAGAGAAGATTTAGATTTTTCCAGATCTTTTCCCCAGCACACCGATGAAAGAAGAGCAGCAGAATTTGACGGTGCAAATATATCATAAATGGGAACACTTGAAAGTAATTAAGCGATAAGCAGCAAAAGAATGATTTCCATGAACCCATCATTTAAGAATACGTTCTGTTGCACCATTGTAACAGCTCTCATTGTAAATGCAATAGAATATTTGACAGATTTTTCAGTTCTGAATTCCTCTCTCTTATTTTTACTCTGCCAATAGCGTGAGATGGGCTTGTGTTCATGAATTCCCAATCAAAGTTCAACCTTTGGGCAAGTGCAGAGTGGACCTCCAGCACTTTCCAGCCAATGAAATGAAGCAAATCTATACCCAGATTATTCACATAAATGTACAACAGCCAGGTAGACTGGCATTGACTGAAATCTTTTGGCTAGGGCCATTTACAGAGGTGACATTTTGGCAGCAATCTATTGGATATAGAGTCCCTAATACTATGATGCTGTTGAAAAATCTGAAGGTCTGTAATTTTTATACAGCGATAAAGGTTTCCACAACCTTATCCTCAGTATATTCCCAATCGCTTTGCAACCAATGAAGCACTTTTGAAGTGCAGTCACTGTAACTTTGTATGCACATAAGCACACACACAGAATCTTCCCCTATTAGCTCTGCCTTTCACTGCTTCTTCACCGATGCAAGCAGAAGACCAGGGCAGCTGTGCACACCTGCAGAGACATTAAGATAGCGTCCTGGGCCAGGATTCTCCAAAATCCCAGCCAAGTGTTGACGCCGGAGTAAACACCGGAGTATTTCATGCTGGCGTCAACGGGCCTCTTGGCCCAGCGATTCAGTGGTCTAGAGGGGGCAAGCACGACGCAGGAGTGCTGCGCGCTGCTCCAGCGCCAATACGCGGCCCTGCACTGCCGGCGCGGGTCCGTGCATGCGCGTGGTGGCCGTTTACGCGCCGGCGCATGTGCGTGGTGGCCGTTTACGCGCCGGCATATGTGCGTGGTGACCCATAGCGACACAGCGGGCCCGTGCGGAAGGAGGTTGGCCCCCTCCAGACCGCGCGCGCCCGCCGATCGGTAGCCCCCGATCGCTGGCCTGGCCGTCGTGCAGGCCTCCCCGGAGTCTGATCGCCCCCCCCCCCCCCCCAGCAGGATGGCCACCGCGGCCGCGTGGTACCAGGTTGGAGCCACGGCAGCGGAACTCGGCAGGAACTCAGCCGGCCGACTGGGGAGAATCGACGCGCCGCCTCGACCGCGCGCGGGCGACTGACGCCGATTCTCCGGTCGCTGGGGAATCTCGTCCCAGTGTCGGAGAGGCGTGACAGGAATTTCCGGCGTCACTGGCAATTCTCCGACCTGGCGCGGGCTCAGAGAATCCCGGCCATGGGCTTTGCAATTCTAATAAAGGAGCTCAGATTGGCACATTTAACCCTCTACGTTCTGTGAAAACATCAACTAACAGTATGTTTCCATAATCAATACAAACTTAAATAGAGGAACTTGTTTTCTTGATTGAACATGAAACCCCAGGGCCTTTGTGGGTCTGGGCTGCCTCAGACTCTTACTGCATTCTTTTTGACTCTTCGATTTTTAAAATTATTTTTCTTTAATTATTTTTCTTTAAAAGCATTCTTCTTCAATGGCATCTTGATCTCCCAATAAATCTGCCTTGCGAAACAACTGATTGATTTTACCATAAATGTCTATAGTTTTATTAATAAATACTGGCAGCAACTCTCAAAAGTGAATGTAACATTTGATTAGCCTTCTCTCCATTTATTTTGAGGCCAGAGCCTTATTCGGATCAGTGGCCTGCGGGGGAACAGTGAGTGTCTCAAAGCAGTTCTCAGCTCTCGGCCACCGTAATAATAAGTGGCCTGTCCGGTATCCATGGTTTCTGGTTTGGAGTGGGGGAGGAGACTGTCAACAGGAGTGGAGCAATAAAATGTGGCCCACCACTTGCCAGCTGAAAATCCTCAAAATCTCCCCCATTGAATCAGATGTGGAAACCTTCCTAGTCCGTTCTCTCATTGGTGAAGGAAGTTGGGAATTAGTTCAATTTCTCAATTGCTCTTTTGTTTTTCCTTGAGCGGCCAATGGCATCAGTTTGAGCAGCAAAGGAAAACCATCTGTAAAACAAATGGAGCAAAATATAGCGTTACCACATTAAATGTGGATTCGACTTAATCGTGTATTGGATCTAAATATAAATTGCAGTACATTAAACCATTGCCCACTGCTTCTCTCTGCACCCAAATATAATAATAATAATATTTTATTGTCACAAGTATGAAGTTACTGTGAAAAGCCCCTAGTCACCACATTCCGGCGCCTGTTCAGGTAAGCTGGTACAGGAATTGAACCCGTGCTGCTGGCCTTGTTCTGCATAACAAACCAGCTGTCTAGCCCACTGAGCTAAACCAGCCCTGAGGTTTAATAGGTAATCTCAACCCAGCCATGAAATGTTTGACATTTTTAATACTCAGTAGAGTGCAAATTCACTGCTAGACTTCACTTGAGAGCACAAGCACACTTCAGAACACTAATCATTATTGCAGGGGGGTAGCACGGTCGCACAGTGGTTAGCACTGTTGCTTCACAGCTCCAGGGCACCAGTTCAATTTCTGGTTTGGGGCACTGTCTGTGCGGAGCTGCACGTTCTCCTTGCGTCTGCGTGGGTTTCCTCTGGGTGCTCCGGTGTCCTCCCACAAGTCCCGAAAAACGTGCTGTTAGGTGAATTGGTCAATCTGAATTCTCCCTCTATGTACCCAAACAGACGCCGGACTGTGGCGACACCCAAAGAATTCCTACAGTGCAGAAGGGGGCCATTCGGCTCATCGCATCTGCACCAACCCTCCGAAAGAGCACCCTTACCCAGGCCCACTTCCACCATCCTTTTCCCCTAAACCCACCTAACCTGCACATCTTTGGACTGTGGGAGGATACTAGAGCACCTGGAGGAAACCCACGCAGACACAGGGAGAATGTGCAGAGTCCTCACAGACAGTGACCCAAGCTGGGAATCGAACCTGGGACCCTGACGCTGTGAGGCAGCAGTGCTAACCACTGTGCCGCATTTAGACTGAGTTGCCACGTGTATGTGGAAAATCGGCTGTGGTGCAACGAGTGAATGAACTATTTTTCTCCATAGATTCTGGTTATCCAAATCGAGGGATCAGATTTCTTGGTGAACTGATACTGTTTATAAGGATGCTGAGCTCAGAGGAAATGGTCGTTATTATTATTACATGGATGGAACATCAGATATCAATGAAATAGAATCACTTGCTAAGTGCAAGTCATAAAACCTGCCTTACATTTGGTGCTGACTGCTTAATGGTATCACTCAGCTAAGAGATTTAAATTGACTCTGTAAGTCCAGGCAATTCTCTTGAAATAAATCATCATCTCAGCACCATTCTTTAAATTCTACGACAGTTCAAATTAAGTCACTTGTTGAATTACAAGTGGGTTTGTAACCAAGGCCTCTGAGCAAGAACAGCTTAGGTAGGTGATTAAATTGTTTTAGAAGACTTATTGCTCCTTTCCTGCTGCCTTCCCACAGGCCACCATTTTAACACGCCAAGAGAAATATTTGGACCTCTTAACTTCTGTTCTGTGAGGCAATTAGGATCCCAAAGTGATTTTAATGCTAAATCCCATCACCCAGTCCAGCGCCAATTTGTCAATAAAACTAGCAGGACTGGCCTCATAGAGACAACTGGAGTGGTTAAGGGTGACTCAGAAAGTGGTACTTGGGTCAGAGGATGTGTATCGTGCCATCTGGACTCCAGTTTCCAGCTCCCAGATCACAACTGCCTCACGTTTCTTTGCTGTTTTTTCTCCCTTGCTAATCTTGGGCGGGATTCTCCAAAATGGAGGCAGAGTGTTCGCGCCGTCGCGTTTCACGACGGCGCAAAACGGCCGCGGGCATTACCGATTTTAGCCCCCACAGGGGGGTGTTGGAGCGGTTCACGCCGCTCCAGCCTCCCTTCCCGGCGCCAACTGGGCGCCGCGCCAACCCGCGCATGAGCAGTTTTAATAGAATTTAAAGTGCAGAAGGAGGCCATTCGGCCCATCGAGTCTGCACCGGCTCTTGGAAAGAGCAGCCTACTCAAGCCCCACACCTCCACCCTAACCCCACAACCCTGCAACCCTACCCAACACTAAGGACAATTTTGGACACTAAGGGCAATTTAGCAAGGCCAATCCACCTAACCTGCACATCTTTGGACTGTGGGAGGAAACCGGAGCACCCGGAGGAAACCCACGCACACACGGGGAGAACGTGCAGACTCCGCACAGACAGTGACCCAGCCGGGAATCGAACCTGGGACCCTGGAGCTGTGAAGCAATTGTGCTAACCACTGTGCTACCGTGCTGCGTCTACCCGCGAATGATCAGGGGGGTTCCCCAACATGCCGGCCCCGACGCAACATGGCGTGGGAGTTCAGGGGCCGGCCGCGTAATAAAATTGGGCTGGGGCTGGAGTGGCCGGCCCGCTGATCGGTGGGCCTCGATCGCGAGCCAGACCTCATCGGAGGCCCCCCGGTGAAGGAGCGCTTTTCCCCCGCCCCCCCCCGACCCTACGCGTAGAGTTCCCGCTGGCTGCGAGCAGGTGTGAACGGCACCGGCGGGACTCTGCCGTTTCCACGTGGCCGCTCGGCCCATCAAGGCTGGAGAATCGGTGGCCTGGCCGCCGACAGCGACCAGCGCCGCGCCAAACGTGTTGGCGCAAATGGCGCCGATTCTCCGCTCCTCGGAGAATCGCCTGCCAGCGTAGGACCGGCGCCACGGGAAAAAATGGCGCGAACGGCGATACTCCCATACGGCGCGGCATGAGTAAATCGCGCCCCTTGCTTTCTTATCGTGAGCTTTCCTACTGACAGTTACACTTGGATGGAGGAATACTTGGAGGAAGAGGAACAGTAGCTTCGGTTATCAGTGACAATAACAGCTGTGCCTGTAAGAACACAGCAAGTGAGGGGACTGTTCATTCTATGATATGTACAGGTGAGGAGAGTTAGTGGGTGAGATTTTTCCATCGTTGGGGTGGTAAGTCAGATGTCCAATGGACGTGAAGGGATATTTTTCCCATAACTTTGCCAGGTGAGGACAATGAAGGGCTAATAGACTGAGGAGGCAACAGAGAGCCGGTCGACCACACTGCCTATCCAATTAGAGGGCTGACATTTCTGGAGCCTCACCTGTCCCATTGAGACAAGTGCCTGTTGCTCAGGCTGCTCGCAGAATGCAAGGCCTTCTCAAAATGGAGGCACTCTCAGAAAGCTGAGCATTACTTCACTTTTTAAAACATTAATCAGGCAGACCCTGGTGAATGGAAAGAAAACCCCTCCAGCTTGCGGGGGTGGGGGGGGGGTGGGGGAGGGTTCTAAAATGTCGGCGGCCTGGGAAAATCAGCCTTTCTTGAGCCTTTAGTTATAGAAATTGGCTGTCCACTTGCAATCAGTGGGCAGCCAAGTCCCGCCGCTCAGAAACATTCTTGATTTTCAGACTGAGCTGGGGAGTCATTCCGACATGGCTCCCCTCTATTTTCCCAGCTCTCCCGCTTCCTAAACGGTCACCCTTAGGTCTGATAAAATTCTGCTCTGTTTCTTGGTGAGTAATTGGTCGAGAGATTGTAATTCCCCAGGCAGTTTGTTGTGACCTCTCCTGCAGCAGGAACAGGGGCTCATGGTCTACCAGACTGCCTAAGTCAGCTTAACATCTTTGCCACGAACTCGTTCCTTTCTGTTCCATTTCCCAGTCTGGAAAGCACAGCTAAATCTAGCAGGTCTTCAATGCCCTGTTCTCTAGAATTGACCGAGATATATCATCTTGCCCATTGACCACGAACACCATAAAGTTTGGGAATTTGCGGTAGTCGCTGGATACCTTCATGTCCAGGAGCCTATTGATTGTTACCAGTCGGCAACATTTGCTGATAGAAAAGGCTCCCATTCCATTAATGTTCGGCTGGTCTCCGATGACAGAAAGGTATCTAGGTGGCTGGCACAATGCCTTTATCCTCACAAACTCAACCATTACCCTAATATTTTCCCTAACATGACAAGGTAGTAGTGCAGGACAATGGAGGCTCCTGCACCCATGGCTCATGACACTCCTCGTGCCTGAACAACACGGGTATAACCAAAACCACCATGGTGAATACTGAGCATACCAGAGGTCTGCCAAAGCAGAAATTCAAGCATCCATAAATATCACTATCCTCAATGATGAGGAAGCCAGAAAATCAGTGGAAGGCTGAAGCATTACATCCATCTTCAGCCAGAAGTACCAGGTGTGTGATCTATCTCGGCCTACTCCCAGGAGCCTGAGAACATCCTGGTAATAGAACTGAAGACTTATGCCCCAGAGCTAGCTGCACCCCATAGACACACTGTTCCAGGACAGCTACAACATGGGTATCTACCTAACATTATGGAAAATCATCCAGACCTGTCCTCTCCACAAAAATCAAGACAAATCCAACCTGGCCAATATCAGCCCTATCGATCCTTCCTTCGATCAGCAGCAAAGTGAGGGAAGGTGCTGTCTTTTTGGGTTCTGAAATGTAATCAGTCCAATTGACACATTTCAATTTCTGTAGTCATGTGACTTTGCCATGCGTCTACTTCTGGAGGCAGACATCTTAAGACCAGTTCAATAAAGCCTCTCATTGAGACAGATATTGCTTGTACATTAAACATGGTGTTAAGAAGTGAAGATAACTAGATTTTGGAACCTTGGAAATGTTGCGGAGAAGATGCTGAGAACCCAGGCACACCAAAGGGCCCAAATCTGCATAAAAGGGTCGAAAGGTAAGGACAAGAGAAAAGCACTCGCAGGCTGCAAATGAAATATTGGCTGCAGAGGAAAAAGCACGGCTAAGTAAGGCTCACAGAAAAGTTCCAAACTCTGGACAGTTATTGCAAAACGGCTAAGGAAAAGCAGACATGAAAGAATTAAGGAACACAAACAAAGGTTTCAAGTAAATCACTGAGTGAGTAAAAACAGCTGCTGGAAAATTTTCCGTTCCCATCTCCAGCCGAAAACTGGTACCTTTTTCACTTACAATGGCAAACCTATGAGAGTGCATCAAATTAACAAGCCTGAAAAGATAAGAGTAAGTACACTTTTAACAATGCCGAGGAGCGACTGCTATACCATCCTAAATCTATCTGATGAGCAAAGAGAACAGATGGCATAGATTTTGAATGCCTTGAACTCATGTTTTGAATCCCGAGCGAATGTTACATATGAATGTTATGTATTCAACGCTAGCGTGAAAATGAGGCCAGTGAATAGTACGTGAATGCAGCTGGCAGAACCATGTGAGTTCAGACAGCCAAAAGATGATCTGATTAAAGATAGATTAGTCTTAGGTGTGAGAGTCCCCTTGGTGAGAGCGAGTCTACTGAAGGATGATAAACAGACGCTAAAGAAAATGATAGCCATGTGCCAAAATGCCAAAGTTGTGAAACGTCAGCTAGAGAATATGTCGGGCAGAGCAGATCCGGAGATCCATCATGCTGAGTAACAATTCAACCCAAAAGAACAGAGCAATCACAGACAAAGCGCAGGATGAAAATACTGCAGAGAACAGCATGCACTGGAAAAGAATGATTGTTCAGCTTGGTGAAAGGAGTGTTTTGGCAGAAGTGTTTGGCAAGAATAAAGCAAAACAAGTGGAGGCATAGTGGTATTGTCACTGGGCTAGTGATCTGGAGACTCTGGTTCAAATGCCACCAGAGCAAATGAAGAAATTTGAATTCAATTTTGGAGCGGCGCGGTGGCACTGCTTCAGAGTGCCAGGGACCATTGGTTGACTGTCTGGAATTTGCATATTCCCCGCGTACCCACGTGGGTTTCCTCTGGGTGCTCTAGTTTTCTCCCACAGTCCAGAGATGTGCAGGTAGCTGGATTGGCCAAGTTAAAATTGCTCGTTAGTATCCAAAAATGTACAGGTTAGGTGGAGTTATGGGGATAGGGCGGAGGAAATGCCTTTTCAGAGAGTCGGTGCAGACCCGATGGGCCGAATGGTCTCTTTTTGTACTGTAGTAATTCTATGGATTCTATGGAGATAGCCATGGATGAGGTCTCAGCTGTTGAACCTGATGAAGAGTTATACATGATACAACAGGTTGGTTCAGTCAAGTATAAAGGAGACAAAATGGACTGTTATAATGATGCATGGAGAGGGAGCGTATCAAGAGAGCAAGTGTCAGATAGTCACTGGTGCGTCATGCAACATAACCGTCACAGGTATAACATTCTGTGTGAAGTGACTCAAAATGGAGATCCAAAATGAAACTCGTGAATGTAAGATTGAAACTATATGTGAGACTCATAGCATGATGCACATTTCAAGAGGACAAATTAGTCTGACAGCCCAATGCAGGAGCAAGAAGGAAGATCTTGAATTTAAGATTATAACTGGGATGCAAATGCCACTCATCTCAGCAGGAGCAAGTCTGAAGCTTGGGCTGGTAATCCTGAACGTGCCAACAGAGGGCAACAAAATAATCCCGAGCGAGGGTGACAGAAGGCCACAGCGAAGACCGTTGCTGTTCGTAGTATATATAAATGTTTTGGAGGAAAATGTAACTGGTCTGATTAGTAAGTTTGCAGACGACACAAAGGTTGGTGGAACTGCAGATAGTGATAATGACTGTCAGAGGATACAGCAGGATTTAGATCGTTTGGAGACTTGGGTGGAGAGATGGCAGATGGAGTTTAATCCGGACAAATGTGAGGTAATGCATTTTGGAAGGTCTAATGCAGGTAGGAAATATACAGTGAATGGTAGAACCCTCAAGAGTATTGAAAGTCAGAGAGATCTAGGTGTACAGGTCCACAGTTCACTGAAAGGGGCAACACAGGTGGAGAAGGTAGTCAAGAAGGCATATGGCATGTTTGCCTTCATTGGCCGGGGCATTGAGTATAAGAATTGGCAAGTCATGTTGCAGCTGTTTAGAACCTTAGTTAGGCCACACTTGGAGTACAGTGTTCAATTCTGGTCGCCACACTACTTTAGAGAGGGTGCAGAAGAGATTTACCAGGATGTTGCCTGGTATGGAGGACATTAGCTATGAGGAGCGGTTGAATAAACTCGGTTTGTTCTCACTGGAATGACGGAAGTTGAGGGGCGACCTGATAGAGGTCTACAAAATTATAAGGGGCATAGACAGAGTGGATACTCAGAGGCTTTTCCCCAGGATAGAGGGGTCAATTACTCGGGGGCATAGGTTTACGGTGCGAGGGGCAAGGTTTAGAGGAGATGTACAAGGCAAGTTTTTTTACACAGAGGGTGCCTGGAACTCGCTGCCGGAGGAGGTGGTGGAAGCAGGGACGATAGTGACATTTAAGGGGCATCTTGACAAATACATGAATAGGATGGGAATAGATGGATATGGACCTAGGAAGTGTAGAAGATTTTAGTTTAGACGGGCAGCATGGTCGGCACGGGCTTGGAGGGCCGAAGGGCCTGTTCCTGTGCTGTACTTTTCTTTCTTCTTGTTCTTTGAGAGGGAAACCACGTCAATGCAATGAAATGCCTGAGCCAAAGGTGAATGTTCACATCAAAGCTGAACTGGAAGTGGTGAAAGGTAAGATTCCACCTGAGTATATACCAGTGAAAAAGTACGATAAATTAAAGTCTTCAATGAACCAAGCTGTAGGAGATCGGACTAAACAAATTTCAGGGGCAGCACAAAGGTACCAGGAGGAAAGAATGACCCACAGTTCCCCAGTTGGCCATTCAAAGCAGGCTGAAAAAACTCAACCCGAATTATAGGTGCAATCATAGACATATACGCTCAATGAGTAAAGCTATTCCTTCACTGCAATCAGCCCATTGGGGAGAAGGATCTCATCAATTGTACTGAGTACAGAACTGCCATCAATCCTAGAGATCTACGTGTCCTCAACAACTGCAATGGAACAGCAAGTCACCAAGGCAAAAACATTCCAGGCTGGGAACATCATCCACGCGTGTAACCAATGTCAATGTTTACAGGGACCATTAAGGGACCTGCTTGATTTATGTGCAATGCATGTGCAGTAATTGACTAGTAGAATAAATGTTAATGAGAACAGTGGGTGTATATTGAGTAACGTGGGCAACTCACAGTCACACAGGATCGTACATACAAACGTGTTTTCTGCTCACTGTTTCTTTGTTCGATATGAAAAGAGGAATAAAAGCAAATTAATCCGGATGCTGGAATCTGAAACAAAAACAGAAAATACTGGACAATCTCAGCAGGTCCGACAGCATCTGTGGAGGGAGGAGGAAGCTAACGTTTCAAGTCTGGATGACTTTATCAAAGCTGGAGAGAACTGGAAATAGGGCCAGATATATACTGTTGTGGGTGGGAGGCGGACATGGAGCAGTGGCGTTGGATAGAGGGCCAGCAATAGGTGGAGATTGACAAAGATGCTGTGAACAGAAAGACAAAGGGAATGTAAATGGGGGTGATTAAGGCTAAGAAAGATGCTGATAGTGGCACATAAAGAGAATAGAATGTTTCATTGGCAGAACAAAGGTGAGCTGTGTGTCAAATGGATGTGGAATAGGGAACAGATGGCCCAAGTGGGGTCAAATGAAGAGGGGGATGTTTGAGTTTTGAAAGGTAACCAGTCTGATTGACATATCTGGCTTCCTGTAGACATGTGACTATGTCATGAGGCAGACATCATAAGACCAGTTAAATAAAGCCTGAGACGGATACTGCAGAAGGCTACTGTCCTTATACATGGAACACCATCAACTGTGCTATCAAGTGGCACTTAAATAGCAGACACCTGCTCACTCATGCTACTCAACTCCTGAACTCATTACAACCTTGGTCCAGACATGGACAAAAGAGCTGAACACCAAAGGTTAGGTGGAAGTGACTGTCCTTGACATCAAGGCGTATTTGACCGAATGTGGCATTCAGAAGCCTTGGCAAAATTGAAGTTAATGGAGATCGGGAGAAAACTCACCTCTGGTGGGAGTCATACCTGGCACAAAGAAAGATGGCTGTGGTTATTGAAGGCTAATTGTCTCAGTCGCAGGACATCACTGCAGGAGTTCCTCAGGATAGTGTCCTAAGCCCAACCATCATCAACAGTTTTTTAAGTGGTTTTCTCTCCTTCATACTATCAGAAGTGGGGTGTCCGCTATTGATTACGCTATATTTAGCACCATTCACGAATTGACAGTTATTGAAAGTGTTCGTCCAAATGCAGCAAGACCTGGATGATATCCAGCACCACCCAAATCCCACGAAAGAACAAAAATATTACAGCGCATACTGCACAACCTGGCCTGCGTTTGGAGAAGGCAGCAGTAATCCTGAACAAATTAGGAAGACTAGGGGCAAGGCAAAAAAGCAGCAGAAGAAAGAGGGTGACATCAGCAATCTGCAGCAACGAGTTGTGAGAAATATTAATTATGCAGCAATTTGGATAACTTGTTTACTCTCCTGCACTGACAACTTGCATGAAGTCCATACACAGAATAATTGGCACATTCTTCACCAGATCCTTAAACCTGCATTAAAGAACATAAAACTATACAGCTAACTTCTAAATCAATGATACACAGTTAATCCAGATCAGAAGCTGCTATAAAACGACACTGCAGGTCAAATGCCAAAAGTCATAAAGATGATGAATTTCAGACTCAATTATAATGATTGCTTTCCATTCATTTTTTCATCCAATTGTCAATCCATGTGCCTTTCTTATAAGCAGCTTTCCTAACGCTGAGGTAATCCCCCAGTGCTCCCAGCAAAGCTGTCATTAGACTGCTGCTGCTGCTTCTGTTCCTCATGTTACAGCCACAAGAAGACCTTGAGATACTGGATGAATTCTGGATGCCTGAGCCTGTGAGGGCCAAGTAACCAGTTGCAGCTCTATGGCTGCTTCTACCTGGGTCGCCTGGCCCGGCATTATGTCTCGATGGGTGGTTTCTCAATGGGCCAGCAAGTTTCTTCACTGGATCTAATGTAACTCTTTGAAAGTGCCTATCTCTTTGGTCCAAGGTGGACACATGTCTCTCCAAGTTGGAGTTCAGAACCTGCATGGGCAGTTCCCAAGGACTTTTATCATTGCCTCCTGTAGTGCGTGCCTAACTGTAGCATTCCTGGAGCTGGTTGCACTTTCCAAGGTAGGCTGCACAGGGCTGATACTGTGTGAGATAATGGCCGGAATGCTCCGGTCGTTGAGATTCCCTGTTCCCGCCGGCAGTGCACCCCTGCCCGTGGGTTCCCCGGCAGCATGGGGTGACTTCAATGGGAAATCCCATTGACAAGTGGCGGGTGTAGAGAATCCCGCCACCTGCGAATGGCACGCCACCGTGAGACACGCGACTGGGGGACGAGAGAATCCAGCCCCATATCACGCAGGCTGGCTGAACGCTTCTCGTACCTCCAACCAGCCCTAATGCTGAGACTTCCTGGCAGGTCTTCAATATTTCATATCACTTCCTTGCGAGAGGCAAATACTTTTCATCTTTCCAGTCGGTCTGAAGTCCTCATTTTCATCTTTCTCAGCAGATCTGGAGCACCGGTCTCTACTCACGTACGCTGGGCACTTTGCCAAGTACTGTAGGCCATCAACCCAAGAAAGAAAGAAAGATTTGTCTCACAAGATCACAGGATGTCCCAAAGTGTTTTATAATCAATGAAGTTCAGTTACTGTTGTAGTGTGGGAAATGCCAATTTGCGCATAGCAAGCTCTATAGCAGCAATGTTATGACCAAATCATACATTTTTGTGATGTTGATAAAAATTGGTCAGGATATTGGGGCTAAGTCCCCTGCTGTCTTAGAAATAGTACTATGGGCTGCTTTACCTACACCTGTGAGATAGGATGGGACCTCAGCTTAGTCTGTCATCTGAAAGTGCAGCATTTCCTTACTACTCCATTGGAATGTCAGCCTCGATTTTTGTGCTCAAGTATCTGGAGTATGACTTGAACTCACAGCCTTCTGAAGAGATTGTTTTAATCTGGGTCTTATGCTAGCAATCGGGGCTTCCTATTTAACCAGCCTACCTGATTCAGTCCAGCCCTGAATTCAAATCAGAGCAAATGCATCGCCTACCTTTAATATTTGTATTGATGAATGGGGCAAGTTGCTTGGCTGAGATCTAATGCCACCAGGAACATAGGCCTACTTCTGCCCTGTATTCCTATCAGTCCCGAGAGCCTGCTCCGCCATTCAATCAGATCATAACTGATCTCTTCCTGTTCTCGAAATCCACCTCACTACCTGTTCCCTATATCCCTTGAACCCGCTTTTTGAAAATCAGAAATATATCTATCTCCTTCTTGAAATGATTCAATGACTCAGATTCCACTGCACTATGGGGAAGTGAGTTCAACAATTTTACCACCCTCTGCAAGAAGTAGTTCCTCCTCATCTCAGTTCTAAATCTACTGCTTCTTAACCTATATTTGTGACCTACATTCTAGATTATTGGGAAATGTATAAGATGACAATCGAATTCTCACTGAAAACGCACATGCTGAGATAGTGACACATTATTGTGCTAAAATTAAGAATGTCATGAAATATAATTTTCTAAGCATAAAATATTCGCCTCCAGCATTGACTTAGTAAAACTGTAACTTTTCTTGTTGGATTTGTTCGAATAGGTAAGTGATCGGTTAGTTTCCAAAACTGTAACTATGGGTCAAGAAAATGTAAGAATTTCTAATGTACAAAAATGTTTAATCTTTCTTGATTGTTTAAAAAAAACAACCGAATGGCAATTTAATTGGCGAGTCTATAAAACAAAAATAAAAGGCAAACAGGTCATGACCAAGCAAATTCAAAACAGGAAGTGCCTGCTACTGTACCTAACAACTTCTGATTGAGGACTTGCAGCTCACAAAGGGAGCCCTGGGAGTTTACTGCAGTGCCAAAAGTTCCCCTTGGCAGGAATAAACACCGCTGTTGGAAATTAAGAATTATTAGCAGTGATGGAAATTGGAAACTTGTCTCTTTGGGCCAAGACTGAACAGTTTGAGCTTCGTCCCTGACTGTAACCGGGAAACAACAGGCTCATACCAACTGCTCCAAGCTGTACTATATTAGAAGGAAGTAATCCTTCCCAATCTGGCTCAAAAGGCAGAGTTTGTTTTCAATAAAGAATCCGATTACAGTATTATCGAAAGAGAAGTCATGCAAGAAACATATATAACTTACGATAAGTTCATTTCCAAAACAGATGATTGTTATGTTTTTGCACAAGGTTGTTTTTGTTTTTTCCTCATTTTATTCTGCGCCTCATTTTCAGTGAATAGCATTGTTACACACATTTCCAGTATTCCCAGATCAGGGGAGGGATTCTCCTTTGCGTGTCCACCCCGGTACCACTGCTAGCGAGGATGGAGAATTTGGCGACGCCGTTCGCTGGCGGCAGGATTCTCTACTCCCGTCGCTTGTCAATGGGATTTCCCATTGAAACCGCCCCATGCGGCCAGGAAACCCACAGGCAGGGGTGCGCTGCTGGCCCGATCAAAAATCCCACCGCCAGCAGACCAAGTACAACTGAGATACCTTCAGAGGGCCTAATTTTCATTCCCAAGTCAGCAGTGCAGAGCCAGCAAAATTCCCATTTCCACAAATCCCACTTGCGAGAAGGTGCCCACATGTTCGATCTTTTTTTCCGAGTGTTGGTGGTGGGAGTTCTGGGCGAAGGGATGTCTCTTTACCGGGGTCAGGCCCAGTCTCCCCAGAAAGAGCTCAGAGGAATTGACAGTGGCACATCGGCCTGACGTGATTTTTAGGTGGACCTGCAAAGGGTCCAATTTTGGACACCTAAGAGCAATTTAGCATAGCCAATCCACGTTACCTGCACATCTTTGGACTGTGGGGGGGAAACCAGAGCACCCGGAGGAAACCCACGCACACACGGGGAGAATGTGCAGACTCCGCACAGACAGTGACCCAAGCCGGGAATCGAACCTAGGACCCTGGAGCTGTGAAGCAACTGTGCTAACCACTGTGCTACCGTGCTGCAAGTAATAATGTGAGAAAATCTGTTAAGTTGAGTGAAGGATATCCCTGACGGGTTTGTGATGATTTTAAGCAAAATAAATGTTCATTAAGCAGTAAAACACACAAGTAAGTCAACTAACAATACACTCAACAACATTAATGGCTAACTGTGCGTAGCTGGCATCTCTATTTGGGAGACTATAAGCGGCATTCTCCACGGGCAGGATTCTCTGACGTGCCGGCAGCGCACCCACGCCCTTGGGATTCCCAGCGGCGTGGAATGGCCACAATGGGAAATCCCATTCGCAGGTGGCGGGAAGGGAGAACCCTGCAGCTGGTGAGGGCACGCCGCCCAGTAAAACCCGGCTGGCGGACCAGAGAATCCCACTCTATGTCCTCCCGCCGGAGCTGAATTACAACTGGTTTACGGTCTCCTTGGGAGCTCAAACCAGTAAGCAATTCAGTGTTCCATGCCCTGCAAATATATGCACGGCGTGGAATACGAGCGATTCCCAGCTTGAGCGGGCAGCTCACTAGCAAGGTCCCGCCGCCAGCCACACCCTCACCACACCCCAAATCATCCCGAACCCCCCACCGCACCACAGATCGGGCCGGAACCCCTCCCCTACACAGCGAATCAACCTCGAACCTCCCACTCTTGCAGCGCCCAGCATCCCCCACACACTGAATTGCCTGGGCGCCCCCCTACCCCCAAGTACAGGGGTGATCAGACCCCCCCCACGGACCCCTGTTATATCGAGACTCCCCACAGTGACCCCTGCAATAAGGGACCCCCCACAGGGGCCCCTGTAATAGGGACATCCCCACAAAGGGCCCTGTAATGGAGAAACCCCCCTCAGGGGCCCTTGTAATTGTGGGACCCTCCACAGGAACCCATGCTATAGGGTGACCTCCCCAGGGACCCCTGAAATAGGGTGACCCCCACAAGGAACCATATGATAGGGAGACCTCACAAGAACCCCTGCAATAGGGTCATCCCCTGCCTAGAGGGACCCCCCCTCCAGAAAATAGACCCCTGTCTGGAAGCTAGAGAGCAGTCCAGACAAGGGCAGTGGAAAGAATTACAGCTATAACATTTACCTTGAAACTCCATGTGTCTATTCCGCCATAGAGAACAGCTGTGCCTGCCTCTGGCTCCCACAGGCCAATTGGCTGCAAGCCATTTATAAATTTCTAATAGTGGTCTGTGATTGACAGTTTCTACAAACCATCTGCAACTTTGACTCATTCATCTCCCTTCACCATTCAGTGACCTAAATGGTGAAACCCCAATGTTTGTAAACATTGACCACATCAAAGAGAGGTAAGTGCATTCCAACCACTCAATGCATTCCAATCACTCAAGCATGTGATTTCACTGCACTTAACCACAATCTCAAAACAGTTCCTTTGCATAGGGTGATCTTCCTTCTGATATGCCTTCCTTTTCTTTTGGTCTTCCCTTGTCTGAACTAACCTTCTCAGAATTCACTCTTAATTACCTTTATTACATGTTCACCTTTTGGAATATAAGTGTGCAGTTCATCCCCATCTTCTCTATTGAACTTTTACCATCTTTACTTTAATTCTTGACACGATCTCCACTGTTACCAAACTGTCTTCGGTAAACATCTGGGGCGAAATTCTCCGGTATCGGCGCGATATCCGCCAACTGGCGCCCAAATCGGCGCAAATCAGTCAGGCATCGCGCCGCCACCAAGGTGCGGAATGCTCCGCATCTTGGGGGGGCCGAGCCCCAACCTTAAGGGGCTAGGCCCGTGCCGGACGAATTTCCGCCCCGCCAGCTGGCGGGAAAGGCCTTTGGTGCCCCACCAGCTGGCACGGAAATGACATCTCCGGACGGCGTATGCGCGGGAGCGCTAGAGGCCGCTGACGGCATTCCCGCGCATGCGCAGTGGAGGGAGTCTCTTCCGCCTCCGCCATGGTGGAGACCGTGGCGAAGGTGGAAGGAAAAGAGTGCCCCCACGGCACAGGCCCGCCCGCAGATCGGTGGGCCCCGATCGCGGGCCAGGTCACCGTGGGGGCACCCCCCGGGGCCAGATCGCCCCGCGCCCCCCCCCCAGGATCCCGGAGCCCGCCCGCGCCGCCTTGTCCCGCCAGAAAGGTAGGTGGTTTAATCTACGCCGGCAGGACAGGCATTTTATCAGCGGGATTTGGCCCGTCCGGGCCGGAGAATCGTGGGGGGGGGCGATTCCCGCCCCTGCCGAATATCCGGTGCCGGAGAATTCGGCAACCGGCGGGGGCGGGATTCACGCCAGCCCCCGGCGATTCTCTGACCCGGCGGGGGGTCGGAGAATCTCGCCCGTTTCCAGTGTTGCTAGGCTGATCAGCGTATCATAAATTTTAATTCCATCACCCAGCCAATCTATCTTTGTACAATTTCCATTTTAAAATAGTTTTGTTATCTTTAAACATACAACCACTGGAACACATTCTCAATTATTGGATTCCTTGTTGTTCTTTTTAATTTGATCACTATTTCCTGACACAGGAAAACTCATAACTCCCGCTTTTAGTGTGCATCAGTCTTGAGAGTTATTTATGTGTTTCCATGCCCCTGAAATCATTTTGCCACTTTCATGTTGATATGACTGGGCCCATAATACTATTAATTTAGGATTATGCTATGAACGTAGAACACATTTGAAATGTAACAAATGTATGCAGTGGAACATAAATCTTTTGATTCAGTTGTGGGGGAAAAAGGAACAAAGTTTAAAAAAGGAAAATCATGACTGTGTGTCTTCTCTTTCAGTGATATAATGAAGCTGGGCGTTACTCTTTCTGGACATCAGAAAAAGATAGTGAGCAGCATTAAGCAACTGGAAACACACACAAAGAACAGTCCGGTTGCAGTGTAAACTTCAAGTCAAGTCTTTGTGCATCAAGGGATTTAACCAATGAGAATGACACCACAATGGTATGGGGACTGATAATAATATGGAGGCCACAAAATGGAAAATCGTTTTGGTCAGTTGATGTGGTGTATGAAAGACTGTCAAACTATAAATGTAAATGCCTTAAAAAAAAAAGGAATGATGGCTGTGTTTTCTACCTTTTTTATATATTTAAAAAAAGGTGGTATGTTTAAGTATTATTTATGATGGTAAGAAAATTAGAATCTTAAAACCTTTCATCGGCAGGCAGCAGAAGATAATCTGGTTAAAATCTGTCATGGGAAAGAAAGGAATTTCTTTTTTTTAATTAAAAGAAAAAAATATTATAGTTAGAGAGATAAATGAACTTTTGGACATTGATAAGCCAATCTATGAGTTTGAAGCAGCAGACGGGATGCAAGCTTAAGTGTGGCTTTCAGTTTTTAAACTGGTTAAATTATTTCCTAAAACAAATCCGATAAAGTTTGGCAATAGATATCTCGCGGTGAATGGAAAGTTTAATGAATATCTTATGGCATTATGTCTTAAACAATTAATAGCCCATATTTTAGACTTTGCTGTCAAAGGGAAGACCCCTCCCAACGTTTCCTATTGTTCTGCCATGTTGGAGTGTGCACAGATGATCATTAAACATTAGCCTATACAAGGTAACCCAATTTCACACGTGCTCAAATGTTAATTCATTTTTTTTCAAAAATGATCTGATTCCCCCACAGTATTGAAAATTTTGTGAAATATGTATTATCTACATTAAATTTTTTATCTATTTTTGTCACAACAGCTTGCCATTGCTCTTGTCTTATGTCTACATTATTAATACGCACAACATGCAGATCACAGTACGGTTAGTCAAAGCGTTTGACTATTTCCTGAAAAAATGTCATCTCTATAGCTTGTGGCTTGGATTGGCAGGGTCATACACAAACGTTCATTGCGCACTTGTGCACTTCTTTCCACTAATCCACTCTGGACTGAGGGAGTATTTATCTTGTACTGTGTCCAAAAATAATACGAGATTAGAAGTTTCCAATTCCTTCCGTGTGTGCAGTAATTGCAGCCCTAGTCCATGTGTTCCACACATGGTTCTCAGTCTGCTCTATCAGTGCCAACCGTAAGATTTTACAGCAAGTCACTTCAGGGTGAAGAAAGGGATGGATTTCACAGCAGAAGGAAAAGGTTCCTTAGTCCTCAAAGGATCGTGATAGGGATCCAAGCTTCAATGTATGCATTACTTGAAAAGAGCATTTTATCCTAGGCAGGCATAGCTGTGATGCCTCATGAGACGAACAGTGGCATCTCTATTTGAATCACGTACCGATTATTGAGCATCTTCCACGCTATCCCCGCTCATTTTGCAATTATGGAGGGAGAGTTTTTGTGGGAAATTTCTAAATTCTCAGCAAGTTATCATGAATTTCTACAAAGCTTTCACAAATTAGGCCCCCTAATATCCATTGATGGGGTGTTTATTTGTGCTCACCGGTATCACCTAACAACAGTTAATGTATTTCCATCTTTAAAAAAATGGTTAATTCAGAATATATTATTTTAAATAAATTTAGAGTACCCAATTATTTTTTTTCCAATTCAGGGGCAATTTAGCGTGACCAATCCACCTAGCCCACACATCTTTTTTGGGTTGTGAGGGTGAGACTCACTCAGACATGGGGAAAATGTGCAAACTCCACACGGATAGTGACCCAGGGCCGGGACCGAACCTGGGACCTTGGCGCCGTGAGGCAGCAGTGCTAGCCACTGCGCCACCGTGCTGCCCAGTTCAGGATATGTTATACAGCTGACAGATTAATGCTGGATCATGGGTCCAGTAAGAAATGCAACAGCAAGAATTCAGCATGTGCTAAGTGCAAGGTCCAGCCCTTTATAAATTATACTTGTGATTATTTACAGGTGTTCTTCCTGGACCTTCTTAATAGTGTACAATACAAAGGGGTTTTAGGATTACCTTAACCAGACAACAGTGTAAATGTCATTCAGATCCCATGTCAGTTCAGATGGAACCTCTTTATGAAATATTAACAATCTAACATCCCAACGAAAATGTCTGGATCTCTGGGGAATGGTTGTTGCAAAGCTTTTCCGTGAGTAAGTTCAAGAGTATGCTTGTACCCTCATGCACCATTTACTACAGCAAGTCAATATTTATATAAAGAAAATGTCAGAAGGCAAGTGTGATTAGAACACAAAACAAAACATTTTAAAAATAGAAAGGGGATAGGGAATAGGGAATTATCTTGGATAGAATTCCAATTGCCACTTTACCAGCAGGTCAGAGAACTGGAGGTTGGAGTCTCATACGTGAATCTGAATGTACAATTCTCCGTTGGGAGACTAAGTGCTAAATCCTCCGCCGCTCGACTACATAGAACATAGAACATTACAGCATACAGGCCCTTCGGCCCTCAATGTTGCGCTGACCTGTGAAACCACTCTAAAGCCCATCTACACTATTCCCTTATCGTCCATATGTCTATCCAATGACCATTTGAAAGCCCTTAGTGTTGGCAGGAAAGCGATCCGCGATCAGGTGGAGAATTGGGCATCCAACAAAATCGAGATCCACGCCCGGTGCTGAACTGAACGCCCCGGGCAGGATTCTCTGATTGCCGAAGTCGAAATCGCATTCAGCGATCAACCGGAGAATCAATTTTTACGCCGAAATGGAGACGCCGCTGTTTTTCAGATGCTCCGCCCCCTCATAAACGACGTACTCGAGGAGGACGCTGCATGCCATTGAGACGGCCTTAGGATGTCACCTGAGGCCCTCCCCCGATGCTCTGCCCCCGATGGGCTGACTTCCCGATGGCGTTGGTCGCGTGTCCTCTCAACTTTCGTAAACCTGCCATGGCGGCTGCGGTCTGTGTCCAGCGGCGCCACAGTCGGGGAGGGGGGGAGCCGTTCCGTGGCCGGGGGGGTGCTTCGGCAGGGACTGGTGGGACTGGTGGGGGTTGGTCCGGGGGTGGCGAGGGGGTGACGGGGGCAGTTTTTGGCAGGTTGAGTCTGTGCGCGGTCGGCGCCATGATGTACAGCAGCGGCCGCGCTGTACAACATGCGCGGCCACGGACCCAGCCATTCTGTGTCCATATCGGCAGGTAAAGCCACTTTACATGGCGCGGCTGCGAGCCCCCCACTGGGCGGAGCATTGGTGCTGGGGTGGCGCCAACGTTTTGGTTGTAAGATCAGACGCATTCTCCGGACATAGCCGCAGAATCAAAGAATCCAGCCCCATGTTCCGGGCCCACCCTGTTGGGGACCGCACAAACTTTACACTGTGCTGGTGTCGGCATGTAAATCCATCATTTGCATGTGTTTACATATCATTAACGGGACTGACCCTGTATGCTCCGGGCCTCCGCGATTCACCACCCGTCTCAGACGGAAGTGCCGCAGGCGTGGTTCACAACAGGTATTGAAAAGCAAGGTCTGGGCGCCATGACCTCTGAGGGAGAGAATGGAACTAAGCAAAGTTCTTAAAATCATACAACAAACCTCGAAGTATGAAGGTGATTGGTGGCACACTGTGACCCCCCCCGCCAGTGCACAACCTGGTGCTACCCTACTGACTAACAACAGACGGCCCAACCAGTGAATAATCCACCGGAGACCCCACTGGGGGAACAGGACAGGGGCCGCAGAACCTATCACTGACATAGGCTGCGGTAACTCATCACCACCTTCTGACGGGCATATAGGGATGAGCAATAAATGCTGGCCTAACCAGCGACGCCCACATCCCATACATGAGTTTTAAAAAATGTGCTGTCTGTGGTAATACCTAGAAGGCCACAGAAGGTTAGAAAGATAGATGAGACTTAAGTTGGTGCGGGTCTAGTATATAGTCGATAGTAAGGGGGAATGGCACACATACTGTAAATAGCCATAATTAAACACTTCTGCACCACCTGCCGATCTGCTTCTAACATTGTTCCATGGCGCAGTCGCCGAGTAAACACCCCGTTAAATGCACCCAAAGCAGATTTAAACATTTGTCCATTACATTGTGCCCCATGTCTCTGCGGGGGAGGGGAGAGATTGTGCCCCATGTCTCTGCGGGGGAGGGGAGAGAGACAGAGAATGTCAACAAAATAAGGTTTCCCTTGACCATCCAATGCCACCAGGTTCCATGGTCACCCTGAGTTGTACTGCTCTGCTGCGTCACTTCCAATATATCTCACTCCCCTCCTCCGGCCCCTTCCAGATGATGTATTCAGCACTGCATCCCTGTCTCCATCAGTGACTGGTACCTGGCCGGTGATGGGGGGCCTCTAGCCTCACCACCCGTTCCTGCCAACAGGGTACCAGTGGCTGCCATAACCGGCCTTAGCGATAGGCTCTGTGGCCCTGCCCTGTTTCTCCCAGTGTGGCCGACTGTGAGTCTCCTCACTGGCTGGGCCTTGTGCTGTCCCACCAGAAGGGTGGCAGCTGCTTGTGTGGTGGAGACGTTCATACTGCGGAGCTATTCGCCCCCATGCTATGAGCCTGGTGTGCGGGCAGGGCGGAGCCTGGTGTGCGGGCAGGGCTGACAGATGGGGGTGAGCGAAGGATGTGTGCGTTTGCTGGGACCTTGGCTGCAGAGTGATGTAGAGCCTCCATTTAACACACAGGTTGTGACGGGAGCTGGTCAGGTTTTCTGGCTGGGGGTGGGATGGATGGGATCAGGTATACGGTGGACAGGCAGGGCAAGGAGACATTTCGAGATTTTCAGGGGTGGGCTATCTGATAATGTCACTGGTGAGGCTTTACTCTGAGAGGGGCTGAGGGCCAGGGAGGAATCCAGCAGCCAAGGTGTATGTGTGCTTTGCTTGGGGTGAGTTCTGCTAATCCTCTGCTTCCTCTGCGGAGGGGCTGCACTTCTGAGATGTGCCAAAACCTGGCGGGACGGCGACTGGACATGGCCACGCCCACCCCCTTGATGATACTGCTGGGGTATGAGGGTTTCAAGATGGGTGGGCTACGTGGCATTCCACATGACCAGAAGCCCTCAGAGCATTTCCAGGACACTGTCAGCAGTCTTCACCGCCAAGAGCCTGTAAGTTGCAGCTAGGGGGAGGGTTTAAATGACTTTATGCAGTAGCAATGGGGGTCTCAGCCAGAGCTCCCCGATCCCAAGGGGGACACCCCCAGTCCCCACACGTACCACCAAATTGTTCCCCGCTGCTCCCTGAGATCCAGGCATACACCCTCCAGCTAGCTTGGAAAGTTTGCTTACCCCCTTGTTCCTCGTCATTGACCATGATGCCCGGGCCCCGCTGGTAAATACTTTCACCAAATCACTCCCGTGTGAATCCCGACTGTGAGGACTGGAGCATCACGGGGAACTGGAGACTCCCCGGGCTTCCAACCTGTCCATCTTATTTAAATGCACGCAAATTGATGTTTTACATGGTACTGTCGGTGCGGGTAGCTCGCTACTGCCGACCGGCGCCGTTCCTGTTTTTCGGCCGGTGTCGGGCAATGGAGAATCCACCCCAGTGACTGCACTGTGTGCAGCCTGTTTCATCAACTAAAGAAAGAACTTGCATTTATATAGCATCTGTCATGTTCTCAGAACATCCCAACATACTTTGCACCAATGAAGTTCTTTACAAATTGTGGCCACCTTGGTAATGTTGGAAACACAAGCTAATTTACTCACAGAAAGGTCCAACAATTAACCGAGATGATAACCAAATAATCTGTGTTAGTGATGCTGGCTGAGGATTAATGTTGGCCAGGACATTGGGGTGATCTCTCCTGCTCTTTGTCAAAATAGCGGCAAAGCAGCACTTCGAAATACTGCCCTATCTGAAAGGGCATTGATGTGACCCGTCTCTGACAATGCAGTTCTCCCACAGTCCTGCATCGAAGCATCAGCCTAGATTTTATACTCAAAATCTCTGGGGCTTGAACCCACAACCTCCTGATTCAGAGACAAGTGGTGACATGGTTAGCACTGTTAGCACAGTTGCTTCACAGCTCCAGGGTCCCAGGTTTGATTCCCGGCTTGGATCACTGTCTGTGCGGAGTCTGCACGTTCTCCCCGTGTGTGCGTGGGTTTCATCCGGAAGCTCCGGTTTCCTCCCACGGTCCAAAGATGTGCATGTTAGGTGGATTGGCCATGCTAAATTGCCATTAGTGTCCAAAAATGTTAGATGGAGTTACTGGGGTCCGGGGATAGGGTGGAGCTGTGGGCTTAGATAGGGTGATCTTTCCATGGGCCTGTGCAGACTCGATGGGCTGAATGGCCTCCTTCTGCTCTGTAAATTCTATGAAATCTATGAGCCTTGGCTGACATCTCCATGAAACATTGATGGCCATTTCTTTGGACAGGTCAGAAGCTCACCGGCTGCTGATTATTTCCAGTGTTAAGCCTCCTACAAGGTGGGGGGGGGGGGGGGGGGGGGGGGTGTCGGTTAATAGGCTAGATTGCGGTTCAAATTGACACCAACAGCACGGCGTTCGAACTTCACTCCAGCTGAGATAGACTCAGAGACTGCCTCCTTGCCCATTCTGCAGTAATAACCATGACACTTAGAGTATTATATGTATAGCTGTGGTTCAGTGAATAATCTCCACAGCCATCCTCAGGCAGAGAACTGATGATGATGCCTTCTACAAAGTTGTTTGCAAATATGAGATTTGGAACAAAGCATGTGTATCTTTTCTCCTGAGTTACATTGCAGCGTATGAAGAACCTGTGATGTGTGTTCAGCTGCAGTTACTACCAGTCCAGGACCTGTCACTGTCCCGTGCAATGTATAGTTGGCAACAACTGGGCCTTGAGTTAGACTGCCCAACAGGAGAGAGCAGAGCTCAATGCTGTGGGGATTGTGGGTGTGGGCTCCCACCTTCCTTCAGAACCATGCTTCAATAAGGTTATGAAGCACTCGGGAGACTTCTCAGCCACGTGAGCTCTTTTGGAGCCTGGCTTCACACCATGAGGGACATGAAACTGCACCATGTCCCTATGGTGTGGAACAGACTCCTGGAGGGGGCTTGCTACTAGTTACCTTGGAGTGCACTCCAGCCTTGGAGATCTGGACCTGATTCTGGCATGATGCTGTCTTTTACTCATCGAACACCCTAAAAACTGCTTCCCTTCTATGTCAAAGTGGTATTAAAACTGCAGCCCTATAGACCTTGCCCCTCATAGCAACTGTTATGAGTGGAACAGTTTATATGTAGTAATCACTTTGATTTAAACAGAACAATGTGCTGTAGAACAGATTCCAGGTATAGACAGAAACTACTTTATTATTTTAACATGAAATGGAAGTGGCTTTTAAATATTATTATAATGTGACTGAAAATAAATCCAAGAAATTATACAAATTTTGGGGATATTGCTGTACAATTATTCGAATCACCGAGAAAAATAATTGGGGGTTTTGAGGGTCCTATCGATTAGACAAGTGTGAGGCTGATTTTCTATGTCTTCCCTTGATATCAACCTCAGAATAGAGTTGGTAGCCTTCCCATCCTATACCACTACTTTCATTTGATGGGGAAAGCTGATAATGGGATGTCTAGCTTGACCATCCAGTCAATGACCTCCTCCCTTGCCAGTTGGAGGAATGAGATGCTTCCAACAACAGATCTTAACAGGCAGGTTGATAAGGTGTGTTCCATAGTCTGGGGCTCATTGCCACAGTTTGGGAGGCAATGGCAAAATGGTATTGTCACTGCACGAATAGTCCAGAGACCCTGGTTCGAATCCCACCATGGTAGATGGTGAAATTTGAGTTCAATAGCAATCAAGAATTAAGAGTCGAATGATGACTATGGGATCATTATCGATTGTTGTAAAAACCCATCTGGTTCACTCGTGCTCTTTAGGGGTGGAAATGTGCTGGCCCGTGTGTCATCCCAGACCCACAGTAATGTGGTTGACTCTGAAATTGCTAAGTTAATTAATCAGTTGGAGGGAAATTAGGGATGGGCAATTAATGCTGGCCCAGCCAGAGACACTCGCATCCGATGAATAAAATAAAATTGCACTTCAGGTCATGATTCACCTTCCACTTTGCGAATTTGGTTGAGTGCTGTCCACTGACTTTGAGGGCATTCGGAGACATAGATCCCAGCTATTGGGTTATTATGCTGCATGCTTGTCATGATTCTGTCCACCTGGATGGTGAGTTGTTTACCAGCTGGATGAATATTTGCTGCAGTTTCCCAGAATGGCTGGCACTATTTTAAGCACTTTAGCACTGGCGAATTGGAAGGGCCGGTGCTGCTCATCTAATAGAGTACGATGGTGTTGTGATGACCAGCAGGAGAAAAGGATGTGGGCCAGCACTGGGAGCCACTAAGTTAGGGCGGACTCGAACATCCCTGACATGGTCATCATGGTTACACTTAGCTGCTTGTTCACAATTTTTGTGCAGAGACTACAAGGACTCGACGATAACAATCTACGTGTATGCTAATTTATCAAGAAAATGCCCGCTAATGTCATCAAGAGGATGACCCAAATGCCCAAAAGTGACATCCCGATCATGTCAAACAAAGGACCACCCAACCAAAGAAATGAGTTCAGCATTTATTAACCCAAGTTAGATGTTTATCTGGAGTGAAGTATGAGACCTTGCCAAGAAAACTCGGGAGCAAAAATAATCATCCCAACCTATCAAATCTAAAGATGTGGCTGGCTCCATTTTGAAAGAGACCTACCATTGGATATGTTAAGTGGCCACCTATCATAGGCAATAGTCCCTTTCACTATAAAAATAAGTGTCTTTTTCCAATTGCCATTTGAGATAGGAATTGGTCATCCTAATTTGTTCCATTGATGAAAGACACCCTCAGGAGCAAGCAAGGTGGTTGATTCTTAACTGCCCTCTGAAATGGCTTGTGAGTCACTCAGTTTGGGGGCAATTAGGGGTGGGCAACAAGTGATGACTTTACCAGCGATGGCCGCATACCATGAAAGAATAATTTTTAAACAAGTGTCCCCCTATCAGGCCTGGAAAAATGATCTGAGTGACTGCTGGCTGGCTTGGGAACAAACACATCCCTCTTCCCCCACTCCCACACAACTTATCTGGCTGGCAGAAGCTTTCTTCAGGCTCAATTTTCAGCCCTCAGTTTGGGCGAGCTGTGGCAGGATGCCTGCCGACTTTCAGTCAGGCTGGGCCTCAAAGTGACAGGGCTCCATTGCGGCTGGAACGGACAGCAAATCAGCGCACGTCAATGGCTGGATGGTCAAAATCTACTTGAATATTTCCAAAGAAGACTGAGAAAGCCGGGAAGAAAGATCAGCCTTGCAATAATTGGTTTAGGTTTGATTTGCCTCATACGTGATAAAATTTGAATAATTACATTTCATCAGAACTTGGATAAATTGGAAATGAGCTAGCTGAAGCAGTCTGAGCAAGATTTCTGAATAGAATGTATTGCCCTCACACCCCAGTGCCCACCACACCACAAGCAGTTCTGAAAATTGAAGGCAGTTTTGTTCCAATATTTGACATCAGCTTCTGCAGTTTCCATTCCTATTGAACTTGTGGTATAAACTCTCAGGCAAAGCTGGCATCAATGACTATAATTAAAACACTTTCATTAATAAGAATTCTGGACTCGTGTCACTGGACTCCAACCTGTATTTACTCCTGGCCTACCTTCTGAGCAGTTGACACTAGAATCTTCCTAACGTGCCATGGTAAATGTGTGAAATGTGCACCTGGCCACACAATCAATATTTTTCTCACCTGCATTTCAGTAGGAGGGTGTGAAATTTTGATATGATAGCCACTTGAGCTGTGAAAAAAAGAATCCCTCCCGTCTGCACGATTAAATCACAGACTTTATTCTACACTTGCAGCGGCCCGGGTTAACAGACATTGGGAGTGTACCACCCAAGTGTAATAATTTCAAAAATGTTTGAAGTTGTCACAATTTTTTTTTAAAAATCCATTCATGGGATGCGGGCATCTCTGGCAAGGCCAGCATGTATATCCCATTCCTAATTTCCATCAGGAATGGAGTGGTGAGTCAGGTTCTTGAACCGTTGCAGTCCATATGATGAAGGTAACCTACAGTACTGTTAAATCAGGCGTTCCAGTTGGCCTGACGACAATGAAAGCGCAGCAGTCTATTCCCAAATCCGGATGTTGTGTGACTTGGAGGGGAACTTGGAGCTGCTGCCCTTATCCTTTCTAGGTGGTAGAGGCTGTGGGTTTAAGAAGCCTTGGTGGTTTGCTGCAGTACAATTTGTAGCTGGTACACACCACTGTCACATTGGAGAAAGTGACTGTTTAAGGTGGTGGATAGGGTGCTCATCAAGCATATTAGAATATTATTGTTCAATTACTTATCTCTCAACAATATCCGATTTTACAGATGTATCGCTCTGCTGAATTTCTGCCTTCAAGATTGCTGGGAAACAAAATAGTTTTAGTTCCAATTTCCATCATTGGCACCATTTCCAATTGGCAGAATAGCTGAGTGAAATTCTACATCATTGTAACACTTCTATTAACACGTTTATTTTAAACAGGTTCAGAGTGGGGTTAATACAAAGCTACTTGGAAAATCCAGGCAACTTTTTTTGACAAAGTAAAGGAAACATTTTGCATCTGGCCACACGGTAACGTGATGTTGCCACTGCTAAGTTGTAAAAAAAAACATGCTTCATTCCAAACTGCTCACTGAGGATTGTGAAAATTCACTGAAAGATACCAGGCTCACACAGCAGCTCTGCAAAGCATTTCAACCAAGATATTTCTTTGAGAGACTGCCTTGGCGGCCTCACTGTTCTCTTGCTGTTGAGAAACTAACAATTGCAAAGAGCCTCTGGAGATTTTGCAGACCTAAAGTTTGTCATGACCGTGCAGATTAGGCAACTTGCTCTGCCAGGGAAATGCATGGAGCCGATTGTGAATGGCCACATGTTTGAATCATGACCCAGAGCAGTGACGATCAAAGTATGTAACTGGCTCCACAAGGTTAGTGCTACAAATGTAGAAAGTATCAAGTCACAGTGATAGTCAGACGGAACGTGGGAAGGCTGCACAAAAATAATTCACTCCACAATGCTCATACCAATAAAATGAGCCTCTACAGACACAGCAATTTCAGAGTATCAGCACCACTCCCACCCCCTCAAAGATGCACAATTGCCACCTACCTACCAAACACCTGCTGTTTTCCATCAGTTTTGGGTGGGCAGCAACTGAAATACCTCAGGCTTCAAATGAAACGAGTGTATTTTGTGCTCGTAGCAAACACTCCGCCTCTCCCGACCATCTGCCTATAACCTGCAGGGGTGAAAATCTTCTTCGGGATTCTTCTTTATCTTTTTTTATAATCAAAAAATTACACTTTATCATATTTTATCTAGAATAGTTCAATATTAGGAGAGAGAATTGGATTTTGTCATGCAAACATGCACAATGATGGAATGACGACACATGCTTCTGCATTGGTGATCATTGTTTGTAAGATGGATGTTAACAAGAAGCCGCATAGTAGCAAAGGAATATAGGTTGATAGAATGGTTATGGCACAGGAGGAGACCTTTTGGCCCACCGTGTTCATGTTGGCCCTCTGGAAGAGCAGTTCATCTAGTTCCACTCCCCTGACTCTTCCCCTTGAGACCTCCAAATTTTCTTTCACTTCCCATTCAGTTCCCCTTTGAAGGCCCCAGATGAATCTCACCACGCTCTCAGGTAGAGCGTTCCCGATCCTAAACAAAAGCTGTTTAAAAAACGTTTCTCCTTATGCCATCGTTAGTTCTGTTGCCAATCATTTTAAGTCGTCGCCCTCTGAAAATCTCATCAAATCTCCTCTTAATCTTTTCTTCTCCGAGGAGAATACCCCCAGTTTCACCACTCTATCCATGTAATTGAAGTCCCTCATCCCTGGAACCATTTTTGTAGATTTATACTGGTCCCTTTCTAGTGCCTTCACATCTTTCCTGAAGTGATTCTCCAGTTAAGGCCAAACCAGGAATGTATACAGGTTCATCATCTTGCTTTTGAACTCTATGCCCCTATTTGTAAAATTGTGGTCCCATCTGCTTTATCAACCATGTCCTCTTGAAGTTTATCACTAGCCTCTTCACGGTTCACATCTACTTCCAAGATTTGTTTCATTTTCAAATCTTGAACAAAATCAGTTCGATACCAAAATCTTTAATATACATTCAGAAAAATAACGGTTCTAATAATGATCACTGGGGCCATAGATCCCTCCAGTCTGAAAAACAACCATTCACCACTACTCTCTTCTTCCTGTCATCCAGCCAACCGTTTGTTTTGTGGCCTTTACCTTTGCAGGCAGGTCTATTACATGATACTTTATCAAATACCTGTTGGAGGTCCATGTACACCTCATCAACCCTCACAGTTTCCTGACCAAAAAACTCAAAAAAGTTAATTAAACATGATTTACCCCGAATAAATATATGCTTGCTTTCCTAAATTCACAGTATATCAGAACTGTTACAGCACAGAAGGAGGCCATTCGTCCTTCCGTTTCTGTGCCGGTTCTCGGAATGAGCAAATCATCTGGTACCATTCCTTTACCTTCTCCCCATAAGCCTGCACACGTTCTTCCTTTTCAGGTAATAACCCAGTTCCCCTCTTGAATGCTTCCGTTGAATCTGCCTCCACCACACTTTTAGGCAATGTATACCAAACCCTAACCACTCGCTGCGTGAAAAGGTTTCTCATGTCTCTGATGTGACCATCAATTCACATGAGACGATTAGGAGAAGTGAACAGTGGTTTTAATAAGCTAGATCTGTGCCTGCCTGCGACTGCTCTGTCCTGAGTGCCGCCTACAGGCTGCAGATCTATATACCACCCCCGAGGGGGCGGAGCCACAGGCGGGGGCCACAAGGGCATCAACATAATACAATACAATACAGTGGTGAATTGTAGCAGCAATACATTCACCACATTCACCCCCTGTTAAAAAATTGAAGTCCAGCGGGGGTGAAGTGGGCTCACAGATCGAGTCTGTCCGGTGCCTTGATCGTTCTCTGTGATCGCCTCAGCTCTGGCTTCGCTGCGGGCACGGGTGTTGGGCTTGTTGACTCCGGGAGCATGTCGTCTGGAGCTTCATCACGGTGGGTCGGCGATGGGGGGCGGGGGGGTGAAGGCCGTGTAGGGGTGGGGGCGGTGTTCGGTGTAGGGGGGTGGGGCGTAGGTGATGGTCGCTGGGAAACCGGCAGGTGCCAGATCCCGGAGGGAGACTGTATCTTGTCGGCCGTTGCAGTGCGCCACGGAGGCAAACTGAGGGTTCGCATGTAGGAGCTGCACCCTTTCAACAAGGGGGTCGGACTCATGGCCCTGACTTCCTCGGTGGAGTAGGACAGGTTGCGGGCCTTGATGAAGTGGAGAAGCCCGGTGACCCCCGGGTGACAGAGGTCATTGTGCATGGCCCGAAGTCAGTCATCTTGCGTGCTGGCGCATGTGCCGCGGGACAGGGCACCTGGGGGCACATTGAGCTTCCCAGGACGATACACAATATCGTAATTATAGGTGGAGAGTTCGATTCTCCACCTCAAGATTTTATCATTCTTGATCTTGCCCCGCTGTGTGTTGTTGAACATAAAGGCTACCGATCGTTGGTCGGTGACGAGGGTGAACCTCCTACCGGCCAGGTAGTACCTGCAATGCCGCACAGCTTCCACAATGGCTTGAGTTTCCTTTTCGACAGAGGAGTGTCGAATCTCGGAGGCGTTGAGGGTGCGAGAAAAGAAGGCCAGGGGCCTGCCTGCCTGGTTAAGGGTAGCGGCCAGGGCAACATCCGACGCGTCGCTCTCCACCTGGAAGGGGATGGACTCGTCCACTGCGTGCATTGCAGCTTTGGTAATGTCTGCCTTCATGTGGCTGAAGGCCTGGCGGGCCCCAGTCGTCAGGGGAAAGATGGTGGCTTTGATAAGTGCGCGGGCTTTGTCCGCATAGTTGGGGACCCACTAGGCATAATATGAAACAAACCCCAGGCATCTTTTCAGGGCCTTGGGGCAGTGGGGAAGGGGAAGTTGCAGGAGGGGGCGCATGCGGTCGGAGTCGGACCCTAGAACTCCGTTTTCCACGACATAGCCGAGGATGGCTAGTCGGGTTGTGCGGAAAACGCATTTTTCCTTGTTGTAGGTGAGATTGAGGGCCTGGGCGGTTTGGAGGAACTTCTGAAGGTGAGCGTCGTGGTCCTGCTGATCATGGCCGCAGATGGTGACGTTATCCAAGTACGGGAACGTGGCACGCAGCCCTTACTGGTCAACCATTCGGTCCATCGTTCTTTGAAAAACCGAGGCCCCATTGGTGACGCCGAAGGGGATCCTG
Organism: Scyliorhinus torazame; assembly: GCF_047496885.1. NCBI lineage: Eukaryota > Metazoa > Chordata > Chondrichthyes > Carcharhiniformes > Scyliorhinidae > Scyliorhinus > Scyliorhinus torazame. The sequence continues at coordinate 42,635,610 of NC_092714.1, read as the reverse complement.
AGGAAGTGGAAGAGGCGGCCGTCTGCCTCAAAGGCAGTGTAGTGGCGGTCTACCGGGCGGATCGGAAGCTGGTGGTATGCGGACTTCAGATCTACCGTAGAGAAAACCCAGTAGTGTGCAACCATGTCCGCTATGTGGGGAAGGGGGTACGCATCGAGTTGCGTGTAACATTTATGGTCTGGCTGTAGTCTACAACCATCTGGTTCTTTTCCCCGATCCTGACGACCACCACTTGGGCTCTCCAGGGCTATTTCTGGCCTCGATGATCCCCTCCCTCAAGAGCCGCTGGACCTCCGACTTGATAAAAGTCCTGTCCTGGGCACTGTACCGCCTGCTCCTTGTGGCGACGTGTTTACAGTCGGAGGTGAGGTTCGCGCAGAGCGAGGGAGGGGAGACCTTAAGAGTCGCGAGGCTACATATGGTGAGAGGGGGTGGGGGTCTGCCGAACTTCAGGGTCAGGCTTCTGAGGTTGCACTGGAAATCCAGTCCTAACAAGAGAGGAGCGCAGAGATGGGGAGGACATGGAGTTTAAAATCGGCGTACTCGGCACCCAGTACCCCCGGATCTGCACTGAATGTGATCCGGACGCAAGGGAGATTGTTTGGGATGCGGGAGAAATCTGGAGGGAACAGCACCTTACCGTGTCCGGATGGATGAAGCTCTCCGTGCTCCCAAAGTCAAACAGACAGGGCGTTTTGTGCCCATTGACCCGAACGGTCATCATGGAGTTCTTGGGGTGCTTGGGCCATGACTGGTCAAGAGTGACAGCGCCGAGCTGCGGATAGCCGGCGTGGTCAGTGGTAGCGAGGTGGTCCCAAGATGGCGGCCCTCATCGGTCGCACGATTCGGGCGGCCTTGAAGATGGCGGCCAAGATGGCGGCCTCCGTCGGTCGCACGTGTCAGGTGGCGTTGAAGATGGCGGCCCCCATGAGTCACACGTGTCGGGTAGTGTTAAAGATGGCGGCCCCCACGGATAGCACGTGGCGGATGATGCGTCAGAAGGGGGCATTACGGCAGGCACACAGCCGCGCAGCGAGTTCTGCGGGCCTGTGAGTCTGTGAGTCAGGCCTGCGATTTTGGAACTTTGGGTCGGGCCAAGCAGACTTTGGCAAAATGTCCTTTCTTGCCGCAGTCGCAGTCGCGTTCCGAGCTGGGCAACGCTGCCTGGGGTGCTGGTTCTGACCGCAGAAATAGCAAGGCAGCCCCCCCGGTTTGGGCGGGCAGCCACGCGGCACAGGCCGGGGACACCCTCGGGTCGGGTGATGGTCACGCCTCCGGCTCCCACGAGGAAATCGCGTGGTCGGAGGGGAAAGCATTTAGGCTCTGGAAGGCTACCTCTAACGAGGTGGATAGTTTTACCGTCTCTTCTAGGTCGAGGCGCCCTTTTCGAGAAGGCGCTGTCTGACATAGCTGGACCGGACTCCAACTACACAGGTGTCCCGGATGGCGAGTTCCATCTGCTGCGAAGTCGTGACGTCCTTGTAGTTGCAGTTTTGAGCGAGTACCCTCAGGTCGCGTAGGTATTCCTCCAGCGATTCCCGGGGCATTGACAACGAGTGGTGAGGAGATGCCGTGTGAACACTTCGTTTACCGGCCTCACGTAATGTCTTTTCAGGATCGCGACCGCGTCTGCGTACGTGGTCGCATCTTCAATTAGTACAGAGATTCTGTGGCTCACCCGGGCGTGGAGGAGACTCAGCTTTAGTGCCTCAGTGGCGGCGGGCGAGGAGGAGGCGGCGAGGTAGGCCTCAAAGCAGCGGAGCCAGTGTAAAAAGATTCCTTTTGCTTCAGCTGCCTGTGGGTCGAGTTCCAGTCGATCAGGTTTGAGGGTGGCTTCCATTGCGATATCTTAGCTTATTAAATTGATGCAACCATCAATTCACACGAGACGATTAGCAGAAATGAATAGTGGTTTTAATAAGCTAGATCTGTGCCTGCCTGCGACTGCTCTGTACTGAGTGCCGCCTACAGGCTGCAGATCTATATACCACCTGCGAGGGGGCGGAGCCACAGATGGAGCCCACAAGGGCATCAACATAGTACAGTACAATACAGTGGTGAATTGTAGCAGCAATATGTTCACCACAGTCTCCATTGCTTCTTTTGCTAATTACCTTAAATTTGTGCCCTCTCATTCTCAACCACTACTTTTGTCTCAAAGTATTTTTTCCAGAAACATCCCCGCCACTGGTTAAACTGAGTGGCCCATTGGTGCTACAGCTAGCGTCCGCGAGACAAAGGCGAATTCACGGCCATCGCTCATCCGGCCAGATAGGACTGCCCCAATCCCACACTGGGATTGCATCATATGTGATGTATAATGGCTTTGAAGGATCAAGATGCATCAACAATCACGAAGCAGACAATGGCCATTTCACTTTTTTAAATGCCTCATCCTGGGCTTTACTCCACTCTCTTCTTGATGAGCAAGCGAAGGAGAGCCAGGCCGATCGGCAAATTCGGAACAAAGTTGCCATAATAATTGACCAATCCAAGAAAAGAGCAAAGCTCTGTGGCATCTCTCAGGGCGGGGGGGGGGGGCAGTTGGATGGCTCTCACTTTCACAGTGACCAGGTGCAGACTGTCTCAGTCTACCCGATACCCCAAGTAGACGACCTCTTTTGTGTGAAATGCGCACTTCGCGCAGTGCAGGCCGACCCCATAATCGGAAAACCACTGCAACACCTCTTCAAGGTTCCATAAATGCTCCTGGTCCGTGCTCCCCGTGACTAGCTGATCATCTAAGTAAACCGCAACACGCGGAACTGCGCAGGATGTTCTCCATTACGCGCTGAAAGACTGCGCGTGCTGTGGATACTCCAAAGGGCAGTTGGGTGTACTCATAGACACCCTTGTGCGTATTGATCATGACATACTTCCATGAGGACTTATCGAGCTCCAGCTGCAGATAAGCGTTGCTCATGTCTAATTTCGTAAATGTGCAGCCACCGGCCACTGTAGCATAAAGATCCTCTATGTGGGGAAAAGAATAACTGCCTAACCTTGAAGCCGTGTTCACTTCAAAAAAACTTTCTTCTGCATGTGGTTTTTAGATTTTTATCAGTTCATGGCCGGGCTCTCTGGTGCCCTGTCGGAGAACCCCCGGGGGAGCGCGAGAATCGCGCCACGCTGCCCCGGCGCCGGCTCGCCGACTCTCCGCCGCCGATTTTCGGGCGCTCGCGGGATCGTCGCCACGCCGGTCGAGGGCTGTTGAAAGCGGCACCCCCGACGATTCTCATGGCCCACACCCAGGAAACCGTGTTAAAGGACCTTCACAACGAGCACCCAGGAATGCCCAAAATGAAGATGTTGGCGAGAGGTTATGTGGCCAAGGGGCGTGGCACGGTGGTGCAGTGGTTAGCACTGCTGCCTACGGCGCTGAGGACCCAGTTTCGATCCCGGCCTCGGGGCACTGTCCGTGTGAAGTTTGCATTCTCCCCGTGTCTGCGTGGGTTTCACCCCCGCAACCCAAAAATGTGCAGGTTAGGGGGATTCGCCACGCTAAATTGCCCCTTAATTAGAAAAAAAATAATTGGGTACTCTAAATCTTTTTTTTTTTAAATGTCTGGTGGCCGGGTTTGGACACGGATGGAGAGACATTGGCTCAACAGTGCTCCACCTGTCAAGAGCACCAGAAGCTCTTGTCCATCGATGTAGGGCTGCCCACAATGGGAAACCCAATTGGCCAACTGGCGGGACGGAGAATCCCTCCCAATGTATTTGTACGTGAGTGTGAAGGTACACTCCTGGAGGCTTCTTAAGTTGAACAAACAAACTTTATTTACACAGTTGCTTCATTAGCTGCATGTTTCGAGCTATTCCATAGAACACTCCTTCTAACTAGGAAAGTGGGAGTGGCCGGGGCACCCTTGGACAAGGTGACACGTTGATTCCGCTGGTCTAGTCCTGGGTTTGATATGGCTCGTCCTGGTGGACGCCCAGTCCAAGTGGCTGGCAGTCCACTAGATGGCGCCGATCACCTCCTGATCACCATTGAGCGATTGCGCATTTCTTTTTCGACCCATGGAATCCTAGAGGTGCTCGGAACAGATAATGGGGTTTCTGTTACGAGTGAAGTATTTGTCGCTTTAATGAAGGGCAGTGGGATTCGATATATCTGCACTGCCCCATACCATCCAGCAACAAATGGCTTGGCAAAGAGGGCCATGCAGATGGTTAAGCGGGGGCTAAAGAAGCAGACCTCAGGCTCGATGTACACCAGGCTGGCACATTTTTTGTTAACGTACAGGACCACGCCGCACTCAATAACTGTGGTGGCACCCGTTGATATGTTCATGGGCCGTCGGCTTCGTATCCAACTTAGTTTGCTTCTCCCAGACATCGGTGTGAAGGTGCGCCATAACCAGGAGTCGCAAGGGCATTGCCCGGTTTAATGACGACCTCTCCGGCGCTTCACCCCAGACGACACGGTGTTTGTTCGTAACTTCACCAACGATGGTCGCTGGTTCTTTGGAGTTGGCGGCCATCAAATAGGACCAGTCTCTTACCAAGTTCGGGTCCGGGTGAACTAATGAGACGGCATTTGGATCATATTCGCTCGCGGATGTTGGTCCTTCGTGCGATTCCTCAGAACAATCCTGTCCTGGATCCTCCAACTCCATTGCTGAATCAGCCTGCTGTGACGCCAACATGCCCGACATAGTATCTTCGGATTCAGACATGGAGACGCAGACTTCTGAGGTCCAGGGTGCAGATTCAACTGTTCAGTTGACTCCTGCCAATTGTCTACCATGGCATTCCGGCTGCAGGCCCCCTTCGAGGTTTCCGCCACTTGATCCGGTGCTCCGGGGATTCGACGTTTCACCAGAGCTGAAGAGCGTCCAACGTCCTTCACCTGCTCCTCCTTCTCCTCCTCATCGGCCGTCAAGGGTGTCTTCAGACTTTGGGGGGGGGGGGGGGTGAGGGAGGGGAGGACTGTCATATCCCACACAGAAATTACGGGAAGATTTTCTTCCCCGTGGTTCTCGCGGAGTACGAGCTCCCCCGCTATGGGGTGCGGGCATTCAGCTGTGTATAAAAGATCAGTCAATGGAGAGACTCAGTAGGGATCTACCAAGAGTTGTAAATAACAAAACTGTAAATAAATCAAAGTTCTTTATTCTTACTCATAGTGGACTCTTTGTGTCCTTACTAAAACCTTTTCCTTTTGAGTAAAATAGAATTTTGCTGCTCAGTTATTTTAAACTGAATGACTCACACCAAGGGTAAAATGTGCACACTGATTGTGGTGATTGTCACTTTAAGATCAGCCTTACTGAGGAAGCGTCACGTGGTCTGAACCAACAGCTAGAACAGGAACTCTCTCAGCGGAGGGCTTTTCCTAGTTAGAAGGAGTGTTCTATGGAATAGCTCGAAACATGCAGCTAATGAAGCAACTGTGTAAATAAAGTTTGTTTGTTCAACTTAAGAAGCCTCCAGGAGTGTACCTTCACACTCACGTACAAATACATTGGGAGGGATTCTCCGTCCCGCCAGTTGGCCAATTGGGTTTCCCATTGTGGGCAGCCCTACATCGATGGGAAATCCCCATCTTTGGGGAAAAACCTTTGAAAGCATCCATGGCACTGCTTGTACCCTGCTTTGCACGTGGGTGCAACATTTGCAATTATCCAGGCCTCTGGCACCACCCCTGGATCAAAAGACGATCGGAAGATTATGGTGACAATTTCCACCTTTTCTTCAGTCTCCTTGGATGCATTGCAGACAGCCGTGGTGACTTATCAACTTTCAGCAAAGCCGGTCTATCCAATGTATCACTTTTTAGACCATCCAGTGTCTCAACTACCAGATGGATGTAAGATGGATGGCCATTTTTAGCAGGAAGCCTGACAACTAGTAGCAATGGGCCACTATTGAAGTTGAACACGCAAAGGGGTAACAATAGGGAATTATAGACTGAAAGAGAAATACAGATTTACAGAAAGATCAGCTGCAAATGAAACTACTAGAGGCGAGTCTTGCTAACAATTCAGAGTGCTTGGCTTCCCACGTCAGCTTTCTGTTACCACACAATAGAAAGTGAATTAGCAGTAATTTAAACCCAGGGACATCTGCGGTTAAGTTAATCTCCAAGGTCTAAAATGTAATCAGGAGAGTCCTCGCTTTGAATCGAGGCCTGAATCAATGCTGGTGCATTGGGAATTCCACAAGATTTCAAAGCCCTCTTGAGTGATTTTGGAACATAAAGCAAGACATTTCTTTTCTTTCCTATATCAGGCAAGACATTTTCTCACTGAAATGCCTGCTGCAGTCTGAATAGAATCAAATGATATCTCCCTGACTCCCATTCTTGCTTTTTCGAAAATGTGAGTCACTCAGTCATTTCAGGAGTAGATAAAACTCTCATGCACTTGCTTCAAAAAATTGAATTTGGTAAAAATCGATAATGAACTTCTGAATTCCTCAAGCTGTACTATAATTTAATATAAAGGCTGTATATTTACAAGCAGTTTGTGCATTACACAATACCATGCTCTTGTTATATCTAAATACCAATGTACGATAGGGGTTGCTTTGTTATAATAAAAAATATTCTCCATTTCCTGCCTGTACAAGTAACAGAAGCATAGAATTCCTACAGTGCAGAATGAGGCCATTTGACCCATTGAGTCTGCACCGACCCTCTGATATAGAACCGACCCAGGCCAACTCACCCGCCCTATCCCCGTAATTAAGGGCAATTTAGCACAACCAATCCACCTAACCTGCATATCTTTGGACACTAAGAGTTAATTTAACATGGCCAATCCACCTAATCTACGCATCTTTGGACTGTAGGAGGAAGCCGTAACACCCGGAGGAAACCCATGCAGACACGGGAAGAAACTCCACACAGATAGTCACCCAAAGTTGGAATTGAACCCGGGTCCCTACCGCTGTGAGGCAGCAGTACTAACCACTGTGTCACCGTACCACCCATTTATTCATATCCAAAGAAAGTTAACACAAACACGTAATATTCTACTGCAATAAATGAAAGCAACATATTCAGCATATAATTAAAATTGTGCATCTATGCACGTTTCATGTCAACATTACTGATATTAAATTCCAATTGCCACACTTACGTTGAAAATTGCCTATATAAATTAGTCAAACTGTAATGCTGCCCTTCTTCCAGTGGTGGCGCTGAAATGCCACAACTGACGGATGTGTGGAAGTGCAAAGTGATACTTCTTAGACAAGGAAGGTGAAATTCAACATTGTCAGTGGTGCGAAAATATGTGATTGTGGATTGGACCCCCGGGCTGGATTCTCCGTTATTGGGACTATGTCCCCACGCCGGCGTCAAAACTGTGGACTTTCACGTCAGAAAAACTGTCATGAAAGGGCCACATATTCCGAGCCTTGCAGGGGGCCAGCAGTGACCCGGCGTAGACCTTGAAGTTTTTGCTGCAAATACAGACCCCCACACCTCCGGGTCGGAGGCCACGCTTGCGCACAGCGGTGGCCTCCAGCGGCCGCGCCATGCTCCATGGCAGACCTGGACCACGGAGCTGGACCCTGAAAATAGGCCACCCGATCGGCCGCCCGCCCAACCCTGTCCACCCGCCCAAACATTTCCTGGACGCGTATAAGGCCCCCCCCCTGCTCTCCAATCGGCCAAAGGACTGAGTCCACAGCCGCCACGCTAGTATCCCGACCTACAGGACCACATTAGACCCACGCCATCGGGACTTCGGCCGGTCAGGGGCGGAGAATGGCGGATGGCAATGGCCCCAGGGAGGTCCGAGGCAGCTTTTCAGGTCCCGAAGAATCGGGGAACCGGCGCCAGTCTTGATTCTCCGCCCCTGCGTTGGCCGCGGTTTCGGCATCGGGGTGCGGAGAATCCAGCCCCCTTTGTCCACCCTGCTTGCTTCAGTTATATTGGCCCCATTTTCAGTAGCACATTGCGCAGAACGCTTACTTTGAGAAGCATGTCTTTTGGCGGGGAGCTTGAAAATAAACATCTCAAAACATGTGAAGCTGAAAGTCTATCTCATCAGCACCTGCTTTGTGGCATAAAATATTTTGATCAACTCTGTTCCCTCGCTGGCATCAACCCATTTCAAAACTCAAAAGCAGAAACAATCTGATTGATGCTGTCAGCTTTCACTCTCCAAAGTACAATGCAGTGCAGTTTTTTTCTTTCCTGTTACAAATATTAGTCACAAATTAGTCTACTTAAACAGTTTGTTTGCTTCAGTCAAGAATGTATCAACACTTTGATTTCTAAATGTCTAAACTCCACAAGAATTGCACAGCTTGAAGGACACCCCCTGAAACCTGCAGGAGTTTGAATGTGTTGCTGCCTGATCTAAAAACTTTCTTATAACTTCCATGAAGAGTCACTTATTTTTTAGCAGTTCACAACTCTGAATGTTCCAAAAGACCAAAGGATGGGCAGCACGGTAGCATTGTGGATAGCACAATTGTTTCACAGCTCCAGGGTCCCAGGTTCGATTCTGGCTTGGGTCACTGTCTGTGCGGAGTCTGCACATCCTCCTCGTGTGTGCGTGGGTTTCCTCCGGGTGCTCCGGTTTCCTCCCACAGTCCAAAGATGTGCAGGTTAGGTGGATTGGCCATGATAAAATTGCCCTTAGTGTCCAAAATTGCCCTTAGTGTTGCGTGGAGTTACTGGGTTATGGGAATAGGGTGGAGGTGTTGACCTTGGGTAGGGTGCTCTTTCCAAGAGCCGGTGCAGACTCGATGGGCCAAATGGCCTCCTTCTGCACTGCAAATTCTATGATCTATGATTCATCCATATGGGCGGGCCGCCAATCGGCAAACAAAACATTAAGGCCGGGATTCTCCGTTGCGGGTCCGCTCTGCTACCGCTGCTAGCGAGAGCGGAGAATTTGGTGTTCAGCCAAATTGCCCATTCACTGCAACGGGACCAGAGAATCCCACTGCCGTGAATGGACGGAGAATCATGCCTTAAATAGAAATGATCCAGTCACAACGGTGACATGTAAACATAGTAAAATTTGCAACGATAGTTCAAAACTGCACCATCAAGAATAATTTGTTATGGAGCCACATGAGGAGATATGTGGGCAGGTCACCGAAAGCTTGGTCATGTGACATTATAGGAAATGTACCGATAACAAAGAGTTAATGCAATGATATAGATAACCACTAGATGGAGCTAGTTACAGAAGTATGTAAGGCAGTGACTCACAGATCTCTGGGAGAGAGCTGGAGAGAGTTCAGTTGAGTATTAAATAGAGTGTCGAGACTATGTAGTTGAGTATAGATTGTAGATTAGATTATTGTTTACTTTAGGAATAAGTGGTCGAGCTTAATTTAAGTAGTGTGAATAAATGATAGCTTTGTTTATGAACATAGCTTTTTGTGGTCTTTGTGAACACTACAACATTCATTTTGAGAACAAGAATCACAAAGAACACTGCAGGTCAAAGTGGTAAGCTTTTGAGAGTATTTTGAAATAGGAAAATGAAGTAGAGACATAGGGGTTTAAAGAGTGAATTTCAGAGCTTAAGGCTTTGGCAGCTGAAGGCCCTCACCAATGGTAGTCCAATTGAAATCGGGATGCTTGAAAGACCTAAATTGGAGCTGTAAACAATTGGTGTGGAATTAAACTGATTGTTCCACCAATTAGATACACTCTTTAGCAGGAGCCGGTGTTTACCAGGGTAGGATATAGACAGTAAGAAGAAAAGCTTAGTCAGAAAGAATTCTGAGGGAATTAAAGATATATACTTCGGGAGCCCATAAAGATTGATGGGCATGTTCAGAAGGTGAACAAGTGGGACCGATCTATCAAAAGCAATGGGCCTGTCAAGGAAATGATGCTTACCAGTTCCTAAACTTCCCATGTGCTAACCAATATACTCAAGAATTAATGCTGAAAAGACCAATGAAATGGAAGTTTTGGTAGGATTATTGAGCAAATCTTTAATATATTCCATAAATACTTTAAGAATGAAATGTCAGGAATTTGGTGAATATTGTCTGCCATATCTCACCTTCTGAGTTTCTCTACAAAATGTTGATCCTTTGCCATGTTTGAGTAGAATATATACCATCACCATTGTGGGATAGACTTTGCAGACTAGTGCATGCTCCATTCATTTGCTCTAAAACGTTACATCAGGGTCCTTATACAGGTCATGGGGCATAATAATAATGATTTTGTGCCTGAACTCACACATGTAGAGGCCCTCAGGGAAATTCAAGAAAGTAGGATTGCAGGGGGAAAGGATTAATAAAAGTGGCACTGACTTAGAATAAGACCCAATGATTGTTGTAAGATGTTGTGTATGTGGTTCTGTAGGTCTCATGAAGCGTTTCCGAGTCTTGCATAGTTCAACCACTGTTGCTGCACTGTTTTATGAGTGGGTGGGGTATTTTTTTTTGTGCCATGAACAGGCACATAGGCAGAGCATCGTCCCTCAGTGTAATCCTCTATCCGGTCCTCAGTCATCCCCAGTCAAGTAAAGAGTTTCAGGAACTGCTTTTTAAATTTGGAACCCAGACCTTGTTGACCTCATCAATTGCCTGTACAAAGTTGAGGTTGACATAGGCTTTTCTGCTTAAAAGGAAACTTTCTTGGTTGTGGACAATGAAAAAGGTCTCTCGTATTCTTTTGCCTTTCTGCCTGTGTGTCGCCTGCAGAATACCGTTGACCAGGGGTTTGATGCTGCCTGCTGCGTACGGTTGTGTTCTGGGTAGCCGGCTGTTGGGTTGCCAGCCAAGATTCTTTGCCCAAGAGGACATGAACACTGGGCTGCATTCTCCGCCCCGCCACGCCACATTTCTGCCTCGAACCGCCGGCGGGATTCTCCGTTACGCCGGTCAGTCAATGGGGTTTCCCATTGTGGGGCAGCCCCACGCAATCGGGAATCACCCGGGCGCCGGCAAAACAGAGAATCCCACCGGCGGAGAATCCCGCCTACTGTGTCCCGTGTCCAATTTAACGTTTGTGACATAACCAAGATGTTCATGTTCCAGAATGAAAATCCCTGGGGCTGGATTCTCCACCGGCGAGATGCTCCGTTTTGCCGGCAGCACAGGGGTTTCCCGACAGCGGGAGGCTGCCCCACAATGGGAAACCCCATTGACCAGCCAGCGAAATGGAGTATCCCGCCGGAGTGCTGAACCAGAAATCTGGCGGGACAGAGAATCTAGCCCCTGATCTTTGACCCCCTCGCCCAAGAAGCGTGGGTGTACTTCCTCTTGGTGTGGTATCCGAACCTCGTGAGTCACCTTGGAGTCCTCTGTGTCTGGTTTCAGCTTTGCTTAGCTTTCTGCAGTGACCCACGCGGTTGCAATTAAAACAGCGGCTGACATTTTCTGGACATTCCCGCTGGCGGGATGTCCTTGTCCTGTCAATGGCAACCTTCCTGCGTGGGGTTCCCTGGTGGCAGAGGTTGTGAACAATGGGAAAATCCATTGACAGTGGTGAGATTGGAAAGTCCAACCGCCAGCCAATGGCAGGATGCCTCTGCCGCTGCAAAACACGTGGCGGCAGGGATGGACATTCCCGCCATGTTGTGCTGAGATTGCTGGACATTGATCACGCCTTCATACTGGCTGCTACACAGATGTCTGTCCAGTCCAAGACTGCCCTCTAGATTCAGGTCATGTATTCCTTTATATCAGTGTGGAAGGTACAGTAGCCAGTCCCATATGAAACCTTTCTTTGCGAGACCCTTATATTACAGTGACTTCATTCAAATTTCAATATATCATTAAGCTTTCATATAGACTGATTCAAAGAATTTACAGAATGGTGGAGAAAACCTTCTCCAAACAGAGCAAAACCAAGAAAAGGTTGCACATTCTTGAAAATGGTAAAATACACAGACGCCGAACAATGCTATGAACGTGAATAAGTAAATTTCAGTTGCCAGTCCAAACTGCGTTCACTTCCATTCTGAATTATTCTTTACTTCCGAGGTGTTGGGATCTGGTCAATATTTCCAGTGGGATGGTGGCAGTGAATTCCTTCAAATGTGTTCAAAGTATTTCTTTTCCCGAAGTAAGCTAATTCTCCTTCCAATGGTCTGACACTGAGCCATATCAGTGGAACATTCCAGGTTGATCCGATTGCCTGAGCAGATCTTCACCAGGTCCCTAATTGGAGAGCTATAATTAGCTCTAGAATCTATAGACTAGGAAAGAGAGAAAAAAACAGCTGGGGTTCCTGCTGTTACTTATATGTGCCAGCTTCTGTTCCCTTCAGCTGGAAAATGTATGTGTGTGTGGGTGTGGGTGTGGAGAATAGGTGAGAGCAGCATTGGGCTTGGCTATAGTCGCATATTGGTTCATACATGAAGACTGAACACTTAGCAGGCGGCAGTGGAACTTACTCCGATATGAGGTTCACCCATCAAAAGAGGAGACAAAAATGTTGAGAAGACGAAAAGAAGAGTTACAAAAGAGTGTGCAAACTGTATTCCATTCACTGATATTACAGTATTATACACATACACGTAAATATTTTTCAGAAGCTTTGCAGTCACTGTTCCCTCTTAGCCATGCGCGTGTATGGCTGCACAGCAATCAAGAATGTACCATATCAGGAACAAACAGACCACACGTAAGCAAGCCACCACAAGTGAATCTTTCTGGGAATATATATCACAAAAATGCTGACTGTGCTCAGCAAACAGAACTTAGAAGACCATTGTGTGCTTTGTTAGTTATGGGCTAGAATCATGCAATTTTAACTTGCAGCCTGCTTTTGTATGTCATCCATTTCACAAATCCAACTTGTTACGCTTTCATTATGTTCCTTCAAATCTGAGGATGTTGTCAATAAAATGAAAAATAGTATATCATTTATATATATCCTTGAAAATTATAACGCTGTTTCTTCTATTATTTTCCATCTACAAATGGTGCATTTGAAATTTGCTACAATATTGTCTCTACAAATGTGCAGATAATCAAAGTATTTTGCTGCACCAGAGGTACTAGAATAATGTGGACCATCTGTATATGATGCATGGTATTACAGTGTGTAACCAATTAGTTAACTGAGCTTGGTTTGGAGAAATGCTCCAATTATATACATATCATTATGTTTTCATCGTACTAAGCATGTATTATTTATTTCTCTTGACATCACCCAGCACAAGTAGTTGTTTGTGTTCGAATCCAGTGTTCAGGATTCATTGAAGCTAGAAAGACTGCGATGTATGAAGTTCCACTGTAACTGCTAACATCTATTTGTACTTTATTGCAATATCTTTCTGCCTATCACATAGTGTTCATCGTGAGCAATTGTAGAAGGCTTGTCACTAATGCAATTTGGACTGGAAATACTTATATTTTTATAATAAGCATGATGAAAATATTTTTTGCAGAATAGAATTTTGATTGCTTTAAACCTGTGTTTTCACATGGGAATGGTGATGAACTCACACACTCTGTAATGGCAATGTTTTCTAGCACTTGAAATCATAGAGCAGGACATCTAACCCTGCCACATGTGGCATGTATTTAATTTTATAGCATAGTCCAGTAAGCCTTTATCCTGAACAAGGAATAGTCAGATGTCCACACTCCAGACGAAGCCACAGGATTGCAATACGTACAAACATTTTATGATGGCTGCACTTCCTTTCCTCTGGCATTCAGGCGCACACACATTGAGATCACACTCTGTGATATTAGTATGAATGCTTCATTATGTTCTTCTGAAATCCCTGTGCCACGTACTCCGTGTTCACCTTCATCTATTCGTATCAGCTGCCTCCGAAAAAATAGTCAACAGAAAAATATCCCATGAATCATTGACTGACTCATAAATCAGTGTGATTTCACATTTTTCACTTGAATGTCCTTTTTAGACAACACGAGCAGGAGTTTATCATGTGAACGGTTCCAGCAAGGAATAAAGCAAGTGAAAATAATTGTATCACTCTTCATTGTGCCAACAGATCAAAATATCAAAGCATGAGTTTTCATTGATTTCCTGATCATTCCCGAAAAAGCCCCACTAAGCAGGTGATCAGGTTTACAATGGCTTTCTGTCTTATTTTCACTGATCTATGAAGATAGATCAATGCCATTGATGCCTTGTGATGAGCCAGGATTATTGATTCAATGCTGAGGCTGCACACTCACCAAAAAGGTAAACGTTTGATTGGCAAATGACAGCTGTGGTATTAGACATCTTGGAATTTGCATGAAGACACTGTGTAATCCACAGATCTTGTTTCAAACAAATATACAAAATGCACAAAAGACAATCATGTGCTGCTCTCATCGTTCCTCCTATTAAGAAAAATGGCTTGATGGACTGGAGCAAAAAATGTCATCAGCAGTTTTTCCATGTTAAGTTTATTAATGTAGAATTTATGGGAACAGTATCTGAGAGGTAATGTTACTGGACTAATAATCCAAAGGCCCAGACTAATACTCTGGAGACCTGAGTTCAAATCCCTCCATGGAAGCTGGTAGAATTTAAATTCAATTAAATCATAAACCTGGAATAAAAAACTAATCTCAGTAATTGTGACCATGAAACATACTAGAGTATCTAAACAGATACAGCTGTCTAATTAACTCCATTTCGGGAGGGAAATCTGCTGTTTTCACCTGGTCTGGCCAACATGGGACTCCAGACCCATAGCAATGTGGTTCCAGTCGATCTGGAAAGCCACCCTCACTAACATCTGGGAACGTCCATAACCTACAGCCAATGTCCCAGGCTTCTCCATCACTATTTCTGGCTATATCCTGTGCCACTGGACGGACAGCCCCACCAGACATATTGGCACAGTGGTATAGATTGGTAGGGCAGTAGCAACAGCAATAGAATTGTAGGCAACCACAATCTGTAAATACAAGACCTGACATTCCCCTCACTCTACCAATACCATCAAGCCAGGGGATCGTGAGGAGTGCAGGACAGCATGTCAAGCATATTTAAATATGAGGCGAGGCTATGACGCAGGACCAAATACACGCTACAAGATTGAAACAGCATGCAATAGATAGATCTAAGTGATCCCATGACCAAAACGATCATATAAAATCTTTGCATTTTCCAGCTCTGGTCACGAATGGTCGTGGACAATTAAACAAGCAACAGGGCGGCATGGTGGCACAGTGGTTAGAACTGCTGCCTCACAGCGCCAGGGACCCAGGTTCAATTCCAGCCTTGGGTGACTGTGTGGAGTTTGCACGTTCCCCCCCCTGTCCATGGGGGCTTCTTTCGGGCGTTCATGGTTTCCACCCAAGGTCCAAAGATTTGCAGGTTAGGTGGATTGGCCATGCCAAACTGGCCCTTAGAGCCCTCAAGGTTATCTGGGGTTCTAGGGATAAGGCGAGGGTGTGGGCCTGGGTAGAGTGTTCTTTTGGAGGGTCAGTGCAGACTCGATGGGCCAAATGGCCTCCTTCTGAACTGCAGGGATTCTCCTGATTCTATGAGTTGGAGGAGGCTCCACAAATATCTCCATTCTTAAAGGTAGAGTCACATCATATCAGTGCAAAAGAAAAGGCTGAACCATTTGTAACCATCTTCATCCAGAAGGGCCGAGTGGATGACCCATCTTGGCTTCTTCCTAAACACCCCCTCCTCACAGATGTCAGTTTTCATCCAGTTCGATTCACTCCATGTGATATCAAGAAACAGCTGTAGGCATTGGGCTCAGCAATCTTTATGAGCCATGACAACAACCCAGTAGTACTGAAGACTTGTGCTCCAGAATTAGCTGTGACCCTCGCCAAGCTGCTCCAGTACAGCTACAACACTGGTTTCTGCCCAACAGTAAGGTAAACATGTCTGTCAATTTGCACAAAGGAAACAGCAATGTGTTAATCACCAGATCATTTATTTTTAAGTGTTGATTGAGAGATATATACTGGTCAGAACGCCAGACAGAATCCTGATCTTCTGCAAAATAATTCCATGGGTACTTCAACATCCATCTGAGAGACTAAATGGAACTTTGGTTTATTGTCTCATTAGAAAGACAATGAGTACGATTTAATGGAATTGGAACAGAGTTTCGTTTTGGGCGCATTTAGCGGGGTGTTTCCTGGCGCTTGTAACGGCAAGAGCGGTCCCGCTATTAAACGGGACTCTGCATCATTTTTGGGCCTTGCTGCGGAATGCCCCGCCAAGGCCACACTTCAGCTCATTTCCTGCACTAACGAGCTGAGCTCGCCAGTGCATGGAGCAATCTAAATGGCGCCCCTATCTCTGAACTATCCCCCCTCCGTGACTTTCAGACTGCCCCCAAGGCCCCAACTTACCAATTAGAGGGTCCTCAAGTCCCCCGCACCACACTTCATAAGGGCAAGGCACCCCGGGCCTGATCCCCGGCATGGGCAAGATGCCACCTGGGCATCTTGGCACTGCCAGCCTAACATCCTGGCATGCTAGGGCAGCACCCAGTTGACACCTACCAGGATGGCACCTGGATGGTACTGCCAGGGTGCAAGGTTGGCTGTGCCACAGTGCCCAGGTGGCATCAGGAGTGCCAGGGTACCATACTGCCCAGAGCCTGATCACCCAAAGCCCCCGATTACCTGGAAGACCATCCCAAGTGCCGGTACGCCTGGCGCATGTTTGTGGAAACTAGTGCTAAACGGCGCCCGCTCGTGGTCTCCAAGACGATGCCTTTAAAGCCTGACTGCTCACTTGAATATGCAGAACTGGATCACACCCACTGAGGGCGAGATCCAGATCACGACACCTTGCGAGATCTTGTTGGATCTTGTGAGGTGTAACGAGCGTCGTAAATCTTACGCCTCTTGTGAGATTTATCGGCCTCTCACATCCCGAGTCAAGCACGAATAGGTGGTTAGATTGCGCCCACTAGCTCTCACATTGCAGCGCTCTCACAGTACTGCACTGGAATGACAGCCTAGATGACTTGCTCAGGAGTGGAATTTGAAGCCTGGACCAAGTGCCTATATTTCCCAAAACCTTAATTTTCTGTACACCACTCCACCACAGCATTGTTTCAGGAAACAGGATGAAGACCTGGATCCCTTCCTTGGAGCTCTCTAGTTCTTTTTGAAGAACAGGAGCAAAATGGAATTTGGGCTTGTGGAAATAACATGGAAGAAAAGAGTCAAGAAAATGAGCTCTAAAATAAATTGGGGATATTCAGGGAATGTTGTGCTTCTCACCTGAGGCACTGATAATTAGCTATCTTTGTTTTATACACTCTTTCATGGGATCAGAACATCACTGGAAAGGCCAACATTTGTTGCTGAAGCTCAATTTTCCTCATCTGAATCAAACAGGGGCTCTGTCCCAAAATAAAATCAACGATATAAGGCCTGTGCAGCTGGGTCCCAGCTTGTTTTCCAACCATTCCACGGCACCCCCACCATTCCCGTTAGTGGAATTACAGGCCTATGCCGGAAGCACTGAGGAATCTCGGCCCAATTTGAAGTTTTTTCCATTCGAGATCAGTGAAGGAGAAATTCACCTAGAGATTTGGAGGAGGGTTAAACCAAGCACGTTTTATTACCTGCCCAAACTTGCCCAATACCCTGTTCTTTCCACATAAAAAGCAGCAATAAGGAATTTATTTAAGGATATACGTTTAAATTCCACACCATCATTTGTGCTAATTGTTTAATTGTTTAACATCTGGCTTGTGTAATAATCTCATTTCAATTCTTTTAAACAGTTCCAAAATATACTATTACCGTAAATGTAAAACAGTCGTCCCAATAAATTATTTCTGTCCTGCAATTTACCATAACTATCTTTAAGATGCCTGTTTTACTGATGATGCCATGTGTTTAGATAATTAAGTTTTCAAAAGCACTTAACAAGGCAGCACTGTTATGTCTGGAAGACAAACAGATAATGAATTGTTTTTGAGTATCAGAGCCTCAAATCATAGCTTTTTTGAATAAAAATATTCCCATAGGGCCGCAAGACTGATTGTTCAGATATACTGAAGCTACAGCTTTACATGCCAACTGTATAATGTCAGTTCTGAAAATGTTTTTTATGCTATTATTTGAACTTGCAAATGTGTAAACATGTTTACATAGAAAATCATCATTTCTTATTTATACATTCGCAGTGGAGCAGTCGTCTTTTTGAGAGCTTTTCAATTTGTTTGTACACATTCCCCTCTTTCTTGCTTTCCCTTCTTATTTTCTTTATCATTCTCCTCCAGTGCCTCAGCCAAATGGCCTTCCATCACATGCAATAGTTGCCAATGGAGTATTTGGCTACAGGAGGCATCACAAGCCCATATGTTCCAGGCTCAGCAGCCGCCCTAGAAATTTTCAGTGAGCTGGAGAATGGCATGCCAACGCATTACAAAGATGTCTTGGTCTCGAATCCCTCCTGCCGGGATTCTCCGTTGCGCCGGCAGCGCACCTATGCCCGGGGATTTCCTGATGGTGCGGGCCTGCCCACAACGGGAACCCCCATTGGCTGTCTGGCGGGACGGAGAATCCCGCCGCCAGCGAGGGCACGCCACATTAGACGGAGAATTCCGCTCCACGGGTTTTACAATACTGAGAATATCCTTCGTGAAATACATTTAATAAGGCTATCTATTTTCTTACCATGTGGAGTGGTGAAGAGTTATAAAAGTGACATTTCTAGACTCTCCTGGCCTGGTCTCCCACCTTCCACACTTCAGCTCATCCAAACTTACTCCTTATATCTGTTATATATCTTTGTTGCTGCAAAGAGAAAGGTTATGGAATCCACACTCTGGATTCTTTCAAGCACAATGAGAAGTTTATTAAGAGGTTTTGCTCAGTCAATCTAAGATGGTGATCTACCCCAAATCCCGGCCAAACACTCTGCTGACGTCACTACATATCATGTAGCACTTCACCAGCAGGGATGTATTCTCTGATACAGGACACCCCTGCCCCATTACTTCATTAGTGCAACGACAGCGACTTAACATTTATTCAACAGATCCATTTACGCATGATCTTTATACATATGTATAATTCATTAAGACAGTCTCTCAGATGGATGCCTATACTTTTGGGTTGAATTCGGTATTCTGGAACTTGGCTCCTTGAGACCAAGTAGCTGATTAGCATGACATAGACAAACTCTTTCATCATCTATCCGTATGGTGTGTGATATTGGACCTGTCTTTTCAAGGATCACAGCAGGTATCCATTTCTCATTGGTGATGTAGCTCCTACATTCTCTCTCCCTGGTTGAATACTCGCTTTTTAGAGTTCTGCTTCCTCCTACCAATTTGTGCTTGTTGTTGTTGACAATTTCTGAAGTATCAGGTGAAGTTAACAAATCATACCGTTGTTTGTAGTTTCCTATTGTTGCATGTGCTCCTGTACAACATTAGGAATTTGTTTACTTTTGTCCTTCGATGCTTTGATAGAATGCTTCAACAATCGCACATTTTACCATTTTAATGCTGCTATATAAATGCACATTGGGCATGGTTCAACGAAAAAAAGTTAGTGCTGTTTTTTGCGGGTTTGGTTTGGTGTTTCTCAGTGGCTGTAGCACCGAGAATAAGCCCACTATTCAACGGCACTTTGCCGTTTTTTGGCGTTGGGGAGTTTCTCTCTGTCGAGGTCACACTTAGGTAGCTGTCAGGACAGGCTCCTTGCAGATTGAAACACCATTTTGGAAGGCGGCCCAGATCTCTAGACACCCCCTTTCAGTCCCTGGCTTTCAGGACTCCCCCCCCCCCCCCACCCGTCATTCTCCCCAACCTTTTGTGGGTATTCAAACACCCCCCCCCCCACCGCTCTTATGGGCAAGGCCCAACCCCGCGCCTGAGCCCTCACACTGCCAACCTGCACCTTGGCAGTGTCTAGGTGCCAGGGTGCCACCCTGCCTTGTCCCTGATTACCCGGGGGCCTCTAATTGCCTGCAAAACCCCCTGAGGTTCCATCATGCTTGGTTCGCATTTGTGTGAACCAGTACTGAATGGCGCCCATTTGAGGCCTCACAGGTGCGACCGTTGAATCCCAGGCGCTGGGTGAATCCAGCGAACGCATATTTAGATGAGCCTAATTGCTCATAGTATTCTGGATCTCGCCCAGCGAGGGTGAGATCCAGATTGTGCCAGGCTTCGCGAGTCCGGTAACGTTCGCGAGATTTTTCACCAAGTGCAAAGGTTGATTTTGGCTTTTCCAGCGATTCAACCATGGCGTCCCGTCTCCAAGTCGGGCACAATGAGGTCGCTGAACCATGCCCATTGTCAATTTCAAATTCTTGTAAAGCAGTCACTTTTCAGCCCTGAAAAAGTGTCCGGCCTACCTCAGAGGAGGGCAAGATTTTGCAAAGATTTGAGCAACAGGTGAAGGCTTCACACTGTCACTACACAGTAGCAACATGAGTGGTATTCTCCACTAATAAGAAGCTGCCATCAAGCCAAAAAGCCATTTTAATATTCTAGCATCCACTCTCTTCTTAAGACTTGAAATCACTGCCAAAATCGCACCCCGAGTGTCCTCGGGGAAAACACCGGCAGTTTTGATCGCGTTTCAAGAGGATGATTACATGCTGAACAACACAGTTACTCCGGTTCATCGGTGTTCACAAATGCAGATCCCAATGAAGAATTGGGATGAAGAATTCCCCTACCGGCCTACCCGAACAGGCACCGGAATGTGGCGACTAGGGGCTTTTCACAGTAACTTCACTGAAGCCTACTTGTGACAATAAGAGATTATTATTATTATTAATTAGATGCTGCAGAAATTTAAAGGCGCTATTTTGGTGGGGAATTCTGCTCTTTTTCAGAGAAACCTTTTGAGAAGTTTCCTCAGTGATTGAACATAAATACTGGTGAATTATGGAGTATTTTAGCTGGATAACATTTTATTTGTCTACTCTTTCTTCGTTCAACTTTGCGTTTCTGGAAAGGATGACCCAATCTTTATGTCAGATGGCCAGTTCTGTTGCAAATTTTCTGAACCACTCCTCCTTTCTCCCCAAAACCAAGGTCCACCCGTTATGTTGCTCCCTGATGCCTCAGCCATTATTCATGTGTGAGCCTTGACAGTGGATGAAAACGACTATTCGATCATGGTTGGGGCATTGAGCTATTGGTGCCCAACATCCTACATGTGGACTTCCAGCTAGGACCATCGGATAGCAATTGGGAGTGAGAATGGTGGTAAATTATTTGCCCTCCCTAACTTGGGGTGAATGAGAAATATTGTAATAACATCACTGTCACATTCGCTGGGGACAGGTAACTCATTATAAATTGGAAATTGAGGATTGTCGCTTTCGGATATTTTTCCCTAGCTCAGGCAACAAAAGTGGTGTGCAGCACACAGCCAGCTTTTCTCGCCATATTTTCCTTGTTATGTTCTTTGTTGTAGCCGCAAAGGGAAAGAATCAGAGGTCACACATGTCGAGCTCGTATAGCATAGTTTATTTGCAAGATGCTGCTCAAACAGGGTACAAAGGTGTGCTCCACAAAAGCCCGGGAACCACTCAGACGATATCGCCCCGTGACATTGCACCAGCCAATGGTGTCACTCTGATACATGACATCCCAGCACTTACAGGAATAAAATTCTGGAGGCGTGTCCCACGCCGTCACACTGGTGAACCCACCCAGCCAAGAATGTTGGCTTTCCAACGATCAGGGCAGGATTTTTCAAAGGCACCCTGATATCCAGCACTAAAGGTAAAACGCAGACTCCGACCACACACACATGTGGAAACTCTCCCATACAAACATGGGAATCCCCCTCCCCCAAAATGGAACTCTGCAGAGGAAGCCCGGCACTGCCAGGTCACTGACAAGGTACTGACTGGGCATGACCCTCTATCATTGGAGGCTGTACTTTCGTGTGTGTCCCTGATGTGGTCTCTTCACCTGGTTCACATTGCTCCAAACCTGTTGTAAACCTTGTGATGTCATGTCATGTTGGTGAGGAGGGAAAATCCCAATATGGGGGAATGATACAGCGGGGAAGCCCGCTATTCCGATTTAAATAAGGTTTACAACCTTCATGTGCAGGGATCTCACTACGTCAATGGTGGGGAGTGGGAACAATCATGTCACAAGATTTCGCTTTTGGCGTCTCGTGGGGCTTTGCAAAATCTCGCTGATCCACACATCTCAGCCAATTTTGCCGCCTGGTTTACAGTTAATTTGTAGTCCCCACATATCCTCATGGTTCCATCTGACTTCACCACTGGCACGGTGGGAGCTGCCCACTCCAAAAATTGTACAGGCTGATGATGCCTAAATCTTCCATCCGCTTTTGTTCAGACACAACCTTCTCATATAAGACATAGGGCACAGGTTGGGTTCTGTAAAACCTGGGCGTAGCCTCAGCAGCCACGCAAATATTTGCTTATCTGCCCTGTATCTTGCCTAACTCGTCTTTGAAAACCTACTGGTACTTTTAAAAAATGTCATGGAAATCTCCTTTGTTAATTCTGAAGATTTCTAGCTAATTTAATGTAATTAAAATAATTAAAAGCCAACCTCAACCCATCACACTTGGCCCAAGGCCCCCCATGGGCCATACCTTTCGACCCACACCTCATTAATTCTGCAACCAGGTATTTGGTGCCGTATCATTACCCAATCTATAATATACCCGTTCAATTGGTAAACTAGAAACTATTCCTACAGTAACAACTAATTTACTGAGTCACTTCTTAAATTCACTTTATGCAAGGGAACAGGATCCCATGAATACCCTATCAGTAATTTGTTCAGCAAACTATGGGTGGCACAGGGCACAGCGGTTAGCACTGCTGCTTCACAGCTACAGGGACATGGGGCGGGATTCTCCGAGCCCCCGCCGGGTCGGAGAATTGCTAGGGGGGGGGGGGGGGGGCGCTGCTAGTGGCCGCCGACCGGCGTGGCGCGATTCCCGCCCCCACCAAACCCCCGGTGCCGGAGAATTCGGCAGCCGGCGTGGGCGGGATTCACGACGCCCCCCGGCGATTCTCTTAACAGCACGTCTTTTGGGACTTGTGGCAGAAAACCGGAGCACCCGGAGGAAACCCACGCTGACACGGGGAGAATGTGCAGAATCCAAACAGACAGTGACCCAAGCCGGGAATGTAACCTGGGACCCTGGAGCTGTGAAATAACAGTGTTAATCACTGTGCTCCGTTAGCCCAGTGGAGACGTTGTTGGGCTTTCTTGACTGTTGCATCAACGCGAGTGGACCAGGCCAGACTGTTGGTGATGGTGACCCCAGAAATTAAAGCTATCGACCATCTCCACCTCGGAGCCATTGATAGTCAGAGGCGTGTGAAGTCGATATTCAGTTCCTTGGTTTTGCTGACATTTAGACAGAGGTTGTTTTCGGTATATTCTGCAGCGAAGTGCTAACAAATGTAAGGTCAAAACCTTCAAACCGTCAAAGGCATTTGAAGACTGAGCATCGCTAGCTCAAAGACAAACTTCTTGATTTTTTTTCAACGAATTCAGTGAGAACTTAAATCATCAGCTGAGGTCATTAGCAGAAATGTAACATTGAATGACAAAGCAAGTGAGATCGTGAGGACCCAAGCAGGCTCACCTGTCACATTAAAGGTAAGCGAAAATGGTGGGTCGCCAAGTTCGGGTGGCGTGGGGCGCGAATGTCGGGCAGCTTGGGTCACGAAGGTTGGCCGGCATGGATTCCAAAGTTTGGCCAGTGTGGGTCGCAAATGTCGGCCGCCGTGGGTCGCGAAGGTCAGCTGGCGTGGTCCCAATGATGGCCAGTCGGTAAAAATGGGTCCCAGACAAAAAGGTTTGAAAAACACTGTGTTAGAGCATAGGAAATCTAAGATAGTGTTTAGTGTTTGCTTTGTCTTGTATAGTAGAAGTTCTTTTTTTAAACCATAAGATACAGTTACTGGTAGCTACTGAGATTGTAACACCTTATATTACAAAACGTGAAAAGCAATCCCTGCTGTAACTACTCCTTACTACATAAATAAAAGCAAATTACTGCGGATGCTGGGATCTGAAACGGAAGAAAAAATGCTGGAAAATCTCAGCAGGTCTGGCAGCATCTGTGGGGAGAGAAACGAGCTAACGTTTCGAGTCCAGATGATTCTTTGTCAAAGCTTTGACAAAGAGTCTTCAGACTTGAAACATTAGCTCTTTTCTCTCTCCACAGATGCTGCCAGACCTGCTGAGATTTTCCAGCATTTTCTCTTTCGTACTCCTTACTACATTTCTGCAAAGCATCTAGTTGTAGATACCTAGCTTTACAAACTTTATATTTGAAAATAACTCTGCTAATTCCACATTATGTTAGCAAGTTCCAGTTATATTGGTTTGGTTTATTGTCATTTGTCCCGAGGTACAGTGAAAAGCATTTTTCTGTGAGCAGGCTCAACAGATCATTAAGTACATGAAAAGAAAAAAGAAAAAGGAAATACATAATAGGACAACACAAGATGTACAATGTAACTACATAAACACCAGCATTGGATGAAGCATACAGGGTGTAGTGTTAATGAGGTCAGTCCATGAGATGGCCGTTTAGGAGTCTGGTAACAGTGGGGAAGAAGCTGTTTTTGAGTCTGTTCCTGCATGTTCTCAGACGTTTGTATCATCTGCCCGATGGAAGAATTGGAAGAGTGAGTACGTCAGGTGGGAGGGGTCTTTGGTTATGCTGCCCGCTTTCCCCAGGCAGCGGGAGGTGTAGATGGAGTCAATGGGTGGGAGGCAGGTTCGTGTGATGGACTGGGCGGTGTTCACGACTCTCTGAAGTTTCTTGTGGTCTTGGGCTGAGCAGTTGCTATGTCAGGCTGTGATGCAGCCTGATAGGATGCTTTCTATGGTGCATCTGTAAAAGTTGGTAAGAGGTAATGTGGACATGCCGAATTTCCTTAGTTTCCTGAGGAAGTATCGGCGCTGTTGTGCTTTCTTGGTGGTAGCGTCGACGTGGGTGGACCAGGACAGATTTTTGGAGATGTGTACCCCTAGGAATTTGAAGCTGCTAACCATCTCCACCTCGGCCCCGTTGATGCAGACAGGGGTGTGTACAGTACTTTGCTTCCTCAAGTCAATGACCAGCTCTTTAGTTTTGCTGGCATTGTTGTCGCTGCACCACTCCACTAGGTTCTCTATCTCCCTCCTGTATTCTGACTCGTCGTTATTCGAGATCCAGCCCACTATGGTCGTATCGTCAGCAAACTTGAAGATGGAGTTGGAACCAAATTTTGCCACGCAGTCGTGTGTGTACAGGGAGTATGGTAGGGGGCTAAGTACGCAGCCTTGCAGGGCCCCGGTATTGAGGATTATTGTGGAGGAGGTGTTGGTGTTTAAAGTGTTGTTGTTGTATGTCTTATATATTGTATATAGTTATTGTTATAGGAAATTCATAGAATTTACAGTGCAGAAGGAGGCCATTCGGCCCATCGAATCTGCACAGGCTCTTGGAAAGAGCACCCTACCCAAGGTCTACACCACCACCCTATCCCCATAACCCAGTAACCCCACCCAACACTAAGGGCAATTTTGGACACTAAGGGCAATTTATCATGGCCAATCCACCTAACCCGCACATCTTTGGACTGTGGGAGGAAACCGGAGCACCCGGAGGAAACCCACGCACACACGGGGAGGATGTGCAGACTCCGCACAGACAGTGACCCAAGCCAGAATCGAACCTGGGACCCTGGAGCTGTGAAGCAATTGTGCTATCCACAAGGCTACCGTGCTGCCCTCAATTCAATTCCTACCTTCTTGTTCCAGGAATTTAAGGGTGTCCTGGCAACATATCTTCGTTGACCCTGAGAGTGGGAATGATAGCATAATGGCCGGATTACTGGATTAGTAATCCAGAGAGGAAAGTTCAAATATAACCAGGGTAGCTTGCAAATTGAGTTCAGTTAATTAAACGAATCTGGAATAAAAGGTTATTATCAATAATAGTGACCCTAAAACTAAGTTTGTCATAAACCCATTTGGCTCACTAATATCCTTTGGGGGGGAAACTTGCTGTCCTTACGAGGTCTGGCTCCAGACACATATGAATATGGTTAATTCTTAACTGCCCTGTGAAATGGCCAGCATGTCACTAGAAGGTTCTCCACCACCTTCCCAAGAGCCATGAGAGGTGGGTAACAAATGCCAGCTATGCCCACACATCATGAATAAAATACCTAATTTAACTGGCTATTTATGAAAATACCCTTTGTCACACCTTGCTGGGAATAGAATGACTCTCACATTTCCCTATTGAACTAATCACATTTCAAATGTACAGCATCTGATATCATTCAAAGAGGCAATTTAAGATTTTATAACAATGCAAGTGTTAATTTTCTTTACTAGTTTTTGATTATGAGGTTACAAAAGTTTGAAAATAATTCCGTTGTTTCATAGCCGTTTGTGCAATTTACTCTGTGTGTGAATAGATTGCTGTTTGTTTCTGAATCTGTCAACAGCTGCCTGAGCTAATACTCTGCTAACTGCTCATTACAATTTGTAGCAGTCTAGATTCTAAGACGTCAGCCTTGGTTTTCAAATTTCTACTATTACTATATTTTTTACCTAACGATTTGCTCATCCACTAGAGATGTTGGTCGTAATTCTCTGGCTGTTTAATGACAGCGGGATTCTCTGGACCCGCTGGCAGTGAACCCCAGCCCATGGGTCTCCCAGCGGGTGGGGTGGCTTCAATGGGAAATCCCATTGACAGCAGCGGGAGCAGAGAATCCCACTACCAGCGAACGGAGCTCTACCTCCTGCCGCAGAGAGGAACATGAATGGATGGCCGGAGAATCCTACCCATTGGCCGGGATTCTCCATTCCCACCTGCCGTCGGGGCGTCCCAGTCCTGCCAAAAGTCAATGGACTTTTGGCTGGCCCTCCACATTCAACCAGAGCCGGAAAATCCCAGACATTATTCCATGTGCATTGTACCCCCTCCTGCGCTAAATTCGTGATGTGCAAAACTAGTGTGGTTCCGCATGCCGTTTGACCATAGGGAACATCACAGCACAGCCAGATTCTTTCCTGAGCTGACATTTGTAATATGTGCTTCCAGCTGGAGGTGATTATATCGTGATCGGCAGTGGCTGTTTTCCAACTATTTTGGTACAAATCAAATAACCAAGGAAACGAAAGCAAACAAACTGAGGGACAAATTAAAGGGACAGACCCTTAAAAGGATCCTGCCTTAAACAAAAACAAAATCACAACAGAAACTTAAAACATCACACCAAAACGTGATTAAAGGGGTCGATACGGCCCCAAAGTCCCTGTGGTGCCCACCTGGCATGGAAGGCCCCAGCAGTGCCACTGGACTTTCTTGTTCCTTCCCCATGCCTAATCCCAATTGAAGCTAACTGACATCTCGATCAATGCCTAACAGGTTTTGATGTTTATATGTTTTACATGGTATGTTGCTGCTGACACTACCACAGTGAGGGGAACCAAGTGAGCAGGACAGGAGGTATTCACCCTTAACTTCACTATTTTTTAATCTGATTGGTTCACAGCGTAAGGACTGAGATGGAAGTGTAAATTAGAGCACATGAATTCAATGCCAAATAACCGACCGGAAGTGAAATAAAGAGGGGAGAAAAAAAAGAGTTTGAATTAAGAGAGCAAAAAGGCGGAAAGGAAAAGTTTTTAAAAATTGCAATTTATAAAATGGCCAACAACAATTAAAAACTTACAGAATGACATTCCACAGCTGTAATACTTAATTTCTAGCGCCAGAGAAGTTGTTTAACAGTGATTAACACTTATCACGTGTTAGAAGTGTTCTTAGACTGAAATAGACAAGCCTTAACATTCTGTGGTTGCAGTTTTGTTCATATCTACCAGCCAATTACAGAAACTTCACACTATTCAGGAGTGAACTATGATTGTAGTCAAGTATTGTGACAGTGTTCAATGACAATGAGAAATGTATTTGCTGAAGTCTTATAAGACTAGAAATTAAACTTTGGATATTAATGCTTAGCCTATTCCTATACATTCCAATGTCCACTCTTTAAATGCAACAATATATAATTTATTTAATACTTCATCTTAAGGAATAGTCAAAGTAATGTGCTGTAGTTATGTTGTGCCCATAGGCAGCACAGTGGCATACAGTCGGGAGGGGTTGCCCTGGGAGTCCTGTGTATCAACTCTGGTCCCCATGACATCTCATAGCACCAGGTCCAACGTAGACAGGAAACCACCTGCTGATTACCACCATGCACCATGAACTCTCAGGTGATGAATCAGTATTCCTCCATGTTGAGCACAACTTGGAGGAAGCACTGAGGGTGATAAGGGCACAGAATGTTCTCTGGGTGGGGGACTTCAATGCCCATCAGCAAGAGAGACTTGGTAGTACCAATACAGATCGAGCTGTCTGGGCCCGAAAGGACATAACTACTAGACTGGGACAGCGACAGGAACCAACAAGAGGGAAAAACATACTTGACCTCACCAACCTGCCTGACACAGATGCATCTGTCCATGACTTTATTGGTAGGAGTGATCACCTCACAGTCCTTGTGGAGACAAAGTCCCATCTTCACATTGAGGATATCCTCCATCATGTTGTGTGGCACTGCCACTATGCTAGTTGGGATAGACTTCGAACAGATCTAGCAAGTCAAGACTGGGTATCCATGAGGCACTGTGGGCCATCAGTAGCAGCGGAATTGCACTTAATCACAATCTTTAACCTCATGGCCTAGCATATCTCCCATTTCACCATTACCACCAAGACAGAGGATCAACCCTGGTTGAATGAACAATGCAGGAGAGCATGCCAGGAGCAACACCAGACATAGCTACACATGAGGTGTCAACCTGGTAAAGCTGGAACACAGGACTACTTGTGTGCCAAACAGTATAAGCAGCAAGTAATAGACAAAGCTAAGCAATTCCACAACCAAATGATCAGATCTAATCTCTGCAGTCCTGCCACATACAGCCGTGAATGGTGGTAGATAACAAAACAACTCACTGAAGGAGCAGTCTCCAAAATATCCCCATCTTCAATGATGGTGGAGCCCAGCACATTTGTACAAAAGACAAGGCTGAAACATTCACAACAATTTTCAGCCAGAAGTGCCGAGTGGATGATTCATCTCAGTCTCATCTGGAGGTCCCAGCATCATAGATGCCAGTCTTCAGCCAATATGATTCACTTCACATGATATCAAGAAAAGGCTGAAGGCACTGCAAAGGCCATTGGCCCTGACAATATCCCAGCAATAGTAATGAAGACTTGTGCTCCAAAACCTGCCGCGCCCCTAGCCAAGCTGTTCCAGTACAGCTACAACACTGGCATCTACCCGGCAATGTGGAAAATTGCCCAGTTATGTCCTGTACACGAGAAACAGGACAAATCCAACCTGACCAATTACAGCCCCAACAGTCTACTCTTCATTATTATTATTGTTATTATCATCAGCAAAGTGATGCATGGAGTCATCAACAGCATTATCGATCAGCACTTACTCAGCAATAACCTGCTCACGGACGCTCAGTTTAGGTTCCGCCAGAGTCACTCAGCTTCTGACCTCATTACAGCCTTGGTTCAAACATGGACAAAAGATCTGACTGCCAGAGGTGAGATGAGAGTGACTGCCCTTAACATTAAGGCAGCATTTGACTGAGTACGGCATCAAGGAGCCCGAGCTAAACAGGAGTTAATAGAAATTGGGGGGGGAAATTTCCGTTGGTTGGAATCAAACCTAGCACAAAGTAAGATTCTTGAGGTGGTTGGAGGCCAATCATCTCAGCTCCAGGACATCACTTCAGGAGTTCCTCAAGCGTGTCCTAGGCCCAACCATTTTCAGCTGCTTCATCAATGACCTTCCTTCATTCTAAGGTCCAGTAAGATGTCTTACAACACCAGGTTAAATTCCAATAGGTTTGTTTGGAGTCACTAGCTTTCGGAGCATTGCTCCTTCATCAGGTGAGTGGATGATTCACTCACCTGATGAAAGAGCAACGCTCCAAATGCTTGTGACTCCAAACAAACTTGTTGGACTTTAAGAAGTCTTACAACACCAAGTTAATGTTCTTACCCCAGTCCAATGCTGGCATCGCGACACCATTTGAAGGTCAGAAGTGGAGGTGTTCTCCGATGACTGCGCAATGTGTAGCATCATTCGTGAGTCTTCAGATACTGAAGCAGTTCATGACCAAATATAGCAAGAGCTTGACTATGTATGGGCTTAGGCTGACAAGCGGCAAGAACATTCACACCACACAAGTGCCAGGCAATGACCAGCTCCAACAAGAGAGGATCTTGTACCAGTTTTTCAAAAACACCAAATTTCCTCGCTGCAGGACAGTTACATGATGAATTAACCAATATTACAACTTTTAACTTGTAAATTTGCTTTGTACACCTGTCCTGAGGACTCCTTTCTGTCCATCACTTGCCATACCATACTCCTGCGCATCTCCTATGAGACACAGCGCGGGATTCTCTCCTACCCGGCGGGGCGGGGGGTCCCGGTGGGATGGAATGGCGGGAAACACTCCAGTGTTGGGCCGCCCCAAAGGTGCGGATTTCTCCGCACGTTGAGGGGCCAAGCCCTCACCTTTAGGGGCTAGGCCCGCGCCGGAGTGGTTGCCGTCCCGCCGGCTGGCGTGAAGGCCTTTGGCGCCACTCCAGCCGGGGCCGAAGTGACTCCGCCGGATGGCGGAAGTCTGCGCATGCACGGGAGCGTCAGCGGCTGCTGACGTCATCCCCGCGCATGGGGTCACCTCCGTGTCGGCCATCGCAGAGGCTATGGCCGACGCAGAGGGGAAAGAGTGCCCCCACAGCACAGGCCCGCCTGCGGATCGGTGGGCCCCGATCACGGGCCAGGCCACTGTGGGGGCACCCCCCGGGGCCAGATCGCCCCACGCCCCCCCCAGGACCCCGGAGCCCTCTCGCGCCGCCTGGTCTCGGCATTACAGCAGCGGGACTTCGGCCCATCGCGGGCTGGAGAATCGCCGGGAGGGGGCCCGCCGACCGGTGCGGCGTGATTCCCGCCCCCTCCGAATCTCTAGTGCCGGGGAGTTCAGCGGCCAGCGGGGGCGGGATTCATGCCGCCCCCCCCTGACGATTCTCCGACCAGGCGGGGGGTCGGAGAATCCCGCCCATGGTTACTAACGCATGGCTGATCCCATGCAACGACTTAGAGTAAAAGTTAATTGAATCTGCATTTCAGGGGTAAAAAACTGAGGCTGACTACTGATGCATTTTGTAGCTGAAACATGGGTGGTGGAGGGCCAACTTCAATGCCAACCACATGCATGTTTTTGTGCCGCAAAATGGGGACTACCTATGCCAGGTCAACATACATGTAGCATTTGGCGGCACAGTGGTGCAGTGGTTAGCACTGCTGCCTACAGCGTTGAGGACCCAGGTTCAGCCCCGGGTCACTGTCTGTGTGAAGTTTGCACATTCTCCCCGTGTCTGCATGGATCTCACCCCCACAACCCAAAGATATGCAGTTTAGATGGATTGGCCACGCTAAATTGCCCCTTCATTGGAAAAACATAATTGGGTACTCTTAATTTATTTTTTTTAAACTCACATGTAGCGATCTACGGTACAAACCACTACCGCTGGCCTTGCCCAAAGAAGTTGTTTAATGCAATAATGGGAAGGAAGACTCATTCAAAACATCAATTTGAATAACCAAACCAATCCTGCATTGAATTGTTTATAATTGTTGGCTGGAATCTACATATACCTGCTGAGCGGAGTGAGATATTGATTGACACACAACATTAGCCAAAGGTTAACACTAATTACAACTCTTAATTTGCATGTGTTTTTTTGAAGGCCAAATCCTAAACTGACTGTGGCATTTTCAGCTGGCAAATTACCTGGGCACAGGCTTGAACGACAGTCGAATGTCACTGTTCATCAAGAGTGATGCATTGCAAGTCTGTTTCTGGTGCAATTAACAGGAAACGCGGCCAGCCTTTGGGGTCTATGTTTTTTTATGAGTAATTAGATGTCACTGTAGCAGAAAGAAGCGCTCGAAACTCAACTTCATGTTTATGAAGGATAAGTCAATGCTAATTATCGAAACATTGCTGCTTGAAGACTATTGCCTATGAGTCTCAGAAAGCCAATATAGGAAAAAGCTCTGGGATGCATTTGACTCGCTTAGCAAGACATGGATGCAACAAAGCATGATTAATGAAGCACTAATATCTTTGGATCTCTGGCTGCATTTGCCTCTGATTCCTTTTTGCACGCATGTGGTGCAGCAGCGTTTGCAATGCGAATTTACCTTTAATCCAAAGAGCTTGGCACAATGGGACAACATCCCCCTCTTCACTTGTATTCTGCCATAGTACATTGAACATCCAACTGAGCCACAAGAACCAGCAGCTAGGGTCTCAGTTTAATATTGCAGCTACAGTAGAGGGTCTCCAACATCACAACCATATTCTCAATACCATATTGCAGGGAGTCGATTTTATCGACTTCGATTGGAGAATGGGATTTGAACTCAGAACCACCTGACTCGGGGATACGAGTAGTACTTACTGATCCAAACTGACAGTTGATTAATTTAAGAAAGCTTTGTGCTTTGGATTTATACTTGGAGATCCCCAAGGGGATGGGAGCACTGCAGGGTCTTCTGTCCTGTTTATATTATTTTAGCTCCATGAAGCCACAGCAGTATTTGCTGTTCATTATCCAACAAAACTGGAACCAATTAATTAGATGCATTGATTCTCTCATTAGTCTACTGATCGTAGTGTGGCCACACATCATTCAGAATGTGGACGCTGCCACGATATATGGACTCATCTGATCGACAATGCATGGAACTGATCCTTCAGTGACATTGTAAAGAATCACTTCACTTGAAAGCTAAACCTGTGATTAAAATAAATACTCAGGCCCCAAAATTCATTCATTTGTTTCAGAGGTATCCCAACATACCTCTGGCAAAAAGTTGGAAACTCCACTGGGACCCAGATGTGCCAGCTCCTGGCTGTAAATCCAATGGTCTTATCCGTCATTATCGTAACCACTGGCATAGAGAGGGCAGCAGTTCTGCATGTTTGGTACACTTTAGGCTCAACAGGCAGCGGCTCGGATATGGTCTAGAGCTACGCATTGACACCAGCATTTCCAGAGGGTCTTCAGTGAGGGCAATACCACAGATATACCTGCCACATTGTCAAACGGACTTCCCCACTGTTACCAGACTCCTAAACGACCCTCTTATGGACTGACCTGATTAATACTAAACCCCCTGTATGCTTCATCCGATGCCAGTGTCTATGTATTTACATTGTGTACCTTGTGTTGCCCTGTTATGTATTTTCTTTTCTTTTCTTTTCATGTACTTAATGATCTGTTTGAGCTGCTCGCAGAAAAATACTTTTCATTGTACCTTGGTACATGTGACAATAAACAAAATCCAATCCAATCCGAAACGCCTGCTCCTGCAGGCTTCTCTCCCAAGATCCCATTAACTTCAGCTACATCAGTCGGGTAGTAAAGTTCCACAGTGAGCCTCATCACCACATGACCACCAGGATTATAATCCTATCGGTTTGAAGGGCCACTCTGGGATGTGGCTCTGATGTAGCTCTCTTGCCTCAGAGTCACAAGGCTCTGGGTTCAAATCCTGCTCTGTAGCTTAAACATGAGCAATCATGGCTGATCCTTTAGTGTGTGTGTGAGAGAGTGCAGTGATGCCTGTTGGATAAGACTTAAACCTGCCTGCCTGCAAAGGTTGATGTAAATGGCATTATTTGGAAGAAAAAGTGCCCTGACCAATGTCTGTCCCTCAATTAACATCACAAAAAAACAAATGTACACATTATTGTTTGTAAGAGTTGTGATGATATGCATAAGCAATAATGTACAGGACCTCCGACCAGCAGGTGGCAGTGTAGATCTACCATGTGACTCTGTATCTCGAGGAGTTGGGAGTTGCTCGTGTTAGTGAATAGTCATACCTGCGGTAGCTCTCGGATAATTTATCAGTATTAGTAGTTTGTAATATATTTCTTATAGTTATATTTGCCACGCATTTGTTTTATAATAAAATACTTTAACTAGCCAAGAACTAGATGTCCTATTGTGCATCATTCTTACCAGCCGTAGCACAGGAACATGACAAGAGTCTGCTGAGCACAAAACTGGTTGTCGTGTTTCCCACATAGACCACATGGGGCAGCACGGTAGCCTTGTGGATAGCACAATTGCTTCACAGCTCCAGGGTCCCAGGTTCGATTCCAGCTTGGGTCACTGTCTGTGCGGAGTCTGCACATCCTCCCCGTGTGTGCGTGGGTTTCCTCCGGGTGCTCCGGTTTCCTCCCACAGTCCAAAGATGTGCAGGTTAGGTGGATTGGCCATGATAAATTGCCCTTAGTGTCCAAAATTGCCCTTGGTGTTGGGTGGGGTTGCTGGGTTATGGGGATAGGGTGGCGGTGTTGACCTTGGGTAGGGTGCTCTTTCCAAGAGCCGGTGCAGACTCGATGGGCCGAATGGCCTCCTTCTGCACTGTAAATACTATGAAATACCAGTGACTACACTTCAAAAGTACATCACACGCTGTAAGCACTTTGAAATGGCAGGTGATCCTGGAAAGCATTGTATAAGTGCAAGTCATCTTCTTCTTCTTGCTAATGAGGGGGAAGATGGTGGTACACTGGTACTATCCCTGGATCAGTAATCCAGAGGTTACTCTGAGGAAGTGGATTCAAATCCCACCACAGCAATTCAATCAATAAAATCTGGAATTGAAAGCTAGTCTCAGTAAGGGTGAGCATGAAACTATCATCAATTTTTTTGTAGAAACAAGTTCACTCATGTCCTTCAGGGAAGGAAATCTGTCACCCTTACCCAATTTGGCTTCCGTGTGACTTCAGACCCATAGCAATGGTCGACTCTTAACTGCCCTCACTCAGTTTAAGTGTAATTAGTGATGGACAACAAATGCTGGCCTTGTCAGTAATGCCCACAGCCCATAAAGAATAAGAAAAAGAGTAAGCAGAGAGGGAATTACATTTTTTTAGCTTAATTATTAATTGGACAACATAGGGCATCAAGTAGAAAATGGTTTGCAAAAATGTTTTCGATACTTAATATATTTGTGTACCATCCAGTGTCCACTGTATAATTCAACTCCAGCCTAATCTACTCGGGGAGCTGAAAACCATGGAGTTTACGAATGCCTGCTACAGGCGAGGGTGTGCCGCACCAGAAAACAGGTGCGGCGGGATGGAGAATCCCGCCCTTAGCCTTGGGAAACCTGATCAACTGTTGGAATTATATTAACATCATCGATGAGTTCAGCCTTCACACACCCACCATATATTTGATGTGGTCACCGAATGAGGGAGAGGGAGGAATTATATGTCCCAGTTTTGTTTACATGTACCGACATAAATAAATGAGAAGAATAGCTGCAAAAAGTCCATTGCGCGCTGCCAGATGTTCCTGAGACTTGCACGATGGGAGAAGGCATGTAGAATGAGTCAGTCAAGAGTTACAAGTTCCAAGGTTCCAGCCGTTGGTAGGTTTGATGAT
Organism: Scyliorhinus torazame; assembly: GCF_047496885.1. NCBI lineage: Eukaryota > Metazoa > Chordata > Chondrichthyes > Carcharhiniformes > Scyliorhinidae > Scyliorhinus > Scyliorhinus torazame. The sequence goes on along the minus strand of NC_092714.1, from coordinate 42,600,210 downwards.
GGCCTGAAAACTTTCTGCTGCCACGGGCTTGATGGTAGACAGCACAAGCTGTTGCCTGGAGTTCTGGTCACATTGGGTGTCGGTCAGTAACCCCTGGAATTCAGTTCCAATGGATGATATCAGAATGCAGCTTGGGAGAGGTCATGTGACATGGCTTCTCAATTCTGGACACAGGATGATTGGAATTTTGAGGTTTAATTGGATTCAGGATTCCTTTTGATTTTGGAATCAAGGGCATTGGGTTAACTAACTGACTCTCTCTTTGTCTAAACCGTTGTGTTGGGCCTGCGAATGCTTTGGCCATTAGCACCATTATGGGAAATTACAACCTGGTATGGTTTGCCTTTGTTTGGAGTTTGCTGGACCAGACTCTCCGTGGACATTGTTACTTCGGAACTGATGCAAGGCGTCAGTTGACCGGCTGGAGATATGGTGTTAGCTCCGCAATTTGCCATTGTTAACAGCACAGAAAAAAACCCGACTTTACAAAATAGGGCAGTATAGTGGTTAGCACTGTTGCCTCACAGCACCATGGACCCGCGTTCAATTCTTGACCTTCAATTCACCAAGAGGCTGAGAGAACAAGTGAACATAAGGCTTTATTAGTCGTGAACTTGCCTAGCCAGAGTCGGTTGTGCAGATGAGTGCCACCCGCAGGTGGCCGGGTTATATATGGCCCCGGTGAGGGCGGAGCCCACCGGGGTTACAGTACAGTACCTGGAAGCAGCTCGTATCCCACTTCCAGGTCAAAGGTTACATTAGGTGGATAAAATGGGTCCAGTGTCATGCATTATGGTGAATACATTCACCACATTCATCTCCTGTTAAAAAATCAAGTCCAGCGGGGGTGACGTGGGGTCATTACATATTCAGTCTCTCTGGAGGCCTGATCGTTCTCTTCAACCTCCTCAGCTTTGGCGGTGCGGCGGGCATGGTTGTTGCAGGTGGTGACTCCAGGGGCGTTGTGTCTGGAGCTGGAGCCTCAGTCCGGCAAGTCGGAGGCGGTTGGGGTGTGGGGGTAGGGAGGGTGGTGGTGGGTGGCGGCAGTGGCGGTGCAGGACAGTACAGGAGACCCAGGGGGGCGTACGGGGCGCTGGGGGCGGGTAGCGGGGGGGGGGGGGGGGGCGTTGGCAGGGGAACCAGCTGGTGCCAGGTCTCGTAGGGAGACCGTATCTTGCCGTCCGTCCTGGTGCGCGATGTAGGCGTACTGGGGGTTGGCATGGTGCAGCTGGACCCTCTCGACCAGCAGGTCGGTCTTATGGCTCCTCATGTGCCTCCGGAGAAGGACAGGTCCCTGAGTTGACAGCCAAGACGGAAGCGAGCTCCCGGAGATGGGCTTCCTGGGTAAGATAAACAAACGATTGTGAGTGGTCTCGTTCGTGGCTGTGCACAGGAGTGATCTGATGGCATGGAGGGCATCGGGGAGGACCTCCTGCCAGCGGGGGATTGGGACACTTCTAGACCTGAGGGTCAGAAGGACGGCCTTCCATACAGTCGCGTTCTCCCATTCCACCTGCCCGTTTCCCTGCGGGTTATAGCTCGTAGTCCTGCTCGAGGCGATGCCTTTGCTGAGCAGGTACTGGCATCGCTCATCACTCATGAACGATGTACCCCGGTCGCTGTGGACCTAGGCAGGGAAACCGAACAGTTTGAAGATGCTGTGCAGTGCCTTTATTATAGTGGCCGAGGTCACGTCGGGGCAGGGGACAGTGAAGGGGAAGTGGGAGTACTCGTCGATGACGGTGAGGAAATATATATTAAGGTTGGTGTAGGGGAGGGGCCCTTTGAAATCGATACTTAGGCGTTCAAAGGGCCGGGAGGCCTTTACCAGGCGGGCCTTGTCTGGCCGGTAGAAGTGCGGTTTGCACTCCGCGCAGACTTGGCAATCCCTGGTCATGGCCTTGACCTCCTCGGTGGAGAAGGGCAGATTGCAGGCCTTAATGAAGTGGGTAAGCCGGGTAACAGAGGTCATTGTGGATAGCCCGAAGTCGGTCATCTGGGGCTGTTTAGCACAGGGCTAAATTGCTGGCTTTGAAAGCAGACCAAGGCAGGCCAGCAGCACGGTTCAATTCCCGTAACAGCCTCCCCGAACAGGCGCCGGTATGTGGCGACTAGGGGCTTTTCACAGTAACTTCGTTTGAAGCCTACTTGTGACAATAAGCGATTTTCATTTCATTTCATTTTCACCTTGCACGCTGGCGCATGTGCCGCGGGACAGGGCATCTGGGGGCTCGTTGAGCTTCCCAGGACGATACTTGATCTCGTAATTTTAGGTGGAGAGTTCGATCCTCCACCTCAAGATTTTGTCATTTTTTATTTTGCTCCGTTGTGCGTTGTCGAACATGAAGGCGACCGACCGCTGGTCAGTGACGAGGGTGATCCTCCCACCGGCTAGGTAGTGCCTCCAGTGCCGCACGGCTTCCACTGTGGCTTGTGCTTCCTTCTCGACTGAGGAGTGTTGGATTTCGGAAGCGTGGAGGGTCCGAGAGAAGAATGCAACTGACCTGCCCGCCTGGTTGAGTGTGGCGGCCAGTGCGATGTCTGACGCATCGCTCTCTACCTGGATGAGGACGGACTCGTCCACCGCGTGCATTGCGGCCTTGGTGATGACGGCCTTGTTGCGGCTGAAGGCCGAGCGGGCCTCATCCGTCAGGGGGAAACTAGTGGTTTGAATAAGTGGGCGGGCATTGTCCGCATAGTTGGGGACCCACTGGGCGTAGTAGGAGAACAGCCCCAGGCATCGTTTTAGGGCCTTGAGGCTGTGGGGAGGGGGGAGTTCTGTGAGGGGGCGCATACGGTCGTGGTCGGGCCGTAGGACTCCGTTCTCCACGACGTAGCCGAGGATGGCCAGTCGGGTAGTATGGAAGACATACTTTTCTTTGTTGTATGTAAGATTGAGGGATTGGGCAGCCTGGATGAACCTCTGAAGATTGGCGTCATGGTCCTGCTGATCATGGCCACGGATGGCCACGTTGTCCAGGTACGGGTATGTTGCCCGCAAATTATACTTGTCCCCATTTGGTCCATCGTTCTCTGAAAGACCGAGACCCCATTAGTGATGCTGAAGGGAACTCTGAGGAAGTGAAAGAGTCGGCCGGCTGCTTCAAACGCAGTGTAGTGCTGCTCTTCCAGGCAGATTTGGAGCTGGTGGTAAGCCGACTTCAGATCAACCGTGGAGAACACACGGTACTGCGTGATCTGGTTGACCATCTCCTCTATGCGGGGAGGGGTACGCATCCAAGTGCGTGAACCGGTTAATTGTCTGGCTGTAGTCCACAACCATCCGGTTCTTTTCCCCGATCCGGACGACTGCCACGTGCGCTCTCCAGGGGCTGTTGCTGGCCTTCATGATCCCTTCACTCAACAGTCGGTGGACCTCCGACTTGATAAATACCATGTCTAGCGAGCTGTACCGCCTGCTCCTGGTGGCAATGGGCTTACAGTCAGGAGTGAGATTCGCAAAGAGTGAAGGGAGGGTGACCTTGAGAGTCGCGAGGCTGCATACTCTGAGGGGGGGGCAAGGGTCCGCCGAACTGTAGGGTCAGGCTTCGGTGATTACACTGAAAATCCAATCCGAGCAGTAGGGGGGGGGGCGCTGAGGTGGGAGAGGACGTAGAGCTTAAAGCGGGTATACTCCGCTTCCTGCATCGCGAGATCGGCAATACAGTACCCCCGGATCTGGACGGAATGAGACCCGGAGGCAAGGGAGATTGTTTGTGAGGCGGGGTAGGTGTGGAGGGAGCAGCGCCTTACCATGTCGGGGTGGACAAAACTCTCCGTGCTCCCGAAGTTGAAGAGGCAGGGGATCTCGTACCCGTTGACCCGGGCAACCATCATGGAGTCCTTTAGCGGTTTCGGCTGCGACTGGTCGAGAGTCACCACGCCCAGCTGCGGGAAGCCTGTGTGGTCAGTGGAGTCACAAGATGGCGGCCCCCATGTGTCGCACGTGTCGGACAGGATCGAAGATGGCGACCAAGATAGCCGCCCCCATCGGTCGCACGTGTCTGTCGCTGCCGGGGCCAGCAGCCAAGATGGCGGCCCCCATGAGTCGCACGCGTTGGTCGGTGTTAGGGCCGGCGGACAAGATGGCAGCCCCCACGATTCGCACGATGCCGATGACGCATCTTGAGGGGGCGTTCCGGGTAAGCACTCAGCCACATTGCGGGGTCTGTGGGGCTGCGAGTCCATATGTCGCGCCTGGTGCGTTTTCGATTTCTGGGCCTTAGGTCGGCCCAGACAGACTCTCGCATAGTGCCCCTTTTTCCTGCAGTCGCTGCACGTTGCTGAGCGGGCTGGGCAACGCTGCCGGGGGTGTTGGCCCTGTCCGCAGAAGTAGCATTGCGGTTCTCCGGGCTGGACTGGCAGACACGAAGCGCAGGCCTGCGACGTAGGTGGGTCCGACGGGGGCCACGACGATAGTATCCTTGAGGGGTGCGCCGGGCCCGCCGGGAATGCGCTAAGGTTCTGGTAGGCCACCTCTAGCGAGGTAGCTAGCTTTACCGTGTCCCGCAGTTCGGAGGTCCCGTTTTCCAGCAGGCGCTGCCTGATATAGTTCGAGCGGACCCCCGCCACATAGGCGTCCCAGATCTGTGAGTTCATATGCTCCCCCGCCGTCACATCTTGATAGCTGCAGTTCCTCGCGAGTAGAGTCAGGGTTTCCAGATACTCGTCCAGTGATACTCCGGCACATTGACGGCGAGTAGTGAGGAGGTGTCGGGCGAACACCTCATTTACGGGCTTCACGAAGTGCGCCTTGGGAGTTGCGACCGCCTCCTTGTACGTGGTCACTTTCTCAATCATTACCGAGATTCGATGGCTCACCCGAGCATGGAGGAGTCGCAGTTTGAGGGTCTCCGAGGGAGTCGCTGTGGAGGAGTCGATGTAGGCCTCGAAGCATCAAAGCCAATGTTCAAATATTTCCTTGCCTTTGAACGCGCGGGCGTCGAGTTCGAGCCTGTCTGGCTTTAGAGCGGCTTCCATGGTGCTGTCGACGACTAATAAATTGATATACCTTCAATTCACCAAGAGGCTGAGAGAGCGAGTGAACATAAGGCTTTATTAGTCATGAACTTGCCTAGCCAGAGTCGGTTGTGCAGATGAGTGCCACCTGCAGGTGGCCGGGTTATATGTGGCCCCGGTGAGGGCGGAGCCAGAGGCGGAGCCGGGTTACAGTACAGTACCTGGAAGTAGCTCGTATCACCACTTCCAGGTCATAGGTTACATTAGGTGGACATAATGGTTACAGTGTCATGCATTATGGTGAATACATTCACCACAGTCACTATCTGTGTGGAGTTTACATTTTCTCTCCGTGTCTGCCTGGGTTTCCCCGAGTGCTCCGGTTTCCTCCCACAGTCCAAAGATGTGCAGGTTAGGTGGATTGGCCATGCTAAATTGCCTCTTAGTGTCCAAAAGGTTAGGTGGGGGTTACGGGGATAGGGTGGAGGCATGGGCTTAAGTAGGGTACACTTTCCAAGAGCCGGTGCAGACTCAATGGGCCGAATGGCTTCCTTCTGCACTGTAAATTCTATAAGTCCGGCTGACGAATATTTTATCTTTCATGTCTTGACTACGACAATAGACTCATTTGGTGGAATATTAGGGACACTGCAACTGGCCTCATTGTTATTCGATTGCTGAAGGGAATGATCTTGCACCCTACTTTTGCTTTTTCCTTAGTTCTCCCTTGAACTCCCAGCAGGGGACACGGAATAATGATCATTATACGAAGTCTCACAGTTTTTGGTCTTTAATTCTCTCAACACTTGACTCTTGTGGCCATAGGTTCTATAGGCAGACACATTTACTCAGGAACCTAAGCCTGTACATCATTGTCTAGATTAGAGTGGTTAGCTCCTATCACACGTAATGGATTGCCACAGAAAAGCATAGTGTGCCCAGCATGTTTGTTCCATCACATCTGAAGGCCTTTGCTAATAAAACCTCTGTCAGGTAAGCTGACTGTTCAGACTTATTTACGGGTGAAATAAGACACTGAGCACATCACAAATACAGCACTCCACTTAAAACAACAGGACAAGAAGCAATTCACAGCAGGTTAATCAGCAAGTCTATACTCTGGTCTCAAAGGATTTTAGCCTCTCTGGGCTGAAATCGGAGCAGGGTTTTGAGTTGTATGGATGGTGGAGGTGGATGGATCCTGTTATGAGAAATGAGCGGTGTTTCTCACACTGTGATGTTTGTGCAAACTGTGCTATGGAGGGAGAAAGAGGTTAACTTAAGTATTTTAGATTCGCTGACCGTTCACATTTCTGAAAAATTCACAATTTTATGCATGCCTTCTTTTCAACCATAAGGACAAAGTCCAGGATAAAATGATTTTAAATGCTTTAAAATTGAGTTGGGACTTTTATTTTTATAGATGCAGTTAAACCAATATGCAGGGAAATGATTTCCTCTAAATACTGCTAGTATGTGGTTTAATCCATCTGGTGTTTAATTCTTTGAAACTGCAATATTCTATTTAATTGCTAAGCTTTGATATCAGCAGTTTGAAGTCTAACAAATTTAGCATTCCATTGATCCCATTTGTAGCTGTTAGGCAGTTTGAAATCGTCAAAAGCATTTGTTTGATATAGTACTATAGTTTTCTCATTACTGAGTGTCTAATCATCATGAGTATAATTGCTGAGGCAGACTGGAAAAGTTGGCCTGAATATTAATATGCAAGTTGGGACTAAGTAAATCCAATACAAGGCTCAGTATCAATTCTGATCCTGGTATCAATTTTTTTTTACTAAATTTTTTACAGGATGTGGGCTTCGCTGGCTTGGCCAGCATTTGATGCCTATCCTTAATTGCCCTTGAGAAGGTGGTGGTGAGCTGCCTTCTTGAACTGCTGTAGTCATTGTGATGTAGGTACACCCACTGTGCAATTAGGGAGGAAGTTCCAGGATTCTGACCTCGTGACAGTGAAGGAATGGCAAAATTTATATCAAAGTCAGGATGGTGAGAGACTTGGAGGGGAACCTCCAGGTGGTGATGTTCGCATGTATCTGCTGCCCTTGTCCTTCTTCGTGGTAGTGGTCGTGGGTTTGGAAGGTGCTTATAGAGGGTACACACTGCTGCTATTGTGCGTCGGGTGGTGGAGGGAGTTGCTTTGTCAATTCTATAATGAACCATTGATAAAGATTGTATAGGGTCCATCACTAATAGGGAGCCAGTGAAGTCGTGGTCATGTCAAGTAATCCAAAGAGCCAGGCTAATGTTGTGGGGTTAAATTCCCATCATACCAGTGGGTTTAAGTTCAATTAGTAAAATCTGAAATTGAAAGCTCGCCTCAGTAACGGTGGCCTTGGTCATCAATTGTCATGACTACCCATTTCTACATGGATAAGAAGAGCACAAAGTGCGCTTGTTCTTCTGATACCAATGTAAGATACTTTGGGTAGGACCTACCAGCCTTGTCCCGCTGGAACCTGGGCAAGATGCGGTGGGTAGAATCCGGGAATGGCCTTTCTTGGGATTCCCAATCGCGGTGATGCCTCGCGAGATCTGGTTAGATGTTGCGATCTGGATCCCATCCACAATGGATGGGACACAGCCTCGCACTGCTAAGTGAGTTTAAGAACCCATTTACTCCTTCGGTGGTCAGAATGAACAGCCACTCGGGATCAAATGGCCTCGCTGAGCCGGGCACTGATCAGTTTGTGGGGACCAGGCTGGGGGGGGGGGGGGTCTCCCAGATGATCAGAGGCCCCTGGGTGGTCGTCCTCCGGGCAAGGTGACACCCTGGCGCTGCTGGTGCCACCCAGGTACCTTGGCACTTCCAGCCTGGCACCCTGGCAGTGCCACCTGGGCACCATGGCAATGCCATGTGGGTTCCAGCCTGGCACTGACAGATAGCATTGCCAGGCTGGCATGGGCACTGCCAGAGTGCTAGGCTGGCAGTGCCAAGGTGCCAAGCTAACATTGTGCCTGCACCATGAATCAGGCCTGGGGGGGTGCCCTGCCCATATGAGGTGGGGTGTGGATTGGCCCAAGGACCCCTTATAGGTGAGCTGGGCCATTGGGGCGCCCAGGAAACAGGTTGGAGAGTCGAGAGATCAGGACGCCATTTTAAAATGGTGTCCCAATCTCTGCACCAAGAAATGACGCTGGGTGCAACCTCAGGATGGGGGGGGGGTTGTTCCCCGCCGGGGCACTAAAGAAAAAACAGATAGCAGGGTCGTTCCTGGCATTACAAGCACCAGGAACAACCCTGCTAATCCCGTTCAGAATGGACTCTATTTATTTTGTAACATTGCGCCTTTCATCAATTACTATTCCTAAAATAAATGACCCAAATCTGCCATTTTACATTACGCCATGTTTGACCTTTAAATCATTTAATTAAAAAATAAAGTGTTTTTTATCATCGTGAGTTGCATGGATTCTTTGCAGCATGCAATCACATGACTTGTTCCAAGGACTTTAACGATGCCATTAAGCAAACATACACTGGGAAATTGGTAAGGGCTTCAAGTGATTACCTCAGTTATCTTGTATCGTGACCTCCTAAAACAACATTGTATGCATTATCTTTGTATATACGTACATTTACAAATAAGTCTGTAATTTGAGTCTAAAAAAAATGATTTTCGCACCCCTTGGGTTTTTGGCCTTTATTTGAAAAGTTTTCACAACTCTATCAAAAAGGAAAATCTGTGAAAAAGCAAACTCTGTCAAAAAGGGGACATGCACAAATTGGTTGGCTTGTGTCTTTGAATTTAATTCACTACTTGGACTATTAAACAAACTCTCTTTCTTCATCGAGCCTCTTCCTTGTTCAAGGATTGCTAATAATGATATCACTCTGGGGTTAGGCAAGAAGGTTGGCACCAAGAATTTAAAAAGTAAATAAATTAGAGTACCCAATTCATTTATTCCAATTGAGGGGCAATGAGAGGAGGGTACCCTGTTTCTCCAACAGAAAATTAGTGTTTGTACCGTTTGGCCTAGTATATATTTTTGTACTGTTTTAATAAAAAGATATGGCCAATACATCTACCCTGCACATCTTTGGGTTGTGGGGGCGAAACCCACGCAAACACAGGGAGAATGTGCACATGGACAGTGACCCAGAGCCGGGAGCGAACCTAGGATCTCGGCGCCGTGAGGCAGCTGTGCTAACCACTGTGCCGCCGTGCTGCCCATCGGCACCAAGAATTGAATGCATTTGGTGTTGTTCTGCACCATAATAAAGAGCTAACTGACCCCCCTGTCATAATATTCTCCAGTATATCATGGTGCAGATACACACTCACTGTTGGACACACAGCGAGGCCAATCAACACACACAACACCGCAGCCAATCACCAGTTAGAGCACACGCACTATAAAGACAGGGGGCATCAGAGTTCCCGTTCATTTGAGATGCAGCCTCATAGTAGGACAGAGCTTACAGCTTGCAGCACAGATCTTCACCATGTGCTGAGTGCATAGACTGGTTCGGACAAGGCATAGGTCTTTAGTTCAATCTAATATGGTGTTCATCCACAGTGAAAGTATGTTCAACAGTTTCTAACTTAATAAAATAGTGTTGCACTGTTTTAAGTGTTGGTGGCCTGTATGTGTTCCACGGATCCCGAGCACCCAACACATCATGATACCAGGAGTTGAGGGATATTAGAACTTCTTAGACCTACCTGCAAATGATCTGCCTTCCACCAGCATACCGTCATCCTGTAAAGTGGACAGCGCCTGCCCGCTGCCGCCGCTCCGCATCACCGGTAACCTAGGGGCCAACTGGAAGATATTCAAACAACGCTTCCAGCTCTACCTTGAAGCCACAGACCGGGAGGATGCCTCGGACACCAGGAAGATCGCTCTCTTCCAGGAATTCGAGGTCGCAGCAACCGGTAGAGTAGGACAGTGTCCCATATGGGAAGAGGAAATCAGAAAGTACCTCAAAGGGAAAGAATGGCCCATTTGGAGTGAATTCTGCGCGAATGACGAAACAGGTCCCGGGAGTATAGGACATACTTGGTGGGAGAATCTGTCAGAGATCCACAAGAAGAGCTTAGGGAAAGCTCGCAAGCCGATGGCAATCGTGTCCTGCTTGGCACAATTGCAAGGCACAGAGGAGGTCATTAGGATGCTCCATAGAGAGATAGAGGAGAGAGAAAGAAATAGTGAGGGAGATGTGAGCGAGTTTGAGAAAGAGAATAAAGATTTGAGAGAACAGCTAGCAGCGAGGGACGGAGAGGTGGATGATGCCAAGTGGGCACACCAGTCTTGTCTCGCCCATTAGAGTAGATTTCAGACCCAGTACGATAAGGCCTACCAGGACATGCAACGCAAGGTCTTGGTAAGACAAAAAACCGAGCAACAGGTAGAGAAATTGCAGAAACAGTGCAATGATTTGAAAGCAGCCCTACGAGCGCTCCACACTTCCACGACAGAACAAAGGCAGAGCTCAGTAGATCACGCAAAGTGCCGGAAGCAAATTGCAGAATTGCAATCTCTGCTTTCTGTCCAGAATGGGTTTCAAAGTACGTTTGGACCCCTATTAGACCAGGAAAACTGCCCCGATTGGCAGGAGTTAAATGAGACTGCCCACAGATACGTACATGGGACATGTACGTAAGAAAAACCCCAAAAGAGGAAAGCACGTCAACCCCTGACTGAACAGGCAGAACACACCCCCATGAACCCTGTAACCACACACCGCAGGGCCGCAGCAGAAGTAAAAGCAGATTTCCTGTATACAACCTCGTTAACCGTGACCCAATTACGGGATGCATGTGGAAAGATTACACCGTTCCTTCCCACATCAGACCCCCACCAGTTTTTCACTAGAGTTAAACAGCAAGCTACCATGTACAGCCTGGACGAAAAGGAGCAAGTGAAGCTCACAGTTTTAAGCCTCGACCCGTCAGTCATGGCAGCCCTTCCCACCCCACAGAATGTAGGAGGAGGCACACTCCAAGAGATGCACACAGCGATCCTAGATGCGATCGGCTATAACAGAGGAGACCCCGTAGAAGGCCTAAACAAGTGTAGGCAAAAGAAGACAGAGCACCCCACAGCGTTTGCTGGACGCTTGTGGATACATTTCACAGCAGTTTTCTGAGAGTTAGCCCGTGCCCATTTGTCCCCAGATAACATGGCCAAATGGACTCGAATCCTGGTCTCTCACGCGACAGACGCAGGACAGAGAGCTTGCGCAAATTACGACCCCTCAGATGAGGCCCACAACGTGAAATGGATTTTGAAGAGATTGTCCCGCGCATGGGAACAATCAGTCCGTGGCAAAACCGCATTTATAAAACCAGATGAAGAACAGGCAGATATGAATCCAGTTAAAGCACACCAGAACCCTGCATGGGTAAATGAGGGCAGGAACAGCTCACCACAGCCAAAACCCCAGGAATGTTACAACTGTGGACAGTTAGGACACTTTGCACGAGAGTGCAATGTGTCCCAAAAGCAGCAGAGAAGCCAACAGACAGGCACCCTAAATAAGAATAGGCAAAGCCAATCCATAGCGTTAGCGCCCGTTCAGAGAACATTGACATGAACAGCACCGACTGACGGTGTTTGGGCTCCCTAACTTGGGTCTGTGGCACCCTTTGGGACAAGTCCGGTAGACCGGTCGTAGCAGATAAAGTCCAGGGACACCCCGTAGAATTTCTTTGGGACACAGGAGGGTACCGCACCACACTCAATTCCTCCACGATGTTTCAGCGAGACACGTGGCCCACACAGACACCATCACACTCAGCGGCTTTACAGGTCATTTACAACAAGGATACATCACAGCCCCTGTAGCGATACAAATAGGGAACATTGCAACTAAAGACCCCGTAGTTTTGGTTGATCTACCCCAGAAAGCTGAACACATCCTCAGAATCGATTTTATGAGCTCCCACAACCTTTCCTTTGATCCGGTAAACAAGTGTGTTTGGAAAATGGCAAAGGCAGCATGAGCCCCCGCCTTGCTCACAGTTGGAGACTATGAAAACAGGATTAGCTTAGTAGGAGACTTCTGGTTCGACCCTCGAGCCATTAGCGCAGACAAACAAGTTAGGGAAGTCCTGCAGGAACACAAAGCAGCATTTGCACAGCACAAGCACGTCAGTGGCAAAATAGCTGGCTTGGTGAACATTACAGGTCCCGACCCCAGACCCAGAAGCAGTACGTATTTCCCCAGGAAGCAGAGGGAGAAATCTCAAAGGTAATAGAGAGTTTACTTGACCAAGGCGTGCTCAGATCAGTAGCCTCCACAAACAACGCACCAATTTGGCCCGTCAGGAAGCCCGATGGATCATGGCGACTGACCATAGATTACCGGGAACTGAACAAAGTAACCCCAGCAGCAGCCCCCACCGTAGCCACGAGTCCCGAGGCCATGCTCAAACAGGGACTCCAGTCAAAGAACGTTTTCGGTTTTGGACATTAGTAACGGCTTTTGGTCGATTCCATTGGAAAAAGCGTGCCAGTACAAATTCACCTTTACATTCCAGGGACAACAATACACGTGGACGTGCCTTCCACAAGGCTTCCACAACTCCCCCTCCATTTTCCACCGACAGCTGGCAAATGGACTTGCAAAATTTTCCCGCCCCGACTGTCTGATCCAGTATGTAGACGACTTGTTACTGCAGACAGACACAAAGGGAGAGCACATTTTGCTTCTCGCCGAACTCCTAGCACTCCTAAAAGACATTGGATGTAAAATCAACCCCAAGAAGGCCCAGATTTTGCAGGAAAAAGTGATTTACTTGGGTACAGTAATCACACATGGTAAACGTGAGATCGAGCACAAGAGAATTGACTTGATCGTCAAATTGCCCCTTCCCCATAATGTCTCAGTCCTCCGGTCATTTTTAGGACTGGTTGGCTACTGCCGAAACCATATCGCTGGTTTCACCACAAAATCAGCGCCCCTATCCGAACTTCTCAAGAAAAAGGCACCTTGGGAATGGCTTCCACAGCACACGGATGCCATGGATTACAGGTCCCAGATCCATTTTCCCCGTAGTCAATTGAAGTTGCAAGCACTGACCGAACCCTTTCGGCCGTACTCCGCCAAGAACGCCATGACCAATTACGCCCCGTGGCATACGCCTCACACGTGTTAGATCCTGTCGAGCAAGGATTTTCTGCCTGCGAAAGGCACCTGCTCACAGTTTTTTGGGCAGTACAGTACGTCGCCTACATCACAGGACTCAACCCCATCACCATCCTCACAGAACACAGCCCGACACAGCTATTATTAGTCGGTCGACTTAAAGATGGCACAGTCAGTCAAATCCACGCAGCCCGTTGGACCCTTCTTTTGCAGGGACGGGACATTACAGTCAAAAGAACCAAGACACACACCTTCCTAGCTGATATTTGCAATATGCAGGAACCCCTCATGAGTGTGAGATCATCACCACAAAACACAACACAGGCCTATTTATACCTAAAACACCTCCCAGGAAAACAGGTAATACACCCCAGAGACCCCAGGCCACAGACACGTGCGCACCCCTGAAAATTTATATGGATGGCACCTCCACAGTTTTGAACGGAAAGAGAATTGCCGGTTGTGGTATTTATGTAGAGGACGCAAAGGGACTCGCCCGAGAAGAGATTTCACTTGAGTTGCCAGGACACTTAGGCTCACAGGCAGCAGAACTGGCAGCAATCACTTATATTGTAGACCACCCCGACTCGTTCCCGACCCCAGCAGATATCTATTCGGACAGTTTGTATGTCTGTAATAGTTTGACGGAATTCCTACCCCTGTGGGAAACTAGAGGATTTCTTTCCACAGACGGAAAGCCCCTACCCTCAGCCCCATTACTCCGACATATCCTAGAGACAGCCAAAAATAGGAAATATGGCATAATTAAAGTTCGCAGTCACCACCGTTCTTCCCCCCCCCCCCCCCCATGTAACTTTAAAGCAGACGCCCTAGCGAAGGCAGGTTCCAGGCATGGTTACTTTAGGACCCCCCCCCCCCCCCCCGAGAGCACCCCAGTACACGCGGTTCAGGTCTCACAGACCAACATTCAGGATCTAGCAAAGGCACAGCAGGAAGATGAAAAACTCAGGGAAGTTTTAAAAGGAACCTTCCCAGCCCCGTATGACAAGTTTAAAAACGCAATCATCACACACGACAGTGTGATTTTAAAAGAAGGCATTTATGTAGTTCCCAGCCAGGACAGGAACCAGATTATTTGTCAGTTCCATGACAATCATGGACACCAAGGCATTGAACCCACCCTAGCCCACCTCAGACCGCTCTGCTGGTGGCCTGATTTAAAAGCCGATGTTACTCACTACATTGAAAATTGCTTGATCTGTGCCCAGAACAATCGGACAGATATGCAAGAAAGGCTCAGCTTAGTCACACCTGCCCCGTTAATGGACCCTGGACGAATTTGCAGATAGACTACATAGGACCCCTACCCCCCTGCAGAAATGGTTATAAGTATGTGTTGGTGGTCATCGACACCTTCACAAAATGGGTGGAAGCTTTTCCATCGAGAACGAATACGGCCAAGACAACAGCTAAAATACTAACACAGCACATCTTCACAAGATGGGGCCTCCCATGCAGTATAGAATCCAATTAAGGCTCCCATTTTACAGGACGAGTAATGAAAAACATCCTCACAATTTTCGGAATTAGACAAAAGTTTCACATAGCCTACCACCCCCAGTCAAGCGGCATTGTAGAGAGGATGAACAGGACTTTAAAAGCCACTCTCAGGAAAATGGTGCAACTGAACAACAGCACCTGGGATTCAGTTCTCCCATTTGCTTTAATGTTCTTAAGAAACACGGTATCCACGTCCACAGGATACACCCCCCACACCCTCATGACCGGACGCCCCATGAAAAGGACAGAGTATTTATCAGGACTGGATTTTGCCAGCCTCGCAGTCACCGCCCTCACACATAAAAATGCTGTACAACAGTTAATTGAGAACATAAAGGCGGCCAAACTCACAGCAGCTGTGAGACTTGGGACCAGGAAGAAATAAAGCAAGGCTTGTTTCGACAAAAAGGTACACGCCACCGAGTTTGTAGTAGGGCAGCAAGTGATGCTTTCCCTAAACAACCCCAGTTTATTCCTTTCCCCCAAATTTTCCGGACCGTACTCCATTTCGGACAAAGTAAGCCCCTTGGTATACAAAATCACATATCCCAATGGCAAGTCTGCGAGGTTTCACATAAACCAACTTAAGGCTTATGGCTCGCAGAACAACCATTCACACCACATCTTGCTCGCAGCAGCAGACGAAAACGCCCCCCCCACAGATGACGCATTCCTACCCTCCCCCAGCCAGTCCAGCCCATCCTCAGACACATCTTCAACCCCACCCCCAGAGGCACGACTCCGCCTCTCCCTTCCTTCAACCAGCAGTGACAGTGATAGCGATTGCAATGACGACAGCCACAGCACACCACGTTATGATTATACCCCTGCACCAGGCCCCACTCCCAACGAATCCGAGCATGATTCCAGTAACCCCTTCGAGATCACGTACATCAAAGCCCCTGACCCAGACCCACCGCCCAACGATTACGGATTACAGCCAAACAGCCCCAACCTCGACACACGATTCTGGCACCGAGACAATTCGTTGAGGCTCATCCGGAATGATGAGATGGACCCCAATTCACCCCAAGCAGCTTTAGCCAAACTACTCCAGTCAAGAGTATGGCACCCGGGAGAAGATGATGACATAGAGTCTGCCTCCCACCAAACAAATCCCTTTGCGACCCTGTTCGCTACTGAGCAATGAGGTGTCCAGATGATGGAAAAAAGGAACTGATGGAGAGATACGGTGTCCTTTCAGATGGAACCTGCACCATGTTTGTTGTATGTTTGTTCGTTTAATATACATGTTTGTGGTTTGGAAATTTGGAAGTTTTTCATGGCCCCACGCCACCACCCTTTTGACGCCCAATGACTGTTAATGGAACAAGTTTGTCCCCAGACAACCGTTCAGAGGAACTAGTTTGTCGACAGAACACCACTCATAGCTACTCTCCTGATTCAATCACGAGAGGCAGCCTCCCACGTCGACCACATTCTTACCCGTTCTTGCCGGTCGCTCAGGCAGTGGAGAAACAGCACTGGTCCCCGCCCTGCCTGAGGACCCCCCTCTGGTCAGCTACGCTTGGGTAGAGCACAAACGGCACTGATCACGGTCCTACCCCAGGATTCTACCCATTTCTTACCCGCCGTGGCCCATACGCACCCCATTTTGGCACTTTCAGTTCTAAATTCTTTTGTTTGTTTTCGGCAACCCTTAGGTTGCTTCCGTATGCTATATACATCCTCAAACACTAGGATGGCAGATCGCACAGGCTGCGAGACAGCTCACACTATGTCAGTATTTTCTCGGATGTCTTGTCCCAAATATTTGGTTTTAAAAAAATGAGGGAGTCACAGATGGTGACCAATCATAATGGGTAATTGGCAACAAACGACAGACAGACATACGAGATCTCAAGCAAGATAATAACAGATATTGCAAAATAATAACAGATATTATGCTTGTGCCCATAGAACTCCGGAATTTCAGGAACCACAGCGGAAGAAAAAGAAGAAGACAGAAAGACGGAAAGTTGAAGACAACCTTCATTGTCACCTGAATCTTAGCGGGATCCCTTCAGTTGCGCACAGACACTACCCCCCTGACCCCTACCACACAGGCCATGAATGATTCCCACCCCTGCCATGCATAGAACCTCGAGATAATTAGTCCTAAGACAGTTAACGATACCCCGGCCTGGTGTGATAAGTTTATCACCTGGTATTCACTATCCTACATAGTAGTAGCCCTCTTAGTACTGGCGATACTTTGCAGTGTCGTTCAGACATTTAGAATCAGAAAAGGGCGAAGGAGAGCCTACCGCTCTAGCGCCCCGGTAGACACGTTTACGTCCCCTATTTTCAGACTTCACTAAACCCCCAAACCCCTTGGCATGAATTAAAGTGCATCCGCTTCTCTTTATGTGTGTTTTGTTCAATAAAGAAATGTAAACCTTTATGTCTGACTGCCAGGCCAGAGAAACTTGTGTTGCTGCTATTTTGTACATTTAAAGTGTTATAGATTATTTTTGATTGTTTGAGTGAGCATAGTTTATTGAGGATAGTTAGAGGTTCCAGTTTTTTTATTTTGTAATGCATGCCTGTATGTCATAGCGCCCCGTAGAGTTTTATACTGATGTGTGTAAATAAAATGATTTTAGGTAAAGAATTACGTTTCATAGGATAGGGCAGTGCAGAGCCCATGAACTGCTTACAGGTGTCCCGCTTGGTCAGAGAACGAAGACGACGCAGTAATCCTTCACACTTCGCGTTGAGGATCATAAGGAGGGTGTGTAGCCATCTGGGATGGCCACTTCCTGATTACAAAATGGACACTTTGCAAAGATTGCAGGGAAAATGGACAATACTAAGAAAGCAAGCAGGTGCAAGGTTTGTCTGTTGATTGGAGCCATAGCTCCCAGACAAGACCGATACTGCAAACCATTTCCATACTAATGAGCCATCCCCGGGAACAAAAAGGCAACATTTAAGTAAACAATACCAAGACAGACACCCCGGCGCCAGAGGAGACCAGAACGAAGCAGGCCAACGGCCAACTAGGACACACCCAGCAATCAGGGCACCCACCCCTCTATTGGAGGAAATCGATGAGAACGATTGGGAAATGGCCCAATTAATTGGGGCCAAGTTTAAGGCCCTTTTGGGTATAAGAAGAATCCCCCAAGAGAGAATCGCTCTCCTGCGGCCCTGGCTCTCACCAAGGAGAGACCTGCCCAACAGCAACATCAGAACAAGTAAGTCCAAGGTCAACGCACGCTACGAGACAGATGCTCCTAGCTGTTATTCCGTACCAATTTGACCTCAGAACCGAACAACAGTGTTTAAACCATGCGTTTAAAACATTACAAAGGGCATTTGGAGCGCGTCAGTGCAGGAAGCGAGGTAAGTCCTGCCTTGTGGTTAGTGTGGCCTCAGCGGGAGATTCTTCACCGAGGCCAAAAAAAACCAGAGTCCCGGCACAGGCACCGAGAAACACTTCACTAAACGTGCCTAAAACAGGACTCTTTTTTCCCGTTAAATCGAGACCAAAGATAACTCTGAGAGCAATTTATGCCCAGATTTCCAATTGCACTCAAAGTGGAAATTCTTGTCTTATGAACAAAGAACAGGAACAGGCCCTTCGACCCTCCAAGCCTGTACCGGTCATGATACCAACCTTGGCCAAAACCCTCAGCACTTCCTTGTGCCATATCCCTCTATACCCATCCTATCCATGTGTTTGTCAAGATGCCTTTTGAATGCCGTTAATGTATTTGCTTCCACAACCTCCCCTGGCAACGCGTTCCAGGCACTCACCACCCTCTGCGTAAAAAAACCTGCCTTGCACATCTCCTCTAAACTTTGCCACGCTGACCTTAAACCTATGGCCCTGGTGACTGACACCTTCACCCTGGGAAAGAGTAACTGCCCATTCACTCAATCCGTGCCCCTCATAATCTTGTAAACAAATGGTACAGTGTGGAACAAGGGGCCAAACAAAGCAAATACATGAGCAAGAGCAGCCTAGGGCGTCATGAATAGTGTTCTTACAGGGAACAGATCAGTCCGAGGGGGAGTCGTTGAAGAGTCTAGTAGCTGTGAGGAAGAAGCTGTTTCTATGTCTGGATGTGCGAGTCTTCAGACTTTATGGAAATCTCTTCAAGTATTCAATAGCTAAAGATGCACCATTCAAAGGTCAATTGCTTGGACAAAAAGATAATTCTTCACAGAGCTAATCGAGTTATAATTGGAATCTACGATTATGTTTGAATTACTGGTAGTGGAGAGAGACCACCGTGGGGCAGCACGGTAGCATTGTGGACAGCACCAATTGCTTCACAGCTCCAGGGTGCCAGGTTCGATTCCGGCTTGGGTCACTGTCTGTGCGGAGTCTGCACATCCTCCCCGTGTCTGTGTGGGTTTCCTCCGGGTGCTCCGGTTTCCTCCCACAGTCCAAAGATGTGCGGGTTAGGTGAATTGGCCACGATAAATTGCCCTTAGCGGCCCTTGTCCCGGCGTTTTTGCGGATACAACCAGTGCTGGGGTGGTGGGGAAGGCCTCTCCGAGAACGCTGCCGCCACTCGCGGGGGGGGGGGGGGGAGGGGGGCAGTGTGAAGAGGAGGATGTCTGCGTGGAAGGCTGCAGACATTCCATGGGGAGGGGAAGGGGGGGCAAGGAGAGGAGGTCGCCTATCCGTGGGTGCCACATGTCAGCTGTCCTGCCATGGCAGGACGGTGACGAGGACACGCTTGCAAGTTGAAGTCTCGCTGATGGACAGAGGCCACTGGTGCACCAGTGAGGAGGGACGGTGTGAACTGGCAGGTGGACGCAGACAGTGACCGGGGGTTAGGCTGACTGCGTGTCTGCAGCGAGACTAGGCCACCGGGGTACACAAGTACCCCATGCCACCTGGCTGTCGCGATGTCCAAGCACCTCCGTGTAACATGTTGTCTGTCCCCCCCCCCCCCCCCCCCCCCCCCCCTGCAGGTCACCATGTATGCTAACCAGACAGCAATGTTCACCGCAGTGGTTGGAGCCGCTGCACTGCAGGTGGCCATCCAGCAGCGTAGACTGAGACAGCTCAGAGTGGCTGCGGCAGCAGCGGCTCCTGCTGCTGAGGGGGTGGCCACAGAGGGCCCCGTCGCAGCCGCACAGGCTGCAGGCGCGCACGGCCGGAATGTCCAGGAGGATGCTGAGGGGAACATTCACCACCAGATCGTCGGGGATGCACAGGATGCGGGTACTGACCTCGATGGGGCGCGGGGGGAGGAGGAGGAGCAGGTGCTGGTGGTGCCAGGGGGCCATAGGCGCCCAGCGAGGCCTAAGGTTTACCATGCCCGCATGTCCTTCAAGGACCGGACCGGGCATGCAGGAGGTGACTACGGTTTAGCAGGGAGACAGTCGCACATATATGCCACCTCATGGCGCACCTCGCACCATGTGAAACGGGAGGAGGACATGGTATCCCGGTGTCCATCAAGGTGACGGTGGCCCTAAACCTTTATGCGACCGGTTCTTTCCAGGCGCCGAGTGGGGACCTATCAGGGATCTCACAGGCATTGGTTCACAGGTGCATCCGGACCGTGACCGACTCCCTGTATGCCATCGCTGACAGGTATATTCAATTTCCCGAGGACCGCGCACAGCAGGAAGCTCGGGCATGTGGATTCGCCACCGTGGCCAGGATACCGATGGTCCAGGGTGTCATCGATGGTGTGCACGTCGCCATGCGCCCGCCTGCAGAAAACAGGGACGTGTTCATGAACAGGAAGGGCACATACTCGATGAACATTCAGGTGGTCTGCAACCCTCGCATGAAGATCATGCACGTGTGCACACTGTACCCCGGGAGTGTGCATGACGCCTACATTCTGGCACAGTCGTTCATCCCAGCAATGTTCGAGGCACGCCTCCCCCGCCCCCCCCCTCCCCCCCCCCCGGCTGAGGGGCTGGTTGCTGGGCGACAGGGGTTACCCGTTGAGGTCGTGGCTGATGACGCCAATACGGAGGCCTCAGACCAACGCGGAGAGCCTATACAACGAGGCCCATGCAGCAACCAGGGGTGTGGTGGAGCGGTGCTTCGGCCTGCTGAAGATGCGCTTCAGATGCCTGGACTGCTCCGGAGGGGCCCGCAGTACCGGCCCGACAGGGTCGGTTGCATAGTTGTGGTCTGCTGTGCGCTGCACAACATAGCCATGCAGAGGGGTGATGTCCTGGTGGAGGAGGCACAGGGAGAACCTGATGGCAGCGGAGATTCCGCAAACAGGGAGGAGGAGGAGGATAACGAGCATCGGGGGGGGGGGGCGGTACAGGTCACAGACACGACCTGGGTGCTGGATATGGCCGTGAGGCTGCACGACGGCTCCGTTGAGGACAGCGGGCACGCGAGGCGTTGGTCACCACACGGTTCACAAACTGCGGGGGAGGATTCGCTGAGCACTGGAGCACTGGCACTTGCACCGCCATTCGCGCACACGGGCACCACCCAGCACCACCGCACTTCCGCACCGCACCACTTTCACATCACCTTGCGACTGCGGCATTACGGGATTGTATTACATTGACGATTGTGTAAGTGTGGTAATACCAGGTATTGCGGTACCTGAGAGGTGGATGACCATTGGCTAGACCCAGGAGTCTACCATTGGCTGATGTACATAGCTCCGCCCTGAGAGGCGGAGTATAAGAACCGGTCCCCTCCCAGCTGCCTTCACTTTTTGTATCGAAGCTGCTGGGGAACAGTTCTAGCAGATTAAAGCCTATTAGTTATGACTCACCTTGTCTCGAGAGTAATTGATTGCGCATCCATTTAATCTGCTACAACGTCAGTTGAAAGGATGGATCTCAGTATCAAACCGGAGTGCCTTCAGCTCAGCCATCACGTGGACAACTCTGCTGCTATCTTCAAACATTGGCTGGCGTGTTTTAAGAGCTACCTCGACACGGCCGCCGACACCCCCACGGAAAGACAAAAGATGCACCTTCTACGCTCGCGGGTCAGCCCTGGGATCTACCCTCTGATCGAGGAGACGGAGAATTATGCTGCAGCTATTGAGCTGCTAGAAGGACATTATATCCGTCCTGTGAACCAGGTCTACGCCCGTCACCTGCTAGTAACTAGGAGGCAAAGCCCTGAAGAAACGCTGGAAGACTACTATCGGGCACTGCTGGTGGCTGCCCGCCAGTTTTGGGGAACGAGCACATGGAACGTTTGATCAGGGTGGCATTCGTGGCAGGTATGACTTTCCCCGATATCCGCCGAAGGCTCCTGGAAATGGACACACTGGGTCTTACTGAGGCACGGGCCCTGGCGGGGTCCATGGACGTTGCGTATAACAATGCGCTGGCTTTTGCTCCCTGACTCGTGGCGCCCCCCTGGGCTGCGTGGCACCCCGTTGTGGCAGCCCCCCAAACCTTCCCTCTGACCTCGCAATACCGAACCCCGCAACCCTGCGCAGCGAGACGGCCTGCTACCGCCGCCGGACAACGCTGCTTTTTCTGCGGGCAGGCAAATCATCCCCGCCCGCACCGCCACCTGCAAAGGGTGCGGCAAGAAGGGCCACTATGTCGGGGTCTGCCAGGCCTGATCCGTGGCCGCGGTCTGCAGCGACTATCGGCAGCCTTTTTTTCAGGCCCCGGCCGTCCAACGCCCACCGGCACCCCCCTATCCTCAGGCCGTGTGCGACCCACGGGTGCGGCCATTTTGCCCACCGGCCACCACGCTGGACGGGTGGGCGCTGCCGTTTTGTCCCTCGCCGCCGCCATCTTCTGCATCCCCGGACTCCATGTGCGACCATGGCTGACGCCATCTTGGATGGGGCCTCAGGCCCCCAGCACAGCCGATTACACGCTGCCCGACCTGAACTCTCCTTTACTGCAGCTGGCCTCGGTGACTCTGGACCAGAGTTGGCCCCGGACACTAGCGAAAGCTACTACGACGATCTCCTTCAACGGCCACGTGACATCGTGCTTGATCGACTCTGGGAGCACGGAAACCTTTGTTCACCCCGACACGGTAAGGCGCTGTTCTCTTGTCACCCATCCCGCAAACCAAAGGATCTCCCTGGCCTCCGGGTCACACGCGGTGGAGATAAAGGGGTTCTGCCTAGTGAACCTCACTGTCCAAGGCAGGGAATTCCGCAATTTCCACCTGTATGTCCTGCCGCACCTCTGCGCAGCCACCCTCCTTGGGCTGGATTTCCAGTGCCATCTGCAAAGCCTGACTTTTAAATTTGGCGGCCCTATACCCCCCTTACTGTCTGCGGCCTCGCGACCCTTAAGGTCAACCCGCCTTTGCGAACCTCACCCCGGATTGCAAACCCGTCGCCACCAGGAGCAGACGTTACAGTGCCCAGGACCGGACCTTTATCAGGTCAGAGGTCCAAAGGCTGCTGAGGGAAGGGGTCATCGAAGCGAGCAACAGTCCCTGGAGGGCTCAAGTAGTGGTGGTAAAGACCGGGGAGAAACATAGGATGGTCATTGACTACAGCCAGACCATCAACAGGTTTACGCAGCTGGATGCGTACCCTCTCCCCCGTATAGCCGACCTGGTAAACAAGATTGCGCAATACAAGGTTTTCTCCACGGTGGATCTCAAGTCTGCCTACCACCAGCTACCCCTCCGTAATGGTGACCGCCAGTACACTGCCTTCGAAGCAGATGGGTGGCTCTATCACTTTCTAAGGGTTCCCTTCGGGGTCACGAATGGGGTCTCAGTCTTCCAGCGTGAGATGGACCGAATGGTTGACCAGTACGGCTTACGCGCAACGTTCCCGTATCTGGATAACGTCACCATCTGCGGCCATGACCAGCAGGACCACGACACCAACCTCCGAAAATTTCTCCAGACCACAAACATCCTTAATCTGACTTACAGTAAGGATAAATGCATGTTTAGCACCAACCGGCTAGTCATTCTAGGCTACGTAGTGCGAAGTGGAGTCATAGGCCCCGACCCTGAATGCATGCGCCCCATCATGGAGTTCCCCCTCCCTCACTGCCCCAAGGCCCTAAAGCGCTGCCTCGGCTTCTTCAGCTATTACGCACAGTGGGTCCCCAATTATGCAGACAAGGCTCGACCCCTGATCCAGTCCACAACCTTCCCCCTGTCGACGGAGTCCCGCCAGGCCTTCAGCCGCATCAAAGCAGACATTGCAAAAGCCACGATGCGCGCCATCGACGAGTCCCTCCCCTTCCAGGTCGAGAGCGATGCGTCCGACGTAGCTCTGGCTGCCACCCTCAACCAAGCGGGCAGGCCCGTGGCTTTCTTCTCCCGTACCCTCCATGCTTCCGAAATCCGCCACTCTTGGTCGAAAAGGAGGCCCAGGCCATAGTGGAAGCTGTGCGACACTGGAGGCATTACCTGGCCGGCAGGAGATTCACTCTCCTCACGGGCCAACGGTCGGTTGCTTTCATGTTCGATAATGAACAGCGGGGCAAGATTAAGAACGACAAGATCTTGCGGTGGAGGATAGAACTCTCCACCTACAATTACGAGATCTTGTACCGTCCCAGGGAGCTGAACGAGACTCCTGATGCCCTGTCCCGCGGCACTTGTGCCACCGCACAAGTGGACCGCCTCCGATCCCTCCACGAGGACCTCTGCCACCCAGGGGTCACTCGTTTCTTTCATTTTATCAAGACTCGCAACCTGCCCTACTCCATCGAGGAGGTCAGGACCATCACCAGGGACTGCCAAATCTGCGCGGAGTGCAAGCCGCACTTCTACCGGCCAGAGAGGGCGCACCTGATAAAGGCTTCCCGTCCCTTTGAACGCCTCAGCATGGATTTCAAATGCCCCCTCCCCTCCACCGACCGCAACACGTACTTCCTGAACGTGATTGACGAGTGCTCCCGGTTCCCATTTGCCATCCCCTGCTGAGACATGACCACAACCACCGTCATCAAGGCCCTCCAGGGTATCTTTACACTGTTCGGTTTCCCCGCCTACATACACAGCGATAGGGGGTCCTCCTTTATGAGTGACAAACTGCGTCAATTCCTCCTCAGCAAAGGCATCGCCTCCAGCAGGACGACCAGTTACAACCCCCGTGGAAACGGGCAGGTTGCGAGGGAGAACGGCACGGTCTGGAAGACCGTCCTGCTGGCCCTACGGTCTAGGAATCTCCCAGTCTCCCGCTGGCAGAACGTGGCCCTTCACTCC
Source organism: Scyliorhinus torazame (assembly GCF_047496885.1). NCBI lineage: Eukaryota > Metazoa > Chordata > Chondrichthyes > Carcharhiniformes > Scyliorhinidae > Scyliorhinus > Scyliorhinus torazame. Next base: position 42,575,506 of record NC_092714.1, on the reverse strand, counting down.
ATCCGGTCGCTGCTCTGTACTACCACAAATCAGACACCTCATGAACGTCTCCTGGTTTTCCCCAGGAAGTCCTCCTCCGGGACCTCTCTCCCAACCTGGCTAGCGACACCCGGACCCATCCTGCTTCGGAGACATGTGAGGGCGCACAAGTCGGACCCGTTGGTCGAGTGGGTCCACCTGCTGCACGCCAACCCCCAGTACGCCTATGTAGCGTTCCCTGACGGCCGCCAAGACACGGTCTCCCTTCGGGACCTGCCGCCCGCCGGAACCCCACGCGCTCCTGCACCATTGCCCCCACCCCCACCCTCCCCACAGCAGCTGACCGGAGGGTCAGTACTCCCGCCGCCCCTATCTAGGCCCGAACAAGCACCGACGCCCCCTACAGGCGCCCCTCCCCCCTGCCCACTTTTCGCCCCAACAGCGCCGCCTAGGTGTGACTAAGCTGCCTGGGAGGACGACAACATGTTCCCGGAGTCGCAACCGCCGGGGCCCCCATCAGGATCACCGCCGAAGCCCAGACGCTCCAGAAGGACGACAGGGCCACCCGATCGACTGATTGCTGCACCATGAACACTTTGCTATTACCCTCGACATCACGGCACCTCCATACCTGGTCCTACCATGCGAAAGGCGACATTAACGCTGGCCATCACCCCGCCGGGTTCTTTTTAACAGGGGGTGAATGTGGTAATACCAGGTATTGCGGTACCTGAGAGGTGGATGACCATTGGCTAGACCCAGGAGTCTACCATTGGCTGATGTGCATAGCTCCGCCCTGAGAGGCGGAGTATAAGAACCGATGCCGTCCCAGCAGCCTTCACTTTTTGTATCGAAGCTGCTGGGGAACAGTACTAGCAGATTAAAGCCTATTAGTTATGACTCACCTTGTCTCGAGAGTAATTGATTGCGCATCAGTAAGCGGGTGTGATCCGTGCCATGTTGAATGATGACAACCCGTTCTGCGATGAGCTGTGAGCTCAGATTCGTTAGACAATGTCTGACTCATGGCAATCGCTAAACCCTCCTCCTCGGTGGTCACTGTATGCGTCACGGACACTCCATCGCATGCCCATGTGGGGTAGCTGGCGTCGGTGTGCCGAGGACGACGGGGTTTGGTGGGGGGGGGGGGGGGAAGTGGACACACACCCAGCATCACTGTTGCACCGAACGTAAACCCCAGCGCCACTCGGTCACCCTCACGAGTCCTCTGGCACCAGACATAGCACAGAGTCTTCAAAATTCAGTGTAACATTGACTTTAATCGTTACATTCACAGACCGGTGCCCTAGCCCCTACAACTAAGCTGTGCCCTGCACTCGTGTCAACTTATTATGTGTCTAACTTCTTTGCCTTATGGGCCCTACCACTACACCTAGGTGTATCCCCAGATGGTACAGCAGGAGTGGAGGCAGACTGCTGAGAAGCCCGCCCTGCGACGTCCTGGAGGCCTGCTGCGGTATCGACCAGAGTCTGAGCGTTCGCAGCAACAGAGCCCAGGGAGTGCGACATCCCTGTCAGGGACTGTGCAACCTCTACCTGTGAGTGCGCTACGCCATCCAGTACGTGCGCCAGGCGGCCGATGCTCTCAGCGATGGACTGCTGGGATTGGGCCATGGCCTGCTGAGACTAGGCCAGACCCCGGAGCGCGGCGGCAATGTCCTGTTGGCTCTGGGAGATGGCTGCTTGTGAGAGGGCAGCCCTCTCCTGGGCCATGGATGAGGCGAGCACATGAAACCCAACGCCTTGCAGAACCTGACCGATGGCCGAAACCGTTTCCCCCATTGCCTCCACCGCGGACGCCACCCGTGCAGTGTCGGCCTGGATGGCTGCGATGAACGGCACCAATCCCTGCTCCTGGACGCGGATGGACTCCTCCAACTGCGTCTGCAGATGCTGGAAGACGGCCGTCATCCCGTTGGTCAGTCCCTGGGTCTCCATATGCATCAGGTCTCTGGGTGGGTCCAGTAATTCCAGGAATCGGGGAACTGTCTTGGCGGCAGCAGGTTCCTGGGCCTGGGCTGCCCTCCGACCGCCCAGCCCCTCGGATGCTCCAACCTCCACCTGCTGTATCGGCTCGGCTGTGTGGTGCGCACCAGTCCGTGACCCGGGAGCCTCAAAACAATGTGCCCAACCGAGGTGAGTGTATCTGGGATGGTGGATGGTGTGGGTGACAGCAGTGCCACAAACCCAAGGTCCTCATCTGTCCACAGGTCTGGTGTGTCCTGGGTCGACTCTTGGACCGAAGCAAGGCGCCCGCAGCCCATGTTATGTTCCATGTCTGGTGTGTCCGTCGACTGTCTGGCCGTCCTCTGTGCGTCACTGTCCACAGTCCCCGTCCTCTCTCCGTCATTGTCCTGGCTCAAGGTCCTCTCTTTGTGCGACTCACGGCCATTGGTGTGCTGCCTGTCCATCCTGTGTCCCTCGGTGTTGTCTCTGTCCGTCCTCTGTGCGTCCCCCTCCAGTGTCCCAGCCTGAGAAGGTGGCCCTCCTGTCCGTCTTCCTTCCACTCTCTGCCATGCGTCCCTGGGTGCGGATGAGCTTGCGGCTGGACGGCGGGGTCTTGTCCGAGAAGACCCTGGACGATCGGCCCCTGGCGCTGGGGAACACAATGATGCATGGTTCGTTAGACACGCGGAGTCGGGTGTAAGGTGGTGGAGGAGGCAGTGTGAGGGAGGAGGGGTGGAGGGGGCAGTGTGAGGGATGCAGTGTGAGGGGGGAGGGGTTAGAGTGTGAGGGGGAGGGGTTAGGGATTGGAGGGGGAAGTGTGAGGGAGGCACTGTGAGGGGAGGGGTTAGAGTGTGAGAGGGAGGGGTTAGGGGTGGAGGAGGTGGAGGGGGCAGTGTGAGGGGGAGGTGACGGGCTGAGGGGGGGTAGCCAGGCAGGGGTGTCTCACTTGCTACTGAGCCTCCGACCTGGCATGGCGCTACCTCCCGGGTGGCGGCTTCCCCAGCGAGGTCCAGAGCCCTCTGCTCATGTACGGTTAGGGGGTGCAGCACAGGTGATCGCCCTCCGGTTCTTGTACGCTCACGGTTGCTGCGAGACATGGTTGGGGTGGGGGGGGAGTGACCCGGGGGCACTCTCGGGGTACTGGCAGCCCTCGTGAAGTCGTGGCGCTTCTTCCTACACTCGTCTCCTGAGCGGGGGGGGGGGGGTGCCCCATAGCGCTGACCGCGGTGCCTACCTCACGCCAGCCACGCCTCACACTGCTTGAAGGTTGGCGATGCCCACGTCTTGGGCAGAGATGGCCCTGCGATCTTCAACCTCTTCCAGCAGGGAGCGGCACGTTGGGGCTCAGCCATCGCGTTGTCTTGGGTCCTGTGCGCGGATCGTGCACTTTTCATGACGGTGCGCGGCGTCAGTCGGGCATCGCGCGATGAAGACGCTGCTCTGGAGCCACACCCACCGGGTTTCTCGCGGTCCCGCTGCTGGCCCCTTTTCGGGCCCTGAATCGCTCATGTCCGCGGCCGTTTCGTGCCGTCGTGAAACGCGATGGCGTTCACGACGGTCCGGACACTCTGCCACATTATCGGAGAATCCCGCCCCACATGACCAGTCCAAAAGTCCTTTGTAATGCTTTAAGCACCTGGGTTGCTCAGCAAAATGGAATTAGGGCTTAAGCTAAGTGGAGCCCTGCCTCGCTCCCTTTCTAACAAGACTGGATCCAGTCTCCCAATTTGACTTTGTCTCCACACTGCAGTAAACAGAGATTTCTTAAAAGAAAGAATTCAACTCTAGGGCAGTGTCTCCAGGGAGACGAGCTACCACTTTAAGCTGTTTTAGCACTGAAAGCAAGACAACTTGATTCTGCCTCCAGCCAGCAGATACTCCAAGCTATGAACTGTGAACATCTTCCATTTCTTATGGACCATCATTTGGCCAAATCTATAAGTGAACTTTGGTGTGCGTGCAGAAGTCAGCTTTAACATAAGAAAACAACACGTTGGGGTGGAATTTAAGTGACAATTGCTTCCAGAAAGGCACAGATTATTCTCTCCAAGTGTCACGTTTGTTCCATTGACAGTAACACGCTGGTCAGGTGCTTCCCCTGTCAGAGAAGCAAGTTGCCGAGGTGATGATTCAATCAGCAGGTTTGGACTGTTGATATGCTGTTGATCGTTCTTGCCTTTTGACCCCAGTGGTCACAGAGATGGACAGACAGAGGTTCTTGTCTACTTAGGCTTGTGGAGAGGAGCGTCAGGAACATCAGGGTCATCAACCATTCTCACAACTGACACTTTTTCTCATGTTTAAACAAATCAAAAGCAAATGGTTATTTTTATTTCACTGAACATAAATTGAAAGGGGTTGTGGATTCTGTCAGAATGGGGAGGGCACAAAGTCTGCTTGTTCTTCCAGTGCCCTTGGCATTAGATTAGAGCAGAATATGAGGCATTAATCACAGAATGTCATGCAGTGTAACTCTGTGACCTCTCTCAAGAATGAAACATTGAACTAAAATTGCTTTGTTAGCATGTTTTACTCTTTAAGGACATTCTCCCCTGTTAGATTTTCTGAGCATTAATTGCTCAGAGGTTACTGTCAGTGATACTATGGCATGAACACTAAATGCACTCGCATTAAATGAAATTTAAATTGGCTAACACCTCCATCAAAATAGCAGACAGGAACCTGATACAAATGTGTTGAGCACGCCAGCAATTATTTCTGACTTAATCTCTCAATTGAATGGAAAAGGTAGCGCAAAAATATTGTAGTCTCGGTGTTGGTAGAGTCAAACAATATAACTATGACTAAACTTCAATACAGAATGATAGATGCCCAGCACCTTCCGATCATCCTCACCTCCTTCTGTCCCCTGTTGCCTTCCCTGTGTGGGGTGAAGGCTTGAGGCCATAACCTCTGTTCCCCCTGGCTAATGTGCCATTTTCTATACTGTAGGTTGATCAGTTGTGCCTTTTCAGAGGTGGTTTGAGTCAACCCTGCCCTTGTTTGTCCCTGAAACAGTCATGCTTCTCAATGTTTATAGACTCTTTCCTTTCCTCTTCAGAATCCTCTTCTTCCTTCCCATTCAAAACCACAAGAGTTTCATCGCCAGAAAGGAAAAATCATTGCTGTCTTGGGATGTGCATGAATCATCTTGTGAAGAAGAGAGCATTAAATATCGAATTTATGACTTCTGAAGGTTCATCATCTGCAAACCTATTTTTATTTTCAGACAACTACATTTGACCCCAAGATCAATTTTCCACTCAAATTTATGAACTGTGAGAGGTCAATGAACATTAATAAGCTTTACAAAAAGAGATTGCCATCCATATGAATTTACGTTGGATTGCACAAGTTTTATATCCGGATTTAGTGAGTGTGATGATATTATTATGTGTATTGGAAATGCACTTACCAGACGCCAAAGTCAAGCTTTTGAGCTTCCTCTCCCAAGCAATGTGGAAGAAAAATATGCATTCACTCAAGTGGAAGGTTATTTTTCTGGGTAAATCATTACAAATCAGTCCTGATACTTTTTATTTTGTTTATTGACAGTGTAACTCCTACAGTCGAAACTTTTATCAAACTATGGGTGGAGTTTTCATTAATGTGACTAAGTGCGTGATGGGCGGTTTTGGTGGCATCCACCTCACTGGCTGGAATGGTGGGATCCCATGCCCAGTTCAGCATTTGGAAGCTCATTGCTTATGAGTTGGATTTGTCTGTTTCTTGTGTACAGGACACTTCGGGGCAATTTTCCACATTGCCAGGTCGATGCCAATGTTGTAGCTGTCCTGGACAGCTTGGCGAGGGGTGCGGCAGGTTCTGGAGCACGAGTCTTCAGTACTATTGCCGGGATATTGTCAGGGCCCAAAGCCTTTGCAGTATGCAGTGCCTTCAGCCATTTCTTGATATCAACTGGAGTGAATCGTATTGGTTGAAGACTGACATCTGTGATGCTGGGGACATCCGGAGGAGATCGAGATGGATCATCCACTCGGCACTTCTGGCTGAAGTTTGTTGCGAATTCCTCAGCCTTGTCTTTTGCACATGCGTTCTGGGCTCCTCCATCATCGAGGATGGGTATATTTGTGGAGCCTCCTCCTCCAGTGAGTTGTTTAATTGTCCACGACCATTCACGGCTGTATGTGGCAGGACTACAGACCTTAGATCTGATGCCTTAGTTGTGGAATCAGGCGGATAGAGACTGGCTGGTCAGATGGGCTGGTCAAATGGAATTTAATCCAGATAAGTGTGAGCTGATGCACTTGGGCAGGACAAACAAGGCAAGAAAATACATGATTAACGGCAGGACCTTGAGAAGCACCAAGGATTAGAAGGACCTTGGTGCATGCAACTGGTCCCTTAGGTTAGCAGGGCAACTAGATACAGTGGGTAAGAAGGAATATGGTATATTTGCCTTTATTAGCCAAGACATACAGTTTAAGAACAGGGAGGTTATGCTGGAACTGTATAAAACATTGGTTAGGCCACAGCTAGAGAGTTGGGTGCAGTTCTAGAATGCACATTATAGGAGGGATGTGATAACACTGGAAAGGGCAGAGGAGATTTACCAGTATGTTTCTGGGGCTGGTGAGTTTTAACTATGCTTGGAGCAGAGGAGACTGAGGGGCAGCATGATTGAGAGGTATAAAATTATGAGGAGTATGGATAGAGTAGACAGGAACAAGCTTTTTCCCTTGGTGGAGGGATCAATGGGGGGGGGATAGATTTAAGGTAAATGGCAGGAGATTTAGAGGGGACGTGAGGAGAAACCTTTTCACCTAGAGGGCTGTGGGAGTCTGGAACTCGCTGCCTGAAAGGGTGGTGGAGGGAGAGACCCTCATGACATTTAAGAAGTATTTAGATGTGCACTTACGAGGAGGTATCAGCCAGAGTAGATAGGGGTGAACCAGTGGATATTGTTACTTGGATTTTCAAAAAGCTTTTGATCAGGTGCCACACAAAAGACTATTATGCAAGATAGGAGCTTATGGTATTGGACGTAATATTCCAGCATGGATAGAAGATTGGTTAACTAATGAGAAGCAGTGTGTGGCGATAAGGGGTTCTTTTTCAAGTTGGAGGACAGTAACCAGTGCAGTGTCACAGGGATCAGTGCTGGGTCTGCATCCTTTCACAATGGCCCATGACTTCCTCTGTGGCCAGCGACTTAGTCACTGGTGCGCACACACGTGGGACGCGACAACAGAAGTGCAGGCAGACAGGCATGCGTGCTGAAAGTGCACGGCATTTAAACTCATGGCCGTTTTATTTTGACAGCTTGAAGCCCTGCGCTGCGCTGAAGCTGCGGAAAGGAAAATCCAACCACAGCGCTAACTTGGGTTACTTACCCCGTTTTTCGGCGAGTTTTTGCAGCTTTTTATTTCCACTGAAAATTTTCAGTCTATCAGACGCAGGAGGCATCGGGAGACATTTTTTTTGTAGGTTAATGTTTTATAATATTAGAGTTCAGCATTTAAAATGCAAATAAAATGAAAGGAAAATATATATTTTTTAAACTTTGGTTTGTCACAAGGATTTTAATTCTATTAAAGGAACTATAATGGATAGAATGCGGTGATCACTCGCTAACGGGTATGAATATCCACCTAAGATACTCCGGGTTACTGGTCATGGGTTCTGTTACATGACTGATGAGCCTGATCCTAGAACCGGACCTTTAATCACTCGCTTGGCAGGAGTTTCCAAAAGGTGGGATCAGTCCTTGGACACTAAGTTGCGGGTATTCCTCTCTCTAGCTCCTTTTCCAGGCCTCCTCTTGTTGTTTGGTGTTGTCAAAAAATTGTGTCCCTTCAATCAGGAGGTTACTCCAAGTAGGTCTCTTCTGAGCAAAGGTTCCCAGGCATTGTTCCATTGTTCCATTTCTTGAGGTAAGCCTACAAGGTGTCTTTGAAGAGCTTCCTTTGGCCTCCCCTTGTTTGGGATCCTTCCTTGAGCTGGGTGAAGAGGATTTGCTTTGGCAATAGTGAGTCTGACACCCTAAATGTATGGGCAGCCCAGAGGTTTCGGATTATCATTGCCTCGATACTGGGGCTATTGACTCCTTCAAGGACACTAATGGTAGCACGCCTGTCCTGTCAGCTGATTCAGAGCTAAAGTATATTTGGATTTCGGAATGTATTTCAAGCTGAGTTGTTTACAAGTCTCCCTGATGTAATGTTCATCCTTAGAAGCCGCAGTGATTACTTCAAATGCTTTGACAAAGTTTAATGCCTTAATTGATATATGCAAGCCTCCTGTAAGCCAATGTGAACTATCTCTCATACAGTGAATCAATAACCCATGCCTAAGAGTGTACTGCCAAAGGACATTACAGCACTGTGAGAACCAGGGACAGGAGTGTCATTACAGCTTTGTGAGAATTGGGGCAGCACGGTAGCGTAGTGGTTAGCACAGTTGCTTCACAGCTCCAGGGTCCCAGGTTCGATTCCCGGCTTGGGTCACTGTCTGTGCGGAGTCTGCACATTCTCCCCGTGTCTGCGTGGGTTTCTTCTGTGTGCTTTGGTTTCCTCCCACAGTCCAAAGACGTGCAGGTTAGGTGGATTGGCTATAATAAATTGCCCTTAGTGTCCAAAACGTTTAGGTGGGGTTGCTTGGTTACAACGATAGGGTGGAGGCGTGGGCTTAAGTAGGGTGCTCTTTCCAAGGGCCAGTGCAAACTTGATGGGCCGAATGACCTCCTTCTGCACCGTAAATTCTATGGTTCTATGATTCTATGACATCCCAAAATAATGTCGCAGGAGATGTGTGCCAGGACACTGCGCTTCGGCAGCTGCTGTTTTCAGATGTTGAGCTTGTAAATTAACAATTGATATGTCAAACCCCTCCCCTTCCCCCCCTTCCTCCCTCTCCTCTTCCCTCCCTCCTCCCTTCCCTTCTTCTTCTTCCCCCCTTCCTTTCCTCCCATTCCACCCTCACTCCCTACGCTCTTCCCTCTCTCCCCTTTACAAAGAGGCAGAACCATTGTGTTTAAGCAAGAAAATATATTTTATTGTAAGAATTTGTCGAATTTGACGCGGTGTTATGTCATTGTCCAGCTGATAAAGTTAAACGTTAAGTTAAATGTTAACTAGTTTCAAAGTTTCGTAATTATAAAATTATTTTTGTTAATAAATGTTTTACATTAAACTTTACAAGCTTCCACAAATGTGTTACTGAAACATCAAAACTCAACATGTATTTGAGATCATTATAAATGAATAAGATAATTGAAGTTAACAAGCAGAAACATATTTAATACAGGTAACATGGTGGCACACTAGTTAGCACTGCTGTCTCACGACACCAGGGACCCGTGTTCAATTCAGACATTGGGTGGCCGTGTGATGTTTGTACATTCTCCCCATTTCTACATGGGTTTCCTAGAACCATGGAGTAGAAGCGCAGAATCTCTACAGTGCAGAAGGAGGCCATTTAGCCCATCGAGTCTGCACCGACCCTTTGAAAGAGTGGGTCCACTACCCACCCTATCCCCAGAACTTAACCTGTACTCCCTGGACACTAAAGGACAACTTAGCAATGACAAGCCACCTAACCTGCACATCTTTGCACTGTGGGAAGAAATCAGAGCACCCGGAGGCAACCCACACAGACAAAAGGGGAACATAGAAGTCCTCTGGGTGGCGAAGACGTGCAGGTTAGGTGGGTTAGCCTTGCTAAATAGCCCTTTGGTATCCAACAGTTAGGCGGGGTTATCGAGATGGGGCGGGGGCGTGGGCTTGGGTAGCGTGCTCTTTCGGAGTGTCGGTGCAGACTTGATGGGCCGACTGGCTTTCTTCTGCACTGCAGTAATTCTATATACACTAATCAAAGTACAATCAGATGTTACAAGGCCAGTGACAGCAAAAGGCCCCAGGGCGCATTTACAATCTTATGTCCATAATCTAAATTAAAACATACAATCATTTTTAAGCATGCCACACGTTCAGTTACATAACACAGTGCAGAATTAAAGTTTCACAGATTTAAAACAAATAACCAAACCTATGTTCACTTATAAATAATCACCTTTAATCATAAAAGAAAAGAAAATTTACTTTAAAATTATCAACAACAGTAAAGCCTGTTCAAAAGGAAGAGCGAAAAAACTGTTCCAAAAACATTTACATTCTTTGAAGACGCTTGTTAAAAAAGTTACCTGTTTTCTATCTAAATCTACTGTTTAAATGCTCGCCCTCAATGGGCGCTCCCAAGCTGGCCCTGTCATAAGGTGGCAGGGCTGCACTCCTCCTGCGCCGCACTGGAGCCTGCGCAGACTGGGATGCTGGAGGTGCCAGGCTGCCGTAGAGAAAGGAAGGTTCGTGGCCTTATTGGAGTGCAGGTAAGTGCGCACATTTCTCTTTTAAAATCGGCGACCCGTGGCTTCCCTCCGCAAGCAGAAAGTAACGAGTCGATATATATTAATGATTTGGAGGAAGGAACAGAGTGCACTGTGACCAAGATTGCTGATGATACAAAGGTGGGCGGGATGGCAGGATGTCAGAGCAATATAAATAGTACAGATATTGACAGGTTAAGTGAATGGGCAGAAAATTGGCAAATGGAATTCAATGTGGGAAAAGTGAGATTGTATATTTTGGAAGAATGAATGAGAAGGCGGATTATTATTTAAATGGAGAGAGAGACTACAGAAAGCTGTAGCACAAAGGAACATTGGGGCCCTTGTTCATGAAACCGAGAAAGCTAGCACACAGGTGCCGATGGTAAGATGGAAGGCAAATGGAATGCTGGCTTCAATTTCAAGTGGGCTAAAGTATAAAAGTAAAGAGGTGTTGCTGTAACTGTGCAAGGTACTAGTGAGGCCACATTTAGAAAACTGTGCTTGGTTTTGGTGGCCTTATTCAAGGAAAGATATGTTGTGCGCGATCTAACGTTCTTGTCGCGAACGACATGGGACGCGACAGGGCTGCGAAAACTCGCGAGAGGCCTCTCACAAGATTTTCGAAGCTCATTACGCCTCACGAGATCTAATTAGATCTTGCAATCTGTCCCACAATGGCGGGATTCAGATTTGCATATTTAAGTGTGCAGTTAAGCTCACTGAAATATGTTCACACCGGATTTACCCAAGATGCGGGATCTAACAGCCCTGCCGCGGAGACCCTGAGCGGGAGCTGTTTAACACTGGTTTCCACAAACGTAGATCAGGTGTACTGGCACTTGGATGGGTCTATCAGGCAATTGGGGGTTACTGGAAGATCGGACCACAACTGTGGCAGTGTCAGGCTGGCAGGGGCACTGCCAGGATGCCATGTTGGTACTACCAAGGTGCCCAGGTGTCACCTCGACCATGCTGGATATCGCGCCCAAGGGTGAACAGCACCCGGCTCTCGCTGCCAAAATGCCCCGGAGAATTGCCTGCTACATGGAGGCGGCCGCTCGCGGACACGGCCCGCGAAATAGTCCCCCCTTTGGCCAGCTCGCGCGCCTTGGGTCACCCCCCCAAAGTACCCCCAGCCCCGAATAATGTCCCCCCCTGCCCGCAGACCGGCCCTCCCCTAACTGTGGCAGCCCTGGACTGAGTCCACCTGGCAGGTTTTGTTCCTCTTTCAGTTGGAGAGTATCTTTCACGTCTCATACTAAATGCACAAAACCAGTTTGAACTAAATGTAGCTTCAGAGCAGCTGAAATGAACCACAGTTGAAATTGTGCCTTTATGATTGATCATTGAGTGCATTGACCTGAATCAAACTATAGCAAAACAGTCTTTTTGCATCAGTTGATCCTCAGCCTGTGTAGTTCAGTGAGCTGAAGTGGAATTGCTCCATTTTTGGTGTTTTGGAGCAGCAGAGAGTTTGGGGCGGGGGATTTGGGAGTGAGGATACTCAGTAAAATGGGGAAGGCTAGAATATTATTTTGTCCGGGATCTTAGGGATTTTGCCTGTTGTTCAAATTCAGTGGTCGCTGGCCTGTGATTGTGAATATATGGCTGGGAGATCTTGGGCGGAATTCACTAAACGCGATTGGGCGGAGAATAGGTTCCGACGCTAAAATCACGGCGGTGCCAATTTGATGCCAAATCTCAATTCCCCGTCACCTCAACAGCGGAATCAATGTAGTCCGGAATGCAGGTACAGTAAACACCGTTTGCATGTCATTAGCGGGCCCGGCCCAGTGTTTTCCGGGGCCTCCGCAATGCTCTGTCTCCGAAGGGCCGAGTTCCCGATGGCGAGGTTCACTTGTGCTTTTAAAAATCATGAAACAGGCACCATGGCTGCTGAGGGAGAGAGGGGGGTTACGGAAAGTGTCCAACATCACCATAGTTTGCTGACAGTTGTGCCACTGGCCAGTAGGGCTTCTGGCAGGGCCAGGGAGAGTAGCGGGGGGGGTGGCTGTGGGGTCGGGGTGGATGGGCACGGAGCACCATTGCCGCGGCCTGCGAGGCAGCCATGCAGCTGTGCACACCGCTAACAGCCCACTGTGAACTTAGGGCCACAGTCGTCAAGGTGCCTCCCAGGTCACCCCCCTAGGTGCCCTCTGGCCACAGCCGAGCCATCAGCTGGATGGGCGCGCTCCAGCACAACCAGTGTTATATTGTTGGCTGGGATGAATGTGTGTGGGAATTGTAATGTGTATGTGCAGCTGCAGCTTGTCAGCTTCCCATGTGTCACTCAGGGACCTGGCGAATCTCACACCGTTTTTCATTGGAATCGATTGTGTTCCACGTGACGCCGTTGATGCCCCTCCACAGTCGCTGAATTGACTAGCGCCAGTTTTGCTGTCGTAATAGTCCACGAATTCGGCATCGTTGTCAACAAGCCTCAGGAACGGAGAATCCCTCCCCCTGTATTTGAGTGTGTGTGGTGTTCCTGGTTAGTGCATGGTATCTTCTATTGGTTTGTGTAACTGAACTTGAATTATTTGGTCATTATAGAATCATGGAATCCCTGCAGTGCAGAAATTTCACTTAGTATCCAAAAAGGTTAGGTGGGGTTACTGGGTTACGGGGCTAGGGTGGAGGTGTGGGTTTGGGTGGGGTGCTCTTTCCAAGGCCAGTGCAGACCCGATGGGCTGAATGGCCTCCTTCTGCACTGTAAATTCTATGACCCTCTGAAAGAGCACCCCACCTAGGCCCATGCCCCCACCCTATCCCCTTAACCCAGAAACCCCACCTATCCTTTTGGACACTAAAGGGCAAGTTATCATGGCTGACCCAACCTGTGCATCTTTGGACTGTGGGAGGAAAACGGAGCACTCAGAGAAAACCTACGCAGACATGGGAAGAATGTGCAAACTCCACACAGACAGTGACCCAAGGCCGGGTCCCTGGCGCTGTGAGACAGCAGCACTCACCACTGTGCCACCGTGCTGCCTAGGGATGCCATTTCTGCAAAATCATGGTCAGATTGGACATTGTTTTAAATTTGATATGAAGGTGAAATTGCTGTGCAGCCATGTGAAACTTGCACCCATTCCGGGGCCATGAGGTGAAAGATCACTTTGCAGATATTGCACCTCCTCATCACTAGATTAGTGGTGCTGGCTTTTGATTCACATATTATTAAAATAATAATTTGATAACAATATTTTCACTCAATAAAAATAAACTGAGCTGGCTTCCAACTCCTTCTCTTTGACCTTCACTTTAGCTGGGGCCTAAAGGAAATGTTGCAAAAACCTTAATAAACGATAAAACCAGAATGCTGTGTGACGGAAAGGAATTGATCTGGAGGTGTCATCTCCTCTGTTCCGGATGTAATTTTGCCCGTGGCAGATGCTCTTTCAGAAAATGATACCCATAGGCCATCCTCCCTTGTATTATATTTTGTTATTTCTGGCTCTGTGTTCCAATAATGTTAAAGGAGTACATGGATACTCTTGATAGATGTAATATGTTTGAAAGGTGAAAACGAGGTCGTTCCTATGGAGTATGGCCTTCTATAGGGAGTGACATGTTTTACTGTATTCCTTTGTCTAGCACTAACTCCATGTTCACATAAAGGAGATAAGCAATTCATTCTGTAATGCCATCCCCCCCTCTTCCTTTTCTGATCAGCTGCTAAGATTGAAATGATTGGGAGGGGGCGGCGGCAGCGGGAGGTCGTGGGGGGGCGGGGTGGGGGGGGGGGGCACTGAGTCCCACCCGAGGAGGAATAAAAAAGGGAGAAAACCGGAAGAAGTGAGAAGTTTTCTTCCCGCAACATTCCCTTTCTACCATGACTGATGGCGGAATTGGAGGGAAGGGTTTTCGATTGTGAAAACAGTGATGGGAATAATACCACGGCAAAGTCCGAGAAAGCTCTCTGCCAACTAATGCTATTTATAAAGGGGCAATAAACTAAGAAAGCACGATCAACAATTCAACAGCCAGGCACACAGCAGGAATAGCCACACTGAGACAATAGCTTCAATTCTACTTGGGTGTCGAAGGGGGTTTGGACATTGCTCTGACCATTGCCATTAATTCTGCAGGAAATGTAACGTGGGTTTTTTTATACACCTCAGACTGTTTTACCGCTTACTGAAGTGAAGTGCTGAAGACTTTACAAAATCTAGTAGCCACTTTTGATTTGCTACTGTCGTTAGATTTGCAGTCCATGGATGTTATTGATTGTGTTTACAAACACTTTGAAAATTATATTTCCCATTGCTGTCTTGTTGCTTCTGATTAACCACAGCAGCAATATTGAAACAGGTCAATAGCAGGTTCTGTGATTGAGTAACATTCTAATGTAGCTCTCGTGTCTGTTTTGCACAGTGATTCTCATTCACTAGGATCCTATGCTAAACCTATTTGTAATCCAAGATGTCTGTGGCTCCCTCCTCCGATTCCTGCTATTTCCAGAGTAAAGCAAGCGCAATCTCACTGTCAAATATCAGTTTATTGACATTATGTTCTCAGAATGGTGGCTGGGAAGCGATGAGTCAGAGCTGCGTTTAGCAAATTAAAAATAAAGGTTGCCCTTGTAATACTTCCTTCAAAACAATTAAAGCTATGAGTGCAACAGGGATTTGATTCTAATGAGAAACAAGCAGAGGTCTGGTTCAGTATTGACGTGGTTGACTGCATTAAGTGGTTTGTTGAATTAATTCACTCTTTTGAGGTCTCATTTAATTTCAACCTACAGACACGTGAGTAAATTCAAGTGTTGGTAATGTTTTATCGACAGGGAAATTTTGTTTTTGCACTGAGCTGACAGCAATTGCGAGTGTTAAGTTGGTGCTGTGATCTGCAGGAGCTGTACTATTGCGAAGCGTTGGCATTGATTCGATGTTACATTTGCTTGGCTGTAATGAGTGTCTGCTTTACAAAGTCTGTACTTATTCCCCTTTAAGAAAGGGATTTTGGGACCAGTGGGACTGGAACTTCGAGCCAAGCAGAGCTGTTGGGACAAAAGCAAAATGCTACAGGTGGTGAAAAGCTGAAAGAAAAACAGGACATGTCAGAAATACTTAGTGGATCAGGCAGCATCTATTGAGAGTGACATCACTCTGTGGAGGAAATGCAGCACCATCGTTTTATCAAATCCCTCCTCAATGTCCCAAACCCCAAACACTCCTTCCAGTGATTCACCTGTACTTATTCCAATTAAATATACTGGGCGCGAGTTAATGGAAATGAAACTGTCCTGTGTGGAGCACATTTAGCCATATGTTTTCCGGCGCATGCAGCACTGAGAAAGACCCTGCTTTCTAATGGGACTCTGTTTCATTTTGGGGGCTCAGTGGGGAACGCCTGCCGAGGCTGCACTCAGTCCCATTTCCGGCACTGATGAGCTCCACTCGACAGTGCAGGAAAAGATTGGGGCGCCATTTTTAATTACCACCCTGATCTCAAGATCCACCAACGCGACCCCCGGACCTCCCCCCAACCCCCCTACTCACTTAAAAGGGGGGGTCATCGAACCTCGGGTAACTCCGGCTTACTGCTGTACATTAATATGCAGATTTTGGCAGGGTTCATTAAGCTGGAGAGGATAAAGTTTGCCTTGAGAGGGTCTGCGCAGGGGTTCTTCAGGCGTTGGCAACCGTTCCTAGGCTATCTCGCGAAGCGTTAGAATGAAATGAAATGAAAAGCGCTTATTGTCACAAGTAGGCTTCAAATGAAGTTACTGTGAAAAGCCCCTAGTCGCCACATTCCGGCGCCTGTTCGGGGAGGCTGGTACGGGAATGATGTCGGTCAGCAGCAGCAGCAACCCAGGGAGGGGGGAGGGGAGGGGGGTCTCTTTCGGGGGGGGGGGGTAGCTGGGCGGGCAGGGGAGGGTTTTGTTCCCTAGGGGTACTTGTAAAAAGCAAATGGGAGGGTTATTATGTGCGGGAGAAACCCATTGTACAGGTGCTGTAGTATGATACGTTTATGTTTTGTTCTGTTCTTTTCTCTTTCTCTTTTCTGTTACGGGGGGGGGGTTTAATTGGTTGAAAATGTTTGTTGGAAAAACTTTGAATAAACATATATTTAAAAAAAAATTAATATGCAGATTAGCCAGATCTGGACCCCACCCATTGTGAGTGGGACCCAGGTTGCAGCGTCTCGCGAGATCCTTTTAGATCGCACAAGGCGTGACGAGCCGGATAAATCCCGCGAGAGGCCTCTCGCGAGATTTACAGGCCGCGTCGTGCCCTGCTTCGGGCAAGGCCTGGCTGTTAGATTTCGCCCACTATATTTGTTGCTCACAATGTGATTTCCTCAGTGTAGAGGAAACCAAAGGCAGACTGCATGGCCGCTTTTCAGATCACCTCCATTCACTCGGCAAACAGGGCCGCAAGCTGCCAATCACTTTAATCCTCCACCTGCTTCCTTCCTGGTCGTTGGTTTCACCTCTTGCTTCTTGTCTTCTTGCTCAAATGGCAGCTATTCCACATCCTGCCATTCGCAATGCCTCCAGATACATTTTTTATTTCTTTATTCATCTCATTTCCACTCCCTTTGGCCCTGCATCATAAAATCTTTCTTTTTAACAATTCTTTCAGGGGATATGGGTGTCACTGAATGGGCCAGCATTTGTTGCCCATCCCTAATTGTGCTCAAAATGAGTGGCTGATTAGGCCATTTCTGAGGCCAATTAAGAATCAACCACATTGCTGTGGATCTGGTGTCACATGTAGACCAGACCAGCTAAAGGTGGCAGATTTCCTTCCCTTAAGAACATTTTTGGCATTGGATCTCTCTTGCCTTCCACCCTGTCACAGACCTTTTCTTTTGTACTTCTTCCCTCCTCCCCACTCCATTCAATTGCTGAAAACCTGTCACATTTAACTTTTCCCAGTACTAATGAAAGATTATTGACCTGGAACATTGGGTTAGATTGTATAGTCCATCCACAAGTGGGAAAGCAGGTAGATGGAACCTTGAAATAGGGTGCTGTGCCTTTGGCCGTGTGCCCGCCATTGGCATTCCAACTGAAGGGCCACATAATAATAATAACATCCTGTCACCCCTCAGATTTAAAGGGCAGCGGGAGCGGGCAGCGGCTAAAGTGCAACCTGGCAGGGGTTTGACCGTGCAGGCTGCTGAGAAAGGGGTGCCATTTCCAGGTTCCTTGTGCCAAGCTGAGCCCCTGCTCCCCCCCCCCCCCCAAAATCCCCCTCCACACACTCATACGCGCACCCACTCACACACACACTTTTCCTTCCTTTCAGCTTCCCTATCCAACATGCCTTTCCACCTTATTGGGATCTGCCTGAGATCCCAGGAAGTCTGGGTCCATTGCTGAATGCCTCTTACTTGGCCTAGGTTCTGTATCAGCATTGGGAATCAAGGATGATGGCACTGATGATATTGCAGAGCTGTTGGTCTCCAGTGGACTGGCTCTATGAGGCGGGAGGTAGAAATCTCACCTCGTAACAGCGAAAAGCCTAATGGTTGAAAAATTAGAGTTGGGTGAGCTGGCCAAGTGAAGGCAAGCTCTCCTTGACATTTACACGGGGGTGCTGGGAGCCCCACCCTCAGAATACAATCCAGCCCGTTAACTCAGCTTCTCTCTTCGGACATGCTGCCAGACACAAAAGCAAATGACTGCGGATGCTGGAATCTGAAACAAAAACAGAAAATACTGGGCAATCTCAGTAGGTCTGACAGCATCTGTGGAGAGGGAAGGGGGCTAATGTTTTGAGTCTGGGTGACTCTTTGTCAAAGCTAGAGAGAATTGCCAGACACACCAAGTATTTGCAGCATCTTCTGAGTAGGTAAGGGGTGAGGTGTATGTGTTGATTGCTCGGGTATGGTCCTAAATATAATTTCAGAGGGCTGGTAATTATAGAATGGTGATTTAGTTTCCTGATGCCTCATTTGCAATGCAAAGGAAAATTTAGAAACAGTCGTTTACATTATTTCTTATGTGTATCCTTATAGCTATTGCCATATCTCCCACTGAAGCTTCTGTTGCAATTAGATTAGATTCTTCATCAACCATTAGCTGTACCAGCACTGCTGAGCCTGACTGACTCCACCGTTGATCTAAACTGCTCCTCTGCCCGAGCAGCTGATTATAAATACTCCAGAAAAATCAATAGGCGGTCCTCAAGTCCAATCCATGAATTGAAAAGAAGCATAATACTCACACTGAGAATCAGTCATAGTTCCATTTATAATCAAGTACCTTTGCAATATTTTTAATCCCCCTTTTCAATCCTTGCACACAGCCTTGACGTCACATCTCAGTCTGAGAAGGCAGCATGTGACTCTGCCATGCCGTTCGTTCCAAAGATAAGACCAACATGGCTGATTCTCTGCATTAAAAATGAAAACAGGGGACGGGATTTTCCGACTAACCCCGTGCGATATATTTTCTGGCAGCGGAGGCAACCTCCTGTTGGCCAGTGGCGGGGATCTATCCTGCCGAGTTTTGCATGCCCTGCACACTCCGCCACTGGGGAATGCATCGCAGTGGGCGGTGGGGGAGGGGGTCACCATCAGTGAGACTAGAAGATTCCTCTGGCAGGAAGGGCCAGAAAACTTTGGTCAAGGAATCTAATGAATCCATTGTTAAATGCCAATAGAATTTCCTGAGCAAAGTTTTTTCCAATTTAATAATAAAACTACTTCTTTACAGCAAGGCCCATCTCTGAGTCATACAAACCAGAAAGGACCCAAATTTATGTCTCGGCCTGTTCTGAATTGACCACATTCAATTAACACAGTCGTGTTGGTATTGCAGAGAGGAGTGGGGCAGACGGGTGAACATAATGAGTAAACTAGTTTAACTTTCTTAACATTAAAGATAGACCCCCATCTCTAAATGGCCAGATTCTGTGATTGCGGTTATAATCTTCGTGCTACTTGACAATAATTAAGGTGGTGAGATAGAGGAGATTTTATCATGATGCAGTTGCAAAGCTTATTCTGTAAAGGTTTGATACGGATGTGCATTATAGTCTTTCCTGTGACAGATTACCAGCTAGTCCCCAACAGTACAATTTACCAGATGTGTCTGAATACCAGCCTTGACATTGTAGGGACAAAGGGACATCACAAAGCAGTGCAACCTGTTTTGCTTGGGTAATTAAAAACAATTATAAAATTATTTGTTAAAAATCCTTTTTAAGCTATCACTGGTTTTATGAATAGAATAAATCATGGACAGCTGACCAATATGACAAAAACATTCCTTTTGGCGAGCTACCTGTTATCAGCCAATCTTTGGTAACACATGAGTCATCCAGTCAAGTTCACTGTTGGAGATATTTATCACTTCACATTACTGGCAATGACATCCTCTGTGTCCTTTTATAACTTGCGGTTACATATTCACTGCCATCACAGAAAGTGATCGCTGACTTCTGGGAATGGGCTCCAGCTGTCCTTCCCTCCAGCAGATTCACTGTGAAGGAATTAAAATGCTTCATAATACTGTGTGAAAAAATGTCAGCAGAAATCAAAATCAAATTTCCCTTGGTATGACATTGAAACGTAAAAATCACATCGCAAAACAGTTTTCAATTGATTTTCTCAGGCTCCAATAGTTCTCCTTCGTGGCTTAGAGGTTGGAAATATTTCTCTAACCCATGTAAATGATCCCGGATGGACCATACGATGAGGTGAATTTGCGACACAAAGGGAAAATTATTGCAAGAAAGGTGAGCCAAAGGAGAGTGCCGATCTATTTCTGAACACTGTGGAGATGGAAATAGCTTGGGCACATATTTACTAAAGCCATTCACTTTGATTATGCAGCTAATATTCAGTAAGTTTGGGATGTGGCACAGCATTCTGACATCTTAAAGAAAAGATGGGCAGTGACATATTGTTTTTGGGGTAGGCCCTTCCTCTATGCCAGAGTCCATTGTATACTTGATGAGGTAACAGTGAGGTTTGGGATGACAGCAGATTATAGGACTTACTTGGAGCATCTGCTTGTATGTCCAGTCACACATCATACCCCAATGAACAATACTGGGGAGAAGAAGCCAACAATAATATGAAGGAGAATAAGACATAAAATATTTACTGGTGTCTGAGCAGCTCTTTTGCTGGATTGATAATTCTAAAATCTGCTATTAAATCATCTCTTGCATTTCTCTGCTCTGGTGAAAATATTCCCAATGCATCAAATGTTTCCCTATACTATAATTCCCAGTGTGTGAATTCATATGAATACATAATATTATTTATATATATATATAGGCTTTCTACACTGAAGCATTCAAAACTACATGCAGTACTTTAATTCCAACCTAAGCATTGATTGTACAATCATTTACAATTATTATCATTTTATGACTTTATTCATTTGCATTCATACTTTCTCTTTCAAATAATTTTACATTTGAACTCATCAGTTTTTCAGTCCATCCATAGCCTTTGGCGTCATCCCAGTGAGTATATTTCTGATTTATTCATTCACGGGATGTGGGGTTTGCTGGTTAGGCCAGTATTAATTGCCCTCCCTAATTGCCCTTGAAAAGACGGTGGTGAGCTGCATTCTTGGACCATTGCAGTCCATGTGGCGTAGGTACACCCACAGGAGGGTAGGCTGTTAGGAGGGAGTTCCAGGATTTTGACACAGCGACAGTGAAGGGACAGAAATATAGGCCAAAATTTTCAGGCTGTTCCCGTTGGCGGGATCTTCCGGTCCTGCAGACGGTGACCATCTGGCATGGGTTCCCTGGCGGCAGAGGGTGTGAACAACGAGGGATCCCGGCACCAATCAATGGCGGGGCTACTTTCGCATCTGCAAAACATGCTGCAGGCGGAGCGGAAAATCCTGCCCATATTTCCTGGTCAGGATAGTGAATGGCTGGGAGGGATTTGCTGTCCCTGCCCTTCTAGATGGTAGCTGGTGTGGGTTTGAAAGGTGCTGTCTAAACTCTTTTTCCTGTTTTATGCACCCCAAAAATTAATCACCCTTCCACACATTAACGTGTATCTGCCATGGGCCTGCCAGAAAGGTTCAAAATCACAACCTGACGTCTTCAGCAGCCTTTCTTAATTTTTGTCAAACTCTAATTTGATGTCATAAACATCTTTTGATATCACTTTGTAAAATCCAAATGATCTCAATATACCAAGGACAAAAATGAAGGCTAGCATTCATGGCTTCAATCCCTTCTTGGAACTAATCCCAGGGACAAAGCATGTAAAGCTTCCAATTCTGCCAATCTTCTGCCGACAGGAGGTTGGATGAACCCCTGTGGAAAGTCTAGATGAATATGATTGGAATCAGCCCTTAACAGATTAAAATATTCCATTTTAGAACTTATTTCTTATGTATTTGTAAATAGCCGCAATCCTGGGCAGCAGTTTGTTATTCCTTTCCAATGTAATATTATACGTGGATACTCTTAATCAAAGTTCACCCAGAGTTTAAGATTTGCTGCTGCGATGATATATTACGGAAAATCTCCTGTTCGTTACTCAGTGGAAAGATCTCTGAAGTTGAGTTTGTCAATCTTGCGTGCTCAAAGCCACTTCAGCAGGAAGCACTGCATAGATTCTTAATGCACAGGTGCACAAGCTGTCTGAGTTCTGAACATATACAATTCAATTTGCAATGTAACAAAACCCACGCATCCTAATTTCTAAATTGATCAACCTGGTTGTTGTGAGCAACTTGAGGTCAAATCTTCTCTCAATTGCTGCTATTAAAAACATCACAGCCCAGGAGGGCAGAGATGATGTGAATCTGTTTCACTCACTCCCCCACATCCAGACTTCACTTCTACATTTTTCCATCAAAAATGATGTTGGTGTATAATATATCACCATAAAATACCGAGTCATTTATAGATATAAATAAAGGGTTAGGATCTTGTTAAAATTTGTACGGTTAAAATTTTGGTTTATTTTTACTTGCTTCCATCATAAGATCAGAAGCTGATGATTATACAATGTTCAGGGCCAATTAGGCAGGGGGGTGGGGGGGGGGGGGGGGAGGGGGGGGTGCATCGGGCCTGGGCCTCAGGCTCAAAAGCGGCCTCAGATTTAAGCACTTGTTAATTTTTGGGCATTTGATAAGTTTTGCGCATAAGGTAACAATATAGAAAAATAAAGTAAGCTTTGCTGTTCCATATTGTACATCAGGCAGCGTCTGCGCAGCCACTCCTACTGGCATGGGAAGGAGGGTGTAAGTCCGTGCTTATGTTAAGGCAACAGATCTAGCACGCGGTTGAAGTTGTCGTACTATTCGTTCCCAGTAACTCTTTACAGAAGCGGGAGGCGGTGGCGTAGTGGTATTGTCACTGGACGAGTAAACTGGAAAGCCAGGGTAATGCTCTGGGGACCCAGATTCAAATCCCGCCACTGCAGATGGTTAAACTTGAATTCAATTTTAAAAGAAACCTGGGATTAAAAGTCTAATGATGACAATGAACCCATTGCCGATTGTCGTAAAAACCAATCTGGTTCACGAATGTCTTTTAATGAAGGAAATCTGTCATCTTTACTTGGTCTGGCCTACATGTGACTTCAGACCCACAGCAATGTGGTTGACTCAATAATTCTTTTCCTCAATAATTAGTCCATTTGCACATAAAAAGGCTAGAAAAGCATCTGTTAGATTTTTAAAAATTCTAATTATGTTTCACTTTTTTTTGCTGCCCTATTCTGTTTTCATGCATCTTCATTTATTTTCTTATGGCGGGCCTCAAAAGTTGGCAGTGGCCTGTGCCTTTCTGCAACACTGGCAGTGTGAAAAATGCCAAGTTGGAACCCAGGTGGCACTGCCAGGGTGATAGGCTGGCAGTGCTATGGTGCCCAGAGGGGGCTTCCGAAATCCTGGGAGACCCCTACGAGTGCCATTTTGTCTGCCCCCCGTCTGTGGTGACCAACACTGAACGGCACTCACCCAATGTTTCTGAGGTGGAGGAGATGGATCCCAATGCCTCAGGTGCCTCGGGAAACTGCATATTAAAGTGAGACTAGCTGTCTCACTCTAAAATACAGATTTGCCAAAAAGTGATCTCGCCAACATTGGGGAGGATTCACATCGCAACGTCTCGCGGCGTATCGGACAAGTGGCGGCCGCAACGAGGTGCGTTTCAGATGCAACGTGACTGTTCGATCATGCCCATGGGTGTCAGATGATGCTGACATCACCCAAATGTGTAGGCACATTACAATCAGGGTTAAATTATGGAAATACATTATACAATGTATTCCTTATTCATGTGTCCACACAACAATCTAAACAAATGAACCCTCCACACTGCCGATATTAACCGTTGCTGAGGGACTGAGAGAAAGGATTTCAATTTTAACAGCTTGTTTCAACAAAACAGTTTATCACAGAGCAATGAAACCCATTACCAAAACGTACATTCAGTATCATAAGGGACTTTAAAATTATTTGCCTGGGACTGCAGAATCAGTTATGCTGCAGTAAGGCGCCACAGCAATTTTAATCCTTCTCTTTACTCCCAACGCTTGAGTTATGGGCCCCAGTGCTCCTCTAACATTTTCAAATGTCTGTGTTGTTTGGAGAATTGGATAAGGTCACGAGTGTAGGTATAAGGCAGGTGGAAGTTCCAAATGCAAGATCCATTCAAGGCTGGCTCCTGCTGAAATTCACCCCCTTACCTCCAATGGTAATTTTGTGAAGAGTTGCAATTTGTAGCCATCTCAAAACTTTGTGATGAAAACATGTCGTAAAAACCAAACAGGTTAACCAGTGCCTTTTAGGGAAGGATATCTGCAGTCCTCACCAGGTACTGCTTACATGTGACTCCAGATCCACAACAATGTAGGTGACTCGTAAATGGCCTAGCAAACTATGCAGTTGTATCAAACCGCTGCAAAGCCAATAAAAAGGAATGAAAATGGACGGACCACCCGGACCAACCTAGGCATGGGAAACAACAAAGGCCCTGCTGACCCTGCAAATTCCTCCTTAGTAACATCTGGGCGCATGTGCCAACATTGGGAGGGCAGCACGGTAGCACAAGTGGATAGCATTGTGGCTTCACAGCGCCAGGGTCCCAGGTTCGATTCCCTGCTGAGTCACTGTCTGTGCGGAGTCTGCACGTTCTCCCCGTGTCTGCATGGGTTTCCTCCGGGTGCTCCGGTTTCCTCTCACAGTCCAAAGGTGTGCAGGTTAGGTGGATCGGCCATGATAAAGTGCCCTTAGTTATGGGGATGGGGTGGAAGTGAGGGCTTAAGTGGGTCGGTGCAGACTCGATGGGCCGAATGGCCTCCTTCTGCACTGTATGTTCTATGTCTCATAGACAAGTCAAGCAACAGCCTGACATCGTCATACTGACAGAATCATACCTTACAGATAACGTCCCAGACACCATCCCTGGGTGTGTCCTGTCCCACTGGGAAGACAGACCCAAAAGAGGCGGTGGCACAGTGGTATGCAGTCGAGAAAGAGTTGGCCTGGGAGTCTTCAACATCGACTACCAGACCCCAAGAGGTCTCTGGGCTTCAGGTTGAACATGGACAAGGAAACCTCGTGCTGATTACCACATACAGCCCACCCTCAACAGATGAATCAATACTTCGCCGTATTGAACATCACCTGGAGGAATCATTGAGGGTGGCAATGGCACAGAATGTACTCTGGGTGGGGGTGTTCAATGTCCATCACCAAGCGTGGCTTGATAGCACCACCACAGACTGAACTGGCCGAGTCCTAAAGGACATAAGCTGGTGGTGAGAAACAACATACTTGACCTCATCCTCACCAATCTGCCTGCTTCAGATTGCATCTGTCCATTACAGTATCAGTAGGAGTGACCACCGCACAGTCCTTGTGCAGATAAAGTCCCATCTTCTCATTGAGGATACTGTCCACTGTGCTAAATGGCATAGACTGCGAACAGATCTAGCATCTCAAGACAGGGCATCCATCAGGTTCTGAGCCTTAGCAAAACTGGAGTCAATGGGAATCAGGAGGAAGACTCTCCACTGGGTGGAGTCATACCTGGCACAAAAGAAGATGATTGTGGTGGTTGGAGGTCAGTCATCTCAGTCCCAGGACATCACTGCAGAAGTTCCTCAGGGTAGCGTCCTAGGCCGAACCATCTTCAACTGCCTCATCAATGACCTTCCTTCCAACATAATATCAAATGTGGGGATGTTCGCTGATGATTGCACAATATTTAGCACCATTCACGACTCCTTAGACACTGAAGCAGTCCATGTGCAAATGCAGCAGGAACTGGACAATATCCAGGCTTGGGCTGACATGTGACAAGTAAATTTGCGCCACACAAGTGCCAGGAAATGACCATCTCCAACAAGAGTGAATCAAAAACCATCGCCCCCTTGACATTTAATGGTATTACCATCACTGAATCCCTCACTATCAACTTCCTGGTGGTTGTCTTGACCAAAAACTGAACTGGACTAGCCATATAAATACTGTGGCTACAAGAGCAGTTCAGAGGCTATGAATCCTGTGGCAAGTAACTCACCTCCTGACTCCCCAAAGCCTGTTGATCACCTATACGGCACAACTCAGGAGTGTGATGGAATATTCCCCGAATGCCTGGATGAGTGCAGCTCCAACAACATTCAAGAAACTCGACACCATCCAGCGTCCACTTGATTGGCACCCCTTCCACAAATATTCACTCCCTCCACCACCAACAAGCAGTAGCAGCACTGTGAACCATCTACAAGATGCACTGCAGCACCTCACCAAGGCTCCTTAGGCAGCACCTTCCAAACCCATCATCACTGCCATCTAGAAGGACAAGGGCAGCAGACACATGGGAACACCACCACCTGGAGGTTCCCCTCCAAGTCACTCACCATCCTGACTTGGAAATATATCGGTGTTCCTTCGCTGTTGCCGGATCAAAATCCTGGAACTCCCTCCCTAATTGCACAGTAGGTACAACACCTACACCACGCGGACTGCAGCGGTTCAAGAAGGCAGCTAACCACCACCTTCTCAAGGACAATCTGGGATGGGCAATGAATGCTGGCTTAGCCAACGAAGCCCACAACCCGTAAAAAATGAATAAAAAAAATACTTGTGCATATTTAAACTGACCTTGCTCATGTTAACTATAAACAATGGTATGCAGCAAATTGTGCTTGTAAGTAAGTGAACTGTCGCATGAACTTTCAGCCTTCACAAATGGAAAACGAAAGTCACAGAATATATAATGAAAAATAATTTCTGTTCCTGTTTAACTATATAATGAAAAGAGATATTGCTTCAGCGTTATTGTTCAAACCCAAAATATTCAGAGGTACTTCCAAAATTAAATTGACTGCAATCCAGAAGAACTGGAATAAGTATTATTCTCAGAAACTGAAGCTCTCCAGAAATAAAGGCCTCAGGGAACGGATGATTTACAAATTCCAGAAGAGACGGACAATCCTCAAAGAGTGAAAACAATTCAACAGATACAGCAAATCCTTTGAGATAGTCAGTGTCAGTTAATAAATCCCATTCTATCAGACAAAAAAATGTAAGAGAGCTTGTCGACCTTGCAAGGTCAACATTGCCGCTCTCACGTAAACACACGACCACCACCAGCGTCCGATTCATACACTGAGAGAAGATTTTTCTGAGAGCTGGCGGCCATGTTTTCTTCAGCTGCGTGTGGAGCTCGGGTGTCTCAAATTGGTAGGAGCGCACTGTATCCCATCTTTGAGACTGAGGGACAATGACGTCCCAGGCCTATAACTACTTCCACAATTTTAAATATTAACAGAGGGTTCTGGAGACAGAGAGACGCAGTGGGACCTGGCTTCATGAGGTACGAGGATTTCTCTTTCCCAGGACCTATTGGCAACGACGCAGCTGAAGTGTCGAGGCTTCGATGAAGTTCAAAGGTAACTCAAGGCGGCTGGAAAGAATTAAGTTGTGTCTTATTCTGCGCCACAGAAAGTGGTATTCGATGACACCCTTCAGTTGGCCTTCGGTAAGTCCATAGATGGCAAGGAGTTGGACTGATAATCTGCAGCTTTTTGTTTGTCTGATTTCATTTTCATATATCCTGTTTAATGGAATGTGTTAGCATTTGAGTGCTGTAATGAGTCTCTTTTTCTTGTCCATAAATGTTCCAGGGACTTTTATTTGTGAATGCTGCGCCGTGTGCTAATTGCCCGTTGTCTTTTCTTCTTATATCCTCTCCTTACTAATGTCAGAACTGAGTAGTGCCACTGCCGGGAGGTGGGTGGAGGCTGCAGGTCTTCCTGGGTGGGTTCAAAATGTGGCAGGGGCATTTAGCTTGCATTTCCTTGTTGGCCTTTGCCATCTTCTCCATCTTCAGGAGGTTGTCTCCTGATGATAATGACAGTATGGCCGTAGGGTTAGCCCTGCAGGTCCAAAGCTTTGTTGAGGAACATCCCATGAGAATTGTTGTGATCATGATTCTTTTACATATTTGTTATGCTGGGGTTTCTATTTTGTTGACTATATCCTGCACTGATACAGACATCTCTTATATCTGAGAGAAGAACATGTCAGGGATATTCTGGTGGTTCTGGTGTTGCTTGAGATGGGGTGGGTTATGGTGCATGCCCAAATGTGGCGGCACAGTCACACAGTGGTTAGCACAGTTGCTTCACAGCTCCAGGGTCCCTGGTTCGATTCCCTGCTGGGTCACTGTCTATGCAGAATCTACACATTCTCCCCGTGTCTGCGTGGGCTTCCTCCGGGTGCTCCGGTTTCCTCCCACAGTCCAAAGATGTGCAGGTGAGTTGGATTGGCCATGCTAAATTTATCTTAGTGTCCAAAAAGGTTAGATGAGGTTACTGGGTTACGGGGATCGGTTGGAGGTGTGGGCTTAGATAAGGGTGATCTGTCCATGGGCCTGTGCAGACTCGATGGGCCGAATGGCCTCCAACTGCACTGTAAATTCTAATTCTATAAAATCCTATTCTGCTTTTGTTCTGGTGGCAGTAACTAATTTTGAACATTGTTCTTGGATTGCACAAGGAATTCTTCATCCTTTCAAAAGGAAAAAGATTTCTTAAGAAGGAGGAAGTGGATACAGTCAACATAACATAGAACAGACAGTGCAGAAGGAGGCCATTCGGCCCATCGAGTCTGCAGCAACCCACCTAAGCCCTCACTTCCACCCTATCCCCATAACCCAATAATCCCTCCTAACCTTTTTTAGTCACTAAGGGCAATTGATCATGGCCAATCCACCTAACCTGCACGTCTTTGGACTGTGGGAGGAAACCGGAGAACCCGGAGGAATCCCACGCACACACGGAAAGAGCGTGCAGACTCCACACAGACACAGACTTGTTAAAGGAGACTCACGTGGATGACAAGGAGCACTCAAAGTTAAGGTGGGAATGGGTGGAGCAGGCTCTTTTTTGCTTCCTTCTCAACGAGCAGGAGGGGTGTGGCAGTTTTCATCAACAAGAATGTCACCTTCAAGATGGAGAATTGCGTTAAGGATAAGGGAGGCGGGTGAGTGATTATCAAGTGGTTAATACACAGAGAAGACATTCATGTCTTACTAATGAGTAATAAATATGATCCGCTGAATTACTCCCTTACTTTATCATTGAGGCTTTTTTGGACTTTGTGGAGTTGGCCTCGGCGAACTCTTTTGCAGTTGGAGACTTTAATTGTTACCTAAAATCCTTGAAGGACAAACCCTCGGTTATTAGATTCCCCCCACCCTGCAGGCTAGAGCACTGGCTTCAGCTGGTGAGGAAATGAAATATTGTAACATGTTGAGGATCTTGGATCCCAGAGATAGGAATTGTTCTTTATTCTCAACCCCTCATCAATGTTACACTAGAATTGACTAGAATCCATGCACAGGCAGCTTCTGCCCCAACCCCTAGAGTGTTAGGACCCTAATGGACAACCCCAACAGCAACAGACCTGAACGTTGCTCCGCCATCATAGCCTGGGTACTCCAACGTCACAACATGTACATCAACACACGGAGTGAGACACGACTGACAGGAGAAGGCCAGCTTAAAGAACGAGGTGGCGGTTACACGTTCTTCTGGAAAAGCAAACAGAAGAAGAAAGTTTTCTCTACGGGGTCAGCTTTGCCGTAAATAGCAAACTGGTCAGACATCTCAGCAAACCCCGCTGCAGGGTGAGCGAACGACTCATTCTCTACGGCTCACCCTGGTCCAGAAACAGAATATCACAGCCGTCAGTGTCTACACCCCAATCCTAGATGTAACAGACGAGGCAATATAGACATTCTACTGCAGCTTCAACCAATTGCTGTCTCTCATCCGAAAGGGAAAACAGCTGATTCACCACGGTAACTTCAATGCTGGTAACTTCCCCGCTGGGTCACTGTCTGTGCGGAGTCTGCACATTCTCCCCGTGTGTGCGTGGGTTTCCTTCCGGTGCTCTGGTTCCCCCCCACAGTCCAAAGATGTGCAGGTTAGGTGGATTGGCCATGATAAATTGCCCTTAGCATCCAAAAAAAAAGGTTAGGGGGGGTTATTTGGTTACGGGGATAGGGTGGAAGTAAGGGCTTAAGTGGGTCGGTGCAGACTCGATGGGCCAAATGGCCTCCTCCTGCACTGTGTGTTTTGTGTTCTACGTAATGCATGTTGAGAATGGGTGAACTATCCTAGATGGAAAAATTTGAAATTAAAAAAAAGGGCAGCACGGTAGCATTGTGGATAGCACAATTGCTTCACAGCTCCAGGGTCCCAGGTTCAATTCCCGGCTTGGGTCACTGCCTGTGCGGAGTCTGCACGTTCTCCCCGTGTATGCGTGGGTTTCCTCCGGGTGCTCCGGTTTCCTCCCACAGTCCAAAGGTGTGCGGGTTAGGTGGATTGGCCATGATAAATTGCCCTTAGTGTCCAAAATTGCCCTGAGTGTTGGGTGGGGTTACTGGGTTATGGGGATAGGGTGGAGGTGTGGACCTTGGGTAGGTTGCTCTTTCCAAGAGCTGGTGCAGACTCGATGGGCCGAATGGCCTCCTTCTGCACTGTAAATTCTATGAAAATGCTAGAGTAGGGAAGGACGCAAACCTTTGGAAGGGCATGGAAGGGATGGGAAAACAAACGCCAATGGAGTCCTCTCCTGACAAAATGTTTGGAACATGACTTGGTCATTACAAACATCCTGTTCTGCCAGAGGGACAAGCAGACGACCTCATGGCAACACCTCGCTCCAAGCAGTAGCACCTAATAGACTATATCATCGTCCGAGACAAGGACGGCAAAGACGTCGGTCCCACCCCTGACTGAACCAATGACTGCTGGACTAATCACTGACCAATCCACTCTACCATCTCCATCAGCCTGGCCCCGAACCTGCACAGGCAGAAAAAACTCTGCGCAGGAGACTCAATGTCGGTGGACGCAAACACCCTGAGAAGGAAGAACTACTCAATCGACGCCTCAACGCAAACCCGGTGATGACCAACTAGCCAGAGCCGCAGACTGTCCACAGTGCCTAGTCCATCTTAAAAGCCACCAGAGTCAGCACCTGTGAGCAGACACTCGGGCTCTCAAACAGGCAACACCAAGACTGGTTCGGTCAGATTGATCAGGAGATTCAGGATCAACTTGACCGCAAACGCAAGATGTTCCTGAACTGGCAGCTCCACCAAACCCCAAGTGAGAAAAAACTGCCTATAGGCAACTGAAGGCCGAGGCGTAATAGGCAAAATAAACTGAGGGCTGAGGGCGGCACGGTAGCACAGTGGTTAGCACTGTTGCTTCACAGCGCCAGGGTCCCAGGTTCGATTCCCGGGTTGGGTCACTGTCTGTGTGGATTCTGCATGTTCTCCCCATGTATGAGTGGGTTTCCTCCGGGTGCTCCGGTTTCCTCCCACAAGTCCCCAAAGACGTGCTGTTCGGTGAATTGGACATTCTGAATTCTCCCTCTGTCTACCCATGTCGGAATGTGGCGACGAGGGGCTTTTCACAGGAACTTCATTGCAGTATTTAAGCTCATTTACATATGTATTCACCGGGTTTTTCTGCCGCCAGGGACCAAACGGCCGCACCTGGGAGACCTTGCCAGGGCATCGTTTAGTACTGGTCCAGACTAACTTGGATCTGGTGTAATGGCACCTGGGTGGGGATCCCCCAGGCCATTGGAGACCCCTGGGTGGTCAGGGCACGGCAGGGCAGGGTGGCTCCCTGGCACCTCCCCTGGCACCCAGGCACCTTGGCACTGCCACCTGGGAATTCTGACAGTCTCACCCTGACACGGCTAAGGTGTCCATGCGGCACTGCCACTGACAAGGTGCCAGGTTAGCTGTGCCAGGGTGCACAAGTGCAGGGGTGGCACTGCCAAGGGTTAGAGCCTGAAGGGGGCCATGCCCATGAAAGTGGGTATGAGGGGGGATATAAGGGTGGGGGGGGCAGTTAAGGGCAGATATGAAGAGGCCTCATAAAGGTTTGAGGGTGAAGGGTGGGGGTCCTGAAAAGGGGAGGGGGTGAAAGAGAGGTGGGGAAACCTGGAAAGGGGCTCCTCAATGACCCCATAGCAGGGTGAGGGGGGGCAGTAATGCCCATGTCAGCGTGGGTGGTGGCATTGCCCATGGGTGTGGGGTGGGGGACCCTCAAGCTCACTTAGAGATCGGAGCAACCTTTTAAAATGGTGCCGCGATCTCTGAGGATCCTGTCTCGCCGGCGAGTTCAGCTCCCCACTGCTGAAAGAATTTCTGGGTGCAGTTCTCTGTTTGGGAGACTGTTCTCCAACCAAAGCTGAATTGCACCTGCTTTGCGCTCCCAGCAATTTTCAATCCCTCACCACACAAATTTATACATGGCAAGGAATGTAATGGATTGCTGAGGGAATCCCGTTATCAGGCCACCATTTTGAGCAAGCAACCCAATAGCAAGCCCCAAGGCTGTCCAACACCATTGCATCGTAATTCAGCTCCCCCCCCCCCCCCACCCCCGGCCCGGATTTTCTGGGTCCCTCCTTTCCCACCAGTACAGGGGTGACCGGACCTGCTCCACCCATGGGACCCCATAAATAAAGAAACCACCTAAATAAAGACCCCAGAGGCTCCCTAAATAAGAAGGCTCCCCATTGACCCCCCATAAAGGGGATCTAAAGAGCAGTCATGAGAGAGGCAGTGAAAAGAAATTACTGCTTTACCACTCACCTGGGAAATACACCTATTGGCTCAGGGAGCAGCACCTTTCAATTCTGGAAAGAGAAAACCAGTCAGCTGGGTTTTAACCCCGTCAGATTTTGATCTGCAAGCCATTCATTCATTTCACGCTGAAATTGATTTTACCTAGGCTGTGATTGACAGCTTCCACACACCCCAGCTGCGAGCATTGTTCCATTCACCGTCTTTCATATAAATATCTAGCTTTCGTTGACAGCTCTTGGACCTCTCCAAATAGAGTTAAGTGCTTTCAGTTTCTAGCTGACCACTTCAAAATCACCCAGCCATGAATGGAGGTGATTGGGAAGCAATTGGTGTGATTGGGTCTTGGGAAAACGATATGGCAATTAATATTGATGAGGAGACATGGGATAATATATGGGATTATGCTATAAAACTTTGGTTGCAATAGAATCCATAGAATTCCTACACTGCAGTAGGAAACCATTCAGCCCATTGAGTCTGCACCAATCCTCTGAAAGCCCACTCCCCTGCCCTATCCCAGAGTCAGTTTAAGGCAATGCACCATTTGCAGATCATGCCTAGTCTGAAAAATAGGTTTGATCCTGTCAAATCCCCAAGTACCTAAAGTGCCTAGTAGTCGAGGTTGATTATATACACTGCGTATGGCCCCTTTGTTAACATTCAACCTATTGCTCTGGTGTGGTTAGGGAGCTTAAAGAGGATATTTGACAGAGCTTAGCTTTGTTACTACTTCTGGGTCTTCCAGATGGGAGAATTACTGACGTTAATGAAAAAGGCTGTACAACATAACTTTTACAGCTTGTAAAAATACCCTCTGTTCCTGGATCAGTGACAAGTATCCCTCAATTCAAAATTGGTATAAATTAGTCATGAAATGTATCGCTATGGAATTCTTGATGTCTGTGATCCATTCTAATTCTGATACATTCCTTAAGGTGTAGGAACCCATCTCTGTCTGACCTGCTCAGTTAGATTTCCCTTGTGCCATATTATAAGTCTTGATCTTACAATACATAAAGGTGTGCAGCCTGAGATGTTATCTGATCTTATTTATATGGCCTTATTTTGTTTCTCCCACTCATTGTTTTTTTTTTGATTGATCCGGTATTAAGACTGGAGGCAGTAGTTCTTAAAGTCTGTAGTTCTAAAATCATCCTGTACTGTTTGTTCTTATATTTGCAATAATTCTGGTTCTGTACTGTAATCTGCATTGAAAATGTTTTTTGTTGTTGCATTATTTGGAAAAAAAAAATTAAAACATCTAATAAAAAGGTAATTTTAAAAAAGGCTTCTTCAGCTGGTCCAATCTGAACCCAAGTCATCAGATTCTGGAAGGTTCCCTGTTTGATTGTGGTCTGGGTGAAGTTCGCTGATCTAGATGAGATGGTGTTTTGGGTTTTAGTTGTCTTCAGTTTGCAGCTCATGATAGTTATCTAGTCCAGCACAACTAGAATGTATTGTCTGTGTGTGTATCTTAAGTTAGTACAGCATTGGACCTCCTAATGGTCATCAACCCCACGATCACAGACACCGTTTAGACTCACAATGCATCAGAAGTTAGCAACAACACACCAAAAGAAGTGAGCAATCCAGGCAAGAAGAACATGCCTGCTCAGGCCCCAGTTAAAAATAGCTGAGCGACCTTTCTTTGAACCCCTTAACGGAGGAGCCTATATTCAGCAAGCTCCACAGGGTAGTTAATCA
The DNA here is from genome assembly GCF_047496885.1 of Scyliorhinus torazame. Taxonomy (NCBI): domain Eukaryota; kingdom Metazoa; phylum Chordata; class Chondrichthyes; order Carcharhiniformes; family Scyliorhinidae; genus Scyliorhinus; species Scyliorhinus torazame. The sequence continues at coordinate 42,541,438 of NC_092714.1, read as the reverse complement.
TCCCTACCCTGTAAGATATAACAGGTGCATTTGTTTACCAGCAGAACTCTGCAGTTAAAATCAGTAACTTCAGGACAGATTTGAGTTTCAAGTGGGTACGTTCCCTCCGCACAACCCCTCCCCCACACCAGCTCCCCGCCCCCCCAACTCCCAACCTAAGTAGACCTCTGACCTACTTAAGCAATGCATTGGTGGATCTGTAAGCACATATAAAAATGCATGTTAATGACAGGTTTAAGTGGGTGGTACAGAAATTCTCAGTCAACAGGTAACAAACACTTCATAAATTAAAGAAACACCAATGTTTTTAATTACACTATTACTTCTGGGAAAACCCAAAGTGTAAATGCAATAAGAATTCTGAGTTCTCCAGGCACCCACGAGAACAAAGAACTCTTAGAATGAACAAACGTTTCTAAAGCTGAGCTATAAAAGTCCAGGTTGCCACAGTTATTTACTCAATGTGATACTTGGGAGTATTCCTGAGAAAGATAAGTCATGGCTGAAATCCTGTTCGTTCAGAAATATAAAGTGTGTGAAAGAACTTTCTAATGTCTTGACTTTCGGCAAAGAGATTCAATTTGCCCGTAACTATTTCCTATCATGTTTGTTGACCGCGCATCGCATTAATCAAAATTAAAATCGTGCAACAAGAAGTAGCGCCTTGATTAGTCCACCAAACAAATCAGTGGAAAGAGAGACTCTGGAGGGCGAGATTCTCCGACCCCCTGCCGGGTCGGAGAATCGTCGGGGGCTGGCGTGAATCCCGCCCCCGCCGGTTGCCGAAGTCTCCGGCACCTGAGATTCGGCGGGGGAGGGTATCGCGCCACGCCGGTTGGCAGGCCCCCACCCGCTCGATTCTCCGGCCCGGATGGGCCGAAGTCCCGCCGCTAAAGTGCCTGTCCCACCGGCGTAAATTAAACCACCTACTTTACCGGCGGGACAAGGCAGCGCGGGCGGGCTCCGGGGTCCTGGGGGGGCGCGGGGCGATCTGGCCCCGGGGGGTGCCCCCACGGTGGCCTGGCCCGCGATCGGGGCCCACCGATCCACGGGCGTGCCTGTGCCGTGGGGGCACTCTTTCCCTTCCGCCTCCGCCACGGTCTCCACCATGGCGGAGGCGGAAGAGACTCCCTCCACTGCGCATGCGCGGGAATGCTGTCAGCGGCCGCTGACGCTCCCGCGCATGCGCCGCCCGGAGATGTCATTTCCGCGCCAGCTGGCGGGGCACCAAAGGCCTTTTCCGCCAGCTGGCGGGGCGGAAATTTCTTCCGGCGCCGACCTAGCCGCTCAAGGTTGGGGCTCGGCACCCAAAGATGCAGAGCATTCCGCACCTTTGGGGCGGCGCGATGCCCGACTGATTTGCGCCGTTTTGGGCGCCAGTCGGCGGACATCGCGCCGTTTCCGGAGAATTTCGCCCTCTGACTTTTTTTATGATTGAAGTCTGAAATATTACACATTTGATCAAGGTCTTGGGAATAAGCTAAAATAAGGAAAGTTTAAAAACTGCTATTTCGAGGGAAAGGTCATTAACATCCTAAATGCTACTCTATGAATTCCACAGTTTGTACTTGAAAAATCTTCATGCAACTTTTAAGAACTGACAGCCTGTATGAGTCAAGAGACATTTGCCAAACTTAGTGAAACTACAGTAACTCCTTAGGGGATTGATTATCTTCCGTCTCAGGGAAAAATGGATCCTTTTAGAGCTTTAGGCCCAGGCCAAAAGAGCCCCAGGATACAAAATAACAGTGATTACTCCTTCATGCAAAGGTGGATCATCTAGGAGCATGCCGCACGCCGTTGCGATGGCGTCAGCGCGCCGCTTTGAGGCCCTCCCCTGAAACTCCCCCCCGATGGGCCGAATTCACGACCGCGCGGGTTGAGTTTTCAGAAACCTGGCGTGGCGGCTTTGGACTGTATCTAGCGCCGCCACAGTCGGGGGGGGGGGGGGGGGGGGGGGGGGGGGGAGCGTGTTGCTGTCAGGGGGCGCTTTGGAGAGGGCTGGGGGGACTGGTAGGGGATGGTCCAGGGGTGTCGAGGAGGGGTCTAGGGGGACACTATTTGGCCGGCCGGGTCCGTGCGCAGCCCACGCCATGTTGTACGCTGCGACAGCTGCAAATCATCGATGTGCGCATGCGTGGCCACGGACACGGCAATTTTCCGGCGGCTTATGTCAGAAACGCCGGGGGTTTTACCTGGCACAGCTGTTAGTCCCCCACCAGGCGGAGCATTGGTGCAGGAGCAACGCCAACCTATTCAATGTAAAACTAGACACTTCCTCCGGACATAGCCTCAAAATCGGAGAATCCAGCCCAATGTGTTTCATTACAGTATATATCTTTTTTAAGATAAAGATAGATATTTTTTGAAGAATAAAGGGATTAAGGGTTATGGTGTTCGGGCCGGAAAGTGGAGCTGAGTCCACAAAAGATCAGCCATGATCTCATTGAATGGCGGAGCGGGCTCGACGGGCCAGATGGCCTACTCCTGCTCCTAGTTCTTATGTTCTTATGTTCTTATAAGAGACATGCACCTGGCAACCCGCACTTTGCTTATGATTTTGAGGTTTGTTCGCCTACTTTGCATTGCGCAGTGCCCACAGTAACCAGTGCCAGGCTTCACAGGCAACACCGTATCGCTTTCAAGGGGGTGTCACAAGCTCATCTCTACCTACCATTAACTTATCTTTAGGGGAAGGCGTAGTAATAGCTAATTCTCTGGGAACCCAGGTTCAAATCTCATCATGACAGAAACGTGAATTCAATTAAAATTTGAAATTAAAAGTTGAATCACTCCGGTTCACTACTGTCCTTTAGGGAAGGAAATCTGCCATCCTGACTTGGTCTGGCCTACATGTGACTCCAGACCCACAACTGTGAAACCTGAAGCAATAAATGTTGGCCCAGCCTGTGGTGTCCATGAATGATTTAAAAAAGAAACCAGGCCAGCCACCAGGGTGGCTTTTCAAGAGCTGAATGGTTAATGTTGTACTGGGGAAAGGAGACAACTCACCTTAGGGGGCTGCAAGGCAAGTGGGGAAGGTCCCCTCTCCTTCCCAGCCCCCCTCTCCTTCCCAGCCCCCCCTCTCCTCCCAGCCCCCCCTCTCCTCCCCAGCCCCCCCCCTCTCCTTCCCAGCCCCCCTCTCCTTCCCAGCCCCCCTCTCCTTCCCAGCCCCCCTCTCCTTCCCAGCCCCCCTCTCCTCCCCAGCTCCGTCTCTCCTCCCCAGCCCCCCCCTCTCCTCCCCAGCTCCCCCTCTCCTCCCCAGCCCCCTCCCTCCTCCCCAGCTCCCCCCTCCTCCCCAGCTCTCCCTCTCCTCCCCAGCCCCCTCCCTCCTCCCCAGCTCCCTCCTCCTCCCCAGCTCTCCCTCTCCTCCCCAGCCCCCTCCCTCCTCCCCAGCTCCCCCCTCCTCCCCCAGACCCCCCTCTCCTCCCCAGCTCCCCCTCTCCTCCCCAGCCCCCTCCCTCCTCCCCAGCTCCCCCCTCCTCCCCAGCTCTCCCTCTCCTCCCCAGCCCCCTCCCTCCTCCCCAGCTCCCCCTCTCCTCCCAAGCCCCCTCCCTCCTCCCCAGCTCCCCCCTCCTCCCCAGCTCCCCCCTCCTCCCCAGCTCTCCCTCTCCTCCCCAGCCCCCTCCCTCCTCCCCAGCTCCCCCCTCCTCCCCAGACCCTCCCCCCAGCTCCTAGCCCTACCTCCGCGCTGGCCAGCGTCAACCAGCACGACTGGTTGATGCCGTTAAATAGGTGGTTTGATTTACGCCGGCGTGTCCCGTGGTCACATCGGCGGGACTTCGGCCCATCCGTCCCGGAGAATTGGGGCGGCCCCGGGGCCCGTTGCGTCGCGCCGGTCCTCGACATTCTCCGAGGCGCGCGGTGCAATTCATGTCGACGGGATATTTGGAGGGCCAGAGAATATTGCGAGGTGGCTGGGCGGGATTTACTCCGCACCCCCCCCCGGCGATTCTCCGACCCGGAGTCTGGGAATTGAGAGTTAAAGCAATTGTGAGCAGTTTGCAATGCCGTCAAGACAAGGAAATCCTAAAGAGGTTGGTGTAAAATGCTGGACTGATTCGCTGTTAAAAGTGAAGCGGACAATTTGGAAGGTCAGCACAGTGGTTAGCACTGTTGCCTCACATTGCCTCACGGAGCACAATACATCCATTTCAATGTGGACTGAGCCCACCAGGGTGCCCAAGCAGTAGGGTTTGCCACCATCAACGGGATGCCCTGAATCCAGAGGGTGATCGACGGGCACGCACCCTCCCCAACCCCCCCCTCTCCTCCCTGGCAGACACCCTCCCCAACCCCCCCTCTCCTCCCTGGCACGCACCCTCCCCAAACCCCCCCTCTCCTCCCCGGCACGCACTCATCCATATTGGCGAAATCTTTCCATATTGGCACAATTTTTCATCCCCACCGTGTTCAAGGAATGCCCCCCCCCCCGGCTGAGGGGCTGGTTGCTGGGCGATAGGGGTTACCGGTTGTGGTCGTGGCTGATGACGCCTATACGGAGGCCTCAGACTGACGTGGAGAACTGCTACAACGATGCCCGTGCAGCGACCAGGGGTGTGATAGCGAGGTGCTTTGGGCTGCTAAAGATGTGCTTCAGGTGCCTGGACCGCTCTGGAGGGGCCCTCCGGTACCCGCCAGATAGGGTCGGCCGCATCATTCTGGTCTGCTGCGTCCTGCACAACATAGCCCAGCAGAGGGACGATGTGCTGCAGGCAGAGGAGGGGGAAGGGTTGGAGCAGCAAGATGAGGCGCAGACCTCCCCAGATGAGGAGGACGGGGGCAATGGTCAGGACAGAAGGGCTGGACATGGACGGGAGGCTGCCCACCATTACCGGCTGGGCCAGCGGGCACGGGACAGGCTGATAGCCGCCCTGCTCACGGGCTGGGGGAGGGGGGCGTGGGAATCGTCGAGTATGGGCACAGACTGTACACTACGGCACCAGCCTACATCCCTCACCCCATCCACCCAACATCAACCACCCTCACCCCACCCGCATGCACACCACCCCTCCATTGCACATCTACCTGCGGCACAACGCACAACGGGCCGGGCTCACACGGTCGCCGGTGGAAGCGGGTCTATTGCAGGCCATGGAGGATGATGACAACCCACCCTATGATGAGCTCCGGGCTCTACATCGTTGGACGATGTCTGACCCATGGCCACAGTACCACCCTCCACCCGGACCATCCCTGCATGCGGCCGTGACACTGCAGCGCACGGTCCCGTCCTCTGCCCGGATGGGTGGCAAGGGCGACTCGGGGAGGGGGGCACACTCGGGGAAGGGGACGTTCTATCACCCCTCACACACACACTGGCTCACCTCACACCGCACCCCCGCACGTATCGGACAGAGCACAAAGGCAGCTTCTGTAGGTGTGAAAATGATTTTAATGACAAACAGTTCAGGCACGTGCCCTCGCCCCAGAACTAATCTGTGCCCTGCACCCGTGCCAACTTACTGAGTGTCTAATTTTTTGGCCTTACGGGCCCTATGACTGCGTCTAGGTGGTTCCCCAGACGGTACATCAGAACTGGAGGTGGACTCCTGTGACTCCTGCCCTGTGACTAGTGACCTCTTTGGCGGCCGTTTCCTGGGGCGGCCCGGCCTAGATAGGCCAGGCTGCGGCTCGGGCGACTGGAATGGCGAGCAGCTGGCCTGTCCTGCCCGTTGCCCACCAAATGTACCTGGGGCGGAAGGAGGGGAGTCCAAGGCGTCGTGGTGTTCTGAGACCTCCCCTACAGGGGGACACGGAATGGGTCCCAGCACTTCCTCCTCCCTCGGGGTGCCCGATGGCCCCCAGGCCTATACATGGGTCGGGGATGCGAACGGACCGAGCACCTGATGCCCCCCCGACACCTGGCGCTGCCAGTCCTGGAGGCCCGCCCTGGTGTCAACAAGGGTCTGCAGGTTTGCAGCCCTGGAGCTCAGGGAGTTGGCCATCCCTGTCTGTGTCTGGGCGACGCCGGCCAGCACCTGGGCAATGGCGCCAATGCCCTCAGCGATGGCCTGCTGAGACTGGGCCATGGCCTGCAGAGACTGTGCCACAGCATTGAGCGCCTCTGCGATTTGCTGCTGGCTCTGGCTGATGGCTTCCTGTGAGAGGGCAGCCATGTCCTGGTCCACGGGCGCCGCCTTCATGGAAAGCCCCAGGCCTTGCATACTGCAACCCATGTCTGACACCGTCGCACCCATTACCTCCACCGCGGACGCCACCCGTGCGGTGTCAGCCTGGGTGGCGTGTATGACCGGCACCACTCCCAGCTCCTGGACGCAGGTGGACTCCTCCCCCTGCGTCTGCAGCTGCCGCAAGCCGGCCGTCACCCCCTTCGATCGTCCCTTGGTCCGTGACTGCATCGGGTCTACGGGTGGGTGTGGTAACTCCAGGAACCCGGGACCCGTCTGGGCGGCAGATGGCTGCCTGCGCCGGGCTGTCCACCGACCGCTCGGTCCCTTGGCTGCTCCTGCCTCTACCTGCTGTACCGGGACGGCTGTGTTGTGCGCACCAGTTAGTTTCCCAGCTGCCTCATCGCTAAAGTGCCCAACCGAGGTCAGTGTCTCTGCGATGGTGGAGGGTGTAGGAGATAGCAGTGGCGTAATGGCGTGCTCCTCATCCGACCTGAAGTCCACGGTCCCGTGGAGTGGTGATCCCTGTCCATCCGTCCCCTGTGTGTGGGTGGCGTGTGCGTCAGTGTCCTGGGCATCGGTGTCCTGTGTGTTAGGTCCCTGTGCATCAGTGTCCTGTGTGTCAGTGTGCTGTGCATCAGTGTCCTGTGTGTCAGTGACCTGTGTGTCAGTGTGCTGTGTGTCAGTGCCCTGTGTGTCAGGGTCCTGTGTGTCAGTGTCCTGGGCGTCAGTGTCCTGTGTGTCAGTGTCCTGTGTGTCAGTGTCATGTGTGTCAGTGTCCTGGGCGTCAGTGTCCTGTGTGTCAGTGTGCTGTGCGTCAGTGTCCTGGGCGTCAGTGTCCTGGGCGTCAGTGTCCTGGGCGTCAGTGTCTTGTGTGTCAGTGTCCTGTGTGTCAGTGTCCTGTGTGTCAGTGTGCTGTGTGTCAGTGTGCTGTGTGTCAGTGTGCTGTGCGTCAGTGACCTGGGCGTCAGTGACCTGTGTGTCAGTGTCCTGTGCGTCAGGGTCCTGCGTGTCAGTGTCCTGGGTGTCAGTGTCTTGTGCATCAGTGTCCTGGGCGTCAGTGTCCTGTGCGTCAGTGTCCTGTGTGTCAGTGTCCTGTGTGTCAGTGTGCTGTGCATCAGTGTCCTGTGCGTCAGTGTCCTGTGTGTCAGTGTGCTGTGTGTCAGTGTCCTGTGTGTCAGTGTCCTGTGTGTCAGTGACCTGGGCGCCAGTGTCCTGTGTGTCAGTGTCCTGGGCGTCAGTGTCCTGTGTGTCAGTGTGCTGTGCGTCAGTGTCCTGGGCATCAGTGTCCTGGGCGTCAGTGTCTTGTGTGTCAGTGTCCTGTGTGTCAGTGTCCTGTGTGTCAGTGTCCTGTGTGTCAGTGTCCTGTGTGTCAGTGTGCTGTGCATCAGTGTCCTGTGTGTCACTGTCCTGTGTGTCAGTGTGCTGTGTGTCAGTGTCCTGTGTGTCAGTGTCTTGTGTGTCAGTGTCCTGTGTGTCAGTGTCCTGTGTGTCAGTGTGCTGTGTGTCAGTGTGCTGTGTGTCAGTGTCCTGTGTGTCAGTGTCCTGGGCGACAGTGTCCTGGGCGTCAGTGTCCTGTGTGTCAGTGAGCTGTGTGTCAGTGTCCTGTGTGTCAGTGTGCTGTGCATCAGTGTGCTGTGCGTCAGTGTCCTGTGTGTCGGTGTCCTGTGTGTCAGTGTGCTGTGCGTCAGTGTCCTGGGTGTCAGTGTCCTGTGTGTCAGTGTCCTGGGCGTCAGTATCCTGTGTGTCAGTGTGCTGTGTGTCAGTGTCCTGTGTGTCAGTGTGCTGTGTGTCAGTGTCCTGAGTGGCAGTGTGCTGTGTGTCAGTGTCCTGTGTGTCAGTGTCCTGTGCGTCAGTGTGCTGTGTGTCAGTGTCCTGGGCGTCAGTGTCCTGTGTGTCAGTGTCCTGTGCGTCAGTGTCCTGTGTGTCAGTGTCCTGAGCGTCAGTGTCCTGGGCGTCAGTGTCCTGTGTGTCAGTGTCCTGGGCGTCAGTGTCCTGTGTGTCAGTGTGCTGTGTGTCAGTGTCCTGTGTGTCAGTGTGCTGTGTGTCAGTGTGCTGTGCGTCAGTGTCCTGGGCGTCAGTGACCTGCGCGTCAGTGTCCTGTGTGTCAGTGTGCTGTGTGTCAGTGTCCTGTGTGTCAGTGTCCTGTGTGTCAGTGTCCTGTGTGTCAGTGCCCTGTGCGTCAGTGTCCTGTGTGTCAGTGTCCTGTGTGTCAGTGTGCTGTGCGTCAGTGTCCTGTGGGTACAGTGTCCTGTGTGTCAGTGTCCTGTGCGTCAGTGTCCTGTGTGTCAGAGTCCTGTGTGTCAGAGTCCTGTGTGTCAGTGTGCTGTGCGTCAGTGTCCTGTGTGTCAGTGTGCTGTGCGTCAGTGTCCTGTGGTCAGTGTGCTGTGTGTCAGTGTCCTGTGTGTCAGTGTCCTGTGCGTCAGTGTCCTGTGACAGAGTGGTGTGCGTCAGTGTCCTGTGTGTCAGTGTTCTGTGCGTCAGTGTCCCGTGTGTCAGTGTCCTGTGTGTCAGTGTCCTGTGTGTCAGTGTTCTGTGTGTCAGTGTGCTGTGTGTCAGTGTGCTGTGTGTCAGTGTCCTGTGTGTCAGTGTCCTGGGCGTCAGTGTCCTGGGCGTCAGTGTGCTGTGCATCAGTGTCCTGTGCGTCAGTGTCCTGTGTGTCAGTGTCCTGTGCGTCAGTGTGCTGTGTGTCGGTGTCCTGTGTGTCAGTGTGCTGTGCGTCAGTGTCCTGGGTGTCAGTGTCCTGTGTGTCAGTGTCCTGGGCGTCAGTGTCCTGTTTGTCAGTGTGCTGTGTGTCAGTGTCCTGTGTGTCAGTGTGCTGTGTGTCAGTGTCCTGAGTGTCAGTGTGCTGTGTGTCAGTGTCCTGTGTGTCAGTGTCCTGTGCGTCAGTGTCCTGTGCGTCAGTGTGCTGTGTGTCAGTGTCCTGGGCGTCAGTGTCCTGTGTGTCAGTGTCCTGTGCGTCAGTGTCCTGTGTGTCAGTGTCCTGGGCGTCAGTGTCCTGGGCGTCAGTGTCCTGTGTGTCAGTGTCCTGGGCGTCAGTGTCCTGGGCGTCAGTGTGCTGTGTGTCAGTGTGCTGTGTGTCAGTGTCCTGTGTGTCAGTGTGCTGTGTGTCAGTGTGCTGTGCGTCAGTGTCCTGGGCGTCAGTGACCTGCGCGTCAGTGTCCTGTGTGTCAGTGTGCTGTGTGTCAGTGTCCTGTGTGTCAGTGTCCTGGGCGTCAGTGTCCTGTGTGTCAGTGTGCTGTGCGTCAGTGTCCTGTGTGTCAGTGTCCTGTGTGTCAGTGTCCTGGGCGTCAGTGTGCTGTGTGTCAGTGTCCTGTGCGTCAGTGTCCTGTGTGTCAGTGTCCTGTGTGTACAGTGTCCTGTGTGTACAGTGTCCTGTGTGTCAGTGTCCTGTGTGTCAGTGTGCTCTGTGTCAGTGTGCTGTGCATCAGTGTCCTGTGCGTCAGTGTCCTGTGTGTCAGTGTGCTGTACATCAGTGTCCTGTGTGTCAGTGTCCTGTGTGTCAGTGTCCTGTGTGTCAGCGTGCTGTGTGTCAGTGTGCTGTGCATCAGTGTCCTGGGCATCAGTGTCCTGTGAGTCAGTGTCCTGTGTGTCATTGTCCTGTGAGTCAGTGTGCTGTGTGTCAGTGTCCTGTGTGTCATTGTCCTGTGAGTCAGTGTGCTGTGTGTCAGTGTCCTGTGTGTCAGTGACCTGTGTGTCAGTGTCCTGGGCGTCAGTGTGCTGTGTGTCAGTGTCCTGTGTGTCAGAGTCCTGTGTGTCAGTGTCCTGTGAGTCAGTGTGCTGTGTGTCAGTGTCCTGTGTGTCAGTGTCCTGTGTGTCGGTGTCCTGTGCATCAGTGTCCTGTGTGTCAGTGTCCTGTGTGTCAGTGTCCTGTGAGTCAGTGTGCTGTGTGTCAGTGTCCTGTGCGTCAGTGTCCTGTGTGTCAGTGTCCTGTGCGTCAGTGTCCTGTGTGTCAGTGTCCTGTGCGTCAGTGTCCTGGGCGGCAGTGTCCTGTGTGTCGGTGTCCTGTGTGTCAGTGTCCTGTGTGTCAGTGTGCTGTGTGTCAGTGTCCTGTGTGTCAGTGTCCTGTGCGTCAGTGTCCTGTGTGTCAGTGTCCTGTGCGTCAGTGTCCTGTGTGTCAGTGTAATGTCTGTCAGTGTGCTGTGCGTCAGTGTCCTGTGTGTCAGTGTCCTGTGTGTCGGTGTCCTGTGTGTCAGTGTCCTGTGTGTCAGTGTGCTGTGTGTCAGTGTCCTGTGTGTCAGTGTCCTGTGCGTCAGTGTCCTGTGTGTCAGTGTCCTGTGCGTCAGTGTCCTCTGTGTCAGTGTAATGTCTGTCAGTGTGCTGTGCGTCAGTGTCCTGTGTGTCAGTGTCCTGTGTGTCAGCGTGCTGCGTGTCAGTGTCCTGTGTGTCAGTGTCCTGTTCATCAGTGTCCTGTGTGTCGGTGTCCTGTGAGTCAGTGTCCTGTGAGTCAGTGTCCTGTGTGTCAGTGTGCTGTGAGTCAGTGTCCTGTTTATCAGTGTCCTGTGTGTCGGTGTCCTGTGAGTCAGTGTCCTGTGAGTCAGTGTCCTGTGTGTCAGTGTCCTGTGTGTCAGTGTCCTGTTCATCAGTGTCATGTGTGTCGGTGTCCTGTGAGTCAGTGTCCTGTGAGTCAGTGTTCTGTGTGTCAGTGTGCTGTGTGTCAGTGTCCTGTGTGTCAGTGTGCTGTGAGTCAGTGTCCTGTGTGTCAGTGTGCTGTGAGTCAGTGTCCTGTGTGTCAGTGTGCTGTGAGTCAGTGTCCTGTGTGTCAGTGTCCTGTGTGTCAGTGTGCTGTGTGTACAGTGTCCTGTGTGTACAGTGTCCTGTGTGTCAGTGTGCTGTGAGTCAGTGTCCTGTTCATCAGTGTCCTGTGTGTCGGTGTCCTGTGAGTCAGTGTCCTGTGAGTCAGTGTCCTGTGTGTCAGTGTCCTGTGTGTCAGTGTGCTGTGAGTCAGTGTCCTGTGAGTCAGTGTCCTGTGAGTCAGTGTCCTGTGTGTCAGTGTGCTGTGTGTCAGTGTCCTGTGTGTCAGTGTGCTGTGAGTCAGTGTCCTGTGTGTCAGTGTGCTGTGAGTCAGTGTCCTGTCTGTCAGTGTGCTGTGAGTCAGTGTCCTGTGTGTCAGTGTCCTGTGTGTCAGTGTGCTGTGTGTACAGTGTCCTGTGTGTACAGTGTCCTGTGTGTCAGTGTCCTGTGTGTCAGTGTCCTGTTTGTCAGCGTGCTGTGTGTCAGTGTCCTGTGTGTCAGTGTGCTGTGAGTGAGTGTCCTGTGTGTCAGTGTGCTGTGTGTCAGTGTCCTGTGTGTCAGTGTCCTGTGTGTCAGTGTCCTGTGAGTCAGTGTGCTGTGTGTCAGTGTCCTGTGTGTCGGTGTCCTGTGTGTCAGTGTCCTGTGTGTCAGTGTCCTGTGTGTCAGTGTCCTGTTCATCAGTGTCCTGTGCGTCAGTGTCCTGTGTGTCGGTGTCCTGTGTGTCAGTGTCCTGTGTGTCAGTGTCCTGTTCATCAGTGTCCTGTGCGTCAGTGTCCTGTGTGTCGGTGTCCTGTGAGTCAGTGTCCTGTGTGTCAGTGTCCTGTGTGTCAGTGTCCTGTGTATCAGTGTCCTGTGAGTCAGTGTCCTGTGTATCAGTGTCCTGTGAGTCAGTGTCCTGTGAGTCAGTGTCCTGGGCGTCAGTGTGCTGTGTGTCAGTGTCCTGTGTGTCAGAGTCCTGTGTGTCAGTGTCCTGTGAGTCAGTGTGCTGTGTGTCAGTGTCCTGTGTGTCAGTGTCCTGGGCGTCAGTGTCCTGTGTGTCAGTGTCCTGTGTGTCGGTGTCCTGTGAGTCAGTGTCCTGTGTGTCGGTGTCCTGTGTTTCAGTGTCCTGTGAGTCAGTGTCCTGTGTATCAGTGTCCTGTGAGTCAGTGTCCTGTGAGTCAGTGTCCTGGGCGTCAGTGTGCTGTGTGTCAGTGTCCTGTGTGTCAGTGTCCTGTGTGTCAGTGTCCTGTGAGTCAGTGTGCTGTGTGTCAGTGTCCTGTGTGTCAGTGTCCTGGGCGTCAGTGTCCTGTGTGTCAGTGTCCTGTGTGTCAGTGTCCTGTGTGTCAGTGTCCTGTGAGTCAGTGTGCTGTGTGTCAGTGTGCTGTGTGTCAGCGTGCTGTGAGTCAGTGTCCTGTGTGTCAGTGTCCTGTGTGTCAGTGTCCTGTGTGTCAGTGTCCTGTGTGTCAGTGTCCTGTGTGTCAGTGTCCTGTGAGTCAGTGTGCTGTGAGTCAGTGTCCTGTGTGTTAGTATCCTGTGTGTCAGTGTGCTGTGTGTCAGTGTCCAGTGAGTCAGTGTCCTGTGTGTCAGTGTGCTGTGTGTCAGTGTCCTGTGAGTCAGTGTCCTGTGTGTCAGTGTCCTGGGCGTCAGGGTCCTGTGAGTCAGTGTGCTGTGTGTCAGTGTCCTGGGTGTCAGCGTGCTGTGTGTCAGTGTCCTGTGTGTCAGTGTCCTGTGAGTCAGTGTGCTGTGGGTCAGTGTCCTGTGTGTCAGTGTGATGTGTGTCAGTGTCCTGGGCGTCAGTGTCCTGTGTGTCAGTGTCCTGTGAGTGAGTGTGCTGTGTGTCAGTGTCCTGTGTGTCAGTGTCCTGGGCGTCAGTGTGCTGTGTGTCAGTGTCCTGTTCATCAGTGTCCTGTGCGTCAGTGTCCTGTGTGTCGGTGTCCTGTGTGTCAGTGTCCTGTGTGTCAGTGTCCTGTTCATCAGTGTCCTGTGCGTCAGTGTCCTGTGTGTCGGTGTCCTGTGAGTCAGTGTCCTGTGTGTCGGTGTCCTGTGTGTCAGTGTCCTGTGAGTCAGTGTCCTGTGTATCAGTGTCCTGTGAGTCAGTGTCCTGTGAGTCAGTGTCCTGGGCGTCAGTGTGCTGTGTGTCCAGTGTCCTGTGTGTCAGTGTCCTGTGTGTCAGTGTCCTGTGAGTCAGTGTGCTGTGTGTCAGTGTCCTGTGAGTCAGTGTCCTGGGCGTCAGTGTCCTGTGTGTCAGTGTCCTGTGTGTCAGTGTCCTGTGTGTCGGTGTCCTGTGTGTCAGTGTCCTGTGAGTCAGTGTCCTGTGTATCAGTGTCCTGTGAGTCAGTGTCCTGTGAGTCAGTGTCCTGGGCGTCAGTGTGCTGTGTGTCAGTGTCCTGTGTGTCAGTGTCCTGTGTGTCAGTGTCCTGTGAGTCAGTGTGCTGTGTGTCAGTGTCATGTGTGTCAGTGTCCTGGGCGTCAGTGCCCTGTGTGTCAGTGTCCTGTGTGTCAGTGTCCTGTGTGTCAGTGTCCTGTGAGTCAGTGTGCTGTGTGTCAGTGTGCTGTGTGTCAGCGTGCTGTGAGTCAGTGTCCTGTGTGTCAGTGTCCTGTGTGTCAGTGTCCTGTGTGTCAGTGTCCTGTGAGTCAGTGTGCTGTGAGTCAGTGTCCTGTGTGTTAGTATCCTGTGAGTCAGTGTCCTGTGTTTCAGTGTGCTGTGTGTCAGTGTCCTGTGAGTCAGTGTCCTGTGTGTCAGTGTCCTGGGCGTCAGGGTCCTGTGAGTCAGTGTGCTGTGTGTCAGTGTCCTGGGTGTCAGCGTGCTGTGTGTCAGTGTCCTGTGTGTCAGTGTCCTGTGAGTCAGTGTGCTGTGGGTCAGTGTCCTGTGTATCAGTGTGCTGTGTGTCAGTGTCCTGGGCGTCAGTGTCCTGTGTGTCAGTGTCCTGTGAGTGAGTGTGCTGTGTGTCAGTGTCCTGTGTGTCAGTGTCCTGGGCGTCAGTGTGCTGTGTGTCAGTGTCCTGTGTGTCAGTGTCCTGTGAGTCTGTGTCCTGTGTGTCAGTGTCCTGTGTGTCAGTGTCCTGTGTGTCAGTGTCCTGTGAGTCAGTGTCCTGTGTGTCAGTGTCCTGTGTGTCAGTGTGCTGTGCGCCAGTGTCCTGTGTGTCAGTGTCCTGTGTGTCCGTGTCCTGTGAGTCAGTGTGCTGTGTGTCAGTGTCCTGTGTGTCAGTGTCCTGTGTGTCAGCGTGCTGTGTGTCAGTGTCCTGTGTGTCAGTGTCCTGTGTGTCAGTGTCATGTGAGTCAGTGTGCTGTGTGTCAGTGTCCTGTGTGTCAGTGTCCTGTGTGTCAGTGTCCTGGGCGTCAGTGTCCTGGGCGTCAGTGTCCTGTGTGTCAGTGTCCTGTGTGTCAGTGTCCTGTGAGTCAGTCTGCTGTGTGTCAGTGTCCTGTGAGTCAGTGTCCTGTGTGTCAGTTTCCTGTGTGTCAGTGTCCTGTGTGTCAGTGTCCTGGGCGTCAGCGTCCTGGGCGTCAGTGTCCTGTGTGTCAGTGTCCTGTGTGTCAGTGTCCTGTGTGTCAGTGTCCTGGGCGTCAGTGTCCTGGGCGTCAGTGTCCTGTGAGTCAGTGTGCTGTGAGTCAGTGTCCTGTGTGTCAGTGTCCTGTGTGTCAGTGTCCTGGGCGTCAGTGTCCTGGGCGTCAGTGTCCTGTGTGTCAGTGTCATGTGAGTCAGTGTGCTGTGTGTCAGTGTCCTGTGTGTCAGTGTCCTGTGTGTCAGTGTCCTGTGTGTCAGTGTCCTGGGCGTCAGTGTCCTGGGTGTCAGTGTCCTGTGTGTCAGTGTCCTGTGTGTCAGTGTGCTGTCAGTCAGTGTCCTGTGTGTCAGTGTCCTGTGAGTCAGTGTCCTGTGTGTCAGTGTGCTGTGTGTCAGTGTCCTGTGAGTCAGTGTGCTGTGTGTCAGTGTCCTGTGAGTCAGTGTGCTGTGAGTCAGTGTCCTGTGTGTCAGTGTCCTGTGAGTCAGTGTCCTGTGTGTCAGTGTGCTGTGTGTCAGTGTCCTGTGAGTCAGTGTGCTGTGTGTCAGTGTCCTGTGTGTCAGTGTGCTGCGAGTCAGTGTCCTGTGTGTCAGTGTCCTGTGAGTCAGTGTCCTGTGTGTCAGTGTGCTGTGTGTCGGTGTCCTGTGAGTCAGTGTCCTGTGAGTCAGTGTCCTGTGTGTCAGTGTCCTGTGAGTCAGTGTGCTGTGTGTCAGTGTGCTGTGTGTCAGTGTGCTGTGTGTCAGTGCCCTGTGTGTCAGTGTGCTGTGTGTCAGTGTGCTGTGAGTCAGTGTCCTGTGTGTCAGTGTGCTGTGTGTCAGTGTGCTGTGAGTCAGTGTGCTGTGTGTCAGTGTGCTGTGTGTCAGTGTGCTGTGAGTCAGTGTCCTGTGTGTCAGTGTGCTGTGTGTCAGTGTGCTGTGTGTCAGTGTGCTGTGAGTCAGTGTGCTGTGTGTCAGTGTGCTGTGAGTCAGTGTGCTGTGTGTCAGTGTGCTGTGAGTCAGTGTCCTGTGAGTCAGTGTGCTGTGAGTCAGTGTCCTGTGTGTCAGTGTGCTGTGAGTCAGTGTGCTGTGTGTCAGTGTGCTGTGTGTCAGTGTGCTGTGAGTCAGTGTGCTGTGTGTCAGTGTCCTGTGAGTCAGTGAGCTGTGTGTCAGTGTCCTGTGAGTCAGTGTCCTGTGAGTCAGTGTGCTGTGAGTCAGTGTCCTGTGTGTCAGTGTCCTGTGAGTCAGTGTCCTGTGAGTGAGTGTCCTGTGAGTCAGTGTGCTGTGTGTCAGTGTGCTGTGAGTCAGTGTCCTGTGTGTCAGTGTGCTGTGAGTCAGTGTCCTGTGAGTCAGTGTCCTGTGTGTCAGTGTCCTGTGAGTCAGTGTCCTGTGAGTCAGTGTGCTGTCTGTCAGTGTCCTGTGAGTCAGTGTCCTGTGTGTCAGTGTCCTGTGAGTCAGTGTGCTGTGAGTCAGTGTGCTGTGTGTCTGTGTCCTGTGAGTCAGTGTCCTGTGAGTCAGTGTCCTGTGTGTCAGTGTCCTGTGAGTCAGTGTCCTGTGTGTCAGTGTCCTGTGAGTCAGTGTGCTGTGAGTCAGTGTGCTGTGAGTCAGTGTGCTGTGTGTCAGTGTGCTGTCTGTCAGTGTCCTGTGAGTCAGTGTCCTGTGAGTCAGTGTGCTGTGAGTCAGTGTGCTGTGTGTCAGTGTGCTGTGAGTCAGTGTCCTGTGAGTCAGTATCCTGTGAGTCAGTGTCCTGTGAGTCAGTGTGCTGTGAGTCAGTGTGCTGTCTGTCAGTGTCCTGTGAGTCAGTGTCCTGTGTGTCAGTGTCCTGTTAGTCAGTGTGCTGTGAGTCAGTGTCCTGTGAGTCAGTGTCCTGTGAGTCAGTGTCCTGTGAGTCAGTGTGCTGTGAGTCAGTGTGCTGTGAGTCAGTGTGCTGTGTGTCAGTGTGCTGTGAGTCAGTGTGCTGTGTGTCAGTGTGCTGTGTGTCAGCGTGCTGTGAGTCAGCGTGCTGTGAGTCAGTGTGCTGTGAGTCAGTGTGCTGTGTGTCAGTGTGCTGTGAGTCAGTGTGCTGTCTGTCAGTGTCCTGTGAGTCAGTGTCCTGTGAGTCAGTGTCCTGTGTGTCAGTGTGCTGTGAGTCAGTGTGCTGTGAGTCAGTGTCCTGTGAGTCAGTGTCCTGTGAGTCAGTGTCCTGTGTGTCAGTGTGCTGTGAGTCAGTGTCCTGTGTGTCAGTGTCCTGTGTGTCAGTGTGCTGTGAGTCAGTGTGCTGTGAGTCAGTGTGCTGTGTGTCAGTGTGCTGTGAGTCAGTGTCCTGTGAGTCAGTGTGCTGTGAGTCAGTGTGCTGTCTGTCAGTGTCCTGTGAGTCAGTGTCCTGTGTGTCAGTGTGCTGTGTGTCAGTGTCCTGTGAGTCAGTGTCCTGTGAGTCAGTGTCCTGTGAGTCAGTGTGCTGTCTGTCAGTGTCCTGTGAGTCAGTGTCCTGTGTGTCAGTGTGCTGTGAGTCAGTGTGCTGTGTGTCAGTGTGCTGTGAGTCAGTGTCCTGTGAGTCAGTGTGCTGTGAGTCAGTGTCCTGTGAGTCAGTGTCCTGTGAGTCAGTGTCCTGTGTGTCAGTGTCCTGTGAGTCAGTGTGCTGTGAGTCAGTGTGCTGTGAGTCAGTGTCCTGTGAGTCAGTGTGCTGTGTGTCAGTGTCCTGTGAGTCAGTGTGCTGTGAGTCAGTGTGCTGTGTGTCAGTGTCCTGTGAGTCAGTGTGCTGTGAGTCAGTGTGCTGTGTGTCAGTGTGCTGTGAGTCAGTGTGCTGTGTGTCAGTGTGCTGTGTGTCAGTGTCCTGTGAGTCAGTGTCCTGTGAGTCAGTGTGCTGTGTGTCAGTGTCCTGTGAGTCAGTGTCCTGTGAGTCAGTGTGCTGTGAGTCAGTGTCCTGTGAGTCAGTGTGCTGTGAGTCAGTGTCCTGTGTGTCAGTGTGCTGTGAGTCAGTGTGCTGTGTGTCAGTGTGCTGGGCGTCAGTGTGCTGTGTGTCAGTGTGCTGTGTGTCAGTGTCCTGTGAGTCAGTGTGCTGTGTGTCAGTGTGCTGTGAGTCAGTGTGCTGTGAGTCAGTGTGCTGTGTGTCAGTGTGCTGTGAGTCAGTGTCCTGTGTGTCAGTGTCCTGTGAGTCAGTGTCCTGTGTGTCAGTGTGCTGTGAGTCAGTGTCCTGGGCGTCAGTGTGCTGTGTGTCAGTGTGCTGTGTGTCAGTGTCCTTTGAGTCAGTGTGCTGTGAGTCAGTGTGCTGTGAGTCAGTGTGCTGTGTGTCAGTGTGCTGTGAGTCAGTGTGCTGTGAGTCAGTGTCCTGTGAGTCAGTGTCCTGTGAGTCAGTGTGCTGTGAGTCAGTGTCCTGTGAGTCAGTGTGCTGTGTGTCAGTGTCCTGTGAGTCAGTGTGCTGTGTGTCAGTGTCCTGTGAGTCAGTGTGCTGTGTGTCAGTGTGCTGTGAGTCAGTGTGCTGTGTGTCAGTGTGCTGTGAGTCAGTGTGCTGTGTGTCAGTGTCCTGTGAGTCAGTGTCCTGTGAGTCAGTGTGCTGTGTGTCAGTGTCCTGTGAGTCAGTGTGCTGTGAGTCAGTGTGCTGTGTGTCAGTGTGCTTTGAGTCAGTGTCCTGTGTGTCAGTGAGCTGTGTGTCAGTGTGCTGTGAGTCAGTGTGCTGTGAGTCAGTGTGCTGTGTGTCAGTGTGCTGTGAGTCAGTGTCCTGTGTGTCAGTGTCCTGTGAGTCAGTGTGCTGTGAGTCAGTGTCCTGTGTGTCAGTGTGCTGTGTGTCAGTGTCCTGTGTGTCAGTGTCCTGTGTGTCAGTGTGCTGTGAGTCAGTGTGCTGTGAGTCAGTGTGCTGTGTGTCAGTGTGCTGTGAGTCAGTGTCCTGTGTGTCAGTGTCCTGTGAGTCAGTGTGCTGTGAGTCAGTGTCCTGTGTGTCAGTGTGCTGTGTGTCAGTGTGCTGTGTGTCAGTGTGCTGTGAGTCAGTGTCCTGTGTGTCAGTGTCCTGTGAGTCAGTGTGCTGTGAGTCAGTGTCCTGTGAGTCAGTGTGCTGTGTGTCAGTGTGCTGTGTGTCAGTGTCCTGTGTGTCAGTGTGCTGTGAGTCAGTGTCCTGTGTGTCAGTGTGCTGTGTGTCAGTGTCCTGTGTGTCAGTGTCCTGTGAGTCAGTGTCCTGTGAGTCAGTGTGCTGTGTGTCAGTGTCCTGTGTGTCAGTGTGCTGTGTGTCAGTGTCCTGTGAGTCAGTGTGCTGTGAGTCAGTGTGCTGTGTGTCAGTGTGCTGTGAGTCAGTGTGCTGTGTGTCAGCGTGCTGTGAGTCAGTGTGCTGTGTGTCATTGTGCTGTGAGTCAGTGTCCTGTGTGTCAGTGTGCTGTGTGTCAGTGTGCTGTGAGTCAGTGTGCTGTGAGTCAGTGTGCTGTGTGTCGGTGTGCTGTGAGTCGGTGTCCTGTGAGTCAGTGTGTTGTGAGTCAGTGTGCTGTGAGTCAGTGTGCTGTGAGTCAGTGTGCTGTGCGTCAGTGTGCTGTGTGTCAGTGTCCTGTGAGTCAGTGTGCTGTGTGTCAGTGTGCTGTGAGTCAGTGTGCTGTGAGTCAGTGTGCTGTGTGTCAGTGTGCTGTGTGTCAGTGTCCTGTGAGTCAGTGTGCTGTGAGTCGGTGTGCTGTGAGTCGGTGTGCTGTGAGTCAGTGTGTTGTGAGTCAGTGTGCTGTGAGTCAGTGTGCTGTGCGTCAGTGTGCTGTGTGTCAGTGTCCTGTGAGTCAGTGTGCTGTGAGTCAGTGTGCTGTGAGTCGGTGTGCTGTGAGTCGGTGTCCTGTGAGTCAGTGTGTTGTGAGTCAGTGTGCTGTGAGTCAGTGTGCTGTGAGTCAGTGTGCTGTGCGTCAGTGTGCTGTGTGTGAGTGTCCTGTGAGTCAGTGTGCTGTGAGTCAGTGTGCTGTGAGTCAGTGTCCTGTGTGTCAGTGTGCTGTGTGTCAGTGTGCTGTGTGTCAGTGTGCTGTGTGTCAGTGTCCTGTGAGTCAGTGTGCTGTGAGTCAGTGTGCTGTGTGTCAGTGTGCTGTGAGTCAGTGTGCTGTGTGTCAGTGTGCTGTGAGTCAGTGTGCTGTGAGTCAGTGTGCTGTGAGTCAGTGTCCTGTGTGTCAGTGTGCTGTGAGTCAGTGTGCTGTGTGTCAGTGTGCTGGGCGTCAGTGTGCTGTGTGTCAGTGTGCTGTGTGTCAGCGTGCTGTGAGTCAGTGTCCTGTGTGTCAGTGTCCTGTGTGTCAGTGTCCTGTGTGTCAGTGTCCTGTGAGTCAGTGTGCTGTGAGTCAGTGTCCTGTGTGTTAGTATCCTGTGAGTCAGTGTCCTGTGTGTCAGTGTGCTGTGTGTCAGTGTCCTGTGAGTCAGTGTCCTGTGTGTCAGTGTCCTGGGCGTCAGGGTCCTGTGAGTCAGTGTGCTGTGTGTCAGTGTCCTGGGTGTCAGCGTGCTGTGTGTCAGTGTCCTGTGTGTCAGTGTCCTGTGAGTCAGTGTGCTGTGGGTCAGTGTCCTGTGTATCAGTGTGCTGTGTGTCAGTGTCCTGGGCGTCAGTGTCCTGTGTGTCAGTGTCCTGTGAGTGAGTGTGCTGTGTGTCAGTGTCCTGTGTGTCAGTGTCCTGGGCGTCAGTGTGCTGTGTGTCAGTGTCCTGTGTGTCAGTGTCCTGTGAGTCTGTGTCCTGTGTGTCAGTGTCCTGTGTGTCAGTGTCCTGTGTGTCAGTGTCCTGTGAGTCAGTGTCCTGTGTGTCAGTGTCCTGTGTGTCAGTGTGCTGTGCGCCAGTGTCCTGTGTGTCAGTGTCCTGTGTGTCCGTGTCCTGTGAGTCAGTGTGCTGTGTGTCAGTGTCCTGTGTGTCAGTGTCCTGTGTGTCAGCGTGCTGTGTGTCAGTGTCCTGTGTGTCAGTGTCCTGTGTGTCAGTGTCATGTGAGTCAGTGTGCTGTGTGTCAGTGTCCTGTGTGTCAGTGTCCTGTGTGTCAGTGTCCTGGGCGTCAGTGTCCTGGGCGTCAGTGTCCTGTGTGTCAGTGTCCTGTGTGTCAGTGTCCTGTGAGTCAGTCTGCTGTGTGTCAGTGTCCTGTGAGTCAGTGTCCTGTGTGTCAGTTTCCTGTGTGTCAGTGTCCTGTGTGTCAGTGTCCTGGGCGTCAGCGTCCTGGGCGTCAGTGTCCTGTGTGTCAGTGTCCTGTGTGTCAGTGTCCTGTGTGTCAGTGTCCTGGGCGTCAGTGTCCTGGGCGTCAGTGTCCTGTGAGTCAGTGTGCTGTGAGTCAGTGTCCTGTGTGTCAGTGTCCTGTGTGTCAGTGTCCTGGGCGTCAGTGTCCTGGGCGTCAGTGTCCTGTGTGTCAGTGTCATGTGAGTCAGTGTGCTGTGTGTCAGTGTCCTGTGTGTCAGTGTCCTGTGTGTCAGTGTCCTGTGTGTCAGTGTCCTGGGCGTCAGTGTCCTGGGTGTCAGTGTCCTGTGTGTCAGTGTCCTGTGTGTCAGTGTGCTGTCAGTCAGTGTCCTGTGTGTCAGTGTCCTGTGAGTCAGTGTCCTGTGTGTCAGTGTGCTGTGTGTCAGTGTCCTGTGAGTCAGTGTGCTGTGTGTCAGTGTCCTGTGAGTCAGTGTGCTGTGAGTCAGTGTCCTGTGTGTCAGTGTCCTGTGAGTCAGTGTCCTGTGTGTCAGTGTGCTGTGTGTCAGTGTCCTGTGAGTCAGTGTGCTGTGTGTCAGTGTCCTGTGTGTCAGTGTGCTGCGAGTCAGTGTCCTGTGTGTCAGTGTCCTGTGAGTCAGTGTCCTGTGTGTCAGTGTGCTGTGTGTCGGTGTCCTGTGAGTCAGTGTCCTGTGAGTCAGTGTCCTGTGTGTCAGTGTCCTGTGAGTCAGTGTGCTGTGTGTCAGTGTGCTGTGTGTCAGTGTGCTGTGTGTCAGTGCCCTGTGTGTCAGTGTGCTGTGTGTCAGTGTGCTGTGAGTCAGTGTCCTGTGTGTCAGTGTGCTGTGTGTCAGTGTGCTGTGAGTCAGTGTGCTGTGTGTCAGTGTGCTGTGTGTCAGTGTGCTGTGAGTCAGTGTCCTGTGTGTCAGTGTGCTGTGTGTCAGTGTGCTGTGTGTCAGTGTGCTGTGAGTCAGTGTGCTGTGTGTCAGTGTGCTGTGAGTCAGTGTGCTGTGTGTCAGTGTGCTGTGAGTCAGTGTCCTGTGAGTCAGTGTGCTGTGAGTCAGTGTCCTGTGTGTCAGTGTGCTGTGAGTCAGTGTGCTGTGTGTCAGTGTGCTGTGTGTCAGTGTGCTGTGAGTCAGTGTGCTGTGTGTCAGTGTCCTGTGAGTCAGTGAGCTGTGTGTCAGTGTCCTGTGAGTCAGTGTCCTGTGAGTCAGTGTGCTGTGAGTCAGTGTCCTGTGTGTCAGTGTCCTGTGAGTCAGTGTCCTGTGAGTGAGTGTCCTGTGAGTCAGTGTGCTGTGTGTCAGTGTGCTGTGAGTCAGTGTCCTGTGTGTCAGTGTGCTGTGAGTCAGTGTCCTGTGAGTCAGTGTCCTGTGTGTCAGTGTCCTGTGAGTCAGTGTCCTGTGAGTCAGTGTGCTGTCTGTCAGTGTCCTGTGAGTCAGTGTCCTGTGTGTCAGTGTCCTGTGAGTCAGTGTGCTGTGAGTCAGTGTGCTGTGTGTCTGTGTCCTGTGAGTCAGTGTCCTGTGAGTCAGTGTCCTGTGTGTCAGTGTCCTGTGAGTCAGTGTCCTGTGAGTCAGTGTCCTGTGTGTCAGTGTCCTGTGAGTCAGTGTGCTGTGAGTCAGTGTGCTGTGAGTCAGTGTGCTGTGTGTCAGTGTGCTGTCTGTCAGTGTCCTGTGAGTCAGTGTCCTGTGAGTCAGTGTGCTGTGAGTCAGTGTGCTGTGTGTCAGTGTGCTGTGAGTCAGTGTCCTGTGAGTCAGTATCCTGTGAGTCAGTGTCCTGTGAGTCAGTGTGCTGTGAGTCAGTGTGCTGTCTGTCAGTGTCCTGTGAGTCAGTGTCCTGTGTGTCAGTGTCCTGTTAGTCAGTGTGCTGTGAGTCAGTGTGCTGTGTGTCAGTGTCCTGTGAGTCAGTGTCCTGTGAGTCAGTGTGCTGTGAGTCAGTGTGCTGTGAGTCAGTGTGCTGTGTGTCAGTGTGCTGTGAGTCAGTGTGCTGTGTGTCAGCGTGCTGTGAGTCAGCGTGCTGTGAGTCAGTGTGCTGTGAGTCAGTGTGCTGTGTGTCAGTGTGCTGTGAGTCAGTGTGCTGTCTGTCAGTGTCCTGTGAGTCAGTGTCCTGTGAGTCAGTGTCCTGTGTGTCAGTGTGCTGTGAGTCAGTGTGCTGTGAGTCAGTGTCCTGTGAGTCAGTGTCCTGTGAGTCAGTGTCCTGTGTGTCAGTGTGCTGTGAGTCAGTGTCCTGTGTGTCAGTGTCCTGTGTGTCAGTGTGCTGTGAGTCAGTGTGCTGTGAGTCAGTGTGCTGTGTGTCAGTGTGCTGTGAGTCAGTGTCCTGTGAGTCAGTGTGCTGTGAGTCAGTGTGCTGTGAGTCAGTGTGCTGTCTGTCAGTGTCCTGTGAGTCAGTGTCCTGTGTGTCAGTGTGCTGTGTGTCAGTGTCCTGTGAGTCAGTGTCCTGTGAGTCAGTGTCCTGTGAGTCAGTGTGCTGTCTGTCAGTGTCCTGTGAGTCAGTGTCCTGTGTGTCAGTGTGCTGTGAGTCAGTGTGCTGTGTGTCAGTGTGCTGTGAGTCAGTGTCCTGTGAGTCAGTGTGCTGTGAGTCAGTGTCCTGTGAGTCAGTGTCCTGTGAGTCAGTGTCCTGTGTGTCAGTGTCCTGTGAGTCAGTGTGCTGTGAGTCAGTGTGCTGTGAGTCAGTGTCCTGTGAGTCAGTGTGCTGTGTGTCAGTGTCCTGTGAGTCAGTGTGCTGTGAGTCAGTGTGCTGTGTGTCAGTGTCCTGTGAGTCAGTGTGCTGTGAGTCAGTGTGCTGTGAGTCAGTGTGCTGTGTGTCAGTGTGCTGTGTGTCAGTGTCCTGTGAGTCAGTGTCCTGTGAGTCAGTGTGCTGTGTGTCAGTGTCCTGTGAGTCAGTGTCCTGTGAGTCAGTGTGCTGTGAGTCAGTGTCCTGTGAGTCAGTGTGCTGTGAGTCAGTGTCCTGTGTGTCAGTGTGCTGTGAGTCAGTGTGCTGTGTGTCAGTGTGCTGGGCGTCAGTGTGCTGTGTGTCAGTGTGCTGTGTGTCAGTGTCCTGTGAGTCAGTGTGCTGTGTGTCAGTGTGCTGTGAGTCAGTGTGCTGTGAGTCAGTGTGCTGTGTGTCAGTGTGCTGTGAGTCAGTGTCCTGTGTGTCAGTGTCCTGTGAGTCAGTGTCCTGTGTGTCAGTGTGCTGTGAGTCAGTGTCCTGGGCGTCAGTGTGCTGTGTGTCAGTGTGCTGTGTGTCAGTGTCCTTTGAGTCAGTGTGCTGTGAGTCAGTGTGCTGTGAGTCAGTGTGCTGTGTGTCAGTGTGCTGTGAGTCAGTGTGCTGTGAGTCAGTGTGCTGTGTGTCAGTGTCCTGTGAGTCAGTGTCCTGTGAGTCAGTGTGCTGTGAGTCAGTGTCCTGTGAGTCAGTGTGCTGTGTGTCAGTGTCCTGTGAGTCAGTGTGCTGTGTGTCAGTGTCCTGTGAGTCAGTGTGCTGTGTGTCAGTGTGCTGTGAGTCAGTGTGCTGTGTGTCAGTGTGCTGTGAGTCAGTGTGCTGTGTGTCAGTGTCCTGTGAGTCAGTGTCTGTGAGTCAGTGTGCTGTGTGTCAGTGTCCTGTGAGTCAGTGTGCTGTGAGTCAGTGTGCTGTGTGTCAGTGTGCTTTGAGTCAGTGTCCTGTGTGTCAGTGTGCTGTGTGTCAGTGTGCTGTGAGTCAGTGTGCTGTGAGTCAGTGTGCTGTGTGTCAGTGTGCTGTGAGTCAGTGTCCTGTGTGTCAGTGTCCTGTGAGTCAGTGTGCTGTGAGTCAGTGTCCTGTGTGTCAGTGTGCTGTGTGTCAGTGTCCTGTGTGTCAGTGTCCTGTGTGTCAGTGTGCTGTGAGTCAGTGTGCTGTGAGTCAGTGTGCTGTGTGTCAGTGTGCTGTGAGTCAGTGTCCTGTGTGTCAGTGTCCTGTGAGTCAGTGTGCTGTGAGTCAGTGTCCTGTGTGTCAGTGTGCTGTGTGTCAGTGTGCTGTGTGTCAGTGTGCTGTGAGTCAGTGTCCTGTGTGTCAGTGTCCTGTGAGTCAGTGTGCTGTGAGTCAGTGTCCTGTGAGTCAGTGTGCTGTGTGTCAGTGTGCTGTGTGTCAGTGTCCTGTGTGTCAGTGTGCTGTGAGTCAGTGTCCTGTGTGTCAGTGTGCTGTGTGTCAGTGTCCTGTGTGTCAGTGTCCTGTGAGTCAGTGTCCTGTGAGTCAGTGTGCTGTGTGTCAGTGTCCTGTGTGTCAGTGTGCTGTGTGTCAGTGTCCTGTGAGTCAGTGTGCTGTGAGTCAGTGTGCTGTGTGTCAGTGTGCTGTGAGTCAGTGTGCTGTGTGTCAGCGTGCTGTGAGTCAGTGTGCTGTGTGTCATTGTGCTGTGAGTCAGTGTCCTGTGTGTCAGTGTGCTGTGTGTCAGTGTGCTGTGAGTCAGTGTGCTGTGAGTCAGTGTGCTGTGTGTCGGTGTGCTGTGAGTCGGTGTCCTGTGAGTCAGTGTGTTGTGAGTCAGTGTGCTGTGAGTCAGTGTGCTGTGAGTCAGTGTGCTGTGCGTCAGTGTGCTGTGTGTCAGTGTCCTGTGAGTCAGTGTGCTGTGTGTCAGTGTGCTGTGAGTCAGTGTGCTGTGAGTCAGTGTGCTGTGTGTCAGTGTGCTGTGTGTCAGTGTCCTGTGAGTCAGTGTGCTGTGAGTCGGTGTGCTGTGAGTCGGTGTGCTGTGAGTCAGTGTGCTGTGAGTCAGTGTGCTGTGAGTCAGTGTGCTGTGCGTCAGTGTGCTGTGTGTCAGTGTCCTGTGAGTCAGTGTGCTGTGAGTCAGTGTGCTGTGAGTCGGTGTGCTGTGAGTCGGTGTCCTGTGAGTCAGTGTGTTGTGAGTCAGTGTGCTGTGAGTCAGTGTGCTGTGAGTCAGTGTGCTGTGTGTGAGTGTCCTGTGAGTCAGTGTGCTGTGAGTCAGTGTGCTGTGAGTCAGTGTCCTGTGTGTCAGTGTGCTGTGTGTCAGTGTGCTGTGTGTCAGTGTGCTGTGAGTCAGTGTGCTGTGTGTCAGTGTCCTGTGAGTCAGTGTGCTGTGAGTCAGTGTGCTGTGTGTCAGTGTGCTGTGAGTCAGTGTGCTGTGTGTCAGTGTGCTGTGAGTCAGTGTGCTGTGAGTCAGTGTCCTGTGAGTCAGTGTGCTGTGAGTCAGTGTCCTGTGTGTCAGTGTGCTGTGAGTCAGTGTGCTGTGTGTCAGTGTGCTGGGCGTCAGTGTGCTGTGTGTCAGTGTGCTGTGTGTCAGTGTCCTGTGAGTCAGTGTGCTGTGTGTCAGTGTGCTGTGAGTCAGTGTGCTGTGAGTCAGTGTGCTGTGTGTCAGTGTGCTGTGTGTCAGTGTGCTGTGAGTCAGTGTCCTGTGTGTCAGTGTCCTGTGAGTCAGTGTCCTGTGTGTCAGTGTGCTGTGAGTCAGTGTCCTGGGCGTCAGTGTGCTGTGTGTCAGTGTGCTGTGTGTCAGTGTCCTTTGAGTCAGTGTGCTGTGAGTCAGTGTGCTGTGAGTCAGTGTGCTGTGTGTCAGTGTGCTGTGAGTCAGTGTGCTGTGAGTCAGTGTGCTGTGTGTCAGTGTGCTGTGAGTCAGTGTGCTGTGTGTCAGTGTCCTGTGAGTCAGTGTCCTGTGAGTCAGTGTGCTGTGAGTCAGTGTCCTGTGAGTCAGTGTGCTGTGTGTCAGTGTCCTGTGAGTCAGTGTGCTGTGTGTCAGTGTCCTGTGAGTCAGTGTGCTGTGTGTCAGTGTGCTGTGTGTCAGTGTGCTGTGAGTCAGTGTGCTGTGAGTCAGTGTGCTGTGAGTCAGTGTCCTGTGAGTCAGTGTCCTGTGAGTCAGTGTGCTGTGTGTCAGTGTCCTGTGAGTCAGTGTGCTGTGAGTCAGTGTGCTGTGTGTCAGTGTGCTGTGAGTCAGTGTCCTGTGTGTCAGTGTGCTGTGTGTCAGTGTGCTAGTGAGTCAGTGTGCTGTGAGTCAGTGTGCTGTGTGTCGGTGTGCTGTGTGTCAGTGTGCTGTGTGTCAGTGTGCTGTGAGTCAGTGTCCTGTGTGTCAGTGTCCTGTGAGTCAGTGTGCTGTGAGTCAGTGTCCTGTGTGTCAGTGTGCTGTGTGTCAGTGTCCTGTGTGTCAGTGTGCTGTGAGTCAGTGTCCTGTGTGTCAGTGTGCTGTGAGTCAGTGTGCTGTGAGTCAGTGTGCTGTGTGTCAGTGTGCTGTGAGTCAGTGTCCTGTGTGTCAGTGTCCTGTGAGTCAGTGTGCTGTGAGTCAGTGTCCTGTGTGTCAGTGTGCTGTGTGTCAGTGTGCTGTGTGTCAGTGTGCTGTGAGTCAGTGTCCTGTGTGTCAGTGTCCTGTGAGTCAGTGTGCTGTGAGTCAGTGTCCTGTGAGTCAGTGTGCTGTGTGTCAGTGTGCTGTGTGTCAGTGTCCTGTGTGTCAGTGTGCTGTGAGTCAGTGTCCTGTGTGTCAGTGTGCTGTGTGTCAGTGTCCTGTGTGTCAGTGTCCTGTGAGTCAGTGTGCTGTGTGTCAGTGTGCTGTGTGTCAGTGTGCTGTGAGTCAGTGTGCTGTGTGTCATTGTGCTGTGAGTCAGTGTGCTGTGTGTCAGTGTGCTGTGAGTCAGTGTGCTGTGAGTCAGTGTGCTGTGTGTCGGTGTGCTGTGAGTCGGTGTCCTGTGAGTCAGTGTGTTGTGAGTCAGTGTGCTGTGAGTCAGTGTGCTGTGCGTCAGTGTGCTGTGTGTCAGTGTCCTGTGAGTCAGTGTGCTGTGTGTCAGTGTGCTGTGAGTCAGTGTGCTGTGAGTCAGTGTGCTGTGTGTCAGTGTGCTGTGTGTCAGTGTCCTGTGAGTCAGTGTGCTGTGAGTCGGTGTGCTGTGAGTCGGTGTGCTGTGAGTCAGTGTGCTGTGAGTCAGTGTGCTGTGCGTCAGTGTGCTGTGTGTCAGTGTCCTGTGAGTCAGTGTGCTGTGAGTCAGTGTGCTGTGAGTCGGTGTGCTGTGAGTCGGTGTCCTGTAAGTCAGTGTGTTGTGAGTCAGTGTGCTGTGAGTCAGTGTGCTGTGAGTCAGTGTGCTGTGCGTCAGTGTGCTGTGTGTGAGTGTCCTGTGAGTCAGTGTGCTGTGAGTCAGTGTGCTGTGAGTCAGTGTGCTGTGAGTCAGTGTCCTGTGTGTCAGTGTGCTGTGTGTCAGTGTGCTGTGTGTCAGTGTGCTGTGAGTCAGTGTGCTGTGTGTCAGTGTCCTGTGAGTCAGTGTGCTGTGAGTCAGTGTGCTGTGTGTCAGTGTGCTGTGAGTCAGTGTGCTGTGTGTCAGTGTGCTGTGCGTCAGTGTGCTGTGTGTCAGTGTCCTGTGAGTCAGTGTGCTGTGTGTCAGTGTGCTGTGAGTCAGTGTGCTGTGAGTCAGTGTCCTGTGAGTCAGTGTGCTGTGTGTCAGTGTCCTGTGAGTCAGTGTCCTGTGAGTCAGTGTCCTGTGTGTCAGTGTGCTGTGAGTCAGTGTGCTGTGAGTCAGTGTGCTGTGAGTCAGTGTCCTGTGAGTCAGTGTCCTGTGTGTCAGTGTCCTGTGAGTCAGTGTGCTGTGAGTCAGTGTGCTGTCTGTCAGTGTCCTGTGAGTCAGTGTCCTGTGTGTCAGTGTCCTGTGAGTCAGTGTGCTGTGAGTCAGTGTGCTGTGTGTCAGTGTCCTGTGAGTCAGTGTCCTGTGAGTCAGTGTCCTGTGAGTCAGTGTCCTGTGTGTCAGTGTCCTGTGAGTCAGTGTCCTGTGTGTCAGTGTCCTGTGAGTCAGTGTGCTGTGAGTCAGTGTGCTGTGTGTCAGTGTCCTGTGAGTCAGTGTCCTGTGTGTCAGTGTCCTGTGAGTCAGTGTGCTGTGAGTCAGTGTGCTGTGTGTCAGTGTGCTGTGAGTCAGTGTCCTGTGAGTCAGTATCCTGTGAGTCAGTGTCCTGTGAGTCAGTGTGCTGTGAGTCAGTGTGCTGTCTGTCAGTGTCCTGTGAGTCAGTGTCCTGTGTGTCAGTGTCCTGTTAGTCAGTGTGCTGTGAGTCAGTGTGCTGTGTGTCAGTGTCCTGTGAGTCAGTGTCCTGTGAGTCAGTGTCCTGTGTGTCAGTGTCCTGTGAGTCAGTGTCCTGTGAGTCAGTGTGCTGTGAGTCAGTGTGCTGTGAGTCAGTGTGCTGTGTGTCAGCGTGCTGTGAGTCAGTGTGCTGTGAGTCAGTGTGCTGTGTGTCAGTGTGCTGTGAGTCAGTGTGCTGTCTGTCAGTGTCCTGTGAGTCAGTGTCCTGTGAGTCAGTGTCCTGTGTGTCAGTGTGCTGTGAGTCAGTGTGCTGTGAGTCAGTGTCCTGTGAGTCAGTGTCCTGTGTGTCAGTGTGCTGTGAGTCAGTGTCCTGTGTGTCAGTGTCCTGTGTGTCAGTGTGCTGTGAGTCAGTGTGCTGTGAGTCAGTGTGCTGTGTGTCAGTGTCCTGTGAGTCAGTGTGCTGTGTGTCAGTGTGCTGTGAGTCAGTGTGCTGTGAGTCAGTGTCCTGTGTGTCAGTGTGCTGTGTGTCAGTGTCCTGTGAGTCAGTGTCCTGTGAGTCAGTGTGCTGTCTGTCAGTGTCCTGTGAGTCAGTGTGCTGTGAGTCAGTGTGCTGTGAGTCAGTGTGCTGTGAGTCAGTGTGCTGTGTGTCAGTGTGCTGTGAGTCAGTGTCCTGGGCGTCAGTGTGCTGTGTGTCAGTGTGCTGTGTGTCAGTGTCCTTTGAGTCAGTGTGCTGTGAGTCAGTGTGCTGTGTGTCAGTGTGCTGTGAGTCAGTGTGCTGTGAGTCAGTGTCCTGTGAGTCAGTGTCCTGTGAGTCAGTGTGCTGTGAGTCAGTGTCCTGTGAGTCAGTGTGCTGTGTGTCAGTGTCCTGTGAGTCAGTGTGCTGTGTGTCAGTGTCCTGTGAGTCAGTGTGCTGTGAGTCAGTGTGCTGTGTGTCAGTGTGCTGTGAGTCAGTGTGCTGTGTGTCAGTGTCCTGTGAGTCAGTGTCCTGTGAGTCAGTGTGCTGTGTGTCAGTGTCCTGTGAGTCAGTGTGCTGTGAGTCAGTGTGCTGTGTGTCAGTGTGCTGTGAGTCAGTGTCCTGTGTGTCAGTGTGCTGTGTGTCAGTGTGCTGTGAGTCAGTGTGCTGTGAGTCAGTGTGCTGTGTGTCAGTGTGCTGTGAGTCAGTGTCCTGTGTGTCAGTGTCCTGTGAGTCAGTGTGCTGTGAGTCAGTGTCCTGTGTGTCAGTGTGCTGTGTGTCAGTGTCCTGTGTGTCAGTGTCCTGTGTGTCAGTGTGCTGTGAGTCAGTGTGCTGTGAGTCAGTGTGCTGTGTGTCAGTGTGCTGTGAGTCAGTGTCCTGTGTGTCAGTGTCCTGTGAGTCAGTGTGCTGTGAGTCAGTGTCCTGTGTGTCAGTGTGCTGTGTGTCAGTGTGCTGTGTGTCAGTGTGCTGTGAGTCAGTGTCCTGTGTGTCAGTGTCCTGTGAGTCAGTGTGCTGTGAGTCAGTGTCCTGTGAGTCAGTGTGCTGTGTGTCAGTGTGCTGTGTGTCAGTGTCCTGTGTGTCAGTGTGCTGTGAGTCAGTGTGCTGTGTGTCAGTGTCCTGTGTGTCAGTGTCCTGTGAGTCAGTGTGCTGTGTGTCAGTGTGCTGTGTGTCAGTGTGCTGTGAGTCAGTGTGCTGTGTGTCATTGTGCTGTGAGTCAGTGTGCTGTGTGTCAGTGTGCTGTGAGTCAGTGTGCTGTGAGTCGGTGTCCTGTGAGTCAGTGTGTTGTGAGTCAGTGTGCTGTGAGTCAGTGTGCTGTGCGTCAGTGTGCTGTGTGTGAGTGTCCTGTGAGTCAGTGTGCTGTGAGTCAGTGTGCTGTGAGTCAGTGTCCTGTGTGTCAGTGTGCTGTGTGTCAGTGTGCTGTGTGTCAGTGTGCTGTGAGTCAGTGTGCTGTGTGTCAGTGTCCTGTGAGTCAGTGTGCTGTGAGTCAGTGTGCTGTGTGTCAGTGTGCTGTGAGTCAGTGTGCTGTGTGTCAGTGTGCTGTGAGTCAGTGTCCTGTGAGTCAGTGTGCTGTGAGTCAGTGTGCTGTGAGTCAGTGTCCTGTGAGTCAGTGTGCTGTGAGTCAGTGTCCTGTGTGTCAGTGTGCTGTTAGTCAGTGTGCTGTGTGTCAGTGTGCTGGGCGTCAGTGTGCTGTGTGTCAGTGTGCTGTGTGTCAGTGTCCTGTGAGTCAGTGTGCTGTGTGTCAGTGTGCTGTGAGTCAGTGTGCTGTGTGTCAGTGTGCTGTGTGTCAGTGTGCTGTGAGTCAGTGTCCTGTGTGTCAGTGTCCTGTGAGTCAGTGTCCTGTGTGTCAGTGTGCTGTGAGTCAGTGTCCTGGGCGTCAGTGTGCTGTGTGTCAGTGTGCTGTGTGTCAGTGTCCTTTGAGTCAGTGTGCTGTGAGTCTGTGTGCTGTGTGTCAGTGTGCTGTGAGTCAGTGTGCTGTGTGTCAGTGTCCTGTGAGTCAGTGTCCTGTGAGTCAGTGTGCTGTGAGTCAGTGTCCTGTGAGTCAGTGTGCTGTGTGTCAGTGTCCTGTGAGTCAGTGTGCTGTGTGTCAGTGTCCTGTGAGTCAGTGTGCTGTGTGTCAGTGTGCTGTGTGTCAGTGTGCTGTGTGTCAGTGTGCTGTGAGTCAGTGTGCTGTGAGTCAGTGTCCTGTGAGTCAGTGTCCTGTGAGTCAGTGTCCTGTGAGTCAGTGTGCTGTGAGTCAGTGTGCTGTGTGTCAGTGTGCTGTGAGTCAGTGTCCTGTGTGTCAGTGTGCTGTGAGTCAGTGTGCTGTGAGTCAGTGTGCTGTGTGTCGGTGTGCTGTGTGTCAGTGTGCTGTGTGTCAGTGTGCTGTGAGTCAGTGTCCTGTGTGTCAGTGTCCTGTGAGTCAGTGTGCTGTGAGTCAGTGTCCTGTGTGTCAGTGTGCTGTGTGTCAGTGTCCTGTGTGTCAGTGTGCTGTGAGTCAGTGTCCTGTGTGTCAGTGTGCTGTGAGTCAGTGTGCTGTGAGTCAGTGTGCTGTGTGTCAGGGTGCTGTGAGTCAGTGTCCTGTGTGTCAGTGTCCTGTGAGTCAGTGTGCTGTGAGTCAGTGTCCTGTGTGTCAGTGTCCTGTGTGTCAGTGTGCTGTGTGTCAGTGTGCTGTGTGTCAGTGTGCTGTGAGTCAGTGTCCTGTGTGTCAGTGTCCTGTGAGTCAGTGTGCTGTGAGTCAGTGTCCTGTGAGTCAGTGTGCTGTGTGTCAGTGTGCTGTGTGTCAGTGTCCTGTGTGTCAGTGTGCTGTGAGTCAGTGTCCTGTGTGTCAGTGTGCTGTGTGTCAGTGTCCTGTGTGTCAGTGTCCTGTGAGTCAGTGTGCTGTGTGTCAGTGTGCTGTGTGTCAGTGTGCTGTGAGTCAGTGTGCTGTGTGTCATTGTGCTGTGAGTCAGTGTGCTGTGAGTCAGTGTGCTGTGTGTCGGTGTGCTGTGAGTCGGTGTCCTGTGAGTCAGTGTGTTGTGAGTCAGTGTGCTGTGAGTCAGTGTGCTGTGCGTCAGTGTGCTGTGTGTCAGTGTCCTGTGAGTCAGTGTGCTGTGTGTCAGTGTGCTGTGAGTCAGTGTGCTGTGTGTCAGTGTGCTGTGTGTCAGTGTCCTGTGAGTCAGTGTGCTGTGAGTCGGTGTGCTGTGAGTCGGTGTGCTGTGAGTCAGTGTGCTGTGAGTCAGTGTGCTGTGCGTCAGTGTGCTGTGTGTCAGTGTCCTGTGAGTCAGTGTGCTGTGAGTCGGTGTGCTGTGAGTCGGTGTGCTGTGAGTCGGTGTCCTGTGAGTCAGTGTGTTGTGAGTCAGTGTGCTGTGAGTCAGTGTGCTGTGCGTCAGTGTGCTGTGTGTGAGTGTCCTGTGAGTCAGTGTGCTGTGAGTCAGTGTGCTGTGAGTCAGTGTCCTGTGTGTCAGTGTGCTGTGTGTCAGTGTGCTGTGAGTCAGTGTGCTGTGTGTCAGTGTCCTGTGAGTCAGTGTGCTGTGAGTCAGTGTGCTGTGTGTCAGTGTGCTGTGAGTCAGTGTGCTGTGTGTCAGTGTGCTGTGCGTCAGTGTGCTGTGTGTCAGTGTCCTGTGAGTCAGTGTGCTGTGTGTCAGTGTGCTGTGAGTCAGTGTGCTGTGAGTCAGTGTCCTGTGAGTCAGTGTGCTGTGTGTCAGTGTCCTGTGAGTCAGTGTCCTGTGAGTCAGTGTCCTGTGTGTCAGTGTGCTGTGAGTCAGTGTGCTGTGAGTCAGTGTGCTGTGAGTCAGTGTCCTGTGTGTCAGTGTCCTGTGAGTCAGTGTCCTGTGAGTCAGTGTCCTGTGAGTCAGTGTGCTGTGAGTCAGTGTGCTGTCTGTCAGTGTCCTGTGAGTCAGTGTCCTGTGTGTCAGTGTCCTGTGAGTCAGTGTGCTGTGAGTCAGTGTGCTGTGTGTCAGTGTCCTGTGAGTCAGTGTCCTGTGAGTCAGTGTCCTGTGTGTCAGTGTCCTGTGAGTCAGTGTCCTGTGTGTCAGTGTCCTGTGAGTCAGTGTGCTGTGAGTCAGTGTGCTGTGAGTCAGTGTGCTGTGTGTCAGTGTGCTGTCTGTCAGTGTCCTGTGAGTCAGTGTCCTGTGTGTCAGTGTCCTGTGAGTCAGTGTGCTGTGAGTCAGTGTCCTGTGAGTCAGTGTCCTGTGAGTCAGTGTCCTGTGAGTCAGTGTGCTGTGAGTCAGTGTGCTGTCTGTCAGTGTCCTGTGAGTCAGTGTCCTGTGTGTCAGTGTCCTGTTAGTCAGTGTGCTGTGAGTCAGTGTCCTGTGAGTCAGCGTCCTGTGTGTCAGTGTCCTGTGAGTCAGTGTCCTGTGAGTCAGTGTCCTGTGAGTCAGTGTGCTGTGAGTCAGTGTGCTGTGAGTCAGTGTGCTGTGTGTCAGCGTGCTGTGAGTCAGCGTGCTGTGAGTCAGTGTGCTGTGAGTCAGTGTGCTGTGTGTCAGTGTGCTGTGAGTCAGTGTGCTGTCTGTCAGTGTCCTGTGAGTCAGTGTCCTGTGAGTCAGTGTCCTGTGTGTCAGTGTGCTGTGAGTCAGTGTGCTGTGAGTCAGTGTCCTGTGAGTCAGTGTCCTGTGTGTCAGTGTGCTGTGAGTCAGTGTCCTGTGTGTCAGTGTCCTGTGTGTCAGTGTGCTGTGAGTCAGTGTGCTGTGTGTCAGTGTGCTGTGAGTCAGTGTCCTGTGAGTCAGTGTGCTGTGAGTCAGTGTGCTGTGAGTCAGTGTGCTGTCTGTCAGTGTCCTGTGAGTCAGTGTCCTGTGTGTCAGTGTGCTGTGTGTCAGTGTCCTGTGAGTCAGTGTCCTGTGAGTCAGTGTGCTGTGAGTCAGTGTGCTGTCTGTCAGTGTCCTGTGAGTCAGTGTGCTGTGAGTCAGTGTGCTGTGAGTCAGTGTGCTGTGAGTCAGTGTCCTGTGAGTCAGTGTGCTGTGAGTCAGTGTCCTGTGAGTCAGTGTGCTGTGAGTCAGTGTCCTGTGAGTCAGTGTCCTGTGTGTCAGTGTCCTGTGAGTCAGTGTGCTGTGAGTCAGTGTGCTGTGAGTCAGTGTCCTGTGAGTCAGTGTGCTGTGTGTCAGTGTCCTGTGAGTCAGTGTGCTGTGAGTCAGTGTGCTGTGAGTCAGTGTGCTGTGTGTCAGTGTGCTGTGAGTCAGTGTGCTGTGAGTCAGTGTGCTGTGTGTCAGTGTCCTGTGAGTCAGTGTGCTGTGTGTCAGTGTGCTGTGTGTCAGTGTCCTGTGAGTCAGTGTCCTGTGAGTCAGTGTGCTGTGTGTCAGTGTCCTGTGAGTCAGTGTGCTGTGAGTCAGTGTGCTGTGAGTCAGTGTCCTGTGAGTCAGTGTGCTGTGAGTCAGTGTCCTGTGTGTCAGTGTGCTGTGAGTCAGTGTGCTGTGTGTCAGTGTGCTGGGCGTCAGTGTGCTGTGTGTCAGTGTGCTGTGTGTCAGTGTCCTGTGAGTCAGTGTGCTGTGTGTCAGTGTGCTGTGAGTCAGTGTGCTGTGTGTCAGTGTGCTGTGAGTCAGTGTGCTGTGAGTCAGTGTGCTGTGTGTCAGTGTGCTGTGTGTCAGTGTGCTGTGAGTCAGTGTCCTGTGTGTCAGTGTCCTGTGAGTCAGTGTCCTGTGTGTCAGTGTGCTGTGAGTCAGTGTCCTGGGCGTCAGTGTGCTGTGTGTCAGTGTGCTGTGTGTCAGTGTCCTTTGAGTCAGTGTGCTGTGAGTCAGTGTGCTGTGTGTCAGTGTGCTGTGAGTCAGTGTGCTGTGAGTCAGTGTGCTGTGTGTCAGTGTCCTGTGAGTCAGTGTCCTGTGAGTCAGTGTGCTGTGAGTCAGTGTCCTGTGAGTCAGTGTGCTGTGTGTCAGTGTCCTGTGAGTCAGTGTGCTGTGTGTCAGTGTCCTGTGAGTCAGTGTGCTGTGTGTCAGTGTGCTGTGAGTCAGTGTGCTGTGTGTCAGTGTGCTGTGAGTCAGTGTGCTGTGTGTCAGTGTCCTGTGAGTCAGTGTCCTGTGAGTCAGTGTGCTGTGTGTCAGTGTCCTGTGAGTCAGTGTGCTGTGAGTCAGTGTGCTGTGTGTCAGTGTGCTGTGAGTCAGTGTCCTGTGTGTCAGTGTGCTGTGAGTCAGTGTGCTGTGTGTCGGTGTGCTGTGTGTCAGTGTGCTGTGTGTCAGTGTGCTGTGTGTCAGTGTCCTGTGTGTCAGTGTCCTGTGAGTCAGTGTGCTGTGAGTCAGTGTCCTGTGTGTCAGTGTGCTGTGTGTCAGTGTCCTGTGTGTCAGTGTGCTGTGAGTCAGTGTCCTGTGTGTCAGTGTGCTGTGAGTCAGTGTGCTGTGAGTCAGTGTGCTGTGTGTCAGTGTGCTGTGAGTCAGTGTCCTGTGTGTCAGTGTCCTGTGAGTCAGTGTGCTGTGAGTCAGTGTCCTGTGTGTCAGTGTGCTGTGTGTCAGTGTGCTGTGTGTCAGTGTGCTGTGAGTCAGTGTCCTGTGTGTCAGTGTCCTGTGAGTCAGTGTGCTGTGAGTCAGTGTCCTGTGAGTCAGTGTGCTGTGTGTCAGTGTGCTGTGTGTCAGTGTCCTGTGTGTCAGTGTGCTGTGAGTCAGTGTCCTGTGTGTCAGTGTGCTGTGTGTCAGTGTCCTGTGTGTCAGTGTCCTGTGAGTCAGTGTGCTGTGAGTCAGTGTGCTGTGTGTCAGTGTGCTGTGAGTCAGTGTGCTGTGTGTCAGTGTCCTGTGAGTCAGTGTGCTGTGAGTCAGTGTGCTGTGAGTCGGTGTGCTGTGAGTCGGTGTCCTGTGAGTCAGTGTGTTGTGAGTCAGTGTGCTGTGAGTCAGTGTGCTGTGAGTCAGTGTGCTGTGCGTCAGTGTGCTGTGTGTCAGTGTCCTGTGAGTCAGTGTGCTGTGAGTCAGTGTGCTGTGAGTCGGTGTGCTGTGAGTCGGTGTCCTGTGAGTCAGTGTGTTGTGAGTCAGTGTGCTGTGAGTCAGTGTGCTGTGAGTCAGTGTGCTGTGCGTCAGTGTGCTGTGTGTGAGTGTCCTGTGAGTCAGTGTGCTGTGAGTCAGTGTGCTGTGAGTCAGTGTGCTGTGAGTCAGTGTCCTGTGTGTCAGTGTGCTGTGTGTCAGTGTGCTGTGAGTCAGTGTGCTGTGTGTCAGTGTCCTGTGAGTCAGTGTGCTGTGTGTCAGTGTGCTGTGAGTCAGTGTGCTGTGTGTCAGTGTGCTGTGAGTCAGTGTGCTGTGCGTCAGTGTGCTGTGTGTCAGTGTCCTGTGAGTCAGTGTGCTGTGTGTCAGTGTGCTGTGAGTCAGTGTGCTGTGCGTCAGTGTGCTGTGAGTCAGTGTGCTGTGAGTCAGTGTGCTGTGCGTCAGTGTGCTGTGAGTCAGTGTGCTGTGTGTCAGTGTCCTGTGAGTCAGTGTGCTGTGTGTCAGTGTGCTGTGAGTCAGTGTGCTGTGAGTCAGTGTGCTGTGCGTCAGTGTGCTGTGTGTCAGTGTGCTGTGAGTCAGTGTGCTGTGCGTCAGTGTGCTGTGAGTCAGTGTGCTGTGAGTCAGTGTGCTGTGCGTCAGTGTGCTGTGAGTCAGTGTGCTGTGAGTCAGTGTGCTGTGTGTCAGTGTCCTGTGAGTCAGTGTCCTGTGAGTCAGTGTCCTGTGTGTCAGTGTGCTGTGAGTCAGTGTGCTGTGTGTCAGTGTGCTGTGAGTCAGTGTCCTGTGAGTCAGTGTGCTGTGAGTCAGTGTGCTGTGTGTCAGTGTGCTGTGTGTCAGTGTGCTGTGAGTCAGTGTCCTGTGAGTCAGTGTGCTGTGTGTCAGTGTCCTGTGAGTCAGTGTCCTGTGAGTCAGTGTCCTGTGTGTCAGTGTGCTGTGAGTCAGTGTGCTGTGAGTCAGTGTGCTGTGAGTCAGTGTCCTGTGAGTCAGTGTCCTGTGTGTCAGTGGGCTGTGTGTCAGTGTCCTGTGAGTCAGTGTGCTGTGAGTCAGTGTCCTGTGAGTCAGTGTGCTGTGTGTCAGTGTGCTGTGAGTCAGTGTGCTGTGTGTCAGTGTCCTGTGAGTCAGTGTCCAGTGAGTCAGTGTCCTGTGAGTCAGTGTCCTGTGAGTCAGTGTGCTGTGAGTCAGTGTGCTGTGAGTCAGTGTCCTGTGAGTCAGTGTGCTGTGTGTCAGTGAGTCAGTGTGCTGTGTGTCAGTGTGCTGTGAGTGAGTGTGCTGTGAGTCAGTGTCCTGTGAGTCAGTGTGCTGTGAGTCAGTGTCCTGTGAGTCAGTGTGCTGTGTGTCAGTGTGCTGTGTGTCAGTGTCCTGTGAGTCAGTGTCCTGTGAGTCAGTGTGCTGTGTGTCAGTGTGCTGTGAGTCAGTGTGCTGTATGTCAGTGTGCTGTGTGTCAGTGTCCAGTGAGTCAGTGTCCTGTGTGTCAGTGTGCTGTGAGTCAGTGTGCTGTGAGTCAGTGTGCTGTGTGTCAGTGTGCTGTGTGTCAGTGTCCTGTGAGTCAGTGTCCTGTGTGTCAGTGTCCTGTGAGTCAGTGTGCTGTGTGTCAGTGTCCTGTGTGTCAGTGTGCTGTGAGTCAGTGTGCTGTGAGTCAGTGTCCTGTGAGTCAGTGTGCTGTGTGTCAGTGTCCTGTGTGTCAGTGTGCTGTGAGTCAGTGTGCTGTGTGTCAGTGTCCTGTGAGTCAGTGTGCTGTGTGTCAGTGTGCTGTGAGTCAGTGTGCTGTGTGTCAGTGTCCTGTGAGTCAGTGTGCTGTGAGTCAGTGTCCTGTGAGTCAGTGTCCTGTGAGTCAGTGTGCTGTGAGTCAGTGTCCTGTGTGTCAGTGTCCTGTGAGTCAGTGTCCTGTGAGTCAGTGTGCTGTGAGTCAGTGTCCTGTGTGTCAGTGTCCTGTGAGTCAGTGTCCTGTGAGTCAGTGTGCTGTGAGTCAGTGTCATGTGTGTCAGTGTCCTGTGTGTCAGTGTCCTGTGTGTCAGTGTCCTGTGAGTCAGTGTCCTGTGTGTCAGTGTCCTGTGTGTCAGTGTCCTGTGAGTCAGTGTCCTGTGTGTCAGTGTCCTGTGAGTCAGTGTGCTGTGAGTCAGTGTCCTGTGTGTCAGTGTCCTGTGTGTCAGTGTCCTGTGTGTCAGTGTCCTGTGAGTCAGTGTCCTGTGTGTCAGTGTGCTGTGAGTCAGTGTCCTGTGTGTCAGTGTCCTGTGAGTCAGTGTCCTGTGAGTCAGTGTGCTGTGAGTCAGTGTGCTGTGTGTCAGTGTCCTGTGTGTCAGTGTGCTGTGAGTCAGTGTGCTGTGAGTTAGTGTGCTGTGAGTCAGTGTCCTGTGTGTCAGTGTGCTGTGAGTCAGTGTGCTGTGTGTCAGTGTGCTGTGAGTCAGTGTGCTGTGTGTCAGTGTCCTGTGTGTCAGTGTCCTGTGTGTCAGTGTCCTGTGAGTCAGTGTCCTGTGAGTCAGTGTGCTGTGTGTCAGTGTCCTGTGTGTCAGTGTGCTGTGTGTCAGTGTGCTGTGAGTCAGTGTGCTGTGTGTCAGTGTCCTGTGAGTCAGTGTCCTGTGAGTCAGTGTGCTGTGAGTCAGTGTCCTGTGAGTCAGTGTGCTGTGTGTCAGTGTGCTGTGTGTCAGTGTGCTGTGAGTCAGTGTGCTGTGAGTCAGTGTGCTGTGTGTCAGTGTGCTGTGAGTCAGTGTCCTGTGTGTCAGTGTGCTGTGTGTCAGTGTGCTGTGAGTCAGTGTGCTGTGTGTCAGTGTGCTGTGTGACAGTGTCCTGTGAGTCAGTGTGCTGTGAGTCAGTGTGCTGTGTGTCAGTGTGCTGTGAGTCAGTGTGCTGTGTGTCAGTGTCCTGTGAGTCAGTGTGCTGTGAGTCAGTGTCCTGTGTGTCAGTGTCCTGTGAGTCAGTGTCCTGTGTGTCAGTGTCCAGTGAGTCAGTGTCCTGTGAGTCAGTGTGCTGTGTGTCAGTGTGCTGTGTGTCAGTGTGCTGTGAGTCAGTGTCCTGTGAGTCAGTGTGCTGTGAGTCAGTGTCCTGTGTGTCAGTGTCCTGTGTGTCAGTGTGGTGTGAGTCAGTGTGCTGTGAGTCAGTGTGCTGTGTGTCAGTGTGCTGTGAGTCAGTGTGCTGTGTGTCAGTGTCCTGTGAGTCAGTGTGCTGTGAGTCAGTGTGCTGTGTGTCAGTGTCCTGTGAGTCAGTGTGCTGTGAGTCAGTGTGCTGTGTTTCAGTGTCCTGTGAGTCAGTGTGCTGTGAGTCAGTGTGCTGTGTGTCAGTGTGCTGTGAGTCAGTGTGCTGTGTGTCAGTGTCCTGTGAGTCAGTGTCCTGTGAGTCAGTGTGCTGTGAGTCAGTGTGCTGTGTGTCAGTGTGCTGTGAGTCAGTGTGCTGTGTGTCAGTGTGCTGTGAGTCAGTGTGCTGTGAGTCAATGTGCTGTGTTTCAGTGTCCTGTGAGTCAGTGTGCTGTGTGTCAGTGTGCTGTGAGTCAGTGTGCTGTGTGTCAGTGTCCTGTGAGTCAGTGTCCTGTGAGTCAGTGTGCTGTGTGTCAGTGTCCTGTGAGTCAGTGTGCTGTGTGTCAGTGTCCTGTGAGTCAGTGTGCTGTGAGTCAGTGTGCTGTGTGTCAGTGTCCTGTGATTCAGTGTGCTGTGAGTCAGTGTGCTGTGAGTCAGTGTGCTGTGAGTCAGTGTGCTGTGTGTCAGTGTGCTGTGAGTCAGTGTCCTGTGAGTCAGTGTGCTGTGAGTCAGTGTCCTGTGAGTCAGTGTCCTGTGTGTCAGTGTCCTGTGAGTCAGTGTCCTGTGAGTCAGTGTGCTATGAGTCAGTGTCCTGTGAGTCAGTGTCCTGTGAGTCAGTGTGCTGTGTGTCAGTGTGCTGTGAGTCAGTGTCCTGTGAGTCAGTGTGCTGTGAGTCAGTGTCCTGTGAGTCAGTGTCCTGTGTGTCAGTGTCCTGTGTGTCAGTGTCCTGTGAGTCAGTGTGCTGTGAGTCAGTGTCCTGTGTGTCAGTGTCCTGTGAGTCAGTGTCCTGTGAGTCAGTGTCCTGTGAGTCAGTGTGCTGTGAGTCAGTGTCCTGTGAGTCAGTGTCCTGTGAGTCAGTGTCCTGTGTGTCAGTGTGCTGTGAGTCAGTGTCCTGTGAGTCAGTGTGCTGTGTGTCAGTGTGCTGTGAGTCAGTGTCCTGTGTGTCAGTGTGCTGTGAGTCAGTGTCCTGTGAGTCAGTGTGCTGTGAGTCAGTGTCCTGTGTGTCAGTGTGCTGTGAGTCAGTGTGCTGTGAGTCAGTGTCCTGTGTGACAGTGTGCTGTGAGTCAGTGCGCTGTGAGTCAGTGTCCTGTGAGTCAGTGTGCTGTGTGTCAGTGTGCTGTGAGTCAGTGTGCTGTGTGTCAGTGTGCTGTGAGTCAGTGTCCTGTGAGTCAGTGTGCTGTGAGTCAGTGTCCTGTGAGTCAGTGTGCTGTGAGTCACTGTGCTGTGAGTCAGTGTCCTGTGAGTCAGTGTGCTGTGAGTCAGTGTCCTGTGTGTCAGTGTGCTGTGAGTCAGTGTGCTGTGAGTCAGTGTCCTGTGTGACAGTGTGCTGTGAGTCAGTGCGCTGTGAGTCAGTGTCCTGTGAGTCAGTGTGCTGTGTGTCAGTGTGCTGTGAGTCAGTGTGCTGTGTGACAGTGTGCTGTGTGTCAGTGTGCTGTGAGTCAGTGTCCTGTGAGTCAGTGTCCTGTGAGTCAGTGTGCTGTGTGTCAGTGTGCTGTGTGTCAGTGCGCTGTGAGTCAGTGTGCTGTGAGTCAGTGTGCTGTGTGACAGTGTGCTCTGAGTCAGTGTGCTGTGAGTCAGTGTCCTGTTAGTCAGTGTGCTGTGAGTCAGTGTCCTGTGTGTCAGTGTGCTGTGAGTCAGTGTCCTGTGTGTCAGTGTGCTGTGAGTCAGTGTCCTGTGATTCAGTGTCCAGTGAGTCAGTGTCCTGTGAGTCAGTGTGCTGTGAGTCAGTGTGCTGTGAGTCAGTGTGCTGTGTGTCAGTGTCCTGTGAGTCAGTGTCCTGTGTGTCAGTGTGCTGTGAGTCAGTGTCCTGTGATTCAGTGTGCTGTGTGTCAGTGTCCTGTGAGTCAGTGTGCTGTGTGTCAGTGTGCTGTGAGTCAGTGTCCTGTGAGTCAGTGTGCTGTGTGTCAGTGTGCTGTGTGTCAGTGTCCTGTGTGTCAGTGTCCTGTGAGTCAGTGTGCTGTGAGTCAGTGTCCTGTGTGTCAGTGTGCTGTGTGTCAGTGTCCTGTGAGTCAGTGTGCTGTGTGTCAGTGTCCTGTGTGTCAGTGTCCTGTGAGTCAGTGTGCTGTGAGTCAGTGTCCTGTGTGTCAGTGTGCTGTGTGTCAGTGTCCTGTGTGTCAGTGTGCTGTGTGTCAGTGTCCTGTGTGTCAGTGTCCTGTGAGTCAGTGTCCTGTGAGTCAGTGTGCTGTGAGTCAGTGTCCTGTGTGTCAGTGTGCTGTGTGTCAGTGTGCTGTGAGTCAGTGTGCTGTGAGTCAGTGTCCTGTGTGACAGTGTGCTGTGTGTCAGTGTGCTGTGTGTCAGTGTGCTGTGTGTCAGTGTGCTGTGAGTCAGTGTCCTGTGTGTCAGTGTGCTGTGAGTCAGTGTGCTGTGAGTCAGTGTCCTGTGAGTCAGTGTGCTGTGAGTCAGTGTCCTGTGTGTCAGTGTGCTGTGTGTCAGTGTCCTGTGTGACAGTGTGCTGTGAGTCAGTGTCCTGTGAGTCAGTGTGCTGTGAGTCAGTGTGCTGTGAGTCAGTGTCCTGTGTGTCAGTGTGCTGTGAGTCAGTGTGCTGTGAGTCAGTGTCCTGTGAGTCAGTGTGCTGTGAGTCAGTGGCCTGTGAGTCAGTGTGCTGTGTGTCAGTGTGCTGTGAGTCAGTGTGCTGTGTGTCAGTGTCCTGTGAGTCAGTGTGCTGTGTGTCAGTGTCCTGTGTGTCAGTGTCCTGTGAGTCAGTGTGCTGTGTGTCAGTGTCCTGTGTGTCAGTGTGCTGTGAGTCAGTGTGCTGTGAGTCAGTGTGGTGTGAGTCAGTGTGCTGTGAGTCAGTGTCCTGTGTGACAGTGTGCTGTGAGTCAGTGTCCTGTGTGTCAGTGTGCTGTGAGTCAGTGTGCTGTGTGTCAGTGTCCTGTGAGTCAGTGTGCTGTGAGTCAGTGTGCTGTGAGTCAGTGTGCTGTGAGTCAGTGTCCTGTGAGTCAGTGTGCTGTGTGTCACTGTGCTGTGTGTCAGTGTCCTGTGTGTCAGTGTGCTGTGAGTCAGTGTGCTGTGAGTCAGTGTGCTGTGTGTCAGTGTCCTGTGAGTCAGTGTGCTGTGAGTCAGTGTCCTGTGTGTCTGTGTCCTGTGTGTCAGTGTGCTGTGTGTCAGTGTGCTGTGAGTCAGTGTGCTGTGAGTCAGTGTGCTGTGTGTCAGTGTGCTGTGAGTCAGTGTCCTGTGTGTCAGTGTGCTGTGAGTCAGTGTGCTGTGTGTCAGTGTGCTGTGTGTCAGTGTGCTGTGAGTCAGTGTGCTGTGAGTCAGTGTGCTGTGTGTCAGTGTCCTGTGTGTCAGTGTGCTGTGAGTCAGTGTGCTGTGTGTCAGTGTGCTGTGAGTCAGTGTGCTGTGAGTCAGTGTCCTGTGAGTCAGTGTGCTGTGAGTCAGTGTGCTGTGTGTCAGTGTCCTGTGAGTCAGTGTGCTGTGTGTCAGTGTGCTGTGTGTCAGTGTCCTGTGAGTCAGTGTGCTGTGAGTCAGTGTGCTGTGAGTCAGTGTCCTGTGTGTCAGTGTCCTGTGAGTCAGTGTGCTGTGTGTCAGTGTGCTGTGAGTCAGTGTGCTGTGAGTCAGTGTCCTGTGAGTCAGTGTGCTGTGTGTCAGTGTCCTGTGAGTCAGTATGCTGTGAGTCAGTGTCCTGTGTGTCAGTGTCCTGTGAGTCAGTGTCCTGTGAGTCAGTGTGCTGTGAGTCAGTGTCCTGTGAGTCAGTGTGCTGTGTGTCAGTGTGCTGTGAGTCAGTGTGCTGTGTGTCAGTGTGCTGTGTGTCAGTGTCCTGTGAGTCAGTGTCCTGTGTGTCAGTGTGCTGTGAGTCAGTGTCCTGTGAGTCAGTGTGCTGTGTGTCAGTGTGCTGTGTGTCAGTGTCCTGTGAGTCAGTGTGCTGTGAGTCAGTGTCCTGTGAGTCAGTGTGCTGTGATTCAGTGTCCTGTGAGTCAGTGTCCTGTGTGTCAGTGTCCTGTGAGTCAGTGTGCTGTGTGTCAGTGTGCTGTGAGTCAGTGTGCTGTGAGTCAGTGTCCTGTGAGTCAGTGTGCTGTGTGTCAGTGTGCTGTGTGTCAGTGTCCTGTGAGTCAGTGTCCTGTGTGTCAGTGTGCTGTGAGTCAGTGTCCTGTGAGTCAGTGTGCTGTGTGTCAGTGTGCTGTGTGTCAGTGTCCTGTGAGTCAGTGTGCTGTGAGTCAGTGTCCTGTGAGTCAGTGTGCTGTGAGTCAGTGTCCTGTGAGTCAGTGTCCTGTGTGTCAGTGTCCTGTGAGTCAGTGTGCTGTGTGTCAGTGTCCTGTGTGTCAGTGTGCTGTGAGTCAGTGTGCTGTGAGTCAGTGTCCTGTGAGTCAGTGTGCTGTGTGTCAGTGTGCTGTGAGTCAGTGTGCTGTGAGTCAGTGTCCTGTGTGTCACTGTGCTGTGTGTCAGTGTGCTGTGAGTCAGTGTGCTGTGTGTCAGTGTGCTGTGAGTCAGTGTCCTGTGTGGCAGTGTGCTGTGAGTCAGTGTGCTGTGAGTCAGTGTCCTGTGTGTCAGTGTGCTGTGTGTCAGTGTGCTGTGAGTCAGTGTCCTGTGAGTCAGTGTGCTGTGAGTCAGTGTGCTGTGAGTCAGTGTCCTGTGAGTCAGTGTGCTGTGAGTCAGTGTGCTGTGAGTCAGTGTCCTGTGAGTCAGTGTGCTGTGAGTCAGTGTCCTGTGAGTCAGTGTGCTGTGTGTCAGTGTCCTGTGAGTCAGTGTGCTGTGTGTCAGTGTCCTGTGAGTCAGTGTCCTGTGTGTCAGTGTGCTGTGAGTCAGTGTGCTGTGTGTCAGTGTGCTGTGAGTCAGTGTCCTGTGTGTCAGTGTGCTGTGAGTCAGTGTGCTGTGAGTCAGTGTGCTGTGAGTCAGTGTCCTGTGTGTCAGTGTCCTGTGAGTCAGTGTGCTGTGAGTCAGTGTCCTGTGAGTCAGTGTCCTGTGTGTCAGTGTGCTGTGAGTCAGTGTGCTGTGTGTCAGTGTGCTGTGAGTCAGTGTCCTGTGTGTCAGTGTGCTGTGAGTCAGTGTGCTGTGAGTCAGTGTGCTGTGTGTCAGTGTCCTGTGTGTCAGTGTGCTGTGAGTCAGTGTGCTGTGAGTCAGTGTCCTGTGTGTCAGTGTCCTGTGAGTCAGTGTGCCGTGTGTCAGTGTCCTGTGTGTCAGTGTCCTGTGTGTCAGTGTGCTGTGAGTCAGTGTGCTGTGAGTCAGTGTGCTGTGAGTCAGTGTCCTGTGTGTCAGTGTCCTGTGAGTCAGTGTGCCGTGTGTCAGTGTCCTGTGTGTCAGTGTCCTGTGTGTCAGTGTGCCGTGAGTCAGTGTGCTGTGAGTCA
Source organism: Scyliorhinus torazame (assembly GCF_047496885.1). Classification (NCBI taxonomy): domain Eukaryota; kingdom Metazoa; phylum Chordata; class Chondrichthyes; order Carcharhiniformes; family Scyliorhinidae; genus Scyliorhinus; species Scyliorhinus torazame. The sequence continues at coordinate 42,497,319 of NC_092714.1, read as the reverse complement.
GTGTCCTGTGTGTCAGTGTGCTGTGAGTCAGTGTGCCGTGTGTCAGTGTCCTGTGTGTCAGTGTCCTGTGTGTCAGTGTGCTGTGAGTCAGTGTGCTGTGAGTCAGTGTGCGGTGAGTCAGTGTCCTGTGTGTCAGTGTGCTGTGAGTCAGTGTGCTGTGTGTCAGTGTGCTGTGTGTCAGTGTCCTGTGAGTCAGTGTGCTGTGTGTCAGTGTCCTGTGAGTCAGTGTCCTGTGTGTCAGTGTGCTGTGAGTCAGTGTGCTGTGAGTCAGTGTCCTGTGTGTCAGTGTCCTGTGAGTCAGTGTGCTGTGAGTCAGTGTGCTGTGAGTCAGTGTCCTGTGTGTCAGTGTGCTGTGAGTCAGTGTCCTGTGAGTCAGTGTGCTGTGTGTCAGTGTCCTGTGAGTCAGTGTCCTGTGTGTCAGTGTGCTGTGAGTCAGTGTGCTGTGTGTCAGTGTGCTGTGAGTCAGTGTGCTGTGAGTCAGTGTGCTGTGTGTCAGTGTCCTGTGAGTCAGTGTGCTGTGAGTCAGTGTGCTGTGTGTCAGTGTGCTGTGAGTCAGTGTGCTGTGAGTCAGTGTCCTGTGAGTCAGTGTGCTGTGAGTCAGTGTGCTGTGTGTCAGTGTCCTGTGTGTCAGTGTCCTGTGAGTCAGTGTGCTGTGTGTCAGTGTCCTGTGTGTCAGCGTCCTGTGAGTCAGTGTGCTGTGAGTCAGTGTCCTGTGAGTCAGTGTCCTGTGTGTCAGTGTCCTGTGAGTCAGTGTCCTGTGTGTCAGTGTCCTGTGTGTCAGTGTGCTGTGAGTCAGTGTCCTGTGTGTCAGTGTGCTGTGTGTCAGTGTGCTGTGAGTCAGTGTCCTGTGTGTCAGTGTGCTGTGAGTCAGTGTGCTGTGAGTCAGTGTGCTGTGAGTCAGTGTCCTGTGAGTCAGTGTGCTGTGTGTCAGTGTCCTGTGAGTCAGTGTGCTGTGAGTCAGTGTGCTGTGAGTCAGTGTCCTGTGAGTCAGTGTGCTGTGTGTCAGTGTCCTGTGAGTCAGTGTGCTGTGAGTCAGTGTGCTGTGAGTCAGTGTGCTGTGAGTCAGTGTCCTGTGTGTCAGTGTGCTGTGTGTCAGTGTGCTGTGAGTCAGTGTCCTGTGAGTCAGTGTGCTGTGTGTCAGTGTGCTGTGTGTCAGTGCGCTGTGAGTCAGTGTGCTGTGAGTCAGTGTGCTGTGTGACAGTGTGCTCTGAGTCAGTGTGCTGTGAGTCAGTGTCCTGTTAGTCAGTGTGCTGTGAGTCAGTGTCCTGTGTGTCAGTGTGCTGTGAGTCAGTGTCCTGTGTGTCAGTGTGCTGTGAGTCAGTGTCCTGTGATTCAGTGTCCAGTGAGTCAGTGTCCTGTGAGTCAGTGTGCTGTGAGTCAGTGTGCTGTGTGTCAGTGTGCTGTGAGTCAGTGTGCTGTGAGTCAGTGTGCTGTGTGTCAGTGTCCTGTGAGTCAGTGTCCTGTGTGTCAGTGTGCTGTGAGTCAGTGTCCTGTGATTCAGTGTGCTGTGTGTCAGTGTCCTGTGAGTCAGTGTGCTGTGTGTCAGTGTGCTGTGAGTCAGTGTCCTGTGAGTCAGTGTGCTGTGTGTCAGTGTGCTGTGTGTCAGTGTCCTGTGTGTCAGTGTCCTGTGAGTCAGTGTGCTGTGAGTCAGTGTCCTGTGTGTCAGTGTGCTGTGTGTCAGTGTCCTGTGAGTCAGTGTGCTGTGTGTCAGTGTGCTGTGTGTCAGTGTCCTGTGTGTCAGTGTCCTGTGAGTCAGTGTGCTGTGAGTCAGTGTCCTGTGTGTCAGTGTGCTGTGTGTCAGTGTCCTGTGTGTCAGTGTGCTGTGTGTCAGTGTCCTGTGTGTCAGTGTCCTGTGAGTCAGTGTCCTGTGAGTCAGTGTGCTGTGAGTCAGTGTCCTGTGTGTCAGTGTGCTGTGTGTCAGTGTGCTGTGAGTCAGTGTGCTGTGAGTCAGTGTCCTGTGTGACAGTGTGCTGTGTGTCAGTGTGCTGTGTGTCAGTGTGCTGTGTGTCAGTGTGCTGTGAGTCAGTGTCCTGTGTGTCAGTGTGCTGTGAGTCAGTGTGCTGTGAGTCAGTGTCCTGTGAGTCAGTGTGCTGTGAGTCAGTGTCCTGTGTGTCAGTGTGCTGTGTGTCAGTGTGCTGTGAGTCAGTGTCCTGTGAGTCAGTGTGCTGTGAGTCAGTGTGCTGTGAGTCAGTGTCCTGTGTGTCAGTGTGCTGTGAGTCAGTGTGCTGTGAGTCAGTGTCCTGTGAGTCAGTGTGCTGTGAGTCAGTGGCCTGTGAGTCAGTGTGCTGTGTGTCAGTGTGCTGTGAGTCAGTGTGCTGTGAGTCAGTGTGCTGTGTGTCAGTGTGCTGTGAGTCAGTGTGCTGTGAGTCAGTGTGCTGTGTGTCAGTGTCCTGTGAGTCAGTGTGCTGTGTGTCAGTGTCCTGTGTGTCAGTGTCCTGTGAGTCAGTGTGCTGTGTGTCAGTGTCCTGTGTGTCAGTGTGCTGTGAGTCAGTGTGCTGTGAGTCAGTGTGGTGTGAGTCAGTGTGCTGTGAGTCAGTGTCCTGTGTGACAGTGTGCTGTGAGTCAGTGTCCTGTGTGTCAGTGTGCTGTGAGTCAGTGTGCTGTGTGTCAGTGTCCTGTGAGTCAGTGTGCTGTGAGTCAGTGTGCTGTGAGTCAGTGTGCTGTGAGTCAGTGTCCTGTGAGTCAGTGTGCTGTGTGTCACTGTGCTGTGTGTCAGTGTCCTGTGTGTCAGTGTGCTGTGAGTCAGTGTGCTGTGAGTCAGTGTGCTGTGTGTCAGTGTCCTGTGAGTCAGTGTGCTGTGAGTCAGTGTCCTGTGTGTCTGTGTCCTGTGTGTCAGTGTGCTGTGTGTCAGTGTGCTGTGAGTCAGTGTGCTGTGAGTCAGTGTGCTGTGTGTCAGTGTGCTGTGAGTCAGTGTCCTGTGTGTCAGTGTGCTGTGAGTCAGTGTGCTGTGTGTCAGTGTGCTGTGTGTCAGTGTGCTGTGAGTCAGTGTGCTGTGAGTCAGTGTGCTGTGTGTCAGTGTCCTGTGTGTCAGTGTGCTGTGAGTCAGTGTGCTGTGTGTCAGTGTGCTGTGAGTCAGTGTCCTGTGAGTCAGTGTGCTGTGAGTCAGTGTCCTGTGAGTCAGTGTGCTGTGTGTCAGTGTCCTGTGAGTCAGTGTGCTGTGTGTCAGTGTGCTGTGTGTCAGTGTCCTGTGAGTCAGTGTGCTGTGAGTCAGTGTCCTGTGTGTCAGTGTGCTGTGAGTCAGTGTCCTGTGAGTCAGTGTGCTGTGTGTCAGTGTGCTGTGTGTCAGTGTGCTGTGTGTCAGTGTCCTGCGAGTCAGTGTGCTGTGAGTCAGTGTCCTGTGAGTCAGTGTGCTGTGATTCAGTGTCCTGTGAGTCAGTGTCCTGTGTGTCAGTGTCCTGTGAGTCAGTGTGCTGTGTGTCAGTGTGCTGTGAGTCAGTGTGCTGTGAGTCAGTGTCCTGTGAGTCAGTGTGCTGTGTGTCAGTGTGCTGTGTGTCAGTGTCCTGTGAGTCAGTGTCCTGTGTGTCAGTGTGCTGTGAGTCAGTGTCCTGTGAGTCAGTGTGCTGTGTGTCAGTGTGCTGTGTGTCAGTGTCCTGTGAGTCAGTGTGCTGTGAGTCAGTGTCCTGTGAGTCAGTGTGCTGTGAGTCAGTGTCCTGTGAGTCAGTGTCCTGTGTGTCAGTGTCCTGTGAGTCAGTGTGCTGTGTGTCAGTGTCCTGTGTGTCAGTGTGCTGTGAGTCAGTGTGCTGTGAGTCAGTGTCCTGTGAGTCAGTGTGCTGTGTGTCAGTGTGCTGTGAGTCAGTGTGCTGTGAGTCAGTGTCCTGTGTGTCACTGTGCTGTGTGTCAGTGTGCTGTGAGTCAGTGTGCTGTGTGTCAGTGTGCTGTGAGTCAGTGTCCTGTGTGGCAGTGTGCTGTGAGTCAGTGTGCTGTGAGTCAGTGTCCTGTGTGTCAGTGTGCTGTGTGTCAGTGTGCTGTGAGTCAGTGTGCTGTGTGTCAGTGTGCTGTGAGTCAGTGTGCTGTGAGTCAGTGTCCTGTGAGTCAGTGTGCTGTGAGTCAGTGTCCTGTGAGTCAGTGTGCTGTGAGTCAGTGTCCTGTGAGTCAGTGTGCTGTGTGTCAGTGTCCTGTGAGTCAGTGTGCTGTGTGTCAGTGTCCTGTGAGTCAGTGTCCTGTGTGTCAGTGTGCTGTGAGTCAGTGTGCTGTGTGTCAGTGTGCTGTGAGTCAGTGTCCTGTGTGTCAGTGTGCTGTGAGTCAGTGTGCTGTGAGTCAGTGTGCTGTGAGTCAGTGTCCTGTGTGTCAGTGTCCTGTGAGTCAGTGTGCTGTGAGTCAGTGTGCTGTGAGTCAGTGTCCTGTGAGTCAGTGTCCTGTGTGTCAGTGTGCTGTGAGTCAGTGTGCTGTGTGTCAGTGTGCTGTGAGTCAGTGTCCTGTGTGTCAGTGTGCTGTGAGTCAGTGTGCTGTGAGTCAGTGTGCTGTGTGTCAGTGTCCTGTGTGTCAGTGTGCTGTGAGTCAGTGTGCTGTGAGTCAGTGTCCTGTGTGTCAGTGTCCTGTGAGTCAGTGTGCCGTGTGTCAGTGTCCTGTGTGTCAGTGTCCTGTGTGTCAGTGTGCTGTGAGTCAGTGTGCTGTGAGTCAGTGTGCTGTGAGTCAGTGTCCTGTGTGTCAGTGTCCTGTGAGTCAGTGTGCCGTGTGTCAGTGTCCTGTGTGTCAGTGTCCTGTGTGTCAGTGTGCCGTGAGTCAGTGTGCTGTGAGTCAGTGTCCTGTGTGTCAGTGTGCTGTGAGTCAGTGTGCCGTGTGTCAGTGTCCTGTGTGTCAGTGTCCTGTGTGTCAGTGTGCTGTGAGTCAGTGTGCTGTGAGTCAGTGTGCGGTGAGTCAGTGTGCTGTGTGTCAGTGTGCTGTGAGTCAGTGTCCTGTGTGTCAGTGTGCTGTGAGTCAGTGTGCTGTGTGTCAGTGTGCTGTGTGTCAGTGTCCTGTGAGTCAGTGTGCTGTGTGTCAGTGTCCTGTGAGTCAGTGTCCTGTGTGTCAGTGTGCTGTGAGTCAGTGTGCTGTGAGTCAGTGTCCTGTGTGTCAGTGTCCTGTGAGTCAGTGTGCTGTGAGTCAGTGTGCTGTGAGTCAGTGTCCTGTGTGTCAGTGTGCTGTGAGTCAGTGTCCTGTGAGTCAGTGTGCTGTGTGTCAGTGTCCTGTGAGTCAGTGTCCTGTGTGTCAGTGTGCTGTGAGTCAGTGTGCTGTGTGTCAGTGTGCTGTGAGTCAGTGTGCTGTGAGTCAGTGTGCTGTGTGTCAGTGTCCTGTGAGTCAGTGTGCTGTGAGTCAGTGTGCTGTGTGTCAGTGTGCTGTGAGTCAGTGTGCTGTGAGTCAGTGTCCTGTGAGTCAGTGTGCTGTGAGTCAGTGTGCTGTGTGTCAGTGTCCTGTGTGTCAGTGTCCTGTGAGTCAGTGTGCTGTGTGTCAGTGTCCTGTGTGTCAGCGTCCTGTGAGTCAGTGTGCTGTGAGTCAGTGTCCTGTGAGTCAGTGTCCTGTGTGTCAGTGTCCTGTGAGTCAGTGTCCTGTGTGTCAGTGTCCTGTGTGTCAGTGTGCTGTGAGTCAGTGTCCTGTGTGTCAGTGTGCTGTGTGTCAGTGTGCTGTGAGTCAGTGTCCTGTGTGTCAGTGTGCTGTGAGTCAGTGTGCTGTGAGTCAGTGTCCTGTGAGTCAGTGTCCTGTGTGTCAGTGTCCTGTGAGTCAGTGTCCTGTGTGTCAGTGTCCTGTGTGTCAGTGTGCTGTGTGTCAGTGTCCTGTGTGTCAGTGTCCTGTGTGTCAGTGTGCTGTGAGTCAGTGTGCTGTGTGTCAGTGTCCTGTGAGTCAGTGTGCTGTGAGTCAGTGTGCTGTGAGTCAGTGTGCTGTGTGTCAGTGTCCTGTGAGTCAGTGTGCTGTGAGTCAGTGTGCTGTGTGTCAGCGTCCTGTGAGTCAGTGTCCTGTGAGTCAGTGTCCTGTGTGTCAGTGTCCTGTGAGTCAGTGTCCTGTGTGTCAGTGTGCTGCGTGTCAGTGTGCTGTGTGTCAGTGTGCTGTGAGTCAGTGTGCTGTGAGTCAGTGTCCTGTGTGTCAGTGTCCTGTGAGTCAGTGTGCTGTGAGTCAGTGTGCTGTGTGTCAGTGTCCTGTGTGTCAGTGTCCTGTGTGTCAGTGTGCTGTGAGTCAGTGTCCTGTGTGTCAGTGTCCTGTGTGTCAGTGTCCTGTGTGTCAGTGTGCTGTGAGTCAGTGTGCTGTGAGTCAGTGTCCTGTGTGTCAGTGTGCTGTGAGTCAGTGTCCTGTGAGTCAGTGTGCTGTGAGTCAGTGTGCTGTGAGTCAGTGTCCTGTGAGTCAGTGTGCTGTGTGTCAGTGTCCTGTGAGTCAGTGTGCTGTGAGTCAGTGTGCTGTGAGTCAGTGTCCTGTGAGTCAGTGTGCTGTGTGTCAGTGTCCTGTGAGTCAGTGTGCTGTGAGTCAGTGTGCTGTGAGTCAGTGTGCTGTGAGTCAGTGTCCTGTGTGTCAGTGTGCTGTGTGTCAGTGTGCTGTGAGTCAGTGTCCTGTGTGTCAGTGTGCTGTGAGTCAGTGTGCTGTGAGTCAGTGTCCTGTGTGTCAGTGTGCTGTGAGTCAGTGTCCTGTGTGTCAGTGTCCTGTGAGTCAGTGTGCTGTGAGTCAGTGTGCTGTGAGTCAGTGTCCTGTGAGTCAGTGTCCTGTGTGTCAGTGTGCTGTGAGTCAGTGTGCTGTGTGTCAGTGTGCTGTGAGTCAGTGTCCTGTGTGTCAGTGTGCTGTGAGTCAGTGTGCTGTGTGTCAGTGTGCTGTGAGTCAGTGTGCTGTGAGTCAGTGTCCTGTGTGTCAGTGTCCTGTGAGTCAGTGTGCCGTGTGTCAGTGTCCTGTGTGTCAGTGTCCTGTGTGTCAGTGTGCCGTGAGTCAGTGTGCTGTGAGTCAGTGTCCTGTGTGTCAGTGTGCTGTGAGTCAGTGTGCCGTGTGTCAGTGTCCTGTGTGTCAGTGTCCTGTGTGTCAGTGTGCTGTGAGTCAGTGTGCTGTGAGTCAGTGTGCGGTGAGTCAGTGTGCTGTGTGTCAGTGTGCTGTGAGTCAGTGTCCTGTGTGTCAGTGTGCTGTGAGTCAGTGTGCTGTGTGTCAGTGTGCTGTGTGTCAGTGTCCTGTGAGTCAGTGTGCTGTGTGTCAGTGTCCTGTGAGTCAGTGTCCTGTGTGTCAGTGTGCTGTGAGTCAGTGTGCTGTGAGTCAGTGTCCTGTGTGTCAGTGTCCTGTGAGTCAGTGTGCTGTGAGTCAGTGTGCTGTGAGTCAGTGTCCTGTGTGTCAGTGTGCTGTGAGTCAGTGTCCTGTGAGTCAGTGTGCTGTGAGTCAGTGTGCTGTGTGTCAGTGTCCTGTGAGTCAGTGTCCTGTGTGTCAGTGTGCTGTGAGTCAGTGTGCTGTGTGTCAGTGTGCTGTGAGTCAGTGTGCTGTGAGTCAGTGTGCTGTGTGTCAGTGTCCTGTGAGTCAGTGTGCTGTGAGTCAGTGTGCTGTGTGTCAGTGTGCTGTGAGTCAGTGTGCTGTGAGTCAGTGTGCTGTGTGTCAGTGTCCTGTGTGTCAGTGTCCTGTGAGTCAGTGTGCTGTGTGTCAGTGTCCTGTGTGTCAGCGTCCTGTGAGTCAGTGTGCTGTGAGTCAGTGTCCTGTGAGTCAGTGTCCTGTGTGTCAGTGTCCTGTGAGTCAGTGTCCTGTGTGTCAGTGTCCTGTGTGTCAGTGTGCTGTGAGTCAGTGTCCTGTGTGTCAGTGTGCTGTGTGTCAGTGTGCTGTGAGTCAGTGTCCTGTGTGTCAGTGTGCTGTGAGTCAGTGTGCTGTGAGTCAGTGTCCTGTGAGTCAGTGTCCTGTGTGTCAGTGTCCTGTGAGTCAGTGTCCTGTGTGTCAGTGTCCTGTGTGTCAGTGTCCTGTGAGTCAGTGTGCTGTGTGTCAGTGTCCTGTGTGTCAGTGTCCTGTGTGTCAGTGTGCTGTGAGTCAGTGTGCTGTGTGTCAGTGTCCTGTGAGTCAGTGTGCTGTGAGTCAGTGTGCTGTGTGTCAGTGTCCTGTGAGTCAGTGTGCTGTGAGTCAGTGTGCTGTGTGTCAGCGTCCTGTGAGTCAGTGTCGTGTGAGTCAGTGTCCTGTGTGTCAGTGTCCTGTGAGTCAGTGTCCTGTGTGTCAGTGTCCTGTGTGTCAGTGTGCTGCGTGTCAGTGTGCTGTGTGTCAGTGTGCTGTGAGTCAGTGTGCTGTGAGTCAGTGTCCTGTGTGTCAGTGTCCTGTGAGTCAGTGTGCTGTGAGTCAGTGTGCTGTGTGTCAGTGTCCTGTGTGTCAGTGTCCTGTGTGTCAGTGTGCTGTGAGTCAGTGTGCTGTGAGTCAGTGTCCTGTGTGTCAGTGTCCTGTGTGTCAGTGTCCTGTGTGTCAGTGTGCTGTGAGTCAGTGTGCTGTGAGTCAGTGTCCTGTGTGTCAGTGTGCTGTGAGTCAGTGTCCTGTGAGTCAGTGTCCTGTGAGTCAGTGTGCTGTGAGTCAGTGTGCTGTGAGTCAGTGTCCTGTGAGTCAGTGTGCTGTGTGTCAGTGTCCTGTGTGTCAGTGTCCTGTGTGTCAGTGTCCTGTGAGTCAGTGTGCTGTGTGTCAGTGTCCTGTGTGTCAGTGTCCTGTGTGTCAGTGTGCTGTGAGTCAGTGTGCTGTGTGTCAGTGTCCTGTGAGTCAGTGTGCTGTGAGTCAGTGTGCTGTGTGTCAGTGTCCTGTGAGTCAGTGTGCTGTGAGTCAGTGTGCTGTGAGTCAGTGTCCTGTGAGTCAGTGTGCTGTGTGTCAGTGTCCTGTGAGTCAGTGTGCTGTGAGTCAGTGTGCTGTGAGTCAGTGTGCTGTGTGTCAGTGTGCTGTGTGTCAGTGTGCTGTGAGTCAGTGTCCTGTGTGTCAGTGTGCTGTGAGTCAGTGTGCTGTGAGTCAGTGTCCTGTGTGTCAGTGTGCTGTGAGTCAGTGTCCTGTGAGTCAGTGTGCTGTGAGTCAGTGTGCTGTGAGTCAGTGTGCTGTGAGTCAGTGTGCTGTGTGTCAGTGTGCTGTGTGTCAGTGTCCTGTGTGTCAGCGTCCTGTGAGTCAGTGTGCTGTGAGTCAGTGTCCTGTGAGTCAGTGTCCTGTGTGTCAGTGTCCTGTGAGTCAGTGTCCTGTGTGTCAGTGTCCTGTGTGTCAGTGTGCTGTGAGTCAGTGTCCTGTGTGTCAGTGTGCTGTGTGTCAGTGTGCTGTGAGTCAGTGTCCTGTGTGTCAGTGTGCTGTGAGTCAGTGTGCTGTGAGTCAGTGTCCTGTGAGTCAGTGTCCTGTGTGTCAGTGTCCTGTGAGTCAGTGTCCTGTGTGTCAGTGTCCTGTGTGTCAGTGTCCTGTGAGTCAGTGTGCTGTGTGTCAGTGTCCTGTGTGTCAGTGTCCTGTGTGTCAGTGTGCTGTGAGTCAGTGTGCTGTGTGTCAGTGTCCTGTGAGTCAGTGTGCTGTGAGTCAGTGTGCTGTGTGTCAGTGTCCTGTGAGTCAGTGTGCTGTGAGTCAGTGTGCTGTGTGTCAGCGTCCTGTGAGTCAGTGTCCTGTGAGTCAGTGTCCTGTGTGTCAGTGTCCTGTGAGTCAGTGTCCTGTGTGTCAGTGTCCTGTGTGTCAGTGTGCTGCGTGTCAGTGTGCTGTGAGTCAGTGTGCTGTGTGTCAGTGTGCTGTGAGTCAGTGTCCTGTGTGTCAGTGTCCTGTGAGTCAGTGTGCTGTGAGTCAGTGTGCTGTGTGTCAGTGTCCTGTGTGTCAGTGTGCTGTGAGTCAGTGTGCTGTGAGTCAGTGTCCTGTGTGTCAGTGTCCTGTGTGTCAGTGTCCTGTGTGTCAGTGTGCTGTGAGTCAGTGTGCTGTGAGTCAGTGTCCTGTGTGTCAGTGTCCTGTGAGTCAGTGTGCTGTGAGTCAGTGTGCTGTGAGTCAGTGTGCTGTGAGTCAGTGTCCTGTGTGTCAGTGTGCTGTGTGTCAGTGTGCTGTGAGTCAGTGTCCTGTGTGTCAGTGTGCTGTGAGTCAGTGTGCTGTGAGTCAGTGTCCTGTGTGTCAGTGTGCTGTGAGTCAGTGTGCTGTGTGTCAGTGTGCTGTGAGTCAGTGTGCTGTGAGTCAGTGTCCTGTGTGTCAGTGTGCTGTGAGTCAGTGTCCTGTGAGTCAGTGTGCTGTGTGTCAGTGTCCTGTGAGTCAGTGTCCTGTGAGTCAGTGTGCTGTGAGTCAGTGTGCTGTGTGTCAGTGTCCTGTGTGTCAGTGTCCTGTGTGTCAGTGTGCTGTGAGTCAGTGTCCTGTGAGTCAGTGTGCTGTGTGTCAGTGTCCTGTGAGTCAGTGTCCTGTGAGTCAGTGTGCTGTGTGTCAGTGTCCTGTGTGTCAGTGTCCTGTGTGTCAGTGTCCTGTGAGTCAGTGTGCTGTGTGTCAGTGTCCTGTGTGTCAGTGTCCTGTGTGTCAGTGTGCCGTGTGTCAGTGTCCTGTGAGTCAATGTGCTGTGAGTCAGTGTGCTGTGAGTCAGTGTGCTGTGTGTCAGTGTCCTGTGTGTCAGTGTCCTGTGAGTCAGTGTGCTGTGAGTCAGTGTGCTGTGAGTCAGTGTCCTGTGTGTCAGTGTCCTGTGTGTCAGTGTCCTGTGAGTCAGTGTGCTGTGAGTCAGTGTCCTGTGAGTCAGTGTGCTGTGAGTCAGTGTCCTGTGAGTCAGTGTCCTGTGTGTCAGTGTGCTGTGTGTCAGTGTGCTGTGTGTCAGTGTGCTGTGTGTCAGTGTGCTGTGAGTCAGTGTCCTGTGTGTCAGTGTGCTGTGAGTCAGTGTCCTGTGAGTCAGTGTGCTGTGAGTCAGTTTGCTGTGAGTCAGTGTCCTGTGTGTCAGTGTGCTGTGTGTCAGTGTGCTGTGTGTCAGTGTGCTGTGAGTCAGTGTGCTGTGTGTCAGTGTGCTGTGTGTCAGTGTGCTGTGAGTCAGTGTGCTGTGTGTCAGTGTGCTGTGAGTCAGTGTCCTGTGAGTCAGTGTCCTGTGTGTCAGTGTGCTGTGAGTCAGTGTGCTGTGAGTCAGTGTGCTGTGAGTCAGTGTCCTGTGAGTCAGTGTGCTGTGATGTCCTGTGAGTCAGTGTCCTGTGTGTCAGTGTCCTGTGTGTCAGTGTGCTGTGAGTCAGTGTGCTGTGAGTCAGTGTCCTGTGTGTCAGTGTGCTGTGAGTCAGTGTCCTGTGAGTCAGTGTGCTGTGAGTCAGTGTGCTGTGAGTCAGTGTCCTGTGCTGTGTGTCAGTGTGCTGTGAGTCAGTGTCCTGTGTGTCAGTGTGCTGTGAGTCAGTGTGCTGTGAGTCAGTGTCCTGTGTGTCAGTGTGCTGTGAGTCAGTGTGCTGTGAGTCAGTGTGCTGTGTGTCAGTGTGCTGTGAGTCAGTGTGCTGTGTGTCAGTGTCCTGTGTGTCAGTGTCCTGTGAGTCAGTGTGCTGTGAGTCAGTGTCCTGTGTGTCAGTGTGCTGTGTGTCAGTGTGCTGTGAGTCAGTGTCCTGTGAGTCAGTGTGCTGTGTGTCAGTGTGCTGTGTGTCAGTGTCCTGTGTGTCAGTGTCCTGTGTGTCAGTGTGCTGTGAGTGAGTGTGCTGTGAGTCAGTGTGCTGTGAGTCAGTGTGCTGTGAGTCAGTGTGCTGTGTGTCAGTGTCCTGTGTGTCAGTGTCCTGTGAGTCAGTGTGCTGTGAGTCAGTGTCCTGTGAGTCAGTGTGCTGTGTGTCAGTGTCCTGTGAGTCAGTGTCCTGTGAGTCAGTGTGCTGTGAGTCAGTGTGCTGTGTGTCAGTGTCCTGTGTGTCAGTGTCCTGTGTGTCAGTGTGCTGTGAGTCAGTGTCCTGTGAGTCAGTGTGCTGTGTGTCAGTGTCCTGTGAGTCAGTGTCCTGTGAGTCAGTGTGCTGTGTGTCAGTGTCCTGTGTGTCAGTGTCCTGTGTGTCAGTGTCCTGTGAGTCAGTGTGCTGTGTGTCAGTGTCCTGTGTGTCAGTGTCCTGTGTGTCAGTGTGCTGTGTGACAGTGTCCTGTGAGTCAGTGTGCTGTGTGTCAGTGTGCTGTGTGTCAGTGTCCTGTGTGTCAGTGTGCTGTGAGTCAGTGTGCTGTGAGTCAGTGTGCTGTGTTTCAGTGTCCTGTGTGTCAGTGTCCTGTGAGTCAGTGTGCTGTGAGTCAGTGTCCTGTGTGTCAGTGTCCTGTGAGTCAGTGTCCTGTGTGTCAGTGTCCTGTGTGTCAGTGTCCTGTGTGTCAGTGTGCTGTGAGTCAGTGTGCTGTGAGTCAGTGTGCTGTGAGTCAGTGTGCTGTGTGTCAGTGTGCTGTGTGTCAGTGTGCTGTGAGTCAGTGTCCTGTGTGTCAGTGTGCTGTGAGTCAGTGTGCTGTGAGTCAGTGTGCTGTGTGTCAGTGTGCTGTGAGTCAGTGTGCTGTGTGTCAGTGTGCTGTGAGTCAGTGTGCTGTGTGTCAGTGTCCTGTGAGTCAGTGTGCTGTGTGTCAGTGTGCTGTGAGTCAGTGTCCTGTGTGTCAGTGTGCTGTGAGTCAGTGTGCTGTGTGACAGTGTGCTGTGTGTCAGTGTGCTGTGAGTCAGTGTACTGTGTGTCAGTGTGCTGTGAGTCAGTGAGTCAGTGTGCTGTGAGTCAGTGTGCTGTGAGTCAGTGTCCTGTGTGTCAGTGTCCTGTGAGTCAGTGTGCTGTGTGTCAGTGTGCTGTGAGTCAGTGTGCTGTGTGTCAGTGTCCTGTGTGTCAGTGTGCTGTGAGTCAGTGTCCTGTGAGTCAGTGTCCTGTGTGTCAGTGTGCTGTGAGTCAGTGTGCTGTGTGTCAGTGTCCTGTGAGTCAGTGTCCTGTGAGTCAGTGTGCTGTGAGTCAGTGTGCTGTGTGTCAGTGTACTGTGAGTCAGTGTGCTGTGAGTCAGTGTGCTGTGTGTCAGTGTCCTGTGTGTCAGTGTGCTGTGAGTCAGTGTCCTGTGAGTCAGTGTCCTGTGAGTCAGTGTCCTGTGTGTCAGTGTGCTGTGAGTCAGTGTGCTGTGAGTCAGTGTGCTGTGAGTCAGTGTCCTGTGTGTCAGTGTGCTGTGAGTCAGTGTCCTGTGTGTCAGTGTGCTGTGAGTCAGTGTGCTGTGTGTCAGTGTGCTGTGAGTCAGTGTGCTGTGTGTCTGTGCTGTGTGTCAGTGTGCTGTGAGTCAGTGTCCTGTGAGTCAGTGTGCTGTGTGTCAGTGTGCTGTGAGTCAGTGTCCTGTGAGTCAGTGTGCTGTGTGTCAGTGTCCTGTGAGTCAGTGTCCTTTGAGTCAGTGTGCTGTGTGTCAGTGTGCTGTGTGTCAGTGTGCTGTGAGTCAGTGTGCTGTGAGTCAGTGTCCTGTGTGTCAGTGTGCTGTGTGTCAGTGTGCTGTGAGTCAGTGTGCTGTGAGTCAGTGTGCTGTGTGTCAGTGTCCTGTGAGTCAGTGTGCTGTGAGTCAGTGTGCTGTGAGTCAGTGTCCTGTGAGTCAGTGTCCTGTGTGTCAGTGTGCTGTGAGTCAGTGTGCTGTGTGTCAGTGTGCTGTGAGTCAGTGTGCTGTGTGTCAGTGTGCTGTGTGTCAGTGTGCTGTGAGTCAGTGTCCTGTGAGTCAGTGTCCTGTGAGTCAGTGTGCTGTGTGTCAGTGTGCTGTGAGTCAGTGTCCTGTGAGTCAGTGTGCTGTGAGTCAGTGTGCTGTGTGTCAGTGTGATGTGTGTCAGTGTCCTGTGTGTCAGTGTGCTGTGAGTCAGTGTCCTGTGTGTCAGTGTGCTGTGAGTCAGTGTGCTGTGTGTCAGTGTGCTGTGTGTCAGTGTGCTGTGTGTCACTGTGCTGTGAGTCAGTGTCCTGTGAGTCAGTGTGCTGTGAGTCAGTGTGCTGTGTGTCAGTGTCCTGTGAGTCAGTGTGCTGTGTGTCAGTGTGCTGTGAGTCAGTGTGCTGTGAGTCAGTGTGCTGTGTGTCAGTGTGCTGTGAGTCAGTGTGCTGTGTGTCAGTGTCCTGTGTGTCAGTGTCCTGTGTGTCAGTGTGCTGTGTGTCAGTGTGCTGTGTGTCACTGTGCTGTGAGTCAGTGTCCTGTGAGTCAGTGTGCTGTGAGTCAGTGTCCTGTGTGTCAGTGTGCTGTGAGTCAGTGTCCTGTGTGTCAGTGTCCTGTGTGTCAGTGTGCTGTGTGTCAGTGTGCTGTGTGTCACTGTGCTGTGAGTCAGTGTCCTGTGAGTCAGTGTCCTGTGAGTCAGTGTGCTGTGAGTCAGTGTCCTGTGTGTCAGTGTGCTGTGAGTCAGTGTGCTGTGTGTCAGTGTCCTGTGAGTCAGTGTCCTGTGAGTCAGTGTCCTGTGTGTCAGTGTGCTGTGTGTCAGTGTCCTGTGAGTCAGTGTGCTGTGTGTCAGTGTGCTGTGTGTCAGTGTCCTGTGTGTCAGTGTCCTGTGTGTCAGTGTGCTGTGTGTCAGTGTGCTGTGAGTCAGTGTCCTGTGTGTCAGTGTCCTGTGAGTCAGTGTCCTGTGAGTCAGTGTGCTGTGTGTCAGTGTGCTGTGAGTCAGTGTGCTGTGTGTCAGTGTCCTGTGAGTCAGTGTGCTGTGAGTCAGTGTGCTGTGTGTCAGTGTGCTGTGTGTCAGTGTCCTGTGAGTCAGTGTCCTGTGAGTCAGTGTGCTGTGTGTCAGTGTGCTGTGAGTCAGTGTCCTGTGTGTCAGTGTCCTGTGAGTCAGTGTGCTGTGAGTCAGTGTCCTGTGAGTCAGTGTGCGGTGAGTCAGTGTGCTGTGAGTCAGTGTCCTGTGTGTCAGTGTGCTGTGAGTCAGTGTCCTGTGTGTCAGTGTGCTGTGAGTCAGTGAGCTGTGAGTCAGTGTGCTGTGTGTCAGTGTGCTGTGAGTCAGTGTGCGGTGAGTCAGTGTCCTGTGAGTCAGTGTCCTGTGAGTCAGTGTCCTGTGAGTCAGTGTGCTGTGTGTCAGTGTGCTGTGAGTCAGTGTGCTGTGTGTCAGTGTGCTGTGAGTCAGTGTGTGGTGAGTCAGTGTCCTGTGTGTCAGTGTCCTGTGAGTCAGTGTCCTGTGTGTCAGTGTCCTGTGAGTCAGTGTCCTGTGAGTCAGTGTGCTGTGTGTCAGTGTGCTGTGAGTCAGTGTGCTGTGTGTCAGTGTGCTGTGAGTCAGTGTGCGGTGAGTCAGTGTCCTGTGTGTCAGTGTCCTGTGAGTCAGTGTCCAGTGCGTCAGTGTCTTGTGTGTCAGTGTGCTGTGAGTCAGTGTGCTGTGTGTCAGTGTGCTGTGAGTCAGTGTGCTGTGTGTCAGTGTGCTGTGAGTCAGTGTGCTGTGTGTCAGTGTGCTGTGAGTCAGTGTGCTGTGAGTCAGTGTCCTGTGAGTCAGTGTGCTGTGAGTCAGTGTGCTGTGTGTCAGTGTCCTGTGAGTCAGTGTGCGGTGAGTCAGTGTGCTGTGTGTCAGTGTGCGGTGAGTCAGTGTCCTGTGAGTCAGTGTGCGGTGAGTCAGTGTCCTGTGAGTCAGTGTGCTGTGCGTCAGTGTGCTGTGTGTCAGTGTCCTGTGTGTCAGTGTGCTGTGAGTCAGTGTGCTGTGAGTCAGTGTCCTGTGTGTCAGTGTGCTGTGAGTCAGTGTCCTGTGTGTCAGTGTGCTGTGCGTCAGTGTGCTGTGCGTCAGTGTGCTGTGTGTCAGTGTGCTGTGAGTCAGTGTGCTGTGAGTCAGTGTCCTGTGTGTCAGTGTGCTGTGAGTCAGTGTGCTGTGTGTCAGTGTGCTGTGAGTCAGTGTGCTGTGAGTCAGTGTGCTGTATGTCAGTGTCCTGTGTGTCAGTGTGCTGTGTGTCAGTGTCCTGTGTGTCAGTGTGCTGTGAGTCAGTGTCCTGTGTGTCAGTGTGCTGTGTGTCAGTGTGCTGTGAGTCAGTGTGCTGTGAGTCAGTGTCCTGTGTGTCAGTGTGCTGTGAGTCAGTGTGCTGTGTGTCAGTGTCCTGTGTGTCAGTGTGCTGTGAGTCAGTGTCCTGTGTGTCAGTGTGCTGTGAGTCAGTGTCCTGTGTGTCAGTGTGCTGTGTGTCAGTGTGCTGTGAGTCAGTGTGCTGTGAGTCAGTGTCCTGTGTGTCAGTGTGCTGTGAGTCAGTGTGCTGTGTGTCAGTGTCCTGTGTGTCAGTGTGCTGTGAGTCAGTGTCCTGTGTGTCAGTGTGCTGTGAGTCAGTGTCCTGTGTGTCAGTGTGCTGTGAGTCAGTGTGCTGTGTGTCAGTGTCCTGTGAGTCAGTGTGCTGTGAGTCACAGTGCTGTGAGTCAGTGTCCTGTGTGTCAGTGTGCTGTGAGTCAGTGTCCTGTGTGTCAGTGTGCTGTGAGTCAGTGTCCTGTGTGTCAGTGTGCTGTGAGTCAGTGTGCTGTGAGTCAGTGTCCTGTGTGTCAGTGTGCTGTGAGTCAGTGTCCTGTGTGTCAGTGGGCTGTGAGTCAGTGTCCTGTGTGTCAGTGTGCTGTGAGTCAGTGTGCTGTGTGTCAGTGTGCTGTGTGTCAGTGTCCTGTGAGTCAGTGTGCTGTGTGTCAGTGTGCTGTGAGTCAGTGTGCTGTGAGTCAGTGTCCAGTGAGTCAGTGTGCTGTGAGTCAGTGTCCTGTGTGTCAGTGTGCTGTGAGTCAGTGTCCTGTGTGTCAGTGGGCTGTGAGTCAGTGTCCTGTGTGTCAGTGTCCTGTGAGTCAGTGTGCTGTGAGTCAGTGTGCTGTGAGTCAGTGTGCTGTGAGTCAGTGTGCTGTGAGTCAGTGTCCTGTGTGTCAGTGTCCAGTGAGTCAGTGTCCTGTGAGTCAGTGTGCTGTGTGTCAGTGTGCTGTGAGTCAGTGTGCTGTGTGTCAGTGTCCAGTGAGTCAGTGTGCTGTGTGTCAGTGTGCTGTGAGTCAGTGTGCTGTGAGTCAGTGTGCTGTGAGTCAGTGTCCTGTGTGTCAGTGTCCTGTGAGTCAGTGTCCTGTGTGTCAGTGTCCTGTGTGTCAGTGTGCGGTGAGTCAGTGTGCGGTGAGTCAGTGTCCTGTGAGTCAGTGTCCTGTGTGTCAGTGTGCTGTGTGTCAGTGTGCGGTGAGTCAGTGTGCGGTGAGTCAGTGTCCTGTGAGTCAGTGTCCTGTGTGTCAGTGTCCTGTGTGTCAGTGTGCTGTGTGTCAGTGTCCTGTGTGTCAGTGTGCTGTGTGTCAGTGTGCTGTGAGTCAGTGTCCTGTGTGTCAGTGTGCTGTGAGTCAGTGTGCTGTGTGTCAGTGTGCTGTGAGTCAGTGTGCTGTGTGTCAGTGTCCTGTGTGTCAGTGTGCTGTGAGTCAGTGTCCTGTGAGTCAGTGTCCTGTGTGTCAGTGTGCTGTGAGTCAGTGTGCTGTGTGTCAGTGTCCTGTGAGTCAGTGTCCTGTGAGTCAGTGTGCTGTGAGTCAGTGTGCTGTGTGTCAGTGTGCTGTGTGTCAGTGTCCTGTGTGTCAGTGTGCTGTGAGTCAGTGTCCAGTGAGTCAGTGTCCTGTGAGTCAGTGTCCTGTGTGTCAGTGTGCTGTGAGTCAGTGTGCTGTGTGTCAGTGTGCTGTGTGTCAGTGTGCTGTGAGTCAGTGTCCTGTGTGTCAGTGTGCTGTGAGTCAGTGTCCTGTGTGTCAGTGTGCTGTGAGTCAGTGTGCTGTGAGTCAGTGTGCTGTGTGTCAGTGTGCTGTGTGTCTGTGCTGTGTGTCAGTGTGCTGTGAGTCAGTGTGCTGTGAGTCAGTGTGCTGTGAGTCAGTGTCCTGTGTGTCAGTGTGCTGTGTGTCAGTGTGCGGTGAGTCAGTGTGCGGTGAGTCAGTGTCCTGTGAGTCAGTGTCCTGTGTGTCAGTGTCCTGTGTGTCAGTGTGCTGTGTGTCAGTGTCCTGTGTGTCAGTGTGCTGTGTGTCAGTGTGCTGTGAGTCAGTGTCCTGTGTGTCAGTGTGCTGTGAGTCAGTGTGCTGTGTGTCAGTGTGCTGTGAGTCAGTGTGCTGTGAGTCAGTGTCCTGTGAGTCAGTGTGCTGTGTGTCAGTGTGCTGTGAGTCAGTGTGCTGTGTGTCAGTGTCCTGTGTGTCAGTGTGCTGTGAGTCAGTGTCCTGTGAGTCAGTGTCCTGTGTGTCAGTGTGCTGTGAGTCAGTGTGCTGTGTGTCAGTGTCCTGTGAGTCAGTGTGCTGTGAGTCAGTGTGCTGTGTGTCAGTGTGCTGTGAGTCAGTGTGCTGTGTGTCAGTGTCCTGTGTGTCAGTGTGCTGTGAGTCAGTGTCCAGTGAGTCAGTGTCCTGTGAGTCAGTGTCCTGTGAGTCAGTGTCCTGTGTGTCAGTGTGCTGTGAGTCAGTGTGCTGTGTGTCAGTGTGCTGTGTGTCAGTGTGCTGTGAGTCAGTGTCCTGTGTGTCAGTGTGCTGTGAGTCAGTGTCCTGTGTGTCAGTGTGCTGTGAGTCAGTGTGCTGTGTGTCAGTGTGCTGTGAGTCAGTGTGCTGTGTGTCAGTGTGCTGTGTGTCTGTGCTGTGTGTCAGTGTGCTGTGAGTCAGTGTGCTGTGAGTCAGTGTCCTGTGTGTCAGTGTGCTGTGTGTCAGTGTGCTGTGAGTCAGTGTCCTGTGAGTCAGTGTCCTGTGAGTCAGTGTGCTGTGTGTCAGTGTGCTGTGTGTCAGTGTGCTGTGAGTCAGTGTGCTGTGAGTCAGTGTGCTGTGTGTCAGTGTGCTGTGAGTCAGTGTGCTGTGTGTCAGTGTGCTGTGAGTCAGTCTGCTGTGTGTCAGTGTCCTGTGAGTCAGTGTGCTGTGAGTCAGTGTGCTGTGAGTCAGTGTCCTGTGAGTCAGTGTCCTGTGTGTCAGTGTGCTGTGAGTCAGTGTGCTGTGTGTCAGTGTGCTGTGTGTCAGTGTCCTGTGAGTCAGTGTGCTGTGTGTCAGTGTGCTGTGAGTCAGTGTCCTGTGAGTCAGTGTCCTGTGTGTCAGTGTGCTGTGAGTCAGTGTGCTGTGTATCAGTGTGCTGTGAGTCAGTGTCCTGTGTGTCAGTGTGCTGTGTGTCAGTGTGCTGTGAGTCAGTGTGCTGTGTGTCAGTGTCCTGTGTGTCAGTGTGCTGTGAGTCAGTGTGCTGTGTGTCAGTGTGCTGTGAGTCAGTGTGCTGTGTGTCAGTGTCCTGTGAGTCAGTGTGCTGTGTGTCAGTGTGCTGTGTGTCAGTGTGCTGTGAGTCAGTGTGCTGTGTGTCAGTGGCCTGTGAGTCAGTGTGCTGTGCGTCAGTGTCCTGTGAGTCAGTGTGATGTGTGTCAGTGTCCTGTGTGTCAGTGTGCTGTGAGTCAGTGTCCTGTGTGTCAGTGTGCTGTGAGTCAGTGTGCTGTGTGTCAGTGTGCTGTGAGTCAGTGTGCTGTGTGTCAGTGTCCTGTGAGTCAGTGTGCTGTGTGTCAGTGTGCTGTGTGTCAGTGTGCTGTGAGTCAGTGTGCTGTGTGTCAGTGTCCTGTGTGTCAGTGTGCTGTGTGTCAGTGTGCTGTGTGTCACTGTGCTGTGAGTCAGTGTCCTGTGAGTCAGTGTGCTGTGAGTCAGTGTGCTGTGAGTCAGTGTGCTGTGTGACAGTGTCCTGTGAGTCAGTGTGCTGTGTGTCAGTGTGCTGTGAGTCAGTGTGCTGTGAGTCAGTGTGCTGTGTGTCAGTGTGCTGTGAGTCAGTGTGCTGTGTGTCAGTGTCCTGTGTGTCAGTGTCCTGTGTGTCAGTGTGCTGTGTGTCAGTGTGCTGTGTGTCACTGTGCTGTGAGTCAGTGTCCTGTGAGTCAGTGTGCTGTGTGTCAGTGTCCTGTGAGTCAGTGTCCTGTGAGTCAGTGTCCTGTGTGTCAGTGTGCTGTGTGTCAGTGTCCTGTGAGTCAGTGTGCTGTGTGTCAGTGTCCTGTGTGTCAGTGTGCTGTGTGTCAGTGTGCTGTGAGTCAGTGTGCTGTGTGTCAGTGTCCTGTGTGTCAGTGTCCTGTGAGTCAGTGTCCTGTGAGTCAGTGTGCTGTGAGTCAGTGTGCTGTGTGTCAGTGTCCTGTGTGTCAGTGTCCTGTGAGTCAGTGTGCTGTGAGTCAGTGTGCTGTGTGTCAGTGTGCTGTGTGTCAGTGTGCTGTGAGTCAGTGTCCTGTGTGTCAGTGTCCTGTGAGTCAGTGTCCTGTGTGTCAGTGTGCTGTGAGTCAGTGTCCTGTGTGTCAGTGTCCTGTGAGTCAGTGTGCTGTGAGTCAGTGTGCTGTGAGTCAGTGTCCTGTGAGTCAGTGTGCGGTGAGTCAGTGTGCTGTGAGTCAGTGTCCTGTGTGTCAGTGTGCTGTGAGTCAGTGTGCTGTGAGTCAGTGTCCTGTGAGTCAGTGTGCTGTGAGTCAGTGTGCTGTGAGTCAGTGTGCTGTGTGTCAGTGTGCTGTGAGTCAGTGTGCGGTGAGTCAGTGTCCTGTGTGTCAGTGTCCTGTGAGTCAGTGTCCAGTGCGTCAGTGTGCTGTGAGTCAGTGTGCTGTGAGTCAGTGTCCTGTGAGTCAGTGTGCTGTGTGTCAGTGTGCTGTGAGTCAGTGTCCTGTGTGTCAGTGTGCTGTGAGTCAGTGTGCTGTGTGTCAGTGTCCTGTGTGTCAGTGTGCTGTGAGTCAGTGTCCTGTGTGTCAGTGTGCTGTGAGTCAGTGTCCTGTGTGTCAGTGTGCTGTGAGTCAGTGTGCTGTGTGTCAGTGTCCTGTGAGTCAGTGTGCTGTGAGTCAGTGTCCTGTGTGTCAGTGTGCTGTGAGACAGTGTCCTGTGTGTCAGTGGGCTGTGAGTCAGTGTCCTGTGTGTCAGTGTGCTGTGAGTCAGTGTGCTGTGTGTCAGTGTGCTGTGTGTCAGTGTGCTGTGAGTCAGTGTGCTGTGTGTCAGTGTGCTGTGAGTCAGTATGCTGTGTGTCAGTGTGCTGTGAGTCAGTGTCCTGTGAGTCAGTGTCCTGTGAGTCAGTGTGCTGTGTGTCAGTGTGCAGTGAGTCAGTGTCCTGTGAGTCAGTGTCCTGTGAGTCAGTGTGCTGTGAGTCAGTGTGCTGTGAGTCAGTGTCCTGTGTGTCAGTGTCCAGTGAGTCAGTGTGCTGTGAGTCAGTGTCCTGTGAGTCAGTGTCCTGTGTGTCAGTGTCCTGTGAGTCAGTGTGCTGTGTGTCAGTGTGCTGTGTGTCAGTGTGCTGTGTGTCACTGTGCTGTGAGTCAGTGTCCTGTGAGTCAGTGTGCTGTGAGTCAGTGTGCTGTGTGTCAGTGTCCTGTGAGTCAGTGTGCTGTGTGTCAGTGTGCTGTGAGTCAGTGTGCTGTGAGTCAGTGTGCTGTGTGTCAGTGTGCTGTGAGTCAGTGTGCTGTGTGTCAGTGTCCTGTGTGTCAGTGTCCTGTGTGTCAGTGTGCTGTGTGTCAGTGTGCTGTGTGTCACTGTGCTGTGAGTCAGTGTCCTGTGAGTCAGTGTGCTGTGAGTCAGTGTCCTGTGTGTCAGTGTGCTGTGAGTCAGTGTCCTGTGTGTCAGTGTCCTGTGTGTCAGTGTGCTGTGTGTCAGTGTGCTGTGTGTCACTGTGCTGTGAGTCAGTGTCCTGTGAGTCAGTGTCCTGTGAGTCAGTGTGCTGTGAGTCAGTGTCCTGTGTGTCAGTGTGCTGTGAGTCAGTGTGCTGTGTGTCAGTGTCCTGTGAGTCAGTGTCCTGTGAGTCAGTGTCCTGTGTGTCAGTGTGCTGTGTGTCAGTGTCCTGTGAGTCAGTGTGCTGTGTGTCAGTGTGCTGTGTGTCAGTGTCCTGTGTGTCAGTGTCCTGTGTGTCAGTGTGCTGTGTGTCAGTGTGCTGTGAGTCAGTGTGCTGTGTGTCAGTGTCCTGTGTGTCAGTGTCCTGCGTGTCAGTGTCCTGTGAGTCAGTGTCCTGTGAGTCAGTGTGCTGTGTGTCAGTGTGCTGTGAGTCAGTGTGCTGTGTGTCAGTGTCCTGTGAGTCAGTGTGCTGTGAGTCAGTGTGCTGTGTGTCAGTGTGCTGTGTGTCAGTGTGCTGTGTGTCAGTGTCCTGTGAGTCAGTGTCCTGTGAGTCAGTGTGCTGTGTGTCAGTGTGCTGTGAGTCAGTGTCCTGTGTGTCAGTGTCCTGTGAGTCAGTGTGCTGTGAGTCAGTGTGCTGTGAGTCAGTGTCCTGTGAGTCAGTGTGCGGTGAGTCAGTGTGCTGTGAGTCAGTGTCCTGTGTGTCAGTGTGCTGTGAGTCAGTGTCCTGTGTGTCAGTGTGCTGTGAGTCAGTGAGCTGTGAGTCAGTGTGCTGTGTGTCAGTGTGCTGTGAGTCAGTGTGCAGTGAGTCAGTGTCCTGTGTGTCAGTGTCCTGTGAGTCAGTGTCCTGTGAGTCAGTGTGCTGTGTGTCAGTGTGCTGTGAGTCAGTGTGCTGTGTGTCAGTGTGCTGTGAGTCAGTGTGTGGTGAGTCAGTGTCCTGTGTGTCAGTGTCCTGTGAGTCAGTGTCCTGTGAGTCAGTGTGCTGTGAGTCAGTGTGCTGTGTGTCAGTGTGCTGTGAGTCAGTGTGTGGTGAGTCAGTGTCCTGTGAGTCAGTGTGCTGTGTGTCAGTGTGCTGTGAGTCAGTGTGCTGTGTGTCAGTGTGCTGTGAGTCAGTGTGCTGTGTGTCAGTGTGCTGTGTGTCAGTGTGCTGTGAGTCAGTGTGCTGTGTG
Organism: Scyliorhinus torazame; assembly: GCF_047496885.1. NCBI lineage: Eukaryota > Metazoa > Chordata > Chondrichthyes > Carcharhiniformes > Scyliorhinidae > Scyliorhinus > Scyliorhinus torazame. Next base: position 42,474,910 of record NC_092714.1, on the reverse strand, counting down.
TCAGTGTGCTGTGAGTCAGTGTCCTGTGAGTCAGTGTGCTGTGTGTCAGTGTGCTGTGAGTCAGTGTGCTGTGTGTCAGTGTGCTGTGAGTCAGTGTGTGGTGAGTCAGTGTCCTGTGTGTCAGTGTCCTGTGAGTCAGTGTCCTGTGTGTCAGTGTCCTGTGAGTCAGTGTGCTGTGTGTCAGTGTGCTGTGAGTCAGTGTGCTGTGAGTCAGTGTGCTGTGTGTCAGTGTGCTGTGAGTCAGTGTGCGGTGAGTCAGTGTCCTGTGTGTCAGTGTCCTGTGAGTCAGTGTCCAGTGCGTCAGTGTGCTGTGAGTCAGTGTGCTGTGAGTCAGTGTCCTGTGAGTCAGTGTGCTGTGAGTCAGTGTGCTGTGAGTCAGTGTGCGGTGAGTCAGTGTGCTGTGTGTCAGTGTGCGGTGAGTCAGTGTCCTGTGAGTCAGTGTGCTGTGAGTCAGTGTGCGGTGAGTCAGTGTCCTGTGAGTCAGTGTGCTGTGCGTCAGTGTGCTGTGTGTCAGTGTCCTGTGTGTCAGTGTGCTGTGAGTCAGTGTCCTGTGTGTCAGTGTGCTGTGAGTCAGTGTCCTGTGAGTCAGTGTGCGGTGAGTCAGTGTGCTGTGCGTCAGTGTGCTGTGTGTCAGTGTGCTGTGAGTCAGTGTGCTGTGAGTCAGTGTCCTGTGTGTCAGTGTGCTGTGAGTCAGTGTGCTGTGAGTCAGTGTGCTGTGTGTCAGTGTGCTGTGAGTCAATGTGCTGTGTGTCAGTGTCCTGTGTGTCAGTGTGCTGTGTGTCAGTGTGCTGTGAGTCAGTGTGCTGTGAGTCAGTGTCCTGTGTGTCAGTGTGCTGTGAGTCAGTGTGCTGTGTGTCAGTGTCCTGTGTGTCAGTGTGCTGTGAGTCAGTGTCCTGTGTGTCAGTGTGCTGTGAGTCAGTGTCCTGTGTGTCAGTGTGCTGTGAGTCAGTGTGCTGTGTGTCAGTGTCCTGTGAGTCAGTGTGCTGTGAGTCAGTGTCCTGTGTGTCAGTGTGCTGTGAGTCAGTGTCCTGTGTGTCAGTGGGCTGTGAGTCAGTGTCCTGTGAGTCAGTGTGCTGTGTGTCAGTGTGCTGTGTGTCAGTGTGCTGTGAGTCAGTGTCCTGTGAGTCAGTGTGCTGTGTGTCAGTGTGCTGTGAGTCAGTGTGCTGTGTGTCAGTGTGCTGTGTGTCAGTGTCCTGTGAGTCAGTGTGCTGTGTGTCAGTGTGCTGTGAGTCAGTGTGCTGTGAGTCAGTGTCCAGTGAGTCAGTGTGCTGTGAGTCAGTGTCCTGTGTGTCAGTGTGCTGTGAGTCAGTGTCCTGTGTGTCAGTGGGCTGTGAGTCAGTGTCCTGTGTGTCAGTGTCCTGTGAGTCAGTGTGCTGTGAGTCAGTGTGCTGTGAGTCAGTGTGCTGTGAGTCAGTGTCCTGTGTGTCAGTGTCCAGTGAGTCAGTGTCCTGTGAGTCAGTGTGCTGTGTGTCAGTGTGCTGTGAGTCAGTGTGCTGTGTGTCAGTGTCCAGTGAGTCAGTGTGCTGTGAGTCAGTGTGCTGTGAGTCAGTGTGCTGTGAGTCAGTGTCCTGTGAGTCAGTGTGCTGTGTGTCAGTGTGCTGTGAGTCAGTGTGCTGTGAGTCAGTGTCCTGTGTGTCAGTGTCCTGTGAGTCAGTGTCCTGTGTGTCAGTGTCCTGTGTGTCAGTGTGCGGTGAGTCAGTGTGCGGTGAGTCAGTGTCCTGTGAATCAGTGTCCTGTGTGTCAGTGTGCTGTGTGTCAGTGTGCGGTGAGTCAGTGTGCGGTGAGTCAGTGTCCTGTGAGTCAGTGTCCTGTGTGCCAGTGTCCTGTGTGTCAGTGTGCTGTGTGTCAGTGTCCTGTGTGTCAGTGTGCTGTGTGTCAGTGTGCTGTGAGTCAGTGTCCTGTGTGTCAGTGTGCTGTGAGTCAGTGTGCTGTGTGTCAGTGTGCTGTGAGTCAGTGTGCTGTGTGTCAGTGTCCTGTGTGTCAGTGTGCTGTGAGTCAGTGTCCTGTGAGTCAGTGTCCTGTGTGTCAGTGTGCTGTGAGTCAGTGTGCTGTGTGTCAGTGTCCTGTGAGTCAGTGTCCTGTGAGTCAGTGTGCTGTGAGTCAGTGTGCTGTGTGTCAGTGTGCTGTGTGTCAGTGTCCTGTGTGTCAGTGTGCTGTGAGTCAGTGTCCAGTGAGTCAGTGTCCTGTGAGTCAGTGCCCTGTGTGTCAGTGTGCTGTGAGTCAGTGTGCTGTGTGTCAGTGTGCTGTGTGTCAGTGTGCTGTGAGTCAGTGTGCTGTGTGTCAGTGTGCTGTGAGTCAGTGCTGTGTGTCAGTGTGCTGTGAGTCAGTGTGCTGTGAGTCAGTGTCCTGTGTGTCAGTGTGCTGTGTGTCAGTGTGCGGTGAGTCAGTGTGCGGTGAGTCAGTGTCCTGTGAGTCAGTGTCCTGTGTGTCAGTGTCCTGTGTGTCAGTGTGCTGTGTGTCAGTGTCCTGTGTGTCAGTGTGCTGTGTGTCAGTGTGCTGTGAGTCAGTGTCCTGTGTGTCAGTGTGCTGTGAGTCAGTGTGCTGTGTGTCAGTGTGCTGTGAGTCAGTGTGCTGTGAGTCAGTGTCCTGTGAGTCAGTGTGCTGTGTGTCAGTGTGCTGTGAGTCAGTGTGCTGTGTGTCAGTGTCCTGTGTGTCAGTGTGCTGTGAGTCAGTGTCCTGTGAGTCAGTGTCCTGTGTGTCAGTGTGCTGTGAGTCAGTGTGCTGTGTGTCAGTGTCCTGTGAGTCAGTGTGCTGTGAGTCAGTGTGCTGTGTGTCAGTGTGCTGTGAGTCAGTGTGCTGTGAGTCAGTGTGCTGTGTGTCAGTGTCCTGTGTGTCAGTGTGCTGTGAGTCAGTGTCCAGTGAGTCAGTGTCCTGTGAGTCAGTGTCCTGTGAGTCAGTGTCCTGTGTGTCAGTGTGCTGTGTGTCAGTGAGCTGTGAGTCAGTGTGCTGTGTGTCAGTGTGCTGTGTGTCAGTGTCCTGTGAGTCAGTGTCCTGTGAGTCAGTGTGCTGTGTGTCAGTGTGCTGTGAGTCAGTGTCCTGTGTGTCAGTGTCCTGTGAGTCAGTGTGCTGTGAGTCAGTGTGCTGTGAGTCAGTGTCCTGTGAGTCAGTGTGCGGTGAGTCAGTGTGCTGTGAGTCAGTGTCCTGTGTGTCAGTGTGCTGTGAGTCAGTGTCCTGTGTGTCAGTGTGCTGTGAGTCAGTGAGCTGTGAGTCAGTGTGCTGTGTGTCAGTGTGCTGTGAGTCAGTGTGCGGTGAGTCAGTGTCCTGTGAGTCAGTGTCCTGTGAGTCAGTGTGCTGTGTGTCAGTGTGCTGTGAGTCAGTGTGCTGTGTGTCAGTGTGCTGTGAGTCAGTGTGTGGTGAGTCAGTGTCCTGTGTGTCAGTGTCCTGTGAGTCAGTGTCCTGTGTGTCAGTGTCCTGTGAGTCAGTGTCCTGTGAGTCAGTGTGCTGTGTGTCAGTGTGCTGTGAGTCAGTGTGCTGTGAGTCAGTGTGCTGTGAGTCAGTGTGCGGTGAGTCAGTGTCCTGTGTGTCAGTGTCCTGTGAGTCAGTGTCCAGTGCGTCAGTGTGCTGTGAGTCAGTGTGCTGTGAGTCAGTGTCCTGTGAGTCAGTGTGCTGTGAGTCAGTGTGCTGTGTGTCAGTGTCCTGTGAGTCAGTGTGCGGTGAGTCAGTGTGCTGTGTGTCAGTGTGCGGTGAGTCAGTGTCCTGTGAGTCAGTGTGCTGTGAGTCAGTGTGCGGTGAGTCAGTGTCCTGTGAGTCAGTGTGCTGTGCGTCAGTGTGCTGTGTGTCAGTGTCCTGTGTGTCAGTGTGCTGTGAGTCAGTGTGCTGTGAGTCAGTGTCCTGTGTGTCAGTGTGCTGTGAGTCAGTGTGCTGTGTGTCAGTGTGCTGTGCGTCAGTGTGCTGTGTGTCAGTGTGCTGTGAGTCAGTGTCCTGTGTGTCAGTGTGCTGTGAGTCAGTGTCCTGTGTGTCAGTGTGCTGTGAGTCAGTGTGCTGTGTGTCAGTGTGCTGTGAGTCAGTGTGCTGTGTGTCAGTGTCCTGTGTGTCAGTGTGCTGTGAGTCAGTGTGCTGTGAGTCAGTGTCCTGTGTGTCAGTGTGCTGTGAGTCAGTGTGCTGTGTGTCAGTGTCCTGTGTGTCAGTGTGCTGTGAGTCAGTGTCCTGTGTGTCAGTGTGCTGTGAGTCAGTGTCCTGTGTGTCAGTGTGCTGTGAGTCAGTGTGCTGTGTGTCAGTGTCCTGTGAGTCAGTGTGCTGTGAGTCAGTGTCCTGTGTGTCAGTGTGCTGTGAGTCAGTGTCCTGTGTGTCAGTGGGCTGTGAGTCAGTGTCCTGTGTGTCAGTGTGCTGTGTGTCAGTGTGCTGTGAGTCAGTGTGCTGTGTGTCAGTGTGCTGTGTGTCAGTGTCCTGTGAGTCAGTGTGCTGTGTGTCAGTGTGCTGTGAGTCAGTGTGCTGTGAGTCAGTGTCCAGTGAGTCAGTGTGCTGTGAGTCAGTGTCCTGTGTGTCAGTGTGCTGTGAGTCAGTGTCCTGTGTGTCAGTGGGCTGTGAGTCAGTGTCCTGTGAGTCAGTGTGCTGTGAGTCAGTGTGCTGTGAGTCAGTGTCCTGTGTGTCAGTGTCCAGTGAGTCAGTGTCCTGTGAGTCAGTGTGCTGTGAGTCAGTGTGCTGTGTGTCAGTGTCCAGTGAGTCAGTGTGCTGTGAGTCAGTGTGCTGTGTGTCAGTGTGCTGTGAGTCAGTGTGCTGTGAGTCAGTGTGCTGTGAGTCAGTGTCCTGTGTGTCAGTGTCCTGTGAGTCAGTGTCCTGTGTGTCAGTGTCCTGTGTGTCAGTGTGCGGTGAGTCAGTGTGCGGTGAGTCAGTGTCCTGTGAGTCAGTGTCCTGTGTGTCAGTGTGCTGTGTGTCAGTGTGCGGTGAGTCAGTGTGCGGTGAGTCAGTGTCCTGTGAGTCAGTGTCCTGTGTGTCAGTGTCCTGTGTGTCAGTGTGCTGTGTGTCAGTGTCCTGTGTGTCAGTGTGCTGTGTGTCAGTGTGCTGTGAGTCAGTGTCCTGTGTGTCAGTGTGCTGTGAGTCAGTGTGCTGTGTGTCAGTGTGCTGTGAGTCAGTGTGCTGTGTGTCAGTGTCCTGTGTGTCAGTGTGCTGTGAGTCAGTGTCCTGTGAGTCAGTGTCCTGTGTGTCAGTGTGCTGTGAGTCAGTGTGCTGTGTGTCAGTGTCCTGTGAGTCAGTGTCCTGTGAGTCAGTGTGCTGTGAGTCAGTGTGCTGTGTGTCAGTGTGCTGTGTGTCAGTGTCCTGTGTGTCAGTGTGCTGTGAGTCAGTGTCCAGTGAGTCAGTGTCCTGTGAGTCAGTGTCCTGTGTGTCAGTGTGCTGTGAGTCAGTGTGCTGTGTGTCAGTGTGCTGTGTGTCAGTGTGCTGTGAGTCAGTGTCCTGTGTGTCAGTGTGCTGTGAGTCAGTGTCCTGTGTGTCAGTGTGCTGTGAGTCAGTGTGCTGTGTGTCAGTGTGCTTTGAGTCAGTGTGCTGTGTGTCAGTGTGCTGTGTGTCTGTGCTGTGTGTCAGTGTGCTGTGAGTCAGTGTGCTGTGAGTCAGTGTCCTGTGTGTCAGTGTGCTGTGTGTCAGTGTGCGGTGAGTCAGTGTGCGGTGAGTCAGTGTCCTGTGAGTCAGTGTCCTGTGTGTCAGTGTCCTGTGTGTCAGTGTGCTGTGTGTCAGTGTCTTGTGTGTCAGTGTGCTGTGTGTCAGTGTGCTGTGAGTCAGTGTCCTGTGTGTCAGTGTGCTGTGAGTCAGTGTGCTGTGTGTCAGTGTGCTGTGAGTCAGTGTGCTGTGAGTCAGTGTCCTGTGAGTCAGTGTGCTGTGTGTCAGTGTGCTGTGAGTCAGTGTGCTGTGTGTCAGTGTCCTGTGTGTCAGTGTGCTGTGAGTCAGTGTCCTGTGAGTCAGTGTCCTGTGTGTCAGTGTGCTGTGAGTCAGTGTGCTGTGAGTCAGTGTGCTGTGAGTCAGTGTGCTGTGAGTCAGTGTGCTGTGTGTCAGTGTGCTGTGAGTCAGTGTGCTGTGTGTCAGTGTCCTGTGTGTCAGTGTGCTGTGAGTCAGTGTCCAGTGAGTCAGTGTCCTGTGAGTCAGTGTCCTGTGAGTCAGTGTCCTGTGTGTCAGTGTGCTGTGAGTCAGTGTGCTGTGTGTCAGTGTGCTGTGTGTCAGTGTGCTGTGAGTCAGTGTCCTGTGTGTCAGTGTGCTGTGAGTCAGTGTCCTGTGTGTCAGTGTGCTGTGAGTCAGTGTGCTGTGTGTCAGTGTGCTGTGAGTCAGTGTGCTGTGTGTCAGTGTGCTGTGTGTCTGTGCTGTGTGTCAGTGTGCTGTGAGTCAGTGTGCTGTGAGTCAGTGTGCTGTGAGTCAGTGTCCTGTGTGTCAGTGTGCTGTGTGTCAGTGTGCTGTGAGTCAGTGTCCTGTGAGTCAGTGTCCTGTGAGTCAGTGTGCTGTGTGTCAGTGTGCTGTGTGTCAGTGTGCTGTGAGTCAGTGTGCTGTGAGTCAGTGTGCTGTGTGTCAGTGTGCTGTGAGTCAGTGTGCTGTGTGTCAGTGTGCTGTGAGTCAGTCTGCTGTGTGTCAGTGTCCTGTGAGTCAGTGTGCTGTGAGTCAGTGTGCTGTGAGTCAGTGTCCTGTGAGTCAGTGTCCTGTGTGTCAGTGTGCTGTGAGTCAGTGTGCTGTGTGTCAGTGTGCTGTGTGTCAGTGTCCTGTGAGTCAGTGTGCTGTGTGTCAGTGTGCTGTGAGTCAGTGTCCTGTGAGTCAGTGTCCTGTGTGTCAGTGTGCTGTGAGTCAGTGTGCTGTGTACCAGTGTGCTGTGAGTCAGTGTCCTGTGTGTCAGTGTGCTGTGTGTCAGTGTGCTGTGAGTCAGTGTGCTGTGTGTCAGTGTCCTGTGTGTCAGTGTGCTGTGAGTCAGTGTGCTGTGTGTCAGTGTGCTGTGAGTCAGTGTGCTGTGTGTCAGTGTCCTGTGAGTCAGTGTGCTGTGTGTCAGTGTGCTGTGTGTCAGTGTGCTGTGAGTCAGTGTGCTGTGTGTCAGTGGCCTGTGAGTCAGTGTGCTGTGCGTCAGTGTCCTGTGAATCAGTGTGATGTGTGTCAGTGTCCTGTGTGTCAGTGTGCTGTGAGTCAGTGTCCTGTGTGTCAGTGTGCTGTGTGTCAGTGTGCTGTGAGTCAGTGTGCTGTGTGTCAGTGTCCTGTGAGTCAGTGTGCTGTGTGTCAGTGTGCTGTGTGTCAGTGTGCTGTGAGTCAGTGTGCTGTGTGTCAGTGTCCTGTGTGTCAGTGTGCTGTGTGTCAGTGTGCTGTGTGTCACTGTGCTGTGAGTCAGTGTCCTGTGAGTCAGTGTGCTGTGAGTCAGTGTGCTGTGTGACAGTGTCCTGTGAGTCAGTGTGCTGTGTGTCAGTGTGCTGTGAGTCAGTGTGCTGTGAGTCAGTGTGCTGTGTGTCAGTGTGCTGTGAGTCAGTGTGCTGTGTGTCAGTGTCCTGTGTGTCAGTGTCCTGTGTGTCAGTGTGCTGTGTGTCAGTGTGCTGTGTGTCACTGTGCTGTGAGTCAGTGTCCTGTGAGTCAGTGTGCTGTGTGTCAGTGTCCTGTGAGTCAGTGTCCTGTGAGTCAGTGTCCTGTGTGTCAGTGTGCTGTGTGTCAGTGTCCTGTGAGTCAGTGTGCTGTGTGTCAGTGTCCTGTGTGTCAGTGTGCTGTGTGTCAGTGTGCTGTGAGTCAGTGTGCTGTGTGTCAGTGTCCTGTGTGTCAGTGTCCTGTGTGTCAGTGTCCTGTGAGTCAGTGTCCTGTGAGTCAGTGTGCTGTGAGTCAGTGTGCTGTGTGTCAGTGTCCTGTGTGTCAGTGTCCTGTGTGTCAGTGTCCTGTGAGTCAGTGTGCTATGAGTCAGTGTGCTGTGTGTCAGTGTGCTGTGAGTCAGTGTCCTGTGTGTCAGTGTCCTGTGAGTCAGTGTCCTGTGTGTCAGTGTGCTGTGAGTCAGTGTCCTGTGTGTCAGTGTCCTGTGAGTCAGTGTGCTGTGAGTCAGTGTGCTGTGAGTCAGTGTCCTGTGAGTCAGTGTGCGGTGAGTCAGTGTGCTGTGAGTCAGTGTCCTGTGTGTCAGTGTGCTGTGAGTCAGTGTGCTGTGAGTCAGTGTCCTGTGAGTCAGTGTGCTGTGTGTCAGTGTGCTGTGAGTCAGTGTGCTGTGAGTCAGTGTGCTGTGTGTCAGTGTGCTGTGAGTCAGTGTCCTGTGTGTCAGTGTCCTGTGTGTCAGTGTGCTGTGTGTCAGTGTGCTGTGAGTCAGTGTGCTGTGAGTCAGTGTGCTGTGTGTCAGTGTGCTGTGAGTCAGTGTCCTGTGTGTCAGTGTGCTGTGAGTCAGTGTGCTGTGTGTCAGTGTCCTGTGTGTCAGTGTGCTGTGAGTCAGTGTCCTGTGTGTCATTGTGCTGTGAGTCAGTGTCCTGTGTGTCAGTGTGCTGTGAGTCAGTGTGCTGTGTGTCAGTGTCCTGTGAGTCAGTGTGCTGTGAGTCAGTGTCCTGTGTGTCAGTGTGCTGTGAGACAGTGTCCTGTGTGTCAGTGTGCTGTGAGTCAGTGTGCTGTGTGTCAGTGTCCTGTGAGTCAGTGTGCTGTGAGTCAGTGTGCTGTGTGTCAGTGTCCTGTGAGTCAGTGTGCTGTGTGTCAGTGTCCTGTGAGTCAGTGTGCTGTGAGTCAGTGTGCTGTGAGTCAGTGTGCTGTGAGTCAGTGTCCTGTGTGTCAGTGTCCTGTGAGTCAGTGTGCTGTGTGTCAGTGTGCTGTGAGTCAGTGTGCTGTGTGTCAGTGGGCTGTGAGTCAGTGTGCTGTGAGTCAGTATGCTGTGTGTCAGTGTGCTGTGAGTCAGTGTGCTGTGTGTCAGTGTGCTGTGAGTCAGTATGCTGTGTGTCAGTGTGCTGTGAGTCAGTGTCCTGTGAGTCAGTGTCCTGTGAGTCAGTGTGCTGTGTGTCAGTGTGCAGTGAGTCAGTGTCCTGTGAGTCAGTGTCCTGTGAGTCAGTGTGCTGTGAGTCAGTGTCCTGTGTGTCAGTGTCCAGTGAGTCAGTGTGCTGTGAGTCAGTGTGCTGTGAGTCAGTGTCCTGTGAGTCAGTGTCCTGTGTGTCAGTGTCCTGTGTGTCAGTGTGCGGTGAGTCAGTGTGCTGTGTGTCAGTGTGCTGTGTGTCAGTGTGGTGTGAGTCAGTGTGCTGTGAGTCAGTGTCCTGTGTGTCAGTGTGCTGTGAGTCAGTGTCCTGTGAGTCAGTGTGCTGTGTGTCAGTGTGCTGTGAGTCAGTGTCCTGTGTGTCAGTGTCCTGTGTGTCAGTGTGCTGTGTGTCAGTGTGCGGTGAGTCAGTGTGCGGTGAGTCAGTGTCCTGTGAGTCAGTGTCCTGTGTGTCAGTGTCCTGTGTGTCAGTGTGCTGTGTGTCAGTGTCCTGTGTGTCAGTGTGCTGTGTGTCAGTGTGCTGTGAGTCAGTGTCCTGTGAGTCAGTGTGCTGTGTGTCAGTGTCCTGTGAGTCAGTGTCCTGTGTGTCAGTGTGCTGTGTGTCAGTGTCCTGTGAGTCAGTGTGCTGTGAGTCAGTGTGCGGTGAGTCAGTGTCCTGTGAGTCAGTGTGCTGTGTGTCAGTGTGCTGTGTGTCAGTGTGCTGTGTGTCAGTGTGCTGTGTGTCAGTGTGCTGTGAGTCAGTGTCCTGTGAGTCAGTGTCCTGTGTGTCAGTGTCCTGTGTGTCAGTGTGCTGTGTGTCAGTGTCCTGTGTGTCAGTGTGCTGTGTGTCAGTGTGCTGTGAGTCAGTGTCCTGTGAGTCAGTGTGCTGTGTGTCAGTGTCCTGTGAGTCAGTGTCCTGTGTGTCAGTGTGCTGTGTGTCAGTGTCCTGTGAGTCAGTGTGCTGTGAGTCAGTGTGCGGTGAGTCAGTGTCCTGTGAGTCAGTGTGCTGTGTGTCAGTGTGCTGTGTGTCAGTGTGCTGTGTGTCAGTGTGCTGTGAGTCAGTGTCCTGTGAGTCAGTGTCCTGTGTGTCAGTGTCCTGTGAGTCAGTGTGCTGTGAGTCAGTGTGCTGTGTGTCAGTGTGCTGTGAGTCAGTGTTCTGTGAGTCAGTGTCCTGTGTGTCAGTGTGCTGTGAGTCAGTGTTTCTGTGAGTCAGTGTGCTGTGTGTCAGTGTGCTGTGAGTCAGTGTGCTGTGTGTCAGTGTGCTGTGAGTCAGTGTCCTGTGAGTCAGTGTGCTGTGTGTCAGTGTGCTGTGACTCAGTGTGCTGTGAGTCAGTGTCCTGTGAGTCACTGTGCTGTGTGTCGGTGTCCTGTGAGTCAGTGTGCTGTGAGTCAGTGTCCTGTGAGTCAGTGTGCTGTGTGTCAGTGTGCTGTGAGTCAGTGTGCTGTGTGTCAGTGTCCTGTGAGTCAGTGTGCTGTGAGTCAGTGTGCTGTGTGTCAGTGTGCTGTGAGTCAGTGTGCTGTGTGTCAGTGTGCTGTGAGTCAGTGTGCTGTGTGTCAGTGTGCTGTGAGTCAGTGTGCTGTGTGTCAGTGTCCTGTGAGTCAGTGTGCTGTGAGTCAGTGTGCTGTGTGTCAGTCTGCTGTGAGTCAGTGTGCTGTGTGTCAGTGTGCTGTGTGTCAGTGTCCTGTGAGTCAGTGTGCTGTGAGTCAGTGTGCTGTGAGTCAGTGTGCTGTGTGTCAGTGTCCTGTGAGTCAGTGTGCTGTGTGTCAGTGTGCTGTGTGTCAGTGTGCTGTGTGTCAGTGTCCTGTGAGTCAGTGTGCTGTGAGTCAGTGTGCTGTGTGTCAGTGTCCTGTGTGTCAGTGTGCTGTGAGTCAGTGTGCTGTGAGTCAGTGTCCTGTGAGTCAGTGTGCTGTGTGTCAGTGTGCTGTGACTCAGTGTGCTGTGAGTCAGTGTCCTGTGAGTCACAGTGCTGTGTGTCGGTGTCCTGTGAGTCACAGTGCTGTGTGTCGGTGTCCTGTGAGTCAGTGTGCTGTGAGTCAGTGTGCTGTGAGTCAGTGTCCTGTGAGTCAGTGTGCTGTGTGTCAGTGTGCTGTGAGTCAGTGTGCTGTGTGTCAGTGTGCTGTGTGTCAGTGTCCTGTGAGTCAGTGTGCTGTGTGTCAGTGTGCTGTGTGTCAGTGTGCTGTGAGTCAGTGTGCTGTGAGTCAGTGTGCTGTGTGTCAGTGTGCTGTGAGTCAGTGTGCTGTGTGTCAGTGTGCTGTGTGTCAGTGTCCTGTGAGTCAGTGTGCTGTGTGTCAGTGTGCTGTGTGTCAGTGTCCTGTGAGTCAGTGTGCTGTGAGTCAGTGTGCTGTGAGTCAGTGTGCTGTGTGTCAGTGTGCTGTGAGTCAGTGTCCTGTGTGTCAGTGTCCTGTGTGTCAGTGTGCTGTGAGTCAGTGTCCTGTGTGTCAGTGTCCTGTGTGTCAGTGTGCTGTGAGTCAGTGTGCTGTGTGTCAGTGTGCTGTGAGTCAGTGTCCTGTGTGTCAGTGTGCTGTGAGTCAGTGTCCTGTGTGTCAGTGTGCTGTGAGTCAGTGTGCTGTGAGTCAGTGTCCTGTGTGTCAGTGTGCTGTGAGTCAGTGTGCTGTGTGTCAGTGTCCTGTGTGTTAGTGTGCTGTGAGTCAATGTGCTGTGTGTCAGTGTGCTGTGAGTCAGTGTGCTGTGTGTCAGTGTGCTGTGTGTCAGTGTGCTGTGTGTCAGTGTCCTGTGAGTCAGTGTGCTGTGAGTCAGTGTGCTGTGTGTCAGTGTCCTGTGAGTCAGTGTCCTGTGTGTCAGTGTCCTGTGTGTCAGTGTGCTGTGAGTCAGTGTGCTATGAGTCAGTGTCCTGTGAGTCAGTGTGCTGTGTGTCAGTGTGCTGTGTGTCAGTGTCCTGTGAGTCAGTGTGCTGTGTGTCAGTGTGCTGTGTGTCAGTGTCCTGTGAGTCAGTGTCCTGTGAGTCAGTGTCCTGTGAGTCAGTGTCCTGTGTGTCAGTGTCCTGTGTGTCAGTGTCCTGTGAGTCAGTGTGCTGTGTGTCAGTGTCCTGTGAGTCAGTGTGCTGTGTGTCAGTGTGCTGTGTGTCAGTGTGCTGTGTGTCTGTGTGCTGTGCTGTGAGTCAGTGTGCTGTGTGTCAGTGTCCTGTGAGTCAGTGTGCTGTGTGTCAGTGTGCTGTGAGTCAGTGTGCTGTGTGTCAGTGTCCTGTGAGTCAGTGTGCTGTGAGTCAGTGTGCTGTGAGTCAGTGTCCTGTGAGTCAGTGTCCTGTGAGTCAGTGTGCTGTGTGTCAGTGTGCTGTGTGTCAGTGTGCTGTGAGTCAGTGTGCTGTGTGTCAGTGTGCTGTGAGTCAGTGTCCTGTGTGTCAGTGTCCTGTGAGTCAGTGTCCTGTGAGTCAGTGTGCTGTGTGTCAGTGTGCTGTGAGTCAGTGTCCTGTGAGTCAGTGTCCTGTGTGTCAGTGTCCTGTGAGTCAGTGTGCTGTGTGTCAGTGTGCTGTGAGTCAGTGTGCTGTGTGTCAGTGTGCTGTGAGTCAGTGTCCTGTGTGTCAGTGTCCTGTGAGTCAGTGTCCTGTGTGTCAGTGTCCTGTGAGTCAGTGTGCTGTGTGTCAGTGTCCTGTGAGTCAGTGTCCTGTGAGTCAGTGTGCTGTGAGTCAGTGCCCTGTGTGTCAGTGTGCTGTGAGTCAGTGTCCTGTGTGTCAGTGTGCTGTTTGTCAGTGTCCTGTGAGTCAGTGTCCAGTGAGTCAGTGTCCTGTGTGTCAGTGTGCTGTGAGTCAGTGTGCTGTGTGTCAGTGTGCTGTGAGTCAGTGTGCTGTGAGTCAGTGTCCAGTGAGTCAGTGTCCTGTGTGTCAGTGTGCTGTGAGTCAGTGTGCTGTGAGTCAGTGTGCTGTGTGTCAGTATGCTGTGTGTCAGTGTCCTGTGTGTCAGTGTGCTGTGTGTCAGTGTGCTGTGAGTCAGTGTGCTGTGAGTCAGTGTGCTGTGTGTCAGTGTGCTGTGAGTCAGTGTGCTGTGAGTCAGTATCCTGTGTGTCAGTGTGCTGTGAGTCAGTGTGCTGTGAGTCAGTGTGCTGTGAGTCAGTGTCCTGTGTGTCAGTGTGCTGTGAGTCAGTGTCCTGTGTGTCAGTGTCCTGGGTGTCAGTGTGCTGTGAGTCAGTGTGCTGTGAGTCAGTGTGCTGTGTGTCAGTGTGCTGTGAGTCAGTGTCCTGTGAGTTAGTGTGCTGTGTGTCAGTGTGCTGTGAGTCAGTGTCCTGTGAGTCAGTGTGCTGTGTGACAGTGTGCTGTGTGTCAGTGTGCTGTGTGACAGTGTCCTGTGAGTCAGTGTCCTGTGAGTCAGTGTGCTGTGTGTCAGTGTGCTGTGTGTCAGTGTCCTGTGAGTCAGTGTCCTGTGTGTCAGTGTGCTGTGAGTCAGTGTGCTGTGTGTCAGTGTCCTGTGAGTCAGTGTGCTGTGAGTCAGTGTGCTGTGAGTCAGTGTGCTGTGAGTCAGTGTCCTGTGTGTCAGTGTGCTGTGTGTCAGTGTGCTGTGAGTCAGTGTGCTGTGTGTCAGTGTCCTGTGTGTCAGTGTGCTGTGAGTCAGTGTGCTGTGAGTCAGTGTGCTGTGTGTCAGTGTGCTGTGAGTCAGTGTGCTGCGTGTCAGTGTGCTGTGAGTCAGTGTGCTGTGAGTCAGTGTGCTGTGTGTCAGTGTGCTGCGAGTCAGTGTGCTGCGTGTCAGTGTGCTGCGAGTCAGTGTGCTGTGAGTCAGTGTGCTGTGAGTCAGTGTGCTGTGTGTCAGTGTGCTGTGAGTCAGTGTGCTGTGTGTCAGTGTCCTGTGTGTCAGTGTGCTGTGAGTCAGTGTGCTTTGAGTCAGTGTCCTGTGTGTCAGTGTGCTGTGAGTCAGTGTGCTGTGTGTCAGTGTGCTGTGAGTCAGTGTGCTGTGAGTCAGTGTCCTGTGAGTCAGTGTGCTGTGTGTCAGTGTCCTGTGAGTCAGTGTGCTGTGGGTCAGTGTGCTGTGTGTTAGTGTGCTGTGAGTCAGTGTGCTGTGTGTCAGTGTCCTGTGAGTCAGTGTGCTGTGAGTCAGTGTGCTGTGAGTCAGTGTCCTGTGTGTCAGTGTGCTGTGTGTCAGTGTGCTGTGAGTCAGTGTCCTGTGAGTCAGTGTGCTGTGTGTCAGTGTGCTGTGAGTCAGTGTGCTGTGAGTCAGTGTCCTGTGTGTCAGTGTCCTGTGAGTCAGTGTGCTGTGAGTCAGTGTGCTGTGTGTCAGTGTGCTGTGTGTCAGTGTCCTGTGTGTCAGTGTCCTGTGTGTCAGTGTGCTGTGAGTCAGTGTGCTGTGAGTCAGTGTCCTGTGAGTCAGTGTGCTGTGTGTCAGTGTCCTGTGAGTCAGTGTGCTGAAAGTCAGTGTGCTGTGTGTCAGTGTGCTGTCTGTCAGTGTCCTGTGTGTCAGTGTGCTGTGTGTCAGTGTCCTGTGTGTCAGTGTGCTGTGAGTCAGTGTGCTGTGAGTCAGTGTGCTGTGTGTCAGTGTCCTGTGAGTCAGTGTCCTGTGAGTCAGTGTGCTGTGTGTCAGTGTCCTGTGAGTCAGTGTGCTGTGTGTCAGTGTGCTGTGTGTCAGTGTGCTGTGAGTCAGTGTCCTGTGTGTCAGTGTCCTGTGAGTCAGTGTCCTGTGAGTCAGTGTGCTGTGAGTCAGTGTGCTGTGTGTCAGTGTCCTGTGAGTCAGTGTGCTGTGTGTCAGTGTCCTGTGAGTCAGTGTCCTGTGAGTCAGTGTGCTGTGTGTCAGTGTCCTGTGAGTCAGTGTGCTATGAGTCAGTGTGCTGTGTGTCAGTGTGCTGTGTGTCAGTGTCCTGTGTGTCAGTGTGCTGTGAGTCAGTGTGCTGTGAGTCAGTGTGCTGTGTGTCAGTGTGCTGTGAGTCAGTGTCCTGTGTGTCAGTGTGCTGTGAGTCAGTGTTTCTGTGAGTCAGTGTGCTGTGTGTCAGTGTGCTGTGAGTCAGTGTGCTGTGTGTCAGTGTGCTGTGAGTCAGTGTCCTGTGAGTCAGTGTGCTGTGTGTCAGTGTGCTGTGACTCAGTGTGCTGTGAGTCAGTGTCCTGTGAGTCACTGTGCTGTGTGTCGGTGTCCTGTGAGTCAGTGTGCTGTGAGTCAGTGTGCTGTGAGTCAGTGTCCTGTGAGTCAGTGTGCTGTGTGTCAGTGTGCTGTGAGTCAGTGTGCTGTGTGTCAGTGTCCTGTGAGTCAGTGTGCTGTGAGTCAGTGTGCTGTGTGTCAGTGTGCTGTGAGTCAGTGTGCTGTGTGTCAGTGTGCTGTGAGTCAGTGTGCTGTGTGTCAGTGTGCTGTGAGTCAGTGTGCTGTGTGTCAGTGTGCTGTGTGTCAGTGTCCTGTGAGTCAGTGTGCTGTGAGTCAGTGTGCTGTGTGTCAGTGTGCTGTGAGTCAGTGTGCTGTGTGTCAGTGTGCTGTGTGTCAGTGTCCTGTGAGTCAGTGTGCTGTGAGTCAGTGTGCTGTGAGTCAGTGTGCTGTGTGTCAGTGTCCTGTGAGTCAGTGTGCTGTGTGTCAGTGTGCTGTGTGTCAGTGTGCTGTGTGTCAGTGTCCTGTGAGTCAGTGTGCTGTGAGTCAGTGTCCTGTGTGTCAGTGTCCTGTGTGTCAGTGTGCTGTGAGTCAGTGTGCTGTGAGTCAGTGTGCTGTGTGTCAGTGTGCTGTGACTCAGTGTGCTGTGAGTCAGTGTCCTGTGAGTCACAGTGCTGTGAGTCAGTGTGCTGTGAGTCAGTGTGCTGTGAGTCAGTGTCCTGTGAGTCAGTGTGCTGCGTGTCAGTGTGCTGTGAGTCAGTGTGCTGTGTGTCAGTGTCCTGTGAGTCAGTGTGCTGTGTGTCAGTGTGCTGTGTGTCTGTCCTGTGAGTCAGTGTGCTGTGAGTCAGTGTGCTGTGTGTCAGTGTGCTGTGAGTCAGTGTGCTGTGTGTCAGTGTCCTGTGAGTCAGTGTGCTGTGTGTCAGTGTGCTGTGTGTCAGTGTCCTGTGAGTCAGTGTGCTGTGAGTCAGTGTGCTGTGTGTCAGTGTGCTGTGAGTCAGTGTCCTGTGTGTCAGTGTCCTGTGTGTCAGTGTGCTGTGAGTCAGTGTCCTGTGTGTCAGTGTCCTGTGTGTCAGTGTGCTGTGAGTCAGTGTGCTGTGTGTCAGTGTGCTGTGAGTCAGTGTCCTGTGTGTCAGTGTGCTGTGAGTCAGTGTCCTGTGTGTCAGTGTGCTGTGAGTCAGTGTGCTGTGAGTCAGTGTCCTGTGTGTCAGTGTGCTGTGAGTCAGTGTCCTGTGTGTCAGTGTCCTGTGTGTCAGTGTGCTGTGAGTCAATGTGCTGTGTGTCAGTGTGCTGTGAGTCAGTGTGCTGTGTGTCAGTGTGCTGTGTGTCAGTGTCCTGTGAGTCAGTGTGCTGTGAGTCAGTGTGCTGTGTGTCAGTGTCCTGTGAGTCAGTGTCCTGTGTGTCAGTGTCCTGTGTGTCAGTGTGCTGTGAGTCAGTGTGCTGTGAGTCAGTGTCCTGTGAGTCAGTGTGCTGTGTGTCAGTGTGCTGTGTGTCAGTGTCCTGTGAGTCAGTGTGCTGTGTGTCAGTGTGCTGTGTGTCAGTGTCCTGTGAGTCAGTGTCCTGTGTGTCAGTGTGCTGTGTGTCAGTGTGCTGTGAGTCAGTGTCCTGTGAGTCAGTGTCCTGTGAGTCAGTGTGCTGTGAGTCAGTGTCCTGTGAGTCAGTGTGCTGTGAGTCAGTGTGCTGTGAGTCAGTGTGCTGTGTGTCAGTGTGCTGTGAGTCAGTGTGCTGTGTGTCAGTGTGCTGTGAGTCAGTGTCCTGTGTGTCAGTGTGCTGTGAGTCAGTGTCCTGTGAGTCAGTGTGCTGTGAGTCAGTGTGCTGTGTGTCAGTGTGCTGTGAGTCAGTGTCCTGTGTGTCAGTGTCCTGTGAGTCAGTGTGCTGTGAGTCAGTGTGCTGTGAGTCAGTGTGCGGTGAGTCAGTGTGCTGTGTGTCAGTGTGCTGTGAGTCAGTGTCCTGTGTGTCAGTGTCCTGTGTGTCAGTGTGCTGTGAGTCAGTGTCCTTGGGCGTCAGTGTGCTGTGAGTCAGTGTCCTGTGTGTCAGTGTGCTGTGAGTCAGTGTGCTGTGAGTCAGTGTGCGGTGAGTCAGTGTGCTGTGTGTCAGTGTGCTGTGAGTCAGTGTGCTGTGAGTCAGTGTCCTGTGAGTCAGTGTCCTGTGTGTCAGTGTCCTGTGTGTCAGTGTGCTGTGAGTCAGTGTCCTTGGGCGTCAGTGTCCTGTGAGTCAGTGTCCTGTGTGTCAGTGTCCTGTGAGTCAGTGTGCTGTGAGTCAGTGTGCTGTGTGTCAGTGTGCTGTGTGTCAGTGTCCTGTGAGTCAGTGTGCTGTGTGTCAGTGTCCTGTGTGTCAGTGTCCTGTGTGTCAGTGTGCTGTGAGTCCGTGTGCTGTGAGTCAGTGTGCTGTGAGTCAGTGTCCTGTGAGTCAGTGTCCTGTGTGTTAGTGTGCTGTGAGTCAGTGTCCTGTGAGTCAGTGTCCTGTGTGTCAGTGTGCTGTGTGTCACTGTGCTGTGAGTCAGTGTGCTGTGAGTCAGTGTGCTGTGAGTCAGTGTGCTGTGTGTCAGTGTGCTGTGTGTCAGTGTCCTGTGAGTCAGTGTGCTGTGTGTCAGTGTCCTGTGTGTCAGTGTCCTGTGAGTCAGTGTGCTGTGAGTCAGTGTGCTGTGAGTCAGTGTCCTGTGAGTCAGTGTGCTGTGTGTCAGTGTGCTGTGTGTCAGTGTGCTGTGAGTCAGTGTCCTGTGAGTCAGTGTGCTGTGAGTCAGTGTGCTGTGAGTCAGTGTCCTGTGAGTCAGTGTGCTGTGAGTCAGTGTGCTGTGTGTCAGTGTCCTGTGTGTCAGTGTCCTGTGTGTCACTGTGCTGTGTGTCACTGTGCTGTGAGTCAGTGTGCTGTGAGTCAGTGTGCTGTGTGTCAGTGTCCTGTGTGTCAGTGTCCTGTGAGTCAGTGTGCTGTGTGTCAGTGTCCTGTGTGTCAGTGTCCTGTGAGTCAGTGTGCTGTGTGTCAGTGTGCTGTGAGTCAGTGTGCTGTGAGTCACTGTCCTGTGAGTCAGTGTGCTGTGTGTCAGTGTCCTGGGCGGCAGTGTGCTGTGTGTCAGTGTGCTGTGTGTCAGTGTCCTGTGTGTCAGTGTGCTGTGAGTCAGTGTGCTGTGAGTCAGTGTTTCTGTGAGTCAGTGTGCTGTGAGTCAGTGTCCTGTGAGTCAGTGTGGTGTGTGTCAGTGTGCTGTGTGTCAGTGTGCTGTGTGTCAGTGTGTTGTGAGTCAGTGTCCTGTGTGTCAGTGTCCTGTGTGTCAGTGTGCTGTGAGTCAGTGTCCTGTGTGTCAGTGTGCGGTGAGTCAGTGTCCTGTGTGTCAGTGTGCTGTGAGTCAGTGTGCTGTGAGTCAGTGTTTCTGTGAGTCAGTGTGCTGTGAGTCCGTGTCCTGTGAGTCAGTGTGCTGTGAGTCAGTGTGCTGTGTGTCAGTGTCCTGTGAGTCAGTGTGCTGTGAGTCAGTGTCCTGTGTGTCAGTGTGCTGTGAGTCAGTGTGCTGTGTGTCAGTGTGCTGTGAGTCAGTGTGCTGTGAGTCACTGTCCTGTGAGTCAGTGTGCGGTGAGTCAGTGTCCTGTGAGTCAGTGTGCTGTGTGTCAGTGTCCTGTGTGTCAGTGTGCTGTGAGTCAGTGTCCTGTGAGTCAGTGTGCTGTGAGTCAGTGTGCTGTGAGTCAGTGTGCTGTGTGTCAGTGTGCTGTGTGTCAGTGTCCTGTGAGTCAGTGTGCTGTGAGTCAGTGTCCAGTGAGTCAGTGTGCTGTGTGTCAGTGTGCTGTGTGTCAGTGTCCTGTGAGTCAGTGTCCTGTGTGTCAGTGTGCTGTGTGTCAGTGTCCTGTGAGTCAGTGTGCTGTGAGTCAGTGTCCTGTGAGTCAGTGTCCTGTGTGTCAGTGTCCAGTGAGTCAGTGTGCTGTGAGTCAGTGTGCTGTGTGTCAGTGTCCTGTGAGTCAGTGTGCTGTGTGTCAGTGTCCAGTGAGTCAGTGTCCTGTGTGTCAGTGTGCTGTGTGTCAGTGTCCTGTGAGTCAGTGTGCTGTGAGTCAGTGTGCTGTGAGTCAGTGTCCTGTGTGTCAGTGTCCAGTGAGTCAGTGTGCTGTGAGTCAGTGTGCTGTGTGTCAGTGTGCTGTGAGTCAGTGTCCTGTGTGTCAGTGTCCAGTGAGTCAGTGTGCTGTGAGTCAGTGTGCTGTGTGTCAGTGTGCTGTGTGTCAGTGTCCTGTGTGTCAGTGTCCTGTGTGTTAGTGTCCAGTGAGTCAGTGTGCTGTGTGTCAGTGTGCTGTGAGTCAGTGTGCTGTGAGTCAGTGTCCTGTGTGTCAGTGTCCAGTGAGTCGGTGTGCTGTGAGTCAGTGTGCTGTGAGTCAGTGTCCTGTGAGTCAGTGTCCTGTGTGTCAGTGTGCGGTGAGTCAGTGTCCTGTGAGTCAGTGTGCTGTGTGTCAGTGTGCTGTGAGTCAGTGTGCTGTGTGTCAGTGTGCTGTGAGTCAGTGTCCTGTGTGTCAGTGTGCTGTGAGTCAGTGTCCTGTGTGTCAGTGTGCTGTGAGTCAGTGTCCTGTGAGTCAGTGTGCTGTGAGTCAGTGTGCTGTGAGTCAGTGTGCTGTGTGTCAGTGTGCTGTGAGTCAGTGTGCTGTGTGTCAGTGTGCTGTGAGTCAGTGTGAGTCAGTGTGCTGTGAGTCAGTGTGAGTCAGTGTGCTGTGAGTCAGTGTGCTGTGTGTCAGTGTCCAGTGAGTCAGTGTGCTGTGTGTCAGTGTGCTGTGAGTCAGTGTGCTGTGTGTCAGTGTGCTGTGAGTCAGTGTGAGTCAGTGTCCTGTGAGTCAGTGTCCTGTGTGTCAGTGTCCTGTGTGTCAGTGTCCTGTGTGTCAGTGTGCAGTGAGTCAGTGTGCTGTGAGTCAGTGTCCTGTGAGTCAGTGTCCTGTGTGTCAGTGTGCTGTGAGTCAGTGTGCTGTGAGTCAGTGTCCTGTGTGTCAGTGTGCTGTGAGTCAGTGTGCTGTGAGTCAGTGTCCTGTGTGTCAGTGTCCTGTGTGTCAGTGTCCTGTGTGTCAGTGTGCAGTGAGTCAGTGTGCTGTGAGTCAGTGTCCTGTGTGTCAGTGTGCTGTGTGTCAGTGTGCTGTGAGTCAGTGTCCTGTGTGTCAGTGTGCTGTGAGTCAGTGTGCTGTGAGTCAGTGTCCTGTGTGTCAGTGTCCTGTGAGTCAGTGTCCTGTGTGTCAGTGTGCTGTGTGTCAGTGTGCTGTGAGTCAGTGTGCTGTGTGTAGTGTGCTGTGAGTCAGTGTCCTGTGTGTCAGTGTCCTGTGAGTCAGTGTGCTGTGTGTCAGTGTGCTGTGTGTCAGTGTCCTGTGAGTCAGTGTCCTGTGTGTCAGTGTGCTGTGAGTCAGTGTGCTGTGTGTCAGTGTGCTGTGAGTCAGTGTGCTGTGTGTCAGTGTGAGTCAGTGTGCTGTGAGTCAGTGTGCTGTGTGTCATTGTGCTGTGTGTCAGTGTCCTGTGTGTCAGTGTCCTGTGTGTCAGTGTCCTGTGTGTCAGTGTGCTGTGAGTCAGCGTCCTGTGAGTCAGTGTGCTGTGAGTCAGTGTCCTGTGTGTCAGTGTGCTGTGAGTCAGTGTCCTGTGAGTCAATGTCCTGTGTGTCAGTGTCCTGTGAGTCAGTGTGCTGTGAGTCAATGTCCTGTGTGTCAGTGTCCTGTGAGTCAGTGTGCTGTGAGTCAGTGTGCTGTGTGTCTGTGTCCTGTGATTCAGTGTGCTGTGTGTCAGTGTGCTGTGAGTCAGTGTCCTGTGAGTCAGTGTCCTGTGTGTCAGTGTCCTGTGTCAGTGTGCTGTGAGTCAGTGTTCTGTGAGTCAGTGTCCTGTGTGTCAGTGTCCTGTGAGTCAGTGTCCTGTGTGTCAGTGTGCTGTGTGTCAGTGTGCTGTGTGTCAGTGTGCTGTGTATCAGTGTGCTGTGTGTCAGTGTGCTGTGTGTCTGTGTCCTGTGATTCAGTGTGCTGTGTGTCAGTGTGCTGTGAGTCAGTGTCCTGTGAGTCAGTGTCCTGTGTGTCAGTGTGCTGTGAGTCAGTGTGCTGTGTGTCAGTGTGCTGTGAGTCAGTGTGCTGTGAGTCAGTGTCCTGTGAGTCAGCTGTGAGTCAGTGTGCTGTGAGTCAGTGTCCTGTGAGTCAGTGTGCTGTGTGTCAGTGTCCTGTGAGTCAGTGTGCTGTGTGTCAGTGTGCTGTGAGTCAGTGTGCTGTGAGTCAGTGTGCTGTGAGTCAGTGTGCTGTGTGTCAGTGTGCTGTGAGTCAGTGACCTGTGTGTCAGTGTGCTGTGTGTCAGTGTCCTGTGAGTCAGTGTCCTGTGTGTCAGTGTCCTGTGTGTCAGTGTGCTGTGAGTCAGTGTGCTGTGAGTCAGTGTGCTGTGTGTCAGTGTCCTGTGTGTCAGTATCCTGTGAGTCAGTGTCCTGTGAGTCAGTGTGCTGTGTGTCAGTGTCCTGTGAGTCAGTGTGCTGTGAGTCAGTGTGCTGTGTGTCAGTGTCCTGTGTGTCAGTGTCCTGTGAGTCAGTGTCCTGTGTGTCAGTGTGCTGTGTGTCAGTGTCCTGTATGTCAGTGTGCTGTGAGTCAGTGTCCTGTGAGTCAGTGTCCTGTGACTCAGTGTGCTGTGAGTCAGTGTCCTGTGTGTCAGTGTGCTGTGAGTCAGTGTCCTGTGTGTCAGTGTGCTGTGAGTCAGTGTGCTGTGTGTCAGTGCCCTGTGAGTCAGTGTGCTGTGAGTCAGTGTCCTGTGTGTCAGTGTGCTGTGTGTCAGTGTCCTGTGAGTCAGTGTGCTGTGTGTCAGTGTGCTGTGTGTCAGTGTGCTGTGAGTCATTGTGCTGTGTGTCAGTGTGCTGTGTGTCAGTGTCCTGTGTGTCAGTGTGCTGTGTGTCAGTGTGCTTTGAGTCAGTGTGCTGTGTGTCAGTGTGCTGTGAGTCAGTGTCCTGTGTGTCAGTGTCCTGTGAGTCAGTGTGCTGTGTGTCAGTGTGCTGTGTGTCAGTGTGCTGTGTGTCAGTGTCCTGTGAGTCAGTGTCCTGTGTGTCAGTGTGCTGTGTGTCAGTGTGCTGTGAGTCAGTGTGCTGCGTGTCAGTGTGCTGTGTGTCAGTGTGAGTCAGTGTGCTGTGTGTCATTGTGCTGTGTGTCAGTGTCCTGTGTGTCAGTGTCCTGTGTGTCAGTGTGCTGTGAGTCAGCGTCCTTTGAGTCAGTGTGCTGTGAGTCAGTGTGCTGTGAGTCAGTGTCCTGTGTGTCAGTGTGCTGTGAGTCAGTGTCCTGTGAGTCAGTGTGCTGTGAGTCAGTGTCCTGTGTGTCAGTGTGCTGTGTGTCAGTGTCCAGTGAGTCAGTGTCCTGTGAGTCAGTGTGCTGTGTGTCAGTGTGCTGTGTGTCAGTGTGCTGTGAGTCAGTGTCCTGTGAGTCAGTGTGCTGTGAGTCAGTGTGCTGTGTGTCAGTGTCCTGTGTGTCAGTGTGCTGTGTGTCAGAGTCCTGTGAGTCAGTGTGCTGTGAGTCAGTGTCCTGTGTGTCAGTGTCCTGTGAGTCAGTGTGCTGTGAGTCAGTGTGCTGTGAGTCAGTGTGCTGTGTGTCAGTGTGCTGTGAGTCAGTGTGCTGTGTGTCAGTGTGCTGTGTGTCAGTGTGCTGTGTGTCAGTGTGCTGTGAGTCAGTGTGCTGTGTGTCAGTGTGCTGTGTGTCTGTGTCCTGTGATTCAGTGTGCTGTGTGTCAGTGTGCTGTGAGTCAGTGTCCTGTGTGTCAGTGTCCTGTGAGTCAGTGTCCTGTGTGTCAGTGTGCTGTGAGTCAGTGTCCTGTGAGTCAGTGTCCTGTGTGTCAGTGTCCTGTGAGTCAGTGTCCTGTGTGTCAGTGTGCTGTGTGTCAGTGTCCTGTGAGTCAGTGTCCTGTGTGTCAGTGTCCTGTGTGTCAGTGTGCTGTGAGTCATTGTCCTGTGTGTCAGTGTGCTGTGAGTCAGTGTGCTGTGAGTCAGTGTCCTGTGTGTCAGTGTGCTGTGAGTCAGTGTCCTGTGTGTCAGTGTGCTGTGAGTCAGTGTCCTGTGTGTCAGTGTCCTGTGTGTCAGTGTGCTGTGAGTCAGCGTCCTTTGAGTCAGTGTGCTGTGAGTCAGTGTGCTGTGAGTCAGTGTCCTGTGTGTCAGTGTGCTGTGAGTCAGTGTCCTGTGAGTCAGTGTGCTGTGAGTCAGTGTCCTGTGTGTCAGTGTGCTGTGTGTCAGTGTCCAGTGAGTCAGTGTCCTGTGAGTCAGTGTGCTGTGAGTCAGTGTCCTGTGTGTCAGTGTGCTGTGTGTCAGTGTGCTGTGTGTCAGTGTGCTGTAAGTCAGTGTGCTGTGTGTCAGTGTGCTGTGAGTCAGTGTCCTGTGAGTCAGTGTGCTGTGAGTCAGTGTGCTGTGTGTCA
Organism: Scyliorhinus torazame; assembly: GCF_047496885.1. Classification (NCBI taxonomy): domain Eukaryota; kingdom Metazoa; phylum Chordata; class Chondrichthyes; order Carcharhiniformes; family Scyliorhinidae; genus Scyliorhinus; species Scyliorhinus torazame. The sequence continues at coordinate 42,451,701 of NC_092714.1, read as the reverse complement.
GTGTCCTGTGTGTCAGTGTGCTGTGTGTCAGAGTCCTGTGAGTCAGTGTGCTGTGAGTCAGTGTCCTGTGTGTCAGTGTCCTGTGTGTCAGTGTCCTGTGAGTCAGTGTGCTGTGAGTCAGTGTGCTGTGTGTCAGTGTCCTGTGAGTCAGTGTGCTGTGAGTCAGTGTCCTGTGAGTCAGTGTGCTGTGAGTCAGTGTGCTGTGTGTCAGTGTGCTGTGAGTCAGTGTGCTGTGTGTCAGTGTGCTGTGTGTCTGTGTCCTGTGATTCAGTGTGCTGTGTGTCAGTGTGCTGTGTGTCAGTGTCCTGTGTGTCAGTGTCCTGTGAGTCCGTGTCCTGTGTGTCAGTGTGCTGTGAGTCAGTGTGCTGTGAGTCAGTGTGCTGTGTGTCAGTGTGCTGTGTGTCAGTGTGCTGTGAGTCAGTGTCCTGTGTGTCAGTGTGCTGTTAGTCAGTGTCCTGTGTGACAGTGTGCTGTGAGTCAGTGTGCTGTGTGTCAGTGTCCTGTGAGTCAGTGTCCTGTGAGTCAGTGTGCTGTGTGTCAGTGTGCTGTGAGTCAGTGTGCTGGGTGTCAGTGTCCTGTGAGTCAGTGTGCTGTGTGTCAGTGTGCTGTGAGTCAGTGTGCTGTGTGTCAGTGTGCTGTGTGTCAGTGTGCTGTGAGTCAGTGTCCTGTGTGTCAGTGTGCTGTGAGTCAGTGTGCTGTGTGTCAGTGTCCTGTGTGTCAGTGTGCTCTGAGTCAGTGTGCTGTGAGTCAGTGTCCTGTGTGTCAGTGTCCTGTGTGTCAGTGTGCTGTGAGTCAGTGTGCTGTGAGTCAGTGTCCTGTGAGTCAGTGTGCTGTGTGTCAGTGTGCTGTGAGTCAGTGTCCTGTGAGTCAGTGTCCTGTGAGTCAGTGTGCTGTGTGTCAGTGTGCTGTGTGTCAGTGTGCTGTGAGTCAGTGTGCTGTGTGTCAGTGTCCTGTGAGTCAGTGTGCTGTGTGTCAGTGTCCTGTGAGTCAGTGTGCTGTGTGTCAGTGTGCTGTGAGTCAGTGTGCTGTGTGTCAGTGTGCTGTGTGTCAGTGTGCTGTGTGACAGTGTCCTGTGTGTCAGTGTGCTGTGTGTCAGTGTGCTGTGTGTCAGTGTGCTGTGTGACAGTGTCCTGTGTGTCAGTGTCCTGTGTGTCAGTGTGCTGTGTGTCAGTGTGCTGTGTGTCAATGTGCTGTGAGTCAGTGTCCTGTGTGTCAGTGTCCTGTGTGTCAGTGTGCTGTGAGTCAGTGTGCTGTGTGACAGTGTCCTGTGAGTCAGTGTGCTGTGTGTCAGTGTGCTGTGTGTCAGTGTCCTGTGAGTCAGTGTGCTGTGTGTCAGTGTCCTGTGTGTCAGTGTCCTGTCTGTCCGTGTGCTGTGAGTCAGTGTGCTGTGTGTCAGTGTGCTGTGAGTCAGTGTGCTGTGAGTCAGTGTGCTGTGTGACAGTGTCCTGTGAGTCAGTGTGCTGTGTGTCAGTGTGCTGTGTGTCAGTGTGCTGTGAGTCACTGTCCTGTGAGTCAGTGTGCTGTGTGTCAGTGTGCTGTGAGTCAGTGTGCTGTGTGTCAGTGTGCTGTGAGTCAGTGTCCTGTGTGTCAGTGTGCTGTGTGTCAGTGTCCTGTGAGTCAGTGTCCTGTGTGTCAGTGTGCTGTGAGTCAGTGTGCTGTGTGTCAGTGTGCTGTGTGTCAGTGTGCTGTGAGTCAGTGTCCTGTGTGTCAGTGTGCTGTGAGTCAGTGTCCTGTGTGTCAGTGTCCTGTGTGTCAGTGTGCTGTGTGTCAGTGTCCTGTGAGTCAGTGTGCTGTGTGTCAGTGTGCTGTGAGTCAGTGTGCTGTGTGTCAGTGTTCTGTGTGTCAGTGTGCTGTGAGTCAGTGTGCTGTGAGTCAGTGTCCTGGGCGTCAGTGTGCTGTGCGTCAGTGTCCTGTGAGTCAGTGTCCTGTGTGTCAGTGTGCTGTGAGTCAGTGTCCTGTGAGTCAGTGTCCTGTGAGTCAGTGTCCTGGGCGTCAGTGTGCTGTGTGTCAGTGTCCTGTGAGTCAGTGTCCTGTGAGTCAGTGTCCTGTGCGTCAGTGTGCTGTGTGTCAGTGTCCTGTGAGTCAGTGTCCTGTGTGTCAGTGTGCTGTGAGTCAGTGTCCTGTGAGTCAGTGTCCTGTGAGTCTGTGTCCTGGGCGTCAGTGTGCTGTGTGTCAGTGTCCTGTGAGTCAGTGTCCTGTGAGTCAGTGTCCTGTGAGTCAGTGTCCTGGGCGTCAGTGTGCTGTGTGTCGGTGTCCTGTGTGTCAGTGTGCAGTGAGTCAGTGTCCTGGGCGTCAGTGTGCTGTGAGTCAGTGTGCTGTGAGTCAGTGTCCTGTGTGTCAGTGTGCTGTGTGTCAGTGTGCTGTGTGTCAGTGTCCTGTGAGTCAGTGTCCTGTGTGTCAGTGTGCTGTGAGTCAGTGTCCTAGGCGTCAGTGTGCTGTGTGTCAGTGTCCTGTGAGTCAGTGTCCTGGGCGTCAGTGTCCTGTGAGTCAGTGTGCTGTGTGTCAGTGTGCTGTGTGTCAGTGTCCTGTGTGTCAGTGTGCTGTGAGTCAGTGTCCTGGGCGTCAGTGTCCTGGGCGTCAGTGTCCTGTGAGTCAGTGTGCTGTGTGTCAGTGTCCTGTGTGTCAGTGTCCTGTGTGTCGGTGTCCTGTGTGTCAGTGTGCAGTGAGTCAGTGTCCTGGGCGTCAGTGTGCTGTGTGTCGGTGTGCTGTGTGTCAGTGTGCTGTGTGTCAGTGTGCTGTGAGTCAGTGTGCTGTGTGTCAGTGTCCTGTGTGTCAGTGTGCTGTGTGTCGGTGTGCTGTGTGTCGGTGTCCTGTGTGTCAGTGTGCTGTGAGTCAGTGTGCTGTGAGTCAGTGTACTGTGTGTCAGTGTCCTGTGTGTCAGTGTGCTGTGTGTCGGTGTGCTGTGTGTCGGTGTCCTGTGTGTCAGTGTCCTGTGTGTCGGTGTCCTGTGTGTCAGTGTGCAGTGAGTCAGTGTCCTGAATGTCAGTGTCCTGTGAGTCAGTGTGCTGTGTGTCAGTGTCCTGTGTGTCAGTGTCCTGTGTGTCAGTGTCCTGGGCGTCAGTGTGCTGTGTGTCGGTGTGCTGTGTGTCAGTGTCCTGTGAGTCAGTGTGCAGTGAGTCAGTGTCCTGGGCGTCAGTGTGCTGTGAGTCAGTGTGCTGTGTGTCAGTGTCCTGTGAGTCAGTGTGCTGTGTGTCAGTGTCCTGTGAGTCAGTGTCCTGGGCGTCAGTGTGCTGTGTGTCGGTGTCCTGTGTGTCAGTGTGCAGTGAGTCAGTGTCCTGGGCGTCAGTGTGCTGTGAGTCAGTGTGCTGTGTGTCAGTGTCCTGTGTGTCAGTGACCTGTGTGTCAGTGTGCTGTGAGTCAGTGTGCTGTGTGTCAGTGTCCTGTGTGTCAGTGTCCTGTGTGTCAGTGTCCTGGGCGTCAGTGTGCTGTGTGTCGGTGTCCTGTGAGTCAGTGTGCTGTGAGTCAGTGTGCTGTGTGTCAGTGTCCTGTGAGTCAGTGTGCTGTGTGTCAGTGTGCTGTGAGTCAGTGTCCTGTGAGTCAGTGTGCTGTGAGTCAGTGTCCTGTGTGTCAGTGTGCTGTGTGTCAGTGTCCTGTGAGTCAGTGTGCTGTGAGTCAGTGTCCTGTGTGTCAGTGTCCTGTGTGTCGGTGTCCTGTGAGTCAGTGTGCTGTGTGTCAGTGTGCTGTGTGTCAGTGTCCTGTGTGTCGGTGTCCTGTGCATCAGTGTCCTGTGTGTCAGTGTGCTGTGTGTCAGTGTCCTGTGAGTCAGTGTGCTGTGTGTCAGTGTCCTGTGTGTCGGTGTCCTGTGAGTCAGTGTGCTGTGTGTCAGTGTCCTGTGTGTCAGTGTCCTGTGTGTCAGTGTGCTGTGAGTCAGTGTGCTGTGTGTCAGTGTCCTGTGCGTCAGTGTCCTGTGTGTCAGTGTCCTGTGAGTCAGTGTGCTGTGAGTCAGTGTGCTGTGAGTCAGTGTCCTGTGCGTCAGTGTCCTGTGAGTCAGTGTGCTGTGTGTCAGTGTGCTGTGTGTCGGTGTCCTGTGAGTCAGTGTCCTGTGAGTCAGTGTCCTGTGAGTCAGTGTGCTGTGTGTCAGTGTGCTGTGAGTCAGTGTGCTGTGTGTCAGTGTGCTGTGAGTCAGTGTGCTGTGAGTCAGTGTCCTGTGAGTCAGTGTGCTGTGAGTCAGTGTGCTGTGTGTCAGTGTGCTGTGAGTCAGTGTGCTGTGTGTCAGTGTGCTGTGAGTCAGTGTGCTGTGAGTCAGTGTGCTGTGTGTCAGTGTGCTGTGAGTCAGTGTCCTGTGCGTCAGTGTCCTGTGAGTCAGTGTGCTGTGTGTCAGTGTGCTGTGAGTCAGTGTCCTGTGAGTCAGTGTCCTGTGTGTCAGTGTCCTGTGAGTCAGTGTCCTGTGAGTCAGTGTGCTGTGCGTCAGTGTGCTGTGAGTCAGTGTGCTGTGTGTCAGTGTGCTGTGCGTCAGTGTGCTGTGAGTCAGTGTCCTGTGAGTCAGTGTGCTGTGTGTCAGTTTCCTGTGAGTCAGTGTGCTGTGAGTCAGTGTGCTGTGTGTCAGTGTGCTGTGTGTCAGTTTCCTGTGAGTCAGTGTGCTGTGAGTCAGTGTGCTGTGTGTCAGTGTGCTGTGAGTCAGTGTGCTGTGCGTCAGTGTGCTGTGTGTCAGTTTCCTGTGAGTCAGTGTGCTGTGAGTCAGTGTGCTGTGTGTCAGTGTGCTGTGAGTCAGTGTGCTGTGTGTCAGTGTCCTGTGAGTCAGTGTCCTGTGAGTCAGTGTGCTGTGAGTCAGTGTCCTGTGAGTCAGTGTGCTGTGTGTCTGTGTGCTGTGTGTCAGTGTGCTGTGAGTCAGTGTCCTGGGCGTCATTGTCCTGTGCGCCAGTGTGCTGTGAGTCAGTGTCCTGTGTGTCAGTGTGCTGTGAGTCAGTGTCCTGTGTGTCAGTGTGCTGTGCGTCAGTGTGCTGTGTGTCAGTGTCCTGTGAGTCAGTGTGCTGTGTGTCAGTTTGCTGTGTGTCAGTGTGCTGTGAGTCAGTGTCCTGTGAGTCAGTGTGCTGTGTGTCAGTGTCCTGTGCGTCAGTGTCCTGTGTGTCAGTGTCCTGTGAGTCAGTGTCCTGTGTGTCAGTGTCCTGTGAGTCAGTGTCCTGTGTGTCAGTGTGCTGTGTGTCAGTGTCCTGTGAGTCAGTGTCCTGTGAGTCAGTGTCCTGTGTGTCAGTGTGCTGTGTGTCAGTGTCCTGTGAGTCAGTGTGCTGTGAGTCAGTGTCCTGTGTGTCGGTGTCCTGTGTGTCAGTGTGCTGTGTGTCAGTGTCCTGTGAGTCAGTGTGCTGTGAGTCAGTGTCCTGTGTGTCGGTGTCCTGTGTGTCAGTGTCCTGTGTGTCAGTGTCCTGTGTGTCAGTGTCCTGGGCGTCAGTGTCCTGGGCGTCAGTGTCCTGTGTGTCAGTGTCCTGTGTGTCAGTGTCCTGTGAGTCAGTGTGCTGTGTGTCAGTGTCCTGTGTGTCAGTGTCCTGTGTGTCAGTTTCCTGGGCGTCAGTGTGCTGTGTGTCAGTGTGCTGTGTGTCAGTGTCCTGTGAGTCAGTGTGCTGTGTCTCAGTGTCCTGTGTGTCAGTGTCCTGTGTGTCGGTGTCCTGTGCATCAGTGTCCTGTGTGTCAGTGTCCTGTGTGTCAGTGTGCTGTGTGTCAGTGTCCTGGGCGTCAGTGTCCTGTGTGTCAGTGTCCTGGGCGTCAGTGTCTTGTGTGTCAGTGTCCTGTGAGTCAGTGTCCTGTGTGTCAGTGTCCTGTGAGTCAGTGTCCTGGGCGTCAGTGTGCTGTGTGTCAGTGTCCTGGGCGTCCGTGTCCTGTGCGTCAGTGTCCTGGGCGTCAGTGTGCTGTGTGTCAGTGTCCTGGGCGTCAGTGTCCTGGGCGTCAGTGTGCTGTGTGTCAGTGTCCTGGGTCGGCTGTGACGGGGGCCTGTTGCTGTAGCTGCCCTCCTCGTTGCAGGGTGTGGCCCGCCGGCGTAGCCGCACTCGCACTAGATGTGGGCGGCGTCCGCCTGGTGCTCCGGGTCTGTCCCTGGCTCATGGCCGCCCTGGAACGTCTTGGGGGTGTCGTTCTTCTAATCTTTACCAACACAAACGCAAAATACCTTAAAACCACCTTTGTTTTCCCAACAGAACCAGTGTAACTGACAGCTCTGTATATTCAGGAATCCTGTGACACACATTTCCCGCATTCTCCAGGAGTTGGTGCCAAGGGGACTAGGGCAACCATTGCCACTGGCTGTGACAGAAATCACCACACTGAACATCCACACCATCAGCTCCTTCCAGGGCTCAACTGGGGATCTCAGTGAGATCACTCAAGTGTCCATGTACAAATGCATTCATGGGGTCACAGACGCTAAGGCTCACAGTTTTACCAGGATCAACCGAGATCAAGCAAGCCAAAGGGACCAGAACACTTGGCTTTCTTGAAATTACCATATTCCCACATGTGTAGGGAGCTATTGACTTGAATCATGCTGCTCTAATAACTCCATGGCAACAGGCTCTTCAGTCTATAATCCGGAAAAACTACACTCGCTAAATGTACAGCTAGTCTGCAACCACAAGAGATTGACAGTGCAGGTTTGCGCCAGATATCCAGGAACTAATAATAATAATAATCTTTATTATTGTCACAAGTAGGCTTACATTAACACTGCAATGACGTTACTATGAAAATCCCCTAGTCACCACATTCCGGCGCCTGTTCGAGTACACAGAGGGGGAATTCAGAATGTCCAATTCACCTAACAGCACGTCTTTCGAGACCTGTGGGAGGAAACCGGAGCACCCGGAGGAAAGCCACGCAGACACGGGGAGAACGTGCAGACTCCGCACCAGACAGTGTCCCAGCGGGGAATCGAACCTGGGACCCTGGCGCTGTGAAACCACTGTGCTAACCACTGTGCCACCATGCAACCCTATTTGCCCATGGCTTATACATCTTGAGTAGATCACAAATCGGGGATATCTTCGATGACCACACAAGATCCATGGCTAGCTCCTCTCTGACAAATGGTACCCACATAAGACGTAGCTGATGAAGATTGCCATGAAGCTCCTGGCAATACCCAAGCTTTGGTGAAGAAGACCATATATATCTTCAGGATGCAAATCCAAAGCCTGGATAGATCTTGTGGAGCATTCCAGTACGGTCCTGAAAAGGTCTCATGGATCATCGTGGCTTCCTGCAGACTGCAAACAGCATTGGGCTTGTCAGGTGACGAGACGGAGAAGTTTCTCATCTCCTTTGCTGAGGGTATAGAAGGAGATGAGAGTGATGAGTTTGAGGAAGGTGAGGCTGCAGGGGAGGACATAGCATGTGTCAGACAAGGCAGGTATATATGTGAGGCCCTAGTAACCAAGGGATTTCATGAGGAGGATGACGATTTGCAGTGAGTTTCTTCTTGTCCTCCATGATAGGCCAAAATGAACTGTAGAGTTGCTATTCTTCTCATTTCACCCATGCACCTCAAGATGAAAGTGAATTGTTGCACATCAGGCTCACGTTGTCCTGATCCTTTGAGGGATGAGGAAGCCTCAGGCATATGTGTCCTTGCTGAGATGTGGTGCTAACTGGAGGAGGGCATCCCGGCAGCAGATGCAAGATGGTGTTGGCTCTTCGAGCATCTCTCCAGCATCCCAACAGCATAAGTAGCCTACGAGAGGCAGGAGCTGTTGCTCGAATCTCACTTGGCCCGTAGCTGTATGTTTTCAATCTAACAAGGTTCTTCAAGTATATCCATCCAAAGCAAAGGAACTACGCACTTTGTGTAACATCAATGGTGAATCAGATCATTCACTCTTGGGGCAAAGTAGCCGATGACTTGCTGCTCCTGTGAATATGGTGCATTCCAAATCACGCTAACATCCGACACTCTCAGTTTGGGATCCTGGACTGAATTTTCCCTCACCACATATGGATGCAGACCACCTGAACATAAGGACATCAAATATTTGTCTGCCACACATTAAAATTCCTCCTCTTTAGCACAAACATTGTGCCCTCTTGGCCAGTCCTGGCTCTTGTTACATTTACTTCCCTAAATACTGTTGGGTCGCAGTGGTCAGAACAGCAACATTTCCTTATTTTTTTAATCGTAGAATTTACAGTGCAGAAGGAAGCCCATTGAATCTGTACCGGCCCTTGGAAAGAACACCCTACTTAAGCCCACGCCTCCACCCTATCCCCCTAACCCAGTAATCCCAACTAACCTTTTTGGACACTAAGGGCAATTTATCATGGCCAATTCACCTAACCTGCACATCTTTGAATGCCGATACGGCCCGGAGCATTGCCAGGTCTGTGGCTGTGACATGCGCACTGCGGCAGCCTACAGCGGCTGCGCAGTGCTTCATAGCGGACGCAGCCCGTGGACCTGCCTCCCAAAAATAGTCCCCCCATTCGGCTGGCTCGCTCGCCCCGGACCGCCCTCCCCCACTGTGTCCACAGCCCCGGATAATGCCCCCACCGCCCACGGATCAGCCCCCCCCCCCCCCGACTGTAGCGGTGCTGGACTGAGTCTGCAGCCGCCATGCTGAGTTCCCGACGGATGAGACCACATGGGTCCCACGCCTTCGGGAACTCGGCCCTTAGGGCACGGAGCATCGTGGAGCGGGCCTCAGGCAATGGCCTGAGGCTGTGGATGCAGCGTGCAGCATTCTCCTGGCGTACGTCGCCTTTCAGGGGGCGGAGCATCGCGAAAGCAGCGTCGCCCCCGACTCTGTCGCCATCGGGGATTCTCCGCCCTGTCGCCGAGCACGATTTTGGCGTCGGGGATCGGAGAATCCAGCCCAAGGTCTTCCCTTTTTAGTTTTCTATCATCCACCTGTGTGGTCAGAAGCAGATTTTGAAAACGGGTTTCCAGTATCTGCAAATCACCTTCAGCCAATTGATATTCCAGGATGGGAAAAAAGAAATGGTAACACGAGGATGTGAAATCACATCCAAATCATATCCAAGGGCAGCACAGTAGAACAATGGTCGGCACAGTCGTTTCACAGCTCCAGGATCCCAGGTTCGATTCCCGGCTTGACTAACGATCTGCATGGAGTCTGCACGTCCTCCCCGTGTCTGCGTGGGTTTCCTCCGGGTGCTCCGGTTTCCTCCCACAGTCCAAAGATGTGCAGTTTAGGTGGATTGGCCATGATAAATTGCCCTTAGTGTTGGTTGGGGTTACTGGGTTACGGGGATAGGGTGGAAATGTTGAACTTGGGTAGGGTGCTCTTTCCAAGAGCCGGTGCAGACTCGATGGGCCGAATGGCCTCCTTCTGCACTGTAAATTCTATGATAAATTCTATAATTCTATGATTACAGGCAGTTCCCCAGGATCGATTTGCTTCCACTCCAGTTCAATGAGTTCTGAACTGACTGATAATTCCAGTGCATGACCTGCAGACTCTGCCACAAGCGGGGCCGGTGGTGCTTGAAGCGTCAGATTGATGAGGTGTTTCGAGGTTTGCCTTCTCGCTCTGATGCTTCGCCGTCATCTCTGTGTGCTGCTGATAAAGTCTCTCACTGTCTCGGAGCATTCCCGAGTGAAGTTTCTCCACTTTGGTCAGTCACAAGCCAGAGATTCCCATGAGTTGGGCGGGATGTCTGATTTCCTGAATGATGCTTTGAAGACACCCTCAAAGTGTTTCTATTGCCCTCCTGGATGTTTGTTGCACAATCAGTTTCGGAGGAGAGCTGTTGTTTTGAGGATCTGGGGCAGGATTCTCGGTTTCCAAGATGAAATGCTGACGCCATCGCAGGGACTTTCACGACAGCAAAACTGATGCCAAACCTGGATATTTATCAACTGTGTAGGGGCTAGCACCGGTGCCACGTGGAACACAATCGATTCTAATCAAAACGGTACGGGATTCGCCGGGTCCGTGATTGACTCTCAGGAGGCTGACGTGCTGCAGGTAGCCGCATGTGCACATTACACTCCCCACACACACTCATCCCAGCCAACTAGATGGCACTGGTTCTGCTGGAGCGCTCCCATACAGCTGATGGGTCGGCTGGGGCCAAGGTGGGTGGCATAGGGGGACACCTATATGACCCGTGTTCACAGTGGGCTGTTAGCGGCGTGCGCAGCTGCATGGCTGCCTTGCTGGCTGCGGCAATGGTGTTCCGTGCCCGTCGACCCACAGCCCACCTCCTGACCATTCCACGCTACTTTCCCGGCCATGACAGAAGCCCCCCCCCGGCCAGCGGCACAACTGTCAGCAAACTATGGCAATGTTGCACACTTTCTGTACCCCCTTTCTCTCCCTTAGCCGCCATGACACTGGTTTCACGATTTTTAAAAGCGAAAGTGAACCGCGCCGTCGGGAACTCGGCCCATCGGAGGCGGAGCATTGCGGCGGCCGGCAGAACGTCAGGACGGGCCCACTAATGACATGCAAACGATGTTTACTGTACCTGCGTTCCGGACTGCATTGACGCCGCTTCGAGGTGACGGACAAATTGTGATTTGGTATCAAATCGGCGCCCGCTGCAATTTTAGCATCGGAACCTATTCTCCGCCCAATCGCGTTTCGCGATTTCTGCGTCAGCCAATAGAGAATCTCGCCCTCGGTGTCAGGCATATGAATGACGGGATCCCCCATTCCCCAGCTGTGTGTTTATCGGCGGCGTGCCGTTTGCTGTGACAGGATTCTATCTTCCCGCCTCTTGTCGGTGGGATTTGCCATTATAACCACCCAACCCCGCCGGGAACCCCATGGCCGTTGGTACGCTGCCGGCACGAAAATCGAATCGCAATGACCGGAGCATTCAGGACGATGTCTCCTGCCAGTGAAGTTGGCTTTGAGTGATTATTGCCTCAATGCTGAGCACATTGGCTTGGGAGAGGATTGTGCTGTCTTTCCAGCCACCAGATAAAATAAATAACCTTTATTGTCACAAGTAGGCTTACATTAACACTGCAATGAAGTTACTGTGAAAAGCCCCTAGTCGCCACATTCCAGCGCTTGTTTGCGTACACAGAAGGAGAATTCAGAATTCGCAGCTGGTACAGGAATTGAACCTGTGCTGCTGGCTTTGTTCTTCATCTAGTCCACTGAGCTACACCAGAGTTTGCGAAGACACTTCCCATGGGATTTGACAAGTATATTATTCTCTAAGTCTGAATAAAGATTGTAGACTTCCAGTTAACACAAATACTTTATTCAGTAGGTTTGTTCTGTTTTCAGAGCTTACCTAGATATAATACAGTCAAGAGGCCAGTGAAGCTAAGGTAAGCTGCCTATGCTGAGCTGTCTCTGTGTGCTGCTGCTCACTAGCCCTGTGCTTCTGAAAGAGGCGGATCCTCCCTTGGGCTGAACCCTTTATACCCGTCTCTGATTCCCTCTAGTGATACTGTGGGTGTTACATCTGTCTGTAGTCCCTGGTGTATGTGCAGATGTATGTACAGATGTACAGATCACTACATCCCCCCCCCCTTTTATTGGACATGTTTTCTAGACTGGCCTCAAGAAAACTGTACATAACAAGTGGTGAGAATATGCAAATCTGCACACTGTGAAAATGATAAAAGTAATACAGAAACAATTAACTGTGTTGTGAGTCCATCGTGAGAAATGTCCATATTCGTCTTGTTCATGTGTTGAAGTGTCGTCACAAATCTAGCCGGTCGGGTGCCTTACGGCTTCTGCTGGAGCGTCTTAACAGTGGTAGTAGGGATGATGGTTTGATGTCATCAAGAGTACTGTCTGGCGTTGTGTGGCGAGGAACGTCCTCTGGACAAATGGACTCAGTCAAGTCCAGTGTGGGAAATACTGGCATTGTAGGTCGAATCTCTAATAGATCCCAGCGGTTACGGCGAAAAATTACACCCGCAGACGATTTGACAATGTAGGACCACGGTGCCTCCTGCCTGATCACCATGGCTGACTCAGACCATCCGCCTTCTGGGTCCCTGATTCTGATGGTGTCATCTATTGTCAGGGGCTTGAGTGGGATCGCATGTTGATCGTAGTATGGTTTTTGTTTGGAGCATAATGCCCGCATGTTGTCGAGAACTGGTGCGTTGCCGAGGTCTCGGAATTGCTTTGCCGGTAGGGTAGTCCGGATGTCTCTGCCGAAGAGCATTTGCACTGGCGACAGTCCTGAGCTCAATGGGATTGCTCAGTACGATGACAGAGCTAGGTTGATGTCGGAACGTGACTCGGCTGCCTTGCTGATGAGTCGTTTAATGATGTGGACACCATTGTCCCCTGTTCCCTTTGATTGCGGGTAGCGATTCTGTGTCGCACCATTGCCTGACCTCGACTTTTTCTTGTGTTTGTGGTATTGATTCTGTATGTCATCGTTCGTGAAAGCTGTTTTGCTTGTTTGTTCTGGAGCAGATGTGAATTTATGAGATTCTTTATCATGCCATGGCATGTTTGTGGTCTTGTCAATGTTTCGCAGTGTGCTGTGGCATTGTCCTTCACGTACAGAGTTGTACCATGTTGTACAGGTCGTTGTTTCATTGTTGTTGTTTCTGTCGTTTCTGTCTTTGTTCTTTTTGTGGGCGTTCTTGTTGTTTTTGTTGCGCTTGTTGATTCTGTTTTCATTGTTTTCGCTTTTTATTCTTGTTCTTTTTCTTGTCATGCTTGTTGTTTCTGGGATGCTTCTTGTTGCTTTTGTCGTTCTTATTGCGCTGCATGTTGTTTTTGTTGTTGCTGTTGTTGGTCTTGTTTCTGCTGTGCTTCTTGCATTTTTTGTTGTTCTTGTTGCGCTCAATGAGTGTGCCATGTGGATGATTTGAGTCATTCTCAGAGTTATTGGTGTCAGTGTCTTTTGTGGTCTCTGCTACATTGAGCGTTTCTTCTTGAGAATTGTGAGAATGATCTGATGTTGCATTGATGTTGGTGACATCAGTCATTTGTGGTGTATTCAATTCCTCTTCTTTGCTTACTTGGTACTCCTCTTCTGGAATCATTTCTGGTTCACTTGAATCATCTGTGATTTCTAGGTGCTCCTCTTTTGGAGTCATTTCAGGTTCATTTGAATCATCTGTGATCTCTTTGTGCTCCTTTTCTGGAGTCAAAATCTTCAAGATTTCTATTGACGTGGTCTCTCTGGACTCTTGGTGCTCCTCTTCTGGAGTCAAAACCTTCAAGATTTCTATTGACGTGGTCTCTCTGGACTCTTGGGTGGCCGTCCTCTGATTATTGAGTGCTTCTGTGCAGACGTGTTGAGATATGTCAGTCTGGCTGTGATCCCGCACATCTTATATGGGAATTGTGATTTCTTCGTCACTTGTCTCACATACGGTGGGTAGACATTCAATGTCTTCTTCTGGTGGCTCATGATAGATCTTCATGGTCTTGTACATGCATGGCGTTTGCTATGGAGTATTTGCTTCCTTCCATTTTTGAGTCTGTCACCGAGCTGTCTGTGGAGGCTTGCGTCACTCTCTTTATGGAGGCTTGCGTCACTCTCTTTGTGGAGGCTTGTGTCGCTCTCTTTGTGGAGTCCTTCACCGCTCTCTCTGTGGCGTCCTTCATCGCTCTCTCTCTGGAGTTTGTCATCGCTCTCTCTGTCGAGTCCTTCATCGCTCTCTCTGTGGAGTCTGTCATCGCTCTCTTTGTAGAGTCATGCAGTGTTCTTGCTGTAGAGTCGATCTGTGCTCTCTCAACGGAGTCATTCTGTGCTCTCTGTGTGGCATCGTCTTCGTCTTGGGTATTACTGTCATCCAATGTATCGACGATCTGCCATGGCACCATGGTATTGGATTCATCTACCATGAGAAGAGTCGTATTGAGCTTTTCAACCGTGTTGCTGATGCTGTGATCTGGATCTCCGAATAACTCAGCCATGTCTGAGCAGTATTGTGTGTATTGTTCGATAGACAAATCATCGCTTTTTGTTTCGGAGTTGTGATCGTTCTCTTCATGTTCAATGAACAAATCATCTTCTTGTGTGGAGGCTGGGACCCTTCGTGGTGCGTGGACCACTCTCTGTTTCTTGGCGTCAGGCCACAGCATAATCCTGCACTCACGAGTCGGGATGTCATATATGCTGGGCTGAAGATTCCCTAATCCGAAGAACTCATCGTCGGGGTCTTCATGGTACAACGCCTCTAGCTGCGGTTCGGATTTGGTACTGGGGTAGCCATCTCCCAAGATGAAATCTTCGTCTGAGTCGTAGTCTACAAGGACCATATCATCTTCTAGGGCAGTGCTAACTGCTTGTTCCAGGGTGTTGTGAAAGTTATTTTCAACTGCTGGTGTGAGTTCGGGCATTGTTCTATCTTTTGAGGCAAGAAAATTGGGTTTTACAGCTTTCAATTTATGTTTGTTCATATTTGTGCATTTCCCTTTTAAGTGGGCATGGTCCTGGTCCTCCAATGTCATGACGCTCGTGACATCACACGGAGGACTCAATTACCCATGCGCACTCTGAGTTTCCTGTACTGTGCGCTCTTTTCACAACTGCGCATGTGCGGCTCCTTTCTCAAGATGGCTGCCAATCACAAAGTGCTGTTGTATCTATGGTGATCCTGCCACTGCCTTGTGGTGAGTGTTTGCGCCATTTTTACCAATTTTGTTTTCTAAATAATGATTCTGTGTTTGTAGAGACTCAAAGTATTGATTTTGGGTTTTTTCATAAGCAAGGCATTTTTGTATAGCGATTTCTAGAGTTAGGTACTTATTTTGTGATTGTTCTTCCCTCAAATTTTTATCAGATAGTCCAGAAATGAATTGATTCATTATCACAGTATCTCTGAAATCAGCATAATCACACCCTTATGGTATTAACTTGAGATTTGTAATAAAATCAGTGATGGGCCCTCCATCTCTCTGGCATTTATGACAATTGTTAAATCTTTCCAGCATCTCACCAGTGATTCTTACAGAGTTCATCAAATGTTTTGATTATTACTTTTATTTTGGTGTCGTCCTCACCTTCTAAGTAATTAAAGCAATTATAGATTTCTCTAGCTTCATGCCCTCCTGTTGAGAGTAGTAGGGCTATTTTCATTGCATCAGAGGCAGTGCTTAAATCATTAGCTGTGATAAATATTTGGAACAGCTGTTCAAACATTTTCCAGTTATAACTTAAATTACCGGTTGTTTCCAGCTGCCATGGAGTTCCAACAAGTTCCATCAAATCAGTTAGTCGTCAAGGATCCATTTTCTGCGAAGTCTTCCACAATCGAATATCCGGTTAAAGTTTTTCTTCTCTTGCTGGTGTCTAGCTAGCTTTCTGAAATCACTCCGGGTACCTTATGTTATTCTCTAAGTCTGAATAAAGATTGTAGGCTTCCAGTTAACACAAATACTTTATTCAGTAGGTTTGTTCTGTTTCCAGAGCTTACCTAGATATAATACAGTCAAGAGGTATGACCAGTGAAGCTAAGGTAAGCTGCCTATGCTGAGCTGCCTCTGTCTGCTGCTGCTCAGTAGCCCTGTGCTTCTGAACGATGCAGATCCTACCTTGGGCTGGACACTTTATACCCGTCTCTGATGCCCTCCAGTGATGCTGTGGCTGTTACATCTGTCTGCAGTCCCTGGTGTATGTGCAGATGTATGTACAGATGTACAGATGACTACAACAAGTTCTTTGAATTAACTTTTGATGGTCAACCCAGTCTCTGAAGCATGTACGAGCACTGGAATAACTGCAGTCTGGTAAACCATGGCCCTTAGTCTTGGGTTTGCGCTCCTGGTCCTCAAAAATACATCCATGAGGTATCATACCTTCAATCCAGCTACAATCTTCAGCCAGAAAGGCAGCACGGAGGCACAGTGGTTAGCACAGTTGCTTCACAGCTCCAGGGTCCCAGGTTCTTTCCCGCTTGGGTCACTGTCTGTGCGGAGTCTGCACGTTCTCCCCGCGTCTGCGCGGGTTTCCTCCGGGTGCTCCGGTTTCCTCCCCCAGTCCAAAGATGTGCAGGTTAGGTGGATTGGCCAAGATAAATTGCCTTTCGTGTCCAAAAAGGTTAGGTGGGGTTACTGGGTTACAGGGATAAGGATGCGTGGGCTTAAGTAGGGTGCTCTTTCCAAGGGCCGGTGCAGACCCGATGGGCCAAATGGCCTCCTTCTGAACTGTAAATTCTATGATTCCATGACTGTTTCATACATATATATGCATGAGCACAGGGAGTCCTCAATAATGTCCATTATCTGAATACAATTAGAAACAGGAAGGTGAGAAAAGTAGAGGCAGTTTTCAAAGAATCATAGAATCCCTGCAGGGCAGTAGGAGGCCATTCAGCCCATCATGTCTGCACTGACCCTTATAAAGAGTGCCTCACAACTGTTGTTGAGAACACGCGGCACTAAAAGCGTCAATAATTTAAAACAGAGTAAGCAAGTCGCAGGCATTTCACGATGGTGTATCTCGGATGTAAATCACTTCCTCACCAACAACATGAAAAAGCAGATACAGGAAATTGTTTCACGACTGAGGATTCACCAAAGCAATTCCCAGTTAAAGAAATATAATTGAATAGACCCACAGCTGGTAATGGATCAATGGAACAGCCAATTTCTGCACAAGGCCCCAAAAGGCTCTATTTTACTGGTGCTGGTTATGGTACAAGTGTGGCAGGGCACTGGGGACAACTCCCCTGCTTTTCTTTGAACAATGTCACGGGATATTCAAGTCCACTTTGAGAGGACAGAGGGACCCTACGCTAATGTCATATCCAAAAGACAATCCGATCCCGCTGCAGTGAGTGAAGAGTGGCTGAGTGCCAGATTCTCTGTCCTCGCTAGCAGCAGTAGCAGGATAACGAAGAATCCTGGCCAGTATCATCAACAGGGCAGCACTTCTTCAGCACTGCACTGAAATGTAAAGCCAAGATTGTGCTGAAGGCTCTATGTGGGGCTTGAATTCACAACCTTCTGGTTCAAAGATGAGTGCTCCTATTGTGAGCCAAGGCTAACATCTAAAGTGTCATGTGAAATTATTGCATATACTAAATAGGCTTTCCTACCAGGAACTGGTTGATACAGAGACAATTGCACCCTTTTAGTAGAAACTTTGGTGAGGAGAACAGGGGATCAGTTTTGGATTGTTAAAGAGCCAGCAGAGATCACAGTGTTGTCTTTGAACATTCTAACCACAACAATAATTAGCTCAGGGAAACAAAAATATCCCTGTTTGTAGACTAAGGATTAACAATCATAAATACAGACAAGTGAGATTATTTGTCCTGTGTAGTCATTTGTTTGGCCAGCAGTAATCGGAGGTGGGACTTCCTCTATATGGGGAAAGAAGGCCCAATGGCCACCAGGCAAAACAAGCAAAGGTGGGGCTCTCCTCTCTACTGACTCCAGTGCCTGCAAGTTCCCCTTGTCTCTCAAAGTGCGTGCTGGTGTAAACACTCTATAAATCCAGCATTATGGTTGCTGCTGATTTTGCAAGATAGTTCAACACTTTGTTTACCTTCTCATGACTGCTTCAAATTGAGTCAACTATTGTTTGAGGGCATTGGGAGACCTCCCCCCAGAGCACTGTGTACAATTTTGCTCTCCTCACTTAAGAAAGGATATATTTGCATTAGAAGAAGTTCAAAGGTTCACTTGGCTAGTCCTTGAGATGAAGTGAAGTGGTAATCTTATGAGGAAGGGTTGAACAGATTGGACCTATACCTACTGGAGTTTAGAAGATTGGGAGGTGATCTTATTGAAAGATCCTCAGGAAACTTGAAAGAGGGGATGCTGAGATTATGTGCTGAATTCTCTGCCACATGTTGCCAGTAGTGGAGTTACTGA
The DNA here is from genome assembly GCF_047496885.1 of Scyliorhinus torazame. Taxonomy (NCBI): domain Eukaryota; kingdom Metazoa; phylum Chordata; class Chondrichthyes; order Carcharhiniformes; family Scyliorhinidae; genus Scyliorhinus; species Scyliorhinus torazame. The sequence continues at coordinate 42,434,002 of NC_092714.1, read as the reverse complement.
GGAGGCAGAGAATCCAGTGTTGGAGAGAAAACAAGGTTGGCCCCCATGCTCCAGGCCCCCATCGGCATTGGGATCAAGGTTATAGGCCAGCACCATATTCTCCAGGCCCGCGTGATTCTCTGGTCTGGGAATCACATGGGTGGGAATTACTACTGACCCTGACAGGAAGCCCTCACGGACAGAGGCAGTGAAAGAAAATCATTGCTTTAACACTAACTTGGACAATACACCTGCTAGATCGGGCTCCCCCTGGATCTAGTGCAATTGCAATGCATGCCAGCGTGTGGTACGACGGGGTTGGAATTAGCACTGGAAAGCCTGACAAGCAGGAGCTGCATATTAGCATGCCACTCCCTACACACCCTCATCCCAGCCAACAAGATGGCACTGGTTGCGCTGGAGCACGCCTATACCATTGATGGGTCAGCTGGGGCCAGAGGGTACCTAGGGGGGTGGCCTGGGGAGGCACCGATTTGACCCGTGGCACTAAGTTCACTATGGGCAGTCAGTGGTGTGCGCAGCCGGATGACTGCGTTGCAGGCTGTGGCAATGGTGGTCCATGCCTGTCCCCTGGGTCCCACGGCCCACCTCCTGGCCACCCCCGCTATTCTCCTGGCCCTGACCGAAGGCCCCCGTCCAGCAGCACAACCGTCAGCACATTACAGCAATATTGGACACTTTTTGTCGCCTCTCTCTCCCTCAGCAGCCAAGGCGCCTGCTTCACGATTTTAAATACCACAAGTGAACCTTGCCATCGGTAATCCCCCTGGCGGATGTGAAGCGTCGTGGGGGCCCGGAAATTGCTGGGTCAAGCCTGTTAATGATATGCCAATGATGGTTACTTTACAATTTGCATGCCAATGCCGGCATGTGGCATGGAAAGCATTCACACCGCTGTCAAGGCACCGGAGCACGGCATTCTGCCAGGCACCTGGCGCCGATCTTGATTTTCGGCTAATGCGCGATTCTTCGCCCGATCGGGTTTCCCGATTCCGGCGTCGCTGGATGGAGAATCCAGCCGGTAGTTTCCAAAACGGAGAATTTTGCCCCATGTTTCCCCTTGTGGGAGGAATCTGAATTTTCCTTTTCAGACGGTTATTAGTCTGTGGAATCCTCTTCCCAGAGAACAGTGGTGGCAGGGCCATTGAATATATTCAAGGCTGAATTAGATTTTTGATTGAAAAGGGGGTCAAGGGAAAGCAGACAGGAAAATGGAGCTAAGGCCACAATCAGATCATCCATGATCTATTGTAGTGTTAATGTACACCTACTTTTGACAGTAATCAAGATTATTATTATTTTATTAAATGGTGAAGCAGGCTCACTCCTGCTCCTAGTTCTGTGAGTGTTTCTCTCAACCTTTCCTGTAGCGAGGTTGACATCACTCAGAGAATATGTCACCATTTTCCAACCAGTGGGAACCCCATTGCGATTCTCCATGTTGCATTTCATCTGCCATGATTCTACCATTTAGAAACATGGGCGTCATTCTCCGACCCCTCAGCGGGTCGGAGAATGGCCGTTGGCCGCCGTGAATCCCGCCACCGCCGGTTGCCGAAGTCTCCGAAGGGAGAAAAGTCGGCGGGGCGTTCATGGCGCCGCTGCCGTCGGAGAATGGCACGGGTCTGCGCAAGGCAGCCGATTTTCGGCCTGCCGATATTCTCCCTTCCGGATGGGCCGTAGTCCCGTCGACGTGATGACCGTTCACGTCGACGTAAATCAAACCTCCTTTTCATCGGTGTGACCCTGTGCTCCAGGTTCACGCCGACCAGCGTGGAGGTGAGTGACGGCCTGGGGGGTTGGCTCTGGGCAGGCGATGGCGTGGCCGCAGTCTGAATGTGTGGGGAGAGACGTGTCTCGGGTTGTGTGTGTGTGTGTGCGCGGCGGGGGGGGTGGTAGAGTGGGCTGGGCTCCGGGGGAGTGCCGGGAGGGGGGTCCGTGCCGGGGAGGAGGTTGGGGGGGTCCGTGCCGGGGAGGGGGATGGGGGGGGGGTCCGTGCCGAGGAGGAGGTTGGGGGGGGTCCGTGCCGGGGAGGAGGTTGGGGGGGGGTCCGTGCCGGGAGGAGGGTGGGGGGTCCGTGCCGGGGAGGAGGTTGGGGGGGTCCGTGCCGGGGAGGGGGATGGGGGTCCGTGCCGGGGAGGAGGTTGGGGTCCGTGCCGGGAGGAGGTTGGGGGGGTCCGTGCCGGGGAGGGGGATGGGGGGTCCGTGCCGGGGAGGAGGTTGGGGTCCGTGCCGGGGAGGAGGTTGGGGGGGTCCGTGCCGGGGAGGGGGATGGGGGGTCCGTGCCGGGGAGGAGGATGGGGGGTCTGTGCCGGGGAGGAGGTTGGGGGGGTCCGTGCCGGGGAGGGGGATGGGGAATCCGTGCCGGGGAGGAGGTAGGGGTCCGTGCCGGGGAGGAGGTTGAGGGGTTCCGTGCCGGGGAGGGGGATGGAGGGGGGTCCATGCCGGGGAGGGAGATGGGGGGGGGGTCCTTGCCGGGCAGGGGGATGGGGGGTCCGTGCCGGGGAGGAGGTTGGGGTCCGTGCCGGGGAGGAGGTTGGGGGGGTCCGTGCCGGGGAGGGGGATTGGGGGGGGGATCCGTGCCAGGGAGGAGGTTGGGGGGGTCCAAGCCGGGGAGGAGGTTGGGGGGGTCCGTGCCGGGGAGGGGGATGGGGGGTCCGTGCCGGGGAGGAGGTTGGGGTCCGTGCCGGGGAGGGGGATGGGGGGTCCGTGCTGGGGAGGAGGTTGGGGTCCGTGCTAGGGAGGAGGTTGGGGGGGTCCGTGCCGGGGAGGGGGATTGGGGTTGGTCCGTGCCGGGGAGGAGGTTGGGGGGGTCCGTGCCGGGGAGGGGGATGGGGGGTCCGTGCCGGGGAGGGGGTTGGGGGGTCCATGCCGGGGAGGAGGTTGGGGGGGTCCGTGCCGAGCAGGAGGTTGGGGTCCATGTCGGGGAGGAGGTAGGGGGGGTCCGTGCCGGGGAAGGGGATTGGGGGGGGGTTCGTGCCGGGGTGGAGGTTGAGGGGGTCCATGCCGGGGAGGGGGATGGGGGGTCCGTGCCGGGGAGGAGGATGGGGGGTCCGTGCCGGGGAGGAGGTTGAGGGTGTCCGTGCCGGGGAGGAGGTTGGGGTCCGTGCTGGGGAGGAGGATGGGGGGTCCGTGCCGGGGAGGGGGATGGGGGGTCCGTGCCGGGGTGGAGGTTGGGGGGGTCCGTGCCGGGGAGGAGGATGGGGGGTCCGTGCCGGGGAGGGGGATGGGGGGTCCGTGCCGGGGTGGAGGTTGGGGTCCGTGACGGGGAGGAGGTTGGGGGGGTCCGTGCCGGGGAGGGGGATGGGGGGGTCCGTGCCAGGAAGGAGGTTGGGGCGGTCCGTGCCAGCGAGGGGATGGGGGATCTGTGCCGGGGAGGGGGATGAGGGGTCCGTGCCGGGGTGGAGGTTGGGGGGTCCGTGCCGGGGAGGAGGATGGGGGGTCCGTGCCGGGGAGGGGGATGGGGGGTCCGTGCCGGGGTGGAGGTTGAGGTCCGTGACGGGGAGGAGGTTGGGGGGGTCCGTGCCGGGGAGGGGGATGGGGGGGTCCGTGCCAGGAAGGAGGTTGGGGCGGTCCGTGCCGGCGAGGGGGATGGGGGATCTGTGCCGGGGAGGGGCATGGGGGGTCCGTGCCGGGGAGGAGGTTGGTGTCCGTGCCGGTGAGGAGGCTGGGGGGTCTGTGCCGGGGTGGGGGATGGGGGGATCCGTGCCGGGGAGGAGGTTGGGGGGGCCCGTGCCGGGGAGGGGGATGGGGGGTCCGTGCCGGGGAGGGGGATGGGGGGTTCCGTGATGGGGAGGAGGTTGGGGTCCGTGCCGGGGAGGAGGTTGGGGGGGGTCCGTGCGGGGGAGGGGGATGGGGGGTCCGTGCCGGGGAGGGGGATGGGAGGTCCGTGCCGGGGAGGAGGTTGGGGTCCGTGCCGGGGAAGTGGAAGGGGGGGGGTCCGTGCCGGGGAGGAGGTTGGGGGAGTCCGTGCCGGGGAGGGGGATGGGGGGTCCGTGCCGGGGAGGGGGGATGGGGGGTCCGTGCCGGGGAGGAGGTTGGGGTCCGTGCCGGGGAGGAGGTTGGGGGGGTCCGTGCCGGGGAGGGGGATGGGGGGGTGTCCGTGCCGGGGAGGAGGTTGGGCGGGTCCGTGCCGGGCAGGGGGATGCGAGGGCAAGTGAGTTGGTCCACCTGGCCAGGTGCCAGCCTCCAACAGTTGGACCCATGCGGTCCATGCCACCTGGCTGAGGGGAGGAGGGGATATGGGCAATGATGACATGTCGTCGTTCCCCTCCCCCCCACCAGGCCGTCATGTTTTCCGGTCAGCCAGCGATGTTGGCCGCCGTGGCGGCAGCCGCTCATGTCTATGTTGCCCTGGATGAGGAGGAGGAGGAGGAGGAGGAGCGTGCCAGAGAGGCGGCGCAGGCTGCCGCAGAGGGACAGGCGGCAGCTGCCCAGGCTGGAGGGACACCTGACCAACAGGACGAGGAGGGGGAGGAGGACGTCGCGGCCCCACGGCAACGGAGGCACCCGAGGGCGCCCGTGTGTACCGGCCCCGTCAGTCATACCAGGACCTCACGGACCGGGAATGCAGGAGGAGACTCCGGATGAGGCGGGAAACCGTGGCACACATCTGCCACCTGCTGGCACACCTGTCACCGCGTGGCACTGGCGGGGGCCACCCTCTCCCCATGTCCGTCAAGGTTACGGTGGCCCTGAACTTTTATGCAACGGGGTCATTCCAGGCACCGAGTGAGGACCTGTCCGGCATATCGCAGACATCGGTGCATCGGTGCATCCGGGCAGTGACAGATGCCCTATATGCCATGGCGCACCGCTACATCCGCTTCCTTGTGGACCGGGCCAGCCAAGATGCCCGGCCGTGGGCTTCTCTGCCGTGGCCGGGCTCCCCATGGTCCAGGGCGCGATTGATGGGATGCACGTCGCCGTGCGGCCACCTGCAGATAACAGGGCCATGTTCACCAATAGGAAGGGGACCTATTCGATGAACATACAGGTGGTCTGCGACCACCGCATGATGATCCTGCACGTCTGCGCCCGTTTTCCAGGCAGTGTACACGACTCATACGTGTTGTCGCGGTCATCCATCCCCGGCATGTACGAGGGACGCTATCCCCGGCTGAGGGGTTGGTTGCTGGGCGACAGGGGCTACCCATTGCGATCGTGGCTGATGACGCCTATATGGAGGCCACGCAATGAGGCGGAGAACCGCTACAATGTAGCGACAAGGGGAGTGATGGAGAGGTGCTTTGGCGTGCTGAAGATGCGTTTCAGGTGCCTGGACCTCTCTGGGGGCGCCCTCCTGTATCGGTCAGATAGGGTCGGCCGCATCATTGTGGTGTGCTGCGTCCTGCACAACATAGCCCAGCAGAGGGGCGATGTGCCACAGGCAGAGGAGGGCGGAGTGGAGGAGCAGCAGGAAGAGGCGCAGTCCTCCCCAGATGAGTGGGATGGGGGTAATGGTCAGGGTAGACAGGGTAGACACAGGCGGGTGGCTGTCCACCATTACCGGCTGGCCCAGCGGGCACGGGACAGACTGATAGCCGCCCGCTTCACTGACTAGATGGGCGTGGGAATCGGGTAGTATGGCATGCACACCACCCCCCCCCCCATTGCCGATCCACCTGCGGCACACCGGGCCGGGCTCACACAGTTGCGGGTGGACGCGTGTCGATTGCTGGCCATGGAGGATGATGACAACCCGCCCTGCGGTGAGCTCCTGGCTCCACATCGTTGGACTATGTCTGACCCATGGCCACAGTACCACCATCCACCCGGACCATCCCTGCATGCGGCTGTGACACTGCAGCGCACGGTCCCGTCCTCTGCCTGGGGGGATGTTGATGTGGCCCAGGGGGAAGGGGGCAGACTCACCTGGGGCTGAGGTAAGACCACCCCTCACACACACACTTGCGCTCAACGTACATGACACCCCCGCACGCTTTGGACAGAGCACAAAGGCAGCTTCTGTAGGTGTAACATTGACTTTAATAACCAAACGAGTTCATGCACGTGCCCTAGCCCCTAAAACTCATCTGTGCCCTGCACCCATGCCAACTTACTCAATGTCTAATTGTTTGGCCCTACGGCCCTTTGACTACGTCTATGTGGTTCCCCAGACGGTACAGCAGAACTGGAGGTGGACTCCTGTGATTCCTGCCCTCTGACACTGGATCCCTTTGGCGGCCGTTTCCTGGGGCGTCCTGGCCTAGATGGGCCAGGCTGCGGCCCGGGCGACTGGGATGGCGAGCTGCCAGCCTGTCCTGCCCGTTGCCCACCCGATGCACCTGGGACGGAAGGGGGGGAGTCCGAGGTGTCGCGGTGTTCCCGGACCTCCACTACAGGGGGACCCGGGACGGACCACACAACCTCCTCCTCCCTCGGGGTGCCCGATGGCCCCCAGGCCTCTACATGGGTGGGGGATGCGAACGGACTGGCCATCCGATGCCCCCCCGGCATCTGGCGCTGCCAGTCCTGGAGGCCCGTGCTGGTATCGACAGGGGTCTGCAGGTTTGCAGCCATGGAGCCCACGGGGTTGGCAAACCCTGTCTGTGACAGTGCGACGCCGGCTCGCACATGGTCACTGGCGGCGATGCCCTCTGCGATGGCCTGCAGAGACTGGGCCATGGCCTGCAGAGACTGGGCTATGGCCTGCTGAGACTGGGCTATGGTGTTGAGCGCCTCTGCCATCTGGCGCTGGCACTGGCTCATGGCCTCCTGTGAGAGGGCAGCCATGTCCTGGGCCACAGACGCCACCTGCACGGAAAGCCCCAGGCCTCGCAAACCGTTCCCCATGTCTGACACCGTCGCACCCATTGCCTCCACCGCGGACGACACCCGTGCGGTGTCGGCCTGGGTGGCACGTATGACCGGCACCACTTCCAGCTCCTGGACGCGGGTGGACTCCTCCACCTGCGACTGCAGCCGCCGCAAGCCGGCCGTCACCCTCTTCGCTCGTCTCCGGGTCGGTGGTTGCATCGGATCTATGTGTGGGTGTGGTAACTCCAGGAAACCGGGATCCATCTGGGCGGCAGATGTTCGCTTGGGCTGGGCTGCCCTCCGACCGCCCGGCCCCTCTGCTGCTCCTACCTCCACCTGCTGTACCGGGACGGCTGTGTTGTGCGCACCAGTGAGTGTACCAGACGCCTCATCACTAAAGTGCCCAACCGAGGTGAGTGTTTCTGCGATGGTGGAGGGTGTTGGTGACAGCAGTGGCATTGTGTCGTGCTCTTCGTCCCACTCTGAGTCCATGGCACTTTGGGGTGGGGGTTCATCTCCACCCATCCACTCTGAGTCACTGTCCGGTATTTTGTCTTCCTGGGTAGTGCTGTCCCGGGTAGGGGTGTCCTGGGCAGTGCTGTCCCTGGTAGTGGTGTCCTGGGTAGTGGTGTCCTGCGTAGTGGTGTCCTGGGTAGTGGTGTCCTGAGTAGTGGTGTCCTGGGTAGTGGTGTCCTGGCTCGGATGTGACGGGGGCCTGTGGCTGCCCACCTCGTCGCTGGGTGGTCGCTCCCGCACGTGACGGGGGTGTCGTCTCCCTGTTGCTCCAGGTCTCTCCGTCTCCCGTGGTATGCGAGGGGCATCCTGCGGGCGTCGCATGCTGGAGGGTCCGGGTCTCTCTGTCTCCCGTGGCCTCCGAGGGGCATCCTGCGGGCGTCGCATGCTGGAGGGTCCGGGTCTCTCTGTCTCCCGTGGCCTCCGAGGGGCATCCTGCGGGCGTCGCATGCTGGAGGGTCCGGGTCTCTCTGTCTCCCGTGGCCTCCAAGGGGCATCCTGCGGGCGTCGCATGCTGGAGGGTCCGGGTCTCTCTGTCTCCCTTGGCCTCCGAGGGGCATCCTGCGGGCGTCGCATGCTGGAGGGTCCGGGTCTCTCTGTCTCCCGTGGCCTCCAAGGGGCATCCTGCGGGCAGTCTGCATCTGCGGGGATGGGTGCCTGGACGTTTGGTCCTGCGATACACAATGAAGCATGCATGGTTAGACACACAGGCAGTGATCAGGTGATACGGGGGAGGGGGATTTAGGGGAGGGGGGATATGGGGACGGACTGTCGGTGGCTCACTTGCTAGTACGCCCCCGACCTCTGCATCAGCAACCTCCCTGTCCTCAGGTCCGCCAGCCAGTTCCAGGGCCCTTTCCTCGTGTTCGGTCAGTGGCCTCTCATCAGCGGGGCCTCCTCCAGTCCTCACATGCTCCCTATTGTTGTGTGCGCGCTTCTCCTGTGGGGGTGGGGGGGGGGGTGGGTGGGGGTGGTGGCAGGGGTAAAAGGCAACACTGTTAGGCAGGTATATGAATGCACGCCATCGGTTGCGCGTGCATTGCAGAGGTTAAGGTTAGGGCTGGGTTCACTTGGGGATATGGGGGATATGGGGGAGGGGGGATATGGGGGAGGGGGGATATGGCGGAGGGGGGATATGGGGGATATGGGGGAGGGGGGATATGGGGGATATGGGGAGGGGGATATGGGGAGGGGGGATATGGGGGAGGGGGGATATCGGGGAGGGGGGATATGGGGGAGGGGGACATGGGGGAGGGGAATATGGGGGAGGGGGGATATGGGGGATATGGGGGAGGGGGGATATGGGGGATATAGGGGAGGGGGATATGGGGGAGGGGGATATGGGGGAGGGGGGATATGAGGGAGGGGGATATGGGGGATATGGGGGAGGGGGGATATGGGGAGGGGGATATGGGGGAGGGGGGATATGGGGAGGGGGGATATGGGGAGGGGGATATGGGGGAGGAGGGATATGGGGGAGGGTGGATATGGGGGATATGGGGAGGTGGAATATGGGGAATATGGGGGATATGGGGGAGGGGGATATGGGGAGGGGGATATGGGTGAGGGGGATATGGGGGATATGGGGGAGGGGGGATATGGGGAGGGGTGATATGGGGGATTTGGGGGGATATGGGGAGGGGGGATATGGGGGATATGGGGGAGGGGGATATGGGGGAGGGGGATATGGGGGAGGGGGATATGGGGGATATGGGGAGGGGGGATATGGGGAGGGGGATATGGGGGATATGGGGAGGGGGATATGGGGAGGGGGGATATGGGCTATATGGGGGAGGGGGATATGGGGGTGGGGGGATATGGGGGATATGGGGGAGGGGGGATATGGGGGATATGGGGGAGGGGGGTTATGGGGATATGGGGAGGGGGGATATGGGGGATATGGGGGAGGGGGGATATGGGGGAGGGGGGATATGGGGGATATGGCGGAGGGCGGTTATGGGGATATGGGGGAGGGGGATATGGGGATATGGGGGAGGGGGAATATGGAGGAGGGGGGATATGGAGGAGGGGGGATATAGGGGATATGGGGAGGGGTGGATATGGGGGAGGGGGATATGGGGGATATGGGGAGGGGGGATATGGGGGATATGGGGAGGGGGATATGGTGGATATGGGGAGGGGCGATATGGGGGATAAGGGGGATATGGGGGAGGGGGGATATGGGGGATATGGGGGAGGGGCGATATGGGGGAGGGGGGATATGGGGGAGGGGCGATATGGGGGAGGGGGGCATATGGGGAATATGGGGGAGGAGGATATGGGGATGGGGATATGGGGAGGGGGGATATGGCGGAGGGGGGATATGGGGGATATGGGGGAGGGGGTATATGGGGGAGGGGGTATATGGGAGGGGGAATATGGGGGAGGGGGATATGGGGGAGGGGGGATATGGGGGAGTGGGTATATGGGGGAGGGGGAATATGGGGGAGGCTCACCCTGCCTGCTCTGACGAGGTCGTTCACCTTCTTGTGGCACTGGGTGCCTGTCCGTGGTGTCAGGGCCACAGCGGTGACGGCCTCTGCCACTTCCCTCCACAGTCGCCGGCTGTGGCGTGGGGCAACTCTGCGGCCGTGCCCGGGATACAGGGCGTCCCTCCTCTGCTCCACTGCGTCCAGGAGCGCCTCCACATCCCGTGACTCGAACCTCGGGGCTGAGCGGCGGCCAGCCATCCAGTCGGGTGTTCCGGTCGGGTGGGGGGGAGCAGCGCGGCCTTATGAGCCGTCACGCCGTGCGGCGCGTATGACGCTGCACGGCGTGAACCACGTGCGCAAGCGCGGATCCCGTTACGTCGCTGCTAGCCCATTTCGGGCCGGGGACTTTCGACCCATTTTTCCGACGTGATGCAAGTCGGATTTGCGCCGTTTTTTGGGCCGATCGGCGGACTTTGCACCGATAACGGAGAATTTCGCCCATATTGTGTGGTTCTTCATCAGCCTCAAGTTTACTTTTTGCTTTGTATAATATGTTAATCTGACAAACTTGCATTTAGTCTTTAAATTCATGTGATTTAGCAATGAACCCATAGGGTTAATGTGCATCTGTTGTTGATAGAAGGCAGTGCTGTGCATATTTAGAACTTTTTACTAATGTCCAGTACACAATTGGATCAGTTCCTGGTAGGAGCAAGGAACCGTCATCTGATCAGCTCATTGTCCCTGCTTCTGGCACAGAATTAGAGTAATCACTGAATGTGACCACAGTAAATTGTAATTGGTCTGTCCGCGGTAGTTTATAATCCTGATTCTCAGTCACATTAGAGAATGACTATAAAAAAAAATATTAAGTTAGTAATTGCAGATTTCTAGCTCATTGCTTCTCAATTATAATCAAAGCAAAGCAATAATTACAAAATAAACTTCCTATCACTGAATCTTTTGTTTAATTGGGACCACTAACCAGAACATATCCACCAACTAGACTGGCTAACTGATTAAGCAGCAAATATCTGATTTTGAAAAGTAGAATGCTACAATAACTAAACATGATCAACAACAATGGTGCAATCAACCTTTCATTGGCATAAGGCTTAATGCATTTTACATGAATTGCCTCAATGTTATCAGTGGTGAATAAAATGGCATATGTTAATCAAACAAACAAGGTCTCCTGGTTAGGGGACTAAGATGCAAATCATTCATTATTTAATTGAGACTCAAGTGGGCACACGCCATGATTAATTGTATCTGTTGTCATCACTCCTTCATGTGCTGTTGTCTATTTAATTGCTAGACCAAATATCTCTCCTTCAGCCTGACGTGTGTTCCTTTCCCCATTCTCACTGTCTCTAGCAAGTGTGTCTAATTACAAATGAGCTTCTTATCCTCACGGACAATTCATGTGATCCCTTAAGTTGTCTTTTGTCTTATTGCGAAAGGGGTTAAAACACCCATAACCCATTGATTGCCAATAGGTTGGTTGCATGGAAAAATTGAAACATGCTGTGACATCTATAACTCTGTTCAAAGTGATCTAGTGCCTTACTTAGTATACAGACTAACTTTTCAACCTGCCTGAATATTTGTTATGCAATTCGGCTATGCATCACATTCCTTCGCCAATCTGGATGTAATATCCATGACTTGATACTAGGGTTGGGTAGAACTAAGTCAATGAGCCGTGTCTCCTACTTGTTAGAGAGTAAAATTAGCAATGTGTCCATCAACGTATGTCAGGGCTAATCCTAAATAGGATTGTGTTACTCATTTAACCAATCCCAATATTTTTCAAAGATTCCAATATTATCCTTTGTCCATATTTTCCCTCCGTAACTCATTGCGACAACCTATGGAGTTATTCCACATATCAAAGATGTTTGACACCCCTATGTACAGGCACCCTGACATCATCCGGTTAATTTGCATTGTATATTTAAGACACTTTGGTTGAAAGGGTCATGTCCAAACACCAGAGGAAACCCACGCACACAGAGGGAGAATGTGCAGACTCCGCACAGACAGTGACCGGGAATCGAACCTGGGACCCTGGAACTGTGAAGCAACAGTGCTAACCACTGTGCTCCCCTGCCACCCTGCCACCCCCAAGATTAAGACATGTATTTTTAATACAAAATACAAAATATTAAATCTGCCACCCCCAAGATTAAGACATGTATTTTTAAATTTGTTCAATGAATCTGGGCGTCGCAGGCTGTGCCAGCATTTATTGCCCATCCCTAATTGTTCAGAGTTAAGAGTCAACCACATTGCTGTGGGTCTGGAGTCACATATAGGCCAGACCAGGACAGGACATTAGTGAACCAGATGGATTGTTTTTTACGACAATCAACAATGGTTTCATGGTCATCATCAGGGGTGAGATTCTCCAATCCCACGTCGCGTTTTACGACGGCATGAACGGGCCGTTGCCAGGACTAATTCTGGCCCCTGTGCCGGCATCGGGGCGGCGTGGCCCAGTCGCTGGGATTCTCCGGCCCGGCCCAGGGCTGGGAGAATCCCGCCCCAGATTTTTATTGAATTCAAATTTCACCATCTGCAGTGGCAGGATTTGAACCTGGGACCCCAGAGCATTACTCTGGGTCTCTGGTTTACTAGTCCAGTGCCAATACCACTATTCCACCGCCTCTGTTACATACAATACATGGGAGCTACGTGCATGAAATTGATGCCAGAGGAGCTAACAATGGGGATTACAAGTTTTAAACTGATGTTAAAATTTGTTCTATTTTCCATTTAAATCCTTCTTGTCAACCCAGTTGTAGTGACTTTAGGGTAGAATGGAATACAGCAAGAAAAGTGCAAAATATTTAAAATGAGGAATAAAGCATGTTTATTTTTGGAGCAAGTGAAGCAATCATATGTAATGGTGCCTTAAACACACGGCGAAATGACACATTCTACTTTCACAGAAGCTCACATCATAGGAACACATTATCCATCATGCTCTCGATGGCTGATGTTAAAATGAATTTCCCATCTTTGAGTACAATGAGCAGTATACCAGACTTTACAGTGTACAACATGTATTAATATTTCAATCAATCTGACTTTTTTTCTAAATGAGCAATCCTGATGAGACAAAATTATTCATGAAGCAGATGTTGGTTAAATTCTTTGTCAGTCCTCTTGTTTGAAATAAGAACTTCAGGCCCCACATGCCTCTTCAAGAAGCAATAATTTATGGATTAAAGGTGGGATTGTCTTTTCAGAGAATTGTAGTCTTGTTTCTAGAAAGGGATTCCGGTAAAAACAAAGGCAAAAAAGTGAAATGTCAAAGGTACCTCAGGAAGCATTTCAAATGGTGCGCAGTCCTGAAACTTAATCATTATTTGGAAATAAGAACTGCCAAGGGGTATGAGTGTTGCTTGAAATTTTTCAACATTCCACTTATCTCCGCACTTTCATAATACTGGTTTGGATTTTACGGTAAACATAATGACAAGGCAGCCAGTGCTCGCCAACATCAAACATTAAGTTGACCAGCAACTTCTGGTGGCAGCACACATGCTGTTAAACATGGAAATCAGGAAGTTCAGTATTGTGTTTCCCTGATTCTCTAGAAGTACCTTTATACTGTCACAACACTGAGAGATGTGGCATTGAAATACACGGAACAGCATGAAATTGCTGTAGTTACACAATAAATATCCACTAAACTCACCAAATAAAGCTTGGGCTTGCTCTAGAGTCTAAGGTAATTAAATTTCTATTAGTATAATAAAGTCTTAATTGCTGCCAAACAACCTCTCAGGCATTTAAAATGAACATTTATAAGTGTGGAGTCTCATGCCTCCAGGTTTTAATTACTGTTGAAGACTTTTTAAAAAATTAATCTCTTTTTAAAAACTTTTTCTACCTGTTTCTTGTATACTTCCCACTTAATCTCATCTTTCTTTCTCTCTGTTCATTTTGTTTTTGGTCCATGATTTGGCACACTGGGCTTCATTCTCCGACCCCCCAGCGGGTCGGAGAATGGCCGTTGGCCGCCGTGAATCCCGCCCCCACCGGTTGCCGAAGTCTCCGGTACCGGATATTCGGCGGGGGCGGGAATCGGGCCGCGCCGGTTGGCGGGCCCCCCCCGCTCGATTCTCCGGCCGGATGGACCGAAGTCCCGCCGATAAATTGCCTGTCCCGCCAGCGTAAATTAGAGTACCTATTAACCGTCGGGACAAGGCGGCGTGGGCGGGCTCCGGGGTCCTGGGGGGGAGCACGGGGCGATCTGACCCCGGGGGGTGCCCCCACGGTGGCCTGGCCCACGATTGGGGCCCACCGATCCGCGGGCGGGCCTGTGCCGTGGGGGCACTCTTTCCCTTCCTCTTCCGCCACGGTCTCCACCATGGCGGAGGCGGAAGAGACTCTCCCGACTGCGCATGCGCGGGAAACTGTCAGCGGCCGCTGATGCTCCCGCGCATGCGCCGCCCCGAGACGTCATTTCTGCGCCAGCTGGCGGGGCAACAAAGGCCGTTTCCGCCAGCTGGCGGGGCGGAAATCCCTCCGGCGCCGGCCTAGCCCCTCAATGTTGGGGCTCGGCCCCCAAAGATGCGGAGCATTCCGCACCTTTGGGGCGGCGCGATGCCCGTCTGATTGGCGCCGTTTTGGGCGCCAGTCGACGGACATCGCGCCGTTTGGGGAGAATTTCACCCAGGATAATTATTCTCATTTACATTTCCTGGTTCAGGCTCTGTGTGCCTCATCAAGAATCCTTCAGTTTGATTGGTTAAGGAGATATGCCATTTATTGTTCTTTTCATATAGTTCCAGATCACTGCTAGAGGGTGTTTCACTGAAGTGGATTTCTAATAACTACAAGCTCTACTGCAAAAGCCCACAGAAAGTCTGGTGAACATGCTCCATACCTGGAGAGAAGGTAAGAACAATTAGTAAACTCACCATCTATGGGCAGATGTAACTTTGGTGTTAAATGGTCTTTAGATTGGTCACCTTTTAAGTAATGCGCCACTTTAATTAAGTGGTGCTGAATAAGAGAGCATTGGAATTTTAATATCCATTTTTAAAAATTATACTGGTTTCTATTGCTCATTAATTAGCAGCACCATTTGCAGCCTAAATTCCCTGACATTATATATTGTGGTGTGTCAGCAGGCTGGAAATATATCTACTTTATATGAAAATTACAACTGCGTGCACTTCCTGTTACGCTAAGATACTTCCTGTCATGTCACACCTTTGCCATCGTGCTGAATATTTTTAATATAAAACAAATGTATTTCTAGAACACTGATGTTCAAGGTCAGTAATTTTCATCAGGTCTGTGTTGGTTATTTATTAGTAGATTTCCAGCCATTTCCTCACATTTGGACCATTCACTTTTGCTTTGGTTTTGACTGCCTACTGGTCTTACTTTGAATGAGTTTGCAAAGTTTGATGGTGAAAGCGCGAGACAGTATAAGTGTAAAAGAGACACAATCAGCCCCAGTCATTTTGTGATGGTTTATTCTACAAACTACAAAGTTGCATGAACTGTCAATGTATAAACTACCCTGAATATTTTCCATTCATTTCTAATTGACTTCAGGATGGACCAATTACAGTAATTGACTGCCGCATTTCCTACATTACAACAGTAACTAGACTTCAAAAGTACTTTGCTGGCTGTAAAAGGGCTTTGAGGCATCCTGTGGTTAAGTAAGGTTCTACATTAATTCAAGTTTCACCTTCTTTCATTCATTTCACAAGATGCAAATTTGGCCCCTGTTAAGTCATCCACCAGAAAAAGCTTAAATTCTCCTCATCCTGAAAACCAACTGCTTCGCACATGTTTCCAGTAACTCACATGTCAAATGAATTATGGAAAATGGACAACTTTGCAGCTACGCGGAACAAGCAGGGCAAATCAACCTGTACGTCTTGGGAAATCGTGAGTGAACACAGACTATCGAATGGATTAACTATGGACAGCACATTCAAGATATGCACAACTGGTTAACAATATTGTTAACCTGCATGTGGAAAGCATGCTCGGGCTCTGCTCGCAGAGCACGTGCAGTAATTATTGCCACCAAATTTATTTACAGGAGACACCTCTCAATACTATATTTGTGAGGTAGGTGCAGGATGCAACCAGCTGAACACGTCTTTAAATCACTGCTTAGGAGGTCCGCTCCTTTCACTATGGTCCTTATTTTCAATAACCGTTGCAGTATCTCTGGACAATCTGTCTTCCGAATGATTGAAACATGTTGGAGCCTCCTTGATATCTACTTTCAGCTATGGTGCAGTTTATGTCAGTGATTGCATAGCTGCAGTTCTTCGAGAGCTCATAACTTATACCTGTGGATATATGGCTATTTGTGGTGTCTGAGAAGGGAAGCAAAGATCATGGGAGGTATGAAAGATATGAGAGCTTGCACCTTAAATACTCTATTAATGCATACACTAACCCTGAGGTCTTATATTTGGACCTGTATGAAGAAACTTGCCAGAGCTGTCAAAGCTATCAAAGCTATTCCCTCACGCTGCTAAACTTGGGGATCAGTTCCAACAAACTAACCACTCAGATAATTGCCACAGTTAAAGCTTTTTCAGTTTGATCCATCAGAGTCTTGCCAAACAAGGGCAGAGTTCACTGTGATTCTCACATACTATTAATTCACAATTGTATCAAGTATGTAACCCAAGTAATATTTGGCAAGGACTCTGACAGCTCACCTCATGAGTGTAATATAAGAGTCTGGCACACAAAGGGGTAACAAGGGTCAAAGAAGTATTCTGACCGAAATAAAAACTGAAAAAACAAAGGCACAGAAGGAAATCAACAGAAAAATGGTCCAAGAAAGACTTGGAAGCTGAAGGCAGAAATTAAATTCCTTGCTGCAGCAGAAAACTCTATTGAATCTCACGGAATTCCAGCTTTGATACCTAGAGTGTGGAGTCAGCAGACCTAGCAGGCATGAACTAAACACTTAAAGTTCCTGGATAATGCAAGGACTGAAAAGCACTGCAGTGGTCAGAAATTGCCATTTAATTCACAGTATGAGAAACCCAATTTCACACCTGAACACAACAACTGAATTCACTCCGAACAATAAAATTGATTATAAATTAATCATGAAAAGTAGGTGGCTTAAAAAACTCCAGCAAAAGCCAGGATTCAACCCTTCCAAAACCAGAGAATATTGCAGAAAAGTGCGGAAGATTCTTACCAGTAAATTCAGATAGCCATTGCTGAAAGTGTTTTAAATGCTGAGGTTGTGAATGGTATTACTGTGCGAGACAGCTGAAACCTGCAAACGTGGGGAAACCCTTTGTGCAGAAATATAAAGCAACGCGGTTTTTGGAAATGTCTTAAAGCTGAGCCTGCAATTTAAAAAACTTTAACTATAAATCACAAATCCACACATCCAGATAAATTTAGATTCACCAAAAGCCCAGATGAATCACAAAACTGGGAAATTTGGAGAAAAAGATTACTCAGATACATGATTGCTTCAGGTCTGGATAAACAGGCAGAAGTTGGCCATTGAGTTTTACAGCAAAAAAGAGAACGTTCAAGTTACAACACTGATTTATTCAGTAGACCTGATAGTCAATGATATAAAAGGAATCATCTGCAACTTTTTATGTAGTTTTAAAATCACTCGATGTTTATTTTAAGCTCAAAAATAACAAAATAGTTGAAAGGACAAAATTTAATAAAAGTGTTCAACAGCCAGAAGAACCTGTCGATTCCTTCATTTGTAATGAAATACCACGGGCTGGATTCTCCGTCGGTGGGATCCTCCGTTTCGCTGGCAGTGCCCGCGGATTTCCCGACGACGTGGGGGTGCCCACAATGGGAAACCCCATTGGCCAGCTGCCGGGACGGAGAATCCCGCTGCCGCAGGGGCACCCCACACCAGTAAACGGGTGCAGCAGGACGGAGAATCCTTCCCCACATTTTCCCAATATGCCTGTGGTATACTGTGAGACAAGCTTGTGTGTTTGCATTTGTGTGTGCATGCATATATGAGTGTGAGGAATGTAATTAAATTCATCAAAAGGAGGTTGGTGTGAAAGCAAACATGTTGAAGTGAAAGCTAGCAAAGTTAAAATGGGATACCAGTCAGCAGCATGAATAGAAATTTGCATTTGAAGATAAGGGTGTGAAATTAAGTTTAGCTGTTGTATTTCAAAAGGGCAGCATGGTAGCATAGTGGTTAACACAATTGTTTCACAGCTCCAGGGTCCCACGTTCGATTCCCGGCTTGGGTCACTGTCTGTGCGGAGTTTGCACGTTCTCTCTGTGTCTGCGTGGGTTTCCACTGGGTGCTCCGGTTTCCCACAGTCCAAAGATGTGCTGGGTTAGGTGTATTGACCATGCTAAATTGCCCTTAGTTAGGTGGGGTTACTGGGGTCCGGGGATAGGATGGAAGTGTGGGCTTAGGTGGGGTGCTCTTTCCATGAGCTGGTGCAGACTCGATGGGCCAAATGGCCTCCTTCTGTACTGTAAATCCTATGAAAAAGGAAAGGTTACAACTGACAAAGATCATAAATTAAAGCAAAGTATTACGTTTATTTTTACCCAAAAGTAGCAGCTATACATTAACATGAAAGATTATTTTTATTCCGGGCAGGGGACTTTGAAAGTAATTTAAGAACAATAACTGTAAATATGAAAGAGAAATAACATATTTAAAGAGAGATTGGAAGCTATATGGGTCGGAGTGGCCATGATATCCTGAAGAATATGCTGTGCTTAAAGAAGGCTGCAAAAGAAAGAAATTGAACGCTGGCCAGCTTCATATAGAAAGGAATTTTGCCTGCAGGTTTTGATATATGTCTTGGATTTCCATTATTGAGTGAGAGAGAAGCCCTGTGAAATACTTCCCCAGTAGTAGCAGTGGATGTCTTGTGGTAATTGTCATAATATGCACCCATGCACATCATGAGGTAAAGACAGGCAGTGGCAGGCACCCAGGTTAGCCAATCAACACACAGGACAGAACACAACCAATCACCAGACAGAACACTAGAGGGGGGCTTCCGACTATAAAACACATGAGGCATCAGCATTCTGCCTCTTTCCACTGGTGACAACTGTAGTGACAGTCAGGGTCTATATATCAGTTAGCACCTTCTACACGTGGATCAGAGCTAGTCTGGCCTAGTTAATTAGAGTTAGTACACTTAGAGTAGTAGAGTGTCAACCCACAGCCAGCAGTGTGCATTGATCAGGAAGTTCAATAAATCGTATTGAACCAACGTCTAAGTTTGATGATGCGAAACAGTCCAACTGCATCCAGTTGCAGTCCGTGTTACCCCAGGATGAATAACACAACAGTAATCTTAATATTCTATGGATTAAAAACCTTTAGCCTGTTGCCTGAAAGGGAATATTCAGCCCTGGGTTTAACTAAGCAGAAATCTTTAGTGAAATGTTTGTAGAACTAGTTTTAATTGTGTAAATGAAAACTAATCATGTGTATTCAAGTTTTTTTTCTTTTTGTTAATTAATGTTTTTATTTACTATTTTGCAATCCTTGCTTCTGACTTTAGAACACATACCTTTTTGTAATAAAATACAAATTGCAAATTGTTGTGATGGCTTGTCCAAGTTTCCCTTCGAGGTTTGGGCAGCCTGGCAATTACCACCTGCCATATCATAACATCTTAACAAGCTGTAGAGAATAGTTGAAGGCAGTGATTATGGTGGCCTGAAACCTGAGTTAATCAGCAATAGAATATTTATAGGAGCAGTGGACCATGGACTCTCAAACATGCTTCAAGCAAGTGAAGATCTAACCCTTGAGAAAGTAATCCAGATTGTCAGGAAATCTTTAATCCATTTGCAGCACCGATCCATTTTAAGGGGAGAAAGCAAAATGTGGTACAAAGTAACCTGCATTGTCCAGCTAGTGAAACAGCACAGAAACAGCGATACTCCAGGCCAAGGGAAGCAATACCCGAAGCGACCAGTAGAGTGACCACACCAGCACTGTGGAGCAAGGCGGCCACAGGTGTTATCAGGTAAGAACAGAAGATGTGTCTAGAAGAGGTATGAATGACGAATCCCAATGCAAAGTAAAGGGATTAAGAAAGAAAGGGGAGAAAGAAAAATTAGAATCAGCAGAAAAAACATAAAACAAAATGGGGACAGAAGTTACGATTCAACATTATTCAACTTAATGTTGAGTCTCGAAGGCTGTAAAGTGCCCAGTCAAACGAAGAGGTGCAATTACTTGAGCTTGCATTGAGTTTCATTGGTAAACTGGAGCAGACAGAAAGGTCAGAGTGGAGAATTGAATGATAAGTGATAGGAAGCTTTCAGGCAATTTGAATGGAAGTATTCCACAAAGCAGTCATCAAGTCTCTCTCATCTCCTCCGCACATCATGGGCAATGAAAACTGTGCTAAATTTTTTAAATGGCAAGTGGATTGCTGTTTTACCTGGAGGGAGTGTTTGGTGCATTGGCTGGCAAGCAGGGAGGAGGAATGCAAAGGTGTTGCATCTTCTGCACTGGCATTAAAAGTATTGCAGAAAAGAGAGGGAATGTTGGGGCTGACTGAGGAGCACATAATCACAGAATGGTTACGGCACAGAGGAGGCCATTTGGCCCACCATAGTGTCATAGAATGCCTACAGTGCTGAATGAGGCCATTCGGCCCATCGGATCTGCACTGACCCCCGAAAGAGCACCCTACTTAGGCCCACTCTCCCTCCCCACCCCCCACCCCCACCCCCCTCCCGCCCAAACCCATTACTCCACCTAACCTTTGGACACTTAAGGGAGAATTTAGCCAATCCACCTAATCTGCACATCTTTGGACTGTGGGAGAAAACCAGAGCACCCGGAGGAAACCCACACCGACATGGAGAGAAGGGGCAAACTCCGCACAGACAGTCACCCGAGGTGGGAATCAAACCCGGGTCCCTGGCACTGAGGCAACAGTGCCACCGTGCCCCCCCCCCCCCATCATGTCTGCACTGCCTCTCCAAACGAGCAGCATGACTGGAATGGACTGTAGTGTCACGGAGGGAATACATAGAACATACAACATAGAAAATACAGCACAGAACAGGCCCTTCGGCCCACGATGTTGTGCCGAACCTTTGTCCTAAATTCATCATAGATTATCATTGAATTTACA
The DNA here is from genome assembly GCF_047496885.1 of Scyliorhinus torazame. NCBI lineage: Eukaryota > Metazoa > Chordata > Chondrichthyes > Carcharhiniformes > Scyliorhinidae > Scyliorhinus > Scyliorhinus torazame. Next base: position 42,413,166 of record NC_092714.1, on the reverse strand, counting down.
GTGCAGAAGGAGGCCATTCAGCCCATTGAGTCTGCACCGGCTCTTGGAAAGAGCACCCAACCCAAACTCAACACCTCCACCCAACACCAAGGGCAATTTTGGACATTAAGGGCAATTTATCATTGGCCAATTCACCTAACCTGCACATCTTTGGACTGTGGGAGGAAACCAGAGCACCCGGAGGAAACCCACGCAGACATGGGTCCTTTGTCTCCTTTGGAATGCTGAAAGGGAAGGGCAGACAAAGATGTGTTTGGCAGTGGCATCACACTGCAGTGGTGGAAATGGCGGATTTATGTAGCAACTCTACAACCCTCTGAACAGGAGGGGTTTCTTCAACTGCAGTCTTTTGTCCATTCCCCACTTCTTTCACTCCTCAATTGGTAGCTGTTTCCTCAGCTGTCTACGCCCCAAGCTCTGAAACTTTCCCCCATTCAATCTCTCACCGTTTCCACACCTCAGTTCTGCTTTAAGACTTCCCTGAGACCTATCCCATTGACCAAACGTTTGGGTCAGGTGTCTAAATAAGAACATGAGGAATGGGAGCTGGAGAAAGTCATTCATCCTATTGAACAAGCTTCATCATTCAGTAAAATCATGCCTGATCTTCTACCTCAACTCATCCTCAATCTTAGCTCCATATCTCTCAGTATATAGTAATCTACTAATGCCAGTTTTGAACATATCATCAATGACTCAGCATCCACAAGTCACTGAGTTAAAGAATTCTAAAGACTGAAATACCTCTGAGTGAAAAGAACCCTCCCCTACTGAAACCTAAATGGCTGATTTCTTATTCTGAACCTGCAACTCCTTGTTATTGTTTCTCCAGACAGGGGAAACATCCTCCCAACATCTGACCTGTCAAGCCCCTTCAGATTTTTATATGATTACCTCTGACTCTCCGAAACCTGAGGGAATATAGGCCTAGTCTACTCCGTCTGTTCTCAGGTCAATTCCTTCATTCCAGGAATCAGACTAATGAACTTTTACTACACTCCCTCTGAGCCAACGATATCCTTCCTCAAGCAAGGAGACCAAAGCTGCACCTCGTACTCCAGGTGTGATCTCACTAAGACCTTATATAATTGTAACAATATTTCTTTGCTTTTATACTTTCATCCCTTCATAATAAATGCTGATGCCCCTTTTGTAAGCTTGGTTTTTGTTTTTCTCTGAATAGACTCCTGGAATCTAAATTCTTAGAGGTGACAACTAAGTACAATCTCTTATGGTTGAACAGTGGTCTGCAACTACCTGTTTTGGCCCCTTATCGGAGTTTAACTTCTTTCCCAACAACTTGTTGTCTACCTGTATTTCCTGCAATCTCTACTCACATCTTTCTGTCCCTGTCTTCCCCCCCGCCCCCCCCGCCCCCCCCCCCCCCCCCACCCCGCTCACACACACACAAACACACACAGTGAATGCTGACTCGGTTGATGAAAGGTCGCAACAGTGTAAACTCAATTAGAAGGAGCCAATTAAAAAGAAGCCAAAGTTTAAAACTCACCTGAACAGATAGCAAGCTGGGGTCAAGGTGGCAACGTGGTTAGCACTGCTGCCTCACAGCGCCAGGGACCTGGGTTTCATTCCGACCTCGGGTGACTGTCAGTGTGAAGTTTGCATGTTCTCCCGTGTCTGTGTGGGTTTCCTCCGGGTGCTCCAGTGTCCTCCCACAGTCCAACGAGGTGAAGGTTAGGTGTGGTTACGGGATGGGGTGGGGGAGTGGGCCTGGGTAGGGTCCTCTTTCAGAGGGTTGGTGTGGCCTCGATGGGCAGAAAGGCCTCCTTCTGCACTGTCGTGCTTCTATATGATTCTATGGAATTCCATACAGAGTAGAGTATAAGGACTTCAGATAATTGTTCTACAGATCCACCTAGTGATCAGAGTGCATATTTACAGATGGAAATTGAATGGAAATGGGGACATGCTAATTTGCAATGAAAAAAGTTAGAACAAATTGTGACCCAAAAATCACAACAGGAAGTCAGATGTGTGCAAAATGTTAAAATGAATGGAAGATTTTTATGGTCTTGTGAAAAAGATATCTACACTTTGCTTTTTACAGAGAAACCTAGATGAATGAACAAGATCTATAGTATTGATCACCATAGCAGTTGAAAGCACTCAGAGATTACACAATACACTAAGTAATAGTTTAATGACTGCAAACTTGTGTTTTGAAATGTTTGGATTTTGAGGGTCTCAAAAAACTATAGGGCAGGAATCTCCGTTTGGGAGACTTGGGGCTGGATTCACCATTTTTCAGGCTAAGTGCCGATGCCGGTGTGGGAACCATGGCGTTGTACAATGCCAAAATCGGCGTCGAACCCTTACCGATCCTGCGACCAGTAAGGGACTAGCAGCCACGCTATGTAAAACTCCTGGCTCCCACGATATAAACAGCTGGAGAATGGCCGGTTCCGTGACCGCACATGCGCACAGCGGCAACCTGCAGCATGCAGCAGTCGCGCAATAAAACATGGCGACGGCCGGACCCAACCTGCCAAATAGTGCCCCCCCCGGACACCCCTTTGCCCCCCCCCCCCCCCCCACCACCACCAGTCCCCCCCAGCCTTCGCCGAAGCCCCCCCGGCCAGCACGACTCCCGGCCGACTGCGGCGATGCTGAACACAGTCCGACCGTTCAGACCACACGTCACCTGCGCGGTCAGAAACCTGGCTCATCGGGGGTGGAGAATTGGGAGAGAATTCAGGTGATGTGCCAATGCCGTCCCAATTGCGTGTGGCGTGCAGCGCGAGACGTGATGATGCCATTTCGGAGGGGGCAGAGGGTGGTAAACCAGCGTAAAGCGGTACCGTCCCTGATTTGGACAAGGGATTCTCCGCCCAATCGGCAATTACCATATCAGCGTCGGGTAATGGTGAATTCCGCCCTTGTTCTCCCGCCAGAGCTGAATTGCACCAGTTTTATGATCCCCTTACAGTTGTAGAGCGGAATGCAATTCAATGTTCCGCGCCATGCAAATGTATGCATGGGCTGGAATACGAGGGATTCCCAGGGATTTGGGCCACCATCTTGAGCAGGCCGCTGGAGAGTGAGGTCCCGCGACTGTTCCCCGCCTCCCCATACCGCAAATCAGCCTCAACCCCCATACTGCAAAACCGCCAGCAGCCCAGCAGACCCCCAACCCCGGATTGCCTGGATGTCCCCTCAGGGGGTGAGCTGACCCCCCTCCCCCCAAGGAAGCCTGTAATAGAGGGACCCCTCCGGGAAGCCTGTAATAAGGGGAACCACCCTGGGACCCCTGTAATAGGGGGAGTCCCCAGGAACCCCCTGCCTGAAGAAGCCCCCTCCACAGACCACCCCCACATGCAGACAAGCCCCACCCCCCTCTCCCTGAGCTGCTGTCTGGTTCCTGAGTCTGGTTCCCACAGATCCATTACCTGCAATCCAGTCATAGATTTCAAGTAGTGGTCTGTGATTGACAGCTTGTAAAAGCCATCTGCAGCTTTGTTCCATTCATATCCTTTCACACATCAGTGGCCTCAGTGGTGAAACCCCAATGTTTGTGAACATCGACCACGTCAAAGAGAGTTAAGTGCAGTGAAATCACACTCTTGAGTGATTGGAGCGCACTTAGTGCTTGGGGGGTTGTCTGTGTGTGTGTTTGTGTGTGGGGGACCTATGGAGGGGGTTCCTTTAGGCAGAGGGTCCCCGATTACAGGGTTCCCTGTGGGGTGTCCCCCAATTACAGGGTTCCCTGTGGGGAGGCCGTGGAGGTGTGTGCTAGAGGAGGTGTGGCATGCAGTGCATTTTTGGGGGGGTGGCCATCGGTCTCTACCAGTATGGCCCTGGGGTGGTGGACCTCGCGATGGGCCAAGGGGGTCCTGTGGATCACTGCAAGGTCCACCATGTCAGGTCCACGATTGCTGAGACCACAAGTGATCCGTAACCACATGATTCCTGGCTGCGGGGACCGGAAAATCACAAGAGGTCGGATCATAGGGCGCCAGGTCCACTAAATAGAAGCAAATGGTCATTAAGATCCATTTGCATTTATTTACACCATCCACCGGCAGAGACTCCCGCCCATTACCTTTACTATCCTCCGGGATGTTGAGTTACAGATAATGGATCACCTCTAAATATGGTCGCGATAATAAAATCCCTACAGTGCAGAAGGGGGCCGTTCGGCCCATTGCGTCTGCTCACCCCTGGACAGTAAGGGGAAATTTTAGAATGGCCAATCCATCTAACCCGCACATCGTTGGACTGTGCTGCGAGGCAACAGTGCCAACCATTGTGCCACCATGTCGCTAGTGTAGGTGAATGTTGAACCCAACAAACAGCAAATGAACGAATGATCAGAATTTGTTTTAATGGTGTCAGTTATGGCCGTAATATTGGTCAGGACAACCCCCAGTTTTTTCTTCAAATGCTGCCATGCGATCTTTGGCATTCACCACAGAAAGTAGATGGGATGTTAATTTAAAATCTCATCTGAATGCTGGAACCTCTTTCCTTTTACATATTGAAGTGCCAGGTTGGATTTCTGTGCTGGTCGTTGGGTTTGAACCCAGGCCTACCGATTCAGAGACAAGAGGAGCACCAATTGAGTCAGGCAGTTAACGATTTGTAAAGTCAAAATTTAACAGAACGACAAAGATAATCGTGACATAGGTTATCAGCCAAGAAGGCAATAATGACGATGAAACATATGGTCATGAGCCAAGCAGACAACAATAGCAAGTTTACCAGCATCTAAGTCTTCAAATGCTGTAGATGCGAGAAACTTCCATCTGGAAAATCGTTCAGTGTGAGCAAGCAGCTAGGACATGGAGTGAGCCTTCCTGTAGGATAACAGTTCAGTCTCAGGGCTCAGCGAGTGGGCACTTAACTGATAGTAAAGTTTCCTGTCTTATGTAGTTACTTAAACCTCCTATTCATTCCTGTTAAATAAATCAGAAGCCCGCTGTTAAAAGAGATGTTCTTTCCTCTAATTTTTCCACTCTGTTTATTTTCTCAGGCCATTACCTCATGGATAAGAAATATACAAAAAAGAGCACTAAAGAACGAAAATAGATAAACTGGGGAGTATGACTCGGACCAGGAGCAGTGAGGAAATGTGAAAGCCAATATTTCAAGAAGGTTAAACGCTTAACTCTTCAAAAGAAATATAAGTATAAGTTTTCTTTATTTGTTTTTTTCCTCACAGATACTTCACACCCACAAATAGCTAATGACTCACAAATGAAAAAGAATACTTAAAAGCCGGTGATTCAGAATTCAGTTAAAGATGCCCTTAAGGGTCTGTCAGGAGCCGGGGGCCATAAAGTAAACAGAATAATATCTCACCAGCGACAGCGCTTTCCAGGTGGTTTTTCGCTCCATCTCGACTGATTAACGCATGCAGCGCTGATGAGTTATGACCCTTTCACATTCGAGAGAGGAGCGCTGCCACAGCTTACTCTCTGCACTTCGACAGCCTCCATTTATCCCACACACACAAAAAACAGCCCCACGCATTAACAAAAAGCTTTCTTTAAATTCAACTTAGATCACATTCGCAGGAGCAAACTCGCACAAAACAATCACCTTGCAGATGCTGGGACTCAACATTAGAGCTGCAACAAAAAAAGCCAGGGCTGGACAGCTTGTCATGATTTGCATTCTGTGACTAATTTACAGCTGACTGACATTGGAATTCCCACAGAAAATGAGAAAACTTTGACTGAACTATGTTTCATTGTTTCCCCCTTTTGTTTCTTCCATTCGCCTTTGGTCAACGCCTCCCGTTGTGTGGCTGCCCCCTGATTGTGGCCACCATTACATATTTTATACATGTTACAATAGTGATTGCAGGCAGGAAATAGCTTGCAGAACACTGCAGGATAATGGTCACTATAACAATAGGATAGCCTTGTGTGGTCATTTTAATCAGTAAAACATAGACCAGGGTTTTGGCCATCTTACATTAAACCATGAGTGTATATATATATATATATAATTTCCAAATGATGCATCGATACTCATAATATGATTGAAACTGAGCTTTTAAAAAATTGCTTCCTTACACTACTGTTCAGAAATAAACATATATGGCAGTAATTACTGTTTGCTAGTCCAGGCCAGGCTCCTGGAGGATTGTGTACGGAAATATGCACCTCAAAAATATTGGCGGGATTTTCCACCGTCGGGATTCTCTGTTCCGCGAGCAGCGCACCCACACCCGTGGGTTTCCCGGCAGCATGGCATGGCCACAATGGGAAATCCCATTGGCAGGTGGTGGGAACAGAGAATCCAGCTGCCAGCGATGGTGCACCGCCCAGGAAAACGGGGCTGGCAGAGCGGAGAATCTGGCCATTGTTTTTGACACCCCTAATTCACAAAGTGATCATTGTCGTTTTGGAAGAAAGCAGGGGTGACACGGTAACTGAAAAATATATTGGTTTTCAGTGACTACACTGGCCACGGTTCTATTGAACTGCATGTTTAAAGGCAGTGGCACCTGGTGAAAAGTGGGAGTGGATTAAGGAAACTCGCACAGACTTTGCCCTTTGTGTGCCAGCAAAGAATGGGGGCATCTTAGCTGAGCCTAAGCCTGACCTTGTCCTCACTGGTCAGCCATAAACAAAAGCAAGGAGACACTTTCCATTCCCACATAGTGCTGAGGTAAGATGTTTTCTTGTCATCAATCGGCAAACTCTATCCATGCATGGGTCTGCATAAGCCACTGAAAAACCCTGAAGAAAATTGAAATGATGACAAGTGGATTCAAATCTCTGCAGCAACATCAGTGTTCACGGTTGATTTGCCTGAGCAAATATCTCGGAACATTTCAAAGCTTAATTGTAACAAGCTGCATACTTACTCGGATCAGAAATGTAAATGTGGAGCTCCTGAAATCCCCGATACAGATCCAAAGGAATTATAGAGACTTGCTTGCTTGTATTTAAATGTGTGAGCATCTGACATATGCAGAGGCAAATCTGGCAAATTCATGCAAGCTCACCATTGCCTGAAATACTTGCATGGCTGTGCATGACAGTAAACATCTATCTCTTGGGATTTGTGAACTTCAGGGCAAATATTTTCTCAAAAAATATTTTTTTGAAATACAAGTACTCTGTATGGGAGGGTAGCATTTAAGGGCAACAAATGTAACATTTGATCAGTTTCTTCCATAAGAAATGAAAATGTCATATTCGAAACTCATTATCAGGTGGCAAGGTGGCACAGTGGTTAGCACTGCTGCCTCACGGTGTTGAGGACCCGGGTTCGATCCCTGCCCCGGGTCACTGTCCGTGTGCCGTTTGCACATTCTTCTTGTGTCTGCATGGGTCTCTCCCCCAGAAGCCAAAAGATGTGCAGGGTAGGTGGATTGGCCATGCTAAATTGCCCCTTAATTGGAAAAAAAAAGAATTGCGTACTCTAAATTTAAAAATAAGAAATACATTATCAGCATTCACAAGAAAATTACTTTGTAGCAAGGTTCTCAATGTACTGCTGAAAAACCAAACACAGACGACTGGTGGCATCCTATAACAAGAGTCTACTCTGCACATGGACCTTCCGGTAATGGTAAACAGATTGAACTGTTCGATCAGAGAGAATGTGAGGTGGATTTCTCTCCTGCAGCTGAGGGGGAGGCCCTCACCACCCAAGCCCTGTTGACCCCCAACCCATCTATCTGGATCAAGGCTCACCACCTTTGCAAAGTGAGCTCCCAGCGAAACACCGGCACCAAGAAGGCAGCCGACTACTGCCACGGAGAAAATTGAGGGACATGTTACATTGGTATTGCAGTAGGCAAGGAGAGGGTCATCCAAAACTAAGGTAGAGGAACTCTGAAAAGCCTATGAAAGTGAATGGTTGGGGCATGAGGCGAGCGAAGGTCCCCATTACCATTTACTCTCCCTCCAAAAAGGGTTTCAACTGCTAGAGTTTGGGAGTGCAGTGGGGTGGATGGAGGGGTTGAGAAGGGAACATTTATTTGGAGCAAGAATGCCAGGACAGGCCTCGATCCTACACATTTTACTATGTTTTAATGACTATTCCACTTGATTTGAGATGATCTGGCTGAGGAAATTCCTAGTCCCTTTCTCAATATTTAATTAGAACATTGATCAGAGCCAGTGTGTTCTCCTGGATTAATATTCAACATTTAACGAGGTTGGAGCACGATGGGCCAAATGGCCTCCTTCTGCACTGCAGGGATTCTATGATTATTCTCCGCCTCAATAATGTTGACTGCCACGGGTTCATGTCATAACTTCCATATGGCCCAACAGTGCTAGAAGGAGATTTACAAAGCCTGGATATGTTCATGAAAATTAAAGTTCAAGGTTAGGGAACAGAAATGTAGTTGGTAGTGAGAAAGTCAATCCAATGGCAAGCACCACTTTTCAGTGGATGCTGGCTTAATTCCAAGAGAATGGGTGAAATTGTCCTGCTCTGCCATTCACTGGGATTGTCCAGCCTTGCTGAAAATCAATGGACTTTTGTCTGGACTGCCGAATCTCCCAAGATAGTTCCCACCACCACAGGGCCGGAAATATGTAAATCTTGGGAGCTCACAGATTCTCCCTGATTTAACTGTCCAGTGAACACTCCGTGCCGGGGGAAGTCAGTTCAGCACAGACGGAGAATTTTTTCCATCTAGTTTGTAATAAATGATCTAACTGTTCTCTACTCCAGGGTCACACTTAGTCGCATTGTTCATCTTCCAATTCAGCATCGCTCTGCTCTTTCTCTAAGGAGAATTCACCGCTTCATGATAACAGGACCATTGGATCGTGAACTTTATTTTTAATCAGTAGCACGTTTTAAGAAGCCCGTTCCAGTTCCCTACTCTAGTATGGGTGTTTTTAAACAGGTCACTGATCAGAATCAGATGAGTGTCTAACTCCCCCTCAATCTGTGTCTCCTCTTGTCAGCTTTGGTCATTTGCGAGGGTCAGCATGGGACCCACCACATTTACGCTGTGAAATCAGGACCCTAGAAAGATCGAAGCCAATTGTATTCCCTAAGTGCTGCTGCACTGAATATTCTCCATCTCGGTGACAGTAAAGAGGGACAATAAAGATGCATATCACACATAAACAGCCCTGAGGAAAACAACATCAGAGGGAGAGACAAGAAGTGATCTTGGTATTTTCTAATCAGTTATACTCGAGTTTCTCCCACTTGACGTAGTGTGACACCAGAAGGGTCAAGTGCATTAATCATACCTTTTCGCCCAGCCCGACAGTGAATGGCCAACCCTTCAGCTTTTCAGATTCTAACCGTGACAATGATCAGAGCGAGTTCATTTTCAAACCAATTAATCCACATAGCCCGAAACTACATGTCTGTCTCAAAGTAAGTCATAACCATGTAACCTGAGACAGTAGAAGGACATTATATCATTGGCTTCCCCCAGCTCCAGTGCACCATGTTGATCATGAATATCCTTTATTTTAAAAGCATTTATGCGAAGGTCAAATTTGTGAGAAAACTTGCGTAAGGGTTCATTTTGAACACTCCAAGAATCAAAATGGTAAAATATTACATTTCCTATCTCTTTAGAATTATATTCTATCAAAGTTATTGATAAAAGCAGGAAGCTGCATTCTGAAGAAACTAGGTTATATTGTTAAACAAACTGTAGATTTACCAACCCGACTCCAGCGATGAAGGAATTGCTGAAGAGAGATCGAGTAGGCCAGCCCGTAATTAAGTTTAGAAAGGTGATTGAATTGAAACATATCAAGCTTTTAGGGGGCTTGACGGTGTAGATGTAAGAAAATGTTCCTGGCTGAGGAATTTAGAACACAGGGTCACCATCTCAGAATGAGGGGTTTGGATTGAATTGGATTGGATTTGTTTATTGTCACGTGTACCTGTTGATCTCCAAATTTCTTTCTCTGTCAGTCTGGCCTCAATAAAAGTTGAGACGGATTCGCACGTAAACAGAAGTTATTTATTTAGCTTGCAAGCTTAATCATCTTACAGAAATGTAAGAGACATCCAGCCTCTTTCATTCCAGAAAACGACTGAACTAACAGACAAAGGGATCTCTGCAAAATCAGTTCAAATGGTATCAAGTTTCACATACTCGACGGACATAGGTCAGCCTATGTCCCTCCTGACCTGTTCGATCTATTCTGATTGGCTCACTTCCAATCCCTTTCTCTGGCCCCTATCAATGAAGCATCACCCTCATAGACACACCTCTTCCTGCTTTTTCCATGCGGTCTCAAATTCCTTTGTCCCTAACTGCAAAAATCAAAGTGGCTTATTTCTACATTACATTAACTAGTAACTCTAAAGTAACTATTTTATATCACATTCGTCATTCCCTCCTTTTATCATTCCATGATAACCGAACTATCCAATCTATAGCTACGGTTCCTCATCTAAAAAGATTCGTCGCTGCATTTCCAATTCCTGTCTTAGCCCCCCTTCATCTGCTTCACCCTCATGGATTTTAACAGTTAAATTTTTTTCTCGGTGATTGGGGCGGTGATCTGATCCAGTGCACCCAGCATTCTACCCATCACACATTTAAGGATGGCCAGGCCCACAAAGATGCAGCCGATAGCTACCACTAGATACATGGCCATATTTATCAACCAGTCCTTCCATCCTCCAAATCCCCAGTTACCCCAAGAGTCAGGATCCTGCATCCCGTCCAAGTGATCCCGCATGCGATCCATAAATTTAGTAATGTTAGCAGTCAAGTCCTGAATCCCCATAATACACTTGCCCTGTACTATGGCGCATACCCCACCCTCACGGGCCAGAAGATAGTCAAGAGCATACCGGTTGCGTAAGGACCTCCCAGTAGCCCAGTTTATCCAATTTTGAAATGCCCATTCGGGCCGCCCAGCAATGCAGAAAGCCCTATTCCCAACAGTGATATGAGAGACATTCGCCCAGCCACAAAGGAGCTGGAGGCCAGCGTTCAATGGAACGCAAGTGGTGCTATAACAAACGCATTGGCCAGACGCCTGGGTGATATGGCACCTCCTGTCCGTACAGGTGGGAAACAGACATGTTATATTTGTGTCCACCTCTACCAGCAAACAGCCATATCCTTCACTGCTGAAGCAATTCTCGTACGACCGGGAATCCCTATTGGGAGTGAAGTGGCTAGGTATGTACGCCCTCCACCGTCGCAGCCTATCGTACTGTGAATGGGAATTATCCCGAGGGAGGGGAAGGCAAATAGCCGGTGGTGCTGAATCCGGATCGTAAGGAAGAGTGACTTGCTCGGGCAATGGCTCGGAACGCTGACAATGAACCACCGTTTGGGGAGTGCCCCAAAGCGGTGAAACAGAAAATAACCTAGACACCGCTGCGGGGTTTGGGTAGCAGACAACCCGTCCCTGGCCATACAGACGGTGGTAAATCTGGTAGAAGAGATTCATACTACCCGGGTTTTCCTCAGTTTGGCCTTTAATTAACTTAAGTGCATCTCCCGGTAACCTACGTTCTAGCTGTACTTCCCTTCTCACATGCCCCGTCCTCTCTCTAGTCCCTTTCTCTTTCTCATGGTCTCTTCCTACACTCTTCTGACAGCCTGATGTTACCTTTATTGTACCACTTTTAACACATCCAAAATCAAATTTACATGTATTCCAAAAACAAGGCAATGTCCATATAATGTTCCCTTCCCATCGCCGGGGCCGGTGCAGCTGCTTCATGACTCCCGCATTCTCCTTAACTTTGATGACCTTCCATGAGTCGATACCATGTCCTCGTATATGGGGGCAGTGAAGAACATCACCTGTGCATAGGTGATGTATCCTTGTAGATTGGTTGGGGCTACACAGATACATAATATTCCCCTTTTCCATGTCCATCGCCAATAACACGCCAAGCGAAGTGAGGCCAAATATCAGACAGACGATGCGTAGCCACTCCATCATGCTCCACACCTGTAAAATAGCACTGGAGAAGGGAGGCAGGTTAGTATCCGACCTTTTACAGTAGTGGAGATGGGCTCAATTTACAGTGATGTAGGTGGACCCAAGCACTTCGCCCCTCCACTTTAACTGCTGTGGGGGTGGTAAGGAGAACTTGGAAGGGCCCGTCCCATCGCGGCTCCGACCCCTTCCTAGTCCAATTTTTGACCATTACATAACTACCGGGCTAGACTGAAAGTGAGCTAGGTACTGGGCAATGGCTCGTGAGCCGCGCGGACTTGGCCATGGAGTTCCTTGAGCACTTGCGTAAGGGCTAGAACATAGGTGGTCATTTCCTCAGTCATCTGATGAAACTGAACCCGTCTGGGAACCTGCAGGCTCCAGGGAGTTCTAAGAGGCCTGCCATAGAGAATCTCGGCGGGAGAGAGCCGGGCTGGTCCCGCAGGTGTAACCCGCTGCTGGAAGAGGGCAACGGGGAGCAACTTAAGCCATGTCAGTCCCGTGTCTGCTCTTAATTTAGCCAATTTAGTTTTGAGGGTCTGATTGTGTCTTTCAACCACCCCGGCTGCCTGTGGTCTGTAAGCACAGTGTAACTGCTGGCGTATGCCCAACTGGGAGCAAAACTCCTTGTTAATTTGTCCAATAAAATGAGGCCCATTATCAGAACTTAACTGAGCTGGTATACCGTACCGGGGAATGATTTCCCTCATCAAGACTTTAACCACAGTAGCAGCTTTACTATAGATAGTCGGATACGCCTCAACCCATCTGCTGAACACATCCACAATGACCAAAACATATTTATAACATTGACACCTTTCCAACTCAATGTAATCCATTTGGAGCGTCTCAAAGGGACCACTGGGCAACGGGGTTTGCCCCTTCCCACAAGGGATACCTTTTCCGGTGTTATATTGCTGACAAATCAAACACCGATTACTGATACTTTGGGCCAACCCCTGCATTTTAGGGTGCCACCAAGTGTCCAGCAACAAATCACTAGTCCCCCGAGCCCCACAATGAGTTGCAAAGTGTACACATTCGATGACCCATAAAGCCAGTACATCAGACATACAAGTCTGATGTGCAGGCGTGGTCCATAAAGAGGAAACAGAATCATATGTACAACCTAACCGTTTCCACATTTGTTTATCACTCTCAGGAGCGTCCTCCTGTAACCTTATGACGTCTTGGATGGTTGGCATTGGCTTGTCAGAAGCAGACACATTCATAGTAGATCGTTTAGTCTGACTTAACATTTTAGGCACCATCACTTGCTGAATTTGTGCGGCTGTGCGCGCTGCACAATCTGCTCGTTCATTACCAACGTCAACTGGGGTTGTACCATTCGTGTGGGCAGCACATTTAATAACGGAAATCTGCGCTGGCAGAAGGAGGGCCTGCAGTAGGTCATTAACTAAACCCCGGTGGGATATTTGACCACACATAATCATGTCAGGTTGTTCTGACGAAATGTCACTCAAATCGCCCCTTATTGTGGTAGTTTCCTGAATCAAGGCTAAACAGTCGTGGCCAGGTGCGTCTTCATGGACAGGGGGACCACTAAGAAAACAGGCTGGATTGATAGTGGTACAGTATTTAAATGTCAGACGTGGATTGTTCAAAAGGTATATCTCATACCTATTCTGACGAGCTGCGGTAAGATGCTGACCATTCGCCCCATATCCCTGGCATGGTACTGGTCATGGACCTGACGTGTAATATGAGGGCTTACCGAAGCTGACTGTGGCCATAAATGTGGTGATATTGTAACAAAATCGGCTGTACCTTCTTTTCCCGTGACTGTGGCTGTAACCTTGACTGGCCATTCGGTCTCAAGTAATGGCCAGTATTTGTCCTCCAACTCCCTGTTTCGTCCAGTTCTGTCATAGGCCAGGGTAACGTGATGCAGTGACAGTGGCTGTTCAATGTCTAACGTCCACCACTGGGGGGTGATAGAAATATAGCACTGTTGTCTCATCCTCCTCTTCGCTGATCCACCCACCCAAAGTCACTATATTGGAGCTCCTGCTGGTAAACTACCATTTCTGCCGCTTGTTGGGATCGCAGATCATCCTTTTTCATTACATACTCAGTCTTAACCTTTGTAACTGAGCCTCCTTCTTGGCCTACACCCTCCTTCCAGTAAAATCTGACTGCCCTTGCCATCTGGGAAGGGTCGTTCTCTGTCCAATTCATGTTATTACATTTCACAGCAGTAACCACAGAAGGTGATAGGCAATGCATTAACATAGCACAGTATTGAGGGGAATTCTGACCATTTTGATACAGCAAATCGCCTGACTGCCCCCGGTAGATTTCATTAAAACGCCCCAGACATTCCTATGGCTCATCAATCTTCCTAGGTTTTAGGTCTAAGATAACAGAAAGATTTATGGGCCTTTGAAATGTGCTATTCAACGCATTCAAGATCTGTGTCCTTCTTTTCTCTATTTGCTCTCTTTTTTTTAAAACTTAAAAATGTTTGAAAATTCAAATTGAATTACTGCAACTTGCAAGCTTAGCTCTGATCTCAACTCAGAACTAAATTTACAATTTGCTTAACACAAACTTGTATAACATTTACAACTTAATTATTTCTTTATCTTAACAATTTTTTCTTTTAACAAGTTTTTTTTTCCTGTTACATACACATAAGTATTAGCAAAATCAACTATCATAAGTATTAGCAAAATCAATTATCATCTTCAGATTGACACTTTTTAAAATGGTGTCCATGATCTTCTTTAAGTTTCTATTAATCTCCAGATAAAATGAGATAAACCTTATTTCAAGTAAGTAAAATTTAAGATTCTGGCAATTTCAATCAATTGCTTTCGAAAATAATAACTTTTATCAAAGAGGTGGAGAAACCCACTGGTTTCCTTTAATTAATTCAAAACGTAACTTTGCTGGTGTTCACTGACTCAAAGGAAAGGTATCCGATTACACTGCAGACTGTTATCTCAAGGCCTGAGTGAGAAGCACTGTCTGTTTTCAACTCCGCCTGCTGCTGTTAACCCTTTGAGAGACTTCTGCTTCAACCTCACAATCTCAACTAGACCTCGGAACTTTACAGTCCAAGGAGACAATTTTAGCTTAATCAACTATATATTTAAAACACTCACACATAGAGTTGAACCATCTTCAGATTTAAAAACAGTTATACTGGACTGAACCCCCATCTATTGAAGTCCCATCAGCCCCTGAACCCATATAATAGACTGAACCTTTATTATTTAAAGTCCCATCAGCCTCTGAACCCTAATAATAGACTGAACCTTTATTATTTAAGTCACATCAGCCTCTGAACCCCGATAATAGACTGAACCTTTATTATTTAAAGTCACATCAGCCTCTGAACCCCGATAATAGACTGAACCTTTATTATTTAAAGTCACATCAGCCTCTGAACCCCGATAATAGACTGAACCTTTATTATTTAAAGTCCCATCAGCCCAAAACCCTAACCCAAGCCGAAACAACAATATGAAATCCCATCAATTAAAGTGCTAATCCCCAGACTGACCTGTGATTTCGTCGAGGCGGTCTTTCTGTGCCAACCGCGAGTGACCAGACTAATCAGACGATAAGAAGAGGGGAACAATCAATGCTGGTCGTTTTCCATTTCTACATTGAGGGCCCTTTGTTCCCGTCCTCCTGTTCATAATCAGTCTAATTCTGATTTCGCAGTTGGAACAGGATCGCCCAGAGAAATCCCGGTTTTCGGCACCAAATGTTGATCTCCAAATTTCTTTCTCTGTCAGTCTGGCCTCAATAAAAGTTGAGACGGATTCGCACGTAAACAGAAGTTATTTATTTAGCTTGCAAGCTTAATCATCTTACAGAAATGTAAGAGACATCCAGCCTCTTTCATTCCAGAAAACGACTGAACTAACAGACAAAGGGATCTCTGCAAAATCAGTTCAAATGGTATCAAGTTTCACATACTCGACGGACATAGGTCAGCCTATGTCCCTCCTGACCTGTTCGATCTATTCTGATTGGCTCACTTCCAATCCCTTTCTCTGGCCCCTATCAATGAAGCATCACCCTCATAGACACACCTCTTCCTGCTTTTTCCATGCGGTCTCAAATTCCTTTGTCCCTAACTGCAAAAATCAAAGTGGCTTATTTCTACATTACATTAACCAGTAACTCTAAAGTAACTATTTTATATCACATTCGTCATACCAAGGTACAGTCAAAAGTATTGTTTTGCATACAGTTCAGACATGAAAAGAAAATACAAATGGCAAACATAAAATACACAATGTAAATACATAGGCATCGGGTGAAGCGTACAGGAGTGCAGTACTACTCAGTAGAGAAGATGTATGAAGAGATTAGATCAGTCCATAAGAGGGTCATTTAGGTAACAGAAGGGAAGAAGTTGTTTTTGAATCTGTTAGTATGTGTTCTCAGACTTTTGTATCTCCTGCCCGATGGAAGAAGTTGAAGAGTGAGTAAGCCGGGTGGGTGGGGTATTTGGTTATGCTGCCCGCTTTCCCCACGCAGCGGGAGGTATAGTCAGAGTCAAAGCATGGGTGGCAAGTTCATGTGATGGACTGGGCGGTGTTCACGACTCTCTGTAGTTCCTTATGGTCTTGGGCCGAGCTATTGCCATACCAGGCTATGACATAGCCAGATAGGATGCTTTCTGTGGTGCATCTGTAAAAATTGGTAAGCGTCAATATGGACAGGCCGAATTTCCTTAGTTTCCTGAGAAAGTATAGGCGCTGTTGTGTGACCTTGGTCGTAGTGTCGACGTGGGTGGACCAGGACAGATTGTTGGTGATGTGCATAGCTAGGAATTTGAAGCTGTCAACCATCTCCATCTAGGCCCCGTTGATGCAGACAGTGGTGTGTATTACTTTGGTTCCTGAAGTCAATGACCAGCTCTTTAGTTTTGCTGGCATTGAGAGAGAGATTGTTATCGTTGCACCACCCCACTATGCAGCACCCCACTAGCTTCTCTATCTCCCTCCTGTATTCTGACTCAACATTGTTCAAAATCCAACGCACTACGTTGGTCATGTCATCAGCAGACTTGTAGATGGAGTTGGAGCCAAATTTTGCCACACAGTCGTGTGTGTATAGGAAGTATAGTAGTGGGCTAAGTACGCACCTTGCGGGGCCCCGGTATTGAGGACAATCGACGGGTCAACCATTTAGAACTGAGATGAGGAGAAATGTTTTCACTCAAAGGATTGTGAATTTTTGGAATTCTTTACCAGAGAGAGCTGTGGATGATCAGTCACTGAATATATTCACAAGAGTTGGGTTCTGAGTCAGAAATAGATAGTGAGGTGGAATTGAGATAGAAGATCAGGCATCATCTTATTAAATGGCTTATCAACAGGCTTACGGGGCCATATGATCTATTCCAGTTCCTATGTCTTATGTCCTTATGTCACAGCCAATAGAAAACCTGAGTGGAACAAACCCAGCTAATTTCATGATGCAGTCTTATATCAAGCATCAGGCCTTTCATTAATCCATGCAAAGGAATAATACCTGCTTTAGAATGCTACCAGAGATGCCTGAAAAATCTCCCTGTCCGATATGGGATTATTCAGGTAGCCTTGCAAAATTAGTCTGTCTTCTCTCTCCCTTTTGTACCTGGAAAACACACAATGAAAGAAGGGACTGATGAGACTGAGAAATGGAATCTTCCAAGAGGATGGTAGATCAATGCTGAAGGGAGTGTTAGCGGCAGCTGGTCAAATGGGCATGCGAGCAGGTGTCTTGACAGAGAGGAATTGGGAGGCCTACAAGCTGTGTTGGTCTGTGGAGTGATGTGCAGGAGAGGAGTCAACTTGGGATAGGAGATTGCAGGGGTTTGGAATAAGACGTGCATCATGATATATTTGAATATGCCATGTCACTCAGCTTTCCTGCCATGATCATTAACCCCCCCAGGTCATTAACCCCCCAGACGGGAAAAACAGGGAAATAAGAATACTGGTCAGAACTGGTTGTTCCTTCTGGGCCCTTGTAGAACTACAGCCAGGAGTCAGACACCACGTTCCTGCTGTTGACCTCCTTAGCCGCCTTCAGACGTGTCTGTTTGTTATTGATGGTAGAGTTCTTCCTCCTGTTTGCTGGGAATAGAATCTCCCCGTGGACCCTTGGCTTTCCGGCATTATCTCCAGGGACACATCAGAGAAGTGTGGTGCAGCCTTTCCTTGAGACTCAACTCTGTCTGCACACATGTACAATGCTTCAAGATTGACCCATGCAGGCTTCCTTTAGACAATTTCTACACATATATATTTCCTGGTCTCTTGTTGCCAGTATAATTTTATAACAATGGTTATTGGTAATGTATGGAAACTTTCTGATTTCCATACTTAATGGAATAAATGACTTTTTCCATTGTTTATAACACCCATCATGGAGAAAAATGTTGAAACTATCTGTCACATAGTATATTATAGTGTCAGGGTGGTACTGGACCAGGAATCCAGAGGTCATGGGTTGAGTTTAACCTTTCAGATCTACTGCCAGTGTTCGAGGCAGATGTTGCGTTGGAAGCTATAATTTCCAGCAGTGTGTTTGTCGGTGACATTTTAATCCAACCCCTGCATTTGCACCAATTAGAGCATGCAGGTGAGCATGATGACAACCCTCATCAATCTCCTTCAGCGCCATTGTTTAAAGGAAGCCTGCATGGATCAATCTTGAAGCATTGTGTGCAGACAGAGTTGCGTCTCAAGGAAAGGCTGCACCACACTTCTCTGATGTGTCCCTGGAGATAATGCCGCAGAACTGAGGGTCCACGGGGAGATTCTATTCCCAGCAAACAGGAGGAAGAACGCTACCATCAATGACAAACAGACATGTCTGAAGGTGGCTGAGGAGGTCAGCAGCAGGAGCGTGGTGTCTGACTCCTGGTTGTAGTTCTGCAAGGGCCCAGAAGGAACAACCAGTCCTGACCAGTATTCTTATTTCCCTGTTTTTCCCATCTGGGGGTTTAATGATCATGGCAGGAAAGCTGAGTGACATGGCACATTCAAATATATCTTATTCCAAACCCCTGCAATCTCCTATCTCAAGCTGACTCCTCTCCTGCACATCACTCCACAGACCAACACAGCTTGTAGGCCTCCCCATTCCTCTCTGTCAGGACACCTGCTCCCATGCCCATTTGACCAGCTGCCGCTAACACTCCCTTCTGCATTGATCTACCATCCTCTTGGAAGATTCCATTTCTCAGTCTCATCAGTCCCTTCTTTCATTCCTCACAGGAGAAGAGAGCACAGAACCTCAGGAAGAGGCAGAGAACCAGAGAGGATGCTTCAGTTATCTTTACTTTGACAGCCATGAAGGTGGTGATGCTGGAGATAATGCCTGGGCAATGGAGATGGAGATATGGCTCCCAGCTACCTGATGACAGAATTAAATATCACACAGTCAGCTGGCGTGCAACACCTTCTTATGTTCAATTGATATCAGCTGGCAATGGAAAATGATAATGTGCACTGAGTCCTTCCTTTTGATTTTCCTTCGTTCCCATTTCTTTTATTTTATCTTTATTGATTTTGGTCCAGGGATCGTTAATTGAGAAGGACGTTTAAGTCTAGTGGAGGAAGCTCGGAATTCAAAGTTTCAAATAGCTTGACAACTGGAAAGTTTAGTATTTGGGAAAGGAAATCCCAGACTTTCTGGCACCCAGCAGATTGGAGGGATTTGGTTGGATTGGACGACTGGTGGCCAATGGGTTGGCCAGAGACATTTTTATGCCTGGCAACAGACAACAATTGGTTCCTGCCAGGTGGAGTTTTTCAGAGAGAACCCAGCAGAAGAAATGAAACTCTCAAAGTAAGAAGCTGCGTTTCTCTCTCTCGCTCTCTCTCTCTCGGCTGCTGGCTGGCTCTGCAAATCTACAGTGAAGACCATTACAAGATGTTGGAAAAGATAACATCCAAATGAAGGCCTAAACTGGAGAAAGGAACTAACAGGAAGATATCCATCTGAAGTCAAAGATTCCTATCTTTTATTTTTATCATTATTTTCTTCCCTCTCCAAATCCCTTTTCCTCTATGTTATGTGTATGTGTGTGTGCATGTATGTATGTGTAGAATGGGGCGAGTTAGAAAGGGTGGTGGGTTGGAAAGTACATTATAGTTAACCTGTTGTAGTGATGCCTATTTAATACTAATTACTGTTAAAATTTATAAACCTGATGGCTGTACTTAATCGGGATCAAACGAAAGACATTGGATATTTAAGTAACTTAAAGTTTTACCTGTGTTGTGACCCTGGTTCAAGTGGGGCTAGAATTGATTACCCACTAGCCCATGGTGCTATGATAGCACAACAATGACTTTACACCATCTCACCTTTTCAGTTCCAATTCATGTCTTTCATCACAGGTCTTTCAAGAGTCCCTCAGGAACTGGTGCAGGAAGAGGATTTAAAAACTCCTCAAAGATCACTCTGGCGATCCACTGTCACAGAATTCCTGCACACCCTCCCCGAGTTCAGATTAATACACTTCAGTGGGGCTGCCAAGACGGGTTGTCACATGGTGAGCGACACATCACTAATGAGCAGAAGACAGGGACAGCATAGTGGAGAGTCCCTGTCAGAGGGAGGAGGATTTTCCAAGCTAGGCTCAGCTGGATACAGATGTTGAGTACCAGGAGCAGTTGGCAAAGAGGCGATAGAAAATGTAAGAGGTCTTTTTCAGCCATTCCAGCCAGACTACGAGAGAGATCGGAGAATACTAAGTCTCGCAGGAGTATCATGAAATAGAGGGCAAAAGTGCTGATGTCGAGCCTGAGGAAGTGCGCCCACCTGCAAGCAGCATCAGACATGGAAGCCATCTGGTTGCATGCTGGCCCTCACCAATTCTCTGCACACTCAGACTGTCACCTTATGGTGGTAAACCCTGCCTTGGTTGTTCAGTGTTTCACTGAAGTCCAGCAAAGTGCTGGCGAACCCCTGGCTTGCTGGGTGGACCATGAGAGGGAAGATGGAGAAAGGGGGCATAGAAGTGGGGACTCCACTCAAAGCACTTCTACACTTATCCCACACCTCTCCTCAGTCAAAGCCCCACGAACATAGAACATTACAGCGCCGTACAGGCCCTTCGGCCCTCGATGTTGCGCCGACCTGTGAAACCACTCTAAAGCCCATCTACACTATTCCCTTATCATCCATATGTCTATCCAATGACCATTTGAATGCCTTTAGTGTTGGCGAGTCCACTACTGTTGCAGGCAGGGCATTCCACGCCCTTACTATCTGAGTAAAAAACCTACCCCTGACATCTGTCCTATATCTATCTGCCCTCAATTTAAAGCTGTGTCCCCTCGTGCTAGACATCACCATCCGAGGAAAAAGGCTCTCACTGTCCACCCTATCCAATCCTCTGATCATCTTGTATGCCTCAATTAAGTCACCTCTTAACCTTCTTCTCTCTAACGAAAACAGCCTCAAGTCCCTCAGCCTTTCCTCATAAGATCTTCCCTCCATACCAGGCAACATTCTGGTAAATCTCCTCTGCACCCTTTCCAATGCTTCCACATCCTTCCTATAATGCGGCAACCAGAATTGCACGCAATACTCCAAATGCGGCTGCACCAGCGTTTTGTACAGCTGCAACATGACCTCATGGGTCCGAAACTCAATCCCTCTACCAATAAAAGCTAACACACCGTACGCCTTCTTAACAACCCTCTCAACCTGGCTGCCTCCTTTCCTTATGGCTAAATGCTGCTGTACGTGCTGATGGGGCAGTCAGTGGATGGACCATCCTGTCCCCTCCCAGATCTAGACCCAGACAAAAATCGATCAGGAACATCTGAGAAGTCAGACCAGGGATATAAACAGTCTGCCAGTAGCTTTTCTGATTCGACAGAGCTGCATATTTTAATGGGGGTAGGAAAACAAAAGATTTCTAATTGCATAAGTGTATTCACTTTTGCGTTTAACACATTAACCCAGACCGTCCAGTCGTTGATGATACTGAGGCGATGTGATTGCTGCATCCTGACCTTTCTGCATCTTTCCAGGCGAGACTTCCAGTTCTGGGTGCAGCAGCGATGCTTCAACGCAGCCGTTTACAGAGGAATGGTGAAGAGGAGCAGAGGGCACAGCCCCTCTTTACAATGACAGTTGTTGTATTCAGGTACGTGTTGAAAGGTCTCAAGGTTGTAGTGAGTGGGTTTGTGACTGGATTGGTGGCTGAGTGGGTGAATGAGTGGGTGGTTGAGTGTGTAAATAGATGAGTGAGTGAATGGGTGAGTGAGTGAGTGAGTTGGAGAAGAAAGTTTGGGGTATGCAGTTGTGACAGTGGGGGCACGATTGAGGGTCAGTTAAGTTGGTGAGTTGAGTTACATTGTTAATCACTGAGTTAGACCAGAGATCAAATAGTATAACAATTCCAGACAGAGTAAGTATCCTGGGAAGTAGTGAGTGTCTAGCCCAAATATCTAACCCTGAGATCAGTGTCAGAGACATTTGCGGAATGTCCCGGGGCAGTACAAATCAGCCCATTGGACGTTAAGCTTCCTGGACATGTGCACGTGACTGAACTGCCTCAGGGTCCTAAAGCACACCGAGGTAGTTGACTCAACATTTATCACTGTTAGCAGCGCAGCATTTGTTCCAGTTTTATATTGTCACATTTTTATTCCATGTTTATTCGCCATAAAAATTGTCCATTGTCCCATCTTGTTCATTTCAGAGGAGGGACGGGGGTGTGCGAGTACAAATTATTTGGGGGTAAGCATTGCCAGGATGGGATGTGGAAAGTGGGGTGATCATTGTCAGGGGCGAGGGGCAGAGTGGTGAACTTTGTTAGGGGGAGGGGTGAGTATTGTTGGGGGGGGGGTGAGCATTGTTGGGAGGGTGAGCGTTTTTGAGGTTGTGGGAGGGTGACCATTGGCGGGAGGGGGTCTGGGGGCCAGCGTTGTCGGGTTGGTCAGCATTGTTGTGGGGATGAACATTGGGGAAGGTGCAGTGGAGAGTATAGTTTCAGCGGTGTGGGGGGAGCGGGGTTAAGGGGGGGGGGTTGGAGTGTGTGCACTGTCGGTAGGGGGTGGTAATTGTTAGAATGGGATTGGGAGGCGGGGTGAGCAATATCAGGAGGTTTGGGGGTTGTAGCACCATCGATCACACACGAGGCGAGACGTAGAGAACTTCAATCGAGGCTTTATTGAGCAGACTTGTTCCCCAGCAGCTCAGTCACAGAATGCAGCTGCGGGGAGTAAACCGGGTTCTTATACCCTGCCTATCTGGGTGGAGCCCAGTAGGCGCCAGATCCAATCAGGACCCAGCATCTGTCCTCCAATAGCTCCTCGGCATTCATGGTGTCCCGTATTACCCCTAATACATACCACCACAGGGGTTTAGGATCTTTTGACACTGCAGTCGTTGCAAATCACTTTTTCCACACCTGAGATTAACAATGGGAGAATTATGGGCTAGGTGTCTAGACAAAGATAGGGCACGATTCAGCAGACTTAAAACTAGGTCCGCTGTGGGGCACGTTTGACGACGTGTTTCGAGCTGGCTGCAGTGCCGAGAAATACTCCGCTATTTAAAGGCACTTTGCCGTTTTCGTTGGGCTTTGGGGAGTTTGTCTCTGCCGAGGCCGCAACTGGAGACATGTCCTGCTGGCGAATTGATGTTGCCTGCAGGAACGGCTGTCCCAGATCAAGGCACATTTTGATCAAGAGCCCCGGTCTCCCCCCCCCCGCCCCTTTTCAGGCCCTCCCCACTTTATCGACCCCGCCCCTAACTCCCCCCAATCTTGTTGAGGTCCCTGGGAACACCCCTCACCCCCCTGCAATTGGCAAGGCCATCCCAGGCCCAACCCCTGACATTGGCAACCTGGCACCTGGACACTCTGGAACTGCAGCCTGGCACCCTTGCAGTGCCCCATGCATCCTGACAGGTTCACCTGGGCATCCTGGCAGTGCCAGGGTGGCACTGCCAGGGTGACGGGGGAGTGTCAGGGTGCCACCTGCCCTGTCACCAATAGCCTGCGAGACCTCCCGAGGTGCCGTTACGCCCAACCCACATTTGTATGGACCAATACTAAACACCGTCCAGGCAAGATCTTGCAAGGGCGGCCATTGAGTCCTGGGCGCCAGGTAAACCTGATGTCTGGGTATTTAAATGAGCCATTTAAATAATCAGATCTGGATCTCATCCAGAGAGAGTGGGATCCAGACCGCATGGGCGGAGCCAGTCGCGTGACTCGCGATCAGCCCATCACGGAGCCCGATTTGGGGCTCTCGCATGATTCACCCGTTGTGCCCAGCTGCAAGCCGGGCGCAATGGGGCACTGAATCACTCCCATAGTATTCAAGTCCAAGTCTCCAACAATAAGCTCAATGTTAAAAGCAATCTCGGAGGGGCCCTGGAAATGTAATTCTACCCATTTCTCAGATAAATACCAAACGTGCGGGTGTCAGGGTTTCAGCCGGGACTTTGCAGCTGCGGCCTGGTGAGACCCGCCACCGGGGGTGTGGCAGCCAAAGGTCCATTGACGTTTGACTGGACCAGATGAACCCAGTCGCGGGCCGATTCAGAAAGACCCGCCCTTCACCCGGGCTCCAATCTGTAACAGCAACAAGTGTCTCAACATCCTCTGCTGTTACTGTTGTTAAGATCTGGGTCATGATGCCGTCTGTTTCATTCATTCATTCATGTGTGCTCTGCCCAAAGGCTTCACCCTGAGCCAATTAATTGGCAGCTAAGTCAGAGGTGGCTTGTCACTCTGAGTGTCAGGGTGAGAGGTACCAAGTCTACAACAGCCAGAATGGGAATCGAGCCCACCCGCTGTTGGTGTTTTCCTGAAATAATCTTAGCCCTCTAGTCAACTGAGCTAACTGGCCTTGATGCCTTCATGTGTTTGAATAAAAGGATCACAGCACAAAGATTTTTTGAAATAGGTAAAGATATTGGCCCAGATCTACCGGGCTCATGATGGTTGTACCCACCCCCCCCAATCCTCTGACTCCCACGACCCAACGTGATCTCACTACACTACCACCCTACCCACTCTGCTCCTACCATACTCCCACCCTACCCACTTAACCAATTCAAACTCATTCCTGAACACAGTGAAAAGCTATTGAAATGTCGCAAATTTTTTTCAGCGTGTTGATTAGCGCCATAAAGAGCAAGTGTATTGTGGCTCCCTCCTACAATCTTGCCTTACGAAGAAGGACTCCAACAAAAGCCTGAAGAGGCCTATTTCCACAATCCGGGCTGGAAATGCAGAGCTCGATGCTGTGTGAAAATACAAGGAGCAGTGCAGAAATCCCACAGTGATGCCACTCCTCAGGAAAGTAATGCATGAGATCCCAAAAAACACATCCATGATGAAAAGCCAACCCCACCTTCTTTATTCATGGGATGTGGGCATCACTGGGCCAGCATTTATTGCACAGCCCTCAGGCCATTTACAAGTCAACCACACATTGCTGTGGATCTAGAGTCATATATAGGCCAGACCAGGTAAGGATGACAGATTTCCTTCCCTAAAGGACATTAGGAACCAGATAGGTTTTTACCACAATCACCAATGCTTCCATGGTCACCTTCAGGCTTTTAATTCCAGATTTTCTTTTTATTGAATTCAAATTTCACTATCTGCCATTGCAGGATTTGAACCCAGGTCCCCAGAGAATGGTTCTGGGTCACTGATCCAGCGACAATACCACTGTGCCATTGCCTCCCAATCCTACATTGAAGCCATTTATATTATCTGCTTCAGTGCTCTAGATTAATGTAGTCAATTAGTAATCTTGAAAATTTCAATTCAGTTTCTCAAATCTTTCCTCCGAACTTAAATTTCTCTCAGTAACATTTGTTTTGGCCACTTGTCTTGATAGCTTCCTAAGAGCCATAATCTATCTCCTCTAATTAGGTGAGCATGTTGCACACAGTGCTCCAGATAAGGTCTGACCTCTGCTTTATTATTTCAACCTTTTCAGATTTGTACAGCCTCATTTGATTGAATTCCAGTCCTCCACAAGTTCTGAACCACACTATTAGAAACCCAAGTGGGTCCGAAAACAAATACCTTGAAATTCACTGCTGCGTTTTGAGGCTTCACCAGGAACAAGAGGAAAGTTTGTTCTGTGAAAGATTTATAACACTGCAAAAAATCCCATTGCAGAGTATTTGGCTTAACTGAATTTAAGCAGTAACTTTCTCAAATCCACTGCTTTTCTTTACCAAGAAGCTTACTCATTTCACACCGTGCTTCCAGTTTCATTTTATAATTACAAAATAAAAGAAGGGACAGACTATTAATTAGACCGCCTCAGGTCAACAGAATAGAGCAACATTTTATTACCGATGACAAATATCCCCTACTTGAGAAGAGTTAATACTATTTAATGTTTAACTGTAATCCAAAGTACGCGAAGTGATAAATCACTCAACATAATGTTGCAGAAGGGTAACAAATACACCACTTATGTTAATGCCACAATTTGAAACTAGTTGACCACTGCTAACCTATAAATATAGGTACATTGGCATTCACTTTGTATCTCTTGTCAGATTTCATGTTTCATCAATCTTCTTAGCCCAAGTTCAGTATCATCATGAACAAAGTTGTAAGCAGATAATTCTTGGACAAAGCCAAGGTTTCAATACTATCAAGGTTTGATTTGCTCTTGAAGTTGATCTTATTTTGTACCGAGCTGTATTGTGGGCTTGTTACATAGTCATAGGGAGTGAGTAGTTGTAGATTCTTGTCCGAAGGCTGCTGCTTTGGTTTGCAGCCTCAGTTCTGAGAGTTATTCCTAGAAAGTTCAGAGGTGCTGAGATAAATAGAATCTGAGCATAATCTGACTCTTGGCCTGAATTTTACCGCCGGCTTCAGAACCCCAGTTTCGGGGTGAAAGCCAGGTCCCGGGCCCGCACTTCCCAGCTTGGATTGGGCAGCCAATCCACATTGCAGCGTGTCCCTTGGAAAATCCCTCGGTAATGGGATTGTGTCACAGCTACCCATTATTTCACCAGTGACACCCCTCTCCCCCATCCCCCACAACAACCTCTTCCCAGTCTATCCAGCTTGTTTCATGCCTTCTGATGTGCATTGCAGCAACATCATTGGCCCCTAACCTTCTGGCTGGAACAAGCTGAATAAACAGCAAGAGAAGAAAATATTTATGTGCTGAGCATTTTTGTTTTACTTTCTGATGTTTAGAAAAAAGCAACAGTTCCCGAAACAAACTTGTCCGACTCCCAGTTTTTTTTAAACAGTAGCAAAGTTCAAAAAAACTTCAGATGACAGAACCCCCATGGGTTACTCCTGCTGTTTTAAAGAAGCTTTTTTTTCTTTGACGTAAGCAGAAACAAACAAAATCAAGTTGAGTTTTCTATCATTGGTGTCGCGAGGGAAATAAAAGAGCATGTAAAACTGGAAAATGATAATGTTTGCTTATGGCTTTAGTGATACTGCTGGGTTTAAGAGTGCTGTTTGTTCAAGATGTAAACTTATTTCCCAATATGTGCTACAGTTTGCAAAAGCATTTTAATAAAGGGAGGTTCTTAATTTAGGCCCCATTCAATTTAAAAGCTGAAGTAATTTGCTAAAGGAAGTACAGTATTAATTTGCCGCCATTGAAATGCACTTGGAATGATCATGCTCACTGCTGAGACATGCAAAAACACTTTTGTAGCGCAATATGCAATAGAAGTATTCAAAATTTGCAATCCAGTGTGCTTTTTATGAAAGATTAGCAAATCTGATTTTGAACCAAAAATGGCATTGAATTATTGAGCTCCAAGATATATTTAAGTCCCACTTCCTGGCCAGCTTAGCACTGGAAGGGTATCTGATCCACCTTCCAGCAAGGCATCATATGTTATTCTTGGATCAATAAATGGACAACTGATTGTGTGTTGAATTTAGTCTAAGATGAATAAATAAAAGCACTATCTTTGAAATGTTAAATAAGATTCAGAACAAAGAAGTTTCCATTTCTTAACCAGACTATTCTCAATTGCCTACAAATACAAGTTAATACAATTCAAATATGACTCTTTTTGTTATTTTGAAGAGAATGCCAGTGCGTACCTTGAAGTTTGAAGAAGACTTTCTAGGTTGTTGTTTATAAATAAGAGTTCTGGTGAAGGAATTCACAATCTTGTCAAACTATTCTTAATTGAGGAGTGGGACGCCAAGTCGAATGTAGTCCAAATGATGAGCAGGTTAGGTGGATTGGCCATGCTAAGTTGCCCCTTAATGTCCAGGGATGTGCAGGTTAGGTTATGGGATTACGGGGATAGGGCAGGGTGGATATTCATAAATGGGCAGAGTGCTCATTCGAAGGGTTGGTGCAGACTGAATCGGCCGAATGGCCTCCTTCTGCACGGTAGGGATTCTATGATTACCTACCAGTGTCAGTGAGCTTAAACTGCAGGCTATTTAAATTTAATCACCTTGGGACAATGTGCTGTGTTAAGAGCACTATGTAAATGCTACCTACTAAATCCTTGCTCTCAGGTTTTATACAACTTTCCTCTGATATATTTTGACTGAAGGCAATGGAACACCTTATGAAGCCCCAGGAATTCGAAGTCGCAACGACCAATAGAGTAGGACAGTGTCCCGTATGGGAAGAAGAGATCAGAAAATATCTCAAAGGGAAAGGATGGCCCCTTTGGAGCGAATTCTGCGTGAATGACGAAACAGTTCCCGGGAGTATAGGACATACTTGGTGGGAGAACCTGTCAGAGATCCACAAGAAGAGCTGAGGGAAAGCTCGCAAGCCAATGGCAATCGTGTCCTGCTTGGCACAATTGCGAGGCACAGAGGAGGTCGTGAGGACGCTCCGTAGAGAGATTGAGAAGAGAGACAATAGTAGTGAAGGAGATGTGAGTGGATATGAGAGAGAGAACAAGGAACTGAGAGAGCAGTTAGCGGCGAGGGACAAGGAGGTGGAGGATGCGAAGCGGGCACACCAGTCTTGTCTCACCCATTTGAGCAGCTTTCAGTCCCAATATGACAAAGCTACCAGACACGCAACGCGCGGTGTTGGTAAGACAGGAAACCGAACAACAGGTCGAGCAGTTGCAGAAACAGTGCAACGACTTAAAAGCAGCCCTACGAGCACGCCACACTTCCACAACGGAACAAAGGCAGAACTCGGTAGATCACGCAAAGTGCCGGATGCAAATTGCAGAATTGCAATCTCTACTTTCTGTTCAAAATAGGTTTCAGAGTACATTTGGACCCCAGTTAGACCAGGAAAATGGCCCCGATTGGCAGGAGTTAAATGAGACCGCCCATAGATATGTATGTACACAGGGAAAACCCCAGAAACGAAAAGCACCCCAACCCCCGACTGCACAAGCAGAACACCCCCCCTATGAACCCTGTAACCACACATCACAGGGCCGCAGCAGAAGGAAATTCAGATTTCCTATACACTACCCCCACCAGTTCTTTGCTAGAGTAAAACAGCAGGCCTGGATGAAAAGGAGCAAGTGAAGCTCAGAATTTCGAGTCTCGCCCCTTCAGTCGTGGCAGCCCTTCCCACCCCACAGAATGTAGGAGAAGGCACACTCCAAGAAATGCACACAGCGATCCTAGATGCGATCGGCTATAACAAAGGAGACACCGTAGAAGGGCTAAACAAGTGCAGGCAAAATAAAACAGAGCACCCCACAGCGTTTGCTGGACGTTTGTGGATACATTTTACTGCAGTGTTCGGAGAATTAGCCTGCGCCCATTTGTCCCCAGATAATATGGCCAAATGGACTCGCATCCTAGTCTCTCATGCAACAGAGGCAGGACAGAGAGCTTGCTGAAATTACGACTCCTCAGACGAGGCCCACAACGAGAAATGGGTTTTGAAAAGATTGTCCCGCAATTGGGAACAGTCCATCCAAGGTAAAACCGCATTTGTTAAAACAGAGGAAGAACAGGCAGACATGCATCCAGTTAGGACGCACCAGAAACCCACAGGGGTAAATGAGGGCAGGAACAGCCCACAGCAACCCAAATCCCAGGAGTGTTATAATTGTGGACAATTAGGACACTATGCATGAGAATGTCAAGCGCCCCAGAAGCAGCAGAGAAACCAACAGACAGGCACCCTAAATGAGAATAGGGCAAAGCCAATCCACAGTGTTAGCACCCGTTCTGAGATCCCAGATATGAATGGCACCGACTGACGGTGTTCGGGCTCCCCAACTTGGGTCTGCGACACCCTTTCAGCAAGACACGTGGCCCACGACAGACACCATTACACTCAACGGTTTTACAGGTCATTTACAGCAGGGACACATCACAGCCCCTGTAGCACTCCAGATAGGGAACATTAAAACTAAACACCCCGTAGTTCTGGTCGATCTACCCCAGACAGCCGAACACATCTTAGGAATTGACTTTATGAGCTCCCATAACCTCTCATTTGATCCGGTAAATAAATGTGTATGGAGAATGGCAAAGGCCGCACGGGCCTCCGCCACGCTCACAGTTGGGGAGTATGAAAATAGGATCAGCGCAGTAGGAGACTTCTGGTTCGACCCTCGAGCCATTAGTCAGGACAAACATGTTAGGGCAGTCCTGCAGCAACACAAAGCAGCATTTGCACAGCACAAGCACGACTGTGTCAAGATCGCTGGCTTGGTCAATATTACAGGTCCCGTCCACAGACCCCAAAAGCAGTACAGTTTCCCCCAAGAAGCAGAGGGAGAAATTTCAAGAGTTATACAGAGTCTGCTTGATCAAGGCGTACTCCGATCAGTAGCCTCCACGAATCCCGAGACCATGCTCAAACAGGGACTACAGCCCCCCAAAATTTCGGTGTTCGACACGAGCAACGGCTTTTGGTCCATTCCATTGGATAAAGCGTGCCAATATAAATTTGCATTCACATTCCAGGGACAGCAGGATACGTGGACGTGCCTTCCACAAGGCTTCCACAATTCCCCCTCCATTTTCCACCGACAGCTGGCAAATGGATTAGCAAATTTTCCCGACCTGATTGTCTGGTCCAATATGTAGATGAGCTACAGACACAAAGGGAGAGCACATTTCGCTTCTCTCCAAACGTTTAGAACTCCGACAATAAATTGGCTGTAAAGTAAACCCCAAGAAGGCCCAGATTTTACAGGAAAAAGTGATTTACTTAGGTACAGTAATCACGCATGGCAAACGCGAGATCGAGCAGAAAAGAATCGACTCGATTGTCAAATTACCCCTGCCCCATAATGTCACAGCCCTCCGGTCATTTCTAGGACTGGTTGGCTACTGCAGAAACCATATCGACGGTTTTGCCACAAAAGCAGCGCCCCTATCCAAACTTCTCAAGAAACAAGGACCTTGGGAATGGCTTCCACAGCACACGGATGCAGTGGATGCATTAAAAAGAGCCCTCAGCATAGCCCCCTCATTACAGGTCCCAGATCCACTGTCCCTGTAAGCAATTGAGGTTGCAATTACCGACCGAACCCTTTTGGCCGTGCTCCTCCAGGAACACCATGATCGATTAGGCCCCGTGGCATACGCCTCACGCGTATGAGATCCTGTCGAGCAAGGATTTTCTGCCTGCGAAAGGCACCTGCTCACATTTTTTTGGGCAGTACAATACTTTGCCTACATTACAGGACTCAACCCCATCACCATTCTCACTGAACACACCCCAACACAGCTACTACTAGATGGTCAACTTAAAGATGGCACAGTCAGCCAGATCCACGTAGCCTGTTGGACCCTTCTTTCACAGGGATGGGACATAACAGTTAAGAGAACCAAGACCCACACTTTCCTAGCCGATAATTTACATTTTGCAGGTACCCCACATAAGTGTGAAATCATCACCACTAAACATAATACAGGACCCTTTATACCTAAGTCAACTCCCAGGAAAGCAGGTACTACGCCCCAGAGACCCCAGCCCACAGACACAAGCGCACCCCTTAGAATCTATGTGGATGGCTCCTCCACAGTTTTAAATGGGAATTGAATCACCGGTTGTGGCATTTATGTAGAGGACGTTAAAATTACCAGGACATCTAGGCTCACAGGCAGCAGAACTGGCAGCCATAGCTTATATTGTAGATCACCCGAACTCGTTTCCGACCCCAACCGACATATATTCGGCCAGTTTATATGTCTGCAATGGTTTAACAGAATTCCTACCCCTGTGGGATTCGTTTCCGCAGACTGAAAGCCCCTACCCTCAGTCCCATTACTCCAACATATTCTGAATACGGCCGAAGATAGGACATTTGGAATCATGAAAGTTCGCAGTCATCATCGTTCTTCCCCGCCTGGTAACGTTAAGGCAGACGCCCTAGCAAAGGCAGGTTCCAGACATGGTCACTTTTGGAACCCCCCTGAAAGCACCCCAGTACACGTGGTTCAGGTCTCACAGACCACCATTCAAGATTTAGCAAAGGCTCAAAATGAAGATGAGATGCTCAGGGAAGTTTTAAAAGGCAACTTCCCAGCCCCTTATGATAAGTTTAAAAAAGCGATAACCACACATGACGGTGTGATTCTAAAAGACGGCATTTATGTAGTTCCCAGCCAGGACAGGAACCAGATTATTTGTCAGTTCCATGACCATCATGGACACCATGGCATTGAACCCACCCTAGCCCACCTCAGACCCCTCTGTTGGTGGCCTGATTTAAAAGCTGATGTTACTCACTACATTGAAAATTGCTTAATCTGTGCCCGGAACAATCCGGACAGATATGCAAGAAAGGCTCAGCTTAGTCAAACCCGCCCATTTAATGGCCCCTGGACGAATTTGCAAATCAACTATATAGGACCCCTACCCCCCTGCAGAAATGGTTTTAGGTATGTGTTGGTTGTCATCGACATCTTCACAAAATGGGTGGAAGCCTTTCCATCCAGAACAAACACTGCAAAAACGACAGCTAAAATCCTAACACAGCACATCTTTACAAGCCTCCCACGCAGTATAGAGTCCAATCAAGACTCACATTTTACAGGACGAGTGATGAAAAACATCCTCACAATTTTCGGAATAAAGCAAAAGTTTCATATTGCATACCACCCCAGTCAAGCCACATTGTAGAAAGGATGAACAGAACTCTAAAAGCCACCCTCAGAAAAATGGGGCAACAGTACAACAGCACCTGGGATACAGTTCTCCCATTTGCATTAATGTTCATTCGAAACACAGTATCCACATCCACGTGATACACCCCCCACACCCTCATGACCGGACGCCCCATGAAAGGCACAGAATATTTATTAGGACTGGATTTGGCCAGCCCCACAGTCACCGCCCTCACACATGAGAAAGCAGTACAACAGGTTATTGAGAATGTGAAGGCCGCCCAGCTTGCAGCAGCAGTCGGACTTGGCACACGGAAGAAACAAAGCAAGGCTTGCTTTGATAAAACGGTACACGCCACCGAGTTTGCAGTAGGGCAGCAAGTGATGCTATACCTGTACAATCCCAGTTCATTCCTTTCCCCCAAATTTTCCAGACCCTACTCCATCTCAGATAAAGTCTGCCCCTCTGTGGAGAAGATCACCTGTCTGAATGGCAAGTCTGCGTGGTTTCACATAAACCAGCTTCAAGATTATGGCTCGCAGAACATCCATGCACACCACATCTCGCTTGCAGCAGCAGATGAGCATGCCCCGCCCACGAACAACATATTCCTACCCTCCCCCAACCTGTCCAGCCCATCCTCAGACACGACTTCGACTCCACCCCCAGAGGCACGACTCTGGCTCTCCCTTCCTTCAACCAGCAGCGACAGCGATAGCAATAGCGACAGCCCCAGCACACCACGCTACGATTACATCCCTGCACCAGGCCCCACTCCCAATGATTCAGAACATGATTCCAGTGACCCCTTCGACATAGCGTACATTAAAGCCCCTAACCCAGACCCTCCACCCGACGATTACGGATTAAACCCTAGCAGCTCCAACCTCGACACAAGATTCTGGCACTGAGACAATTCATTCAGGGTCATTCGGAATGATGAGATGGACCCCAATTTGCCCCAAGCAGCTTTAGCGCACCTACTCCAGTCAAGAGTATGGCAGCCAGGAGAAGATGATGACATCGAGTCTGACTCCCACCAAACGAATCCCTTTCCGACTCTGTTCGCTTTAGAGCAATGAGGTGTCCAGATGATGGTAAAAAGGAACTGATGGAGAGTTACGGTGTTCTTTCTGATGGAACCTGTACCATGTTTGTAATGCATGTTTGTTTGTTGTTGTGAATGTTAAATGGTTGTTTGTTAATTTAAAGTCTTTCAGGGCCCCACGCCACCACTCTTTTCACACCCAATGGTAGTTAGAGGAACTAGTTTGTGGGCAGACAAGTGATCATAACTGCTCTTCTGCTTTGAGGGTAGAAGTTAGCAACAAATGCAACCCCCACGACAACCACAAATTCTTACCATTCTTGCCGATCGCTCAGGCAGTGGAGAAACGGCACTGGTCCCCGCCCTGCCTGAGGACCCCCCTCTGGTCAGCTACACTCGGGTAGAGCACATATGGCACTGGTCACCATCCTACCCGGTGATTCCACCCATTCTTACCTGCTGCGGCCCATATGCACCCCATTTTGGCTCTTTTAGTTTCTTTATGGCAACCCTTAAGTTGCTTCCAGATGCTATTTACATCCTTAAACCCTAGGATGGTAGATCACACAGGCGGATGGCTTGCACTGTGTCAGTATTTTTCTCGGATGTCTTGTCCCCAAATATTTGGTTTAAAAAAAATAAAAATGAGGGTGTCACAGATGGTGACCAATTATAATGGGTGATTGGCAATAAAAGACAGACAGACAGACAGGCAAGATCTTAAACAAGCTAATAACATAAATTATGCTTGTGTCCATAGAACTCGGGAACCTCAGGAACCTCAGAAGGAGAAAAGAAGAAGACAGAAAGAAGGAAAGATGAAGACAACTATCATGTTCTAAAGTTGGATCTGTAGCCATGTAAAATGGCTGCGTTCCGATTAATCGGGCCAAAACCCAGTTTAAAACGGCTAACGCGAAAGACTGCTGGGAAAAGCAGCCAAGAAGACCCAAGCAGGCAGCTGCAGACAGTTTTGCATATTCGGCTCTGGGAAGGTAGCCCAGATTGATACTCAGGGCTATCAACAGCCCATCAACCCAGGTATTCACAGTTGCATTCAGGACTGTTTGCAGCCAATCTATTCAGACATCCACAGTTAAATCGGCTATCCCCGGGAACAATTGCAACATATTAGCAATTGAATACCGGGCCAGACCTGTCGGTGCCTGCAGTGGCCGAAACAAAGACAGGTGAGCGACCACCCCCCGATCGAGGAATCGCCTCACCATTGGACACATTGACCCCAGAGATTGGGGACAGAATCCAATCACTTGGGACTCAGGGTCAAGGGCCGCCCTGGGAGGCGGGAAGCCCCTGGGCCCTATAAAAGTGAAGGTCCAAGTTCAGATCTCTCTCTCTCATCTTTGCCTGCTCGAGACCTTCGCAAGACCAGCCACCAGTAGCAGTAAGTTTGAATCCGCGACTCAGATTTGATTGGACAAGCCATTCGTTTCCCTGACCTGGTGGGCTCTTCCTAAGTTAAGTATTGGCCAGTAGTGATAGGTTTGTTATATAGAAAGTAGTATTAGGGTATTAATATTGCTTGTTGTATATAATAAATGACCGTTGTTTTAATCCTTACTAAGCGGTGTGCTGTGTTATTAATCATAACCTGAACTTGAACCACGTGGCGGTATCATAAAGATACCTGGGGACTCATGAGCAAAGGTGACGTAAACAGAGCAAATAGACTAAAGCTAAAAAGAGCAACAGATCTTGGCAGGATCCCTCCAGTTGCGCGCGGACGCTACCCCCCTGACCCCTACCACACAGGCTGTGAATGTTTCCCACCCCTGCCATACACTAAACCCCAAGATAGTTACCGATACATCGACCTGGTGTGACAAGTTCATCAGCTGGTATTCCCTGTCCGACATTGTGGAAGCACTTTTAGTACTGGCGATACTCTGCAGTGTCGTTCAGACCCTTAGACTCAGGAAATAAGACCATAAGACCATAAGACATAGGAGGGGAAGTAAGGCCATTCGGCCCATCAAGTCCACTCCACCATTCAATCATGGCTGATTTCAGTTCCATTTACCCGCTCTCTCTCCATAGCCCTTAATTCCTCGCGAAATCAAGAATTTATCAATATCTCTCTTAAAGACACTCAACGTCCCGGCCTCCACCGCCCTCTGTGGCAATGAATTCCACAGACCCACCACTCTCTGGCTGAAGAAATTTCTCCTCATCTCTGTTCTAAAGTGACTCCCTTTTATTCTAAGGCTGTGTCCCCGGATCCTAGTCTCCCCTGCTAATGGAAACAACTTCCCTACATCCACCCTATCTAAGCCATTCATTATCTTGTAAGTTTCTATTAGATCTCCCCTCAACCTCCTAAACTCCAATGAATATAATCCCAGGATCCTCAGACGTTCATCGTATGTTAGGTCTACCATTCCTGGGATCATCCGTGTGAATCTCCGCTGGACCTGCTCCAGTGCCAGTATGTCCTTCCTGAGGTGTGGGGCCCAAAATTGCTCACAGTATTCTAAATGGGGCCTAACTAATGCTTTATAAAGCTTCAGAAGTACATCCCTGCTTTTATATTCCAAGCCTCTTGAGATAAATGACAACATTGCATTTGCTTTCTTAATTATGGACTCAACCTGCAAGTTTACCTTTAGAGAATCCTGGACTAGGGCTCCCAAGTCCCTTTGCACTTCAGCATTATGAATTTTGTCACCGTTTAGAAAATAGTCCATGCCTCTATTCTTTTTTCCAAAGTGCAAGACCTCGCACTTGCCCACGTTGAATTTCATCAGCCATTTCTTGAACCACTCTCCTAAACTGTCTAAATCTTTCTGCAGCCTCCCCACCTCCTCCATACTACCTGCCCCTCCACCTATCTTTGTATCATCGGCAAACTTAGCCAGAATGCCCCCAGTCCCATCATCTAGATCGTTAATATATAAAGAGAACAGCTGTGGCCCCAACACTGAACCCTGCGGGACACCACTCATCACCGGTTGCCATTCCGAAAAAGAACCTTTTATCCCAACTCTCTGCCTTCTGCCTGACAGCCAATCGTCAATCCATGTTAGTACCTTGCCTCGAATACCATGGGCCCTTATTTTACTCAGCAGTCTCCCGTGAGGCACCTTATCAAAGGCCTTTTGGAAGTCAAGATCGATAACATCCATTGGCTCTCCTTGGTCTAACCTATTTGTTATCTCTTCAAAGAACTCTAACAGGTTTGTCAGGCACGACCTCCCCTTACTAAATCCATGCTCACTTGTCCTAATCCGACTCTGCACTTCCAAGAATTTAGAAATCTCATCCTTAACAATGGATTCTAGAATCTTGCCAACAACCGAGGTTAGGCTAATTGGCCTATAATTTTCCATCTTTTTCCTTGTTCCCTTCTTGAACAGGGGGGTTACAACAGCGATTTTCCAATCCTCTGGGACTTTCCCTGGAACAATCCTCCAGTGACTTTTGAAAGATCATAACTAACGCCTCCACTATTTCTTCAGCTATCTCTTTTAGAACTCTAGGATGTAGCCCATCTGGGCCCGGGGATTTATCAATTTTTAGACCTCTTAGTTTCTCTAGCATTTTCTCCTTTGTGATGGCTACCATAGTCAACTCTGCCCCCTGACTCTCTGAAATGGTGGAGGAAAGCCTCCCGCACCAAGGTATACACCCTCAGGTCCCCTATTTTCGGACTTCAACAAACCCCGCAACCCCTTTAAGTGAATTAAAGTAAATCCGGTTTTTTTTTGTGTGTTCGTTTCATTTTAATAAAGAAATGTAAAATTCTGTGCTTGACTGCCAAGCCAGAGAGACCTCTGTTGCTGCTATTGTAGAGTTTTAAATGTTGTAGATTATTTTTGGATTGATTGAGGATAGTTTAGTTAAGGACAGTTAGAGGTTCCAGTTTTTTATTTTGTAATGCATGCCTGAATGTCATAGCACCCCGTAGAATTTTATAATGATATATGTACATAAAATAATTTAGGTAAAAGTTGCAATTCATAGGACAGAGCAGTGTAGAGCCTGTCAGTGCTTATGGGTGCCCGACTTGGGAGGAGAATGAAGATGACGCGGTAATGTGATCCTTCACGCTTCACGTGGAGGATCACAAGGAGGGTGTGTAGCCATCTGGGATGGCCACTTCCAGAATACAAAATGGACATTTGCAAAGATTGCAGGGAAATATGGACAATGCTAAGAATGCAGGCAGGCACAGAGACTGTCTGCATATTGGAGAAACAGCTCCCAGACGAGACTGAAACTGTAGTCCTATTAGCATTAGGAGGGCCCATCTCTGGGAACAAAGGAAGATACTTAAGTAACCGATCTGGCCGCCAGACCTCACGGCGCCAGTTCCCCTAACCGAAAGCGCAAACAAAGGCAGGCCAATGGCCACCTAGGATATGCCCACCCATCAGGGCACCCACCCCTTTATTGGTCAGGATCAATGCGAATGATCAAGAAACGGCCCAATTGATTGGGGCCAAGTTCAAGGCCTGGCCAAAAGCGCGCGAAGCCCGCTTTGGGTACAAGAAGAAGGCCCCAAGAGAGAATCGCTCTCTTGGACTTGGCTCTCACAGCGGAGAAACCCATCCACCAGCTACACCAGAAACAAATAA
This sequence comes from Scyliorhinus torazame, assembly GCF_047496885.1. Classification (NCBI taxonomy): domain Eukaryota; kingdom Metazoa; phylum Chordata; class Chondrichthyes; order Carcharhiniformes; family Scyliorhinidae; genus Scyliorhinus; species Scyliorhinus torazame. The sequence goes on along the minus strand of NC_092714.1, from coordinate 42,374,627 downwards.
GTCCAAGGTCAACGCTCGCTACCAGATGGACGGCCTTAGCTGTTCCCCTCTACCACTTCGACCCCAGCAGCCTCAGAACCGAACAACGGCCATTGTTCCTCTGACTGAGTGGGCGCCCAAAGCTAAGTATAGGCTTTAGCAGTAGTGATAGTTTAGTCTGTAGAATTTCGTGCATGAGTAGATATTGCTGTGTGTGTAAATAATAGTATTGACTTTGAACTAACTAACTGGTGTACTGACTCTTTAATCAGTATTCGGGTTTGAACCTTGTGGTGGTATTGAAAGATACCTGGCGACTCTAAAGCAAACGTAATTAGAATTAAGGAAGGCGACCATATTAACCGCCATATTTAGAAACAACCAAAGAAAGCAACACATGTAGGTGAGCCCCTGCACTACGGGGGTTTCCCTTTGTTTAGGGGTCCTCCAAAGTGGTTGCTTGCGGTGCCTTTGTGTTCCAAGTTGCCACATGTGGCCTGTTGCAGCCAGACTAATGCCCTAGCTATCTTTGGTCCTTTGTTCTCCTTATGGTATTTTCTCCCCCCCCCACTGTCTCCCTCCCCTCTCCCTGTATCTTCCCCCCACTCCGTTCCCTCTGTTTAGTCTGTGAGTCGTCCCCCAGTTGCTGATGTTTGCCCCATCCCTTGCCAGGCACTCTCTCTCCCATGTGGGAGATGCCGCTCAGCCTCACTTTCTTTCACTCTTCCCGGTGCTAGTGGCTCCCCTCCCAGGGCTGGTTACGTGTCTTCCTGTCGCCCACTTTATGAGCTCCCTGCCTGCCGTTCCCCTCACCTTTCTTGCGCTCCGCTGCCCTCACTCTTTCCTTCTTCTATTTCACTTCTTGTCCCCAGAACAAGGCAGTGCAGTCCCGCTCAGAGTGTTCATCAAGTTGGTTAACATTAAATAAATAAACAAATAAAGTATTTTCAGATAATCTCTTCACCGCTATCCCTGTTGCAAGGGATAGCAAGTTGAGCAAGGTTGAGCAAGTTTTCCAGGACAAACTTGTCTTCGTTCTCAGGCACTATGAAAAAGTGCTCCCTGCCCTGGAATGTGACCCCAGAGTTTGGCTGGGTACAGCATCCCAAACGTTATGCTGTTTTTGTACAGGGCAGCCTTCGCATTGTTGAATTCTGCCTGGCGCTTGGACAGGTCAGCCCCAACGTCTTGGTAGATCCTGATCTGATGATCTTCCCAGTTACAATTCTTTCTCTGCCTCGCCCAGGATTCTTTCCCGGTCTTGGTACCAGTGTATTTTAGCGACTATCGCCCTCGGATGTTCCCCAGCTCTGGGCTTTGAGCGAAGCTACAGGAGGGCTTTGTCTATTTCTGATGTGTTGTGGAAGGTATCCCTTCCCATCCAATTGCACAGCATTTGGCAACATAGTCCGTGGGGTTCCTACCTTCAATCCCCTCCAACAGGCCCACAATCCGTAGGTTTTGGCACCTCGATCGGTTTTCCTGCTCGACGATCTTTCCCTTCAGACTCTCGTGTATCGCGACCAACCTTGCTACTTTTTGTTCCAGGGTGGCGATCCGGTCTCCCTGGTCTGTTGCGGCCATTGTGGCCTTCTCCAGCTCTTTTATGGTGCGGTCCTCAACTTCTAGTCACCTCTCCGCCTTGTCTCGGGCAACCTGCATGGTCATCAGAGCTTCTAGGGCCGCCCCCCTGACCGCAGCCTGGATGTGGATTTTCATCTTTTCTCTGTGTTCTCTCAGTTCCCTTGAGAGAAACATCCTCCAAACATCCCTTGGTGTAGGGGGGGCTCCTTGAATGGTGGGTCGGTCTTTCTCGTTCTGGCGAGGTCCAGTATCACCGCCTTGTTCGTCTGCTGGCTCAGCCATTTGTTTCTCCTGGCTTTTTCCACTTCTCGTGTCCACACAACCTCTGGAGTGGCTGTTGTTTTGCATTTCCCTTTGCATTGCCGTTGGTTGAGGTGTGAGGATATGTTTTCCTTCGTATCAGCGAGCTATTTTGGGTGAAAGAGCCTATTTTCGGGTTCGTGGGAGGAGAGCCATCTGATGTGCGATTTCTCAGCCCAATTTTGGCCTATTCTACTGGGTACTGTTGCTAACTTTTGGTTGGCTCTTAAATGTTGCTCGTTGTGTCTTTACTTAATTTGCTCTGTTTCTATAACCTTTGCTCTAGAGTCGCCAGGTATCTTTATGATACCACCACGAGGCTCAAGTTCAAGTGCTGATCAATAACTCAATACACCAGTTAGTACGTTTCAAATCAAAACACATTTATTATACAGTCAATCACTACTCATGTATAAAATTCTAGTTACTTGACTATCTCTAACACTAAAAGGTCTATACTTAGCTTTGGAACTGGCCCACCAGGTCAGGGGAACAAATGGCCTTTCGTTCGATGCTGAAGCTGCAGGCTTCTAAGCTGGTATAGACTGGTAGCTAGGAGTGCCTATCTTGTAGCGGGCGTTGACTGGAGACTTACTTGTTTGATGCAGCTACTAGGCAGGTCACGTTCAAGGGTTGTTTCGAGCTGCTGAGAGACCCTGCCAAGAAGGACGAGTTGAACTTGGAGACTCTATTTCATAGTCCCCAGGGGCTTCGCGCCATTCGGGGCGGACCCCGTATCTGGTTCCAAGTGATTGGACTGAGTTCTGATCACTTGGATTGATTTCTCCAATACTGGAGCTGTTCCCTGATCGCTGGGCAGTTCCTAAATGTCTGTTGGCCTTCCTTTGTCTTGGCTCCTGCTGGCGCCGAGGAGTCTGGCTTGGCCTTGTTTACCTCAACTGTTTCCAATTGTTCCCGGGGATCGCTCATTAATATGTAGATGGTTGTTAGTTTCAGTGCTGTCTGGGTTCCTGCAAGTTACAGGAAACTTTGCACCTGCTGTTTTTCCTGCATTGGCTGAATTTCCCTGCATTCTTAGCGGTTCTCCATTTTAAGTCGGGAAGTGGCCAACCCAGGTGGCTACACACCCTCCTTGTGATCCCTAATGTGAAGCGTGAAGGATCACATAACTGCATCGTCTTCACTCCCTCACCCAACGAGCATGCTTCCATGGCCTCCACACTGACCATAACTATGCACGAAAATTTTAACTGACAATTCTAAGTGGCGCTATGTTACAACAGGGACATGCAGTACAACATATTTATAAAATGGTACCTCTAACTATCTTCCATAAACTACACTCACTTAAACATCCAATCATACTAACTTCCTAACAATATAAATATAATAGCAGCATTCACATTTTCCTCTGGCTTGGCGGTCAAGCACAGAGTTGTACAATCTTTCATTTGCAAATGAGATATATTCTTCATTGATAAATGACGCAAAACGAATGTCCTTCATTGTAGATCAAGGGGTTCGGGGGCCTGGTGAAAACTGAAAATAGGGGATCTCATCCAGTATACCAGGGTGCGAGAGCGGTAGGCTCTCCTTCGCCATTTTCTCATGCGGAAAGTCTGCACGATGCTGCAGAATATCGCCAATGCTAAAAGGGATTCAATTACGTATGAAAGGGAGTACCACGTTATAAACCTATCACACCATGATGGTGTGTTGTTACTTGTCACTGGGCTCTGGGTGCTATGGGGAAGTGAATCATTGACGGCCCGGGGGGGGGTTGGGGTCGAGGGGGGTTCGCGTTCGCGTGTAACCGAATACAAATTACAATGGTAACGATAAACACGTATGATGTCTTCATTGTTCTCTTCTCTCCCTTTTCGTCTCTTCTCTCTTCCTGGAGCTTCTGGAATTCTGTGGATCAAGCATAGTTTCTGTTACTATCTTGTTTAATATCTTGAACGTTAGCATGTCTGTCTTTTAGTGCCCATTTCCCTTCATAATTGGTCACCATGTGTGACTCCCTCATTATTTTTTTTTAAAACCGAAAATTTGGACTAGACATTGAAGAAAATACTGCCGTCCTGCGAGCCATCTCGCAGCCTGTGTGATTTACCATCCCAGTGTTTGAGGATGTAAATAGCATAGGGAAGCAACCTAAGGGTTGCCAAAACCAAACAAAAGAATTTTGAACATAACGAGCCAAAATGATGTGCGTATGGGCCTCGGCGGGTAAGATTTGGATGGAATCCCCGGGTAGGACGGTGATCCATGCCGTTTGTGCCCTACCCGAGCGTAGCTGACCAGAGGGGGGGTCTCAGGCAGAGTGGGGACCAATGCCGTTTCTCCACTGCCTGAGCCACCGGCAAGACAGGTAAGAATGTGGTTGTCGTGGGGGGTTGCGTCTCGAATTAGGAGGGCAACTATGAGTCGGGTTCTGTCGACAGATTAGTGCCTCTGAACTATTGTCTGGAGGCTGTTTAGCACAGGGCTAAATCGCTGGCTTTGAAAGCAGACCAAGGCAGGCCAGCAGCACGGTTCAATTCCCGTATCAGCCTCCCCGAACAGGTGCTGGAATGTGGCGACGAGGGGCTTTTCACAGTAACTTCATTTGAAGGCTACTTGTAACAATAAGCGATTTTCATTTCATTTCATTTCATTAACAGCCGGGCGTCAACGGAGTGGTGGCGTGGGGCCGTGAAACTTCTGAGTTTACAAACAACACTTAATGATAACATTAACGAACAAACATGGGGCAGGCTCCATCAGAAAGGACACCGTTTCTCCCAAGCAGTTCCTTTAAAACATCATCTGGACACCTCAGTTATCAGTTGCGAACAGGGTCGCAAAGGGGTTCTCGTTTTGGGAGTCAGACTCAATGTCATCATCTTCTCCCGGATGCCATACTCTTGAATGGATGAGGGTTGCTAAAGCTGCATGCTGTGACTTAGGGTCCATCTCGTTGTTTCAGACGAGCCTGTACGAATTGTCACGGTGCCAAATAGTGGTGTCTAATTCTGTGGAGATGGAGTCAGGGTCGTCATCGTAGGGCAGTGGTTTTTGGTGAGGTTTGTTAAGGAATGTGATCAGGAAGGGATCTCTCGAATCGTGTTCAGATTCGCTGGGTGTGGGGCCTGTTGCATGGGGATAGTAGGGAGGCGTGCTGTGGCTATCGTCTGTGTCACAGTCGCTGTTGCTGCTGCTGCTGTCTGTGGGCGTTCCAGGGCGGAGTCTAGAGTTCAGGGGTGGAGTCGAGGTCGAGTCTGTGGATGGGGTGGATGTGTTGGGGGAGGGTAGGGATACGTTGGCTGTGGGCGGGGCGTGGTCTGCTGCGTCGAACATGACGTGGTTTGCGTGGTTAGACTACGAGCCATATGCCTTGAGCTGGTTAATATGAAACCACGCGGTCTTCCCGTTGGGGTACTTAATTTTATAGACTGAGGGGCTTACTTTGTCTGCAACGGAGTACGGACCCGAATACTTAGGTGACAGGAACGTGCTGGGGTTGTAAATTGAGAGCATGACCTGCTGTCCTACATCAAACTCAGTCGCGTGCACTGTCTTGTCGAAACAGGCCTTGCTCTGTTTCTTCCTGGTGCCAAATTTTACTGCGGCTGCTCTGAGCCGTTTTCACATTCTCCACTAACTGCTTTACTGCGGTCTCGTGTGTGAGGGCCGTCACTTCGGGGCTGGTCAAGTCAAGTCCTAATAAAAATTCTGTGCCTTTCATGGGGCGTCCGGTCATGAGAGTGTGTGGGGTGTATCCTGTGGATGTCGAAACAGTGTTACGCAAAAACATTAGTGCAAAAGGGAGGACTGAATCCCAAGTGGTGCTGTTTTGTTGGACCATTTTCCTGAGGGTTGCTTTTAGGGTCCGATTCATTCGCTCCACGATACCACTTGACTGGGGGTGGTATGCGATGTGGAATTTTTGGGTAATGCCAAATATCGTGAGGACGTTCTTCATGCCATGTCCCGTAAAATGGGAACCTTGGTCGGATTCAATGCTGCGGGGGAGTCCCCATCTCGCAAAGATGTGGTGGGTTAAAATCTTAGCTGCAGTCTTTGCCGTGTTTGTTCTAGATGGGAATGCTTCTACCCATTTCGTAAACGTGTCTATAACGACTAACACATACTTGTGGCTATTCCTGCAAGGGGGCAATGGTCCTATAAAATCAATCTGGGGGTTAGTCCAGGGGCCATTAACGGGGCGGTGTGGCTACGCTGAGCTTTCTTCGCATATCTGTCCAGATTGTTTTGGGCACAGATAAGGGAATTTTCAACATAGTGCGTGACGTCTTGCTTTAAATTCGGCCACCAACAGAGCTGCCTAAGGTAAGCTGTAGTGGGATCAATTCCCTGATGCCCATGACTATCATGGAACAAACAAATAAGCTGATTCCTGTCCTGTTCAGGAACCCCACAAAGAGTGTCTTTTAGGACCACACCGTCATGTGTAGACAGTGCATTTTTAAACCTATCGTATGGGGCTGGAAATTTTCCTTTTAAAATCTCCTTGAGATTACTATCTTGCTTCTGGGCTTGCACTAAATCTTCGATATTTGTCTGTGAGACCTGAACTGCATTCACTGGGGCACTTTCGGGGGGGGTTCCAAAAATATCCATGTCTGGAACCTGCTTTAGCCAGTGCGTCGGCTTTTACATTTCCAGGTGAGGAGGAACGGTGGTGACTTCGTACTTTAATGATACCAAATGTCCTGTCCTGTGTTTTGTCCAAAATGTGCTGGTGCAATGGGGCTGAAGGGAGGGGTTTTCCGTCCGCGGAAACAAATCCTCTTGCTTTCCACAGGGGTAGGACCTCTGTGAGGCTGTTGCAGACATAGAGGCTGTCCGAGTATATGTCTGCTGGGCTGGGGAAGGAATCTGGGTGATCGATAATGTACGCAACGGCTGCTAGTTCTGCCGCCTGCGCGCCTAAGTGTCCTGGCAGTTTTAACGAGATTTCTTCTAGGGCGCGTCCCTGCGCGTCCTCAACATAGATGCCGCATCGGGTAATGTGCTTCCCATTTAATATAGTGGAAGAACCATCCACATATATTCTCAAGGGTGCGCACGTGTCTGTGTGCTGGGGGCTCTGGGGTGAACTACCTATCCTTTTGGGGGGTGTTTTCATGATAAAGGGGCCTGTGTTGTGGTGCAGTGAGATGATTTCACATTCGTGAGGGGTTCCTGCGTACTGAAGGTTGTCGGCTAGGAAAGTGTGGGTCTTGGTCCTTTTAACAGTGATGTCCCGTCCCTGCAAACGAAGGGTCCATCTGGCTGCTCTGATCTGGCTTACTGTACCATCCTTAAGTCGTCCGTCTAGTAAAAGTTGGGTGGGGGGGTGTTCCGTGAGGATTGTGATGGGGTTTAGTCCGGTGATGTATGAAAAGTATTGAACTGCCCAGAAAACTGCGAGCAGGTGCCTTTCACAGGCCGAAAATCCCTGCTTCACAGGATCTAAAACTCTGGAGGCGTCAGCCACGGGTCTTAACTGTTCGTGCCGTTCCTGGAGGAATACGGCCGAAAGGGTGCGATCGGTGCTAGCTATCTCTATAGCATAGGGGGAAAGCGGGTCTGGAATCTGTAGTGCGGGGGTTGCAATGAGTGCGCGCTTTAAAGCATCTACAGCATCCGGGTGCCGCGGAAGCCATTCCCAAGGTGCTCCTTTCTTTAGGAGTTCCGAGAGGGGTGCTGCTTTGGTGGCGAAACCGTCAATATGGTTTCGGCAGTAGCCAACCAGTCCTAAAAATGACCGGAGGGCAGATACATTCTGGGGAAGGGGCAATTCGACAATCGAGTCAATTCTTTTATGCTCGATCTCGCGTTTACCATGTGTGATAATCGTTCCCAAATATACCACTTTGTTTTCCAAAATTTGGGCCTTCTTGGGGTTCACTTTACATCCAATTTGCTGTAGGAGTTCCAGGAGTTCGGCCAGAAGCGCGATGTGCTCTGGTGTCTGTCTGCAGTAATAGGTCGTCTTCATACTGGACCAGACATTCGGGGCGAGAACATTTTGATAAACCATTGGCCAGCTGTCGGTGAAAAATGGAGGGGGAGTTGTGGAATCCTTGTGGCAGTCATGTCCACGTGTACTGCTGTGCTTTAAAGGTGAAGGCAAATTTGTACTGGCACGCCTTTGCCAATGGAATGGACCAGAATCCATTACTGATGTCCAAAACCGTGAAGTAGCGGGAATTGAGTCCCTGCTTGAGCATGGTCTCGGGACTTGTTGCTACTGTGGGGGCTGCTGCGGGGGTGACTTTGTTGAGTTCCCGATAATCAATGGTCAGTCGCCATGATCCATCGGGCTTTCTCACTGGCCAAATCGGGGCATTATTAGTGGAGGCTACTGATCTAAGTACGCCCTGCTCTAATAAGCTCTCTATTACTTTTAAGATTTCTCCCTCTGCCTCTAGGGGAAATCCGTACTGTTTTGGGGGTCTAGGGTCAGGTCCTGTTACTTGTACGGAGCCAGTCATCCGTCCACATTTGTGCTTGTGGGTCGCGAATGCTGCCCTGTTCTTTTGCAGAACTGCCCTAACCTGCTTGTCCGTACTAAGTGTGGTCGGGTTGAACCAAAATTCGCCTACAGCGCTAATTTTGTTCATATATTCGCCTATGTTGAGCGTTGCAGAGGCTCATGCGGATTTCGCCATCTTCCAGACACACTGGTTGACTGGATCGAATGAAAGGTGGTGGGAATTCATGAAATCAATTCCCCGAATGTGTTCTGCTGTGTGGGGCAGGTCTACTAAAGCCACGGGGTGTTTGGTGGTAATGTTACCAATTTGAATGGGTACAGGGGCTGTGATGTGTCCCTGCTGTGAGTGGCCTGTAAAGCCGCTGAGGGTGATAGTGGCTGTAGTGGGCCACGTGTCTTTTTGAAATAGGGTGGAGGAATTTATGGTGGTGCGGAAACTCCTGTGTCCCAGAGAAATTCAATAGACTGTGGAATCCTTGTGGAAGGCATGTCCACGTGTACTGCTGACCTTTAAAAGTGAAGGCAAATTTGTACTGGCACGCCTTTGCCAATGGAATGGAGCAGAATCCGTTACTGATGTCCAAAACCGTAAAATATCGTGAGTTGAGTCCCTGTTTGAGCCTGGTCTTGGGACTTGTGGCTACTGTGGGGCTGCTGCGGGGGTGACTTTGTTAAGTTCCCGGTAATCGATGGTCAGTCGCCATGATCCATCGGGCTTTCTCACTGGCCAAACCGGGGTATTATTAGTAGAGGCTACTGATCTAAGTACGCCTTGTTCTAATAGACTATCAATGACTTTTGAGATTTCTCCCTCTGCCTCTTGGGGATATTCCATATTGCGTCTGGGGTCTAGGGTCAGGTCCCGTTATTTGAACCAAGCCAATCATCCTGCTGTAGTCATGTTTATGACTTGCAAATGCGGTCCTGTTCTTCTGAAGAACTGTCCTAACCTGTTTGTCTGCGCTAATCGTGGTCGGGTCAAACCAAAAATCGCCGACTGCACTAATCTTATTAGCATACTCACCTACTGTGAGCGTTGCGGGGGCTCTTGCTGACTTTGTCATTTTCCAGACACATTGATTTACTGGGTCAAATGATAGGTTGTGGGAGTTCATGAAATCGGCGCCCAAAATGTGTTCTGCTGTGTGGGGCTGATCGACCAAAACTATAGGGTGTTTTGTTGTAACATTGCCAATTTGAATGGGTACAGGGGCTGTGATGTGTCCCTGGTGTGAGTGGCCTGTGAAGCCGCTGAGGGTGATTGTGGCTTTAGTGGGCCACGTGTCTTTTTGGAACATGGTGGAGGAATTAAATGTGGTGCGGGACCCTCCTGTGTCCCAGAGAAATTCGATGGGCTGTCCCTGTATTTTCGCTGCAACGACTGGTCAGCCGGACCTATCCCAAAGGGTGTCGCAGACCCAGGTGGGGGAGCCCGAACACCGTCAATCACTTCCGTTCATGTCTGTCTGGTCTGAACGGGTGCTTACACTATGTATGGGCTTTGTCCTGTTATTATTCAGAGTGCCTGCCTGCTGGCCCCTCTGTGGCTTTCGTGGGGCATTGCATTCTCGTGCAAAGTGACCTAATTGTCCACAGTTGTAACACTCCTGTGGTTTCTGATGGGGGGGGCGTTGTTCATGCCTTCGTTCACCTATGCGGGGTTCTGGTGCGCTTCAACTGCTTGGATATCTGCCTCTGCCTGCTGTTCTTCGGGTTCTCTAATCGCGGGTTTGTTGTGGACAGATTGCTCCCAGGTGCGGGACAATCTTTTTAAAACCCACTTTTCGTTGTGCGTTTCTTCCGAGGGGTCATAATTAGTACAAGCTTTTTGTCCTGCCTCTGTGGCATGGGAGACAAGGGTGCAGGTCCATCTGGCCATGTTGTCTGGGGACAAATGGGCGCGGTCTAAGTTTACGAAAACGGCTGTAAAATGGGTCCACAGGTGTCCAGCAAACGCTGTGGGGTGTTCTGTTTTCTTCTGCCTGCACTTATTCAGGTCTTCTACTGGGTCACCCCTGTTATAACCGATCGGGTCTAGGATCGCCGTGTGCATCTCTGCAAGGGTGCCTCCTCCTACATTCTGTGGGTCGGGAAGGGCTGCTACAACAGAAGGGTCTAAGCGTAAAACTGTGAGCTTCACTTGCTCATGCTCATCCAGGCCGTACATGGTCGCCTGCTGCTTCACTCTAGCAAAGAAGTGATGGGGGTCTGAGGTGGGGAGGAACGGTGTGATCTTTTCGCACGCGTCCCGTAATTGGATCACGGTTAAGGGGGTGGTGTAAAGGAATTCCGCATTTCCTTCCAATGTGACTGTGCGGTGGGTAGTTACTGGATTCATGGGTGCCTGATCTATCTGCTCTGTGGGGGGTTGGGGTGCTTTTCTCCTTTGGGGCTTTCCTTGCGCACATGTTCCCTGTACATATCTATGCGAGGTTTTGTTTAGTTCTTGCCAATCAGGGCCGTCTTCTGCATCTAATTGGGATCCAAAGGTGCTTTGAAACGCATTTTGCACTGAAAGCAATGACTGCAGTTCCGCAATCTGCTTCCGGCATTTTACATGATCCACTGAGCTTTGTCTGTGCTCCGTGGTGGCAGCATGGAGTGCTCTTAACGCTGCTTTTAGATCGCTGCACTGCTTTTGCAATGCCTCTACCTGTTTCTCTGTCTCTTCTCTTACCAGGACTGCACGTTGCGTGTCCTGATAGGCCTTATCGTATTGGGTTTGGAAGCCGCTCAGATGCGCTAGACAAGACTGGTGTGCCCACTTGGCATCATCCACCGCTCCGTCCTTTGCTGCCAACTTCCTTCTCAAGTCTATATTTTCTCTCTCGATCTCACTAACATCGACCTTGCTCATTCGATGTCTCTCTTCTATCTCTTTGCGGAGCGTCCAAACGACCTCCTCTGTGCTTCGCAATTGTGCCAGACAGGACACGGTTGCCATCGGCTTGCGAGCTTTCCCTAAGCTCTTCTTATGGTTTCGCTCAGGTTCTCCCACCAAGTATGTCCTATACTCCCGGGACCTGTTTCCTCATTTGAACAACAGTCACTCCAAAGGGGCCATCCCTTCCCTTTGAGGTACCTTCTAATCTCAACTTCCCAAATGGGACAATGACCTACTATGCTGCTGGTCGCTGCGAACACAAATTCTTGAGGGTTCATGAGGCGTTCCATTGCCTTCATTGCCATTTTTCCTATCTGAATGCTCTCTTTTAAAATTTGGAACGAGGGGTACTAAGGCGGTGCTGTAAACATGGGGTACTAAGGCGGTGCTGTAAAAAAAAGGGAATAGGGATAACCCTGGGAATTACAGGCCAGTTAGTCTTACTTCGGTGGTAGGCAAAGTCATGGAAAGGGTACTGAAGGATAGGATTTCTGAGCATCTGGAAAGACACTGCTTGATTAGGGATAGTCAGCACGGATTTGTGAGGGGTAGGTCTTGCCTTACAAGTCTTATTGAATTCTTTGAGGAGGTGACCAAGCATGTGAATGACGGTAAAGCAGTGGATGTAGTGTATATGGATTTTAGTAAGACATTTGATAAGGTTCCCCGTGGTAGATTTCTGCAGAAAGTAAGAAGGCATGGGATAGTGGGAAATTTGGCCAGTTGGATAACAAACTGGCTAACCGATAGAAGTCAGAGAGTGGTGGTAGATGGCAAATATTCAGCCTGGATCCCAGTTACCAGTGGCGTACCGCAGGGATCAGTTCTGGGTCCTCTGCTGTTTGTGATTTTCATTAATGACTTGGATGAGGGAGTTGAAGGGTGGGTCAGTAAATTTGCAGATGATACGAAGTTTGGTGGAGTTGTGGATAGTAAGGAGGGCTGTTGTCGGCTGCAAAGAGACATAGATAGGGTGCAGAGCTGGGCTGAGAAGTGGCAGATGGAGTTTAACCCTGAAAAGTGTGAGGTTGTCCATTTTGGAAGGACAAATATGAATGCGGAATACAGGGTTAACGGTAGAGTTCTTGGCAATGTGGAGGAGCAGAGAGATCTTGGGGTCTATGTTCAGACATCTTTGAAAGTTGCCACTCAAGTGGATAGAGCTGTGAAGAAGGCCTATGGTGTGCTCGCGTTCATTAACAGAGGGATTGAATTTAAGAGCCGTGAGGTGATGATGCAGCTGTACAAAACTTTGGTGAGGCCACATTTGGAGAACTGTGTACAGTTCTGGTCGCCTCATTTTAGGAAGGATGTGGAAGCTTTGGAAAAGGTGCAAAGGAGATTTACCAGGATGTTGCCTGGAATGGAGAGTAGGTCTTACGAGGAAAGGTTGAGGGTGCTAGGCCTTTTCTCATTAGAACGGAGAAGGATGAGGGGCGACTTGATAGAGGTTTATAAGATGATCAGGGGAATAGATAGAGTAGACAGTCAGAGACTTTTTCCCCGGGTGGAACAAACCATTACAAGGGGACATAAATTTAAGGTGAATGGTGGAAGATATAGGGGGGACGTCAGAGGTAGGTTCTTTACCCAGAGAGTAGTGGGGGCATGGAATGCACTGCCTGTGGAAGTAGTTGAGTCGGAAACATTAGGGACCTTCAAGCAGCTATTGGATAGGTACATGGATTACGGTAAAATGATATAGTGTAGATTTATTTGTTCTTAAGGGCAGCACGGTAGCATTGTGGATAGCACAATTACTTCACAGCTCCAGGGTCCCAGGTTCGATTCTGGCTTGGGTCACTGTCTGTGTGGAGTCTGCACATCCTCCCCGTGTCTGCGTGGGTTTCCTCCGGGTGCTCCGGTTTCCTCCCACAGTCCAAAGATGTGCAGGTTAGGTGGACTGGCCATGATAAATTGCCCTTAGTGTCCAAAATTGCCCTTAGCGTTGGGTGGAGGTGTTGACTATGGGTAGGGTGCTCTTTCCAAGAGCTGGTGCAGACTCAATGGGTGGAATGGCCTCCTTCTGCACTGTAAATTCAATGATAATCTATGATTAATCTAGGACAAAGGTTCGGCACAACATTGTGGGCCGAAGGGCCTGTTCTGTGCTGTATTTTTCTATGTTCTATGGGTTCGCTACTTTCCGGAATACAAACTCCTGACAGTTTTTCGCAACAAAATCTATCAGTTTTACCTTATAGCCCTGTTAGTTATGCATGATTTAACACATTTCCGAATTATGAGGATTGAGCAGAACTGTTTGAACACTTGTGAATGTTTCTGTTCCCAATTGGATTCTCAATTCAAATTTTGGGTTCTCCCAGAGTGGTTAGGCCACTTCTAAGTCGGGTCCCGTCAGATGTCGCCAGTAAATGTTGCTAACTTTTGGTTGGCTCTTAAATGTTGCTCGTTGTGTCTTTACTTAATTTGCTCTGTTTCTATAACCTTTGCTCTAGAGTCACCAGATATCTTTATGATACCACCACGAGGTTCAAGTTCAAGTGCTAATCAATAACTCAATACACCAGTTAGTACGTTTCAAATCAAAACACATTTATTATACACAGTCAATCACTACTCATGTATAAAACTCTACTTACTAGACTATCTCTAACACTAAAAGGCGTATACTTAGCTTTGGAACTGGCCCACCAGGTCATGGGAACAAATGGCCTTTCATTCGATTCTGAATCTGCAGGCTTCTAAGCTGGTATAAACTGGTAGCTAGGAGTGCCTATCTCGTAGCGTGCGTTGACTGGAGACTTACTTGTTTGATGTAGCTACTAGGCAGGTCACGTTCAAGGGTTGTTTCAAGCTGCTAAGAGACCCTGCCAAGAAGGACGAGTTGAACTTGGGGACTCTATTTTATAGTCCCCAAGGGCTTCGCGCCATTCGGGGCGGACCCCGTATCTGGTTCCAAGTGATTGGACTGAGTACTGATCACTTGGATCGATTTCTCCAATACTGGAGCTCTTCCCTGATCGCTGGGCGGTTCCTAAATGCCCGTTGGCCTTCCTTTGTCTTGGCTCCTGCTGGCGCCGAGGAGTCTGGCTTGGCCTTGTTTACCTCAACTGTTTCCAATTGATCCCGGGGATCGTTCATTAATATGCGGATGGTTGTTAGTTGCAGTGCTGTCTGGGTTCCTGCAAGTTCTAATATACAGGAATCTTTGCACCTGCTGTTTTCCCTGCGTTGGCTGAATTTCCCTGCATTCTTAGCGGATCTCCATTTTAAGTCGGGAAGTGGCCAACCCAGGTGGCTACAGTAGGAAATGTAGTGGATTAAGTGGAATGTGACTTTGCTCCCTGATTAATACAATGGAAATTAAAATTGGAGTTGGTGGGGTGTGAAATCAATATTGCACCTGCTCCGGTCGGTCACAACAAATGAGGTAAAGTTAAATTCCCTCCATTTTTCAATGAACATAAGTACAGCCAAGACGACGATTTATTTGTTTGCCATTTTTACTCTTGTTGTGAGTAAAGGTGAAGCTGGAGATTGGGAAAGCCGACAATTGCTTTGGTATCATTAACAAACTTTCCCCGATTTGCAAGAATAACTTAAATCCCATAGCCTTTCACAAAGCTAGGAAGATACAATTATGCTATTAAAAAGGACATGTGACAGCAATTAATTATCCTAATTTAAGTTAATTTCCTTATGGAAATGATATTAATTTTAATCTAAAAAGACATCTCAGAAACATAAGTCCCATGTTTATAAATCTTGTCTTCCTGAGACCCAATATAAATAATAAATGCTAATTTTTCCTCAATTTCAATATGTAAATTGATTTAATTTACAAATAGACTTTCTTAACTCAAAACTACAATCCATGACAAAACTCGAAAATATAATTGCTATGTTATTAAGGATAATTTGTTAATTAGTGATGCAAAATAAATCTATTTTACATCTGACAATTAGATTAATTGGTAAATAGACTTTCTTGAGTAACTTGAAACTGGGAAGTTTGCCCTTGAGAAGGTAAGTAAAGTCATTAAAGACATAAATACTAACATGCAAAAGAGCAACAAGGAATTATTTTCTTTTAGCATGGCCAAAACCCTTCACATCTTTGGTTTGTGGGGGTGAGACCCACACAGACACGGGGAGAATGTGCAAACTCCACACGGACAATGACCCGGAGCCGGGATTGAAGCCTCACCTCAGTGCCGTCAGGCAGCAGTGTCAACCACTGCGTCACCATACCGCCAAGATATTATTTTCATCCTTTTGTTTATTTGAATGCATGAATTCAGATCACCCTCTTCCAGGCTGTAGTTTCTTCCTAGATGTGTGTCCATTAGAGATGATGCATGTGCTTAACTCCATTTATGCTTTCACTAAATGTATTAATATTAGTACCGTTCAGCAACTGACCACTGAAATGATCTTTTACCATTTCATACTTGCATCCATTTTTCCATTTTATATTTTTAGGGTTTTATTGCTGTTTAGTAAATACATTTTCCAGGATATGACTGTATCCAATTGTTAGCTCACAGTCCACACAGGCAGTCAGGATGATTTATGTTCCAGCATAAAACTACCAATTTAGGCGAGTTTCAAAGTTTGGGCAGAAGTTTCCAGCCGTCACAATGGACGTGGAGCAGGAAAATGCTACATGCCATTCAAAAACCCATTGATTTTGGTGCGCTGGTAAAATTCCTGGCAAACAATAACAGCATGAACCACTTTGTAATACTTTAGAAAATCTCCCATTAAAAGTTAGAATCTGAAAGAAACTGACTGATTAAAAAATGATCTGAATGCTTTACTGCTTTAGAGAAATGTATTATTAAATTGCTGATTCACTGATTGAAGCGTTAAGGAAAGGAGGCTATGCGTTAAATGTGCTGTTCATGACCAACAGACAATGGGCGCGATCCAACGGCCATGCTGCGTCCGAAACGCAGCACACCACGGTGCAGCGTGGCCGATAGAAACCGGGATACCCCTCTCCCGGGAACTACCCGACTCGGAATGCCTTGCGAGATCTAACACGATCCCACGTGACATTGCAATGTAAATCCCACCCATTGTGGATCACATTTTGGCAAATCTGCATATTAGAGTGAGACAGCGACTCTCCCTTTAATGTGCACAGTCCCAAGATACCTGAGGCTTTGGGATTCATCCCCTTCGCCTTGGATACCTCGGGCAAACACCATCCAGCACTGGTCCCCACAAATGGGGACCAGACGGAACGGCACTCATGGGGGCCTCCCAGGGGATCGGTGGCCCCCAGCTGTATGCGCTTTTGTTGGGGTGGTGCATGGCACTGCTGGTGTCACCTGGGCACCCTCGCATTGCCAGCTGGCATGGGCACTGCCATATTGGCACTGTCAAAGTGCCAAGCTGCCATTTTTAATGCATGCGTAATCGGGCCAAGGGTCCCTTGCGTGGGTGTTATGGGGGAGGGGGGGTTGCGAAGACTCCCATAGTGCATTACTCTATTGAAAAATGGCGTCCCGATCTCTCGCTCCACTGTGAAGTTCTGGCGAGCGGAGATCCTCAGTGTTTTAGCACAGTCGGCTAAACAGCTGGCTTGTAATGCAGAACAAGGCCAGCAGCGTGGGTTCAATACCTGTACCAGCCTCCCCGAACAGGCGCCGTAATGTGGCTTTTCACAGTAGCTTCATTGAAACCTACTTGTGACAATAAGCAATTATTATTATTATTACAAATGGGGCTATGTGTGGCCTCGGCTGCGGGTTCCCCACTGAGGCCCCTTATACAACACAAGTCGCATTGTATGGCCATGTGTTTCTCGGCGCTACAAGCCGGGAAACATGCGGCTAAACGCGCTCGCTATGGTACTTCGTTCCCAATTAGTTGAATTGTGCCCAAAGTGTTATTATTAATTATGATTGTTGATTTCAAAGTGAACGTTATTTTCTCTGTTACTGCCTTTTTTTATTATGACCTGTTGACGTGATCATAGATTATCATAGATTATCATAGAATTTACAGTGCAGAAGGAGGCTATTCGGCCCATCGAGTCTGCATCGGCTCTTGGAAAGAGCACCCTACCCAAGGTCAACACCTCCACCCTATCCCCATAACCCAGTAACCCCACCCAACACTAAGGGCAATTTTGGACACTAAGGGCAATTTATCATGGCCAATCCACCTAACCTGCACATCTTTGGACTGTGGGAGGAAACCGGAGCACCCGGAGGAAACCCACGCACACACGGGGAGAACGTGCAGACTCCGCACAGATAGTGACCCAAGCCGGAATCAAACCTGGGACCCTGGAGCTGTGAAGCAATTGTGCTATCCAGACCCCAGAGTCCTGAGCACCTAATCCAGGCTGCCACTGTCAGTACTGAGGGAGGGTTGCTCTATCAAAAGTGTCATCTTTCAGTTGAGATATTAAACCAAACCACTTCTGTCAGCTCTCTCTGAAGGATGCAACAGCAGAGGAATTCTCCCACTATCCTGGCTAATATTCCCCAACTAAAGCCAGATTAGCTAGTCTGTGGGAGGTTTCTGTGCAAAAATTGGTTTTAGAATTTCCCAGGTTTCAACAATGATAATACTTCAAACGTAGGTAATTAGCTGTAAAGAACGTGGGGAGGTGCTACGTTTGTGCTGTATGAATGCAAGTTTGTTCTTTCTTCTGTCTCTGCAGAGAAACTGTTTCACCTGAATTCCACATTCTGAATGACGATTCATGTGACAAGAGGCAAATATCACTACTAATAGTGCGCTGTCAATGGAATGTGAAATCCTGATCTGAACCTCACTGTATAAATCTGGGAAGATATTAGAAGGATAGGAAGGAAGATAACTCCAGCTTGGGACTCAAAAAATTTTCTATAGCAGTTACAGGGAGAAGTGGGTTACAACTGTATGAGAGAGAAAATTGAATCACATGGAAGTGCTGGAAGGCACCTACAGCTATTTAGTAATGTTGCACTTGTGATGGCCTGTGTTTTCCTGTGAAGTACTGATGGTTTGTACCTTTAAAGCATCTTAGATACCAGTAACAAAGACAGCTCTATTGGCAGGACTCAGGAGACTGATGCTTCTAATCCAGCCGCACCTGCTTGATTAACAAAGAAGATAAATGTCTTGCCCATCACAAACTTATTGTTCAGTGTATTAATATTAATTTGACTGGCTGGCATATGCTGCACAGTGGGATGTTCTGGTTGACAGCAATTAGCCAGAAATACCCTGACAATTAAAATGTTGTGAGACTCTGGTTGTACAAGAAACACCCAACAATCTGAAGAATACTTCAGAGTCGAGCCCTGTTTCAATAGCGAATGTGAATGAAGAATGGAACAAATTAACAAAACCAGTTAAAGGGCAACAGTAGTTGTCTTGTCAGCCCCACTTAAAATCAAAAACAATTGGCACTTGAAAATCTAAGAATTCCATTAATTAAAGCCAACAGAGGAATTCATATTGAGATATCTATATTCAATAGTCAAGTAATTAATATTCAAAATGTCACGGCTAAGGCCAGTATTGCAATTTTGGGATTTTTGGCTACTTAACCATGAACCAGTTTTTGTATTTAAATAAAAGATTGACATTAAATTAAATTCAGCTCAACTGAGGTTAAATCCACAAGACAGTTTGTGTGAGTATGAATTAAAATTCAGTACAAAAAAAACCCCACAAACCAAGTTGAAGTATCTAGACATCATGGCTATTCCCCTAATCACATGTGCCTGAGATAATGAGATATGTTAACATGTCCCAGAGAGGAAAATTGATATGATACTTTGGATAAGGTTCATTCATGTGAGCCGAGCAGGGGATGCTGGGAGGGAAGTTCACATCTTCGAATATGTTCGCTCAATTGCCAATGCCTTGCACGGGGAGGTGGGGAATGTCAGAAGTCAATCTTTTCTGTCTTTCTGTCCAGCTAAGTACACAAGCAATCTACTGTGCTCCGATATGGGAGAGTCTCGGGGAGTGAAACTTTCTCCTTAAGCATAGTGATGACTAGATTTGAGGAGAATGTCCGTCAGAAAAATTGAAATACCTTTCCAACACGGTATTGTTGCGTGCTTTGCTATCCTCTAAGTTATGAGTGGTTTTATGCAATTGCTTGAAATTGACTGTAAATATTAATCTGCTCACAAATTACCTGTAAAATAAATCAGCCTGCTGTTTTCTAATTGTCTTTCTCTCACCAGAATATTCCTGAGGCCCCCTTCTGGAAGATAGGGGAAATGCACTTTAGGCTACTTGAGATTACAATATCCAATTATCATAAAAGCAGTTTCCAATGTCACAACCTTTGACTTACATTCTCATATAACCGTATAATTGGGTAGTAATGGTAAACCCAGATAGAGGGTCCCCATACAGGAGAGACCAGATCTCGCGCAGACCCAAAATTTGGAGCAGTAGGTCATAAAGATTGCTGGAAAAGAATGCAGAAGTTGTATGCTGTGCAGTTGAGTGCTTTCGACACGGAGCTTTATGCAACAAATTATGCACATGTAAGTATCTAGATGTCAGGTTTCCTAATTCATGGACAGAATTGCTTTGGAATTAATGGACATAAAATTATGCAGCACACAAACTGCCTCCAGTCCCAATGTAAAGATCTGTAACCGAAGTGTTACATTGTGCAATCACCCTTCATGTCCCCAAATGGCCAAAATCAAACGTACTTCATTATGTCAAAGACTTTTGATATACTCAGACTGGGTAAGGTGCTACATAAATGGAAGTATTATTGTCATATTAATTTGATCTTTTATACCATATTTTAGCTCAGCTATGTTTTGATAAAATTTACGGTAGTACTCATTACTGCAAGGAATAAAAGAGGCAAGAGGGATTTTTTGTGAAATGGTTGCGTGAATCCACAAACATTTAAGCTCATGATGGTTTTTTCAGCAAAATTGTCAACTTAATTTCCAGAGAGGTGCAACAACAATTTGAAGTGACTTTAGTGATAGGATAGAACAGTGTGTCAGGGCCGGGTAGCTTATATCAATCCTTTAGAATGTCGTTCATCAAACAAATGAGATTCAATTTGAACCTACAGGATGAAAAAGTATATTTTATTTAACTTGGGAAAACAATTGTTATGACAACAGGATAAGAATGAAATATGATTCCCACTCAAATTCCCATCATCCCTGGCATAATTAAAGCATGACTCTTCCTCATTTAATTTCTTTACAAGATCACTTGACAACATTGTAACGCAAAAATGCAAAATGTCCATGTGTTTTGCACATTTAATTTAATTTTGAAAAAAAACCATTCCTGCCAAAAAGACTCTTGGCTTTGGAAATATTGCTGAGTTACACCTTTCCATGTTAGGTGTAGGAATCAAAACAGTATTTGTTGTGTAACAGTAATGTAACATTTATCCCTCATCCAGTATAAATAACACAGATTGTCTGATCATTATCAGTTTCTGTCTGTGGGATCTTACTGTGCAAAAAGGCACAGCCACTTTTCGTCTGTCATAAAAGTGACTGTTGTAGCCATCTGGGATGGCCACTTCCAGAACACAAAATGGACGCCCACAAAGAATGTAGGGAAATATGGACAATGCTAGACAGCAAGCAGGCACGGTGCCTGAATGTATATTTGGGAAGCAGTTACCAGACGGAATCAAAACTTTGGGTCGATTAGCATATTGATGGCCCATCTCCGAGGAACAAAGGACCAACACTCAGGTAGTTGATACTGTCGCAGACATCCCGGCGCCAGAAAGACACAAACAAAGCAAGGCCAACGGTCACCTAAGACACGCCCAGCCATCAGGGCACCCACCCCTTTATTGGACAAGATCGATAACAATGATCGAGAAGCGGCCCAATTAATTGGGACCAAGTTTAACGCCCACCTAAAAGCGCGTGAAGCCCCTCCAAGTATAAGAAGGAACCCCCCACGAGAGATTCGCTCTCTTGGATTTGGCTCTCAGGCGGAGAGACCCGTCCACCAGCATCACCAGAAGCAAGTAAGTTCAAGGTCAACGCTCGAAACTAGACGGACGACCTTAGCTGTTCTCCTTAACCTCTTTGAACCCAACAGCCTCAGATCCAAACAACGGCCATTGTTCCTCTGACTAAGTGGGCACCCGAAGTTAAGTATAAGCATTAGCGTTAGAGATAGTTTAGTTTGTAGTACTGTTGGCATGAGTAGATCTTACTGTGTGTGTAAATAAATAGTATTGACTTTGAACTAACTAACTGGTGTATTGGCTCTTTGATCGGCATTCTGTTCGAACCTTGTGGCGGTATCGAGAGAGACCTGGCGACTCTGAAAGTATAAACATAATTAGGATTAAGGAAGGTGACCATATTGACCGCCATATTTATAACCAGATAAACAGAGCAACACTATGCATCAAAATGTACTTCATTAGCTGTGTTGAGACATCTTGTGGACATGAAAGACACTATTGAAATGCAAAGTTTATCTTTCAGAGACTGCTTTGCACACACGGGGTGGTCTATTCCATTCAGGAGTATAATTCCAGCGACAGGAGCTGTGATGGGGACAGGGATGGGATGGCTGGCCCCCTGTGATCTCACGCTGTTCAGCTCATTACACGGGCATGTGTGAGGAACAAGGTGAATCTTGATGTGGGACGGGCAGGAAGTCGCCGTCCCCGTCCCTGTCCTTACTTCATGGGATTGAGGTTCATGGCGCTTTATTTAAAGAACACCCAGGCAGTTATTCACTCACTGTCACCCAGGAGTATCAGATTCTGCATCTATCCGAATGTTGCAGAGCAGGCAGTGTGTGGTCCCTCAATTCAGTGACGCCACCCCTGCAGGTTCTCCTCCAGGCTGGCCAGATTCTGTTTTCTGGAGATGTCAGCAGGAGGCAATGCCGTCTGACCAAGGTGGTGCGGGCGAACGTCACAGTGGAGGTTAACCCCTGTGAGGCCCAAAAATGAATGAGCCAGCCGTGCTGAAAAGAATGAATGATCTGCTGCACTCTGCCAGTTGTAAGTTTATAGAATCAGAGAATTTACAGTGCAAAAGGAGGCCATTCGGCCCATTGAGTCTGCCCTGGCTCTTGGAAAGAGCACCCCACCCAAGCCCACACCTCCATCCTATCCCCACAACCCAGTAACCCCACCCAACCCAATGCGAAGGGCAATTGTGGACACCAAGGGCAATTTAGCATGGCCAATCCACCTAACCTGCACATCTTTGGACTGTGGGAGGAAACCGGAGCAGCCGGAGGAAACCCACGCACACACGGGGAGAACGTGCAGACTCCGCACAGACAGTGACCCAAGCCGGGAATCGAACCTGGGACCCTGGAGCTGTGAAGCAATTGTGATAACCACTGTGCTACCGTGCTGCCCTAAGTGGCACTGTCGATTCCATTGTGCGGTTCATGGACTAAACTTCGGAAAAGCACACAAGAGTGGCTACTGTGACACTCATCCCAGGTACTGTAGAAGAAGGGTAGGTCAAAGGGATATTGTCAGAATGTCCACAAAATTCTCCAGTTTGAATTAGGATGCAGCTGACCACCGATCCAAATTCAAAATGCCTTAAGCAGCGTACAGAATTGTGGTTTCACGATTCAGGCATATCTGAACCAGACAAGTAAGCCTTAAAACTTTACTTACCAAGTGGGAATGAAGGTCTCAAAGGCTGAACATGTGAGGGTTAACAGAAAAAGAGCTAAAGGCTCTGCAAAAGGTATGACGACATTGGAAGACCAGTTCAGAATCATTAAACCTCCATGCAGCCAGATTTTTAATCAGTATGGGGATCAGGCGGGAAAGTGGAGTTGAGGATTATCATATCAGATATCATTGAACGGCGGAGCAAACTCCAAGGGCCGACTTCTGCTCCTACATCTGGTGGTCTTATTCATCAACTAGAGTTCATGCCATTTTGACAACAGCAATAGACCACTTGGTCAGCAAGTGCAGAGAAAAGGGTATCTACTGCAATTCTTCAAACACAGAGCTAACAGACAGAACTGTTGAGTTGGTGATTGCATACACTCCCATGGAAGCATTCCATCAAGATCTGCGAGGCAAGCCTAAAATGTATAGCATCAAAGAGCTACTCAACAATAGACTAAGTACAAAGCGATCCGCGCAGATCGACAACGCTTGTAGGCCCTAAGTACAACCCCAATTATTGACGCATTCACTTGGACATCCAAACCTAGCAGGACATGTGGAGGTTGTTGATTTCTGTACGCGCCAAGGAAATGCCCAGCTATTCATCAATTCTACAAGGCATGTGGCAGAAAGAGCCATTAACAGCAGCAGTGCACCTGAGCAAAGACTGATACAGCTACAAAGAGCCATACATTGATCCAAACAGAGCTTGCACAATGGGTGCTTGCAAACAATAAAAATGGCCATCCGGTATCGTATCAGAAACATAGACATAAGGGTCGTAAACACTGTCACATTTTACGACGGCCGCTCCCACGTCTAATTCTGGCCCCTACAAGGGGTCAGCACGGCGCTGGAACGGTTTGTGCTGCTCCAGCTGCAGATCCCAGTGCGAACTGTGCGCCGCGGGATCTGCGCATGCGCAGTTGCGCCGGTGCCAGCGAGGACATGCGCAGTGGCGCCGGCGCCAACGTACGCATGCGCAGTGGCCTCCTTCAATGTGCCGGTCCCGACGCAACATGGCGCAGGACTACAGGGGCCGGCGTGTAGGGAAGGAGGTCCCCAGCCACAGAGGCCGGCCCGCCGATTAGTGGGTCCCGATTGCGGACCAGGCCAGATTGGAGGCCTCCCGGGGTCGAACACCCCCCCCCCCCCCCCGCCCACAGGCCGCCACATGACCCTTACACGCTGAGGTCCCGCCGGCCCAGAGCAGGTTAGAACCGCGCCGACGGGACTCGGCTCTTTTCTAACGGCCATTCGGGCGGGAGAATCGGCGGCCCGCGACTGGCGCCGTGCCAACCACGCCGGCGCCAATGGTGCCGATTCTCCATTCTGCAGAGAATCGCGTGCCGGCGTCGGGGCAGCGTGGCCAGTTCACGGGGATTCTCCGGCCCCGGGCTGGGAGAATCCCGCCCAAGGTGATTGACAAACCGGAAAATGATGATGATGTGCACAATGAGGCGAAGAGTCTGAATTCTTTCCCCAGACATCCCCCTGCCCTTTCCCGCTGATTCTGCCTCGCCGATACAGCCTTCACCCCATTCTTCCCCGCTGATCCTGCAACCCGTTTCCAGCCTCGGTAGCTTTGATCACCAGCACCTGATTTCTGTCAAGAGGCTGATAGTCTCGAAGAAGGCCAAAGCAGCAGCCACTCGCTGCAAAGTGCACACTCGTTAAATACAATCGGAAATGTGAACTTGCTGGCGGAGATCTTTATTTTGAAGTGGACTTTGATTCTGGAGAGTTGACCTTTCCACGAGCATACATGACATACAAATGCATGGATCAGCGCTTCACAATGTTGTTCATCAGAAAGCTCAGCCTGCCTTTAAAGTTCCAAGAACTTAATTGCAAAAGTTCACCCTGCCATCAGGAGACTGATTTGTTGCCTCCGGTCAAATGTGTCAGAGGGAGGTGGTGGCTTAATGATATTGTCACTGGACTAGTAATCCAGAGACCCAGAGTACTGCCCTGGGGTCCCAGGTTCAAATCCCACCACTACAGATCATGAAATTTGAATTCAATAAAAATCTGGAACGAAAAGTCTAAAGGTGACCATGAAACAATTGTCATAAAAACCATTTGGTTCACTAATGTCCTTCAGGGAGGGGAACTCTGCTGCCCTTACCTGGCCTGGCTTACATGTGACTCCAGACCCACAGCAATGTGGTTGACTTTTAATTGCCCTCAATTAGGGAAGGGCAATAAATGCTGGCAAAGCCTGTGACGCCCACATCCCGTGAACGAATAAAGGAAATTATGTTCCCCTGCCTGCCAAGCTCTCCACTCAATGCAGGCCCGGAAGGTTCTGCTCACAGCACTGAATTTCATGTGGCCTGATCAGGTGGAATGGGAGGCATGGAGGAATGAAAGATTATGGTCGGCCAGCTGTATTACCCATCTGTTTGATGAGGCTTTGATTATTTTATGGAAGACTTCAGAAAACCTAATGTACAGGTTTTTCTTGAAACTAGTTGTTGAGAACTATTTACAAAGACCTTAAGGTAAGCACATGATTTCCAGGACAGACTGTTCTGCATCTTTCTCTCTCGGTGCCTCTTGGTCATCTGACTCTTGATGTCATTGTTAAGGAAACAAAGGTGGATTTAAGGGATTTATATTGGTGAACATTAGAATTAAGGTACAGTCTTAAGTGTGTTTAATTTAATATTTCTGTGCTTAGAAGGGTAAAACCTGTATTTAGATTTATGCTGGATAAAGGTTCTTGTATGTGTGGTGGTTGGTTAAGTTCCAACTGTGTTCCTATTGTGCTTAGAGAGGGCTACAGCATGAAGAATAAATAAAAGACATGAGCATGTGGATGTTGCTTAGCACTGGTGTCTTGTAAGGTAGAGAAGCGTTTAAGTTTTAGTTTTAGTTTTAGCTGAATTTGAGGGCAATTGCAGACAAGACCTTGGGGACGGAACATCTCTTAACTCTTTCAGAAGAAAGACTGGACAGAATGGAAGCTGCAACGAGGCAGGCTTCCTGATGTAAAAGTTACAGTCCAGATATTCAGGGAATTTAGACAGAAAGAACATTTAAGACAACTAAAGTTAAGTGAACAGAGAGCAAGGTATTGTTCAGAAGGGTTCAGGGAAGAATAAACAAAGTGTTCTGAGTTCAAGACACAATTGCAGTAACCAGAATTAAAGTGGGACAAATAGCCTTCAAAGGTAAATCAAACGCCTGATGCCATTTTAATACAGTTCAGGAATCAAGAGTTAAAGCAATTGTGAGCAGTCTGCACAGCAGTCAAGACAAATAAATTCTAGATGGGCTGGTGTAAAATCCTGGATACACTTTTAAAAGTGGAGCGGAAGCTTTGTTTAAAAGTATCATTTGGAAAACCTGGTCTGGATTCGGAATGCAAACCACTAAGGGGAAGCATTACAATGAAAGAATATTTGAAAGCATATTTTTGGGAGTGGAGTTTTGAAATTTTCATATGATCATCATCTGGGGGGGGCGGGGGGGAATTCTGAGGGGAAATTCATAGACACTAAGTTGGATTCAAAGTGGATTGAATGTATTTACCCACAGTCATCTTGCGCGCTCTTAAAAGGGATGTTTTGTGTTCATGAAACCCTTGTGGTTTAAGATGTACTTTGTAATCCATGTTATTCTTTAAATCTGTGTATATTTGTTAAACTAAGGGGGAATAAAGGAGTATTGTATTATTATTCAATTTTTCTATCATCAATACATGTTTTGTTCTTGTTGTTTAAATTAACTAGTGATCCTGTGACAATGTTCCTCCACGTTTTACAAAAATAAATAAAAGTTATGGGTGCGGGATTCTGTGATCCTGAGGCTAAGTGTTGACACCGTCGAAAACGCCGTTGCGTTTCTTGATGGCGCCAACACGGCTACAGGATCAGCAATTCCGGCCCCTACAGGGGGCCAGCAAAGCACTGGAGCGGTTCACACCACTCCAGCTATTGATCCTGGCGTGAACTGAGCGCCGTGGGATCCGCGCATGTGCAGTGGCACCGGCACCAATGCGCGCATGCGCTGTGGCTTCCTTCAACGCGCCGGCCCCATCGCAACATGGCGCAGGACTACAGGGGCCGGCGCGGAAGAAAGGAGGCCCCAGTCAGAGAGGTCGGACCCCCCCCCCCCCCCAACATGCCGCCACCCGACCCTTCCACGCCGAGTTCCCGCCGGCTGAGAGCAGGTGTAGACGGCGCCATCCCGGGCCGAGCATCGGTGGGCTGGCCGCATAGAGCAACCACTGACCGGCGCCGCGCCAAGCAGGCCAGCACCAATGGCGCCGTTTCTGCGTGCCAGCGTCGGGGCGGCGTGGCGCGATTCACGACGGTCGCAGGGATTCTCCGGCCCGGCCCCGGGCTGAGAGAATCCCGCCCATGGTGTTTTGAGCCAGGGTTTCATTCTGGGATCTTCCCGTCCAAATATAACATCAACTAGGACCGTCACAGCCATGCTTACACCATCATCAACCTCATTGTCTCGTTAGCATAACCATTCACCCTTTACTGCATAAGCAACAATGGAAGCAATTTCTGGCACTGAGACCTGAAGTGGGCTGACAAAATCCACCTCAGAGTGTGCAGATGATTGAAACCAGCTACAATTCACAAGTAATTGACTGAAAAATGCATAGTTTTCAATATAATCACGTCATCTGGTGCACCTCCTAAGACATTGTTCTGTCCTTTACCTTCTCATTATAATTAGCAATACAAATGATATAACTGGAATGTAAAACTGCAACCACCACAAGACAATTAACCTCAGGTGAAAATGTTCTATCTTTTACCATGTTACTATCTTGCAGCAAGGCTATGAAAGCCCTGTAACCCTGATTTGTAAGATCATAGGCGGCCTTGATTTCTCCAGTATTTATCATTTCATTTTCACAATGGGGGACTGGATGTTAGAACTGAAAATTGCAGTGCCTCACAGAAGGCCACGTCTCAAAAGGCAGATTAATTATACTGGATTAAATATGTAAATTGGGTTCATTCTGCAAAAACTATATATTTTTTCACCTGATGGAAAGCTTTGCGGGTGAAATTGGTCGAAGGCGTTTGCACAATAATGGGCAGTAGCAAATTGGCAGTATATTTTACACCTGTCTGATTATTTTATCCATCAAAGTCACAGACTGTCATTGTTATCATTTTATCTTATGTCAAAGGGCAATTTTGTCCCCATAGACTTCAGGCTGCATAGGTATGGAGAATAACAATTTTTCCTGAGATGTACGTGTGTGTCTGCATCTGTGTGTCTATTATATATTGTATATAACATACCTGATGTAAGGATCCTCCTGTTTAATCCCTGTCTGTTCCCTTTTTCTCCTTTCAACTCCCGTTATTCTTTTGTCTATTTAAATTTTTGTACATGGACAATAATGTACCTATGCCTTTAAAATGGACTTCACCTTTAATTTGAGTGGCTGCTAAACTGAGGGTTGACCTATGACCCTAAAGCAAGTCAGGTTACAAGAACCTGTTTACATTTCAGATCAGCAGATTCCAGGGAGATCAGGGCTGACACACCTTGATGAACTTGGCTGTCAGCCAATGGACAGTTTCGAATTGCCGGGCCTGGTCAATGGCCCCTGCTGATTGGCGGGGTTCTATCTGTGTGGCTGTGTTTTCTGTTTTACTTTTGTTTTGATGCCAGAAGGCTGGAAGGTCAGGGCTGTGATCTCTCTCTCTCTTCGAATGGATTATTTCCAAAGACCTGAGGTAAAAACCTCTCTCTCTGCACAGCGAGATTGAACTGCAAGGCTAACCAGACCAGCCACCAACTGCAGGCAGAGTTCAGATATTTAAAACCTTTTTGAAATCTCGTGTGGTGAACTCTGTTCTTATCTCAGTAAGGCTGTTGGTCTCTCTGGTTGTTATGGGCTAGGGTTTAGAGAACCCCAAAGTGTATTATGGAGTTCATCTGACCCACAACGTTTGATAGATTGTGGTATGAGGAGCACACGGCCCACTCTACAGGTGTGGTACAGCAGAAATGGAAAAGTATTTTTAAAAGCAAAACAATGTTTATTCTATGAACTCAAGTTAACCATTTTAAAACATACAGTGAACATCTTAGCAACCATTAATTCAAATACAACCCCCAAAGAATACAACACTAAGTAATACATAATAACTTCCCAAATAACATCCATAAGACAAAATAAACACCTTTTAACAGAAGCACATTAGGTTTACATTCACTACTGAGAACATTTATAATTTTGAATTCACCAAATGATCAAGAGATAGTCTTTTGGTGGCAGAGAGAACAGCAGTACACCTGCTTGGTCTGGCTTCAGCTCCAACACTGAAAACGAAACTAAAACACACCCTGCAGCAAACAGCCTAAAACAAAAGTAAAAAGCTGACAGACAACCCAGCTCCACCCACACTCTAACATCACTGATAAACACCCATTTCTTAAAGGTACATTTCTTAAGCACCCATTTCTTAAAGGTACTCTCACATGACACCTCCCCCCAAGAAAAAAAAATAAACCATCAACTTCAAGGTGGTTTCATTTTTCACCTTTTCACTATCCTTTAAGAAATGCACACAGTAAATATACTTTTTCGTTTCAAAACACAACACATGCAAACAGGTATAATAATATAGTCCATTTTTTTCCCGTTCTTCTTCCAACTGAAATCTTTCTCGATTGACAGTCTCTTTGAACAAGAAGATCTGACCATTTCTCTACGCCTCGGCATGTCTCTTTAAAGTCAGATACTTTAGTTCAATTTGATCACAGAGTCCCTTGCAATTCTCCAACACAGGAGCATTGGTTATCACAACTTTCAGACTGTCAAATGCCTGTTGAAAGTCCGCTGTCCACTGAAATATTTGACGTTACTTCAGCAAGATCAACAGTGGAGCAATCACGCTACAAAACATTTTCACAAATGTTCGATCAAATCCACTCATGCCAAGAAATCACATTATTTCCCTCCGTCTTGAGGGTATTGAAAACTCCTAAATAACTGTTGGTTTCACATCCCGTGTGACCATTCAACCCTGTCCGATTGTATGGCCAAGGAAAGTGACTTGGGCTTTTCCAAATTCACTTTTGGCTGGGTTTATCACCAAACTCGCCTCCTGAAGTCAATCGAATAACTCCATCAGATGTTTCAAATGTTCTGTCCGTGTCTGGCTGAAAATTACCAGATCGTTGATGTATACCGTGCAATTGGGTAATTCCGAAACTACTTTGTTAGTTAACCGTTGAAATGTGGCTGGGGTGTTTTTCATGCCAAATGGCATAACTTTGAATTGGTATATACCATCTGGAGTCACAAAAGCTGAAATCTACTTTGCCCTTTCGGATAAAGGTACCTACCAGTAACCTTTTAAGTAAATCCAATTTGGAAATAAAAGCTGATTGTCCCACTTTCTCGATGCAATCCTCCAAACGTGGGATAGGATAAGAGTCCGTTCTTGTAACTGGACTAACCTTTCTATAGTCCACACACAACCGTAGGGCACCATCTGGTTACCCATCACTATGGGTAAGCTCCATTGGCTGCAACCCACTTCAATTATGCCATTTTTAAGCATACTCTTTATCTCTTTGTTAACCTGTGCCAATTTTAAAGGGTTAAGTCTATCTGGATGTTGTTTAATTGAAACAGCTTTTCCCACATCTACATCATGCATCGCCATTTTAGTACTTCCCAATTTATCTCTACAAACTTGCCCATGTGATATCAATAACTCTTTCAGGTCAGTCCGTTTTTCCTCTGGAAGGTAACTCAACGGTTTATCCCA
Organism: Scyliorhinus torazame; assembly: GCF_047496885.1. Lineage (NCBI taxonomy): Eukaryota > Metazoa > Chordata > Chondrichthyes > Carcharhiniformes > Scyliorhinidae > Scyliorhinus > Scyliorhinus torazame. The sequence continues at coordinate 42,344,076 of NC_092714.1, read as the reverse complement.
ATTTTTAAGAACATCCTCGTTTTCCAATTTAATTTGAGGTATGTCAAATTCCAAGTCATCTGGATTTGGTTCATCACATTGAGTTAGAATCATTAAAACCTCCTCCTTTTTCTCTCCTTCCCTTTCAAAGTACCTTTTCAGCATCTTCACATGACACACTCGGTGAGTCTTCCTTCTATCTGGCGTTTTTACCACATAGTTCACCTCACTTAATTTACTTTCAATCTGATAAGGTCCACAAAACCTAGCTTTTAAAGGTTCTCCTACCACTGGTAACAATACTAAAACTTTATCTCCACAGGCAAAACTACGAACTTTGGATTTCTTGTCCGCTACCCGTTTCATCACATTTTGTGCAACTTTTAAATGTTGTCTAGCCAATTCACCTGCTCTATTTAATCGTTCCCTAAAATTTGACACGTAATCCAATAATGTAAGTTCTGATTTCTCACTCACCAATTTTTTCTTAATCAATTTAAGTGGTCCTCTTACCTCGTGACCAAAAATTAATTCAAAAGGACTGAATTTGGTTGACTCATTAGGTGCATCCCAAGTTGCAAACAGTATGAATGGAATTCCTTTATCCCAATCCTCTGGATAATCTTGACAATAAGCCATCAACATTGTCTTTAATGTCGGATGCCACCTTTCTAACGCTTCCTGCGATTCTGGATGGTACACAGTTGATATAAATTGTTTTATTCCTAAGCTATCCATAACTTCTTTGAACAACCTGGAGGTAAAATTTGATCCTTTGGTGAACTGGATTCAAATCCCAGCATATTAGACAGTGCAATTAAAAGTCTAATGATGACCATGAAACCATTGTTGACTGTCGTAAAATCTCATCTGGTTCATTAATGTCATTCAGGGAAGGAAATCTGCCATCCTTACCTGGTCTGGCCTACATGTGACTCCAGACCCACATTCCCACAGCAATGTGGTTGACTCTTAAATGTCCTCTCAAGCCACTCAGCTGTATTCAACTGCCACAAAGAAAACAAACATCAACTAGGCTCCGGAAATGACAAACGACAATGGCAAACTCAACCCTGTTGACCATGCAAAGGGTCCTTACTAACATCTGGGGGCTTGTGCCAAAATTGGGAGAACTGTCTCACAGGCTAGTCAAGCAAAGGCTTGACATAGTCATGCACACAGAACCATACCTTAGAGATAATGTCCCAGACTCCACCATCACCATTCCTGGGTATGTCCTGTCCCACCGTAGGACAAGTCCAGCAGAGGTGGCGGTGGAACAGTGGTATACAGTTGGGAGGGAGTTGCCCTGGGAGTCCTTAACATCGACTTTGAATCTCATGAAGTCTCAAGGCACCAGGTAAAACATGGGCAAGGAAACCTCCTGCTGATTACCATGCACCATCCCCCTACAGCTGATGAATCAGTAATCCTCCATGTTGAACACCATTTGGAGGAAACACTTAGGGTGGTAAGGTAACAGAATGTACTTTGGGTGGAGAACTTGGTAGCAACACTCCTCACCAAGCTGGCCAAGTCCAAAGGATATAACTGCTGGATTCAGACTGCGGCAGGTGGTGAGGGAACCAAAAAGAAGGAAAAATATGCTTAACCTCATCCTCACCAACCTGCCTGCCATCGTGTTATGTAGCACTACCACTGTGCTAAATAGGATAGACTTCGAACAGCTCTAGCAACTCAAGAGTGGGCATCCATGAGACGCTGTTGGCCATCAGCAGCCCCAGAATTGTAGTCAATCACAATTTGTAACGTCATGACCCACCATATTCCCCACTCTAAGACTACCAACAAGCCAAGGGGTCAACCCTGGTTCAATGAAGAGTGCAGGAGGGCATGCCAGGAGTACCACGAGGCAAAATAAGGTATCAACTTGGTGTAGCTACAACACAGGACTACTTGTATGCCAAACAACATAAGCAGCAATTAATAGACAGAGCTAAGTAATTCCACAACCAACAGATTAAATCTAAGCTCTGCAGTCTTACCACATCCACCGTGGATGGTGGTGGACAATTAAACAACTCACTGGAGGAGGAGGCTCCACAAATACCTCCATCCTCAATGATGTGGCGATGCCGTCGTTGGACTGGGGTGAGCACAGTAAGAAGTCTTACAACACCAGGTTAAAGTCCAACAGGTTTGTTTCGAATCACTAGCTTTCGGAGCGCTGCTCCTTCCTTGGGTGAATGAAGAGGTATTCACCTGAGGAAGGAGCAGTGCTCCAAAAGCTAGTGATTTAAAACAAACCTGTTGGACTTTAACCTGGTGTTGTAAGACTTCCATCCTCAATGATGGAGGAGCCCACTTCATCAGTGCAAAAGATAAGGCTGAAACATTCACAACAATCTTCAGCCCTAAGTGTGAGTGAATGATCCACCTGAGCCTCCTCTGGAGTTCCCAGCATCACAGATGTCAGTCTTCAGCCAATTAAATTCACTCTTTGTGCTATCAAGAAATGGCTGAAGGCACTGGATACCGCAAAGGCTAAGGGCCGGGATTCTCCGCCCCGCTGTGCCACATCTCTCCCCGACCGGCCGGCGGGATTCTGCGTTATGCCAGCCGGTCAATGGGGTTTCCCATTGTGGGGCAGCCCCACGCCATCGGGAAACCCCCGGGCGCCGGCATAACAGAGAATCATGCCGGCGGAGAATCCCGGCCATGGGCTCTGACAATATCCTGGCAATAGTACTGAAGACTTGTGGTCCAGAAGTTGCCGTACCCCTAGCCAAACTGTTCCAGTACATCTATAACACTGGCATCGACCTGGCAATGTGCAAAAATGCCCAGGTGTTTCCTGTACACAAGAAACAGGATAAATCCAACCCAGCCAATTGCTACCCCATCTGTTGACTCTCAATGATCATTAAAAATGATGGATGGGATAATCAACTGTGCCATAAAGTAGCACTTACTCAGCAATAACTTGGTCAGTGACGCTCAGTTTGGGTTCCACCAGGGTCACTCAGCTCCTGACCTCATTACAGCATTAGTTCAAACATGGACAAAAGAGTTGAACTCCAGAGGTGAAGGAAGAGTGGATGCCTTTAACACCAAGGCAGCATTTGACCGAGTATGGCATCAAGAATCTCTTGCAAAACTGTAGTCAATGAGAATCAGAGGAAAGTCCTCTGCTGGTTGGAGTCACACCTGCCACAAAAGAAGATGGATGTGGTTGTTGGAGGTCAATAATCTCAGCTATCAGACATCACTGTACGAGTTCCTCAGGGTAGTGCCCTCAGCCTGACAATCTTCAATTACTTCCATTGTAGGGTCACATGTGTGGATGTTCACAGATGATTACACAATGTTCAGCACCATTTGCGACTTCTCAAATACTGCAACAGTTCATGCCCAAATGCAGCAAGACCAGGAGAATATCTAGGCTTAGGCTGACACGTGGCAAATAACATCAGGGGCGAAATTCTCCGGAAACGGCGCGATGTCCGCCGACTGGCGCCCAAAACGGCGCAAATCAGTCGGGCATCGCGCCGCCCCAAAGGTGCGAAATGCTCCGCATCTTGGGGGGCCGAGCCCCAACCTTAAGGGGCTAGGCCCGCGCCGGACTAATTTCCGCCCCGCCAGCTGGCGGAAAAGGCCTTTGGTGCCCCGCCAGCTGGCGCGGAAATGACATCTCCGGGCGGCGCATGCGCGGGAGCGTCAGCGGCCGCTGATAGCATTCCCGCGCCTGCGCAGTGGAGGGAGTCTCTTCCGCCTCCGCCATGGTGGAGACCGTGGTGACGGCGGAAGGAAAAGAGTGCCCCCACGGCACAGGCCCGCCCGCGGATCGGTGGGCCCCGACCGCGGGCCAGGCCACGGTGGGGGCACCCCCCCGGGGCCAGATTGCCCCGCGCCCCCCCCGGGACCACGGAGCCCGCCCGCGCCGCCTTGTCCCGCCGGTAAGGTAGGTGGTTTAATCTACGCCGGCGGGACAGGCATTTTAGCGGCGGGACTTCGGCCCATCCGGGCCGGGGAATCGAGCGGGGGGGCCCGCCAACCGGCGCGGCGCGATTCCCGCCCCCGCCGAATATCCGGTGGTGGAGAATTCGGCAACCGGCGGGGGCGGGATTCACGCCAGGCCCCGGCGATTCTACGACCCGGCGGGGGGTCAGAGAATCTCGCCCCAGGAATGTGATGGAATACTCTCCACTCGTCTGAATCAGTGTAGCTCCATCAACATTCACGAAGCTCACCACTATGTAGGACTTTATCCATTCCACAAACATTCAATCTCTCCACCACCGACGAACAGTGGCATCCGTGTTTACCATCTACAAGATTCACTGCAGGAACTCACCAAGGTTCCTTCGACAGTACCTTCCAAACCCACAACCATTACCATCTAGAAGGACAAGAGCAGGAGATATCCGGGAGCCCCATCACCTGGATGTTACCCTCCAAGTCACCCAGCACCCCGACTTGGAAATATATCGCCGTTCCTTCGCTGGGTTAAAATCCTGAACTGCCTACTTAATAACACTATGGGTGTACCTATACCTCAGAGACTGCAGCGGTTCAAGGGAACGGCACAGCAACACCTTCTCAAGGGCAACTGGGGATGGGCAATAAATGCTGGCCCAGCCAGCGATACCCACATTCCGTAAATGAATTTTAAAAGATGCGATATGGCTTGCATTTCTGTTTAAACGATCTGATTCAATCTACAGACATGCAGAACTGTCTTTACATACTGGGTAGGATTCTCCGACCTCCCAGCCGCCTGTTTCTCGGCAGCGGGAGGCGGCGTGCCATTCACTGGCTGCGGTGTTCTCTGCTCCCATTGGGATTTCCCATTGAAAGCACCCCATGCCACCAGCAAACCCCGGGAGGGGGTACGCTATCGGTAGGACCAGAGAATCCCGCCGCCAAATTTCCGGCCAATTTCTGTGCTACCTCAGCAACCTCTTTGATAGTATGTGAACGTATTCTTAATCTTTTAGTATCATCAGGGAGCATTGTGAAAATCTTTAATGCGAATGTCTTACTTTCATCTCTTCCAAAAGATGTAGGTTTATAGAGAACAATTTAATGATGTGCACATTAAGTGTGATCTCTCTTTCTGCCAAACATCATCCACTGAGGGTATAGCTGGTGTAATTTCAGGAACACTGTTATTTCTATATATAGGTTTAGTTTAACCTTGTCAGAATTAATAACTACTTGGGCGTAATAGCTAGCTACATTCTGAACAAGTGGCCATTGGGGATATGTTGTTCAAATACTCCCGAAATTTAGTTTGTCTATTTTGGGACTCGGTACACAAAAGTCTTAAAGACCACGGCATTCAGACCAGTTTTTATCAAAAGTTATATGTGTGCTAATGTTTTATTGAAAATTATAATATTCAATAATATCCAGATTCTGCAGATGGTTAAATCTTATAATGTCTAACTGATGTGGTATTTCCAACAGATTGCTTTGGGACTTTTTAAATGTTCCAGTACTCCAGTCCAGTTCTGAGGGAGTACAATCTTGCCGTCTTCTGGATGGGTTGTTATATCTCTCCTTCCGGATGAACATAAAAGATCCTGCAGCACTATGTTGAAGAACAGCAGGGGAGTTATCCCCAGTGACTTGGTAAACATTTATTCACAATCAACATCAATGAACTAGCTTATCTGGTCATTATCACATGTAAGTTTGTTGGAGCTTCATTGGTCCAACCTGACTGCGTTTTGTCCTACATTCTAACAGTGACTACACTTTAAGAGTGTTCCGCTGACTGTAGGGGGCTTTGCGATGTCCTGACGTCATGAAAGGCACTATATAAATGCAAGTTCATTCATGCTTTAGGATACAAAGCCCAAGTGATCCTCTTAAAGCAATGTAATTCTCATTATTTAAATTTTGTTTGGGCGACTTCACACCTGATTTAGATATACACTTTGCATCAATGCAAAGCCAAAACAACTTTACATTGTTTGGCATAACTGAACTATAAACTAGCTGCACTGAAAGCACTTCCCAGAAGTAGAAACTGCTGAACGAAACATGGCAAATAGGTTTTTTTGTTTCGTATTGATTGGGTTAAGAAAAGGTCTTGCCTGACATTTTATTCCACAGGCATTGAGAAATCCTTCGAGGTGGAATAAATGTTAAAAAAAAACATGTTTTCTATCTTCACAGTTTGCAATACCCTTGATACCTGCATCTGAGGAAAGTAATAAGTTTCTCAGCAAGATCCTTGATTAGCACTGAACGTTCTCCTCGCTCTTATTCCTGCTTGTTCAGTGCCAGCTTGGCAGTACATCTGTTGGAATAGGTCCAGATAAATTCAAACAAATGCAACAAAACAAAGAACTTGATTTTGAACTTTGTTCATTTTCACAGAAAACAGGCAGCAAATGATTCATTAAATAACATATCAGAAAGCTCCATCAGTTGAAAATAAATCATTTATTTTCAAATCAGGGTTTCTTTGATAAATTTTTTATAATCTTAAATTTTAGACATTTGGAAAAAAATAAATATTGAAATTACCAGAAACGCAAACCAGTTCAATTAACACCTGAAAGAGAAAATGTAATGTTTCCCAATGTGACAAGATATTATGGGCTGAATCGGGGGTGGTGCCCCTTTCCTGATGCTCCGCCTCCTCCAAAACGGCTTATCAACGGCCTCAGGACGTTGCCTGTGGCCCGCCCCACAATGCTCCGCCCCAACCGGCCAAGTTCCCGACGGCGTCGGTCACTCACGGTCTCATCTGTCGGGAACTCGGCGTGGCGGCTGCGGACTCAGTCCAGCACCGCCACAGTCGGGAGAGGGCCGATCTGCGGGCAGGGGGGACTTTACCAGGGGCTGGAGGCACTGTGTGTGGGGGTGTGTGGTCCTGGGTGCGCAAGCTGGCCAAAGGGGGGGGCACTATTTCGCAGGCCGGGTCCGCGTGCGGCCGGCGCCATGTTGCACAGCCTGGCCGCTGCAGGCTGCCGCCGTGCGCATGCGTGGCCACGGACCCGGCAATTCTCTGGGCCGTATCGGCAGTGAGAGCCAGGTGCTCTAACCTACCGGCATGCTAGCCCCCAGCTACATGGAGAATCGGTGGCCATTTTCCGCCAAATGTTCGGGAGTAAAACGCCACCGTTCCCATGCCGGCGTGAGGACATAGCCCACAATCGGAGAATCCAGCCGTTATGTGTGAAAGCAAGTATTTTGAAATGGAGATGAGCAGGGCTAAGGTGGGAACAGTGAGCAGCATGAATGGAAATGTACATTAGGAAGATAAGATGGGTGACTTGAAGTTAAACTATGGTATTTCAAAAGAAAAATGTACAAGTTGATTAATTTTGTCTTTATCCAAAAATAGCAACCAGAAAAATAACATGAAAGATCTGTTTATTCTGGGAAAGGGAATTTTCAAAGGGATGTAAAAATAAAGATGAAAGTGCAAAAACATATTTAAAGAGCGATTGAAGGCTGCATTTGTGGGTGTGGTCATGAAATCAAAGAACAAAGAACAGTACAGCACAAGAACAGGCCCTTCGGCCCTCCAAGCCTGTGCCGATCACCTGTCCTATCTAGACCAAACACCTGTACCCTTCTATACCCCGTCTGTTCATGTGTCTATCCAGACAAGTCTCATAAGTCACTAACACATCCTGAAGAGGATGTGTGCTGAAACAGTCCCATGAAGAAAACAGCCTGCAGCCATCACTAGAGAAGACAAGTGTTGTGTCTGCAAGGTTTTCATACAAGCTTTGATTTTCTAGCATCAAATGAGAGGTGGGGGGGAGGGGGAGCCTTTTCTGTAGCAACAGTGAATGTTTGTGGCAATCTTACTGGAATGTTTATCGATAAAATCTATGAGTTTAACTATACAGAAATCTTGTGGGAAATGTTTGTCGAACTACTGTTAACTGTAACTGTAATCTTGTGTGTTTAAATTTTCATTTCCTTTTTAAATAAATGTCTAAATTTTATATTTAAAATCGTGAGACATGGTTTGAAATTCTTACTCCTGACTTCAGTGCAAATACTTACTGTAATAAAATACAAGTTTCAAATGTTTGTGATAGCTTGTCCAACTTTCCCTTAGGGATTTAGGCAGCCTGGCTATTACCACCTGCCTTAATTATAAGAATAATCTCTAACCACTGCGCCACCATGCCGTCCTGGGAATGTAAATCATAAAGAGGGCATGAATCTTGTCCTTGCCTTCCATCCCATTGGCATCTATATCCATAGGCTCAATATTCATTTATTGTTCATAATATGACCCAACATCAAACACAAAATCTTAATAGCACTTTTTCCAGAGAAGTTGGAGTAAGAACTTAGCATTTCTTTAAGCTGTTACAATCCTTGTAGAGACTGATGAGCTTCCCAGCAGCTAAAAAAACAACAACTGAGTAGCAGGAAGTAGAGGGTGATGGTCAAGGGGTGTTTTCCTGACTGGAAGCCTGTGTCCAGTGGGGTCCCGCAGGGCTCAGTGTTGGGGCACTTGCTGTTTGTGGTTTATATAAATGATTTAGCTATGAATGTAGGAGGGTTGATCAGTAAGTTTTCAGATGATACAAAAATTGGTGGGGTGGCACGTAATGAGGAGGATAGCGTTAGATTACAGGATGAGACGGGCTGATCAGTGGTAAATGGAATTCAATCCGGATAGGTGTGAGGTGATGCACTTGGGCAGGACAAACAAGACAAGGGAATACGTGCTAAATGGCCGGACCCTGGGAAGCACCGAGGATCAGAGGGACCTTGGTGTGCATGTTAACCGGGCCCATAAGGTAGTAGAGCAGGTAGATTCAGTGGTTAAGAAGGCATATAGTACACTTGCCTTTATTAGCCAAGGCATAAAGAGCAGGGACATTATGCTGGAACTGTATAAAATGTTGGTTAGGCCACAGCTAGAGTATTTTGTGCAGTTCTGGAATCTACATTATAGGAGTGATGTGATAGCACTGGAAAGGATGCAGAGGAGATTTACCAGGATGTAGCCTGGGCTGGAGAATTTCAGTTAAAAAGAGAGGTTGGATAGACTTGGATTGTTTTCCTTGGAGCAGAGAGGACTGAGGGGGACATGATTGAGTTGTATAAAATTATGAGGGGCATAGATAGAGTAGACAGGAATACACTTTTTCCCTTGGTGGAGGGATCAATGAAATAATGGGCAAAAGGTTTAGAAGGGATGCGAGGGAAAACCTTTTTTCCCAGAGGATGGTGGGAATCTGGAATTTGCTGCCTGAAAGGGTGGTGGAGGCAGAGACCCTCATAACATTTAAGACGCATTTGGATGTGTACTTGCACTCCCAAGGCATACAAGGCTATGGGCTAAGTGCTGGAAAATGAGATTAGAATAGTTCGTTAGTTGTTTTTGACCGGCACAGACGCAATGGACCGAAGGACCTTTACTGTACCGTAGGGTTCTATGACTTTAAAAAAATTACTTTATTGAGTTACAAAGCCAGGGCTCAGAGTGTGGACAGAAGCGAACCCATAATCCAGCTCCTTGCCTGCTCCAAAAACCAATTCAAATTCAAATTGAATCCAATTCATGGTCCCCACAAGAAAGACATACTAGATCTGAGCTAAACGGTAGAGCAGATACTACACTTGATCTTAGCCAAAAGGCCGAGAAGCGATTGTGACTCTAGACTTTAAACCAAAGGATAAGATTTCATATTTTGAGACTTTTGCTCTCACAAAGGAACTAAAATCCACATGGATAAAGCATTACTTAACAGGCAATTAATACACTAGCTAAAAAAAAGATGATCACATGAGGGGCGGCACGGTGGTACATTGGTTATCACTGCTGCCTCAGAGTGCCAGGGATCCGCATTTGATTCCGACCTCAGGTGACTGTGTGGAGTTTGCACCTTCTCCCCATATCTGCATGGGTTTCCTCCCACAGTCCAAAGACGTGCACGTTTGTTGAATTGATTATGCTAAATTGGCCCGAGGTGGGGTTATGGGGATAGTGTGGGGTTTGGCCCTACGTAGGGTGCTCTTTCAGAGGACCAATGCAGACTCGATGGGCCAAATGGTCTCCTTCTGCACTGTAGGGATTCTATGATTCTATGTTCTATGATTAACTAATTAGTTGGAAGATGTATCTTCCAACTCCTTTCACTATACACGGCACTTCTGCAAATATCCAGAACATTTTGCTTCATCTTAAGTTAAAAGGGGCATTTTAAAACGTAACTGTCTTGTAAAGTTCAGCGATTGTAATGAGGTTCAGCATTCACAAATCATTATGGTCAGGTGAATCCGTGACAGTGAATATGCTTGGATTCTGGTTAAAATGGGCTTGATATACCAAATCTGATGTCTTAGAACATAGAACATAGAACAATACAGCGCAGTACAGGCCCTTCGGCCCACGATGTTGCACCGAAACAAAAGCCATCTAACCTACACTATGCCATTATCATCCATATGTTTATCCAATAAACTTTTAAATGCCCTCAATGTTGGCGAGTTCACTACTGTAGCAGGTAGGGCATTCCACGGCCTCACTACTCTTTGCGTAAAGAACCTACCTCTGACCTCTGTCCTATATCTATTACCCCTCAGTTTAAAGTTATGTCCCCTCGTGCCAGCCATATCCATCCGCGGGAGAAGGCTCTCACTGTCCACCCTATCCAACCCCCTAATCATTTTGTATGCCTCTATTAAGTCTCCTCTTAACCTTCTTCTCTCTAACGAAAACAACCTCAAGTCCATCAGCCTTTCCTCATAAGATTTTCCCTCCATACCAGGCAACATCCTGGTAAACCTCCTCTGCACCCGCTCCAAAGCCTCCACGTCCTTCCGATAATGCGGTGACCAGAACTGTACGCAATACTCCAAATGCGGCCGTACCAGAGTTCTGTACAGCTGCAACATGACCTCCCGACTCCGGAACTCAATCCCTCTACCAATAAAGGCCAACACTCCATAGGCCTTCTTCACAACCCTATCAACCTGGGTGGCAACTTTCAGGGATCTATGTACATGGACACCTAGATCCCTCTGCTCATCCACACTTTCAAGAACTTTACCATTAGCCAAATATTCCGCATTCCTGTTATTTCTTCCAAAGTGAATCACCTCACACTTCTCTACATTAAACTCCATTTGCCACCTCTCAGCCCAGCTCTGCAGCTTATCTATATCCCTCTGTAACCTGCTACATCCTTCCACACTATCGACAACACCACCGACTTTAGTATCGTCTGCAAATTTACTCACCCACCCTTCTGCGCCTTCCTCTAGGTCATTGATAAAAATGACAAACAGCAACGGCCCCAGAACAGATCCTTGTGGTACTCCACTTGTGACTGTACTCCATTCTGAACATTTCCCATCAACCACCACCCTCTGTCTTCTTTCAGCTAGCCAATTTCTGATCCACATCTCTAAATCACCCTCAATCCCCAGCCTCCATATTTTTTGCAATAGCCTACCGTGGGGAACTTTATCAAACGCTTTGCTGAAATCCATATACACCACATCAACTGCTCTACCCTCGTCTACCTGTTCAGTCACCTTCTCAAAGAACTCAATAAGGTTTGTGAGGCATGACCTACCCTTCACAAAGCCATGCTGACTATCCCTGATCATATTATTCCTATCTAGATGATTATAAATCTTGTCTCTTATAATCCCCTCCAAGACTTTACCCACTACAGACGTGAGGCTCACCGGTCTATAGTTGCCGGGGTTGTCTCTGCTCCCCTTTTTGAACAAAGGGACCACATTTGCTGTCCTCCAGTCCTCTGGCACTATTCCTGTAGCCAATGCCAATGATGACATAAAAGCTAATGATGACATAAAAGCCAATGATGACATCTTGTCCTGAATTTTCTTAGTGTTCAATGCCCCAAACACTCCTTCTGCAAGAGGTATAAAATAGCTAATGTGCTCATGGAGGAATAATCTCAATATTGTATGATAAGCACAGATTCTGGGACCATTTTTCCAAATATCAATGTTCTGTGCTGAAACGTGAACCTGGTCTTCTTGTGATGCATTAGTTCTGTTCACTCCTACTCCCACGTGCCCCTTTATTTTGCCCTTCTATACGTTTCCATCCAACTTCAACGCAGATGTCAGAAACTTGGGCTGGTATTCTCCAGCCATTGGGATTCTCCATTCCTGTCAAGAAACAGGCGGCTGGAGGACCGGAGAATCCCGTCCTTGTTCTTCTCCTTGCCACCTTGTAGCTCTGTGATAAAATATTTAGCAACTTCAAAGCCTGGGTGGAATTCTCCAGCCGTACCACTGGCAGCCAGATACTCTGTTCCCTCCAGCAGCGTATCCCGGCCTGCGGGTTTCCCAGTAGCATGGGGTGTCTTCAGTGGGAAATCCTATTGACAGTGGCAAGAACAGAGAATCCCGCCACCAGCGAATGGCGTGCTGCCTCCCGCCGCTGAGAAACACATGGCTAGGGGCCCAGATAATCCAGCCCCTTATCTGTCATCTCAATTTTTTGGTTTTGCCTTCCTTTCATTTATCACTTCATGCGCTGGATTATGAATCCCATGGCCGGCCGGACGTGCTTTTGGTGGGGGCTTCATAAAATGTGACAGGTGGCTTGCACACCACCTTCCCGCTGACCACTGACCTTTCCCATAATACGGCGAGTGGGTAAGGAGTCTGCTCGCCCTCTTGTCTTTAGGCCTCACAAGGTCGTTAACTGGCCATTGAAGGGGAAAATGAGGGCCTAATTCCACCTCCACCGCCATAATGCGGTTGGCATTGAAAGGGCAGAGGAGACTGGGGCAGGCTTCAAGACGTCTTCACCAACTCTGGTAAAAAAAGTGTGAGGAAGGGGGAAGAGGCTGTTACCTCCTTTGTGGAGGGGGGGGGGGGGAGGTCGAGGGCAGGGGGAGGGGGTGCCCTGTAAAATCCAGACCATGGTTTTTCTTGTAAAAATAAATTTGCTTTAATAAAAATCTACCTTGATATATTTAATTACGAGTGATGACTTGGTAAAGTTTAATGAGGACTGAAGTAGGCTTATCACCAATAAAATCAAAGTACCTGTGCGTAAACTGAATTCAAATGACTGAAAATGGGGTTTCACAAAAAAGCATACAAACACATTTTCTGGTTAGATCGAGGGACAGTCAGCAGAACCTTAGTAAATGAATCAATTATTATCTTTGGAAGTGCAGATTTGTTAAGTGTCCAAATGATCCAACTTATTTTTGGGGCCTCCTTGAAAGTCTGCAAATCAACACAATTAGCGGAAACCCCCAAAGCTGATGAATTCACAACCGGGGGCTTTGGCCCGTTCTATGGACAGAGCCTGCTTCGAGTGCAACATTTAAAAAAAAGAAATCCAAAGCTTGCGGAAACTTGAATTATGCTGAATGCTTAAGGTTCCGCCATCTTTATATCCGCTATCGGATGAATGGCATTGAAAAACGCAGTGTAATCAAGCAGACACTCCCAGCCTTGTTGACTTGTGAAATGTTCTGCTTTTATTTTAGAACTCTATTTCTTTTAATCATTGTGTATTTCTCTGATATTTCTGGAAGGCTTACTTACCCTGACCTTCATATGAGCATTGACTAATGGTATTTTAGTTTATTGATACATGGAAAGGTTAATTGAGTGTCAGTTCATTGCAGAAATTTCCCCAGTACAATTATTTCTTGGACTCTCAGTTCTGCAGCACTTACATTGTTACTGCTGGTATTACCATCAGAATAGATTCTGTCCCTGTTGTATATCCCTAGTCATACTAATAGGCTGCCCAATCAGTGTAAAAAACAAAATGGCACATGGACAAAGACCTTAATTACACCACAATGCAATTTATTTGTTCCCTGGAAAACAGCGTACTTATCTCTAAAAAATGCAGCATTGACAAAACTGGTTTAATTCTGTGATTTCCCTGTGGGATGCATGTTCTACACAGAAGTAAAACTGCATGGACCTTTCTTTGAGTACACTATATTCCATTGCAAAATATTATCAATCAGGTGGCTTGCAGGATAGATCAAGAAGATTGTTTCCCATGGATCACACTGGGAATTTCACTTTAAAATGTGAGAAGATTGAATTTTGTCAGTACTACCAATAATCATTTAAATAGAGATTATGTATAGTAATATGTGTGCTGGGAGAACCACAGTGATATTGCTGTGTTTGCTCAGCCATTTATAAGTGCTTTTATGCATTTCTCGTAAAGGTCTAATCAGTCAGGAAATTGTCAGGCACAATTCAGGAACATTGAACTAATTCTTCTTTGAATCTTGCCCCTCAATTGCATCGGACGTGCTAATCTCAGTTTCTTTCACCTCTTCTCTATCCTCCAGTGAGAAGAATACAAAGGTCTTTTGTTCAGCTTCGGTCCAGAACTACTTGCTGTAGGAGAGGGCATCCTCTTTCAGAAAAGTTCCACATTTGTCAGACACATTTTTCTCAGCTGATGTCTTGCAAAATTTCTGCAGCGCTTGCTTTCTTTGTCACCCTGGATACAACATCTATTATGTTGGACATGTCCGTCTGTGTCTATGTGCTCCATACCTGTGGGCAGAGATCGATTTGTCTACGTATTTAGAATTGCCATAGACAGACTTCATTTGGCAACAATCTTTACCACTGCATTATTTTCTACCCTGCACTCTCATTTTTCCCTCCATTGCATTAGCAATCCCTAAACATTGCAGATATGGCGCGGTTTAACTAGAAATTAATCTATATCCGGTTTTCAGCACGTTCAGCAAAGTGTCTCCCGATGGCAGCAGAGCCGAGAAGCGCCCCACTATCCAACGGCACCATGCCATTTTTTGGCGCCTCGGGGAGTTTCTCTTTGCCAAGGCTGCACTTAAGTCAATTCCTGCTGGCGAGCCCAGGAGGAAAGGCTCCTCGCAGATCGGGACCTCATTTTGTCTGGTTGTGCTGATCTTCCCCTCCCCCTTTCAGCTCCCCTCACCGTTTTTGACGCCCTCCACCCTCCCCAACCTCGGACCAGTACTGAACACGCCCTGTGGAGGTCTTGCGGCTGATTAGCTTATTTAAATATGCTGATCCGGATCACGCTCAGTGAGGGCGAGATCCAGATTATGACGTTTGCGAGAATCCTTTAAATCTCGTGAGGCAGTTTGAGTGCCGCAAATCTCCCAAGAAGCTTTCTGTGAGATTCAATGGCCTCGTCCTGGCACCAAGTCAGGCACGGCAAAGTCGCTAAATTGTGCCCAGCACCTATTCAGAATTTGTGTGTATTGCTGTGACATTGTAATTGATGATATGCACATTTGATTCTAATGTTCTTAAAACACTACTTTCTCAATAGAAAAACAAGAGTAATGTCCCACTTTTCAAACAGGTTACAATCTGAACAGTTCTCACTTTATCATGGACCCAAATCATGAAACCACCCAACCAGCAAACCTCAAAGTATTGTGCGAGAATGCTCACCGCATGAACTGTAGCAGTTTAAGAAAGCGCACCACCAACTTCTCAACGACAATGGACAATGAATGCGGAGCTTGCTTCTGACACCTGAGGATGAGTTAAAATAAAACTACCACAAGGAAAATCACACCATTCGAGACAATAAGAAAAATCAACATCAAATTGAAAAGGCAACCAATCGATTCTTAAATTAGACCATAAGACCATAAGACATAGGAGCAGAATTCACGCCTAAGTCACTCTGTGCATCTGATTTCCGAAGCCTCTATTCTTCTACCAATGTGTACAACCTCACACTTTTCTACATCGTATTCCATCTGCCACTTTTGTACTCACTCTCTTAGCCTGTCAGACTCTTCTGCAGCTTCTCTGCTTCCTCAACACAAGCTGTCCCTCTACATATCTTTGTATCATGTGCAAACTTAGCAACAATGCCCTGAGTTCCTTCTTCCAGATCATTAATGTATATCGTGATTAGCTGTGGCCCCAACTCTGCCCCCTGCAGAATACCACTAGTCATCGATGCCATCCTGAAAAGGACCCCTATATCCCCGCAGGCCCTTATCTTATTCAGCAGCCTCCTGTACGGCACCTTGTCAAAGGCCTTCCAGAAATCCAAATAGATCATGTCCACAGGTTCTCCTTTGTCTAATTTCCTCGTTACCTCTTCAAAGAGTTCTAATAGATTGTTAGGCATGACTTCCCCTTGGCGAATCCGTACTGACTCAGTATTATTTTATCATGCACTTCTCCGCAATCTCATTCTTATAATAGACTCTAAAGTCTCACCAATAACTGAAGTCAGGCTAACTGGCCTATAATTTCCTGTCTTCTGCCTCCCTCCCTTCTTAAACAGGGGTGTTACATTAGCCATTTTCCAGTCCTCTATGACCCTCCCTGCCTTCAGTGATCCCTGACAGATCACCACCAATGCCTCCACAATCTCCTCAGCTATCTCCTGAAGAACACTGGGGTGTAGTCTATCTGCTCCTGGTAATTTATCCACCTGCAGACAATTTAGTTTCCCCAGAACCTTCTCCTTAGTGATGGCCACTACACTCACTTCTGCCCCCTGACCCTCTTAAAGTTCTGGTATGCCACTGGTGTCTTCCATTGTGAAGACTGACGCAAAGTACCTATTCAGTTCGTCTGTCATTTCTTTATTCCCTATTACTACAGCTCCAGCTTCAATTTCCAGTAGTCCAATGTCCATTCATGCCTCTCTCTTACCTTTTATATATCGGAAAAAAAAACTCTTGCAATCTTTTATATTACTAGCTATCTTACATTCATATTTAGTCTACTCACCTCTTATTGCTTTTTTAGTTGTCCTCTGCTCACTTTTAAAGGCTTTCCAATCCTCTGGCTTCCCACTAATCCTCGCCACTTTGTGTGCTTTTTCCTTTGCTTTTCTGCTGTCCTTGGCTTCCCTTGTCAGCCATGGTTGCCTTGTCCTCCCCTCGGCAAGTTTCCTCCTCCTTGGAATAAATTTCTGTTGTGCCTCCTGAATAACCCTCAAAAACTTCTGTCATTGCTGTTCCCCTGTTTTCCCTGCTCGGCTCTCCTTCCAATCAACGCTGGCCAGCTCCTCCTTCATGTCTTTGTAGTTACCTTTATTCAATTTTAAAATCGTTACGTCTGATTCCAGCTTCTCCCTCTCAGGGTGAATTCTATCATATTATGGTCCCTGCTCCCGAAGGGTTCCTTCACCTTAAGTTCCCTAATCAAGTCTGCCTCATTACACATCACCAAATCCAGAATTGCTTGTTCCCTAGTGGGGTCTACCACAAGCTGCTCCAAAATAAAATCTCATAGACATTCCACAAATTCCTTTTCTTGGGATCTGTGATAAACTTGAATTTCCCAGTCCACCCGCATATTGAAGTCCCCCATGATTATTGTAATATTGCCTTTCTTATATGCCCTTTCTATCTTCTGATTTCAAGTTAGTTAATCTAAGGGGTGTGACTGCCTCCTGAAACACTGGGCGGGAGTCTCCGACCCCCCGCTGGGTCGGAGAATTGCCGGGGGCTGGCGTGAATCCTGCCCCCGCCGGTTGCTGAATTCTCCTGCACCGGATATTTGGTGGGGGCAGGAAACGCGCTGCGCTGGTCACCAAGCCCCCCCCACCCCCCCAGCGATTCTCCGGCCCGCGATGGGCCGAAGTCCCGCTGCTGGAATGCCTGTCCCGCCGGCGAGGATCAAACCACCTCTCTTCCCGGCGGGACTAGGCGGCGTGGGCGGGCTCTGGGGTGCTGGGGGTGGGGGGTGGGGTGGGGGTGGGGGGGTGGGGTGGGGGTGGGGGGGGCGGGGTGACCTGGCCCCGGGGGGTGCCCCCATGGTGGCCTGGCCCGCGATCGGGGCCCACCGATCCGCGGGCAGGCCTGTGCCGTGGGGGCACTCTTTTCCCTCCGCCTCGGCCACAGTCTTTACCATGGCTGACGCAGAAGAGACCCCCCCCCGCGCATGCACGGGGATGACGTCAGCAGCCGCTGACGCTCCCACGCATGCGCGGACTTCCGCCGACCGGTAAAGTCCTTTCGTCCCCGGCTGGCTTGGCACCAAAGACCGTTCCCGTGGGCTGGTGGCGTGCCAACCACTCCGGCGTGGGGCTAGCCCCTCAAGGTGAGGTCTTGGCCCCTAAAGGTTCAGAGAAATCCGCACCTTTGGGGCGGCCCAACGCCGGAGTGGTTCCCGCCACTCCATCCCCCCGGGACCCCCCGCCCCGCCGGGTAGGGGAGAGTCCCGCCCACTGTGTCCAGGTACCTTACCCCCTTCCTGATGTGTCAAAGCATCCAAATCTCAGAATCCAGCTCATCAACACTGAGCCGGAGTTCTTCAAGCACCCAACACTTACTACAGATGCGGTCACTGGTCATCACAATGGGGGTCACAGAATCTACAGTGCAGAAGGAGACCATTCGGTCCATCGAGTCTGCACCGGCCCTTGGAAACCCTACCTAAGCCCACAACTCCACCCGATCCCCACACTTCCACCCTATCCCCGTAACTCCACCTTACCTTTTTTGGACACTATGGGCAATTTAGCATAGCCAATCCACCTACCCCTGCACATCTTTGGACTGTGGGAGGAAACCGGAGGAAACCCCCGCAGACATGGGGAGAACGTGCAGACTCCGCACAGACAGTGCGGGTCCACCAGCTTCCACATCATGAAGGAGTAACACAGCACCTGGCCCTGCATCTCGATTTTATTTAATTACATTTCAATAATTAAAAAAACAAATTTCCAGCTAGTTTTAGTCTTTCTAATCTGTAAACATTTATTTTTTTACCTTTAAGCTGAAAGCATTGTTGGCCTTATTTGTTTCACTCGTGTTGTTAAAGGCGCAGTGCCTAAATGGATCAGAGAGTTATCTGAAGGATAGAGCAGAACAGAAGCATATGTATGTCTATTGAGTGGCAAGGCACAGTTAGCAGTATGTCTCCCGCTCCCGTTCTTCAAATACGTAATTAATTTGGACATGGGCAGAGAGTCTGTTCATATAAACAATGAATTGGTGGCGTGGGAAAGTGTGAGAATGAACATGGTAAACTGCAGACAAATTGAAGCAGTGGAGAAGCTTTGTGAGAAATATAGTTCCGTGCAGATGAATTTAAAACTGTCTATCATGGGGAAGATAAAACCCCTCAGAAAATATCAAGATAACTTCAATAGAGTGGAGGAATGGGGGGATCACGGGATGCAGATCTTGCAGGGCCGTGAGTGCTAAAAGCCATGAAACGAGAAATGACCTTCATGTATAAGACATGAAGGAGGGATGATGATAATGATACACAAATCCCTGGCTCGTCCATAGTTGAAATATTGTGTGTGACTCTGGGTACTCCACTATAGGTGATATGGTGGAACGTTGAGAAAGATGCAATGTAAATTCACTTAAATGCTACCAGGGATGAGAGGATATGGTTATGACAAGAAACTGTGAAAAACACAGCTGTGCACGTGAAGTAAAGAAAGTAAATTAAATGGTAGATGTGCGTAATATGATTACTTGAGAGTTTGTGAGGGTAAATAGTGAAAGATTGGGCCAGAAATTGCTGGAAAGATAATGGTGAGTCGAGGTGCGTGCCATTATTAGTACATAAAAACACCGAAGAAAAATTAGTACATAAAAACATTGTCGAGAAGAAAAATTCACCATCAACATCCCCATTCACATTCATTGAGTGACAAGAAATGCTGGATTTTTGCCATTAAAGCAAACAAATCTTGCCATACCCACAGTGCAGTAAGCGTGAACAAACATGTTTACTGCAAGGTTAAAAAAAAACTGACTTGGAACAGGATGTTCCGTGAAAAATTATACTTCATTATCCTTTAACTGTAAGACAATTAAAGTGGCTATAACGAGTGTCCAATTTGTGGATGCAGGCTAGGACACTGAACGTGACTAATTAAAAAAAATACTTCCGGCAAGAGGCTTAACCTGAAGGAGTACTGAATAACCCACAACCCTCACCTTCATTTTGTAAGTGATGATGGTATTAATTACTCCAAGGTCAGTTATAGCCCAGACAGCAGAAATAAATGATGTGAACACAGTAGCTGCATTTCCTGGAAGGTTTATTAGTCAATGTTTGTCCTTCCCAAAACATTTATTCCACTGTGACAAAGCCGTAAGGGACAGCAGATCGTGAGCTGGTAATTTTAAATGCTTCTGCGTTATGTTACCTCACTGAGAAATACTTGGTGCTAATTTCCATGGGTCTGCCACTTTTTGAAACAGTGGACTTTTTTCCCTTGTTCGCTCATCCAGCTTCCATCTCTATTTCTGTCATAGCTGAGGACAAACTATATCCATAAATATTTTGCGCCGAATTCTGAAAATTATTGCTCCAACATTAATTGCCAATCTCTGGACCCATCTCTCACCATTTCTCCCTCAAACAACCCTAATAGAATTCAATTATAGCATTTATTTTTCTAGCGAGCCAAATATCAAATGGGTTTTAGAAAGTTAAAGCCTTTACTATAATTTAAAACTAAACAAGAAAGCATTTTTAAAATACATTTAGAGTACCCAGTTCTTTTTTTCCAATTAAAGGGCAATTTAGCATGGCCAATTCACCTACCCTGCACATCTTTTTGGTTTGTGGGGGTGAGACCCATGCAAAAGTGGGGAGACTGTGCAAACACCACACGGACAGTTTCCCGGGGCCTGGATCGAACCTGGGTCCTCAGCTCCGTGAGGCAGCAATGCTAACCACTGTGCCGCCGTGCTGCCCACCAAACTAGAAAATAAACTTTGATAAACAGTACTGCATGTAGACCCCATGCTGTGTATTTAAAAAAATTAATAAATTTAGCGTACCCAATTAATTTTTTTTCCAATTAAGGGGCAATTTAGTGAGTTCAATCCACCTACCTTGCACATCTTTTTAGGTTGTGGGGGCGAAACCCACGCAAACACGGAGAGAATGTGCAAACTCCACACGGACAGTGACAGTGACCCAGAGCCGGGATCGAACCTGGGACCTCAGCACCGTGAGGCAACAGGGCTAACCCACTGCGCCACCATGCTGCCCTTGTTGTGTATTATTAACACCACTTTGGAAAGATCACTTGAAGGAAGCAAAGCATTTCCATGTATGGTGACTTTATCCATTAATCTGTGCATATGAAATTCTGATTCCAATGATTAAGATATTGGCTGTTGAAGTTTGAGGAGGTGTATGTGAATATTCAATTTTCATTTAAAAAAATGTTTTCCAATTAAGGGGCAATTTAGCATGGCCAATCCACTTACCCTGCATATCTTTGGGTTGTGGTGGTGAGACTCACACAGATACGGGGAGAATGTGAAAACTCCACATGGACACTGACCTGGGGCGGGATCGAACCCGGGTACTCGACGCCATGAGGCAGCAGTGCTAACCACTGCGCCACTGTGCCGCCCAATGTACGCAAATCTTTAGAAATGTGACTTACACTACTAAAATGCACACCACAATGGAACAGAATATTTTCTCCATAGAAAACATTTCCAACAGACAGGGAAAGAAAATGAGTTATCATTAAGCTGCCAATGATCCTCTGACTCCAATATAACACACGCAGGGGTTCCATCTGCATGTTTATGCAAATAAAATGATGTTGGAAATGTCCACATCTGGGTAGAAGGTGAAGTTCACAGAGAGGAAAGCTGGACACTTTGCTGGAGAAGTCATGCCCTGAACTCACTACCCAAATCGAGCATGAGAGGACACAGCATTTAAATGCTAAATTAATTAAACTAATATTATTATATGAACAATTTGGTTACTGAAGTCACCCCCCATTTAAGCGTAAACTTGAATGAGTACACAAAAGGGTATTGAGAGTTCACAGAAACGTATACTGCTTTTTCAGTCCCAGGAGATAATTGAAGCTGCTGAGTTCAGTTTGCCTCTGTTCTTGTAAGGTCCATGGGTCAATGCACATCTCTAGTTTAATTCCGACGAGTTTATGATGCAGCTGTAAATTTCCACTTAGTTTGAATTTACAACTGTTTTGAAGCAAAGTGTGTCATGCATGAGTTAATGTATCCCTCAGTCATTGTAGCCAAATTTCAAGAGAGAAAGCTGGAATTCATCTGCTGATTATGACAGCAAAATAGCAACACCCCCCCCCCCCACTCGAATCTGGAATAAAGGACTTTGAGTGATGAGGATAAGATATGCAAGAAGATCATCTCACATGTTGTGTCGAATTTTCCAATATTTTTCCAAAGTGTTGGTTCTGGCAAGAAAACCGGGGAGAATCCTGCAACACCATCGGCAGGAAGAGGTGGCGTATATTCAGCCTCTTCCACAAAACAACATTTTTCTACCTGTTTCATGTCTCACTCCTGGCAGCTTGCCTCTGATTTACTCGCCCCAGAAAACTTTAGGGTGCGACTTAACTAAATGGGAGCAAAGTCCCACCATGAGCACGTTTAGCCAACGTGTTTCCCAACTTGCGCAGTGCCGAGAATCACAACGCTATGAAACGGCACTCAGGTTAGATAGGCGGCCTCAGCAGGGAAGCACGGCCGAGGCCTGACATGGCTCTGTTTTCTGCACTGGGGAGTTCCACTCTCCGGAACTCCTCAATGTAGCGAGAGATTGGGACACCGTTTTTCATAGAATCATAGAACCCGACAGTGCAGAAGAAGGCCTTTCGGCCCATCAAGCCTGCACCGGCCCTTGGAAAGAGCACCCTATCTAAGCCCACATCTCCACACTATCCCCGTAACCTCACCAAACGTTTTGACACTCAGGGGCAATTTATCATGGCCGATCCACCTAACCTGCACATCTTTGGACTGTGGGAGGAAACCGGAGGACCCGGAGGAAACCCACACAGACACGGAGAGAAAGGGCAAACTCCACACAAGCTGCCGGGGCTCCCTCCGTACACTCCCTCACCCCCAACACCCGCGCAGGACACTCCCAGCCTGATCGCCACCACGCACAAAATGCCAGCTTGGCACCTTGGCAGTGCCAGGCTGGCACCCAGGTGGCACTGCCCGGTTGCCAGGATTGTGGCACCAGCAGTGCCCGGGTGCCACCCTGCCCAAAGGGCATGCACCTTGGGACCAATACTGAATGGTGATTACCCGAGGTCTCAGAAGTGAATGAGATTGATCCCAAAGCCTCAGGTACCTCGGGAAACTGCATATTAAAGTGAGACTAGCTGTCCAAAAGTAGGGCCCATCCCTGACGGTCCAGGCCCCCATGCGGTCGTCCACCATGACTATCTCAGGCAACAAGGCATGGAATTGAACAGGCCACCTCAACCTCAGCTGTGGATCCTGAGGATACACCTAGATGTAGCGGGAGGATGAAGAAGAGCAAGAAACGAAAGGCATCTAGTGAGCATGGGTGAACCCCATAGAGATGTCACCATTGAAGTAGGGCATTTGTATTAAAAATCACTTTCTCATTCTTAAAGAACCTCCACAATGTCATGTTATGGCATCATGCTCAGCAAACCCCCATGCTTCATCCCTATTCAGTGTGAGGTTGTGCAGAGCGCACCAGGAAACTAGAATGCGTGAACACCCTCTGGGGGCTGTCTGAGAGGGCTCCCCCTGACCGGTATAGGCACTGGACCCACACCTTGAGCAGTTCAATCACCTGCTCGGCCAGTGCACGTGTTGACACATAGGCCTTATTGTAGTTTTGTGACCTCTGCTCTGATGTCATCAGCCACCTCCTGAGTGGGTACCCTTTGTGCCCGAGGGGCCACCCCTCCAGCCACTGCTCACCCTCAGAAGTGGCTGGGATATGCGAGCATCCCAAGATGTGACTTTCATGTAAGCTCCCTGGGAAACGGGCACACACCTGCATGATGTGCATCTCGCGGTCACAGACGATCAGGACATTGAGGGATTGGTATCTTATGGTTCACAAATGTCACCTTATGTTGCCATGGGGAATGCAGAGCCACATTGGTACAGTCGATGACATCCTGCACCCTGCTATCTGGGTACAGCCCATAGCCCTGTCATCCTGGCTCACTTGCTCCGAGTCCAAGGTGATGTGCATGCGGGCACTCGCAAATAGCGCATCTGTGACCTCCCTTTTGCACTTGTGTGCGGCAGATAAAGAGATATCACACTGCTCACCCGTGCAGCCCTGAAATGAGCCGCTGGCATAGATGTTCAAAGTGGCAGTGATTCTCAGGGCCACAGGAAATGGGTGACCTCCCAGTCCATGTGGTGCCAACTCTTGCATCACCTGGCACAGATGGCCACTGCCCCTGGGACAGACCAGTCTTTTCTGGCACTGGACGTCTGACATCTGGAGGTAGAAAATTCTATATTGGACACCAACGGCTGTTAATGTCTCCTCTGAGGATTTGCCATCTGTGGCACTGCCCCCAGAAGATCAATGGGCCCTGCCTCTCCCTCCTCTGCAGGGCACGATCCTGGCCACGTAGCGCGACACATCAATGTTACTGCTGTTGGTCGATCGCAATCAAAAGAATTGCCAGCTCGACTACCTCCAAGAGTCTCCCAAATCAAAATGAGCGATGCCCTGACTCACAGCCCTGTCAGGATCTGGGACATCCACTCATGCACTTCCCCCATGTGAGTGCCTTTCCAATTAGCCTCACTCCTTCCCCTGCAACACAATAGCCACTTCCCCACAGTTGCCGCTCTCAACTCCACCTGAATGAAACGCTTTGATCTTTAAGAACTTCAGCGCACCATGTGACTCTTTGAAGGGGAGGAGTGAGGGTAGTTGAATGCATTCAATGGACCTGCATTCTAACCTCATGGGGGTGCCCATGTTAGGCTGAAATCTCACAGGACCCCAGCCAGGAACCCCACAGTTGCCCTTTGTGTTGATGCTGTGGATTCACCTGCACCCACCCACTTTCCAGCTGTCTGTCTAGAAAGACAATCCCTCAGCAGTGATATTGCCACGCGTAGAGCAAGGACACGGGAAGCGCTGCCTGCACACCAGTCGCTGGACCCTTTAACCATGAATGGCCGCTAAGGCCTGCGAGCGACCCCATCCCCGAGTTGCCGCGACTGAGCCCTCCTCCCAGCCTGATTTGCACTTATTTGGGTCTCCCCCCGTCCTCTCCGGTGCCCCCTCTTCAATTGGCACTCTGGGGAATAATGGTGACTTGAGCGCTCACCTCCAACATCCTCTTTGGAGGTGAGATCGGCAAGTTCTCATTTTTATAAAGCTGTTGTAAACCACGGCTGGTGGGTCGTCACACCGGCACCTGATAAATATTCAATGAGAGGTGGAAGTCCTGGCAGGAGGGTTTGCTAATGATATGCTAATGCATTCAAATTATTTTCCCGGCCTTTCATGGTGGGGCCCTCATTATGTCACCGACGAGGGGCCTGGAAAATTGGGAGATGTGACCCTGATGGCGAGAATCACGTATCCTGATTCTCGCCGTATTTTACACCCCCATCGCCACACTCGCTGACGGATAACACGAGCTGAAAATCACCTTCTTTACACCGTGTCCCTCATGTTACAGAACACCACTCATTGTTTACCAAGAGGGGCAGGGGAGGTCCGAGCGAGACATAGGGCAAACCAAAATTAAGCAAAGGGAGAAAGCAAAAACATGGTGTGGTTATAAGAGGATTTTGAAGCTGGGAAGATGAGCTGCCTTTGGCCCAGTTGCAACAAGTAAGAGCTTAATGCCTAAAAGAGATGTCGCTGATCTAGCAGAGGAAGCTGTGAGGTGGGGTGGATGGGGGTTTCTAGAAACTGAATGGCTACGGACTAGAATATTTGGCAGGAGGAGCTTGTTCAGAGAATGGAGAGATCTGTTAGCAACAGTAGGGCAATAAAATCATCGCACACCTAACAATAAAACATCCCAAGTGTCATGATATGCACTCATGCACATAATGAGATACAGACAGGAAGTGACAGGCACCCAGTACAGCCAATCAACACACAGGACAGAACACAACCAATCACCAGGCAGAACACTAGAGGGGGGTTTCCCACTATAAAACACACGAGGCATCAGCACTCTGCCTCTTTCCACTGGTGACAACTGTAGTGACAGTAAGGGTGTATATATCAGTTAGCACCTTCTACATGTGGCTCAGAGCTAGTCTGGTCTAGTTAGTTATAGTTAGCACACTTAGATTAGTAGAGTATCAACCCACAGCAAGCTGTGTGCACGGCTCCAGAAGTTCAATAAAACGTATTGAACAAACGTCTAAGTTTGGTGTCTACTTTACAGTACAACTGCATCCAGTTGCAGTCCGTGTTACCCCAGGGTGAATAACACGACACCAAGGCCTTTCGAGGAGCATTAAAAAACAAAGTATGACACTGAACCTCATAAGGGAATATTACACCAGAGGACTAAAAGGTCAAAGAGGTAGGTTTTAGGGGAGTCTAAGAGGATGAAAGAAAGGTAAAGAGGCTATGGTATTCCAGTGCTTGGGGTCTAAGCATTTGAAGGCATGTCCAACAAGTGGTGGATCACAATTAGGGATGCTGTCGACGCATTAAGTTAATTTCTTGGGGGTATGGGGTACTGGAGCAGACAGTCAGTGAAGCCTGTAAGAACTTCATGGGAGACTAAACTCACAACACAAAGTTTCAATTTGGCTGTAGTTTATGAAAGAACAATGAAGCAAGGGTTAAGTAATGGATAAAAAATTCTCGGATCGTGTTTTCGGGATCCTTAAGGGGGAGGGGGAGCAGCCCCAAGTCGTGGTCCACATAGGTACCAATGACATAGGTAGGAAAAGGGATAGGGATGTAAGGCAGGAATTCAGGGAGCTAGGGTGGAAACTTAGATCTAGGACAAACAGAGATATTGGGCGCGATTCTCCACTCCCACGCTGGTTGGGAGAATCGTCTGGGCCGCCAAAATTTCCGGGGACGCCGGTCCGACGCTCTCCCGCAATTCTCCCAAGCGGCGGGAACGGCCCGGTCGAGTTTCGCGGGCCGCAGGCCGGAGAATCGGTGGAGACACCCAAAATGGCGATTGTCCGGCACCCCCGCTATTCTCAGGCCCGGATGGGCCGAGCGGACAGGCCAAAATGGCGGGTTCCCCCCGGCGCTGTCCACACCTGGTCGCTGCAGTCGTGGGCGGTGCGTGAACGCTGGGGGGGCGGCCTGTGGGGAGGCGAGGGGGGATCCTGCACCGAGCTTCACCTGGAATGTGGGGTGGCCCGCGATCGGTGCCCACCGATCGTCAGGCCGTCCTCTCTGAAGGAGGACCTCCTTCCTTCCATGGCCCCGCAAGATCCATCCCCCATCTTCTTGTGGGGCGGACTTAGAGAGGACGGCAACCACGCATGCGCGGGTTGGCGCCGGCCAAGCCGCGCATGCGTGGATGACGTCCGTTATGCGGCGCCGGCCGCGTCATCTATGCGGCGCCGCTTTTACGCGGGCGACAAGGCCTGGCGCGGGTAGAAGACGCGGCCCCGATACTGGCCCATTGTCAGGGCCTGAATCGGTCGGGACCGGGGCCTCAACGGCGTTCACGGCGGCGCGGCCACTTCGGCGTGGGAGTGGAGAATCCCGCCCACTATCTCTGGGTTGTTACCCGTGCCACATGATAGCGAGGAATAGGGAGAGAGAGGAGTTGAACACGTGGCTACAGGGATGGTGCAGGAGGGAGGGTTTCAGATTTCTGGATAATTGGGGCTCATTCTGGGGTCGGTGGGACCTCTACAAACGGGATGGTCTACACCTGGACCAGAGGGGTACCAATATCCTGGGGGGGGAAATTTGCTAATGCTCTTCGGGACGGTTTAAACTAGTTCAGCAGGGGCTTGGGAACCTGAATTGTAGCTCCCGCATACAGGAGGTTGAGAGTAGTGAGGTCATGAGTAAGGTTTCAAAGTTGCAGGAGTGTACCGGCAGGCAGGAAGGTGGTTTAAAGTGTGTCTTCTTCAATGCCAGGAGCATTCGGAATAAGGTGGGTGAATTTGCGGCATGGGTTGGTACATGGGACTTCGATGTTGTGGCCATTTCGGAGACATGGATAGAGCAGGGACAGGAATGGTTGTTGCAGATGCCGGGGTTTAGATATTTCAGTAAGCTCAGGGAAGGTGGTAAAAGAGGGGGAGGCGTGGCATTGTTAGTCAAGGACAGTATTACGGTGGCAGAAAGGACGTTTGATGAGGACTCGTCTACTGAGGTAGTATGGGCTGAGGTTAGAAACAGGAAAGGAGAGGTCACCCTGTTATGAGTTTTCTATAGGCCTCCGAAAAGTTCCAGAGATGTAGAGGAAAGGATTGCAAAGATGATTCTGGATAGGAGCGCAAGCAACAGGGTAGTTGTTATGGGGGACTTTAACTTTCCAAATATTGACTGCAAACGCTATAGTTCAAGTACTTTAGATGGGTCTGTTTTTGCCCAATGTGTGCAGGAGGGTTTCCTGACACAGTATATAGATAGGCCAAGAGAGGCGAGGCCATATTGGATTTGGTACTGGGTAATGAACCAGGACAGGTGTTAGATTTGGAGGTAGGTGAGCACTTTGGTGATAGTGACCACAATTCGATTAAGTTTAATTTAGTGATGGAAAGGGATAGGTATATACCGCAAGGCAAGAGTTATATCTGGGGGAAAGGCAATTATGATGCGATGAGGCAAGACTTAGGATGCATCGGATGGAGAGGAAAACTGCAGGGGATGGGCACAATGGAAATGTGGAGCTTGTTCAAGGAACAGCTACTGCGTGTCCTTGAAAAGTATGTACCTGTCAGGCAGGGAGGAAGTGGTCGAGCAAGGGAACCGTGGTTTACTAAAGCAGTCGAAACACTTGTCAAGAGGAAGAAGGAGGCTTATGTAAAGATGAGACATGAAGGTTCAGTTAGGGCGCTCGACATTTACAAGTTAGCTAGGAAGGACCTGAAGAGAGAGCTAAGAAGAGCCAGGAGGGGACATGAGAAGTCTTTGGCAGGTAGGATCAAGGATAACCCTAAAGCTTTCTATAGATATGTCAGGAATAAACGAATGACTAGGGTAAGAGTAGGGCCAGTCAAGGACAGTAGTGGGAAGTTGTGCTTGGAGTCCGAGGAGATAGGAGAGGTGCTAAATGAATATTTTTCGTCAGTATTCACACAGGAAAAAGACAATGTTGTCGAGGAGAATACTGAGATTCAGGCTACTAGACTAGAAGGGCTTGAGGTTCATAAGGAGGAGGTGTTAGCAATTCTGGAAAGTGTGAAAATAGATAAGTCCCCTGGGCCAGATGAGATTTATCCTATGATGCTCTGGGAAGCTAGGGAGGAGATTGCTGAGCCTTTGGCTTTGATCTTTACGTCATCTTTGTCTACAGGAATAGTGCCAGAAGACTGGAGGATAGCAAATGTTGTCCCCTTGTTCAAGAAGGGGAGTAGAGATGACCCCGGTAACTATAGACCAGTGAGCCTTACTTCTGTTGTGGGCAAAATCTTGGAAAGGTTTATAAGAGATAGGATGTATAATCATCTGGAAAGGAATAATTTGATTAGAGATAGTCAACACGGTTTTGTGAAGGGTAGGTCGTGCCTCACAAACCTTATTGAGTTCTTTGAGAAGGTGACCAAACAGGTGGATGAGGGTAAAGCAGTTGATGTGGTGTATATGGATTTCAGTAAAGCGTTTGATCAGGTTCCCCACGGGAGGCTACTGCAGAAAATACAGAGGCATGGGATTCAGGGTGATTTAGCAGTTTGGATCAGAAATTGGCTAGCTGGAAGAAGATAAAGGGTGGTGGTTGATGGGAAATGTTCAGACTGGAGTCCAGTTTCTAGTGGTGTACCACAAGGATCTGTTTTGGGGCCACTGCTGTTTGTCATTTTTATAAATGACCTGGAGGAGGGCGTAGAAGGATGGGTGAGTAAATTTGCAGATGACACTAAAGTCGATGGAGTTGTGGACAGTGCGGAAGGATGTTACAAGTTACAGAGGGACATAGATAAGCTGCAGCGCTGGGCTGAGAGGTGGCAAATAGAGTTTAATACAGAAAAGTGTGAGGTGATTCATTTTGGAAGGAATAACAGGAAGACAGAGTACTGGGCTAATGGTAAGATTCTTGGCAGTGTGGATGAGCAGAGAGATCTCGGTGTCCATGTACATAGATCCCTGAAAGTTGCCACCCAGGTTAAGAGGGTTGTTAAGAAGGCGTACGGTGTGTTAGCTTTTATTGGTAGAGGGATTGAGTTTCGGAGTCATGAGGTCATGTTGCCGCTGTACAAAACTCTGGTGTGGCCGCATTTGGAGTATTGCGTGCAATTCTGGTCGCCGCATTATAGGAAGGATGTGGAAGCATTGGAAAGGGTGCAGCGGAGATTTACCAGAATGTTGCCTGGTATGGAGGGAAGATCTTATGAGGAAAGGCTGAGGGACTTGAGGCTGTTTTCGTTAGAGAGAAGAAGGTTAAGAGGTGACTTAATTGAGGCATACAAGATGATCAGAGGATTGGATAGGGTGGACAGTGAGAGCCTTTTTCCTCGGATGGTGATGTTTAGCACGGGGGGGGACATAGCTTTAAATTGAGGGGAGATAGATATAGGACAGATGTCAGAGGTAGGTTCTGTACTCAGAGAGTAGTAAGGGCGTGGGATGCCCTGCCTGCAACAGTAGTGGACTCGCCAACACTAAGGGCATTCAAATGGTCATTGGATTGACATATGGATGATAAGGGAATAGTGTAGATGGGCTTTCGAGTGGTTTCACAGGTCGGCGCAACATCGAGGGCCGAAGGGCCTGTACTGCGCTGTAATGTTCTATGTTCTATGTTCTATGTTAAGGTCAGAAGGATTGGATTGGGTCTGAATTACCAGCCTTCCTGTGAGCGATGAAGTCATATTTCAGCTAATTTGCTGGATCATGAGAGATGAACTGTTGGAAACTATGAGGAAACGCCGTCAGTACAATGAGTATGTGATTGGATTATAATTGCCTAAACGCATGCTGTCCAGGAATTATGAATTCATCACCTTCAGCGAGATTTCTTTCCCCCCTTGATAACAATTGAAAGCACAGTTTGCTAAATTCTTAGAACAAAATACTGAAGGAACTGCAGGAGCACGGTTGTGAAATTGTGAGAATGTAATCTTACTGGTAACAAGAACATATAAATTATGAGGCGCCTGTAATACAGTCACTTCAGTAAATAAATGTCATCCTGTTTAAAGTACTTCATGATGTTCCTCAGAGACTTGAGAAGACATTGAATGAATGTAAGTCTTAATTTTGCCACTGAAGATAGGTCACTTGACGCTTATATGCACAAAAGGCTCAAGAAGCGAGCTGTTGTACGGTATGCAAACATTTAGTAAACTGCAGAGAATAATTTGTAAGACTCATTTAAGCAACTGAGTCCTGGGTGTCAAGATCAATGCTGTAAGTAAGTCGCCATAGTCCCAGATGACCATAGAATTTACAGTGCGGAAGGAGGCCATTCAGCCCATCGAGTCTGCACCGGCCTTTGGAAAGAGCACCCTACTTAAGCCCCATGCCTCCACTCTATCCCCTTTTATCCCCATAACCCCACTTAACCTTTTTTGCCGAAGGGCAATTTAGAATGGTCAATCCACACAACCTGCACATCTTTGGACTGTGGGAGGAAACAGGAGCACCCGGAGGAAACCCACGCACACACGGGGAGAACGTGCAAACTCCACACAGACAGTGACCCAAGCCGGGAATCGAACCTGGGACGCTGGAGCTGTGAAGCAACTGTGCTAACCACTATGCTACCGTGCTGCTCTTAGAAGACCATAGGCTGCTTTCCTCTTTGAGGAGGGAGAGCTGGCTGGTGGTGATTTAACCTGGGGATCACCACACCTCAGGCGAGGAGTAGGTTGAGTAGGCGGCGTTTCATGCTGTAACTCAGTGCTGTCTGTTATGTGGGTGGGGATGAGAGGGCATTTCCACAGTATTCAAAGAGTATTTGGAGTGCGGCCATGCACCGCAGAGAAGATAGATGTTACCCACGAATGAGGGGAATGTGAGAGCTTCTCCAGAAGTTATTTGAGAACTGACAATTCTTTTTCTGCAGTGGCTGAAAAATCATGGGCTGGATTCTCCGATTCTGGGGCTATGTCCCACGCGGCGTGGGAACAGTGGCGTTTTATGCCAGGACAACTGGCGCAAAATGGGCACTGATTCCCCGTTTTGCTGGGGGATAGCAGGTCGGCAGCATAGAGCACCCGGCTCTAGCTGCCGATACACCCCGGAGAATTTCCGGGTCCGTGGCCGCGCATGAACTGGCGGCGGCCTACAGCGGCCGGGCCGTGCTTCATGGCGGATCCGGCCCGCGAAATAGTCCCTCCCTTCGGCCGGCTCGCGCACCCCAGACCACCTCTACCCCCCACACCCCCGCAGTGCCCCCAGCCACGAATAATGTCCGCAGCCGCCACGCCGAGTTCCCGACGGGTGAGACCACACGTGTCCCACGCCATCGGGAACTCGGCTGGTCAAGGACGGAGCATCGGGTGGCGGGCATCAGGCAAAGCCCTGAGGCTGTGGATACGTGCGTGTGCCATATGCTGCGAGTACACCGCTTTGGAGGGGGGCGGCGCATCGCAAAACGCGATTTCGCTGTCGGCGACCGAAGAATCCAACCCCATATATGTCAACATGAACGATAACTCATTATATCCTTTTTACTGTTACGAGATGTCTCTATCCTGTCCTGTAAAATCCAGCAAGTGGAAATATTGAATAAGACTGGTAAACAGGTGCAAGGATCCTAATGCATGTTTAACTGACTCCCGATCGTAGTGAGGCAGGCAGCACACAACCTTCGTACTGCCTGCTAATTTAAATGAAAATGCCCTCCCACCCAATGCTAAAGGCATTGCTGAATGATTGCCTGTCTTAGTAGGGGGCACTGAGTTCATACGAGGTTAGCACCACTTAAAGCTAGGCTGCACTACATAACGTCAAGCTGCACCTTTCAATTGAGAGACACATTCTGGCTGTGGCAAGTGCTGGAACTGGTGAAAGAGGAGTTTATCAGCAGGAAAAGCACTGAAAAAGAGCCCGACAAGCCAGAGAGGGTGCTTCCACGTTTCTCTGATTCATCACTGGAGGCCTTGGTCTCGGGTGCATGAGAAGTTAGGTTCTCGTCCTCAGGGAACCAGGAAGTCCTCCAAGCTTCCAGTAGGAGCAAGTAGATGCCGTGATTAATGCTAGCTGCCTAGATCCATGGGCCTTGATGAAGTGCTGCAAGAAGTTTAATGATCTCACACAAGTGGTCAAGGTCAGAGAATGCATCTTTAAATGTCTCTTTTTTTTTTTAACAGATGAACAATTAATCTTACACATTGTTCAACTCACATACACCAACTCACCTACCACACGCGGCTCACCTACCACAGCCTCTATTAACCGTAATTCATACCCAACATTCAGATGCCCCCGCTCACCCTCAGTTTAGTGCTGCTGTAAGTAACACTCCAACATCTCACGACTTGCCTACATTGCCAGCTATTCAAATATAGCACTTACTGTGATAAACCACTGTGTTCCTATATTAAGGGTTGTACGGTAGAACCTGCAGTACAGGTTCACCTGGGCCCCTGCATGCTAGCTCCGCCCAGGAGCCGGGTTATAAATATCCGTGGCCTTCAGCTAGCAGCCATTTCGTCAGCTGCTGTCGGAGGCCACACTTCAGATACTAATAAAGCCTCAGTTTGGATTCAACTTCGTCTCCAGCCAAATAGATCGTGCCTCAGATACCTCACCCAAACTCACCGCATCGCACTCACTGGCACACTTCTCACTCCCTTGCAGGAAAAATTGGTCCTTTGGAGAAATTGGAGGCACAGCCCTATGCCCTCACATGAATGGAGGGGACAATGCTGTCAATCATTTAAAAAAAATTTTTTTTAAGGGGTGTGGGTATCGCTGGCTCGGCCAGCATTTATTTCCCATCCCTAGTTGACCTTCAGAAGGTGGTGGTGAGCACTTGAGCCGTTGCAGTCCCTGAGGTGTAGGTACACCCACAGTGCCATTAGGGAGGGAATTCTAGGATTTGAATCCAATGACATTGAAGGAACCATAATCAAATTAGTTAATTAATATGGGGATCTCTTGATTAATAAGGGGATCAGGGGTTATGGGGAGAAGGCAGGAGAATGGGGATGGGAAACATATCAGCCATGATTGAATGGTGGAGCAGACTCGATGGGCCGTATGGCCTAATTCTGCTCCTTTGCCTTATGGTCTTATGGAATGAGGTGATCATAGACACCCCAGCCAGAAAAGGCATTTGCTGGTTGTCACCTCCCTTCGTCCTGCTCCTCCTCCTCTTCCTGCTCCTTTTCCGACTGAAGTACTCACCATCTCCCTGGTGGCAAGGTGGTGCCCTCAAGATGGCCGGGTTGTGAGGGATATACCGGACACACGCTCCAGTGAGTGTTGGAGACTCATCCGAGAGCTATAGGCACCGAACCATTGGCCAAAATCTTACGTCCTTGTTTGCGGCTGAGATTTTCTGGTGCTGCTGAAAGTGAATGGAGTTTTGACTCAAACGCCAAATTCTCCATTCCCGCTCGCAACAAATCCTGCCATGGATGAAACCGGAGAACACCGCCCATTGATTCAGCTATGGTCTGCTGTGTGATAACTTACATGGTAGCCTGGCTGTCACTAGTGTGCATGCTGGTCACACGTGGTTAGATTATAGAGTGAAGTCATGAGCCAGCTATAAAGTGGATAGCCCTGGTCAGGTATCAGTAACCCCGTGGTTTGATGTGGTGATTCAAATAACGAGGGAACAGCAGACTCAAGCATCGTGACTGCTGGCAGGATAATGGGCATTCGGCAGAATGCCATCCTGATCAGGCTCATACATCAACTGCACCATCAGCGAGTGGTAACCTATGAGATGTAAAGCCGCTTCAGTGGAAGGCATCCTGCAATATGGGAAAGCTCACTATCCTGGCAAAGCCACGTTCTGACCTTGATCACTTCTCTGTGGTCCGAGAGAGCAATGAACTGCCCTCTCCCGGCCTGAACAGCATTCAACAGCAAACTGGCTGATGTTACAGATGTTGCCTGGTCCAGCCTGCAAGTGTCCCGATGCATAGAAATTGAAGGCTGCAGTAACCTTTGCAGCCACTGGAAATGCTGTCCTTACTCTGCTCCGAGGCTGCAGGACTGGTGCAGGACGGGACAGAGTTCTGTGAGCACCTCCTAACCAAAGTGCAGATGGCACACAGCTCCTGGCTTAAGTGAAGAAAAATAAAGCTTCCTGGAAGACCCTAGGTGGATAAAGCCTCCTGCTGTGGCCCCTGAGGTGTTCTTTGTGTTGCTTAGTTCAGGATGGTTGGCGTAGTATTCAAAAAGACCACAAAATAGCTTGAATTTAAACAAAAGCTATAAATGTATTAACACCACTAATTTTGATTCGACACATACTCCTAAAGAATACACAGTTGATTAATAAAATTTAAACTACACTCATCTACAGCTAATCTCAGACTCTCTCTAGCTAACTCCTGCAACCACAAGGCTTAGCATCACTGCCTTATATAGTTGTAACTGTAGCTCCCTCTAGTGGTTATTCTCAACATTTCATGAACCCTTGCCTTTCTTACGATTATGATAATACCACAGCCCCTTCACCTCCATCTTCCCCCAGGAGAACATTGGTCTCTTCATAGAATTTACAGTGCAGAAGGTGGCCATTCATCCCATCAAGTCTGCACCGGCCCTTGGAAAGAGCACCCGACTTAAGCCCAGGCTTCCACCATATCCCCGTAAGCCCACCTACCCTTTTGGACACGAAGGGGCAATTTAAATAAACTTCACTAAGCATCAACGGTGATCATTCCTCTTAACATCTCCAATAAAAATAGACTAACTGCCCTCTGACATTTCTGGACTGTCATTTTTAATGCAATCCTCAGAATTATATAGGCTAGGATTTTTCAAGGGTTGCGGCATCGAAACTGGTGGAACCTTGGTCCCATTGGAACCTAGGGTCATAGGACTTAGGAGCAGGAGTATGCCATTCAGCCCTTTGAACCTGCTCCACCATTAAAAAAGATTATGGCTGATTATGGCTGTGGTCTCAACTGTACTTTGCCATCTGCATTCACACCCCTGCAACCCCCACTCCTTTGATTCCCTTGTCTATCAAAAACCTGCCTAACGAAGCCTTGAATAAATTCAATGACCCAGCATCCACTGCTTCCCGGGGAAGAGAATTCCCCAGATTAACGCCCCTCTTAGTGAAAATAAATTCCTCCTCATCGCCATCTTAACTGGTAAACATCTTATTCTTACATTGTGTCCTTTAGTTCTAGTCTCCCGCAAAAGCGGAAGCATCCTCATGGTATCTACCCTATCAAATCCCATCTTATCTGTTTCAATAAGATCATCTCTCATTGTTCTAAACTCCAATGGGCATAGGCCCAATCTGCTCAACCTTTCTTCACAAGATAGGCTCCGTATCCCAGGGATGAATCAAATCTTTTCCGTATTGCTTCTAATACAACATATCTTTTGCCAATTAAGGAGACCAAAACTTTACAAAAATTTCCAGATGTGGCCTCACCAATGTCCTGCACAGCTGCAGTAAAACTTCTCTATTTTTATATTCCATTCCCCTCGCAGTAGACAACAACATTCCATTTGCCTTCCTTGGGATCCTGGCGCCTTGGGAATAGTTTAGAATATTGAAAGAGTCGGCAGAGGGAGGGGAGCAGGGAACATGGCTCCAAGAAACCACCGAAGCTCCTTGATGAGCTTGTTAAGGGGTCTGTTGGAGTGTCATTTTCAATTCTTTTTTACTGGCAAGTAGGAACGTCTCATGTATGTCAGTGCACAGCTGTCGGGTTTGCCTGAGATAAATAAATTTGTCTGCCGTTATGTTGGAAAATAATTTGTGGGGGTTAATTATTGCTGGCACCTGCATTGGTCCTTATCTTGTCACACAGGGCCTGTCTCTGTCTGCTTCATTTCAGCTGTATACAGCCTTCCCAGGAGCTGCCCGTTATCAATGGCAAAGCTTTGATGGCCTCCAAAACTGCTGCCACCCAGTGGTGCCACTGGTTCCAGGTCAGGCATTCTCACTTCTTGGAGGTGGTCAGCACTTCCAGTTGGGCGCTGAACTTGTCACTTGGCCAATAAAGCCACTTACATTTAACATTTGGATCACGAGAGTGGCGCAGCCCAAGGGTACTTGGATCAGGACCAGAATTCATCTGGGTATCAAACTCCGGCTGGTAAATGTTCAACATATTGAAAGAAAGGAAATGTCCAAAAGTCGTAGGAGCAGCAGGCATTAACAAAAAGGTTGGAGATAATATTTGCATGTCAATGAAAGGTCACAGATGCAAGAAGCAACTAATTGATGGGCTAATCAAACGAGAGGGAGCTAGAGAGCCCTTTGCTGCATTGCCACCCTGCTGCTGTTGACAGAACCATGTCGTTGGTGCCAGCTTTTTAAAAGGAATTGTAGGGGGGAATACGGCATTACAAATGATCTGACGTTAGATCAAAGTGCACAGGGGGACACCGCAGGTGTAAGCTACTGATGGCCACATTAATCTCTCCACTCACACACAGACTTTCATAGGGCGCAGTGTGCATTTTTCCTGTTCTGAGTGTATCTTCAGGAAAGGATACTTAAAGCTTAAACGAAGCAATGATCATGTGCTTGGAAATACTGTATGTACATTCAATACAATATTTACTGGTCTTTGCAAATCTGCCATCTTTTCTCAGTAGGTTACAGGAAGGCTCAAGTGACCAAGACAGGTGAATGTAGGATCAGAAACGCTTCAAGATTTTCAAATATATCAAAATTGTATATATTAAATGTTTTCTGAGCTTTTATTTTTAACCCTGGCAATGCTGCCAGCCACATAGGGAATCTGGAACTCCTTTCTCCAGCCACATTTAATCAAACATTTCAATTCACAGATCCTGTGTTGGTGAAAAACTGCTTAATATTATTGGAATAATGTTGCTGAGGTGTCAAGAACAATTCTACTGATGTTATAGTAAGATCCCCGGGTGGGATTCTCCGGCGCCAGGGTTTTGGCGGGGGCGGGAATCGCGCCGCGCCTGTCGGGAGCCGTTGGCAGCGGCCCCCCCGGTGATTCTCCGGCCCGCGGTGGGCCGAGTGGCCACCCGTTTTCGGTCGGTCCCGCCGGCGTAAATCAAACCAGGTCTGTACCGGCAGGACCGCAGCCTGCGGAGTCCTCGGGGCGACGGGGGGGGTATCTGGCCCATGATCGGGGCTCACCGATCCACGGGCGTGCCTGTGCCGTGGGGGCACTCTTTCCCTCCGCGCCGGCTGCTGTGAACTTCCTCCATGGCCGGCGCGGAGAAGAACCCCCCATGCGCATGCGCTGGGATGACGCCAGCACACGCTGACGCTCCTGCGCATGCGCCAACTCGCGCTGGCCAGCGGAGGCCCTTCGGTGCC
Organism: Scyliorhinus torazame; assembly: GCF_047496885.1. Classification (NCBI taxonomy): domain Eukaryota; kingdom Metazoa; phylum Chordata; class Chondrichthyes; order Carcharhiniformes; family Scyliorhinidae; genus Scyliorhinus; species Scyliorhinus torazame. The sequence goes on along the minus strand of NC_092714.1, from coordinate 42,305,852 downwards.
GGTTGGCATGGTGCTAAGGCCTTCCACGTCAGCTGGCGCAAACCCCGCCGGCACCTCGGCAAGTTCCGGGCGGCCCGACACCAGAGTGGTTCATGCCACTCCTCAGCGTCTGTACGGCCCGCCCACCGGGTAGGGGAGAGTCCCGCCCCCCATGTTCAAAGCTTTCCTATTTCTACAGCGCAGTACCCAGGTTTGATCCCTGCTTGGGTCACTGTCTGTGTGGAGTCTGCACGTTCTCCCTGTGGCTGCATGGGTTTCCTCCAGATGCTCCGATTTCCTCCCACAAATCCCCAAAAATGCTCTTGTAAGGTGAATTGGACATTCTGAATTTTCCTGCAGTGTACCCGAACAGGCACCGGAATGTGGCGACTCGAGGATTTTCACAGTAACTTCATTGCAGTGTTACTGTAAGCCTAATTGTGACAATAGTAAAGATTACTATTATTAATTATTTCTAACCCATACTTTCACTTTTTATGTTACTGTCACTATTTCTATTTTTAATTCTGTTGACACCATCGTACTGTCATCACTCTAAGGTTGTGGGTATAAATGCCATACCAGAAATAGCACATAATCTAGGATGTTGCTCTGCTGCCGTACTCTATGGGTGCTACATCATTGGAGCTGACATACTTTGGATGGAAAATTAATCCAATACTCAATATTTCGGAATCGTTGATACAGGGCTTGAGAATTGCTGAAAAAAGACATTTTGTTGAAGCTTTTCATCTTGTACTCATCAGGATGTTGTGGGGAGGCAAATGACTAGGATTCATTAACAACAATCTCTTAGGAAAATTAATAATTATTCTTTGGGATTTTTCAATGTATATAGTGTAGTATAGTGTACCAAAGCAGCATAAGGGCCTGTTTTCAAGTTTAACTGGTTCTCAGTGGCGTTGTTCTTTGGACATAATCTACAAATAGTCAAGATAAAGATGAACAACATTTTTGCCTAACTCGACCAAAGGACCAGACACATCTATTGGGTCTGGTACCAAGGAAGGAGGTTGAAGAGGAATCCATAGAAGGATGAAGGATAGATAAAAGTAGATAACATTCACCCTGCCTGGGTGCACACGTGCAACTTGTTTAATGTAAAGTTTGAGCCAGATAATGCTCAAATGTAAACAATATTGAAATTTACGTAACCTGCACTGCATAAATGTTACTTGATTTCATGTTTTGGCAGAGCCAGGTCTGGAGGTCTTTCTCTGAAGTGGTGCTTTCCCAACATGTTAGTCAATAAAAAAAATGTTCTGTACCTGAGACTCCACCGATTATTTGGTGGAAAAGAGAAAAACCACAACAGGATGTATTCTTGTATTGTCCCAATGAATGTAATACAAAAAGCCTTGGCAAAATGTCTTTTTTCCACAATATGACAGAATTATAGTATGGCTGCAGCACAGAAGGAGACCATTCGGCCTATTGTCTCTGTGCCAGCTCCCTGCATGAGCAATTCACCGAGTGCCATTCGACTGCATTGCCCCCGTAGCCCTACAAATTCTTCCTCTTCAGATAACAATTCAATTTTCTTTCAAAAGCCATAATTGAATCTGCCTCCTCCACCACTTGCCAGGGTTTGAGACACTTGCTCAGGGCTGGAGAGGGATCTGCAGTGGAAAGCGAGGGTCCCATGGTCATGGTCCGCGTAGGTACAAATGACATAGGCACGTGAAGGAAGGAATTTCTGCATAATCTGCACGAGGAGGAGTGGGCACTAAATTAAAAAACAGCACATCAAAGGTAATAAATTTTGAATTATTACCTGAGCTATGTGTAAATAGCATAGGACAAGTGAGATTAGAAAAATTAATGTGTGGCTCAAAGACTGAAGTGGGAGAAGCAGGTTCCGGTTTGTGTGGCATTGGCATCAATGTTGGGGAAAATAGAACCTATACCATTGGGACGGTCTATGCCTGAACCTTGCTTGGGCTGGTGTTCTAGTGAACCACATAACCAGGGAAGTAGAGGGTTTTTAAAATTAAATAGTGGGAGCAAATGATCACATTTGGGAAGATATGGAAAATCAAAGAGTCCAGACAAGGCAAGAGAGAGAGGTACAAATATGGGAAGTGATATACAAACTGTGAAAGGAAGGGACAGAGAGTACAAATCTAAAAGTAAATAATCAGATAAGGCTGGGCGCCATGAAAAATATAAAAGGCTCTATCTCTAAATGGAGTATAATGTGGGAACTGTGAAATGGTCAATTTTGACAGGAAGAATAAAAATGAGCTTATTATCTAAATGGTGAGAGATTGCAGAGCTCTGACATTCAGAGCGATCTGGGTGTCCTCATGTTTGACTCACATGATACAAAGGTACAAAGATACCTTGCACGTCTTAGGTTTGTGGGGGTGAGACCAATAGAGACACAGGGAAAATGTGCAATCGCCACACGGACAGTGACACAGGGCCGGGATCGAACCTGGGTCCTCAGCGCCATGCGTGGTGGCACAGTGGTTACCACTGCTGCCTCACAGTGCCAGAGATCCAGGTTCAAGTATGGCTTTGGGTGACTGTCTGTGTGGAGTTTACACTTTCTCCCCATGTCTGGGTGGGTTTCCTTCGCATGCTCCGGTTTCCTCCCACAGTCCAAAGTCATGCAGGTCAGGTGGGGTTAGAGTGTAATGGGGAAAGTGCAGGGGAGTGGGCCTAGGTAGGGTCAGTGCAGACTCAATGCGCCAAATGGCCTCCTTTTGCACTGTAGGAATTCTATGATTCTATAGTGCATATTTGTGGATATCAGGTGAGAGTAACAGCTTTTATATGATTTGATTCTGATTCCGGACCAGATCTCAAAAGTTGCTAGGATACTGGACAGAAACCCCAATATTTTATTTAGTTTGTAAGGCTGTGACGAAAGGATACTTCACTCCAGGAGTGATTCCATGAACAGATAGGGATATGGTACATTAAAACAAATTTCACTACTAATACAATAATGCTAACCTTAACATAATAAAGAAAACAGCTTACAATTACCAGTTAAACAAAGCTTTACAGTAACATGAAACATCCTGGGCGGGATTCTCCACCTCTCCGCATCATTTTTCTGCTGTGGCGCGTCCCCGCTGGCAGCAGGATTCTCCATCCCGGCAGCCGGCTAATGGAGTTTCTAATGCGGTTTCCAATGGAGAATCCAGCTCCCTAATTATTATCTTTTATCTCCACTCAAGCAATACCCATCTCAGGTCAAAATACTTACTGTGAAGAGATGGCTTGGATAAAATGCTTTGAGAAAGAGAGAGATCCCTCAGAAACCAGCTTGCAGATTCTTGTCTGTGTCAGACCACTGTTTAACCTGCCAGCCTTTACAGAAGCTACTGTTCTGTTTTCAGGCAAAATCTAAAGCTGAGCTCTTTCTCCAGAAACTGCTGGTCTGTTCCCAGTTAAATCTTTAACTGAGCCCAAAACTGAAAGCTCAACAACTGACTGCTTCAGCCCCTGCTCCCCCCATTAACATCATCTTACTAAGGACAAATGCAATTGTCTCGACTTTCTATTCCCCAGGGAACCTTCTTTATAAACAAAATTCCATTAACCCTTACTTTTATGATGCTTTAATTATCCTGTTTGTAGCCACAAAGCCTGGCTGCCTTTCAAACCAGGATTTAAAAAAAACATTAGTGCAGCAGTCATTTTTAAAAATAAATTTAAAGTGCCCAATTTTTTTTCCAATTAAGGGGCAATTTAACGTAGCCAATCCACCTACCCTGCTCATCTTTGGGTTGTGGGGGTGAGTCCCATGCAGGCACAGGGAGAATGTGCAATCTCCGCATGTACAGTGACACGGGACCGGGATCGAACCGTGAGGCAGCATTCTAACTATTGTGCCCTGGGCCGCCCTATTGCAGCGATCATACACACGTGGTTTAGCTCAGTTAGCTGGACAGCTGGATTGTGATGCAGAGCAAGGCCAACAGCGCGGATTCAATTCCTGTACTGGCTGAGGTTATTCATGAAGGCCCTTCTCAACGTTGCCCCTCGCCTGAGGTGTGGTGATCTTCAGGTTAAATCACCACCAGTCAGCTCTCTCCTCAAAGGGAAAAGCAGCCTATGTTCATCTGGGACAACTTTACTTTACTTACACACAAGAACCCAGGCTTTTAACCCTCACTGCACCAAATGCATAAAATGCAACATATATCTGAAATTCCTAGATTCATCACACTTCAGAACAAGGTAGCCTACCAGATTTACATATCAATAATGATCAATTGAGCAAGGTGGTGAGGGGTTACCCAAACTTGTGGAATGCCAGGCACTGGTTAGTATTTATTCTCCCTAATGCAAAGGTCTTTAAAGTTGTCAATGAGGACAGGTTAGAAGAAATTTCTTCACATCGAGAGCTGTCAGAGCATGGATTCCTTGCTGCAGATCATAGTTGAGTTGAACCTTAAAGGGAATAGTATATAAGCATTTTTTGCAGAGAACAGGGCGATGGCGAGAGAGGATTACTCCAGCAAAAAGACAGAGTTGACAGTAAAACTCCATCAATGCTGCACATGTGCAGTTTTTAAAAAATTACTTTGTAGGCATTGGTAAACCAGTGCAAGTTTAGTGAGAAGCTACAGCACAATACACATGTAAAGCAGCCTGATACTGGTGAGCAACGAATAAAAAAGTAATATCTCACCTGAAAGATGGCACTTCCAACAATGTCGCACCTCCTCAGTGATACACTGGGAGTTTCAGCCTAAATGCTGTCCACAGTTCTCTGGAGTGGGACATGAACCTGCAACAGCAGCAACAAAACACTAAAGGGCACAAAACAGAGATGGGTGACATTGTTTGGCACTCTCTTGTTTGGACAGCAGAGGCAAGTGCATGTAAGAGTCGCCAAACATGTTTGTGCAAAATTACATCAAAGTCTTCATAGAATTTGCAGTGCAGGAGGAGGCCATTCGCCCCATTGAGTCTGCACCGGCCCTTGGAAAGAACACCCTACTTAAGTCCACACCTTCACCCTATCCCCGTAACCCAGTAACCCCACCTAACCTTTTTGGACACTAAGGGCAATTTAGCGTGGCCAATCCACCTAACCAGCACATCTTTAGACTGTGGGAGGAAACCAGAGCACCCGGAGGAAACCCACACAGACACAGGGAGAACGTGCAGACTCCGCACAGACAGTGACCCAAGCTGGGAATCGAAGCTGGGACCCTGGAGTTGTGAAGCAACTGTACTAACCACTGTGCTACCATGCTACCCAACCGAGTTTGAGTTTGCCTTTGAGTTACTTGTGACTGCACTTTATCGATGTTGTATCCAAATCTCTCATGGTGCTGAATCATGTTTAACTTAGCTGACGCTGTGACTTAAGTGTCCTCGCACAAAGTTTCCAGTGACAGATATTGTTTGAAGAATACAGTGCAAGGTGATATAATCAAACTTTAGAAGAATGAGAGGTATTCAGAATACAGATATTCTGAATTCTATGGGGGGCTTGACAGAGTAAATGGTGAGAGGTTGTCTCCCTTTGTGGGAGACTCTAGGACCAGAGGGCATAATCTCAGAGTAAAGGGTCACTCATTTAAGACAGAGATGAGGAGGAAATTTTCCTCTCAGAGAGTTCTGAATCTGTGGAATTCTTTACCACAGAGAGCTGTAGAGGCTTGGTCGTTAATTATGTTAAAGGCTGAGAGAAACAGATTTTGAATCGGTCAGGGAATCAGGGGTTATGGGCATGAGGCGGGAGTTTGAGGATGATAATATCAGATCAGTCATCATGATCTCTTGGTCTGGCAGAACTGACTCAATGGGCCGAATGGCCGACTGATGCTCCTAGGTCTTACTGTCTTAAGGTCAGAGTTGCAGAGATTTTGGGGAGTCTACAATGACCATAATTGAAACATAAAGGTTGCAATTTTCCCAATCTTTCACATAACTTTCACAGGGGCTGGTTTAGCACACTGGGCTAAATAGCTGGCTTTTAAAGCTGACCAAGCAGGCCAGCAGCACGGTTCAATTCCTGTACCAGCCTCCCCGAACAGGCGCCGGAATATGGTGACTAGGGGCTTTTCACAGTAACTTCATTGAAGCCTACTTGTGACAATAAGCGATTTTCATTTCATTTCCTTTTCATAATGCTGGATCAGGCGGGAAAAGCTGTGTGAAACTCGCCGGATTCAGACACCTTCTCTCACCTGAATTTCCAGCACCCTGTATATTTTCAGAGTGCTGGGAGGATCACACAGGGGGGATGGGGGGAGCGTAAACACGGCGGCAATGCCGGGATTCTGAGATCAGGACCATCTTTAAAAAGGTTGTCCTGATCTCAAAGTAAAATTTAAGGCCGCCACCAACACACCCTCCTCATTCCCCCCCCCCCCCCCCCCCCCCCCGACCCTGAGGTCGGGACCTCCCTGACAGAGATCAAGATCACCCCCAAGCGGAGATCGGGACCGCACCACGTACACCAGGACCTCACAGTGAACAAGGGGAAACAGCCCCCCACAATCCACACATGCAGAAGTGAATGCCCCACCATGGAGGAGGGTAACACCCCTCACTGCCAGAGTCTCCTGCATGTTCCACCTTGGCACTACCTCCTTTGCAGTGCCCATTAACAATGCCAGGGCAGCGCCAGCGTGCCAGAAGTAAATTGCCATACTTGTCCCTCAACCCCTGGGGCCTACAGGCACCTGCACACCCCTGGCATGGTCATCACGACTGGTTCTGCTTTTGAAAACCAGTAGAGATTTGCGCCGGCATGATGCCACGCCATTGGGGGGCTGCTACGGCATCAAGTCTTTAATAATATGTTAAATGTGGTAAAATATTGAAAACAGGTTCACACCTTTCTGGGTAATTCAGCTTTTGCTGAGAACCAAATGAAAATTAAACTGAACTGTTGTTTTCTCTACTACAGTCAATAGATAAACCAAACATATACATGCTGGGTAAGTAGCAAATTGAAGTCTGGTCCTGTATATTGAACTAAAAACCCTGCTGAAATGCATTCAAATGACTCACAAAATATCAGACAGTCTGAATACCAGTGGAGAAATGTCTCTTTGCTTCAACAATTATCAATACAGAATGCTGCATGTAAGAAATAGAAATATACCTGTACTTAGTTGGTGTTGTATATTTTATATTTCAGAGTTTTGCAGAGATGACATACTGTGTGTAGTAGGTTTTATTCACAGTGCTTTAGAGTGTTTACTCTATGCATCCAGATTTAGCTTCCAGCTGTCCAGTAGCTTCCACAGTTAGCTTACTTTTCTCTGAGTCCACGACCAGGCTTAACCAATCACACACAGTGAGCATCAATTGTAAACAGACTCACAAAATCGAATCCCAAGCAATTGAACCCTACAGTTGGTAGTACTCTCGCCTCTGGGTGAGAAGGTTCTGCATTCAAATTCCATTCTAAAGGATTGAGCACACCTTTTAGTCTGACACTTTCTGAGCAATACCATGTGAGTAGTACATTGCTGCATCCTTGGGAGATCTTAAACCAAGGTCCTGTCATTCTTCACTAAGGATGCAAGAGAGCCCATGTTGCTATTTTAAAGAAGAGCAGGGAATTCACCCGTGTCAGTTAAAAATAGATAATCTGGTCATAGTCACATTGTGGCAGCTTGCTGTGCATAAATTGGCTGTTGCATTTCCTATACTTATCCAGTAACTGAATTTCACAAGGGGTTAATTGTCTGTGAAGCATTTTGGGATGTTGCGAAAGGTACTATACAAATGCAAGTCATATTTTAAATCTGTCTGAGTGTATCCATCCCGAGGGAATGGGTTTCTCACATCAAGAATGAATGAAGACATTATGCAGACAGATTTTGTTAAATAGCATGTTATTTCAGTGCTATATTGGAATGTGTAGATTCTGCAGTGGTGGCAGGAATACTTATTACACAGACCAAGCGAGACTAAAAAATGACAGTCAGCCACTTAATCATGTTTAAGTTAACTGCTTGCCATTTAATTTTCGCTGCTCCAGTTTCAGCACACCTCTTCTCTGATGATGCTGTTTCAGATCAAATGACTCTAACTGTTAATTAAAAAAAAGACAGGAAAACAGGACTGCTTTCAAACGGCAACTGCTTTGTTCTGCTGAACTGCCACATGCAAGCCAAGTGCTGAAAACTTTAAGATCTATTCAGTAAAGCAAGAGCACTTGATGGAGAAAGGGCTGGTTTAGCACAGGGCTAAATCGCTGGCTTTTAAAGCAGACCAAGGCAGGCCAGCAGCACGGTTCAATTCCCATACCAACCTCCCCGAACAGGCGTTGGAATGTGGCGACGAGGGGCTTTTCACAGTAACTTCATTTGAAACCTATTTGTGACAATAAGCAATTTCCATTTCATTTCATTTTCAAGAGCAAAAATTACGGGTTACAGTTGCTTGCACACTCTTAATGAAAATGCCACTTTGAAATAATCTATAGAACCCCTACAGTGCAGAAGGAGGCCATTCGGCCCATTGAGTCTGCGGCAACCCTCTTAAATAGCACTCTATCTCGGCCCACTCCCCAGCACCTCTGGATTCTCCGCTGCGCCTCATTTCTGCCTCGACCCGCCGGCGGGATTCTCCATTACGCCAACCGGTCAATGGAGTCCCCATGGCTGTTCCGTGTGTCTGGATGAAGAACTTGTTGTCGAAGGTGAAGACGTTGTGACGATATCCTTCATACGAACGGGAAGAAATGTCATCGCTCAGAGGATTGTGAATCTTGAGAATTCTCTAATCCAGAGGGATGTGGATGCGCACATTGGAGACTGAGGTTCGTAGATTTTTGGAGTCTCGGAGAATCAAAGACCATGTTATGAATAAGTAACTAACTTTGAGACAGTAGGGATCAACTTTTCAACAGGAAGAACGATAAACAAAGAGGCCATCAGACTCCATAATTGGCTAATAGCTGGTCAGACATGTGCATTTCAGAGAATAATGGATCTGGATTAAATAACCCTGGCTCAACCAGAGTATCCTGCTGATTTCTATTAGAGTTTAAGACTTGATGAGACAATAGAACTCAGGCCAAGTGCATTTATCATGTCTCAGGTCCAGCAGAACCTGGATAGAAAATCAGAACAAATCATCAGTAACAACCCAGGAGCTCCCTGGAACATCCATTGCAAAAGAGGAGCCCTGAGGTTGGAGCTCAGAGAAGAAGATAGCCACGCAGAGTGATTACAACCTGGCCAGTCTCCTTCACTAGTGTGGGTGAAACCAGATCTCAGTAGCGAGTCTGAATTGTCTTTGTACTGTATCCTCAGAAATCGTGATTAAGCTAGCGTTTCAGAATAAAGTAGAGTTGTACTTGTCATGAAGCATGCCGATGTTACCTGCGAAGGTATCCTAACTTGGAACGCCGGTTCACGGGTTTGTATAGTTTTATTTTGTTTTGGTGGGAGGAGATAAGTGAAACCACTGTGACAATCAATCGCCCAGTCATCAGGTAACAATTATTGAGGCTATTTATTTAAATAAAGAAAATATGAACATACACAAACCAGACTACTCTACTCTCATGCAATTAAGATATATGAATTATTAAACAGTTTCTACAGAACGTATTCCTTGTTACAAAATATGTCTACAATACCTGAACTCTGTAAGACTTCCCCTGTTCACCAAACAACATCCAAATTGAATAACCAGACATAGTTACCATACAATACAGGGATGATACTCATATCTTTTTCCTGGTCCAGTGAAGATATTTTAAAAGTGCTGTAACAAAGGTTTTCTGCACTGCCTTGGTTCTAAGACTTAGAAACTTGTTTGCTGTAAAGATAAACCAGGCTCGGTGGCTGGAAACTGGCTTGACCGCTTTCTGAGACTGCAAGATGCTAACTGTCTCTCCTGGCTTCTCAGGGACTGGTCAATTATACCTTTGTTGTTCTTTGATTATGTCTTCTGTGTATTTGGCCATCTGGCCCCATCAACCTATACATTAACATATGTATATCTCAGGGATCTTCCCAATTGTCTATAATCTGTTGGTCCTCCATAAGCTATTCACACTTGATTATTATTTCAATTGCCATTCTGAACTTGTTACCGAGAGAGCACACACACCAATTGAGGCACTTTGAATAGTGCCTGCTGCTGTCTCTAGGCGGATTCAGGACAGTACTGAATTCAGGGGTATTTATTATTTATGTCAAAGACATTTCAGCAGCATCTGAGTCAACAAAGGTTTACAAAATTTTGAGAGGATAGATAAAGGATATTTTCACTGGCTGGTGAAGCAGCAATGCAGGACACAAACTCAAGGATATCACTAGCAGGGAGAAATTTGGAAACAAATAGCATTTTTTGGAGAAGTATATGTTTTCCCACATGTAGTGATTTTGAGGCAAAAATAAGTTCACTTCAAAGTGGAACTGGATAAACTTCTGTAAAGGAAGAATGTGACTGGATGTGTCCATATTAAATCAGATACAAAGTGTTGGAAGGAAACATCACCTAAAATAATTAGGGGATGTAGCTTCTATTCAATCCTATCCCTCAGCCGTCGTATCAATGCACACCCATGTGGAAACAGGGCAAGGAAATAGGATTAGAATAAGTACTTTTAGTCAAAGAGTTATAGGACCAGCACAGGAACAAAAGGTCTATGCCACCTATCACCAGCTCAAAATCTAGGAATGTTCCCTTCCAACAATTCAGATACGATTCAGAACAAAAATCTATGCCAAAGTATAGAAAACTCGTATTTGAGCTATTTACAATGTGTGGCAATCTTGCACTATTTTAAGAAAAGGTAAAACCTAAGGAAAATACTTTTACCATCACATCTTAGAGGCGGGGGCCTTTATCTTTGGTTTGAAAGAGGTGAGGTGGTAAAAATGATCAAAGTGATTATCCATTGGGCAGCCATGCTGAGTGGAGGGCAGCCCTATGCACTGGCCTTCTGTGATTCTCCAGTCCCTACGATCGGGAATCACGTGAGCGGAATCATTCGTGATTTTATCAGCGTGGTGGATCTTGTGGTGAGCCAAGGGGGCACTTGGCCTTCGCCCACCGCGAGGTCTACCATGCCAGGGCCACGCTAGTAGAAAGCATCCGAGCCCAAGCGAGGGCCACTCCAACAATGCACTGCCTGCCCACGCCTCCACGACCAGAGCCTCCCGATCCCCTCCAGGGATACCTGTAATAGGGTGAACCCCCCCCCCGGGACCCCTGTAATAGGGGGAACCCCACAGGAAGCCCCCTCCAAAGTTCCCCGCACACAGAGACCCGCCCCACCACACACACCGACCTCCACCCCCCAGAAAACGGACCCCAATCTGGAAGCTAGAAAGCACTCTAGACATGGGGAATGGGAAGACTTACCTTGCAGCTCCACATGTCCTTTCCTCGAAGGAGAGCAGCAGTGACCTCCGCCTGGTTCCCACAGATCCATTAGCTGCAAACCATTCCTAGCTTTCTAGTAGTGCTCTATGATTCACAGCTTTTACAAACCATCTGCAGCTTTCATCCATTCATATCCCTCATGGTTCAGTGGCCTAACTGGTGAAACCCAATGTTTGTAAACATTGACCACATCAAAAAGAGGTAAGTGAAATTACACGGTTGAACGATTGGAATGCACCTACACCTCTTTGATGTTAGAGGCTGCTGTGCGGTGGGGGGTGCGGGGGCGGGGCCGATTGGCGCTGCGGATGGGCAGGTGGGAGGAGGGTTGGCCAGCTGTGGGACCTGAATATTGGGCTGCCCGCCTGCTCAGCATGGCTGCCCAATAGCAGGATTCCCTGGGAATCCCTCATATTCCACGTTATGCATAAATTTGCATGGCATAGAATACCGAATTGCATTGTGCTTTCCGATGCTGAGGGAATTGGAAAACTGGTGCAATTCAGGTCCGGTGGGAGAACATAGGGCGGGATTCTCTGTAGCCAGACGTCAAAATCGTGTTTGGCAATCGGGCGGAGAATGGATTTTCGCGGCAATATCGGGGCCGGCGCTGGTTTGACGCTGGTCCGCCATGCTCCGCCTCCTCCATACTGGCAGTATGTGTGGTCGTTTATGACCGAACAATTGGCAAACCTCACCGTTTCCAGCACTGGTGACGGGCTAGCACCAGTGGCGATGAAAACCACACCAAAAACAGCCGGAGAATGGCCGGGTCCCGGGCAGTGCATGTGCACGGCTGACGACCTACACCGGCTGCGCCGTACAACATGGCACCAGCCATGGGCGACCCCAACCAGCCTCGATTGTTGTGCTCATCGTGATGCCCGGCGGGTGCCATTTCAACGCCGATTATGCGTCAACGGCCGGCCCGCCCACGATGCTCCGCCCCCGATGGGCTGAGTTACTTTTGGCGCGGGGCACGTGTGGTCGCAACCGTGCGTAAACCCTGCGTGATGGCCGCTGGCCTGGGGTGGGAGGGGGGGCTTCTGCGAGGGCTGGGAGGACTAGTGGGGGGTGGCCAAGGGGCTGGCTGTGGTGTCGTGGGTGGCTGGTTGGGGTCGCCCACGACTGGTGCCATGTTGTATGGCACAGCTGGTGTAGGATGTCAGCTGTGCGCATGCACAGCCCGGGACCCGGCCATTCTCGGCCGTTTTTGGTGTGTGTTTCAGTCAACGCTGGTGCTAGCCCTTCACCATTGCTGCAAACGGTGAGGTTTGCACGCCGATTTTTCAGTCGTAAAAGACCACACATACTGCGCCGGCACCTGCACTTCGCCGCTGAAACGGAGAATCCAGCCCAAAACCTGTGACAGAACAGCACTCCCTCGGTACTGCGCAGGGGTATCAGCCTCGATTGTTGTGCTCAGGTCCTGGAATGGGACTTGAACCCACAGCCTTCTGACTCTAAAGCGAGAGTTAGTTTTGTTCTTTCACATGATGCAGATGCCATTGGCTAGGACAGCATTTATTGCCCAAGCCTAATTGCCCTGGAGGAGGTCTTGAATCACTGCAGTTCATGTAGTATAGGCACATCCACAGTGCTATTCAGGAGGGAGTTCCAGGATTTTGACCCAGCAACAGTGAAGGAATGGGAATATATTTCCAACTCAGGAGGGTGAGTGACTTGGAGGGGAAATTGCAGCTGGTGGTGTTCCCATATACCTGCTGTCCTTCTAGATGTGAGGGTTTGCAGATTTGGAAGGTACTTCCAAAGGAGCTTTGGTAGATGGTACACACAATCTTGTAAATGGTACATGTCATGTTGTTCACCCTGGGGTAACACGGACTACACACGATGCAGTTAACTGATCAAGCATACACCAAACGTGGGCGTTGGTTCAATATGAGATTTATTGAACTTCAGTAACGAAGCACACAGCTGCCTGTGGGTTAACTCTCTACTACTCTAAGTAAACGAACATTAACTATCTAGACCAGGCTAGCTCTGATCCACGTGTAGAAGGTGTTGAATGATTTGTACACCCTGACTGTCACTACAGTTGTCACCAGTGGAAAGAGGCAGAGTGCTGATGCCTCGTGTGTTTTATAGTTGGAAGTCCCCCTCTGTTATTCTGTCTGGTGATTGGTCGTGTTCTTCTCTGTATGTTGATTAGCTAACCTGGGTGTCTGTCACTGCCTGCTTTTACCTCATGATGTGTATTATGACATCCCCCTTTAAAAAAAAAAATGTCAGCTGCTTAGAGCATATACGACATATTTACAAAAATAACTATATACAGCAATTGGTGAGTGAATGGATATGTACCTGTGAGGTGTCTAGCGTGCAGAAACATAACAGCATATATACAAAGGAACTATTTATAAGTCCAGTCGTTGGGGCTGTCGTCAGATTCTTGTGGACCGTCTGAGAGGCGGAGGCAGGGATGATGGTGTCTTGACAGGTTGGCATGCAGTCAGATTGGTGGCCTCGTGGAGCTAGGTGTCCGGATAAGGCAGAACGACATCTGGGAACGTGAGATCCGGTGGTGGGCAGGCAGTTTGCGTAGTGCCCTTCTGTTGTGCCTGACAATAGATCCATCAGCCATGCGAACCACAAACGACCTGGGAGCAGCCTGTCGAACAACAGCTGGAGCTCACCAGCCTCCATCAGGCAACTTGATGCGAACAGCGTCCTTCGGCGAGAGCACGGGCAGATCAGTAGCATGAGCATCATATGTCAGCTTTTGCAGGGTTCTGATCTGCTGCATCTTTTGCCCTGGAAGGTGATCCAGGTCAGGTACATGAATGGCCGGAACAGTTGTCCGCATGTTACGATTCATAAGGCATTGTGCCGGAGACATACTGTTGGACAGAGGGGTTGCCCTGTACGCAGAAGAGCAAGATTAAAGTCCGAAGCTGAGTCCGCAGCCTAACAGAGCATCTGCTTCACGATATGGACCCCTTTTTCGACCTTCCCAGTAGATTGCGGGTAATGCGGGCTCGAGGTGATGTGCTGGAAGTGGTATTGGTTTGCGAAGTTGGACCATTCTTGACTATAGAAACAGGGATAGTTGTCGCTCATGACCGTGAACGGGATTCCATGCCTGGCGAATGCCTCCTTGCAGGCCTTTTTAATGCTCCTGGATGTTAGGTCCGACAGTTTCACTACCTCTGGGTAACTGGAGAAGTAATCAATTATCAGGACGTAGTCATGCCCGTTGGCATGAAAAAGTTCCACTCCGACCTTAGACCACGGAGAGGTCATGACCTCATGCTGGTGGAGCGTTTCTTTGGGCTGAGCAGGCTGGAAGGGCTGGCAGGTCGCACAATTGAGGACCATGTTTGAGATGTCCTCATTGATGCCGGGCCAATAGACAGCTTGCTGGGCCCTGCGCCTGCACTTCGCAATGCTGAGGCATCCCTCGTGTATCTGCGTGAGCACCAAGCTCTGGAGGCTGCGCGGAATGACGATGCGATCCAATTTCAGGAGGATCCCCTCGACAACAGTTAGGTCATCCTTTACATTATAGTACTGGGGCCCTTTCTGCCAGCCATTCGAGAGGTGATGTATGACCCGCTGCACAAGAGGATCCTTGGCGGTCTCTTCTCAAATGATGACGAGTCGTTCGTCGGATGTCGGGAGGGTGCTGGCGCACAGTTTCACCTGCGCCTCAATGTCGCGTATGACGTCTACCTGCTCACATAGCGAGGCAATGGCACGCGACAGGGCATCCGCGATGATTAGCTCCTTTCCAGGTATATAAACCAGTTCAAAATCATACCTGCAGAGTAGAAGGAGAAAGCGCTGGAGCCTGGGTGTCATGTCATTTAAGTCCTTGTGTATAATGTGCACTAGGGGTCTGTGGTCCGTATCTACTTTAAAGGTCAGGAGACTATAGACATAATCGTGAAACTTCACGATGCCAGTTAGAAGGCCCAGGGATTCTTTCTCTATTTGAGTATTTCGTTGCTCAGTGGGGGTTGATGTGTTAGGCAGGTAGGTTCGATGTGGACTGCACTCGATGCAGGGAAGCTAGAAACAGACGTCTAACACTGGAGAAGATCCAACACTGTTTTATTCAACGATAGAACTGATATACATATTCAGCTGTGGGTCGACACTATACTGAACTGACTGGAGACCTTTTAGTAGCCTGACCAGACTTACTAGCTACCGCATGGTGTTTGCACTGTGCTAGTTCGTGGACTCTGACTGTCTCAGTGGCTGGGTCCAGAGAGAGCGGGAAACCTAGTGCCCTCTGGCTTGAGAGTGGTGGTGTCCTGTCTGGTGATTGGCTGCACTGTGCTGTGTGCTTACTGGTCATCCTGTGTGTCAATCACTGCCTGTCTGCATCTCATTATATACATGAGTGGATATTATGACATCTCCCCTTTTGTTTTTAGATAAATAAATACTAAGGTGTGCGTGTGTATATATATATATATATGCCTGACTATATACAAAATGTGTCTAAATGAACGTATATACATAGGAAGGTGTCGATAGTGCAGATACATGGCAAATGAAACAATATTTACAGAGGTTAAATCGATGAAGTCACAAAATGTACAACAAATTCAGTCTACAGATTCAGTCTTTGTGGTGGGTGACGAATTCTTGTCGATCGTCACAGAGTTGGATCAGGAGCCGCCTGCACGTGGATAGGCGGGATCGCTGCCATCGCGGTGGTCGCATGGGCCGGCAGGATTGCTGGTAGATCGGTGGAAGAATGCTTGGTCCTGCGCGGATGGTGTCGAGGTCGTAATTCGAGATGAGGTTCGCTGATGCGCCGTGTCCAGTTTAAATCGGATGCAACCCTTGGTAACTGTGAGGACAACACACCACTCATCATCGGGATCCACACTGAGGATCGAGAGGCGTTGCGTAGATGTGGTGGAAGGCAGCGCATGTGTAGTTATGATGCCCACCCGGTATGGGGACTTGAGGCACTCAGCATAAGGGTCCGTTGGGCTGTCGTGATCGGAATCTGGCATGCATTGTTGTATTGAGTGGACACTTCTGCGCTGCAGCTGGGATCGCTGGCTGCTGAGCGGTGGAGCAGATCTGCAAAGGGCTGCGTAGTGGCCAAGCTTGCCACACTGTAGACACCTGCGTCCTTTTGCCGGACATTGCCGCTTTAAGTGGGCGGAGCCACAATTCGGACACGTCATGACGCCGACGTCAGCGCGTTCTGTGCGCCATCGCGCATCACAGTGCAGTCGGTCGACGTACGAACCTGCGCAGTCGGGTTGTCGGCCTCGTCATCCACTCGGTCGTGCCGCGCATGCATAGGGACCCGGGAAAAACGTGCAAAACGGCCACTCTCCTCGATGCTCAGGCCCTGCATTTGTGCATTGGCCTGCACCCATTCCGCCTCGTGGGACGCCAGCTGTGCAGTTTCTGCCGCCCTGATGTGGGAGTAACGATTCTTAGCATGCTTATGGACAACGCACGTCTCGATAGCGACAGAGAGGGTCAACTGTTTAACTTTCAGGAGCTGCTGCCGAAGGGAGTCGGAGTGGACCCCGAAAACGATCTGATCCCTATTCATGGAATCAGCCGTCGAGTCATAGTTACATGACTGCGCTAGGATGCGGAGATGGGTCACGAAGGACTGAAAAGGTTCATCCTTACCCTGAAGCCTCTGCTGGAAAACATACCGTTCAAAGCTCTCATTCACCTCAATGTCGCAGTGGCTGTCAAACTTCAGCAGGACTGTTTTGAATTTTGTTTTGTCTTCGCCGTCAGCGAACGTAAGGGAGTTGTAGATGTGGATGGCGTAGTCCCCCGGTGGAGAGAAATAGCACAATCTTCCTGGCATCCGATGCGGCTTCAAGGGCGGAGGCCTCGATGTATGAGAGGAACTTTTGCAATTGATTTTCCAATTGCCGCCGAGGTTGCCGGAGATGCGGAGCTGCGGAGGAGACTGGATGTTTTCCATTTCGCCGGATAAGAACATAAGAACATAAGAACTATGAGCAGGAGTAGGCCATCTGGCCCCTCGAGCCTGCTCCGCCATTTAATGAGATCATGGCTGATCTTCGTGGACTCAGCTCCACTCTCCGGCCCGTACACCATATCCCCGAATCCCTTTATTCTTTAGAAAGGCATCTATCTTTTTCTTTAAAATGTTTAAAGAAGGAGCCTCAACTGCTTCACTGGGCAAGGAATTCCAGAGATTCACAACCCTTTGGGTGAAGAAGTTCCTCCTACACTCCGTCCTAAATCTACCTCCCCTTATTTTGAGGCTATGCCCCCTAGTTCTGCTTTCCCCGACCAGTGGAAACAACCTGCCCGCATCTATCCTATCTATTCCCTTCATAATTTTATATGTCTCAATAAGATCCCCCCGCATCCTTCTAAACTCCAATGAGTACAGTCCCAGTCTACTCAACCTCTCGTCATAATCTAATCCCCTCAACTCTGGGATCAACCTAGTGAACCTCCTCTGCAGTCCCTCCAGTGCCAATATGTCCTTTTTCAGGTAAGGAGACCAAAACTGAACACAATACTCCAGATGCTGCCTCACCAACACCCTATACAATTGCAGCATAACCTCACTAGTCTTGAACGCCATCCCTCGAGCAATGAAAGACAAAACTCAATTAGCCTTCTTAATCACCTGTTGCACCTGCACACCGACTTTTTGCGACTCGTGCACCAGCACACCCAGGTCCCTCTGCACAGCAGCATGTTTTAACATCTTACCGTTTAAATAATAATCCATTCTGCTGTTATTCCTCCCAAAATGGATAGCCTCACACTTGGCAACATTGAATTCCATCTGCCAGACCCTAGCCCATTCACCTAACCTATCCAAATCCTTCTGCAGACTTCTGGTATCCTCTGCACTTTTTGCTTTACCACTCATCTTAGTGTCGTCTGCAAACTTTGACACATTGCACTTGGTCCCCAACTCCAAATCGTCTATGTAAATTGTGAACAGCTGCGGGCCCAACACTGATCCTTGAGGGACCCCACTAGTTACAGGTTGCCAACCAGAGAAACACCCATTTATCCCCACTCTCTGCTTTCTGTTAGTTAACCAATCCTCTACCAATGCTACCACTTTACCCTCAATGCCATGCATCTTTAGTTTATGCAGCAACCTTGTGTGTGGCACCTTGTCAAAAGCTTTCTGGAAATCCAGATGTACCACATCCATTGGCTCCCCGTTATCTACTGCACTGGTAACGTCCTCAAAAAATTCTACCAAATTAGTCAGACACGACCTACCCTTTGTGAACCCATGCTGCGTCTGCCCAATGGGACAATTTCCCTCCAGGTGCCCCGCTATTTCCTCCTTAATGATAGATTCCAGCATTTTCCCTACAACCGAAGTTAAGCTTACCGGCCTATAATTACCCGCTTCCTGCCGACCTCCTTTTTTAAACAGTGGTGTCACGTTTGTTCCTTTCCAATCCTCTGGGACCACCCCAGAGTCTAGTGAATTTTGATAAATTATCACTAGTGCGTTTACAATTTCCCTAGCCATCTCTTTTAACACTCTGGGATGCATCCCATCAGGGCCAGGAGACTTGTCTACCTTTAGCCCCATTAGCTTGCCCAATACTGCCTCCTTAGTGATTACAATCATCTCAAGGTCCTCACCTATCATATCCTTATTTCCATCAGTCACTGGCATGTTATTTGTGTCCTCCACTGTGAAGACTGACCCAAAAAACCTGTTCAGCTCCTCAGCCATTTCCCCGTCTCCTATTATTAAATCTCCCTTCTCATCTTCCAAAGGACCAATATTTACCTTAGCCACTCTTTTTTGTCTTATATATTAAGATGGCTGCTTGCTGGTCAATGCTGATTCACTCGAGGTAGGTCCTTCAAGATCAGTATCACTCTGGTACCATGATGTGTTAGGCAGGTAGGCACTCGATGCAGGGAAGCGAGAAACATCGTTGCTCAGTGGGGGTTGATGTGTTAGGCAGGTAGGTTCGATGTGGACTGCACTCGATGCAGGGAAGCTAGAAACAGACGTCTAACACTGGAGAAGATCCAACGCTGTTTTATTCAACGATAGAAATGATATACATATTCAGCTGTGGGTCGACACTATACTGAACTGACTGGAGACCTTGTAGTAGCCTGACCAGACTTAATAGCTACCGCATGGTGTTTGCACTTGCTAGCTCGTACACTCTGACTGTCTCAGTGGCTGGGTCCCGAGAGAGTGGGAAACCTAGTGCCCTCTGGCTTTATAGTGGTAGTGGCCTGTCTGGTGATTGGCTGCACTGTGTTGTGTGCTTACTGGTCATCCTGTGTGTCAATCACTGCCTGTCTGCATCTCATTATATACATGAGTGGATATTATGACAGGGGTCATGGCCATTGACGCGTAGGCCACTGGAGCCCAGGACGAGGTGTCGTCCTTCTGGAGGAGCACCGCCCCAATGCCTTCGTGGCTGGCGTCTGTGGAGATTTTAGTCTCCTTTGCTGGGTCAAAGAAAGCTAAACAGGAGCGGTGGTTAGCTTCGCTTTCAACTCAAGCAACTCTGCTTGATGTGCGGGTAGCCACTGGAAAGTGGTGGACTTCTTCACCAGGTGTCTGAGGGCCGTGGTGTGTGACGCGAGGTTGGGTATGACCTTCCCAGAACATTTACCATCCCCAGGAAGTGGAGGCCCGCCTTCTTGTCCTCTGGGGTCTTCATTGTGTTGATTGCCTTGACTTTGTCCGAGTCTGGCTGCGCGACCTGCTGGGAGATCTGATCACCCAGAAACTTAATTGACGACATGCCAAAGGAGCATTTTGTTTTATTTAATTTCAGGCTGTTGGCATGTAGGCGCCTGAAGACTTGTTGTAGACGAGAAATATGTTCCTCTGGGATGGTGGACCAGATTATGACGTCGTTAACAAAAACCCGCACACCATCAATGCCCTCGAGCATTTGCTCCATTATTCGATGAAAGATTTCGGAGGCCGAAACAATGCCAAATGGCATGCAGTTGTAGCAATATCTTCCGAAGGGTGTATTAAACGTGCAGAGCTTCCTGCTGGACTCGTCCAGTTGTGTCTGCCAGAAGCCACGCGGTGCATCCAGCTTTGTAAAGAATTTGGCATGCACCATCTCACTCGTCAGCTCTTCCCGCTTCGGGATCGGGTACCGTTCCCACATAATGTTGCGGTTCAGATCCTTCGGATCGATACAAATGGGCAGTTCTCCAGAGGGCTTCTTGACACAGACCATCGAGCTGACCCAGTCAGTTGGTTCCGTCACCTTGGATATTATACACTGATCTTGGAGCTCCTGCAGCTGCGCCTTTAGACGGTCTTTTAGGGGCGCCGGCACCCGGCGTGGCGCATGGCTGACAGGAATGGCATCAGGCCTGAGCAGAATTTTATAGCGGTAGGGCAGCGTGCCCATCCCACTGAACACATCTGGGTATTGCAATAGTAGCTCCTCAATGTCGGCTTGAAGAGTGGTGTTGGCAGAGGACATGGCATGTACGCGCTGGACGAGATGGAGCAGCTTGCATGCATGGGCACCAAGCAGAGAAGCCTTGCCGGGCTTGACGATCTCAAACCGCAAAGTGGCCTTGATGACCTTGTTGGATACATGCAGGTAACAGGACCCTAACGCAGTGATGGCATTGCCATTGTAGTCAAGCAGCTGGCAGACCGGCGGAGGAATTGTTGGCTGCCTTTGGATACGAGCAAGATCTGCTTGGGATATTAGATTGGCCGAAGCACCGTTGTCCAGCTTGAACCGGATGCTACAATGGTTGACTTGTACTGTGGCATGCCATTCGTCCGCACAATCCACTTTAACGATGGGCGTGTGTGTTGGTGAAAGTGAGGAGGCCTTGTCATGCATGGTGATGATGCCCACTCGATATGGGGACCCCGGGCATTCGTCCTCTGGATCCGTGACGGGATCAGGTTCCAAATCCGGCAGCCCTTGCTGCACACTTCGAACATGTCTGCGTTGGAACTGGTATCGTTGGCCCCCTGTCGGAGGTGCAGACCTGCACAAAGCCGCATAATGGCCAAGCTTCTTGCAGTTGAGACATCGCCTGCCCCTTGCAGGGCATTGCCACTTTAAATGGCGGTGCCACAGTTGGGGCACGTCATCACGTCGACGTCGTGACGCTCGGCGCGTCGTCACACATGCGCAGTGCGGTCAGCCGCCACTCGCACCTGCGCAGTGTAGTCTTCGGCAGCTTTGTTTTCCCGACCGTGGTGCGCATGCGTGGGACCCCTGGAAAAGCACGTAAAATGGCCGCCTTCATCGATACTCATGCGCCGCTTTCGGGCGATGGCCTGTCCACTCTCAGCCTCGTGGGAGGTAAGTTGGTCCTGCTCTGCCGACTTAAGGCGGGAATAGCGACTTTCACCTGGTCATGGACTTTGCACGTCTCGATGGCCACTGGCAGGGTCATATTTCTTATTTTTAGGAGCTGTTCCCGCAGGGCATCGGAGTGGATGCCAAACACGATCTGATCCCTGATGAGGGAGTCAGTGGTGTCACCGTAGTTACAGGATTGCGCTAGAATGCGCAGATGAGTGAGAAAAGACTGGAAAGGCTCATCCTTACCCTGAAGGCGCTGCTGGAAGACATAACGCTCAAAGCTTTCGTTCGTTTCAACTTCACAATGACTGTCGAATTTGGCTAAGACGGTCTGGAACTTGGTGTTGTCCTCACCATCGGCAAAAGTGAGCGAATTGAAGATTTGGATAGCCTGGTCCCCCGCAGTCAACAGTAACATCGTGATTTTTGGGGGCATCGGAGGCACTTTCGAGGCCCGAGGCCTCAATTTATAGACTTAATTTCTGCTTGAAGACCTGCCAGTTGGCGCCAAGGTTCCTGGAGATCCGGAGCTGTGGAGGTGCCTGGATCTTTTCCATGCCGCTGGAAGGCAGTTGCTGGTCGTCAGTGAATATTTGAAGGTAAATTACTTAGAAGCAGTAGCCAGTCCTGGTATCATGTTGTGTTATTCACCCTGGGGTAACACAGACTGCAGACGATGCAGTTAACTGATGAAGCATACACCAAACGTGGGCATTGGTTCAATATGAGATTTATTGAACTTCAGTAACGAAGCATACAGCTGCCTATGGATTGACTCTCTAAGTAAACTAACATTAACTATCTAAACCAGGCTAGCTCTGATCCATGTGTAGAAGGTGTTGAATGATTTGTACACACTGACTGTCATTACAGTTGTCACCAGTGGAAAGAGGCAGAGTGCTGATGCCTCGTGTGTTTTATAGTTGGAAGGCCCTTCTGGTGTTCTGTCTGGTGATTGGTTGTGTTCTGTTCTGTATGTTGATTGGCTCACCTGGGTATCTGTCACTGCCTGCTTTTACCTCATGGTGTGCATGGGTACATATTATGACAGTACACACTGCTGTCACTGTGCATCGGTGGTGGAGGGAGTGAATGTTTGTGGATGGGGTGCCAATCAAGAAGGTTACTTTGTCCTTGATGGTGTCCAGCGTGTAGAGTGTTTGGAGCAGCACTCATCCAGACATGTGGAGAGTATTCCATCACCCTCCTGATTTGTGCCCTGTAGATGGTGAACAGGCTTTGGGGAGCCAGGAGTTGAGTTACTTGCCACAGAATTGAGGGCAGCACGGTAGCATAGTAGTTCGCACAATTGCTTCACAGCCCCAGGGTCCCAGGTTCGATTCCGGCTTGGGTCACTGTCTGTGCGGAGTCTGCACATCCTCCCCGTGTCTGCATGGGTTTCCTCCAGGTGCTCCGGTTTCCTCCCACAGTCCAAAGATGTGCAGGTTAGGTGGATTGGCCATGCTAAATTGCCCTTAGTGTCCAAAATTGCCCTTAGTGTTGGGTGAGGTTACTGGGTTATGAGGATAGGGTGGAGGTGTTGACCTTGGGTAGGGTGATCTTTCCAAGAGCCGGTGCAGACTCGATGGGCCGAATGGCCTCCTTCTGCACTGTAAATTCTATGAATTCCCAGCTTTTGAACTGCTCTTGCAGCCATAGTATCTATGTGGCTGGTTCAGTTCATTTTCTGGTGAATGGTAACCTCCAGGATGTTGATAGTGGGGGATTCAGTGATGGTAGTGTTATTGAATGTCAGAAGGTGATAGTTTGATCGTCTCTTTTTAGAAATAGTTATTGCTTGCCACTTGTGTGGCATGAATGCTACTTGCTATCTACAACCTAGGTCTGAATATTGTCCAGGCTTGCTTAATATGGTACGGATATCCTCAGTATTTGTGGAGTTGAGAATGGTGCTGAACATTGTGCAGTCACCAGTGAATATCCCCACTTCTGATGTTATGATGGAGGGAAGGTTACTGATGAAGCAGCTGAAGATGGTTGGGCGTAGGACACTATCCTCAGGAACTCCTGCAGTGATATCCTAAAGCTGAAATGATTGACCTCCAACCATAACAATCATCTTCTTTTGTGCCAGGTATGACTCCAACCAGTGGAGAGTTTCCCCTGATTCCCATTGTTTAGAGTTTTGCGTGGGCTCCTTAGTGTCATACTCAAATTCTGACTTGATGTCAAAGACAGTCACGCTAACCTCAACCCTTGAGTTCAGCTCTTTTGTCCAAGTTTGGACTAAGGATTTAATGACGTCAGGAGTGTAATTTTCTTTGATTAGATTGATGTGGAATCTCGATATTGCCGTGTGAACAAAGAACATGACTTTGTTTTATAAACAAAGTTATTTATTACGAACATTACACTAACGAATAACTAAAATGTCCAAGGTGAATACAGTTGGAAATAAATGTCTAACTCTGACTTGCACTAAGATACAACAGAGCTGCTCTAATATGCAACTGCTATCAACTCCTTCCAAACACTTTCTCCTGGACCACATGGTGCATCCGAGTCCCGGGACTCCGTATTTGCCCCACCTGCTGGTCGGATGCTAGAACTACAACTGTAACACATATAATTTATAATACACATAGATCATAGCATTTACATGATGATGAACTACTCATATTATGTACAGGTGATAGTCTTCCTGTCATCACAAGGAGGTTTTGGCGCAACCCAAACTGAGCGTCAGTGCCCAGGTTATTGAAGTGTTGACTGATAGAACTGTTGATGCCCCCTTCCATCACTTTGCTGATGATTGATAGTCGACTGGTGGTGTGGTAACTGGCCAAGTTAGATTTGCCCTGCCTTTTGTGGGCAAAGCATACCTGGGCAATTTTCCACATTTTCGGGTAGATGCCAGTGTTGTAGCTGTTTTGGAACAACTTGAGTAGCGAATGTGGTTAGTTCTAGAAAACAAGCCTTTAAACTATTGTCAGAATATCATCAGGACCTATAGATTTAGCAGTGTCTCGTACCTTCAGTGTTTCTTGATATCACAAGGAGTGAATCAAAATAGCTGAAGACTGACATCTGAGTCAACCAATAGTTGAGGAAGAGAAATGTAGGGTCCCAGTTGTGACCCAATTTAGCATAAAAGCAGGTATCTTGGAAATTAAAACAGAATATTTATTGATTATACTGACGAGAGACCTATGTCTGTTTTAGATCTGTGAGGAATTGGCTGCTCTCAGCAGATCCAGTGGTGAGACTACTCTGCTCTGCTCGTGTTTCCCAAGTGTGGGTGCGGCCTAATTAGCAGGCACCAGCAGAATGAAAAGTTAACAAAATTGCCAAGTGCTGTTGTCAAGCCAGGGGGAGCTAGCATTCTCCTCCCAGCTCCACAGCACTCCTCAAGACCACACCTGATCTGCAATTGTTCTCCCTCCCACTAATGAGAGAAGTGGGTGATGGGCAAGCTTGCCCTGGAGAAATATAGGCGCTTAAATGATGAAATTGGGCCCATTTCCGGGCCAATCCTGGGTTTCCTGCTTGAAATCATCAAGTATGGGATTAAAGGCCCACCATTGGCCATGTTTACAATGGTGGACAAGGCAGTCTTTGAAAATTGATAACTTGACATGCTGCCCTCAAACCTTGAACAATACGCACGTGGGATAATCTACAACACTGACAAGGTCAGTTTGCTTTACGAGACATTCTTCAGTCTCCCTTAGCTCTCAAACCTGAAAGGAAAATGGCTGTGGCAGAGAAAAGAGCGAGAAATACTCAGCTTTGTTTACACAAATGCCCAACAACATTATCAGTCCTGCTGGCAGCAGTGAAATCTGCACCAGCAGATCTGTAGCATGTATGTTCCTGTGGATTGTTAGGCCAACTGCACAGCATGCCAATCGTTTCCTTGGTAAACAATGAGGGAATAGGATCAAGTGAATTCTAATCCTCCTTTAATCCTGGATCTCAGAAACATTTTCCATCACTGCAAAATAGGTGGAAATTCATACACGCTTTGTCACTTAGCTCAGGCAGAGAACGGTTTCAGAAACAAATTGAAGCAGTTGGGTGACAGCACACTGGGAAGGTAATGTCACGGGACTATTGGCTTCATGCCAACTACAGTATAGCTCTAACCAATGACCTGCAATATTTCCAAGAACCACATGCACTGAACTCTCTTACCTCCAGGTAGAGAGCCACATCCAGCTACATCTCAGTACTGGGGTCAAAGTGACCAGTTGGTGCCACAGCATGGAAGCGATCCGTTGGTTTATGACCAGCACTCGAGCCCTGTAAGACAGCACTCAGAGCAGTCCTGTCCAGAGTCTCAGGCGAACGGTGACTTTGGCATCCAGTTCCTGCCAGTTCTCCAGCCAGGCAGGGCAGAGATGGACTCCCAAGTCAAGGAGATTGGTCCTGCTCCAGGTGAAAGGATTGAGCTCCTCCGGTCGGAGGTCCACCCATCACTGACCGACCAGGAGTCCAGAAGACTTGTCCCAGCTAATCCTGGCAGAGGACGCAGCAGAGTACAAAGCCTGGCACTAGCTCACCCTCCGCAGGCCAGCCAGGTCTGTGAACATGAAGAACACGTCATCAGCATACCGAAAGGACCACCCCAATACCTGTCTCACGCAAAAATAATCTGACAATCTCCTCCGCAAGAGGTGCTGGAAAGGCTCCATGCAAATAGAACTTAACTGGCTGGACAAGGGGCAGCCCTGGCTCACTCCTCTCCCAAAGCGAAGGGGCGCCATCATGGACCCATTAACGTTTATCGGGCATTTCGCGCTGGCATATAGGAGTCAGATCCAAGCGACAAAATGTGTCCTGAACCTGGATGTCCGCAGAGGCCCAAATAAATATTTGTGATCCTCGCTGTAAAATACCTTCTCCTGGTTGAGAGACAGGAATGTACTCGACAGACCAGCCCTCTAGGAATAATGGATCACGTCCTGGACCAAATGGATGCTATCATAGATGCTCTGGTCTGGGATTATGTAGGACTGGTCAAAATGGAGTGGTCCAGCACATGGCCATTGCCCTGAGAAAGATTTTATAACCCATGCTGGAAAGAGAGATGGGGCACCAGTTCTTAAGTAAGCTGAACCCCCACCCACTTAGGCAGCAAGGCAATAACTGTCCTGCAGCACAAGAGAGGCATCACCCCACACGGTTCTCTCCCCTACCACCCATGCACAATCATTCACCAGGACATCCCAGAATGCCCTGAAAAACTCAATGGTCAGCCCGTACATCCCCGGGGACCTGTCCCTGGATAGGCTGTCAAGGGCGCCCGTCAGCTCCCCACGGATGATCGGGCATCAAGCTTTCCATCGCTCTCAGGCCGACCTGCAGCAGGTCCTCCCACAAAGCTCTGCGAGCATCCTCGTTAGCCAGATCCGGAGAGAACAGAGCAGAGTAATATGCTCGGGTTTGAGCCCTTACTCTCTCCAGATCTGAGGCAAGGGATCCATCATTGGTTGGTCCTCATCGGGCTGACCAAGACGTGATTCCAGGTTTGGAGACTTGGGCAGAGAGATGGCAGATGGAGTTTAATCCGGACAAATGTGAGGTAATGCATTTTGGAAGGTCTAATGCAGGTAGGGAATATACAGTGAATGGTAGAACCCTCAAGAGTATTGAAAGTCAGAGAGATCTAGGAGCACAGGTCCACAGGTTACTGAAAGGGGCAACACAGGCGGAGAAGGTAGTCAAGAAGGCATACGGCATGCTTGCCTTCATTGGCCGGGGCATTGAGTATAAGAATTGGCAAGTCATGTTGCAGCTGTATAGAACTTTAGTTAGACCACACTAGGAGTATAGTGTTCAATTCTGGTCGCCACACCACCAGAAGGATGTGGAGGCTTTAGAGAGGGTGCAGAAGAGATTTACCAGAATGTTGCCTGGTATGGAGGGCATTAGCTATGAGGAGCGGTTGAATAAACTCGGTTTGTTCTCACTGGAACGAAGGAGGTTGTGGGGCGACCTGATAGAGGTCTACAAAATTATGAGGGGCATAGACGGAGTGGATAGTCAGAGGCTTTTCCCCAGGGTAGAGGGGTCAATTACTAGGGGGCATAGGTTTAAGGTGAGAGGGGCAAGGTTTAGAGTAGATGTACGAGGCAAGTTTTTTACACAGAGGGTAATGGGTGCCTGGAACTCGCTACCGGAGGAGGTGGTGGAAGCAGGGACGATAGTGACATTTAAGGGGCATCTTGACAAATACATGAATAGGATGGGAATAGAGGGATACGGACCCAGGAAGTGTAGAAGATTGTAGTTTAGTCGGGCAGCATGGTCGGCACGGGCTTGGAGGGCCGGAGGGCCTGTTCCTGTGCTGTACATTTCTTTGTTCTTTGTTCTTTTGTTAAGCACCTCCTCCTTTAACTCCTCGATCCTGGATTTCCATCTCTTTGTCGGCCCCTCGCATATTCCTGACAGATCACTGAAACGTGAATCTTGCCCACGTCCCACCATGGCCTCAAGGAGGGGAAGCCTCCCTGCTTTCTTCTCCAGCTGACTCAGAAGCAATGAAACTAGTTGAGTAACTGCTCGGCCTCCAGCAGCAGGTTGTTAAAGTGCCACTTCGCAGACCTCACCTGAGTGCAGAGCAGAGAGAGATCCACCCACACCTAGACGGTGGTCCGAGGACAGCACATACTGCACAGAAGCCGTTGGAACACAGGACACGTCGATTTTGGATTGAGCTCAATCAAATCCTTCAGCTTGCCCATCACTCCTGAACAGCGCGCAGCAACGCCACTGACCCTGGCCCCGAGGTTACAGTTAAAAGCCACCCGAGGTCACCCACCCACATTAATGGAGCTGAGGTGAACGGACACTTCGTCAAAGGACCTGCTTAGCTGTGGCCCAGCCAGCTCAGCGAGAGTACAGTTTCGCAAAGTGAAGTGTCGCGCTCCCCAAGCAGACAATGAGGTGCAACAACCGGCCTGGCACGGGATTCTTAACCCCAAAGATCCCTGGCTGAAAATGTGGGGCCAACAAGGTAGCCGCACACCAGAACTGGAGGCCAGGTAACCCATGTAGAACCTCCCCCCTCATTGCCACGTAGACTGTCTCCCAGAACATTGTGGGTTTCCTGCAGGAAGCACACAGCATATTTCCCTTCCTTGAGGATTGAGAAGTTCTGGAACCTGCACTGTGCTTCTCTGTTGCCAATGACATTAAGGCTGGCTATCATTGTCAGAAGTAAGTGCAATCATCACCAGCACCCAGCGTACAGCGTGGAGGGAGAGAATTTCTAATGTTCCCTCTCCCTCAGGAGCCAAGCCCAGGATCATTCCTGGCCTCGCCAGTGGACCAGAATACAAGCGGAGACTCCAGGAATGAAAGATTACTCTCATGGGCACTGATGCCAGCAACTGGGGTGAAAAATCATAGGGAAATTGCAGTGTTGTGTGGTCTTCTATTTTCTTTCAAAACTTTCCTTTAATAAATATAAGCATAATGGCTGGATGAAAACGGCTGCATGATTGGCTGGAGCGACTGGAGATAGGGGTCTAGTGTCCGGCCTTGGCCCTAAACTCTGAAATTCTCTCCTGAAATTGACCCAGACGTGATGGGTCGACTGGCCTCCTTTGGTAATCGGACAATTCTGTGATTCTCTAAACGTTTTCCCCACTCCACCTCTTCTTCTTTATGCTGCTTCAGAAAAACTATTTATTTGAACAAGTTATTGGTAAACTTGTTCCACGACCTCATCATGGTACTGCTTCATACTTCACAGTATAACATTTTACGTCAACATTCCTGCGAAAAGCCTCAACACATTTTATTGCATTTTACTACCGTGCCATATAAATGCACGCTGTTGTTGTGGGATTTGTTAAAAGGTTTGAACTGGAAGGAATTTGCATCTCTTCGAAGATGAGATTCAAGCTGTTTTCCTGGGGTTAGGTTAACTTATCTGGACATATCTTTGGTTTCTTTAATGATCCATTATCAGTCTCATTGGCCTTTGAACCATCTCTTGTTTTTTTATTCATTTACGGGATGTGGGTGCTGCTGGTGAGGCCAGCATTTAGTGCCCATCCCTAGTTGCCCTTCAGAAGGTGTTGGTGAGCTCCCTCTTGAACCGCTGCAGTCCCTGAGGTGTAGGTCCACCCACTGTGTTGTTAGGAAGGGAGTTCCAAGATGTTGCCTCAGCGACAGTGAAGGACCGGCGATATATTTCCAAGTCTGGGTGATGAGTGACTTGGAGGGGAACCTCCAGGTGGTGGGGCTCCCAGGTATCTGCTGCTCTTGTTCTTCTGGTGGTAGTGAACATGAGTTTGGAAGGTGCTACCGAAGAAACCTTGGTGAGTTCCTGCAGTGCGTCTTGTAGATGGTACACACTGATACCACTGATCATCAGTGGTGAGGGGTTTTAATGTTTCTGGAAGGGGGAGCAATCAAGAGGGCTGTTTTGTCCTGGA
This sequence comes from Scyliorhinus torazame, assembly GCF_047496885.1. Lineage (NCBI taxonomy): Eukaryota > Metazoa > Chordata > Chondrichthyes > Carcharhiniformes > Scyliorhinidae > Scyliorhinus > Scyliorhinus torazame. The sequence continues at coordinate 42,275,812 of NC_092714.1, read as the reverse complement.
TGGTGATGAGTTTCTTGAGTGTTGTTGGAGCTGCACTCATCCAGGCAAGTGGAGAGTATTCCATTACACTCCTGACTTGTGCCTTGTAGATGGTGGACAGGCTTTGTGGGGTCAGGAGGTGAGTTACCCGCCGTCGGATTCCTAGCCTTTCACCTGCCCTGGTAGCCACAGTATTAAAATAGCTGGTCCAATTCAGTTTCTGATCAATGGTAACTGCCAGGATGTTGGTTGTGGGGGATACAGTAATGGTAATGCCATTGAATGTCAAGGGGTGATGATTAGATCCTCTCTTGTAGGAGATGGTCATTGCCTGGCACATTTCTGGCGTGAATGTAACTTGCCACTTGCAGCCAAAGCCTGAACATGGGCTGCTTAATGATCTGAGGAGTCGCGAATGGCGCTGAACATTGTGCAGTCATTCGCAAACATCCCCACTTCTGACTTTATAATAGAAGGGAGGTCAGTGATGAAGCAGCTGAAGATGGTTGGGCCGAGGTCACTATCCTGAAGAATTCATGCAGTGAAGTTGTGGAGCTGAGATGATTGACCTCCAACCACCACAACCACCTTACTTTGCGCCAGGTATGACTCCAACCAGCGGAGAGTTTTCTCCCTGATTCCCATTGGCTCCTTGATGCCGTATTCAGTCAAATGCTGCCTTGATGTCAAGGGCAGTCACGCGAACCTCACCTCTGGCATTCAGCTCTTTTGTCCATGTTTGAACCAAGGCTGGAATGAGGTCAGAAGTTGAATGAACCTGGCAGAACCCAAACTGAGCGTCCGTGAGTAAGAGTAAGTTAGTAAGTGCTGCTTGATAGCACTTTTGATGGCTCCTTCCATCATTTTGCTGATGATGGATAGTAGACTGATGGGGTGGAAATTGGCTGGTAATCCACCCTGTCACAAACCTTCTCTTTCATTCTTGCCCGCTGCCCAAACCAAACCTCCCCCCTCACTACCCCCCACCAGCTCTATACTTATCAAATTTCTATCCTTCCGATGAAAGGTCAGCTTGAACTGAAAGCTTAACTGCGTTTCTCTCGTCACAGATGCTATCCGATCTGCTGAGTATATCTGGTATTTTCTTTTGTTCCAATTTGGATTCCCAGCATCCTCAGTATTTTTGTTTTTGGATCAGGTTAACCCTGATTCGAGCAATGTTGCATTTCTGCTGGTCGAACGGAAGTCTTAAAGCTGGATGTGATGTTGTGGATAGTGAGGCGGGATTTTCTGGCCATTCCCACTGGCGAGATCTTCCAGTCCCGCCGATGGCGACCACCAGCGGCAGATTCCATGACAACGGGACAGGCGAGCCGCGCAAACCGCTATGACATCAGTTCAACCGGAAACTCCTGCCAGTGGCCAATGGCTAGCCACGTCCGCCCATGGGAAGCACACCGCGTGGGGGGGGGGGGGGGAGGGGGACTGAAAGCCCCCACCCAGAGAGTCACTAATTTACTCCGAGACACTGCAAAAGCTATTGATGCATCAATCCCTTTGCAGGAGGAGTTCCAGTAAACGATGGTTGCTGGGTGTACTGACGGTCAGCTAGTCATTATTGTCCTTGAGTGGAAATGGAGATGAGTAATATTCTGGGTATTGTGAATTAATGTTATCATTAAAGGTAAAGAACTTTTGGTGTGTTCATTTTGAAGAGGAGAGTTGAAGGTGACCTAACTGGAGTTTTCAGGATTATGAAAGAATTGTTGAAGCTAGTCCAGACAAAATACTCACCATGGTAACGGGCTTAAATATTAGGGATCACGGGATCACAAGCTAAAACAAAAGTTAGGCAGAATATTTCACACAAAGGATGATTAAATTATGCAATAAATTAGCAAGGAAACAGGCAAGGCTATTTTGATACACCGCTGAAGAAAGGCAACATTAAGGTTGGCACTGCCAAGTTTGCACCACCAGGGGGCAATACCTGGGAGAAATGCAAGGGCAGTGACGGGCATATCCCTCTCTCCCCGGGAGCTATAGTTACCTTTGCAGCCTTGGCGCGTTACCCTCGACTACTTCTCATTTTGGAAAACCTGTTGTACACCTCACCAATGTGATGTCACTTTGGCGAAGAGGTAATTCCCGACCTGGCGGGGAAGCCCTTTAAATTAATTTATTAAATACATTTAAATAGGTTCCCACCCTTATGTCTCTGGCGAGTAGGTGGGTAAATCAGAAAATGAGATCTCGCCAGTGCCAACCTCATTTTATGATTCTCGAGAAATTTTGTGCCAATGTCGCCTTTGACCTCACGTTGGATGCAGGCGTGACATTTTCCCATAAAGTGAGAAGATTGGTTGGCGAGGCTGGAATCTGTCAAAAAAACACAAGTTCGCTGGGTTTAATGACTGCTTTAATGCTCCTAAAACTTCCCATCTGTTGAGTTCTTCTGTAGTCATGTTGAACATATTGATGACTTTGTTATTATTTATTAACTCTCTATCAAGTATATAACTTCTGCCAGTGTCTATTAATTGCATAGGTTTTGAAAACTCCCTCCTAGAAGTAGCCTCATTCCCCCTTAGCTAAAGAAACCTCCTTAATTTATAAACTATTGTGTTTTCTTTTCTTACTTTTCTTCTTTCTTGCAAAGCTTTCTTTTCCATCAGAGTCCAAAATATTGATCTGATTGATTCAGTTCAATTGAACTTGTACAACTGGGTTTTTACAATAGCCTGATCTACTCGAGTATTATCCAAATGTATGATATTTTGTTTTATTTGATAATTTTATTTGAGTACTTCCGAAGTGCAATTCCCCTGTTCCCCAGCACCCCCTGCAAATGTCTTCAACATTGCATTCGAGTCAGAGGCCTTGGACAGTTCCGATTTACTTACCTGGATAGTTACTCAGGAAATATTGGACAGAAAAATCCTAGTCTCACTCCCGGGTAACTATACAACTGACCCCTCTCAATAACTCACATTGGCCTCCTGCCTCAACCCCCCCACCCCGGAACACCCCCATTGAACACCTGACTACCCACCTATCGAACTACAGATGCCACCATATCCATCTGACACTCCATCCACCTGCCACCCTACCCACCTAACACCCTACTCGCTTGCCCCTCTGAACCATAAAGCGAGCCATCAATCTGAAACTTCACACCAATGCACAGAGTACCATCATCCTGCTTAGACTATACCTGAAGATCTTTCCTGAAAATGTGAAAGAAAATGACTACTCCAAGAGCTGCAGCTCATGTGAAGTAAAGGTAAAAGCACAGAGGGCTGAAGGTGGGTGCGCCCACTTAAAAGCACCCTCGGATCATGAGCAAGATGGTAATTACCAGAGTCACAGAACCTACACACTGGGTAAATTCCATCATTGCGAGGGATGCGACCAGATATTGAAATTCTCAAGGCCAACACTGAAAGACACAAAGAGCACTTGACAGAAAAGGAAATAGAACTAATTCAGAAATTCAGGCAGCATAAGAAGAAGATGTTTTGTCATTTGCAGCACTTCCAAGATGAAAGGATAGTGCTCGAGAATGAGGTCGCTGACCTGGAAAGACTGAAAGCTGGGCAGGGCGTGAAGTGGCGATCTGAAAAGGAGCAGAGAGAAGAGAGACTGTCAGCTGTGCAGTTGGCAGAGGAAGCACTCAATGAGGAGTTCCTGAACCTCAGATCAAAACTGCAACAGCACGCGTTTCAGATAGAAGAACTTGACAAAGAAAAAACTGACGGTGCTGAGTACAGACAGCAAATTGGTGAACTGGAGAGGCAGCTGAACAATATATCACGGTCAGAGATTGATTTACTGGGGAGAAATAACAACCTGCAAGAAATGCTGGAGAGTCCCAAAGAGGAAATAGGGATACACAGAATCGAGGCAGAGCGGGCTCAGCTGAGAAGCTCGGTGGAAGACAGGCACAAGTGGAGTGGTTGGGTGAGAAATCAAGTTGCAGAATCGCACCGCAGAGCTGGAGGAGAGGCATTGCATTGTCAAAGACAGACCGCAGCATGCTGGTATTGCTCAGAAGCATCATAACATTTTACCACCTAAACATTTCTGTGAAGTCATTTTTTCTGAAAAGCTGAGCGGTGGGACCAGAAATTCCCACCCAAAGTCAACAGAATTTTAGCTGCTTTCCAAATTTCCACCCCAGGTAGCACTGGAAGATCCCACCCAATGTGTAAAAATGAATGATTGGAACAGTTCTATTGATATAGAGAGGCACTATATTTTCTAGATTTTTTTTAAAGAATGAGGGATGCTTATATTGTCATATTTCTCATAAAAAGTTAAGAACTAATTGTTATGCGAATGTACATCCAGGGTGCTACATTTACTGCTGCACTGCACTCAAGTGCTGATCAATAATCAATTCTCTGGCCACATGGAGAGCTGCAAGAAATATGCTCAATGAAGCTCTGGCCTTTGGAGTCTAAAAAGAGTGCTTATTCCAGAAGACATAACATGGTGGCAGCGAGCCCAGACATAACATGAACAAAAAGCATAAAAGAAAGCTTAGGAGTTCTCACTGAACATGGATGACTGCTTCAATTTGGTACAAATTCACCAAATAATTAGATTTTTATAAGCATTCCGCACTGATTCTTATGAGAAATGCTACACAGTGTTTCGCATAGATCTGCAGTTCATTTCACTTTCTATTATTCTACGTCCAGCCAGCTGGCATTAGAATGGGCATGAGTGAACTAATGAGGTCCTTAATGACAATGTACAGTTTTGTGACCACTTTTCCTGACACTAGCTTTAATTTCTAGATTACCAGGATGCTAATTCTCAAACCGCTATGATTGAATTTTAACTCCCAATCTCTGGACTGTTAGTCCAGTAAAATAATCTCTGTGCCCTTTCTATATAATCGCTGAATTCTCCATTTGGGAGACTGTCTTCTCCTGCCAGAGCTCAATCGTTTCTGGTTTGTGGGTTTGTGCTGGCCAAGGAGTGGCACCCAAAAGCAATTTACTACCCATTGTTATGCAAATGTATGCATGGCAGGGATTGCAAGGGATTCCGTCAAGAATCCCACTATCGGGGTGCCATTTTGAGTGGGTGGCTCGATAGTAAGGTCCAGTGGCTGGCCCCCTTCCCCCCTGCAATGCAAATCCTTCCCCGCCTGCTGACAAGTAGAGACATCATCACCTCCTACCACAGGAATTGCTGGGTCACCCCCACACGAGGGTAACGCGACCTCCCCACGAACCCTCCATCAGAGACCCCTCACACCAGACACTGCAACCAGAACATCCCCACCAGAGACCCCCACCATAGCAAAGACCCCCACCAGAGACCCCACCAAAGATCCTTCTATAGCAGAGACCTCCACCAGAGACCCCACCAGAGACTGCCATCAGACACCCCTCCACCAGATCCCCCACCATACCCCCACCAGAGACCCTTGACGGTACCTCAAGTATGCTGCTGTGAACCTAGCCGCAATGTTTATAACATCTAGCTATGATTGACAATTCATGACCACATCAAAAGCAGTTAAGTGCTTTCTGCTGAGAAAAAGGGGAAGTGAAATATACTCAATGAAGGGAGCGAGCTCTTAATTCTGAGATTTTTCTAAACATTGCAGTTAGGTCCAAAGCAGACTACTTGAGATGCATTCAAGCATGAAGGAAAATGAAAATAAATGATCCAGACATCTGGCTGTCTGGAAGCTGTCAATTACAGTCTACTAAAAGATATTTCTCTTTGAAGTGAATAGAACCCTTACAGATAAAGGATCTGAGGAGGTTTCAAAGCCTTGTGATGTGGTTTTGGCTGTCTATGAAGTAACAGCTGTTGCTTTCCAGACATCTGCCTGAGGCAGCAGTAGTAAGTGACAGGTGAGTGAAAATGCAGTGATTTCTTTCAATATTTCTGCCTGGACTGCCCGTTAGCTTCAGCGTAGGGATAACTGATGGGAGGGTCTCTGTTATGGGGTGATGATATGGGGGGGGGAGTGGAAATCTCTGATATAGGCGGTCTCTGACATTGGGGCTCATGATATTGGGGGTCTCTGGTGGGGGTTCTAGGGAGGGTCTGAAGAGGTCTGTTATGAGGGGTGCTGAAAGGGTTCTCTAATGGGGGGTTTTGTAAGGGGGTCTGATAAGGGAGCTGGGGTGGTCAGGATTTGTATTGTGGGGCAGAGGGGGCCCCTGATAGACTTTGGACCACCTACCTTAAATACCTACCCCCTTGGCCCATTGCGAGGCCCACCATGTCAGGGCAATGCTGGCAAATACTTGCACCCATCCACAGATAGGTGAATACCGGTCCAAAGGGCCGACGCATCACGGAGGCATGGAGAATCCTGGTGTCCAGCCGTTAATAGGATGCAAATAGCTCATTTTGACTCATTTGTATCCTCTCGCTAGTGCGGTGCGTGAACCTCAGTGCCGCCATCAGCAGGGAACCGAAACATCACAAACGAATTGGCGCCAGTTTTCCCCGACACGGGATTCTCCGCCGCATCGGGAACTCCGCTTCCAGCCGCGGGCAGCAGAGAATCCAGCGGAATATTTTCACATGGCTGGGCTTTCCCTCAGTCAGAACATCACGGATGTCAGTGAAATGGTCAACACGCCTCCGCAGTCCGAGGCATTATCTTCATAAACTACTCCTGCTCCGTCAGGGGGAAGACTGAGGTAAATGAAATCCAGCTTCTAAGGCTTCAGACGGGGCACCTTCCATTAATCAACCTACAACACAGGTCACTTAAAGGACAAGTCTGACAGCAAGGACAACACCTAAGAGAACACGGTGACCTTCTTCAGCCCTGATTCATGCTACAATGGAGATAAATTAAAGTGACAACCAAAATGGTATACGGTTTAAAATATAACAGTTCTTCTCTGTCACAGGCCCTTTAAATAATAACTTCAGCTATATTTCCTGCTGCCCACTGACTGTGAGCTCCCACATGCCCAACTCGTGAAGGGAGCTTGCCCTCCAGATGTGACCTCAGAAAATCCCATTAGGCTGGGCGAGAGAGATTGATGCTCTGTAACACTGATAGTTTCTTTTCCCAAAGACAACCATAACCCTCGATTTTTGTTGCATGTTTATCACAACTTGTGCAATCATTCTTGTTCCATTCTCTGTCTCTTTCCTGCATCTGAATAAATGGCGTAACTTGCATTTTTATTGCACCTTTCATGATCTCAAGAAACCACAAAGAACATTACAATCAATGAAACACAAGCTTCTGAAGTATAGTGACTATTGTAAAGTAGGCATCTTGACAGTCAATATACAAATAGCAATGCAATACCGGTCTGTGACAACCACATGGATGAGATTGGTTCCCCTATTCTACCATCCAGGTCTGACCATAACAGGGTTTTGTTCTGTGAATTCACAGAGGATGTGCTTTTCCAATGCTGCAGAATTCCCATTATGTCCGCTTTCAGATTATAAAGGTTCAGTCAGAGAGGTTTTTTGCATTTTAACAAGTGCCCGCTGCAATGTTTATTGAAACTATTTTCTGAATTTTAAAAAAAAATCTCGGTAAACTGCAAACCACCATTCATACGTCACACGCATTCCCTGGGCCCACGCACACACCAGAACAGATGGTAGAATAAGAGGGTGGGCTTAAAGAATTTTTACTATTCATGAAGAAGACAACAAGAGGAGACAGTTAGCTGTCCTTTGGCTGGACTCAATGCAGTGATTCCACACTGAGGCCATTTTGTTCAGTTCTCTTCCTGGGGGTGGTTGTACAGAGCAGATTTCCATGTTTTATTCTCAAACGTTCCCAGCTTCCAGTCAATTTCTCTACACAGGATGGTTACTTCGTAAATCTGGGCACAAGTTTCTCGAGAGGGAGATCCTTTGCGGCCTAACAGTACAGCATACTGATCCTTCACTTGAGGCACGATCTATTTGGCTGGAGACAAAGTTGAATTCAAACTGAGGCTTTATTAGTATCTGAAGTGTGGCCTCCTACAGCAGCTGACAAAATGGCTGCTAGCTGAAGGCCACGCATATTTATAACCCGGCTCCTGGGCGGAGCGAGCATGCAGGGGCCCAGGTGAACATGTAGTGCAGGTTTTACCATACAACCCTTAATATAGGAACACAGTGGTTTACCACAGTTTTGCTGGCTTTATATATTCCAGAGGATTTCGTTGAATCCATGCCTGCTGTCGTCATTGTTTTTCGAACAGGTTATTGATATCATTGTTTCATCTCAGAAACATTTGAAGTTTCAGAATAGTATAAAAGCTAGCTGGAGACGTGGGCCGGGGTTCTCTGTTGGCTGATGTTGAAATCATGAAATGCGATTGGGTGGAGAATCGGGCGCTGATTCAATGACAAATCGCAATTCTCCGTCACCTCGACAGTGGCGTCAATGTGTTCTGGAACGTACATAGAGTAAACACTGTTTGCATGTCATTAGCGGGCCTGACCCGGTATTCTCCGGGGCCTCCGCGATGCTCCGCCTCTCATGAGGCGAGTTCCCTAAGGCGGGGTTCACTTGTGCTTTTAAAAATTGTGAAACCAGCATCATGATTGATGAGGGTGAGAAAAGAGGTCAGACACAGAGAGGTGCAACTGTGGGTTGCCGGACCGGACACTGTCTGGGCTGGCTGGGGTGGTGGGGATGCCAGGGGGGGCTGGATGGAAGAATGGGCCGAATGGCTGGGGTGACCCCCCCATGGGACTGGGACGGTGTCTAGTCATGGACCTCCATTACCGCGGATTGCAAGACAGCCATCTTGCTGTGAACCTCGGTGCACAGGTGCATCCGCGTCGTCACAAAGGCCCTGTATGCCCACGGGGATAAATACATCCATTTCAATGTGGCCGAGCCCACCAGGATGCCCGGGCAGCGGCGTTCACCACCATTACTGGGATTCCCCTGGTCCAGGGGTGATCGATTGGATGCATGTCCCCCTATGAGCAGCTGCAGATGACAGGCCACTCGACACAAACCGAAAGGGGTTCCAATGAACGTGCAGCTGATCTGTATGTGATCATCAGCTGTGCATCATAGACGCCTTCATCCTAGTACACTCGGCGATTCCTGACATGTTAGAGACGCCCCACCGGCTGGGGGTTTGGTTCCTGGGTGAACGGGATTACCCGCTCTGGTCGTGGCTGATGGCACCTATCCAGAGGCCATAGACCGATGCAGAGACCCACTATAACGATGCCCATACAGTAACAAGGTTTGTGATCGAGTGGTGCTTGACATCCTGGGCCTCCGTGACGGAGTAAAGTCCCACTCGACGCCTGGAAGGACCCCGTCACGTAAATGTTCAGGGTGACCGTCACCTTGTTAGCCACCGGGAGTGAGTGTCCTTCCCTATACCGCCACGGTACTTGGTGTGCCATCATCTGGCAGATATCTCGCACTGTCTCTCTGCTCAGTCGGAATCTTCAATGGCATATCCTATCCGGCAGGTCCTCGAATGACAGACAGTGCCGCGACACACGAAGCACCTCCTTTGCACCTCCCCCTCCTCAGCCTGTTGGGCAGCCAGCTTTCCAACCTGAGCAGCTGCTATCTGTCCTTCTGGGGCACACTCTGCTGCCACACGCTCCGCTGCTACCCGCTCTGCTGTCGCAGCTTCCTCCTCCTCCTTGTGCAGCGCACGCTCATATTGCCGCAGGCAATCCCCCACGGCTGCGATGACTGGTAGGAAGGGCACCATTGCTGGTTGAATTCCAATATCCATTGTCTGCAGGGAGTGAAAGGCTGACATGGTAGCATGGTGCATACCCCCATGGTGCCCATCCAGGTCCACGGGCTACATGGTGGCCCTGGTTGGCACTGCGGGCTCTGCCCCGCATGTTCTGCCTCTTCCCCCCCATCCCCGCACCCCTGTCCGTGTCATTGGCTGGCACCATGGGGACCTCTGGCCCTGGCGCCCAACCCTGATACCAGGGGTGTCATTGGCTGGCACTGCCTTCGCCAGGGGTATGCACTGCGGCACCTGTAGGGGCTACTGTGGGTGTCGCCCTGGGTGGACCGCTGTTGGGCTGGGATTGGGTAGGGGAGGAGTGTGACGGGGGGGGGGGCTGATGTAGGGTAGGGTGCAGGGGTGGGGGTGCCCGTCCTGCCGGTGCAGAACCAGGGGTCAAGCTGGGTGATCAGTGGGTGCAGTGGGTGCGCACAAGATGGCTACCGTAATGGCGGTCCGTGCCTGGACATCTCCCCAGTCCCGTGGGGGTGTCACATCGGCCACCAGGCCCCTTCCCCCATCATCCCCACCATCTCCACCCCCCCCCCCTCCCCCACCCCCCGCAACCAGCCAGTGTTCAGCCCGGCAGCCCGCAGTCGCTCCTCTCCATGTCCTACCTCCTCTCTTTCCTCAACAACCGCCACGCCGATTTCACGGTTTTTGAAAGCACAAGTGAGCCGCGCTTGGGGAATTCAGCCCATTGGAGGCGGAGAATTGCGGTGGCCCCAGAGAATATCGGGTCGGGCCTGCTAATGGTGTACAAATGGTGTTTACTGTACCTGCGTTCCGGAAATCATTGACGCCGCTGTCGAGATGATGGAGAATCATGATTTGGTGTCAAATTGCCGTCGGGACTTACTTTCTGCCCAATCGCGTTTCGCGATTTCAGCGTCGGCAAATGGAGTCTACCACCCAAAAGCTTTGATGCCTGTTTAAAAAATTTCAATTGAAAGAAGAAAACTTCACCCCATAATAATGATTGAATAGGGTATTACAGGAACTATCTCTGAATATTAAAGATTTATTATCAGGAGTCTGGAGTTTTCCTTTAATGATATTGCCTAATGCTTATTGGTTTCTTAACGAGAAAGGATTAGCGAATACACTTAAAATCTTTAATTTTAATATTTGGATGTCAGCTCTAATTGCACTGAGATATATTTTTATGCACTATCGACTTTTTCTTTCATTTTTTTTGACCTCATTTGTCTTCATATCTGCTCTACAACGATGAGACTCAATCCCCAAATCTTCGTATATGAAGCAATGTCCCTACCGACATGAATTAACACAACAAACACTGTCCTTCAGGCTATCCGATCAATGGTGCAACTAGAGAATGGAGCATAACTGGGATTCAGACTAACATGGCAAGTGTATTGGGCTGGATTCTCCATCCCGCCGCGGCAGATTTCTGGTTCAGCACGCCGGCGGGATGCTACGTTTCGCCGGCTGGTCAATGGGATTTCCCATTGTGGGGCAGCCCCACCACGTCGGGAAACCCCCCAAGCTGCCAGCAAAATGGAGCATCCTGATGGCGTAGAATCCAGCCCTTTGTTTCTGAGTTTGTAACTCCATTTGTTCTTTTAAAAAAGCATTCTCATGGCTCACCCCCAACACCCTAAGAGAGGTGGCACTGTTTCTAATAGCCTTAGATGACTGGGGAAGGTGGTGGAGCAGTGGTATTGTCACTGGACTAATAGGATGCTGTTACAAAAGCCTGGATTAGTGTGTGGTCATTTTCAACCCCACTTGACTTGGAGTCACAACACAATCAAAATGAACAATTAATTCTTAGAAGATACCCAGTCTTTGGTCTTTGGCTGCCCAATAACTACAGTCACCAGCTTTGTAAATTTAAACTCAATTAATTTCTATTAATAACAATAACTATGAATAAATAGGCAGAAAATACAACTAGTTAACCATTATGTAATTCCTTACTCCCCTCTTTAACTCTTCCCCACCTTCGCCACATGCACAAGACAGACAAACACGAGGGGAAAGAGGGGTTAAAAAGGATAAAACGTCTCTGTTTCAGGTTGACGTCCTCCAGTACACCGCTCTTCAGTCTCCGCCTTCAGTTGGAGGGTTTTGCTTCCAGTCTGTAATGGTTTTCACTGTAGATTCATCCAGGTCTTAAGAACCTCTCTGCAGGTTCAGGAAACAGCAGCTAGGCAACATTTCTGGGGAAGGAAAGAAAGAGACAGCAGCTCACAGTTTCTGAGCACCCAGGATCTGACTGTCCTTTCCTGGGTTCTCTGAAAACTATCCCACACGGGTAAGACCCAATCACTGCCGATCGCTGGGCAGAATACATCCTTTGGCCAATTCCCCCAAAGGGGCTGGTTTAGCACAGGGCTAAAGAGCTGGCTTTTAAAGCAGACCAAGGCAGGCCAGCAGCTCAGTTCAATTCCCGTACCAGCCTCCCCGAACAGGCGCCGGAATGTGACAACTAGGGGCTTTTCACAGTAACTTCATTTGAAGCCAACTTGGGACAATAAGTGATTTTCGTTTCATTTCATTTTTCATTTATTTCATTCATTGGTCACCAGCCAACCAATCGAACCAAATCCCTCCCATCTCTCGGGTACCAGAAAGTCTGAGTTTTCTCGGTTCAAAACTCAACCTCCATAGTACAGTGTACCATTTGGCAACTTTTGAGCTCCTCACTTCCTCTGCTTGACTTAAAGGTTTTCTTTTGTGAGCATGACTTTCATATACAAGTCCAATGGAAAGACGTAGATTGCTAACACTGCACACTTCAACCACAACCCTGGGTTATTGGGCAGCATGGTAGCACAGTGGTTAGCACAATTGCTTCACAGCTCCAGGGTCCCAGGTTCGATTCCTGGCTTGGGTCACTGTCTGGGCGGAGTCTGCACATTCTCCCCGTGTGTGCGTGGGTTTCCTCCCACAGTCCAAAGATGTGCAGGTTAGGTGGATTGGCCATGATAATTGCCCTTAGTGTCCCAAATTGCCGTTAGAACATAGAACATAGAACAATACAGCGCAGTACAGGCCCTTCGGCCCACGATGTTGCACCGAAACAAAAGCCATCTAACCTACACTATACCATTATCATCCATATGTTTATCCAATAAACTTTTAAATGCCCTCAATGTTGGCGAGTTCACTACTGTAGCAGGTAGGGCATTCCACGGCCTCACTACTCTTTGCGTAAAGAACCTACCCCTGACCTCTGTCCTATATCTATTACCCCTCAGTTTAAGGCTATGTCCCCTCGTGCTAGCCATTTCCATCCGCGGGAGAAGGCTCTCACTGTCCACCCTATCTAACCCTCTGATCATTTTGTATGCCGCTATTAAGTCTCCTCTTAACCTTCTTCTCTCCAACGAAAACAACCTCAAGTCCATCAGCCTTTCCTCATAAGATTTTCCCTCCATACCAGGCAACATCCCGGTAAATCTCCTCTGCACCCGTTCCAAAGCCTCCACGTCCTTCCTATAATGCGGTGACCAGAACTGTACGCAATACTCCAAATGCGGCCGTACCAGAGTTCTGTACAGCTGCAACATGACCTCCTGACTCCGGAACTCAATCCCTCTACCAATAAAGGCCAACACTCCATAGGCCTTCTTCACCACCCTATCAACCTGGGTGGCAACTTTCAGGGATCTATGTATCTATTAGTGTTGGGTGGGGTTCCTGGGTTATGGGGATAGGGTGGAGGTGTGGGCTTAGGTAGGGTGCTCTTTCCAAGAGCCGGTGCAGACTCAATGGGCCGAATGGCCTCCTTCTGTACTGTAAATTCTATGATCTATGATAAGTAGTTTGAAGATTTTGTTTCATTCTTTCATTTTCTGTGAGTGTCACTGACAAGGGCAACATTTATTGCTCATCCTTAATTATCCCTGACAAGATGCTGCAGTTTAAGAGCTGTGACAGTGTGCAATGGTGTTACAATTTTTTAGAAAACTGTTTTAAAGTTCACATTTTAAAAGTAAACCTTGGGCTGAGTTTAAAGACTGTTTCAAAATAGCACCAAGCTACCAAACAGAATTGTGGATACCAACCTGGGTCTCCTCTACTTTACGTTATTACTGGTTTCACTCTGGTTTTGTGCAGGAGATTGTGGTAGTCACCACTGATGTATTATACTGTATATATATGGGTTTTACGGTAAGGCCCCTGTACGACAGGTACGGGGGTAGATCCCTGCCTGCTGGCTCCGCCCAGTAGGCGGAGTATAAATATGTGTGCTCTCCGTACAGCAGCCATTTCGTCAGCTGCTGTAGGAGGCCACACATCTCTGTGTAATAAAGCCTCGATTACATTCTACTCTCGACTCGTCGTAATTGATAGTGCATCAGAGATAACAACGTTTTCTTGACGCCTCATTGTAAGAATATAAATTGTGCCAAGGCCAGCTGAACCAAGGGGGGGGGGGGGATGGGGGGGGAGAGAAGGGCTGTTTAAAGTGTCAATATGTATTCATGAGATGACGTGGCATTTTTTGCAGGTCTCATGACAACAGTGGCCATTTTAGCTTGCCTAGAAAAAGCATTATAAAGAGCAGGAAGCTGCGTGACCCACGGAGAACCAAATTAAAGATGTTTCGGCAGAGACGGAGGTGAACAACAATGGCTGCTGTAAGTAACTAGGCAGTTTAAAAATGCTATGCCCGCAGAACATGAAGAAAGGAGCCTTCTCCCCTCTCTGTAAGCCATATTTCACCCACTAAGTGCACCTGTTAAAGCAGCCTTGAAAATTCAACAGTAGAAGTCAGCACAGCAGCAGAGCCAATCCTACAACTTCAAAACCTTTGCTTGATCAGGCAAAACCTCAACTTCAAAAACATCAGGCCTGCATCTCATGTGGACTAGATTGATTCAATTTTTATCAGTATCTTTTTACCTTCATTTCCAACTAAAATTTGTGCACGTATATGTTGGTAATTTTATCTTTTCTGAAGTAACTCCAGAGCAATAGAGTGAAACAGACTGACCTTTTCTTTTTAAGTAAAAGAGGCTTCACTGCGGTGTCACTTTAAATTAAATTTCTCACTCCACGGGTATAAACAATACACACCTGCTTACAAGTACCTTGTTCATGGCCAACTTTGGGACACAGCTTTTAAAGGATCTGCGACAGAGCTAACAGTGGCTCATGTGATGATATAGTTCGAGTGAAACTTTCAGGCTTCTCTATTGATATAGCGGTGACTCAATTATACTGTGTGATCACACTTCTGTCGATGGCAGTACCTTATTCATACCTTACCTGTTTGCGCCCATCTACTATCTGACCTCAAATACATTGAAGAAATAGAGGGTCAGGTTGCATGAGTAGCACTTGATACAGGAACAAGGGACTTGGTTTGATGTTCCTGACATGTGTCCCATTCATTGGTTGGAGAACCAGTGGGTCTTTAGGGTGGGGGTGGCCCAACAGAATTAATTGTCTGTCAGACACTTAGCTGGCCAGTGCCTGGTCTTCCCCGGGATTTAAGAACTCTTGAATGGAAATCCTGCCCGACGATAGCTGGCGGCCAATCAGAGGCCAACAGTTCTACATTACAAGTAGCCGGAGTGGTGGCTGTTCCCTTAACAGTGAGGCCTTCACTAGAGATCAACGTGGGATTGCCAGAGAGAGGTGAGTGGGCAGCACGGTAGCATTGTGGATAGCACAATTGCTTCACAGCTCCAAGGTTCCAGGTTCGATTCCGGCTTGTGTCACTGTCTGTGCGGAGTCTGCACATCCTCCCCGTGTGTGCGTGGGTTTCCTCCGGGTGCTCCGGTTTCCTCCCACAGTCCAAAGGTGTGCAGGTTAGGTGGATTGGCCATGCTAAATTGCCCTTAGTGTCCAAAATTGCCCTTAGTGTTGGATGGGGTTACTGGGCTATGGGAATAGGGTGGAGGTGTGGACCTTGGGTAGGGTGCTCTTTCCAAGAGCTGTGCAGACCTAATGGGCCGAATGGCCTCCTTCTGCACTGTAAATTCTATGAAAATTAGGATGCAAGTGTAGAGGCGTGGGTACCACACAGCCCAGATCCTGACCACCCGGGGATCTCCGATGACCTAGGAGATCTCCCAAGGTGTCATTACGCCTGGTCCATATTTGTGTGGATCAGTGCTAAACGGCGCCATGGCAAAATCTCCCAGACTCGGGCATTCATTCTCGAGATAAACGGCTGCAGGCATATTTAAATGAGCCTTTGCATATTTGCATATTTAAATGAGCTTTGACAAAGAGTCATCGGACTCGAAATGTTAGCTCTTTTCTCTCCCTACAGATGCTGCCAGACTTGCTGAGATTTTCCAGCATTTTCTCTTTCGTTTCAGATTCCAGCATCCGCAGTAATTTGCTTTTATTTAACTGAGCCTGATGGCTCATTTAAACATGTTAATCTGAATCTCGCCCAGCAAGGGCAAGATCCAGATTGTGACATCTCGCAAGATCTCATAGGATCTCGTGAGGCATTCAGGGCATCGGAAATCTCGCGAGAGGCTTCTCACGAGATCTAAGGGCCTCACCACGTCATCGAGTCGGGTGTGACAAGGCCATTCGATCATGCCCATTAGCTATGCTTAATGGCAATAGCAGACAAACTTGAATGGAGGAGTTTACCTGCTTACTTTAAATGTCTTAATATAGCAAACAAAGCACGGTCCTGTAAATACAATATGTGTTCATTTGCTAATATTGCCAGCAGTAGTTTCCAGGCTATCACAACTGAACAAAATGATCTCCTTCTTGCCTGAACTCTTTTTGGAAGCAGAATAGGTAAGGGCCCGCTGTGCTGGGGCTATACTTTAAATGTTACTCAAAATTGATAATGGTAATGGAATCTCAAGCTATGGCACACCCTATAATTTGAGAAACAAAAAGAATGCATTTCACAAAACATGGCAGGTTCTGGCACGCTATAATTTTCCACTGAATTTTTCAAAGACCGAGATTCAAGCACTCCAAAGTTAACTCATCCACTACAATTTTGTTATTTTCTCAAAAAATGTGAAGAAAGTTGAGGCTGCGAATTTGCTACATGTTGAATGTCTTGAAACTGTAGTGTTTGCACAGTTGTGTAGAGGCTTGCATGGTTGAACAATAATGGTTTATTAATAACATATAACTATACACAGGGGGCAATCTTGGCCAAGTGCTCCCTTCCCGTCAACTTCTACCAGACTCACCACAACACTCTACTACACCCATGTGACTCTCCACATCAGAATGTGGCTGGTACTATTTCCCCAGTCCCACATTAACCCTTACGGTCTCGAACCCTCAACCACTATTGTCAGCCATGGTTCAGTGGCCAGCATTCTCACCCAAGTGTTCGAAGATTATGGCCAGGAATCTCCATCCTGAGTCCACCCCGCTACCGCTGCCAGTGAGAACAGAGAATCTGGGACTCAACTAAAATTCCATTCACTGCAGGAGACCCCGCCGGGGTGAGCGGATGGAGAATCCCGCTCTATGTGTTCATGACCCATCTCAGAGTACAAAAAACGTTGTTTACTGAGGGAGCGGTGTACTGTCAGAGGTTAAAGCCAGACCCTGTCTGCTCTCTCAGGTGGATGATGACGATCCCATGGCATTATTTTGAAGACGAACAGGGAGGTTCTCTCCGGTGTCCTGGCCAATGCAGCACTGAAACGGATGATCTGGTCATCATGACTTGGTGCTTGTTTGAGCTTGTTTTGCATAAATTGCCTGTCATAATTCTTATTTTACAGCAGTTTTTTAAATGTAGCGAACGTAAATTCCCAAAGCCAGGCAGCAGTGTCCTCATTTGTTGTGTTTAAGGTGATTAGTCCGCCACTTAATCTGTTGGAGAAACTCTTCAGTGATGTGCAGCATTGTTGGTGTCTTTCCAAAGGTGTACCATGGGTTTGTACTGAGGCCATGGATAGGAGCTTGACTATAGAGTGCCCAGGCCTGTCCTGAACCAGTTTAGCAAGGACCATTCTTGCCCTGGCAGTTCAAATCCTGTCATTTGACAGGTGGGGTTTGTCACAAGGAATTTCTTATTGACTTCACCTGTGCTTCCCATTCCTTGAGTCAAAGGATGTCTGTTGGTAGATCTTTCTCAAGAAGGTTGCTTCATATGGGGTGCCGAGATGGAAGGTGGGCAGTCGGAGGGTTAAACAGGTCATCCGGGAGTTGTAAATGAGGTGCGGCACAGATGGTTTCAATCGGCTTGAGGGCTTATGTCAGCCAATAGATGTGTGGGGGAGTGATGTTTGCAAGGACAGGAAGCCAGGAGGATGTGGGGGAGTGTTATTTGCGAGGCCAAGAAGCCAGGGTGTGTGTGGGGGAGCGATGTTTGCAAAGAAAGAAAGCCGGCCGGGGTGGGGGCGTGAGAGTGATGTTAATATTGGGAAAGATGGGGATAATCGGTGCTTCGACTGCCAGGGAATATTACTATCTCCCAGATAGCCCAAGGGGAACTGCAACCAAAGCCCCCATGACTGAGATCAATACAGTCAGAGGCCATTAAAAAGCATTCAGTGTCTTCCAGCCTTCCACTTCCTGATGACTGAACCAACTTTTCAAAACACTTCCAACAACCCACAGCAGGAAGATAGTCACAACTAACCTGCAAGGTCAAATGGTGATGCCTTTAAATAGCAGCAGTAGAGTTCCCTCATGCAGCATGTTCAGGTGTGTATTTAAGGGAGAGTGTTAGCTAGAGTTGTTGTCTCACTTGCCATAAATGTGGCCCGATTTAACTAAAACAAAGTCAGTACTGGTGGGAATCGAGGGGTCGTTCTTGGCACTTGTAGTGCCGGGAATGATCCCGCTATTGGAAGGCATTCTGTTTTCCTTTTGGCTCCCAGTGGGGAAACGCCCTGCCGAGGCCGCACTGAGTCACATGTCCTGCACTGAGGAACTCCAAAGAGCAGAGCTTCTCAGTGCAGGAGGAGATCAGGGCATCAGTTTCAAATGCCCCCAAGTGCCAGAACGCCTGGTCCCCATTTGTGGGGAACAGTGCTAATCGGCGCTTGGCTGGGGTCTCCTTGGCAAGGCCAATAGATGCCAGGTGGCCATTCAATCTGGCATCAGCACGACGAAGTGGATTTTTAAACTCACTTCACCATGCAAGACTGGATCCCACCTATTGTGGGCAGGATCCAGATTGCGACGTCTCGTGAGATCTGGTTAGATCTCATGAGGCAATAATGGCCATCGGGAATCCCGTGGGAGGCCCCTCCTGGGATCTACGGGTGGTGTCCCATCCCGATTGCGACCGGACACAGCTGGTAAATCGTGTGCATGGTGTTGCACAAGGAATACATTCATCTGATTCAATAGCGAAGTTTTACCTTGAATAGGTTATCAGCTTTTCACCAGAGGCTTATAGCTTGAGTGATGCTGCTCAGCATCAAGCATGGCTGACTCAGAGTCTATCCTGCTCTTGATGCCTGCCTTTGGCATCTTGGAATGATTTTGCAGATCGTTACTCAATCTGTCTGTTATGTTATGCTGCTTCGGATAACACAGGCTGCTACTTGATGCAGTCTTAACTAAAGGATGCTCCAGACTCTGAAATGAGTTCAACGTGTTTATTGAACTATTAACACAATTCTCAAATGAGTTTGACTCTCTGCTAATCTAACTGTAGTAACTCAGTCTAACTATACCAGCTTGCTCTAAGCCACGTGCTGGGGTGTGATGCTGCTGATCAACCCTGTCTAACTCTCTAGATGTCTGTCTGTGGAAAGAGGCAGGGTGTGAGTGCCTCATCCCTTTTATAGTGTTTATGTCATGCCCCCTTGAGGTGATGACACCTCTGAGTGTCCTGACTGCCCATTGGTTGTGTCCTATTTTTAAAAAAATAAATATATTTTATTCAAATTTTTCGGCCAAACAAAACAATACAAAGGTTTTTTCCTTTTTACAACAATAAAACAATATAAATAACAGTGACCGTTTTTAACAAATAAATAAATAATATATAAACTAAATGGCAACTGCCATAACAAAAATAATAACTCTCCCAGATAATAGAATCAAACAGTCCAATATACATAGCCAAGTACAAATATCTATACAAAAACACCCCTGAGGACCCTCCCGAACCCCCCCCCCTCCCCCCTGGGTTGCTGCTGTTACCTTCCCATTTCCTTTATCGTTCTGCGAGGTAGTCAATGAACGGTTGCCACCGCCTGGTGAACCCTTGAGCCGAACCCCTTAATACAAACTTTATCCGTTCTAGTTTTATAAACCCTGCCATGTCGTTTATCCAGGTCTCCACGCCCGGGGGTTTGGCTTCCTTCCACATAAGCAATATCCTTTGCCGGGCTACTAGGGACGCAAAGGCCAAAACATCAGCCTCTCTCGCCTCCTGCACTCCCGGCTCTTCTGCAACCCCAAATATAGCCAACCCCCAGCTTGGCTCGACCCGGACCCCCACCACCTTCGAAAGCACATTCGCCACCCCCACCCAGAACCCCTGCAGTGCCGGGCATGACCAAAACATGTGGGTGTGGTTTGCTGGGCCTCTCGCGCATCTCCCACACCTATCCTCTACCCCAAAAAATTTACTGAGCCTTGCTCCGGTCATATGCGCCCTGTGCAAAACCTTGAATTGTATCAGGCTTAGCCTGGCGCACGAGGATGAAGAGTTTACCCTACGTAGGGCATCTGCCCACAGCCCCTCTTCAATCTCTTCCCCCAGCTCTTCTTCCCATTTTCCCTTCAGCTCATCCACCATGATCTCCCCCTCGTCCCTCATTTCCCTGTATATGTCCGACACCTACCATCCCCCACCCATGTCCCTGAGATCACTCTATCCTGAATCTCCTGCGTCGGGAGCTGCGGGAATTCCCTCACCTGTTGCCTCGCAAAAGCCCTCAGTTGCATGTACCGAAATGCATTCCCTTGGGGCAACCCATATTTTTCCGTCAGCGCTCCCAGACTCGCAAACGTCCCGTCTAAGAACAGATCTCTCAGTTGCACAATCCCAGCTCTCTGCCATGCTCCAAATCCCCCGTCTATTCTCCCCGGGACAAACCTATGATTATTTCTTATCGGGGACCGCACCGAGGCTCCCGTCCTTCCCCTATGCCGTCTCCACTGCCCCCAAATTTTCAGTGTTGCCACCACCACTGGACTTGTGGTGTATTTCTTCGGGGAGAACGGCAACGGCGCCGTCGCCAGTTCTTGTAGGCAGGTTCCTTTGCAGGACGCCATCTCCAATCTCTTCCACGCCGCTCCCTCCCCTTCTCCCATCCACTTACACACCATTGAGATATTGGCGGCCCAGTAGTACTCACTTAAGCTCGGTAGTGCCAGTCCCCCCTATCCCTGCTCCGCTGCAAAACCCCCCTCCTCACTCTCGGGGTCTTCCCAGCCCACACAAAACTCATGACACTTTTCTCGATTTTCTTGAAAAAAGCCTTCGTGACCATCACCGGGAGACACTGAAACACAAAAAGGAATCTCGGGAGGACTACCATTTTGACCGCCTGCACCCTACCCACCAGTGACAGGGGCACCATGTCCCATCTCTTAAAATTCTCCTCCATCTGTTCCACCATTCGTGTTAGATTAAGCCTATGTAAGGTTCCCCAACTCCTGGCTATCTGAATCCCTAAGTACCGGAAATCTCTTGTTACCTTCCTCAGCGGTAAATCATCTATTCCCCTGCTCTGCTCCCCCGGATGCACCACAAACAACTCACTCTTCCCCATATTCAATTTGTACCCCGAGAATTCCCCAAACTCCCTGAGTGTCTGCATTATCTCAGGCATCCCCTCCACTGGGTCCGCAACATACAGCAACAAATCATCTGCATACAATGATACCCGGTGTTCTTTTCCTCCCCTGAGTACTCCCCTCCACTATCTGGAGCCCCTCAGTGCTAAGGCCAGGGGCTCAATTGCCAATGCAAACAGTAATGGAGACAGGGGACACCCCTGCCTCGTCCCTCTATAAAGACGGAAGTAGTCAGACCTCTGCCTATTCGTGACCACACTTGCCACCGGGGCCCTATATAGTAGCTGTACCCATCCAATAAACCCTTCTCCAAAACCAAATCTCCTCAACACTTCCCACAGATAGTCCCACTCCACTCGGTCGAATGCTTTCTCGGCGTCCATCGCCACCATTATCTCCGCCTCCCCCTCTGGTGGGGGCATCATCATCACCCCTAGCAGCCTCCGTATGTTCGTGTTCAGCTGTCTCCCCTTAACGAACCCAGTTTGATCCTCGTGGACCACCCCTGGGACACAGTCCTCTATCCTCGTCGCCATCACCTTGGCCAGGAGCTTAGCATCTACGTTTAAAAGGGAAATGGGCCTGTAGGACCCACACTGCAGCGGGTCTTTTTCCTTCTTCAAAAGTAGCGATATCGTCGCCTCCGACATAGTCGGGGGCAACTTCCCCCTTTCCCTGGCCTCATTAAAGGTTCTCGTCAAAAGCGGGGCCAGTAGGTCCATATATTTCCTATAAAATTCCACCGGAAATCCATCCGGTCCCGGGGCCTTCCCCGCCTGCATGCTCCCAATCCCCTTTACCACCTCCTCCATCTCAATCTGTGCTCCCAGTCCCACCCTCTCCTGCTCCTCCACCTTCGGGAATTCCAGCTGATCCAGGAAACACATCATTCCCTCCTTCCCTTCCGAGGGCTGAGCCTTATATAACTTCTCATAGAATGCCTTGAACACCCCGTTCACTCTCTCCGCTCCCCGTTCCATCTCTCCCTCCTCATCTCTCACCCCACCTATCTCCCTCGCCGCTCCCCTCTTCCTCAATTGGTGGGCCAGTAGCCGACTCGCCTTCTCTCCATACTCATACTGTACACCCTGTGCCCTCCTCCACTGTGCCTCTGCCTTACCCATGGTCAGCAGGTCAAATTCCACATGTAACCTTTGTCTCTCAGAAGTTCTCTCAACAATCGCTCCCTTTCTTTACCCTCTTGCTTCCCTATATGTGCCCTTATGGATATCAGTTCCCCTCTGACCACCGCCTTCAACGCCTCCCAGACCACTCCCACCTGAACCTCTCCGTTGTCATTAAGCTCCAAGTACCTTTCGATACACCCCCTCACCCTTAGACATACCCCCTCATCCGCCAATAAGCCCATATCCATTCTCCAGAGTGGGTGCTGTTCTTTTTCCTCTCCTACCTCCAGGTCTACCCAATGTGGAGCGTGGTCCGAAATAGCTATGGCCGTATACTCCGTTCCTGTCACCTTCGGAATCAGTGCCCTTCCCAAGACAAAAAAGTCTATCCGTGAGTATACCTTGTGAACATGGGAGAAAAATGAGAACTCCTTACTCCTAGGCCTAATAAATCTCCAGGGGTCTACTCCTCCCATCTGCTCCATGAAGTCCTTGAGCACCCTGGCCGCTGCTGGCCTCCTCCCGGTCCTGGACTTCGACCGGTCCAGCCCTGGATCAAGCACCGTATTGAAGTCTCCCCCAATTACCAACTTTCCTGCCTCCAACATACGCCTCATAAAATTTGCATCATCCCAGTTCGGGGCGTATACGTTCACCAGAACCACCGCCTCCCCTTGCAATCTGTCACTCATCATCACATATCTACCCCCACTATCCGCCACGATGGTCTTTGCCTCAAACAGTACTCGTTTCCCCACCAAAATAGCCACCCCCCTATTCTTCGCATCTAAACCCGAATGAAACACCTGCCCCACCCATCCATTACGTAGTCTGACCTGGTCTGTCAGTTTCAGGTGCGTCTCTTGCAACATAACCACATCTGCCTTTAATTTCTTCAGGTGTGCGAGTACCCGTGCCCTTTTAATCGGCCCGTTCAGCCCTCTCACGTTCCACGTGATCAGCCGGGTTGGGGGGCTCTTTACCTCCCTCCCCCCCCCTTGTCGACTAGCCAGCCCCTTTTTTAACCCATCTCCTCACCCGGTTCCCACGTACCTGTATATCCCACCGACGGTGCCCCCCCGTCTCGACCACCCCGTCCCATAACAGCTCCCCCTTCTCCTGAGCAGCAGCAACCCAGTTAACCCCCCCTCCCCCCCTCCGCTAGATCCCCCTCTAGCGTAGTTGCACCTCCCACGTTGCTCCCAGAAGTCAGCAAACTCTGGCTGACCTCGGCTTCCCCCCTTGCCCTCGGCCCCCACTGTGCGAGGCCCCCTCCTTCCTGTGTCCCTGTTCCCGCCACAATTACCATAGCGCGGGAGCAAAGCCCGCATTTCCCACTCGGCCCCGCCCCTAATGGCGCCTTTCCCTTCTCCTTCCCCTTTCCGTCCACCGGCGCCCACAGTTCCTCATACTCCCCCCCCCCCCCCCAAACATGGGGAAGAGAGAAAAGTTAGAAAAATTACAGGATCATAGAATTAACAAATTGAAAAATCATCCCCCCCCCCCCCCGCTTTCCCCTTCCTCGCCCCACATAATCACCCCACCACTTTGTCCCAGAAGCTCTTTCTCTCGCCAGACTATTCCAGCTCCTTGTCCACAATGAATGTCCATGCCTCTTCTGCCGTCTCAAAGTAGTGGTGCTTCCCTTGGTGTGTGACTCACAGTCTCGCCGGTTGCAACATTCCAAATTGAACCTTCTTTTTGTGAAGCACCGCCTTAGCCCAATTGAAACTTGCCCTCCTTCTCGCCACCTCCGCACTCCAATCCTGGTATACGCGGATCACCGCGTTCTCCCACCTACAGCTCCGAGTTTTCTTCGCCCATCTGAGGACCGTCTCTCTGTCATTGTAGTGGAGAAACCTCACCACTGTAGCTCGAGGTATTTCTCCAGCCTTTGGTCTTCGCGCCAGAACTCAATCGGCTCCCTCCACCTCCAAAGGGCCCGTCGGGCGCCTCCGATCCCATTAGCGAATGAAGCATCGTGCTCACATATGTCCCGACGTCCACCCCCTCTGCGCCTTCAGGAAGACCCAGGACTCTTAAATTCTTCCTCCTCGAGTTATTCTCCAGTACTTCCAACCTCTCCACACACCTTTTGTGCTGTGCCTCGTGCGTCTCTGCCTTCACCACCAGGCCCTGTATTTCATCCTCGTTTTCAGCAGTCTTTGCCTTCACAACCCGAAGCTCCAGCTCCTGGGTCCTCTGCTCCTCCTTTAGCCCTTCAATCGCCTGTAATATCGGGGCCAACACTTCCTTCTTCAACTCCTTCTTCAGCTCTTCCACACAGCGCCGCAGGAACTTTTTTTGCTCCGGGCCCCATAACAAACGGCCACCTTCCGACGCCATCTTGCTTCGAGCTTCCCTTCCTTGCTGCTGCTCCAAAGGATCTTCTGCAATCCAGCCGCTACTATCCTCTCCTTTTTCCATGCGTATCCGGGAGGATTCCCTTCTGGTTTACCGCATAGTGTTTATGGCCGCTTAAATTGCCTTTGGGGCTCCTATTAAGAGCCCAAAAGTCCGTTCCAACGGGAGCTGCCGAAACGTGCGACTTAGCTGGTCATCGCCGCACCCGGAAGTCCTTGTGTCCTATTCTGAGTGTTCATTGGTTGCATGTTTGCATATCATGACACTGTCTGGCCATGTTATGAACATAACTTCCCTGGTCATCGAGTCCTGGGGTGGGACTTAAGCCCGGAGCTTCTGGCTCAGAGGTTGGGACACTCTCCACTGAGCCACAAGACCTCCGGTAACTAGTGGCATGGTTAAAAGAGAAAGTCGGGTGTCAAATCAGTATTAGTGCTGACTGACATTACAACCTGCTGCATACTTGTAGCACATGCATAAACTCCTGTGCAATCAGGCTCAACAAAATGATACTCAGAGCTACTGAGCGGAGTTTTGCAGGTTGAAAGTTAAGAGCAGGGCTCACATGATGCGGCAATTAATGTTACTTTCTTTGATGGACTGACATGTGAAAATGGCACAGAAAATGTTGGGCAGGAACAGACTAATAGGTCCATCAAACCTGTCGCAATGAAGTGCATTACAGTTACTTATCACAGTTTTCTTATGCAGTTCGCAGTAACAGTGGCATAGAGATTACCTTCTTCCCCCAACAACAACTTGAGTGTTCATGTCCAAGATAGAACATAGAACATCCAGTGCTGAAGGAGGTCATTCAGCCCATCGAGTCTGCACCGATCCACTTAAGCCCTCACTTCCATCCTATCCCCGTAACCCAATAACCCCTCCTAACCTTTTTGGTCACAAAATGCAATTTATCATGGCCAATCCACCTAACCTGCATGTCTTTGGACTGTGGGAGGAAACCCACGTAGACACGGGGAGAACATGCCGACTCCGCACAGACAGTGATGCAGCAGGGAATCGAATCTGGGACCCTAGCAAACAAAGAACAAAGAAATGTACAGCGCAAGAACAGGCCCTTCGGCCCTCCAAGCCCGTGCCGACCATGCTGCCCGACTGAACTACAATCTTCTACACTTCCTGGGTCCGTATCCCTCTATTCCCATCCTATTCATGTATTTGTCAAGATGCCCCTTAAATGTCACTATCGTCCCTGCTTCCACCACCTCCCCCGATAGCGAGTTCCAGGCACCCACTACCCTCTGTGTAAAAAACTTGCCTCGTACATCTACTCTAAACCTTGCCCCTCTCACCTTAAACCTATGCCCCCTAGTAATTGACCCCTCTACCCTGGGGAAAAGCCTCTGACTATCTACTCTGTCTATGCCCCTCATAATTTTGTAGACCTCTATCAGGTCGCCCCTCAACCTCCTTCGTTCCAGTGAGAACAAACCGAGTTTATTCAACCGCTTCTCATAGCTAATGCCCTCCATACCAGGCAACATTCTGGTAAATCTCTTCTGCACCCTCTCTAAAGCCTCCACATCCTTCTGGTAGTGTGGCGACCAGAATTGAACACTATACTCCAAGTGTGGCCTAACTAAGGTTCTATACAGTTGCAACATGACTTGCCAATTCATATACTCAATGCCCCGGCCAATGAAGGCAAGCATGCCGTATGCCTTCTTGACTACCTTCTCCACCTGTGTTGCCCCTTTCAGTGACCTGTGGACCTGTACACCTAGATCTCTCTGACTTTCAATACCATTCACTGTATATTCCCTACCTGCATTAGACCTTCCAAAATGCATTACCTCACGTTTGTCCAGATTAAACTCCATCCCAAGTCTCCAAACAATCTAAATCCTGCTGTATCCTCTGACAGTCCTCATCGCTATCCGCAATTCCACCAACCTTTGTGTCGTCTGCAAACTTACTAATCAGACCAGTTACATTTTCCTCCAAATCATTTATATACACTACAAACAGCAAAGGTCCCAGCACTGATCCCTGCGGAACACCACTGGTCACAGCCCTCCAATTAGAAAAGCATCCTTCCATTGCTCCTCTCTGCCTTCTATGACCTCGCCAGTTCTGTATCCACCTTGCCAGCTCACCCCTGATCCCGTGTGACTTCACCTTTTGTACTAGTCTACCATGCGGGACCTTGTCAAAGGCCTTACTGAAGTCCATATAGCCAACATCCACTGCCCTACCTGCATCAATCCTACCTGCACTGTGAAGCCACAGTGCTATCCACTTGTGCTACCGTGCTGCCCTCTCTATAATAGCTTTACCAGAAAGTGTTGTACTGGACACAGTATTAAACATGTTGGTTAATAATTACAGTGTGCCATATTAGTATACTAACATTAAATACATCCATTAGCATTCATAGACATCGGAGTATTGCGATGTTGAACAAATTAATTTAACATGAATGCATGAAGTGTTCACGTAAAAATGCTGCCCAGTGCACCATATTTTTATGCTCAGTGGAAAATCAACCAAATTCTGTAGCAGTTGAGAGAATTTCAAGAAACTTGCTAATTTTGTTCAACAACAATAAAGGTCACATTTAAATCCTTCCAAATGAAATTTGCATCTTTCCAATTAAACAAACCCACACCTTTAAAATGCAGATTGCACGTGAAACTTTTTATTTTATGGTTTTATGACTCTCCAAACATATTTAGGGCTTGATTTAATGCTCCGACTTGGTGTATTTGATGGCAGAGCATGTAAACTCATGTGGGTGGCCTTCCCACCATGTGGATGGCCTTCCCACCATGTACCTGCCCGTCCCAGACATGTCTAAAGTTTTACCGTCGGGTGGGGGGGGGGTAGCCGTCTGGATCATGGGTGGACCCCCCTTCCTTCCCCTCCACTTCCCCTGTGACATTTAGACTGTGGGGGGGGGGGGTCAATGGGGCGGCACAGTGGCAGCGTGGTTAGCACTGCTCCCTCACAGCATCAGGGATCTGGGTTCAATTCCGGCTTTGGGCGACTTTGGGGGTGGACCTAGGTAGGGTGCTCTTTCAGAGGGTATCTGCATCTCGATGGCCGAGTGGCCTCCTTCAGCGCTGTAGGGATTCTATGATGCTGGTACTGTGGTGTGCCATGAAATCCAGCCGATATTCCAGATGGCAATGCACAATCACTTATGTTCCTATCTCTACAATACAGATGTATTTCTAAATAGGAATTTTTGTTCTTATGTTTAAAAATTACAAAACTTTTACAAAATACAATAGCTGCAAGGTTAGATTTTTAAACTAATAACAAATAAACTGCAACTTGCTTCATTTATATTATTTAATTACTTCTCAGCGTTTTAATTCTACAACTCTAGTGACTGCAGTTCTCTCTGCAAATAGTTATCCAGTGTTGAGGATTTTCCTTTTTCTACAAAGGGGCAGCGCTGGATGATAAACGACTTAAATTAGGATGTAGCTTGAGCTACAAGCATTTGACCTTGCATGTAACAACTAAACAGTATTAAAGTATCTACGTACTTGTCATTCTCGAAACTTATTGGAATTTGTTACCTGGCAGCATTTTATTGTAAATTGCCTTCAAATACAGTGTTTAGGTCTTGGGGGGGTTATTAGTCATCTTGGAAAGACTGTCTCTCACAGACACATGCACACAAAACTAGCACATTTCCAATTGTGATCTTAGGACTTTTAATGTTTACCTGGGAAAATCTATTTCTGGCACAGGCTGTCCGGCTAAGTAGTAGGAATTTATTTAATTCTTTACCCCTGATGCAATCCTCATTCAATGGACAAATTAAATAAATTGAAATTATAAATGTCTCAATCACTTTGGTCTTTTAACCATTTGAGAGTCCTTCGACCCTTTCCTATCCTACAGTTCTCTCTGAAGCCTGTCCACCTGTAGCTTAGAGGAGAGCCAGATGATAATGATACTAATATCTGATAGAATGCTGATTACCTAAGTTCGTATAGCCTCGATCATGCCAAATCATTAATACAGCATTATAGCCTAATATAATCTGCGCAACCTAATATTCCGAAATATAATGTTTGAGACATGGACTGTGTGCAGGACTGATTGCTCCACTGTCGTGTTGGGGGTTCTGGTCTACAAACAGGTCAACACGGCTGGAGATGGTGTAACTCTATCTTATTAACAACTCAACTGTAATAACATACTGTAAGCTTGGGTAAGTGCATTACCAGCTTATCTGTGGACCCTGTCCTATCACTATCTAGGTGAGGCACTCAGCACATGGTGAATGTCTGAGAGGCAGGCTGTGAGCTCTGTGCTCTGAGCTGGCTGCTGCTAGAAAGAGCTTGAACTCTGGTGTACCCTGTCTTTATAGTGCGTGTGCTCTCACTGGTGATTGGCTGCGATGTTGTGTATGCTGGTTGGTCCTACTGTATGTCCATTAGTGTGTGTGTGATTGCACCATGATATGCTGATGTATATCATGACATCCCCCCTTTTCGCAAAGAATATGTGCCTACATGAGAATAAATAAAGTGTAGTGAGTGTGTCTGATCATGTGTGTGCATTATTTACATCAATATGTACATGTGGCTATGTTATATACACGG
Organism: Scyliorhinus torazame; assembly: GCF_047496885.1. Lineage (NCBI taxonomy): Eukaryota > Metazoa > Chordata > Chondrichthyes > Carcharhiniformes > Scyliorhinidae > Scyliorhinus > Scyliorhinus torazame. Next base: position 42,246,385 of record NC_092714.1, on the reverse strand, counting down.
GAAGGTGCCAGGTGCAGAGGAAAACTATGTTACACCAAGAACGAAACAAATGCTATTAACAAACAATGAAAAACTCTTTAACAGTACGGCAGAACAAGTCAGTGAGTCCAATAGTGCAAGGTTTATAAATCAAGTCTTTGGGGTGGGCGACGAATTCGGGTTGACCGCCTCAAGGGTGGTTCAGGATCCACCGGCTGAGGAATGGGCCAGGCCACGGTCGAGTGAGGAGGAGGCAGGGTATCCGGAAGCTCAACAAAGTCCATGTCAGGGACAACAGGAGGGCGTGGCACCGGTGCAGAATTTCGTAGCGAGCGTGGAACCAGACGAAGGGCACGCCGATTGCAGCGGCGAATGGAGTCATCAGGCAAATGAACCAGAAACGAACGGGGAGCCACCTGTCTAAGAACATCAGCGGTTGCCGACCAGCCACCCTCCGGAAGATGTATGCGGACATGATCTCCAGGCACCAGGGCAGGAAGATCAGTCGCCCGAGCATCATGAGCCGCCTTGTGTTGCTCACGCCCTTGTTGCATCCGCCGAAATACCAGAGCATGGTCGAGGCCCGGGACGTGAATGGACGGCACAGTGGTCCTGAGGGTGCGACCCATAAGCAGTTGGGCCGGCGATAGGCCCGTGGACAGTGGGGCCGAGCGATGGGCCAGCAAGGCGAGGCAGAAGTCACATCCTGCATCAGCAGCCTTGCAGAGGAGCCTTTTTACAATGTGGACGCCCTTCTCTGCTTTGCCATTTGACTGAGGGTGCAGGGGACTGGACGTCACGTGTGCAAAGTTGTATGCACTAGCAAAGGAAGACCATTCCTGACTCGCGAAGCAGGGGCCATTGTCTGACATCACGGTGAGCGGAATGCCGTGGCGAGCAAAGGTCTCCTTACAGGCCCGGATAACAGCCGATGACGTGGTGTTGTGCAGGCGTATGAACTCTGGATAGCTGGAAAAGTAGTCGATGATGATGATATAGTCCCTGCCGAGCGCATGGAACAGGTCCACGCCCACCTTCGACTAGGGGGACGTGACCAACTCATGGGGCTGAAGGATCTCACGTGGTTGTGCCGGCTGTAACCGCTGACAGGTGGGGCAATTGAGCACAGTGTTGACAATGTCCTCATTTATTCCCGGCCAGTATACAGCCTCTCGGGCCCTCCGCCGGCACTTCTCAACGCCGAGATGGCCTTCGTGCAGCTGTTCTAAGACAAGCCGGTGCATGCTGTGTGGGATCACAATGTGGTCCAGCTTCAGGAGGACACCATCCACGACTGCCAAGTCGTCCCGAATGTTGTAAAACTGTGGGCATTGTCCCTTGAGCCACCCGTCCATCATGTGGTGCATCACACGTTGCAGAAGGGGGTCAGCCGCAGTCTCACAGCGAATGTGGGCAAGGTGTTCGTCAGTGGCTGGCAGATTGGCAGAAATGAAGGCTACATGTGCGTCGACTTGGCCAACGAACCCCTCTGGGTCGGACGGAGTGTCGACTGCCCTGGACAGAGCGTCTGCTATGATCAGGTCCTTACCCGGGGTGTATACAAGTTGGAAGTCGTACCTCCGGAGTTTGAGCAGAATGCGCTGGAGGCGAGGGGTCATGTCATTAAGGTCCTTTTGGATGATGCCAACCAGCGGGCGATGGTCGGTCTCCACAGTGAACTGGGGAAGGCCATACACATAGTCGTAGAACTTGTCAACGCCAGTCAACAGGTCTAGGCACTCCTTCTCAATTTGCGCATAGCGCTGCTCTGTGGGGGTCATGGCACGTGATGCATAGGCGACAGGGGCCCATGATGAGGCGCATCTCATTGCAGGAGGACCGCCCCAATGCCGGATTGGCTGGCATCAGTCGAGATCTTCGTCTCCCTTGCAGGATCGAAAAACGCCAGTACCGGGGCGGTGATGAGCTTGACCTTGAGCTCCTCCCATTCACGCTGGTGGGTGGGAAGCCACTGGAATTCAGTTGTCATCCTGACAAGGTGCCGGAGAGCGGTGGTGTGGGAAGCGAGGTTTGGGATGAATTTTCCCAGGAAGTTGACCATTCCTAGGAAGCGTAGCACCGCCTTCTTGTCTGTCGGCTTCTGCATGGCCGTGATGGCTGCCACCTTGTCGGCATCCGGCCGCACCCCCAACCTGTTAGAGTTCTTTGAAGAGATAACAAATAGGTTAGACCAAGGAGAGCCAATGGATGTTATCTATCTTGACTTCCAAAAGGCCTTTGATAAGGTGCCTCACGGGAGACTGCTGAGTAAAATAAGGGCCCATGGTATTCGAGGCAAGGTACTAACATGGATTGACGATTGGCTGTCAGGCAGAAGGCAGAGAGTTGGGATAAAAGGTTCTTTTTCGGAATGGCAACCGGTGACGAGTGGTGTCCCGCAGGGTTCAGTGTTGGGGCCACAGCTGTTCTCTTTTTATATTAACTATCTAGATGACGGGACTGGGGGCATTCTGGCTAAGTTTGCCGATGATACAAAGATAGGTGGAGGGGCAGGTAGTATGGAGGAGGTGGGGAGGCTGCAGAAAGATTTAGACAGTTTAGGAGAGTGGTCCAAGAAATGGCTGATGAAATTCAATGTGGGCAAGTGCGAGGTCTTGCACTTTGGAAAAAAGAATAGAGGCATGGACTATTTTCTAAACGGTGACAAAATTCATAATGCTGAAGTGCAAAGGGACTTGGGAGTCCTAGTCCAGGATTCTCTAAAGGTAAACTTGCAGGTTGAGTCCGTAATTAAGAAAGCAAATGCAATGTTGTCATTTATCTCAAGAGGCTTGGAATATAAAAGCAGGGATGTACTTCTGAAGCTTTATAAAGCATTAGTTAGGCCCCATTTAGAATACTGTGAGCAATTTTGGGCCCCACACCTCAGGAAGGACATACTGGCACTGGAGCGGGTCCAGCGGAGATTCACACGGATGATCCCAGGAATGGTAGGCCTAACATACGATGAACGTCTGAGGATCATGGGATTATATTCATTGGAGTTTAGGAGGTTGAGGGGAGATCTAGTAGAAACTTACAAGATAATGAATGGCTTAGATAGGGTGGACGTAGGGAAGTTGTTTCCATTAGCAGGGGAGACTAGGACCCGGGGGCACAGCCTTAGAATAAAAGAGAGTCACTTTAGAACAGAGATGAGGAGAAATTTCTTCAGCCAGAGAGTGGTGGGTCTGTGGAATTCATTGCCACAGAGGGTGGTGGAGGCCGGGACGTTGAGTGTCTTTAAGAGAGATATTGATAAATTCTTGATTTCGCGAGGAATTAAGGGCTATGGAGAGAGAGCGGGTAAATGGAGTTGAAATCAGCCATGATTGAATGGTGGAGTTGACTCGATGGGCCGAATGGCCTTACTTCCGCTCCTATGTCTTATGGTCTTGTGGTCTTATGGTCTTATGAGAGATGTGGTCCCCCCAAAACTTGAGCTCGGTTTGGCCAAAAGAACATTTGGCTCTGTTAAGGCACAGGCCCTGGTCCCGTATCCGTTGAAAGACGCGTTGGAGGCGACTGATATGCTCCTGCGGTGTGGTAGACCAAATAATGATATCGCCCACATAGACACACATGCCTTCGATGCCCTCCATCATTTGTTCCATGATGCGATGGAAAACTTCAGAGGCCGGTATGATTCCAAATGACATCCTATTGTAGCAGTATCTGCCAAATGGAGTGTTGAAGGTACACAGCTTCCTGCTGGACTGACCCAATTGAATCTGCCAGAAGCCCTTTGAGGCATCAAGCTTGGTGAATATTTTTGCCCGAGCCATCTCGCACGTGATCTCCTCACGTTTGGGTATAGGGTAATGTTCCCTCATTATATTGCCATTTAAGTCTTTCGGGTCAATACAGATCCGGAGCTCGCCGGAAGGCTTCTTGACGCACACCATGGAGCTGACCCATTCAGTTGGCTCCGTCACCCGGGAAAGCACTCCTTGGTCCTGAAGGTCCTGCAGCTGCTGCTTGAGGTGGTCCTTGAGGGGTGCTGGGACTCTGCGAGGTGCATGAACTACCGGGGTGGCATCCTGTTTGAGCAGGATTTTGTATGTGTAGGGCAGTGTATCCATGCCCTCGAAAGCATCCTGGTTGTGAGAGAGGATTGAGTTTACACGTTCTCCTGAATTCCGCATCTTGGAAGTCAGACGTTCCTTCTGGAGAGAGAGAGTGTACTCGCTGAACGAGGTGGAGTTTGCACACCTGTGCGCCTAGCAGCGAGTCCTTTGAAGAGCCCACGATCTCGAAGGGTAGGATGGCTTTACGCGAGTTGCGCGTCACTTCGAGTTGGCACGACCCCGTGGCGGGGATAACGTTGCCATTATAGTCGACCAGTTGACAGATGGATGGAAGAATTGCTGGCTTGACCCTCAGGGTTTGAAGTGCTGACCATGCGAGGAGATTTGCGGAGCACCCGTGTCCAGGCGGAATGTGATCTGGGATCGGTTGACCGTCAGGGTGGCACACCACTCGTCGTCCGGGTCAATGCTGTGCACCGACAGCGGCTGGTGCGTTCGACTCGGGGCCAGCTTGTTCTTGTTGATGACAGCAATGCGGGAAGGCTCCCTGCCCTCAGTGTCACTGGTCTGTATGATGTCAGGATCGGACTCGGTGAACGTGGGTAGAATTCCCCGAACATTTCTGCGAGGCTGGTTAAACTGTTGCGAGTTGGCAGGCTGAGGTGCTCGACAGCAGGCAGCATAGTGGCCAAGCCTGCCACAGCGTAGGCATTGTCGCGCTTTGGCCGGACATTGCCGCTTTAAATCGGCGGAGCCACAGTTGCCACATGTCATGCTGTCAGTGCGTTTGTTGCACCACCGCGCATGCGCAGTGTGGTCTTGCGTAGTGCGCGCCTGCGCATTGCGTTCCTCCACATCAACGTCCCCTCTTTTGGCGCGTACAAGCACGGGAGGCCTCGGAAAGCGCGCAAAACGGCCACCCTCCTCTGGGCCGCGGGCCGGGAGGTACTCGATCGTCTGGACCCGCTCCACCTCGTGGGGCCCCTGCCACGCCGTTTCAGCCGCCTGGATGTGTGAGTACCGGCTGGTGGCGTTCTCATTCAGGACGCAGGTCTCGATGGCCGTCGCTAGGGTGAGTTGCTTGATTTTAAGGAGCTGCTGGCGCAGGGTGTCCGACATGACCCCGAAAACTATCTGGTCGCGTATCATGGAGTCAGAGGTGGGCCCATAGCTGCAGGACGGCGCGAGGATGCAGAGGTGCATTAAATAAGACTGGAAAGGCTCGTCCTTACCCTGCAGGCGCTGCTGGAACAGGTACCTTTCGAAGGTTTCGTTAACTTCAACGCTGAAGTGTTCATCAAATTTTAGGAGCACCGTCTTGTATTTGGTTTTGTCCTCGCCGTCCGCGAATGTAAGGGAGTTAAAGATGTGGATGGCGTGTTGCCCTGCCCTGGAGACAAGAAGGGCAATCTTCCTGATGTCCGATGCATTCTCCCTGTCTGTGGCCTCTAGGAAGAGCTGGAAGCGCTGTTTAAAAAGCTTCCAATTCACCCCGAGATTGCCAGCGATGCATAGCGGCGGCGGCGGGTTGATGTTCTCCATGCTGCAGGATGGCGGATTGCTGATAAGTTGCAGGTAGGTCTCAGAGGGGCTAATATGTGTCCACTTCTGGAACCATGTCATGTTGGGTGTTCTGGTCCACAAACAGGTCAACACGGCTGGAGATGGTGTAACTCTATTTTATTAACAACTCAACTGTAATAACATACTGTAAGCTTGGGTACGTGCATTACCAGCTTATCTGTGGACCCTGTCCTATCACTATCTAGGTGAGGCACTCAACACATGGTGAATGTCTGAGAGGCAGGCTGTGAGCTCTGTGATCTGAGCTGGCTGCTGCTAGAAAGAGCGGGAACTCTGGTGTCCCCTGTCTTTATAGTGCGTGTGCTCTCACTGGTGATTGGCTGCGATGTTGTGTATACTGGTTGGTCCTACTGTATGTCCATCAGTGTGTCAGTGTGTGTGTGATTGCACCATGATGTGTATATCATGACACAAATTAAATAAATTGAAATTATAAATGTCTCAATCACTTTGGTCTTTTAACCATTTGAGAGTCCTTCGACCCTTTCCTATCCTACAGTTCTCTCTGAAGCCTGTCCACCTGTAGCTTAGAGGAGAGCCAGATGATAATGATACTAATATCTGATAGAATGCTGATTACCTAAGTTCGTATAGCCTCGATCATGCCAAATCATTAATACAATATAATCTGTGCAATCTAATATTCCTAAGTATAATGTTTGAGACATGGACTGTGTGCAGGACTGATTGCTCCACAACATAAAACAACTTGCTGCGCACCAAAAATGCAAGAACCAGTTGTACAAGTACAAGCAGTACAGATCTCCTTTGTAACGCTGTACAGTGGAACCAACAAATCCAGTGTAATAGAATGGGCTGCCAGGATGAGTGATGGAAATAGATGGATAATCAAAAGTCTCTAAACTTTGGCCTTCCATGAATTACCTAGTAATACCTTAGGTGCCATTAAGAAGGCAAGTCAAATAGAAAAAAGGTGTCCTCAATTTAACAAAAGGGACATCTCACAGATGCCGGAAGTCGGAATTCTAACCCTAAAAGATTAGAAACATTTTTACCTCTGCAATGCAATGCTGATTGGTGTGATGGAAGGTAGGCTTCTGCATGCCTCAAGATGGCTGGAACACTGTTTGACTGCGGTAGATATGTATCATATAGAAGACAAGTGTTTACAGGCAATGCATAGTTATTGTAACTGGTGACTGCGTTCGATCAGCTGAGGGGGTCAGAGAGGAATTTTCCAGAGTATTTTTCCTTATTAGCTCAGAGCTTTGTTTTCCTCTGGAAGTTTTGTCTCTCAGGAAATTTCCTGTGTGCATGTGTTGGGTGTGGGTGGGTGGGGGGGGGGGTGTTGGGAGAAAGAGTGGGGGTAGCGAGTGGAAGGTGGGGAGAGATGGAAGAGGTACTTACTTCTCATGGTTGAGCCATTGCCATGTGGGTGAGGTTTGATGGAGTCTTTTCCTCCTCATCAATTTTGTGTGTACGTTCCTATGAAACACTCCACATTTCTTTTCGAAGCAGTACCTGTTTGCTTTAGAATACAACATTCACTTATGGCACATTCCTTCAAAGTGGGATGAATGGCTCCCCATGGACTCGGTGAATAAATGCCCTGTCTACTTTAGTGCTGAGTGATATAGACAGGGAGATCTCAGGCTTTGTCAATGCTTTCAGCTGAGGTAGCTAAGCTCAGTGAAGGGAACAGCTGACTTTACATTTTCCAGACTCGGAGATAAAAATCAGCCAGAATTTATGTTCTGGATTGTTTGCAGTGAAATGTGGGGGGATTTGTGTGGACATTCGGAAAAAATGAATTGGGAGCAGCCGTGATGCCTCACGCAGTTGTATTGTCTCGCCTGATCGAGAAAGAATGAGCACTTAGGCAAAAATTTTGGGCACAAGCCTTAACACATTCAGGAGAACATGGGGGAAAGCTGGACAAAAAGTAAGCAATTAGCTTATTGTTGAAACACCCATGTGCCTGCGCATTGCTGGTATCTCAAAGGCAACCATGAATCATCTCTACCCTCATATTATTGTATATTGTTTTGTCTTGTCTTTCATCTTGTCCTCATTCTGCGAGTTGGCTGCACTATGAACAATTATTTCCACTCATTTTGATTCTCTGCTGCCCTCACTGCCTGTCCCATAGTGAGGCCAATCTATGTTCAGATACTATCTAAACATGCCATTGAGAATCTTCCTTGTGCACATTTTCCAGGTGCTTTGCCTTGAATTACCTCTTTTTCCAAACACTCCCCTCCCGTCCGCTGCATGTGTCCAACAAATGAGAGCTTCCTTGATATCACTGCCTCAAACAAGTTCCTCTTAACCTCAGCTTTGGCGAGCGCTGGCTTGGCCACCAATGACTTAGATAATCCATCCGAGTCCTTTCATTTCAAATGCTCTTATCTGAGCCTCGTCACTCTTCTTCACGGTGCAGCTTTCGCAGCCTTATATTGTCAACGGCCACACAAGGGCTTCCAGAGGATGAACTTTCATTGTAATTGAGATGCTGTGGCTACTCCTTGTGCGTTTATGTCAGTTCATAACGCCATGACTTTTGTTAAGCTTAGCCTGAATTTCTTTGATAGACTACGCATCTTGAGTGATGAGTGACCCAAGATAGTGGAAGGTTTCAAATTGATCAAGCTGAACTCCGTTAATCAGAACCTTGCAGGTCTTTACACAGTCTTTCTTCACTTTTCTTTTGCTTTTCCACCTTTTCACAAGGTGGACATTACTGGGGATTCACTTGTAACTCATATGAATGGAAACAAACTAAAAATTGTATTAGTGGGCGAAGAGGTGCACATTTTCGTATCTCCGTAAAGAAATGCTTACAAAAATATGTGGAAATTGGCCCCAGTACTGACCTTCAGCACTTGACTTACCGGACGAAAACACGTGGTTCTGAATCACGTGCTACTTCTTTATTTAACAAAAAAGAAGCAAAAGGTGAATAAAATAAAGCATTAGATATTGTAAATTAACATTTGCTCGGAACCTGCCAGTGGACATTTTGGAAGGATCACAGTGGCACAGTTGTACAAGATAAGACTGCCAAGTAGTCAAGGTTAATGGCACAGCTTTCAGAGGGAATAGTTGGAAATTCTGAATGGTGTTGATGACAGAGCTGCACCTACCTCCATACATCTTCTTAAACAGAAAGTGACACATGGTAAGATCTAAGTCAAGGCAGCTTTTTCCTGTTCATTGTCATTATAATTTCGGCAGGGCCATCTGGTTTTATGTACAAGCAAGGACAATTAAAGTTCAAGGCAAGAGAGAGCTAACTGTTTGCAGCAAAGCCCGGCATCAAAATGCTGAGGTCAGCTTTATAATTGTCATGCATTTTGCATGTGGGCCATGTATATGTGCAGCATGGTAGCACAGTGGTTAGCACTATGGCTTCACGGCGCCAGGATCCCAGGTTCAATTCCCAGCTTGGGTCACTGTCTGTGCGGATCTCCCCATGTCTGTGTGGATTTCCTCTGGGGTCTCCTCTGGGGGCTTTCCTCTGGAAAGACGTGATATTAGGTAATTTGGACATTCTGAATTCTCCCTCTGTGAACCCAAACAGGCGTCGCAATGTGGTGACTAGGGGCTTTTCGCAGTAACTTCATTGCAGCGTTAATGTAAGCCTACTTGTGACAATAAGGATTATTATTATATGCATCTATTTTTAATTTGCCTCCTCACAAAAGTGGGGTGGTAGCCAGCTGAAAACTACGATGGCTCTGTCATCTTGGTCGGGGCCTCTACTTGGGTAGCTATGGCACCCATCTCTTTTAGACAGAAGACTTATGTGAACAATCAAATCAGAATCTCCTGATTGCAATATCGTGGTACAAGCATGAGCATGTGCCGTAGACACTTCATCTCCCTTGTGTGGCCTAACCAGTGGTCCTAACCAGCGGCTGCTCAGAAAATGGCCCCAAACCATTTTCATTTTTATCCATGGGCAGGTGACCAGGAAGAATGGGCCACACAGAAATAATTCAACCTTCAGCTCGCCCATGAATAACCCACCCTCCATCCCGAGGTCTGTATGATTGCCCACTGACTGACACTATCCAGACACTACTGGATTATGCCAGGCTACTACCCAGGTAGTACCTGGGCATGACCCTCTCCCCCGTGAGCGCTGCCCCGACTTGAGCTCCCCTGGGAGGTTTTCTCACTAGGTGCTGCCTTTGGAGACTAGTCGTGATTCATGCCGTTCTGCCATCGTGCTGCCATGGATAGATTTTTTGGCAGGTGGGCGTTGAGGAGGGAGGCAGTAGTGTTATTCTGGCATAGAGACCTGATAATGACATGGTAATGTATTCAAATGAGGTTTCCGATGTTAAACGTTGGGATGTGCACCCCTGTCATGGACAGGGGGAGGGGACATTTGCATCATGTGTTCACATCGACGTAAATGGCAACTTCGCACTTCTCGCGATATTTCTGCTCCCGTCGCCGAACCTACCCAGCACTAATGGGAGTGGAAACCTCTGGCGAGTGTTTCTGGTTCAGAAGCAGGGATGCTACCCAGAGCATCACAGGCCCTCCCTTAAGTTGCTAAGGAGAGGGTACGATTCAGGGAGATAGAGAGCACTGGAGCTGAAGCTAAAGTTCAGCTTCACTATCTGGATGGTTTTGTGGAGAAGTGGATAACCGTCATGCCATAAAACGCACCCAATTCTTATTGAAAATCGAATGCTGTCAAGTTACCATCCAGGTCATGAAGCTGAAAATAACTCCAATTATTTGGCCAGGATTTTACAGCCCTGCCTTGGCATATCTTCCCCTCCAGAGGATGCAGTGAGCCATTTACGTCTCTATTCAGTTCTGTGGGACTATAATATCGCACCGGGCAAGAGGGGCTGTAATATCCTGGCCTTTGTTTCGAGATTCAACAAGTCTAGTAAATGATGCATGAGCGTATTCCAATATGCTGTGTCCTGCAAAGCCTTAAATTTTGTCAACAAATGCAGTAGTGCCGTGATTGGGTTAGTAGTTCTCTTCTGTTTTGACATATAACCAATTGTAACTAACTGCCATTATTAGTAACCGGGTTCGATCCCGGCCCCGGGTCACTGTCCATATGGAGTTTACACATTTTCACAGTGTCTTCGTGGGTCTCACCCCCACAACCCAAAAATGTGCAGGGTAGGTGTATTGGCTACGCTAAATTGCCCCTTAATTGGAAATTTAAAAAAAAATTAAATAAAAAATTCCTAAACTTGAGTAGAAATTTGAGATGTTTGTTTGCTCCTGGGTCTTTGCATCTTCATCAGAAAAATGTGACTGGAAAATATAAAAAAAGGTTATTTTCAAACAATAATATTATCATATAAATACAATGAAATCAATATATATTTTTATTATGGGAATTAATTTCCACGGGTATTTATATTTTTCTGGGTTTCTGAGCGCTTCCATTAGTTATTATGGATGAACAGGGGGCTGAGATATATCCTCTAAAGATTATGAGTTATTTAAACACTTTCTCTACCTGTCTTCGCTCGAGCTTGCTTGAACTTTCTTTGCCCTATTTTCACACCTTAATGTGAGTGTGTTGCTCTCAAGGGTCGCAAGCTGGCACAGTGGTTAGCACTGCTGCCTCACAGCAGTTTGCTAACCCAGGTTCAATTCCGGCCTTGGGTGACTGTGAGGGGCTTGCACTTTCTCCCCGTGTATGCATGAATTTCCTCCAGATGCTCCTGTTCCAACCTACAATCCAATGTTGAGCAGGTTAGGTGGATTGGCCCTGCTAAATTGCCCCTTAATGTTCAAATATGAGCAGTTTAGGTGGGGTTACAGTGATAAAGCGGAGCAGTGGCCTGGATATTGTGTTCTTTTGGAGGGTCGATCAAGACTCAATGGGCAGATTGGCCTCCTTCTCTACTGCAGGGATTCTGTGGAAATCCCTTCTAACCCATGCAATTGTCTCATCTCTCTTCTGGACCGAAAAGCATATTCCATCACCTCTTGAACCAACCTTGGGGCATCCTGAGGCTGTAAAAGGCACAGTCTAGGAACACCAATATCTCCAAGTTCCCATCCAAGTCACACATCATCCCAACTTGAACATATATCGCCATTTCTTCATCGACTCATGACATTCCTCTACTTACTCGGAGAGTAGCTTCGCCATCTGGGCTGCCATGGTTCAAGAAGAGGGCTCTCCAGGGCAGCACGGTGGCGCAGTGGGTTAGCACTGAGCCTCACGGCGCCGAGATCCCAGGTTCGACCCCGGCTCTGGGTCACTGTCCGTGTGGAGTTTGCACATTCTCCCCGTGTTTGCGTGGGTTTCGCCCCCACAACCCAAAGATGTGCAGGGTAGGTGGATTGGCCACGCTAAATTGCCCCTTAATTGGAAAAATGAATTGGGTACTCTCATTTTTTCTTAAAAGAAGAGGGCTCTTCACCAGCTCCTCAATGGTAAATAAGGATGGACAATAAATCTTGGCCTTACAAGTGATGCCCACATACTGAGAATTAAAAAGCCAGTGCTTAATACATTTTAAATAAATTAACACAGTTTCTTTAAAGTTTTAGCAAAAGTAAACTATTCAGTGCGTTATCACTCTGCGTGTAGTTGATGTTTTCTATGATTTAGCATATGGAAATGAATTAATTATTTATGTCTCATGTTTATAGTTGACATTGCAAACAATATAATAGAATGGTGTTATGAACAGAAAAGTAGGTTCAATTTAATTATCCATCAAGCTGTAAAAATGTTATTAATCCTTCAAAATACTATCCGTTGAGTAATGAGAAAACAGCTTATATAGAACATGCACAATGCATTAATGAGATATAAGTTTCATTTGATCCTTTTCCTGAAGTCTTGACAATGAAAGAACAGCAGTGTGAAATCTTCTATCTCAAGCGACATGACAATGTACTGTCTATAGGCAAGTTACCATACCTGAGGCAGTTGAAAACAGGACTAAAGCAGACTTTTTAATGCTCAAATTGTGCTATTTCTACCAAAACTATACATCCGACGATGTCAGTCTGGTAATACTAGAACATTACCTTGGAATGTTTCTTTGGTGCAGTCTAAAAGGATTTATTTGAAGTAACTGATTGGTACATTAGGAAAAACACTGGGGGACAAAATGGTTCCCACTGCACCTATTTTCTTGGTGCATAATGCATATTGGGCTTGTTACGTCCTGGGCAACAACGGCCACACCTGATCCACCAGATGGTCCTGTCGTGGAGGAGCTGGACAGCGAGGCAACCATAGTGGAGCTCAACAAAACTATTGACCATCTTGCCAGTGATAAAACCATTGAATAGAAGAATTCCTACAGTGCAGAAGGAGGCCATTCAGCCCATCGAGTCTGCACCAGCCCTCTGAAAGAGCACCCTACCTAGGCTCACTCCCGCGCCTTATCCTCATAACCCCGCAGCCCCACCTAATCTACACACCCTTTGACTCGAAAGGGCAATTTAGCATGGCCAATGGACTTAACCTGCACATCTTTGGACTGTGGGACAAAACCGGAGCACCCAGAGGAAACCCATGCAGACACTGGGAGAATGTGCAAACTTCACCCAGACAATCACCCAAGGTCGGAATTGAACCCAGGTCGCTGACTCTATTAGGCAGCAGTGCTAACCACTGTGCCACCGTGTCGCCCCAGAGCCTGGGGAAATGATGGCATTCCACCTGAAATCACCAAAAGGTGAAAAATCAGCACTGCTGCAGCATCTCTATGAACGTTTGTGCCTCAAGAAAAGTGTAATAAGTGTAATGCAAAAATAATCACCTTATACAAATCGCAGTGACTGAAACAATTACCAAAGCAGCTCCTTGTCAAGTATTGTGGAGAAGGCCTTCGATGGAGTTGCTCTGACTGGACTGTAGGCCACAGCATCATGCAACCACCCCACACCTCCTTGGCTTCAAAGTGGGAAGATTGACTATTGACATGATTTCCTCACTTGGGCTGTTACGGGAGAAATGGTGAAAACAGTGCAGACCACTCCAGGCCACCTTCATCAACCTCACCATGGCCTTATTAGGTCTCTTTAAACTGCTGCTGAAAATAGGCTGCCTGCTAGATTCCTCGGCATCATTTCCTCTTTCCTAAAGAACATGCAATCCCATCAGTTACAATGGAGCGGCATCAGATGCTTTGAAGATCAGCAGTGGGTAAAGTAGGGCTGCTGCAACTCTCTTTGGTATATTCTTTTCCATGCTGCTATTGTGCATTTTTGGTGATACCAATGAGGGTGTCCACCTGCATATCAGATCTGGACCAACCCAGTATTCTTCGGCTCCCAAAATGCCCCACCTCCGTCAGGCGAAAGTGATGACAGAGTGGTTCACTTGTGGCAGTTAACATTGGGAAACAGGCACCGTGGCCGATGAGGGAGAGAGGAGGTAAGCCACGTTACCAAAGGCGCAGCCATGGTGCACCCATTCGAGGCGTTGCTTCACTGCAGGGACAGCAGGGGTGCCACGGAGCGCTCCACGACCGTTGGACATATGTACCATGCCTCGGCACCATCCATGGCACATTACCCCTCACAGGGCAGATGTCCCGCCAGTACCACTCTCAGCTAGCCCACCCCACAGGAACACCAGCTGTCACCAAGCACTGCCTGCCACCTGCGCCACTGCCCTCATCCATCCTGCCCCGATTCAAGTAGACACAACCAATGCGGCGGACAAAGGACCAACAGCACACCGCAGCTACGGTCTCAACAGGTTTCCATCCCCTGGCCGAGCCCCACCCATGGGCCCTGCCGGCACGCATGCCACAAATCATGGCGTTGCTCAGTGGCACACTGCCCCACCCCCACACCTTGGTACCACCCTGCTGGCAGGATATCACACGGCCCACCCAATAAGGACAGTGGACTCCTCGGGAGGGTGCAGGACAGAGACCGCATAGTGTACCGATGGCATGGGTCGCTCCGGGGCCAGGGGTGCGGAGTGGAGGGCAAAGTGCCAGGAACAACGGGCAGGGGTAGGGGTGGAAATGAGGGGGCTGTGGCTGCATTGATAGCCAGGACCACTTTGCAGCCCGTTGGAACTGCATGGTCACGGGAGTACTCACCATGCTAACATGTCTGCCCTTTACCCGCTACAGACCGTGGAGTTTGGTGTGGAGCCAGGACTGGTTGGTATCTGCCTAGCTGTCATAGCCCGAGCAGATGCACTAAGGCTGCATGAGCAAGAGCTGCTTGGCCAGGGCCCTGCAAAACAGGAGCCTGCCCCAAAGAAACAAGAGGCAGCCGGTGACGATGGAGAGCCGGCCGCCCTACAGGCAAAGGAGGAGGTCGGACCGAGGCGTTGAATTAGGTCTCGTATGTATCGACAATGCCTGTTGTACGAGGACCTGCCGGACTGAGCATGCCACTGATGACTGCGGCTGAGCAGGGAGACCATGGTATATCTGTGCCGGATCATGGTGCATCTCAAACCGCTAGGGATTGGCAGAGGACACCCACTCCTGGTGGCCATCAAGGTAACGGTCGCCCTGAACCTCATTCCAGTATAGCCCTAGGATGGTCTCTCACATCGTGGTGACCTGCTGCATCCTCCACAACAACTCCAGGCCTTGTCCAAAGAGGAGGTTGTGGAGGAGGGCCAGTATGAGCAGGACATAGGGCCTGAGCAGCCACAGGAGACCACACAACATATGCACCAGGGCCTGCGCCCATAGGACGACCTGATCATTTCCAGCTTTGCCGACTAGGGGACTGGTCCACTGGCAGTTCAAACGTCCCAACACCGCACACCATTCCCCTCCCTCCCACCCCCACCGTCCCTCCTGCACCAACACTGTCCCCCATGCTTCCCACCTACTTCACTGCAAGGTGATGGCCCTGGATTGGCAGTATTAGTGGGTCTGCTCCATGGGATGGAGGATGATGACTACCTGCTCCGCGATGAACTCTGGTGCTCCATAACGTTTGGTGAAGTCTGACTCCTTCCCTTGATAGCACTTTCCACTGATCGCCCCGGTAATCCCTGCATACGAGGTGGCCATTCCATCTCACATTCCCATTGAACCCCTGGGTGGCGGATGTGGGGACCGGGTCAGTGATTGGGTCGGGGTGCCCAGTGGCTCTGGCCTACTCCTTGGGACATGGGTGCAGCCGGAGCAAGCTCCGGGGGCTCATGCACCACCTGGCACAGCCAGTCTTGGAGGTCCGTTCTCGCCTCAAGCAGGGTCTCCATGCTTGTGGCCATGAAGCACACGCCTGCAATCATGACCCGTTGTGACTGGGCCAAGCTCTGGAGCGCCGCTGCAATGTCAACTTTGCTCCGGTACATGGCTCCCTGTGACATGGCTGTCCTGTCCTGTGTCTTGGTCACCACCTGCAGAGTGCCCCAGGCCTTGAACATCCTGAGACATTGCCGATATCTTTGCACCCAAGACCTCCACCACAGACGTCACCCGTGCAGTAGCACACTTGATCGGCACCACCTCCTGCCCCGAGAGGCAGTTGGACTCCTCCATCTCACAGTCCCATTGAACCCCTGGGTGGCGGGTGTGGGGTTTTGTTGGGGGCTCACTTGCGCCTCCGAAGTCCACTCTCCAACCCCGCCAACCAGGTCCAACGCTCTCTGCTCTGCTATGGCGAGGGGCCGCAGGTCCGGCAAGCGAATTCTGGTCTTCTCTCTCTTCCTGCAGTTCTGGGCCACCCTCTCCTGGAGGGACATGTAATGCATAGTATGAGACACGGACATGGGCAGCATAGGGGTCCACGGCCAGTGGCTTGTGTGTGCGGGGTGCTCCGCCATGTTGGGCGGCATGGGTGTTGGCATGTGGTTCAGGGTGGGGTGCAAGTGGCCTGTCGGTGGGTGGGGTTTTGATCGCCCTCTAGGTGGAGAGGGAGAGGCCTGCAAGTGTGGGACAGGGGTTAGTGCCAGGGCCACAGTGGTAGTGCCTCACCCCTTGCTGGCCTGGGGGGTTGCCTTCCTCACCCAGTGCTGCCTACTGGTCCACCTAATGGGGGTCGCATTGGGTTGGGGGGGGGGGGGGGGGCGGGGGTGGAGGGGGGGGGGGGCGGGGAGTGTGTGTGTCTGAGTGGTGGGGATTGGGGCCAGGGGTATGGAGGTGGCAGTGACTCACCCTGGCTGCCCTGAGGAGGTTGTGCAGCTTCTTCCTGCACTGCACTGGTCCTGGCAGTGGGGCCCACGGCACCCACGGCCTCTGCTACCTGCGCCCAGGCCTGGATGACATCCACGGGTGGCAGCCTCCTTCCCACCCCGGGGAACAGGGTGTCCCACCTCTCCTCCATGGCATCCAGTAGTGTTTCCAGCTCTGTATCAGTGATCCTCGGGGCCGCTGTCCGGGGTGGCATCATGTTGGCTGCAATGAGAGTGTGTGCGGAGTGGAGTGCTCAAATGCAGTTCCAGCTGGTCAGGCTCTCCGGTGCCAATGACGACCTCAGCGAATCTGACGGCAGCATTAGTTGTTCCACGTTGGCATGTCCTGAATTGCTCTGGGGACCAGTGCCACTTTTGGGCATGTGGAACACCCATGATCAGTCCTGGCATCAGCACTTAGTCTCTTAAACTGAGAATCCCGCCCATAGTATCTTAGCATTTATTAATAAGGGGCATTGAGTACAAGAATAAGGAGGTCATGTTGAACTTGTATAATTCATTGGTTAGGCCTCATCTGGGGAACTGTGTCCCGTTCTGGGCACCGTGAGGAAGAATGTGAAGGCATTGGAGAGAGTACAGAGAGGTGATTTACAAGAATGATTCCAAGGATAAAAACTGTTGCTATGAAGATAGATTGGAGTGCAATTTTCTTCATGAGAGAGAAGACTGAGATGAGACTTGACAGAGGTATTGCAGATCCTGAGGGGTATGAACAGGGTAAATTGTGAGAAACTGGTCCCTACTCAAGGAATCATCAAGAGCTAGAGGCCGTGCATTCTTAATAATGGGCAAAAGAAGAAAAAGTCATTTGAGGAAAGGTTTTCCCATTCAGAGGGTGGTTGGAGTCCGGAATGAATTCTGTGAGAGGATGGTTTGATCGAGATACTCAAAAGAGGATTGGATTGCTAACTGGAAAGGTTACGGAGGTAAGGCAGGGAAGTGCGACTGGGTAGAATGCACTTTCAGAGAGCCAATGCAGACTAGATGGGCTGAAAGGCCTCCTTCTACACTGTCAAGACTCGGTGATTCTGTGAACTTATTCACGTCAAAAAAAGCAGCTGAACAGCTTATTCTTCCGCTGCTTCAGATGAATGTTGGGCATCTTGTGGCAAGACAGAGTGCCGAATATGGAAGTACAGCGGCGTACAGGTATCCCTAGAATGTCTGCCTTCTTGAGTCAGTGGCAACCCAATTGGCTGAGTCATGTGGGCCAAATGGATGAGGGCCAAATTCCCAAAGTCATGCTCTGTGCTGAGATTGCGATTGGCATGAAACCAACATGTTTCGCAGATGTGGGTGACACGGAGGTCTGTGAGCAAGTCTTTGCGTTGACCGGGATCAGAGTTGATGCATGGGGAGTCCATGCTGCTGGCAGGAGTGCCCGAAGCCGAGAGGTCAGGGAGGGTGTGGGCAAAGCAAAGGACAAAAGGAATGGGCAGATGGAGGAAAAGGAAGCCTGCCGGAAGGCCAATACTAGTTATCTATGTCAGCTGTGGAAGGGACTGCCATTTACGAATTATCTTCATGAACCACAAACAAACCATGTTCAATACAGAAGTGATCCATACTCTGGGCGTTATCATCTCCCGAGGAGATGGATATCAGTGAGGGTGATCATGAGGTAAAGGCAGCAAAATACACCAGGGTGAGTAGGAATGGTGGATTGGCATAATAATAATAATAATCTTTATTGTCAGAAGTTAACACTGCAATGAAGTTACTGTGAAAAGCCCCTACTCACCACATTCCGGCACTTGTTCGGGTGCACAGAGGGCAAATTCAGAATGTCCAAATTACCCAACAGCACGTCTTTCGGGACTTGTGGGAGGAAACCGGAGGACCAGGAGGAAACCCACACAGACACAGGGAGTACGTGCAGACTCCACATAGACAGTGATTCGAGCCAGGAACCGAACCTGGGACCCTGGAGCTGTGGAGCTACAGTGCTAACCACTGTGCTGCCCACATGTGCAGGAATGGTAGAAAATGATGGGTGGGCTTGCAAGGCGGGTAGGTGTGTGGAGTAGTATGAGAGTCTAGGGTAGAGTGAGATGGTGGCGTGATGTGCAAGGCTGGATGTAGGTGGATGTGAAGCTGCATTCATCTTCCCTGACCTGGTTTGCTCATTGATGCGCTCCCTGCATTGAAACAAGGAGAGTGGCACAGTGCTTCTGCTGTTGTTCACATAGGTGAATTCCGACCGGCCATTCCCATTGGCGGTACCTTCCAGTCCCGCCAATGCCGACCCTTTGCATGAGATACCCAGCGACGAGGGGGTGTGTACAACGGGAAAACCTCCCCTGCCGCAAATCACACTGCGGAGGGGCTGGAAAATCCCATCCAATTGTTTCCCTCTGTGTCATAATATACACCAGTATATCATGGTGCAGACACACACTGATGGACACACAGCGGGCCCAATCAACACACACAACACCGCAGCCAATCACCAGTTAGAGTACACGCACTATAAAGACAGGGGGCATCAGAGTTCACGCTCATTCAAGCTGCAGCTTCCTAGTAGGACAGAGCTCACAGCCTGCAGCACAGACATTCACCATGTGCTGAGTGCATCGACTGGTTAGGACAAGGCAAAGGTCTTTAGTTAAAGCTAATATCGTGTTAACCCACAGTGAGAGTCTGTTAAACAGTAAATGACTCAATAAAATAGTGTTGCACTATTTCAAGTGTTGGTGACCTGTATGTGTTCCACGGATCCAGAGCGCCCAACACAATATGATACCAGGAGTTGAGGGATATTAGCACTTCTTAAACCTACCTGCAAGTGATCTGCCTTCCGCCAGCATTCCGTCATCCTGCAATATGGACAACATCTGCCCACCGCCGCCGCTCCGCATCGCCGGCAACCTAGACATAGAATTTATAGTGCAAAAGAGGCCATTCGGCCCATCGAGTCTGCACCGGCTCTTGGAAAGAGCACCCGACCAAAGCCCACACCTCCACCCTATCCCCATAGCCCCATAACCCAGTAACGCTACCCAACACTAAGGGCAATTTTGGACACTAAGGGCAATTTAGCATGGCCAATCCACCTGACCTGCACATCTTTGGACTGTGGGAGGAAACCGGAGCACCCGGAGGTAACCCACGCACACACGGGGAGAATGTGCAGACTCCGCACAGCCAGTGACCTTAGCTGGGAATCGAACCTGGGACCCTGGAGCTGTGAAGCAATTGTGCTAACCACTATGCTACCATGCTGACCTAGGGGCCAACTGTAAGATATTCAAACAGCGCTTCCAGCTCTTCCTTGAGGCCACAGACAGGGAGGGTGCCTCGGATACCAGGAAGATTGCTCTCTTCCTCTCCACGGCCGGAGACCATGCCATCCACATTTTCAATTCTCTCACCTTTGCGGATGATGAAGATAAAACAAAGTTCAAGACGGTCCTCCTCAAGTTTGACACTCACTGCAGCGTAGAGGTGAATGAAAGTTTCGAACGCTACGTGTTCCAGCAGCGTTTGCAGGGTAAGGACGAACCTTTCCAATCCTTTCTCACTCACCTCCACATCCTTGCGCAGTCTGGCAGCTACGGGCCCACCTCTGACTCCATGATACGCAACCAGATAGTTTTTGGTGTTCAGTCGGACCCCCTACGACAGCAGCTCCTCAAAGTAAAGCAGCTCACTCTAGCGACCGCCATTGAGACCGGTGACCTACACGAAAACGCCACGAGTCAGTATTCCCACATCCAAGTGTCTGAACCGGCGCGGCAAGTTCCCCACGAGGCGGAACGGGTCCAAGCAATCGAGCAACTCCAGGGCCTCAGCCTGGATGAGGCCGGCCATTTCACGCGTTTTTCGCGCACTCCCGCACCTGTGCGCACCAAACGAGGGGACGGCGACGTCGAAGAACGTAATGCACAGGCGCGCACCACGCACGACCGCACCGCGCATGCGCGGTGGCGCAGCGAACGTGCTGACGCTATGAAGTGCGGCAACTGTGGCTCCACCCATTTAAAACGGCAATGCCCTGCCAAATCTCGACAATGCCTAAGATGTGGCAGACTTGGCCACTATGCTGCCTTATGCCGAGCAGCTCAGCCTGCCAATTCATATCGCTTCAGCCAGCCTCGCAGGAATGTCCGGGCCATTCAACCCACGGTCACCGAGTCCGATGCGGACCGCCCACACAACAGTGACACCGAGGACCCGAAGGCACCTTTTCGAGTCGGCATCGTGACAAAAAACAGGGTGTCCCCGAAGCAAAGACACCAGCCGCTGTCGGTATACAGCATCGATCCAGACGATGAGTGGTGTGCCACCCTGACGGTCAACCGGTCCCAAATACGATTCCGCCTGGACACTGGTGCCTCCGCCAATCTCATTGCGCGGTCTGACTTCCAAAGTCTTTGTGTCAAACCAGCCATCCTTCCATCAGCCTGCCAGCTATTGGATTACAATGGCAATGCCATTGATGCCAGCGGCTCATGCCAACTTGAAGTGACACACAGGTCACGCAAAGCCATCCTTCCTTTTGAAATCATGGGCTCCTCAAAAGCCTCCCTGCTTGGCGCGCTGGCATGCAAGCTGTTGAACCTAGTTCAGAGAGTTCACTCTCTCTCTCCTGATGATACGTCTGCCTTTCAGGACACCGACTTCAGGGCACAACTCGAC
This sequence comes from Scyliorhinus torazame, assembly GCF_047496885.1. NCBI lineage: Eukaryota > Metazoa > Chordata > Chondrichthyes > Carcharhiniformes > Scyliorhinidae > Scyliorhinus > Scyliorhinus torazame. Next base: position 42,225,064 of record NC_092714.1, on the reverse strand, counting down.
ACCATCATCAACCAGCACCACAACGTCTTTGAAGGCATGGGCACACTCCCATACACCTACAAGATCTTATTGAAACAGAATGCCACTCCTGTGGTGCACGCACCTCGCAGGGTCCCAGCACCCCTTAAGGACCGCCTCAAGCAGCAGCTGCAGGACCTCCAGAACCATGAAGTGATCTCCAGAGTCACGGAACTGACCGACTGGGTCAGTTCCATGGTATGTGTAAAAAAGCCTTCCGGCGAATTGAGAATTTGCATTGATCCCAAGGATCTAAATCGCAATATCATGAGGGAGCATTATCCAATTCCCAAGCGCGAAGAGATCACATGCGAGATGGCTCGCGCCAAGCTCTTCACCAAACTCAACGCCTCAAAAGGATTCTGGCAAATCCAGCTCGACAAATCCAGCAGGAAACTGTGTACATTTAATACCCCCTTTGGCAGATATTGTTACAACAGGATGCCGTTTGGGATCAAATCTGCTTCAGAAGTGTTCCATAGGATTATGGAACAAATGATGGAAGGCATTGAAGGTGTTCGCGTCTATGTCGCTGACATAATCATTTGGTCCACCACCCCGCAGGAGCATGTCAGTCGCCTCCAGCGCGTATTCAAACGTATACGTGAGCAGGGCCTCCGCCTCAACAGGGCCAAATGCTCTTTTGGTCAGACGGAACTCAAGTTCCTCGGGGACCACATCTCCCAGTTGGGTGTGTGGCCGGATGCGGACAAGGTGGCTGCTATCACAGCCATGAAAACGCCAGAGGACAAGAAGGCGGTCCTCCGATTTCTGGGCATGGTCAACTTTTTAGGGAAGTTCATCCCTAACTTTGCCCTTGCTCCCTTGGGGCAGCACGGTAGCCTTGTGGATAGCACAATTGCTTCACAGCTCCAGGGTCCCAGGTTCGATTCCAGTTTGGGTCACTGTCTGTGTGGAGTCTGCACATCCTCCCCGTGTGTGCGTGGGTTTCCTCCGGGTGCTCCGGTTTCCTCCCACAGTCCAAAGATGTGCAGGTTAGGTGGATTGGCCATGATAAATTGCCCTTAGTGTCCAAAATTGCCCTTAGTGTTGGATGGGGTTACTGGGTTATGGGGATAGGGTGGCGGTGTTGACCTTGGGTAGGGTGCTCTTTCCAAGAGCCGGTGCAGACTCGATGGGCCGAATGGCCTCCTTCTGCACTGTAAATTCTATGATAATCTATGATAATCTAACCTCGCCTCTCATACCACGGCTCTCAGGAACCTGGTCAGGAAGACGACAGACTTCCAATGCCTCCCTGCCCACGAGCGCGAATGGAGAGAACTCAAAACCAAACTCCCCACGGCTTTCTTTGGTCCAGCAAAAGAGACCAAAATTTCGACCGATGCCAGCCAATCCGGCATTGGGGCAGTGCGCCTGCAACGTGATGAGGCCTCATCATGGGCCCCCGTTGCATATGCGTCACGCGCCATGACCCCCACAGAGCAGCGCTACGCGCAGATAGAAAAGGAGTGCCTGGGCCTTCTGACCGGTGTGGTTAAGTTTCACGATTATGTGTACGGACTTCCTCAATTCACTGTCGAGACCGACCATCGCCCGCTGGTCAATATAATAGAGAAAGACTTGAACGACATGACACCTCGCCTCCAGCGTATTCTTCTCAAGCTCCGGCGATACGACTTCCAGCTGGTATACACCCCAGGCAACGACCTCATCATTGCTGACGCTCTCTTCCGGGCAGTCAACACTCCATGTGACCCAGCGGGATTCGTCTGCCAGGTTGACACCTATGTGGCCTTCGTGCCCTCCAATCTACATGCCACGGATGAACTCCTCATCCAAATTCGCCGCGAGACGGCGGCTGACCCCTTGCTACAGCGTGTCATGCGCCACCTAACAGACGGGTGGCTCAAGGACCAATGCCCTCAGTTCTATAATGTCAGAGATGATCTGCCGGTAGTAGACGGGGTTCTTCGAAAACTGGACCGCATTGTCACCCCGCATAGCATGCGCCAGCTCGTCCTGGAACAGCTACCCGAGGGCCACCTTGGCTTGGAAAAGTGCCGCCAACGGGCCCGAGAGGCAGTGTACTGGCCCGGCATTAATGAAGACATAGCCAACACAGTGCTCAACTGCCCCACTTGTCAGCACTTCCAGTCGGCCCAACCACGTGAGACCCTGCAGCCCCATGAGTTGGTCACGTCACCATGGACCAAGGTGGGCATCGACCAGTTCCAAGCGCTGGGTAGAGACTATGTCCTGATCGTGAACTACTTTTCGAATTACCCGGAGGTGATACAGTTGCACGATATCACATCGTCTGCCGTCATCCGTGCCTGTAAGGACACCTTTGCTCGACACGGCATCCCACTCGCGGTTTTGTCGGACAATAGCCCCTACTTTGCAAGCCAGGAATGGTCCAACTTTGCCAGGTGGTACAATTTTGCCCATGTGACATCCAGTCCCCTGTACCCCCAATCCAACGGCAAAGCGGAGAAGGGAGTACATATAGTCAAACGGCTCCTCTGCAAGGCTGCTGATGCTGGGTCCGATTTCTACCTCACCCTGCTGGCCTATCGCTCCGCCCCACTGGCCTGTCGCCAGCCCAATTGCTCATGGGTCGTACCCTGAGGACGACGGTGCCGTCCATTCATGTCCCAGACCTCGACCACGTTCCGGTCCTTCGACAGATGCAGCTGTCTCGTGCACAGCACAAGGCGACACATGACTCCCGTGCAGCTGATCTCCCTGCTCTGGCTCCAGATTACAACGTCCGCATCCATCATCCGGATGGTGGCTGGCCTGCAACCGCTGTGGTCCTTCGGCAGGTGGCCCCCTGCTCGTTCCTGGTTTGTCTACTGGATGGTTCCATTCTGCGCCGCAATCGACGCGCCCTTCGTCTCGTTCCGCACTTGCTACATGATCCTCCACTGTCGCCTTGCCCTCCTGCTGACCCTGCCATGGACTATGCAGAGATCTCTGTCACTCTGCATCCTCCTCACTCTGACGCAGTCCAGCCCGCTCCTCAGCCGGCAGCTCCCAACCCACCCTCGAGGCGGTCAACCAGAATTCGTCGCCCACCTCAGAGACTTAATTTGTGAACTTTGTGGACTTATAGACTTTCTGAATTGTTCTGTTCTTCCGTTTAATCGTTTACATGGTTTGTATATAGTGTACATCTCGTTATTCTTGTTGCATACTGTTTTTCTGCACCAGGCACCTTTCCATCTAAATAGCTTAGTTCTCATGTACGTAGTCCTGTAAATATATCTTCCGCACACACGTAGTTAGGGACATTCTGACCATACACTATTTATTGCCACACATGTACATTCTTTTATAAAAGGGGGGATGCCATAATATACACCAGTATATCATGGTGCAGATACACACACACTGATGGACACACAGTGGGACCAATCAACACACACAACACCGCAGCCAATCACCAGTGAGAGCACACGCACTAGAAAGACAGGGGGCATCAGAGTTCCCGCTCATTCGAGCTGCAGCTTCCTAGTAGGACAGAGCTCACAGCCTGCAGCACAGACATTCACCATGTGCTGAGTGCATCGACTGGTTAGGACAAGGCAAAGGTCTTTAGTTAAAGCTAATATCGTGTTAACCCACAGTGAGAGTCTGTTAAACAGTAAATGACTCAATAAAATAGTGTTGCACTATTTCAAGTGTTGGTGACCTGTATGTGTTCCACGGATCCAGAGCGCCCAACGCAACACTCTGCACAGCTACTGCCCAGCCTGCTGAACTTCATCAGCATTTTCAGTTTTTATTTCAGATTTCCAGTGTCTGCCGGATTTTGCTTCTGCCTTCTTCTTAAGCTTCACGGGTTAAGTTCGAGACTTATTAAATATTTTTCAGGACGGCTGCTTTAACGTCAGAAGACCTTTACATTGTTTGTTACCCAGTAGATCTGCGGCAGCGCAAAATTGATGCCTTTTAAGTCCCATGAAATAATGTTGTTAATACCATTGGGTTTCTGTGGTTTGCTGACAAATAAACCACTTACGAGTCACACCTCATAGCCTGCTCAATGGCTTATCTCAGCCAGTGTCTGGCACATATTGTCTATCTGCCACATACTTGAATCTGAGAATGACACACAAAAGCTTTGATACTGAAAACTGCAATTTCTTGGCTTTTCAAGGGAATTGTAAATTATGCCACGTCGGCCGCAGTATCCCCAGTTTTAGAAGTCGCGAGATACCGGTTATTAACACGTAGGGAAATCATAATTCCTCTTTCTCGGAATACAGCAAAGATTACTTTTTAAGTCATTATTACCATCCATATAAATGCTAAATAAAAAAGGGAAATTGGATCCCACCTTGTATAACAATTTCTCCGACAGGAAATTATAACACCGAGGATGATTCTGCCAAACCTTTACATTTGAAGCACAGCCAGAGTACACAAGGCTTCACAGAAAATAAATGACAAAACACCTCTTAATTAAACAGCACTTTTGTTCAGCCTAAATGAATGTTCTCCATATGTCCACTGAGCAGCAGACAGCAATTTCCCCAAGGCATCGTAAAAGTCTGAAAGTTAGTGGAAAGAAAATTGATAAATCCACCCCTCATTATCTTCAGTCTTCAGTACTGCTGAGCTGATGGTAACGCCTCACAAGATATGATTCTCTGAATTCATTAGCAGTAAATGTTTTAACTGTTTAATGCCGATGAAGTTGCAGACCGCTAAGGTCAACATTAGCCCTTTGGCAAACCGACTTGAATATCATCTCACTAACTAGGTTTTGAGATCATGAAAGACTGATATGACAGCAATAAACCTCAACATCCTGGGGGCTACCATTGACCAAAAACTGAAAGGGACTAGACAGAAAAATACTGTGGCTACAACAGCAGGTCAAAGGCTAGAAATCCTGCAGCAAGTAACTCACTTCCTGACTCCCCAACACCTGTCCTTTAGCCACAAAGTACAAATCAGCTATGGGATTCTCCGTCGGCGGGATCCTCTGCTTCGCCGGCAGCACATCCACACCCGCAGGTTTCCCGATGGTGTGGGATGGCCACAATGGGAAATCCCATTGGCTGGCTGCCAGAACGGAGGATCCCTCTGCCACCAGGGGTGCGCCGTGCCGGACAATGGGGAGAATCCCGCCCCTGGTGTACAATGGAATACTCCCCACCTGCCTGGATGAATGCAGCTCCAACACCACTCAAGAAGTTCAACACCATCCAGGACTAAACAGCTCACTTGATAGCTCCCTCTTCGACAAACATTTACTCCCTCCACTATCGATGAACAGTGGCAGCCGTGTGTAATAGCTACAAGGTACATTGCAGGAACTCGACAAGGCTCCTTAGACAGCACCTTCCAAACCCATAACCGCTACTAACCAGGTGGACAAGGGCAGCAAACACATGGGAACACCGCCACCTGCAAGTTCCCCTCCAAGCCACTCATTATCCTTGATGTGGAGATGCCGGCGTTGGACTGGGGTGAGCACAGTAAGAAGTCTAACAACACCAGGTTAAAGTCCAACAGGTTTGTTTCAAACACTGGGTGAACCTGAGGAAGGAGCAGTGCTCCGAAAGCTAGTGTCTGAAACAAACCTGTTGGACTTTAACCTGGTGTTGTAAGACTTCTTACTGTACTCATTATCCTGACATAGAAAGATACCGTTTTTCCTTCACTGTCGCTGGGTCAAAATCCTGGAACTCCCTCCCGACCAGCACTGTGGGTGTATCTACACCACATACAGTTCAAGAAGGCAGCTCACCACCACCACCTTCTCAAGGGCAATTAGGTATGGTCAATAAATGCTGGCCTAGCCAGTGAAACCCACATCCAGTAAAATACATTTGCAAAATCAAAACAGCACAAATTGAATGATTACATATCCTTCCCTCTTTTTTTCCCTGATTACAGAAAATAAGATTTGTATTTATATAGCATTGCATGATGTCTCAAAGTGCTTTACAATACCTTTTGAAGTGTAGTCATGGTTGTAATGTATGAAACAGAGATTCTAGTTGTACACATTATTCCTTCTCCAAACGTCAATTCCATTCCCCACCCCCCCCCCCCCCCCCCCCCGATTATAAAACAACCTGCTCAGACTATTTTCTGCTTTTGATATTCTTGCTATTTTTGGTTAGAAATCAAAAACTAGTTTTGACATGTAAATTCCAAAGCTCCTCAGCTCCAATGGAATGAGGATCAGAGATAGGGCTGTAATTCACTCACCTGAATTCACAGATGCAGAGGAACAACGTGATGATATGAAGTCAAGGTCCATCTAGTTGGCCTTCTGCCACCCTGGTCATTGTATGATACAATAATGAAGGAGCTGTTGATCAATCTTAGCAATCAAACTCTATGGATTAGTCTGCAACAAACTCATGCAATGAGACAAGGTAACCCAGTGATGGAGAGCTTTGTGAACCATTGGTTCAAAGACACATGTGCCTTCCAGGCTCGCTGCACTTTCTACACCTGAATCTTGAAATGCGGCTTCATAGTACTGCTCTAGTGAGCATGGCCTGGCTGCTCCAGAAGTCTCCCAGTTGAACAGATCGTGACCATACCAGCTAAACTGACACGCATTCTAGAAATTTGCACCATGGAAGTCCATTGAAGGAAGGTGCTATCCATTCTTGAAACACCTCACATTCAGCAGCAAAGTGGGACCCAGGTTAATACTGAAAGGGCCACCCTGTAACTTACAAGTAAGCTGATTTAGACCAACACATGTTATTGTAAAATTTATGAAAGTACTGTGAACTGGTTTTTGAGGTGTTGCAGTGAGTCGCTGAGTTGGCAGGCAGTATTGCCAGGAATCAAACTAATTCTTTTTCCAGGGCTCTTTTTGAAACAGTGTGGTAGTATGTATTGGGGGTCATGTGGGACTGGAAGCCCTAATGTCATTGGCTGACAGATCCCGGGTACTGGTTGGCCGTTGACCTCATACTCCGCCCTGAAGGCGAAGTATAAGAAGCCGGTGCCTTCCCCCGCAGGCCAGTTACTATCGGGCTGCTGGGGAACAGACACGCTTAATAAAGCCTCATCGACTTCACTCTATTTGTCTCACGGAGTCTTTGTGCGCCACAAACAGTAAACTGCCTAGCTTAATTTTCTCAAGGAATATCCAGGACCACGTTATGGTTTTCAAGGGCTCCATTTTCATTTTCGCAACTCCTTTATTAGGTGACACCAATTTAGACACCACAAACTCCCACAAGCAGATAATTGATAATGACCAGAAATTCTGGGTGGGACTTTCCAACCCTGCCCACCACCGGGATCATTCCGTCCCGCTGAAGGTCAATGGTATTTTGGCTGGGCCGCTGAACCTCCCTTGGTGGGCCCTGTCAAGACGGGGACGGAAAATCCCGGTCTCTGATTTTGGGATGTTGCTCCCCTGGGTGGGATAGTGAGGAGGGGGAGCAGGGGAAGAGGAATACATTTGGAGGTATTTGGCTGGTGATGGGAAGAGAAGCTAGCCCCACACCCTCTATCCTTTACAAACTGCTTTGAACAGGTAACGCAACAGTGAAAGGCTTCCCTGGAGAAGAAATCTGAAAGTGAGGTCTTAGGTAGAGTGCTCTAGGTAGAGTGCTCTTCTGGAGGGTCGGAGCAGACTCAATGGGCTCCTTCTGCACGGTAGAGATTCTATGTCTGCCACATGTCTGGAACTGCAGAAGTCCACTCCCAAGGTGAAAATATAGAGACAGGACATTGAAGTTTCACTTTGTTATACACACCCATTGAGAGGAAAACTGCTGGAGGGTGCTATGTTCCCCTTGAAATATTTTACCAATTGCCCACCCGCACTGAGTTTTTCTGCCTTTGCTCTTCTTGTTTCCAGTGCCAACCCTCTCCCATCACCTCACCTTTGTTTAATTTTCTCTGCTCCCTTCCTTTTCCTCACACTTCCCCATCTCTATCCATGGCCACTACTTCATCCACCTTCTCCATTCTACCCCTCCCAACTCCTTTTGCTCCTTACATCTGCTTCCTCTCATTTTTCTTCAGCCCAATCATTCCCTTATCTCCAAGTGCCGGGCCGGAATACTGAAGTTGGCCTTGACACCCTCTGTGCCACTTTGGACTCGTGCATTGAATCAAAGTTCACATTCATCGAACCAAGTTGGCTTTATAAGTTGAAAAAGTTGGATGGAGCTACATGTGTCACAGTGAAAATGTAACTTGATCTGTGCTTCGTGCCCCGCTTGTGGGTGTCGAGTCACCTCTGTTATCTTACTTGAAGTAATGTATGTTACTCATTTGTTTATGCTGAGAAATTCTTAACTTTGATGATGATGAATACTCAAAGTCGTCCAGTGATAACAAATAATTTATTGAGTAACTAATCAATTAACTTGTGAGTTTGGTTCTGTAATACTTTTACTAACGATTGAATTAAACAAGATAGAATTCGATTAAACTATGAATATTATACTTGTACTCTGAGCTAACTCTACACCTCTGTTCTCTAGTCACAAACACCCTAAGAGAGCGGGAAAACAGATTGAGCCTGTATTTATACCCCCTGTTAGTGTTGCCCTCTAGTGATAATTTTACTGTACTGACTAACCATTATCCCTTTATGTATATGCATATACAGAGATCACTACAGCCTCCTCCCTCATCTCGTGGTGCAGCAGCTGGTCGAAAGTTGGCAGCAGGTGAAAGCTCAGCTGAAAGTCTCTGGCATAGCCACTGCTCCTCATAAATTCTGTCTCTCCCACACTCGCTACTCCTCCAATCAAAATGCACAGGGGAGTATTTTGTTTTAAATTCTTGCCCCAGTTTTTGATTTTTCGTGGGGTGTTTGCGAGGTTCTGAGGATGAATTCACCTGCTGGCCATGCATCTTGAACCCTGAGTATTGCTGCAACCTCATGAATCCACATGTCCATGGTCACACCATCTATATGTGCAAGGTAGCAGGATGAGGGATGGGAGGGGGTTGTGATGGGTATAAGGCAGTAACGTGCCTCAATCTTGGTGAGGTCTGATGCTGTGGCGTCTCACAGCTGGCCCATGTGACACAATGCCATCTCCTCCATCAGCCTTAGGGGATGAAAGTAGGCCTGCCCCCCACCGATCCAGCTTTGCTCCCTTCTATTGTTCACCACCTTGCGCCGCAGGGGAGAGGGCAAAACGTCAGTGGTTTTTACTTGTTGTGGTGGTGTGCCTTTTGATGAATAGCTGGAGGCATGTGGCAGCAGCAGGAAGATGGGGTGAGGCCCGTATTATCGGAAGGTGTGTGTGGACAAGGTGCAGTAGGCTGAGGCGCGAGTCCTGACTGCAAAGCAGTGCTGAATGTTGGCCCATTAGCCAGAGTGAGAGGTTGGTCCAACTGAGCTAAACCAGAGTAATGGTTTAGAGAAACTACAGACTCGGGCAGCATGTTGTCTGTGTTAAATTCTAGCACTTCGGACTTTCCATCCACCCCGAGAGTCAGAAGCACTATCTAAAACTGGGGCCATTTTGACTTGATGCAATGATTAGCACAAAGGAGATTGATTGATTGTCACATGTACTGAAATACAGTGACAATACAGTGTTCTGCGGCCAAAGGAACATACACAGGAGACAAAAAGAATAATCGATGGAGTACATTGACAAATAGTACATCAACAAATCGTGATTAATGGAAATAAAAATAAGGAGAGATTAAAGCAGCTGCTGACTTACTATGACCACTGTACACCATTGCACAGAGAGAGAGTTATCCCCATGGAGCTTACCAGGACCCATTCATCAAGGCAGGCGGACTTGGGTTGAGGCGCATTGCTGTCTGAATTTGCTTGTGCAGAATTGTGGTCGTTTCTTGGGGCTCACCGCAGGTACCACAAACTTTCACCATTATCCTTAGCGAAAGCCTTCCCTCCATAACTTGCAAAATGAAATGAAAAATGAAATGAAATGAAAATCGCGTATTGTCACAAGTAGGCTTCAAATGAAGTTACTGTGAAAAGCCCCTAGTCGCCACATTCTGTTCGGGGAGGCTGGTACGGGATTTGAACAGTGCTGCTGGCCTGCTTTAAAGGCCAGCTATTTAGCTCAGTGTGCTAAACCAGCCCCTTATGTAAGTATTTCAACATAATTACTGTGTTGGAGCCTGAGGGCTGAACATTATGTTTCCCAATGGGACTCCCCTCTTATATTACCCCTGAGCTAGAGGAAGGGAAGTGGCAGGCTGCTGTAAGGAAGCCAGATAAATGAGGTAGCACCAGGGGAGAGCCAATCTACCCCAGCCCAAACAATCCAGCGGGATCTCTGGACTCAGGTGAACGTTTGTCCCAGATCATGGGCGTCATTCTCCGACCCCCCAGAGGGCCGGAGAATGGTCGTTGGCCGCCGTGAATCCCGCCCCCGCCGGTTGCCGAAGTCTCCGAAGGGAGAAAAGTCGGCGGGGCGTTAATGGCGCCGCTGCCACGGAGAATGTCACGGGTCTGCGCAAGGCAGCCGATTTCCGGCCTGCCGATATTCTCCCTTCCGGATGGGCCGAAGTCCCGTCGACGTGATGACCGTTCACGTCGACGTGAATCAAACCTCCTTTTCATCGGCGTGACCCGGTGCTCCAGGCTTACGCCGACCAGCGTGGAGGTGAGTGACGGCCTGGGGGGTTGGCTCTGGGCAGGCAATGGCGTGGCCGCAGTCTGATTGCGTGAGGAGAGGTGTGTCTCGGGTTGTGTGTGTGTGTGTGCGGCGGGGGGGGGGGGGGGGGGAGGTTAGAGTAGGCTGGGCTGGACACGCACGCACACTTTGGACAGAGCACAAAGGCAGCTTCGGTAGGTGTAACATTGACTTTAATAACCAAAGGAGTTCATGCACGTGCCCTAGCCCCTAAAACTCATCTGTGCCCTGCACCCGTGCCAACTTACTCAGTGTCTAATTGTTTGGCCTTACGGGCCCTTTGACTACGTCTACGTGGTTCCACAGACGGTACAGCAGAACTGGAGGTGGACTCCTGTGATTCCTGCCCTCTGACACTGGATCCCTTTGGCGGCCGTTTCCTGGGGCGTCCTGGCCTAGATGGGCCAGGCTGCGGCCCGGGCGACCGGGCTGGCGAGCTGCCAGCCTGTCCTGCCCGTTGCCCACCCGATGCACCTGGGACGGAAGGGGGGGGGGGTCCGAGGTGTCGCGGTGTACCGGGACCTCCCCTACAGAGGGAGCCGGGACGGACTACACCACCTCCTCCTCCCTCGGGGTGCCCGATGGCCCCCAGGCCTCTACATGGGTGGGGGATGCGAACGGTCTGGCCATCCGACGCCCCCCCGACATCTGGCGCTGCCAGTCCTGGAGGCCCGTGCTGGTATCGACAGGGGTCTGCAGGTTTGCAGCCATGGAGCCCAGGGGTTGGCAAACCCTGTCTGTGACAGTGCGACGCCGGCTCGCTCATGGCCACTGGCGCCGATGCCCTCGGCGATGGCCTGCAGAGACTGGGCCATGGCCTGCTAAGACTGGGCCATGGCCTGCAGAGACTGGGCTATGGCGTTGAGCGCCTCTGCCATCTGGCGCTGGCACTGGCTCATGGCCTCCTGTGAGAGGGCAGCCATTTCCTGGGCCACAGACGCCGCCTGCACGGAAGGCCCCAGGCCTCGCAAACCGTTCCCCATGTCTGACACCGTCGCACCCATTGCCTCCACCGCGGACGCCACCCGTGCGGTGTCAGCCTGGGTGGCACGCATGACCGGCACCACTCCCAGCTCCTGGACGCGGGTGGACTCCTCCACCTGCGACCGCAGCCGCCGCAAGCCGCCCGTCACCCTCTTCGCTCGTCTCCGGGTCGGTGGTTGCATCGGATCTATGTGTGGGTGTGGTAACTGCAGGAACCCGGGATCCATCTGGGCGGCAGATGTTCGCTTGGGCTGGGCTGCCCTCCGACCGCCCGGTCCCTCTGCTGCTCCTACCTCCACCTGCTGTACCGGGACGGCTGTGTTGTGCGCACCAGTGAGTGTACCAGACGCCTCATCACTAAAGTGCCCAACCGTGGTGAGTGTTTCTGCGATGGTGGAGGGTGTTGGTGACAGGAGTGGCGTTGTGTCGTGCTCTTCGTCCCACTCTGACTCCATGGCACTTTGGGGTGGGGGTTCGTCTCCACCCATCCAAACTGAGTCACTGTCCGGTATTTGGTCTTCCTGGGTAGTGCTGTCCCGGGTAGGGGTGTCCTGGGTAGTGCTGTCCCGGGTAGGGGTGTCCTGGGTAGTGGTGTCCTGGGTAGTGGTGTCCTGGGTAGTGGTGTCCTGGGTAGTGGTATCCTGGGTAGTGGTGTCCTGGCTAAGATGTGACGGGGGCCTGTGGCTGCCCCCCTCGTCGCTGGGTGGTCGCTCCCGCACGTGACGGGGTTGTCGTCTCCCTGTTGCTCCAGGTCTCTCCGTCTCCCGTGGTGTGCGAGGGGCATCCTGCGGGCGTCGCATGCTGGAGGGTCCGGGTCTCTCCGTCTCCCGTGGTGTGCGAGGGGCATCCTGCGGGCGTCGCATGCTGGAGGGTCCGGGTCTCTCCGTCTCCCGTGGTCTCCGAGGGGCATCCTGCGGGCGTCGCATGCTGGAGGGTGCGGGTCTCTCCGTCTCCCGTGGTCTCCGAGGGGCATCCTGCGAGCGTCGCATGCTGGAGGGTGCGGGTCCCTCCGTCTCCTGTGGTCTCCGAGGGGCATCCTGCAGGCGTCGCATGCTGGAGGGTGCGGGTCTCTCCATCTCCTGTGGTCTCCGAGGGGCATCCTGCGGGCGGTCTGCATCTGCGGGGATGGGTGCCTGGACGTTTGGTCCTGCGATACACAATGAAGCATGCATGGTTAGACATCAGGCAGTGATCAGGTGATACGGGGAGGGGGATATAGGGGAGGGGGGATATGGGGACGGGCTGTCGGTGGCTCACTCGCTAGTACGCCCCCGACCTCTGCATCAGCAACCTCCCGGTCCTCAGGTCCGCCAGGCCAGTTCCAGGGCCCTTTCCTCGTGTTCGGTCAGTGGCCTCTCATCAGCGGGCCCTCCTCCAGTCCTCACATGCTCCCTATTGTTGTGTGCGCGCTTCTCCTGTGGGGGGGGGGGGAGGCAGGGGTAAAAGGCAACAGTGTTAGGCAGGTATATGAATGCACGCCATCGGTTGCGCGTGCATTGCAGAGGTTAAGGTTAGGGCTGGATTCACTTGGGGATATGGGGGATATGGGGGCGGGGGGGATATGGGGGAGGGGGGATATGGGGGAGGGGGGGATATGGGGGAGGGGGGATATGGGGAGGGGGGATATGGGGGAGGGGGGATATGGGGGATATGGGGGCTATGGGGGAGGGGGATATGGGGGAGGGGGGGATATGGGGAGGGGGGATATGGGGGAGGGGGGAGATGGGGGAGGGGGGGATATGGGGGAGGGGGGATATGGAGGAGGGGGGGATATGGGGGAGGGGGGGATATGGGGGAGGGGGGATATGGGGAGGGGGGGAGATGGGGAGGGGGGATATGGGGGAGGGGGGATATGGGGGATATGGGGGAGGGGGGATATGGGGGAGGGGGGATATGGGGAGGGGGGATATGGGGGAGGGGGGATATGGGGGAGGGGGGGATATGGGGGATATGGGGGAGGGGGATATGGGGGATATGGGGGAGGGGGGATATGGGGAGGGGGGATATGGGGAGGGGGGAGATGGGGAGGGGGATATGGGGGATATGGGGGAGGGGGGATATGGGGGATATGGGGGAGGGGGGATATGGGGAGGGGGGATATGGGGGAGGGGGGATATGGGGGAGGGGGGATATGGGGGATATGGGGAGGCTCACCCTGCCTGCTCTGACGAGGTCGTTCACCTTCTTGTGGCACTGGGTGCCTGTCCGTGGTGTCAGGGCCACAGCGGTGACGGCCTCTGCCACCTCCCTCCACAGACGCCGGCTGTGGCGTGGGGCAACTCTGCGGCCGTGCCCGGGATACAGGGCGTCCCTCCTCTGCTCCACCGCGTCCAGGAGCGCCTCCACATCGCGTGACTCGAACCTCGGGGCTGAGCGACGGCCAGCCATCCAGTCGGGTGTTGCGGTCGGGTGTTGCGGTCGGGTGGGGGGGAGCAGCGCGGCCTTATGAGCCGTCACGCCGTGCAGCGCGTATGACGCTGCACGGCGTGAACCACTGCACAAGCGCGGATCCCGTTACGTCGCTGCTAGCCCATTTCGGGCCGGAGACTATCGACCCATTTTTCCGACGTGACGCAAGTCGGATTTGCGCCGTTTTTTGCGCCGATCGGCGGACTTTCTGCCGATAACGGAGAATTTCGCCCCATGTCCTTTCAACATGAAGCTTTGAGGGGTTCTTTTTCATTGTTGCTGTCAGACCCACAAATCACCAATTGCACTGTTTACTGGGGCTGCTCAATTTGTACAATCTGACAGAGCTCCAACAAAGGTGACTGAGAGGGTCATGATATTTTCCACAATGGCTGCTAGTGAGAGCTCTCCACTGGCCCTATGAGGTATTCAATGACCCCCTTCCCCCAGCTCCAATGCTTAAACCAAACACAGGGAGATTTCCTTCCCCTAAATGTGCAGACTATTTGTGAGGATATGCCTGGCTTCATGCACATGAAGTCACAGCATGATGGGAGATGCTATGGTGCCTTTATACTTCATCAATCCAACGTCACAGCTCTATTTCCGCAGGAAAGACAGGGGTCAGGATAGATACTGAGCGATGAGGGACACCTGTTACATTTGTAGCTCATGAAGCCTCTTCAAAGGGCCAGCAGTGCTGTGGAGCAGTACCACAATGACTACAAATGAAGACAAGGTAAGAGTTTCCTGTCCTCCTCATGATCGTTCTTGAGCCTCAGGAATTACATGAACAAAATGCACACAACACAGAGTTTGGTTAAACCAAGGTTTGATTATTTATTTGACTCACAAATTACCTCCTTCTACAAATCTTCCTGTGACTTGCCGAGAATGTACACAAAGTCCAGAACAACCTCAGACAAGGTGAACTGAAACTTAAACAAATTACCCAACACAATTACCCCAGTACAATTACCCCAGTACAATTACCCCCAATACAATTACCCCAGTACAATTACCCCAGTACAATTACCTTAGTAAAATTACCCCAATACAATTACCCCAATACAATTACCCCAGTACAATTACCCAATAGAATTACCCCAGTACAATTACCCCAATACAATTACCCCAGTACAATTACCCCAATACAATTACCCAATACAATTACCCCAATACAATTACCCCAGTGCAATTACCTTAGTAAAATTACCCCAATACAATTACCCCAATACAATTACCCAATACAATTACCCCAGCACAATTACCCCAGTACAATTACCCCAATACAATTACCCAATACAATTACCCCAGTACAATTACCTTAGTAAAATTACCCCAATACAATTACCCCAATACAATTACCCCAATACAATTACCCCAATACAATTACCCCAGTACAATTACCCCAATACAATTACAATTACGGGACAGTGAGAGCCTTCTCCCGTGGATGGATATGGCTGGCACGAGGGGACATAACTTTAAACTGAGGGGTAATAGATATAGGACAGAGGTCAGAGGTAGGTTCTTTACGCAAAGAGTAGTGAGGCCGTGGAATGCCCTACCTGCTACAGTAGTGAACTCGCCAACATTGAGGGCATTTAAAAGTTTATTGGATAAACATATGGATGATAATGGCATAGTGTAGGTTAGATGGCTTTTGTTTCGGTGCAACATCGTGGGCCGAAGGGCCTGTACTGCGCTGTATTGTTCTATGTTCTATGTTCTATGTTCTATTACCCAATACAATTAACCCAATACAATTACCCCAGTAAAATTACCCCAGTACAATTACCCCAATACAATTACCCCGGTAAAAATAAACCAGTACAATTATCCCAGTACAAGTACTCCAGTAAAATTTACCAGTAAAATTAAATCCCACTATAATATGGCTGGAACATACAATCACTCACACAGTTGGTCATTACCAATATTGACTGTAAGCCTGGATCCAGAGATATTTTGTTGCAAAGATATACTTTGTTCATAAAGTATTCAAAAGAACATTACAAACATTTCAAAATGGTGATCACAGAAAGTGTGATAATATCGTCGTTTTCTCCATATATTGGGCATTATCCAATGGCCACACTGCACATGATCAGCAGCTCGCTGCGGTGTAGCATGACCGATAAAAGCTGGGAGACCGTGTTCCATTGTGGGCGGGATCACTTTTTAGCAAATCTGCATATTAAAGTGAGACTAGCTGTCTCGCTTTAATGTGCAGGTCCCCTAGGTACCCGAGGCTTTGGGATATATTCCCTTTGCCTCGGAGGCCTTGGGCGAGCGCCGTTCTGCACTGGTCGCCATTAATGGGGACCAGACAGAGCTGTACTCGTGGGGGCCTCCCAGGGGATTGGAGGCCCCCAGGGACATGCCCTTTGGGAAGGGTGGCACCCTGGAAGTGCCACCTGGGTGCCAGCCTGGAAGTGCCACCTGGGTGCCAGCCTGGCACTGCCAATGTGCCTAGCTGGCACTGCCAGCTGGCAGGGGCACTGCAAGGATGGCACTGTCAAGTTGGGATTTTTTGTGTGCTGGC
This sequence comes from Scyliorhinus torazame, assembly GCF_047496885.1. Taxonomy (NCBI): domain Eukaryota; kingdom Metazoa; phylum Chordata; class Chondrichthyes; order Carcharhiniformes; family Scyliorhinidae; genus Scyliorhinus; species Scyliorhinus torazame. Next base: position 42,208,513 of record NC_092714.1, on the reverse strand, counting down.
AATTGGGCTGGGGGTGCCCTGAGGGGGTGCAGTTGGAAGGCTGGGGGCCCTCCCATAATGCATTGGGTTTAGGGGGCTGGGGTCACGCTGGGGGCCTTGGTGCTCCTTGGTGTAGAGAATGGGGCTACGGGCGGCTCTGGCACGGGTTCCCTGCTGAGGCCCCTTATTTAACTCAAGTGGCATTGTATAGCCATGTATTTCTTGTGTGTGCCGGGAAACACATGGCCAACTGCGCTCACTATGGGACTTTGTTACCATTTAATTGAATCGCGCCTATCATGTTGCATTCTGAGGTACTTTAATACAATGGTGGTACATGCAATATTTACCATACACATTCAATGTGAGTCCTGGATCGAGAGACGACCAATCCCAGCCCTTCTTCCGATTGCAGTAATGTTCTGGTATCATCTTCCTTTTATGGTGATTCATATCGAAAGTAGCAAACAAACCTCCAGTTGCCATGCTGCTGAATCATCCCGTGGTTAACACCTTTCTGTATCATTAGTTTATTCCACACCCTGACTAGACAGGGCTGGAGAGACATAATCAGTTCTCATGTTATTTCCATGACAGAAAACAATATAATCCTCAGCCCAATGAGAAATATTTGGCTTCAGAGTGAACGGATGTGTGACTGTCCCATCCCTCCTGTTAGGGTCCAATTGTGCTGTGTAATGACCCTTTTCCAGGGCAGTTTGGTTCTGAAAATAGCATTCTCAATTTCTTAACTGAGTCATACAATGGCAGTTGTCCTGTATGCCTCTTCCAATCACTTAATTGCACGATGCAATGGCAGTTACCTTGCAGCATTGTTTGTGATGTCTTCTTCCAGTCTCTTAATGAGCCAGGGTTTTGGCTGGCTGACCCTTGGGCGATGTTACAATTAACCCCTTCATACCTTATACCTGTGTATGTTGTGTTGGGGTTTTGCTATTTATATTTTACAGTTCAATGTCGTGTCTGCGGCTTTGGCATTTAATATCTTATGGTTTTGCAGTTCGGGGAGATCATGGGCGTCATTCTCCGACCCCCCGCCGGGTCGGAGAATGGCCGTTGGCCGCCGTGAATCCCTCCCCCGCCCCCGCCGAAGTCTCCGCTCCCGGAGATTGGGCGGGGGCGGGAATCGGGCCACACCGGTTGGCGGGACCCCCTGCTGGATTCTCCGGCCCGCGATCGGGGCCCACCGATCCGCGGGCGGGCCTGTGCCGTGGGGGCACTCTTTCCCTTCCGCCTCCGCTACGGCCTCCACCATGGCGGAGGCGGAAGAGACTCACCCCACTGCGCATGCGCGGGAAACTGACAGCGGCCGCTGACGCTCCCGCGCATGCGCTGGAAAACTGACAGCGGCCGCTGACGCTCCCGCGCATGCACCGCATTTCCGCGCCAGCTGGCGGGGAAACAAACGCCATTTCCGTCAGCTGGCGGGGCGGAAATCCCTCCGGCGTCGGCCTAGCCCCTCAATGTTGGGGCTAGGCCGCCAAAGATGCGGAGCATTCCGCACCTTTGGGCCGACGCGATGCCCGTCTGATTGGCGCCGGCTTTGGCGCCAGTCGGCGGACATCCCGCCGTTGGGGGAGAATTTCGCCCCATGTCCTTCAACGAGGACAAGTATTTGGCCAGCATTGACTCACAAATAATGATAGCATACTCACAGCTTTGCCACCAGGGAAGGACTGACTGTCGATAACGAGTGAAGAGTCTTATGGCTAAATTACTGATGCTGCAGACTGGGTCCATGAAGCACAGGGAGCCGGTTCAGGGTAAACTCAATGCTTGTGAGAATCGTTTTGTTCACCTTCACTAATTAGCAGAGTTTTGAAGTCTCGGTCTGTCAAAAATCTGCCTCCTCTCTCACCATGTTTTCAGCGGCCTGGATAAAACATTCCTGCTCCTCCCTGGTGCATCAGAATCTTGAACCATAACATCAGTGCACCACCCATTCCTGTTGTCCTACCAGAACCAAACAGCATCGGCAGCTTTAACATTGGGCGCCATCTTCCGGCCTCATTACTATCACGCTCAAGTGTAACGAGGCCGGTGAATAGCGGGAGAGGCAAAAAACGGGATCCGCCCCAGGCGCCAAACAGTATGTGATGCAGCCGCTCTGCTCACATCGGCGAATTCGGAATCTCACCGTAGTGTGGTGAGTGATGCACTATCAATTACTACAAGACGAGAGTAGAGAATAATCGAGGCTTTATTAAGCAGCGATGTGTGGCCTCCTGCAGCTGATGTGCACACACATTTATACGCCGCCAACTGGGTGGAGCCAACAGGCAGGGATTTACCCCCGTACCTCTAGTACAGGAGCCTTACCGTACTGCATCTAATATACAGTTACTACATCGACTATGCAGTTAGTGGTGACTACCACATTCACCCTCTGTTAAAAAAGAGTCCAGCGGGGGTGGTGGAAAAAGTTACAGTTCAGGCAAAACCTACAAGTACAGGCAAAATTTACAGGTTTGGTCGGTCGGTTGCCTTGATCCTCCACGGGATCGCCTCGGTCCCAGTGGTGATGCGGGCGCCGACTTGGTCGCCTGTGACTCCGGGAGCGCGTTGTCCTCGTCTTCATCCCCGAGTGGAACCCGTGGGAGGACGGATCGTTTTGGGGCGGGGGCTGTGGTGAGGTGCGCTGGGGGGAGGGTGAGTGGCGCCGGGGCAATCGGAGGGAGGGTGTCGGGTGGTGGGCCGTGAGTGGGGATCCAGCTGGTGCCAGGTCCCGGAGGGGGACTGTGTCCTGGCACCCATCAGGGTGTGCCACGTAGGTGTACTGCAGGTTCATGTGCAGTAGTTGTACTCTTTCGACCAACGGGTCTGCCTTGTGGGTCCGCACGTGTTTGCGGAGGACAACGGGTCCAGGAGCTGCCATCCATGTTGGGAGCGAAACCCCCGGCGTAGACTTCCTGGGGAAGGCAAGGAGACATTCACGGGGGGGTTCGTTAGTTGCAGTGCAGAGTAGTGAACGGATGGAGTGAAGCGCGTCGGGGAGGACCTCCTGCCAGCGGGAGACTGGGAGATTCTTAGACCGTAGGGCCAGCAGGACGGCCTTCCAGACCGTCCCATTCTCCCGCTCCACCTGCCCATTTCCCCGGGGGTTGTAGCTGGTCGTCCTGCTCGAGGCAATGCCCTTGCTGAGCAGGAACTGACGCAGCTCATCGTTCATAAAGGAGGATCCCTGGTCGCTGTGGACGTAAGCGGGGAAACCGAACAGGGCGAAGATGCTGTGGAGGGCTTTAATGACTGTGGCAGAAGTTATATCAGGGCATGGGATGGCGAAGGGAAATCGGGAGTACTCATCGACCACGTTCAGGAAGTACGTGTTTCAGTCGGTGGAGGGGAGGGGCCCTTTGAAGTCCATGCTGAGTTGTTCAAAGGGGCGGGAGGCCTTCACCAGGTGTGCTCGGTCTGGCCAGTAGAAGGGCGGTTTGCACTCCGTGCAGACCTGGCAGTCTCTGGTGACTGCCCTGACCTCCACAATGGAGTAGGGCAGGTTGCGGGCCTTTATGAAGTGAAATAACCGGGTGACCCCCGGGTGACAGAGACTATCGTGTAGGGTCCGGAGTCGGTCCACTTGTGCACTGGCACATGTACCTCGGGATAGGGCAGGGGCTCGTTGAGCTTCCCGGGGCGATATAAAATCTCGTAATTGTAGGTGGAGAGCTTGATCCTCCATCTTAAGATTTTATCATTTTTGATCTTACCCCGCTGTGTATTATTGAACATTGTGGTAGTCACCACTGATGTATATTTAGGTGATTTGTGGTAAGGCCCTGTACTACAGGTACGGGGATAGTTCCCTGCCTGCTGGCTCCACCCAGTAGCAGAGTATAAATATGTGTGCTCCCCATACAGCAGCCATCGGCCCGATCCCGACTGCATGCGCCCCCTCATGGAACTCCCCCTCCCCCACTACCCCAGGGCCCTCAAACGTTGCCTGGGGTTCTTTACTTACTACACCCAGTGGGTCCCAAATTATGCGGACAAGGCTCGCCCACTCATCCAATCCACTCTTTTTCCCCGAACGGCCGAGGCTCACCAGGCCTTCAACTGTATTAAGGCCGACATCGCCAAGGCCGCGATGCATGCAGTCGACGAGACGCTCCCCTTCCAAGTCGAGAGCGATGCATCAGACATCGCTCTGGCCGCCACCCTCAACCAGGTAGGCAGGCCCATGGCATTCTTTTCATGAACCCTTCATGCCTCCGAAATTCGGCACTCCTCCGTCGAATAAGAGGCCCAAGCCATCATTGCTGGCTCTGCCCAGTAGGCAGAGTATAAATATGTGTGCTCGCCATACAGCAGCCATTTCGCCAGCTGCTGTAGGAGGCCACACATCTTAATGTAATAAAGCCTCAGTTGCATTCAACTCTCGTCTTTGTGTAATTGATTGTGCATCAAACATGAAGGCAACCGACCGTTGGTCAGTGAGGAGAGTGAATCTCCTGCCGGCCAGGTAATGACTCCAATGCAGCACAGCTTCCACGATGGCTTGGGCCTCCTTTTCGACAGAGGAGTGCCGAATTTCGGAGGCATGGAGGGTGCGGGAAAAGAATGCCACGGGCCTGCCAGCCTGGTTGAGGGTGGCGGCCAGAGCGATGTCCGATGCATCGCTCTCGACCTGAAAATGGAGGGACTTATCGACCGCGTGCATCGTGGCCTTGGCGATGTCTGCCTTGATGCGGTTGAAGGCCTAGTGGGCCTCAGCCGTCAGGGGGAAAACTGTGGAGTGAATGAGTGGGCGGGCCTTGTCCGCATAGTTAGGGACCGATTGGGCATAATAGGAGAGAAGCCCCAGGCATCATTTCAGGGCCTTGGGGCAGTGGGGGAGGGGGAGTTCGCATGCGGTCGGGGTCGGGCTCTAGAACTCCGTTTTCCACAACATAGCCAAGGATGGCTAAGCGGTTGGTGCGGAACATGCACATCTCCTTATTGTACGTGAGGTTAAGGAGTTTGGCGGTGTGGAGTAATTTGAGAAGGTTAGCGTCGTGGTCCTGCTGATCATGTCCGCAGATGGTGACGTTATCTAGGTACGGGAAGGTGGCCCGCAGTCCATACCAGTCAACCATTCAGTCCATCTCCCGTTGGAAGACCGAGACCCCGTTAGTGACGCCGAAGGGAACCCTAAGGAAATATTAGAGGCGGCCATCTGCTTCGAACACAGTGTATTGGCGGTCCGCCTTGCGGATGGGGAGCTAGTGGTAGGCAGATTTCAGGTCCACTGTGGAAAAGACCCGGTACTGTGCAATCTGATTGACCATATCAGATATGCTAAGGGGGGGAGTACGCGTCGAGCTGCGTGTACCGATTGATGGTCTGACTGTAGTCAATGACCATCCTGTGTTTCTCCCCAGTCTTTACTACTACCACTTGGGCTCTCCAGGGGCTGTTGCTGGCCTCAATGATGCCTTCCCGCCGCAGCCGCTGGATCTCCGACCTGATGAAGGTCCTGTCCCGGGCACTGTACAGTCTGCTCCTGGTGGCGACGGGTTTGCAATCCGGGGTGAGGTTCGCAAACAAGTAAGGTGGATCGACATAAGGGTCGTGAGGCCACATACGGTTAGGGGTGGTAGGGGTCCGCCTAATTTTAAAGTTAAGCTTTGGAGATTGCATTGGAAATCCAGACCGAGTAACAGGGTAGTGCAGAATTGGGGAGGATGTAGAGTCGGAAGTTGCTGAACTCTACGCCCTGGGTGGTGAGGGTCGCGATGCAGTACCCCCAGATTTCCATGGAATGGGATCCGGAGGCCAGGGAGATTCTCTGGGTAACGGGGTGTACCACGAGGGAACAGCACCTTACCGTAGAGGGGTGGACGAAGCTTTCCGTGCTCCCGGAGTCAAGAAGGCAGGAAGTCTTGTGCCCATCGACTTTCACCGTCGTCGTCGTGGTTGCGAGGTTGTGAGGCCGGGACTGGTCGAGGGTGATCGAGGCGATGTGCGGCTGGTGCTGGTAGGCCCCGGGCTGGTCGGCGGTGGTAGCAGGCAATAAACGGCCAGGTGAACTTCCTGATGAGCAGGGGTCCTGAGGCGTCGTCCAAAATGGCACCGAAGATGGCGGCGCCCACGGGGCGCACATGGCGGGCGACATTAAAGATGGCGGCACCCACGGGCTGCATGTGGTCTGTATGGAAGAAGATGGAAGCGCCCATGGGCCACACGTGGGCTGCGGGGACGAAAATGGCGGCGCCCACGGGTTGCACATGGGGGGTCTAGGAACGCTGGGCCTAGAAACAGCAGCGATCGACCAGGCCTGGCACATGGCAGCAAAATGTCCCTTCTTTCCGCAGGTCTTGCAGGTTGCGCTCCGCGATGGGCAGCGCTGCCGGGGGTGTTTGGTCTGCCCGCAAAAGTAGCATTTGGGCCCCCCTGGGATGGCTGGCTGCCGCGCGGCACAGGCTTGGGGTGGGCTGGGGGAGGTAGCTGGTGGGGCCCATGATGTCCATGAGGGTGCCGTGCGGTCGGGGGCGTACGACTGTACATTACGGGAGGCTACGGTTAGTGAATACGCGAGCTGCCTGGTTGCCGCAAGGTCAAGCGTACCCCCTTCCAATAGGCGCTGGCGGATGTACGCTGACCCCATGCCCGTAGCAAAAGCGTCTCTGATTAAAAGTTCTGTATGCTCCACTGCTGAAACTGCCTGGCAGTCACAGTTCCTCGCCAGGATGTGCAGGGCAAGCCAGAAATCGTCTAAGGACTCACCGGGGAGTTGCTGTCTCGTGGACAGGAGGTGCCTGGCGTAGAGTTTTTTAACCGACCGAACGTAATGTCCTTTCAGGAGCTCCATTGCTTCAGTGTAAGTGGGCGTATCCGGGATAAGGGGAAAAATATCAGAGCTCACCCGCGAGCTTCTGTGCGTCCGAGGGTTGTTCAGCCAATGATAGGAGGTAACTTTCGAAGCAGGCTAGCCAGTGGTCGAAGGCCGACGTGGCGTTGGCTGCTTGAGGGTACAGCTGTAGGTGATCAGGCTTGATACGAAGTTCCATCGCTGTAAAATCTCTGCTTAATAAATTGATGCACTATCAATTATTACAAGACGAGAGTAGAGAATAATCGAGGCTTTATTAAGCAGAGATGTGTGGCCTCCTGCAGCTGCTACCATGGCAGATGCCACTAGCGGACCCGGCCCACGAAGTAGTCCCCCCTTCGACCGGCTCACGCGCCCCGGACTGCCCCACCACAATGCCCCAACCCCAAATATGTCCACTCCTGCCTGTGGATCGGCCCTCCCCCAACTATGGCAGCGCTGGACTGAGTCCGCAGCCGCCACGCTGAGTTCCCGACTGGTGAGACCATACGTGTCCCATGCCGTCGGGAACTCGGCCAGTCGGGGACGGAGCATTGCGGGGCGGGCCTCAGCCAATGTACGGAGGCCGTGGATACGGCGTGTACGCTGCTACCTCGCTGCGGCCCGGAGTACATGGGGAGGGAGTTCCAAGTAGGGTGGTGAGGAGGGGGGATCAATGGGGGAATGGAGGGTCCTGGAGTGGGAGACACCACTGTTTGTCGGTCTAACATCCTCTCCCAATGCCTTACAGATATTGAACGCTATGGCAGGAACGTTGGACGCAGAAGTTGGCCGAGTAATGCAGGTGCTACGCGATGCGGCCAGACGCTGGAGGAGGCGGCAGCAGACTCTGCAGAAGCTCGAGGCAACGGCCCATGTGCCGGACCCTGCCCCACACCCTGAGGACCTGACCACCCACCAGGCCAAGGAGGGACCCAGAGGGGAGGTCCCACGATGGCCCAGGGTGTACAGGTGGTGCTGGTCATTTGAACAAATGACGGACAGTTTGTGCCGCAGGAGGCTCCGGTGCGACAGATTGCGCACTTGGCACCATGTGGAGGAGGAGGACACCCGTTCCCAGTGGCCGTCAAGGTCTGCAGCCCTGAACCTTTATGCCACGGGATCATTCCAGGGCTCGAGCAGGGACCTGTGCGGTATCTCACAGGCCACAGCCCACAGGTGTATCAGACAGGTCACAAATGCCCTGCCTGCCCGGGTGAAAGACTACATCATTTTTGACATGGACCAGGCCCAACAGGGTGCTGGACCAGCAGATTTCTCCGCCATCGCCGGAATGCCCCAGGTCCAGGGAGTCGCAGATGCCACGCATGTTGCCCTGCACTCACCGGGCCATCTGGGGGTGCCCTATGTTAACAGAAAGGGGTTCCACTGCCTCAACCTACAGCTCGTATGCGACCACCAGTTGCAGATAATGCACGTGTGCATCCGTTTCCAGGGGAGTGTGCACGACAGCTACATCCTGGGGCAATCGGTGATCTCTGCTGTCTTCGAGGAGCACCCCAGGATTATAGGCTGTCTGTTGGGGAATAAGGGATATCCACTGAGGACCTGGCTAATGACACAGGTACGGAGGCTGGAGACTGAAGCGGAGACCCAATACAATGAGGCCCATGTGGCCACCCGGGCTGTGATTGAGTGATGCATCGGACTCCTCAAGATGCAGTTCCAATGCCTCGACCGCTCCGGAGGTGCCCTCCAGTACACCACCCGGAGGGTCGCCCGCTTTGTTCTGATCTGCTGTGTCCTCCACAACCTGGCACAGCCGATGGGCGGAGGGCTGGAGGTTGGTGACGAGGAACATGTGGCCTCCTTGGAGGAGGAGGAGGGGGAGGAAGTGGAAGAGGAGGAGGGGCACGGGGACAAGGATTGTGAGGAGGCACCGGACCAGCAGAGGCTGGAGGACAAGGCTGGGGAGGAACCGGAAGCCCAGCTGGAGGCTGCAGGACAGGCGGCAGTGGTGAGTGCCCGTCAAACCCGGAGGGCCAGAGAGGCCCTCATACTGGCCCGATTCAACTAGGACGTGGCCTGGTCCATCGACGCATTCTTACCCACCCGCCACCCCCATTTCCCACCCTCCCAGGGTATGTGTCACTCCAGGGTGCTGGGACTGTATTGCACTGTCCGCACGGGTCACTGTCGAGGGCAGAGCGTACTGATAACCTGCAGAGAGCTGAGCGCTGGTGCTCCTCAGTCAATGCCATAATCTGACCCCTGCCTGCCTGCTGAGTGCTCGCTCACACCCATCACCTGCACGCGGCAATGCATTGCGGAAGAAAGTGACAGAGGCTTCCCACTGGTTGTGCACAGAGTGATTATTGTTCAATATATGCTCCCACTCTCCCGATGGTGCATCCCCCCGACCTCCCCACACCCTCACCCCCCACCTACCCCATTCCCTCCTTGCCCAGTGTCCTCAATGTGCTTTACCCTCCCAGCTCCACCACTACATCTAGTTGCCGGGCCGAGCCCCGGGAAACTCGCGGCAATTCCGTCTCGCTCCAGCACTTGGCCATTTTTCCGGAGAATCGCACCCATAGCAAAGCCTTCCTAGCAGCTTCACGGGACTTGGCCAAATTGGCTGGTTTGAGGAAGCGATTCAAGAGGACAGTCGGGCTGAGAGGTTTATGGGACCTCCAGGGTCCTTAGGGCCAAAGATGCAAGGCCACAAATGATGGGCCATTTAAGAGATAAACAAATGAAAAGAAAACCAATTTGAAGCAGAACATGTTCTCTTTCCCAGTTTATTTGGATTTTCAGGTGTCACTTTCCCTTCGCTGTCAGTTTCACTTCAGTTACATTGTCTTAAATCGATACCCATGTGCCATGAAATTCACAGAGACATTGCAGCATCAAAAAACATACTAATGGAACAAAAGCTAAATAACATTTGATTTGTTTTCCCTTTCTCCTTCCCTGTCACTCTGTTTTACTGCATATGTTTCAATGATGACTTTTAAAATGTTATAGCCTTGATTCCGTGAGATTCAGGTTGTTTGTTACAACCGTTTCAGCTGTATTTTTGCCCAGGGGTGAAAGAAAGGAATGGCTTGCATTTAGGTAGCGCCTTCCAGGATCACCAGCCATCCCAAACTGCTTTCCAACCAGTGAAGTACTTTCGAGGTGCCGTCACTGTTGGAATGTAGGAAACGCAGCAGCTGATGTGGGCACAGCAAGCTCCCACAGACAGCAATATGATGGGCGCCATCCAATGGCCTCGCTGCTCTGGAAAAGCAGCTCACGTCGCCACAGCCTGGCCATTGGAAGCCAGGAGACACCACTTCCGGGATCTACCCGGCTCGCAATGCCTCGTGAGATTCAACGCAATCTCGTGAGACATTGTGAAGTGAATCGCGCCCACAATGGCGAGATCACATTTTAGCAAATCTGCATATTAGAGCGAGGCTGGAAGCTTTACTCTAATGTGCAGATTCCCGAGGTACCCGAGGCTTTGGCATTCAACCCCTTCACCTCTGAAACCTCGGGTGAGCACCGTTCAGCACTGGTCCCCACAAACAGGGACCAGCCGAATAGCACTCGTGGGGGTTTCCCAGGGTATCGGAGGCCCCCCCCAGCTGCATGCCCTTTGGGAAGGGTGGTGATCTGGTGCTGCTGATGCCACCTGGGTACCCTGGCAGTGCCAGCCAGCACCTTGGAAATGCCAAGCTGGCATTTTTTGTGCACACGCGATCGGACCGGGATACCCTGTGAGGATTTGGGAGGGTGGGGGGTTGCGCTGCTGGGCGGGCCGGGGACCCTCCCATATTGCATTCAGGCTGGGTGGGGGGGAGGTCAGGGATTGTTTTGGGGTCTTCACAGATCGGGACACCAGAATGGTTTCCCGTCTCTCTCTACAATGGGGAGTTACAGTGAGTGGAGCTCACTGTACAAAACGGCCTCGGCCATGTATTCTCTGTTCAGGCCCCTTATTCAATGTGAGTCGCGTTAAGTAGTCACACGTAATTGCCGGGAAACATGTGGCTAAATGTGCTCGCTAAGGGACTTGGTTCCCTTTTGGAAGAATTGGACCCAATATTAACCAGATCATGGGTGGGATTCTTCATTCCCCAACACCTATTTCATAATCGCCAATCGGACGGAGAATCCCTTTTGACACCGAAATCGGGGGGCGGCGCTTGTTTGACACAGGTTTTGTATGCTCCGCCCCTTCCGAAATGGCGTCATCGCGTCCCGCACCGCACGCTGTTGGGATGGCCTTAGCACATCACCTGAAGGCCCTTCCCTGATGCTCCGCCTCCTATGGGCCGAGTTCCCGACCGCGTGGTTGACGTGTGGACTGAGCGGTCGGCAACCTGGCGTCGCGGCTGCGGACTGTGGCCAGTGCTGCCAGTCGGGCGGGAGCCGTGCTGCTGGCCGGGGGGGGGGGGGGGGGGGGGGGGGGGGCTTCCGCAAGGGCTGGGGGGAACTGGTGGGAGTGGCCGGGGGACACTACCTTGCAGGTCGGGTCCGTGCACGGTCAGTGCCATGTGTTATGACGCAACCGCTGCAGGTCATCGTCATGTGCAAGCAGCGATCATGGATCCGGCCATTCTCCGGCCGTTTTTATCGTGGGAGCCGGGAGTTTTACTCAATTTTTTGACGTAAAACGCCATAGATCCTCCCCACTTGGCCTCAGAAATGGTGAATCCAGCCCTATGTGTTTCAATGTGGCATTGATTGTGAGATAAATCTTGGCCAGTAATCTGGGGATAATTCCCCTAATGTTTGCCAAAATAGAATAGTACCATGGGATCTTCTATGGCCCCCCTGACAATGACAATATTGGATTCTTTACCCGTCAGTCTGGCCTCAATAAAACTCAAGATGGATTTGTGGGCATAGTATTATTTATTTTTAACCAACTTGCAAGTCTGACTCACTTCACAAAGACCCAGAACACAAGCTGCCTCCTGGGGTCTTCCGAACCGAGTGCTATTGGAGACAAACAAATCTCTACAAATGCATTCAAATGGCATCAAGTTTCACATACAAGATTCCCATACGCCATCCTATACCCCTTCTGACCTGGCCATACATCCTGATTGGCTCACTTCGTATTCCTTCGCATTCCTTAACCCTGGGCCTCTTGTTACCCAGCATCCTTTTCCCCATTCTCCACCAGACACCCCTCCCCCCTTCCTTGCCATGCTTTCTGAAATCCTTTGTGCTTTGTCCTTTGTGAACTCACTAGAATTAAACTGGCCTACATCTACATTACTGTAACTAATATTTAAACTAACTATTTTATATCACATTCGTCATTCCCTCCTTTTAACATTTCATGATAACCTACCTATTCAATCCGTAGCTACGGCCCCTCATCTAAAAAGATTTGTCGCTGCATTTCCAATTCCTGTTGCAGCCCACCTTCATCCGCTGCACCCTCGTGGATCCTAACAGCCAAGATTCTAGGGGTGTCTATCCGTTCCAGTGCACCCTGCATTCTACCCATCATGCATTTAAGGATGGCCAGGCCCACAAAGATGCAGCCGAGTGCCACTGCTAAATCCATGGCCATATTTATCAACCTGTCCTTCCAGCCTCCGAATCCCCAGCTACCCCAACAGCCAGGGTCCTGCATACCGTCCAGGTGATCCCGTATGCGATCCATAAATTTAGTGATGTTAGCGGTTAGGTCTTGAACTCCCATGATACACTTGCCCTGTACTATGGCGCATACCCCACCCTCACGGGACAGAAGATAGTCAAGAGCATACCGGTTCTGCATGGCAAACAACCACAGCTGAGACAATTCCTTAGTTATTGCCCCGAGGGCTCCCAAGGTTTCGTTTCCCAGGATGGTAAGGCCACAAATAAAATAATTCCTATCGCTAACCGCCAAGTAACCCCCCACACCTCCCAGTGTCAAGATGCTCAGAATTCCCCGTCCGGCTGAGTGGTTGGGTGCGAGAACCTGAGTTTTTTTCCAGTTCTTGCAGAATTCGGCTGAGACTGCCCAGCGGGCCAACTGATTGTGCAGTATCCACGCCGAGGGGCAGGGGACTCACTAGAATTAAACTGGCCTACATCTACATTACTGTAACTAATATTTAAACTAACTATTTTATATCACATTCGTCAAGAAGGTATACAGAGCGTCAAAATAAGCACCTTGGGCAATGTAGCACTCGCTCAGCACTCCACCGGAGTGTCAGACTTGATTGTTGTGCTCAGGTCCTGCAGCAGGACTCAAACCCACAACCTGAGACTCAGAGGTGAGGGTGCTACCAGCTGAACCATGGTGACGTACTGCTGAGGCCCAGGTTTCACTCCCATGTTGGGTGCGCAGAGATGTGAGAATTCTGCGAACCCAACCTTTAAATGTGCCAATTTTTGTGGGGAAGGGAAGGAGGTGGGCTGGATTGGAAGTCAGGCCCGGAATGAGTGGAGGTGGGCCATGCGGAAGGCCGGTCTCTGTGCTATGGCATTTTGTTTCACTTATTTTTAAATAGATTAAAACAAAAAACAGCCTCCCAGCACTTACCACCCCCCACCCCCCCCCCCTCCACACACACTCCCATGTTCCATCTCATGCCCCACCCACCCTCACAGACCCTCATACCCCAATGCCATCTCATGGCTCAAGACCCGCCCCTCACAGCCTCTCATATCACCTGTGCCAAGCAATGCCTCTCCACCCACAACCATTTGTCATTACCCCCTCCATGTCAACTCACCTAGTATCCTTTGACAGTTCTTTGACTGTTTTTTGGTAGCTTTGGCAATTCCTTGAAAACTTCAACAATAATGAACTTACGCACAATTATGTTTACTTTTAACAAAATCATAGGATGTCTTACCACTTGCAAAGGTGTCCTGGGCCCATATCCAAAAGAGTATCTTACCTCTGTAAGTGTAAATGTTGACGTAAATGATTTTCTAACATTTCTCCTGATACTTAGGTCTTCAAGAATCCTTGTATCAGCTTTTCTAATTACAATTGCAGAGCAATGTTCAAACCGACTGTTAAAGGCAACAATAGTCTTTTCATTACAGCAGTGTCAGGTAGAGTCTAATCAATTACCGCAAAAAAGCTGGACAACCTTTTCTGTTCCTTACTTAGGAAGGCACTTCACTGGATTCTACAAACTTCAGGGAAGTAGCCCTTCCTCAATAAGCTGAGTGATCCAATCATGGGGCGAAATTCTCCCCAAACGGCGCGATGTCCGCCGACTGGCGCCCAAAACGGCGCCAATCAGATGGGCATCGCGCCGCCCCAAAGGTGCGGAATGCTCCGCATCTTTGGGGGCCGAGCCCCAACATTGAGGGGCTAGGCCGGCGCCGGAGGGATTTCCGCCCCGCCAGCTGGCGGAAACGGCGTTTGTTGCCCCGCCAGCTGGCGCGGAAATGACATTCAGGGCGGTGCATGCACGGGAGCGTCAGCGGACGCTGACAGTTTCCCGCGCATGCGCAGTGGGGAGAGTCTCTTCCGCCTCCGCCATGGTGGAGACCGTTGCGGAGGCGGAAGGGAAAGAGTGCCCCCACGGCACAAGCCCGCCCGCGGATCGGTGGGCCCCGATCGCGGGCCAGGCCACCGTGGGGGCACCCCCCGGGGTCAGATCGCCCCGCACCCCCCCCCAGGACCCCGGAGCCCGCCCGCGCCGCCTTGTCCCGCCGGTAAATAGGTACTTTAATTTACGCCGGCGGGACAGGCAATTTCTCGGCGGGACTTCGGCCCATCCGGGCCGGAGAATCGAGCGGGGGGGCCCGCCAACCGGCGTGGCCCGATTCTCGCCCCCGCCGAATATCCGGTACCGGAGACTTCGGCAACCGGCGGGGACGGGATTCACGGCGGCCAACGGCCATTCTCCGACCCGCTGGGGGGTGGGAGAATGACGCCCAAGGTTAGACTTTTAAATACCTTACACATTTTCCACGTGTCTGTGAGTAATGCATCTTCAGTCTCGCGCCAAGCTGATTAATCTGTTTTGATGTGCATACAAATAATATTGAACACAAGCAAGCACTGTTGGAGGTGATGGCTAATGTTCTGGAGCCACAGGTACAAATCCCAACGTGGCAGCTTGTGGAATTTAAGTTCAATTAATTGGTCTGCAATTAAAAGTTGGTGACCTTGACAACAATCATCAATTGTTGTAAAAACCCACCTGGTTCACCAGGTAGAGGAGTCTAGAACCAGAGTGCATAGTTTTAAGGGGAGAGGGGAGAGATATAAAAGAGACCAGAGGGGAAATTTCTTCATACAGAGAGTGGTCAGCAACTGGAATGAGCTGCTGGAGGCAGTGGTAGAGGCAGGTACAATTTTTTTCCTTTAAAAATGAATGAAATAAAGAAAATTAAAAACAATTGGCATGCACTTCCCATCCTGCATCTTGCAATGAGCATCTACTGCTCCCTTAACACAACAAAGAAAAAAACTAAAACAAATTTAGTCTGAAGCAAATAACATTTTTTTAATGTAGCAGATTTATCAGGTGTAAAGATTGATTTGTGGTGTACCAGACAGAAAAAAAGATATTTGAATCAGCACATCACATCAGAGGCTAGATCAATCGTTCATTTCCACAAGAGGCGCCTAAATCACTCGACACATCATTTAATCTGTCATCCGATTAAGGAGATGTTGTGCCTTTGGTATATGCCATTTGTACAGGAGATATTCGTAGTTATAACTGTATTATTGTTGTACTTTGTCCAGTGAAGTTAGATTCTGTTACATATTGACCAGATCTAGGGTTTCATCAGTTTAAGTCTGAATGTTGAGTTTCACAGTGGACAGGATTATCCATTTCAGAGACTAAAGGCGGGATTCTTCGGTAGCCGACGGCAAAATCGGAAAACGCGATTGGGCGGAGAATAGCTTCCGATGGCAAAATCGTGGAAGGTGCCGATTTGACGCCAAATCGCGATTCTCCGTCACCTCGAAAACGGACTCAATTCCTTTCACTCCGCACGTACAGCAGGCACCGTTTGCATATCATTAGTTGGCCCGACCGGTATTCTCCGGGGCCTCTGCAATTCTCCTCTTCCGATGGGCCGAGTTCCCGACGGCGGGGTTCACTTGTGCTTTTAAATTCGTGAAACCGGCGTGGCGGCTGCAGAGGGCGAGAGGGGCTATGGAAAGTGTCCAACATCTGCATAGTGTGCTGACAGGTGTGTCGCTGGCCGGGGGACTTCTGCCAGGGCCGGGGGGAGTAGTGGGGGTTGGCCAGGAGGGGGGGCTGTGGGGTCAGGGCGGACGGGCACGGAGCACCATTTTGCTGCAGCCGGCAAGGCAGCCATGCAGCTGCGCACGCTGCTAACAGCCCACTTGGAACCTGGTGCCACGAGTATCCCCCCAGTTCCCTCTGGCCCCGGATGACCCATCAGCTGTAGGGGTGCGTTCCAGCACAACCAGTACGATCTTGTTGGCGAGGACGAGTGTGTGTGGGGATTGTAATGTCCTGGCGAAGGACCTGGCGAATCCCGCACCGTTTTTCATTGGAATCGATTGTGTTCCATGTGGCTCATGCCCCTCAAAGGTAGCGGAATCAGTCCAGGTGCGGCGCCAGTTTTTCTGTCTTAAACGTCGATGGATTCTCCGTTGGCGTCAACAGAAACGGAGTGTCGACTAAGTGTTGACGCAGGGACAGAATCGGTGGACTTCTACAACAGCAAAATTGGTGTCAGTCCCGGAGAAAATCCGGAACTGTTAATGGGCTAGCTCCGGAACCATGTGGAACAGGAGTGATTCTACAGAAAAACGATGTCCGATTCGCCGGGGTCAGGATTGCCACTCGAGAGGCTGACAAGGCAGATTAACACTCTGCTCCCACACACACTCATTCCAGCCAACAAGATGGCACTGGCTGTGCTGGAGCGCACCCATCCCATTGATGGGTCAGCTGGGACCAGAAGATACCTTGGGGGGGAGGTTGCCTTGGGGGGGACACATATGGACCCGTGGCACTAAGCTCACAATGGGCATTCAGCTGCGTGCGCAGCCGCATGGCTGTCTTTCAGGCTGCGGCAATGGTGGTCCGTGACCATTGCCAATGGTGGTGCCACGGTAGCACAGTGGTTAGCACTGTTGCTTCACAGCGACAGGCACCCGGGTTCGATTCCCACTTGGGTCACTGTCTGTGCGGAATCTGCATGTTCTCCCCGTGTCTGCTTGGGTTTCTTTCGGGCGCTCCGGTTTCCTCCCGTAGATGCCCGAAAGACGAGCTTGTTAGGTGAATTGGACATTCTGAATTCTCTCTCTGTGTGCCCGAACGGGCGCCGGAGTGTGGCGACTAGGGGCTGTTCACAGTAAATTCATTGCGGTGTTAATGTAAGCCTACTTGTGACACTAATAAAGATTATTATTATATCATCCACCCTGACCCCACAGCCCACCTCCTGACCGCCCCCTGCCACTCCCCCCCAGTGCTGGCAGAAGCCCCCAGCCAGAGGCACAATTGTGAGCAATATATAGCAATGTTGGCTGTTTCCCAATTGTTAAAACCACTGCTGGAAGCGAAGAATCGCGGGAGCCCTGGAGAATATCGGGTCAGGCACACTAATAGTATGCCAACAGCGTTTTCTGTATCTGAGTAGAGTCGATACATTGATGCTGCTGTCGAGGCACCAGAGCATGGCATTCTGTCGGGCGCCTGGCGCCGGCCACTACTTTCACCTCACGCATAATTCTCCGCTCTGTGTGTGTCTGAGAATCACATCCTTAACTAAATAAAAGCAATATATGGGGCGGAATTCTTCGACCCCTCACCGGGTCGGAGAATTGGTGCGGCGCCGCGCGAATCATGGCGCCCCAATGCCAGGACGCAATTCTGCGCAATGCGGAGAATCGGTGCCATTGGCGCCGGCGTGGTCGGCACGGCGTCGGTCGGGGTATGCGCCGACTCTCCGGCCCGGGCCGGCCCGGGCCGGCACGGGCTGGCGCGCCGATTCTCCGGGCCAGATAGGCCAAGCGGCCGTCAACAAAAAGCCGTGTCCCGCCGGCGCCGTTCCAACATCCTCTGAGCCGGCGTGACCTCGGCATTGAAGGGTCTGGGTGTGGCATGTGGTGGGGGGGGTCCAACACCGGGGGGTGTCCTCCGTAGTGGCCTGGCCCGCGCTCGGGGCCCACCGATCGGCGGGCCTGCCTCTCTGCCCCCCGGCCTCCATTCCTCCGCGCTGGCTCCTGTAGCCCTGCGCCATTTGGCGTCGGGGCCGCCACGGGGAAGAAGGCCACTGCGCATGCGCCAGTTGGCGCCGGCTCAACTGCGCATGCGCGGACCCCGCGGCACCCGGGTTCATGCCGGGATCGGCAGCTGGGGCAGCGGAGGCTGCTCCAGCACCGTCCTAGCCCCCAGTGGGCCGCAGAATGGGGTCCCGGAACGGGCGTCGACGCCGGAGTAAAACACTCCCGTTTTTACTCCGGTGTCGGCACGTAGCCGCCCGTTGGGAGAATCCCGCCCATGATCTGTAATTTTTTGTTACATTTTGAAAACCCAATTATTTTTATCCAATTAAGGGGCAATTAAGCGCGCCCAATCCACCTCCCAGCATATCTTTGGGTTGTGGGGGTAAGACCCACACAGACAGGGGGAGAATGTGCAAACTCCACACAGATAGTGACCTGGGGCCAGGATCAAACCCGAGTCCTCAGCATCGTGAGGCAGCAGTGCTAACCTCTGCGCCACCGTGCCGCCCTTCATCTGTCATATTGAGTAAGTTGCTTTGTTTAATTGTTGTGTTAAGTTTTGCCATTGTAGCTTTACAGTTGAGATAACCACCATTACTGAGGAAATGATGAGTTATTTAATTTGTCTTTACATCAGGGAGCATCAAATCTAAAATTCTGATTTTGCAAGACAATAACTAATTATTGAGACACATTTTGAGCTAACATTTCCTGCAACCGTATAGTGAATCAATTTAATTATCGAATGAATTTAATTTGAACAACCTTGTTAATGAATCAAATATTGTCCCTAAAGTGAATGATTGTACTTATGCAATCTGTGTTGTGTGTAGTTGAGATGGAGACCAGCACAGTGCCTTTGGTGCATGCGAGTATTTAATGATAATAATGATAATTGCTTATTGTCACAAGTAGGCTTCAATGAAGTTACCGTGAAAAGCCCCGAGTCGCCACATTCTGGCGCCTGTTCAGGGAGGCCGCTACGGGAATTGAATCCGTGCTGCTGCCATTGTTCTGCATTACAAGTCAGCTGTTTAGCCCACTGTGCTAAACCAGCCCTTTGAATTGTGAGGAGAGAATTGAATGATAAGACTCAAGCTTCAAGCAAGAGTAGGGGTAAAAAGATTCTCTGTTTCATTCCCCTACATGATGGGATGTGTAGAATGGACTTTCAGATAATTCAATCAATACTGCATTGACGGACACTTTCAGAAAGAGCTGGAGAGAAATGGGACTGAAGGTCATAAAGTTAAAGGCAGATCGTGATTCTTATACTGCGTGGACTTGATGGCCCCTGAACTATTTGAACCACGGAAAAGTCAAAACAAGAAAGACAATTGTGCTCGGACGCATAACTTAGAGCTAATTAGAGTAATTAATGGAAGGCTAAATTGGTATTCTAAAGGTTTCTTGACTTACTTTTGTGAGGTCAGGAGAAAATGTAAAATATGCGCTAGGAGATTAAAGCAGTTAAGCAGAGTCCATGATAGAATTCATTATGAAGACTTGTGGAAGGAAGGACTTTGGCAACCTGATTGTCCTTTCTCATTCTGGTAATGCTTAATGTTCTTATAAAAAAAATAACATGCGCTGTACCCAGTATTTCAGTCCATTTGTTTAGTTTGAACATAACAGCGACACTCCACTCAAAATAAGGTTAAGGCGGGTAGCAGGTGTCGCAGTGGTTAGCAGTGCTGCCTCACGGCGCCAAGGTCCCAGGTTCGATTCCGGCTCTGGGTCACTGTCCGTGTGGAATTTGCACCTTCTCCCCGTGTCTGCGTGGGTTTCACCCCCACAACCCAAAGATGTGTAGGTTAGGTGGATTGGCCACGTTAAATTGACCCTTAATTGGAAAAAATTAATTGGGCACTCTAAATTTAGAAGAAAAAATAAGGTTACGGCTGTTGTCGATCGGATACACTGTGGAAGCAGAATCAAGTTCATTCATTACACTCCACCGTATACAGAAATAGAATTTAGAAAGAGTGAAAGTCAACCCTGAAGAGATGAATTTACAGATATGCGCTCCTACCATGGAGTGAATATTGGAAATTAATGTCAAGACGTCTTTTTCCCAATGTTTCTCTGGCACACAGAGCATCACACTGGGATAGGAAAATTGTAATAGCTTTTGTGGGATACATTTAAGCATATGAATCTTTTTAGATCACCAGAAGGGCAATGATGCAATGTGTCACGTGATTTAACCTTCGTCTCAGGCAATTGAAACATGTTTCCAACTCTCCTACTATCTGACCCTTAATGAAAGAACCTACAAATAATGTGCAAACCAACCTCTTATACTTAGTTGGTGCCTTCATGTTTATATAGCAAGTAAGCTCGCTGTCTTATTTGGTAAGAACATCGCAATAGCGATCTTCAGCTAAAGTATTCAATAGTGAAGTAATACGTGATGATGTTTATGTGTAATGTGGATCAAGCACTTGTATGACAGAAGACTATTAACAGGCATGTTGTTAAATATAATTTCATAAAACCTTTACAAACTGATCTGCAGAACATCTTTTTCTCATTAGTGAGGGTTGAAAGGCGTTACTTCGCTGGTTCTGTCCATCTTTCCATGTATGTGTGTCTGTCATAGTGTCAAATAACTGCCAGACAGGATGGCAATTAAGTTTGGTATTTTGATATACGTCAGTGAAAGATATTTTAAACACTGGTATTCATTTTCAGACAATTTAACATCATTAAGGCTGAAAAACTAGGGAACTGATGGTGTCACTGTCCTTTCACCTCTGGGACCTGATTCAAGTCTACCCCAAACTGAGGAAAATAATATTTCTTTGTTTTGCACACCTTAATAACCTTTCGTGAAATGGATCTGGCTATTCTTAACCCATGCAGTACCAATGGTACAATCATTTCTTGCATTGGTTTTGCAGTAGCCAAAGGGAGAAACGTCATGGAACGCACGGTAGTCTGAATAAGAACAAGGTTTATTTACACTATAAACAATAACCACAAGTATTACAACTCCTCACCCCCAGAGGGAGGGAGGGAGGGAGAGAGAGAGGGATGGGCACCCCCTCCCTGACCTGAACCCAGGCAAGGGTTTATATATTTTGTGAAGCTCCTCCCAGTCAGGGTGAAGGCTCCGTCCCCTCAATTACGAGGAGAATTCCTATTCAATGGTGCAGGAGGGGAATGGGTTACAACATAGTGCTTGGCCCCTGAGGGGGTCGTAACAGGTATTGCATTGTATAAACAAAGAACTGGCCATACACAGAAATGAAAATGTCAAACAATTGGCCTAATTTCATTCACTAATGTGACCTTTTGAGCTTAAATATCCTGAGGCTCGACTGGTTGAACAAATGGAATTGGAGCGGCTTCCTCCTGCCAGATGCAGAATTTGAACACCGTGTGTCTATCCTCTTCCAGAATGGCAGTAAGACACACACTCTGATAAATTCCATGTTCAGACTTAATAAAGGGGCAAAGAAAATAGAGTCAAGTTGAACATATTTAGAAACAAAAAAAACTGAAGTTAAAATAATGATGAACTGGAGCAGAAATGAAACAAGTGAGTGCATAAATAAAGATTTACAAAGGTCAGCCCCAATTTTAGGTCTAGCAAAGTGAGGTGCCGGCACATTGAGATTTCCACTCTGGCTCATGCACTGAGGGCCTGCATAATTTATAACTGCCAGATCCTCCCAAACCTGGTGTGGATGGCACCAGGCCAGTGGGCAGGATTTGGAAGAGATGGCAGGAAGCTGATAACTGCATCACTCATATCTGAAGTCTCTGAAGGCTGACTAGCTAATTCATGCAGCCTGAAATTTCCTGAAGTTGCCTGCACTTTGGGGGTTAACCTGCTTCTAAATGGACATAACTGCACAGCGCACAATGTGGTACAAATTGGCTCAAGATGGGGCACCTCAGCCAGGGAAAGAGGCATCTCGATTGCTGTTGATAAAACATGTAATACCTCCAAATAATGGAACACCTGACTTATGTGAGTTGTTCTTTTACCTTGCACCCATAATCAAAACATGGTAGGCACTGTCTTTCCCAAATTTTACTACAATATATCATAAAACCACCAGTGCAAATGAATATAATAGCTAGAGTTTATCTTGGTAGTGCTATAAGGAAGCCATTTAGTCCATCATATCTGTGTCAATGCTAACTTCTCAATTGGAACTCCCATTTTTCAATGATTACCTTTCCAGTTTGTTTCAATAACTCTACCATTAAAGATTATCCTTCAGACTTCCCCATTTGTATTGATAATGCTAATCCTGAATCCATGCCTATTTTGGCCCATTCATCAACCAGTGGAACTAATCTTCCACGATACATCCTCATATTTTTACAAAGGTGACTATGCCTGTACTTCAGCCCATCTGTTGCTGACTCCTCATACTTGCCCTTGTTACCTCCAGACATGACTACTCCAATGCACTCCTGGTTGGCCCACATTGTCAACCATTCAGAAACCGGAGCTCATTCAGAACTGCACTGCCCATGTCCTAACTCTCACCCAGTCTCAGTCCAGCATCCTGTTAATTTTTAGATCCTCATTCTTAAACAAAAAACATAATATATACTGGCAGTAGACCATTTGGCCCTTCAAGCCTGCTCACCCATTCAGCAATATTATAATTGATCTTCCACCTCAATTCCTCCTTCCCACACTACTCCATTTCCCTTAATTTCGTCAGTAGTCAAAAATCTATCAGCCTCTGTCTTAAATATACTCAACAACTGAGCGTCCACAGCTCACTGAAGGAGAGAATTTCAAGGATTCGCAACCCTTTGAGTGAAGTGAAGAAAATTTCCCCATATCTCAGTCTTGATTCAAACTCATCCATGTCTTTGACTTGCTCCCAACAGTCCACCTTCTGCTCTGAAACCACCTCCATCTCCGTAAACCTTCAAGGTCTCTGTATTCCTCCAAGCCTTGCCATTTACATTCTGCCACTTCATTTATACTCAAACTAACACTGGTCTTCAGCTGCCAAGGCCCTACGATCCAGAATACCCCACTAAAACTTACCACCATTCTAATTATTCTTCCTTTTCTTCAGATGCTCCTTAAACTCTACTTTTGTAACCAAGTCACCTGCCTGAATATTCACCAGTAGCAAATTTTGTGTGAGAATAGTCCTTAACATTCTACTATATCAAAGAACATAAGAATTAGGAGTAGCAGAAGGCCCTCTGGCCCATCGAGCCTGCTCCACCATTCAATGAGATCATGGCTGATCTTTTGTGGACTCAGCTCCACTTTCTAGCCTGAACACCATAACCCTGAATCCCTTTATTCTTCAAAAAACTATCTATCTTTATCTTAAAAACATTTAATGAAGGAGCCTCTACTGCTTCACTGGGCAAGGAATTCCATAGATTCACAACCCTTTGGGTGAAGAAGTTCCTCCTCAACTCAGTCCTAAATCTACTTCCCCTTATTTTGAGGCTATGCCCCCTAGTTCTACTTTCACCCGCCAGTGGAAACAACCTGCCCGCATCTATCCTATCTATTCCCTTCATAATTTTATATGTTTCTATAAGATCCCCCCTCATCCTTCTAAATTCCAACGAGTACAGTCCCAGTCTACTCGACCTCTCCTCGTAGACCAACACCTTCAGCTCTGGGATTAACCTAGTGAATCTCCTCTGCACACCCTCCAGTGCCAGTACGTCCTTTCTCAAGTAAGGAGACCAAAACTGAACACAATACTCCAGGTGTGGCCTCACTAACACCTTTTACAATTGCAGCATAACCTCCCTAGTCTTAAACTCCATCTCTCTAGCAATGAAGGACAAAAGTCCATTTGCCTTCTTAATCACCTGTTGCACCTGTAAACCAACTTTTTGCAACTCATGGACTAGCATACCCAGGTCTCTCTGCACAGCAGCATGTTTTAATATTTTATCATTTAAATAATAATCCCTTTTGCTGTTATTCCTACCAAAATGGATAACCTCATAATTGTCAACATTGTATTTTCCATCTGCCAGACCCGAGCCCATTCACTTAGCCTATCCAAATCCCTCTGCAGACTTCCAGTATCCTCTGCACTTTTTGCTTTACCACTCATCTTAGTGTTGTCTACAAACATGGCCCTTGGTCCCCAACTCCAAATTATCTATGTAAATTGTGAACAATTGTGGGCCCAACACTGATCCCTGAGGGACACCACTAGCTACTGATTGCCAACCAGAGAAACACCCATTAATCCCCACTCTTTGCTGTCTATTAATTAACCAATCCTCTATCCATGCTACTACTTTCCCCTTAATGCCATGCATCTTTATCTTAAGCAGCAACCTTTTGTGTGGCACCTTGTCAAAGGCTTTCTGGAAATCCAGATATACCACATCCATTGGCTCCCCGTTATCTACCGCACTGGTAATGTCCTCAAAAAATTCCACTAAATTAGTTAGGCACGACCTGCCCTTTATGAACCCATGCTGCGTCGGCCCAATGGGACAATTTCCATCCAGATGCCTCACTATTTCTTCCTTGATGATAGATTCCAGCATCTTCCCTACTACCGAAGTTAAGCTCACTGGTCTATAATTACCTGCTTTCTGCCTTCCTCCTTTTTTTAAACAGTGGTGTCACGTTTGCTAATTTCCAATCCGCCGGGACCACCCCAGAGTCTAGTGAATTTTGCTAAATTATCACTAGTGCATTTGCAATTTCCCTAGCCATCTCTTTTAGCACTCTGGGATGCATTCCATCAGGGCCAGGAGACTTGTCTACCTTTAGCCCCATTAGCTTGCCCATCACTACTTCCTTAGTGATAACAATCCTCTCAACGTCCTCACCTGTCATAGCCTCGTTTCTATCAGTCACTGGCATGTTATTTGTGTCATCCACTGTGGAGACCGACCCAAAAAACCTGTTCAGTTCCTCAGCCATTTCCTCATCTCCCATTATTGAATCTCCCTTCTCATCCTCTAAAGGACCAATATTTACCTTAGCTACTCTTTTTTGTTTTATATATTTGTAGAAACTTTTACTATCTGTTTCTATATTCCAAGCAAGTTTACTCTCATAATCTATCTTACTCTTCTTTATAGCTTTTTTAGTAGCTTTCTGTTGCTCCCTAAAGATTTCCAAGTCCTCTAGTCTCCCACTAATCTTTGCCACTTTGTATGCTTTTTCCTTCAATTTGATACTCTTCTTTATTTCCTTAGATATCCATGGTCGATTTTCCCTCTTTCTACCGTCCTTCCGTTTTGTTGGTATAAACCTTTGCTGAGCACTGTGAAAAATCACTTGGAAGGTTCTCCACTGTTCCTCAACTGTTTCACCATAAAGTCTTTGCTCCCAGTCTACCTTAGCTAGTTCTTCTCTCATCCCATTGTAATCTCCTTTGTTTAAGCACAAAACACTAGTGTTTGATTTTACCTTCTCACCCTCCATCTGTATTTTAAATTCCATCATATTGTGATCGCTCCTTCCGAGAGGATCCCTAACTATGAGATCATGAATCAATCCTGTCTCATTACACAGGACCAGATCTAGGACCGTTTGTTCCCTCGTAGGTTCCATTACATACTGTTCTAGGAAACTATTGCGGATACATTCTAGAAACTCCTCCTCAAGGCGGCCTTGACCGACCTGGTTAAACCAATCAACATGTAGATTAAAATCTCCCATGATAACTGCTGTACCATTTCTACATGCATCCGTTATTTCTTTGTTTATTGCCTGCCCCACCATAATGTTACTATTTGGTGGCCTATAGACTACTCCTATCAGTGACTTTTTCGCCTTACTATCCCTGATTTCCACCCAAATGGATTCAACCTTATCCTCCATAGCACCGATGTCATCCCTTACTATTGCCCGGATGTCATCCTTAAATAACAGAGCTACGCCACCTCCCTTACCAACCGCTCAGTCCTTCCGAATAGTTTGATACCCTTGGATATTTAACTCCCAGTCGTGACCATCCTTTAACCATGTTTCAGTAATGGCCACTAAATCATAGTCATTCACGATAATTTGCGCCATCAACTCATTTACCTTATTCCGAATACTACGAACATTCAGGTAATGTACACTTATGTTGGCTTCTTTACCTCTGTTTTGAATCTTAACACCTCGATCAGTAACCTCTCCTAAGTTATATTTCCTCTTAACTTTTCTCCTAATTTTCCTTGTCGTTGAACCCATATCTTCATGTACCAACCTGCCGTGTCGCTTACCATTAATGTTTTTACTTCCCGTTTTATTCCTTTTAGTATTACTGGTCCTATTCACTGAGCTCCCCTCAGACACTGTAGTCTAAACTTTGATTTTTGACTATGGCTTCTTTCCCCCTTACTGCCTTTTGTTTCTGACCCTGTTTTACTACCTTCGAACTTCCTGCATCGGTTCCCATCCCCCTGCCACATTAGTTTAAACCCTCCCCAACAGCTCTAGCAAACACCCCCCCTAGGACATCGGTTCCAGTCCTGCCCAGGTGCAGACTGTCCGGTTTGTACTGGTCCCACCTCCCACCAAAGGTGCTGGATAAAGACATATTGTCATTGTCATTGTTCAAGTTCATGAAGGGTTTTAACAGAGTGAATAAGGCAAATCTAATTCCACCGGCAGGATACATAAAAGAGGCAAGTTGAGTAAAGCTAATATACGCAGAAAGTTGCTCTGATCTGGAATAGTTCTGCCTGAAAAAGTGATGGAAATAACAGAAAAGAGAACATTTCCGTGGTGGAGAGATAACAGCAGAGGATAGGACTATATGGATAGCTCTTTCGAAGAATTACAATGAACCGAATGGCCTCCTTTAGCACTGTACAACTTCACGATTCTATTCTGTGAAGGCCTCCCGTAATTGTATAAACCTCGGTTGGATTCCCTTGTACCCCTTTCTGTCCCAGTGAGCCACTATTACCAATAACCGCTCAACGTTGAATGGTTCTTAGCTGCAACTTTCTGGGCTGTAATAATCTGCTTAGAGAGTGTCAAGTCCTGGGAGGGCTGAAATCATATGACATTTTTTTTTTCCTCCCAACCTATCTAGTGATCTTGCAAATAAAGAATCTAAAATTGGGTTATTGAAGGCTGCAATGATCAGCCGGTTTTGTGATCCGCACCTGCGCTTTGGCAATGAAATAATAGACAGGGTAATAAATCATAATAACTGAAATGAACCTATCAATTCATGTTGTTAGCCAAAAGCATTTCAGTGAAAGGAACATGTTCTTATCTATTCCGGGAAATACGTCATCAGAGCTTCATGAGGCCAATATATCTTTTATCTCTCATTGTGACTGTTTGGCAGACAGGCTGTGCCCTCTATTACTTGCTGTTTGGCCAATCTGTGGGTACAGCTGACAAGATGGCAGGATGATTGAAGGGAAAGACAGATGAGCAAGAAGGTGTATTTTCACAGGGATTTTTCAGCCACCGATCCGGGCGATATAATAGATTTTCCTTTGCTCTCATCCTCTGCCTACGGTATGGAGATTTACACTGACCTTACAGCCATTAAATCTTTCAATTCGCCAGCTCTTTGAATTTTTTTTTAGACTTAGAAAGAGTGTAAACGCTTCTAAATCTCATTGGCAGTTTAATTCCTTTCTGATCACTTTGACGTTGGGCTGCCAATCAGATTTCCCTTTTCGATTGGTTAGAATGATAACAAGATGAGGATTTACAACAAGCCGACCATTCTTCTCTGCAGTTTCCCGAGTTCTTCTAACCCTGGTTGTTTTTCACTTTCCCACCCTCTTGGTTTTAGTTTCACGATAGGATATTATACCATGATACAGTGAGATAGTGCAGACAAGTTCCAAGAGTTAAATCTGTCTCTTTGAAAAAGAAATAATGAGTTGAAGAACAATCCTTTAATTTTAGTACATGTTTTGTTGTGTGGTCGGGTGCCGGGGGGGGTGGGGGGGGGGGGGGGGGGTGGGTGGGGAGTCTAGACAGGGGTTTTGGGGATTGTCATCTCTCCCAAAGTATGCTGCTCGAATCTGCAGTCTCTCAAAACTATTACTCTTTGTTTACAGTATTTACACATTTGGACCTCTACATGAGGTTGGAGTTTCTCTTCCTCTCACATCGCTCTTATTTCTAGGTCATGTGATCTGACATCATTATTACCTCAGCATAAAGTATGTTTCCGATGTTAACCCTTTACTGTACATCTCCCCAATTCTTCAGCCCTAACATATTTACAAGCTCCTGCATCTCTCCCCAACAACAGTACCTTCTCTTGTGGGTCTCAGATCCATATTCCCTCCCCCAGCTTCAGAACTGGTATTTCACATGCTCCATGCCTGCGATTAAAGTTCTGAGTCAGATTGCTTCTCTATTCTCTCTCAAGCTGTTTTACCCCCTTGTGGTCAGTCGTGGGGAGATTGGATTTGTATTTTTGCATTAGAGATAGAAGTTCCGTTCTAAATCTCCTATCCATTAGCAACTGGTGGTGACAAACCATTTTGTAGGAGTGAGTTCCGATAACTCAGTAGAGATCTTTGTTTTTCTTCAATACATATTTCACGGTTCTTACCCCACTCTCAGTTTCTATTTTTACTTGAGGATAGTGAGGTGATCTAGTCACAATTTGAAATTGTGGAATTACTCATTAGCAAATTGCTGACCATTGTCAGACACTACGGTGACTATGTGTTGCATAAATGGTCTTGAGGGATTGGATGACTGCTTCTGCTGTGATGCTATGTAATCTGTTTACTTCAATCCGCCATGAGGAATAATCAGTGGTAATAAGTATTGTTTTCCCCTTAAATTTAATCCTGTCCATTCCCAGTAGAAGGCGATAGTGGCTCTTTTTGTCCTTGGCTATTTACAACACAAGTAAGACAGTTAGAAATCATTTTGTCTATACAGCGAATAATGGCTAGCCACCAGACTGATTGCTGTGCTCTCCCTTGACATTTTGCTGTTCCTCGATGACATTGGTGAATTCTGTAAAGAATATCAAGCTGAAGTGTTCTCGATATGCCTATCCTCTCATTGAAGACTGGTAAGTAATCAATGGCTTTTCGGTGTACGAGTTGTTTAAAGTACTGCTGTAGTGTCGGATTCATGGGGATCTAGTCTGGCTGTTATTCCAGACAATATTCTCAAAATTGGAGACATTCTTCATCTCATTGTTGGTCTTGTTTCATATCCTGTAACATTTTTGCCACAGCTGCTAAGTGCTGAGTGATTAAAGATGTATATGCTTTAACCTCCACGATGAGAAATAAATTCTCTTGTTTGGTTCCTTCTGATGGTGTTTGCTGCTGATTGCTAAATCCCTAGCACATATTCTGTTATGTGCTGTCTATTTCTAGCTGACCATTTCAAAATCACTCAACTATGAAGGGAGGTGATTAGAAAGCACTCAATTCTTTTTGAAGTGGTCCAGGAGCTGTCAATCAATGATTATAAACATTGCGGTTAGAGAACTTCAGCGTTATTCAACCATAAAACAAGATGATTGGAGCAATGCTGACAGCTGTATGTACGTGGAAGCTGTCAATTAATGCACAGTAAAATCAATTTCAAAGTGAAATGAACCAATGGCTTGCAGATCAAATATCTGAGGGGGTGTAAATACAGCTGACTGGTTTGACAGGTGGTGCTTCCTGTATCTGAGCCAGCAGGTGTATTGTCCAGGTGAGTGTTAAAGCAGTGATTCTTTTTCACTGACTCTGTCTGGACTGCTCTCTAGCTTCCGGACAAGGGTCTCTCTTCTGGGGAGATTCCTGATGTGGGTCTCTCTCTGGGGGGCTTTGTGACACGGGTCTGTATTCTGGGGGAGGCTTTGTGACAGGGGTCTCTCTTTTGGGGATCTTACTGACAGGGATCTCACTCCAATGGGGCTTCCTGACAGAGGTCTCTCTTCTGGGGGGCTTACTGACAGGGATCACTTTACTGGAGGGTCTATGAGGGTGTCTCCTTATTTGGGGGTTCTCTGTGGGGGGTCTCTTTATTTAGGGGTCTCTGTGGGTGTCAATCTATTTAGGAGGCCTCTGGGGGTTCCTTATTTGGGGGATCTCTGGGAGGATTTCTTCATTTAGGGGGTCTGTGGTGAGGGGGTCTGGTGGGGGCAGGCAGGTCTTGCATTGTGTAAGGAGAAGGGTAGGCCTCGGACTTTGGGGGCAACTCCCTTAAAGAGTTAACCCCTTGGCCCACCACAAGGTCCATCACGTCAGGGCCACGCTTGTCAAGACCAACAGTGATTCTCGCCTACCTGATTCCCAGCCAGAGGATTGGAGAATCACCCGAGCCCGGAGAATATGGTGCACGGCCCATTAAGTGCCGAGGGGCGCGAAGCTTGATCCCACCGCTAGTGGGGGCCAAAGCATTGGAAACGGATCAACGCCTGGCACCAATCCCGTTTTCCTTCACGACGCTGGATTCTCCGCCTCATCGGTAACTTTGCTGCAGGTGTTGCGATCGGATAATTTTACCCTGAAAGTTGTTTAATCCCTTTGAAGGCATTTTTGTGTTCCACCTTCCAGCATTATTTTTTGACCCTGCCTCAACAGCTGTCTCAAGGGCTCATTGACCTCTGCTCAATTCGATAGGAATTTGTGTACTGAGTTGACTATTCTAAAGAACCTTTGAAGCTCAATTATGTTCCCAGATGGTGGAAATTCTCTGATTCCGGTGGCTTGTTCTAAGTGACCTGGAAACTTTCTCATAGGTTTGGCAAACTAATTCATTCAATGTTAGATCTGCATCTGGAAAGACTTTGAGGACTACTTTGACTCTGCACTCATGCTGTTCTCTCATTCAGCCATGTATAAATATGAGGTCTGCAGGTGCATTGGAAACACCACCACCTAGAGGTTCCCCTTCAAGCCACTCACCTTCCTGACTTGGAAATAGATCGTCGTTCCTTCACTGTCGCTGGGTCAAAATTCTGGAACTCCCTCTCTAACTGCACTGTGGGTGTACCTACACCATATGGACTGCAGCGGTTCAAGAAGGCAGCTCACCATCACCTTCTCAGGTGTAATTAGGGGGATGACCAATAAATGTTGGCCAAGCCACCGACACCCACATCCCTTGAATTAAAAAATTGTGAGCCACTCTGTTCTTGTGGGGGCTACTTCTGGTCTTCATACTGGGGACACCCACCATCGTGTGGCACTGTCACCATGCTAAGTGAGAAGGACTGAGACCACCCAAATCCCATCCACTTACCTTCTCCCTTAGCCTGTCAAATTCACTGGGCCCTTTAAACTTACCTGTTTTACAGCACCTAGTGCCGTGAAAAAAAGAGGGGTGGCCTACTTGCACCTGTAGGAGCTGGGCTGGGGTCTACAAGGAGCTTTTTGACGCAGACCCATGTCCAGCGATTGGACGTTCCAACGCTGTTTTCAAGAGCAGATAAGTGGGCATTAAATTCTTCTAATTCCTGCGGGTCATCTCTTTCTGATGCTAATCGGAAGTTATGGCCCTTTTGCAGAACGAAGGACATAGGAGGGGAGCGTTTTGAATTATAACTGGACGACTGTTGAATATTAAAACTTGTTGCTGAATGCAGAAAGTAGATGACAGCAATCCGGCTGCCCATTTCACCCTCACTCACCTTCCCTCGTTTAATTTTCCATTCAACAAAAATTCCAACAGGACATTTGAATATGCAGCCAATCCAATCCAATCCAACTGCGCCATTTTGTGAAAACTCGGGATGTTTAAATCAGCTGCATTGAATTAACAGTAAATTCGCTGGTGGTTTAAAAACTAGTCTGTCACAGAAAGCCAAGAATGCAGATGAATGAAAATGTTTTCGCCTCGGGGCAATGATCAGTGAGGTTTATGGGAGGATATTCTCGGTCCCTGCTAGCCAACATTAATTGTAAATGATAGGGAAGGGAGAACATTTTGTAATAGCAAATTTGCTGACTGCACTGTGGCCAAATGATTGACTATCCGAAGGGATTTGTACCAATTAACAGAAGTAGTAAGGAATGGCAGATGGTTAAAGATGAGGCAATCTGTACAATTTGTGATTACAGAATGAATGTCCATTAATAAAAGTGGAAAGGGAAATAATTTGGCTGTATTTATTGACTTTAAGTATCCAGGCTGTGCAAAGTTGTTACGAAAAAATTCAGACTGGCATGCATTGGAGGGGCAGTTGTCTGAAGATGCAGATTTGTCAGAGCAGTTATTCTTAGAATATTTATAGAATTTAGCCATTGGATAGCGATTACAGAAAATTTTGCGGATGCTATCAAAGGTGGATAGTGAGGTAAATACGTGGGACATATTTAACTAAGCTTATTTAACTAAGTCAAGAAAAAGTGTTAGAATGTGACATTGAAATACTTCACACAGAGACACGCATGTAGGCAGATAAGCGTCTGCAGGATAAACTTCCAGTAAAATCACTTAGGCTGAACTACCTTCAAAAAGAGTCAGGGAGAATGGGTTGAAAATTGCACACACTGCACATAGCCAAGGAGATAGAGGCCGAACCATGACAAAATGGTATGTTGACCTCATGGTCACAGTGATCTCCCTCGATAGGTACCTCATGGTCACTGTGATCTCTCTCGATATGTACCTCATGGTCACTGTGTCTCCCACGATATCTAACTCATGGTCACTGTGATCTCCCTCGATATGTACCTCATGGTCACTGTGTCTCCCACGATATCTAACTCATGGTCACTGTGATCTCCCTCGATATGTACCTCATGGTCACTGTGATCTCCCTCGATATGTACCTCATGGTCACTGTGATCTCCCTCGATATGTACCTCATGGTCACAGTGATCTCCCTCGATATGTACCTCATGGTCACTGTGTCACCCACGATATGAACCTCATGGTCACTGTGATCTCCCTCGATATGTACCTCATGGTCACTGTGATCTCCCTCGATATGTACCTCATGGTCACTGTGATCTCCCTCGATATGTACCTCATGGTCACTGTGATGTCCCTCGATATGTACCTCATGGTCACTGTGATCTCGCTCGATATGTACCTCATGGTCACTGTGACCTCCCTCGATATGAACGTCATGGTCACTGTGTCTCCCTCGATATGTACCTCATGGTCACTGTGACCTCCCTCGATATGTACCTCATGGTCACTGTGATCTCCCTCGATATGTACCTCATGGTCACTGTGATCTCCCTCGATATGTACCTCATGGTCACTGTGAGCTCCCTCGATATGTACCTCATGGTCACTGTGACCTCCCTCGATATGTGCCTCATGATCACTGTGATCACCCTCGATATGTACCTCAGTATCACTGTGATCCCCCTCGATATGTACCTCATGGTCACAGTCACTTCCCTCGATATGTACCTCAGGTTCACTGTGATCTCCCTCGATATGTACCTCATGGTCACTGTGATACCCCTCGATATGTACCTCAGGATCACAGTGACCTCCCTCGATATGTACCTCATGGTCACAGTGATCTGCCTCGACATGAACCTCATGGTCACTGTGATCTCCCTCGATATGTACCTCATGGTCACTGTGATCTCCCTCGATATGTACCTCATGGTCACTGTGACTTCCCTCGATATGTACCTCATGGTCACTGTGATCTGCCTCAATATGTACCTCATACTCACTGTGACTTCCCTCGATATGTACCTCATGGTCACTGTGATCTCCCTCAATATGTACCTCATAGTCACTGTGATCCCCCTCGATATGTACCTCAGGATCACAGTGATCTCCCTCGGTATGTACCTCATGGTCACTGTGTCTCCCACGATATCTAACTCATGGTCACTGTGATCTCCCACAATATGTACCTCATTGTCACAGTGATCTTCCTCGATATGTATCTCATTGTCACAGTGATCTTCCTCGATATGTACCTCAGGATCACTGTGACGTCCCTCAATATGTACCTCAGGATCATTGTGATCACCCTCGATATGTACCTCAGGATCACTGTGATCTCCCTCGATATGTACCTCAGGATCATTGTGATCACCCTCGATATGTACCTCATGGTCACTGTGACTTCCCTCGATATGTACCTCATGGTCACTGTGACGTCCCTCAATATGTACCTCAGGATCACAGTGATCTCTCGATATGTATCTCATGGTCACTGTGATCCCCCTCGATATGTACCTCAGGATCACTGTGACCTCCCTTGATATGGACCTCATGGTCACAGTGAACTCCCTCGATATGTACCTCATGGTCACAGTGACCTCCCTCATTATGTACCTCATGGTCACAGTGAATTCCCTCGATATGTACCTCATGGTCACAGTGAACTCCCTCGATATGTACCTCACGGTCACTGTGATCTCCCTCGATATGTGCCTCATGGTCACAGTGAACTCCCTTGATATGTACCTCATGGTCACTGTGATCTCCCTCGATATGAACCTCATGGTCACAGAGAACTCCCTCGATATGAACCTCATGGTCACAGTGAACTCCCTCGATATGTACCTCATGGTCACTGTGATCTCCCTCGATCTGTACCTCATGGTCACAGTGATCTCCCTCGATATGAACCTCATGGTCACAGTAAACTTCCTCGATATGTACCTCATGGTCACAGTGAACTCCCTCGATATGAACCTCATGGTCACAGTGAACTCCCTCGATATGTACCTCATGGTCACTATGATCTCCCTCGATATGTGCCTCATGGTCACAGTGAACTCCCTCGATATGTACCTCATGGTCACAGTGAACTCCTTCGATATGAACCTCATGGTCACTGTGATCTCCCTCGATATGTACCTCATGGTCACAGTGAACTCCCTCGATATGAGCCTCATGGTCACAGTGAACTCCTTCGATATGAACCTCATGGTCACTGTGATCTCCCTCGATATGTACCTCATGGTCACAGTGAACTCCCTCGATATGAACCTCATGGTCACTGTGATCTCCCTCGATATGTACCTCATAGTCACTGTGATCTCCCTCGATCTGTACCTCATGGTCACAGTGATCTCCCTCGATATGTACCTCATGGTCACTGTGATCTCCCTCGATATGTACCTCATGGTCACTGTGATCTCCCTCGATCTGTACCTCATGGTCACAGTGATCTCCCTCGATATGTACCTCATGGTCACTGTGATCACCCTCGATCTGTACCTCATGGTCACTGTGATCTCCCTCGATATGTACCTCATGGTCACTGTGACTTCCCTCGATATGTACCTCATGGTCACTGTGATCTGCCTCAATATGTACCTCATACTCACTGTGACTTCCCTCGATATGTACCTCATGGTCACTGTGATCTCCCTCAATATGTACCTCATAGTCACTGTGATCCCCCTCGATATGTACCTCAGGATCACAGTGATCTCCCTCGGTATGTACCTCATGGTCACTGTGTCTCCCACGATATCTAACTCATGGTCACTGTGATCTCCCACAATATGTACCTCATTGTCACAGTGATCTTCCTCGATATGTACCTCATTGTCACAGTGATCTTCCTCGATATGTACCTCAGGATCACTGTGACGTCCCTCAATATGTACCTCAGGATCATTGTGATCACCCTCGATATGTACCTCAGGATCACTGTGATCTCCCTCGATATGTACCTCAGGATCATTGTGATCACCCTCGATATGTACCTCATGGTCACTGTGACTTCCCTCGATATGTACCTCATGGTCACTGTGACGTCCCTCAATATGTACCTCAGGATCACAGTGATCTCTCGATATGTATCTCATGGTCACTGTGATCCCCCTCGATATGTACCTCAGGATCACTGTGACCTCCCTTGATATGGACCTCATGGTCACAGTGAACTCCCTCGATATGTACCTCATGGTCACAGTGACCTCCCTCATTATGTACCTCATGGTCACAGTGAATTCCCTCGATATGTACCTCATGGTCACAGTGAACTCCCTCGATATGTACCTCACGGTCACTGTGATCTCCCTCGATATGTGCCTCATGGTCACAGTGAACTCCCTTGATATGTACCTCATGGTCACTGTGATCTCCCTCGATATGAACCTCATGGTCACAGAGAACTCCCTCGATATGAACCTCATGGTCACAGTGAACTCCCTCGATATGTACCTCATGGTCACTGTGATCTCCCTCGATCTGTACCTCATGGTCACAGTGATCTCCCTCGATATGAACCTCATGGTCACAGTAAACTCCCTCGATATGTACCTCATGGTCACAGTGAACTCCCTCGATATGAACCTCATGGTCACAGTGAACTCCCTCGATATGTACCTCATGGTCACTATGATCTCCCTCGATATGTGCCTCATGGTCACAGTGAACTCCCTCGATATGTACCTCATGGTCACAGTGAACTCCTTCGATATGAACCTCATGGTCACTGTGATCTCCCTCGATATGTACCTCATGGTCACAGTGAACTCCCTCGATATGAGCCTCATGGTCACAGTGAACTCCTTCGATATGAACCTCATGGTCACTGTGATCTCCCTCGATATGTACCTCATGGTCACAGTGAACTCCCTCGATATGAACCTCATGGTCACTGTGATCTCCCTCGATATGTACCTCATAGTCACTGTGATCTCCCTCGATCTGTACCTCATGGTCACAGTGATCTCCCTCGATATGTACCTCATGGTCACTGTGATCTCCCTCGATATGTACCTCATGGTCACTGTGATCTCCCTCGATCTGTACCTCATGGTCACAGTGATCTCCCTCGATATGTACCTCATGGTCACTGTGATCACCCTCGATCTGGACCTCATGGTCACAGTGATCTCCCTCGATATGAACCTCATGGTCACTGTGATCTCTCTCGATATGTACTCAAGATCATTGTGATCTCCCTCGATACGAACCTCATGGTCACTGTGATCTCCCTCGATATGTACCTCATGGTCACTGTGATCTCCCTCGATATGTACCTCATGGTCACTGTGATCTCCCTCGATATGTACCTCAGGATCATTGTGATCTCCCTCGATATGTACCTCAGGATCATTGTAATAATCCTCAATATGTACCTCATGGTCACTGCGATCACCCTCGATACGTACCTCATGGTCACTGCGATCTCCCTCGATACGTACCTCATGGTCACAGTGATCTCCCTCGATATGTACCTCATGGTCACTGTGATGTCCCTCGATATGTACCTCATGGTCACTGTGATCTCCCTCAATATGTACCTCATGGTCACTGTGATCTCCCTCGATATGTGCCTCATGGTCACAGTGAACTCCCTCGATATGTACCTCATGGTCACAGTGAACTCCCTCGATATGAACCTCATGGTCACAGTGAACTACTTCGATATGAACCTCATGGTCACTGTGATCTCCCTCGATATGTACCTCATGGTCACAGTGAACTCCCTCGATATGTACCTCATGGTCACTGTGACGTCCCTCAATATGTACCTCAGGATCACAGTGATCTCTCGATATGTATCTCATGGTCACTGTGATCCCCCTCGATATGTACCTCAGGATCACTGTGACCTCCCTTGATATGGACCTCATGGTCACAGTGAACTCCCTCGATATGTACCTCATGGTTACAGTGACCTCCCTCATTATGTACCTCATGGTCACAGTGAATTCCCTCGATATGTACCTCATGGTCACAGTGAACTCCCTCGATATGTACCTCATGGTCACTGTGATCTCCCTCGATATGTGCCTCATGGTCACAGTGAACTCCCTCGATATGTACCTCATGGTCACTGTGATCTCCCTCGATATGAACCTCATGGTCACAGTGAACTCCCTCGATATGTACCTCATGGTCACAGTGAACTCCCTCGATATGAACCTCATGGTCACAGTGAACTCCCTCGATATGTACCTCAGGGTCACTGTGATCTCCCTCGATATGTGCCTCATGGTCACAGTGAACTCCCTCGATATGTACCTCATGGTCACAGTGAACTCCCTCGATATGAACCTCATGGTCACTGTGAACTCACTCGATATGAACCTCATGGTCACTGCGATCTCCCTCGATATGTACCTCATGGTCACAGTGAACTCCCTCGATATGATCCTCATGGTCACAGTGAACTCACTCGATATGAACCTCATGGTCACTGTGATCTCCCTCGATATGTACCTCATGGTCACAGTGATCTCTCGATATGTATCTCATGGTCACAGTGAACTCCCTCGATATGTACCTCAGGGTCACTGTGATCTCCCTCGATATGTGCCTCATGGTCACAGTGAACTCCCTCGATATGTACCTCATGGTCACTGTGATCTCCCTCGATATGTGCCTCATGGTCACAGTGAACTCCCTCGATATGTACCTCATGGTCACTGTGATCTCCCTCGATATGAACCTCATGGTCACAGTGAACTCCCTCGATATGAACCTCATGGTCACAGTGAACTCCCTCGATATGTACCTCATGGTCACTGTGATCTCCCTCGATATGAACCTCATGGTCACAGTGAACTCCCTCGATATGTACCTCATGGTCACAGTGAACTCCCTCGATATGAACCTCATGGTCACAGTGAACTCCCTCGATATGTACCTCATGGTCACTGTGATCTCCCTCGATATGTGCCTCATGGTCACAGTGAACTCACTCGATATGAACCTCATGGTCACTGTGATCTCCCTCGATATGTACCTCATGGTCACAGTGAACTCCCTCGATATGAACCTCATGGTCACTGTGATCTCCCTCGATATGTACCTCATGGTCACTGTGATCTCCCTCGATCTGTACCTCATGGTCACAGTGATCTCCCTCGATATGTACCTCATGGTCACTGTGATCACCCTCGATCTGTACCTCATGGTCACAGTGATCTCCCTCGATACGAACCTCATGGTCACTGTGATCTCTCTCGATATGTACCTCATGGTCACTGTGATCTCCCTCGATATGTACCTCATGGTCACTGTGAACTCCCTCGATATGTACCTCAGGATCATTGTGATCTCCCTCGATATGTACCTCAGGATCATTGTAATAACCCTCAATATGTACCTCATGGTCACTGCGATCACCCTCGATACGTACCTCATGGTCACTGCGATCTCCCTCGATACGTACCTCATGGTCACAGTGATCTCCCTCGATATGTACCTCATGGTCACTGTGATGTCCCTCGATATGTACCTCATGGTCACTGTGATCTCCCTCGATATGTACCTCATGGTCACTGTGATCTCCCTCGATCTGTACCTCATGGTCACAGTGATCTCCCTCGATATGTACCTCATGGTCACTGTGATCACCCTCGATCTGTACCTCATGGTCACAGTGATCTCCCTCGATATGAACCTCATGGTCACTGTGATCTCTCTCGATATGTACTCAAGATCATTGTGATCTCCCTCGATACGAACCTCATGGTCACTGTGATCTCCCTCGATATGTACCTCATGGTCACTGTGATCTCCCTCGATATGTACCTCATGGTCACTGTGATCTCCCTCGATATGTACCTCAGGATCATTGTGATCTCCCTCGATATGTACCTCAGGATCATTGTAATAATCCTCAATATGTACCTCATGGTCACTGCGATCACCCTCGATACGTACCTCATGGTCACTGCGATCTCCCTCGATACGTACCTCATGGTCACAGTGATCTCCCTCGATATGTACCTCATGGTCACTGTGATGTCCCTCGATATGTACCTCATGGTCACTGTGATCTCCCTCAATATGTACCTCATGGTCACTGTGATCTCCCTCGATATGTGCCTCATGGTCACAGTGAACTCCCTCGATATGTACCTCATGGTCACAGTGAACTCCCTCGATATGAACCTCATGGTCACAGTGAACTACTTCGATATGAACCTCATGGTCACTGTGATCTCCCTCGATATGTACCTCATGGTCACAGTGAACTCCCTCGATATGTACCTCATGGTCACTGTGACGTCCCTCAATATGTACCTCAGGATCACAGTGATCTCTCGATATGTATCTCATGGTCACTGTGATCCCCCTCGATATGTACCTCAGGATCACTGTGACCTCCCTTGATATGGACCTCATGGTCACAGTGAACTCCCTCGATATGTACCTCATGGTTACAGTGACCTCCCTCATTATGTACCTCATGGTCACAGTGAATTCCCTCGATATGTACCTCATGGTCACAGTGAACTCCCTCGATATGTACCTCATGGTCACTGTGATCTCCCTCGATATGTGCCTCATGGTCACAGTGAACTCCCTCGATATGTACCTCATGGTCACTGTGATCTCCCTCGATATGAACCTCATGGTCACAGTGAACTCCCTCGATATGTACCTCATGGTCACAGTGAACTCCCTCGATATGAACCTCATGGTCACAGTGAACTCCCTCGATATGTACCTCAGGGTCACTGTGATCTCCCTCGATATGTGCCTCATGGTCACAGTGAACTCCCTCGATATGTACCTCATGGTCACAGTGAACTCCCTCGATATGAACCTCATGGTCACTGTGAACTCACTCGATATGAACCTCATGGTCACTGCGATCTCCCTCGATATGTACCTCATGGTCACAGTGAACTCCCTCGATATGATCCTCATGGTCACAGTGAACTCACTCGATATGAACCTCATGGTCACTGTGATCTCCCTCGATATGTACCTCATGGTCACAGTGATCTCTCGATATGTATCTCATGGTCACAGTGAACTCCCTCGATATGTACCTCAGGGTCACTGTGATCTCCCTCGATATGTGCCTCATGGTCACAGTGAACTCCCTCGATATGTACCTCATGGTCACTGTGATCTCCCTCGATATGTGCCTCATGGTCACAGTGAACTCCCTCGATATGTACCTCATGGTCACTGTGATCTCCCTCGATATGAACCTCATGGTCACAGTGAACTCCCTCGATATGAACCTCATGGTCACAGTGAACTCCCTCGATATGTACCTCATGGTCACTGTGATCTCCCTCGATATGAACCTCATGGTCACAGTGAACTCCCTCGATATGTACCTCATGGTCACAGTGAACTCCCTCGATATGAACCTCATGGTCACAGTGAACTCCCTCGATATGTACCTCATGGTCACTGTGATCTCCCTCGATATGTGCCTCATGGTCACAGTGAACTCACTCGATATGAACCTCATGGTCACTGTGATCTCCCTCGATATGTACCTCATGGTCACAGTGAACTCCCTCGATATGAACCTCATGGTCACTGTGATCTCCCTCGATATGTACCTCATGGTCACTGTGATCTCCCTCGATCTGTACCTCATGGTCACAGTGATCTCCCTCGATATGTACCTCATGGTCACTGTGATCACCCTCGATCTGTACCTCATGGTCACAGTGATCTCCCTCGATACGAACCTCATGGTCACTGTGATCTCTCTCGATATGTACCTCATGGTCACTGTGATCTCCCTCGATATGTACCTCATGGTCACTGTGAACTCCCTCGATATGTACCTCAGGATCATTGTGATCTCCCTCGATATGTACCTCAGGATCATTGTAATAACCCTCAATATGTACCTCATGGTCACTGCGATCACCCTCGATACGTACCTCATGGTCACTGCGATCTCCCTCGATACGTACCTCATGGTCACAGTGATCTCCCTCGATATGTACCTCATGGTCACTGTGATGTCCCTCGATATGTACCTCATGGTCACTGTGATCTGCCTCGATATGTACCTCATGGTCACTGTGATCTCCCTCGATATGTACCTCATGGTCACAGTGAACTCCCTCGATATGAACCTCATGGTCACAGTGAACTCCTTCGATATGAACCTCATGGTCACTGTGATCTCCCTCGATATGTACCTCATGGCCACTGTGATCTCCCTCGATCTGTACCTCATGGTCACAGTGATCTCCCTCGATATGTACCTCATGGTCACTGTGATCTCCCTCGATCTGTACCTCATAGTCACAGTGATCTCCCTCGATATGAACCT
The DNA here is from genome assembly GCF_047496885.1 of Scyliorhinus torazame. Classification (NCBI taxonomy): domain Eukaryota; kingdom Metazoa; phylum Chordata; class Chondrichthyes; order Carcharhiniformes; family Scyliorhinidae; genus Scyliorhinus; species Scyliorhinus torazame. Next base: position 42,166,740 of record NC_092714.1, on the reverse strand, counting down.
CATGGTCACTGTGATCTCTCTCGATATGTACCTCAAGATCATTGTGATCTCCCTCGATACGAACCTCATGGTCACTGTGATCTCCCTCGATATGTACCTCATGGTCACTGTGATCTCCCTCGATATGTACCTCAAGGTCACTGTGATCTCCCTCGATATGTACCTCAGGATCATTGTGATCTCCCTCGATATGTACCTCAGGATCATTGTAATAACCCTCAATATGTACCTCATGGTCACTGCGATCTCCCTCGATACGTACCTCATGGTCACTGCGATCTCCCTCGATACGTACCTCATGGTCACTGTGATCTCCCTCGATATGTACCTCATGATCACTGTGATGTCCCTCGATATGTACCTCATGGTCACTGTGATCTCCCTCGAAATGTACCTCATGGTCACTGTGATCTCCCTCGATATTAACGTCATGGTCACTGTGTCTCCCTCGATATGTACCTCATGGTCACTGTGACCTCCCTCAATATGTGCCTCATGATCGATGTGATCACCCTCGATATGTACCTCAGTATCACTGTGATCCCCCTCGATATGTACCTCATGGTCACTGTCACGTCTCTCGATATGTACCTCAGGTTCACTGTGATCTCCCTCGATATGTACCTCATGGTCACTGTGATCCCCCTCGATATGTACCTCAGGATCACAGTGATCTCCCTCGATATGTACCTCATGGTCACTGTGATCCCCCTCGATATGTACCTCAGGATCACAGTGATCTCCCTCGATATGTACCTCATGGTCACAGTGATCTCCCTCGACATGAACCTCATGGTCACTGTGATCTCCCTCGATATGTACCTCATGGACACTGCGATCTCCCTCGATATGTACCTCCTGGTCACAGTGATCTCCCTCGACATGAACCTCATGGTCACTGTCACTTCCCTCGACATGTACCTCATGATCACTGTGATCTCCCTCGATATGTACCTCATGGTCACTGTGATCTCCCTCGATATGTACCTCATGGTCACTGCGATCTCTCTCGATATGTACCTCATCGTCACAGTGTTCTCCCTCGATATGTACCTCATGGTCACTGTGATCTCCCTCGATATGTACCTCAGGATCGCTGTGATCTCCCTCGATATGTGCATCATGGTCACTGTGATCTCCCTCGATACGTACCTCATGGTCACAGTGATCTCCCTTGATATGTACCTCATGGTCACTGTGATCTCTGTCGATATGTACCTCAGGCTCACTGCGATGTCTCTCGATAGGTACCTCATGGTCACTGTGATCTTCCTCAATATGTACCTCATGGTCACAGTGATCTCTGTCGATATGTACCTCAGGCTCACTGCGATGTCCCTCGATATGTACCTCATGGTCACTGTGATCTCTGTCGATATGTACCTCAGGCTCACTGCGATCTCCCTCGATAGGTACCTCATGGTCACTGCGATCTCCCTCAATATGTACCTCATGGTCACTGTGATCTCCCTCGATATGTACCTCATGGTCACTGTGATCTCCTGGTAAATATTTTGAACAGACTCCTATTAGCTCGGAGAAAAAAAATTACAATATTTTGTTAGATCTGGCTGTGGGATTTCATAATTTTTCTGCTTCTGCCAGGAACTTACATTGGATTGGATTAGATTTGTTTATTGTCACGTGTACCGAGGCACAGTGAAAAGTATTTTTCTGCGAGCAGCTCAACAGATCATCAACAGAAAAGTGAAGGAAATAAAAGAAAATACACAATAGGGCAACACAAGGTACACAATGTAACTACACAGAACCGGCATCGGGTGAAGCATACAAGGGTATAGTGTTAATGAGGTCAGCCCATCGGTGGGTCATTTAGGAGTCTGCTATCAGTGGAGAAGAAGCTGTTTTTGCGTCTGTTCGTGCGTGTTCTCAGACTTCTGTATCTCCTGCCCGATGAAAGAAGTTAGAAGAGTGGGTAAGCCGGGTGGGAGGGGTCTTTGATTATGCTGCCCGCTTTCCCCAGGCAGTGGGAGGTGTAGATGGAGTCAATGGATGGAAGGCAGGTTTGTGTGATGGACTGGGCTGTGTTCACGACTCTCTGAAGTTTCTTGAGGTCTTGGGCCGAGCAGTTGCCATACCAGGCGGTGTTGCAGCCAGATAGGATGCTTTATATGGTGCATCTGTAAAAGTTGGTAAGAGTTAAGCGTGAGGATGGACCAGAAGGCATCATACTTAAATGCACTGTGACTGTTTTGGACACTTTTCATATGTTTGCATCCATGGTAAAACAGATTACACGTAATTGAGAAGATGGGCCTGATGGATCAACTAGCTACCAATCATTCGATACTTTCTTATGTACATTCTGTCAATCCATTTTCCACTTGTCTTTGCTTCATGTCAGTTTAAAAATTAATTCGAAGTAAGGTCAGGTTCTCTCTTAATTTGGGTGTCAGGCTGTGAGCTACACCATAGGATTGTAACATTTACACATTTAGTTTAACATAGCTGCGGCCTTTTATTGAGGAGGGAATGGCATTGTATGAAGGTAAACATTAGGAGCTGACTGTTTAATCATTGAAAACACTTAGTACCATGACAGCTATTGGTTGCTATCAATCAAAGAGAACTTGGTATTCCCAGCCAAAATGATAGTGATCGATTTTAGTCAGGCATTGTCTGCTGATTCTAAAAAGGCAATTATAAATTGGTATCATCTTTCTGCATCATCTAGCGAGTGCATCTTCTGCATTATGGATGATTTTTGTGACTGTTAATACTGCATGCAATTTTACATTGGTTGGGATTCCCCCATTCCCCTCTCACCCCCTGGCAGGTTTTCCCGCGGCAAAGGCCGTTTGCCATTGGCCGCTGGCAGGATCTTCCGGTTTCGCCGATGTCTTGGCAAGTTTGGCGTGGCTTGCCCATCCCACTGTGGGGGAACTGGCTGGAGGGGGATCGCCTTTGGTGGGACCGGGACATCCCACTCAGAGTCTTCAATTAGACCAAATTCTGCTAGTGGTATATAATCTCGGGATCATAGAATGGTTCCAGCACACCTAGAGACTATACTATTGTGTCTGTGCCAGCATGTATGCTAGAGTAACTCAACGAGGCCCACAACCCTGAACTTTCCTGAGAGCCCTGATTTTTATTTTTCCCTTCATGTGTTTATCACAATTCCCCTCTGAAAGCCGCAATGGATTCTGCTTTCGCCACACCCTCAGACAATACATTCCACACCACTCACTGCATACAAATCTGCTCCACATTTCACCGTTAGTTTTTTATGTCCATTAGCGTTTTGTCCATGCCGGGTGAAACTTATAATTTGAAACTCCAAGTCTGGCTCATGCTCAGTCTTACTGTGGGATCATTTCAACCCAGTTGCTAATAATCATACCTCTGAATCAAAAGATGCAGAAAGATTTAGACAGTTTAGGAGAGTGGTCCAAGAAATGGCTGATGAAATTCAACGTGGGCAAGTGTGAGGTCTTGCACTTTGGACAAAGAATAGAGGCATGGACTATTTTCTAAACGGTGACAGAATTCATAATGCTGAAGTGAAAAGTGGCTTGGGAGTCCTAGTCCAGGATTCTCTAAAGGTAAACTTGCAGGTTGAGTCCGTAATTAAGAAAGCAAATGCAATGTTGTCATTTATAGAATTTCATAGAATCTACAGTGCAGAAGTAGGCCATTCGGCCCATCGAGTCTGCACCGGCTCTTGGAAAGAGCACCCAACCCAAGGTCAACACCTCCACCCTATCCCCATAACCCAGTAACCCCACCCAACAAATTTATCATGGCCAAGCCACCTAACCTGCACATCTTTGGACCGCGGGAGGAAACCGGAGCACCCGGAGGAAACCCACGCAGACACGGGGAGGATATGCAGACTCCGCACAGAACGCGACCCAAGCCGGAATCGAACCTGGGACCCTGGAGCTGTGAAGCAATTGTGTTATCCACAATGCTACTGTGCTGCCCTTTCATGTAGCGCAAACCCTGAAGCGAGCATCTTACCCCTAGACCAACGAGCCGGCATCCTCCTGACCCAGTCCACGGCTTTCTCCCTCATTGTCTGAAACATATGAGCATCTTTTGTATAATCGTGGTGCATACATTTAAGTCTAAATCATTGATATATACCGGAAAACTGTGGAGCCCCACTGGAAACAGACGTCCAGGCATCATTCAGCCCTGGATGTGACTAACAGCAGCAACAACAGCTGAATCCAAACCCTGCTGTTGCCTGTGAAGTTGCTGATGTCTGTACAGGTTGTTTGACTGAGTGAATCTCCTCCCACACACCGATCAGTTAAACAGCCTCTCCCCAGTACCGCTCCCACATGTGGGCCACACGATAGCACAGTGGTTAGCACGGTTGCCTCAAAGCTCCAGGGTCCCAGAATTCCCGGCTTGGCTCACTGTCTGTGCGGAGCCCGCACGCTCTCCCCATGTCTGCGTGGGTTTGCTCCGGGTGCTCCAGTTTCCTCCCACAAGTCCAAAAATGTGCAGATTAGGTGGATCAGCCATGCCAAATTGCCCTTCGTGTCCAAAAAGGTGAGGTCGGGTTATGGGTTAGGTTGGAGGTATGGGCTTAAGCAAGGTGCTCTTTGCAAGGGCCGGTGCACTCGATGGGCCAAATGCTCTCCCTCTGCACTGTAAATTCTATGATTCTGTTTCCGTGTGAATTCGCTGGTGTTTCCGCAGATTCGGTTTACTTTTAAATCTCTTTTCAGTCAGAACATTTAAAAGGATTCTGATCAGTGTGAACAAGTTGGTGTCTAGTCAGGTGGGATGACTCAGTAAATTTCTTGTCACACACTGGGCAAGAGTACGGTCGCTGTCCAGTGTGAACTCGCAGGTGTTGCAGAAGCTTGGATGAACATGTGAATCTCTTCCCACACACGGAGCAGGTGAATGGCCCCTCCCCAGTGTGAGTGCGTTGGTGTCTCAATAAACTCATTTTCCTTTTAAAGCTCTTCTCACAGTCAGCACATTTAAAAGGTCTCTGATCAGTATGAACAAGTTGGTGTCTCAGGAGGTCTGATGACTGAGTGAATCCCATCCCACACACGGAGCAGGTGAATGGCCTCTCTCCAGTGTGAGTACATTGGTGTCTCAGTAAATGGTGTCTCAGTTAGGGGCAGCACGGTAGCCTTGTGGATAGCACAATTGCTTCACAGCTCCAGGGTCCCAGGTTCGATTCCAGCTTGGGTCACTGTCTGTGCGGAGTCTGCACATCCTCCCCGTGTGTGCGTGGGTTTCCTCCGGGTGCTCCGGTTTCCTCCCACAGTCCAAAGATGTGCAGGTTAGGTGGATTGGCCATGATAAATTGCCCTTAGTCTCCAAAATTGCCCTTAGTGTTGGGTGGGGTTGCTGGGTTATGGGGATAGGGTGGCGGTGTTGACCTTGGGTAGGGTGCTCTTTCCAAGAGCCGGTGCAAACTCGATGGGCCGAATGGCCTCCTTCTGCACTGTAAATTCTATGAAATCTATGAAATCCTTTTTACTTTTAAAACTCTTCTCACAGTCAGCACATTTAAAAGGTTTCTGGTCAGTATGAACAAGTTGGTGCACCAGGAGGTGGGATGACCTAGTGAATCCCTTCTCACACACGGAGCAGGTGAATGGCCTCTCCCCAGTGTGAGTACGTTGGTGTGTCAGTAAATTAATTTTACTTTTAAAACTCTTCTCACAGTCAGCACATTCAAAAGGTCTCTGATCAGAATGAACAAGTTGGTGTCTCCGGAAGAATGATGACTGAGTGAATCATTATCTCAAGAGGCTTGGAATATAAAAGCAGGGATGTACTTCTGAAGCTTTATAAAGCACTAGTTAGGCCCCATTTAGAATACTGTGAGCAATTTTGGGCCCCACACCTCAGGAAGGACATACTGGCACTGGAGCGGTCCAGCGGAGATTCACACGGATGATCCCAGGAATGGTAGGCCTAACATACGATGAACGTCTGATGATCCAGGGATTATATTCATTGGAGTTTAGGAGGTTGAGGGGAGATCTAATAGAAACTTACAAGATAATTAATGGCTTAGATAGGGTGGACGTAGGGAAGTTGTTTCCATTAGCAGTGGAGACTAGGACCTGGGGGCACAGCCTTAGAATAAAAGGGAGTCATTTTTGAAGAGAGATTAGGAGAAATTTCTTCAGCCAGAGAGTGGTGGGTCTGTGGAATTCATTGCCACAGAAGGCGATGGTGGCCGGGACGTTGAGTGTCTTTAAGAGAGATATTGATAAATTCTTGATTTCTCGAGGAATTAAGGGCTATGGAGAGAGAGCGGGTAAATGGAGTTGAAATCAGCCATGATTGAATGGTGGAGTAGACTCAATGGGCTGAATGGCCTTACTTCCGCTCCTTTGTCTTATGGTCTTATGGTGGCCTCCAGATTCACTCCAGCCCTTGAGCATGTGGTTTATCCTACCACGCCAATACAGCACTGCGACCGTGTTTCTTTTTCAAGGGTGTTATCCTATGGATGATACGTTGTCGCAAGATTCTGTCTCTCTATTATGATTATTATGATATTATATTTCAAGGACATTTGCATTGTGCATTGGTGGCCGGGGGGGGCGGGGGGGGGGGGGGGGGGGGGGGTGGCAGGGTTCCCTCCGGTGGACTTTGGGGGCAACTCCCTCAAAGAGTTACCGCCTTGGCCCACTATGAGGTCCATCGCGCCAGGGCCATGCTGGGAAATACCTGGGAAATACCTGTACCCATTCTTGCCCACGTGAATCCCGGCCCAGGAGACCGGGGCATCAGGGGGACCTGGAGAATCTGGTGCCCAGCCAGATTGATAGGATGCAAATGGGTCACTTTGACCTGTTTGCAGGCTCCTGCTGGTGCAGGGCGTGAACCTCGATGCCGCCGTCAGCGAGGGACTGGAGCATCGGAATGGGATTAGCGCCGGGCATGGATCCCGTTTTATAGATGACGCGGGATTCTCCGTCACATCGGGAACTCTGCTACCAGCGGTGGGCGGGCGGGCGGCGAAGGATCTAGCCCCATGAGTAGACCCTCCGTGTCCCAAAGTCCCAGAAACGTTTTATATGTACCAGCTTGTAACAATTGTGCTAGAGACTGTCCATTTACTTCTAAGTTGAAAGGGAGATGAGAGCAAAGATAGCTAATTAGCATTTCTATCTACATTCAATATAATGTGCTTCACGTTGTCCTGGGACTGTTGGCAGAGGAAGCCATTTTTGACACCACATTGCAGATTTCCCCACAAATCCATGAATACCTCAGACAAACAGCATCTGCCGGATTCTCCGTTCCTGCGGCTAAGTGTTTACGCCAAGGCAGGATTTGTGGACTTCAACGATGGCAAAACTGGTGCCACAGCTGGGCTGATTCAATGACCGTTAAGAGGTTAGCACTGGCGCCATGTGGAACACAATCGATTCCAACGAGAAATGGTGCCGTATTTGCCGGGTTTGGGCTTGGCACTCAGGAGGCCGACAAGCCGCAGCCTCATATTCACACATCACTCCCCACACACATCATCCCAGCCAGCAAGTTGGCAGCAAGAGATTCTCCGACGCAGAACTGGAGACCCTGCTGGATGCTGTGGAGGAGAGGTAGGCGACCCTGTACCCTGGGGAAGGAGGCTGTCGGCTGCCGCTGTACACCGTGGGTAACACCATCCAGAACAACAAGCAGTGCCGGAAAAAACTGCACGACCACCCAAGGGCGGCCAGGGTGAGTATCAGCACTGTGCCCCTGGCACTAACCTCCGACCCACACACCCAGAACTCTAACCCCCCCGACACCAGGGTGGCGGCCAAACCCCCACCCTGCACCGCATGCTGGCACCCATCTGGGCTGCCATGGCCCGGTGCCCTGGCCACTGGAGCCACCAGCTACCCATCCCCTGGGCTTCATGTGTCAGACTGTCTAACACTGTGTTCACTGTCTCCCCCCTCCCCCCCCTCCCCTCCCCGCAGGAGAAGGCTCCTCACAACCGCCATGAGCAGGAGAAGACTGGAGGGGGACTGTCGGATCTGCGACCCTCACAGCAGCAGAGCAGTGTGCACTGGCCGTGGTCAGCGGGCCCAAAAAATGGGCAGTCGCTGGGGTGGACGTCGGCATCGGGCAAGGAAGTGAGGGCCCGCTGAGTTGCGGTTCTCATGGCACGTGTGTTACCTGCCCCCACCCCCTTCACCACCACCACACACCCACCACTACCACTACCCCCACCTCCACCACCACCCAACACCATCCCCACACCTACACCCCACTCCACCACCATCACCCCTCCACCCCTCCACCCCTTCCCCCTCCCCAGAACATCCCCCTCCACCCACACACCACCACCATCCCCACTCCCCCCCACTGCCCATGGTGCGTTCATGAGTCTTGTCTTGTGTCTTGCAGGAGCCGCTGGTGATGGGGCGGGCCCTTCTGATGCCTGACCCCAGCCACAACCCCAGGTGTCGAACAGCGATGAGGACGAGGACGACACCGACATGGATGGGAGCCATCGGGCCGCATCCCAAGGCACCCGGAGCTCAGGTCTCGGGATGACACTGACTTCCCGTCACAGCTGTGTCCTAAACCCCCCACCATCTCAGAGACACTCACCTCAGTTGGGTAATTTAGTGAAAAGGCTCCTGGGGCACAATCTGGTGCACACCGCACACATGCTCCGGTACGGCGGGTGGAAGTAGGAACGCCCGAGGCGCAGAAGGTCAGAGGGAAGGCCGACCCCAGGGACTAGCTACCGTCCAAATAGGTTTCGGGCTTCTGCAACGGATGGTACCATCGATTGTGGAGATGCAGTTACAGAGCCAGGGATTATATGAAGGGTTGTCGGCGAGCATCCAGCACCTGCAGGTGGCAGTTGGAGGAGTCCAACCGCGAGCAGCAGCAGGAGATGATGCCGAGGATGCGTGCCACACAGGCCAAAACTGCATGATTGGCGTTCATGGTGGAGGCATTGGGGGTGAACATTTTGGCCATGGGTCAGGATGTCCAAGGCCTGGGGCATTCTGTGCAGGCAGTGGCCAAAGTCCAGGACAAGGCTACCCTCACACAGCAGCAATGTGCCAGAGCCACCTGGACATTGCAATGGCGGTCCTGAGCGTAGCCCCGTCACAGTGGGCCATGGATGAGGGCATTGGCGGCATTGCCCAGGCACTGGCCGACATGGCACAGACACAGAGAAAGGTAGCCCAGTGCCAGAGGGAGATGGCGCTGTCACCGGCTGATGTGGCACAGACCCAGTAGGTGGTGGCACAGTCAAAGCGTGATGTGGCACAGTCCCAGATGGAGGTGGTCCACTCCCTGTGCTCCATGAACGCAAGCACGCAGATCCTGGTCACCCGAGCAGCAGCCGGGCCCATCCAGTCCAGTCGCCCCAGAAGATGACCGCCAATGGAGATCCAGGTCACAAGGCAGAAAAGGTTGGTTGGGTGCAGGGCACAATTCAGTGATAGGGGCTAGTCACAAACCTGTATATATTTGTTCACATTAAACACCTGGACACAATGTTACAACCTGCCTCAGTGCTAAGTTGGAAGGGTGTGAGGGATGGGCCGCGGAGGGGGCGTGGGGGGTGGTGGGGTATTGGGTGGACATTGGGGGTGGGCTGGGCCGAGGGCCTGCAGTTCAGCCAATGCTCACCGCTCCAGTGTGTCTCCCCCCCCCACAGTTGCCGCGACCACCACCCCGGGGATTCAATGGGACCGTGTGTTGGAATGGCCATTTCGTATCCAGTGATCATACAGGTGGATAGTGGAAAGTGCTACTGTGGGCAGGAGTCAGACGTTGTCAAACGATGCAGAGCACCAGACCTCATTCCAGAGCGGGTTGTCATCATCCTCCATCCCATGGGTCAGACCCACTTTTACTGCCAACCCAGGGCCCGCACCCCATAGTGAGGCAGGTGGAACCACAGAGGGGTTGCAAGTATGGCAGTGGTCAAGGAGGGAGGAGGGGTGTGGGTTGGGATGCGGTGTCCTTGTCAGTCTCGCGCCCTCGTCGGTGAACCTGGAGGCGATTGGAGCATCCCATCCACATTGGTCCAGGTGCACACGTCGTGGGGCCTCCCATGACTGCCCAGGCCCCACGTCCTTCCCATCTCCACCCTACGGCAACTATAGACCGGTGAGCCTCAAGTCTGTAGTGGGTAAAGTCTTGGAGGGGATTATAAGAGACAAGATTTATAATCATCTAGATAGGAATAATATGATCAGGGATAGTCAGCATGGCTTTGTGAAGGGTAGGTCATGCCTCACAAACCTTATCGAGTTCTTTGAGAAGGTGACTGAACAGGTAGACGAGGGTAGAGCAGTTGATGTGGTGTATATGGATTTCAGCAAAGCGTTTGATAAGGCTCCCCACGGTAGGCTATTGCAGAAAATACAGAGGCTGGGGATTGAGGGTGATTTAGAGATGTGGATCAGAAATTGGCTAGCTGAAAGAAGACAGAGGGTGGTGGTTGATGGGAAATGTTCAGAATGGAGTTCAGTTACAAGTGGAGTACCACAAGGATCTGTTCTGGGGCCGTTGCTGTTTGTCATTTTTATCAATGACCTAGAGGAAGGCGCAGAAGGGTGGGTGAGTAAATTTGCTGACGATACTAAAGTCGGTGGTGTTGTCGATAGTGTGGAAGGATGTAGCAGGTTACAGAGGGATATAGATAAGCTGCAGAGCTGGACTGAGAGGTGGCAAATGGAGTTTAATGTAGAGAAGTGTGAGGTGATTCACTTTGGAAGGAATAACAGGAATGCGGAATATTTGGCTAATGGTAAAGATCTTGGAAGTGTGGATGAGCAGAGGGATCTAGGTGTCCATGTACATAGATCCCTGAAAGTTGCCACCCAGGTTGATAGGGTTGTGAAGAAGGCCTATGGAGTGTTGGCCTTTATTGGTAGAGGGATTGAGTTCCGGAGTCAGGAGGTCATGTTGCAGCTGTACAGAACTCTGGTACGGCCGCATTTGGAGTATTGCGCACAGTTCTGGTCACCGCATTATCGGAAGGACGTGGAGGCTTTGGAGCGGGTGCAGAGGAGATTTACCAGGATGTTGCCTGGTATGGAGGGAAAATCTTATGAGGAAAGGCTGATGGACTTGAGGTTGTTTTCGTTGGAGAGAAGAAGGTTAAGAGGAGACTTAATAGAGGCATACAAAATGATCAGGGGGTTAGATAGGGTGGACAGTGAGAGCCTTCTCCCGCGGATGGAAATGGCTGGCACGAAGGGACATAGCTTTAAACTGAGGGGTAATAGATATAGGACAGAGGTCAGAGGTAGGTTCTTTACGCAAAGAGTAGTGAGGCCGTGGAATGCCCTACCTGCTACAGTAGTGAACTCGCCAACATTGAGGGCATTTAAAAGTTTATTGGATAAGCATATGGATGATAATGGCATAGTGTAGGTTAGATGGCTTTTGTTTCGGTGCAACATCGTGGGCCGAAGGGCCTGTACTGCACTGTATCGTTCTATGTTCTATGTTCTACCCAGCATCCTTCTTGTCGGAGGAGGACTGGCATTCATCCTCCTCCTCCAGTACATCGCCCTCTTCTGCGCGATGTTGTGGAGGGATCAGCAGGCCACCACGATGTGGGCGACCCTCCAGTGCAATCCAGGTATCTGAGCTGCATCTTCAGGATGCCGAAGCACCGGTCTCTACATGGGGGCTAATGTTGTTCTGTGGTCTCCAGATAGGCGTCATCAGCCATGACCGCAGTGGGTAACCCGTGTCGCCCAACAGCCAACCCCCCGGCGGGGGGTGCGCCTCGAAGAGGCCGGGAATCGTTGAGTGTGCCAGGATGAAGGCATCCTGCACACTGCCCAGGTATTGGGTGCAGACATGTATGATGCACAGGTGATGGTCACACACCAGCTGCATGTTCATCGATAGGAGCCCTTTTCTGTTTGTGAAGATTGGCCTATTATATGCAGGTGTTCGTAGGGTGATATGTATCCTATCGATCACCACTTGGACCTGGGGCATCTCGGTGATGGCGGTGAACCCCGCTGGCTGGGCAGCCTGGTGGGCTCGATCCACATTGAAATGGATGTATTGTGCCGAGTGGGCATATAGGGCCTGCATGACGCCACGGATGCACCTGTGCACCGAACTCTGTGAGATCCCGGACAGGTCCCCACTCGGCTCTTGGAAGGACCCTGTGGAGTAGAAATTCTGGGTGTATCCCCCCCCATTCCCCAGGGTGCCAGGTGCTGAGCAGGAGTCTTCGACGGCCCAGTCCGGCAGGTTCAGGCGCTGCCGGTATATGCGAAGCCTCATGAGGCGTCTCCTTTGCACCTCCCCTTCCTCCTCCTCCTCAGCCTGTTGGGAGACTGGCTAAATCCTCAGTGGCTGCCTCCTGTTCCTCTGGGGCAGGCTCCCACTGTTGGAGCTTCCTCCTCCTCGGGCAGCTCCAGCTCGTACAGCCGCAGTGCATCCCTCAGGGCTGCAGTGACTAGGAGGAAGGCCGCCATTGTTGGTTGAATTCCAATAGCCATTGTCTGCAGGGGGTGGAAGGCCGACATATAAGCATGGTGTGTATCCCCATGCCCAACCATCCATCGGGCTGCACAGTGGTCCCAGTTGGCACTGCAGACCCTGCCCCCGCATGTCCTCTGACCCCATCCCTGCACCCCTAGCCCTGTTGGTGCACAGGGGAGTCTCTGGCCCTGACGCACCATCCCTGCTGCCAGGGTACCATTGGCTGGCACTCCAATCCGGCGCCCCCATGTAGGGGCTACTGTAGGCGTTGCCCTTGGGTGGCCTGGGGTGCGGGGGTGGAGGTTGGGGGCTGGGGGGCAGGGGTGGTGGAAAGTGGGCACCCATATTTCCGGGCACTCTGTGGAACCATGGGCCAGGGTGGGTGATCGATGGGGTGTACACATGATGGCTGGCTTGAGGGCCGCAATATGCTTGGAAACTATCCCAGTCACCCCAACCCCATGGTCCATTCCCCCATCACACCCCACACCCCCACTGGCACTGGCAGGGCCCCCCCCCCACCCCAGCCAGGCAGGCCAGTGTCAGGACCAACAGCCCACAGTCATACCTCTGCAGGTCATACTTCTTCCCTCATCAGCCACAGCACCTGTTTCCCAATTTTTAAAAGCACAAGTGAACCTTGCCATCGGGAATTCCCCTTAGTGGTGGCGGAACATCACGGAGGCCCCGGAAAATTCTAGGTCAGGCCCACTAATGACATGCAAACGGCATTTACTGTACGTGCGGAAAGGAATGCATTGACACCGCTGTCGAGGTAACGGAGAATTGCGATTTGGCATGAACATGGCGTCTGCCACGATTTTGGTGTCAAAACCTGTTCCCCCCCAATTGACCTTCACGAGTTTGGCACGGCCGATAGAGAATGCCGCCCCTTATCTTTTATCCTTTCAATTGTTCCAAAGAGCGTCACGTATGTGAAACGCCGTCACTCCCATTATCTTGGCAATTTAGTAGCATTGACTCAGAACAATGCACAATACAGCTTCAGGGGGAGGGTGGCGTGGGGGAATGTGAATGATATGTTGACATCAAACATAAAATGAAACTTCAGATGGTCTGCAGCGATCTGAGAGGGAGAGAGCAGAAGATCAAGGTAGCCAGTCCTGCACTGAAGCAGTCTATTGCTCACATTGCAAAACACAGTTGGAAGCTTGTGCTCAGATTGAAGACCGAGTTCGTGAGGATTTTAAGCAGACTGGAAGATTTGCCAAGCTTGGATCAATAGGGAAGGAGTTCATATGAAATCCTCACGGTGAAAGGGTTCAGATGTTACCCAGCTGGAAAAGTAAAACCATTAGAAGTTGAGAATAATTTTAGACTAGTTCTTGGAGGATGAAGTGTCCACTTGAGGGACAATATGATGTATAACTATAGTGGGAGATTTTCATTCTAAAAGTTTAATATGGGACCTCTCGTCTGTAGTTTAAAGTATAATTTGCCTACAAAAAATAAATAGTGTTTATTTAATCGCTTTTTTAATCATTTATTACAGTAAAGTCTTAAAACATGAAAATTCGAGGTGTCATTTTTTCAGCTAATAACTAGAAGTTGTATCTCTTTGAAAGTCATCGGTCTTTACAGAGGTCATAACAGTTACATAATTCAACACATTATCTTTTCACTGTCTCTTGAGCAATGCAGTAAGCAGTAATGATAATATGGCCCTTAACCTTTGGCGCGGAAGACATTCTGTTCTCCATCACAGTGCCTGCCAGGTTTATTTTGCAATGGAGATCACTGATATTTCTAGCTATTCAAGAGATTAGGTAATAATGTACATACACCAAAGAAAATATGCATAAACCTCAGTGGCTATGATCTCATGTGCGATACCTACAATGTGGTTAATCCATATGGTCTCATTTTCTGGCCAAGATTCCAGTGGCTATTACTAATCACAGCTGCCATTGGAAAATTAGCCAGGCAGCCAAAGCTTGTATTTAATTCTGTATAATGCCTTTGTGCCAAGGACTCATAAAAACAAACCGTAAATGTCTGGTAAGTCATTATTTTATCCAGAAAAGCTATGTTAAGAATTTGTTCTGGTGAAGCTAATTTCATTCAGGAAAGGCTTTGTTACTGCAATTATTGGACCAGTAATTTGAGTTTGCTGAGAAACATATTCCTATGACTGCATGCACCATGTTAATTCACCATCTTTTTAGAAATGGCACATGCTGCAAATGTAGTTTTCTAAAGAAGAAAGAAACCATTCTTTTTAAATCGTAGTTCGAGAACTGGATGTTGCGGTTGGTTAGAGCGCTGTCCATTCACTGCTTGAGACAGCGCGTAATTCTTCACGTAGACGGGGTGGTCACGTGCGAACGCAATGGGAAGTCACAGAGCGGGAGCGCAGGAGTTATCCCCGGGAGCGTGAGCAAGTGTGGATGTAGCTGCAGAGCTCGTGAATAAGCTGTCTTGTTGTCAGTGATTCAGGGAACCCATAACAATCACACTTCACAAGTGTATAAGTGATAAATTGCCCATTTCACGTCGGGATGCCACAAGGATTGGATTGGATTGGATTTGTTTATTGTCACGTGTACCGAGGTACAGTGAAAAGTATTTTTCTGCGAGCAGCTCAACAGATCATTAAATACATGGGAAGAAAAGGGAATAAAAGAAAATACATAATAGGGCAACACAGCATATACAATGTAACTACATAAGCACCGGCATCGGATGAAGCATACATAGTGTAGTGTTAATGAGGTCAGTCCATAAGAGGGTCATTTAGGAGTCTGGTGACAGCGGGGAAGAAGCTGTTTTTGAGTCTGTTCGTGCGTGTTCTCAGACTTCTGTATCTCCTGCCCGATGGAAGAAGTTGGAAGAGTGAGTAAGCCGGGTGGGAGGGGTCTTTGATTATGCTGCCCGCTTTCCCCAGGCTGCGGGAGGTGTAGATGGAGTCAATGGATGGGAGGCAGGTTCGTGTGATGGACTGGGCGGTGTTCACGACTCTCTGAAGTTTCTTGCGGTCCTGGGCCGAGCAGTTGCCATACCAGGCTGTGATGCAGCCCGATAGGATGCTTCCTATGGTGCATCTGTAAAAGTTGGTAAGGGTTAATGTGGACATGCCGAATTTCCTTAGTTTCCTGAGGAAGTACAGGCGCTGTTGTGCTTTCTTGGTGGTAGCGTCGATGTGGGTGGACCAGGACAGATTTTTGGAGATGTGCACCCCTAGGAATTTGAAACTGCTAACTCTCTCCACCTCGGCCCCGTTGATGCTGACATGGGTGTGTACAGTACTTTGCTTCCTGAAGTCAATGGCCAGCTCTTTAGTTTTGCTGGCATTGAGGGAGAGGTTGTTGTCGCTACACCACTCCATGAGGTTCTCTATCTCCCGCCTGTATTCTGACTCGTCGTTATTCGAGATCCGGCCCACTATGGTCGTATCGTCAGCAAACGTGTAGATGGAGTTGGGACCAAGTTTTGCCACTCAGCCGTGTGTGTACAGGGAGTAGGGTAGGGGTCTAAGTATGCAGCCTTGCGGGGCCCCGGTGTTGAGGACTATTGTGGAGGAGGTGTTGTTGTTCATTCTTAATGATTGTGGTCTGTTGGTCAGAAAATCGAGGATCCAGTTGCAGAGTGGGGAGCCAAGTCCTAGGTTTTGGAGCTTTGATATGAGCTTGGCTGGGATTATGGTGTTGAAGGCGGAGCTGTAGTCAATAAATAGGAGCCTGATCTAGGAGTCCTCATTTTCGAGATGCTCTAGGGATGAGTGTAGGGCCAGGGAAATGGCGTCTGATGTGGACCGGTTGCAGCGGTATGCGAATTGCAGTGGATCAAGGCGTTCTGGGATTATGGAGGTGTTGCGCTTCATGATCAACCTCTCAAAGCACTTCATTCCGACTGAAGTCCGGGCAACTGGACGGTAGTCATTGAGGCACGTTGCCTGGTTCTTCTTTGGTACCGCTATGATGGTGGTCTTCTTGAAGCGGGTGGGGACCTCGGAGTGGAGTAAGGACAGGTTAAAGATGTCCGCGAATACCTCTGCCAGCTGGTCCGCGCAGGCTCTGCGTGCATGACCAGGGATCCCGTCTGGGCCCGTCGCCTTCCGAGGGTTCACTTTCAGAAAGGCCGATCTGACTTCGGAAGCTGTGATGGTGGGTATGGATGAATTATGGGCTGCTGGGGCACTCGACAGTGGATTGTTGGTTACCTGCTCGAAACGAGCATAGAATGCATTGAGTTCATTGGGGAGGGGTGTGCTGCTGCCAGAGATACTGTTCGACTTCGCTTTGTAGCCCGTTATGTTGTTTAGTCCTTGCCACAACCGCCGAGAGTCTGTCTGTGATTCTAGCTTGGTTTGATATTCTCTCTTGGCATCTCGGATGGCTTTGCGAAGGTCGTACCAGGATTTCTTGTATCGGTCAGGATCGTCTGTCTTGAACGCCTCAGATCTGTCCTTCAGTAGGGAGTCAATTTCGCGATTGAGCCATGGTTTCTGGTTGGGAAACGTACGTACTGTTTTCTTTGGCACGCAGTCGTCCACACATTTGCTGATGAAGTCTGTTACGGTGGTGGCATACTCATTTAAATTGGTCGCTGAGTTCTTAAATATGGACCAGTCCATTGTCTCCAAGCAGTCACATAAGAGCTCTTCTGTCTCCTCGGACCAGCACTGCACAACCTTCTTAGCTGAATTCTCCCGCTTGAGTTTCTGCTTGTATGCTGGGAGAAGGAGCATCGTCTTATGGTTTGATTTCCCAAAGTGCGGTCGGGGGATGGAACGGTAGGCACCCTTGATTTTTGAGTAGCAGTGGTCAAGAGTGTTGTCGCCCCTGGTTGGACAGGAGATGTGCTAGTGGAATTTTGGCAGTACACTCTTGAGGTTGGCCTTGTTGAAGTCTCCGGCCACGATGAACAAGGCCTCCGGGAGTTCTGTTTCGGAGTTGTTCATATCTGTGTACAGTTCGTCCAGCGCCTTCTTCACTTCTGCCTGGGGTGGGATGTAGACCGCTGTGACATTGGCGGAAGTGAACTCACGTGGAAGATAATATGGGCGGCACTTCACGGTCAGATATTCCAGGTCTGGGGAGCAGTAGGTCGCCAGGGTCGCCACATCCAAGCACCAGGAGGAGTTGATGAGGAGGCAAACCCCTCCACCCTTCGCTTTGCCTGATGATGCCGTGCAGTCCGCCCGGTGAATTGAGAAGCCTTCAGGTTGTATGGCACAGTCCAGTGAGGCAGGGGTGAGCCATGTCTCTGTGAAACAGAGCACACAGCAGTCTCTTACTTCCCTTTGAGAGGTAAGTCTGGCGTTAAGTTCATCCAGCTTGTTTTCGATCGCTTGGACGTTTGACAGGAGTATGCTGGGGAGAGGGGTCTTGAAACCGCGTTGCTTCAGTCTAACCTGCAGACTGCCATGTTTCCCTCGCTTCCTCAGTCGGCGGCTGCTGCTGGATGATCCTGGGATCCGATGGCAGATGTCAGCTCTTGTGGAAGGTAGGTGGTTGCGTCTGGTGGGGTCCAGGGCGCTGGCGGGGACCAGGGAGCTGTTTACGTGTCTGGGGTCGCGTCTGACAGGGTCCCGGGCACTGGTTGAGGTAGAGGTGTTGCTAGGGGGGCATGTTTGCGATCCGAATGGGTCCCGGCGTCCTGCGGGCGCGGGAATACCTTGCAGCGTTTTTGGGTCCTCGCGCGGGGTTTCCGCCGTTTCGGGGGTCTTGGGTCGTGGGCAGGGGCTTCCTGAGGCAAGTTGGGCTGGGTCCTGTGGTCTGTTCCCTCTCTGGGCACTCCTGGGGTCAGATCTTAATGTAGGCCCGGTCGGGCCTGTGGTGAACCACTGTAATAGGAGATGTAAGGTAGGACCTGCACTACAGGTTCGCCGGTAGCTCCTGCTGGCTGGCTCCGCCTATGGAGAACTGTATAAATATGCATGACCTCCAGTGCCCTGCCATTTCGCCAGCTGCAGCAGGAGGACACGCATCTGACTGTAATAAAGCCACAGTTGTACCCAACTTTAGTCTTTGTGCAATTGATCGTGCATCAGGGCCTCCACGTGGATTTTTCTTTCTTCCATCACCAGGTAGGTCGGGTTGTTGGGCAGGCCTCTCCGGGTCGGGTCGCTGGGCGGGCCTCTGGGCGTCGCGTTGGGCCGGGTCTTGCCGTCGGGAGTCGGGTCGGGAGCTCCGAGAACTGGCGTCGGTAGTTAGGCCAGGTTGGGAGCTCCGAGGTCCGGGTCGGCTCCAAATCGAGGTCAGGGCTTCACTTCCTGTTTGGGCCCGATCCACTTCCAGGTCGTGGAGGTCAGGTCGTGTCGGGTCAAAAGGTCTCCACGGGCCTCGGAGGATGTTCAAGCCTGTAAGAGAAGATAAAAGCGAGGGGTTAGTAATAATGTTAGTTTTAGAATTCATTTTTAAAAGATCAGAACGAGTATAAGTTAAGTAAAAAGTGGATCTGTTGGGGAGAGCTCACAGAGAGTCGCCTCGCTCCGGCGCCATCTTGGTAAAGCTTGGTAAAGGATGGTCAATCTGGGCAATGCCAGCCTCCAGGCTAATGTTTAGTAGGTGTTTCTCTCTTATTCTGCATCTAACCTGCCACATAGGTACAAGTATTTACTTTTCGAGGGCTGGGGTATCTCCCTCAGTGTTTATGCCGCTGTTATATATTAAGCTATAAGTTATATGGCCAGATGTGTACTGATGCTTGTCCAAACATCAGTATCAAACAAAAAAGTCTGGCACTATCTTATATATCTTACGTGTCTTTCACATGAATCTTATGGTATCAAAGAATTGTTGCGGTGCAGAAGGAGGACATTTGGCCCATCGTATCAGCACCGGCTCTCCGAACAACCATTATGAATGTTTGTCATTCACCTGCCCTTTCCCCATACCTCTGCACATTGTCTCTTTTCCAGTAATCATCTAATGCCCTCTTGAATGCCTCAATTGAACCTGCCACCACCACACTTTTGGGGCAGCGCATTCTAGACCCGAACCACTTGTGTGAAAATGTTTTCTCACATCACATTTGCTTCTTTTGAAAATCACCTCTTGTTCTTTATCCTTTTAACTAGCGGGGACAGTTTCTCCCTGTCTATTGTGTCCAGCCCCCTCATGTTTTGATCATCTCTATCAAATCTCGTCTTAGCCTTCTCTCCAAGGACAATAGTCTCAACCCCTCAAATCTATCCTCATAACTGAAGTTTCCATTCCTGGAACCATTATTGTGAACCTATCCACTCTCTTTCCAATTGTTCCGAAGCACTTCACGTGCATGATGTGCACTCACTCTCATTAAGGGCAGGCAGTGGTGTAGTGGTATTGTCGCTGGACTAGTAATCCAGAGACCCGGGGGATCTGGGACCCGGATTCGAATCCCACCACGCCAGGTGGTCAAAATAAAACTCAATAAAATATCTGAAATTAAAAGTGTAATGATGACCATGAAAACATTGTAAATTGTCATAAAAATCCATCTGGTTCATTAATGCCCGTTAGGGAAGGAAATCTGCCATCCTTACCTGGTCTGGACGACATGTGACTCCAGATCCACAGCAATGTGATTGACTCTTAAATGCCCTCTGAAGTGGCCCACTCAATGGTGAATGGCTACAAAAACATTGACCTGGGCATTGGAAATGACAATGGCAAACACAGTCCTGGTGACCCGGCAGAGTCCTACTAACTAACATCTGGAAGGGCTGTCTCATAGACTAGTCAAGCCTGACATAATCATACCTTACAGACAGATGCCACTATCAACATTCCTGGGTATGTCCTGTCTCACCGATGTTGTGCCGAACCTTTGTCCCAGATTAATCATAGATTATCACCGAATCCACAGTGCAGAACGAGGCCACCCGGCTCCCCGAGTCCGCACCGGCCCCCGGAAAGAGCACCCCACCCAAACTCAACACTCGTGCCGACAGTCGGGAGGGAGTTGCCCTGGGAGTCCTCAACATCGACTCTGGAACCCACAAAGTCTCATGGCTTCAGGCCAACATGGGCAAGGAAATGTGCTGCTGCTTACCACGTGGCGTCCATCATTAGTTGATGAATCAGTACTCCTTCATGTTGAACACCACTTGGAGGAAGCACTGAGGGTGGCAAGGGCACAAAATATACTCTGGGTGGGGGACTTGAATGTCCATCACCAAGAGTGGCTCGGTAGTACCACCACAGACCATGATGGCCGGGTCCTAAAGGACATAGCTGCTGGACCGGGACTGCAGCAGGTGGTGCGGGAACGACCAAGAGGGAAAAACATATTTTACCTCATCCTCACCAATCTGGCTGCTGCAGATGCATCTATCCATAACAGTATTGGTAGAAGTGACCACCGCACAGTCACTATGCAGACAAAGTCTCATCTTCACATTGAGGATACTCTCTATCTTGTAGGGCATCAAGAATCCCTAGCAAACCTGGAGTCAATGGGAATCAGGGGGAAAACTCTCTGATAGTTGGAGTCATGCCTGGCACAAAGGAAGATGGTTGTGGTGGTTGGAGGTGAATTATCTCGGCTCCAAGACATCACTGCAGGAGTTCCTCAGGGTAGTGTCCTCGGCCCAACCATCTTCAGCTGCTTCATCAATGACCTTCCTTCCATCATAAGGTCAGAAGTGGGGATGTTTGCAGAAGACTGCACAATGTTGAGCACCATTCGTATCTCCTCAGATAATGAAGCAGTCCATGTTCAAATGCAGCAAGACCTGGACAATATCCAGGCTTGGGATGACAAGTGGCAAGTTACATTTGTGCCACACAAGTGCCAAGCAATGACCACCTCCTACAAGAGAAGATCTAACCACTGCCCCTTGACATTCAATAGCATTACCATTGCTGATTCCCCCACAATCAACATCCTGGGGTTACCATTGATCAGGAACTGAACTGGACGAGCCATATCAATGTGGTGGCTACCAGGGCAGGACAAAGACTAGGAATCCTATGGTGATTAACTCATCTCCTGACCCCCACCCCACCCCCTCCCAAAGCCTGTCCGCCATCTACAAGGCATAAGTCAGGAGTGTAATGGAATACTCTCCACTTGCCTGGATGAGTGCAGCTCTAAGTGCAAGGCCACACTTGGAGTATAGTGTTCAATTCTGGTCGCCACACTACCAGAAGGATGTGGAGGCATTAGAGAGGGTGCAGAAGAGATTTACCAGAATGTTGCCTGGTATGGAGGGCATTAGCTATGAGGAGCGGTTGAATAAACTCGGTTTGTTCTCACTGGAACGAAGAGGTTGAGGGGCGACCTGATAGAGGTCTACAAAATTATGAGGGGCATAGACAGAATGGATAGTCAGAGGCTTTTCCCCGGGGTAGAGGGGTCAATTACTAGGGGGCATAGGTTTAAGGTGAGAGGGGCAAGGTTTAGAGTAGATGTACGAGGCACGTTTTTTACGCAGAGGGTAGTGGGTGCCTGGAACTTGCTACCGGAGGAGGTGGTGGAAGCAGGGACGATAGTGACATTTAAGGGGCATCTTGACAAATACATGAATAGGATGGGAATAGAGTGATACGGACCCAGGAATTGTAGAAGATTGTAGTTTAGTCGGGCAGCATGGTCGGCACGGGCTTGGAGGGCCGAAGGGCCTGTTCCTGTGCTGTACATTTCTTTGTTCTTTGTTCTAACAACACTCAAGAAGCTCGAACCATCCAGGACAAAGCAGCCCAGTTGATTGCTCCCCATTCCACAAACATTGAATCCCTCCACTACTGTTGAGCAGTGGCAGCTGTGTGCACCATCTACAACAGTAATTTTCAAACTCAGGGTCGCGGCCTATATGTGGGTCACAAGTGGGTGTCAGGCGGGTCATGCCGATTAGTTGCGGCATTCCCAATCGCGGGAAGAAGTGCCCAATGGCCATGACTGGTTTTCAAGTGTGCCAGCTGTCCTGCGCATGTCTCCCCCTCAGCCAGGTCTAGCAGTGCGCAGGCCCGGAGCCCAGCAGGTGCCAGGAGCAAATTTTTTTTTAAAAGGTGTAGTCTTCTCGCCAGAAGTGGCAGCAGAGAGCAGGTCATGCGCTCATTACACTACCATCACGTGCTCTGGGCACAAAATTACGGTGAAAAAATTCTTCCATTTTGCAGCTGACAGCAAGCAAGCAACAGCACTGTGTGAAGAAGATGGGTGATTTTGTAATAAGGAAGAGAGGGCCAAAGGCACAAATAGGCCAAGTCCTCATAATTGAATCTGCTAGAGAGAGCTTCGCAGGAGAGTCAATGGCAGGATAAAGCAGTGCTGGTGGGAGGTCCAGGGGTTCTGATGAAGAATCCATTAAGAAGAAGCTGAATTCAGGACTGAAACCGTACAAAGATGTTGCTTTATTGAAGTATGGTTTTATTAATTGTGCCAGTGCAAATCAGGATGCAAAGCCCATGTGTGTTATGTTCATGGAAAAACTGGGAAATAAAAGTTTAAAACCCTCAAAACATCAAAGGTATTTGAAGACATGGTGCGTACCGGAATAAACCCATGGATTTTTTTTCAACGGATGCAGCAAGAACTTAAATCGTCAGCTGAAGTCCTTAGCAGAAATGTAACATTGAATGACAAAGCCTGTGAGATCGTGAGGACCAAGCAGGCATTGAAGATAAGCAAAAATGATGTGTCATGAAGGTCGGGTGCCATGGGTCATGAAGGTCAGCTGGTGTGGGTCGCGAGGGTCAGTCAATGTGGGTCGTGAAGGTCGGCCGGCGTGGGTCCCAAGGTTCGAACAGGAAAAAAAGTTTGAAAAACACTGATCTACAAGATGCACTGCAGGAACTCACCAAGGTTCCTTAGGCAGCACCTTCCAAACCCACGACCACTACCATCTAGAAGGACAAGAGCAGCAGATATCTGGGAACTCCACCACCTGGAGGTTCCCCTCCAAGTCACTCACCACCCCGACTCAGAAATATATCGTTGTTGCTTCACTGTAGCTGAGTCAAAATCTTGGAACTCCCTCCTTAACAGCACAGTGGGTGTACCTACACCTCATGGACTGCAGCGGTTCAAGAAGGCAATGCACCACCACCTTCTGAAGGGCAACCAGGAATGGGCAATAAATACTGGCATAACCACATCCCGTAAATGTAATTGAAAAAATCTGATCACTTTAGTAAAATGATAACAAGCGTTGACTCTACACTGAGTAAATTGAGGACTTTTTGAGTTTCTATTGAACGTCAACATCGAACCAAACCCTTTCATTCTCATGGTGATGGGATACATTTCAAAGAGAGACTCGACTGACTTAACCTTCCCAGACATTTGAATCTGTCTCACCGCCAGTCACGTCAAATTTTTAAAATAACTTTCAATGGGATAACTCCAGTTTTTGGTATGACTGACAAGGTACTTTATCAAAATGTATCAGAACTGTACCTGACAGATAGGACCTGGCATGACAGAGAGCAAAACCGAACAGTGAGTGACAGTAGCTCTTTTTGACATATCAGTGCCATGCAGGATTGAGTGGCAGCGCTGTAGCTACCCAGTGACAGATCTAAAGTTATAATGAGTCTCGTATTCGTATTGCTATTTATAAACTGCAATATGTACGCTGTTTCATTTACCGTGGCATTTTCCACTTCTAAAGTCAATATCATTGTGTAAAGAGCTGACAGGGGCTATGTTCCTCAGGGTGGAGCAAGTCGTGGAAACTTTTAGAACTCAAGCGGTTCCCCAGCACAACCCTTTAATTTACCACATCTTCTTTCGTCATTTCTTTCAGTTTTTGGTGCTGTCTGGGCCAAGGCTCGTTACTGAGGTACTCCATTGTTTGATTTGAAAATAAATCTTCTTTGCTGAGATGGAGCAGTTTGTAACGACGGGATGTTCTACCTGGTAGCTTTGAAGATATTGAAGGAAACCAACCACTTGAGGGAATTCCAGTTTGCCTCCAGTTCAAAATCAAGATTTGAGCTTTAATCTTCTCGGTAATTATCAAGCTTTTGAAAATTAAAACCGGAATTATCTTCTCAATTATTCTTCTTCACACTCAGACAGGTGCAATTGTCCTTTCTCATCTGCTCTACTGTTTACTACCTAACTATTGGTGGGGGGGGGGGGGATTATAGGTAGGGGTGGGGAGGTGTTGGTTGTTGGTGATAGAAAAAAGTGACACAGATGTTAGCACTGATGCCTCACAGAACCAGGGACTCGAGTTCAATTCCAGCCTTGGGTGCCTGTCTGTGTGGAGTTTGCACGTTCTCCCAGTGTCTGCTTGGGTTTCCTCTGGGTGCTCCAGATTCCATCCACTGTCCAAAGATGTGCAGGTTAGATAGATTGGTCCCTTAGTGCCAGGGATGTGCAGGTTAGGTTACGGGCATAGGGTGGGGTGGGTAGGGGAGTGAACTTGGGTCGAGTGCTCTTTTCGAGGGTCTGTGCAGACGCAATGGGCTGAATGGCCTCCTTCTGCACTGTAGAGATTCTAGGGCCGGGATTCTCCGAGCGCCCGACGGGTCGGAGAATCGCCGGGGAGGGCCGCGGGAATCCCACCACGCCGCTCCGACGCCGGGCCGAGCGGTTGCCGTGGCGCCGGTCGGGGGGCCGTTGAAAGCAGCCCCCGCTGCGATTCTCCGCGCTCGATGGGCCAAGTGCCCGCCGAGTCCCGCCGGCGTGGTTCACACGTGGTCCCACCCGGCAGGACCTCGGCGTTCTGGCTGCGGGGGCCGTCCTGGTGGGGGGGGGGGGCAGTGGGATCCGACTCCGGGGGGAGCCTCCACGGTGGCCAGGCCCACGATCGGGGGCTACCAATCGGTGGGCGGGCTCATTCCGGGGCAGGTTGGAGCCTATGTTCCTCCGTGCTGGAGATGGCAACCACGCGCACGCGCCGGCGCGGAGATGCCTGTCGTGCGCATGGTTGGACCCGCGCCGTCCATCGCGTGCATGTGGACCCGCACCGGCCATGCAGGGCCGGCTTTCTGCGCCGGTGCAGCGCACAGCACTCCGGCGCCGTTCTATCCCCCTGAAATCCAGAGAATAACTGGGCCTGCAGGCCCGTGGACGCCGCCGTACACCACTCCGGTGTTTACGCCAGCTTCGACCCTTGGCCGGGATTTCGGAGGATCCCGGCCAATGATTCTATACTTACGATCCTTCACCAAAGAGGACTCTTCCTCCAAGGCAAGTCAAAACTGATAGGGCTGGAAACACACAATAGGCCAGGCAGCATCGGTGGCAAGAGGGGCAGAATGAATCACATCAGTTCTGCTGAAGGGTCACAGGCCTGAAACCTTAACTCTGTTCCTCCCTCCACAGTTGCTGCCAGACCTGCTGAGCATGTCCAGCATTTTCAGTTTTGGTTACGGATTTCCAGTCTTTTGCTTTTGTTGCTTTCAGCTTAAAGTGATGGGGGTAAGGTTAAACAATATTTTCAATCTCTTTTCAGATGTATGACAAAGCAAAAACTTACCGAAATAGCGCTTGATCAACACCTGATGTTTGGTGGCTGTCATTATTGACCAGGGCAGCTCCCCAACTGCCATTTTGAATTAGGTTTTAGGCAGCCTTACCAATGATCTTTAAAGAGCTGAATCCTGATCCCCAGTTGGCATCCACAGCACGTTGACTCTAAAGAGATAAGTCGCAGGGCCAAATCTGGCACAGACCTCCCACCAATGCAGACCAGCTTGTGGAGTAAGCACTTAATCAACTTATTGTATGTTTTGGGTACAAGTCCAAATTTGGAACAATTATACTTGCCTACATCGAGACATTTCTCAAAGAGCTTCAAACAATTAACTACTTTGAAGTCGCTACGGAGGCAAGTGTACCAACCTTCTTGCACATAGCAAGTTCCCATTGAAACATAATGCAGCAATCGTGAATAATCAGTTCAGCTGCTACCTTTTCAGTGATGTCTGAAGAGAAGCAGTGTTGAGGCCACTAGGACAATTCTTTGCTTTTCTTTCAATAATGTACGTGATCTTTAACATCCACGTGGAAGTGGTCTGAATTTAACTTTTTAAAGAAGGACACTCTGACAGAATAGGACTTCCTCCCCGTGTAGCATTAAATGTCGGTCTGGGTTATGTACTCAAATCCAAAATGTGGCTTGAATCCACTACCTCTGTCTGAGACCAGGAATGACATCGGATGAGTCAAGCTGACTAATAGGCATCTTGGCTCCTGTGTATGAGAGAGGTAAATAGATAGAGCAACTTTTGAGCAATTCTGAAATGTCCTACAATTAGGTGCACATGACAGATATAGGAATTAATTAAACATTAACAAAACTTTTACTCTGGTTTTCATGTACACATTATTTTTTTCCCCCAAATCAAAGAGCTGGTTTCACGAGAAAACTATCTGATATTTTGCTGTTGCCTATTTTGTGCTACGGCTAAAGGACTAAGTACACAGTCATAATAATAATAATAATCTTTATTAGTGTCACAAGTAGGCTTACATTAACACTGCAATGAAGTTACTGTGAAAAGCCCCTAGCCACCATATTCCGGAGCCTGCAGCGGCTACTGAAGGAAGGCATAATCCAGGCCAGCAATAGTCCCTGGAGAGCACAGGTGGTAGTAGTAAAGACAGGGGAGAAGCAAAGGATGGTCATAGACTATAGCCAGACCATCAACAGGTACACACAGCTAGATGCGTACCCTCTCCCCCGCATATCCGACATGGTCAATCGGATTGCCCAATATAAGGTCTTCTCCACCGTGGACCTCAAGTCCGCCTACCATCAGCTCCCCATCCGCCCAAGTGACCGCAAGTACACAGCCTTCGAGGCAGACGGGCGATTATACCACTTCCTCAGGGTCCCATTTGGCGTCACAAACGGGGTCTCGGTCTTCCAACGCGAGATGGACCGAATGGTTGATCAACACGGGTTGCAGGCCACGTTCCCGTATCTCGACAATGTAACCATCTGCGGCCACGATCAGCAGGACCACGACGCCAACCTCCAAAAATTCCTCCAGACCGCTAAAGCCTTGAACCTCACATACAACGAGGACAAGTGCGTTTTTAGCACAAACCGGCTAGCCATTTTGGGATATGTAGTGCGCAATGGGATAATAGGCCCCGACCCCGAACGTATGCGCCCCCTCAAGGAATTTCCCCTCCCTCACTGCTCAAAAGCCCTAAAACGCTGCCTGGGGTTCTTTTCATATTACGCCCAGTGGGTCCCCCAGTACGCAGACAAGGCCCGCCCCCTAATACAGACCACGACCTTCCCTCTGTCGACAGAGGCTTGCCAGGCCTTCAGCCGCATCAAAGCGGATATCGCAAAGGCCACGATGCGCGCCATCGACGAGTCCCTCCCCTTCCAGGTCGAGAGCGACGCCTCCGATGTAGCTCTAGCGGCCACCCTTAACGAAGCGGGCAGACCCGTGGCCTTCTTCTCCCGAACCCTCCACGCCTCAGAAATCCGCCACTCATCAGTGGAAAAGGAAGCCCAAGCCATAGTGGAAGCTGTGCGACATTGGAGGCATTACCTGGCCGGCAGGAGATTCACTCTCCTCACTGACCAACGGTCGGTAGCTTTCATGTTCGATAATGCACAGCGGGGCAAAATTAAAAATGACAAGATCTTAAGGTGGAGGATCGAGCTCTCCACCTTCAACTACGAGATCTTGTACCGTCCTGGAAAGCTGAACGAGCCGTCCGATGCCCTATCCCGCGGCACATGTGCCAACACACAAATAGACCATCTCCAAGCCCTCCACGAGGACCTCTGCCACCCGGGGGTCACTCGGTTCTACCATTTTATAAAGTCCCGCAACCTCCCCTACTCTGTGGAGGAGGTCCGTACAGTCACCAGGAACTGCCACATCTGCGCAGAGTGCAAACCGCACTTTTTCAGGCCAGATAGAGCGCACCTGATCAAGGCTTCCCGTCCCTTTGAACGCCTCAGTCTGGATTTCAAAGGGCCCCTCCCCTCCACCGACTGCAACACATACTTCCTGAACGTGGTGGACGAGTACTCCCGTTTCCCCTTCGCCATCCCCTGCTCTGACATGACAGCGGCCACAGTCATTAAAGCCCTAAACACCATATTCACACTGTTCGGTTGCCCCGCATACGTCCATAGCGACAGGGGGTCCTCCTTCATGAGTGACGAGCTGTGCCAGTTCCTGCTCAGCAAGGGTATAGCCTCGAGCAGGACGACCAGCTACAACCCCCGGGGGAACGGGCAAGTAGAGAGGGAGAACGGCACGGTCTGGAAGACCGTCCTACTGGCCCTACGGTCCAGGGATCTCCCAGTTTCACGGTGGCAGGAGGTCCTCCCGGACGCCCTCCACTCCATCCGGTCGCTACTGTGTACCACTACTAACCAAACGCCTCATGAGCGCCTCCTTGTCTTCCCCAGGAAGTCCTCCTCTGGAACGTCGCTGCCGACCTGGCTGGCGGCCCCAGGACCCATCTTGCTCCGGAAACATGTGCGGGCGCACAAGTCGGACCCGTTGGTCGAGAGGGTTCACCTCCTCCACGCGAACCCGCAGTACGCCTACGTGGAGTACCCCGACGGCCGACAGGACACGGTCTCCCTGCGAGATCTGGCGCCCGCCGGCAACACGCACACCCCCCCGACACTTATCACCCCCTCCCTGCCACCGGCGCACCCCGCGACAGCCCCCTTCCCGGGAGGATCGGTCCTCCTCCCAGGTCCGACCAGAAGTGAAGCTGAAGCAGAAACCGTAAAGCTCCCGGAGGCGACAACACTGGAACAAGCACCACCACCACCAGGGCTGAGGTGATCGACACGGACGACCAGACCGCCCGACCGACTTGTGGCATCGGTGTAACACTAGAATGTTGTGGACTTTATCGAGAATTTTTTTTCCCTTTTTCCCTCTTA
Source organism: Scyliorhinus torazame (assembly GCF_047496885.1). NCBI lineage: Eukaryota > Metazoa > Chordata > Chondrichthyes > Carcharhiniformes > Scyliorhinidae > Scyliorhinus > Scyliorhinus torazame. Next base: position 42,137,528 of record NC_092714.1, on the reverse strand, counting down.
CGAATACTGTAAATAGTTCAAAACAAAAAATACCCTGTACATACTGTGATGACATGCAAAAGTTTTTCCTCCCAGGACCAGCCTTGTAAACCTCTACCACCATGCGAAGCACCACCCCGCCGGGTTCATTTTTAACAAGGGGTGAATGTGGTAGTATGCATTAGGGGTCATGTGGGACTGTGAAGCCGTGATGTCATTGGCTGACAGATCCCGGGTCCTGGTTGGCTGTTGACCTCTAGCTCTGCCCTGAAGGTGGAGTATAAGAACCAGGAGTTCTCCCCCGCAGGCCAGTCTGTTACTGAACTGCGGGGAACAAGTCACGCTTAATAAAGCCTCATCGACTTAATCTCTATTCGTCTCTCGTGAGTCTTTGTGCGCTACACACACTGAGGGAGAACTCGGAACGTACAATTCACCAAACAGCACGTCTTTCGGGACTTGTGGGAGGAAACCAGAGCACCCGGAGGAAACCCACGCAGACACAGGGAGAACATGCAGACTCCGCACAGACAGTGACCTAAGCCGGGAATCGAACCCGGGTCCCTGAGGCTGTGAAACAACAGTGCTAACCACTGTGCTACCATGCTGCCCCTGTCATGGGCATTTTGCATTCATCCCTGTGATGTCGACACTGCTGCCAAGACCAGCATTTGTTATTTCCCCCCCTCCCTAATTGCCCCTGAGAAGTTAGCGTTTTGTCAAGTTCTTGAACTGTTGCCATCCGTGTGGTCTAAGTACACCCACAGTGCTGTTCGGACGGAAATTCCAAGGTTTTGACCCAGCGGCAGTGAAGGGATGGCAAGATAGTTTGAAGTCAGGATGGTATGTGACCTGGTGCGACGTTTTCAGATGGGGGTGTTCCCACGCATCTGCTGCCTTGGTTTTTCTAGGAGGTAGAGGTTGTAGATTTGGAAGGTTCTGTTGAAAAAGCTTTGGTGTACTGCTGCGTGCTACCAATTTACACATACTATTGTGTGCGTTGGTGGTGGAGGGAGTAGGGTGGTGGATAGGGTTCCAATCAAGTGAGCCGCTTTGTCCTAGATGTTGTTGAACTTCTTGTGTGTTGTTGGAGCTGCCCTCATCCAGGCAAGTGGAAAATATCATCTCACTCCTGACTTGCCCCTTGGAGATGATGGACAAGCTCTGTGGTGTCAAGATGTGCGTTACTCACCACAAAATCCACAGACTCTGACTGCTCTTATAGCCACATTTATATCACTGGTCCAATTAAGTTGTTTCTGATCAATGGTAACCCGCAAGGTGTTGATGGTATAAAATTCAGCAATGGTAATGTACTTGAACATCAAGGTGGGAAGGTTAGGTTCTCTCTTGTTGGAGATGGTCATTGCCTGGCAATTGTATGGCATGAATGCTACTTGTGGCTTATCAGCCCAAGCCTGAATGTTGCCCAGGTCTTGCTGCGTGTGAGCATTGCCTGCTTCCGTATCTGAGGAGTCGCAAATGGTGCTATTGACTATGGCCAATCAGAGGATGGGAGCTCTATTGCTCATACAGCACCACTGTGAGCAGTGGCTGCTTCCAGTAATGCATCCACCAGAGGCCTAATATCGCCGAGGGACCCAGGGAACACTGAGTGAGAGCTAAATGGGGACGTGGGGATGTGGCTGCTGGCTGGGGATGGGGGTGGGAGTGGGAGTAGGAGCACAGAGAGGGTTGGCAGAAAGGACAAGGGATGGCTGTCAGCGGCCCCACCACACTTGCTGCCCAAGGGTAGGTCCCTTGAGTGCTTGTGTAAGAGGGACCCACCCCTCTGCCACCGCCCCCCCCCCCCAACCTCCTTCCAGGAACCTGCTCTCTGTGTGGTAACTTCCCCACCCGCTACTGGTTGAGAACCAGGAACGGCAGGAGGTGGCCATTAAATGTCCAATAATTTCCCACTTTCTTTAATTAGAGTTTGGGAAAGAAGACTGACCGCGAAGCTTCCGACCCCAGTCTTAATTGGGCAGATGCAGGAAGGCAGTGGAGTCCCCACCTTGCACCCTCCTTTCCAATTAAATCCCTCATCTGGTTGGGGTGCGGAGGCATTAAATTTCCAATCACCAAAATTATAGATTCTTATTCGGGCAATGGGTGTTTGATTTTATGGATGCCCATCACATAGGTGTCAATGAATGTCGACAGCATGCTGGGTCAAATTAAAAATCTTTTCAGAACAACCAATCTGATAATTGAGCCGACGATAGGAAGGCTTCAACAGATCATGATCCATTCGCCTGGAGGTTATGCAACATTGTTCTCGTCCCTGCTGGGCTGTGGGGTTTCATCAACAGTCCAAACTGCATCTTAGTGTGAGGAAAAGACTCTTTTTGTCAGAAGCTGTCCTGACTCGTTATTTTCAAACAGCAGCTATGGGTTCTTCAGGTCCTTCGTAAACAACTTTACTTCCAGATTGCCCAGTGTGAAACAGAACTTCTTAAGCTGCTGTAAAAAGCGTCAAGGTTTTTATGAATTTTAAAGAACTTTTGAAAAAGGGCCCAGAATCCTTGAAAAATTTAAGTTGGACTTAAAAAGAAATGTAACGTACCAGGGAAAGTTAAGTACTGTATTGCTATTTTATCTGATGATGCCATCTCGCTATTCAGTATTGTAACAAGTAACAACCTGAATGGTCTGTCAGGGTGATTTGTTTTCCCATGAGGGAAAACAAGGGTTTGCCGTGTGCTGTCATCAGTATAAGGATAGATTATTAGTCAGAGACCTGAAAGCACAATCTAAGTAGATACTACACTGCTAAACGAAGGAAGTGCTGCACTTTCAGAACACCTATCCTTCGATAAGGGGCGGAATTCTGTAATAATGGGGCTATGCCCCCAGGCTGGCGTGAAAACCAGCGTCAACGGCTCCGACATCAACGGCCCCCGAAAGTTAGGAATTCTCACCTTTCTAGGGGATTAGGTTGCCGCCGGAGTCATCCCCGCAGCTCCAGCCGGCGATAACGGCCCGCACGAGTCCACGCATGCGCGGAACGGCTGGCGTATTTCCACTCATGCGCGGGGGTTCCCTTCTCCGTGCCGGCCCCCAGGCAATATGGCGGAGCCCTACACGGGCCCAGCGTGGAGTAAAATAGGCTGCCACGGAACCAGCCCGCCCGCCGATCGGTAGGCCCCGATCGCGGGCCAGGCCACCTGCCCCCCCCCCTCACTGGGGTCGGATCCTCCACCCCCCTTCCAGGATGGCCCCCGCACACTCACCTTCCAGGTCCCGCCCGCCGTGCGGGAGGTGAGTAATCCACTCCGGCAGGACTTGGCCAAACTCGTCGGCCACTCGGCCCATCGGGGCCCGGAGAATCACCGGGGAGGCTGCTGTCAATGACCCCTGACCGGCGTGGCAGCGATCCCGCTGGTGCCCTTAAAACAATGCCGGAGAATGGGGAAGCCGGCTTCGGGGCGACGGGGTGCGATTCCCGCGGCCCCTCGGGGAATCTCCCACCCAGCGCCGGGTCGGAGGATCACGGCCAAGATGTTCACCAAGGTTCTGGGCACAATTCAGCGGACTTGAGTTAAAATCCACATTTAGAGAGATGTTTCCTGGCAGCTGTAATGCTGGGAAACATCCCGCTATTCAACGCCACTTTGACGTTTATCTTTGTCCTCCAGGGAGTTTCTTTCCGCTGAGGCTGCACTTCATTTCCTGCTGGAAAAGTTCCTTGTAGATTGGGGCACCATTTTGTCTGGCTTCCCCCCCCCCCCCCCCCCACTCCCCCCAACTCCCTTTCAGACCCCCCACGTTTTTAACCCCACCCAGCTAACATCAGGACAATACCCTTACTTAAACCCTCCAGAGGCTTAATTGGTGACCAGATGGGTAACCATTTCCACTGTCACCTCCAGTATAATACTGTAGAGGCCGGAATGTGACACCGACCTGACTTGATGGGATTTCTTTCCTGCTTTCAAGTCCATCTGCCTGACTGTCTGCAGGCCCACCCAAACCCGGGTCCTTGAAAATTCAGCCCCATGAATTCATTTCCCCACAAACTGGCACTGAGTTGACAGAAGTTTGAAAATCCTTGACGAATGGAAATCGAACTGTGCTGTCAGGATATCTGCCTGCAACCTCAGGAATTGGGAAGCTAGCTCAGGGGGTGAAGGACCCTTTGTATGATTTGTAAATCGTACCATGAGGCAAGAGGAGGCCCAGAAAAGGAGCCTGAGAACGGAAGACCAGCGATCCAGAGTACATGGATCGATCCCAGCTCTCAGAACACTGCTGAGTGTGGGGTCGAAGATGCGACTCTAGAATCGGGCTCATCGTCCATGTAAGGACTCACAGAACCCATGACCAGGAACACGGAGTTTCTTAGGTGGACAACCAATTCGTGAACGAGTGATCACCAAAGATGAAGAAGAAGAACAATGAAGTGCCATCATTTAATTATGTTACCATTAGTGATGACATCCTTTCCGTCACAAAGCAACATTTTGTTTCCTTTAAATGCTCGGTAACCTATTTTATTTAACAGGATTTAATCTGCTGTGCAAAAGCTGCTGCAGGGAATGTTTTCATGCATCAAAGTTTCAATTTAGCAAACATAGTTAAGTGAATGAGCTGCTGCATTGGAGTATTAAAGTTCTAACTCTATAGTTACTAATACTGAGGAGGAAGCATTTATTTAACTCTAGGTAAATCCAATCTATCCAATTAGCATCAAACAGTGCCAATAAAAGCACTGTCACTCAGGATGTTGGCCACACAATGAACAGATTTCAAGGTGTAAAGGATGATCCTGATTGCATTGACCTTTTGGAAAGGAATCCTTGGCTCTTTGTACGAAGGCAGCCAACCGATAATGAGATTTATACTTATGACAATCAATAGCGCTGGACAGTGATGTAATCTCTTCACTCAAAATGAAATGTACTCGCATCTTGAGAAAAGTGTGTGTGTTAAAACCCAAGATGGGTTTTCAAAATAGTCGACTCTGCACAGCTTTGGTGAAAAATTAAAACTAAAGGTAAATAGAAGGCAACAAAATCTAAAACTGCTTGCAAACTCATGTAAGCTTGAGGTTAAAGGAAGAATGCAGTTGTGATGGGCTATATTTCAGGAGACACTATTGGGTTATGAAGGGCCTAATTGGGCTGGATTTTCTACAGGCTTGTAAACCACAAAGTTGGGACCAAATGGATCGCCCAAGCCCGCTCCTGCCAGCCGTGGGACCAGATGCACAATCTGCTGGAGGCAGCCTCCTAAATCATAGAATCTACAGAACGGAGACGGGCCCTTTGGTCCAAACTGGTCCATGCCAACCAAAAAGCCCATCTAAGCTAACCCATTTGCCTGCTTTTGGCCCATATCCCGCAAAACCTTTCCTTTCCATGTATCTGTCCAAATACCTTTTAAATGTGGTCAATGCCCCTGCCTCAACCACTTCCTCCGGCAGCTCATTCCACATACGCACCACCCTCTGTGTAAAAATGTTGCTCCTCAGGTTCCCATAAATTCTTTCCCCTCATAACGTAAGCCTATGCCCTCTAGTTCTCCATTCCCCAACCCTGGGGAAAAGACTGAGTGCATTCACCCTATCCATGCCTCTCATGATCTTATACACCTCTATACGATCACCCCTCAGTCTCCTACGCTCCAATGAAAAATGTCCTAGCCTGTCCAATCTCTCCCGATAACTCAGTCCCTTGCGCCCCGGCAACATTCTTGTAAATCTATTCTGCACTCTCTCCAGTTTAATAACATATTTCCTATAGCAAGGCGACCAAAACTGAACACAACACTCCAGGTACGGCCTCACCATCGTCCTGTACAACTGCAACATAACTTCCCAACTTCTATACCTCAATGCCCTGACTGATGAAGGCCAGCATGCCAAAAGCCTTCTTCACTGCCCTATCTACCTGTGACTCCACCTTTAGAGAACCGTGCACCTGAACTCAGTTCCATGATACTCCCTAACGTCCTACCATCACTGTGAAAGTTCTACCTTGATTTGACTTTCCAAAATGCAACACCTCACACTTCTCTGTGTTGAACTCCATTTGCCATTTCTAGACCCACTTCCCCAGCTGATCAAGATCCTGGTGCAATTTTTGATAACCTTCCTCACTGTCTACAATACCACCTATTCTAATGTAATTTGCAAACTTACTGATCATGCCTTGTACAGTCTCATCCAAATCGTTGATATAGATAACAAATAGCAATGAGCCCAGCACTGACCCCTGAGGCACACCACTAGTCACAGGCCTCCAGTCCAACAAGCACCCTTCTACCATTACCCTCTTCTTCCTACCATCAAGCCAATTGTATATCCAATTTGCCTGCTCTCCCTGGATTATGCGTGATCTAACCTTCCAGAGCAGCCTACCATGTTGTCTTACTGAAGTCCATGTAGACTATGTCTACTGCTCTGCCCTCAGCAATCTTCTTGGTCACTTCATCAAATAGTCTAACAAATTTGTAAGACACAGGGAGGGATTCTCTGTTTTGCCAGCGCCTGGGGGTTTCCCGACGGCATGGGGCTGCCCCACAATGGGAAACCCCATTGACAGGCCGGCGTAACGGAGAATCCCGCCGGCAGGTCGGGGCAGAAATGTGGCGGGGCGGAGAATCCAGCCCACGATCTCCCATGCACAAAGCCATGCTGACTACTCCTAATCAAACCCTGTCTTTCCAAATGCATATATATCTTATCCTTGAGAACCCTCTCCAGTAACTTACCCACCACAGATGTTAGGCTTACCGGTCTATAATTCCCAGGTTTTACATTGCAGCCCTTCTTAAATAAGGGCACGCCAGTCCCTGTGGCTAACGATGATGCAAATATCTCAGCCAGGGCTTCCGCGATTTCTTCTCTAACCTCACGCAGTGTTCTTGGATATACCTGGACAGGGCCAGGAGATTTATCCACCTTCATACGTTTTAATGCGTCCATCACCTCCTCTACTGTAATTTGAACTGTCCCCACTATATCGCCACAAACCTTCCCAGGTACCCAATTCTTTATTTCTTTCTCCACAGTAAATACAGAGGAGAAATATTCATTGAGAATTTTGCCCAATTGGTGCGTTTACACACATCTGTGTCCACTTTAATCCTATTCTCTCTCTAGTTATTCTTTTTCCTTTAATGTACTTAAATAATCCCTTTGGATTCACCTAGATCCTCTCAGCCAAAGCTACCTCATGCCCCCTTTTTGCTCTCCTAACTTCCTTCTTGAGTATACTGCTGTATCCCCTGTACACCTCCAGGGAATCCCTTGATTCCAGGTGCTTGTACCTGAGCCAAGCCTCCTTCCTTTTCCTGGCCAAAACCTCAATATATTTTGTCACCCAGGGTTCCCTGCTCCTGTCAGTCCTGCCCTTCACCCTAACAGGAAAATATAGACCTGAACTCTAGCTATTTCACTTTTAACGGCTTCTCACTTGCCGGAGGTCCCTTTGCCCTCAAATAAGCTACTCCAATCAACCCTTGCAGGCTCCTGTCTAATTCCATCAAAATTCGCCTTGCCCCAATTTAGAACTCGCACCTGTGGATCAGTTTTGTCCCTTTCCATAACTATTTTAAAATTAATAGGACTATTATCACTGGTCCCAAAGTGGTCTCCCACCGTCACCTCAGCTTGCCCTGCCCTATTTCCCAAAAGTAGGTCAAGTTTTGCCCTTTCCCAAGTAGGACCCTCCACATACTGACTGAGGAAACTTTCCTGAACACACTGAATAAATTCCACCCCATCTAACACTATCGCAGTCCCAGTCTATGTTGGGAAAATTTAAATCCCCTACTATGACAACCCTATTACTCCTGTAAGTCTCCCCAATCTCCCTGCATATTTGTTCTTCTAATTCCCGTTGACTATTTGGGGGCCTATAGTACAACCCCAATGAGGTCACCATCACCTTCTTATTGCTTAGTTACACCCACAAAGCTTCGCTGGATGATCCCTTGGTTATTTCATCTCTGACTACTGCCATGATGCTCCCTTTAATCAAAAATGCAACTCCCCCTCCCCTCTTTCCTCCACCTCTGTCCCTAAAGCACCTGTACCCTGGAACATTAAGTCCTATCCCTTCCTTAGCCATGTTTAAGATATGGCTATAATATCCCAGTCCCACGTACCTTTACATGCCCTGAGTTGATCAGCCTTACCTGCCAGCCCTCATGCATTGAAATTGATGCAATTTAATCCAACAGGTTTTCCCCGCTCCTTGCCATGCTCCTGCCTATCATGTCTATTCAGTGTGCCATTGCTGAGTAGTGCATCTTCTTTCAGCCCCTCATTTGCTTCCCTGCTGCTGAGGATCCCACCCTCCCCTGCCAATCTAGTTCACCATCTCCACCCTCGATGTCTATGAAGGGAAGCCAGCGGGCGCTTGATATTGCTGGCCTAATCAATGGACCAGCAGCTCTGGAACCTCGGCAGCCCCAGAGGTGTGGGCACTGCTGAGACAGGTCGGAGTCATGGCCGTCTCAAAATTGAGGTGCTCTCAGAACCATGGATTCCATTCAAAAATGACAAGGCCACCTCAGAGCAGAGGCAAACCCCTGCCTGGAGGAATCATTTGGGCTGTGGGTGTGGCCTTCCCTGTTCATTCCCCTGGTAAGAGCCATCCAGTTCTGATGGGCCTCCAGCCTGCTGCTGGGGAGTCCTCCTCCATGGTTTTGGTGGCCTTTGAATGCAGGGGAGGAGGGGTGGGTGGTGATGCTCTGCTGCTGGCAAAGTGCAGGTGAGACTACAAAATCACCACTAAATTGGGCCTTAACGCACGCAATCTGCTTCTGTTGAGCAGGCAGCCAATTATATTTCCAGTCCAACCCTGCAAAAGCTTCCTCGTGGCAGGAGTGCATCGGGGAACTGTCCCGATGCAGCTTCCCTCCTATATAACACCCTCCCACCTGCAAGATCACCACCATGGGGCTGGACAAATTTTGTCCCTTATTCATAGAATAGAATTTACAGTGCAGAAGGAAGCCATTCGGCCCATCAAGTCTGCACCGGCCCTTGGAAAGAGCACCCCACTTAAGGCCACACCTCCACCCTATCCCCATCTAACCTTTTAGACACTAAGGGGCAAATTAGCATGGCCAATCCACCAAACCTGCACATCTTTGGACTGTGGGAGGAAACCGGAGCACCCGGTGGAAACCCACGCAGACATGGGGAGAAAGTGCAAACTCCACACAGACAATCACCCTATGCTGAACCATGGACCCTGGAGCTGTGAGGCAGCAGTGCTAACCACTGTGCCAGCAGTGTCCCAAGCTTTTCTCAAAGGCTATTCCCCTGGCAGAATTCTGGAAACTCCACATCTGAAAAAGATCAAGTCAATATTTTAAACGGAGACACTTCACTGTGACTGAAGGAAAGGGCAGGACTACCTGTTTGGAAGCCTGGCTAAAACAAAGAAAATGAAGGACATTCGAGGTAGAAGGTTTCATTGTAATATGCTAAATATTATTGGAAAGGGGGGTGATTTAACCAAATAAAAGGACAGGTTTCCGTCATGTGATGGGGAAGCCAACCCACTCCAGGGAAGCCCAGTAGCACAGTGGTTAGCACTGTTGCTTCACATTGCCAGTGTCCCAGCTTTGATTCCCGGCTTGGGTCATTGTCTGTGCGGAGTCTGCACGTTCTCCTCGTGTATGCGTGGGTTTCCTCTGGGTGCTCCGGTTTCCTCCCGCAAGTCCCAAACGACATGCTTGTCAGGTAATTTGGACATTCTGAATTCTCCCTGTGTACCCGAACAGGCACCGGAGTGTAGCGACCAGGGGATTTTCACAGTAACTTCATTGCAGTGTTAATATAAGCCTACTTGTGACACTAGTAAAGATTATTATGATTCTTGAAATTTACTGTGGCTGGACTCTTTTCCCAAGAGTAGCCAAATCCAACTTGCTGCCTGGGAGATATCTGCACGCCTCTCTCCAACCAGCCCCACTGAAATTGGGCACACCCCAAATTTGCACAGATGGCCCCTGACCTTCCCAAAGCCCAGCCTCCAATACAACACCCCGAGACCTCCGGCTGCCCCTCTCCAAACCACACCACACCTGTCCATGTGGCCTCCATAAATCAATTCCCCATGCAACCAACCACCTTCTTACCAGGGTACTCAGTTTCCATCCCGAGGTTTTTGTTCCTCTACCCTCATCCCACTAAGCCTCTGAGCATCCCCCTCCCCATTGAATTAAAACACAACAACATGTGGGGAGTATTGACCTCAGGGTTCCTTCACTATAATGACCAGTCCCCTACCCATCCATGATCCCCACTCCTAGATGATATGCTGTTTATGTTGACGTTTGTATCAAGCTTTGTTGGAACAGTATAGAAGGCCAAATATGAAATATTCACAGTGCAAATGAGACGACAACTGAGCCAACAAGCTGCAGAAAGTTCACTTTATGCATCTTTACGCAAACGAGAAATGTTAAGCAACCCAATCACCCAATGTGCAATTACGGGTGCAATTTAACCAAAACATTTCTATGTCTGGTTTCGGGCGGGTTTAGTGGAATGTTTCTGGGCATCTGTTCGCCAGTGCAGGAAGACTACTCGCGGATCGGGTCGGATCTTTCTGGCACCCTCAGAGACCCCACCGCGGTCTCCGGACAACTGCACTTCACCCAACTTACCTCTTCTGGGCACTCCGAGCTCCCTCTCATCCAACCTATTATGGGAAAGGCACCCCTGGTATGGACAACCTGGCACCCTGGCAATGCCCCTTCCAGCTGGCAGTGCCACACTGACACCCTGGAAGTGGCAGGGTGGCACTGCCAGGGTGCCCATGTGACAGTGCCAAGGTGCCAGATTGGCAGTGCCAAGGTGCCCAGATGCCAGTGGGAGTTCCAGGGTGCCACCCTGCCCAATGCCCAACCACCCTGGAAGCTCCACGTTTGCGTGTACCAGTACTAAACGGCACCCTGCAGAGGTCTCTGAAGCATGGCTGCTGAATCCCAGACCCCGGGATTGTGTTATGGTTTGGAATTTCACAACTTTGGGCACGATTCAACTTATTCGGAACAATATCCCATAGCAAGCGCCTTTAAATGGTGCCCCGATAGGGCAGCACAGTAGCACAGTGGTTAGCATTGTAGCTTCACAGCGCCAGGGTTCCAGGTTTAATTCCCGGCTGGGTCGCTGTCTGTGCGGAGTCTGCACATTCTTCCCGTGTCTGCAATACAAAATGATCAGGGGGTTGGATAGGGTGGACAGTGAGAGCCTTCTCCCGCGGATGGAAATGGCTGGCACGAGGGGACATAGCTTTAAACTGAGGGGTAATAGATATAGGACAGAGGTCAGAGGTAGGTTCTTTACGCAAAGAGTAGTGAGGCCGTGGAATGCCCTACCTGCTACAGTAGTGAACTCGCCAACATTGAGGGCATTTAAAAGTTTATTGGATAAACATATGGATGATAATGGCATAGTGTAGGTTAGATGGCTTTTGTTTCGGTGCAACATCGTGGGCTGAAGGGCCTGTACTGCGCTGTATCGTTCTATGTTCTATGTTCTGCGTGGTTTTCCTCCGGGTGCTCCAGTTTCCTCCCACTAGTCCCGAAAGACATGCTGTTAGGTAATTTGGACATTCTGAATTCTCGCTCTGTGTACCCGAACTAGAGGCTTTTTACAGAAACTTCATTGCAATGTAAGCCTACTTGTGACAATAAAGATTATTATTATTATTAGCCATGTTTCCCGGCGCTCGCGTTGTTATAAGGGGCCTCAGCGGCGAACGTGCGGCCGTGGCCACACATAGTCGCGTTTTGAACACTGGGGAGCTCCGATCGCCGGAACTCTTCAGTGCAACGATAGATCAGGACACCATTTAAAAATGGCATCCCGATCACCGAGGCACCTGAAGTGACCCCCTACCTCTCCAGCCCTAACACACTATGGAAGGGTTCCCATCTCCCCTCCCCAACACCCACACAGGGCACCCCCAACCCGATCATGTACACACAAAAAGTGTACACACAAAAACACTGCCAGGGTGCCCAGGTGGCATCACCCTGCCAAAGGGCATGCAGCTGGGGGCCTCCAATCCCCTGGGAGACCCCCCGACAAGTGCCATTCAGTCTGGTCCCCATTTGTGGAGACCAGTGCTGAACAGCGCTCACCCAAGATCTTCAAGGTGAAGGGGTTGAATGCGAAAGCTTCAGGTACCTCGGGAATCTGCACATTAGAGTGAGACTAGCTGTGTCAATCTAATAAGCAGATTTGCCAAAAAGTGATCCAGCCCACAATGGGCGGGATTTACATCAAAACATCTTGCGAGATTGCGTTGGATCTCGTGAGGCATTGCGAGCCGGGTAGATCCCATGAGGGGCTCTCCCATTTTTATCGGCCTTGCTGCGCCGTGGCGAGCTACTTTTCGGGCGCAGCATGGCCAATGGATACCTCCCAATAGATAAAAACCCACCGGCATTGGGGTTAATACTCCCTCCTCTATTGGCGGCCACATTAAACTTCACACATGGCACTGCAATGATAATGAGAACCTAGCATTGCAGTGACTCTATCTTGAACTGAAGTTCTTTGCTGCCAGTACTGGGTACTGTACTTGAAATGTTATTATTCCGCGTGGTAAATTATCCTAAGCCGAGTAGCACTTCATTATAGGAACATTAAAGTAGGAAAACAACACTTTGAAGCAGGATTTAGACTACTTAAGATTGTTGAACGTTTACTTTTAGAAACAATGTCGCTTCTAGCATTGTTAAAATGTTATATGCTCTTTAAAATAATAAATGAGGTACCCTGCAGTAAATTATGCGAACTCATTAGTACACATTGCGCCAGACAAGGAGACCCCGGTCTTTTCTGATATGTCTGGGAAAGCAGACAATGAATTGGTGCTCTTTTCTGATCCTCCCTTGGTTGCATCCAAAGGCAGAGGTTGATGGCATTTTTTGGCTAACTCACTCGCCAGTTATTCAGTTACGATTGCCAGAAGCCATGTGGCTGAATATCCTTCCTCTCAGCCGGAACCTACATATTGGAGGAACATGTTGCGGATGTTGGGTAAAGCGGAGATTTTTATGGACTGAACTAGCTTACTGGTACTCACTGTGAAGCCGGAACTAATACATCAATAGTGGCTGCTGGCCAATTGGCATCGGCAACCATGTACCCCCTAGTAAGGGAGTCCACACCTTTAGGAGTGGGGGTGAAGTTGCATGAAAGGTCACACTGGGGAGAAAACTGGGACAGACTTTTGTTTTTAAATTACAAAGAGTGTTTCAGAGGTTTTGAATGTGAGGAAATACAGCGTTTATTCTTAATCCCAATGAAAATAGATGAAAAAACACTGTTTCTACATTTATCTAGCAACATCCTCAGCCTCAATAAAGCACTTTACTGCTTCAGTGGGAATGTTCCATTCACTATGATCTTTGTGTGCCCTGAATAAGATTTGCCAAATTAATACCAGATTTTAAAATATAAACAAATACTATTACTGAGCACGAATTAAATCCTGTACAGCTGGGTTTTTTTTTATATCATCCCACAGCTGCACAAATATGTGTTATGCTTTAAAGGAGCTTTGTGAATGAAGCTTTACTGTGTAATAATGGCCTGAAGGGCTTCGCTTTAAAAAAAAATAAGACTGTAAATCTCTCTGAGGGATTGCGAGTTGTTTATTACCTGCAAATAGGTTTACAGAAAATAAATATAGAAGTTAAATTCACTTCATTGGGTTTCATCAGCTTCTGTGCTTGTCTCGAACCAGATATTGGGTCGGATACAATACTAAACCTCATCCATCCAGCTCTGCTCAACTTGCTGTGATGAAAATAGAAGCATTCTGGAAGAAGTCCGAACATGTGGCTGTAGATGTCCTGTATTAGTGTATTATTGTGTTGAACATGGGGCACATATTATGGGAACAGACTGTTGCTATGGGCCCTCAAATGCTGTGTAAATAAAGAACTCGCATTTATAAAGTGTCCTTCAAGACCTCAGGTCATTCCAAATTATTTTGCAGCCCATTTTTGAAATGCAAACACTGTTGTAATGCAGCAGCCAATTTACAAATTTACACACAAGCTTTCAAAAATAGCAATGTAATAATGAGCAAATAATCTGTGTGATTATTCAGAAATATTCATCAACATCCTCCGAAACATCCACGACAAGATGTCAGCAATAGTCCTCACAGAAACAGAAACAGGGAGAAACACTGGCTGGGACACTGAGGTTATCCTCCCGGCTCTTCTTGATAGTAGGATGGTTTATGTCCCACCTTAACGGGTGGACAGGGCCTTGGTTTCTGACTTACCCGAAAGCTAGCACCTTCGACGCTACAGCACTCTCTCTGTATTGCACTGGAGCGTCAGACTTGGAATGGGGTTTTAATCAACAATTCTCTGACTAATTATTGTTGATAGTACAGAATTTACGTATTGCTGGGAAAAAACATATTGTCGAACATTTTCAATGCGCACTCATCTGGACGATCGCAAGAATGCCAATGTCAGGGGAAACAACAACTTTATACTGCATGAGAAGAGAGTGCTGATTGATTGGCAAGTAGGCTCTGATTGGTAGCAATGTTGCCATGGAGAAGGCACCAGTTAATGGTGACTGCCGAGCATCGTTTGAAAATTTAACCTAGGCATCTTGACGTTGATTGGTCAAGGCATTGCCCTGAGGAATGAACCAGTGAATGGTTATCACTTGTTTTGTTCAGCTGAATTCTTTGGTATGCATCCGAAAGGTGTCAAGCATGGTTTGGGGATTCTCTTCCAAGAGAATGGGGATGGCAATGTTATCCGCATACTAAAGTTCCATCAGTGATGTCAGTGTCGTTTTCTTCTTTGGTTTCAATCTGTAAACATTGAAACGTTTTTCGTCCATCCTGAAGACAATGTCCATTCCACTGGGAATCTTGCTCTTGATAAGGTGAATGAGAAGTGATGAAGATGGACAAGAGGGTGGGGGCGATGACACATCTCTGTCGACCTCTTGTCCTCACAATTTTCTGTCTTATTTACATCTGTGAGGACTATTGCTGACATCTTGTTATGGATGTTTCGGAGGATGTTGATGAATATTTCTGGACAGCCGACCTTTGATGGGGTCTTCCACAACACTTCGCAGTTGACTGAGTCAAAAGCCTTGGTCAGATCGATGAAGGCCATGTAGCATGGCTGATGTTCCTCCTGGCATTTCTCTTGAAGTTGCTGAGCAGTGAAAATCGTGTACACTGTTCCACGGTTTGGTCGGAAGCCACACTGGCTTTCTGGAAGGATTGACTGGGATAAGGCAGCGTGCGAGGATTTGAGCAGTAATATTCCCGGCGATGAAGAGTAGGGAGATTCCTCGGTAGTTCCCACAGTCCGCCCTTGTCTCCTTTCTTGAAGATGGTGGTGATGATGGCATCCCTTAGTTTGGCAAGAATATCTTTTCAGTTAAGTAACAGGCACAGCACACTAAACAACAGGTCTTAACATTTCGGCTCCCTAGTCCAAACTACTCAGAGTCCTGTTCCCAGGGTCCCTCACAAACTCCCCATTGGCCGGGGTTTGTGCACTCCCATGCGTTTGGTCCCGATCTGGTCACGTGGTCTGTGGAGCCCATCCCTTTAAAAGGATCATGCTACCACATTTGCCATGGAGCTTTAACTCAGCCACAGCATTACCATCCCGTTTCCAGGTTTCCTGACCAGTCAGAGAAGGTGGGAGGAATTGATCATTCCAATAACTGTATTTTGAGGAAGAATGAATTTGAAACTAGCCTGTACCTTGAAACATTTTATTTCTGTCATAGTGCGGCCCCTTTAAGGATGTGGGCCTGAAGGCCAAGGGGACTGGCTCTGGGCCAATCGCACGGGAGTGTGTGAATCCCGACCAATAGCGAGTAAGCACGGGGCCCTTGGAGCAGGGGCCTGGGTAAAGTGGACTCTGGAGCCGGAGAGTCAAGACCCAACCTTTGGTGTTCTGTACCTGTAGATACTTGCCTTTGATTATCGTCAATAAAACCCCTTTTTTTTATTACTGGAACCCTGTGCATTGTCTCAAGCCACCACAATGGTGATGAGGTAAAACGTTCAATCATACTTTACAGTATTTCATGATTCGAGGGTGGAATGAAGAATTATCAAAAAGACAAACCATCGACTGTAACACCGAAAAGAGTAACTGAAAATGCCTATAATTGGGAAACTAGACCCGTTTGTCCATGGGAGACACGGTGGCACACTGGTTCACAGCACCAGGAACCCGGGTTCAATTCCGGCCTCGGGTGACTGCCTGTGCGTCGTTTGCACTTCCTCCCCGTCTGCGTGGGTTTCCTTCGGGTGCTTCGGTTTCCTCACACTGTCCAAAGGTGTGCAGGTTAGGTGGATTGGTCATGATAAATTGGCCTTTAGTGTCCAAAGGGTTAGATGGGGTTACTGGATTACGGGATAGGGTGGATGCATGAGCTTAAGTAGGCTGCTCTTTTCAAGAGCTGCTGCAGTCTTGATGGGCCGAATGGCCTCCTTCTGCAATGTAAATTTTATGATTCTATGATTGGAAGAGGTGTTAAAGAGATTAAAGAGAGCACCTAAGTGAGCCTATTAGGGTTTTTTGCCACCATCTTCCACAGCGGTGAGATCATGCAGATAGTTGCTTCAGCAGATAGTAGGATAAGGCGCGAGGCGGCATGGCATCAGTTGCGCTTTCTGATGGCCTTTATGCCAGACCCATCCACCTTCCACAATATGAGCTCTCTGCGTGACAGAGTTAAGGACCAGAAGTTGTCTCTCTACCTGCCGGCTACATGGAATGGAGTATGGCTTTGAGGCATAAATGCATCAAGTTGGGAAGCTCCTAATGCATGAGTAGCGCAGATGGAGTCCTGGCCACTGAGGCCCACATCCCAGTTCCCATTCTATGAGGTGAATTTGAGCAGTAGAGGGTTAATTTACCTTGGTGGCATGGATGAGGTCACTTATATTTTCCTGCACTGCGGGGCTGTCTTCTCGTGTCCACATTCACCCCCTGGCCACTGTCTCAAGTGAAGGGTTGGTGAGTTGGGTAGGCCTCCTCTCCCATCCCATCCCTCCACTGTATTCAGCAGTACTTCCAGGGATGAATGGCTGAATCCTAGTGCCGCTGCTGCCTGGGGTCTCCGAGCCAATTTCCAGGACCACCAGTTCAGAGATGGATATAGCTGCAACTGTCCCGGTGCCTTTTAAACATGGTGCCCGGATATGATGCCAGGATGTGTGACTTCCTGCTTGCCTCATCGTCAACAAAGTTGGGAGACCCCCCACTGCATAATTAATTAACCCAGCATTGTGAAATTTGGCATGATTTCCTGCTGGGCTCTGTGGAGAGCAATGTTCCTGCTTCCTGCCCCCACCACAGAATTTAGGTCGGGGTGGAAAATCCCATCAAGATGTGGTGTGCGATTGAACTGAAAAAATGAGTCCCGTTTTGGGTGCAAATAGCAGGATTTTTGACAAAGCCTGCAGAATCGAGAATGACGCTGCTATCAAACGGGACTTTGTTTTATTTTTGGGGCCTCTGCAGGGAACGCCCTGCCGAAGTCGCACTTACCTCACTTGAGATCGGGGCACCATTTATATATGCTGCCACGATCTCTCGATGCCCCAATTAGGAGGATATCGAGCCCCTGCTCACCCCACCTCCGAGGGACAGGGCTCCCCCAGGCCCAATCCCCAGCATGGGCACCTTGGCAATGCCAGCCTGGCACCCTGGCACTGCCCTTGACACCCTGGCATAGCCAAAGTGCTCGGGTGGCATCAAGGGTGACAGGGTACTATGCTGCCCAGAGTCCAACCACCCGGGGGCCCCTGGGAGTCTCACCCAAGTGCCGTTATGCCGGGAAACCAGTGCTAGACGGTGCCACGACAAGTTCTCCCAGATGCAGGTGTTCAAACCTGTCCTTGGGATACTCCGATGCAGATATATGTACGTAAGATCCAGATAATTAGACCTCACAAGGCGTTCCGAGCGTCGTACGCTTAACAGCCTCGTCGCGTCACCGAGTCGGGAGCGACGAGGTGGTATGATCATTCAATTAAAACTCTAATAAATGCTTGAAACTCAAATGATGAACTTGTCCTTTCTCTCCATTAGATACTGCCTAACCGATGAAATGTTTCCTGCGTTTCCTGTTGTTTGGGATTTCCTGTACTGCAATGTTTTGTTTGTGTCTCTATTGTCTTATTTTCATATTGGTTTCTCTCCTACCCTGGACACAGAGCTTATCCACTCAATGCACACACACGCAGGGATTAATGCTGAAACAATATTGCACAATTCCCTGATAACAATACAATTTTAAAATAGATTTCAGCTGTTATTGCCTAAAAAGAAACAACATATTTACAGCAAAGGAATATATTTGGAGCCTTAGCAATTTGTTACCCATGACCCTCTTCACATGGGACTGAATTCTCCTGAATTTACACAGTATAAGCCATCATTTCTTTTCAACGGTTAAATTGCAATCTTTAAAAAATTGGACACAAGTGGTTTTGTCATCCAGTTTAACAGATATATGTAACTGTAGTGGCAGCCATGGCATAAATCATTCATTTCACAAAATCAGCCAGTATTATACAACCTTCTCTCAGCATCTGTTGTACCGGAGTCACCAAAGACCCATTCAAGGAAATATACTTGAGAGTAACTTTAAAAAAATATTCTTTGTCTCCTAACGATTTACAAATGTTGACATCAGTAAAGAAAATTGCAATTTCACATTCTGAAGATTAAAATTAAAGATTAAAATCAGAATTACTATGTGAAACCAAACGATAATTACAGTTCAGTTGTTTTTTGTAAGGTGCTTTCAGTGATGTTTTAGATAAGGGCCTGCCATAGTAAAGGGTTTGTCACAGTAAAGGGTTTGCCATAGTGAAGGGTTTGTCATAGTGAAGGGTTTGTCATAGTGAAGGGTTTGTCATAGTGAAGGGTATGTCATAATGAAAGGTTGCCATAGTGAAGGGTTTGCCATAGTGAATGGTTTGTCATAGTGAAGGGTTTGTCATAATGAAGGGTTTGCCATAGTGAAGGATTTGTCACAGTGAAGGGTTTGCAATATTGAAGATTTTGCACTAGTAAAAGGTTTGCCATAGTGAAGGGTTTGTCATAGTGAAGGGTTTGTCATAATGAAGGGTTTGCCATAGTGAAGGATTTGTCATAGTGAAGGGTTTGCAATAGTGAAGATTTTGCACTAGTAAAAGGTTTGCCATAGTGAAGGGTTTGTCATAGTGAAGGGTTTGTCATAATGAAGGGTTTGCCATAGTGAAGGATTTGTCACAGTGAAGGGTTTGCAATATTGAAGATTTTGCACTAGTAAAAGGTTTGCCATAGTGAAGGGTTTGTCATAGTGAAGGGTTTGCAATAGTGAAGATTTTGCACTAGTAAAAGGTTTGCCATAGTGAAGGGTTTGTCATAATGAAGGGTTTGTCATAATGAAGGGTTTGCCATAGTGAAGGATTTGTCACAGTGAAGGGTTTGTAATAGTGAAGATTTTGCACTAGTAAAAGGTTTGCCATAGTGAAGGGTTTGTCATAGTGAAGGGTTTGTCATAATGAAGGGTTTGCCATAGTGAAGGATTTGTCACAGTGAAGGGTTTGCAATATTGAAGATTTTGCACTAGTAAAAGGTTTGCCATAGTGAAGGGTTTGTCATAGTGAAGGGTTTGCAATAGTGAAGGGTTTGCCATAATGAAGGGTTTGCCATAGTGAAGGGTTTGCCATAGTGAAGGGTTTGCCATAGTGAAGGGTTTGTCATAGTGAAGGGTGTGTCATAATGAAGGGTTTGACATAGCGAAGGGCTTGTCATAGTGAAGGGTTTGCAATAGTGAAGGGTTTGTCATAGTGAAGGGTTTGTCATAATGAAGGGTTTGCCATAGTGAAGGGTTTGCCATAGTGAAGGGTCTGTCATAGTGAAGGGTTTGTCATAGTGAAGGGTTTGCCATAGTTAAGGGTCTGTCATAATGAAGGGTTTGCCATAGTGAAGGATTTGTCATAGTGAAGGGTTTGCAATAGTGAAGGTTTTGCACTAGTAAAAGGTTTGCCATAGTGAAGGGTTTGCCATAGTAAAGGGTTTGTCATAGTGAAGGGTTTGTTATAATGAAGGGTTTGCCATAGTGAAGGATTTTACATAGTGAAGGGTTTGCAATAGTGAAGGGTTTGTCATAGTGAAGGGTGTGCATTAATGAAGGGGTTGTCATAGTGAAGGGTTTGTCATAGTGAAGGGTTTGTCACAATGAAGGGTTTGTCATAGTGAAGGGTGTGTCATAATGAAGGGTTTGTCATAGTGAATGGTTTGTCACGATGGAGGGTTTGTCATAGTGAAGAGTTTGTCATAATGGAGGGTTTGCCACAGTGAAGGATTTGTCAGAATGAAGGTTTGTCACAGTGAAGGGTTTGTCATAGTGAAGGGCTTACAATAGTGAAGGGTTTGTCATAGTGAAGGGTTTGTCATAATGGAGGGTTTGCCATAGTGAAGGATTTGTCATAGTGAAAGGATTGTCATAGTGAAGGGTTTGTCATAGCGAAGGGTTTGCCATAGTGAAGGGTTTGCAATAGTGAAGGGTTTGTACGAGTAAAGAATTTGCTACAGTGAAGGGCCTGACATAGTGATTGGTTTGCCATAGTGAAGGGTCTGTCACAACAAAGAGCCTGTCACAGTGATGAGCCTGACATAGTGAAGGGCCTGTCATAGTGAAGAGCTTCTTCATAGTGACGGTTCTTCACTATGACAGGCTCTTCAGTATAGCAGGCTGTTCATTTAGGCAGGCTCTTCATTGTGGCAGGCTCTTCCATATAACAAGGCCCTTCACTATGACAGTACCCTCACTATGACAGGCCGTTCACTATGACAGGCCCTTCACTACGACAGGCCCTTCAGTATGACAGGCCCTTCACTACGACAGGCCCTTCACTACGACAGGCCCTTCAGTACGACAGGCTCTTCACTATGACAGGCCTTTCACTATGACAGGCCCTTCACTACGACAGGCCCTTCTCTACGACAGGCCCTTCACAATGACAAGCTCTTCACTATGACAGGCCCTTCACTATGATAGGCTCTTCATTATGGCAGGCTCTTCCATATGACAGGGCCTTCACGATGACAGGCCCTAACTATAACAGGCTCTTCCCTATCACAGGCACTTCACTGTGACAGGCCCTTCACTACGACATGGCCGTCACTACGACAGGCCCTTCACTACGACAGGGCCTTCACTACGACAGGCCCTTCACAATGACAAGCTGTTCACTATGACAGGCCCTTCACTATGATAGGCTCTTCACTATGACAGGCCCTTCACTATGTCAAGCCCTTCAGTACGACAGGCTCTTCACTATGACAGGCCCTTCACTATGACAGGCTCTTCAGTATGGCAGGCTGTTCATTTAGGCAGGCTCTTCATTGTGGCAGGCTCTTCCATATAACAAGGCCTTCACTATGATAGGCCCCTCACTATGACAGGGCCTTCCCTATGACAGGCTCTTCACTATGACAGGCCCTTCACTACGACAGGACCTTCACTGTGACAGGCTCTTCATTATGGCAGGCTCTTCCATATGACAGGGCCTTCACGATGACAGGCCCTAACTATAACAGGCTCTTCCCTATCACAGGCACTTCACTGTGACAGGGCCTTCACTGTGACAGGCCCTTCTGTTGCTCTTTTTAGCCTTAGTCTATTTGTTCTGATTACGTCACCTTTGCTCACGAGTCGCCAGGTATCTTTATGATACCGCCACGTGGTTCAAGTTCAAGTTATGATTAATAATACAGCACACCGCTTAGTAAGGATTAAAACAACAGTCATTTATTATCTACAACAAGCAATATTAATACACTAATACTACTATCTATATAATAAACCTATCACTACTGGCCAATACTTAACTTAGGAAGAGCCCACCAGGTCAGGGAAACGAATGGCTTGTCCAATCAGATCTGGCCCGCGGGATTCAAAAGGCTGCTACAGGTCGATGGCTAGGAGTCTTTACCGGATAGCGATCGCTGGATTCAAACTTACAGTTTCCGGTTGCTGGTCTTGCGAAGGTCTCGAGCAGGCGAAGAGGAGAGAGAGAGAGAGATCTGAACTTGGCACCTCACTTTTATAGGGCCCAGGGGCTTACCGCCTCCCGGGGCGGCCCTTGACCCTGAGTCCCAAGTGATTGGATTTGTCCCCAATCCCTGGGGTCGATGTGTCCAATGGTGAGGCGATTCCTCGATCGGGGGGTGGTCGTTCACCTGTCTTTGTTTCGGCCACTGCAGGCGCCGACAGGTCTGGCCCGGTATTCAATTGCTAATATGTTGCAATTGTTCCCGGGGATAGCCGATTTAACTGCAGCTGTCTGGATAGATGGGCTGCTAACAGTCCTGAATGTAACTGCAAATATCTGGGTTGATGGGCTGTTGATAGCCCTGAGTATCGATCTGGGCCAACTTCCCCAGAGCCGAATATGCAATACTGTCTGCAGCTGCCTGCTTGTGTCTTGTTAGCTGTTTTTCCCAGCAGCCTTTCGGGTTAGCCATTTCAAACTGGGTTTTGGCCAGATTAATCGGGACGCAGCCATTTTACGTGGCTACACTTCACTACGACATGGCCTTCACTACAACCGGCCCTTCACTACGATAGGGCCTTCACTACGACAGGCCCTTCACAATGACAAGCTGTTCACTATGACAGGCCCTTCACTATGATAGGCTCTTCACTATGACAGGCCTTTCACTATGACAGGCCTTTCACTACGACAGGCCCTTCACTACGACAGGCCCTTCACTATGACAGGCTCTTCACTATGACAGGCTCTTCACTATGACAGGCCTTTCACTATGATAGGCTCTTTACTACGACAGGCTCTTCACTATAAGTTCATAAGTTCACAAGATATAGGAGCAGAATTAGGCCATTTGACCAATCGTGTCTGCTCCGCCAATTTATAATGGCTGATATGTTCCTCATCTGCTACCTACAATGTTACAGCCCAAGAGCTGGATTGCAAAATCAGCCAGAGCATCTCCTCCCTAGAACATATGACCTAGTAGCGAGAGTAGGCAGTTTAGCCTCCCGAGCCTAACACCCTCAAAATGATCATGGCTGATATCATCATGGCCTCAACTCCACTGACCTGCCCATTCTCCATAACCCTTCAACCCATTACCAATTAAAAATCTGTTCAACTCCTCCTTAAATTTACTCACTGTCCCAGCATCCACCGCACTCTGGGATAGCAAATTTCTCAGATTCACAACCCTTTGGGAGAAGTAGATTTTGCTCAAATTTGCTTTAAATTTGCCATCTCTTGTTCTAAGATTATGACCTCTCATTTCAGAATGGCCCACAAGAGGAAGCATCAGCTCCACGTCTACTTTATCCATAACTTTTATCATCTTGTAAACCTCAATTAGATCTCACCTCATTCTTCTAAACTCTGGAGAGTATAGGCCTAAACTGCTCAATCTGTCCTCATACTATGACAGACCCTTCACTATGACAGACTTTATTTCTTGGGCTCTAAACTTGGAATCATCTCTTAACTCTCTGTATGATCATCTCCCCCATCCTTTTGGTTGCTCCTGAAGCCATTGTCTCTTTGGTCACCTGTCCTCAAGTTTCTTTATAAATTTGGTGTCCAACTTTGCCTGATAACCCTCGTAAAGCACCTTGGAATGTTTCATTGTGTTGAGGACATTATATAAATGCAAGTTGTTATTGTTGTGAAGAACCTGTCATTGTGAAGTGTGCATTCTAAGGAGGGAGCTATATACTGGGCAGAATTCAATGGCCCCTCCCACTGGCAGGATCTCCTGGTCCTGCCAAAGTCAATGAATTTTGAACGACTTTCATGAGGAACAAATGGTAATGAAGGAAAGTGGTGGAAATGTAAGAAAGCACAGAATAAGAAAAGACAAATCATTCTATCAAGTCCATTAAACAGATAAACGTTACTCTATCAGGGGCTTCACTCAGCTCTTACAGTCCACGGAGGGAAAAAGATTTTTTTACAAACATTTCTCTCTGGCTTCAAAAGTAAATCAATCAAAGCTAAAGAATTCCTGTCCAGTATAATCTCCTCGAAGCTGTATCGTCCATGACAATTGGCTTTCCATGAATCCAGAAACAGAAACAGAAATGGTTGTAACTTGACCACAAGAAAGGTAGTCGAGTGCATTGCAAAAGTGAAATCTTCTTTACTTAGGTAATAATTGAGGTAATAATAGTTTAGCTTCAGACACTAGCAGCAGCTAAACACAACTATAGACAAGCTCCTCGTGGCTAAACTAAAAACACGCGCAAACCTGCGCTCTCATGACGTCACACGGGCATGCTCACTTTTGTTAAAGATATCCATACACATAATCAAATAGCTTATAAAAACGCTATTAAAACAACCCTATGATATCTACACAGTACTGAATTCTTTTTCAGCTATAGTTACCTTTATGATCCTCAATACCACTCCAAAGAAGATATTCATCACATTTTTATTTGAGAATTTTTGGCACGTATCGGTGAAAGAGAAAAATCCTTTTATCTTCATCTCTTGCTTGAGGCTTCCTAATTTACTCGTCACACTTTCTGGTCTTATATTGACGATGCAATGTTCTTACTTGAGAACAACAAATGAACAAAGATGTGGACATATTATAACTTACCCGAGCTCTATGCATGACAAATGGAGTACGAGTCACACGTTTGCAAAGCTTATGAGCAAGACAAGCAAACAAATCAGAACAAGTAAAATTCCAAAATCGGCAGGATATATTGGAATTAATAGGTTAAATCAAACCTCAACTTGCTAAAATGTTTAACAGCTCCTCAGTTACCTGGGTTCAGTCAGTGTTCGAAAATTAAAATTGTGAATTTACCTCTCTGCAGCGCTATTGTTAAATGAGTTGATCATCTCCTTCCACGTGAAAAATGCTAAGGGTGATGCTGGGATTTAGCAGATAAATCAAAGACGTATAGTTAAGATATTGTCAAAGAAATAACCAAGAGTACAATCCCGTCAGAATGGAATGGGGTAGAATACAGGCACGATAAATGTAACAAGATGACAGCACAGTATCATTTGGTATTTTTCTATGTTACAGGTCAATGGGATGAAACTCTCCTCCACCTACTGGATGGAGGGGTCCTGTATGAAATGAGTTCAAACAGTCTCAATCCAATTGCTAATGGAGCAGACAGTGTAGGATGACCCTAATTCAGAACTAAGTGACCCCTCCGGTGTGGGAAATATAAAAATGTTATACTTGCTCACTAAGAAGTCCTGTTCTGATGTTGAGACTCCAGTCTCCCTACATTTAATCTGAGAGTATTTGATGCTGACACCTATTCCCCACCACAATATCCCTCATTTTAAAGAGCACAAAACCCATTAAAACAAACTTTGTTGGAATAAGAATTTAGAACCTTGCAGCACAAAACCAGGCCATTCAGCCCACTGTATGGTTCTTTAACAGAACAATCCCAAATCTCCACTTTTTCTCGGTAACGCTGTAAGCTTCTCGTCCTCACATACATGACCAACTCCCTTTTAAAATTATTAATGGAATCGACTTCCATCCCCTTTTTCAGATACAGCAAACCAGTACCCCAGAACGCTCTCTAAGTGAAAAACAAATCTCCTCATTGTAATATTCTTTGATTGGGTTGATGTTGAATCTTGATATTGTAGTGTGAACAAAGAACACTAGACTTTGTTTTGTAAACAAAGTTACTTATTACTAACACTACACAAACAAATTACTGAAACGTCTAAGATTAATACAGTTGAAAATAATGGTCTAACACTAACTTACACTAAGATACTACAGAGCTACTCTAATATGCGACAGCTACCAACTCCTTACTAACACCTTCCCCTGGAACACATGTTGTGTCCGGGACACGCGTCTGCATACTCACACCACGTGGTGTTCGGATGTTGGAACCACAACAGTTCTACATATATTATTACTTACATACAGATGATAATACAGATGACAATCTACTCAGCATCACACTCATCTCCACCTTTTACTCCTGATTTTAAATCTCAGATTTCTCTTCATTGACCTTCTCATCAGGAAGAATAGCTTTTTCCTTATTTACTTTATCAAAACTTTGCATCACCTTGTAAATTTCTATTATGTCACCTCCTAATTTTTGCTTTTCCAAAGAAACCATCTTAATTTTTCCAACTCTCCTCATAATATAAGTCATCATCCCTGGTAATATCTTAATCCTCCTCTATCTCCTTCTGAAGCATCTATCCTGAAATGTGGTATATTATGGGTCTGGACCAGATCCCCAATTTTGGTTAAGATCCTGGATTAGAACCCAAGTATTTGCATTTGGTAAAACTGTGAGGAAATGTTACTGATCCACAGGAATGATAACACTGTCCAGTAGACAGCCTTTATATCAAAACAAACTTTAATTTGAACACAGAATTAGGCACATTATTAGCAACAAAGAAATAGCTTTACAGTTAACAGTTAAAACATCTTAACTTGCTTCCTGAAACCTGCTTCTACATTCCAATTAAGCAAATCATTTATTTGAAATGCCACTTAAGTATAAACTTGACAACCAGGTTTTACTTGCTTATCTTGGTGCAGAGTCTTTGGAGAGTGAAACCTTTTTTTAGGACCAAACTGGAAGCCTTCTGTTCAGCTTAGAACCCTGAAAGCATCTCTTTTGTTCATGGAGACTTGGCCCCTCCTATTAGCTATACCAGCTGCACTCAAATCACACAGCATTCTTTTGTCTCTTGTTGGAAGAAGTGCCTTGATTTGTTTAGCCAGGCTCAAATTGTTGCAACATTACATTAGCTCCCTATCTGCAAACAGGTAAAATGGATTTTAATATCTATGAGCAAAGCACTTCCCTTGCAAAAATGACAGACTGCCTCATTTTTAATCACAGCTTTCGCAGACATACTGTCTGCAAGCATTTTAACCTAGGTTTTAATAATATTACTGCACAAATACAAATGATAAAGTATAAACATTTCTTATATTCATCACAGGTGTTAGGATTGCCCAGAATACACCAGCTGAAGTCTAACCAGTAACAAACATTCTGGCTTTAGTTCTTTGATTTTATATTTCATTCCTTTATTTATAAGGCCAAGTAACTCAATTGCTTCACTCCATCAACTTTTGAACCACTTCATCAACTTTTATGCTACCCCTGCTACCTTTAATGATTTGTGCACACATACACCAAGGTCTCTCGGCTCATGTTCATTTTTGAAAATCATGCCATTTGTAATATACTAATATTTCAGATTAGTTCCCCCTCCCTCCCCCCCAAAGGACATCACTTCACACTTCTCCATACTGAACTACATTTGCCATGATTCTGCCCCTTTTGCCATCCTATCTACATCATCCTAAAGCCTGTAACTACCCTCTTCATAGTCTACCACTTTGCCAAGTTTTGTATCAATTGCAAACCTTATTATGCTGACCCTATGCCCAAAGTCTAGATCATTTATAAAAAAAACAGCAGAGCAATGGACTTAAAACTGACGCTTGGCGACACTACTGCAAACCATTTCCCTGTCTGAAAAATATCCATCCACCCACCTTTGTTTCTTTAAGCATTCAATCTGGGCCCAGTGAGTAACCAACTTTCAGTAATGTGAATCTTTTTTATACGTCTTCTCTGTCTATTATTGACCTGTCCATAATTTACCTCTCCTCTTTCAGGTTAACCTTCACATGATCTGTTTCCTTTCGGAAGACAGATGCAAAGTGCCTGGCCGGGATTCTCCGAGCCCGTGCCGACAACCGGAGAATCGGCAGCAATCGCGACAGCGTGGTCGCCGCGGCACCAGTTGGGGGCCGTTGAAAGCGGCCCCCGTGGCGATTCTGTGCGCTCGATGGGCCGAGTGCCCATCGAGTTCTGCCGCGTCCCGCCGGCGTCGTTTGTGTATGGTCCTACCCTGCGGGACCTCAGCGTTCTGGTTGCGGGGGCCATCCTGGTGGGGGGGCGGGGGGAACCAGGGTAGCCAGGCCCGCGATCGGGGGCAACCGATCGGCGGGTGCGCTAATTCCGGGGGTGCCTATGTTTCTCCACGCCGGGCCCCTGTAGGGCTGCGCCATGTTGCCCGTGAACCGGCGCAGAGACACAGACCCGTGCCAGCCATGGCACACATGCGCGGACCTGCGCCAGCCGTGGTGGGTCGACTTTCGGCACCGGAGCAGCGCACAGCACTCTGACGCCTTTCTAGCCCCCGAGGACGGGGAGAATGACTGGGCCTGGAGCCCTGTTGACGCCGGCGTCGCTCGCGCCGGTTTTGACGCCGGTGTCAATACTTGACTGGGATTCCGGAGAATCCCGGCCCCATTTTTTACCCTGTCCTCTGTTTCTACATGAAAAGTACTTAGATTTTACACATTCAGAAAACGTTGTATGTTTCAATTTAATATTGCCTGCTAAACCAGTCTCATATCGCCCTTTGTCTCCCGTATTAATATTAGCAATTCCCTTGAGTATATTTTATAATCTTCCAGGTTATTAACTGAATTAAGCGATTAACATTTGCCATAAGCCTCCTTTATCTGTTTTATTTTAACTTCCTTTGTCCTGCAGGGCACATTGCACTTAGATGCTCTATCTTTTTCCCTTCAGAGGATGTGTCTTGTTTGCACCTGAACTATCTTTTCCTTGAATGACCCCCATTGTTCTGTTACTGCTTTACCTTAAATCACCTTTTCCAATATACATCCGCGAACCCCCTTTCTAAATCACTGAAATTAGTTCTTCTCCAGTTGAGCATTTTCATCTTCAATATTTCTCTTTTTATTCCTTTAACCCAAGTTATGACGTGATCACTATTAGCTAAATGATTGCCATCTGTAACAATATTTACATGCCCGGCAATATTTCCCCAAACTAGATTCAATGCTACTTCCTTCCTGTTCAATTGGGGACGTATTGATCGTGACCTAGCCTATATTAGGGTAATTAAAGTCTCCAAATATTTTTGTTACACATCTTTAAAATTTTCCAATAATTTTACTCAATAGGAGACAATGGTGTAGAGGTATTGTCGCTGAACTAGTCACAGAGAGACCTCGGCTAATATTCCGGGGACATGGGTCAAATTCTACCAATACAGCGGGTGGAATTTGAATTCAATTGATAAATCTGGGATATAGAACTTGGGTGCGATTCAGCGATCCAAATCGAGCTCCTCGCCGTTGCTGGGTGAGATCCAGATCCAGATCTGCATATTTAAATAAGCCTAATGGTTATTTTAAATACCCGGACGCCGGATTCACCTGTTGCCCGGGGCTCCACGGCTGCGCCTGGGAGACCTTGCCAGGGTGATGTTTAGTACTGGTCCACACAAATGTGGACCAGGCATAATGGCACCTCGGGGGTCTTAAAGGGCATTGGAGACCCCCGGGTTGGAAGCAACAGGAAAGAGTGGTATCCTGGCACCCCCCCTGTAGCAGCCTTGGCACTACCAGCTTGGCAACCTGGGTGGCACTGCCAGGATGGTAGGGGCACTGCCAGGGTGCCAGGCTGGAGGTGCCTGGGTGCCAGATTGGCACTGCCAGGGTTAGGGCCTGGAGGGGCCTTGCCAATTGGAGAGGGGTATTCCCGGGGCCTCGCCAAGGTTGTGGGGGGAGGGGGGATCGAAACAGGGGTGGGGCGTGAAAGGTTGGGGGGGGGGGATTAAAATGGCGCCCCAATCTGCAAATGGCCATTCCTGCTGGCGCGATCTCCCAAGGCCAAAAACCCAGCAAAGTGGCGTTGAACAGTGGGGTCTTTCTCGGCACTACAGCCGCTGGGAATCACCCCGCTAAAGGTGCCCGTTAGTTTTATGTCTGCTGTATAGATCCCCTAGTCTCAGTAATGGTGACCATGAAATTATCAAATATCATAAAACCCCATCTGGTTAACTAATGTCCTTTCGGGAAAGAAATCTGCCATCCTGACCCAGTCTGGCCTACATGTGACTCCAGGCTCAAAGCAATGTAGCTGACTCTTAACTGTATTCTGAAATGGCTTAGCAAGGTCAGTTCAAGAGGAATGAGGGATGGGCACAATATGCCGACCCTGCCAGTGACGCCCACATCACATAAAAGAATTTTTAAAAATGTATCCCCTGCTCATCATCCTTCTTGATCATCGCTGAATAATTGGGAGCCACCCATGTCTCTATTAGTGCCACCACACCATACATCCATGTAGAAAATGTCCACCCTCACCCACTCTCTCTATCCTTACCCACTCTTTCCACCCTCACCCACTCTCTTCACCCTCACCCACTCTCTCCAGCCTCATCGACTCTCTCCACCCTCACGCACTCTGTCCACTCTTACTGGCTCTGGGTGCCTTCACTGACTTTCTCCACCCTCACCAAATTTCTCCACCCCTGTGGCCTCTTTCCTGCTAGCTTCTCACTTTTGTCTGTTGCGGGCAGGTTGTTTCCACTGGTCGGGGAAAGCAGAACTAGGGGGCATAGCCTCAAAATAAGGGGAAGTAGATTTAAGACCGAGTTTAGGAGGAACTTCTTCACCCAAAGGGTTGTGAATCTCTGGAATTCCTTGCCCAGTGAAGCGGTTGAGGCTCCTTCTTTAAACGTTTTTAAGAAAAAGATAGATACCTTTCTAAAGAATAAAGGGATTCGGGAATATGGTGTACGGGCCGGAGAGTGGAGCTGAGTCCACAAAGATCAGCCATGATCTCATTGAATGGCGGAGCAGGCTCGAGGGGCCAGATGGCCTACTCCTGTTCCTAGTTCTTATGTTCTTATCCTCTCCTCTGTTTCCCCTCTGGCTCTCTCTCTGACACATTAAAGTAATTATATATATTTAATACCATTGCTCTACACAATGGCTATCTGTGTATTTAACTGTTATATGACACTTGTGTTCAAAATGTTTCAGCCAACATTTGGGCCTTAAATGGGCATTTCCCAATGCCCTCACCTCACCATGCTCCACAAACGAGAATGCAGTGATCGAATATCAATTCTTAATAATAAATGTAAGGTATGAAAAGCTATGACCGGAAAATAATATATTATGGATGTGTGTTTTGGTCTATATGTCAAAAGTATATGAGCAATGACAAATCAACAAATGAATATTAGTTAAATTAATTCACTTCTAATATCTATAATCACTACAAGCCTCGCCTTTGTGTTTACAAATCCTAAATGCATTTTATCTGGCACACTTTTAATTAATTTTGGATTAGCAACCTCGACACATGTAGGCTTGATCACAACAATCTGTACTCTATTTCTTCAGGTCCCTTGTGCACTCTGCCACTGGAGTATATCATTTCTTATTCAGTGTGCTGTCAAAGAAGGAGCCACTGCTAATCTGATACCTCTGCTGTCACTTTAGTTAGCTGTGCACCATCATACATTGCAATCAGGATATCTGAGGAGCGTAATCATGTTCGAAAGACAACTCAATGATTGTTGCAATTAAAATAAACATAAAGCAATTAAATTAAACTGCTTTTTTGATTAGAGAAGTTTCGACCGGAGGTTGCTATTCAAATTAACACATCCTCAAAGAAATGCCTGTTTCACTGAAGTCTGAGAGACTTCATTACAGTCTATCTGTGTCTGTAATTGTTAGAGGTAAAACCTCTAATGCTTCATCTGCATTCATAAAATTAAATTTGAGTTATAAAACTAAATAGTCATGTTCACTTTGAGAAAAGTTCGGAAGAATTAGACTTTCAAAATGGCAATCTTATCTTCCTAATTGTTTCCACTCTGCAACAACATGGTGAGTATAACAGTACAAACGACATTTAAAGTGCATATATCAAATATTTTGGAGTTTGCATCAGTAATTAGGATGCAACCAGTTTTGCTCATGCCGGACAAGAGAACAGGTTATATGTGGATACGTCACGTTTACCTGGGAGGGAAAGGCAGCAACGAGAGACTGGAATTGAAGATGAAGGTGGTGGGAGGAATTTAAGCGTTTCAGCAGGGGAGGGGCTGAGGGGAAAGAGATGGGCAGTATTGTGGAGGAGAAAAAAAATGCTCCAGGTGATAGATGGATATGGAGTTGAAAGTTCGTCATAATGTCGAGCGGGACATCGAAACTGTGAGCAGCCTGGTTCAGCCTGAGTGAGTGCGTTGATGGGGAGTCAGTGACAAGGGAGCAAAGTATGTGGCCAGAGGTGATGGGCCTTGCTCTATTGAACTGGAAGGAGTTGTGATTCATATTTGATATTGAATAAACAGTCTGTTCAGTGGCAGCTGAGGAAATGTGAGAATTGGGAACAGGTAGAGCTGGGACAGCTGGTCATCATCTGCATACATAAAAGCCAACCTGGTGTGCATGGCTAGTGTTGCCATGGTGTACACTACATTGAGGTGTCAGTCAAGATTATATGCTTTAGGGTAGGGATTGAATGTAGAGATCACTGTCTAGCTATAGACCCTTCTATATGAGATCAGGTTAGTCTGGGAGATTGTTCACCATTACAAAACGATTCCATTGTGCGAGGTAGAGGTACCTAGCTATCCAGCAGGTGTTCATCCAAAAGTCTGAGTTAGTTGCTGATCTATCTATTAGCTCTCAGACGAAAAATCAATATTATATTTAAAGAGTATAGCCTGCCTGAGCTGGCTCACATATTTAAGTTAAATTTGGATTCAAATTTGTACTTATGGAGTCCAAATTCAGACCCAAAATGCACCCATTTGTTCAACTCTTATAATAACCTTAAAGATTTTTGAAGCTGTACAGATAGTATTTACAAATGCTTAATAATCTAACCATGAAAAGAATGTTTGCAATGATACACATCATAATTTAAAGGAAACCGAGGCACACTGTATGATACACAAGAAAGATTCTAGAAGAAACTTCAGCAAATATAATAATGAATTGCTTCACTGTTTCACAGATCTATCTCACTGTAAATAGGGTCAAAAATACAATTATTCAAAGGCACCTAATCCCATCTGGAAAGTACAATAATAAGACCTAACCGAACCTGGGAAATGGCGTCAGGTGAAAATGAGTATCAGCTGTGGAAAGCAGATTAGATCTTCAGCCGTTTTCCAATTTCGTATCCAACTAGGTTCATTATCATTACCACTCAAGCATGTTCTACAAGATAATCTGGCAGCTTTAGCTTGACCCAGCAGTCCACCCTTTATTACTGCGCTCTCAAACAACTTCAATTTTCTTTTCATTCGTCCATCACTGGCAAAACCAGCATTTATTTTCCATCCTTAATTGTCCTTGAGAAGGTGGCAGTGAGTCGCTTTCTTAAACTGCTGCAGTTTGATGTCCACCCAGGCATGGGAACATCTGGTAGAGATGCCAGAGACAATGCACAGCCTCAAGTTAATGGTGGCGGAGTTCATCCAAGCCATGAATCCTGTCATGGCTCCAGCATGTGAGTGCAAAGCTTCCAAAGGTTGGTGACTGCTGTAGTAGAACGGTGTTGAATATAAAGAGTGAGTACAGTACCACTCACACAGTGGTGTAAGAAGACACCTGACCCAGAGCCACGGTCAATATCGGAGATGGACAGAGTTAGGTAAAGACCTAGAATGGTGTCATCTCCAAACCTGTATCCTCTACTGTAAATATGTATATAGTTATGAGCTGTTAATAACGACTTTCTGTTGACATACTCCAGACAATGAAGCCTACATCATGGTGCCTGGAGCAGGATTCTTTAACCGCCATGGAATGAGGTCCAGCAGAACACTTAGTGTCTGCCACATGTGCGCTCTGACTTGTTTTCTGTTGCTCTGGCCATGGGGTATATACATCATTGGCTGGGCAAGAGAGAAACAAGGTGCCTTGACATCCAGCCACATGCCCTTTCTACTCCTGGAGTGAGGGAAATGCCACCACGCACCAACAAAGAGGAGATGTGTCAGCAATTTGCCTTACCTGTGTCATCTCAGTGTGCTCCAGGGATGAACTGCTGCTACCTCCCTCTCTGTCAGTGAACCCAGTGCCTCCAGTTGGTGAAGCTGAAGAGGGTTCATCTGCAGCTGTGTGGGAGACCCTCAAAAGACCAGAGCAGTTGGCCTAGGCCCACCAGAGGACAGCCATCTGGAATCCTTTATTAAGGCGGTAATAGCATGAGATTTAGAAAATCATGATAAATCAGGCAGAGACAACAATGTTTGACAAATTTATTAATGTTCTTTGAGGATGTAACAAGCAGGTGAATAAAGGAGAACAAGTAGATAATGTATATTTGGATTTTAAAAAGGCCAGATGCCAAATAAATGTTACCTCACAAGATATGAACTCATGGTATTGAGGATGATATATTAGTATAGATAGAGGATTTGTTAACCAACAGAAAGCAGAGAGTCCGGATAAATGGGTAATTTTCAGAATGGCAAATTGTAAGTCATGGAGACCACAGGGATCAGTACTAAGATTTCAACTATTTAGAATCCATATTACTGACTTAGCTAAAGGGATAATGTAGCCAAATTTGCTGATGATGTAAAGATAGGTATATCGGAAAGTAAGTTGCAAGGAGGATAAAAAGAGTTTGAAAAGGGATACAAATAGGTTAGGTTTTTGACATTGCCTCTGGTTCTTGTGAGTAGTTACTTTGGGTGTGGCATATTCGATCACACGCCACTACTCAGCACTGCACTGGCCTCCTGAGCTGCCTGACCCTCTGCTGCCACCCCTTGTTGGTCTTCTGGTCATTAATGCACCTGGTCCACTACCAGTTCCTCTCCTCCTCTGCCAGTGCATGAGACCCTTCCTGTCAGTCAGAGGATAACAGCAGACAGAAGTTCAGGAAAGATCTGGTCACCACCGCCTATTTGACCCTCCTTCCTGACTTGAGGACTGTGGACCAATGGGGAGCCCACTGCTGTGGAACTGACTGCAAGTTGACCACCCACCCCTGCAGTGGCCAATTCCATCCTTGACTAGGTCTCCTGCCACCTCTTATTTCTGTTACAGCTATGTCCCTGGAAGCTCCCACCCTAAAACTGAAGTTACAAGCCATCACCCTGCACCCTTCCTCAGTCACTTTTAACCTTCCCTCCATCACCTTCAGCTCTCCCTTCATCACCCTTGCCCTGCCTTCCGTCATCAGTGAGCCACCCACCACCATCCTTGATAAACTGTCAACCTTGAGCTGCCTCCTGTTACCATTGAGCTTCACCACCCTCCCCACACCACCCACACCTCCCTGAACCCACCAGCACTCTCAGCCTTTCATTCCCCGAACGACCTGTACAGCGGCCACCTTTCCTTCCACTGACAATTATATCCCAACCTGCCTGGACACCTACCACTCAAGCTCGATGCAACAGCTCAGCCCCCTCACCTGGCCCAAAAACGTTCCCTCCACAGGAAAAGCAGCTCCTGCTCACTCCAAATCCACCAGGAAGACTAGCTTGTCTGCTGTATGCCACCTTGAACTAGTCCTGAACCAAAGGCATGTGTCTCTCATTTGTGCTGGCTTAATCGCAAAGGAGCAATTTACTTTGGTGACCAGGTGTTAGAATGAGTGTGCATGACAAACTATGTGTGCTGCCATGGATCACAATCTGCCATCCACCTTTAATCCCCCGCCAACTTAATTCCCAACTTCCATCTGACCATCAGGGAGCTGATGTTTCAGCTCCCATGCAATTAAGTGCCACCATCCACTTTGTTTCCCATTCCCAAGATCATCATTAGGTTTCACCTATGTTTTCCGGCCCGACCCGCGAGTATCCCCGCTCAAATGAGGAGAGCTGTTTACATCTCCGTTGACTTCAACAGGACTGGAAGATCCTGCCAATGGGTGAGGCTGGAAAATCTTGCCCATAGTTTCCAATTAATTGGGTCAAGTTTGTGTAAGTTCCAAGATGTCTACATGTGCTAATGGAAGCGGAAGAAAATTAGTGAACAGATTTTGACTTCAACGGGCAATTAAAGGATACAGGGGAACTTCATGCAAACTTTTCCACTAATGAGTAAACCGCACCCTTTGTCTCATACAGTAAATGTACCACAACATCTAGAGATGTGCTGAATTTTTACAAATGGCATCCGATAATACTAAAATACTATGCAGAATATTAAGAGACCAAACACCTCGCATCCGACCACAGATTTGAATTTAGTTATCAGTGTCCATCTTACCAAAATGAGGGAAATGCCTTCAGAATACTTATTATCCAAAGTAATCCCTGCCAATGATCCCTTGTTACCCATGTAAAAAAAATCATAGCGGTCTTTAAAAACATGCCCTACTTAAGGAAAAATTCGTACTCCAACAAAAGATCCACCTTTTGTTGCCCGACCAGAAAAGCACAAGAGGGTCAACTGTCCAAGTGTGACCTGTTGAAATGAAATGAAATGAAATGAAAATCGCTTATTGTCACAAGTGGGTTTCAATTAAGTTACTGTGAAAAGCCCCTAGTCACTACATTCCGGTGCCTGTTCGGGGAGGCTGTTACGGGAATTGGCAGCAAGTCTCACAAACCATCCATGCGTAGCGAAAAATAAACGCCGACTAGCTGCCTGTGATTTTCCATCCATTGACTTTCTCATGTGCACAGCATGGAGTCCCTAATATCTGCAAAATGACATTGGGTTACCTGATTTGATGCCCAGTACTCCTTTTAACTCTGCTAACCAGCCTTTGCTGAACAATATGCCTTTCATTTTGGGAATGCAAGGCGGAATGCAAACTAATGGACATAAGCTAACTGTGATTGCTGTGCCATCGGGAGGTCTTCGGCTAAGAAAGGCAGCTGTTATCTTTGATGGCTCATTGATTCTTTGAAATCAATTCTGATTAACATTTTTGATTAATTCTGAAGGATGTCTTTTTTATCTTCCTTTGCATGAGATTGGACACCAGAGGGAAAGGGATAAGTAGTTAGCCTGACACACTTCAGCATCCTATTTTTCTGTGTCACTGTGCCAATTGGGGCTAATAGGAGCTCATCAGAATCATGTCTCGCATAAAGCTCTTCATAGTCAAAAGTTATTAAGAAGAGCTGCTAGGACTTTGGGAACTTTGTTGTTTTGGAACAGATGGCATGTAGTTAAATCCAGTTTGGTATTTGTAATGATTATTTTCTGATTTACTCCTTCTGTTTTCTAATTCTGTTGTATATGCATGGCAATTTATAATAATAATAATCTTTACTGTCACAAGCAGGCTTACAATGAAGTTACTGTGAAAAGCCCCTAGTTGCCACATTCCGGCACCTGTTTGGGTACACTGAGGGAGAACTCAGAATGTCAAAATTACCTAACAGCACATTTTTCATGACGTTTGGGAGGAAACCGGAGGCCCCGGAGGAAATCCACGCAGTCACGGGGAGAACGTGCAGACTCCGCACAGACAGTGACCCAAGTCGGGAATCGAACCTGAGACCCCGGCGCTGTGAAGCCATAGTGCTAACCGTATCTAAGAAAGGATGTGTTGGCCTTGGAAAGGGTCCAGAAGGTTCACAAGAAATATCCCAGGAATGAAGAGCTTGTCGTATGAGGAACAGTTGAGGACTCTTGGTCTGTACTCGTTGGAGTTTAGAAGGATGAGGGGGGATCTTATTGTAACTTACAGGATACTGCATGGCCTGGATAGAGTGGACATAGAGAGGAATGCTCCTTTAAAACAGGGATGAGGAGGAATTCCTTCATTCAGAGGGTGGTGAATCTGTGGAACTCTTTGTCACAGAAGGCTGTGGAGGCCAAATCACTGAGTGTCTTTAAGACAGAGATAGATAGGTTTTTGATCAGTAAGGGGATTAGGGGTTCTGGGGAGAAGGAAGGAGAATGAGGGTAAGAAAAATATCAGCCATGATTGAATGGTGGAGCAGACTCGATGGGCCGAGTGGCCTAATTCTGCTCCTATGTCCTATGGTCTTACGGTCTTATGGCTCACATGGCTGGAGTTCATATGACTAATATGGAAATTCCTCTCCGAATCTCACACAATCCTGATTCGGAAATATATCGCCGTTCCTTCACTGGGTCGCTGAGCCAAAATTCTGGGACTCCCTCCCTAACAGCACAGTGGGTGTACCTACACCACATAGGCTACAGGGGTTCAAGAAGGCAGCTCACCACCACTTTCTCAAGGGCAATTACGGATCGGCAATAAATGCTGGCCTAGCCAGCGCCTCATCCTGTGAACAAACGTAAAGAAAACTTAGGTCTTTCTTTTAGGAAGAAGTAATGGCTACTTTGCTTCTCACGAAGCAATGAGTTTCCCTTTAGATTTTCCAACTCCCTTGAACTTATCTGTTTCAAAACTACATAACGTGACTGATACCCATATGTGTGACAGAAATGTACAGTACGGCAGAACAATTATCACTCATGTGAAGTGAGGACTGTGATTTTAATCAACTTTTCTACAAAATAAATGCATTTATACAATAATGGAAGGTAAAAATTTCACGGTTCGAAAGATACTTTAAATTGCTTGATGCACAGTGACACAATTTTAGCCTTTCAACTGAGTAATGATCTTGTAATTCACTTAATGACTACAAGTTGCAGCAATATGAATACATACATACACATGCACACACACATGTATAGATATGAATTGGGTTGGTTAGCTGTGTTCATATTTGTCTTCAATGGCTTACAATTACAGAAAAACTGCAGTGCAAGGAAAGGATTTTTGATGTAGCAATTAGAAGAGTGTGAAGTCTTCATTATCTGTGTATACAAGTAATTAAAATGTTCTGGCTGATTAATCAAGAAAATGGCCCTTTCTCTTACGTACCACCTATTATTTTCAGGCCATCCCACACATTCGTATATCAATTGTGATGCAAAGTTAAGCAGGTTAATTTTGTGCGTTCAATATTTCTTTTACACCCTTTTCTGGGCACCCAAAGTCAGTCTTACTGAGTTATATTTCAGAGACGTTTCATAGATAGAATTTCAGTCATCTTTTATGCCACATTATTGTAATTTAGCTTTCTTGTCTACTCTCATTAAAGTCAAAAGCTTCATCATTGTTTTCATGGTGCATGTTTTATATCTACATACAAATTTGTAAGTATAAGGGCGGATGTCCAAATAGTAAATCTACAATACCTTTGGTTTAACTATACAAAGAAAACATGGATGATAAGGCACATAAAAGAGGAATAGTAGGTTAAATATGGGCATTACTTTATTGAGGTTGATTTATTTTTGACTGTAATTGAGGTGAGTTAGAAACTAAGATTGAACTGATAAAAATAATGTCCCAATAATGTTTTCAATACATCATGCAGGTAATATTTTGTAAAATTTGCTTTGCTATCTCATCTTTCGATCAACTCTAAAAGTATGACCGAGAAGGGTATGTGTTATCCCAGACTCAATCCAACATGAAATAAAAGCTAAATATTCCCAGCTATAAATTTTCAGCAGAGATACAGAAGGAAGAAAGGGAGGAGGATGGCTTTGTTCATATAAAACAGGATTACGTCTTAGGAACATTTTATTGATGGCTATATTCCAATGGAGTATGTCTGGTTTAAATTCAGGAAAATAATGGCTCCATCACTGTATTTTCAGTCTTAAAATAATAATCTCTATTAGTGTCACAAGTAAGCTTACATTAACACTGCAATGAAGTTACTGTGAAGTTTACCTAGTCGCCACACTCCAGCGCCTGTTCCGTTACATTGAGGGAGAATTCATAATATCCAATTCACCTAACAGCACATTTTCGTAACTTGTGGGAGGAAACGGGAGCACCGGAGTAAACCCCACAAACACGGGGAGAATGTGCAGACTCCACACAGACAGTGACCCAAGCCGGTAATCGAATCCGAGTCCCTGGCGCTGTGAAGGAATGGTGCTAACCACTGTGCTACCGTGCCATCCAGCATAGAGGACTGAATAAGGAAGTAAAATTAAGAACGAGATTTGTGAA
Source organism: Scyliorhinus torazame (assembly GCF_047496885.1). Lineage (NCBI taxonomy): Eukaryota > Metazoa > Chordata > Chondrichthyes > Carcharhiniformes > Scyliorhinidae > Scyliorhinus > Scyliorhinus torazame. The sequence goes on along the minus strand of NC_092714.1, from coordinate 42,097,702 downwards.
TAATTTTGTGTTTGTGCAGTAACAAAAGAGTTGTAATGCTGGGGGACTTTAATAACTTTAGGTATTCTCAGAAATGATCATTTCTGAGGTGAATGAATATAAGGCAGAATTCCTAGGCAATAAGGTTGTGATCCAAATTCTGCCTTCCTCAACCAGGTCCAAAATACACCACCAGCCAATGGAGAGGTAGGGTGAAATTTTACCATATTTTTTTGCAAGTGTCGGGTTAAGACTGAAAACCAGCGTGTAACTTTCCAACTGCACAGATCAGCTTTCTCTCCAGATCTTGAGCCTCTCTAAGTAAAAAAAAAAGGAGTGGCTGTGGTCTATTCCATCACTCTGATGGGGCAGGGTCTGATAGAGCTGGCAAGGCCAACTCCAAAGAGATCGGGACGCCATCTTTAAAGGGTGCCATGATCAGCACTGAAGTGGAACTCCCCCCATCACACAGGGATTGGTGGCTCCCCTGCTGCCTCCTCCAGACAACTACCGGGGGGGTCCCCATTTTTCTCACCCCCCCCCCAGACAATCATCGGGGGCTTGCACCCCCCTCACAAGAATCGGGAGTTCTCCACTCCCCCCCTCCTCCCCACCAACGTGGAGGTATTGTCGACATTTCCCCCCCTCACTGCCAGTTCTCCCACGCCCCACCACACATAATTGAAACCCTCTCCACGTGGTTTCAACAGGGGTCTTTCCTGCCACTGCCCCTTCACATAGGTTGGCATTGCCAAGTTGGCACTGTGCCAGGTGTTGGTGCTCAGGCATGTCTCTCTCCCAACGGGGGTTATATTTACCTTTGTTGTCCCCCCCCCCCGTCCACCACCCTGGAATGATCCCCTTGACTGAAACTCGTCTTTCCGAACCTGTATTAAACCTCCCAGGGGTGACGCCATGCCTGCAAGGTTTGAATATTTAGCGAGAGGAAATCATGTGGTGGGGTGGAAGGGGGGCGGCAGCGGCGGCTGATGATCTTTAAATTTATTGAAATCCATTCAAATGAAGTTCTCATCTTCTGTGGGGAAGAGCCTCATGATGTTGCTGGCGTGGGGCGGGGAACATCAGGAAACATTCTCTCCGGGCATTCCACCTGCGCCGACACTCTCTCTGCACTGTGTTGGCTGAATCGTGCCCAGAGAGTCAGAAAAGTTTAGGGAAGGAATTCCAGAATTCCTTAGGCAGCTGAAGGCACAGACACCATGGGTGAAGCAATTAAATTAGGAATGCTTTGTAGGCCAGAATTAAATCAGTGCAGATACCTCAGAGGATTGTGGTGTTGAAGGATTTGACAGATTAGGGAGCGCCAACGCCATGGAAGGATTCAAAGACAAGGGATGGGAATTTTAAAATCATGGCTTTGTTTGATGGGGAGCCAATCTATGTCAGCGGGGACAGGGATTATTATTTTTTATTATTCATTTACAAGATGTGGCCGTCGCTGGTTAGGCCAGCATTTATTACCCATCCCTAGTTGCCCTTCAGAAGGTGGTGGTGAGCTACTACAGTCCTTGAGTTGTAGGTACACCCACAGTGCTGTTAAGGAGGGAGTTTCAGGATTTTGCCCCAGTGATTGTGAAGGAAAGGCGATATATTTCCAAGTCGGGGTGGTGAGTGGCTTGGAGGGGAACCTGCAGTAATGCACCAAGGTTTCTCAGACAGAACCTTCCAAACCTACAACCGCTAAAATCCAGAAGGACAAGAGCAGCAGATACCTGGGAACACGATCACCTGGGCAGAACGGATACCTGTCTGCAAGTAGCAGATTGTCAATTCAAGTCATTAGGGGACCTATTAATGCTCCTTTCCCAAGCCACCTGAATTTTTTCAGTCAGCAGGAGGGCTTCCCAGTGAAACAATGCCAGTGAGGGAAGATGGCCTCCAGTTGGACAAGGCGTCCATTTGCACACCCACCATGACCATTGGGCCACAGCTGCGGCTGCTGCCTGTCCACAATCACATCAGACATCTCTGGCCATTTTAAAATAAAAATCTTCTAAATTGAGCTGTGGGGATGCTAATGTGTCATTGCTCAAGACGCTGACCACCATCATTAATTGGACGGTGAGTTCGCCCCTTGGCCATTAATTGGGACATTTCTACACCTCTTAGTCTCTTTTAACACTTGCCCTTCCAGGCTTAATCTGCACTGCAAGGGGTTAGTGAATGGAATGTTACAGCATCTATACCACGTATTAGACAGTTAAAATGGCATTTTAGATCCGACATGCATCAAATCGACTGAGCAAAATCCTACCATGCTAATTCAACAGGGAATTGTCATGGTAAAAGTGAACAATAAAAGTCTATGTTTGAACAATGAAAATAAGTAAGGTCTGCAGAAAATTTGAAGGGGCATTAGTTGTGAAGGGAAGGCAATTTCTATAATTAGTCAGTTAGCAAGTGTTTTGTTTGAGTTCATGTGAAAGAATGGGGGGGGGGGTGGAAATCATCATTCTACCTCGCTTCCTCGAGCGGGGGGGGGGGGGGGGTCATCATTCTACCTCGTTTCCTCGAGCTGTCAGCTTTTATCACAAAATCATAACGAGTCAAGTGCCACCAACTGAAAGGCACAATGCGTTTGCAGAATGGGAAAATCATAGGCATAGGAACTAGGTGACCTCTGGGTCACTGGTTAGTCATAAAGAGAAATAAAAGTGTCTAAAATAATCACAGAGTCAGAGTATTATTCGCAGTTGCAGGCTTGATCCCATCAGCTGTCAAATCAGTTTGAAGTCAAGCTAGTCACGGCAATCTTGTAACTTAACAACACGCTGTTCAAATCTCGATTTCACAAAGAACCTGGCTTTATCTCGTCTTTTTTCCCCCCTCTCTCATTTTACTCTCCGTCCAAAGCTTTTGAAGCCGAAAGGTGTGTGTGATCTGAGTGGCTGAATTGAATTTGCATGCACGGGCCATACTGAAGGTGTTTCCTGGGGCTGAGGGGAGCAGGTGGTCTTCGCTCCAGCTGAAAATGAGCTGTTTGAGCTGGTTTACAATAGGAACCCGAGCAATTAATTTTAATTCATGGATCAACACTCTGCTGTAATCTACTAGACGCTCCTCACGAGGGTCATTGAACGGATAGTTTCCTGCATGCTATCAGTCCTTTGTTAGACATTACCACTTAGGCCATTGCCTTCCTTAACAATCCAGGGAAAATACCTAAGATTACACGATAAATTATATGAGAAAGCTTTGTTTTCCTTTGTGGAAGCTTCCAGCAGATAAGCCGGTGATTGCGGAGATTCATAGCTTCGAATCACTTTGATTTAGCCCGCACCAGTGCTGTTGGTTGCACTGAAACCTGAATCTTCCAAACCTCTTTCCTGTTTATTAACCGGAAATTGAGTTTTATGCAGCGATTAGTAAATGGGTGAGCTCAGGTAAGGTTGGAGTTGAAAAGTGCCATAATGAGTGGCTGAGAGTTCAGTCTCATTTTTTTTGTTTCACACAGCGTCCAATGACAAATTAAATCAATGTGCGAGTCAGTTACATTTTTTAATGTCCAAGAACTCAATGTTTAACCCATTTCTTGTCATCTGTTTAATGGGGAGGTGCACGATGGAAGAATTTTCCTCTTTGTGCTATGTGTGAACAAATGGCACACTCAATTCATAAAAAATGAATATTCAATTTTGCTACAGCCACCACACAGAGGAAAATTCACTCGCTGTCTGTAGAAGACACATTAAGGATTTATGGGGTCAATAAAATGTTTCCATTCCACAGACATCTTGTAAAAGAGAAGGCCAGAATGAGAACCAAACAGCTCATTAACACCTAAATGCACGAGGCAGCTGGAAGTTAATTCTTGTCGCGGTCTCCCAAATTGCTTTGCAGGTAGTTTCCATTTCTGATCGTTACAGACATCAAGCCAAGGATATGCCCACATCGCAGTATGGTGCCAGTACGAGCAAGCGCTGGAGAGACTATACAAAGGTGATACCAGGGCAGGGCTTCAGGACCCTGATATCAGGGTCAGGTGGGGGTCAGACGTTCGCACTGTGGGGGAAACAATTACCCAACTCTGATTTTCCATGAATTGGCCAATTGGTGTCCAGGGGGCAGGATCAACATCCAATTCGGAACTGTGGGCAGACTCTCATAGTTGGAAGAAGCCTTTTGAGCTATGTTAGAGAAGGTGGAGCTGCCATATCTCCAACTTCTTTAACATCAAAATAAAAATAAAGCACTCAACCGCCCCTCACTAGGGCAGCCTGTTACTTCAGCTAAAACCAGGCAGGCAAGGACTGCCTCAAAGTGCCTGGTCTTCTGCCAGGAGGCCACATTTAAGTAGGTAGTCTAGTCCCAATCGCTTTCTGGGGTTCCGGAGGCCAGCTTTCTAGGCAGCCTTTGACGATAGGCCTTTATAGACCTCTCAAGTATTCAAGACATTGAATACAGGAGTTGGGACGTCTTGTTGAAGTTGTACAAGACATTGGTACGGCCACACTTGGAATACTGTGTGCAGTTCTGGTCACCCTATTATAGAAAGGATATTATTAAACTGGAAAGAGTGCAGAAAAGATTTACTAGGATGTTGCCGGGACTTGATGGTTTGAGTTATAAGGAGAGGCTGGAGAGACTGGGACTTTTTTCCCTGGAGCGTAGGAGGCTTAGGGGTGATCTTATAGAGGTCTATAAAATAATGAGGGGCATAGATAAGGTATATAGTCAACATCTTTTCCCAAAGGTAGGGAAGTCTAAAACTAGAGGGCATAGGTTTAAGGTGAGAGGGGAGAGATTCAGAAGGGCCCAGAGGGGCAATTTCTTCACTCAGAAGGTAGTGAGTGTCTGGAATGTGCTGCCAGAGGTAGTAGTAGAGGCGGGTACAATTGTGTCTTTTAAAAAGCATTTAGATAGTTACATGGGTAAGATGGGTATAGATGGTTATGGGCCAAGTGCGGGCAACTGGGACTAGCTTAATGGTAAAAACTGGGCGGCATGGACTGGTTGGGCCGAAGGGCCTGTTTCCATGCTGTAAACTTCTATGATTCTAAGTATCTTAATTGGCTATCCCAAAGGGAAGTATATGTAGGAAGAATGTGATTTTGATAGTGGTAGAATGGGAAGAGTCTCATTTGATATATAAATATAGATTACTTGGGCTGCATGGTCTGTTTGTGTATTATATTTCCTATGAAGGATATACATCCTTGCATGTCTCTTGCTCCTAAGCAGTCCTTTTGGCATGTAGAATGCCTTCAATATAACAGTAAATCTTCATCACCTGAATGTTTTGGTAACAAATTTAGCAGAGGGGTCCTTCCACACCTAAATGACTTAATATCTATATTTTAGGCATCTACTCATGATGTTGAAGGAATAATCATGATGCAATTAGTAATGAGACCAATGCACGTACAAATGGGATGCAAGTTAAACTGCTAAATTGATATGAGAAAAATTAACATAAAGAATTATACATTCACCCTATTATCCCTTCTTTGTCATGAAACTGAGATTCAAACCTTTTGCAATCGACTGCAACTTGTAGGCTTTCTCTGTTCGTTAGTGTGTTTGGTTAGAAGTGTGTTTGGTCATGAAGGCCAGATTTGAATTGAGGCTGAATGAGTCACTGTGGGCGCGATTCTCCGCTCCCGCGCCGGTTGGGAGAATCGCCAAAGTTTCACGCGCCGCCGGTCCAACGCCCTCCCGCGATTCTCCCAAGCGGCGAGAACGGCCCCGTCGTGTTCCGCGCGGCGCAGGCCGGAGAATCGCTGGAGACACCCAAAATGGCGATTCTCCGGCACCCCCGCTATTCTCAGGCCGGGATGGGTCGAAGTCCCGACGGCGTGACCCCAGTTCACGCCATCGCCGTTCACACCTTCTTTTTAAAGTTGTCAGCCAGTCGTGCTGGCTGACGCTGACCAGTGAGGAGGTGAGCGGACTGTTCCGCAGCTCCTGCAGACCGGGCCGACTCCCCCGAGAACATGAGGGAGAGTGCACAGGTGGGAGGGGGGATGAGGGAGAGTGTGCAGGTGGGGGGGGGGAGAGTGTGTGCAGGTGGGAGGAGGGGGGATGGGAGAGTGTGTGGGTGGGAGAGTGTGCAGGTGGGAGAGTGTGCAGGTGGGAGGGGGGGGTGGGAGAGTGTGCAGGTGGGAGGGGGGCGTGGGAGAGTGTGCAGGTGGGAGGAGGGGGGTGGGAAAGTGTGCAGGTGGGAGGAGGGGGGGGGTGGGAGAGTGTGCAGGTGGGAGGGGGGGTGGGAGAGTATGCAGGTGGGAGGGGGGGGTGGGAGAGTGTGCAGGTGGGAGGAGGGGGGGTGGGAGAGTGTGCAGGTGGGAGGAGGGGGGGTGGGAGAGTGTGCAGGTGGGAGGGGGTGGGAGAGTGTGCAGGTGGGAGGGGGGGTGGGAGAGTGTGCAGGTGGGAGGGGGGGTGGGAGAGTGTGCAGGTGGGAGGGAGGGGGTGGGAGAGTGTGCGGGTGGGAGAGTGTGCAGGTGGGAGGGGGGGTGGGAGAGTGTGCAGGTGGGAGGGGTGTGGGAGAGTGTGCAGGTGGGAGAGTGTGCAGGTGGGAGGGGGGTGGGAGAGTGTGCAGGTGGGAGGGGGGGATGAGGGAGAGTGTGCAGGTGGGAGGGGGGATGAGGAAGAGTGTGCAGGTGGGGGGGGGTGAGGGAGAGTGTGCAGGTGGGAGGGGGGTGAGGGAGTGTGTGCAGGTGGGAGGGGGCATGAGGGAGAGTGTGCAGGTGGGAGGGGGGTGAGGGAGAGTGTGCAGGTAGGAGGGGGGGTGCGGGAGAGTGTGCAGGTGGGAGGGGGATGAGGGAGAGTGTGCAGGTGGGAGGGGGGGTGAGGGAGAGTGTGCAGGTGGGAGGGGGGATGAGGGAGAGTGCAGGTGGGAGGGGGGTGAGGGAGAGTGTGCAGGTGGGAGGGGGGATGAGGGAGAGTGCAGGTGGGAGGGGGGTGAGGGAGAGTGTGCAGGTTGGAGGGGGGTGAGGGAGCGTGTGCAGGTGGAAGGGGGGTGAGGGAGAGTGTGCAGGTGGGAGGGGGGGATGAGGGAGAGTGTGCAGGTGGGAGGGGGGTGAGGGAGAGTGTGCAGGTGGGAGGGGGGGATGAGGGAGAGTGTGCAGGTGGGAGGGGGGATGAGGGAGAGTGTGCAGGTGGGAGGGGTGGTGCGGGAGGGAGTGGAGGTGGGATGGGGGTGAGTGAGAGTGTGCAGGTTGGAGGGGGGGTGAGGGAGCGTGTGCAGGTGGGAGGGGGGTGAGGGAGAGTGTGCAGGTGGGAGGGGGGGATGAGGGAGAGTGTGCAGGTGGGAGGGGGGATGAGGGAGAGTGTGCAGGTGGGAGGGGGGTGAGGGAGAGTGTGCAGGTGGGAGGGGGGTGAGGGAGAGTGTGCAGGTGGCAGGGGGGCGAGGGAGAGTGTGCAGGTGGGAGGGGGGTGAGGGAGAGTGTGCAGGTGGGAGGGGGGATGAGGGAGAGTGTGCAGGTGGGAGGGGGGATGAGGGAGAGTGTGCAGGTGGGAGGGGGGATGAGGGAGAGTGCAGGTGGGAGGGGGGTGAGGGAGAGTGTGCAGGTTGGAGGGGGGTGAGGGAGCATGTGCAGGTGGAAGGGGGGTGAGGGTGGGTGTGCAGGTGGGAGGGGGGGATGAGGGAGAGTGTGCAGGTGGGAGGGGGATGAGGGAGAGTGTGCAGGTGGGAGGGGGGATGAGGGAGAGTGTGCAGGTGGGAGGGGTGGTGCGGGAGGGAGTGGAGGTGGGATGGGGGTGAGTGAGAGTGTGCAGGTTGGAGGGGGGGTGAGGGAGCGTGTGCAGGTGGGAGGGGGGGATGAGGGAGAGTGTGCAGGTGGGAGGGGGGTGAGGGAGAGTGTGCAGGTGGGAGGGGGGTGAGGGAGAGTGTGCAGGTGGGAGGGGGGGATGAGGGAGAGTGTGCAGGTGGGAGGGGGGTGAGGGAGAGTGTGCAGGTGGGAGGGGGGGATGAGGGAGAGTGTGCAGGTGGGAGGGGGGATGAGGGAGAGTGTGCAGGTGGGAGGGGGGATGAGGGAGAGTGTGCAGGTGGGAGGGGGGATGAGGGAGAGTGCAGGTGGGAGGGGGGTGAGGGAGAGTGTGCAGGTGGGAGGGGGGATGAGGGAGAGTGCAGGTGGGAGGGGGCGGTGAGGGAGAGTGTGCAGGTGGGAGGGGTGGTGCGGGAGGGAGTGGAGGTGGGATGGGGGTGAGGGAGTGTGTGGAGGGTGTCGTCCATCCGATGATGCCACATGTCAGCCGCCCTGATATGGCAGGACGGTGAGGAGGACACGGCCGCAGGTTGCCGTGTGGCTGATGGGCACAGGCGACTGGCACACTGGTGAGGAGGACGGTGTGAACTGACCATTGGGCGCAGACAGTGACCAGGTGTTAGGCTGGCTGCGTGTCTGCAGCGTGACCATCCCACCGGGGCACACAGGTATCCGCGGAGAGCGGATATAGGAGGTATAGGAGAGCCTATACAACGAGGCCCATGCAGCAACCAGGGGTGTGGTGGAACGGTGCTTCGGGCTGCTGAAGATGCGATCAGGGTGGGGGAGGGGCGCAGGACACAGACACTGCCTGGGTGCTGGTTACATCCAGGACACTGCACGACGGCATCGCCACGGACAGCGGGAACGCGACGCGTTGGTGGCCGCACGGTTGACGCACTGTGGGGGTGGGATTCGCTGAACACTGCCACTTGCACCATCACTCCTGCACACGGGCACCACACAGCACCCACCACCACCCCACCCCCCCACACCCCCGCACCACGTTCACGGCACCAATTCCACATCACCTTACCATTGCGGCACTACGGGCATGCACAACAGTGATGATTGGGTAAGCGGGTGTGATCAGTGCCATGTTGAATGATGACGGCCCGCTCTGCGATGAGCTGTGCGCTCAGATTCGCCAGCCGAGGTCTGACTCATGGCTATAGCTGAACCATGCACTCCGGTGGTCAGCGCCTTTGTGACGGATATTTCACCACATGCCCGTGTGGGGTAGCTGGCGTCGGTGTGCTGAGGCCAACGATGTCTGATTATGGGAGGCAGGGGGGAAACGGTCAGCACATCCGGAACAGACCTTGAACCGCTCGTATACCACTACGCCAATCGGGCACCCTCACGAGCCCCCTGGCACCGGACATAGCACAGTCTTACAAGTCAAATTCAACAGTGAGTTTATTTGTGTGATTAACATAGGTGCCTTACCCCCTACAACTAAACTGTGCCCTGCACCCGTGCCAACTTCTTACGTGCCTAACTTCTTTGCCTTACGGGTCCTACCACCACGTCTAGGTGTCTCCCCAGATGGTACAGCAGGAGTGGAGGTGGACTGCTGAGAATCACGCCCTTCGACATGGCTCCCCATCGGCACGCGTTTCCTGGGGCGGACCGGCTTCGATGGGCTAGGCTGCTCGGCGGGCGTGCTGGATGGCGTCGTGCCGCCCTGACCTGCCCGCTGCCCACCAGATGCGTCAGGGATGGAATGGGGGGAGGCCGAGTGTACCGGGACGTCCCTTGATGGAGCTACCGGGACGGGCCCCAGAACCTCCTCCTCCCTTGGGGAGCCCGGTGACCCGCGGGCCTCACTGTGGGACGGAGATGCGATTGGAGACATGCCCCGTCGCACCACCGACACCTGGCACTGCCAGTCCTGGAGGCCTGCAGCGGGATCGACCACGGTCCGAATGTTCGCCGAGACGGAGCCCAGGGAGTGCGACATGACTATGATTTAGTGGCCATTACTGAAACATGGTTAAAAGATGGTCACGACTGGGAGTTAAATATCCAAGGGTATCAGACTAAACAAAAGGATAGAATGGATGGTAAGGGCAGTGGTGAAGCTTTGTTGTTTAAGGATGGCATCCGGCCAATAGTAAGGGATGATATTGGTGCTATGGAGGACAAGGTTGAATCAATTTGGGTGGAAATCAGGAAGAGTAAGGCGAAAAGGTCACTGATAGGAGTAGTCTATAGGCCACCAAATAGTAACAGGATGGTAGGGCAGGCAATAAGCAAAGAAATAACGGATGCATGTAGAAATGGTACAGCGGTTATCATTGGAGATTTTAATCTGCATATCGATTGGTTTAACCAGGTTGGTAAAGGCAGCCTTGAGGAGGAGTTTATAGAATGTGCCCGGGATAATTTCCTGGAACAGTATGTAATGGAACCTACAAGGGAACAAGCAGTCCTAGATCTGGTCATGTGTAATGAGGCAGGATTGATTAATGATCTCATAGTTCGGGATCCTCTTGGAAGGAGCGACCACAATATGGTGGAATTTAAAATACAGTTGGAGAATAACAAGGTAAAATCAAACACTAGTGTTCTGTGCTTAAACAAAGGCGATTACAATGGGATGAGAGAAGAACTAGCTAAGGTAGACTGGGAGCAAAGACTTCATGGTGAAGCAGTTGAGGAACAGTGGAGAACCTTCCGAGCGATCTTTCACAGTGTTCAGAAAAGGTTCATACCGACAAAAAAGAAAGATGGTAGAAAGGGGAAAAATCGACCGTGGATATCTAAGGAGGTGAGGGAGAGTATCAAATTGAAGGAAAAAACATACAAATTGGCAAAAATTAGTGGAAGACTAGAGGACTGGGAAGTCTTTAGGGGACAACAGAAAGCTACTAAAAAGCCATAAAGAAGAGTAAGGTAGACTATGAAAGTAAACTGGCTCAGAACATAAAAGCAGATAGTAAAAGCTTCTACAAATATATAAGACAAAAAGAGTGGCTAAGGTAAATATTGGTCCTTTGGAAGATGAGAAGGGAGATTTAATAATAGGAGACGGGGAAATGGCTGAGGAGCTGAACAGGTTTTTTGGGTCAGTCTTCACAGTGGAGGACACAAATAACATGCCAGTGACTGATGGAAATAAGGATATGATAGGTGAGGACCTTGAGATGATTGTAATCACTAAGGAGGCAGTATTGGGCAAGCTAATGGGGCTAAAAGGTAGACAAGTCTCCTGGCCCTGATGGGATGCATCCCAGAGTGTTAAAAGAGATGGCAAGGGAAATTGTAAACGCACTAGTGATAATTTATCAAAATTCACTAGACTCTGGGGTGGTCCCAGAGGATTGGAAAGTAGCAAACGTGACACCACTGTTTAAAAAAGGAGGTTGGCAGAAAGCGGGTAATTATAGGCCGGTAAGCTTAACTTCGGTTGTAGGGAAAATGCTGGAATCTACCATTAAGGAGGAAATAGCGGGGCACCTGGAGGGAAATTGTCCCATTGGGCAGACGCAGCATGGGTTCACAAAGGGTAGGTCGTGTCTGACTAATTTGGTAGAATTTTTTGAGGCCGTTACCAGTGCAGTAGATAACGGGGAGCCAATGGATGTGGTATATCTGGATTTCCAGAAAGCTTTTGACAAGGTGCCACACAAAAGGTTGCTGCATAAACTAAAGATGCATGGCATTGAGGGTAAAGTGGTAGCATGGGTAGAGGATTGGTTAACTAACAGAAAGCAGAGAGTGGGGATAAATGGGTGTTTCTCTGGTTGGCAACCTGTAACTAGTGGGGTCCCTCAAGGATCAGTGTTGGGCCCGCAGTTGTTCACAATTTACATAGACGATTTGGAGTTGGGGACCAAGTGCAATGTGGCAAAGTTTGCAGACGACACTAAGATGAGTGGTAAAGCAAAAAGTGCAGAGGATACCGGAAGTCTGCAGAAGGATTTGGATTGGTTAGGTGAATGGGCTAGGGTCTGCAATTGTATAGGGTGTTGGTGAGGCCGCATCTGGAGTATTGTGTTCAGTTTTGGTCTCCTTACCTGAGAAAGGACATATTGGCACTGGAGGGAGTGCAGAGGAGATTCACTAGGTTGATCCCAGAGTTGAGGGGATTAGATTATGACGAGAGGTTGAGTAGACTGGGACTGTACTCATTGGAGTTTAGAAGGATGCGGGGGGATCTTATTGAGACATATAAAATTATGAAGGGAATAGATAGGATAGATGCGGGCAGGTTGTTTCCACTGGTCGGGGAAAGCAGAACTAGGGGGCATAGCCTCAAAATAAGGGGAGATAGATTTAGGGCGGAGTGTAGGAGGAACTTCTTCACCCAAAGGGTTGTGAATCTCTGGAATTCCTTGCCCAGTGAAGCAGTTGAGGCTCCTTCTTTAAACATTTTTAAGAAAAAGATAGATGCCTTTCTAAAGAATAAAGGGATTCAGGGATATGGTGTACGGGCCGGAGAGTGGAGCCGAGTCCACAAAGATCAGCCATAATCTCATTAAATGGCGGAGCAGGCTCGAGGGGCCAGATGGCCTACTCCTGTTCCTAGTTCTTATGTTCTTATGTTCTTATGACATTCCTGCCAAGGACTGTGCGATCTCGACCTGTGAGTGCGCGACGCCATCCATCACGTGCAGGCGGTCTATGCTCTCCGTGACTGACTGCTGGGACTGTGCCATCGCCTGCTGGGACCGGGCCATGGCATGGTGTGACTCGGCCAGGGCCCGGAAAGCGGCGGCAATGTCGTGTTGGCTCTGGCGCATAGGCTACCTGTGAGAGGGCAGCCCTCTCCTGGGCCATGGATGACGCGTGCACGTTAAGCCCAACGACTTGCAGAACCTGACCCATGGCCGAAACCCTTTCACCCATTGGCTACACTGCGGACACCACCCGTGCGGTGTCGGCCTGGGTGGCTGCGATGAGCGGCACCACTCCCTGCTCCTGGACGCGGATAGACTCCTCCAGCTGCGTGTGCAGGTCCTGGAATATGGCCCTCATCCCGTTATTCAGCCACTGGGTTGTCCGGGTGGGTCATGTACATCCAGGAACCCGGGAGCCGTCTGGGTGGCAGCTGTTTGCTGGGCCTGGGCTGCCCTCCGACCGTCCAGCCCCTCGGCTGCTCCAAACTCCACCTGCTGTACCGGCTCGGCTGTGGGGTGCGCACCAGACTGTGACCCGGGAGCCTCATCACTTATATGCCCAACTGAGGTGAGTGTCTCTGTGATGGTGTATGGGGTCGGAGACAGCAGCGCCGCAAGCTCGAGGTCATCATCCGTTAGGAATTCTGGTCTGTTCTCCTTCCACTCATGGCCCGGCGCAAGCTCCATGCCGGCCATGTCGTGCTGATCTCCAGGTGATTCCACCGAGTGTGTGGCCGTGATGTGTGAGTCATCTTCAATCTCTGCCCTGTGCCCCTCACTATTGTCTCTCTCGGTGGTGTGAGCGTCCCGGTCCTGCGTCCCATACTGAGAGGTTTGCCCTCCTGTCCGACCGACTGCCAACCTCTGGCGTGCGTCCCTGGGTGCACTTGTGGTTGGCGATGTTCCGCTGTCTCTTGGCCGAGACGTCCCTGGACGTTTGGCGCATGGCCCTGGGGAACATGAAGATTCGGGGTTCGTTAGTCACGGTGGCCCGGGTGTATGGTGGTGGTGGGTGCACAGTGTGAGGAGGGGAGAGGAGCGAGGGTGCAGTGGCGTGAGGGGGGAGGGGATCGAGGCTGCAGTGGGCAATCTGTGAGGGAGACGTTGACGGCTTGTGGGGGCGGGGGGGGGGGGGGTGAGGACATGCAGGGTTGTCTCACTTGCTTCCGCCCCTCCGAGCTGGCATGTCGCGACCTCCCGGGTGGCGGATCCCCAGTGAGGTCCAGGGCCCTCTGCTCGTGAATGTTTCGGGGGTGCAGCACAGGAGAAGCCCCTCCGGTTCTCATACGCTCACGCTGGTTGTGAGCTGTCTTGTCCTGGGGGGGGAGGTAGGTTGGATAAAGCATCACAATTAGGCGGGTATCATCAGGGTGTGCAGATATAAACTACATTTGTGCTGGTTCAGGAGACAGCACGCCATGGCATCGCTCCGGGGGGGGTCCCGGGGCTCATGTGAGTCGAGTAAATCGTTGGGCACCCTGACCCCCCAAACCCCCCCTTATGCCCCAACGCCCCCCTGAACCCCCAAACCCCCCCTGATGCCCCAATCAACCCCTGATGCCCCAATGCCCCCCTGACCCCCCCCAAACCCCCCCTTATGCCCCAAAGCCCCCCTGAACCCCCAAACCCCCCCTGATGCCCCAATCAACCCCTGATGCCCCAATGCCCCCTGCCCCTCCAACCCCCCCTGACCCCTCCAACCCCCCCTGACCCCTCCAACCCCCCCTGACCTCTCCAACCCCCCCTGACCCCTCCAACCCCCCCTGACCCCTCCAACCCCCCCTGACCCCTCCAACCCCCCCTGACCCCTCCAACCCCCCCTGACCCCTCCAACCCCCCCTGACCCCTCCAACCCCCCCTGACCCCTCCAGCCCCCTTTAACCCTCCAACCCCCCCTGACCCCTCCAACCCCCCCTGACCCCTCCAACCCCCCCTGACCCCTCCAACCCCCCCTGACCCCTCCAACCCCCCCTGACCCCTCCAACCCCCCCTGACCCCTCCAACCCCCCCTGACCCCTCCAACCCCCCCTGACCCCTCCAACCCCCCCGACCCCTCCAACCCCCCCTGACCCCTCCAACCCCCCCTGACCCCTCCAACCCCCCCTGATGCCCCAACCCCCCCTGATGCCCCAATCAACCCCTGATGCCCAAACGCCCCCCTGACACCCCCGACCCCCCTTGACCCCCCACCACCCCACTTCCCCCCCTCGTGCCGGGGGGGGGGGGTGCTGGGGGCACCCTCATGGCACTTACCCTCGCAGCCCGAGTGAGGTTGTGCAACCTCTTCCGACACTGCTCCCCCGTCCGGGGGGGTCTGCCCCACAGCACTCACAGCGGTGTCAACCTCACGCCAACCGCGCCTCACCGCGCTAGATGGCTGGCGATGCCCATGTCTTGGGCAGAGGGTGTCCCTTCTCTGCTCGACCTCATCCAGCAGGGTGTCCAGGTCCGTGTCCCGGAACCTCGGTGCGGCTCGTCGGGGCTCAGCCATCTCTTCCTCTTCTCCTCCGGGTCCTCTGTGCGCGGATCGCGCCATTCGGGCATCGTGCGGTGACGACGCGGCTTTCGCGACACGCCCCCCTGAGTTTCTCGCGGCCCCGATCCTACCCCATTTTCGGGCCCTGAATCAGTCAGGATCGGGGTCGTTTCGCACCGTCGTGAACCTCGACGGCTTTCACGATGGCGTGGGCACTTTGTCGCGGGGGCGGAGAATTGCGCCCTGTGTTCCAGCACAATATGAGCATCCTTTCCTGGAGAATTGACTATCAGGGACTTTGTCAAATTACTGGTGAAAGCAAAATAAAGATGGTGAATGCAAACAATGTTTTAAACAAAAGGCGCAGAATATAATCATGTATAATATTTTAAAAGAAGCTTCCTGTGATGATGTGACTTGACAACTGAATAACATAAGTCCATCCTCTGAAAAAGAAGATCTCAGGGAGAGAGACAGTGAGAGAGCTTGGCTGACCATCAGACGAAGAGTTTTCATCCACAGGAACCGACCACTTCTGCTGTTTGTATGACCCACAGTTAACCGCATAATTGAGCTGGATATTGATGAAGTGCTTAATTCCTGGAAGTAAAGTAGCATATTTAAACAATCTAATGCTAGATATCAGTGAAGAGTTACTTTTGCCAAGAATAAAGCAACAACGCAGCTGCTGTTGTTTGTTATTGTTTTCTTTTCTCCTTTTTTTTAACATGTTAAATCTGTAATCGTTTTCTGGAACCATTTTAATTTCCCTGTAAATCTCAGTAATTGTGGGTACAAATAAACTAACTCCATTTCGCGGAACAGCCTTTTAAGTGAGTCAGTTTGTTCTCTTGCAAATCGCAGGTTAAAAGAACTAAAGGGTATTTTATAAAAAATGGAAATTCCTACACTTGGTTCCGCAATACTTATATCTTAATGCCGGGGAGAGCTTTTAGTTCATTGATCCATTTACAATCCACACTGAACTATTACAACAAATCTTACGTAGCAAAACATCTGGATGAAGAGATGCAAGGGATGTAAAGTCCGTTGCGTGCACTTTTAGTGCATGGCAGGTTCTGGGATGGTCAAAATAAACGTTTAAATGATACTTCTCTTATTGAGGAGCACAACAAAACCGGATCGGGACATGGTAGAAGTTTAATTTTGGGACTTATCCTAATCAGCATTCAGCTGCCTTAAATTGGAACCTCACATTTGGCTTTAATGGAATACGTGCCAATCTAAGGCAGCTGTGTGTTGATTAGAATTGAGCCCCAGAGCAACTATGGTATTAACCTAAACAGAGATTTGCAGCAGTTAATGAGAGTATACAAACATTATTGGTAGAAAATGATATTTAAATTTGTGTTCTTTTAAAGGTCAAGTTCTCTGGTCGAATATCAGCAAATAAATTAAGTCTATTGACTGCTGCCTGTCAATCAAGGTGTGAGCCTTTCAAATAAGGATCCTTCCCTAAGGATGGAGACTCAGTCCTGTCTTCCGAGTGATAAGATGTTAAAGATCCCATGGCACCTGCTGGGAATGAGCAGGTGTAATTCAACCAGTTCATCTCCTTCCTGATTTGAAAAAAATAAATGATAAAGCCACAAACATCTCCAAACCTCTCTCTGCAGAATGTGTCAATGAAATGATCAGACCATCCAATTGAATGAGCTCTGCAAAAAAATGTCATAAAACTTTTCAGCAAGTGAAAATTTAGGGTCCGTATTTGAAACTAGTTTTAAGGATGGTGAGGCACAAATGAAAATACCCACCCAAGATGTAACAGCGTCATCCAATTTAATATGTTAGCTACTGATTTATATCCAAGTTAGTTACAATTATTCTTCCCCATTCGATTAACCACGCTAGCCTTTCGCAATTTCCTTATTAGCTTCTAGATTGACTAAAGTGAGCCATTACTCTGATGCTGAATGTTCTTGAACCTTCAAAAATCACAACTTTTTCAGGAGTGCCATTTTCACAGATTCTGAAGACATTTTGTCACTGATATGACTCGACGTAACTACCACATCTGTTTTTACTGTTTCCATGGCAATTTTCTAAGCAATCGGCTTTGGATTCTCAGTATTTTCTCAATAAATTCAATGCATTTTCTTGTTTTGAAAGTTAGTTATGAAATGGTGCACAGATTCACATATCATTATAAAATGATATTCACTAAATCACTTTATGATCATTGCTTTATAAATATTTTATTTCCTAAATATTATATTATTGCATAATGTGCTCAAGCCTCAAATTATCTACTCTGCATAAACATTCAAAATTGTTTCTCTTTTGGCGGCATTCACATACAACCAAAAGTGTTGAAGGATAATTCTGTAGGTGGCAATTTGTCAATGTACCCGACCCAATCTATAAAATTAATTGCATACTTTATTATTATTTCTCCACCCTTTTAATTCCCCTATGATCATCATTCAATGCCTCAGCGAGGAGAAAACTGTGGTCATGACCATAGGGTCTCTATGGTTGTATTCCGTGATTGCTCGACCATCTGTTCAGACAACTAGCTTTGGATTCTTTTTCTTCCAATTTAGACCAGCTTACCATCTGAGAATGTATAAAATTGAGTGGAGACAAGTTAGTGGGAGGTATTCCCCCCCCCCCCCCCCATTGCACCAAGTATGGGAGCCGGTGTGAAAAATGGTGTTCTAGTCATCAGCTGCAATGATGGGTTTTTGTGTTGTATTGTCCACTTCCTGTCGCATTCGCTTGCACCCAGGAAACACTGGATCACCGATGGGTGGCCTCTGATTCACCCACCCCACTGTGAGCACAGTGCCTCCTCACCCCGGGCACCCTATTTAAATGGCACAGCTTTGTTAATCGCTGTAGCCCAGGACACCTAAAGGTGAGAGAGATGGCCCCGAAGTCCAAGAAAATGGCTTCCCCCAATTTCAGTGACACCTCACTGGTGCACCTGTTGGATGCAGTTGAGGTCCATCGTGATGCCGCCTGGGGTGGTCAGCATTAATGCCATGCAGTAGAGGTCAGCCACCCAGTGCAGGAAGAAGGTGAATGATTTCCTCCATTCCGCCAGGGTGAGTCAACCATCTCAACACTCCCAACTCGCACACTCTCAAATTCATCACACCAATAGGTCGAAGCACTTTGTCATCTCAAGCTTACAAAGTTCTACTTACAAATTATTGTCCTGGCACTCAAGCATCTAACCTTGAGTGTCTCTCACCCCGTAGTTGTGTCTATTGTGGGGGCAAGGTTCTTGTCAAAAAGTAGGGAGGTAGCGCTGTGCTTCCCCTCACTGAGCACTCACCAAGGTCACTGATGCTATTTCCAAATTGTGATTTCTGGTGGGAAATACAGCCTTTGGGCATGCTGTGGAAATGCACATTGTTGCTTTAGATAATGTGGAGGGGAGCAGTGGGATAGGATCCGATGTTGATCTAACCGGCTTCAGAAGTTTGTCCAGTCACCCTATTTCTCTGGCTCCTGACATGTTTCAGCTGTAAATCTTCCCCTCTTTTGGAAATGCAACATTTCAGTTGAGTGTCCCTTTCATTGCCACCCGAATGCATGCAGCTGCTCTCCAATCAGCATGCACAGTTTCTCCTCACTTCAATATTGTTCTGTGCAGTCGATGCAGGTTGAAAGGTGGGAGTGCAGTTTTGGTGGTTGACTGCCAGGCTAGCTTGGACCCTTCCTGAATGAGTATGGAAATCCTTCCCAAAGGAGCTTAATATTCAGGTTTCCCTCCCTAACATCCCGCTCAATCCTCCCCCTGCTTTCCTTGATCCCATCATGATTGTGGTGGATATCCATTTGTTAGCCCCTGAACATTTTGAAGTGGAGTAGATGTGTCTGTACCCGATGTGGAGCTCACCGCATCCCATAGTGAGGCCACTTACACAGTTAAACATACCTCTCCTCCACACCATTTGATGCCCCACAATGCCTTTTTCCTATCTGGAGGCAGCAGGTGCCTCTCCTGACTGAGTGTGCCCAGTTTCAGCACATTATGATGGCAGAAACCCTAAGAACAGTGGTGCATGATGTTATGACCATGCACTGCTCACAACATGCTGGGTATGACTGAGATTGGCCCGACATGCAACCCTTCCTGAACTGGGACAAGGACAATTTTTGCAAGCTCAACAGATCAGTTGAAGCGCTTCTTCACTCTGCGCTCCTCCCATTCTGGCCACATCTGTCATTCTGTAACATTCTCTCTCCCCATCCCGGTGCTGAAGATGTTAAACCCCAACACACTTCCCCACGCGTGTGGCTGAGTGCAACCTTCCACACTCATACCCCAAGTGCACCTCTAACCCTTGCTTCAGGACAGTTTCCCACCATCTCCAGTAGAGCCCTATCACTGTAGCTCATTAAACGCCACCTCACCTTACCGCTAGTCTGCGACATGGAGAGGTGCCTGTAACACCCCGGTGAAAGTGATGGACACCGGGAACAACCCCTTCCCTCACACAGGGAACTCCCTCCTTAGACATAGGGAATCCCCCACCATAGACACAAAGAACCACCTCATGGACTTAGGGACCACCCCCTCCATGGACCACCCCAAAGGAAGCCCCATGGCACTGCCCCTGAGAGAACCCTGCACTGCCCCCCGGCACGGCCCCTCTATTGCCATCTGCTCCCTGGGGACTGTGCTAAACCTGTGCACCCCGGCTAGTTCTCTCAGCCAGGTTCACATTTGTCCAACCTATTGTAAACTTCACTAACTTGGCATCATGTCGGGGAGGGGGGAATACAAATTTGAGGGGAATGATACAGCAGGGAAGTCCACTCATGATGTTAAACTGTATTTAAATGGGGTTCCCATCATTGTGTGGCGGGAACCCTATTATGTCACTGGTGGGGGCAGGGATGAGCATAATGTGAGATTCTTGAACCACTGCTGCCCACCTGGTGCAGGTAAACGCTCAGTGCTGCTGAGAAAGGAGGTCCAGGATTCTGATCCTGTGACAGTGAAGGAATGACGATATAGTTCCAAGTCAAGGTGGTGTGTGGCCTGGAGGGGAACTTGCAGGTGGTGATGTTCCCATGGGTCTGCTACCTTTGTCCTTCTGATGGTAGAGGGTGCGGTTTTGGAACGTACTGTCAAAGAAGCCTTGGCGAGTTGCTGCAGTGGATCTTGTAGATGGTATGCGCTGATGCTAGTGTGCATTGGTGGTGGAGGGATATGAATGTTTAAGTTGATGGATGGGGTGCAGATCAAGGGGGCTGTTTTATCCTGGATGGTTTGGAGCTTCTCGAGTGTTGTTGGAGCTGCACTCATCTAGGCAAGTGGAGAATTTTCCAACACACTCCTAACTTGTGCCTTGTAAATGATGGACAGACTTTGGGGAGTCAGGGGGTGAGTTACTTGGCACAGCATTCCCAGGCTCTGAACTGCTCTTGTAGCCACTGTATTTCTATAGCTAGTCCAGTTCCGTTTCTGGTTAATGGTAACCCCCCAGGATGTTGATGGTGGTGGATTCAGTGACAGTAATGCCATTAAATGGCAAGTGGAGATGGTTAGATTCTCTTGTTGGAGATGGGCTTTTCCTAGCACTTGTGTGCATGACTGTTTCTTGCCAATCAACCTAAAGGTTGTCCAAGCCTTTCTGGATATTGATATGGATGGCTTCCGTAACTGAGGAGTTACAAAGGGATTGAACATAGTGCAACAATCAGCAAACCCCGCTTCTGATCTTATGATATAAAGAAGCTCATTGATGAAGCAACTGAGACTATTTGGACCTCGGACACTAACCTGAGAAACACCTGCAGCAATGTCATGGGGCTGAGATGATGGGCTACCGACAATCACAACCATCTTCCTGCTTTCTAGATATAACTCTCTGGATTCTCTCTGAGTCTCATTGACTTCAATTTTGGCAGGGCTCCTTGCTGCCATACTTGGTCAAATGCTGCCTCGATGTCAAGGGAAGCCACTCTCACCTCTCCTCTTGAGTAAATCACTTTTTTCCATGTTGGGACAAGGCTGTAATGAGTTCAGGAGCTGAGTGGTCTTGGTGGAACCCAAACTGAGTGTCCGTGAGCAGGCTATTGTTGTGTAAGTTCCTCACCTTGATCAAACTTTCAACGCCACCTTCCATCACTTTGCTGATGAGCGAGAGGAGGTTGATAGGATTGTAATTAGCTAGGTTGGATTTGTCCTGCTTTTTGTGGACATGATATACCTGGGCAACTTCCCAAATTTCTGGGTTGATGTCAGTGTTCTACCTCTACTCGAACAGCTTGGCTAGGGACGTGGCAAGTTCTGGAGCACAGATCTTCAGTACTATTGACAGGATGTTGTCAGAGCTAATAGTATTTGCAGTATCCAATGCCTTCAGCCATTCCTAAATATCATGTGGAGTCATCAAATTGGCTGAAGACGTGCATCTGCGATGCTGGAGACCTCTGCAGGAGGCCAAGATGGACTTGGCACTTCTGGCTGAAGATGGCTGAAAATACTTCAGCTTTGTCTTTAGCGTTGATATGCTGGGCTCCCCCATCATTGAGGATGGGGATATTTGTAATGTATGGTCATTGCAATCAGCAAAGACAAAATTGAATCTTCATCTCAATAATTCCTCCAAATTTCAAGTTACCCCTATTAACTATCCTTAATTTTCCACCTACTGTTTATATGGACCTTCAAACTGCTCCTTCAGCTTTGATCCTTCATGGTACTAGATACTGTTTTCTGTATATTGTGTAAACCACATTGTTCGTCGAACCCCATGGAATTTGAGGAATTACAATATCGAAGGAGGGCACTCAGCTAATCGTGTCAGTTCTGGTGCTAACTCTTCAGGTGCAACTATCTTACCTTAATTTTATTGCTCTGTCACCATATTCTAACATTTCAAATAATTATCTAAATACATTTTAAACAATGTAATACTTGTTACCTCGATAGTCATTTGTGGTCAACATTCCATGGTCTAATCGCCCTTTGTGTAAAGAAAAATAATTTTTAACTTCCTCTTCGATTCTTCCAGTAATGATCTTTAGTCACCATCTCCTTGCTACCACTGTGCCTACCAACAGAAATTATTTGGCACCGCATACCTTTCTTAATTTAGAAAATATCAATTAGTACTATTGACAGGATGTTGTCAGAGCTAATAGTCTTTGCAGTATCTAATGCCTTCAGCCATTCCTAAATATCATGTGGAGTCAATCAAATTGGCTGAAGACGTGCATCTGCGATGCTGGAGACCTCTGCAGGAGACCAAGATGGACTTGGCACTTCTTTGGTTGGGAAAGAAATAATTCAAGCACTAAACAGTGGCGGTCTTAATACCTCCTCACGTTTTGTCACGTATTTTCAGTTAGTATAAGCAGCAAATTTTGACATCCCTCCTCTTGGGCGCGATTCTCCACTCCCACGCCGGTTGGGAGAATCGCCTGGGCCGCCAAAATTTCCGGGGACGCCGGTCCGACGCCCTCCCGCGATTCTCCCAAGCGGGCCGCAGGCCGGACAATCGCCGGAGACACCCAAAATGGCGATTCTCCGGCACCCCCGCTATTCTCAGGCCCGGATGGGCCGAGCGGCCAGGCCAAAACGGCGGGTTCCCCCATGGGCGGTGCGTGAACGCTGGGGGGGCGGCCTGTGGGGGGGCGAGGGGGGATCCTGCACCGGGTTTCACCTGGAATGTGGGGTGGCCCGCGATCGGTGCCCACCGATCGTCGGGCCGTCCTCTCTGAAGGAAGACATCCTTCCTTCCGCGGCCCCGCAAGATTCGTCCCCCATCTTCTTGCGGGGCGGACTTAGAGGACGGCAACCACGCATGCGCGGGTTGGCGCCGGCCGCGTCATCTATGCGGCGCCGCTTTTACGCGGGCGACAAGGCCTGGCGCGGGTAGATGATGCGGCCCCGATACTGGCCCATTGTCAGGGCCTGAATCGGTCGAGACCGGGGCCGTTCCGCGCCGTCGTGAACCTCGACGGCGTTCACAACAGCGTGGCCACTTCGGCGTGGGAGTGGAGAATCCCGCCCCTTGTATACTTGTTTGAATCAGTAGAGAGGGCCTTGCAAGATTCCTATTGCTACCCATAACCTGGCATTCTAAAGCAAGCATTAATTTACTTCACATTACCCTATTCCTTCCCAGCCATCTGACTACATACCTTGTATACAATATATCTAATGTGGCAGTTCATCAAACACCTTCTTAAAGTCCATGGGCGGGATTCTCTGGTTGCCGACGCCGGACTCGTGTTCGGCGATCGGCCGGAGAATAGCTTCCCACATGATTCCTTCCCACGTGAATTCCGGCACAGAGGACCAGGGAATCACGGGGGCCCAGAGATTCTGGTGTTCAGCCTGCTAAGCACGGTAGTACAGTGGTTAGCACTTTTGCTTCACAATGTCAGGGTCCCAGGTTCGATTCCTGGCTTGGGTCACTGTCAGTGCGGAGTCTGCACAATCTCCCCGTGTCTGCGTGGGTTTCCTTCGGGTGCTCTGGTTTCCTCCTACAAGTCCTGAAAGACATACTTGTTAGGTGAATTGGGCATTCTGAATTCTTCCTCAGTACCCGAACAGGCGCCGAAGTGTGGCGACTAGGGGATTTTCACAGTAACTTCATTGCAGTGTTAATGTAAGCCTACTTGTGACACTCACAAATATTATTCTTATTAAGTGGATGAAAATGAGTCTTTAAGATCCATTTACATTCTCCCGCTGATGCGTGGACATGAACCCCGATCCCGCCATCAGGGGATTGCTGGAGCATAGCGGTCGGTTCTGCGCCTGATTGCAACTCGTGATTCCGGCGTCGCGAGGCAGAGAATGCCAGCCTTTGTATTGCTTTAGTATCTCTATTTAATGATGGAATCCCCTGTCTGTGATTCACCTTTTTACTCCTTGAAACAAAATGTTTAACCTGTCCCCTCATAATTTAATATTCCCAATTGCCTTTTAGAATGCCAATAAATCCAGCCCAGGGGCTATTCAGTTATCTCTGTTTGCTCAATGGCTAGCACATGGTGAAGAATGAAACCACCAATGTGGGTTCAATCCCCATCCTGGCTGTGATAATTCACTGAGACCTGTCTCCTTGCCTTATTCTTGATCTGGAATGATGGCCCTCGAGCTATGTGTTTCTCTCTAACAGGGAGAGGAGCTTATGATCCCTTCTGGACTATGGCTAATTACGTTACCTGAGATCTTGCCAATAGTCTTTCATCCTGCTTAAATTAGCTATCATCTACCTATATTTTGATTCCTCCTTTGTTACCCATTTTAACATGAACCTAATCAGATTTGGGTTGCTATTTTCATGCCTTCCCTTCCCATCAAGCCATTTATTTGCCCTGGTTCATTGTGCAGAATCAGATATAACAAGATCTCAAGAGCGAACTGAAGCTCTTGGATCATTTCCCTTTCTGTCTGTAGTCAGTGTGTTTGTCAGAAGGGGAAGAATGAGCAACCAATTCGAATAACAGCAGCAAGCTTTTGTACATTTAAATAAAGAGAATTATTTATTCAAGCTTTCACCCCAAAATTCTAAATGCCACATCACTCATGCATACACACACACATGGGAAAGATACAGTTTAAGAGAATAGTGCACCTTTACAAGTTGCAAACAAAAGAATAGTTTATAGTTCACATGTTTGGCTCATCATTGGAAAATCAATCCTTGTGGGCATGGTAAAAAAGCATTTCATTCTGGAAGAGGTGTCTCAGCAGTTTCAATGGCTGGAGTTGTATGTCAGGATAATTGTAAGATTCCCTCCAAGAGATGGATGTTGAGTAGGTTGTGAAGTTAGTCATACATTGATTTTTTTTTTTAACCAGGAGATCAATTTTTCTTTTCAGATAGAATTGGTTTCGTATCAGGCTGGGAGGCTTTTAAGATACAACAGCCTCCAAGGTTAAGAAAGCTTTGATTTTACTACCTTGGTCTGCAGCTGATATTCTGCAGTTGTGCTTTTTGGAGATTAAGGCTGGGATTTTCTGGTTTTCACCATTACTGGGGATTGGATGGAAAATTTGACAGACCAGCCGAAGGTTCATTGACTTCCGGTGGTAATTTTCCTTCCTACAGTAAGGTGGGACTTAAAAATCTCAGCCTGAGTGTCATTCGCTGATTCCTGGGATAATAAAGGGTTTGATATCCGAGACCAGTTTTGGTCACATGATAAATTGCTATTGTCCACTCAGAAGTATTTAAGGATAAAAGCCGTTGCTATACAGTGGTGATTGATGATGGTCATTCACCTCTATTTGTGGCCAACTGATTTTCTCCTCTTGTTTAAGTGCAAACTTGGAGACATGAAATCTGGAAGTCCATTATTTTAAGTTTGGAGTTAACTATGGACAATTGTAGGCCTGAATTCCACACAGCGATTATATGGTGGTGGTGGGGGGAGGGGGGGGGGGGGGCGGTTCGGCGGGGGGGGGGGGCGCGGTTCGGGGGGGGGCGCGGTTCGGGGGGGCGGTTCGGGGGGGGCGGTTCGGGGGGGGGGGGGGGTTCCATTCAAGAGGTCCCCTCCTCCAGGCTGATTCAATCAGGAACTTGCTGAAAGCTTGAGGGAGTTTGTTTTGGATCTGAAAGTCATCCAACTCGCCTTGTAAGTGTTCATTTTAAAACATAAATGACATCTCCGGAAGTTCCCATATGAACGTAGTCCATATTTAAATGGATGACTGGGACATATCTATATTGGGCATAACACGGAGTAAGGAATCAATATGGAACGAATTTCAAGGCAGTTCCATTTTGGCCTCCAATATTTTTTCCCCTGATCTATCATAGAAAAGCTATTCAGGGAAGTTCACCAATATTGTAATAGCTGCCACCTTTCTAATGCCACTATTTCACTTGTCATCCTTCAATCTAATTACAAATAAAAATCAGAGGAAATGCGTTTTTAAAATTGCTATCTCCTTCTTTTGCTTCTGTGCCTACCTCCATCTCGCACCTTCCTCGGAACTGAAAACAGAAGAAGAATTTTTTCTCAGTGAATTGATTTCCACATTTCTCAATGAAGGTTGCATGTTAGTTTATAGATGTTGCCATCCAGTTTTACCTATTGAAGGAGGGGTTCAGTGATGATAACTTTTAAACACTAAATAGTTAGCATCCATTAGATTCATTTTGCATAAGTTACTTTATTAAGGATTGGGATGAATTATAGGAAGAGTACTGAGTAATCATTATTGATGTGTTGGGTGTTCTGGATCACAAACAGGTCACCAACACTGGAAGTGGTGCAACTCTATTTTATTATAAGGTTAACTATATTAACATACTTGAACTGTGGGTAAATGCAATACCAGCTTTAACTGTTTACCCTTGCCTAGTCCTAACCAGGTGATGCACTCAGCACATGGTGAATGTCTGTATTGCAGGCTGTGAGCTCTGTGCTCCGAGCTGGCTGCTGCTAGAATGAGCGGGAACTCTCCTGTCCACTGTCTTTATAGTGCGTGTGCTCTCACTGGTGATTGGCTGCGGTGTTGTGTATGCTGATTGGTCCCACTGCATGTCCATCAGTGTGTGTGTTTGTGTCTGCACCATAATATACTGGTGTATATTATGACATCCCCCCCTTTTATATAACGAACATGTGCCTGCGTGACAATAAATATCGTGTAGTGAATGTACCTGACTATGTGTGTGCGTGTTATTTACATGACTATGTGCATGAGGCTAATCTATTTACACGGGAAGGTGCTTGGTGCAGAGAAATAGGGTGTCACACCAACAACGAAATGAACATTATATACAAACTACTGGAACGATGAAACAGAATAACAGAACAGATCAAAGAGTCCAACATTATAAAACTCATAAGTCAAGTCTCTGAGGTGAGCTACGAATTCTGGTTGACCGCCTCAAGGGTGGGTCAGGAGCCACCGGCTGAGGAACGGGCTGGGCCACGGCAGAGTGAGGAGGATGCAGAGTATTCGGAATCTCCACATAGTCCAGGTTGGGGACAACAGGAGGGCGTGGCACCGGTGGAGGATCACGTAGCGAGCGTGGAACGAGATGAAGGGTACGCCGATTGCGGCGGCGAATGGAACCATCTGGCAGACGAACCAGGAACGAGTGGGGAGACACCTGCCGAAGAACCACAGCAGTTACAGACCAGCCATCTTCCGGAAGATGGATGCGGACGTTGTCATCCGGCGCCAGAGCAGGGAGACGAGTCGCCCGATCGTCATGCGCCGCCATGTGTTGTGCACAAGATTGTTGCATCCACTGAAGGACCGGAACATGGTCGAGGTCTGGGGCTTGAATGGACGGCACCGTGGCCCTGAGGGTGTGACCCATGAGCAGCTGGGCTGGCGGCAGGCCCGTGGAGAGTGGGGCGGAGCGATAGGCCAGCATGGTGAGGTAGAAGTCGGATCCTGCATCGGCAGCCTTGCAGAGGAGCCGTTTGACGATGTGGACGCCCTTTTCCGCTTTGCCATTGGATTGGGGGTGCAGGGGACTGGATGTCACATGCACAAAGTTGTACCTGCTGGCAAAGTTGGACCATTCCTGGCTCACGAAGCAGGGGCCATTGTCCGACATCACAGTGAGTGGGATGCCGTGACAAGCAAAGGTCTCCTTGCAGGCACGGATGACCGCCGATGATCTGATGTCGTGCAGGCATACGACCTCCGGGTAGTTTGGAAAATAGTCTACAATCAGAACATAGTCCCTGCCGAGCGCATGGAACAGGTCAACGCCTACCTTAGACCAAGGAGACGTGACCAACTCATGGGGCTGTAGGTCTCACGTGGTTGGGCCTGCTGGAACTGCTGACAGGTGGGGCAGTTGAGCACTGTGTTGGCGATGTCCTCATTGATGCCGGGCCAGTACACAGCCTCTCGGGCCCTCCGTCGGCACTTCTCCACGCCAAGATGGCCCTCCTGTAGCTGTTCCAAAATAAGCTGGCGCATGCTGTGCGGGATCACGATGTGGTCCAGCTTCAGGAGGACACCATCGACTACTGCCAGATCATCCCTGATATTGTAAAACTGCGGGCATTGGCCCTTGAGCCACCCGTCCGTCATGTGGCGCATGGCACTCTGTAGTACGGGGTCAGCCGCAGTCTCGCGGCGAATGTGGATAAGGCGTTCATCCGTAGCCGGCAGATTGGAGGCCGTGAAGGCCACATGGATGTCAACCTGGTAGACGAACCCCTCTGGGTCACATGGGGTGTTGTATGCCCTGGACAGAGCGTCGGCTATGATCAGGTCCTTGCCCGGGGTGTATAGGAGCTGGAAATCGTACCGCCGGAGTTTAAGCAGAATGCGCTGGAGGCGAGGGGGTCATATCATTCAGGTCTTTTTGTATAATGTTGACCAGCGGGCGATGGTCGGTCTCGACAGTGAATTGGGGGAGGCCGTACCGTATCATGAAATTTGTCGACCCCAGTCAACAGGCCCAGGCACTCCTTTTCGATCTGCGCGTAGCGCTGTTCCGTGGGGGTCATGGCACGTGACGCATATGCATCGGGGGCCTATGATGAGGCCTCATCGCGTTGCAGGAGCACTGCCCCAATGCCGGATTGGCTGGCATCCGTTGAAATTTTTGTTTCCTTCGTGGGATCAAAAAATGGCAATACCAGGGCCGTGGTAAACTTGGTCTTAAGCTCCTCCCATTCGCGCTCGTGGGCGGGAAGCCATTGGAGGTCTGTCGTCTTCCTGACCAAGTTCTGGAGAGCTGTGGTATGGGAGGCGAGGTTGGGGATGAGCTTCCCCAGGAAGTTGACCATGCCCAAAAATCGGAGGACCGCCTTCTTATCCGCTGGCTTCTGCATGGCCGTGATGGCTGCCACCTTGTCCGCATCCGGCCGCACACCCAACCGGGAGATGTGGTCCCCCCGGAACGTGAGTTCCGTCTGGCCAAAGGAACATTTGTCTCTGTTGAGGCGAAGGCATTGGTCCCGTATTCGTTTGAAAACACGGTGGAGGCGACTGATATGCTCCTGCGGGGTGGTGGACCAAATGATGATGCACACCCTGAATGCCCTCCATCATTTGCTCCATGATCCGGTGGAATACTTCTGATGCCGATATAATCCCAAACGGCATCCTGTTGTAGCAGTATCTGCCAAACGGGGTATTAAAGGTACACAGCTTTCTGCTGGACCTGTCTAGTTGAATTTGCCAGAATCCTTTCGAGGCGTCAAGTTTGGTGAGAATGTTGGCCCGAGCCATCTCGCACGTGATCTCCTCGCGCTTGGGGATAGGGTAATGCTCCCTCATTGTGTTGCGATTCAGATCCTTTGGGTCAATGCAGATCCGGAGCTCGTCGGAAGGCTTCTTTACGCACACCGTGGAACTGACCCAGTCGGTTGGTTCCGTCACTCTGGAGAGCACTCCTTGGTCCTGGAGGTCCTGCAGCTGCTGCTTGAGGCGGTCCTTGAAGTGGGCTGGGACTCTGCGAGGTGCATGAACCACAGGCGTGGCGTCTTGTTTGAGCAGGATTTTGTAAGTGTATGGAAGCGTGCCCATGCCTTCGAAAACGTCGCAGTGCTGGTCGATGATGGCATTGAGTTGCGCCCTGAAGTCCGCATCCTAGAAGGCAGACATGTCCTCTGGAGAGAGAGAGTGTACTCGTTGAACGAGGTTTAGGAGTTTGCACGCCTGTGCGCCTAGCAGAGAGTCCTTCGAGGAGCCCACGATCTCGAAGGGAAGGATGGCTTTTTGTGAGCTGTGCGTCACTTTGAGTTGGCATGAACCGGTAGCAGGAATAACATTGCCATTGTAGTCCACTAGTTGGCAGGTCGACAGAAAATGGCTGGTTTAACCGCAAGGGTCTGAAAGTGTGACCACGCTAGGAGATTAGCGGAAGCATCAGTGTCCAGGCGGAATCGTATCTGGGATCAGTTGACCGTCAGGGTGGCACACCACTCGTCGTCTGGATCAATGCTGTGCACCGACAGCGGCTGGTGGTTTTGATTCGGGGACAGCCTGTTCTTTGTTATAACAGCGACTCGAAAACGCTCCCTCGGGTCCTCGGTGTCACTGATCTGCGGGAAGTCGGAATCAGACTCGGTGAACGTGGGTTAAATTGCCCGAACGTTCCTGCGAGGCTGGCTGAAGCGATGCAAATTGGCAGGCTGAGCTGCTCGACAGCAGGCAGCATAGTGGCCAAGTCTGCCACATCGTAGGCATTGTCGCAATTTTGCAGGACATTGCCGCTTTAAATGGGCGGAGCCACAGTTGCCGCACGTCGTGATGTCAGTACACTCGTTGCGCCACCGTGCACGCGCGGTGCGGTCCTGCATGGTGCGCGCCTGCGCATCACGTTCCTCCACGTCACCGTCCCCTCGTTTGGCGCGTACAAGCGTGGGAGGCCGCGAAAAGCGCGTGAAATGGCCGCCCTCATCCAGGCTGCAGCCTTGGAGGTGTTCAATTGTTTGGACCCATTCTGCCTTGTGGGGACCTTGCCGCACCGTTTCAGCCGCCTGTATGTGGGAGTACCGGCTGGTGGCATTTTCATGCAGGACACAGGTCTCGATGGCAGTCGCCAGGGTGAGTTGCTTAATTTTGAGGAGCTGCTGACACAGGGGATCCAACAGAACACCAAATACGATCTGGTCGTGTATCATGGAGTTGGAGGTGGGCCCGTAGCCGCAGGACTGTGCAAGGATGCGGAGGTGTGTTAAAAAGGATTGGAAAGGCTCGTCCTTACCCTGCAAGCGCTGCTGGAACAGGTATCTTTCGAAGCTTTTATTGACCTCTATGCTGAAGTGGGTATCGAATTTGAGGAGAACCGTCTTGTACTTTGTCTTGTCCTCGTCGTCTGCGAATGTGAGGGAGTTAAAGATGTGGATGGCGTGTTGCCCGGCCGTGGAGAGGAGCAGAGCAATCTTCCTGGTGTCCGAGGCGTTCTCCCTGTCCGTGGCTTCGAGGAAGAGCTGGAAGCGCTGTTTAAAAATCTTCCAATTGACCCCGAGATTGCCGGCGATGCGGAGCGGCGGCGGCGGGTTGATGTTCTCCATACTTCAGGATGCCGGAATGCTGATTAGTTGCAGGTGGGTCTCAGAAGTGCTTGTATGCAACCACTCCTTGTACCATGATGTGTTGGGTGTTCTGGATCACAAACAGGTCACCAACACTGGAAGTGGTGCAACTCTATTTTATTATAAGGTTAACTATATTAACATACTTGAACTGTGGGTAAATGCAATACCAGCTTTAACTGTTGACCCTTGCCTAGTCCTAACCAGGTGATGCACTCAGCACATGGTGAATGTCTGTGTTGCAGGCTGTGAGCTCTGTGCTCCGAGCTGGCTGCTACTAGAATGAGCGGGAACTCTCCTGTCCCCTGTCTTTATAGTGCGTGTGCTCTCACTGTTGATTGGCTGCGGTGTTGTGTATGCTGATTTTCCCACTGCATGTCCATCAGTGTGTGTGCGTCTGCACCATAATATACTAGTGTATATTATGACAATTATTAGTCATAGAATTTACAGTGCAGAAGGAGGCCATTCAGCCCATCAAATCTGCACCGGCTCTTTTGAAAGAGCACCCTACCCAAACCCACACCTCCACCCTATCCCCATAACCCAGTAACCCGACCCAACACTAAGGGCAATTTTGGACACTAAGGGTAATTTAGCATGGCCAATCCACCTAATCCGCATATCTTTGGACTGTGGGAGGAAACCGGAGCACCCGGAGGAAACCCACGCACACATGGGGAGAACGTGCAAACTCCGCACAGACAGTGAACCAAGCCGGGAATCGAACCTGGGACCCTGGAGCTGTGAAGCAATTATGCTAACCACCATGCTACTGTGCTGCCCTCTAACCATTAAACATGTATTTTTAGGACATAGCAGTAATAAGTAATCGATAGTGAAACAATCCAGTGTGCTGCTTCTGTTCTGTTTCTCACAGACAAACAGCACAGGAAGTTGTGATTGTACATAGCTGTCAGGTTGAGCATCCTGGCATCAATCATGGATTGCTTGCAATTCTGTTGGTTGAAGTTTAAACATTGCTTGCAATTCTATTGGTTGAAGTTTAAACATTGCTTGCAATTCTATTGGTTGAAGTTTAAACATTGCTTGCAATTCTATTGGGTGAGTTTAAACATAGCAGCATGGTAGCATTGTGGATAGCACAATTGCTTCACAGCTCCAGGGTCCCAGGTCCGATTCCGGCTTGGGTCACTGTCTGTGCGGAGTCTGCACATCCTCCCCGTGTGTGCGTGGGTTTCCTCCGGGTGCTCCGGTTTCCTCCCACAGTCCAAAGATGTGCAGGTTAGGTGGATTGGCCATGATAAATTGCCCTTAGTGTCCAAAATTGCCCTTAGTGTTGGGTGGGGTTACTGGGTTATGGGGATTGGGTGGAGGTGTTGACCTTGGGTAGGGTGCTCTTTCCAGGAGCCGGTGCAGACTTGTTGGGCCGAATGGCCTCCTTCTGCACTGTAAATTCGATGATAGCAGCTTCAGGGATTGGATCACAGTCGCCTGAGGCGGGCTATTGATCTTTGAATGTTGTACATGTGTTGAGTTCATGCCTTTGTTCTGTAGACAGGACCTTGGCAGCTTTCCAGGTCTTATCTCTCATGTACATGAAATCAAGCTTGTAGGAATTAAACCATCTTCAGATTGTTGATGTGTCTGCTGTTCTTTGTACTGAGCTGAGCCATAGGAGAAAAGCCCACGTGGAATCCGACTCAATACACAGGCCTTGAAACCACCCCAACACCTATCTGGCTACTTCTTATGAAAGCAGCAGTCAGATATTCAAATTCTTCAATTTGGTCAAACATTTCCCTCTCTAACCGCTTTACCATCATTAGTTTCCTCCGCTACCATTGGCTAAACCTACATAGTGGACCTCATAGCCAGACTCATATACATTTTGTTGCACTTTCTCTGGAGCCTATAAATGGTCTTACTGTTGGTTTTACAAATGGCATAGTTTTTGTGTAGGAAGGTTGTGTAATGGCAATTATTTGTAGCTGTCCATTCTTTACTTTCCAATCCTAGAAAATGACAACAAAAGAGGGGGCACACAATATGTTCTTGCAGAATAATTAACTGGGATTCACTCAGTTCGATCAGTATTACTCTCTCTTCTTTTCTGCGTTCTGATAGAAAGGCTGGATCCCATTCAGGAATTATTCTTTCATTGCAGGTAAGTTCATTGCTTTCCACCCGAATTCCCAGAGCATCTCACCAAATGCTTTTACTTGATCTAAGTTTGCAGTGCATGGTCCATCTCAGCTTTCAATTTTCTTTTTTTTTAACCTATTATCACAACACAAAGATAGCATCTGTGCAATCCCCCTTCCTGGTCTGTATTCACTCGGGGCTTCATCCAACAATATCTCTACTAACGCACATGCTGCGCTTTCTATAACACCACCGTAGATTTTCTTTACAAGATTGAAAATGAAGTACTTTAGCAATTGCCACAATCACTTTTGATGCCTTTCCTTTTTTCATGTATAGGTCATTGATAATCCATCAGAATGTTCCCTTGGTAGGGTGGCAAATACGATCAAAGCATTTGCACTTTACCTGCTACTTCTGAGCGTGTAAAATGTAGGTTGGGGTAAAACTATAGTTGAGGTGACAATTGCCTTTTTGGAAGCTGCCGCTCTCTTCTTTCTGACTGGTGCTAATGCCTCAGTCCACCACAAGACATCGTGGGCATAGACTTCATGGCTGAATACAAACATACCAATCAGGAGCAGAAGTAGGTCACTCGGCCCTTTCAGCCTGCTTCACCGGTCAATAAGATCATGGCTGATCTGCTTGTGACTTCAACCCTGCATTCCAGCCTGCCGATAACCTTTCACACCTTTGCAAATCAAGATTCTATCAAGCTCTGCCTCAACAATATTCAAAGACTGTACTTCCACCATGCCTTGAGGAAGAGAGTTACAGAGACTCACGACCCTCTGTGAGAAAAATATTCTCCTGGGCTCTGTCTTCACTGGCATCATCTCCTTGGTCTTCTTCCCAGTACTTTGAGGAAAATGAATACGCCTCTCAATGCCTTACCTACCAAAAGATATATCCGGATAACTGGAATTTCGATACATTATCGGTTAACCATGGGAGAAATGGTGCAAATGCCTGAAAATGATAATTTATGTCATTTCCATATGCTTTTTAACCAATTACAATAAAGACTCGGGAGAACCCGACCAAAATTCATCTCCATAATCTGCAACTTTACACATTCCACAGAGGAAAAAAGCTTTTAAAAAGAAATAATTTACTTTGAGAAAAAAAAGTCCTTCTAGATTTCTTACAGCTTTCAGGGAGTCAACAGATACATTATTTTATTACAGCGGCACTACAGTGGGGTGACTGGAATAATTTTACTGCACATTCAAGTGTGATATTATTATTTACGGTCTAACGTTGTTCCCTGTTCCGGTGCACATGAGTTGTTTTGTGCTGTGCGTGGCCGTAAAGATGCTACACCTGACTTCAACCCTCATGGGAGAAAAAATAATTAACCGGGTCGGAGAATTGCCGGGGGCTGGCTTGAATCCCGCCCCCGCCGGTTGCCGAATTCTCCGGCACCGGAGATTCGGCGGGGGCGGGAATCGCGCCGTGCCGGCTCGCGGGCCCCCCCCCCCCCCCCCCCCCCCCCCGGCGATTCTCCAGCCTGAATGGGCCGAAGTCCCGCTGCTAGAATGCCCGTCCTGTCGGCGTGGATTAAACCACCTCTCCTTACCGGCGGGACAAGGCAGCGCGGGCAGGCTCCGGGGTCCTGGGGGGGGGTGCGGGGCGATCTGGACCCGGGGGGTGCCCCCACGGTGGCCTGGCCCGCGATCAGGGCCCACCGATCCGCGGGCGGGCCTGTGCCGGGGGGGCACTCTTTTCCTTCCGCCTTCGCCACGGTCTCCACCATGGCGGAGGTGGAAGAGACCCCCTCCACTGCGCATGCGCGGGGATTCCGTGAGCGGCCGCTGACGCTCCCGCGCATGCGCCGCCCGGCAATGTCATTTCCACGCCAGCTGGCGGGGCACCAAAGGCCTTTCCCGCCAGCTGGCGGGGCGGAAATCAGTCCAGCGCGGGCCTAGCCCCTCAAGGTTAGGGCTCGGCCGCTCAAGATGCGGAGGATTCCGCACCTTTGGGGCGGCGCGATGCCGGACTGATTTGTGCCATTTTTGGCGCCGGTCGGCGGACATCGCACCGATTACGGAGAATTTTGCCCCATTATCCAATAACGGGCGGGATTCTCCGACCCCCTGACTGGTCGGAGAATCGCCGGGGGGCGGCGTGAATCCCGCCCTGCCACCGGCTGCCGAATTCTCCGATGCCGGGGTTTTGGCGAGGGCGGGAATCGTGCCTCGCCGGTCGGCGGCCACTAGCAGCGCCCCCCCCCCCGGCAATTCACCGGCCCACGATGGGCCGAGCGGCAGCCCGTTTTCTGCCGGTCCTGCCGGCGTAACTCAAACCAGGTCCGTACCGGCGGGACCTGGCTCTACGGGTGGCCTGCAGAGTCCTCAGGGGACCACGGAGGGATCTGGCACCGGGGGGTGCCCCTTCGGTGGCCTGGCCCACGATCGGGGCCCACCGATCCGCGGACAGGCCTGTGCGGTGGGGGCACTGTTTCCCTCCGCGCCGGCTGCTGTCAACCTCCACCATGGCCAGCGCGGAGAAGAACCTCCCTGCGCATGTGCTGGGATGACGGCAGCACCTGCTAGCGCTTCCACGCCTGTGCCAACTCGCGCCGGCGGAGGCCCTTCGGCGCCTGTTGGCGTGGCACCAAGCCCTTCCGCGCCGGCTGGCGTGGCGTCAACCCCGTCGGCGCCAGCCTAGCCCCTGAAAGTGAGGAGGATTCCGCACCTTCCGGGCGCCCTACGCCGGAGTGGTTCACGCCACTCCTCGGTGCCAGTACGGCACGCCCCGCCGGGTAGGGGAGAATCCCACCCAACATTTTTTGGAATAAATATATGTGTGCACATGTCAGGTGAGTAGAGTTGTGTGCTCTCCATAACTAAAAAGCCTGCTGACTCTGGGCAGCACGGTAGCACAGTCGTTAGCACAGTTGCTTCACAGCTCCAGGGTCCCAGGTTCGATTTCCGGCTTGGGTCACTGTCTGTGCGGAGTCTGCATGTTCTCCCCGTGTCTGCGTGGGTTTCCTCCGGGTGCTCCGGTTTCCTCCCACAGTCCAAAGATGTGCAGGTTAGGTGGATTAGCCATACTAAATTGCTCTTAGTGTCAAAAAAGGATAGGGTGGAGTTGTGGGCTTAGGTAGGATGATCTTTCCAAGGGCCAGTGAAGACTCGATGGGTCGAATGGCCTCCTTCTGTGCAGTAAATTCTATGATTCTCACTGCCCAAGATCTATCATGAAGAATAGTCATTTTAACAAATTACTGGAAGGTGACCACTGTATAGAATATCATTCAAATCTTTAGGGCATTGAGATTAGAAACTGAAGGAAAATGTGACTGAATATTTCTGAAAAAAGACAGAGGATTCTCCGGCCCCCAGCCCCATGTTTCTCGACCATGTGCCATAGCCTGGCAGTGGGATTCACTATTCCTGCTGCTTGTCAATGGGATTTCCCATTGAAGCCACCCCATGCACGCTGGAGACCCACGGGTGGGATGCACAGACCGGTGGAAACAGTGAATCGCAACGGCTGGGGAATTCAAGCCATTTTGACAAAGCTTTTCATTTTGCACTCATCAGGACAATTTACAGGAATACGCATGTCAGGGGAAAGCGACAAATTTATACTGGAGGAAAGGAGAGTGCTGATTGATTAGCATGTTATTGGTAGAGATGTTGCCATAGAGGACACACTAGGTTATGATGATATCATCAAAGTGAGTTGCAGCGATTGGAGTGCACCAATTGTCATGGTACCAAAACCGAGTGGAACATAATGATTGTGTGTGAACTCTAGAAAAGGTCTACGCAGTTAGGAAGTCAGATTTATACCCTATTCCTTGTTCAGAAGACTGTTTGAAAAGATGGGAGATGCATATTTTATTCCCAAACTTGACTTACTTAAAGGATATTGGCAAGTAACTTTATCAGACAGGGCAAAGGAAGTTTTGGCTTCTGTGACGCCAAATGATCTGAATCAACTTAAGGTCATGTCACTTGGAATGAAGAATACACCAACAACATTCCAAAGACTAATCAACATCTCTGGACTGAACAATTGTGCAGTGTACATTGACCATGTAGTGATGTTCAGTGAAACATGGAAGGAGCATTTAGAACTTGTGAAAGCTCAAGTCACATTCTTGGGTCATACCATTGGACCTGGTCAGATGGCCCCATGGAATGTTAAAATGAAGGTTATTGGTGAATTTCCAATACTATCAATGAGGAGAGAAGTTCTGAGATTTCTGGGCGTGTTTGGTTTCTACCAGAAATTCATGCTGAGTTTCAGCAGCGCGGTTGCTCCCCTGATTGAACTTCTTAAAAAAAAAACACAAAAACTGGCAGTGGGCATCAGAATGTCAGGAGCATTCAATAATCTGAAGCTTATGTTAACTACCGCACCCGTGTTGATGACACTAATTATGCCAAGACATTTAAGGTGACAAGTGTTGTGAGTGATGTGGGTGCTGGTGCTGTACTGCTGCAGGAAGACGATAAAAGAATCGAAAGACCAATCAGGTTAATTATTTTTTAAGGGGGGGGGAGGTGTGATGAATGGAGGATTTTAGGAATATTGGATTCTAAACAATTGGCCATTTAAGGGTTGAAAGCCTGGGGTTATGTTGTGTTTGACTGCAGTGGTCATGTTTTTAAAAATAATCCTGTTTTGTAGGGCCAGGGAGCCAGAAGGTAGAATTGATCAGAGGAATGTGTTTTTCAGCCTGGGCTAATGGACTATGGTTTGAGTGGGGAATGTCCCTGGGGAGTTGATTTGTTTTTCAGCTTGGGGAGACCGTCCCGTTTCTGGGTCGAGCTAGCGAGACATTTTGCAAAAGCTTTGGAAAGGTGTTGAAATCTGAACTGGCAACCCTTATTTTGACCACAAGTAAAAGCAGTTTTCACTCACAGTAGGATAGTTAAAACGGTGTAATAATATTTAAAGCAGAGCAGTCTTGTCTGAGGACAAGGAAGAGGCTGAAACAACCCAGTTGAAATTGATTTGAAGATATCCAGCCAGAGTTCCTGGGGTTCCAACAGGAGCCCAGATCTGTTCTGTGAAGCAAGTATTACTCTATGACATTCTGATTTTAAGCTGGTTTGAGAGCTATATGTTACTTTTCTTGTTGTTTAATGGGGAATTGAAAATTAGTGTTTAAGGGGTAGTTGTAAGCTGTTCTTTTTGGGTGTGAAGTTAAAGAGTTTAATATTGTATTCATGATAAAGCTTTGTTTTAAAAATACCAGATCCCTATTTATTCATGCATTCACTCCTGCAGCGAGTCATTCTTTCTGCACAGTCTTACGAAATAAACTCAAATTTGGGGGTTTCAGTCCAGTATGCTGGCCACTGTTGGGGTCTGGTCCGGGATCGTCATAATGGTTTAAATCATGCTAGGACCTGTACTGTGGCTGTGCTGGCAGGGATCAGCTCTTGTTTTCACTAATGTCTTCAATTTTCTGCTCTTAATAACCAATGCTCTTGTAAGTTCCAGAGAAATCATGTAAATATAAAGGAAAATATTCAAAGGGCTAAGTGTTTTCAGTCCCGTGGCTCAGCCTATCAACCACTAATGCTGAAATTCACCTTCTCAAGTTGCATAAAATTACCAAGAGTCTCTCAAGTAAAATTGAGCTTTTTGGCTTTCCTTCTTATTTCAGAAAAAAGGCTGTTTATATGTAAATAGTAATTCCAAACAAATTATTTGCACATCAGGCTGAATACAAGATCCAAATATCATAATGGATGCATATTGCATTCCAAATCTTTGGTGAAAGATAGCTGGCAATAAATATTAAACATTATTTCCCTCAGTTCTTGGCTTTATTGGAACTATCAGAGTTCAAATGCGCACAGCTAACTGCAAAGGAGCAATATATTACAGAGCAATGACTGACAGGGTGGCTGGAATATATTTAAGATTCAGTATTGAATGGCCCATAAATAAGCTTGCCATTTAAGATGTTGCCAGTTTGCTGTCCATTCCGTATTATTCATATCATTTTGCATTGTGATCTGACTGACAGGCAAACTGCAGACCAACAATCTGAAAGGTTTTCTACCGTGGCTCCTGGGACACCATAAACCTTTGACCACCAAGTATTTTCCACCTTAGGCTGAGTTTGGTCCGAGTTCTAACCTCACCCTGGCAGTTTGAGAATCAAGAATTTTGTTTTAAAAGTTAAAAAGCTCGTATTGTTGTGTTATATTACTTCTCCTGGTAGCATATTATGTTACTTGAAGTAATATATGGTACTCATTTGTTTATGCCGAGATGTTCTTAACTTTGATGATGAATACTCAAAGTCGTCCAGTGATGACAAATAATTTATTGAGTAACTAATCAATTAACTTGTTAGTTCGATTCTTCAATACTTTTGCTAGTAGTCAAATTAAACAAGATACATTTAGATTAACTATGACTGTTATACTCCACATTCTGAGCTTACTATACTTCTGTTCTCTAGCTACAACACACCCGAAGAGAGTGGGAAAACAGATTGAGCTTGTATTTATACCCGCTGTTAGTTTTGCCCTTGAGTGATCAACTGACTGTACTGACAACACATTAACACTTTATGTATATTCATATACAGCGATCACTACAGGTAACAGTAAAAATGACCGTGAAGCTGCTTAATTGGTGCAAAGACAAGCATCTTAGAAACAGATTATCTGGTCAGATTGGGACTTTGCTGTCTGTCACTTGGTTGCCAGCTTTCCTACATTACAACAATGACTAATCTGCACATGTACTTAATTCGCTATAAAACACTCTGGGCTGCCCTGAATCACAAAAGGCACTATATAAATGCAACGTCTGTGTTATTTATTGATTTGAGGAGTCCTGTGTTTTAATCAGCACTCTCTGAGTACTGTACTGGGCGGCACGCTAGCACAGTAGTTAGCACAATTGCTTCACAGCTCCAGGGTCGCAGGTTCAATTCCTGGCTTGGGTCACTGTCTGTGCGGAGTCTGCATGTTCTCCCCGTGTCTGCGTGG
The DNA here is from genome assembly GCF_047496885.1 of Scyliorhinus torazame. Classification (NCBI taxonomy): domain Eukaryota; kingdom Metazoa; phylum Chordata; class Chondrichthyes; order Carcharhiniformes; family Scyliorhinidae; genus Scyliorhinus; species Scyliorhinus torazame. The sequence continues at coordinate 42,057,849 of NC_092714.1, read as the reverse complement.
GTTTCCTTCGGGTGCTCCGGTTTCCTCCCACAGTCCAAAGATGTGCAGGTTAGGTGGATTGGCCATGCTAAATTGCCCTCAGTATCCAAAAAAGGTTAGGTGGGGTTACTAGGTTATGAGGATAGGGTGGAAGTGTGGGCTTAATTCGGGTGCCCTTTCCAAGGTCCTGTGCAGACTCATTGGGCTGAATGGCCTCGTTTTGCACTGTAAATTCTATGGTTCTATAATGATTTAGTGAATGCTTTGCCAATTTAGTAAAGACAGCACTGATCCACAGGGGCCGCGGGCCACAAAGCAGATTTTCAGCATTCAGAAATCTGCGGCTTTCCCCTGTTACCCTCCCTAGATAGCCACCCCTACTGCTAAGGACACTTGGAAAGGCATTGTAATGTTCTTGTTGGATGGCCTGATTTATATTACAAGAACACTTGTAGCTAAAGCTATAAACTAATTATTAACATTAACTGTGGGTCAACTATATACAAAACAACAGATAAATAACAGAATGATCATGCACAAGCAACCTCTCTCCCCAGCTCTCCTGTCAGTCTGAGGTCACCTGACTCTAACATTAACTTATATACGAATGCGACTCCTTGTGGTCAGTCGGTGCATTACAACACAACCATGACATCTCTCCAGGCATGTTCGTATTCTTGCATGAAAGAACATTGTGGTGCCTCCAGACTTGAAGAAAACGTTTTGTGCTAGCTCCCACCATCAACAGTCTACTCCTGCTCTGAGTTTTTAAAATCTTCTCATCTGCCTGGGTCGGGATGGTATGTGACTTGGAGGACACTTACAGATGGTGTTCCGATGAGGAATCTCTCCTTGTTCTCCTAGATGGTGGAGGTTGAAGATTTGGAAGGTGCAAATAAAGGAGCCTTGGCAATTTGCTGCAGTGCAATTGGAGATGGTACACGCTGGTGGGGGTAGGGGTGGGGGGTAGTGATTGTTTAGCCCATAGATGGCGTGGCAATTAAGTGAACTATTCTGTTCTGCATGATGTCAGGCTTCTTGAGTGTTGTTTGAACTGCACTCATCCAGGCAAGTGGACAGTGTTCTATCACACCCCTGATTAGTTGCCTTTTACATTGTGACGGTCTTTTGAATCAAGTGGTGAGTCATTCACCGCAGAATTCATCATGGAACTATAGGACGGAATTCTCTGCCAGCGGGTTCAATGGCAAACGGGGAAGGAGAGGAATTTGGCGGGAAGCTCAAACATTGGTTTTATGCTGGCGGGATCTTCTGTTGGTTTCCACCATTGTGGATCAGGAAACCCGCTGGAGGCCAGCGTGAAACTGATTTGCATCCCGCTAATGGGATGCAGATGAAGGCCCAACCGGAATCTTCCACCCATACCCAATTCTCCACCATGCCAATGGGACAACACGTCTGGAATAATGTGGCGTGCAGGTGTCGAGGCACACATGAAGCCACCAGCTACCCTGGACCTTGGAACACCACAGCAGATGGTGGAAGGAGCATCTACAGGTGGATCTTCCAGATTCCGTCTCGTCGAGGAGGTCCATCTTCTATCCTCAGGATGCTCCTGGAGTCCCATCTTCTTTCTCAGATTCCCATCTTCAAGCCTCAGAGTGTTCCTGGGGATCCATTTTCATTTTCAGGAAGTCTATCTTCTTTATTCAATAGTGGGTCAGTGACGTTAGGTACTTGTTCAATATGGCGCCTGCATAGCATGGCTGATTACATGCCATCCAGGCCTTCCGCGCCACAGAATACAGCATGATTAGTAAGGTCAGGATCGGAAGATGGTATGTTCTCCTGTCGGCCTCCATGGCCGTAGAATGGTTATAGCAAAGATGGAAGTCACTTAGCCCATTGTGCCCTTGCTGACTGTCTGCAAGAGCAAGTAACCTCATCTTACTATCCCACATTTACTTTGCAGCTCTCAAATTTATTTCTCTTCAGGTAGTTATCCAATTCTCCCTTCAATGTCTAGATTGAAGCTGCCTCTTCGGTGGCAGGATTTACCAGAGTCGTCAAAGTCAATGGACTTTTGGATGGCTTCCCGCACTCACCATGGTGAGATCTGCCCTGCCTGGGCTGGAAAATCCCCGCCTGACTCTCAAACAGTGCATTCCAGCTCCTCACCACGCCCTGCATAAAAAAACATTTGTCCTCATGTCACGGTTGCTACTCTAGCCATTTGCCTCAAATTACTGTTGTTGCTAACTTTTGGTTGGTTCAAATGGCTCTGTTTTATAACCTTTGCTCTAGAGTCGCCAGGTATCTTTATGATACCGCCACGAGGTTCAAGTTCAAGTAATGATCAATAACTCAACACACCAATTGGTAAGATTCAAATCAAAGTACATTTATTATACACAGTAAATCACTACTCGTGCATAAACTCTACTTTCTAAGCTATTTCTATCACTAACAGGCCAATACTTAGCTTCGGACTGGCCCACCAGGTCAGGGGAACAAATGGCCTTTCGTTCGGGTTCTGAGTCTGCGGGATTCAAAAGCTGGTATGGACTGGTAGCTAGGAGTGCCTCTCTCGTAGCGAGCGTTGACCTGAGACTTACGTTCTTTGGAGGCAGCTGGACAGGTCACTGTCAAGGGTTGGTTCGCGATGCTAAGTGACCCTGTCAAGAAGGACGATTTGAACTTGGGGGCTTTACTTTATAGTCCCCATGGGGTTCCCGTCTTTCGGGGTGGACCCCGTACCTGGTTTCAAGTGATTGGACTTTGTTCCAATCACTTGGTTCGATTTCTCCAATGCTGGAGCGCTTCCCTGATCGTTGGGCGGTCTTTAGGTATCCGTTAACCTCTTTTGTGTTGGCTCCTGCTGGCGCCGAGGAGTCTGGCTTGGCCTTGTTTACCTTAAAGGTTTTGATTGTTCATTAGTATGTAGATGGCTGCTACATTATTATGCCGATGGTTGCTGGTATCGATGCTGTCAGGGCTTTTGCAGAGTCTAATACACAGTAAACTTGCACCTGCTAGTTTCTGCCTGTGTTGGCTGAATTTCCCTTCAGCCTTTGCTGTTCTCCATTTTACGTCGGGAATTGGCCAACCCAGGTGGCTACACTGTCCTCTGGTTCTTGACCCTGTGCCAGTAAGAAAATTCCTCCATACCTTTCTGTCCAGCCCATTCATAATTTTCAACATCTCTACCAAATCTCATCTTAATCGCCACTCCTCTAGGGAGAACAGCCCCAGCTTCTCAAATCTATCCATAGTATAGAAGCTTCTCAGCCTTGTAAACCTGTTCTGCACCCTCTCCAAGGCCTTCACATCCTTCCCGGCCTCAGACCTGCTTTTTTACTACTGTACTTATTGTCACTGAATTACCTTTGCTTAAATTGTAAAGGACCTGTCTTTCCCGACCTTGCAGACTTGGGCCGGTTGGGATCCAGACAGCAAAGCAGGTCCATGGCTCCAGCAGTGAAGTGCAAACGAAACGAGCAAAGGAGGACAAGCCCTCTTTTTATGACACTAGCTGTGGCTAAGCCTGTGCGTTTAAAGGCCCCATTGAAATGGAGAAGGTAAGTGAATGGCATGTGTGGGTGGAGGTTCAGGGGATCTGCCAATGGGGGGCAGAATCTGGACATGGGAGGGTGGGATCCAGACATGAGAGCGATCGGACATTGGGGGTCCAAATATGGGCAGTGATCCAGACATGGGGGTGGAATCAAGAAATCGGTGGGGATGGGAGGATTGGGTCATCGGGGGGGGGGGGGGGGGGGTAGTTGGACATTGGGGGGGGTGTTGGTGGGGGTGTTGAGTCAGGTCGGGTAGAGGTCACATCGGTGAGGGAAGTCGTGTGGGGGTACTGGGTCGGGAGTGGATGTCAGTTGGGTTCGGTAGTATATCATTTGTGTTGGAGGGGTGTTGTCAGGAGTGTTGGTCATGTTGGGGTGTGTCGGTTGGTCGGGTCGAGGAGGGGGGTCATTAGGTAGGGGTTGGTCAGGTTGGGCTGGGGGGTGGTTGGACTGATGTGGGGCTGGACCTGGTCGGCAGGGAGGTGGGGGGGGGGCGGGGGGTTTGGTCAAGTTGAGGGAGGTGGTGGGGAATACCGTGGGGAATGGGATGCTTATTTGGAAGGGTGTATGGGGTCCCCTGGGGAGTTGGGGGTATGGGGTATGTACCATGCAGGGCTGGGTCTGGGTGTTTAAAACAATTACTCTGAAGTGGAAAGTGCTTTTATTCCTTCTAACTCTTCCAGAATAACCGTCAGGGTAAACTGGCTAAACCATTCAAAATTAGTGATTTAAATCGCTTTGTCGGATGGTTAAATCCAACACAATTGTTTAAGGGAAGTTAGTTCCTTAGTTCCTCTGAGCAATTGCTGGGTAATCTCTTACTTGGTAACTTCTTAGAACAGTGTTCTTCAAACTTTTTTTCCGGGGACCCATTTTTACCAACCGGCCAACCTTCAGGACCCAACCCGGCCGACCTTCGCGACCCACGCCGGCCGACTTCGCGACCCACGCCGGCCGAACTGCGTGACCCACCATTTTCTCTTACCTTGTTTGCTGCTGACAAAAATGGAGGAAATGGTTTTGGGTCCCTTTGGCCCTCGTACACGCTCGTCCAATGGAACCTGTTGGATGAAGGTGAAGCCTTCTGGTGTCGGAAAGTATGGAGTCTCCATCTGTCCAAAGTTCTGAATTTTTTTCCTGTAAACTTTTATCAAATAAACCCCCCCCCCCCCCCGAACTTGTAAAAAAAAATGAATAAAATAAATGAAAAAAATAAAAATTAAATGAATAAAATAAATGAATAAATGAATAAAAACCACTACAGAACTTGTAAAACAAAAAGCTGCAACCGTTTAAAAAAATAGCGGCCGCACTGCGCCTGCGTGCCCGATTATCGGTGTGCATGTGCAATGCGGCCAAATCTTTTTTTTAATATGTTCGCGGCCGCTTGCAGCCGGCGTTATGAAAATCCGGCTGCTGCGCGGGGATTTGCGCGATCGGGAGCGCCATGGACAATGGCTCCGCAACCCTCCCGACACCCGCCCGCGACCCACCCGCGGGTTGCACCCCCGACTTTGAAGAACACTGTCTTAGAGGGATTCCACAGTGCATCATTGCTGTACCCCCCAAATCTGACACTGTGGAGCCAGGAGTCGAAGGTCCATTAAATATCTGCTCAATGGTGACTCCCAGAATGCTGATGGTGGGGGATGTAGTGTTGGTTACACCATTAAATGTCAAGAGGAGCTCATTATGCTCTCTTTTGTTGGAGATGGTCATTGCATGGCCATTGGGGCATGAATTTTACTTGCCGTTTATCTGCCCAAGCCTAAATGTTATTCAGGTCTTGTTGCATTTGGGCATGGACTGCTATAGTGTCTGAGGAGTTGTGAATGGAATTGAACACTGAGCAGTCATTAGCAAAGATTGCCACATCTGACTTTATGGTGGAGGGAAGGTCATTGATGAAACAGCTGAAAATGGATGGGCCGAGCACAATGCACTGAGGAACTCCTGCAGTGATGTCCTGGGGCTGAGATGATTGGCTTCCAACCACCACAACCACTCTGAAGCAGCGAAAAGCAATGAAGGAGTGCTGTTTTGTCAAAGGTGCTATCCTTTGGGTTAAGCACTAAATTGGGATCCCGTCTGCTTGATTTGATAGATGGAGGAGGCAGCATAGTGGTGGTAATGTCATTGGATCATTAATCCAAAGACCGAGGGTGATGCTCTGGGGGCCCGAATTCAAATCTCGCCACTGCAGGTGGTGAAATCTGAATTCAATGAAAAAAAATCTGTAATTAAAAGGCTAATGATGACCATAAAACCATTGTCAATTAATTGTTGTAAAAACCCATCTGATTCACTAATGCCCTTTAGGGAAGGAAATCTGCCAACCTGACCTGGTCTGGCTTGCATGTGACTCCAGACCCACAGCAATGTGGTTGACTCTTAACTGCCCCAAGGGCAATTAGGGATGGGCAATAAATGCTGGCCCAGCCAGTTTCCATGTCCCATTAACACATTTTTAAAAATTCAAATGGACTATTCAAAGGACAGCAGTGATTTCTCCTGATATTTTTGCCATCAATTCTTTTTCTCTCTTGGATAGCTATACATTTGATGTGTGTGTGTGTGTGGCTAAACATTATTTGAATATTGAATTTTTTACTGATTACTCTGACAGTTAAATATTTGCAGACAAACCTCAGATTTGTTATCAATTGGATGCCGGCTTCCTCAGAATCCACTTAGAGACAAATTGGAGCCATGTGGAGCTGCCCGGGTTTGTCTGAATCTGCAAATGTCAGACCAATGCAGACTGCAAATCCCACATTTAGCCATGCCAGATGTGTAGTGACAGCTGTTGCAACAAGAAGCACCTGTAGCTGTTTATGAAGTTCAATGCACCATTAAGAAATCCAAATTAGTTCAAGAGATTCAAAGGATGGTGCCCAAATGTGAATTCTGAATTTGATTTGACACAACTAATCTGCTGATGTCTTTAAAAGCCTGCTGGAATCTTAAAATGTTGCCTAAAACAGAGTTTTTCAAACTGTTTTCCCGGGACCTACTTTCACCAGCCAGCCAGCCTTCGGGACTCTCATCAGCCGACCTTCGCGACCCATGCCGACCAACCTTCACAACACACAATTTACACTTATCTTTAATGCAACAGATGAGCCTGCTTGGACCTCATGATCTCACTCCAATCAGGTTCAAAGGAGGAGAGGGCAATGCGCAAATCAGGGTTCAGCTGGTTCCTTTGTGCCGTCTTCATCTTTGTGAAGACGGAAAATCCAATCTCGCACGTGAAAGGTCATTGTGAAGGACAATAGCATCAAAATGCTTGTTTTATAGATCATAGAATTTACAGTGCAGAAGGAGGCCATTCAGCCCATCGAGTCTGCATTGGCCCTTGCAAAGAGTACCCTACCTATGCCCACACCTCCATCCTATCCCCATAACCCAATAACCCCACCAAACCTTTTGACACTAAGGGGAATTTAGCACGGCCAATCCACCTAACCTGCACATCTTTGGACTGTGGGAGGAAACCGGAGCACCCGGAGAAAACCCACGCAGACACAGGGAGAACGTGCAGACTCTGCACAGACAATGACCCAAGCCAGGAATCGAACCTGGGACCCTGGAGCTGTGAAGCAACTGTGCTAATCACTGTGCTACCATGCTGCCCGTAAAGCATACTCCTGGGAGAAGCGAATACAGAATGTTGACAGCCTCATGGACTTGTGATGTATCTTTAATGTGCTGTGACAGGTGAGGCGCAGAAGTTCATTCTCTCCATTTTGGAATCAGGCGTAAGTTAATAATTGACTCTGGGGTCGCAAACTCAAAAGGATTTTTCACCCACCGCTTCCCTTTCAAAATCTGAAATTTCTCTGGAAGGTGGTGACCACAACTATTGATCAGCGCAGCCAGATGCAACTAAATAAGGTTTAGCAGTCTACTGTCAGTTCCCTTGCTGAAACTGTTTTCTTTTTTGTGTCTTAGCAGTAAGGGGAACTTGTAGTAATTTTGGCTTTGTACTCGCACTTGCCAAACTTCCAGCACTGTGAAGAAATAGATGTTTTCCAAAAGTCATTGCAAGTTTGGCAATTTGCGGTTCAGTTTGTTTAGAATTGAAAAGATTATCATAGAATTTACAGTGCAAGGAGGCCATTCGGCCCATTGAGTCTGCACCGGCTCTTGGAAAAAGCACCCTACCCAAGGTCAACACCTCCACCCTATCCCCATAACCCAGTAACCCCACCCAACACTAAGGACAATTTTGGACACTAAGGGCAATTTATCATGGCCAATCCACCTAACTTGCACATCTTTAGACTGTGAGAGGAAACCGGAGCACCCGGAGGAAACCCACGCACACACTGGGAGGATGTGCAAACTCCGCACAGACAGTGACCCAAGCCGGAATCGAACCTGGGAGCTGTGAAGCAATTGTGCTATCCACAATGCCACCGTGTCTGCCATAGACATAATTAGCATCCGACTCTCATTTTTCTGCACTTCTTTGCATATAACACACACGGGCTTTGCATCCTGATTTATGTTGGCACAATTAACAAAGCCATACCTCAAGAAATCCTCTTTATACTATTTTGTTCCTGATTTCAGTTTCTTCTTAATGGGTTGTTCACCTGGAACTCTGTATACAGCTCACACCAGCACTGCTTTGCCCTGCCATGGACTCTCCTGAAATGCTCTGAGCAGCTCTCTTCAGCAGATTCAGTTGTAAGGTCTTGGCCTGTTTGTGCCTCTGGCCCTGTCTTCCTTATTACAAATGGATCCATCTTCAGCTCTTCACAGTCTGCACTGGCTCTGCAAATGAGCATTATGAAGGGGCTGGTTTAGCACAGGGCTAAATAGCTGGCTTTTAAAGCAGACCCAGGCAGGCCAGCAGTGTGGGTTCAATTCCCATACCAGCCTCCCCGAACAGGTGCTGGAATGTGGCGACTAGGGGCTTTTCACAGTAACTTAATTTGAAGCCCACTTGTGACAAGCGGTTTTCATTTCATGATTTATTGCCATTCTCCTGCCTTTTCCCTGCACCCCTGTACATTGTTTCTATTCAAATAATCACCCAATGAATGCCTCGATTGAACCTGCCTCCACCACATATCCAGGCAGCGCATTCCAGATCTGAACCACTTGCTGTATGAAAATGTTTTTTCTCACGTCACATTTGCATCTTTTGCAAATCACTTTAAATCTGTGCCCTCTCATTCAGGCCCACGTCAGAACAATACTCTGAAGATAGGAAATAGCTTCTCTTCTTCGACTCTATGGAATCCTTTTCATATTTTGAACACCTCCATCAGAACGTGCTTCAATCTTCGATACTCAAGAGAATATAAGACAGATTTTTGTACTGTGTCAACATCATTGAAAGCTCAAAACAGCAGGATCAACTGCATGTCCTCCCAGGCCAACTAATCCTTCCTGAGATGAAAACATGCCCAAGGACTTTTCAGTCATGGGGCAGGAGAAGTTCCTATTCCTGCCAAGATCCAGATTACAACTTGGATACAGTCAAAAATGGGAGCTCTGGATTATTTCCTCTTCCTTAACATGGAGTGCTTTGACCATACACTTATGGTCAGCAAAGATCAGAGATCAAGCCTGGGTTCAGCCTGATTTGCCAGGTTCAAATCCTCACTAAGCAGTGTCCTTGTCAATTGAACATCTACCAAGGTTTGGGGAGGTTGTTTAGCTCATTTGGCTTGATGACTAGAGAGCGTGATGCAGAATGACCCCGTTGGAACAGGTTCAATTCCTATACCAGCCATGATAGTTCATAGAATCCCTACAGTACAGAAAGAGGCCATTAGGCCCATCGAGTCTGCACCGACCATTTGAAAGATCACCCTACCTTGGCCCTATCTCCCACCCTGTAACCTCACCCAAATTTAGCATGTCCTATCCACCTAACCTGCAACACCTTTGGACTGTGGGAGGAAATCAGAGTACCCGGAGGAAACCCACACAGACATTGGGAGAAAGTGCAAACTTCACACGGTCAGTCACCCAAGGTGGAAATCGAACCCAAGTCCCTGGCACTGTGAGATAACAGTGCTAACCACTGCACCATCATGCCGTTCAGGGAGGCTTGCCTCTAGCCTTGCCTTACACTTGTGAAGAGGTGTCCTTCAAGGTATATATAACCAAATGTCTCTCTTTACTGGAGCAAAATGCCTGTAGTCCTTTCTGGTTAATCACCTTACCTATCTCTATAGGAATACATGTGTAAGTTTTACAGCACACAGCGGGCCATTTGGTCTTTGCCAGTGTTGATCCTCCACTCAAGCCTGCTTCCAACTTTTCTTATCTAAATCTAACATCATAATCCTCTATTCCCTTCACCATCGGGCAGCACGGTAGCACAGCGGTTAGCACTGTGGCTTCACAGCGCCAGGGTCCCAGGTTCGATTCCCGGCTGGGTCACTGTCTGTGCGGAGTCTGCACGTTCTCCCCATGTCTGCGTAGGTTTCCTCCGGATGCACTAGTCCCGAAAGACGTGCTGTGAGATAATTTGGACATTCTGAATTCTCCCTCCATGTAACTGAATAGGTGCCGGAATGTGGTGACTAGGGGCTTTTCACAGTAACTTCATTGCAATCTAAGCCTACTTGTGACAATAAAGATTATTATTATTATCATTAAATGTCTGTCATGCTTCCCCTTAACTCCATCCAGACTATTAATTTCAACCACCCTCTTGACAGCGAGTTCCACATTTTTACCATTCTTTGGGTAAAGAAACTTCTTCTGAATTCCCAATTGGGTTTCTTAGTGACTACCTTATATTAATGGCCTGTAGTTACGCTGTCTGTATCCACTCTATCAAAACCTTTCAGAATTTAAAATACCTTCAATAAGTCACCTTGAGACTCATTTTTCTTTCAATAGAGAAGGGACCCTGCCTGCAAATTCCTTCTTGATTTGAATACTCGCAGATTTCTGGTATCATCCTGAGGAACATATGAGGAATATTCAAATTAAATTGTAAACGTTGCTATTATAGCTTTGCTTCTCCTAACCCATACGTGAATAATAACGAGCACATTCATTTAATAAGTTGTTGAAGTATGATGACTGCTTTAGACTGACGCTGAGGACATCCACCTTTGAACAGTTGCAGTTGTTAACAGAATCTTGATCCTGAATAACAGTGAAAGTGCCATATTGTTTGATGCTAGGCCATCCTTGAGCTACTGTCATTTAGACACAATTGATCAGTGTGTCAGCTTTAAATGCTTTTGTCTTTTTATCTTTGCCTCAAATTGACATGTGTAAGTGCCCATATTACTTGACGTCTGTTTCTTACGGGCATCATTGGAGTATGGTCCCGATGGTAAAAGCATCTCTCTTGTCACTTAATCATAGTTGAACATTGTCAGGAGGCTCTTCAATTCGGGGTTATTTGAATCAAATACACCCTGTCCCCATATAGTGACACAACATATGTGTACTTTCAGGACCAGTTTAGTTCAGTTGGCTGGACAGCTGGTTTGTGATGCAGAGCGAGGCCAGCAGCATGGGTTCAATCCCCGTACCGGCTGAGATTATTCATGAAGGCCCCGCAGGTTAAATCACCACCAGTCAGCGCTCCCCCTCAAAGGGAAAAGCAGTCTATGGGCATCTGACATGATGGTGACTTTACCTTTTACCTTACTTTCCTCCAGGTCTCACTAGATAGAAATCAGCAGCAGTCAATTTGTCCTGTGTAGTCCAAAGTCAGCAGCTGAGCACAGAAGAGGAATTCAACCTGTGATCACTTGGTCTGAGTAGAACACTACACCCATTGAACCCTCGCGAGAAGTCCACTAGTATCCTATTGAGTGGTCAGTGAATGTGATTCTGTTGTAACTGAAATTACTAAAAGAGGCTACACGGTGACACAGTGGTCAACGCTGTTGTTCCATAGCGCCAGTTTCGATTCCGCCCTCGGGTGACTGCCTCTATAGAGTTTGCACATTTTCCCCGTGTCTGTGTGGGTTTCCTCCGGACGCTCCGGTTTCCTCCCACAGTCCAAAGATGTGCGGGTTAGGTGGATTGGCCGTGATAATTTGCCCTTAGTGTTTTAAGGTCAGGTGGGGTTACCGGGATGGGGCGCTCTTTCAGAGGGTTGGTGCAGACTCGATGGGCCAAATTACCTCCTTCTGCACTGTAGAAATTCTATGATTCTGTGGAATAGACTGAGGGAGTTTGTACCTGGATTTTATGAAGGCCTGTGATGGTTGGCAGTAAGTTTTATTTTTTGTGAAAAGTCTTTGGAGATTAAATCCGGGTGCTCCAGTTTCCTCCCACAGTCCAAAGATGTGCAGGTTAGGTGGATTGGCCATTCTAAATTGCCCTTAGTGTCCAAAAGGTTAGATGGGGTTACTGGGGTACAGGGATACGATGGAGTCGTGGGCTTAGGTAGGGTGACCTTTCCATTGGCCGGTGCAGACTCGATGGGCCAAATGGCCTCCTTCTGCACTGTAAATTCTATGAATACCATGAACTGAACATTTTTATCTCTCACAACTTAGTTTCTCCTTGGTTAAATAGATGATTTTGTATTTGTACCGGACAGGTCCATGAACATTTCCCACTTAGGATATAGAGGATACTTGATAGATTGTTGCCCTGTGTTACCGTATGAATAAGTTGCGTGTGCTTGTCATAAAATAGAGCTCTTCACCATCCTGATTCCATTAAGTGCTCTGTTTATACAACTGGTTTTCGGAATCCTGGGCACTTCAAAGTAAAATGAGCTGAACTTTGTTGTTATTTGGGGCTTGTATTAAAATTCATTTTGCGCACGAACACCTGAGGGTGATTTTGACCTCAGGCAATTGGTGTTGCCGACTAATTGGCTGCCCATTCAATTGGCAAAGCACTGCCCCAATTTTGAGTCCCTGAACTTGTTTAAATTTGGCAGGCAAAACAGGCATCCTAATGCAGCTTAGCGTATGTGGGCCTCAAGATCAAGCAGAGCAGCTGCTTGAAAAGGTAAAAGTTGGAGGGTTTTGAGAATAATTGTGAACACCGACATAGATTCTTTTTTTTATTCCTGCTCCCGCTGTGGTCCACAAAAATAACCTGTAACTTATCTTTGACATGTCTTTTGTGGTTCCATTGTCTGTGCAACTGGCCCCAAGCACAGGCTACAACCTGCTCAGACATACAGTGCAGAATATGGTCTGATTTACATCCTGAAACAGACACAAACTTTGGACATCCACTATCAGGCTTCTTTTGAATTGCAGCCAATCTCATAGCCATTGCTATTGGGTCAGGAGACAATCACTAATTAATGCGAGGCACAGGCTGTAAAAATGAACCCCACTCACGTTGTCATCTGCCAGGCGTGAGACCGGGGGGGTAGATTTTCATCAGCTGATGGAGTGTGGGGTCAGGAATGATAAAACTTGGCAGTTTCTTGCATTATTTTCAAATTTTCCATGCCTTCATAACCCCAGACAATTTGTATGAAGCCATTTTGTTGATTAGGAAGGCCTAAGATTGTGACTCCACACACAATTCCTCTGAGGCCAAGGGGGTGGGGGGAGGTATTGTCAATCCTGTAGGAAATTAAAATGTCTCCCCACCCCCACTATTTTCCTGCATTGGTAGTTCCAAAACAAAACCTGCAGCATTGCAGAGACCATGCAGAGAGGATTCGGCAATGTTCTGGCAGGTAAGTGTTAAATGTTTGACAACTTTGAATGTTATTATTAGATGCTCTGTTATAATGTAGAGGAGGTAAATGCATGAATCGTTTTAGGACTTTGTCCTGAAAAGGTAAGTTGACCATTATGATGGCCAGCATTGTTTAAGTGTTGATGTGCATTAGGGTACGTTTCCCATTTGGAAAGGTTATCTTACGCATTCAAGACTGAAGTAAACACTTCTTGGAATCTATACTGTAATATTCTGAAGTGGCTTAAATGTCCTTCCACATTGAGAAAAGCCTTCTTCAGCTTCACATACAGAAAGAAAAGTCACCTGTTCCTGGACTGCCGTGGTTGACAGAACAGCTGTTTAATTTCAGTTTCTTTTTTTTTGCAATTGGGAAAATGTTTTTTTTATTGAGTTTTCATATTTTGAATCCAACAAATTCTAAATTGTACTGTATCAGAAAAAATCCGCGCAAAACCCAACACGTATCTATACAAGCCAGCGCCTTCATAACAACAATTGTGGCCATGAGCCCCATTAACCGCCATACATATTTAACATTGCCCAATATGGTCGAGACACACATTTACAGGTATTTATATACAATCTGGTTCGGGCCATAGCTTGCCATCGGACTGGTCCCTTGCAGCTTTGTCCCTCCTGCTCGTACCTTGCATTCCTTTTGGTCTGCCTTCAACCTCCTCCACCACCACCGCCACCAAACCCCTCTCCCCCCGCCCTCACCCACTTGGTCTGTTGGTTGAACAGATATTGAAACAAGTTGGCGAATGGCTTCTACGACCTATGGAAGCCTTTGTTCGATCCGCGGATGGCAAATCTTATGTTCCCCAGCCTGGGAAATTCCGCCAGGTCGGACAGCCAGTCTGCAGCCTTGGGTGGTGCTGCCGATCGCCACACGCACAGGATTTTCAGTTTCAATGGACTCCAGTGTTTACATTTCCAAGGGTTTGATATTACACCTGAGTTCTTTCTGAATGTTGGCTGAGTTTCAAAAGCTCCAGAACTTGACCCAGATTCTCCATTTGGGAGATTAATGTGCTCCCCCAGAGGAGAATTGCGACTGATTTACGTTCCCCCCGGATGCCCAAATCGGGAAGAAATTCCGTGTCCCTTGTTTTGCAAATTTATGCATGCCGAGGAATAGGAGGGATTCCCACAGGAATCTCTCTATTGGGGTGCCGTTTTGAGCAGGTGGCCCGATAGTGAAGTCACGCAGCTTCCCCCCCCTCCTCCCCGCATCGCAACCCAGCCGCACACCCCTGGATTTTCTGGATGCCACCCCTTACCCAAGTACCGGGGTGACCCGACCCACACTCCACCCCTTTCCCCCCCCAGGACACCATTAATAAGGAGACCCGCCCCGGGACCCCCTAGCTAAAGGAACATTCCACAGAAATCCCCTAACAAAGAAACGTCCCTGCTGGGACCCCCTAACTAGAGGGACCCTCTACATAGAGCGACCCCCCACAGACCCGCCAAAAAAAAGATCCCTATCTGGAAGCTCGAGAGCAATGGTGCTGTGGGGATGTCTCCCTATTAAGGGTGACCCTAGTGGGGGATCCTCTATTAAGGAGGATCTCTAGGGGATTTCACCCTACTACAGGGGTTTATTGGGGGGGGGGGTGGGTTCCCATTTTACAGGGTCTTGGGGGGGCCATGGTGAGGAGGTTCTGGTAAAGGAGGTGGGGCACGCCATGCATTGTGACAGGGAGTGGCCGTTGGGTGGACTTTGGGGGTAACTACCTGAAGGAGGTAGCCCCTCAGCCCACCGTGAAGACCAGCACGGCAGGTTCAGGTTTCGTGATACCTGTAATAATACCCGTATCAATCCTCGCCCACCTGATTCCTGACTCGGGGGGGCTGGAGAATCGTAGAATAGGATGCCGTGTTCGCTAAATGGATGCAAATGGGAGGATTCATCAACACTGCTATCAAACGGCACTTACTCACCAGTAACCTGCTCATGGATGCTCAGTTCCACCAGGATCACTCAGTTCCTGACCCCATTACAGCCTGAGTTCAAATGTAGACAAAAGAGCTGAATGCCAGAGGTGAGAGTGACTGCCCTTGACATCAAGGCAGTATTTGACTAAGTATGGCATCAAGGAGCCCGAGCAAAACTGGTGTCAATTGGAATTGTTGGAAACTCTCCATTGGTTGGAGTCAAAACCGGCAGAAAGGAAGATGGTTGTGATGGTTGGAGGTCAATCATGTCAGCTCCAGGACATCACTGTGGGAGTTCCTCAGCGTAGTGTCCTCGGTCCAACCATCTTTAGCTGCTTCATCAATGACCTCCCTTCCATTACAAAGAACAAAGAACAAAGAAATGTACAGCACAGGAACAGGCCCTTTGGCCCTCCAAGCCTGTGCCGACCATGCTGCCCGACTAAACTACAATCTTCTACACTTCCTGGGTCCGTATCCCTCTATTCCCATCCTATTCATGTATTTGTCAAGATGCCCCTTAAATGTCACTATCGTCCCTGCTTCCACCACCTCCTCCGGTAGCGAGTTCCAGGCACCCACTACCCTCTGCATAAAAAAACTTGCCTCGTACATCTACTCTAAACCTTGCCCCTCTCACCTTAAACCTATGCCCCCTCGTAATTGACCCCTCTACCCTGGGGAAAAGCCTCTGACTATCCACTCTGTCTATGCCCCTCATAATTTTGTAGACCTCTATCAGGTCTCCCCTCAACCTCCTTCGTTCCAGTGAGAACAAACCAAGTTTATTCAACCGCTCCTCATAGCTAATGCCCTCCATACCAGGCAACATTCTGGTAAATCTCTTCTGCACCCTCTCTAAAGCCTCCACATCCTTCTGGTAGTGTGGCAACCAGAATTGAACACTATACTCCAAGTGTGGCCTAACTAAGGTTCTATACAGCTGCAACATGACTTGCCAATTCTTATACTCAATGCCCCGGCCAATGAAGGCAAGCATGCTGTATGCCTTCTTGACTACCTTCTCTGCCTGTGTTGCCCCTTTCAATGACCTGTGGACCTGTACTCCTAGATCTCTTTGACTTTCAATACTCTTGAGGGTTCTACCATTCACTGTATATTCCCTACCTGCATTAGACCTTCCAAAATGCATTACCTCACATTTGTCCGGATTAAACTCCATTATAAGGTCAGAAGTGAGGATTGTGCAGTCATCTGCAAATAAGTTAAACAACATTCGCGACTCCTCAGACAATGAAGCAGTCCATGTCCAAATGCAGCAAGACCAGGACAATATCTAGGTTTGGGCTGACAACTGGTAAGTTACATTCGTGCCACACAAGTGCCAGTCAATGACCATCTCCTACAGGCGACAAGCTAATCATCGCACCTTGACATTCAATGGCGTTACCATCATTGAATCCCCCACAATCAACATCATAGGGTTACCATTTGTCAGAAACTGATCTGGACTAGCCATGTTAATACTGTGGCTACCAGGGCAGGTCAAATGAGGTGCCAACCTGGTGAAGCGATAACACTGGACTACTTGAGTGCCAAACAGCATAAGCAGCAAGTGATAATCAGCTAAGCAGTTCCACAACCAGTGGATCATAGAATCATCGAATTTACAGTGCAGAAGGAGGCCATTCAGCCCATCGAGTCTGCACCGGCTCTTGGAAAGAGCACCCTACCCAAGGTCCACACCTCCACCCTATCCCAATAACCCAGTAACCCCACCCAACACTAAGAGCAATTTTGGACACTATGGGCAATTTAGCATGGCCAATCCACCTAACCCGCACATCTTTGGACTGTGGGAGGAAACCGGAGCACCCGGAGGAAACCCACGCACACACGGGGAGGATGTGCAGACTCCGCACAGACAGTGACACAAGCCGGAATCGAACCTGGGACCCTGGAGCTGTGAAGCATTTGTGCTATCCACAATGCTACCGTGCTATCAGATCTAAGCTTTACAGTCCTGCCACATCTGGTTGTAAATGGTGGAGGACAATTAAATAAAGCAGTTCCATAGTCACAAAACTCGTCTATCTTCAGTAGCTGTGATATGAATTCGGTGACGGATTCGCCAGGGAATCTCTCCGCCGTATTAAAATGATGCCTTTGAACGATTGTTAATGGGACTGGGTTAAAATGTTGCGACACAAGTGTCACAAGTTGGTTGAATGAGTGTGTATCTGGAGCCGCCGGGTACGTAACACTCTTGATCACTCCGAATATCAGCCCATCGAGTCTGCACCGGCCCTTGTAAAGAGCACCCTACTTAAGCCTACACCTCCACCCCATCCCCGTAACCCAGTAACCCTACCTAACCTTTTTCGACACTAAGGGGCAATTTAGCATAACCAATCCACCTAACTTGCACATCTTTGGACTGTGGGAGGAAACCGGAACACCCGGAGGAATCTCATGCAGACACGGGGAGAAAGTGCAACCTCCACGCAGACAGTCATCCAAGTCGGGAATCGAACCTGGGACCCTGGAGCTGTGAACCAACAGTGCTAACCACTGTGCTACCATGCTGCCCCTTCTGGCGGTTGTTCTCTGTCATGTTGCTGGCCCAGCAGAGGTACCGCATCCTTTCTGCATATTGGTTCCAGTCTTCAACACTAGCGTCAAATCGTGCAAACAGAGGCATGGCGAAATAATTGTTTCTTTCCTGAGTCCAGAAAATCGGGGATGTGGCTCAGCCAAGTAGGTTGCAGCGTCGACAGCAAACCCGCTTACTCCTCATCGCCAGTTTAATAAGGACATGGGGAGTCCATACAGAGTAAGAATAAAGAACTTTGGTTTATTTACAGTTACTCTATATACAGTACCGAGTCTCTCCAGGGTTGGTGCCTTACAGGGCTGAATGAAGTTCCCCCGCCCCTCAGCTCGTCCTCCTCGAGAACCACGGGGAAGTTAACCATTCCCTCATCATAGGTCCTGTGCGGGCATGACCCTCCACTTACCCAGCAAGTGTAACTTCAACAGCTCCCAAAAAGCTCGGCACTACCCAGGACAAAGCAGCCCGTTTGATTGGCACGCCATCCACATACATTTACTCCACCATCACGAATAGTAGCAGCCACCTATAAGATGCCCTGCAGGAACTCACCAATGTTCCTTGGGATGCAATTTGCTGCCATCTAAAAGGAAAAAGTCAATAGACGCATGGGAACACAGCCACCTTGTAGTTCAGCTCAAGTCATTCACCATCCTGACTTGGAAATATATCACCGTTCCTTCTCCAACAGCAGTGTGGGCGTACCTACTCCACATGGATTGAAGTTGTTAAAGAAGGCAGCTCCCCACCATCTTCTAAGGGGCAATTAGGGATGGGCAATAAAATGCTTGCCTGGTCAGTGATGCCCACATCTCTTTAAAGGTTAAACTGCTCCTTATAACGTTTCAAAGCCTGAATAAAGTAGCTATTTTTGGCAGACTACTGAAAAGAAACCCTACATTTTTGAAGGAGGAACTCTGCCCAAGATGCTTCACAGAAGCTTAACCAAAAAATCGATGTTGATTCAAAGAAGGTATTAGGGGGACTGAGCAAAAATATTGGTCAGAGCAGTAGTTTTTAAGGAAAGTGTTTAATATTGTAAATTAACACATTGTTAATTGAGTTTAAAATCATTATATCAAACCCAACAAAAGTTTTTCAGGCCATGGTTCTCGTACTTCTCTATGGTCCTGAGGCTGGGCAACGTATAAACACCATCACAAGGCCCTGGAACTCATCCTCAATGCTTTTCGAAGGATCTCATGAATCAAGTGGGAGAACAAACATGCGCATCCTCCAAGATACAGGAATTCCAAGGCAGAAAGGCCACAAATATCTCATGTCAGCTCAGCTGGATGGGTCAAGTTGTCAAAATGCCCAAATGAACACAGCCAAAACAAGTGCTCTACTTAAGAGTTAGTCCAGGGAGCCAGTTTCCATGGGGCCAAAGAAAATGTTTCAAAGAAAATAGGCGGGATTCTCAGGTCCGCTAGCCGCGTGCTTCTCGGCCGTGCACCATTCGCTGACGGTGGGATTCTATCTCCCTGTCAATTATCAGTGGGATTTGCCAGTGTAACCAACCCATGTCAGCATAAACGCTCTGGCAGGGGTGTGCTGCCAGCGGGAAAATTGAATCACAACGGCTGGAGAATTCCGTTCACTTTCAAAGCCTTCCTTATTCCATTAACATCAACATATAGGAATTGTTGTGATTTATGCTTCAGAGATATGCAGCGATAAAACACTAGTTTCTATATCTGAATAGGAGCTTGATTTACCCTGCTTCTGAAATGCTGGCAGGCACAATCTTACAACTTACTGTTTGCTTTTTGTTTATCTTTCTCTCTGTAACCCCACCGATTAGCATCACTCAGAGTAGAGCCAACAGACACACATAATCAAACACCAAACAATTGAATACTACAGGAATGCCCAATATTGATGAAAATGGTGATCAGCCATCGAAAACGGTGTCAAGATCTTTCGATCAACAAGAACAACCGCTGAGAGAGAACCGCGGGAGAGGGGGAAAGAGAGGGCAGTTGCGCAAACCAACAACCACCACCACCTCCACCAGCCGATAACCAATGCCCTCACTGCGGGAGAGCATGTAAGGTTAAGATAAGGCTCATATGCCATCTGTAAACCCACATTCAACACTAATATCTCACTTCAACCCAGTCAGAATGAGGTGAATTTAGCACGAGATTTAGAGAAGGACTTTTGGAGCATGGGGCATTGATAGGAGACACTGTAACAGCCCTTTGACTTTCAGTTCAAACGGTTCACATGAAATCTCAGTTCCTGTTGCATCTTTCGGAATGCCTTTCTCTGGAACTCTCTTCTTGTGTAAGGAAGATATCAATCCTTATCTGTGGAACCTGTGTTGTTGGAGAGTGCACCTAGCTCTGCCTTGTGGTTTTAATAAAGTAAACACACGCCTTTTCTACTGTTGCTTATGACTACATCTTGCTACATCTTAGATTTTGAAGTTACTAAAAAAAACTCTTTCAAAGGAAATAACGTGATATCCAACGATCTCAGCTTGAGAAACTTGGCATCACCACCGGCAGCAACCAAGCCACCCCCGGTGCCACATTAGAAAACAACACAGGGCAATCTATTGTCAACTTGTCGGACTACACCCTTCAACCAGACAAAATCGAAGTCCTCAGCAGAGGGCTCAATTTCTGCACCACCACCAAAATGGACCCCATCAGTCTCGCGGCAGACACGGAGGAATTCAACAGACGAATGAGGCTCCGGGAATTCTTCCACAGACCCCAAGAGGCCAACAGCGAACCCAAGCAGACTATCAATGAACCGGAACAGCAGACCGAGAGATCTGCGGTGCGGCAACCGAAGAGGAAAGAGTCGAATTGGACCCCTCCGGAAGGCCGCTGCCTTAGACTCGACATGTATGCTCAAGCCGTCAGGAGTCGAGTCAATGCCAGATTCATCAGTCGCATTCACAAGACAACCCCGAACGTCACCCAAGCACAACGCAATGCCATCCGCGCTCTCAAGACCAACCGCAGCATCGTCATCAAATCAGCAGACAAAGGAGGGGCCACTGTCGTACTGAACAGAACGGACTACTGCAAAGAAGTATACCAACAACTGAACAACCAAGAACACTACATACAGTTACCCGCAGATCCGACCAAGGAACACATCCGCCAACTTAACAGACTGATCAAGACCTTGGATCCAGATCTTCAGAGCACCCTACGTGCTCTCATCCCACGTAGAGATCTCCAATCCCCGCATTGGAGATCTCTACTGCCTCCCGAAAATACATAAGGCCAACACACCAGGCCGCCCTATCGTTTCAGGCAATGGGATCTTGTGTGAGAACCTCTCTGGCTACATCGAGGGCATCTTGAAACCCATCGTACAAGGTACGCCCAGCTTCTGTCGCGACACAACGGACTTCCTACAGAAACTCAGCAACCATGGACCAGTTGAACCAGGAACATTCCTCGTCACAATGGACGTCTCGGCACTCTATACCAGCATCACCCATGACGACGGCATTGCTGCAACAGCCTCAGTACTCAACACCGACAATTGACAATCTCCAGATGCAGTTCTGCAACTCATCCGCTTCATTCTGGATCACAACGTCTTCACCTTCGACAACAAGTTCTTCATCCAGACGCACGGAACAGCCATGGGGACCAAATTCGCACCTCAATACGCCAACATCTTCATGCATATGTTTGAACAGGACCTACTCACTGCACAGGACCTTCAACCGACGTTATACACCAGATACATCAATGACATTTTTTTCCTTTGGACCCACGGCGAAGAATCACTGAAACGACTACACGATGACATTAATAAGTTCCATCCAACCATCAGACTCACCATGGACTACTCTCCAAAATCAGTTGCATTCTTGGACACACTCGTCTCCATCAAGGACAGTCACCTCAGCACTTTGCTTTACCGCAAACCCACGGATAACCTCACGATGCTCCACTTCTCCAGCTTCCACCCTAAACACATTAAAGAAGCCATCCCCTATGGACAAGCTCTCCGTATACACAGGATCTGCTCAGCCGAGGAGGAGCGTAACAGACATCTACAGACGTTGAAAGATGCCCTCGTACGAACGGGATATGGCACTCGACTCATCGATCGACAGTTCCAACGTGCCACAGCAGAAAAACCGCACCGACCTCCTCAGAAGACAAACATGGGACACAACCGACAGAATACCCTTCGTCGTCCAGTACTTCCCCGGAGCGGAGAAACTACGTCATCTTCTTCACAGCGTTCAACACGTCATTGATGACGAGAACATCTTGCCAAGGTCATCCCCACACCCCCACTACTTGCCTTCAAACAACCGCGCAACCTCAAACGAACCATTGTTTGCAGCAAACTACCCAGCCTTCAGAACAGTGACCACGACACCACACAACCCTGCCATGGCAATCTCTGCAAGACGTGCTAGATCATCGACATGGATACCACTATTACACGTGAGAACACCACCCACCAGGTACGCGGTACATACTCGTGCGACTCGGCCAACGTTGTCTACCTCATTCGCTGCAGGAAAGGATATCCCGAAGCGTGGTACATTGGCGAGACCATGCAGACGCTGTGACAACGAATGAACGGACATCGCGCAACAATCACCAGGCAGGAATGTTCCCTTCCAGTCGGGGAACACTTCAGCAGTCAAGGGCATTCAGCCTCTGATCTCCGGGTAAGCGTTCTCCAAGGCGGCCTTCAGGACGCGCGACAACGCAGAATCGCCGAGCAGAAACTTATAGCCATGGTCTGCACACATGAGTGCGGCCTCAACCGGGACTTGGGATTCATGTCGCATTACATTCATCCCCCACCATCTGGCCTGCGAAATCCTACCAACTGTCCTGGCTTGATACAATTCACACCTCTTTAACCTGGGGTTACCCCATCTCTGGATCTGTAAAGATTTAATCACCTGCTAATGGTCGCATTCCAAGCATTGTTTGGCATCTTTGAATTTGTCTATATATATGTTTCTGGAACATACCTCTTCATTCACCTGAGGAAGGAGCAGCGCTCCGAAAGCTAGTGACATCGAAACAAACCTGTTGGACTTTAACCTGGTGTTGTAAGACTTCGTACTGTGCTCAGTTTATTGGATTACGATCCACAAAAGCACATTGCTTGCCCTCTTGTTTGAACAAGTGTCAATTGCTCTAAATTGCGTTCACTCATTCATCTGTCTATATAGCTGCAAGAATATGATTAGTTGGTCCTCATTTCACTTTTGCCATGTTTTTTTATTTGGTGCACGGATGAAGAGCCTGGATGGTTCTGGACTGAACACACCAGGTCCCAGATTCGACCCTGGTCGCCACTGAGTTAATTGATTTGAACTGGCTCATTGCTGCAGGGGCGATAATCGATCCCAGTCTACGGAGATTTAAAATTGGTGAAGGATTCTGTAACTGACCAGTGACCAGCGACCACTGTTCACAAGTGTTGATACGCGATCTCTGGTTGAGCACCAAATTGGAACTCAGCAGTGCTACTCCACTGTGATAGGGAAAGGATGACTTTATAAAGGCGTTTTCATAACTACCTGATATCTTGAATCATTTTACAGCAAATTAAGTACTTTTTGTAGTCACTGTTGTAATCACGAGTGTGCAGCTGCCAATTTCATACAGAAACGCCAATGTGATAATAAGTAGTTACTCCATTTGTGTGCTGTTGATTGACAGATGGATATTGACTAGGACATGAATGACAACTCCCCTGCTCTTCTTTGCTCCCTGGGAACTTTTACATCAACAGATCAGGCAGCTGGGGGCCTCAATTTAATGTCTCACCTGAAAGACATGCACTATTCCCAAGGTGCTGCACCCAAATGTCAGACTTGACTTGTGTGCTCAAGTCCTGGAGGAGGACTTGAACCAAGAGCGCAGGAGTGCTACCAACCGAGCCACAGCTGCCGGGAATAAATATGGGCGACAGCAGCCCCGCCCACCAGTTGGCAAACTGGCGAGAGCCCCGCGTCCTGGAGGCCGGATATTATTTCATTCCCACCAAGCACTTCCCTGGGCAGTATCGGGCATCATGACCAATTAAGCCCCCAAGGGCAGAGGAAACCCTGCCCCAGAGAGAAATTTGACCAATCATCACTGGCTCTTCAGTGCCATCAGTGCTACCGAGAACCATGGCCAATTCCAATAGCCCAGTGAGGCCAACCACGAAGATTGTCAATCGATCCCCAGGAAGGGATGAGTGAGAGTGGAAAGGGCTTCACAAAGAAGCGGGAGGAGCGGCGGGGGGGGGGGGGGGGGGGGAACTGGCAGAGGGAGTCAGAAGCAAAAGCTCAGGAGCGTGGGGTGGCTTCCTAGAGGAGTTCCCTTGCCAAAGCTAGGTCATTAAGTTGGACACCGACTGCCCGTGAATTAGAGACACCTTTCTATCCCAGTGGGTCGCTGGGAGACCCGATAGGATTTGCTGAGCAGCTTCCAGGGATGGCACTAACAAAGTAATGATGAAATCTTAAATGAGTGGGGGGAGCATTGAATTCCACTCATTGCCAATGGCCGGAACCTTATCAAAAAATGGCAAAGTGTCAATATTTACGAGAAAAACTGAGTGAATGTTGCTGAAAGAGTCGGCGGGAATTCTCATGGAATCTTACACCTCTTCCGGCTCCACGTGGTCTCCCCTCTGCAGCACCAAGTTCTGGAGAGCGCAGCAGTAGACCACAATAACATGGGATACCCTCTGGGGGCTGTACTGGAGGGCATCCGCCCCTCCGTTCCGGGAACTGGAAGGTTGTGGCCTCGGCACCAATATCATCAGCCACCTAATTATTGGGTGCCCTTGTCCCTGAGGAAATATCCCTCCAGATGCTGCTCTCCCTCAAAGACGTCTGCGATCTGCGAGTGTCCCAAGATATAACTGTCATGGCGGAGCAGGGAAAACAGGCACACACCTGTATGATTTGTATTGTGTGGTCACGACGATCTGCACATTAATGGAATGGAATCCCTTGCGGTTCATAAATGGCGTTGCATGATGCCATGGAGACCGTGGGTGCAGGTCAAATCCTCTATCAAATCCTGCTAAACGGGCGAAGCCCATGATCCTGGCATCTGGGCTCTCCTGGTCCCAGTCAAAGTTAATATCCATGTGAGCCCTTGTATAGAGGATATTGGATCATTCGGGAGGCAGAGGTGGTCATAGATAGAAGCTTCACGGATGTAGTTACTCCGAAGAATAAAGATAGATGGGTGACGGTGAGAGGGGCTGGGAGGAAGCAGTCAGTACAGGGATCCCCTGTGGTCGTTCCCCTTAGTAACAAGTATGCCACTTTGGATACTGTTGGGGGGGGGGGGGGGGGGACTTACCAGGGGTAAGCCATGAGGTACAGGTCTCTGGCGCAGAGTCTGTCCCCGTTGCTCAGAAGGGAAGGGGGGAGAGGAGTAAAGCATTAGTCATTGGAGACTCCATAGTTAGGGGGATAGATAGGAGATTCTGTGGGAACGAGAGAGACTCGCGGTTGGTGTGTTGCCTCCCAGGTACCAGGGTGCGTGATGTCTCGGTTCGTGTTTTCGGGATGCTTAAGGGGGAGGGGGAGCAGCCCCAAATCGTGGTCCACATATGTACCAACGACATAGGTAGGAAAAGGGATAGGGATGTAAGGCAGGACTTCAGGGAGCTAGAGTGGAAACTTAGATCTAGGACAAACAGAGTTATTATCTCTGGGTTGTTACCCGTGCCACGTGCAAGCGAGACGAGGAGTAGGAGAGAGAGGAGTTGAACACGTGGCTACAGGGATGGTGCAGGAGGGAGGGTTTCAGATTTCTGGATAATTGGGGCTCATTCTGGGGTCGGTGGGACCTCTACAAACGGGACGGTCAACACCTGGACCAGAGGGGTACCAATATCCTGGGGGGGAAATTTGCTAATGCTCATCGGGAGGGTTTAAATTAGTTCAGCAGGGGCTTGGGAACCTGAATTGTCACTCCAGTATTCAGGAGGTTGAGAGTAGTGAGGTCATGAATAAGGTTTCAAAGTTGCAGGAGTGTACCGGCAGGCAGGAAGGTGGTTTAAAGTGTGTCTTCTTCAATGCCAGGAGCATCCGGAATAAGGTGGGTGAACTTGTGGCATGGGTTGGTACCTGGGACTTCGATGTTGTGGCCATTTCGGAGACATGGATAGAGCAGGGACAGGAATGGTTGTTGCAGGTGTTGGGGTTTAGATATTTCAGTAAGCTCAGGGAAGGTGGTAAAAGAGGGGGAGGGGTGGCCTTGTTAGTCAAGGACAGTATTACGGTGGCAGAAAGGACGTTTGATGAGGACTCGTCTACTGAGGTAGTATGGGCTGAGGTTAGAAACAGGAAAGGAGAGGTCACCCTGTTAGGGGTTTTCTATAGGCCTCCGTAAAGTTCCAGAGATATAGAGGAAAGGATTGCAAAGATGTTTCTGGATAGGAGCGAAAGCAATAGAGTAGGTGTTATGGGGGACTTTATCTTTCCAAATATTGACTGGAAACGCTATAGTTCGAGTACTTTAGATGGGTCCATTTTTGTCCAATGTGTGCAGGAGGGTTTCCTGACCCAGTATGTAGATAGGCCAGTGAGAGGCGAGGCCATATTGGATTTGGTACTGGGTAATGAACCAGGACAGGTGTTAGATTTGGAGGTAGGTGAGCACTTTGGTGATAGTGACCACAATTCGATTACGTTTACTTTAGTGATGGAAAGGGATAGGTATATACCGCAGGGCAAGAGTTATATCTGGGGGAAAGGCAATTATGATGCGATGAGGCAAGACTTAGGATGCATCGGTTGTAGAGGAAAACTGCAGAGGATGGGCACAATGGAAATGTGGAGCTTGTTCAAGGAACAGCTACTGCGTGTCCTTGATAGTATGTACCTGTCAGGCAGGGAGGAAGTGGTTGAGCAAGGGAACCGTGGTTTACTAAAGCAGTTGAAACACTTGTCAAGAGGAAGAAGGAGGCTTATGTAAAGATGAGACATGAAGGTTCAGTTAGGGCGCTCGAGAGTTACAAATTAGCTAGGAAGGATCTAAAGAGAGAGCCAGGAGGGGACATGAGAAGTCTTTGGCAGGTAGGATCAAGGATAACACTAAAGCTTTCTATAGATATGTGAGGAATAAAAGAATGACTCGGGTAAGTGTAGGGCCAGTCAAGGACAGTAGTGGGAAGTTGTGCGTGGAGTCCGAGGAGATAGGAGAGGTGCTAAATGAATATTTTTCGTCAGTATTCACACAGGAAAAAGACAATGTTGTCAAGGAGAATACTGAGATTCAGATTACTAGACTAGACGGGCTTGAGGTTCATAAGGAGGAGGTGTTAGCAATTCTGGAAAGTGTGAAAATAGATAAGTTCCCTGGGCTGGATGGGATTTATCCTAGGATTCTCTGGGAAGCTAGGGAGGAGATTGCTGAGCCTTTGGCTTTGATCTTTAAGTCATCTTTGTCTGCAGGAATACTGCCAGAAGACTGGAGGATAGCAAATGTTGTCCCCTTGTTCAAAAAGGGGAGTAGAGGGTAACTATAGACCAGTGAGCCTTACTTCTGTTGTGGGCAAAATCCTGGAAAGGTTTATAAGAGATAGGATGTATAATCATCTGGAAAGGAATAATTTGATTAGAGATAGTCAACACGGTTTTGTGAAGGGTAGGTCGTGCCTCACAAACCTTATTGAGTTCTTTGAGAAGGTGACCAAACAGGTGGATGAGGGTAAAGCAGTTGATGTGGTGTATATGGATTTCAGTAAAGCATTTGATAAGGTTCCCCACGGTAGGCTACTGCAGAAAATGCGGAGACATGGGATTCAGGGTGATTTAGCAGTTTGGATCAGAAATTGGCTAGCTGGAAGACGACAAAGGGTGGTGGTTGATGGGAAATGTTCAGACTGGAGTCCAGTTACTAGTGGTTTACCACAAGGATCTGTTTTGGGGCCACTGCTGTTTGTCATTTTTATAAATGACCTGGAGGAGGGCATAGAAGGATGGGTGAATAAATTTGCAGATGACACTAAAGTCGGTGGAGTTGTGGACAGTGCGGAAGGATGTTACAACTTACAGAGGGACATAGATAAGCTGCAGCGCTGGGCTGAGAGGTGGCAAATGGAGTTTAATGCAGAAAAGTGTGAGGTGATTCATTTTGGAAGGAATAACAGGAAGGCAGAGTACTGGGCTAATGGTAAGATTCTTGGTAGTGTGGATGAGCAGAGAGATCTCGGTGTCCATGTACATAGATCCCTGAAAGTTGCCACCCAGGTTGAGAGGGTTGTTAAGAAGGCGTACGGTGTGTTAGCTTTTATTGGTAGAGGGATTGAGTTTCGGAGCCATGAGGTCATGTTGCAGCTGTACAAAACTCTGGTGCGGCCGCATTTGGAGTATTGCGTGCAATTCTGGTCGCCGCATTATAGGAAGGATGTGGAAGCATTGGAAAGGGTGCAGAGGAGATTCACCAGAATGTTGCCTAGTATGGAGGGAAGATCTTATGAGGGAAGGCTGAGGGACTTGAGGCTGTTTTCGTTAGCGAGAAGAAGGTTAAGAGGTGACTTAATTGAGGCATGCAAGATGATCAGAGGATTAGATAGGGTGGACAGTGAGAGCCTTTTTCCTCGGATGGTGATATCTAGCATGAGGGGACATAACTTTAAATTGAGGGGAGCTAGATATAGGACAGATGTCAGAGGTATGTTCTTTACTCAGACAGTAGTAAGGGCGTGGAATGCCCTGCCTGCAACAGTAGTGGACTCGCCAACACTAAGGGCATTCAAATGGTCATTGGATAGACATATGGATGATAAGGGAATAGTGTAGATGGGCTTGAGAGTGGTTTCACAGGTCGGCACAACATCGAGGGCCGAAGGGACTGTACTGCGCTGTAATGTTCTATGTTCTATCTGTCACCTCCCTAATGCACTTGTGTGTGGCTGACTGGCAGATGCCACACAGATCTCTAGTGCTGCCCTGAAACAAGCTGCTTGCATAGAAGTTCAGATTGGCGGTGGCTTTAAGGGCCATGGGCAGTGGGTGTTCTCCCATCACATGTGGTGCCAGCTCTTGCAGGACAAGGTAAAGGTGGTCCACCATCCCCCGGGACAGGCACAGTCTTCTCTGGCACTATGGATCTAAAATCTGTAGATAGGAAGACCGACATTGGAAGACCCTTGGTCGGTCCAGTCTCAAACAAGGCAAACTGTGGTGCTGCTCCCTGTACAGCTAAGGCTCCAGGCTCTCCCTCCTCAGCAGGGCACTGGTCCTGGCCACATACAGTGGCACATCTCTGTCTCTGCTGCTGCTCTATCACTATGAGTAGAAACAGCAACTCGACAGGCTCAATGATTCATCCGTGTCATGCACTGAAAAGAGAAAGAAACCAAAGTGAGTGGTGAGGATTCCTGGTCAAGGCCTGCCCCATAGCCTTCTACTCGTCTGGGATCTCCACCTTCGCAGGCCCCCTCCCCTCTCACACTGGCTTATCCCTACTCCTGTCTTTTTCTCCACCAGGATTACACATTTGGACATCTGAGAATCTCCCTGGCACATTTCTCACCCCATTCCCCAAACTAATTTCTCCCCACCCACTCCTTGCGGTTACTGAGTGGATGCATGGGACCCGTATTTGCATCCTCATGGGGCACCTCAAAGAAGCCCATGACATGTAACAGGGTGAATGATGATGGACTTCACCACCCTACTTTGAGCGTCACATGAGTGTATCCTGTGTAATGTAAATTCTCGACTAAGCTTTGGGGTTCAATACTTGGGACTCAATTCAGTGGCAATTCTCTTGAGATTTATATATCTCATCGTCACTGTTGAATTCCAATGAAGAGTGAAATTACATTCCAATCAATTGAAAGCTGCTTGTGACAGACAAAGCACAGCTCATTACAATAAAGCCTGCAATGAACTTGACAAGCACAAATCTAGATGGTACCCTCATTCTCCCATTTCACAGTCCTACATACTTATTCCTGAGAGACAAACCTATTTCTCAGAGACAAACTTCCTCAAATGCAGCTGATATTCAATACGGTTCAACCCCTTGGTCCTCAGAGTTCTGCCTGAGTGTGGGGTTCTACGCACAGTTCAGTTGTGCTTCTCCAAGTGAGAGGGTCTCCATTGCTCATGTGGCAGGGAAGCAAGCCATTCCTGAAGCGCCCGCTCTGCCCTTGCAGCGTGACTTCTCATTGGACCCACCCAGTTACGTCACAGTTGCCCCCAGTGCTGACCTTCAGTATTCACCTCCTGCCACCCACTTTCCAGCTCCCAATAAGGATGGGCACTCCCTTGCGGTGATTTGGCCACAGGCCCAGCAAGGAGGACACAGGAAGTGATGAATATTTGCCAACCTCCAAATCCCCTTAAAACAAGGGGAACCCCAAAGTGAATGGAAGGTATGCCCTGCTAGCAATGCAGCCCCCCCACCCCCACCCCCAGAGTGAGTGATTAACACTGAGCCCCATCCCTGAGGGGTAAGATTCCAAAATACAATCCTGCTGGATCGAATCATGCTTTTCGATTTTCACTGGATTTTGAGCCCCGATTCTGACGTTAGCGGATGGAGAGAGAGGGCTCCAAATCGCCCCCATAGTTTAAACTCATGTGTAAAGAGCATGCACTTGGGCCATGTACTATAGCAGAGAGATTGGTCGGGATTCTCTCAGCCCGGGGCCAGACTGGAGAATCGCCGTGACCGGCGCGAATCACGCCACGCCGCCCCGACGCCGGGAGGCGATTCTCCGCAGGCACCATTGGAGCCGGCGTGGTTGGCGTGGCACTGGCCGTGGCCACTCTATGGGCTCCCCCCCCCCACCCCCTCTTCCCCCCCCCCCCCCCCCCCCCCCCCCCCCCACCCCCAGTGATTTTCCGCCCAGGATGAGCTGAGCGGCCGTACCACAAAGCCCAAGTCCCGCCGCACCGTTCTAACCTGCTCTTAGCTGGCGGGACCGCGGCGTGACAGGGCCCGGGAACGGCCTGTGAGGGGGAGAAGGGGGTCTGAGCCCGGGGGGGGCCTCCGCTGTGGCCTGGCCCGCGATCGGGGCCCACCAATCGGCTGGCCGGCCTCTCGGGCTGGGGGCCTAATTTCTTCCGCGCCAGCCCCTGTACCCCTACGCCATGTTGCGTCGGGGCCGGCGCGGAGAAGGGAGCCACTACACGCGTTGGCGCCGGTGCCACTGCGTATGCGCGATCCCCGCGCTGGCTAGTTGACGCTGGGATCGGCAGCTGGAGTGGCGTGGGTCGCTCCAGTGCCGTGCTGGCCCCCTGTCGTTGCCAGAATTGCTGACCCTGAGGCCAGGTTGACGCCGTCGAGAAACGCGACAGCGTTTAGGACGGCGTCAACACTGAGCCTCAGGATCAGAGAATCCCCCCCATTGTGTTGCACATGGAAAGCAGCAACAGGAGAAAAAAGCATTTGGAGGATTAATACCTAATTTAGGGTGGGAGCCAATAGCAGTCAGCTGCCTGCACTGTGTTCAACTGAGGGCTGAATCCTGGCAGCGTAGAAAAGAAAATCATAATGCTGTAACAAGCCTTTGAAAATATTACCACCAACGTGCATAACTGATGATCAGTGATTGGCAGATACTAGATGAGCTTTGACATGGCATCAATAACTGCAGCCCTAGCCTTATTCAGGCATTTAATCTTACAATAATTTCATGTCACTTGCTTCTAGCAGCACATTCTCAGACTTCACAGCAGATACACTAATCAACCACGACACCCCCAGCTTCAAGCAAAGGAAATAAATAGCCAAAAAGTGACTGAGAACCAGAAACAAACTGCACAACCAAAATGATAAGTGTGAAATTGGTGAAATATGACAAGGAATACATATCACCTGATAAAATAAATTGTTTGCCACCTGACTTGCTAATCTTTGAGGGGAGAGAGGGGGTCCGACCCCGGGGGGGCCTCCGCTGTGGCCTGGCCTGCGATCGGGGCCCACCGATCGGCAGGCCGGCCTCTCGGGCTGGAGGCCTCCTTTCTTCCGCGCCAGCCCCTGTTGCCCTACGCCATGTTGCGCGGGGCCAGCGCGGCGAAGGGAGCCACTGCGCGCATTGACGCCGGTGCCACTGCTTATGCATCTTTTGTCTTGCATTCATCCCTTCATATTATTGTTCTTCAGTTTATTCAGTGAAGGAGTCTCTGTGTGACTCAGTTACCAGTTGTGTTTTATGTACTTTGCCATAAAAACCAGGAGTCTTTCAAATATCACATATCCATGGCATCAATGACATTTAGTACAGATAAAAATCGGGAGGGTTGTATAATGGATGGCTGATCCAATACCATCTGTTTTGCACTGTCATCCAAGGTCAAAATTAGTCCCTAGGTATTTTGAGTATTTCTTCATGCCCTCTATGTGCATGAGTTATGTGTACATGGGGAATTTGTTTGTGCAGTATTCACATTTATTTTTACCAATAAAAGAGATTTTGAATTCCCAGTGATGGACTTGCAGGAATCACATGACAAGATTTCAAGTTCTAAGACTTTTACTGTAACAAGCAAATTTAAATCAACATGACTAAACATTACTCAGTTGGTCAGTAACACCGAAACTACAGAACAGGGATTTCTTATTAGTCTCTTCACCAGCACCACATTTATACATTATGCTGCACTCTCTGCAGAATTATAGCCTTTCCATGAAGCATTTCAACGTCACTGCCAGCTTCTATCATGCTTGCTTCTCCCCATTACACAGAATAGAAAGTCCTTTCCAGAAGTCTTCTGAAAATGCATAAACTGACTTCCAGCAGTAAAATCCTCTCTGGTGATTCCTTCTCCCGGTTTCGCCAAGATGAATCTTTCAGTGTCCTTCAGTTCCCATGGGTTCTGTCTCATCGTCCAGAGATAGTGCTCCCACCCACGTTTGGCCTGGTAGCTAACAGAGAACAGCCTTTTCCCCTGCTGCTCTCAGCAGCTGTTGGTTCTGTCACTCTCTCTTGCTCTCTCTCTCTCCCTCTCTCTCTGTCAGAATCTATTTTTTTTAAATCAGACTGCCTGTGGAATCTGCATGTCTAGCCCCGGCAAAGCCAGCTACCTGTTCTTTCTTCTCGGGTGTTAATGTAAGCCTATTTGTGACAATAATAAAAGATTATTATCAGATGGTTATGTGAAATGAAATTAAATGAAAATCACTTATTGTCACAAGTAGGCTTCAAATGAAGTTACTGTGAAAAGCCCCTAGTCGCCACATTCCGGCGCCTGTTCGGGGAGGCTGGTACGGGAATTGAACCGTGCTGCTGGCCTGCCTTGGTCTGCTTTCAAAGCCAGCAATTTAGCCCTGTGCTAAACAGCCCCAGATGTTTGGGCTGTCTCATGAATGTATTCATGAAAAGAGACCAATTTTGACCGACATAAAGGTTTTGTGACCTGGCACATGGATTTCAAAAGCACTTTGCATGGGCACTCTGTCTATGGTAACCAGGTCATAAAACCTTTATGTCGGTCAAAATTGGTCTCTTTTCGTGAATACATTTTACCTTGAATTAAAGAGACAGCCCAAAACTTAACCATCTGATAATAATCTTTATTATTGTCACAAGTAGGCTTACATTAACACTGCAATGAAGTTACTGTGAAAATCCCCTCGTCGCCACACTCCGGCGCTTGTTCAGGTACACGGTGCGAGAATTCAGAATGTCCAATTCACCTGACAAGCATGTCTTTCGGGACTTGTGGGAGGAAACCGGAGCACCCGGAGGAAACCCACGCCGACACGGGGAGAACGTGCAGACTCCGCACAGACGGTGACTCAAGCCAGAATTGAACGTGGGACCCTGGCGCTGTGAAGCAACAGTGCTAACCACTGTGCTACCGTGCCATCTAGTGATCAGAATAACATGCAAAATGGGTACAGCACAATAGTGGTTATGTGGCTGGACGAGTGATCCAGAGGCCCTGACCTAATGATTCAGAAACAAGGGCGGGATTCGTCCGCCCCGCCCACCACAAGAACGCCACGGGCGAGATGCGGACAATGGAGAACTCCATTGACCTCGGGCGGGATTCTGTGGTCGCAGGGCGGAGGCGGCCGGAGAATCCTGCCCATAGAATTCCCATCCCTCCATGGCAGCTGGAGAACTTAAATTAAATAAATTGCGAATAAAAATGAATATCATGGAATTATTAAAACAAAAACAACTAAACTCAGTTGAGGGAGGTAAATCTGCCCTCCTTACCTGGCCTGGTATATGTGTGACTCCAGACTCAGAGCAATATGATTGATTCTTAACTGCCCGCTGGACTAGCGAGCCACTCCGTTATATTCAAAAGATAGCCCACCAGCACCCTCTCAAGAGCAATCTGAGATGGGCAATGAATGCTGCATTTACCAGCGACATCCAAATGCTGTGAATGAATTAAATAAAAATTTGCATTCCTCTTGCTTTATCGCGACATAGATCTCAGACAGGGTGAAAAGGAAGGATTCATCTGCCATTGTACTCAGTGAACGTCCCTACTCAGTGTGATTTACTCTCTTGCTCTTGTAACAATAAGTTCATTTAGGGTTTCATGACAAAAAAAGAAGAAAATGGCATCTAGTGGTCAAGGAGAACAATTCCAGCCCTGATGCCTCTCACTTAGCAGCAGATCATACAGCATACAGTGCAAAAGGAGGCCGTTCAGCCCATCGCGTCTGGACCAACCCACTTAAACCCTCACTTCCACCCTATCCCCGTAACCCAATAACCCCTCCAAACCTTTTTAAGTCACTAAGGGCAATTTATCATGGCCAATCCACACGCCTTTGGGAGGAAACCGGAGCAAACCCACGCAGACACGGGGAGAACGTGCAGACTCCGCACAGATAGTGACCCAGCGGGCAATCGAACCTGGGACCCTGGCGCTGTGAAGCCACAGTGCTATCCACTTGTGCTACCATGCTGCCCTTAAATTAAATTGTTTCTGATATGCCATGTGAATACAACACAAGTTCCCTCAGTGCTAAGTGTTTTAATTGGAAATGGAAGTGGAAATTATTCCATTAAAATGCCCCATTTTATAAAAGTTGATGGATAAAATTATAATGTATGAAATGGGGATGTTTCAATCCCTGCTCATGCATAGCTGCACTGCTCACAGTGCAATAAGCGGATAATTTCCACAATATCTCTGTTCACGATGCAAACATCAGGCACTAAGAAGGTTTTTGAAATTCTATTTGTTTTGCTGACCTGACCAAAAATAACACCCTGATAATATAAAATGGAATTCACTTAGTGAAGACCATTCACTTTCACAGAAGGAATGCTGTTTAATGAAAATTCTATTCTCAAAATTACTGTATATTCGCTGCGGGAAATTTCTAATTCAAAATGTAACTATATTTCTTTCTCTCCCAAGAGAACTGGAGCAAATTACCAAACTATAGAGAACATCAGGTACAAACACATAGAAAAAATACATAGAAACTCTACAGTGCAGAAAGAGGCCATTCGGCCCATCAACTCTACACCAACACTTCGAAAGACCACTCTACCTAGGCCCAATCCCCTGCCTTATTCCTGTAACCCCACCCAACCTTTGGACAACAAGGGCAATTTATCATGGCCAATCCACCTAACCTGCTCATCTTTGGACTGTGGGAGGAAACCAGAGCACCCGGAGGAAACACACGCATACACGGGGAGAAAGTGCAAACTCCACCCAAGGCCAGAATCGCAACCAGGTCCCCGGTGCTGTGAAACAGCAATGCTAACCACTATGCCACAGTGCCGCCATGGGCAGAGCTAATGTACCGCTCATCTGATAGCACGACTGATAGGTCAGAACTATTTCCATGTCAGCACGGTGGCACAGTGAGTTAGCACTGGGGCCTCACGGCTCCGAGGTCTGTAGTCATCTGGGATGGCCACGTACCGATTACAAAATGGACACTTGCAAAGACTGCAGGGAAAATTGGACAATGCTAAGAAATAAGCAGGTGCAAGCTCTGTCTGGTGATTAGAACCTTAAACGCTCAGACAGGACAGAAACTACCAAAAGATTTACATACTAATGAGCCATCTCCGGGGACAAAAGGGAAATATTTAGATACACAATGTTAGGACAGACTCCCCAGCGCCAGAAGAAGCTAAGACAAAGCTGACTGACAGTCACCAGAACACGCCCAGCGATCAGGGAATCACCCCTCTATTGGAGGAAAATCGATACTGATGATTGGGAAAGGCCCAATTAGTTGAGGCCAAGTTCAAGGCCCGCTCAAAAGAGCGCGAAGCCCTTTTGGGTATAAAAGGTATCCCCCAAAGGAGAACACCCTCCTTTGGCTTTGGCTATCAGCGAAGAGAGAGACCTGCCTAGCAGCTACAGCAGACCAAGTAAGTTCTACGTCAACGCACGCTACGAGATAGACACTCCTAGTTGCTACCCTGTAAACAGCTCAACCCAGCAGCCTCAGAACTGAGCAACGGCCATTGTTCCTCTGACTGAGTTGGCGCCCAAAGCTAAGTATAGGCTTTAGTAATAGTGATAGTTTAGTTTGTAGAGGTCATGCATGAGTAGATTTGACTGTGTGTAAATAAATGAGCATTGCTTTGAACTTACTAACTGGTGTATCGAGTCATTGATCAGTATTCGGTTCTGAACCTTGTGGCGGTGTCGAAAGATACCTGGCGACTCTTGAGCAAACGTGATTAAATAGAGCCAAATTAAGAACTAACCAAAAGTTAGC
The DNA here is from genome assembly GCF_047496885.1 of Scyliorhinus torazame. Taxonomy (NCBI): domain Eukaryota; kingdom Metazoa; phylum Chordata; class Chondrichthyes; order Carcharhiniformes; family Scyliorhinidae; genus Scyliorhinus; species Scyliorhinus torazame. The sequence goes on along the minus strand of NC_092714.1, from coordinate 42,021,529 downwards.
AACATTTACTGGCGACATCTGACGGGACTCGATTTAGAAGTGGCCTAACCACTCAAGAGAAACCAAAATTTGAATTGAGAATCCAAATGGGAACAGAAAGAACAACCACAAGCGTCAAAACAGTACTGATCAAGCCTCTGAGATTCGGAAGTGAGTTAATGCATACATACTAACAGGGATATAAGGTAAACCTGAGAGATTTTGTTGCGAAAAACTGTCGGGAGTTTTGTAGGCCGGAAATTAGCGTAAGCCGTACCCGTGTTTACATCACCGCTTGATCACCCCCTGTTCCAAATTCGGTAGAGATCCTAGTTGAACCCCCAGGAATTCGAGGTCCCAGCGACCAGCAGTAGAATAGGACAGTGTCCCGTTTGGGAAGAAGAGATCAGGAAATATCTCAAAGAGAAAGGATAGCCCCTTTGGAGTGAATTCTGTGATAATGAGGAAACAGGACCCGGGAGTATAGGACATACTTGGTGGGAGAACCTGTCAGAGATCCACAAGAAGAGCTTGGGAAAAGCTCGCAAGCCGATGGCAATCGTGTCCTGTTTGGCACAATTGCGAGGCACAGAGGAGGTCATTCGGACACTCCGTAGAGAGATAGAGGAGAGAGACAGGAGTAGTGAGGTAGACATGAGTGAGGTAGAGAAAGAGAATCGAGATCTGAAAGAGCAGCTAGCAGCAAGGGACAGAGAGGTGGATGATGCCAAGAAGGCACACCAGTATTGTCTCGCTCATTTGAACAGCTTTCAGACACAATACGGTAAGGCCTACCAGGACACGCAATGTCTTGGTAAGACAAGAAACAGAACAGCAAGTTGAGAAATTGCAGAAGCAGTGCAATAATTTAAAATCAGCCCTACAAGCACTCCATACTTCCACGATGGAACAAAGGCAGAGCTCCGTAGACCATGCAAAGTGCTGGAAGCAAATTGCAGAATTGCAATCTCTGCTGTCCGTGCAAAATGGATTTCAGAGTACATTCGGACCCCAATTAGATCAAGAAAACGGCCCCGATTGGCAGGAATTGAACGAGACTGCCCATAGATACGTACATGGGACATGTACGCAGGAAAAACCCCAGAAAAGGAAAGCGCCCCAACCCCCAACCGAACAGGCAGAGCACTCCCCCATGAATCCTGTGACCACACACCGCAGGGCCACAGGAGAAGGAGAAGCAGATTTCCTTTACACAACCCTGTTAACCCGTGACCCAATTACTGGACCGTTCCTTCCCACATCCGACCCCCAACAATTTTTCGCAAAAGTCAGACAACAGGCTACCATGTACAGTCTGGACGAAAAGGAACAAGTGAAGCTCACAGTTTTAGGCCTCGACCCTTCAGTCGTAGCAGCCCTACCCGACCCACAGAATGTAGGAGGAGGCACACTCCAAGAGATGCACACAGCGATCCTTGATGCGATCAGCTTTCACAGAGGAGATCCCGTAGAAGGCCTAAGTAAATGTAGGCAAAAGAAGACAGAGCACCCCACAGCGTTTGCTGGATGTTTGTGGATTCACTTCATCGCAGTTTTTGGAGAGTTAGCCCGTGCCCATTTGTCCCCAGATAATATGGCCAAATTGGATAAAATGGACCCGAATTCTCGTCTCCCACGCCACAGACGCAGGACAAAAAGCTTGCGCAAATTATGACCCCTCAGATGAGGCCCACAATGAAAAATGGGTTTTGAAGAGATTGTCCCCCGCTTGGGAGCAATCAATTGCAGGCAAAACCGCATTTATAACACCCGATGAAGAGCAGATATGAACCCATTTAAAGCACACCAGAACCCCACGAGTAAATGAAGGCAGGAACAGCCAACCCCAGCCCAAAGCTCAGGAATGTTATAATTGTGGACAGCTAGGACACTTTGCACGAGACTGCAACGCGCCCCAGAAGCAGCAGAGAAACCAACAGACAGGCACCCTAAACAAGAATAGGGCAAAGCTGATTTATAGCGTTAGCGCCCGTTCAGAGAGTACAGACATGAACGGCACCGACTGACGGTGTTCGGGCTCCCCAACTTGGGTCTGCGACACCCTTTGGGACAAGTCCGGTAGACCGGTAGTAGCAGGCAAAGTTTGGGGACAGCCCGTGGAATTTTTTTGGGACACAGGAGGGTCCCGCACCACACTCAATTCCTCCACGATGTTCCAGCGAGACACGTGGCCCACAACAGACACCATTACACTCAGCGGCTTTACAGGCCATTTACAACAGGGACACATCACAGCCCCTATAACAATACAGATAGGGAACATCGCAACCAAGCACCCTGTAGTTTTAGTTGATCTGCCCCAGGCAGCAGAACATATCCTTGGGATCGACTTCATGAGCTCCCATAATCTTTCTTTCGACCCAGAGAACAAGTGTGTATGGAAAATGGCAAAGGCAGCACGAGCCCACGCCACGCTCACAGTAGGAGAGTACGTAAATAGGATTAGCTCGGTAGGAGACTTCTGGTTCGACCCTCGAGCCATTAGTGCAGACAAACAAGTTAGGGCAGTCCTGCAGGAACACAAAGCAGCATTTGCACAGCACAAGCACGACTGTGGCAAATAGGCTGGCTTTGTGAATGTTACAGGTCCCGACCCTAAACGCCAGAAGCAGTACGGATTTCCCCAGGAAGCAGAGCGAGAAATCTCCAAAGTAATAGAGAGTTTGTTGGATCAAGGCGTACTCAGATCAGTAGCCTCCACAAACAACGCACTGATTTGGCCCATCAGGAAACTGGATGGATCATGGCGACTGACCATTGATTACCGGGAACTGAACAAAGTAACCCCACCGTAGCCATGAGTCCCGAGACCATGCTCAAACAGGGACTCCATCAAACTTTTTTTTTGATTTTGTACATTAGTAATGGCTTCTGGTCTATTCCATTGGCTAAAGCGGCCAGTACAAATTCACCTTTACATTCCAAGGGCTACAATGCACGTGGACGTGCCTTCCACAAGGCTTCCACAACTCCCCCTCCATTTTCCACCGACAACTGGTTAATGGATTAGCAAAATTTTCCCGCCCTGATTGTCTGGTCCAGTATGTAGACGACTTGTTACTACAGACAGACACAAAGGGAGAGCACATTTTGCTTCTCGCCGAACTCCTAGCTCTCCTAAAAGAAATTGGTTGTAAAGTCAACCCCAAGAAGGCCCAGATTCTGAAAGAAAAAGTGATTTACTTGGGAATAGTGATCATTCATGGTAAACTAGAGATCGAGCACAAGAGAATTGACTCAATTCTTAAATTGCCCCTTCCCCACAATGTCTCAGCCCTCCGTTCCTTTTTAGGACTAGTTGGTTACTGCCGAAACCATATTGACGGTTTCGCCACTAAAGCAGCGCCTCTTTCCGAACTTCTCAAGAAGCAGGCATCTTGGGAATGGCTTCCACAGCATACAGACGCCGTGGACCCATTAAAAAGAGCACTCAGCACAGCCCTCGCACTACAGGTCCCAGATCCACTTTCCCCATACGCTATAGAGGTAGCAAGCACCGACCGCATGTTAGACCCCATAGAGCAAGGATTTTCTGCCTGTGAAAGGCACCTGCTCGCAGTTTTTTGGGCAGTACAATACTTCGCCTACATTACAGGACTCATCCCCATCACCATCCTCACAGAACACACACCGACACAGCTATTGTTAGACGGCTGACTTAAAGATGGCACAGTCAGCCAAATCCGCGCAGCCCGTTGGACCCTTCTTTTACAGGGACGGGACATCACAGTAAAAAGAACCCAAACCCACACATTCCTTGCCGATAATTTGCAGTATGCAGGCACCCCTCACGAATGTGAGATCATCACCACTAAACACAACACAGGCCCATTTATTCCCCAAACACCCCCCAGGAAAACAGGTCGTACACCCCAGAGATCCCAGCCCACAGACACGTGCGCACCCCTGAAGATATATGTGGATGGCTCATCCACAGTGTTAAACGGAAAGAGAATTACCGGTTGCGGTATATATGTAGAGGACGCGCAGGGATCCACCCTCGATGAAATTTCCTTTAAGTTGCCAGGACACTTAGGCTCGCAGGCGGCAGAGCTGGCAGCAATCACATATATTGTAGACCACCCAGACTCGTTCCTGACCCCAGCAGACATCTATTCAGACAGCTTGTATGTCTGTGATAGTTTGAGAGTTCCTATCACTCTGGGAAACAAGAGGATTTGTTTCTGCGGACGGTAAACCACTACCCTCAGCCTCATTACTCCGCCATATCTTAGAGACAGCGAAGGATAGGAAATACGGCATAATTAAGGTTCGCAGTCATCACCGTTCTTCCCCCCCTGGAAATGTTAAAGCAGACGCCCTAGCGAAGGCAGGCTCCAGGCATGGTTATTTCTGGAACCCCCCCCCCCCCCGAAAGCTCCCCAATACACGCAGTTCGGGTCTCACAGACCAATATTCAGGATTTAGCGAAGGACCAGAAGGAGGACGAGAAACTCAGAAGTTTTAAAGGGAACCTTCCCAGCCCCGTACGACAAGTTTAAAAACGCAATCACCACACACAACGGTGTGATTTTAAAGGATGGCATTTATATAGTTCCCAGCCAGGACAGGAACCAGATCATTTGTCAGTTCCATGACAATCATGGACACCAAGGAATTGAACCCACCCTAGCCCACCTCAGACCGCTTTACTGGTAGCCTGATTTAAAAATTGATGTCACACACTACATAGAGAATTGTTTAATCTGTGCCCAGAACAATCCGGACAGATATGCTAAAAAGGCTCAACTTAGCCATACCCGCCTCGTTGATGGACCCTGGACAAATCTCCAGATAAATTATATAGGACCCCTACCCCCGTGCAGAAATGGTTATAAGTATGTGTTGGTGGTCACAGACACCTTCACAAAATGGGTGGAAGCATTTCCTTCAAGAACTAATACGGCCAAGACGACGGCTAAAATCTTAACACACCACATCTTTACAAGATGGGGCCTCCCACGCAGTATAGAGTCCGACTAAGGCTCCCATTTCACCGGATGTGTAATGAAAAACGTCCTCACGATTTTCGGCAGTAGACAAAAGTTCCATATTGCATACCACCTCCAGTCAAGTGGTATTGCAGAACGAATAAATAGGACATTGAAAGCCACCCTCAGGAAAATGGTTCAGCAAAATAATAGCACCTGGGATTCAGTACTCCCGTTTGCTTTGATGTTTTTAAGAAACACAGTATCTACATCCACAGGTTTCACCCCCCACACCCTCATGACCGGATGCCCCATGAAAGACACTGAGTATTTATTAGGACTGGATTTGGCCAGCCCCGCAGTTACAGCCCTCACACATGAAAACGCGGTTACACAACTAGTACAGAACATAAAGGCAGCCCAACTCGCCGCAGCAGTGAGACTTGGAACCAAGAAAAAACAGAGCAAGGCCTGTTTCGACAAAACAGTACACGCCACTGAGTTTACAGGAGGGTAACAAGTTATGCTTTCCCTTTACAACCCCAGTTCATTCCTCTCCCCAAAATTTTCCGGTCCGTACTCCATTTCGGACAAAGTCAGCCCCTCAGTATACAAAATAACCTATCCCAATGGTAAGTCTGCGTGGTTTCATAGAAACCAGCTCAAAGCTTATGGCTCACAGAATAACCACACACACCACATCCTGCTCGCAGCAGCAGACGATCATACCCCGCCCACAGGTGACGTATTCCTGCCCTCCCCCAACCACTCCAGCCCGCCCTCAGACATGACTTCAACTCCGCCCCCAGAGGCACGACTCCGCCTCTCCCTTCCCTCAACCAGCAGCGACAGCGACAGTGATAGCAATCAAGATGACGACAGCCACAGCACACCACGATACTACACCCCTGCACCAGGCCCCACTCCCAGTGATTCTGAGCATGATTCTACCGACCCATTTGAAATCACTTATATCAAAGCCCCTGACCCAGAACCACCGCACGACGATTACGGATTGAAGCATAGTACCTCCAACCTCGACACACGATTCTGGCACCGAGACAATTCGTTCAGGCTCATCCGGAATGATGAGATGGACCCCAATTCGCCCCAAGCAGCTTTAGCACGGTTACTACAGACAAGAGTTTGGCAGCCGGGAGAAGATGATGACTTAGAGTCTGACTTCCACCAAACTAATCACTTTGCGACCCTGTTCGCTGTTGAGCAGTGAGGTGTCCAGATGATGGAGAAAAAAGGAACCGCTGGAGAGATACGGGGCGGGATTCTCCGCAATCGGCGCGATGTCCGCCGACCGGCGCCAAAAATGGCGCGAATCAGTCTGGCATCGCGCCGCCCCAAAGGTGTGGAATTCTCTGCATCTTGAGGGGCCAAGCCCTCACCTTGAGGGGCTAGGCCCGCGCCGGAGTGATTTCCGCCCCGCCGGCTGGCGGGAAAGGCCTTTTGGAGCCCCGCCAGCTGGTGCGGAAATGACTTTGCCATGTGACGCATGCGCGGGAGCGTCAGCAGCCGCTTACGGCATTCCCGCGCATGCGCAGTGGAGGGGGTCTCTTCCGCCTCAACCATAGTGAAGACCATGGCGAAGGCGGAAGGAAAAGAGTGCTCCCACGGCACAGGCCCGCCCGCGGATCGGTGGGCCCCGATCGCGGGCCAGGCCACCGTGGGGGCACCCCCCGGGGCCAGATCCCCCCGCGCCCACCCCCAGGACCCCGGAGCCCGCCCACGCCACCTTGTCCCGCCGTTCAAAAGGTGGTTCAATCCACGCCGGCTGGCGTGGGTTGACAGCGGCGGGACTTCAGCCCATCGCGGACCGGAGAATCGCCGGGGGTGGGCCCGCCGGCCGGCGCAATTTCCACCGACCGGCGCAGCGCGATTCCCGCCCCCGCCGAATCTCTGGTGGCGGAGAATTCGGGGCACGGCGGGGGCGGGATTCACGCCAGCCCTCGGCGATTCTCCGACCCGGTGGGGGGTCGGAGAATCGCGCCCAGGGTGTCCTTTCTGATGGAACCTGCACCATGTTTGTTGAATGTTTGTTCGTTAGTGTTATCATTAAGTGTTGTGTGTAAACTCGGAAAGTTTTTCACGGCCCCACGTCATCACCCCCTTTGATGCCCAATGGCTGTTAGAGGAACTAGTTTGTCCCCAGAAACTTGTTAATGGAACAAGTTTGTCCCAGACAATAGTTCAGAGGAACTAGTTTGTTGACAGAACCTTGTTAAAGGTACAAGTTTGTCCCAGACAGTAGTTCAGAGGAACTAGTTTGTCGACAGAACCAGACTCATAGTTGCTCTCCTAATTCGAGAGGCAGCCCCCCACGACAACCACATTCTTACCCGTTCTTGCCGGTTGCTCAGGCAGTTGAGAAACGGCATGGGTCTCCGCCCTGCCTGACGACCCCCTCTCTTGTCAGCTACGCTCGGGTAGAGCACATACGGCATTGATCACTGTCCTACCCGGGGATTCCACCCATTTCTTACCCGCCGCGGCCCATACGCACCCCATTTTGGCTCGTTACGTTCAAAATTCTTTTGTTTGGATTTGGTAACCCTTAGGTTGCTTCCCTATGCTATTTACATCCTCAAACACTGGGATGGTAATTCTCACAGGCTGCGAGACGGCTCGCAGTACGGCAGTATTTTCTTAGATGTCTAGTCCAAATATTCGGTTTTTTTTTTAAATGAGGGAGTCACAGATGATGACCAATGAAAAGGGAAATTGGCAGTAAAGGACAGACATATGATATCTTAAGCAAGATAATAACAGAAATTATGCTTGTGTTCACAGAACTCCAGAAACCCAGGAACCACAGAGGAAGACAAAGAAGTCCGACAAAGATGAAGACCGCCTTCGTGTTCACATGGACCTTAGTGGGATCCCTTCAGTTGCGCGCGGACGCTACCCCCCTGACCCCTACCACACAAACCGTAAATGATTCTCACCCCTGTAATACGCGGAACCCGAGATAACTAGCCCAGCGACAGCTAGCAATACCCCGACCTGGTGTGATAGGTTTATCACCTGGTACTCACTCTCATATGTAGTCGAAGCACTCTTCGTGCTGGCGATACTTTGCAGTGTCGTGCAAACGTTTAGAGTCAGGAAATGGCGAAACAGAGCATATCGCTCTCGCACCCCGGTATACAGATTTAGGTCCCCCATTTTCGGATTTCACCAGACCCCCGAACCCATTGGGACGGATTAAAGAGCATTCATTTTGTTTAATGTATTCTATGGAATAAAGAGATGTAAACCTCTGTGGCTGACTGCCAGGGGAGAGAAATTTGTGTGCTGCTATTTTGTACGGTTTAAGATGTATAGATTATTTTGGATTGTTTGTATTTTTGGGTTGTTTAAATGAGGATAGTTTATTGAGAATAGTTAGAGGTTCCAGTTTTTTATTTTTCTGTAATGCATGTATTAATGTCATAGCGCCCCGTAGAATTTTTTGATAATGAATGTATTTAAAATGGTTTAAGTAAAATTGTGTTGCATAGGATAGGACGTGTAGAGCCTAAGCATGGGTGCCCCGGGGATCAGAGGATGAAGACGCCATGGTAATGTGATCCTTCACGCTTCGCGTTGAGGATTACAAGGAGGCAGTGTAGCCATCTGGGATGGCCACGTCCCCATTACAAAATGGATACTTGCAAAGACTGCAGGTAAAATTGGACAATGCTAAGAAACAAGCAGATGCAAGCTCTGTCTGTTGATTAGAACCTTTAACGCTCAGACAGGACAGAAACTACCAAATGATTTACATACTAATGAGCCATCTCCGGGGACAAAAGGGAAACATTTAGATACACAATGTTAGGACAGACTCCCCGGCGCCAGAAGAAGCTAAGACAAAGCAGACCAACAGTCACCAGGACACGCCCAGTGATCAGGGAACCACCCCTCTATTGGAGGAAAATCGATACCGATGATTGGGAAAGACCCAATTAGTTGAGGCCAAGTTCAAGGCCCGCCCAAAAGAGCGCGAAGCCCTTTTGGGTATAAAAGGTATCGACCAAGGGAGAACGCCCTCTTTTGGCTTTGGCTCTCAGCGAAGAGAGAGACCAGCCTAGCAGCTACAGCAGGCCAAGTAAGTTTAAACTCAACGCACGCTATGAGATAGACGCTCCTAGTTGCTACCCTGTAAACAGCTCAACACAGCAGCTTCAGAACTGAGCAATGGCCATTGTTCCTCTGACTGAGTGGGTGCCCAAAGCTAAGTATAGGCTTTAGTAATAGTGGTAGTTTAGTTTGTAGAGTTTATGCATGAGTAGATTTGACTGTGTGTAAATAAATGAGCATTGCTTTTGAATTTACTGACTGGTGTATCGAGTCATTGATCAGTATTCGGGGTCTTCATTTCAAGGAGAGGCTGACCTTGCCACTGCCTGATTGGCATATGATTCAGCAAGACTTCTTGAAAAGAGGCAGCAGTGGTCTCTCACCTGCTCTCCAGCCAGCAAGCGAGACCCCCGACACCTCAAAAAGATTTTGCCCATTGGATCTTGTTATGACCGGGCACCAATGAGGTCCCCCAGTTTTTTATCCTCTATCCCCTCTGTGGGCTTTCTTGAGTTAAAAAAAGATCATAAGACCATAAGATATAGGAGCAGAATTAGGCCACTGGGCCCATCAAGTCTGCTCCTCCATTTAATCATGTCTGATATGTTTCTCATCCCCATTCTCCTGCTTTCCCCCCATAACCCCTGATCCCCTTATTAATCAAGAATCTATCTATCTCTGTCTTAAAGACACTCAGTGTTTTGAAGTAGAGATTCACAGCCTTCTGCGGCAATGAGTTCCACAGATTCGCCACCCTCTGGCTGAAGAAATTCCTCCTCATCACAGTTATAAAGGATCCTTTAGTCTGAGGATGGGCCCTCTGGTTCCAGTTTCTCTAACCAGTGGAAACGTCCTCTTCACGTCTACCCTATCCAGGCCTCGCAGTATCTTGTAAGTTTCAATAAGATCCCCCCTCATCCTTCTAAACTCCAACGAGTACAAACCCAGAGTCCTCAACCGCTCCTCATATGACAAGCTCTTAATTCCAGGGGTCATTTTTGTGAACCTCCTCTGGACCCTTTTCAAGGCCAGCACATCCTTCCTTAGATACAGGACCTAAAGCTGCTCACAATACTCCAAATGGGGCCGGACCAGAGCCTTTTACAACCTCAGCAATACATCCCAGCCCTTGTATTTGAGCCCTCTAGACATGAATGCTAAGATTGCATTTGCCTTCCTAACTGCTGACTGAACCTGCGCGTTAATCTTAAGAGAATTTTGAACTAGGGCTCCTAAGTCCCTTTGTGCTTTTGATTTCCTAAGTCTTTTCCCAGTTAGAAAATAATCTATGTGGTAAACCACTGTTAGTGTATTATATGTATTGTGGTAAACTGTTACTGTACTACATGTATTGTGGTAAACCACTGCCTGATGGCTCCGCCTCCCCTCGGGCTCGGTATAAAGGTGGCTGACCTCCGGCCCTGCCCCAGTTCAGGATCAGTGGCCAGGAGGCTTTCTGTTTAGCTTATTAAAGCCATTGTTCCGTTCACTACTCGTCTTGTGTTCATTGATGGCACATCAATTTAATAAGCTAAACAGAAAGCCTCCTGGCCATCGATCCCGAACTGGGGCAGGGCCAGGGTCGGATCTACTATGAAACTAATGAAACTTAAGCTTCAGGGCCCCTAATCCCAGAGGGGCCCCAGAAGCGACATCAGTCCACGTTGCTTAAAAATTTTGGGTCTACTGTATGAGAAGGGTTTTTAAAAAATAATAATATTAATAATATAGTGTAATTCAATACAAAATAATAGTTAAAATAAAAATTAAAAGGTTATTAAAATATCATGTAGGCTAACTGTAAACAAAAAAACGTTCAAATTAAGGATGTTTCATTCTAAATATATTTAATGTAAAATAATTATAAATAATTTAAAACACTATTAACATTTATGACAGAAATACAAACAGTAGATGACATGTCGTAACAAAAAACGGGAGCCGTTGAAAAGGCAATCACAATGCTAATGTGAATTTTCAACGTGATAGCACTCGTGATAGCGATCTAGACACACATTTTTTGCAATAAAGTGTTCATAAGGATACAATATTTTAATTTCCCCTACTAAAAAATAAGTGTTATATTTAGAAAAGTAAGGTAAGTAATAAAGGTGAAATAGTGTTAGATTAGCCTATGCCTATTGTTTTTATGAAGAGGTGAACGGAAGGTAGTCTACGACGGCATAGCCTAGGCTAATACTATATTACAAGTATTTATGAAAAAGTAATAAAAGGGTGAATTTGTGTTAAATTACAGGTGTTTATTATGAAAAGTGTTCAAATAATGGTAAAATTGTGTTACATTACCTTAGCCTATGAGTTTTGGTGCCCTCGTCTTGCCTAACTTAGTCTAGCCTAGTGGAGGCTAGCTTGAACATAGCCTAGTTTAGCCATTTAGCTTATTCATTAAAAATCTTTAAAAATGGCGCTTTACTTTCTGAGAAGTTACGCAAGAGCATTGACCCCTATGAGCAGATTGCAAAAAGGTTCAAGTTCCTCTCATAATTGGTGAACAATTCTGAAATTGATGAGGACAGTATTAAACTTATAAGATCGTATTACAAAGATGATATTGACCACAAATTAGTAAATGAGTGTTATCAGTTCAAAGAATATTTGCACCTTAGGAAATCCCAGAACACAGAAGAAAACACGCCATCTAAAATGCAATGCGTAGAAGTTCTTCAGCTTATTTGTGAGCAACACCTAATTGAAGTGTTCCCCAATATTACTACTGTGCTTAAGCTGTACTTGACAATGCCTATCACGAGCTGTGAAGCAGAAAGGAATTTTTCAAAGCTATCCTTTATAAAGAACAAATTTTGGTCTACCATGACTGAAGAGCGCTTAAATTCTTTATGCATATTGTCTCTAGAAAATGACATTGCAAGGAAGCTCTCATATGACAAAACTGTACGTGAATATGTTGCTAGAAAAAACAGAAAAAAGAGTATTTTGTAAAATGTGCTTCATGTAGTATGTATTCTTATAGGTGTCTAAAATAAATGATTATATTGACTGTGGTCTTTTCTATGCTTTATTTCATCATTCTATGATGCATCATGCATGTATATAACATTTCCCTAATTTTCATCCCCCCATAACTCGAAAACTATAAGGCATAGGAATTTTTTATTCACACCAGTGACTTTGACATGTGAGGTAATCCAGTACAGCAATTTTAATCAAAATCTGAGAGTGGTTACATTTTTAAAAAATTTGTGGTGATCTGTCGTGGAATAACCCCATTGAAGAAGATAACAGTGGTTACCCAGATCTCGTTGCTGGTTGCGAAGGGGCCCCCATAACAGTTCAAGCTTCTGGGCCCCGAAAATGTAGGTCCGCCACTGGGCAGGGCCGGAGGTCAGCCACCTTTATACCGAGCCCGAGGGGAGGTGGAGCCATCAGGCAGTGGTTTACCACAATACATGTAGTACAGTAACAGTTTACCACAATACATATAATACACTAACAGTAGTTTACCACAGTCCAAGCCTCCATTCTCCCTACCAAAGTGCATAACCTCACACTTTTCCACATTGTATTCCATCTGCCACTTCATTGCCCACTCTCCTAGCCTGTCCAAATCCTTCTGTAACCCTCCTGCTTCCTCAATACTACCTGTCCCTCTACATATCTTTATATCATCTACAAACTTAGCAACAGTACCTTCAATACCTTCTTCTAAATCGTTAATGTATATTGTAAAAAGTTGTGGTCCCAACACCGACCCCTGAGGCACACCACTGCCATCCTGAAAAAGACCCATTTATCCCCACTCTCTGCCTTCTGTCAGTCAGCCAATCCTCTATCCACGCCAGTACCTTACCCTATTAACACCATGGGCTCTTAACTTATTTAACAGCCTCCTCTATGGCACCTTTTTAAAGGCCTTCTGGAAATCTAAATAGATCATGTCCATTGGTTCTTGTTTATCTAACTTCCTTGTTACCTCCTCAAAGAACACTAATGATTTCTCAGACATGACCTACCTTTGACGAAGCCAGGCTGATTCAGTCCTACTTTATCATGCACTTCCAATTATTCCACAATCTTGGGCGAAATTCTCCCGAAACGGCGCGATGTCCGCCGACTGGCGCCCAAAACGGGCTCCGCATCTTTGGGGGCCGAGCCCCAACATTGAGGGGCTAGGCCGACGCTGGAGGAATTTCCGCCCCGCCAGCTGGCGGAAACGGCCTTTGTTGCCCCGCCAGCTGGCGCGGAAATGACATCCCCGGGCGGCGCATGCGCGGGAGCGTCAGGGGCCGCTGACAGTTTCCCACGCATGCGCAGTGGAGGGAGTCTCTTCCGCCTCCGCCATCATGGAAACTGTGGCGGAGGCGGAAGGGAAAGAGTGCCCCCACGGCACAGGCCCGCCCGCGGATCAGTGGGCCCCGATCGTGGGCCAGGCCACAGTGGGGGCATCCCCCGGGGCCAGATCGCCCCGCGCCCCCCCAGGACCCCGGAGCCCGCCCGCACCGCCTTGTCCCGCCGTTCAAAAGGTGGTTTAATCCACGCCGGCGGGACAGGCAATTTATCGGCGGGACTTCGGTCCATCCGGGCTGGAGAATCCAGCGGGGGGGCCCGCCAACCTGCGCGGCCCTATTCCCGCCCCCGCCGAATAACCGGTGCTGGAGACTTATGCAACCGGCGGGGGCGGGATCCACGGCAGCCCCCGGCGATTCTCCAACCCGGCGGGGGGTCGGAGAATGACGCCCCTCATCTTTAATAATGGACTCTAAAATCTTACCAATGACCGAAGGCAGGCTAACCAACCTATAATTTCCTGTCTTGTGTCTCAGCCGCTTCTTAAACAGGGGTGTTATATTAGCCATTATTTTCCAGTCCTCTGGGATCCTTCCTGCCTCCAGTAAGGTGTAGATGGTGAATCATTGCGGACATTTTAGGTTCATGATTCCGGTAGCAGAGATTTCAGCAGTTGGATAATTGGCTTCAGGATTTCCTGGTTCTGCAGTTTAGCTGGGAGGAGTGGTCCTGCTTCTTTTTCAATTGTGGCTTTGCTGACTTGACTTGCTTTCAGCAAGCAGAGAGGGAACAATATAGTTTTACCACCCAGAGCAGCAGAGGTGATTCTGCTTGTTTCAGTGTCACACACTCAGCACTAGTCCACACAGACAAAGTTTGCAGCTGGCTTTTTAATCCCAATCTCTTGTGTATTCCTGGAAGGGGAAACCCCACAACAAGTCTGGGACATAGTTTACAGGATATGGGGCGGGATTCTCCGCAAACTGGCGCGATGTCCGCTACCCGGTGCCAAAATCGGCGCAGATCACTCCGGCGTCGGGCCGCCCCAAAGGTGCGGACGTCGCCGCATCTTTAGGAACCAAGCCCTCACCTTGAAGGGCTAGGCCCGCACCGGAGTGGTTTCCTCTCCGCCGGCTGGCGGGAAAGGCATTTGGCGCCACGATAGCCTGGGCCGAAAGGACTTCGCCGGGCGACGCAGGCGTGGGAGCGTCAGCGGCTGCTGACGTCATCCCCGCGCATGCGCAGGGGACGGGGTCTCTTCCGCCTCCGCCATAGTGACGACCATGGCGAAGGCGGAAGAAAAAGAGTGCCCCCACGGCACATGCCCACCCGCCAATCGGTGGGCCCCGATCGCGGGCCAGGCCATCGTGGGGGCACCCCCCGTGGCCAGATCGCCACACACACCCCCAGGACCCCGGAGCCCGCCCGCGCCGCCTGCTCCAGCCGGTAAGGTAGGTGGTTTAATCCACGCCGGCTGGAGAGGGTTGACAGCAGCGGGACTTCGGCCCATCGCGGGCCGGAGAATCACCGGGGGTGGGCCCGCCGACCGGCGCGATTCCCGTCGACCGGCGCGGCGCGATTCCCGCCCCCGCTGAATCTCTGGTGGCGGAGAATTTGGGACATGGCGGGGGAGGGATTCACGCCAGCCCCCGGCGATGCTCCGACCCGGTGGGGTGTTGGAGAATTGCGCCCAGGATTCCTGCTGAGATGATAATCAGCTTCCATTATCGCCACAGGAGATTACAGTCAGTTGCTTCTTCCTTTGATATGTCCCTGTCTGGAAAAGAGTGTGACGTGTCTGGAAATGAGTTTAGGGCGGCACGGTGGCACACTGGTTAGCAGTGCTGACTCACAGCTCCTGGGACACGGGATCAGTTCTGGCCTCGGGTGACTGTGAAGTTTGCTCTCTCTCCCAGTGTCAGTGTGGGTTTTCTCTGGGTGCTCCAGTTTCCTCCCACAGTCCAAAAAATTTTTTTTTAAAGTTTAGAATACCCAATTTATTTTTTCCAATTAAGGGGCAATTTAGCATGGCCAATTCACCTACCCTGCACATCTTTGGGTTGTGGGGGCAAAACCTACACAAACACAGGGAGAATGTGCAAACTCCACACGGACAGTGACCCAGAGCCGGGATCGAACCTGGGACCTCGGCGCCGTGAGGCAGCAGCACTAACCACTGTGCCACCATGCTGCCCCCCACAGTCCAAAGATGTGCAGGTTAAGTGGATTGGCCATGCTAAATTATCCCTTAGTGTCCAAAAGGTTATGTTGGGTTACTGGGGATAAGATGGAGGCATGGGCTTAGGTGGGGTGCTCTTTCCAGGGGCCAGTGCAGACTCAGTGGGCGGAATGGCCTCCTTCTGCATTGGAAATTCTATGTTTCTATGTCCCTCAGCTCTTGGTATAACCCACATGGGAGCAATTGAAACAGTCACCGAATTTACATTCTCAGTCATCTTTTGCTTGCATGTCCATTTTTTAAAAACGTCTTCTTTCAGAGTTCAATATGTCCATACGTAATTCAGGGTTTTGGTCCATCATCGTGACAGTCCAGTCCCATTGGAGCAGGGCAGACTAAAAGGAGATTTAACAGACCTCTCAAATTATGAAGGTGTTTGATAAGGTAAACGGAGAAGGGTGATTTCTTCTTGTTGGGGAATAGATGAAGCGGGATTATCATCATTTGGAGCGTGCAGAGGGGGAGAGGTTGTGAGATATGTATTTTCACAGATAACTGCTAGACTATGGACTTCTTTGCCATTGAGAATAGTTGAGGGAAAGCACATTGCACCTTTTAAAGAAAAAATGGGTAAATGTATGTAGCCGAGAGATGCAGAACTACATGGAGAGAGCAGGTCAATCAGATTCACTGGATTGTCATTGCAAAGAGTCAGCATTGACGCAGGGTACCGAATGCTTCATAATGTGCTGTAAACACCTATGGTTCTATGGTCAGCTATTCGCAAGAAAGCAAGCTTTGAAAGAGAATTGAACTCCAACCTTGTAGACTTTGTGTGGTTTCTTTATTCCAACATTTTATGTATGGAAACAGGATTGGATTCATCAATATTTTTCAAACTGATTGAGGTCCTCCATAAAATGAATTAGAGGGGAGATTTAAATATCTTGCACAAAGGGGAATGGTTGGAATATTTAATCCTTTGTTACCAACCATTATTGAAACAGGATCCATAAATTATATTAGAAGAAAAATAATTCCTAGAATTATGAGGATGATTGAATGAATGAGTAGCATTATTAGCGAGACAGGGATTGGATTGGACTGGATTGGATTTGTTTATTGTCACATGTACCGAGGTACAGTGAAAAGTATTTTTCTGCGAGCAGCACAGAGTTTATGGAACTACTAATAATACATAATACTTGTTACAGTACCTCAAAATTATTGCACTGTGTAAAGGGGTTTGAAATATTTCTGCACAATATGGAACAATATCAATATAAATCTATTTATTAGATCTAAACTTGCACTGAAAATCCTTTGAGCGGTAGAGGATTTGTCTATTTGATGATTCCTTTGATCCCAGTCGTAAGCTTTTGTTGCTGTTGTATAATGTACATGAGTTCATAATTTTGCCAATGATATTATAAACAACCTGAGGGACAGTGATACAAATAACTATTAATTGGAGAATCTTCCTACCCATACTGCGAAACAGGAAAATGTTTAAGATTCCTCAGAATTTTTCCTAAGATTGTAAATAATGTTTAATACAGTTGATCTTTATGCTTTCCCCCTCTTTGGGTGAAACAAAAGTATTAATTTAGAACAGCCTCCCTTTTCCTTCACAGGCGATTGTCATTGCACACAGAACAGCATGTGACAGAACAGTTAATATAAACAGATGCTTAGTTCTGGTTCTAGAAGCCTGCAAGCCTCACAGATCGTTTTACTTCCGCTCTGTAACCTTCCGAGATCAAAAAGACTACAATAAACTAGTTGGAACATAAATACACCATTGTCTCCCAGGGGCTTTGCAAGTCATTTCCTCTGAAATGTTAGCTAATTGGTCATTAACTATGAGCAGTGACATCACCTCATGGTGCAACATTGTCCAATCACTCTAAATTTTTGCCTGGAAGTCTTGCAGCTGTCAATCTTCCAATGGTTGTGGCACCGGATCAAAATGCGTTGTCAGTTAAGTGCAAAACACCTTCTTACCCTGCTGGATGAAAGCAGAGCCAAGTTGTAATGCCCATCTGCTGTACTGTGCAATAATTATGGAAGCAATAGAGAAAGCTAATAGTAATGAGGCAGCTTCCTCTGCACTGAAATCATTATCGAGGAATGCAATTTGTTCAAAATAACAAACTGCAGATTCTTTTTAACCTATCACATGCCATCGCTTAAGTGGAACTTCCCAGTAACCAAATAGAATAGTTAAAATTCACTGGGCGCGATTCAACGGAAAGATTTCTAAGTTCATTTGTGGTGGGCTTTTCAGGAAGTTTCCTGTCGTCTCTGCCAGCAGGTGGCCCTGGGGAGTTTCTTACCGGTTTAGCCCACACTTAGAGCGGGATTCTCCGTTGGCTGACGTCGGAGCCGGGAAATGCGATTGAGCAAAGAATCGGTTCCAACGGCGAAATCGTGTCGTGCGCTGGTTTCGCACCAAATCGCAATTCTCCAGTACCACGGCGGGAGTGTCAATGCATTCCACTCAGCATGTACACTAAACGCATTTGGCATATCATTAGCTGGCCTGCCCGGTATTCTCCGGGGCCTCCACGATTCTCTGCCTCCACTGGGGAGAATTCCTGACCGGCAAGGTTTACTTGTGCTTTTAAAAATCGAGGAACAGGCGCTGTGGCTGATGAGGTTGACCCCCCCGCCCCCCCCCCCCCCATTAACACGCACGGGACGCTCTGATCGCCTCCAGGTTCACCGGGGGGGGGAGGACTGGCCAGGAGCACAGATACCACATCCCACCCCCACACAACCCCCCCAACACTCCCCTGCCGACCACTGCTCCGCCTGCAACGCCCTCCAGGATAGATACCTGCCGCACTACAGGGTGCAGGCCCTGGAATGACAGTAACACCGGGTCTGGCCCATGGGATGGTGGATGATGACAACCCGCTCTGCGGTGTGACCTCTGGTGCTCCGCATCGTTCGACAACGTCTGACTCCTGCCCACGGTAGCACTTTCCACCATTCAGCTGGGTGATCCCTGCATGCGAGCTGCTCATACCTGTGAGAGGGCAGCCCTGTCCTCGGCCTCGGCCAGCGCCTGCACAGATTGCCCCAGGCCTTGGACATGCTGATCCATAGCCAACACCCTCATCCCACAAGGCTTCCACTGCTGACGCCACCCATGCGGTGTTGGCCTGGGTGGCACGCATGGCTGGAACCACCTCCTGCTCCTGCACGTGGTTAGACTCCTCCACCTGTGCATGTGCGTTGGTGAGGGGAAGGAGGATGTGTTTGGGAGTAGGAGGGATGGTGGTGGGGGTGGTGTGAGGGGATGTGTGGGTAGTGTGGGGTTGAAGGGGTGGTGGGAGGGTGGTGGCGGGGGGCGGCGGGTTTGATACAAGTGTCATGGAGAACCGCAACTCAGCGGGGTCTCACTTCCTCGCCCGCTGCCGACCTCCACCCCGGTGACTGCCCTTTCATTTGGTCCGCCGACCACATCCAGGGCCCGCTCACGGCACTTACAGTCTCTGCCACCTACGCCCAAGCATGGCGAATGGCAGCAGCTGGCAGCCTCCTTCCCAGGCCGGGGTACAGGGTCGCCCACCTTTCCTCCGTGGCGTCCTGCAAGGTCTCAAGCCCGGCGTCCGTAAAACAGGGTGCCGCTCTCCTCACTGCCACCTTGTTGGCTGGGATGTGTGTGTGTGGGGAGTGAAGTGTGTATATGCGGCTGCAACTTGTCTGCCTCCTGAGTGTCAATCGCGAATCCGGCGAATCCCGCACCGTTTCTCATTGGAATCGATTGTGTTCCACATGGCATCGGTGCTAGCCCCTCAATGGTTTTGAAATTAGTCAAGGTGCGGGGTCAGTTTTGCTGTCATAGAACTCCGCGATTCCCAGTGTCAACACTTAGTCTCGGAATGGAGAATTCCGCCTTAGAATTTTTTCATCACTTGGAGCTGAAGTCAGAGATCGGGCCGCCATTTTGAAAGTGTGCCCCAATCTCTAGGTGAGCTTGTGGATCCCCCACACTCCCCACCACCCAATGTCAATGTCACTCCCCACACACATTGGTACTACCTCACCCGCCCTCCCGCCCCCCAAGTGAGGACAGCCCTGTGGTATTATTATACATGCCAGTAAAGTAAGGATTAATAAAATGTACACAGAGAGTAACGAGAGGGAGCTAGTCTCAGAAGTATATAAGGGATGGTGCAGAGCCTTGTGGGACAGAAGGTTGGAGCAGGTGGTAGGAGCAGGGGCTGGATAGAAGGACTGAAGATAGTGAGAGGGCAAGAGAGTAGTTAATGATGTTAGTGAGTTGGATGTAGATGAGTATAATGAGTATAGTTTATGTGTGATCAATCAACTGTTTGTTTCTGAGAGATAAGTGTCGAATCCATAGGGGCTGTTTAGCACAGGGCTAAATAGCTGTTTTTTAAAGCAGACCAAGGCAGGCCAGCAGCACGGTTCAATTCCCGTACCAGCCTCCCCGAACAGGCGCCAGAATGTGGCGACTAGGGGCTTTTCACAGTAACTTCATTTGAAGCCTACTTGTGACAATAAGCGATTTTCATTTTTATTTCATTTCATTTCCAGTTTGTGTTTAATAAAATAGTTTTGTTGGTTTACAAGACTCGTTGTTCTCTGATTAATACTGCACATCAAAGCCAACCGAATAGAGCAAGGCAGAGAACACACCCGCTATGGGGTCCCTGGGGATCCCCCCTCTTCATGTCCCCCCATGCCCCTTTACAGGCCCCCCTTCCAGTACCCCCACCCATCACACCGCCCCCCCCCCCGACCGCCCAAAGGCCCCTACTTACCTGGCATGCACACCCCCCAACCTTCAAAACCCCCCTCCGCTCTCCTTTCATGGACATGGCCCACCCTTAGCTCCTGAGCCTTAGCAATGCCATTATGGCACTTGGGCACCATTGCACTGCCATCCTGGCACCCGGGCAGTGCCCCTGCCAACTTGGCAGGGCCACCTGGGCACCTTGGTGGTGCCAGTTTTTGTTGTGCCATGGTGCTATCTGGGCAGTGCCAAGATGCTCATGTTCCAAGCCCAGGGGGCCACCCTGCACTATCTCTGACCACCCTGGGGTCTCCAATAGCCTGGGTGGACCGCGGGTGCTGTCCTGCCTGGTCCACGTTTGTGAATTTTCCAATATTCCATATTCCAATGCATTTTCCAATATTCTGTCCAATACCTCGAAGTTACCTTAATTTAAAATCATATTCCCAAATTCCCTGATCTTAATTAGTCTAAAAAGATTTTAATCACATTGATCCCCATTAAAGCCCTCTGTAACTCCACTGGTCAGTTACTGTTTGCCACACCAGCTGATCTGGATAATGAAATGTTTGTTCATGTAGCTGTGGACATTTACTACATTATGGATGTAGTAATGTAGTAAATGTCCAGAGCTACATGAACAAACATTTCATTATCCAGATCAGCTGGTTGGCAAACAGTAACTGACCAGTGGAGTTACAGAGGGCTTTAATGGGGATCAATGTGATTAAAATCTTTTTAGACTAATTAAGATCAGGGAATTTGGGAATATGATTTTAAATTAAAGTAATTTCGAGCTATTGGAGAGAATATTGGAAAATGCATAGCAGCCCTAAAGAGAAATAGGTTAATTGTTGGGGGGGGGTTTGTGGGAACTCAGAAGTGGGAATGAAATAAACTCCTTAATAGGACTGCACAAAATAAAGTGGGAGGAGAGAAATAGGTGAAGAGTTTTATGTGTCAGTATCTAACACAGAAAGGAGACAATGGGAGGAATTTTTAGTTTTTTCTTCGAGGTGCTGGAGAGAAAAGCGGTGTGCAGCTGACCTTCTCACCCTATTGTTCAGCACTTGGGAGGGTGGGGGGCGGAGTTCTGAGGCATATCCCACGCCGTCATGCTGGTTGTGTGGGCACTGAAAGAGCCGGCAACATTGTCTTTCTTCGATCATAGAATTTACAGTGCAGAAGGAGGCCATTCGGCCCATCGAGTCTGCACCAGCTCTTGGAAAGAGCACCCTACCCAAGGTTAACACCTCCACCCTATCCCCATAACCCAGTAACCCCACCCAACACTAAGGGCAATTTTGGACACTAAGGGCAATTTATCATGGCCAATCCACCTAACCTGCACATCTTTGGACTGTGGGAGGAAACCGGAGCACCCGGAGGAAACCCACGCACACACGGGGAGGATGTGCAGACTCCGCACAGACAGTGACCCAAGCCGGAATCGAACCTGGGACCCTGGAGCTGTGAAGCAATTGTGCTATCCACAATGCTACCGTGCTGCCCGTTTCTCCAGGGCCCGATCCCTGCCCGATCTCCAGGGAAAAAAAAAACCACCCCCTCCCACGAACATAGAGACCTCTTCATGGGCACACGGGTAAACCGTCCCCATGAACATGGGAAACCCTCACCCCATGGAGCACCCAGAGGGATCCCCCGGCACTGCCACCTGACACTACTCTTTGGCACTGCCAGGACACTACGAGCAGGGCATCCCCCCCCCTGCCTCCTCGGACTGTATTTACCTGTGCACCCGAATCATGGTCTGTTTGCCTGGTTAACATTGCACCAGACCTGTTGTAAAACTTGTCGATGAAACATCACACCAGCGAGGAGGGATATCCCAAATGGGGAGGGACAATACAGCACGGAAACCCTATAATGACATGTTAATGTATTTCAGTGATGTTCCTGACCTTCCTGGGCGGGTACCTCAATACATCACTGGCAGGAGGCTGGGATAACCGTGCAGCAAGATCTCGCCAGTGAGGATCCCGCTTTTGGCCTCTCGGGGGATTTTGTAACCGTGTCGCCGTTTACGCGCATGGCAGTGAGAATGTGAGGCAGTGCAAAATCAGACAAGGAAATAGCAGCTATCTAAAGATAAGGAAATAAAAGAAAGGCTTGCATTTCGTGATGACCTCAGGAATTTTAGAGCCACGAAAAATAATCACTGTTTCATAAACAATTTGTGTACTATGTTAAGAAGTGAGGAAAATTAAGATTAAAATAATGAAATTGGGACAAAATAAAATAAAGAATGGAGATGAAAGAGGATTAATAAATTCAGCTAAGTAAACGGGTGTTTGGATATGTGAATTAGCATACCAGTGGGAAAAACATGTATTTACCCATATGACTAGGGGGGAAACAATGGGGTGATTTGAAGAGGTGACTTCAAATAGGAGGGATGAGGGAATTGGCACTGATATGCTAAAAGTCGAATCCGCAGGGTGGCTAACGTCAAAGGAATAAATTATATATCCATAGGGATAGCTGAGGAAAGGGCACAGTAGAAGCAGCTACCATCATAGCCACACAAAAAGGCGCTGGTTAAAATTCAAAACTTGAACAGGGAAGATTAAGCCTTCATTGAGACTGAAAACGGTTTTCCTAAATGTGGACAAATAATCTGTGCATGGTAACTATCTGCTGGATTTATCTCAAAGACTTATATAATATTGGACCTTGTTTGGGAAAAAGGGACATCTCAGAGTTCAGGAAACACAGTTAGTTGGGAACAAAGGAGTGACTTCATGTAATATTGTGTGTGCATAGTCAACAGTGTAGTTAAGTGTATTGTTGAGAGTGCATTATAGTCTTTCTTGTTGTCTGTTTTTCTTTTAGGTAAATAACTATTCTTCATTGATTGATCACAAAATGACTGGACTCTTCCTCCCTGGTTTGCATATCTTTTCTCAGAGTATACCAAACTGGAATTGTACACCACCAAGAACTGGTGTTCCAAGTTACCCTCTGAGATTTGGGATACCCTCGCATTTAACATCAGTGGGGTTCTTAACAACAGCAAACTCCTACAACCAGATGATCTTCGTCTCCCTTAATGATGGAGACCTCTCACAGGGACCTGCAATAGAGAGACACCCCCCCAAGGACCTTTGTAATTGGGAGACGCCCCCAGGGAAGCCTGCAATAGGGAGACCCCCCCAGGAATCCCCTAACTAAAATAACCCCCCCACAGAGACTCCCTAATTAAAGGGACCCCCCCCCACAGGGTCCCCCTGGCTAAAAGGACCCCACCCCACAGAGCCTCCCCCAGAAAGGAGAACCTGGAAGCTAGAGAGCAGCCCAGATAGGAGCAGTGAAAATAATTACAGCTGTAATGCGTACCTGGAAGCTCCATGTGTCCATTCTTCGAAGGGGAAGAGCTATGACCTGTGTTCCAACCCCTCAGATTCATTATATGCAAGCCATTCATACCTTTCTGGTTATGGGCTGCGATTGACAGCTTCCACAAACTAGCTGCAGCCTGATTCATTCATCTCTCTTCATGGATCAGTGACTCTAAGTGATGAAACCCCAATATTTACAAACATTGACCATATCAAAGCGTGCTTGTATTCCAAGCACCAAGTGCATTCCAATCAATCAGACGCGTGATTGGAATGCACTTACCTCTCTTTGATGTGGTCAATGGCAGGAAGTACATTGTTGTAGGGGGGTAGCCCTCAGATGGACCTCGGGCGCAATTCCCCTCAGGTGTTACTCTCTTGGCCCAGAGCATCGTGCTCACATCTGCACTCAATGCTGATCCCGATTTTCCCCCGACGCCCGATTTTCCGTTTGTCGGGAAACACACTTCGGGCGTCACAGGATGGAGAATCTAGCCCAGTGCCTGAAATATCTGAAATGTGCCTGAATTGCTATGGGTCCTGCCCAGTACCTGCCATTGATCCAGCTAAACTTTGTGGCAGCAACGATGAAGCTGTGAGTGGGAGGAGGGGGGAAAGAGTTAGGGAAGGGTTCCCCTCACCTGCATACATCAGTGAAGGTGGGAAAAATAATGAATAAGCATTTCTCCAGCAGCTTTCATGACTTCAAGACCATCCCAGAGTGCCACACTGTTTTTTGTGTTATAATGTGGAAAATGATCCGGCTAGCCAATTTGCGCACAGCAAGCTCCCATAGCCAGAAATGCTGGATCTTTTACATCATCTGAGGGGGTAGACGAGGTCTCAGATTAGCATCTCACTTGAACACTGGCACCACAGTCAAGGCAGCACACTCTCAAGACTGTGCTGGGACTGTAAGTCCATGTGCTCAAATCTCTGAATTGGGACTTGAACCCAAAAACTCCAGAACTCCAGAGAGCTGAATGTTTCAATGTGATAGAGACCCATACCATCAAGAGTGCATCTGGTTTACCTGCTGTTGCAGCAGCTCTGGACCGTCTGGCTGCAGCTAGGGCTAATGGTGGGGGTGGGGAGGGTGGCAAAGTGAGGGATGGGGTGGCTGGGGGCTACAAACAAAGTGTAGTTGTTCCCTTCTGTAGGGGAATCCTTTCTAAAGAAAACTTTTTTTAATGATGCAGCGGTCTGGTCATATTCTACATCTATTGCTGAGTCAGCTGGGACATCTCCAATGCCAAACCTATATCTGTCTATTGGGTCATAATGAAGGACTGATTCATAGTGAGTCTGACGTACAGAGAGTCCCTACCCTGAACTCAATTACCAACCTCCGCCGCCACCACCGCCCCCCCCCCCCCAATATAATTACGGTGGCAACATGCCAAATGGCCATGAATTTTCAAGGCCAAAGTCTTTTTTAATTGGCAATGTTCCCCATGGCTTGTGCAGACTGATCTATTTTGTTACAACTTTGGCACAGATTTGTAGATAACCAGCTTAGACAGCTCGTGGAATCAAAATCAAATCTGGGAAAACGCAGAAATATGGCTGTAACAAAATTACAACCAACACGAACGTGCTGTTATCCCACTCTTAGATGATAAAAACTTAACGTCAGCCTGCCCTTTTTGCTTGTGCGATGATTGCAAATTCAGTAATTGGCCTTTTCATTGTCGGCAGGCATAGCTCCAGCTCTCTCGTCCGCCCGCCAACTCAATGTTCCGTGCAGGCACAATGTCATCAGGACACACGCTGTTATAACCTGCCTACTTACCATTGGCTGGGGCCTAATGACAATCCCACAATCCTGTGGGAGTATGAGCTTCCCCAATGAGGGGAATAAATGTTATTACTTTGTATCCTTAAAACCCGTGCTGGATTCTTCGTGGCCCTCACAAAACTGACGAAGAAGGTTAAAGTGAATAGCTGTCGCTGAAGCCACCTCCCTGGATTTTTGTTGGACACAGGTTGGAAGTTGTTTTCTATTATACCATGCCTCTGTACGGACGTTTGGATGTTTTTGATGCTGCGCTGGAAAGCTGGAACCAGTACACACAACGGATGCGTTACTATTTCCGGGCAAACAATATCACCGAAAATGAGCGCCAGGTGGTCATATTGCTCACCGCCTGCGGCCCGCATACGTTTGGGGTGATTCGGAGCCTTACGTACCCAGCTGCGCCGGACACCAAAACGTTTGATGAACTTGTGAATATAGTGGGGCAACATTTTAACCCAACCCCATCCATGGTAGTCCAGCGTTACCGGTTTAATACCGCTGAGAGGACCCCTGGAGAATCCCTTGCCGATTTTCTATCCAGGCTATGCAGGATTGCGGAGTACTGTGACTATGGTGAGACCTTGTCAGAAATGTTACGCGACCGTTTGGTTTGCGGTATTAACAATGCGGCCACCCAGAGAAAGTTGTTAGCTGAGCCAACATTGACTTTCAACAGGCCATTCAAATAGTATTGTCCCGAGAGAGCGCAGAACGAGGAGTGCAGGAGCTACAGGGAATGGAAGTGCATGCCTTGGGGCGGAACCCCTTCCGTCCGAAAACGTCCCCCCGCACTCCTGCGGTACCTTGGGCGAGGCAACGTCCAGACCGACGCCGAAGGGAGCCTTCTCCCGGACCAATGGATGAGGAGCCATGTCCGTGTCAGACTTGTAGGCGCCGACCCCGTTGCGGACGGCGGTCCTGGGGGCGCCAGAGGCGCCGTCTTTCCAACCGAAACTGGGACCAGCCCAGGGGCAGTAACTGGGGCCAGCCCAGAGGCCGTACCTTCCATGTGGATGAACCTGCGGTGACTACTCCTGAGGGGGTGGAGACGGAGGACGACTGCCTGCAGTTGCATTGTGTGGCAGCTCCCCATGTGGCCCCCATTAAGGTGACAGTACGGGTCAATGGCCACCCGCTTGAGATGGAGTTGGACACTGGCGCAGCGATCTCCGTGATCGCCCAGAGGACATTCGACCGCATCAAGCAGGGTATACAGACCCTTACATTAACCGACTCACTGGCCAGGTTGGCCACCTACACGGGGGAACCACTGGACATTGCAGGAACTACAATGACCCCTGTTGTTTATGGACGCCAGGAGGGGCGTTTCCCACTTATCGTGGTGCGCGGCCATTGGCCCAGCCTGTTGGGTCGGGACTGGTTGCGCCATTTGCGGTTGCAATGGCAGCACATCCTCCAAACAGTTTCTGAAGGGTTGACTGAGGTGCTAGGACGATACCCGGATGTATTCCAGCCTGGTTTGGGGAAAATAAAAGGGGCCGTAGCCCGTATCCAAGTCGAACCAGGAGCCACGCCGTGCTATTTCCGGGCGCGCCCGGTGCCTTACGCCTTGCTCGAGAAGGTAGAAGCTCACTCGTTTGGAGAGTTTGGGTATTATCAGGCCCGTCCGTTTTGCTGACTGGGCAGCACCAATTGCACCTGCAATGAAGCCAGATGCCACAGTTCGCTTGTGTGGCGACTATAAACTTACAGTGAATACGCCTTCCCGACTCGACCGATATCCAATGCCTCGCATAGAGGATCTCTACGCGAAGTTTGCAGGTGGACTCTCGTTCACAAAATTAGATATGGGTCACGCCTACCTACAGTTGGAGCTGGACCCTGCCTCCCGACCATATGTAACGATTAATACACACCGGGGCCTGTATGAATATACACGGTTGCCCTTTGGAGTATCCTCTGCCTGCGCAATTTTTCAACGTGTTATGGAGGGCATTTTGAGAGATTTACCACGTGTTGCTGTCTACTTAGATGACGCTTTGATTACAGGGACGTCGGAGCAGGAACATTTGGAAAATCTGGAGGCTGTCCTTAGACGCCTTTCGGAGGCTGGAGTCCGTTTACGTCGCACAAAGTGCGTATTTCAGGCAAAGGAAGTAGTCTACCTAGGTTATCGGGTGGACCGCGAAGGTTTGAACCCCGTCGCAGAGAAGGTGCGTGCAATTCAACAGGCCCCCGCCCCGACTGACACTTCGCATCTTCGTTATTTTCTCGGTCTCGTAAACTATTACGGGAAGTTCCTCCCCAATCTGGCAACTACGCTGGCCCCATTGCACCTTCTGCTAAAGAAAAATCACACCTGGGTTTGGGGTCAGCCGCAAGAAACCGCTTTCCGGTGGGTAAAGCAACAATTGTCGTCGTTTGGGTTACTAACCCACTATGATCCTGGAAAGCCTTTGCTCGTCACATGTGATGCATCCCCGTATGGTATTGGGGTCGTCCTGTCCCACAAGATGGAGAACGGGGCCGTGCGACCGATAGCTTTCGCTTCCTGCACATTGACTGCAGCGGAGAAAAAGTACGCGCAGATCGAGAAGGAGGGCCTGGCAGTGGTTTTTGCGGTGAAACACTTCCACCAGTACATGTATGGCCGCCATTTCACTATCATGACTGATCATAAGCCTCTGCTGGGACTTTTCAGAGAGGATAAGCCAATACCGCCCATTGCTTCCGCACGGATCCAGCGCTGGGCTTTGTTGCTTGCTGCATACGAGTATTCTCTGGAGCACAAACCAGGAACGCAGATAGCAAACGCCGACGCACTGAGCCGATTGCCTTTATCGACCGGCCCCATGTCGACCCCAACGATCGGTGAGGTGGTTGTAACCCTAAATTTTATGGACACCTTGCCTGTCACGGCATCACAGATCCGTGAGTGGACCCAGACGGAGCCAGTCCTGTCAAAGGTTCGGCACATAGTCCTGTATGGTGGGCAGCATAGACAGCTCCCAGGCGAGTTGCGGGCATTTTCCTCCAAGCTGTCAGAATTCAGCGTGGAAGACGGCATCCTCTTGTGGGGGACGCATGTGATTGTCCCAGAAAAAGGCCAGGAGCTGATACTAACAGACTTGCACAATGGGCATCCAGGTGTGACCAAAATGAAAATGTTGGCCCGGAGTTATGTCTGGTGGCCAGGCCTCGACACCGACATTGAGAAGGTGGCCCAAAACTGCTCCATTTGCCAGGAGCATCAGAAGCTTCCGCCGGCCACGCCCCTACATCACTGGGAATGGCCAGGGCGGCCTTGGGCACCCTTGCATGCAGATTTCGCAGGCCCTTTTCAAGGATCCATGTTCCTTCTATGAATTGACGCCCAGTCTAAATGGCTAGAGGTGCATAAGATGCAGGGGACAACGTCCTGCGCAACAATTGAAAAGATGCGTTTGTCGTTTAGTACGCATGGCCTCCCCGAGGTGCTGGTCACAGATAACGGCACTCCATTCACGAGTGAGGAGTTTGCGAGGTTCACGAAGATGAACAGCATACGCCATATCTGCACTGCCCCTTACCACCCGGCTTCAAATGGGTTGGCAGAGCGCGCAGTGCAGACATTCAAAAGAGGCCTAAAGAAGCAGTCTTCCGGATCAATGGACACGAGACTGGCTCGCTTTTTGTTTACGTATAGGACCACCCCCCATGCGGTGACTGGGGTAGCTGCCGCAGAACTCCTAATGGGCCGGAGACTTCGCACCCGCCTTAGTATGGTTTTCCCGGACATTGGCGCAAAAGTACGCCGCACACAAGAACGGCAGGGACAGGGATTTGCTCGGCATCGGCCGATTCGGCAGTTTGCGCCCGGTGACCCAGTATTCGTTCGGAATTTTGCTGGTGGTGCCCAGTGGGTTCCTGGTGTAATCGTTCGCCAAACGGGCCCTATATCTTACCAGGTGCAAGCCCAGGGTCGTCTCCAGCGCAAACATGTAGACCACGTTCGGTCCAGAAGACTATCCCCTCAAAAGATTCCCGCCCCCGGAGCTCATTTCTACAGCCGCAGAGACCAGAGACAAGGGAAGGTAGTCCTCACAATCTTCCACTGGTGCCTCACTCGAAGCCTGCGCAGGTCGTTACGGGACCGAGTGGAGATAGAGACGCTGACATGACGGAGGCAGCAGACTCTGACTCCGAGATGGAGACACAGGATGCATCAGAGGGGGAATCCTCGGGTCCACGGGCCGTGGATGTACAACCGTTGCGCCGTTCATCACGGAAGCGCCGGTCTCCATCTCATTACACGCCGCCTGATCCAGCGCCGCGTGCAAATGGTGTCCGGCCTGCGGCAAAACGAGTCTGACGCCCTCCTTCGCCAGGGTCTTCGGTGGATTCCTTGGACTTTGGGGGGGGAGGGATGTTATAACCTGCCTACTTACCATTGGCTGGGGACTAATGACAATCCCACAATCCTGTGGGAGTATGAGCTTCCCCAATGAGGGGGGGCGGAGAAACCATTAGTAAACTCCTAGTATAAATAAAGCTGGCCAGTTCAGGAACCAGCAGGAAGGAGTGTGCAGCAAGAGAAGTTGCTGCTGCTGTTATATATATATATATATGTTATTGTAAATAAATGTTATTACTTTGTATCCTTAAAACCCGTGCTGGATTCTTCGTGGCCCTCACAAAACACGCCCAACATCAACTCGCGCACTATTATGTGGGTTCAGATTCGGCACGTCCCCGGTGCAGTGCCAGAGAATCTTACCCATGGTTACCATTGGTGCAGCAATTAATATTGGGGATGCTCAAGACTTCAGAGAAGCAAAGATATCTGGGCTACATTGGTTGAGGGCTGGAGGAGATTACGGGCGGGACTCTCTGATCCTGAGGCTAAGTGTTGACTCCGTCGTAAACGGTGTTGCGTTTTACAACGGCATCAACAGGCCCCCAGGAACAGCGATCCTGCGCCCTACAGGGGACCAGCATGGCACTGGAGTGACTCACGCTGCTCCAGCTGCCGATACTGGCGTCAAACAGGCTCCGCGGGTCTGCCCATGCGTGCTGCGGCCGCCGCAAATTTGCGCATGCCGCTAGTTGGCATCACCGCGATGGCCCCAACGCAACATGACGGAGAGCTACAGGAGCCCTGCGCGGAGTAAAAGAGGCCCCCACCAGGAAAAGCCAGCCCACTGATCGGTGGGCCCCGATTGCGGGCCAGGCCACGGTGGAGGCCCACCCCCCCCCCGGGGTTGGATCCCCCCTCCCCCCCACCAGGCCGCCCCCCCCCGCAGGATGTACGCCGAGGTCCCGCCAGGTAGGTCCACATGTGAACGGCACCGGCGGGACTCGGCCTATCTCGGCGGCCACTCGGCCCATCCCGCGCGGAGAATTGCCGGGCGGCCGTGTAGAGCCCGACTGACGCCGTGCCAACCGCGCCACTGCCAATGGCACCGATTCTCCGGTCACCGGCGGACCGGCGTCGGAGCCGCGTCGCATGAATCGCCCCCCGCCCCCGGCGATTCTCCGACCCGGCCTGGGGTCAGAGAATCCTGCCCTACATGTACAGAGAGGTGAGAGGCTGTGGAAGCAACTGTGAATATAAGGATGAGAGTTTTAAAATTGAGCATCATTTAACCAGGAGCCAGTGTAAGTCAGAAAAATCAGGATTGATAGACAAATAGAATATGATGCAAGAAAAGAGAACAGGCATCAGAGTTTCAGATTATCTCACCTTTCCAAAGTGCAGAACGTGGAAGGCTGAGATTGCCAAATCTAGACGTAGCAAAGGCATGGGCGAGATTTCCAACTGCAAATGAGTTGAAGCAGGGAGAGAACCGGATGTTGTTACAGAGGCGACAAGGATTTTGATCCAGCAACTGTGAAGGAACAGCAATATATTCCTAAACAGGCTGGTGTGTGACCTGGAGGAGAACTTCCAACTGGCAGTGTTCCCAGTTGCAAGGAACACTGTAGATATAGTTTAAGCATTGAAAGAGTGAATCTCTATACTGTCTTCTTAATAATATAAAACCAGAGACTCCCTACATCTAAGTGGGAATGTCCAATTGTTACTGACCAAGCTGGTGATTTGTTATTTTGAGCTAACATACAGGTAAAGGCTGCGAGTCAGGAGGCAACAAGGCAAGTTAGCCTGAACTGCAAGAGGCGAGTGTAGAATTCAAGAGCTTTGTGTGTGCAGTTGCTTGAAGCATTTGTGCGATCTGACAGAGATTTATTTGGCCTGCTCATTTCCTTAACAAGGGTTGCAATAGACTTGCATAAAGGGTTTGCATAGACCCCATTGAAGAACCAGGGTCTTATTCCATGGGGAGAGAGAGTAGAATGGGCCTGTGTGCTGGACTGTGCTGTTAGGCTATCCATGTGTACTATCAGCAGCTCTAATAGGGTCCTGCAAGAAAGCTGTTTACCTTGGTTGGGGTGTCGACAATAATAGATCAATCTCACACTAGTACTAAGGCCACCCAGGACTGAGATTTGCAGAAGTGTCTGCAATTGGAGGGTCTGGGATGGTCGCCTCCTGTGTCCAGCCTCTGCTCCACTCCACCCCACCCTTTCCCCCTTAGACTGCTTCCTATACCCAGCCTCCACCCCACCCTTTCCCCCTCAGCCTGCTTCCTATACCCAGCCTCCACCCCACCCTTTCCCCCTCAGCCTGCTTCCTATACCCAGCCTCCACCCCACCCTTTCCCCCTCAGCCTGCTTCCTATACCCAGCCTCCACCCCACCCTTTCCCCCTTAGCCTGCTTCCTATACACAGCCTCCACCCCACCCTTTCCCCTCAGGCTGCTTCCTATACCCAGCCTCCACCCCACCCTTTCCCCTCAGCCTGCTTCCTATACACAGCCTCCACCCCACCCTTTCCCCCTTAGCCTGCTTCCTATACCCAGCCTCCACCCCACCCTTTCCCCTCAGCCTGCTTCCTATACACAGCCTCCACCCCACCCTTTCCCCCTTAGCCTGCTTCCTATACCCAGCCTCCACCCCACCCTTTCCCCCTCAGCCTGCTTCCTATACCCAGCCTCCACCCCACCCTTTCCCCCTTAGCCTGCTTCCTATACCCAGCCTCCACCCCACCCTTTCCCCTCAGCCTGCTTCCTATACACAGCCTCCACCCCACCCTTTCCCCCTTAGCCTGCTTCCTATACCCAGCCTCCACCCCACCCTTTCCCCCTTAGCCTGCTTCCTATACCCAGCCTCCACCCCACCCTTTCCCCCTTAGCCTGCTTCCTATACCCAGCCTCCACCCCACCCTTTCCCCCTTAGCCTGCTTCCTATACACAGCCTCCACCCCACCCTTTCCCCCTTAGCCTGCTTCCTATACCCAGCCTCCACCCCACCCTTTCCCCCTCAGCCTGCTTCCTATACCCAGCCTCCACCCCACCCTTTCCCCCTTCGCCTGCTTCCTATACCGAGCCTCCACCCCACCCTTTCCCCCTCAGCCTGCTTCCTATACCCAGCCTCCAACTACCCTTTCCCCCTCAGCCTGCTTCCTATACCCAGCCTCCACCCCACCCTTTCCCCCTTAGCCTGCTTCCTATACCCAGCCTCCACCCCACCCTTTCCCCTCAGCCTGCTTCCTATACCCAGCCTCCACCCCACCCTTTCACCCTTAGCCTGCTTCCTATACCCAGCCTCCAACTACCCTTTCGCCCTCAGCCTGCTTCCTATACCCAGCCTCCACCCCACCCTTTCCCCTCAGCCTGCTTCCTATACACAGCCTCCACCCCACCCTTTCCCCCTTAGCCTGCTTCCTATACCCAGCCTCCACCCCACCCTTTCCCCTCAGCCTGCTTCCTATACCGAGCCTCCACCCCACCCTTTCCCCCTTAGCCTGCTTCCTATACACAGCCTCCACCCCACCCTTTCCCCCTTAGCCTGCTTCCTATACACAGCCTCCACTCCACCCTTTCCCCCTTAGCCTGCTTCCTATACACAGCCTCCACCCCACCCTTTCCCCCTTAGCCTGCTTCCTATACACAGCCTCCACCAGACCCTTTCCCCCTCAGCCTGCTTCCTAGACCGAGCCTC
The DNA here is from genome assembly GCF_047496885.1 of Scyliorhinus torazame. Lineage (NCBI taxonomy): Eukaryota > Metazoa > Chordata > Chondrichthyes > Carcharhiniformes > Scyliorhinidae > Scyliorhinus > Scyliorhinus torazame. The sequence goes on along the minus strand of NC_092714.1, from coordinate 41,988,153 downwards.
CACCCCACCCTTTCCCCCTTAGCCTGCTTCCTATACCCAGCCTCCACCCCACCCTTTCCCCCTTAGCCTGCTTCCTATACCCAGCCTCCAACTACCCTTTCCCCCTTAGCCTGCTTCCTATACCGAGCCTCCACCCCACCCTTTCCCCCTTAGCCTGCTTCCTATACCCAGCCTCCACCCCACCCTTTCCCCCTTAGCCTGCTTCCTATACACAGCCTCCACCCCACCCTTTCCCGCTTAGCCTGCTTCCTATACCCAGCCTCCACCCCACCCTTTCCCGCTTAGCCTGCTTCCTATACCCAGCCTCCACCCCACCCTTTCCCCCTTAGCCTGCTTCCTATACACAGCCTCCACCCCACCCTTTCCCCCTCAGCCTGCTTCCTATACCCAGCCTCCACCCCACCCTTTCCCCCTTAGCCTGCTTCCTATACCCAGCCTCCACCCCACCCTTTCCCCCTCAGCCTGCTTCCTATACCCAGCCTCCACCCCACCCTTTCCCCCTTAGCCTGCTTCCTATACACAGCCTCCACCCCACCCTTTCCCGCTTAGCCTGCTTCCTATACCCAGCCTCCACCCCACCCTTTCCCCCTTAGCCTGCCCCACGTCTCTAGCCTCCACTTACCCTTCCACCCTTTGCCACTGGTCTTGCTTCCTGTGCCCAGCTTTTGAACAGTTAGGTCTAGCAGCACCCACAGAATTCCTACAGTGCAGAAGGAGGCCATTCAGCCCATCACGTCTTCACTGACCCTCTGAAGGAGCACCCTACCTAGACCCACTCAACCGCCCTATCTTTGTAACCCAGGCAGACACGGGGAGAAAGTGCAAACTCCTCACAGACTGTCACCCAAGGCCAAAATTGAACCCGGGTCCCTGACACTGTGACGCGGCAGTGCGAACCACTGTACCACTGTGGCACCTCACCCGATCTCAATCCAGAGCTTGTCATTTATGAACGGTCCCCAGGGAGTCCAAAGCTGCAGCTCCTCACTTCAAAATCAACCTCAACAGGCGCACGCCACTTAGACGGAGTTGTAAATGTGAACGTTCTAATTTCGCTAATTTGGAGGGGATCTTAATTCTGGCGAGGTGGCTTGTGAATGAATGTGCACGACATTCAAATGTGTGCAAAGAGGCTTCCCGACCTTGTTCACTGCGAAGCTCAAGTTGCCTTTAAAGGTTCGCGAACATAACAAAGAGCAAAGGTTCATGCTGCCATTGGGAAACCGTTTTTTAGTCTCATGTCAAATTGAGTTCCCTTACCTACCAAGCGTCCTGCTGCTGGTGGGCATATTAGATTCAGCCCATTGTAACCACCACCATGTACAGCACAAAGACATATGATTAGAAAATTCTCACATTCAATTTCTGGCCTGCCCTGTGAACTGACATCTGTCAGCTAGATCAACAGTGCTGCGATTGGCCTTGAAGTCCCTTTGTTAAAGAGGGATGAATCAGCCGGAGTTCAGTGCTGCCTATTGATCCATGCTGGAAATGTACTGGAAGTCCATTAGCACCTGCAATGGGAAAAGACAGGTTAACATTTTGCCGTATATTCTTTGTCAGAACAGCTCTTGGCCTCATTATTTCTGGATTAAGGAGGGAAATCCAAGTAGGCACTCTTGTTTTACCATTACCTTTGACCCTGCTCAAATCATGCTCATGAATGGATACCAGTTGAGTGTCGATTACAACTCTGATCCTCTCTGTGATTGAAAAATCCGTCACTAACTGTGAGCGAGACTCAGTGTCCAAACTGCTCAATTGAGTGAAACAGAGGAGGATGATTGAAGGATATAGCCCAGAAAGAATGATCACATTCAAGGCTGGAAGAAAAATCTAAAAACAAAATAGGAAGATTGAGATCAAATGCATATAGAATACTGTTATGCTCGCATCATATGCCTGTGAATGTATGAAGACCATGGACTTTTGCTTTCAAAAAGCAGTATGGAATATGGATAATTTACCTTGACAAAATGGACTCGAGTGTGGGGGTGGGGCGAAGCGTCAGCTGATCTTTTTATGACTTCTGTACCAACAAGGACTAATTCATGCCTGGACACATCTCTGGAAATTCATTAAAATGTAGGGGACATTCCGTTGGAGAATCATTGGAATACAATAGATCACCTTCAGAGTTAACAATATTGTTTGGATGATAACAGAAACTGAAGTATAATGGTATAATCTAGCCTATAGACACGTTGCCTATAGGCTAGAAATCCCACAAAGCTGGGTATCACAAGAAGGTGTGAGTGGCTGTCATTAATTCTCCCTTTGTGACCCCCTTATGGAGTCTGTGTGTGGAATAGGACTATTGATTCCATGGTCAGATGACAGAAACTGGCTTGAGAGGGCAGATATCCTATTATTCCAAGGGCAGCCCACAGAAGGGGAAAATCTCATCCAGGAAAAAGAACAGTCCTACCTTGAAAAGTCACCCACAAGCAACGGAGTTGAGCTAACTCATGTTGCTGCAGAACAATATCTTCACTACAGAAGCTCGACCATAACTTTGAATGGAAAACCGGAAACATCAAATCTCCATTGCCTTCGGTAAACCAAGCAAAATCTTTCAGGTCTGCAGCATTTTGACTACAATCGTAAGGACTAAAAATTGAAGTGACCTCATTTTATACCCTTTAAGTAGTGCTCCTAATTCGTAGGATCATACAATCATAGAATCTACGGCACAGAAAGAGGCCCTTTGGTCCAAACTGGTCCATGCCAACCAAAAAGCCCACCTAAGCTAACCCCATTTGCCTGCATTTGGTCCATATGCCTCTAAACCTTTCCTATCCATGTATCTGTCCAAATACCTTTTAAATATTGTCAATGCCCCTGCCTCAACCACTTCCTCCGGCAGCTCATTCCACATATGTACCACCCACTGTGTAAAAATGTTGCTCCTCAGGTTCCCATTAATTCTTTCCCCTCATAACGTAAGCCTATGCCCTCTAGTTCTCCATTCCCCAACCCTGGGAAAAAGACTAAGTGCATTCACCCTATCCATGCCTCTCATGATCTTATACACCTCTATACAATCACCCCTCAGTCTCCTACGCTCCAACGAAAAAGGTCCTAGACTGTCCAATTTCTCCCGATAACTCAGTCCCTTGAGTCCTGACAACATCTTTGTAAATCTGTTCTGCACTCTCTCCAGTTTAATACATTTTTTTCAAGGTCATCAAAACTGAACACAATACTCCAGGTACGGCCTCACCAATGTCCTGTACAACTGCAACATAACTTCCCAACTTCTATATTCGATGCCTTGACTGATGAAGGCCAGCATGGCAAAAGCCTTCTTCACTGCCCTATCTACCTGTGACTCCACCTTTAGAGTACCACGCACCTGAACTCCAATGTCCCTCTGTTCCACGATACTCCCTAAGGTCATAGAAAACATCATTAATTTACCTGTTGAAATACAAGAGCACCGTGCTTCTGAAATAGCAAAATATTAAACTGGAAAAATGAATAGCCAAATCAATATTCTGAGGGAATGTGCTATCGTGACTGTCCTTTTTATTCATGGCCTTTTAAGAAATTATGGAAAGCAATAAAGTTTCTACTTAATAAAAGTGTCTGAAATATCGAAGCAGAGCTCATAACTCTAGCTTGTTACTTGAAACTCTTAGTGACTGGTAGCGAAATGTATGACAATGGTTGTCTTGCATGTATTTCAAGAATGACTTTATCCTCATCTTTCTTCTATGTTAAGTTAATGTGATTCTATTGTTAATGTTTCCCTTGTCGGAGCCGACCCTTTCAATGCCTTGATTATAAGCGGCTGATATACATTTAATGAAAATAACCAACAAAAAAAAACACAGGTCCCTTCAGAGGGGTGATTGCATGGAATGGACGGTTTCTCCTTTGCACACAGCCTCAGTATTTAAAACTCAGAATTCGGGTACAAGGTAGATTAAATTCCTTGCTGACGAGTCTGTGCTTCAATTCCAACTTCTGAAGATTCTGAGCCAGAACTACATTTCCATTTTTAATCTCAGACCTTCTTCCTGTCTAACTGGCATTGCCCAATGTGCTGGAGCAGTGTTTTTCAAACTTTATTTCTGGCAACCTATTTTTGCAAAATAGCCGCCTCTCACGACTCACACCACGTTATGGATTCAATAAACAATAGATTCTCCGCTGTTATTTTATTAAAACATCACGTTCATTGTCTGCACTTCTGTATTATTGAATGTAAAACATTGTAAATGGAAATATATTTTCTATTTTTGGTGTTTTTTTGAGATCTAAATAACTTCTAATAAAAATCTCTGCACAGATCAGTGAGCAAGACTTTTCATCGCAGTGAGCAAGACTTTTCATTCCTGAGGTGTTTGAAGGGGGAATGAGGCAAATGTTGGAAACACGCCTGGATTTTGGGCTGATGGGAAGGAAGGAGACTCACTATTGATCGCAAAGTCAGTCTCACTGAGAGAGCGGCTGATCTCAGAAGGTGAGCGGGGAGTGGCTCCCCCTTTTAAATATACACCAAACCCCTTATGCACATACAGCATAACTTTAAACATAGATCTGATTGACAGGGTTAAGAGTAACAGAAACTCGACAGACATCAACAAGATTAACTGTCGCAGAAACTGAACCAACACTGACAACGTTAATGGTAACAGAAATTCAAGATTCATTGACAATGGCAACAATGGCAGATATTAATCATGCAACCGATTCAGAACGTTAACCCGGAAATCGGTCTCTTTGTGTGATGACTGACTCTGTGCTTCCTATGATCTGCACTTGAACAAATGTATTTCCCCCCTGACTGGGATGATTGGAGTTCCCAATCCCACACCCATCGCCCCAGAGCGGTTCAGAATGGGGCAAGTGTAAATTAACTTTGTGAAAATGGACCAATTGAAAGGTGGGGCATACCCCACAGGAGACACAGGAATTATCTGCTCGAGCGAGATCCTGTATAAGGGAGTACTCCAGCTATGAATTACTGACTGGGGTACTTGTGGATAGATATTCAGTCTGCAGTCACTTGTTTGTGGGTGGGGGTGGAGGGAAAAACAAGTGAAGCACTGCTGGAAACTAACATTGTGCAGGAGTATCTGCAGGATATACATTTAAAGATAATCTCTTTCTTTCTCTTGAACTCTTTTTTTTTAATAAACATTTTATTGAGGTATTTTTTGGTATTATAACAACAACACAATAAACAATGTACATGAAACTATAAACATAGTGCAAAAGTCGTCTCCCTCCCTTACAGGTCCCACCTTTATTAACCCCTACTCTAAGCTAAGCTAACCCCCCCCTTCTGCTGACGATTAATTTTCCGCGAAGAAGTTGACGAACGGTTGCCACCTCTGGGCGCACCCTACCAGTGACCCTCTCAAGGCGAACTTGATTTTCTCCAAACAGAGAAAGCTAGCCATGTCCGATAGCCAGGTCTCTGACTTCGGGAGCTTTGAGTCCCTCCAAGCTAATAGTATCCGTCTCCGGGCTACCAGGGAAGCAAAGGCCAGAATGTCTGCCACTATCTCCTCCTGGATTCCCGGGTCTTCCGACACCCCGAAAATCGCCACCTCTGGACTCAGCGCCACCCTTGTTTTTAACACCGTGGACATGACATCTGCAAACCCCTGACAAAATCTCCTAAGCTCCAGACATGCCCAGAACATGTGGACATGGTTCGCTGGTCCTCCCGCACATTTTGCACACCTGTCTTCCACCCCAAAGAATCTGCTCATCAGGGCCACTGTCATGTGAGCCTGGTAAACGACCTTAAATTGTATCAGGCTGAGCCTGGCACATGTTGCGGACATGTTGACTCTACTCAATGCGTCCACCCATAGACCACCCTCTATCTCTCCTCCCAGCTCCTCCTCCCACTTGTACTTCAACTCCTCTGTCTGCGTCTCCTCTGACCCCATAAGTTCATTGTAAATGTCAGAGACGCTCCCTTCTCCTACCCAGCCTCTGGAAACTACCCTGCCCTGAATCCCCCTTAGCGGTAGGAGCGGGAAGGTTGACACCTGTTTACGTAGGAAGTTCCGCACCTGCAGATACCTGAATTTCTTTCCCCTCGCCAACCCAAACTTCTCCTCCAGCGCCCTCACACTCGGAAAGCTCCCCTCTATAAACATATCCCCCATCCTCTCAGTCCTTGCTCTCCACCATATCCAGAACCCCCATCCATACTTCCTGGGGCAAACCGGTGATTATTACAGATTGGGGACAAGCCCGATGCTTCCTCTGTTCCCACATGTCTCCTCCATTGCCCCTAGACTCTCAGGGCTGCCACCACCATGGGGCTGGTGGAGTACCGTGCCGGCACGAACGGCAGAGGCGCAGTTACCAACGCCCCCAAACTGGTGCCCTTGCATGAAGCCGCCTCCATACGCTCCCATGCCGACCCCTCCCCTACCACCCACTTCCTGATCACGGCTATATTCACCGCCCAGTAATAGTTACTAAAGTTTGGCAGCGCCAGCCCGCGCTCTCCCCGACTCCGCTCAAGCATTACCTTCGTTACCCGCGGGGCTTGCCCGCCCAAACAAAGCCAGAGATCACTTTGTTGACCCGTTTAAAAAAGGACCACGAAATAAAGATGGGGAGACATTGAAACGCGAACAGGAATCTCGGGAGGACCGTCATCTTCACTGTCTGCACCTTCCCAGCTAATGACAACGGGAGCGCGTCCCATCTCCGAAAATCGTCCTTCATTTGGTCTACTAGCCGAGCCAGATTTAATTTATGCAGCCGGCCCCATTCCTGCGCCACTTCAACGCCTAGGTACCTAAAGCTTTCCCCTACTAATCTAACCGGCAGCTTCCCCAATCGCCTCTCCTGTCCCCTCGCCTGGACCGCAAACACCTCACTTTTCCCCATATTTAGCTTATACCCCGAAAACCGGCCAAATTCCCCTAGAATCCTCATGATTTCTTCCACCCCCTCTAATGGGTCCGATACATACCGAAGCAGGTCGTCTGCATACAGCAAGACCATGTGCTCCAACCCCCCCCCCCCCCCCGCCCCCCCCGGACCAGCCCCTTGAGGTTCTCAGAGCAATTTCCAATGGCTCTATAGCTAGCGCGAACAACAGTGGGGAGAGGGGGCATCCTTGTCTCGTCTCCCGGTGCAGTATAAAATAGTCTAATGTTGTCCTATTCATCCATACACTTGCCACAGGAACCTGATACAGCAACCTGACCCAGTCAATAAAGCCCCGCCCAAATCCGAACCATTATTACCCGATCAAAAGCCTTTTCTGCATCCACTGCGATCACTACCTCCACCTCCCTACCTTCCAGGGGCATCATGATCACATTTAACAACCTTCTTACATTGGCCACCAACTGCCTACCCTGTCTGGTCCTCCCCAATAACGTCCAGAACACAATCCTCAATCCTGGAGGTCAAATTTTGGCCAGCAGTTTGGCATCCACATTCAACAGGGATATCGGCCTGTAGGACCCACACATCCGGGTTCTTATCCCATTTCAGAATCAGTGAAATCGTGGCCTGTGACATCGTCGGGGGCAGCACACCTCTTTCCCTTGCCTCATTGAACATCCTCATCAACACCGGCCCCAATATCCCAGAGAACTTTTTATAAAACTCCACTGTCCGGCCCCGGGGCTTTACCCGCCTGCATGGCCTTCAGACCTTTCACTATCTCTTCCAACCGCCCCCCCCCAAGAAGTGCCTAATCCCCTCCGGCCCTGTAGGGAGTCCCAATCTATACAGCCTACTGTAGAAATCCCTAAACGCCTTATTCACCCCTGCTGAATCTCCAATAAGGTTCCCATCTCCATCATTTACTTTCCCTATCTCCCTGGCTGCCTCCCTCTTTCTAAGCTGTTGTGCAAGCATTCTGCTGGCCTTCTCTCCCTACTCATAGATCGCTCCCCTCGCCTTTCTCAGCTGCTCCACCGCCCTCCCTGTGGTTAACAAGCCGAACTCCACTTGTAGCCTCTGCCATTCCCTTAAAAGCCCTGCCTCTGGGGTCTCCGCATAGCTCCTATCGATCTGTATCGTATCTCCTTAACCAGTCGGTCCGTCTCTGCCCTATCCACCTTCTCCCTGTGGGCCTGTGAGATCAGCTCCCCTCTGACCACCGCCTTCAGCGCTTCCCAGACCTTCACTGCTGAAATGTCTCCCGTGTCGTTGACCTGCAGGTAGTTCTGAATACATTTCCTCAGCCGCTTGCACGCCCCTTCATCAGCCAAATGTCCCTCATCTAACCTTGTGCGGGCGCTGGTTACTGTCTTTACTGTCTTTACTAACCTGCAGGTCAACCCAGTGCGGAGCATGGTCTGAGATTGTGATCGCCGAGTACCCCGTGTCCACCACAACTGCCAGTAAGGCCCTGCTCAAAATAACGAAATCGATCTGGGAGTACACTTTATGCACGTGTGAGTAGAAGGAGAACTCCTTCATCCTTGGCTGCCCAAGTCTCCATGGATCCACCCCCCCCCCCCCATCTGCTCCATGAACCCTTTTAGTCCCTTTGCCATTGCTGGCACCCTGCCCATTTCGAGCTTGACTGGTCCAAGCCAGGGTCAATAACTGTGTTTAAGTCCCCTCCCATGACCAACCTGTGCGGGTTCAGGTCTGGTATCTTCCCCAGCATCCTCTTTATAAACTCCACATCATCCTAATTTGGCGCATACAAATTTACTAATACCACCTGCACCCCCTCCAGTTTCTCACTGACCACAATCATAGAATTTACAGTGCAGAAGGAGGCCATTCGGCCCATCGAGTCTGCACCGGCTCCTGGAAAGAGCACCCCACCCAAGCCCACACCTCCACCCCATCCCCATAACCCTTTAACCCACCCAACACTAAGGGCAATTTTGGACACTAAGGGCAATTTGGCATGGCCAATCCATCTAGCCTGCACATTTTTGGACTGTGGGAGGAAACCAGAGCACCCAGAGGAAACCCACGCAGACACGGGGAGAACATGCAGACTCAACACAGTTTTTTTAAATGTATCACCTCACACATATCTACATTGAACTTCCACTTGCCACCTATCTGGCCACTCCACCAACTTGTCTCATAATGTACCGACCTCCCACATCCGAAACTATTCTACCCGCCTCAAACACCACCCGCTTATTGATCAGGATCGAGACCCCTCTAGTCTTTGAATCCAGTCCCGATTGAAAGACCTGACTAACCCAGCCTTTCCTCAATCTAATCTGGTCAGTTACTCTAAGGTGCGTCTCCTGCAACATTACCACGTCCGCCTTCAGTCCCCTAAGATGCGTGAACACACGTTCCCTCTTGACTGGCCCATTTAACCGTCGAACATTCCAGGTGATCAGCCTAGTTGGGGGGCTCATTGCCCCCCCCCTTCACCAATCAGCCATCCCCTTTTTTGGGTCCACCTCCAGCCCATGCTCCGTGTCTCCACCGGCCCACCCCCAGGCAGCCTCCGCCCCAACCTCATCTCTATCCCTTGGCCCAAGTCCCTCCCTCGTCAGCAGAACATTTTCCCCCCCTCCCCTCCCTAGTAACACCACTCTGTAACCCAATCCCTTTGACAAACCGAACATATGCACCCCCCCCCCCCCACTGCGCTTCCGTGAGCTAGCACGCCCAGCTAGCTTGGTGGCCCCCATCCCTGGCGCCGGATTGTCTCCCACCTATTGTTCCCTCCCCACCCTCCCCCACTCATACAAACGTACTCCAACATCAAACAATCCCCACACAATTGCCCGTCAGAAAAACACCAAAATCTAAACAAGCACGCCTCCATCCCCCAACAGTGCAAATGAAAACCTTAACTCACTCAGCTCTGCCACTGGTCCCAAATCAACACAGAAGGCATTACAAACAGCTTCCACAAAATGAAAAACGAGAAACTTTTTTTTTAAGGTACAGAGAAACAAAAAGAAAGAAAAAAACATGAACGTTGCAGCAAAGTTCAAAAGTTCTCAGTCCACCACCAGTCCTTTCCTTTTCACGAAGTCCAGTGCGTCCTCAGGCGACTCAAAATAAAAGTGCTGTTCCTCGTACGTGACGCAGAGACAGGCCGGATACAACAGTCCAAACTTCACCTTTTTCTTAAAAAGGATCGACCTAATCTGGTTGAAGTCTGCTCTTTTCTTGGCCACCTCCACACTCAGGTCTTGGTAGACCCACATGATACTATTGTCCCACTTACAGCTCCGTGTCTGCTTGGCCCACTGTAAAATGCGCTCCTTATCCAAGTACCTGTGGAATCTCACCACCATTGACCTCGGGGGGTCTTCCGTTTGCGGCTTCCTCGCGAGTGCTCTGTGAGCCCTGTCCACCTCCAAGGGTCGGGAGAATGCCCCATCCCCCAGCAGCTTCTCAAACATATCTGCGATGTATGCCCCAGCGTCCGGTCCTTCGGACCCCTCCGGGAGCCCAACGATTCTCAAATTCTGCCGGCGGGACCTATTCCCTAGATCCTCCACCTTCTCCAGGAGCTTCTTCTGCTGGTCTCTCAGCATCCTCACCTCCAACTCCACCGCAGTTTGATGTTCCTCCTACTCAGCCAGCGCCTTCTCCACCTTCTGGATCGCCCGATCTTGGGCATCCAATCTGAGCTCCAGCCGCTCAATCGACTCTTTTATCGGGTCCAAGCAGTCCCGTTTCTGCTTAGCAAAGCCTTCCTGAATAACTTGCATCAGCTGCTCGGTTGACCGCTGGGTCGACAAACCAGAGGTCCGGTCCTCCGCCATGCTGTCTCCCGCTGCAGCTTCAGCCCAAGCCTTCTCTGTCTTTCTGTTTCTGCTTTTACGAGCACTTCTAGTCCTTCTTTCCATGCACCGATGTGGGAGTTCAGTACACAATTGCCCCTGTCTTCAGTTTTACAGTTCAAGTCCGGTAGAAAATCGGGGGAAAAGGTCCAAAAGTCCGACCCGAGCGGGAGCCACCAAAACCTACTCCTTCATAGCCGTCACCGAAAGTCTTTCTCTTGACTCTTTAGTTGTATGTGCAGGTGCTGACTAACCTGGCTGATGGGCTGCTGATGAAACGGGAGTGGCTGCTGGAGGCCGTGTCGGTGGCTGTGACTATAAGAGTGACCCAGGGAGGCAGAAAGTCCACGGCACCAGCCTCTACCTCAGCCTAATGTGGCCACACACTGTACTACAGCCAGAATTCACCCAGGGAGAAAATGGAGAAAAAGATCAGGTGATCTTCGGAGATCATTTTTGCAGACTTTTTGACAACCCGTTTTACATCATCCCACTACCCACCCACGGGTCGTGACCCCCACTTTGAAAAACACTGTGCTAGAGTAAACCTGAAGAATGTAAGAAATAGTGGCATGATAATGTGAATTCTGTATGAGTGGTATTAATCTTTAATTACATTGGCTTATCAAACATCTATTGAACGATTTAAAAACAAGTTTGAAAAAGCAAATAAAGAGACTGACTTCAGATGGCTGCTGCAAGTCTCCTGATGTGTGGTATTGTCAGGTGACCAGTTTTATGTAATTTCACACCTGCTGATATCAAGGACTACTTCAAAAATATTTACTGAAACTGTACCACACCTCACATTTGCATTTCTCTCAAACAGACAGAAAGTCTACTGGAACAATAGAACAATTGCTATGTAGAATGGTCATTTTTTGTCTCATAAAGATAGATTATGAATCATTCAGAAGCTGATGGCTGAGCCATTACAGGCCATGGGACTATAGTCACATCAATTAAGCAAATATATCCTCAAATCATTATGAGGAGACAGGTCATGTGACTAGAATAAGCATTTAAAACATCTCTTTGAATACAGCATACAAGCTGCTAAAGCAAGGTAGTTTGGAATGAACCTGTCAAGGTAGCATTAACACCCTCCTATCCCAAGTTAAGATGCTATCCCTGTTACAGTTTCAAACTCCAACACAGACATAGTGAATTTCCATTGAAAAAACCTCAGGTGCAAATATCATCGATTTCTGACAAAAACAATTGACTTTGTAAAAAAAAATCTCATGCAGCCTCAGATACCAGGAAAGGATTCTTAAACAGTGAACTTTAAAAAAAATCTTTAGCGTTGAATTTTTAATTTGGCTAAGAAAGCAAGTATACCTCCTGTACAACCTCTTAACTCAGAGGGTGGTGAACCTGTGGAACTCTCTCCCATAGAAGGCCATTGAGGCCAAGCGTGAACATATTTAAGGAGGGAATAGATAGATTTCTAGACTCTAAAAGTGTGTATGTGTATGTGGGAGGGAGGGGTGGGGGGAGGAAGTTATGGGGAAAACGTGCGAGTATCATAGAATCATAGAATTCCTACAGTGTAGAAGGAGGCCATTCAGGCTATAGAGCCTGCACTGATCCTCTGAAAGAGCATCCTACCTAGACCCATTCCCCAGCCCGTTCCTCGTAACCTCACATCTTTGGACACTAAGAGGCAATTTATCATGGCCAATCCACCTAATCTGCACATCTTTGGACTGTGGGAGGAAACCGGAGCATCCGGAGGAAACCCACGCAGACACGGGGAGAATGTGCAAACTCCACACAGAACTGAGGCGACCAAAGCTCATATTGCATAGCACTATAATAGCCTTCAGACAGACCAAGGATGTGCTCCCAGTGGACTTAATTCAAATCCAGACCCTAGATTTGAAAGGGCCCTGCCCCATCCACCCACTCACAAGCTTCCTGACTTGACCATGGTCAAAAATAGAAATTTAAATGGAAGCAATGAAATTGTCCTTGTTCTTAAGTTACCAATACTCCTCCTCACTCTAAGTCCATTGGTTTACTTAAGCGTTGTCATAAACATTGTTTTCCTTGATCAATTCTCAGGGTAAAGAGTTCTATTCTGAATTCATAATGTGAAATCTATTAGTGTCATTTTCACAGCAGCCTGTAAAATCAACCAATCTCACTGAAGTTACCGATTTCGCCATTCCCCACTCTGGATTTAATTGGTCACAAAGAAGCTGCACAAAAACCTAACCTATCAATCATATTTCACAGTGGTTCCTGTGTGAACCTCAGCCAGATGACATTAGTTTTATTACTCTGATGATATGGCTAGGTCAAAGAGCAGGGTCTTAACATACTCGCGAAAAGAAAATGTGTACTAGATGGGGGGAAAGAAATATCGCACAGGAAATGGGGAACAGGGTTACCCATCATTCATTGCAGGAAAAAGATGCTGTGGCAACCCCAACTGGTCTAACAAAATAAATTACCGATCGTTCCGACTGGAACAATAAAAATTAGCAGCTCAGAAATGTTAGTGGTAATTCATTGGAGAGACGAGTGAGAAGTATAATGCCTCAATCACCGGGGGTTCAGCTCCACTTTGATTGATGAATATATTTTGGGGCATTAAGGCTTGTGGCACAGATAGATCCATTTGCCTTCAGAATGGAGCTGGGTAGTGGCAGTTTTCGGTGGTGTTTCACAGAGCTGTCCCATATTTTGTCAGCTACATGAACACCCAGTGCAATTAAATATGACAGTCAGAGAATATGTCAAGGAAATGAATAGGTTGCCTAAACTAATGTGACTGCGCAGGTCATTCATCTGCTTTACCTTGAAAGCATAATATTGGTCATGATTAGAAAATATAGTCCACTTAGGTCATGTGGCGATGTAGCCTATTTAACCAATTACGGGCTGGTGTTTGCTATTGAAAACTACGAAGGTTATTTTCAGTTAGAATGCCCGAGCAGAATTAATGTCTTTCATTCTTTTAATTAAATATATGTGGAAACAAAGAGCACAGATGCATACATAAGTGAAAAGGTTTAATAAAAATGGAAAACAGCTGAAATACTCAGAACAGTTTTGGCAGCAACTGTGGAATGAGACATACTTCAGGTCAAAAACCTTTTGTCAGACCTCATTATAAAGTGTCAGGCTTGGCATTTTAGTAGCACACTCTCCACTGAACCAGCAGCTCATGGGGTCAAATCCATGTGAAAGACTTGAGCATGTAATCAAGGCGAGGCATTTTGATACAGGGAAGCGCTGACTTAATGTTATTGTCACTGATGTAGTGATGTGGAGACACAGGGTAACGCACTCAGGTTCGAATCTCACATGGACCTTGGTGGAATTTGAATTCAGTAAAAGTTCTAATGACAACCATGAAACCATGTCATCTCGCACCACGACAGACCCAGCAGAGGTAGTGACACAATGAGACGGGAGTTGCTCTGGGAGTCCTCAACGTTGACACAATCGGGCAAAGAAACCTCCTGGTGATTACCACATACCCCCATTCCCCGCAACAAAGCAATACTCCTTCCATGTTGAACACCACTTGGGCGAAGTGCTGAGGGTACGTTGGGTTGTCAGAGGTGCCACCTTTCAGTTGATTCATTAAACTCAGGTGGCGCATGTCATAATATACACCAGTATATCATGGTGCAGACACACACTGATGGACACACAGTGGGACCAATCAACATACACAACACCGCAGCCAATCACCAGTGAGAGCACACGCACTATAAAGACAGGGGACATCAGAGTTCCTGCTCATTCGAGTAGCAGCTAGCTAGGAGCACAGAGCTCACAGCCTGCAACACAGACATTCACCATGTGCTGAGTGCATCAACTGGTTAGGACAAGGCAAAGGTCTTTAGTTAAAGCTGATATCGTATTTACCCACAGTTCAAGTATGTTTAAATAGTTAACCTTTTAATAAAATAGTGTTGCACTACTTCAAGTGTTGGTGACCTGTATGTGATCCAGAACACCCAACACATCAGCGCGTGTCATTCTGGATAGGCGCGTACAAGACCCCATGGCACCATCCAAAGAAAAGTAGAGGGAGGTTTTCCCTGGTATCCTCTATAAATATCACAAAAGCAGATTATGCACAAATAGTCGACTGTGTTTCCTGCATCAGGACAGTGATTACACTACAAAAGTACTTCATGCACTGTGAAGTGCTTTGGAATGTCCTGAAATTATGGAAAGTGCTGAATGAATGGAAGCTGTTTCTCGTTCATCCTCGACATACCCTTCATGGTGAGTGAAGAAATAAGTGGAACATTAACCAAATTAGGGAAAATTTATAATTCGCTAAAGTGATCTTAAAGACCACCTGCAAAGAAATTGCTGTTGTCAAACTGATCCCCCTCAATGTGGGTTCTAATATTTCAATGAGGATTCAGACTGGTTAAGGCACTGCCACCCACAATCAGTCTTAAACTGCTCGTTATCCATTAGTTTGTTCTTGTGTAATTTAAAGGTCAGTAATCAAAATATATACTGAAGTATCTCAGATTCTCCTTTGTTAATCTAATTTTCTGCCCCTTTTCAGCTCTTGTCCTGTGAAAACACAATCCCTCATCTTGCGGGCAGAGATGCAGCAGGCTATATGTTCACAAAATCAAAATACTGCCAATGATGGAGATCTAAAATAAAAACAGAAAATGCTGGACAACTCTGCAGGTCTGGCAGCATCTGTAGAGAGAAACAAAGTTAACTTTTTGGATCAAAATGTTCCTTCCACAGAACTTAACCTATGTGTTAATATTATTTTTTCCCTTAAACCTTTACCCCAAGTTTTACTCCCTTCCCTTCCGAGAGAATCCACTCTGGCAACATGTTAGACATGTTAGTCTGGCCTGTCATAAATTTGGTGTGCAAACCTTCCCGCCATGGTGGCACAGTGGTTAGCACTGCTGCCTCACAGCACCAGATCCCCGGGTTTGATTCTGACCTTAGGTAGCTGTCCGTGCGGAATTTGCACATTCCCCCCATGTCTGCGTGGGTTTCCTCCAGGTGCTCCGGTTTCCTCCCTCAGTCCATAGATGTAAAGGTTAGGCGGATTGGCCAGGGTAAATTGCCCCTTAATGTCCAAAGGTTAGCTGGGGTTATGTGGTTATAGGGAAAGGGTGGGGAGTGTGTCCTGGTAAGGTTTTCTTTCTGAGGGTTGGTGCAGACTCAATGGATCGAATGGCCTCCTTCTGTACTGTAGGGATTCTATGATAAATTAACTTACTGTCCCAACAAGGAGTTTGTCGACTAGCTGAGTTGAGGTAACCTGCTTTGATCATGAATAATCATGAAGCTCACTTCCTGTTTCACTTCTGACCCTGTTTAAGATTCGTGGGATTATTACAAGGACACACTGGTCAAAAACGTTTCATTTGTGTCACCAAAATATCCAAAGATCTTCTAGGGGGTGTGTCTGGAGGATATTTGAGCACAGATATAAGAAATGTGTGTTATTGTCTCGTGGCAAGATTTAACTTGGTCCCGATATTAGAACAGGTGCATTTATGGGGGAAAATTGGACAGCCCCTGAAATTGGGTGGGTGATTAACCCATGACCATTTAAATTAATGCAGGCACTATGCAAACTTTGAGCTTGCCTGTGAATCAAAATAATCAAAGCATGCGATCCAGCACTGAGCATGCTGTGGAGTGGCTGCCTCCCCTCAACAGGTGCCAAACCATGTCAAGTGAGTGAATGTTTTGGCACTAAGATGACACTACTAGTGTCGGAATTACCGGCACTAAAGTCCAGATTCTGCAGCCAATGTTTTCACAGTTCATGCAAATTTCCTCTCTTTGTTATTGTGACTTGACTTTTGTAATCTGTTAGAATCATAGAATCCTTACAGTGCAGAAGGAGGCCATTCGGCCCATCAAGTCTGTACTGACCCTCTGAAATAAGGCCCAATCCCCACGACCCCCTAACCCAACCTAACCGTTGAACACTGAGGGACAATTTGGCATGGCCAATCCACCTAACTTGCACATATTTGTTCTGTGGGAGGAAATTGGAGCACCCAGAGGAAACTCACGCAGGCACGGGGAGAACATGCAAACTCCTCACAGACAGTCACCCAAGGTTGGAATTGAACCCAGGTCCCTGGAGCTGTGAGACAGCAGTGCTAACCACCATGCCACCCCTGTTAATGTGTGAATTACTAACAGCCTGACTTCAAATGGTGAAGTTGAGAAACTCCACTGTCCCATGCCTCATACGTGAAAGGTAGCTGTTTGATATAAATAGAAATAGTGTACGATCCCAGAATTCCGCCACAGCCCCAGTTGCACAAAGAAAGTGGATGTTTTATTTTGGGTGGTGGAGGGAGGATTGGGGGAGGGCCATTGAAAACATTTGAAGTTCACTCAAACCTTTAATAGGCTTTACTCCACAGTGAAACTGTCAGCAATTTATGTCCATCTTGTTATTCAATCCCAATTTCAGATAGCAATCAGGGTTACTGCTGATTTCTTGTTGCCCTTCATTTTCAAGAGATGTTTATTTTGTGCAACATTTGGCCAACTGATTGCAAGATTGGCTCCATGCTGACATTCCTTGTGAAGGGGCACTTAACCTCAAAAGGCCATTCAGTATCCCTGCCAAATATTTCTCCATTTTGTTTCCTTTCTCTTCAGTAAGGACTGAGCACAGGTATTAAAGATTCCACATCCTCACTCCACTTCTCAAATAGCAACTGCACACAGCAGAATCATGTCTCCTGCACTGAAATTATGTTTCGTGCAGTAGAGCAAACCTTGCTTCATGGGCTTCTATTTGAGGAATGCGATATCTTTTCGGAGTTACTCAGGAAATACTGGTTTCCTGCCAGACTTAACACATTCATGAGAGATTACCTTACTAGCAAGGGTGAGCTGAGCCTGTCTTCGAATGTCTCCTGGAATCTCTGATTCATGCTTTTTTGCGAATTGGACAGGGGTTGTCCAGACACCCCAATCTTAACAATGATCCGGAGGTACCCAGGAAGATGAACTGGGGGAACCTTCAGAGATTCCCACAATGTGACAAGAAGGAACTTCTCGGGAAGCTTGAACTTCCAATGGGAAATTTCCCTGTACCTGGAAGCCTCTGAAACTCAGACTTGGATGGTTCTGACTCACTTACTAGAATAGTTACCTGGAAAAAGTTAGATGGATTAAAACCAGCTCTAAGGCCTGGGTAATTATGCTACGGGTCCCCTGACTCCCCACTGGATACCATGACTACCACCCCGACTGCACCTCTCACACTTAGCTGTTACCCCAAGACCCTGACTAACCTCAACCACCTAACTATATGTCATGATATCCATTTTAACATATCATGGTGCAATCACACGCACACACTGATGGACAGATCGACGGACCAACCAACACACACGCAACATCACAGCCAATCACCAGTGAGAGCACACGCACTATAAAACAGGGAACACCACAGTTCCCGCTGATTCCAGCAGGAGATAGCTCAGAGCTCACAGCGTGCCACTCAGACATACACCATGTGCTGAGTGCCTCTCTAAGATAGAGCTAGGGCTGGGTCCACAGGTTAACTGGTGAAGTACGAACCACAGCCAGAAGTTTACAGTTGTTGTTATCCAGAATAATAAAACAGAGTTGTACCATCTACAACCGTGTTGGTTCGTTTGTATAGCGGAACACCCGTGAGACCTACCTGCACATCTTCAGAGATCCGCCATCCTCCGCCATGGACACCATCAGCCCGCCGCAGCCGCTCCAAATCGCTGGAAACCTCGACGTCAACTGGAAGCTGTTTAAACAGCGCTTCCAGCTCTTCCTAAAAGCCACAGACAGGGAGAATGCATCGGACACCAGGAAGATCGCCCTCCTCCTCTCCACGGCGAGGCAACACGCCACCCACATCTACAACTCCCTGGCATTCGCGGAAGGCGAGGACAAGACGAAATACAAGACGGTCCTTCTAAAACTTGAGCAACACTTCAGCACGAAGTGAATGAGAGCTTCGAGAGGTACCTCTTCCAGCAGCGCCTGCAGGGTAAGGATGGCCTTTTCAATCTTTTTTGACACATCTCCGTATCCTCGCGCAGTCCTGCGGCTATGAGGCCACCTCCGATTCCATGATTCGGGACCAGATAGTTTTTGGGGTCACCTCGGGCACCCTACGCCAGCATCTCCTCAAAATAAAGAGCGTCACCCTAGACACCGCCATTGAAACCTGCGTCCTCCACAAAAACGTGACCAGCCGGTACTCTCAATTCCAGGCGGCCGAATCGGCATGGCTGGGATCCCACGAGGCCGAGCGGGTCCAGTCGATAGAGTTCCTCCTGGCCCGCGGCCCGGACGAGGGCGGCCAGTTCACGCGCTTTCCGAGGCCTTCCGCGCTTGTACGCGCCAAAAGAGACATCGACACAGAGGGACGTGACGCGCAGGTGCGCTCTACGCAGGACTGAACTGTGCATGCGCGGTGGCGCAACGAATGCCATGACGCCACGACATGTGACAACTGTGGATCCGCAATGCCCAGCCAAAACTCGACAATGCCTCCGCTGTGGCAAGATGGGCCACTACGCTGCCTGCTGTCGAGCAGCTCAACCTGCCAACGCTCCCCAATTCCGCCAGCCTCACAGTGACGTGCGGGCCATTCAGCCTCCATACACCGAGTCATACCCTGACGACGTACAGACCGCTGATACCGGCGACCGGGAAGCCTTCCGCGTTGCGGTAATAGACAGAAATCAGATGTCCCCAAGTAGGACCCACCAGCCGATGCCAGTGCACAGCGTTAATCTGGGTGATGAATAGTGTGCCACCCTAACGGTCAATCCAAATTCTCCGCCCACCTACTAGGCTGGACTTATGAGCCTGTTTGCAAATTGGACTCACTGAACTGTTATGCAACAATGTTAATGTGTTTCTCTTTTTGTCGTTCCAGGAGTTCTCTTTCGATATTTGATGATTGCACTTGTTTTGTTTGTGGTACAACCTCGTTGCTATGTTGCACCTGACACCTTCCTATGTATATAGTTTAGCCTCATGTACATGTTGTAAATATTGCACACACATATTCAGCTGCACTCAATACACACCAATATTTATTACCATATAGGCACATATTCTTGCAAAAAGGGGGATGTCATGATATCCATATTAACATATCATGGCGCAATCACACACACACACACACACTGATGGACAGATCGACGGACCAATCAACACACACGCAACATCACAGTCAATCACCAGTGAGAGCACACGCACTATAAAACAGGGAACACCACAGTTCCCGCTGATTCCAGCAGGAGATAGCTCAGAGCACAGATCTCACAGCGTGCCACTCAGACATACACCATGTGCTGAGTGCCTCTCTAAGATAGTGCTAGGGCTGGGTCCACAGGTTAACTGGTAAAGTATGAACCACAGCCAGAAGTTTACAGTTGTTGTTATCCAGAATAATAAAACAGAGTTGTACCATCTACAACCGTGTTGGTTCATTTGTATCGCGGAACACCCAACACGACACTACCCTTCCGACTCTGCAAGTACTGCCCCGTCACCCTGGCTAAGCCCACCCCAAACAAGTACACTCCAGGCCCAGTTCTGAAGTCAGTGTGAGAAATGTGGAGCTCCAGTGCAAGGTAAGTAAATATGAGCAGAGTGGAAATCCGACGGTGATTGCTAACCCTCTGGGGATTCGGACGATTATTTTTTAAGGGGTCCTTTAGGCGGAGTTTGGTGGGATTGTCACTGGACTAGTAATCCAGAGACCCAGGGCAATGCTCTGGGGACCTGGGTTCGAATACTACCACAGCAGATGGTAAAATTTTAATTCAATAAAAACCTTTATTGAATTAGAAGTCGAATAATACTCATGGAGCCATTGTCGATTATCGTAAAAACCCATCTGGTTCATTAATGTCCTTTAGGGTGAAGGAAATCTGCCATCCTTATCTATTCTGGCCTACATGATATTCCAGATATACAGCAATATAATTGACTCTTAAATGGCCTTACAAGCCACTCAGTTGAAGGGCAAATAGGGACAGGCAATAAATGCTGGACCAGCCAGGGGCATGCACCCGAATAATAAATCAGTATCAGCCACACTTACGCATCCTCAGTGGCCGGGAGCAAAAACTTGTGGTCCTATTAATGAGGCCTAACTCAGTTCCAACCTCCAGCAGATACAGTAATGGCATTCAAAAGGCATCTTGACAAACACACGGATAGGATGTGTATCGAGGGATACGGCACAAGGAAGTGCTGAGGGTTTTGGCCAAGGTTGGTATCATGACCAGTACAGGCTTGGAGGACCGAAGGCCCTGTTCCTGTGCTGTATCGTTCTTTGTTGTTCCGATCACTAGATTCCATTGTACCTCTCTTTTCCCAATTGGTAGTGTATGCAGCTTTATAGGATACTCACCAATATTAGAAAACTGTAGCACTTCGTGTAATGTCGCTTAACATAATTCAATCAAGTCTTCGAAAGACAGGTAAAGATCATGTGAAAAAAACACACAAAAGGCATTCAAGTGTGGATTTTGTAGGCTGCAAGCTTGATATTGAATTAAGAGTCAGATTTTATTGAAACTGAGCAGCTAATCACATTCCAGAATCGAGCCTGTGCTATTCTAATATGTGGTGTTCTTGGATGCTGCTATTTGGCTCAACAACAGTGAGGTAACAATGATGTGTCTCCAAGCCAGTATGGTGCGTGGCCTGGGGGTAAACCTGCAGTGGTGGTGCTCCCATATATCTGCTGTCCTCGTTCTCCTAGATGGCAGCGGTCATGACTTTGGAAAGTGCTGCTGAAGGATTCTTGGTACGTTGCTGCTGTGCATATTGTAGGCGCTACACATTGCTGCCACTGTGCATCTGTGGATGAGGAATCGAATGTTGGTGGCTGGGGTGCCAATTAAGTGGGCTGCTTTATCCTGGACGGTGTTGAGATTTTTGAGTGTTGTTCGAGCTGCATTCAACGAGGCACGTAGGGAGTATTCCAGCACACTCCTGACTCGTGTCACTGTGTAAATGGATATATATTTTTAAGCCTTTGTGCCAATGAGTTTGAAATGATAACAATAGCAATTCTGGGCCATAAAGATTCTGCTATGGGAAATGGAAATGTCTTTCTATACTTCAGTAAGGTTGGGGTAAATGTACATTGTCCAGGAAGCTTTGAGGGAAATTCAATTTGCAACTAGCCCATGTTATTCCTGGCTTGACTACATGAGTGGGAAAATGATTTTTTTTCTCCATGACTAACATAGAATAAGGAACATAATTATATTTTTTAATGTATTTATCAATCAAATAACACTGATTGAAATATGTTCTTGAAATGCTTGCCCGGCTTTAACTCTGCTATGTAACAAGTCAGTGTGAGAAATTTTACAGAAAGCAATTTATAGAAACATTATGGGATATAAAATATTTATCTCTCTGGCATTTAAATTCAGTTCAGAATTGATTTGTTCTCAGTGGGTGCACGTGTTGTTAAGCTTGTGAGGAGCATGCAGGCTCACGCAGGTTCCTTGAGAACCTAGTGGAGTGGTGTAGCGACAACAATCTCTCCCTCAATGCCAGCAAAACTAAAGAGCTGGTCATTGACTTCAGGAAGCAAAGTACTGTACACAACCCTGTCAGCATCAACAGGGCCGAGGTGGAGATGGTTAGCAGTTTCAAATTCCTCGGGGTGCACATCTCCAAAAATCTGTCTTTGTCCACCCACGTCGACGCTACCTCCAAGAAAGCACAACAGCACCTATACTTCCTCAGGAAACTAAGGAAATTTGGCGTGTCCACATTAACCCTTACCAACTTTTACAGATGCACCATCGAAAGCATCCTATCTGGCTGCATCACAGCCTGGTATGGCAACTGCTCGGCCCAGGACCGCAAGAAACTACAGAGAGTCGTGAACACTACCCAGTCCATCACACAAACCTGCCTCCCATCCATTGACTCCATCTACACCACCCGCAGCCTGGGAAAGCGGACAGCATAATCAAAGACCTCTCCCACCCGGCTTACTCACTCTTCCAACTTCTTCCATCGGGCAGGAGATACAGAAGTCTGAGAACACGCACAAACAGACTCAAAAACAGCTTCTTCACCGCTGTTACCAGACTCCTAGATGACCCTCTTATGGACTGACCTCATTGACACTACACCCTGTATGCTTCATCCGATGCCGGTGCTTATGTGGTTACATTGTATATGTTGTGTTGCCCTATTATGTATTTTCTTTTATTCCCTTTTCATCCCATGTACTTAATGATCTGCTCGCAGAAAAATAATTTTCACTGTACCTCGGTACACATGACAATAAACAGATCCAATCCAATCCAATCCATCAGTCACACTGCTTGCTGGCAATAGGCTTGTCATCTCAAACACATGAGCCAAGGTAAAGCTTTAATTGAAAGATGCTTTAAAAGCATGTTGTGTGCTATTAGTTCATACGTGAAATTCCACTATCTATTATTTTAGTAAAAGCACTAAAGTGTTATTTTAAACAAGTTGACTCCTCAGAGAGTGGAAGGAGGAATGTCATGTGAGCATGTCAACGCATTTGTTATTAATTGTCACAGTGTGACTTTAGTCAATATAACTCAGTTTAAGTACTCAATGCTCTTGGTTAGTGGGAGGACCAGAGCTTTGTTAACAGGAGTCAGCAATGAAAGGGTAAACGCATTCCTTGATTGTTATAACTTGACTGGGAGTGGTCTTATTTCAATTAGTGGCAAAATGCAGTAAAATGGAAGCATATGGAATCTATTTAAGATGTTTATGGAATCTCTGCACTTTATCATATGACACCAATTTAAATCTTGATTTATCTGCATCAACTAGGTAATTTATTATAAGTGATTCATTGATTTCATTGTTTTTTTGGAGAAAACAAATGTGCACTATCAGTTAAAATGATCATTAATGCTGTTATTTAATTTCTGTGATTTTTCTTCGTGATTTTTTGAAAAATAAATCCAAGTTAAAGACAACAAATTGAGTTTGAGGAGATGTTTGACTGAAGGATGTGATTGCTGGTTGAGCCTTTCAATCAGCCTCTGTGGTATCTACAGTTACAACTGTAAAGTCAGGGCTGCAATTCTACCGTACATTTTTTGGCTGTAATGTTCATTTTTTTTTGTTGCAGAGAGCAGTCTGTTATTTTTCCAATAAAAGGAGACGAGGCAGCAAAAGCCTTCGTACGTGGAGCCCATTTTCCACTTGGTTGTCTCGGTCACCTGAGAGTGAATTATATTTGGCTGCCCTTGACTCCCACTTTTCCCATCACAAAACAGTACAAGCAAGCAGCTTCAGGCATAATTGTGTGATCACATGTGCCCTCATTATAATCATAGAATTTACAGTGCAGAAGGAGGCCATTCGGCCCGTCGAGTCTGCACCGGGCCTTGGAAAGAGCACCCTACTCAACCTATCCCCGTAACCTAGTAACCCCACTTAACCCTTTTGGACACGAAGGGCAATTGAGCATGGCCAATCCACCTAACCTGCACATCTTTGGACTGTGGGAGGGACCCGGAGGAAACCCACGCAGACACGGGGAGAACGTGCAGACTCCACACAGACAGTGACCCAAGCAGGGAATCGAACCTGG
Organism: Scyliorhinus torazame; assembly: GCF_047496885.1. NCBI lineage: Eukaryota > Metazoa > Chordata > Chondrichthyes > Carcharhiniformes > Scyliorhinidae > Scyliorhinus > Scyliorhinus torazame. The sequence continues at coordinate 41,963,832 of NC_092714.1, read as the reverse complement.
GACCCTGGAGCTGTGAAGCAACTGTGCTAACCACTGCACTACCGTGTTGCCCATTATAGTCCTCATTACTTTGTTGGAAATATGTAAAGTACCAGTAGCACTTGACGGGATTGTGAGGTGACATCTTTTACAAACAGCTCAAATTAAAAAAACATTTTTTTTGAATAGACAGCATGGGAGAAATTCTCCCCAAACGGCGCGATGTCCGCCGACTGGCGCCCAAAACGGCGCCAATCAGACGGGCATCGCGCCGCCCCAAAGGTGCGGAATGCTCCGCATCTTTGGGGGCCGAGCCCCGACATTGAGGGGCTAGGGCGGCTCCGGAGGAATTTCCGCCCCGCCAGCTGGTGGAAACGGCGTTTGTTGCCCCGCCAGCTGGCGCGGAAATGACATCTCCGGGCGGCGCATGCGCGGGAGTGTCAGCGGCCGCTGACAGTTTCCCGCGCATGCACAGTGGGGAGAGTCTCTTCCGCCTCCGCCATGGTGGAGGCCGTTGTGGAGGCAGAAGGGAAAGAGTGCCCCCACGGCACAGGCCCGCCCGCGGACCGGTGGGCCCCGATCGCGGGCCAGGCCACCGTGGGGACACCCCCCGGGGCCAGAGCGCCCCGCGCCCCCCCCCAGGACCCCGGAGCCCGCCCACGCCGCCTTGTCCCGCCGCTAAATAGCTACTCTAATTTACGCCGGCGGGACAGGCAATTTATCGGCGGGACTTCGGCCCATCCGGGCCGGAGAATCGAGCGGGGGGGCCCGCCAACCGGCGCTGCCCGATTCCCGCCCCCACCCAATCTCCGGTACCGGAGACTTCGGCAACCGGCGGGGGCGGGATTCACGGCGGCCAACGGCCATTCTCCGACCCGCTGGGGGGTCGGAGAATGACGCCTCATATTTTGGACGGTGGACAAACAACTTTTTCTATTTGTGATAGCAAGCGTGGTAACTTGCAGAGCACTAGTGGATTTCTTGGTTAGATCCCTTGCTCCATTTGCTTTTGGAATCAACTGAATATGGCATATCAAGATTTGTCATAATGAAGTTGCTTCTCAGGACATTATAGTTTAGACAGAGTGAGACTCTGGAACATTCTCCTGTTTGGCCCCTTGGCCTCTGCTGAGTCAGCGGATCTCAGCCCGAAGTGATGGCATGAACGTTGCACCGGAGTCCAGAGCACCTCAGTTAGGGGAAGAATTGCCTCCCAGTCAACTTTTGCTGAAAAATACATGGATGTGGATACCAGGTTTGGCTGTCCAATCTCATATAGTCGCTGACCCGCCATTGTGTGGGCTGACACATAAAGCAGCGAGCCCTTGGAGCCATAATTTATCAACAGATTCCAAAAATCAAGTGAGAAAACTGTGCTTTCTGTTAAGGGTATCTGGGTGACTAATCAAAAATGTATTTTGTGATGGCATTCTTGTCCTTATCTGTGAGAAATGATTATCATGAGAAATAGGAGGAAACTGAAATTATGTGCGAAAAGTAATATTCAAGGAACCAATCATAATGAGTCAACTGAAAGCAGGCAATTCCTTCCACTGACCGGCATTCGTAAAATTTAAAGAGGCTGATATAAAACAGGCAACAGCTATGCTAGATGCTATCTTCCAACACTCAACAGAAATTTGGCTTGTGACTTTCCTGGTACTGCCAGAATCCTAAGTCATCGTTTAACAGTTACTTGATGACCACCCTTGTGGAAACCTTGGCCGCGTTTCTTATTTCTTTCGGTGAAGGTGTTTTAAACCAGCCCCACCAGAGAGGGGAGATAAATGTCCATCCTCACGGAGCTATATTTCCCACATTCTTTTCACTCCAAAGGGAAAAAAATCCTTGGAAGAGATGGGCGCACGGTCATTTATTTCTTCCCCCGATTCAGCTCATTCTCAGAAGCTGGATGGTTTTCCAGTTGCATAAATCCATCACCTATGAACTGACTCCCTCTTCCTTGCCACAGAAAACATTAAGGCTGCATCTCCTCTACAAGGTTTTATGAAGCCTTCTGTGAGAAATTCACTCCCCTTCCCCCTGCATATTTTCCCTGTACTCACAGAGCTCAAGGCATTTTAATTGCAGCACTTAACATCTAATTAAAGCCTATAAACCCTGTTCCTATAAAATTAATCGGATGTCCAATGCAAATAGTTAGTTTTTGAGGTTGGTCCTTTAATCATGTGAAAACTAAATGGTAAAGCAGCAACAATTGACCCCAGTGAGTTGTATTCAACTTCCATTCTGATAGCTGTCCCCAAGGCAATATTATATTGGTTGCCATCAAATTATTTCTTGGCTTGTTAGTCCGCTCATTACAAAAGGTATATAATTACATGTCTGTAATAATTTTTTTCAATTAATATAAATAGAAGGTGTGTGTACCCTATTGCCTTAAAGCCAGATTTAGTCTATAAACCTTGGTAATGGTTTATAAAGCCTGACAAACTCTTTCTTTCTTTTTGCTTAAATGTATTTTATTTGCTGGTTTGCCTTTTTTTGTACTGCTTGGTTGTGAAGATTTGGAAAGAATTTCTCTTCGCACTAGTACCTTCTGCACTGTAAATTCTATGAGATGATTCCAAGTCAGAACGTAAAGATTCCTCAGAATGTGCAGCTGGAATTAATGGGAATATTGATTTAAACACTTCACACATTGCCCACCAAAGCCCATTGTTATGACCAGTCCTGGTTGACTTCCCAATGGGTGCTCAATTTTGTTATGCTCCCAGGTGAGGATGAATTAGCTGGTGTCTCTTCTTTATTCAACCCCTCATCGGTTGGTCACAACAAGGTTCATTTAAAAGCAATCCCTTCCCCTGGGGATACCTTTTCCCAGTCCAAATGTATTTATTTCTTAAAAAGAACCAATTCAACCAGGCTTTCTTGAGTCAAAGAAAGAGTAAGTTTATTAGTTAGGGGATTGGGGGTAGAGTACTAGATTGGATTGAGGATTGGCTGACTGACAGAATGCAAAGGGTCAGGCTAAATAAGTCTTTCTCTGGCTGGCGAACTGTAACCTAGGGGGTGCCGCAGGGTTCAGTCCTTGGACCTCAAAATGTTCCCAATCTCTATCAATGATCTGCAAGCAGGAACAGAGTGTAACATAGTAAAATTTGCGCATGATACTAACATAGGTGGGAAAGCAGGCAGCGAAGAGGAGATAAAGATTTTACAGGCAGATATAGATAGGCGAGGAGGTTGGGACAAAATTTGACAGATGGAGTTTAATGTAGATAAGTGTGAGGTTATCCACTTTGGCTGAAAAAAATAGAAAGGCAAATTATTATCTGAATGGAATGCAGGTTCAACATGCGTCAGGGCAGAGGGATCTGGGCTATCTGCGTTCATGAATCGCATAAAGCCTGTATGCAGGTTCAGCATGTGATTAAAAAGGCAAACAGTATGTTAACGTTTATTGCAAAAGGACTGGAGTATAAAAGTAGAGACATATTGTTGAAATTGTATAGCGTGTTGGTGAGAACACATCTGGAGTAATGTGTCCAGTTTTGACCTCCTTATTTGAGGAAGGATGTGGTGCATTGGAGGCAGTTCAGAGGAGATTCACCAGGATGAATCCAGGGATGAAAGGGTTGATATATAAAGAGAGATTAAACAGTTTGGGCTTATACTCGCTGGAGTTAGAAGGATGAGAGGGGATCTGATTGAGGTATATAAGATACTAAAAGCGATTGATAAAGTAAATATAGACCAAATGTTCCCCCTTGTAGGGCAATCTAGAATGAGAGGCCACAGATAGAGGTGGGAACACAGTAGATTTAAACTGAGATGAGGAGGAACTACTCGCAGAGGGTGATGAATTTGTGGAACTTGCTGCCCCATAGTGCGGTGGAATGTGAGTCATTAAGTGGTTTCAAGAAGGAGATAGATATATTTCTGATTTTAAAAATGAGTCAAAGGCATATGGGGAACAGGTAGGGAGGTTGATTTGAGACCAGGAAGAGATCAATGATGATCTAATTGAATGGCGGAGCAGTCTCGAAGGGTTGAATTGCCTACTTTTCCTAATTCCAAGTTCCTATGTTCCTATTAGTTATTAAAAACCAGAGGGGTAAAAAACGTCACACACATTCACACACTGATCAGATGAGAAAGTCCAGGTAAAGTTTTTAAAAATCTACATAGATCAATATTTGGCTTGTCCGTGAAAATAAATGGCGATATGTTACGGCCATTAAGTTGCATGATTCCAGTAGTGCCAACTTTGGCAGACAACCAGTTAGTTTGGAGACACTAGTTTCTGCAGAGTGGCTGGGAAACTATCATATTTCCTTTCAATGATGGCTACTACTGAGCTCTCGTCCAGCAACAGAGAGGGAGAGATCTTCGCCTGCAAGTTGCAGAGGTGACTGACTGCTGCCTCTTCGTATTTCTAAGTCACACACACTGACATCCAGCAGCAGTATTCCCCAATTAAGCCTACAGTTGGCTTTTTATTCCAGTTCTCTGTGTATTCCTGAAAGGGAACAAACAACACGGGCTGCATTCCCCTCAGGGGCGAAGAATCCAATTTCATGCCCAAATCGGGCATGGCGCCGGTCCGGTGATTCTCCGGGACCCGCGGATCGTCGTATTCGCGGAGTACTCCACGCGGCTGCGGGGTAATTGCCAGAGGCCAGCCCAGCGATCTTCCGCTCCCGACTGGGCGCGCGGCCGATTGGGGTGGCCTACATTTTTCAGCTGCCTCCGCGGTGCGAGTCCGCCATGGTGCTCGGCACGGCCACTGGAGGCCGCCGGCGTGCGCATGCGCGGACTCAAAACCGGAAGTCCGGGGCACGTATCTGCAGCTAAAGCTGCGTGAATCACTCTGGGTCCCTGCAGGTGAGTAAATTGACTTATCTTTTTTAGTGGAATCTGCGGAGTGAAAAGCCAGCGTTTTTATGCCGACGTGGGGACATAGTCCCATTTTGGGAGAATCCAGCCCCTTGTATTTTGCCCCAGAGTCTGTTTTCGTTGAATTGAGACCATTTCTAAATTCTGAGATATCGATCAACAGGTCATGGGTTTTGGATATCTGCTGGGATGTGACGATCAGTCTCCATAGTTTCTGCAACCACACGAGATTCAAGTTCAGTCTTTTGCATTTTTCCTTTCAAGTGTCTCTGCTTATTTTTTTTAAAAACACATGTTTCCCTTCAGAAGTTAAATATGCCCATAAGGAATTTGAGCCGCAATGCACCGTTATGACACTGTGGTGTACCCCAATGATGCCCACTGCTCAATAACATGGAAACTTCGAGTATGAAGTCATTCTTAAAAGGACACACCCTAACATCACTCTGTAAATTTGAACAGAACAATAGAAAAAGTTGATGACCATTTTGCTGAAGGATCTGCAAGACACCTTTGGTATGTTTCAAAATGCTACAGTAAATTGTTTATGTTATGTTGATGTAATGGAAAACTAGTTTCTCTGGCATTCCGGAAACATGAGGTCAAATGCACTGAATCCCCAAAATGTATTGTGGTATGGTTCTCTGGATGCCATCCTGCACAAGCGTTGCTTCATGTGTAAACATCAATACGTTGGGGAATTTTAATATGAGATGAGGGGTTGGATTGGGTGAGGGGAGTGGTTTAAATTGTCAAAAAGTCCAGGCTTGTCGGGAAATTGCATAAAACCTGCTGCCTACCCTCTGCGAATGTTCCGTGATGAGACACGGGCTGACAGCAAGCTCCCATGAGATGGGTTGGCATATTATATATGTCAATGGGACTGGAAGCCTTGGATTTAACTTCTTTTGCTTCAACTGCAGTGAGATGAGGAAAACCTCGAGGAGATGGTAAATTCTTCACAGCACTGCTCGAGGGCCAGGGAGGAGCAGGAATGCTCCAGCCACCAAATTCCGCTACCACGAATTCCTCATCCCGTACAAACATTTCCAGGAATCAGAAGCCCTCCCAGTGGTCAGGCTTGGACATGCCCTCTCTCACTCCCCACCCCCCCCCCCACTCCTCCCCGCTCTCCCCCCCCACTCCTCCCCGCCCCCCCCCACTCCTCCCCGCCCTTCCCCCCACTCCTCCCCGCCCTCCCCCCCACTCCTCCCCGCCCTCCCCCCCACTCCTCCCCGCCCTCCCCCCCCACTCCTCCCCGCCCTCCCCCCCACTCTTTCCCCCCCCCACTCTTTCTCCCCCCCCACCCCTTCTCCCCCCCCACCCCTTCTCCCCCCCCACCCCCACTCCCCCCCCACCCCCACTCCCCCGAAAGTGGACTGTCCTCTCTCGACCAGGATCAGACCATGTCCTCTGGAGCGAGAGATCACAGCCCCATCGGGATTGGACCCATTCCCTCCTACACCCATTCCACTCTCCTGCTCCTCATCCTCCAGGTAGCCAAATCCATTAGGAAATTGTCAATGACGAAAGGCATACGCTATGGAGTTAAACCTTTCCCCTGTTATTTGAGCATAGTTTATGACATAGCTGAGCCAGAGTATTCCTTTACACAAAATTCACATTCACATTGGTCCTAATTCCAGGGACCTGCTCTATTTCCCCTTTGTCCATCATTCCATCAATGACCTATCCTTAAACGTTGACATGATCCTTGCTTCAATGACAAAGCCTGAGAATTTCTTCATCTCCGTTTACATAAATTGCTGTTAAGCACATAGTAGTTGGAAGGTGAAATTCGTGTCTTGCTCCACATAAAATGGGAAACGTCTGTTATATTTAAATTAACAGATACTGAGCAGTGATTTCAAAGTATAATCTAATCTTGGGATTCAAATGCTGGTTAGAAATCACTGAATTTCACTATGCAGTTTAAAATGTCCTCTGAACCATTCAATCACATTATTGCGTTGCAATTGCTCCCAGCTGCCGATTGTCATATTATAGTAAAGTTATTACGGTATTATTAATCTGCTGTTCATGGTTCATGCTTGAGATACCACAGTTTTAGTTAAACATTGTAGCGCCATTTTGGAGTCTATTTAAAATAAATTGGGGTGGCGCCTCGTATGATGATGGTTAGCGCACTGGTGGTCAACTATTCAGCTTCGCCTGGTGTGGCCCAGGAGCCCCACTCAGGCATTGGAGTCTCTGCCATGCCAGCTGCTGAGGAAGGCAGTGTGATGAGAAGGTGCATGGTTGGCTGGCCTCTGTTTTCCCTGGATCCTCTTCTCCAGCAGCTCAGCTTTTAGTTTCAGTTCACCTCTCCCAATGCCCTTCCAAACAGTCAGCCCTCCAGAGAATTAGTACCAAAGTATTACAGTTATATTATTGAGATGTTAATAAATTTGTTATTATTGGCATTCATTCCTTCCAAATGGGGGCTATCAACAAAAAAAAATCAAACGAGACATTGTGAACTTGAAATTAATATTTATTTTAGAAATTTGTCTTTATTGTGGAAAAGCACCATCCAAATTTAATTTGTTCTTTTGCTGTTGTGATTATGGAAAGTCATATGCTCGACCTGCATTGTACTGAAGGAATTTAGGCCTTGCTTGCATTGGGTCAGTGTTTTACTGTATGATAGCTAATGGTCTGAGAGTAATGTATGCAAAATAAACACTGAAAACTGCTGCTTCTATTGTTGTGAAAATAGCAAATGCTGCTGATGTGCCATCAATTAACACAAGATAGTGAACAAAACTGTGGCTTTAATAAGCTAAACAGAAAGCCTCCTGGCCACTGATCCCGAACTTGGGCAGGGCCGGAGGTCAGCCACCTTTATACCGAGCCCGAGGGGAGGCGGAGCCATCAGGCAGTGGTTTACTACAATACATGTAACAGTTTACCACAATACATATAATACACTAACAGTGGTTTCTACAGCTGCAAAATACCAAATAGATCAGTCATAATCTGAGAGAGATGAGATAGATTCCATCAGAGTTATTGTGAAACTAACTCATTCAAAGGCACAAAAAGCGAAATACTGAAGATGGATGCTGGAAATCTGAATTATAAGCAGTAGACGCTGGAAATGCTTAACAAGTCTGGTAGCAGTTGTGGAAAGTGAAAAACAGGGTCAATGGGCAGAATTTTCCCAGCCGCCAAGATGGCGGCTCGAGGGCGGGCAGTAGAGGGGGAGGTGAAATGACTGGGAGCCACACCGGGACAGCTCCCTGATACAGTCCGACCAGCAGGGAGGTCTGTCAGTGGTGGGAAAAAAAACAACTGCGGATCAGCTGCTTGCCTCCATGCTCTAGGCAGCGTATTTCAATAATTAGAGATGACATTAAGAGCAATTATCCAGGTTTTGCCGGTGTCGGAGCAGCCTCCTGCCACTTAGAGAGGCCTCAAGATTATTCGAGGTGACCTCCCTGGAAACTCCATGACCCGAGGAGGGGGCTAGGGGTAGGGATAGCTGTTCTTGCATCTCCAAAAGGCTATCCAGAGGAATCTACCTATACGTCTTCACATTTCCAATTTAAAACTTACCCCTCTGAGGCCTCTCGATCACCTGCTTTCCTCAGTAGCGCTCGGTTCTCTCACTGGGGTTGTTCGTGCTTCTAAGCTGCTAACCTTGTCCGTTGGCTGGAAGCATGGATAGCCCATTCTCCATCCTTCACTGCCTGGAGGCAGCCAATTGGGGCAGCACAGTAGCATAGTGGTTAGCACAACTGCTTCACAGCTCCAGGGTCCCAGGTTCGATTCCCGGCTTGGGTCACTGTCTGTGTGGAGTCTGCACGTTCTCCCCGTGTGTGCGTGGGTTTCCTCCGGGTGCTCTGGTTTCCTCCCACAGACCAAAGATGTGCAGGTTAGGTACATTGGCCATGATAAATTGCCCTTATTGTCTAAAATGGCCCTTAGTGTTGGGTGGGGTTACTGGGTTATGGGGATGGGGTGGAGGTGTGTACTTGGGTAGGGTGCTTTTTCCAAGAGCCGGTGCAGACTCGATGGGCCAAATGGCCTCCTTCTGTACTGTAAATTCTATGATTCTATGAATTAGAAAACCACCCTTGGGAAAATACTGAACCAGTTCCCTTGCCGGCAAATGTGTGCTTGGGCCTCCCAATTTATCCCAACTTTGGGGTCTCTAAGCCCGGAGCCAAATTGTTCCAGTTCTTTGATCTTTCATCAGAACTGTTTGAAACCGTGAAAGCCCATGGACCTGTAATGTTAACTTTGTTTCTCTCTCGGCGTTCACCAGCGTAAGGAAGTAATTAAAAATGATGCAGTGCAAAGAAGTTCAAAACAATATAGAAGTCTTTTTGAAAACGACAAAAGTGCTGCTAATTTTGCACCAATTGATGTTCAATTAGTTAACCTCACTGAAAGAAATCACCAAATGGAAAAATGGTTCACTTAAGGTCTCTCATAATTGGAAGTAAAGTACATTATCAGACTATTTTGCATCTAACTGTGCTATTTTCTTCATTCCAGGCCAATATGTGAAATGGAAACTGTTCAATTTTCCAGCACTAATCGTCTTGATGAATACACAAAAATTCACGCAATAAAGAATTTGCATTTATATATCACCTTTCACAACCTCGGGGCATCCCAAAGTGCTGAAATAACATTGTTCATGAATATTGAAGCACTAGGTTGATAATATACTGCAGCCACAGTCAATTTCGGATCAATCAAATCATGCTCGGCTATGGTATTGAGGGTTTTTATATTGCCATTAGTAAATGTGTTGGGTTTCTGAATCACAGACAACAAGGATGATGCACGATCAATTGTACAAAGACTCAGGTTGGATACAACTGTGGCTCTTTTGCAGTAAGATGTGTGGCCTCCCGCAGCAGCTGGTGAAATGGCTGCTGAATAGAGGACACGCATATTTATACTCCTCCTATTGGGCGGACCCAGCAGGCAGGGGCTACTGGCGAACCTTTAGTCCAGGTCCTAACTTACATCACTTAATACACTCATTGGAGCCCCCCCCGGTGAAGGAGCCCCCCCCCCCACAAACCGCCCCCTAACCTTATGCGCAGAGTACCCGCCGGCTGCGAGCAGGTGTGGACGCGCCAAACGCATCGGCGCAAGCGGCGCCGATTCTCTGCTCCTCGGAGAACCGCGTGCTGGCGTCGGGGCGGCGTGGCACGGATGCGGCGATTCTCTGGCCCGGCACGGGGCTTGGAGAATCCCGCCCCTTGTGTTTGGTTTGGCCAGGTCCTTAGTGTGGACGACTGGGAACATTCCGTCAATGTGTTCTCTGGGTACAGGACTCACTGTTGTAGGGGACCTGTGCTATAGACTGTTGATTGAAGTGCTGTGTCGTCTGGTACTAGTTCCGATACCTATGGAGGTGACAGTCATTGCAAACATAATGGGCACCATCTCAGGCTACTATGTAACTGTTCGCTTGCGGGGCATGGCTGTGTACCATCGCCAACTGGTCATTGCCACATGCGATCTGAATCCTGACCATTTGACCAGAGGGCCGAGGCTTTGGACATCTTGACCGTAGTGTGTTTTACTTCTCAGTCCATGTTGCATGAGGACAACATTCACATTAGTTTTAAGTTTGGGCTGCAGCAGAGCTTTCCCAGTAGGAATCGTGGTCCTGGTACGGTTGGGAAATGGTCGTCGTGCTGAGGAGGGTAGGCCCTGTCATGGTAGATTTCACAGGCTGAGGAGTGCAGCATAGTAGTCTGTATGATCCCGTTCACATTTCTCTGGAAGATACTTGGCTGAGCACCCGTTCCTCCAGACCGTTTGACTGTGGACTTTGGGAGCTGCTCGTGATATGCTCAAATCCCATGTGTGTGCAAAGCTCCAAAAATCAGTGTATATGAATTGGCGAGCGTTGTTTGTCATGAGTCTCTGCAGAATGTTGCGTGAGGCTAAGTGTTTCTTGAGCTTGATGATGACTTGTTATGTTTGGCAGATAGTCGATTTTAAACCACCTGGAATGTGAATGAACTAAGACTAAATGTTGTTTATCATTCCATTTGAAAATATCAGCTGCTGTAAACGACCATGGGAGGTCATATAAATGCAGCGGTCGCTTTGCTTGATGCGCCTTGAGTGAATTGCATGGCGCACATCTGGAAATTTCCCTTTCCATGTTGGCGCACATGGAGGGGCTGAGTACTGATTCCTTAGCCCCGTATCTGCTTGCTTCCAACCCGGGATGCCCTTGGTCAAGTTGCTGGGTGTGGTACCTCTGAAGAGAAGTAGGGATGAAGTATCACTGATCACGTAGTACCAGTCCAACCTGTATGGTTGGTTCATCTCTGACAGTGAAGAAAGTGCAGTGCTCATGCGGAAGCTTCCTTGAGGATGCTGGCCAGCCTTTCATGATGACGTTGTGCAGTTGTCTGTATGTGATGTCCGTCTGTAAGGCATTTTAAGTTCCTGAATAGGAAAGCACCTCTATTGACATCATGCCTATTGTCTTTCTCATAATCTGCCTGGTCTGTAGTGGGTAGGAAGGGTCTGGAGAGGGCATCAGTCAGGAACAGTTCCTTACCACGTTTGTAAATGACATTGAGATTGTATTGTTATAGCTTTAACATCATGTGTTGCAGTGCACGACGCAGTGGGGAGAGGCTTTTTTAAGATAGTTATGAGTGGCTGATGATCTGTTTCAACAGATGCAGGACGACCATATATGAAATCATGAAATTTCTGACAGGGGAAGACTGAAGCAATGAGTTCCTTTTTGATTTGTGCATAACAAGTCTCAGTGTCAGTGAGGACCCTTGAAGCAAAGGTTGTTGGTCTGTCGTTCTGTATGCAGAATTGCACCAAGCCCTGTTGGGAGGTTTCTGCTGGAGTAAGTATGGGTGCTCGAACGTCAAACTATTGGAGCACCTGTGTGGCTGCGACTGCTTGTTTGAGAGTGTTGAAGACCGCTGAGTGGTGCTCTTGCCAACTCCATTCGATTCCCTGGTGGAGAAGTTGACGAACAGGTCCAGTGACCTCACTATAACATGGGATGAACTTAGAGAGCTAATTTGTCATATCAAGAAAGCGCTGTAGGGCGTGCTTGTCCACAAGAATGGCCATCTGCCGTATTGACATTGTCTTGGCTGGATTGGTCTTTACACCATCGGCTGTGAATCAATGGCCCACTAAGGAACCATGCTTGTGGGATGGTGGGGAAGGGGCAGAACCCCTGAGGCTCATGTGTTGGGGGAAGGGCAGTGTCCCCCAATGCTTGTGTGGTCGGGGGAGGGGCACAGTCACCAATGCTTGTGTGGTGGGGGAGGGGCACAGTCACCAATGCTTGTGTGGTGATAGGGGAGGGGCACAGTCACCAATGCTTGTGTGGTGGGGGGAGGGGCACAGTCACCAATGCTTGTGTGGTGATAGGGGAGGGGCACAGTCACCAATGCTTGTGTGGTGATAAGGGATGGGCACAGCCCCTGATGCTTGTGTAGTGATAGGGGAGGGGCACAGTGACCAATGCTTGTGTGGTGATAGGGGAGGGGCAGAGAAACCAATGCTTGTGTGGTGATAGAAGAGGGGCAGAGACACCAATGCCTGTGTAGTGATAGGGGAGGGGCACAGCCCCTGATGCTTGTTTGGTGATAGGGGAGGGGCCGAGCCCCTGATGCTTGTGTGGTGATAGGGGAGGGGCACAGCCCCTGATGCTTGTGTAGTGATAGAGGAGCGGCAGAGACACCGATGCTTGTGTAGTGATAGAGGAGGGGCCGAGCTCCTGATGCTTGTTTGGTGATAGAGGAGGGGCCGAGCCCCTGATGCTTGTGTGGTGATAGCGGAGGGGCACAGCCCCTGATGCTTGTGTAGTGATAGAGGAGGGGCCGAGCTCCTGATGCTTGTTTGGTGATAGAGGAGGGGCACAGCCCCTGATGCTTGTGTGGTGATAGAGGAGGGGCCGAGCTCCTGATGCTTGTTTGGTGATAGAGGAGGGGCACAGCCCCTGATGCTTGTGTGGTGATAGAGGAGGGGCACAGCCCCTGATGCTTGTGTGGTGATAGAGGAGGGGCCGAGCTCCTGATGCTTGTTTGGTGATAGAGGAGGGGCCGAGCTCCTGATGCTTGTTTGGTGATAGAGGAGGGGCACAGCCCCTGATGCTTGTGTGGTGATAGCGGAGGGGCACAGCCCCTGATGCTTGTGTGGTGATAGGGGAGGGGCCGAGCTCCTGATGCTTGTGTGGTGATAGGGGAGGGGCCGAGCTCCTGGTGCTTGTGTGGTGATAGGGGAGGGGCCGAGCTCCTGATGCTTGTTTGGTGATAGAGGAGGGGCCGAGCCCCTGATGCTTGTGTGGTGATAGAGGAGGGGCCGAGCTCCTGATGCTTGTTTGGTGATAGAGGAGGGGCCGAGCTCCTGATGCTTGTGTGGTGATAGAGGAGGGGCCGAGCTCCTGATGCTTGTTTGGTGATAGGGGAGGGGTTGAGCCCCTGATGCTTGTGTGGTGATAGGGGAGGGGCCGAGCCCCTGATGCTTGTGTAGTGATAGAGGAGGGGCCGAGCTCCTGGTGCTTGTTTGGTGATAGGGGAGGGGCCGAGCCCCTGATGCTTGTGTAGTGATAGAGGAGGGGCCGAGCTCCTGGTGCTTGTTTGGTGATAGAGGAGGGGCCGAGCCCCTGATGCTTGTTTGGTGATAGAGGAGGGGCCGAGCTCCTGATGCTTGTTTGGTGATAGGGGAGGGGCACAGCCCCTGATGCTTGTTTGGTGATAGGGGAGGGGTTGAGCCCCTGATGCTTGTGTGGTGATAGGGGAGGGGCCGAGCCCCTGATGCTTGTGTGGTGATAGAGGAGGGGCCGAGCTCCTGGTGCTTGTTTGGTGATAGGGGAGGGGCCGAGCCCCTGATGCTTGTGTGGTGATAGAGGAGGGGCCGAGCTCCTGATGCTTGTTTGGTGATAGGGGAGGGGCCGAGCTCCTGATGCTTGTTTGGTGATAGAGGAGGGGCCGAGCTCCTGGTGCTTGTTTGGTGATAGGGGAGGGGCCGAGCTCCTGATGCTTGTTTGGTGATAGGGGAGGGGTTGAGCCCCTGATGCTTGTGTGGTGATAGGGGAGGGGCCGAGCCCCTGATGCTTGTGTAGTGATAGAGGAGGGGCCGAGCCCCTGATGCTTGTTTGGTGATAGGGGAGGGGCCGAGCCCCTGATGCTTGTGTAGTGATAGAGGAGGGGCCGAGCCCCTGATGCTTGTTTGGTGATAGAGGAGGGGCCGAGCCCCTGATGCTTGTTTGGTGATAGAGGAGGGGCCGAGCTCCTGATGCTTGTTTGGTGATAGGGGAGGGGTTGAGCCCCTGATGCTTGTGTGGTGATAGGGGAGGGGCCGAGCCCCTGATGCTTGTGTAGTGATAGAGGAGGGGCCGAGCCCCTGATGCTTGTTTGGTGATAGCGGAGGGGCCGAGCCCCTGATGCTTGTGTAGTGATAGAGGAGGGGCCGAGCTCCTGATGCTTGTTTGGTGATAGAGGAGGGGCCGAGCTCCTGATGCTTGTTTGGTGATAGGGGAGGGGCCGAGCCCCTGATGCTTGTTTGGTGATAGAGGAGGGGCCGAGCTCCTGATGCTTGTTTGGTGATAGGGGAGGGGCCGAGCCCCTGATGCTTGTGTGGTGATAGAGGAGGGGCCGAGCTCCTGATGCTTGTTTGGTGATAGAGGAGGGGCCGAGCTCCTGATGCTTGTTTGGTGATAGCGGAGGGGCCGAGCCCCTGATGCTTGTTTGGTGATAGAGGAGGGGCCGAGCTCCTGATGCTTGTTTGGTGATAGGGGAGGGGTTGAGCCCCTGATGCTTGTGTGGTGATAGGGGAGGGGCCGAGCCCCTGATGCTTGTGTAGTGATAGAGGAGGGGCCGAGCCCCTGATGCTTGTTTGGTGATAGCGGAGGGGCACAGCCCCTGATGCTTGTGTAGTGATAGAGGAGGGGCCGAGCTCCTGATGCTTGTTTGGTGATAGGGGAGGGGTTGAGCCCCTGATGCTTGTGTGGTGATAGGGGAGGGGCCGAGCCCCTGATGCTTGTGTGGTGATAGAGGAGGGGCCGAGCTCCTGGTGCTTGTTTGGTGATAGGGGAGGGGCCGAGCCCCTGATGCTTGTTTGGTGATAGAGGAGGGGCCGAGCTCCTGATGCTTGTTTGGTGATAGAGGAGGGGCCGAGCTCCTGATGCTTGTTTGGTGATAGGGGAGGGGTTGAGCCCCTGATGCTTGTGTAGTGATAGAGGAGGGGCCGAGCTCCTGATGCTTGTGTAGTGATAGAGGAGGGGCCGAGCTCCTGATGCTTGTGTAGTGATAGGGGAGGGGCCGAGCCCCTGATGCTTGTGGGGGACGTCCTTCATGACCTTGGGAGTGGGGGCGTTGTGCTGGGGTGCTGTGGGGAATTTAGTTTTAGTTTTGACTGGGGTACCATCTTTAAAGGACATCCCCATCTCTGTGGAGCTGGCCTTACCAGCTCTATTGGGACCCCGCCCCATTGATGGCATAAACCACACCCCCAAATTATTTTTTGCTCAGTGTCAGAAGATCTAGGACTGGATTCTCCGATTCTGGGGCTATGTCCTCACGCTGGCATGGGAACGGTGGTGTTTTATGCCAGAAAAACTGGCACAAAACGGCCAGCGATTCACCGTTTTGCTGGGGGCTAGCAGGACGGCGGCGTAGAGCACCGGCTCTGGCTGCCGATACACCCGGGAGAATTTCCGGGTCAATGGTTGCCCATGCGCACGCCGGTGACCTGCAGTGGCCGCGCATGCCACATGGCGATGGTCGCTCGCGGACCCTGCCTGCAAAATAGTCCATCCCTTCGGTCGGCTTGCTCGCCCTGGACCACCCCCTCTGTGTCCCCAGCCCCGAAAAATGTTTCCCTCCGCCCGCGGATCGGCCCTCCCCTGACTTTGACGACGCTGGACTGCGTCCGCAGCCGCCACGCTGAGGCCCCAATGGGTGAGACCATGAGAGACCCACGCCGTTGGGAACTCGGCCGGTCAGGGACGGAGCATCAGGGTGCGGGCCTCAGGCCGTCGATACGTCGCATGGCGTACTCTCTGAGTAAGCCGCTTTGGAAGCTGCGGCACATCACAAAAGCAGCGGCGCCCCCGATTTCGTCGCAAACTTGGATTCTCCGGCCAGTCGCCAAACGCGATTTTGCCGTTGGTGAGCGGAGAATCCAGCCCCTAGCCTGAAAACGTGACTGTGCATCTGGAGAGATACGCACTGGTTTTCAGTCAGTGACTGACACTCTGACACATTATGGGCTGGTTTCTCCATTTCAGCGGCTAAGTGCTGGCTCAAATAGAGAATCCGTTTTTCTTAGGCCCTGGTGAGGGGCTAGCAGCCGTGCAACGTAAACCTCCGGCTATACCTGCCAATATGGACGCAGAATGGTCGGGTCTGTGGCCGCACATGCACATGTGCACGGCGCTGGCCTGTGGTGGCCATGCCATACAACATGGCGCCAGCTGCGCGCGGACCCGGCCTGCCAAAAACTGCACCCCTCTAACCCCGCCCGACACCCCCACCAGTCCCTCCAGCCCCTGCCGAAGCTCCCCCTGCCAGCGGAACGGCTCCTCCCATGACTGTCACGGCGCTGGACACAGTCCGCAGATGTCACAGCAAGTTTACGAAAAGTGAGAGGCCACGTGTCCAACGCCATCGGGCAGTCGGCCATCGGGGGCGGAGCATGGGGGGGAGGGCCTCAGGGGGCCGTCCTGACGTCGTGCGGGGTAAGCTGTTTTTTGAGGGGGCGGAGCATCAGAAAAATGGCGCCGCCCCCGGTTTCAGGGAAAAATGGATTCTCTGGCCGATCGGCGAACGCAATTTTGGCGTCGGTAATCAGAGAATCCCGCCCTGTGGAAAAATCCTGCTCATGAGGCCTGAGCAGTGCCTTGTGCATTGGGTCAATGGGTATCCTGACTGTGCCGTCTTTCTTTACAGCAGCCACAATTACTGAAACTCGTTCTGGGGCCTGATCTATAGGAGTTATGATACCCAGTGCAGTCATTCGATGCAGCTCTTGAACTATTTTCTGCTTCATGGCTATTGGTGCTCTTCTCGGGAGCACAGGTTGTAACAATACATCACACTTTGATCCAATGTCAATCCTTAGCTTCAGTCTTGCATTATTGCAAATCAGATTGAGAGTGGTGACGACCTCTCCATTTCCTGTGACAGTGCTGACACTCTCACTTGTTGGATGCTCTGTAACTTTGCAGCTTTGGCTGAGCTTCAGTTCGTCCACCTTACTGACGCTCCAACCCATGCTGATGGCAGAGGAGGGCTACTGGATTTTCGATCTGCAGCATTTAACAAAGTGATTCAATTTCCCATATTTGTTGCATCTTTTACCATACACGAAACAAGCTGCCGTGTTTGGAGGGTGCCGGCCACTGCGGTTGGAGCAGGGCACCCCTTGTATGTTATTCTCTAAGTCAGAATAAAGATTGTAGACTTCCAGTTAACACAAATACTTTATTCAGTAGGTTTGTTCTGTTTCCAGAGCTTAACTAGATACAATACAGTCAAGAGGTATGAACAGTGAAGCTAAGGTAAGCTGCCTATGCTGAGCTGTCTCTGTGTGCTGCTGCTCACTAGCCCTGTGCTTCTCAAAGAGGCCGATCCTACCTTGGGCTGGACCCTTTATACCCGTCTCTGATTCCCTCTAGTGATGCTGTGGCTGTTACATCTGTCTGCAGTCCCTGGTGTATGTGCAGATGTATGTACAGATGTACAGATCACTACATCCCCCCCCCTTTTATTGGACATGTTGTCTAGACTGGCCTCAAGAAAACTGTACATAACAAGTGGTGAGAATATGCAAATCTGCACACTGTGAAAATGATAAAGTAATACAGAAACAATTAACTGTGTTGTAAGTCCATCGTGAGAAATGTCCATATTCGTCTTGTGCGTGTGTTGAAGTGTCGTCACAAATCTAGCCGGTCGGGTGCCTTACGGCTTCTGCTGGAGCGTCTTAACAGTGGTAGTGGGGATGATGCTTTGATATCATCAAGAGTACTGTGTGGCGAGGAAAGTCCTGTGGACAAATAGACTCGGTCAAGTCCAGTGTGGGAAATACTGGCGTTGTAGGTCGAATCTCTAATAGATCCCGGCGGTTACGGCGAAAAAGTACTCCCAAAGATGACTTGACAATGTAGGATCGCAGTGCTCCTGCCTGATCACCGTGGCTGACTCAGACCATCTGCCTTCTGGGTCCCTGATTCTGATGGTGTCACCTATTGTCAGTGGCTTGAGTGGGATCGCATGTTGATCGTAGTATAGTTTTTGTTTTGAGCATAATGCCCACATGTCATCGAGAACCGGTGCGTTGCCGGGGTCTCAGGATTGCTTTGCCGGCAGGGTTGTCCAGATGTCTCTGCCGAAGAGCATTTGCGCTGAGCTCAATGGGATTGCTCGGTACGATAACCGAGCTAGGTTGATGTTAGAACGTGACTCGGCTGCTTTGCTGATGAGTCATTTAATGATGTGGACACCTTTTGCCCCTGTTCCATTTGATTACGGGTAGCGATTCTGTGTCGCACCGTTGTCTGACCCCGACTTTTTCTTGTGTTTGTGGTATTGATTCTGTATGTCATCGTTCGTGAAAGCTGTTTTGCTTGTTTGTTCTGGAGCAGATGTGAATTCGTGAGATTCTTTATCATGCCATGGCATGTTTGTAGTCTTGTCAATGTTTTGCAGTGTGCTGTGGCATTGTCCTTCACGTGCAGAGATGTACCATGTTGTACAGGTCGTTGTTTCATTGTTGTTTCTGTCATTTCTGTCTTTGTTGTTTTCGTTGTCGTTGTTGGTGTTGTTTCTGTCGTTTCTGTCTTTGTTATTTTCATTAGCATTCTTGTTGTTGTCGTTCTTGTTGTTCTTTTTGTCGCACTTGTTGATTCTGTTTTTGTTGTTTTCGCTTTTATTCTTGTTTTTTTTCTTGTTGTGCTTGTTGTTTCTGGGATGCTTCTTGTTGCTTTTGTCGTTCTTGTTGCGCTGCATGTTGTTTTTGTTGTTGCTGTTGTTCTTGTTTCTGCTGTGCTTCTTGAGGTTTTTGATGTTCTTGCTGCACTCAATGAGTGTGCCATGTGGATGATTTGAGTCATTGTCACAGTTATTGGTGTCAGTGTCCTTTGTGGTATCTGTTACATTGAGCGTTTCTTCTTGAGAATTGTGAGAATGATCTGATGTTGCATTGATGTTGGTGACATCAGTCATTTGTGGTGGATTTGATTCCTCTTCTTTACTTACTTGGTGCTCCTCTTCTAGAGTCATTTCTAGGTGCTCCTCTTTTGGAATCATTTCAGGTTCGCTTGAATCATCATTGAGTTCTTGGTGCTCCTCTTTTGGTGTCATTTCAGGTTCATTTCAATCATCTGTGATCTCTTTGGAGTTAAAATCTTCACAATTTTATTTTGTTGTGGGTTGTGGTGCTCCTTTTCTGGAGTCAAAATCTTCAAGATTTCTATTAACGTGGTCTCTCTGGACTCTTGGGTGGCCGTCCTCGGATTATTGAGTGCTTCTGTGCAGACGTGCTGAGATATATCAGTCTCGCTGTGATCCTGCACATCCTGTATGGGAATTGTGATTTCTTCGTCACTTGTCTCACATACAGTGGGTAGACATTCAGTGTCTTCTTCTGGTGGCTCAAATAAGCTTGATAGATCTTCATGGTCTTGTACATGCATGGCGTTCGCTATGGAGTGTTTGCTTGCTTCCATTTTTGAGTCTGTCACTGAGCTGTCTGTGGAGGCTTGCGTCACTCTCTTTGAGGAGGCTTGCGTCGCTCTCTTTGTGGAGTCCTTCAGCGCTCTCTCAGTGGAGTCTGTCATCGCTCTCTCTGTGGAGTTTGTCATCGCTCTCTCTGTGGAATCTGTCATCGCTCTCTCTGTGGAGTTGTGCAGTGTTCTCACTGTAGAGTCGATCTGTGCTCTCTGTGTGGCGTCGTCTTCGTCTTGGGTATCGCTGTCATTCCAGGTATCGACGATCTGCCATGGCACCATGGATTGGATTCATCTACCATGAGAAGAGTCGTATTGAGCTTTTCAACCATGTTGCTGATGCTGTGATCTGCTTATCCGAATAACTCAGCCATGTCTGAGCAGTATTGTGTGTATTGTTCGATAGACAAATCATCGCTTTATGTTTCGGAGTTGTGATCATTCTCTTCATGTTCAATGAACAAATCATCTTCTTGTGTGGAGGCTGGGACCCTTTGTGGTGCGTGGACCACTCTCTGTTTCTTGGCGTCAGGCCGCAGCATAATCCTGCACTCACGGGTCGGGATGTCATATATGCTGCGCTGAAGATTCCCCAATCCAAAGAACTCATCGTCGGGGTCTTCACGGTACAACACCTCTAGTTGCGGTTTGGATTTGGTACTGGGGTAGCCACCTCCTAAGATGAAATCTTCGTCTGAGTCGTAGTCTACAAGGACCACATCATCTTCTAGGGCGGTGCTAACTGTTTGTTCCAGGGTGTTGTGAAAGTTATTTTCAACTGCTAGTGTAAGTTCTGGCATTGTTCTGTCTTTTGAGGCAAGAAAATTGGGTTTTGCAGCTTTAAATTTCTTTTTGTTCATTTTCGTGCATTTTCCTTATAAGTGGGCATGGTCCTGGTCCTCTGACGTCATGACGCTCATGACATCATGCGTAGGACTCGATTGCCCATGCGCACTCCGAGTTTCCTATATTGTGCGCTCTTTTGCAACTGCGCATTTGCGGCTCCCTTCTCAAGATGGCCGCCGCTCAGAACCTCTGTCTTCCTCCGATTCAACCCTGCCTCCGCAACGTGGTGCGTGTTCGTGCCATTTTTACTGATTTTGTTTTCTAACTGATGATTCTGCGTTTGTAGAGACTTAAAGTATTTGTTTTTGTTCATAAGCAAGGCATTTTTGTATAGCGATTTCTAGAGTTAGATACTTATTTTGTGAAAGTTCTTCCCTCAAATTTTATCAGCTCGTCCAGAAATTAGTTGATGCATTATCACAGTGTCTCTGAAATCAGCATAATCACAGCCTTGTGGTATTAACTTGAGATTTGTAATAAAATCAGAGATGGGCCCTCCGTTTCTCTGACAAGTGTTAAATCTTTCCAGCATCTCACCAGACGAACTGTTACAGCGTTCATCAAATTGTTTGAGTATATGTCCTCACCTTCTAAGTAATTAAGGTGATTATAGATTTCTCTAGCTTCATGCCCTCCTGTTGAGAGTAGTAGGGCTATTTTCGTTGCGTCAGAGGCAGTGCTTAAATCATTAGCTGTAATAAATATTTGGAACAGCTGTTTAAACATTTTCCAGTTATAACTTAAATTACCGGCTGTTTCCAGCTGCCATGGCATTCCAACAAATTCCATCGAATCAGTTAGTCGTCGAGGATCCATTTGCTGCGAAGTCTTCCACAGTCGAATATCCGGTTTCAGTTTTTCTTCTCTTGCTGGTGTCTCGCTAGCTTTCTGACATCACCCCTGGTATCATATGTTATTCTCTAAGTCTGAATAAAGATTGTAGACTTCCAGTTAACACAAATACTTTATTCAGCAGGTTTGTTCTGTTTCCAGAGCTTAACTAGATATAATACAGTCAAGAAGTTTGACCAGTGAAGCTAAGGTAAGCTGCCTATGCTGAGCTGTCTCTGTGTGCTGCTGCTCACTAGACCTGTGCTTCTGAAAGTGGCCGATCCTACCTTGGGCTGAACCCTTTATACCCGTCTCTGATTCCCTCTAGTGATGCTGTGGCTGTTACATCTGTCTGCAGTCCCTGGTGTATGTGCAGATGTATGTAAAGATGTACAGATCACTGCACCCTGTACCGTGAATACTTCTGTTTCCTGTCTAAATTCTCTGCTACTTTTTGCAGATTGTTTGTTTAACATTCAGATACTAATGGCTGCTTGTAATGTGAGATGCTTCTCTCGCAGCAGCTGCTTGCTGACTAAATCGGTGTGAATTCCACAAACTATTTGATCCCTGATTCGTTCATCAATCAGAGTTCCAAATGCACATTTCTTTACCAATATTTTCCGGGTAGGCGTGTAGGATTATATTGATTCATCTGCTCTTTGGTTTGTTGATTTGAACGTATGTCTGTTGAGGATTATGGGCGCAATTCAACAAAACGGGAAGAAAGTCCCACAGCGAGCACGTCAGCCATGTATTTCCTGGCGCTCGGACGCAGAGAAACACATGGCAATACAATGCCCACTCGCATTAAGTAAGGGGCCTCGGCAGGGAACGGGCGGCCAAGGCCGTACATAGCCCTGTTCTCTAAACCGAGGAGCTCCACTCGCCGGATCTGCTTGGTGTGATCTCTGGAGCCCCCGCCGTGACCCCCGGCTCCCCAAACCCCAATGCACTATGGGAGGGTCTCCAGCACCCCCCATCCCCATCCCCCCGGATAGATCCCAACGCCTCAGTACCTCAGGAAACTGTATATTTAAGTGAGACTAGCTGTCTCACTCTAATATGCAGATTTGCTAAAAGTTGTCCAACCCACAGTGGACGGGATTTACTTCACAATGTCTCGCGAGATTGCGTTAAATCTCATGAGGCATTGCAAGCCGGGTAGATCCCGGGAATGTGGCCGTTGAGTCGCGCCCTATAGTTTTTACCTGAAGACCGATATTCTTGAACTTTTAAAATATTATTTCAGAATCTTCTTTTTCTCTGCCACATGGAAAACAAAGAATTCAAATTTTTTGACAGCCTCGTGGCCAGTTAAGTTTAATAGAGTATAAGCCTGTACTGTTTTTGGATTTGTCAGCCAATGCAGCACCACAGTAAATACACCACACCGTGAACTTTTCCCAACTATTTGCAATATTTTCATCCAAGGCAAGTGAGTGGATGCAGTGAAGTCTCAAAACTTAGAATCACTACAGTGCAGAAGGAGGCCAATTGGCCCATCGAGTCTGCACCGACCCGCTGAAAGAACACCCTGCCTAGACCCCCCCTCCCCCCCCCCCCACCCCCCGCCCAATCCCCGTAACCCCACCTAACCTCTGAACACACAAAGGGGCAATTTAATATGGCCAATCCACCCATCCTGCACATATTTTGGACTGTGGGAGGAAACTGGATCACCCGGAGGAAGTCCACGGAGACACGCTGCTGCTTCATGCTTGTGTCCTGCCCATGCTCTCGGGAATTTCTCACATGCTCCCAACACATGGGGCGGGATTCTCCCCCCCCCCACGCCGAGTGGGAGAATCGCCGGGGCGCCACACGTGTCCTGCCACGCTACCCCGACCCCCCCCAAACCGGCGTGGCGAGAATCACGGCTGTCCGCTGGGAGAATCGCCGCTCGCCATTTGCAACGGGCGAGCGGCGATTCTCCGGCCCGGATGGGCCGAGCAGCCTGCCCAACACGACGGGTTCCCGCCGGCGCTGTCCACACCTGGTCGCTGCCGGCGGGAACAGCGCGGGAATGCTGGAGGGGGGGGCGGCCTGTGGGGGGGGAGGGGGGTTCCTGCACCGGGGGGTGGGGCCTCAAAATGGGTCTGGCCCACGATTGGTGCCCACCGATCAGCGGGCCAGCCTCTCTGAAGGAGGACCTCCTTTCCTCCGCCGCTCCGCAAGATCCATCCGGCATCTTCTTGCGGGGCAGCCTCGGGGAGGATGGCAACTGCGCATGTGCGGTTTGGTGCCGGCCACCCCGCGCATGCATGGGTGACGTCATTTACGCGGCGCCAGCCACGTCATTTACGCAGCGCCATTTTTACGATGCGACGCTGCTCCTAGCCTCCCGGGGGCGGGAGAATAGGGGGCTGGGAGCGGGCTCCGACGGCAGAGTGAAACACTCCGGTTTTCACTCCGGTGTCGGCACTTAGACTCCATTTCGGAGAATCACGCCCATGATCTCTTTTGTAGCCATGTCCTTGTATCATCACGTGACCGCTCGGTCTGCATCATTGGACTGCAAGCTCCTGAATTATGACTCTGTCTGTGAGCATGGGCATTAATGTAAACGTCTTGAATTTTTAAAGAATTGACAAGGAAGAGCTATTTGACATCTGATTTCCCTGACTGCTGACAATTAGTAAGCAAGATGCTGCAACACTTTGAGGTTATATTATCATTAATCTTTTAATAATATCCTGATAGCTCTACTCCATGATGGCTAAGATGTTGCATGCCAATTTAAGTTAATTTATAACCCCATATCCAAGCTGCCAAACTAAAGCAACTTTAATGATACCACCTTAAAGAGTGTGGCGGGTGAGAGACAATAACATAGATCACAAGGAGCCAGGGAACTCAACCAAGAGATGGAACAAGACATGTACATGATCTAACCCCCAAAACCCCAGAGCTAAAAATGTAAAAGGATACAAAGCAACTATTTAGCCGGTGCATATTTACAAAGAAAACAATCAATTCAGCATGAAAGAATGTCCACTCGACACAGTTCATGAGTGAAGAGAAATGGACTCTAAAGAGGGCAGTCAGTGTGCATTGTCCAGGTCATGAGAATAAGCAGTCACAAACATTTTGAAAACAATAACAGAATAAACTCATGTAAGCCAAGATTAAAATATTGTTGGTCTCTCCGCAAACATTACAAAAGCAGCATTAAAATGCAGTAAATCCAAAATGTAAAAGCAGTCAATAGTCAGTTTCTATTCTTCTTGCAGGAGGGAATAAGAGCAGATACCAGAATTTGACCGACAGCCGTAGGTCTTTTGCCTTTGTGCAAACATTGGCACTGCAGGAACAGACCACTATCAATGCCATCGGCAGAGAGGACACTAGGTATTGGAGATAGCCGGGTTATAGAGGTTCCAAACAGCAAGGAGTTTGGTCTTCATCTTCTCTCTTCATTCAACTCGCTCTGTCTCTCTTACAGAAATGACAACCTAATGGTGCATTGTGCAGCCTCTCATCTGGTACTGCGCACTCTTGACAGCACAGCGAAAGATGGGTTAGTCTGTACCCTGGTGAAGGCATTCAAGATACATTGTTGTATCTGTCCAATTCAGATACTTCAACCAGCTCTTTAATTAAAGTTTACCCATGTGTCTTTATTTATGAAGAGAAAAAAGTAGGAAACAGATATAATGCAACACACTTTATTAAATATAGTTAACCCATAAATTATCCAATATAGATACAAGAAACACCCAGGATTCAATGAAATATAAATGGTTTGGAGGAAAATGTAACTGGTCTGATTAGTAAGTTTGCAGACTACACAAAGGTTGGTGGAATTGCGGATAGCGATGAGGACTGTCAGAGGATACAGCAGGATTTAGATCGTTTGGAGACTTGGGTGGAGAGATGGCAGATGGAGTTTAATCCGGTATTGTGAGGTAATGCATTTTGGAAGGTCTAATGCAGGTAGGGAATATACAGTGAATGGTAGAACCCTCAAGAGTATTGAAAGTCAGAGAGATCTAGGTGTACAGGTCCACAGGTCACTGAAAGGGGCAACACAGGTGGAGAAGGTTATCAAGAAGGCATACGGCATGGTTGCCTTTATTGGCCGGGGCATTGAGTATAAGAATTGGCAAGTCATGTTGCAGTTGTATAGAACCTTAGTTAGGCCACACTTGGAGTATAGTGTTCAATTCTGGTCGCCACACTACCAGAAGGATGTCGAGGCGTTAGAGAGGGTGCAAAAGAGATTTACCAGGATGTTGCCTGGTATGGAGGGTATTAGCTATGAGGAGCGGTTGAATAAACTCGGTTTGTTCTCACTGGAACGACAGAGGTTGAGGGGCGGCCTGATAGAGGTCTACAAAATTATGAGGGGCATAGACAGAGTGGATAGTCAGAGGCTTTCCCCTAGGGTAGAGGGGTCAATTACTAGGGGACATAGGTTTAAGGTGCGAGCGGAAAGGTTTAGAGTAGATGTACGAGGCAAGTTTTTTACACAGAGGGTAGTGGGTGCCTGGAACTCGCTGCCGGAGGAGGTCGTGGAAGCAGAGACGATAGTGACATTTAAGGGGCATCTTGCCAAATACATGAATCGGATGGGAATAGAGAGATATGGATCCCGGAAGTGTAGAAGATTGTAGTTTAGTCGGGCAGCATGGTCGGCACGGGCTTGGAGGGCCGAAGGGCCTGTTCCTGTGCTGTACTTTTCTTTGTTCTTTGTTCTTTGTTCAATTATACTACCCGCAAAGGTGGTTTGGTAAGCTGCAGATCCGATCTCTGAGTCCCTCTGGTTCCTCTTTGTAAAGGTGATTCTCGCTGGCTGTTCCTTGCTTGCTTCCTTTTGGTCTGACCTGGCCTTTGCTTCTAGTCTTTGCTTCGAGTCTTTTGTATCCAGTCTTAGCTTCCAGTCCTTTCTCTCCAGATGTCTGGAAAATGCCTATCTTTTTATCGCCCTGTCGCCACCCACCTCCTTACTCCAGCTGCCCCTGGCCTTCGGCCAATGGAGTCTCAGGCGGCAGGGTCTCAGTACCCAATGGTCTGGTTGATGACCTGTTGACAGGGCACCTGAGCCCGCCTTGGGAGGAGCGATGATTGCTTGATGGGTTACAGGAACTGTGAACAATAGGCCAATGCATCTTAAGTAGGAGCGACTATCAGTCGATGGGATATCAGGAACTGTGGACAATAGGCCAGTGAATCTCAAGTAGCAATGATAATTACTTGATGGGTTATTCAGGGGCTGCTTCAGACAGACCCAGCAGCTTTTCTTGAGTTCTGTACATTCGGACTCTGCAGGTTTCTGCAGACTGTGGTTTTTAAAGTGCCCAATTCTTTAATTTAAGATATCCAATTTAATCGGCCTTAAAACTAGGCCCTGATTATTACGACAATATTAGGTGGCTTAATTTGCAAAGTGTGCATAATGAATTGAAGAAGCAATGAACGTGGCCAAGAGAGGGAGGTAGTTGTGAGGGCTATGGCAGGTTTTGAAGATGTGACTGTAGAAAGCCTGATTGGCCCAAATGCCTTGGAGTTCTGAG
Organism: Scyliorhinus torazame; assembly: GCF_047496885.1. Taxonomy (NCBI): domain Eukaryota; kingdom Metazoa; phylum Chordata; class Chondrichthyes; order Carcharhiniformes; family Scyliorhinidae; genus Scyliorhinus; species Scyliorhinus torazame. Next base: position 41,937,108 of record NC_092714.1, on the reverse strand, counting down.
TTGATGCAGTTTAAAACAGGGCCCTTTCAGCCCAAGCTCAGTCGAGATTGCTGCACAACAAGAGGCCTTCATTGAGCCACAGCAGCCTTAACTCCCAGGCAGAAGACACAGGGACAGTATTGATGCGACCATCAATTCACTCGAAGACACGTGGAGAAGTAAACCGTGATTTTAATCAGCTTAGAACTGAGCCTGCCTGTGACCGGTACAACACTGAAGGCGGCCCCGCAGGTCAGCAGCTCTTATACTTCCTGTAAAGGGGGTGGAGCCATTGGTGGAGCCATGGGCGGAGCCCGTACATGCCCCAACGCATCCCCTGTGGGTGAAGCCACGCAATGGCCCATAGGTAGAGCACACAGGGTTAATAACATAATACAGTGCACTGGTGAATTATCAGTAATTATACATTCACCACAAGTATTTCATGGAAACATGACAGTCGCTATGAAAATAGTTAAGCCAGGAACTAGGACCACCACACATACTGGGGTGATAATTAGCATCGATACATTTCTGTAAACTAGTGAAGTGATCACCCTTGCCCAATACAATACCCAGTGACCTATTTGACATGAAAATCAAACTTGATCTTTTAACGAATACAACTTATTTTAGGGTGGACATTTTGGGGGAGATATTGTATTACAAAAGCAAGTGTTTATCAGCTGAGGCTTTCTTTGATGAGATGCTGCAGGAGTTCTGTCTGTAGATAGCTGTTGGTCTCCTTCTGCTTCCTTCTTATCATCATTTGAGATGAATATTACGCAGCATCACTGCAAAAGGATCTCGCACTGGCCCCTCTTTGCTGGGGAAAGATCCTAGGAAACCAGCACCTGAATCATTGCTTGAGGACTCCAGTGGTTTGGTCGATGAGGCTTCTAATGGATCTGATTGCAGCACAACTCGGCCTCAGAGGGAAGTAAGAAGCCAGATGTGCAACCAATAGCCCTTGTTCTCAAATAGCCATCCTCTCATTTGAAATGCAACCGTCCAAGGAACATGGAGGTGACACAGTGGCACAGTGGTTAGCACTGCTGCCTCACAGCGCCGGGGACCCGGGTTTGATTCCAGCCTTGGGTGACTGTCTGGGTAGAGTTTACACGTTCTCCCTGTGTCTGCGAGGGTTTCCCCCGGGTGTTCCGGTTTCCTCCCACAGAGCAAGGATGTGCAGGTTAGGTGGATTTCCCATGCTAAAATTGCCCCTCAGTATCCAAAGACATGCAGGTTAGGTGGGGTTACTGGGATGCGGGGGGTGGGGGTGGCGAAAGTGTGGGCCGAAGCAGTGTGCTATTTTGGAGGGCAGGTGCAGACTCAATGGGCGGGATTCTCCGACCCTCCGCCGAGTCGGAGAATCCCCAGGGGCGGCGTGAATCCCGGCCCGCCGCTCCGTCGGCGGCTGCCGTATTCTCCGCCGCCGGTTTTCGGGCGGGGGCGGGGATCATGCCGCGCCGGTCAGGGGCTGTTGACAGCGGCCCCCCCCCGGCAATTCTCCAGGCCCTGATGGGCCGAGCGGCCGTCCGTTTTCGGCCAGTCCCGCCGGCATGAAATGGACATGGTCCCACACGGCGGGACCTGGTTGGTAGGCCTGCTAGTGCGGTCCTCGGGGGGGAACCGACCCGGGGGGGGGGGGCCCCACGGTGGCCTGGCCCGCGATTGGGGCCCACCGATTTGCGAGCGGGCCCATCCCGTGGGGGCACTCCTTCCTTCTGCGCCGGCCCCTGTAGGGCTCCGCCATAGCCGGTGCAGAGAAGACAACCCCTGCGCATGCGCAAGAATACGCCGGCCAGTCTGCGCATGCGCGGAACCATGCCGATGGTTCTGCGCATGTGCTAACTCGCGCAGGCCCGTTGACGCTGGTTGACGCGGCGCCAACCCCACTGCCGCCGGCCTAGCCCCCAGAGCATTCTGCAACTTCCGGTTGGCCCGACGCCAGAGTGGTCCACGCCGTTCTTGGCGCCGGCGTCGGGCCATCCCGCCGATTGCGGGAGAATCCCACCCAATGTGTCGAATAGCCTCCTTTCATACTTTAGAAATTCTATGGAGGGTTACTGCATATATAAGTATGATGGCAGCCTCTGGGAATTTGGACCTGTTTTGCTACTGCATAGCACACACCAGATGCACAATGGATTGGAAACTCTTGCAATTCAAATAGTCAGTGTGGCTGCCTGAGGGAGCCTGCAGAGTGACCTGAGTGCTGTCATAAAACGCCCTGGACTAGGAGGCACTGCCTGTCTATGTAAACCCGGCACCCTGGGGTCGGTGGGACCTCTATAAACGGGATGGTCTACACCTGGACCAGAGGGGTACCAATATCCTGGGGGGGAAATTTGCTAATGCTCTTCGGGAGGGTTTAAACTAGTTCAGCAGGCTTGGGAACCTGAATTGTAGCTCCAGTATACAGGAGGTTGAGAGTAGTGAGGTCATGAGTAAGGTTTCAAAGTTGCAGGAGTGTGCCGGTAGGCACGACGGTGGTTTAAAGTGTGTCTTCTTCAATGCCAGGAGCATCCGGAATAAGGTGGGTGAACTTGCGGCATGGGTTGCTACCTGGGACTTCGATGTTGTGGCCATTTCGGAGACATGGATAGAACAGGGACAGGAATGGTTGCAGGTGCCGGGGTTTAGATATTTCAGTAAGCTCAGGGAAGGTGGTAAAAGAAGGGGAGGGGTGGCATTGTTAGTCAAGGACAGTATTACGGTGGCAGAAAGGACGTTTGATGAGGACTCGTCTACTGAGGTAGTATGGGCTGAGGTTAGAAACAGGAAATGAGAGGTCACCCTGTTAAGGGTTTTCTATAGGGATCCGAAAAGTTCCAGAGATGTAGAGGAAGAGATTGCAAAGATGATTCTGGATAGGAGCAAAAGCAACAGGGTAGTTGTTATGGGGGACTTTAACTTTCCAAATATTGAATGGAAATGCTATAGTTCGAGTACTTTAGATGGGTCTGTTTTTGTCCAATGTGTGCAGGAGGGTTTCCTGACACAGTATGTAGATAGGCCAATGAGAGGTTGGTACTGGGTAATGAACCAGGACAGGTGTTAGATTTGGAGGTAGGTGAGCACTTTGGTGATAGTGACCACAATTCGATTACGTTTACTTTAGTGATGGAAAGGGATAAGTATATACCGCAGGGCAAGAGTTATATCTGGGGGAAAGGCAATTATGATGCGATGAGGCAAGACTTAGGATGCATCGGATGGAGCGGAAAACTGCAGGGGATGGGCACAATGGAAATGTGGAGCTTGTTCAAGGAACAGCTACTGCGTGTCCTTGATAAGTATGTCCCTGTCAGGCAGGGAGGAAGTGGTCGAGCAAGGGAACCGTGGTTTACTAAAGCAGTCGAAACACTTGTCAAGAGGAAGAAGGAGGCTTATGTAAAGATGAGGCATGAAGGTTCAGTTAGGGGACTCGAGAGTTACAAGTTAGATAGGAAGGACCTAAAGAGAGAGCTAAGAAGAGCCAGGAGGGGACATAAGCAGTCTTTGGCAGGTAGGATCAAGGATAACCCTAAAGCTTTCTATAGATATGTCAGGAATAAAAGAATGACTAGGGTAAGAGTAGGGCCAGTCAAGGACAGTAGTGGGAAGTTGTGCTTGGAGTCCGAGGAGATAGGAGAGTTGCTAAATGAATATTTTTCATCAGTATTCACACAGGAACTAGACAATGTTGTCGAGGAGAACACTGAGATTCAGGCTACTAGACTAGAAAGGCTTGAGGTCCATAAGGAGGAGGTGTTAGCAATTCTGGAAAGTGTGAAAATAAATAAGTCCCCTGGGCCGGATGGGATTTATCCTAGGATTCTCTGGGAAGCTAAGGAGGAGATTGCTGAGCCTTTGGCTTTGATCTTTAAGTCATCTTTGTCTACAGGAATAGTGCCAGAAGACTGGAGGATAACAAATGTTGTCCCCTTGTCCAAGAAGGGGAGTAGAGACAACCCCGGTAACTATAGATCAGTGAGCCTTACTTTTGTTGTGGGCAAAATCTTGGAAAGGTTTATAAGAGATAGGATGTATAATCATCTGGAAAGGAATAATTTGATTAGAGATAGTCAACACGGTTTTGTGAAGGGTAGGTCGTGCCTCACAAACCTTATTGAGTTCTTTGAGAAGGTGACCAAACAGGTGGATGAGGGTAAAGCAGTTGATGTGGTGTATATGGATTTCAGAAAAGCGTTTGATAAGGTTCCCCACGGTAGGCTACTGCAGAAAATACAGAGGCATGGGATTCAGGGCGATTTAGCAGTCTGGATCAGAAATTGGCTATCTGGAAGAAGACAAAGGGTGGTGGTTGATGGAAAATGTTCAGACTGGAGTCCAGTTACTAGTGGTGTACCACAAGGATCTGTTTTGGGGCCACTGCTGTTTGTCATTTTTATAAATGACCTGGAGGAGGGCGTAGAAGGATGGGTGAGTAAATTTGCAGATGACACTAAAGTCGGTGGAGTTGTGGACAGTGCGGAAGGATGCTACAAGTTACAGAGGGACATAGATAAGCTGCAGCGCTGGGCTGAGAGGTGGTAAATGGAGTTTAATGCAGAAAAGTGTGAGGTGATTCATTTTGGAAGGAATAACAGGAAGACAGAGTACTGGGCTAATGGTAAGATTCTTGGAAGTGTGGATGAGCAGAGAGATCTCGGTGTCCATGTACATAGATCCCTGAAAGTTGCCACCCAGGTTGAGTGGGTTGTTAAGAAGGCATACGGTTTATTTAGCTTTTATTGGTAGAGGGATTGAGTTTCGGAGCCATGAGGTCATGTTGCAGCTGTACAAAACTCTGGTGCGGCCGCATTTGGAGTATTGCGTGCAATTCTGGTCACCGCATTATAGGAAGGATGTGGAAGCATTGGAAAGGGTGCAGAGGAGATTTATCAGAATGTTGCCTGGTATGGAGGGAAGATCATATGAGGAAAGACTGAGGGACTTGAGGCTGTTTTCGTTAGAGAGAAGAAGGTTAAGAGGTGACTTAATTGAGGCATACAAGATGATCAGAGGAGTGGATAGGGTGGGCAGTGAGAGCCTTTTTCCTCGGATGGTGATGTCTAGCAGGAGGGGACATAGCATAAAATTGAGGGGAGATAGATATAGGACAGATGTCAGAGGTAGGTTCTTTACTCAGAGAGTAGTAAGGGCGTGGAATGCCCTGCCTGCAACAGTAGTGGACTCGCCAACACTAAGGGCATTCAAATGGTCATTGGATAGACATATGGACGATAAGGGAATAGTATAGATGGGCTTTAGAGTGGTTTCGCAGGTCGGCGCAACATCGAGGGCCGAAGGGCCTGTACTGCGCTGTAATGTTCTATGTATTATGTTCTATTTCTACTTTTGGATTTTCATGGGGAAAATGCTGCAAGTGTTTACTGTGGTAGCCATGGATTTGGGTTGTATGTCTTCTTGCAGCATATGAGACAACTCTCTGAAGAAGCACAGCCTTGTACTGTGCTGCTTCTCAGAGAACCTGAAGGGATGTCATGCTGGGGCTATGAACTCCGTTGACTATGTCTATGTGTGGGCAGATCTTCCATTATGGCCTCCTGCAGCCCTGTTTACTCATTTCCCCTCTGACTGCTGGCCTCTCCGCCTCTTGCTCAAGCAAAATTTTCAGAAGGATTCACTCAAAGAAAAAATTGTGCTGCTGGTAGTTCAGAATGTATGACAGCCACTGTAGTACAGGGTGGATTAACAAAAAAGTGGGCCCCCCCCCCACAGAAATCATTGTAACACTGAAAGACGGCGTCAGTTTAATTTAGGCAGAGTTTATTAGACTCTGATTTATGTTACTGTGAATACATTGTGAAAATAACTCTACTGATTTTATCTTTTCTTGGATTTTATTTGTGTTCTGCTAGATCAGATGCATGCAGTTGAAGGGGGAGTCGGAGGAGCCCCAAATGTTCTTGACGCCCAGGGCCTCGAAAGCAAGGTAGTGCTAATCCATCTTAAAGCACTTTGAAATGCTTGCAGTCGTAAATTACAAATGATCACAGTATACAAACAAAATGTCTCTTAAAATGTTCCATTTTTTTTAACCTGACAGGAGCTCAGAATTCATTCAAATAAAATTGGAAATGGCCTCACCCTCACCCCTGGCCTGTGAGCAGGATGGCAGCAGTACAGTCAGGGGCAGATATTGGGCATCCAAAGGACATCTTCGGGCCTCTCGTGGCATATATTGATTAGGTCCACCCCAGCTGTTTCTGGCAGTTGCTCTGACCGCCTAAGTCAAGGCTCACCCAAAGATTAAAGTGAGCTGCAAGTCAGCGGTTCTGCTGGTTCAGCTGCCACCCTGTTCTTCGGCACAAACAGGACCATCACAAGAAGAGAATCACTACCCCACTGAGTCACTGGGTTAGCCTCAGGGGTTTGTCAATGGGTTTGTTGTAAAAAGGAGCATAGCAACAATAATAATCCCCTGTGGCAACCTTATTTGATTCATGAATGAGAGATCCAATGCGAATGAAATACAACATGAAACAGTTAATTTGATTGTTCAGTAACGTATGGGCTGGTATATGCCATTGACTATAATAATAATCTTTATTCGTGTCACCAATAGACTTACATTAACACTGCAATGAAGTGTCTGTGAAAAGCCCCTAGTCGCCACATTCCGGCTCCTGTTTGGGTACACAGAGGGAGAATTCAGAATGTCCAATTCACCTAACAAACACGTCTTTCGGGACTTATCAAGGGACGAAGGGTTAGATTCTCTCTTGTTGGAGATGGTCATTGCCTAGCACTTGTGCAGTGTGAATGTTACTTACCTCTTGTCAGCCCAAGTCTGGATATTATCCAGGTTTTGTTGCATTTAGACATCGACTGCTTCAGTATGTGAGGAGTCCCAAATTGCATTAAACATTGTGCAGTTACATAGGAACATACATAGAAAATAGAAGCAGGAGGAGGCCATTCGGTCCTTCGAACCTGCTCCACCATTCATTCTGACCATGGCTGGTCATCAAGTTCAATACCCTGATCCCGCCTTTCCTCCATATCCCTTGATTCCTATTGCCCCAAGAGCGATATCCAATTCCTTCTTGAAATCACACGACGATTTGGCCTCAACTACTTTCTGTGGCAGTGTATTTCGCAGATTCACCACTCTCTGGGTGAAGAAATTTCTCCTCACCTCAGTCCTAAATGGTTTACCCCTTATCCTCAAACTATGAACCCTAGTTCTGGACTCCCCCACCATTGGAAACATTCTTTCTGAATTTACACTGTCTAATCCTGTTAGAATTTTATAAATTTCTCTGAGATCCCCTCTCACCCTTCTAAAGTCAAGTGAATATAATTCTAACCAACTTAGTTTCTGCTCATATTACAGTCCCATCACCCCCAGAATCAGCCTGGTAAACCTTTGCTGCACTCACTTCATAGCAAGAACACCCTTCATCAGATAAAAACACCGAAACTACACACAATACTCCAGGTGTGGCCTCACCAACGCCCCATACAATTGCGTAAAGCATCCCTATTCCTATTCTCTTGTTCTCTCGCTATGAAGGCCAACATACCATTTGCCTTCTTTTCTGCCTGCTGTACCTGCGCACTTACTATCAGCGACAGATGCACAAGAACATCATGGTCTCACTGAGTATCTACCTCTCTCAATTTACACCCATTCAAATAATAATCTGCCTTCCTATTTTTGATACCAAAGTGGATAGCTTCGCATTTATCCACATTATTTTAAAAAAAATAAATTTTGAGTACCCAATTAATTTTTTCCAATTAAGGGGCAATTTAGTGTGTTCAATCCACCTACCCTGCACATCTTTGGGCTGTGGGGGCGAAACTCACACAAACATGGGGAGAATGTGCAAACTCCACGCGAACAGTGACCCAGAGCCGGGATCGAACCTGGGACATCGGCACCGTGAGACTGCAGTGCTACCACTGCTCCACCGTGCTGCCCATTTATCCACATTATACTGCATCTGCCATGCCTATGCCCATTCATTCAGCCTGTCCAAATCACGCTGAAGCATGTCTGCATCCTCCTCACAGCTCACACTCCCATCCAAATTTAGTTCCCTCGTCCAAATCATTAACAATTATGTGAACAGTTGAGGGGCGTCATTCTCCGACCCCCCAGCGGGTCGGAGAATGGCCGTTGGCCGCCGTGAATCCCGCCCCCGCCGGTTGCCGAAGTCTCCAAAGGGAGAAAAGTCGGCGGGGCGTTAATGGCGCCGCAGACGTCGGAGAATGGCACGGGTGTGCGCAAGGCAGCCGATTTTGGGCCTGCCGATATTCTCCCGTCCGGATGGGCCGAAGTCCCGTCGACGTGATGACCGTTCACGTCGACGTAAATCAAACCTCTTTTTAATCAGCGTAAACCTGTGCTCCAGGTTCATGCCGCCCAGCGTGGAGGTGAGTGACGGCCTGGGGGGTTGGCCGCTGGGCAGGCGATGGCGTGGCCGCAGTCTGAATGTGTGGGGAGAGGTGTGTCTAGGGTTGTGTGTGTGTGTGTGCGGCAGGGGGGGGGGGGGTGGTTAGAGTGGGCTGGGCTCCGGGGGAGTACCGGGAGGGGGGTCCGTGCCGGGGAGGAGGATGGGGGGGTCCGTGCCGGGGAGGAGGATGAGGGGGGCCCGTGCCAGGGAGGGGGATGGGGGGCCCGTGCCGGGGAGGGGGATGGGGGGTCCGTGCCGGGGAGGAGGATGGGGGGTCCGTGCTGGGGAGGGGGATGGGGGGCGGGGGTCCGTGCCGGGGAGGGGGATGGGGGGCCCGTGCCGGGGAGGAGGATGGGGGGGGCCCGTGCCGGGGAGGAGGATGGGGGGTCCGTGCCGGGGAGGGGGATGGGGGGCCCGTGCCGGGGAGGAGGATGGGGTGGGCCCGTGCCGGGGAGGAGGATGGGGGACCCGTGCCAGGGAGGGAGGGGTATGGGGGGCCCGTGCCAGGGAGGGGGATGGGGGGTCCGTGCCAGGGAGGGGGATGGGGGGTCAGTGCCGGGGAGGAGAATGGGGGGTCCGTGCCAGGGAGGGGGATGGGGGTCCATGCCGGGGAGGGGGATGGGGGGTCCATGCCGGGGAGGGGGATGGGGGGGGCCCGTGCCGGGGAGGGGGATGGGGGGTCCGTGCCGGGGAGGGGGATGGGGGGTCCGTGCCGGGGAGGAGGATGGGGGGTCCGTGCCGGGGAGGGGGATGGGGGGGTCCGTGCCTGGGAGCGGGATGGGGGGTCCGTGGCGGGAAGGGGGATGGGGGGCCCGTGCCGGGAGGAGGATGGGAGGTCCGTGCCGGGGAGGGGGATGGGGAGTCCGTACCAGGGAGGGGGATGGGGGGTCCGTGCCGGGGAGGGGGATGGGGGGTCCGTGCCGGGGAGGAGGATGGGGGGTCCCTGCCGGGGAGGGGGATGGGGGGTCCGTGCTGGGGAGGGGGATGGGGGGCGGGGGTCCGTGCCGGGGAGGGGGATGGGGGGCCCGTGCCGGGGAGGAGGATGGGGGGGGCCCGTGCCGGGGAGGAGGATGGGGGGTCCGTGCCGGGGAGGGGGATGGGGGGCCCGTGCCGGGGAGGAGGATGGGGTGGGCCCGTGCCGGGGAGGAGGATGGGGGACCCGTGCCAGGGAGGGGTATGGGGGGCCCGTGCCAGGGAGGGGGATGGGGGGTCCGTGCCGGGGAGGGGGATGGGGGGTCAGTGCCGGGGAGGAGAATGGGGGGTCCGTGCCAGGGAGGGGGATGGGGGTCCATGCCGGGGAGGGGGATGGGGGGTCCATGCCGGGGAGGGGGATGGGGGGGGCCCGTGCCGGGGAGGGGGATGGGGGGTCCGTGCCGGGGAGGGGGATGGGGGGTCCGTGCCGGGGAGGAGGATGGGGGGTCCGTGCCGGGGAGGGGGATGGGGGGGTCCGTGCCTGGGAGCGGGATGGGGGGTCCGTGGCGGGAAGGGGGATGGGGGGCCCGTGCCGGGAGGAGGATGGGAGGTCCGTGCCGGGGAGGGGGATGGGGAGTCCGTACCAGGGAGGGGGATGGGGGGTCCGTGCCGGGGAGGGGGATGGGGGGTCCGTGCCGGGGAGGAGGATGGGGGGTCCCTGCCGGGGAGGGGGATGGGGGGTCCGTGCCGGGGATGGGGGGGCCCGTGCCGGGGAGGGGGATGGGGGGCCCGTGCCGGGAAGGAGGATGGGAGGTCTGTGCCGGGGAGGGGGATGCGAGGGCAAGTGAGTTGGTCCACCTGGCCAGATGCCAGCCTCCAACAGTTGGACCATGCGCTCCATGTGCCACCTGGCTGGGGGGAGGAGGGGATATGAGCAATGATGACATGTCATCGTTTCCTCCCCCCCCCCCACCCCCCAACCAGGCCGTCATGTTTTCCGATCATCCAGCGATGTTGGCCGCCGTGGCAGCAGCCGCTAATGTCTATGTTGCCCTGGATGAGGAGGAGGAGGAGGAGGAGGAGGAGCGTGCCAGAGAGGCGGCGCAGGCTGCCGCAGAGGGGCAGGCGGCAGCCGCCCAGGCTGGAGGGACACCTGACCGACAGGACGAGGAGGGGGAGGAGGACGTCGCGGCCCCACGGCAATGGAGGCACCCGAGGGCGTCCCGTGTGTACCGGCCCCGGCAGTCATACCAGGACCTCACGGACCGGGAATGCAGGAGGAGACTCCGGATGAGCCGGGAAACCGTGGCACACATCTGCCACCTGCTGGCACACCTGTCACCACGTGGCACTGGTGGGGGACACCCTCTCCCCGTGTCCGTCAAGGTTACGGTGGCCCTGAACTTTTATGCAACGGGGTCATTCCAGGCACCGAGTGGGGACCTGTCCGGCATATCGCTGACATCGGTGCATCCGGGCAGTGACAGATGCCCTATATGCCATGGCGCACCGCTACATCCACTTCACTGTGGACCGGGCCAGCCAAGATGCCCGGGCCCTGGGCTTCTCTGCCGTGGCCGGGTTCCCCATGGTCTAGGGCGCGATTGATGGGATGCACGTCGCCGTGCGGCCACCTGCAGATAACAGGGCAGTGTTCACCAACAGGAAGGGGACCTATTCGATGAACATACAGGTGGTCTGCGACCACCGCATGATGATCCTGCACGTCTGCGCCCGTTACCCAGGCAGTGTACACGACTCATACGTGTTGTCGCGGTCATCCATCCTCGGCATGTATGAGGGACGCCATCCCCGGCTGAGGGGCTGGTTGCTGGGCGACAGGGGCTACCCATTGCGATCGTGGCTGATGACGCCTATACGGAGGCCACGCAATGAGGCGGAGAACCGCTACAATGATGCCCATGTAGCGACAAGGGGAGTGATAGAGAGGTGCTTTGGCATGCTGAAGATGCGTTTCAGGTGCCTGGACCTCTCTGGGGGCGCCCTCCAGTATCGGTCAGACAGGGTCTGCCGCATCATTGTGGTGTGCTGCGTCCTGCACAACATAGCCCAACAGAGGGGCGATGTGCCGCAGGCAGAGGAGGGCGGAGTGGAGGAGCAGCAGGAAGAGGCACAGTCTTCCCCAGATGAGGGGGATGGGGGCAATGGTCAGGGCAGACGGGCTAGACATAGGCGGGTGGCTGTCCACCGTTACCAGCTGGCCCAGCGGGCACGGGACAGACTGATAGCCACCCGCTTCACTGACTAGATGGGCGTGGGAATCAGGTAGTATGGCCACAGACCGCACACCATGGCAACAGCCGACAACCCACACCCCCCACCAATCCACCCACCCAGCACCCTCACCCCCCTCCCCAACCCCACCCCACCCGCATGCACACCACCCCCCCCCCATTGCCGATCCACCTGCGGCACAATGGCCGGGCTCACACAGTTGCGGGTGGACGCGTGTCTATTGCAGGCCATGGAGGATGATGACAACCCGCCCTGCGATGAGCTCCGGGCTCCACATCGTTGGACTATGTCTGACCCATGGCCACAGTACCACCATCCACCCGGACCATCCCTGCATGCGGCTGTGACACTGCAGCGCACGGTCCCGTCCTCTGCCCGGGGGGATGTTGATGGCGGCCCAGGGGGAAGGGGCAGACTTACCTGGGGCTGAGCTAAGACCACCCCTCACACACACACTTGCGCTTAACGTACATGACACCCCCCGCACGCTTTGGACAGAGCACAAAGGCAGCTTCTGTAGGTGTAACATTGACTTTAATAACCAAAGGAGTTCATGCACGTGCCCTACCCCCTAAAACTCATCTGTGCCCTGCACCCGTGCCAACTTACTCAGTGTCTAATTATTTGGCCTTACGGGCCCTTTGACTACGTCTACGTGGTTCCCCAGACGGTACAGCAGAACTGGAGGTGGACTCCTGTGATTCCTGCCCTCTGACACAGGATCCCTTTGGCGACCGTTTCCTGGGGCGTCCTGGCCTAGATGGGCCAGGCTGCGGCCTGGGCGACTGGGATGGCGAGCTGCCAGCCTGTCCTGCCCGTTGCCCACCCGATGCACCTGGGACGGAAGGGGGGGGGGAGTCCGAGGTGTCGCGGTGTTCCGGGACCTCCCCTACAGGGGGACCCGGGACGGACCACACCACCTCCTCCTCCCACGGGGTGCCCACTGGCCCCCAGGCCTCTACATGGGTGGGGGATGCGAACGGACTGGCCATCTGATGCCCCCCTGACATCTGGCGCTGCCAGTCCTGGAGGCCCGTGCTGGTATCGACAGGGGTCTGCAGGTTTGCAGCCATGGAGCCCAGGGGGTTGGCAAACCCTGTCTGTGACTGTGCGACGCCGGCTCGCACATGGCCACTGGCGCCGATGCCCTCAGCGATGGCCTGCTGAGACTGGGCCATGGCCTGCAGAGACTGGGCCATGGCCTGCAGAGACTGGGCTATGGCCTGCTGAGACTGGGCCATGGCGTTGAGCGCCTCTGCCATCTGGCGCTGGCACTGGCTCTTGGCCTCCTGTGAGAGGGCAGCCATGACCTGGGCCACAGACGCCGCCTGCACGGAAAGCCCCAGGCCTCGCAAACCATTCCCCATGTCTGACACCATCGCACCCATTGCCTCCACCGCGGATGCCACCCGTGCGGTGTCGGCCTGGGTGGCACGCATGACCGGCACCACTCCCAGCTCCTGGACGCGGGTGGACTCATCCACCTGCGACTGCAGTCGCCACAAGCCGTCCGTCACCCTCTTCGCTCGTCTCCGGGTCGGTGGTTGCATCGGATCTATGTGTGGGTGTGGTAACTCCAGGAACCCGGGATCCATCTGGGCGGCAGATGTTTGCTTGGGCTGGGCTGCCCTCAGACCGCCTGGCCCCTCTGCTGCTCCTACCTCCACCTGCTGTACCGGGACGGCTGTGTTGTGCGCACCAGTGAGTGTACCAGACGCCTCATCACTAAAGTGCCCAACCGAGGTGAGTGTTTCTGCGATGGTGGAGGGTGTTGGTGACAGGAGTGGCGTTGTGTCGTGCTCTTCGTCCCACTCTGAGTCCATGGCACTTTGGGGTGGGGGTTCGTCTCCACCCATCCACTCTGTGTCACTGTCCGGTATTTCGTCTTCCTGGGTAGTGCTGTCCCGGGTCGGGGAGTCCCGGGTAGTGGTGTCCTGGGTAGTGGTGTCCTAGGTAGTGGTGACCTGGGTAGTGGTGTCCTGGCTCGGCTGTGACAGGGGCCTGTGGCTGCCCCTCTCGTCGCTGGGTGGCACACGCCTGCGCGTCGCGCCCGCACGTGACGGGGGCGCCGTCTCCCTGTTGCTCCAGGTCTCTCCGTCTCCCGTGGTCTCCAAGGGACATCCTGCGGGCGTCGCATGCCGGAGGGTCCGGGTCTCTCCGCCTCCCATGGTGTGCGAGGGGCATCCTGCGGTCGTCGCATGCTGGAGGGTCCGGGTCTCTCCGTCTCCCGTGGTGTGCGAGGGGCATCCTGCGGGCGTCGCATTCCGGAGGGTCCGGGTCTCTCCGTCTCCCGTGGTCTCCGAGGGGCATCGTGCGGGCGTCGCATGCCAGAGGGTCCGGGTCTCTCCGTCCCCCGTGGCCTCCGAGGGGCATCGTGCGGGCGGTCTGCATCTGCGGGGATGGGTGCCTCGACGTTTGCCCCTGCGATGCACAATGAAGCATGCATGGTTAGACACGCAGGCAGTGATCAGGTGATACGGGGGAGGGGGATATAGGGGAGGGGGGATATGGGGACGGGCTGTCGGTGGCTCACTCGCTAGTACGCCCCCGACCTCTGCATCAGCAACCTCCGGTCCTCAGGTCCGCCAGTCAGTTCCAGGGCCCTTTCCTCGTGTTCGGTCAGTGGCCTCTCATCAGCGGGCCCTCCTCCAGTCCTCACATGCTCCCTGGTGTTGTGTGCGTGTTTCTCCTGTGGCGGGGGGGGGGGGTGGCGGGGGTAAAAGGCAACAGTGTTAGACAGGTATATGAATGCACGCCATCGGTTGCGCGTGTATTGCAGAGGTTAAGGTTAGGGCGGGATTCACTTGTGGTATGGGGGAGGGGGGATATGGGGGAGGGGGGGTATGGGGGATGGGGATATGGGAGAGGGGGGATATGGGGGATATGGGAGAGGGGGTATATGGGGGAGGGGGGATATGGGGGAGGGGGGATATGGATATCGGGCGGGGGGGGAGGCTCACCCTGCCTGCTCTGACGAGGTCGTTCACCTTCTTGTGGCACTAGGTGCCTGTCCGTGGTGTCAGGGCCGCAGCGGTGACGGCCTCTGCCACCTCCCTCCACAGACGCCGGCTGTGGCGTGGGGCAACTCTGCGGCCGTGCCCGGGATACAGGGCGTCCCTCCTCTGCTCCACCGCGTCCAGGAGCGCCTCCACATCCCGTGACTGGAACCTCGGGGCTGAGTGGCGGCCGGCCATCCGGTCGGGTGTTCCGGTCGGGTGTTCCGGTCGGGTGGGCGGGAGCAGCGCGTTGTTATGAGCCGTCACGCCGTGCGGCGCGTATGACGCTGCACGGCGTGAACCACGTGAGCAAGCGCGGATCCCGTCACGTCGTTGCTGGCCCATTTCGGGCCGGAGACTTCGCGACGATTTTTGCGGCGTGACGCAAGTCTGATTTTCGCCGTTTTTTGCTCCGATCGGCGGACTTTGCGCCGATAACGGAGAATTTCGCCCGAGGTCCTAGCACAGATCCCTGTGGTACCCCACTAGTCACTGCCTGTCAATCGGAAAAAGATCCATTTATTTCAATGTTTTGCTTCCTGTCTACTAAACCTCTGTCATTACCCATCTCAAGACACTACCCGCAATCCCATGTGCTTTAACTGTACATAGTAATCTGTACGAGACCTTGTTGAAAGCCTTCTGAAAGTCTAAATAAACCACATCCACCAGTTCTCCCTGGTCAACTCTACTAGTTAATCTTCAAAAAATTCCAGTAGAATTATCAGTGAACATCCCCTTTTCTGACTTTATGACGGAAGTAAAGTCATTGATGAAGCAGCTGAAGATAGTTGAGCCTAGCACGCTACCCTGAGAACTCTTGGTGCAAGCTTTGTTTTCTAAATTAATTTATCAAATATTATGATGCAGAATATTCCAAACAAAGCATTCACATTTTGTCAAATAACCTGGGGAGGGGGAAAGTCTCCGATCTGCAAGGGAAGATTTAATCAGGCTGTTCTGGAGTCTACTCATGATACATTGCTGTTGGTTTCTCTTTATATTGTAGTAATATTAACCTTTAGCCATTGCCTGTTGAGCAAGGAATTAATCAATGCTGTGACCAGACAACTGTGGAGCAAAGACTGACCTTAAAGCAATGGTCAGTTGATTCACTGCAGTAAGCCTAATTAAAACCTATGTCAATGCCTGCTGATTCATATATTTCAGATAACTTTGGATGGTGGCATTTGAAATAGCTTGAAAATATGCCCTTATTCCCGAACCGATTCTCTAACAACAGCAGCACTAGGAAGAGGCCCATATAGCCATTAATTAGCCATTCAACAGCCTCCATTGGCCCAAGAGTGGGCAGGTCACCAAACACTTCCCCCATTGGTGGAAAAGTAGCAGCAGAGGCAGATGATGGGCACCACCTTGCTGCCATGGCAACCGAGTTTTCCACCACTCCCCACCTGTTAGCTGATTCCTGGGGAAGAGGAGCGTATAATCCCATCCCATAAACTGAAGGTTTATTCTTTCTGTAGATGGGGCCTAACTAAAGTCGGAAGTTCAATAGCATACAGCAGTGCTGGTAGTATAGGAGCTGCAAAGATCTACAGATTGATCAATCTCACATATCACAAGCAACATTGAAGACTGGACATGACAAATGTGATGAGACAGATTCTTGCGTTCCCTTCTCCCATTGTGTCACTATTGTTGATGAGCTTTTCAATGTAATCAATAATATTACTTCCAAATTAAAAGCAAACTGATTAGCAGCTTTCAAAGTAAATTCATTGCTTTGAGCTCAATCTGTTGATTCACGTTCTCAGCTTGGCACTTATATCAAGGAGATGGCATTGTGTCTTCAGATGATTTGATGAATGTTATTCTGTTCCAGCACAAATGACCAAATCACTGACATTGCAAAAACGATTGCTAACAGTTTCACCCACCTGAATCCCAAGTTTAAGTTACACCTTCATTTGAATAACAAATCTTGAACAATACAGAAGCATTTAAGGTGTTACCATTTTTTTTTAGCCATTTGTTCCCACAGCGGTCCATCACCGAGACAAGAGGGTGACGGAAATAGCGGTCAGCTGTCATTTGCCAACAGCGACCAATGACCATCCATTATTTATTTTTCTGGTGAATCTAGGACACGGTAGGGGAGGGGGCTCAGGATAAGGAGGTGATCATTGAGGACTGAGATGAGGAAAAATATTCTGACACAAAGGGTTGTGAATCTTTGGAATTCTTTGCCCCAGAGCATTTTAGATGCACCATATTTAAATATTTTTAAAGCTGAGGTAAACATCTTTTGACTCTCGGTGAATCAATGAAATGAAATGAAAATTGCTTATTGTCACAAGTAGGCTTCAAATTAAGTTACTATGGAAAGCCCCTAGTCGCCACATTCCGGCACCTGTTTGGGGAGTCTGGTACAGGAATTGAACCGTGCTGCTGGCCTGCCTTGGTCTGCTTTAAAAGCCAGCTCTTTAGCCCTGTGCTAAACCAGCCCCATTAGTTTCGGAGCAAACAGGAAGTGGAGTTGAAGCCTAATATCAGCCATGATTGTATTAAATGGCAGTTAACAGGGTTGGGTGGGGGGTGCTATAGGGTCCACTCCTGCTTCCATTTCTTATGCTCTTATATTTCCAGAACCCCCTTTAAATACGTCTTGGAATGATTCACTTTCTTTCACTTTCCCCAACAGAGTGAGGACTCCTGTATCATTGGCCAGAATTTTCCAGCCCCCTCCCCCATGTTGGATTTTCCCGCAGCAAAGGCAGATTCCCATTGGCCGTCTTTGGGATCTTCCGGTCCCACCGAAGTCTACGGTGTTTTGCATTGCTCGCCTATCCCATCCCATTGCCGGGAAACCCATGGTTGTGGTGGACTTCGGCGAATCCGGCGGAGAGGACCAGACGATCATGCCGACTGTTTTACATCCTTACAAAACCCTTGTTGGACTAAATAGTACCTCAATAAGATACATTAAAATCGTACATTTGTTGATTGAAGTCATATATTTCTGGCAGATATTCTGCCCAGTTACAACTGGATGCTCATCTTTCTCCCCAATTATTTAAATACTTTTGGCCAGAAGAAACCGTCATGAGAAGTGACACACAAGCATTGAAAGACAGGGCTGTGACGGAGATGGGTGTGTGAATAAATTTACACTGCCGGTCTGTATGCTAGTTTCTTGATTTCAGTCTACTCATGGGCCATTTTTATGAAGGCAAAAGCAAGATTGGGGGTGGGTGGAGAGTGTTGGGGGTGGAGGTCGGTAATTGACCTTTTTAAAGGCCTGTCAAGGCCTATTGTCAGAGGCTGACTGTAATTTTCCAGTTGGCCACCAAGGCTGTCTGGAGGTGGCGTCCTGCTGGCAGATGGTGAGTGGGGGCGGGGCTGCAGTGCACCTTGAAGTGGCCTCCTGGTGGCAGATGGTGAGTGGGGTGGTGGGGGAGGGGTGTATGTGCAGCACTCCCCCTCCCCCAACGATGACCCATCCCTGAGGCCATTTTTAAAATTTAGAGTTAAAACATTGGCATGAGGATGTCTCCATCTTGGGGTGTCCTGTCTCCCACTTATCTGTAAGGGTAACGTGTTGCTTCTTCAATACTGTAGGGTCTCCTCCTGACCCCGAAGCTTTGGGAGCCCACCCACCATCCTTAACTGAGCCAGTCAGCCTTTGGCTACAAATTAGTCGGTTCAAGGAATATCATAGCCATGAGATTGTTCCACATTCGTGCATGCTACCTAGCCTCATTTTCCCATGGAGGGATGGGTTCCAAAGTCTGTAGAGAAAGTCCTGCCTGGAATGTTTTGGCATCATCGAGGCATTAGAGAAGCTACAACTGTACTTCCATCGGATGCACTTACTGTGTACACTGACCAGAATCCCAGAACGTAATTACATTCAGCTCATGACCAAGGTGAAGCATGATCACCCAATATCATGATGGTTCAGCGTGAGAACATGAGTTACTTTTACATCAAGAGTGAATGCCGCTTGATTTTGAATGACCTAGCGATGGAGCAGGTAGAAAACTAATCTGGATCATTGGGCAAGAACATTTATCTTTGGGACTGTCACCCTTTCTGAGACCATGGAGACACCCGCAGATATCCCTGCATTGTACTGCTCTGAGCTAATTGCCCGACAGTCTGCAGAGATGAATGGCTTCTGTTCACCTTCCCCCAGAAGTCTCTTTTCTAAACGCTGCCTGAACTTTTTAAGATCATTTGACATCAGTTGCTTTTAGCAGTTATCATTTGATTCAACTGCTCTCAATTTGCAACATTTGTCATCATTTGATATCACTTGTCCTCACAAGGAATCATCTACTAACATTCAACTTCATTTTCTCTCAGAACTGACCATTTAGCAATCGTTTTCACACAGATCCATACTTGTGATATCAATGGTATTACCATCGCTGAATCACCCACAATCAAAATCCTAGGGGTTACCATCAATCAGAAACTGAACTGGACTAGCCACATTAACAATGTGGCTACAGGGCAGGTCAAAAGTTAGGAATCCTACAGCGAGTAACTCATCTCCTGAACCCACCAAAGCCCGCCCACCATCTACAAGGCACAAGTCAAGAGTGTAACGGAATACTCTCCACTTGCCTGGATGAGTGCAGCTCCAACAACACTAAAGTAAGCTCAACACCATCCAGGACAAAGCAGCCTGAGGGGGAGATTGTGGTGGCTGGAGAGAGAGAGGCGAGAGTGTGGAGGCTGGAGGGAGAGAGGGTAGATTGTGGAGGTTGGAGGGAGAAAGGAGACGGTGTGGAGGCTGGAGGGTGCGAGGGGACAGTGTGGAGACTGCAGAGAGTGAAGGGACAGTGTGGAGGCTGGAAGGCTTGAAGGGACCATATGGAGGTTGGTTGGAGCGAGGGTCAGAGTGTGGAGGTTAGCAGGAGTGAGGAGCAGAGTGTGAAGGCCAGCAGGAGTGAGGAGAAGCATGTGGAGATTGGAGGGAGTGCGAGGGAGAGTGTGGAAGCTGGACTGAGTGAGGTGAGAGAGTGTGGAGGCTAGAGAGAGCACGTAGGGAGAGTGTGGAGGCTGAACGGAGCAACGGAGGCGAGAGTAGAGGCGGGAGGGAGTGGGTGGGCAGAGTAGGGAGGCTGGGGGAAACGGTGGGTGTGGTCACATAGAACATAGAACAATACAGCGCAGTACAGGCCCTTCGGCCCACGATGTTGCACCGAAACAAAAGCCATCTAACCTACACTATGCCATTATCATCCATATGTTTATCCAATAAACTTTTAAATGCCCTCAATGTTGGCGAGTTCACTACTGTAGCAGGTAGGGCATTCCACGGCCTCACTACTCTTTGCGTAAAGAACCTACCTCTGACCTCTGTCCTATATCTATTACCCCTCAGTTTAAAGTTATGTCCCCTCGTGCCAGCCATTTCCATCCGCGGGAGAAGGCTCTCACTGTCCACCCTATCCAACCCCCTGATCATTTTGTATGCCTCTATTAAGTCTCCTCTTAACCTTCTTCTCTCCAACGAAAACAACCTCAAGTCCATCAGCCTTTCGTCATAAGATTTTCCCTCCATACCAGGCAACATCCTGGTAAATCTCCTCTGCACCCGCTCCAAAGCCTCCACATCCTTCCTGTAATGCGGTGACCAGAACTGTACGCAATACTCCAAATGCAGCCGTACCAGAGTTCTGTACAGCTGCAACATGACCTCCTGACTCCGGAACTCAATCCCTCTACCAATAAAGGCCAACACTCCATAGGCCTTCTTCACAACCCTATCAACCTGGGTGGCAACTTTCAGGGATCTATGTACATGGACACCTAGATCCCTCTGCTCATCCACACTTTCAAGAACTTTACCATTAGCCAAATATTCCGCATTCCTGTTATTCCTTCCAAAGTGAATCACCTCACACTTCTCTACATTAAACTCCATTTGCCACCTCTCAGCCCAGCTCTGGAGCTTATCTATATCCCTCTGTAACCTGCTACATCCTTCCACACTATCGACAACACCACCGACTTTAGTATCGTCTGCAAATTTACTCACCCACCCTTCTGCGCCTTCCTCTAGGTCATTGATAAAAATGACAAACAGCAACGGCCCCAGAACAGATCCTTGTGGTACTCCACTTGTGACTGTACTCCATTCTGAACATTTCCCATCAACCACCACCCTCTGTCTTCTTTCAGCTAGCCAATTTCTGATCCACATCTCTAAATCACCCTCAATCCCCAGCCTCCGTATTTTCTGCAATAGCCTACCGTGGGGAACCTTATCAAACGCTTTGCTGAAATCCATATACACCACATCAACTGCTCTACCCTCATCTACCTGTTCAGTCACCTTCTCAAAGAACTCAATAAGGTTTGTGAGGCATGTCCTACCCTTCACAAAGCCATGCTGACTATCCCTGATCATATTATTCCTATCTAGATGATTATAAATCTTGTCTCTTATAATCCCCTCCAAGACTTTACCCACTACAGATGTGAGGCTCACCGGTCTATAGTTGCCGGGGTTGTCTCTGCTCCCCTTTTTGAACAAAGGGACCACATTTGCTGTCCTCCAGTCCTCTGGCACTATTCCTGTAGCCAATGATGACATAAAAATCAAAGCCAAAGGTCCAGCAATCTCTTCCCTGGCCTCCCAGAGAATCCTAGGATAAATCCCATCAGGTCCCGTGGACTTATCTATTTTCAGCCTGTCCAGAATTGCCAACACCTCTTCCCTACGTACCTCAATGCCATCTATTCTATTAGCCTGGGGCTCAGCATTCTCCTCCACAACATTATCTTTTTCCTGAGTGAATACTGACGAAAAATATTCATTTAGTATCTCGCCTATCTCTTCAGACTCCACACACAATTTCCCATCCCTGTCCTTGACTGGTCCTACTCTTTCCCTAGTCATTCGCTTATTCCTGACATACCTATAGAAAGCTTTTGGGTTTTCCTTGATCCTTCCTGCCAAATACTTCTCATGTCCCCTCCTTGCTCGTCTTAGCTCTCTCTTTAGATCCTTCCTCGCTACCTTGTAACTCTCCATCGCCCCAACCGAAACTTCACACCTCATCTTCACATAGGCCTCCTTCTTCCTCTTAACAAGAGATTCCACTTCCTTGGTAAACCACGGTTCCCTCGCTCGACGCCTTCCGCCCTGCCTGACCGGTACATACTTATCAAGAACACGCAATAGCTGATCCTTGAACAAGCCCCACTTGTCCAGTGTGCCCAACACTTGCAGCCTACTTCTCCACCTTATCCCCCCCAAGTCACGTCTAATGGCATCATAATTGCCCTTCCCCCAGCTATAACTCTTGCCCTGCGGTGTACACTTATCCCTTTCCATCATTAACGTAAACGTCACCGAATTGTGGTCACTGTCCCCAAAGTGCTCTCCTACCTCCAAATCCAACACCTGGCCTGGTTCATTACCCAAAACCAAATCCAACGTGGCCTCGCCTCTTGTTGGCCTGTCAACATATTGTTTCAGGAAACCCTCCTGCACACACTGTACAAAAAACGACCCATCTATTGTACTCGAACTATATCTTTTCCAGTCAATATTTGGAAAGTTAAAGTCTCCCATAATAACTACCCTGTTACTTTCGCTCTTATCCAGAATCATCTTCGCCATCCTTTCCTCTACATCCCTAGAACTATTAGGAGGCCTATAAAAAACTCCCAACAGGGTGACCTCTCCTTTCCTGTTTCTAACTTCAGCCCATACTACCTCGGAAGAAGAGTCCCCATCTAGTATCCTCTCCGCCACCGTAATACTGCTCTTGACTAGCAGCGCCACACCTCCCCCTCTTTTGCCTCCTTCTCTGAGCTTACTAAAACACCTAAACCCCGGAACCTGCAACATCCATTCCTGTCCCTGCTCTATCCATGTCTCCGAAATGGCCACAACATCGAAGTCCCAGGTACCAACCCATGCTGCCAGTTCCCCTACCTTGTTTCGTATACTCCTGGCATTGAAGTAGACACACTTCAAACCACCTACCTGAACACTGGCCCCCTCCTGCGACGTCAAATCTGTGCTCCTGACCTCTATACTCTCATTCTCCCTTACCCTAAAACTACAATCCAGGTTCCCATGCCCCTGCTGCATTAATTTAAACCCCCCCAAAGAGCACTAACAAATCTCCCCCCCAGGATATTTGTGCCCCTCAGGTTCAGATGTAGACCATCCTGTCTGTAGAGGTCCCACCTTCCCCAGGAAGAGCCCCAGTTATCCAGAAATCTGAATCCCTCCCGCCTGCACCATCCCTGTAGCCACGTGTTTAAATGCTCTCTCTCCCTATTCCTCATCTCACTATCACGTGGCACGGGCAACAACCCAGAGATAACAACTCTGTTTGTTCTAGTTCTGAGCTTCCATCCTAGCTCCCTGAAAGCCTGCCTGACATCCTTGTCCCCTTTCCTACCTATGTCGTTAGTGCCAATGTGGACCACGACTTGGGGCTGCTCCCCCTCCCCCCTAAGGACCCGGAAAACACGATCCGAGACATCACGTACCCTTGCACCTGGGAGGCAACATACCAAACGTGAGTCTCTCACGCTCCCACAAAATCTCCTATCTGTGCCCCTGACTATAGAGTCCCCAATTACTAATGCTCTGCTCCTCTCCCCCCTTCCCTTCTGAGCAACAGGGACAGACTCCGTGCCAGAGGCCCGTACCCCATGGCTTACCCCTGGTAAGTCCCCCCCCCCCACAAGTATCCAAAGCGGTATACTTGTTTCTCAGGGGAACGACCGCAGGGGATCCCTGCACTGACTGCTTTTTCCCAGTCCCTCTTACAGTTACCCACCTATCTCCAATCTTTGGTGTAACTAATTCCCTGAAGCTGCTATCTATGACCCCTTCTGCCTCCCGAATGATCCAAAGTTCTTCCAACTCCAGCTCCAGTTCCCTAACTCGGTCTTGGAGGAGCTGGAGATGGCAGCACTTCCTGCAGGTAAAATCAGCAGGGACACTAACTGCATCCCTCACCTCAAACATCCTGCAGGAGGAACATTGCACTCCCTTCCCTGCCATTCCTCTAACTTTCTACCAAGATCTGGCTAACAACTAAATTAAATTTTTTATAAAAAATAATAATAATATAATGAAATATGGTACTTACCTCAGACCAATGGGTTTTATTATTAGGTTAGAGGAGGAGGGCGGGTGGGAGACACTACACGTGTAGTGTCTCGGGTTTCCTCTCAACCAGAATTTATTGGTTAGGGTCTTCCCAGACGTCCGCGGGTCGACTTCCTGTTCCCGCCTAAAACACTCCCAGCAGCCACTTCCTCACTGCTCCCGCTGAAACTGACTCACCAGCTGTTCTCCCGCCGAAATCGACTAATCGTCAAGTGGAGAGAATTTAGGTCCAGAGACTTGGGGAGTGAGTAGGTGGTAAGTAGAGATCCTGAGACTATAATGAATTAAGAACTGATGGGGTCATCTGGTGCTCTTATGCATGTATACAGCAGAACAAATTTTTTCAACTAAATGAAAATCTGAATAAGTAAGTGATTTCCTTGTGTTTTTGGATACAGGTTGCTGAAATTTATGACAGCTTTAAGCATTCCCGATAGCTTTGAATGCGTCGGATAGCTTTGACTGTGTCAGCTGGCTTTGAGCATGCCATCAAATTTGATCGCACATTTATTGCAAATTAGAAAGATTGAGAACAAATTGTAATTGAGAGCATTGAATGCACATTAAAGCAAAAATGAGGTCAAAATTTTCTGGTGAGGAAAGTAAGGGATGTGAAATAAACAGTTTGACACAATGGATAAAATAGTAAAATAGATTCTTTAAAACATATCTGTTATTCATTACATATAGCACAATTCCAGTTCAATTTTCTTCAATCTTCCATTGTCTAATCAGAAACACTGTTTCTAAATTACATAATCGCTATTACACGCAGTTGCTACAGACAGTTTATTGCGTTATTTGCATCAATAATCAATTGATCAATTTGAATCAGATTCAGTACTATTATAGCATTGAATGAAATATGAATATTGCCATGTTGCTGATGATTTTGCTAATTAGTCTGGAATTGTTTAATTGGCCAACATTAATGTACTAACTGGTTTCAACTTCCTCTTTTTTGTCATTCAGGTGAAGCCATATGATAATAATAATCTTTATTATTGTCACAAGTAGGTTTACATTAACACTGTAATGAAGTTACTGTGAAAATCCCCTAGTTGTCACACTCCAGCACTTGTTCGGGTACACTGAGGGAGAATTCAGAATATCCAATTCACCTGAAAAGCACGTCTTTCGGGACTTGTGGAAGGAATCAAGAGCACCCGGAGGAAACCCACGCAGACACGGGGAGAACGTGCAGACTCCACACAGATAGTGACCCAAGCCAGGAATCAAACCCGGGTCCCTGGCGCTGTGAAGCAACAGTGCTAACCACTGCGTTACCTAGCGACTACCAGTTCTTTATCAGTGATTTGTTTAAATTGTGAACAAACAAACACACTTTGATGTTTAATCTTCATGTCCTATTTATTGCATAGTTTTCAAAATGTACCTGCCAACAGCAGCTATTGTTGCTTCTTCATTACTGGAGAACCAAGAAACCAGTCACTATGATCATACCACACAGTCCACTGAGCCAGTCATTCAAACAGGAAGTGAATGAATGGTAACAGCAAGATTTTCGGATCAGAATAACTTCATTTGAATTGGCCCAAATGCATTACATCTATAATCATAATGGTAGATGTGTCCCATTTTAGCATATGCAAGATTATTGTGGATTTCCAGGTTTGCTAAATTCAATGGCTTTTGACAGACATCTTAGAAAATCTTTTCACCAGGGAAGCTGAATTAATCATGTTTAAGCATATTTTATTTTTTACAATGTTTTTCAGGTTACATTTTCCCTAATAATTCATAAAAGCATCAGGCATTTTCATAGTACGCACTCCATTCTCTATTATTACAAATCCTCTGAGGCTTGCAAATGAATTCTTCTTATTTGTAGTCCTTCTTACTAATACTGGAATCTTTAAGGTTCGAAAATATATCAAAATGAATCTATTTTTGAAGTACTGATATTTTACTATCGCTGTCTGGATTTTGGAACAAGATTTTGGGTGGCCATTTACTTCTTACAGATCACTTCAGTGAACACGAGGATCTACTTTTCAACTACTGCTGTTACCATGAGCACTTGAAGTGTTCTCACTAACTTCCTCTCTGTGCTTTAAACACAGATATTTACATGCAATAAAAAAGCACCACAAAGGAATTCAGTACAAGCATATGTACTCGGCATTTATACTGGATCAGCAGTATCACAAATGTGGCCTAATAATCACTGTTGATAATTGAGAGGATGAAAGCTTAACATGTTCCCAGATATTGTCATGCAGAGGTTGGATGTTGAATGATCATTAGACTGTTTTGTCCAGCCCTGTGTCAAAGCTCCAGTGTTATTGTAGCTGCTTCATCCAGAATGAGTATTCCGTTACACTCCTGACTTGAGTTTTATAGATGATGAAGCAGCATTAAGGGCTCAGGAACTAAGCCATTTATTACAGAATACATGGGTTCTGGATAGCAATGCAGTTGTGGTGTTGATATATCTGCTCCAGTCAAGCTTCTGGTGAACTTCAGAATGCTGACGGCAATTGTAGCCGTATTGAAGGTCAGGGGGAAGTTTGACTGAGGCTTCACTGATTGAAGATGCTCATTGTCTCACTTTCTCAAACCAGATGTTACCTGCTACTTGACAGCACAAGGCTAGATGTTGGACACATCGTATCCTGTTTAGACTGACATGGGCTACTTCATTATCATATGGTGCTCTGACTGGATCTGAATTACTATTAAATCATCAGAAAACAGTTCTAGCCTCATGATAGAGAGAAGGTTATTGACAGAACAGCTGAAGACGGTTGAATCTATGACGGTGCTCTGTGGAACTCCAGTATTGATTTTCTGGGGCTATGCCAGGAATAGATGTGTGGAATAAAAATGGCTTATCATGATGAAATATTCTCTTAGAAGAAGCATTTACTTTTATTTATTAGCTGAAACTCATTGCAGGTCATAAATTGATATGAATTGTATTCAGATTGATTTAATAATTGAAATGGAGAATGATTTAGCTGAGTAGTATTAAAAATATAGCCCTGAAATTATGCTGTGTGATTATTAACATATGAAATAAGGAGCAAAAAGGAAACATTGTTTCCTGGAATACACAACAACAAATTTAAAATCTTTAGTGTTCTTAAGGAAAATATGCACAAAATATCATGGCGATGCCTACTTTTTTAACAAAGGTAGTCATTCATTTTAAACACCTGGTATCTCTGATTGAAAGGATATAGATGAATATCTAAATACACCTATTGTAAAATTCCTTTGTATCTTTGATATTATGAATTATTATGAAATATATTGTATGTGCTAGGAAAGAAACAACCACCCAAATTCTCTTTCCCAAATCCAGCATATATTAATTCATTGATTTAAAAAGATCAACGATTCACAATATATCCCAAACTCTATTTTCAAATGAATTGCACCTTATTTTATATTCCCACTTCATAGCATCATAGAATTCCTGAAGTGCAGAAGGAGGGCATTTGGCCCATCAAGTCTGCACCGACCCGCTGAAAGAGCATCCTACCTAGGGTCAGGCCCTCACCCTCTCCCCGTAACCCAGTAACCCCACCTAACCTTTTGCACATTAAGGGGCAATTTAGTGTGGCCAGTCCACCTAACCTGCACATCTTTGGACTGTGGGAGGAAACTGAAGCACCCGGAGGAAACCCACGCAGACACAGGGATGATGTACAAATTCCACACAATCACCCGAGGCCGGAATTGAAGCTGGGTCCCTGGCACTGTGAGGCAGCAGCGCTAACCACTGTGTAACCACTTTACAGTAGGTTATACAGTAGTATATAAATGTTTATAAATAGCATTTTACATGCATTGAAATATTTGATGGATATGGGAATCCTTTGTTCAATAACTCATTTGCCCAAACCATATTGAACAAGCAAATCATCAAAGTGACCAACGCGTATGTTTCAAAAGGGAAACATCAATATAATTCAATTTTCAAAAACACTCATCAATAAGATGTTTTGTGAAAGATTGCCAGATAACCGACAGTGCCCACGCTTACTTCAATTTAGTGTAAAATTTCAAAAGGAGTGGGTGATATTTATCCTCTATCAAGACTAGAATGCCAGTTGTATTCCATTTCCCTAACACGACGTTACACCTGAAACCTGCATTGGATTGTGCTCAGGAATTCCTGATTGATAATCTGAAACATTAATGAAAACCTGAAAAAAAATCAGCTTAAATGAACTGAACATTTCCAATGGCGTTAAATCTCTGAATTAGCATTACGTGACTCTCACTGGAGAGAATAATTCATGTGCGTATGAATAAATAATAACCTGAATTATAAATTTTCAAATTTGATATACAATACCCTGAGAATTTTTTTAACACCATTTGATGATTAATAGTCATTATTATTTTTCTTTGCGCCAAAGCAATGTTAACTCATTTAGAATCATTAGACAGTGTTTAAGATGAGTGTTGTAAAGTGACTTCTTCAAGTCCATTTTACAGTTACATGCACTTTTAAAATGATGTAAGTTGAAACGTTAGTTATATTTGAATTTTATATATGAAATGGTCAGGTTTGCCTTGTGTTTCCTTGACTCATTTCATTTTTATTTTGAAGGACTTGAGTCAATCAGTTATTTTCATAAAATGCAAATGTGTCTACACCATGCTGAGAAACATGAATGAATTATTTATTTAATTTTCCTGTGAAAAGTTAGTTACGATCAATAATTGGGACAAAAGAAAGCAAAGAAGACCATCCACCTCAACAAACCCCCATCCATTTTGACAGATTTCAACCCCACATACTCGCCTGTTAACCATGCCCCTCAATTTTCTTCGCTACCTGATTTCCTTCTTAGAGCTTTCAAATTCTGTACGTTTGTGTTGAAACCCTCTTCTAACTGTGACAATGCTCTTCATAATCGATGATGTTTCTCTCAAGTCATTGTCTGGTTTCCTTTAGCAGCTGAACTTCCTCAGCCTGTCCTCATGATGGAAGTTCCTGATAACCAGCATCACCTTTGTGGCTGACTGACAACTTCACCCCATCCTTTTGTTAAACAAGCAGAATTACACACACAGAACTCGACGTGTTGTGCCAACAGAGGGGTGGCAGAATGGAGGGTATGAACTGCACTGGCAGAGTTTCCGTACAATCTATCTTTGTTACTACTAGTGGCAATTGAAAGTAAATGAACATGTCACTGACTTGTATCATTCTGGTAGAGTCCGACCTTCCCAGTGACAATCACCAGGAACACAACATTTTAAAATTACTCTTCAGAATCGGATTACGATGAAACTCAAAGACCTGCGGTATGACCAGGTTTTAGATTTTTTTTTTAAAATTCAGTTTGCAATGCAGGTGCAACAGAAATTCGCTCAGAATTGCTGCAACTGCCTAAGGGTAGTGGAACCTTCAAATGCACGAGGCAGGATTTTTCGCATACCCCCAGCGACGTGTTTGGCGGTGATGGAGGAACCCCGCCATTGGCCGGCAGTGGGATCTTTCATTCCTGCCGCTGTCAACGGGTTTTCCTGTTGTTTGCGCCCTCTGCCGCGAGCGAGCCCACGGTGGGGCGGTCGCCGTTGGCAAGACCGATATCCCCAAATGGGGAGTACACATTCCCCCACTGAGGGGCAGGCCCCCCCTTCTACATCCTTGATAAAACCACAGGGCCATGAACTGTGAGCGAGTAGAGTAACTGCTCTGTACTCTTATTCTGTTGCAAAACAAAGAACAAAGAACAAAGAAATGTACAGCACAGGAACAGGCCCTTCGGCCCTCCAAGCCCGTGCCGACCATACTGCCCGACTAAACTACAATCTTCTACACTTCCTGGGTCCGTATCCTTCTATTCCCATCCTATTCATATATTTGTCAAGATGCCCCTTAAATGTCCCTATCGTCCCTGCCTCCACTACCTCCTCCGGTAGTGAGTTCCAGGCACCCACTACCCTCTGCGTAAAAAACTTGCCTCGTACATCTACTCTAAACTTTGCCCCTCTCACCTTAAACCTATGCCCCCTAGTAATTGACCCCTCTACCCTGGGGAAAAGCCTCTGACTATCCACTCTGTCTATGCCCCTCATAATTTTGTATACCTCTATCAGGTCGCCCCTCAACCTCCTTCGTTCCAGTGAGAACAAACCGAGTTTATTCAATCGCTCCTCATAGCTTATGCCCTCCATACCAGGCAACATTCTGGTAAATCTCTTCTGCACCCTCTCTAAAGCCTCCACATCCTTCTGGTAGTGTGGCGACCAGAATTGAACACTATACTCCAAGTGTGGCCTAACTAAGGTTCTATACAGCTGCAACATGAAACCTTTTGCATTAAACCTTTTTCCTTTGAGTTAACGTGTTCGTCTCGGTGTGGACTCCTTTCCGGACATTATAATATTATCTTTCTCTTCCAGACGCTGACTAACTCATTAGTTCTTCTTTCTTGTTTTTCAACCTGAAATCATCAACAGAAATTGAATCAAAGACGTGAGAAGGAAGGATGTATTGCATTTTGGCAGGTCAGCTGTCTCAACGATGTCATTGGGAGTAGTGGCCACTCCTGGGATGGCAGCTGGAAGGAGAAGATGATATGGAAGGTCAGTAAAACCTCAAAACCAGGTAAATGGGATCCTGGGCATTCAGGGACAGTTAGGCAGGGCCTGTCGAATGTTGCCTGGGAGTTCTTCCCTGGGCCAAAGACTGCCCTAATATGAGGGCCCACCCTCCGCCCAAACCTGCTGGGAAGCGACAAGCCCCACCAGCACCAGCCATTTCCCATGTAGCGGAGGGATTACCACCTATTGGTACAATGCTAGTGGTGGTGGGAAGAGATCCTTAATTGATCACTCGAATGGCTCATTTGGCTGCTGGATGGGAGTGATCTCTGCCACCTTTCCAGCCACTGGTAAGCTGGCTTGGCAATTGGAAGACCTCGGCCACTTTACAAACCCCCCCACCACCCCTCTTCCCCCCGTCCCCGCATCGTACCACCATTCTATAGACCCACATGCCTCCCATCCCTTTGAATTAATGTGGAAATTGTGCAAATCTCATTGGACACTAGACAGGGCCAATTTACTCACCCGAACCTGAGGGCACGAGCACGGAGTAAATTGTGAAACCCAGTGAAATATTGAGAAATTATATAACTGTTTGGTTCATCTAAGATAAAATTAGGGCAAATTTAGGCTAAGATTTCCATAAAAGCTCAGGTAAATCCAAAAGAAGTTTAATTCAAAAACAAAAGTAAAGGCCGCATGCAGCTGACAGCTCCCAAGGTGCCAAACGGGAATACCGTTCTAGCCGATCCAAATCCGGGCCGGCTCTTATGAGGCGATTTCTACGATCCCCAGCTGATGGCTCTCCGCCCACTAACGGGGGAGCTCATATTCCACTAGACCCATGGGGGTGATCAATTCGGGTGTCCCCATGGGTTTCGTGAGGGTTGTTACAATTTCTTAAAGGTTTCTCTGATTTTTAAATACATTTTCTAAAACAAAAATATAACTTTCTACCTCTCTTTTGTGCTTTGTCAAATATCACAAGGAAATAGGAGGTAGGAGAGGGAAAATGCACAAATCCGGCATTCCAGAAAATATATGTGTCGTGCTTTGAAATGGAAATAAATGATAATGAGTCTAGCTGCAAAAATTCCATTCTATTTATTTTCAATAAATATATTCTCTTCCAGTTCAACCCACAGATAATTCATAAACTCGATAATGATAAATATGAATGTATGTTCAACAAATAACATTTTGCAACGGCAATGGTTTGATCTACAGATATCAGAATTGAAATGAATGAAAAATGAAAATCGCTTATTGTCACAAATAGGCTTCAAATGAAGTTACTGTGAAAAGCCCCTAGTCGCCACATTCCGGTGCCTGTTTGGGGAGGCTGCTACGGGAATTACTGTCAGAAAAGATTCATAGGAACATAAGAACATAAGAACTAGGAGCAGGAGTAGCCCATCTGGCCCTTCGAGCCTGCTCCGCTATTCAATGAGATTATGGCTGATCTTTCGTGGACTCAGCTCCACTTTCCGGCCCGGACACCATAACCCTTTATTCCTTTATTCTTCAAAAAACTATCTATCTTTACCTTGAAAACATTTAAGGAAGGAGCCTCAGCTGGGTAGGGAATTCCATAGATTCACAATCCTTTGGGTGAAGACGTTCCTCCTAAACTCAGTCCTAAATCTACTTCCCCTTATTTTGAGGCTATGCCCCCTAGTTCTGCTCTCACCCGCCAGTGGAAACAACCTGCCCGCATCTATCCTATCTATTCCCTTCATAATTTTATATATTTCTATAAGATCCCCCCGCATCCTTCTAAATTCCAATGAGTACAGTCCCAGTCTACTCAACCTCTCCTCATAATCCCAACCCCCTCAGCTCTGGGATTAACCTAGTGAATCTCCTCTGCACACCCTCCAGCGCCAGTACGTCCTTTCTCAGGTAAGGAGAACAAAACTGAACATAATATTCCAGGTGTGGCCTCACTAACACATTATACAATTGCAGCATAACCTCCCTAGTCTTAAACTCCATTCCTCTAGCAATGAAGGACAAAACTCCATTCACCTTCTTAATCACCTGTTGTACCTGTAAACCAACTTTTTGTGACTCATGCACTAGGACACCCAGGTCCCTCTGCACAGCAGCATGTTTTAATATTTTATCATTTAAATAATAATCCCTTTTGCTGTTATTCCTACAAAAATGGATAACCTCACATTTGTCAACATTGTATTCCATCTGCCAGACACTAGCCCATTCACTTAAACTATCCAAATCCCTCTGCAGACTTCCAGTATCCTCTGCATTTTTTGCTTTACCACTCATCTTAGTGTCGTCTGCAAACTTGGACACATTGCACTTGGTCCCCAACTCCAAATCATAATCATCTATGTAAATTGTGAACAATTTTGGCCCAACACTGATCCCTGAGGGACACCACTAGCTATTGATTGCCATCCAGAGAAACACCCATTAATCCCCACTCTTTGCTTCTTATTAATTAACCAATCCTCTATCCATGCTACTACTTTACCCTTAATGCCATGCATCATTATCTTATGCAGCAACCTTTTATTTGGCACCTTGTCAAAAGCTTTCTGGGATGCATTTCATCAGGGCCAGGAGACTTATCTACCTTTAGCCCCATTAGCTTGCCCATCACTACCTCCTTAGTGATACCAATCGTCTCAAGATCCTCATCTGTCATAGTCTAATTTCCATCAGTCACTGGCATGTTATTGTGTCTTCCACTGTGAAGTCCGACCCAAAAAAATCTGTTCAATACCTCAGCCATTTCCTCATCTCCCATTATTAAATCTCCCTTCTCATCCTCTAATGGACCAATATTTACCTTAGACACTCTTTTTTGTTTTATATATTTGTAGAAACTTTTACTATTTGTTTTTATATTCCAAGCAAGTTGTTTCTCATAATCTATCTTATTAATCATAGATTATCATTGAATTTACAGTGCAGAAGGAGGCCATTCGGCCCTTTGAGTCTGCACCGGCTCTTGGAAAGAGCACCCTACCCAAACTCAACACTTCCACCCAACACCAAGGGCAATTTGGACATTAAGGGCAATTCATCATTGGCCAATTCACCTAACCCGCACATCTTTGGACTGTGGGAGGAAACCCACGCAGACAGGGGGAGGACGTGCAGACTCCGCACAGACAGTGACCCAAGCCGGAATCGAACCTGGGACCCTGGAGCTGTGAAGCAATTGTGCTATCCACAATGCTACCGTGCTGCCCTTGAGAACAAATAAATCTACACTATATCATTTTACCGTAATCCATGTACCTATCCAATAGCTGCTTGAAGGTCCCTAATGTTTCCGACTCAACTACTTACACAGGCAGTGCATTCCATGCCCCCACTACTCTCTGGGTAAAGAACCTACCTCTGATATCCCTCATATATCTTCCACCTTTCACCTTAGATTTATGTCCCCTTGTAATGGTTTGTTCCACCCGGGGAAAAAGTCTCTGACTGTCTACTCTATCTATTCCCCTGATCATCTTATAAACCTCTATCAAGTCGCCCCTCATCCTTCTCCGTTCTAATGAGAAAAGGCCAAGCACCCTCAACCTTTCCTCGTAAGGCCTACTCTCCATTCCAGGCAACATCCTGGTAAATCTTCTTTGCACCTTTTCCAAAGCTTCCACATCCTTCCTAAAATGAGGCGACCAAAACTGTACACAATACTCCAAATGTGGCCTTACCAAAGTTTTGTACAGCTGCATCATCACCTCACGGCTCTTAACATCGTGGGCCGAAGGGCCTGTTCTGTGCTGTATTTTCTATGTTCTATGTTTTATTCTTCTTTATAGCTTTTTTAAATTGCTTTCTGTTGCCCCCTAAAGATATCCAGATCCTCTAGTCTCCCGCTAATCTTTGCCACTTTGTATGCTTTTTCCTTCAATTTGATACTCTCCCTTATTTCCTTAGATATCCACGGTCGATTTTCCCTCTTTCTACCGTCCTTCCTTTTTGTTGGCATAAACCTTTGCTGAGCACTGTGAAAAATCGCTTGGAAGGTTCTCCACTGTTCCTCATAAAGTCTTTGCTCCCAGTCTACCTTAGCTAGCTCTTCTCTCATCCCATTGTAATCTCCTTTGTTTAAGCACAAAACACTAGTGTTTGATTTTATCTTCTCACCCTCCATCTGTATTTAAAATTCCACCATATTGTGATCGCTCCTTCCGAGAGGATCCCGAACTATGAGATCATTAATCAATCCTGGCTCATTACACAGGACCAGATTTCAGACCGCTTGTTCCCGCGTAGGTTCCATTACATACTGTTCTAGGAAACTATCGCGGATACATTCTATAAACTCCTCCTCAAGGCTGCCTTGACCGACCTGGTTAAACCAATCTACATCTAGATTAAAATCCCCCATGATAACTGCTGTACCATATCTACATGCATCAGTTATTTCTTTGTTTATTGCCCACACCACCGTCATTTCACATGAATGACCATAAAACTATAAGATGTAAGAGCAGAAGTAGGCCATTCAGCCCATTGAGTCTGTCTGCTATTCAATGAGCCATCGAGGCTTATTCCAGGTCCTTAATCGTGTTTCCCTGGGCCTTCAGCCTCCTTTCCACCTTGACGCAGGCCACCTGCATGGTGGCCAATGCTTCTGCGCCCGCCACCTTAACCACTGCCTTGATCACGGCCCTAATTTCATCTCCATCAGTTCTTTCATGAGGAACTTCTTCCATCCATCCTCTGGTGGGGGGAGGGGGGGGGGCTCGTTTTCCGGGTTGCCAGTCTCCCTCTCTCGTGTGTGGCTGGGGACCCCCGGCATAGTGGATCTGCCGATCCATTCAATCGCTTCTCCTGCCATTTGCCACCGCTTTTGGTCTCTTTGCGGCCTATGGAGCTACTGTTTCCTGGCATTTCTCCTTGCCTGTGTGTTGTGGAGCGTGAGGGGATGTTCTTGTCCGATTTATGAGGGCTAATTTTCAGAAGTGCCTATTTTCTAGTTCTTCATAGGAGGACCACCTTATGCGTCCACTCAGCACATCTCCATGACCGGACATCCATTCAATGAGATCATGACTGACTGACAATCCAAAATACCATTTTCCACCTTATCCTCATAAGTCCCTTATTAATTAAAAACCTATCTATCTTATCCTTGAATAAACTTAACAGCCCAACCTTTACAACCCTCTACAGTAAAGAATTCCACAGATTCACTACCCTCTCAGAGAAGAAATTCCTCCTCATCTCTGTCTTAAATTAGTGACCCCTTACTCTGAGATTATGCCCTCTGGTCTGAGACTCCCCCACAAGGGGAAACAACCTCTCAGCATCTACTCTGTCAAGCCCCCTGAGAATCCTGGGCTGGATTCTCCGTTTTCAGGACTATGTAGCCACGCCGTCGGGAAAACTGTGGGGCTGGATTCTCTGTTATTGGGACTATGTCGACACGCGGGCCAACTGGCGTGAAAAGGCCACAAATTCCGAGCCCTGCAGGGGCTATCAGGGATCCGGCGCAGACCTAGCAGCTTTTGCTGCAGATATGGGCACCCGCACTTCCGGGTCGGAGGACACGCATGCGCAAGGCGGCAGCCTCCAACTGCCGCGCGTGCTCCATGGCAGACTCGGACCACGGAGCTGGACCCGGAATATAAACACCCCGATCGGCCGTGCGCCCAACCCTGTTCACCCGCACAAGCATTTTCCGGCCACCTATAAGGGCCCCCCCTGCCCACCGATCGGCCCACCCCTGACCAGGGCGGCCGCAGACTGAGTCCGCAGCAGCCATGCGAGCATCCTGACCGGCTTGACCACATTAGATCCATGGCGTCGGAATTTCGGCTGTCGGGGTCAGAGAATGGCGGAGCGGGCCTCTGGCAATGGCCCCAGGTAGGTTCTAGGCTGTGCGGCGTACTCGGGGAGTACGCCACGTGGAGAATCCAGCCCGTGGTCTTTTACGCTAGGAAACTGGTTTGATTTTGATTTGATTTATTATTGTCACATATAATGGAACATATTGGCCGGGATTCTCCGAGGCGGGGGGGGGGGGGCCGCTCTGACGCCGGGCCGCCAATTCTCCGGCGACCGGAGGATCAGCGACAATTGTGCCGGCGCGGTCGCCGCGGCACCGGTTGGGGGCCGTTGAAAGCGGTCCCCGCGGCGATTCTCCGCGCTCGACGGGCCCAGTGCCCGCCGATTTCTGCCGAGACCCGTCGGCGTCATTCGCGTATGGTCTTACCCGACGGGACCTCGCCGTTCTGGCTGCGGGGGCCGTCCTGGTGGGGTGGGGTCGGAGCGAGCCGACTCCGGGAGGGGCCTCCACGCAATCGGGAGCAACCGGTCAGCGGGAGCACTCATTCCAGGAGGGTCCTCTGTTCCTCTATGCCGGCCCCCTAAGGGTTTCGCCATGTTGCCTGGGGGCTGGTGCGGAGACGGCCATGACGCACATGCGCGGACCCGCGCTGGCCGTGTCGGGCTGCCTTTCGGCACTGGAGCAGCGCACAGCACTCCAGCGAGTGCTGGCCCCCGAGGAAGGTGAGTATGACTGGGCCTGGAGGCCCGTTGACGCCGGCGTCGCTCGCGCCAGTTATGACGCCGTTTTGGAGAATCCCGGCCATTGTTTCTTGCATGCTATGCAGACAACGCATACCGTGCATAGGGAAGGAAGGAGAGACTACAGAATGTAATGTTCCAATCATAGTTAGGTGTAGAGAAAAGATTAACTTGATACGAGGTAGGTTCATTCAAAAATCTGATGGCAGCAGGGAAGAAGCTGTTCTTGAGTCGGTTGGTACGTGACCTCAAACTTTTTTATCTTTTTCCTGACTGAAGAAGGTGAAAGAGAGTATGTCTGGGGTACGTGGGGTCCCTAATTATGCTGGTTGCCTTTCCGAGGCAGCGGCCGTCACGGGGTCCCAGATTCTGCTGGGGGCTAGCAGGCAGCTGTCATAGAGTTCGCAGGTCTAGCTGCCGAAACGGCCCCCACACTTGCAGGTCAGAGGCCGCACATGCACATGGCGGCGGCCTCTAGAGGCTGCGCCGTGCTCCATGGCACACTCAGACCGCGGACCTGGACTGGCAAAATATTGCCCCGCATCAGCCACTCGCATGCCCGGACCGCCCACACACACTGCCCCCAGCCCCAGATGAAGACCCCCCTGCCCGCTGATCGACCCTTCCCCGAATTTGGTGGCTCCGGACTGAGACCGCAGCCGCCACGCGAGGATCACGGACGGTGGAACCATGTTAGAACCACGCCAACTGGAATTCAGCCAGTCGGCAACAGGGCATCACGGGGCGGGCTTCAGGCAATGGCCTGAGGCGGTGGATACTCGGCGCGGCGTACTCCACGAGTATGATGATTTTCGGGGGGGGGAGAATTGCGAAAACACCGCCGGTGCCGACTACGTGCGCCAAAGCGGATTCTTCGCCCCGCCGCTGAGCACGATTTCACCGTCAGGGGGCGGAGAATCCAGCCACCTGTATGCCTCAATAAGGCCACTTCTCATTTTTCTATACTCCAATGAGTACAGGCCCAACCTACTCAGCCTCCCCTCATAAGAAAATCCCTCCATAACTGGGAACAACCGAGTGTAGCTTCTTGGCACTGCCTCTAATGCTAGTATTTGTTTCCTTAGATAAGGGGACCAAAACTGTTGACAATATTGCAGCTGTGGTCCAACAAGTGCCTTGTCTAATTTTGGCAAGAATTCCCTATTTTTATATTTCATTCCCTTTGAAGTAAAGGCAAACGTTCTATTTGACTTCCCTATTACCTGCTGAACTTGCAGGCTAGCTTTTTGTAATTTATGCATGACACACAAATCCCTAATCCCTGCGCTGCAGCTTTCTGCAGTCTTTCTCCATTTAAATAATATTCAGCTCCTTTATTCTTCCTACCAAAGTGCATAATTTCATATTTCCCTATGTTATATTCCATATGCCCAGCTTTTTGTCCATTCACTTAATCTGTCTATATCTCTCTGCAGACTCTTGGGGTAATTTTCAGCCAGTGATCACCAGAAGAGAGAACGGCGACATAGTGGCAACCTGTGCCGGGGTAGTACCAGGGGCAAGTTCCAGGGGTGGGCACTCAGAGGAGCCCCATGGGATGGGATGTTCCACATATGTGTGGTGGGGCGGGGGGGGGGGGGGGGGAGCGGGTAGTGAGGGGGAAACTTGCAGGCATGGAGGGGAGCGGGCATGGGGGGGGGAACGGCAGCAATACCTCCGTAATGGTGGGGTGGGGGAGTCCAAAATGATTGTCAGCATGGGGGAGCCCCCTATACCATGGTGGGGGCTGTTCATTTATCAGTTCTGGTCAGGTGCCCTTTAAAGATGGTGCTCCGGCCTCTGTAGAGCCTGGTGCCCGCTCTATCAGGCTCTGCCCCACCGGAGTAACAGCGAAAACCAGGGCCACTCATTTTCTTTGCCTGTGCAACTGGAGAGCTATATGCTGGTTTTCAGTCTGAGCCTGCACAAATATGGTAAGATTTGCCCTTTGTGTCATCGTCAACTTTTGCCTTCCCACCTACCATTGTGTCATCCCCAATAGTGGCAATTGTGCATTCACTTCCCTCGTCCAAGTTGTTAATATATATTGTACATAATTGTCTCCAGCAAAAGGACACGTGATTGTCCCACAAAGAACATGTGCGAACTGATTTTTTTAAAGTAAATTTAATGCTGCTGCTACACATATATTAATTTTCCATTTGAATTGTTGGAGAATTAATTGGTCACTATCTTATCACAACTTGATATTCTCACCAGCTGAACAAGCTTGATAGCCTGTGAGATATGTGATCATAATTTTAGTTGTCTGGCAAATTGGATTGGACTTGGCTCTGTCACTTCTCTTGAAATTTGTTTAGAAAGTTTGTTTTTACGTTATTCCGTTGATCACAAATTGTAATGTAGCAGAATGTCATGCTGTTTAAGTGTTTTAACTGGCTAATTAACCTGTCAGGCACAGACACACAGAGAACACCGTGTTGTCTTTCGAGTAATTGTGGGGGAAAGTTCTGAAATTAACTTTTCAATATAGTGTATCTGTCCATCTGTTTGTTCAAATAGAACAGTTTCTTTCCACACTACACGTCTTGGGAAGGCTCCTGCTTTGGTGTGATTCCATAGATAAAATGGACTGGATTTTATGCTCTTCCACTTGTGAATCTGAAGTCGGGGTGGGAATCCTGCGGTGACCTTCCCACTGCCTATCTGCCAGCCTTCCTGTGGTAAACCACTGTATTGTATTGTATTGTATTGTTACATGCCTGGGCCTGTCCCTGCTGGCTCCGCCTGTGGCTCCTCCCCTCGGGCTCATGTATAAAGGTGGCTGGTCTCTGCCTCTGACCCAGTTCGGGATCAGAGGCCAGGAGGCTTTCTGTTTAGTGTATTAAAGCCTCAGTTACATTCACCACTCGTCATGTGTTCATTGATGGCATATCAATTTAATACACTGAACATCTAATATGAATTTGTCACTCAAGCCTGATCACCTGGAGCTGGACCCACAGGCAGCCGACGCCACGGCAACTTTCGAGCACTGGCTAAGCTGCTTCGAAGCGTACCTTGGATCCTTCACCGACCTCCAAAAGAAGCAGATCCTCCACGCACGGGTGAGCCCTCAAGTCCTTCTTCTCATCAGGGATGCCCCCTCATATACGGAGGTGATAATGCTGCTGAAGGGACACAATGTTAAGTCTGTGAACGAGGTGTATGCTCGGCATCTTCTTGCCACGAGACGACAACGCCCTGGGGAGTCACTAGCAGAATTCCTGCATGCTTTGCGGGTACTCTGCTGGAGCTGTGACTGCCAGGCGGTATCGGCTACCCAACACGCGGAGCTGTTGGTCAGGGACGCTTATGTCGCGGGCATGAAATCAAGCTACATCCGCCAGCGATTGCTAGAAGGGGGTACACCCGGCCTCCCAGAGACAGTGCAGCTCTCAAACTCGCTGGAGGTGGCCTACCAGAACATGGAGGGCTACATCTCCGACCGCGCGGCACCCTCGTGGACCTCATGGGTGCCGCCATCATCCAATCCGGGTGTAGCGCAAGCCTGTGCCGCCCAGCAGCACGCCAACGCCGGCAGCCCCAAGTGTTACTTTTGCGGCCAGGGTAATCATCCCCGACAATGCTGCCCTGCACGGAACGCGACTTGCAACGGGTGTGGGAGGAAGGGCCACTTTGCGAAAGCCTGCCAGGCCCGATCTCTCCCTAAAGCTTCTAGGCCCAGCAGCAATGCCCCAGCTGCCACGCCACCCGCCATGTGCGACCCATGGGCGCCGCCATCTTCACCGACGTCTTCGATTTCGGCCGCCACGTGCGACCCATGGGGGCCGCCATCTTTAATGCCATTTTGTACTTCACCCACCACGCGCGACCCACAGGGGCCACCATCTTTGACGCCATCTCCGATGCCACCCGCCACGCGCGACCCATGGGGGCTGCCACCTTGGGACCACTCCGCAGCCTCCCGGGAGCCCTGCTCACCCGATCGTACGCTGGCTGCGCTACATCCGACCGGCCTACCCATCACCTTCCGAAGCTCGCCCTCATCACGCTCGACCAGTCCCGGCCTCATCACCTCACAAAATCGACGGTGACCGTCCGGATCAACGGGCACGAGACAGCCTGCCTTTTCGACTCCGAAGCACAGAAGCTTCATACACCCAGATACGGTAAGGCGCAGCTCCCTCCCAATCTTACCCGCGATCCAGAAAATCTCCCTGGCTTCCGGACCACATGTAGTAGAAATCCGGGGGTACTGTGTCGCAACCGTTACTGTACAAGGCGTAGAGTACACTAACTTCAAACTCTATGCCCTTCCCCATCTCTGCGCTGCCCTATTACTGGTGCTCGACTTCCAGTGCCACCTCCAAAGCCTTACTTTAAAGTTCGGTGGACCCCTGCCCCTGCCCCCCCACCCCCTCTGTAGCCTCGCGACCCTTAAGGTCGCCCCACCCTTGCTCTTCGCTAACCTCACCCCGTAAGCCCGTCGCTACTAGGAGCAGGCGATACAGTGCCCGGGATAGGACCTTTATCAGGTCGGAGGTCCAGCGACTCCTACGAGAGTGGATCGTTGAGGCTAGTAACAGCCCCTG
This sequence comes from Scyliorhinus torazame, assembly GCF_047496885.1. Lineage (NCBI taxonomy): Eukaryota > Metazoa > Chordata > Chondrichthyes > Carcharhiniformes > Scyliorhinidae > Scyliorhinus > Scyliorhinus torazame. Next base: position 41,895,830 of record NC_092714.1, on the reverse strand, counting down.
GAGAGCCCAAGTGGTGGTCGTCAAGACTGGGGAGAAGCACCGGATGGTCATCGACCACAGTCAGACCATCAACTGGTACACGCAGCTCGATGCGTACCCCCTCCCCCGCAATTCTGACATGGTCAATCAGATTGCACAGTATCGAGTCTTCTCCACAGTTGACTTGAAGTCCACGTACCACCAATTCCCTATCCGCCCGGAGGACCGCCAATACACTGCCTTCGAGGCAGATGGCCACCTCTACCACTTCCTCAGGGTTCCCTTCGGCGTCACCAATGGAGTCTCGGTCTTCCAACGGGAAATGGACCGAATGGTTGACCAGTACGGGCTGCGGGCCACATTCCCATACTTAGAAAATGTCACCATCTGCGGCCATGACCAGCAGGACCATGACGAAAACCTCCGGCGCTTCCTCCACACCGCTAAACTCCTGAACCTTACCTATAATAAAGAAAAATGCGTTTTCCGCATAACCCGCCTAGCCATCCTTGGCCACGTTGTGGAAAACGGAGTCCTAGGGCCCGGCCCCAACCACATGCTCCCCTCCTGGAACTCCTCCTCCCCCACTGCCCCAAAGCCCTGAAGAGATGCCTGGGGTTCTTCTCCTACTATGCCCAGTGGGTCCCCAATTATGCGGACAAGGCCCGTCCGCTTATTAAATCCACCGTTTTTCCCCTGACGGCTGAGGCCCCCCTGGCCTTCAACCGCATCAAGGCAGATATTGCCAAAGCCGCGATGCACGCTGTGGACGAGTCCATTACGTTCCAGGTGGAGAGCAATGCGTCGGACTTTGCGCTGGCCGCTACCCTCAACCAGGCGGGCAGGCCCATGGCTTTCTTCTCCCGTACCCTCCATGCCTCCAAAATTCGACACTCCTCCGTCGAAAAGGAAGCCCAAGCCATTGTAGAAGCTGTGCGATATTGGAGGCATTACCTGACCGGCAGGCGATTCACTCTCCTCACTGACCAACGGTCAGTTGCCTTCATGTTCAATAACACACAGCGGGGGCAAGATCAAGAATGACAAGATTCTGAGGTGGAGGATCGAGCTCTCCACCAACAACTATGATATCTTGTATCGACCTGGGAAGCTCCCCGACCCTACACCATCTTCCCCCACCTCTACCCACCTACCTCAAGAACTAGCACCCGCATGCCCACCGGCGGCCAACACCACCACCCCCGCCCATACACCACCACCCCCCTCCACCGACTCAACAACTGGGTGAAGAAGAGGACAACACGCTCCCGGGCATGCAGGTCTCAACACGGGTGCCCACACCACAGCCGGGACTGAGGCGATCACGGCAGAAGCTCAAGGCCCCCGACAGACTTGATCTTTAAGCCCACTTCACCCCCGCTGGACTCTTTTTTTTAAACAGGGGGTGCATGTGGTAAACCACTGTATTGTATTGTATTGTATTGTTAATGCCTGGGCTTGTCCCTGCTGGCTCCGCCTGTGGTTCCTCCCCTCGGGCTCATGTATAAAGATGGCTGGTCTCCGCCTATGATCCAGTTTGGGATCAGAGGCCAGGAGGCTTTCTGTTTAGTGTATTAAAGCCTCAGTTACGTTCACCACTCGTCGTATGTTCACTGATGGCATATCACTTCCACAATCTGAATTTTTATGGGAGGTGAGAGGGAGGATTCAGGTTACCCACCTATCCTTAGGCCGAACAAGGCCTTTAAATGGTCAATTAATAGCCACTTAAGATGTCCCACCCACACCAGTTTTGTCCCGACAGCAGAGGTTAGGGAGAGGCTCATTCCATGTGGGAAGCCCAGCAGTTCTAGCCATGTGGGCTGGTGTCCTTTCTCTTGGGTCCAGCAAAATCAACAACAACTTCCCCCCCCCCCACAAATTAATTGCCCCTTTAATGCTCCCCAAGGCCTCTTGAACCAGGCTCCCCCTCAACTCTCTCAATCCTCAACGCCTTCTCGCCTGAACCCCTGACCTGGGCGACTTGGTGTGGTGGGATGCCTGTAAGTATCTAGCCCTACCTATCAATACCTTGCCCAATAACTGCCACCTTGGGCACTGAGTGTTAACAAGCTGTTGACGACATCACCAGAAATTCTCAGGCATGCGGGTTCACAAATGCATGCGTGTATACACATGTACTTGGTCCTACAAGAGTCAATAGGAAAACAAAAAAAGGTTGAGGATCCTCACCATAACGTACTGCTGGCAAGATAAACAGCCAGAGAGTGGGACTTCCGCCACTCAGTGCAAGGGCCCGCCCTTGAGTGTTGCCGGCCAATCAGATTGATCGGCAGCTCTAGCAGTGCCAGCAGCACCAGAACACGGCAGTGGGTGCTGCCGAGCCAGCCAACTGGCTTAAGATTGGTGTGTTTGGTCCCTTGTATTTTATGAAGTAACTCACCAAAGGCTTTGATCTGACCAAACCAGGATCCTTTTATTGTGTCTCATGCGGTAAGATGGCACTCTGATACAGAGTACATTATCATGGAGCCTTGCTACTCCTCTGGAACTTACACCTAGCACTGACCAATTACATGTACGTCTTATTACCTTCTCAATCTTCTTCTCAAGATGTCCGGATGTGTCTCCCTTTATATCCGGGTCCCAGGTCACATGACGTTGGTCTGGAGACTGCGTGGTGTGTGTACTGCCACCTGTTGGTTGGAGTTCACACGCCATCCAACTCTGAGATAGCCCATAGGGATATCACCACAATGATGCAAAGAAGATGGACATCAGGGGCAGGAAAATAGGGTCTTTTTCTGTGCTGAGTGATTGGGCAGTTTAGGGAGTGAGGGGCGGCGGGTGGAGGAGCGGCATGACGTGGTCTGGTTTTGGAGGCCAGGTGGAAGAAAAAAAGAGGATTACGAAAAACCCCTTTTGAGTGATTGGTGCTTGTCGTCTTGTAAAGTAAATAAGCCCAAGGTATTATATCATTACAAAATCACATCTTTATTTCAAAGAGTAGACTTCGCACCCCTCCTGTTCATGTCAGCCAGGGCAGCGTAATTTTCGAGTCAATTGATGAAGTAACATGCTCAATCAACTATTAATTAAGTATTAATTGTGCACCCATCCACCTTCATTTTTATAGAGGCGAGTCTTGGGGTGTGAGGAAAGATGGTGGATGTCTCCCCCTGCAACCCCCCCCCCCCCACCCCCCCCCCCCCCCCAACCGAAAACAAGCCTGGCAGTGGACTGTAAAATACAACCCCTATAGTTCCAACTGCATGGAGGTCAATTATAGCACCCAAATTATAAGTCTGATTGAGACTTGCAGACTGGGGACTAGACCCGAGAGTTCTTGTCTGTATGTTTCAATTTGACATTAAACAGTACATCTACTCTGTGAGCTAATAGAGCCCAAACAAGCCTTTCAACTACAAGGATGCTTTTTTCAATCTTTCATTAACCCACAAAGTTTTAATGACTGCAGTCACCCATGAGAAACTTTTTTAAAAGCTTCACAACACAACTCGTCCAGATGTGTATGCCCAAGCAGCATAAAACTGCTGCCAACATTATTCATGTAAAATGTACCGCTATTGTAAATAGTGACATGAATTGGATTTAGAGGTAATGATCCATTCGTTTTAAATATAATTTCTGGTGTACGTATTATCTGGGAAATGGACTCATTAGCTTGCAAGGGTGTGTTGAACAGCATCATTGGTTTCACCAGTACAGCTAATTGCACTGTTAGAGCACATCTATTATAGGTATGATACTGTCTGACATCTGTACAGTACGTGGGTTTGAATGTAACCGCTGATAATTGTTTCTTTTGCATGATTTTTGCATTTTTATTACTTTAACAGAAATTCTCAGTTCCCCTAAAAAGAGCAGTATTAAATTTTTATGTGGACTGGAAATATTTATTTCCCCTAAAATAAACGACAACACGTTGTGGCCATCATTGGTAAGCTCAGTATTGTCATTGCCCATCCTTATCGCTTTTGAGCTGAATGGCTTGCGGGGCATTGTAAAAGGCACATTGCTGTGAGTCTGGAGTCACAAGTAGGCCAGATCAGGTAAGGACAACAGATTTCCTTCCCTAAAGGACTTTAGTGAACCAGATGGGGTTTTACGACAATCTAGTGTAGTTTCATGGTCACCATTCCTGACAGTTGCTTGAAAATTCCCGATTTATTCATTGAATTTAAATTCCACCAGCTGCCAAGGTGGGATTTGAACCCTGGTCCTCAGTGCATTAGTCTCAGCCTCTGGAGTTCTAGTCCAGTGAGACGATCAATATGCCACCGTCTTCCCCCATAATAGGTTACAAGGAAAGTGTGGGGTTGGGGAGGGGGAGGGGGGAGGGGGAGGGGGGGGGAGAGAAAGATCATGGAACATTCCTTACTTAGGAACCAGCCACTTGTACATGAGGTCAACTCATTGTCTGATTTCTCCTGTCTAGTTTCTCTCTCCTCAACTTTTCCTGTTGGCACCATTAGGGCAGGACCTTCTCAACAGAAAATCACAGACACCAACAAACATCTTGTACTCCATGAACTGCATATTGGTATGCAACTGCTCACCATAGAACCAAAAAGTTTGAAATTAATGTGAAGTCACATTCCAGGCAGCAGGGTAAAATAACATGGGGGAACAAACCTGTACCAAGTCAACATGTTAGATTTCGGCTTGCTTGAGGCAAGGCATTTTGAGTTCTGTGCGTTACCGTTCCATGCACTTGAGCGGGCATGGTGCACTGAATCATAGAATCATAGGATGTGCAGTGCAGAAGGAGGCCATTCGGCCCATCGAGTGTGCACCGGCCGTTGGAAAGAGCGCCCTACTTAAGTCCACACCTCCACCCTTTTCCCATAACCCAGTAACCCCACCTAACCTTTTTGCACACTAAGGGCAATTTATCATGGCCAATCCACCTAACCTGCACATCTTTGGACTGTGGGAGGAAACCGGTGCACCCGGAGGAAACCCACGCAGACACGGGGAGAACATGCAGACTCCGCACAGACAGTGACCCGAGCCAGGAATTGAACCTGCGACCCTGGAGCTGTGCAGCAATTATGCTAACCACTGTGCTAGCGTGCCGCCCAGTACAGTACTCAGAGAGTGCTGATTAAAACACAGGACTCCTCAACCCACGCAGACACAGGGAGAACGTGCAGACTCCGCACAGACAGTGACCCAAGCTGGGAATCGAACCTGGTACCCTGGAGCTGTGAAGCAACTGTAAATTCAGACTATATGCAGAGCACTATAATTGATGTCTTCATTCTCTGTACGAGGTTCACAACTGCCTGCAAAAGCACATTTTGCACCAAGGTCCTCGCACTCTTTCCCCATTGGGCGATCGGGTCACATGATCTTTCCGATGCACACCCCATCAAAGGGACTAGCTACTACACCATCCATCGCTTCCTCAAAGGGGCTAGCTACTACAACATCCATCATTTCAGTTCACCCAACCTTGATGCAATGTAATGTATCTATCTTATAGTCAGTGCCACCAATACTACACCATTTATCGGGTGAATATCAGACATTCACTCACTCTTGGGTCAGTTTTTCTGGTTCCTTATGGGAGAGGAAAATGCAAAGCACAAGGGAGAGGGATTGGACTTAGGTGAACCGCCACACATAGTCCATCTAACATTTGCAGAGTAGGAAGCCCTGGTGCTGAGAGTGCCTGTGAGGATCACAAAGAAAGTAAAAGGTAAAGTCGCCATAGTCCCAGATGACCATAGGCTGCTCCTCTTTGAGGGGGAAAGTTGACTGGGTTGATTTAACCTGAGGATCACCACATCTCAGGCGAGGGGCAAGGCTGAGAAGACACTGCCTTCATGAATAACCTTAGCCTCGCTCTGCATCACAAACCAGTTGTCTAGCCAAGTGAACTAAACTGGCCACCTTTACAAAGAAAGTAAGGTCCATATGGAATATAAGAACCTGATAACAGAAAACTCTTGTAATGGCTGGTCATCTAGGACAGTAGGTCCCATATGCAATGGAAAGAAGACATCTAAAGGTTCAACAATCTTTAAGGCCAAGATATTTGTGTCTGGATTGCGAGCACAATGTTGAGACATTTGTAGTGATCTGTACGTCTGTACATACATCTGCACATACACCAGGGACTACAGACAGATGTAACAGCCACAGCATCACTGGAGGGCAGCACCAGAGACGGATATAAAGGGTCCAGCACAAGGGAGGATTCGCCTCTTTCAGATACACAAGGCTAGTGAGCAGCAGCAGACACAGACAGCTCAGCATAGGCAGCTTACCTTAGCTTCACTGGTCATACCTCTTGACTGTATTATATCCAGTTAAGTTCTGGAAACAGAACAGACCCATTGAATAAAGTATTTGTGTTAACTGGAAGTCTACAATCTTTATTCAGACTTAGATAATAACATATGATACCAGGGGTGATTTCAGAAAGCTAGCTAGACACCAGCAAGAGAAGAAAAACTTAAACCGGATATTGGACTGGGGAAGACATCACAGCAAATGGATCTCGACGACTAACTGATTCGATGGAACTTGTTGGAACTCCATGATGGCTGGAAACAGCCGGTAATTTAAGTTATAACTGGAAAATGTTTGAACAGCTGTTCCAAATATTTATCATAGCTAATGACTTAAGCACTGCCTCTGACACAACAAAAATAGCCCTACTACTCTCAACAGGAGGGCATGAAGCTAGAGAAATCTATAATTGTTTTAATTACTTAGAAGGTGAGGACAACACCAAATTAGAAGTTATACTCAAAACATTTGATGAACGCTGTAACAGTCCATCTGGTGAGATGCTGGAAAGATTGAACTCTTGTCAGAGAAACGGAGGTCCTGTCTCTGATTTTATTACAAATCTCAAGTTAATACCACAAGGCTGTGATTATGCTGATTTCAGAGATACTGTGATAATGCATCAATTAATTTCTGGACTATCTGCTAAAAATTTGAGGGAAGAACTTTCACAAAATAAGTATCTAACTCTAGAAATCGCTATACAAAAATGCCTTGCTTATGAACAAAAACAAAATCAATACTTTGAGTCTTTACAAACACAGAATCATCATTTAGAAAACAAAATTGGTTAAAATGGCGCGAACACTCACCATGAGGCGGAGGCAGGGTTGAATCGGTGGAAGACGGAGGTTCTGAGCGGCAGCCACCTTGAGAAAGGAGCCGCACATGCTCAGTTGCGAAAAGAGTGCACAGTACAGGAAACTCGGACTGCGCATGGGCAACCGAGTCCTCCGCATGACGTCACGAGCGTCATGACATCAGAGGACCAGGACCACGCCCACTGAAAAGAGAAATGCACGAAAATGAACAAAAAGAAATTTAAAGCTGCAAAACCCAATTTTCTTGCCTCAAAAGTCAGAACAATGCCTGAACTTACACCAGCAGTTGAAATAACTTTCACAATACCCTGGAATAAGCAGTTAGCACTGCCCTAGAAGATGATATGGTCCTTGTAGACTACGACTCAGACGAAGATTTCATGTTGGGAGATGGCTACCCCAGTACCAAATCCGAACCGCAACTGGAGGTGTTGTACCGTGAAGACCCCGACGATGAGTTCTTCGGACTGGGGAATCTTCAGCCCAGCATATATGACATCCCGACTCGTGAGTGCTGGATTATGCTGCGGCCTGACGCCAAGAAACAGAGAGTGGTCCACGCACCACAAAGGGTCCCAGCCTCCACACAAGAAGATGATTTTGTTCATTGAACATGAGGAGAGCAATCACAACTCCGAAACAATAAGTGGTGACTTGTCTATCGAACAATACACACAATACTACTCAGACATGGCTGAGTTATTCGGATATGCAGATCACAGCATCAGCAACACGGTTGAAAAGCTCAATACGACTCTTCTCATGGTAGATGAATCCAATACCATGGTGCCATGGCAGATCTCGATACATTGGATGACAGCAATACCCAAGACGAAGTTGGTGCCACACAGAGAGCACAGAATGACTCAGTTGAGAGAGCACAGATTGGCTCTACAGCAAGAACACTGCATGACTCCACAAAGCAAGCGATGACAGACTCCACAGAGAGAGCGATGAAAAACTCCATAGAGAGAGCGATGAAGGACCCCACAGAGAGAGCAATGAAGGGCTCCACAGAGAGAGCGACACAAGCCTCCACAAAGAGAGCGACGCAAGCCTCCACAAAGAGAGTGACGCAAGCCTCCACAGACAGCTCGATGACAGACTCAAAAATGGAAGCAAGCAAACACTTCATAGCGAACGCCATGCATGTACAAGACCATGAAGATCTATCAAGCTTATTTGAGCCACCAGAAGAAGACACTGAATGTCTACCCACTGTATGTGAGACAAGTGACGAAGAAATCAAAATTCCCATACAGGATGTGCAGGATCACAGCCAGACTGACATATCTCAGCTCGTCTGCACAGAAGCACTCAATAATCAGAGGACGGCCACCCAAGAGTCCAGAGAGACCCCGTCAATAGAAATCCTAAAGATTTTGACTCCAGAAGAGGATCACCAAGAGTCCAGAGAGACCACATCAATAGAAATCTTGAAGATTTTGACTCCAGAAAAGGAGCACAAAGAGATCACAGATGATTCAAATGAACCTGAAATGACTCCAAAAGAGGAGCACCAAGTAAGCAAAGAAGAGGAATCGAATCCACCACAAATGACTGATGTCACCAACATCAATGCAACATCAGATCATTCTCACAATTCTCAAGAAGAAACACTCAATGTAGCAGATACCACAAAGGACACTGACACCAATAACTGTGACAATGACTCAAATCATCCACATGGCACACTCATTGAGCGCAACAAGAACAACAAAAACCACAAGAAGCACAGCAGAACCAAGAACAACAACAGCAACAACAAAAACAACATGCAGCGCAACAAGAACGACAAACGCAACAAGAAGCATCCCAGAAACAACAAGCACAACAAGAAAAAGAACAAGAATAAAATCGAAAACAACAAAAACAGAATCAACAAGCACGACAAAAAGAACAACAAGAACGACAACAACAAGAACGCCAACGAAAACAACCAAGACAGAAACGACAAAAACAACAACAACAACGACAACGAAAACAACAAAGGCAGAAACGACAGAAACAACAATGAAACAACGACCTGTACAACATGGTACATCTCTGCACGTGAAGGACAATGCCACAGCACACTGCGAAACAATGACAAGACTACAAACATGCCATGGCATGATAAACAATCTCACGAATTCCCATCTGCTCCAGAATAAACAAGCAAAACAGCTTTTACGAACGATGACATACAGAATCAATGCCACAAACACAAGAAAAAGTCGGGGTCAGACAATGGTGCGACAATCAAATGGAACAGGGGAAAAAGGTGTCCACATCATTAAACGACTCATCAGCAAGGCAGCCGAGTCACGTTCCGACATCAACCTAGCTCTGTTATCATACCGAGCAATCCCATTGAGCTCAGGACTGTCGCCAGTGCAAATGCTCATCGGCAGAGACATCCGGACAACCCTACCGGCAAAGCAATTCCGAGACCCCGCAACGCACCGGTTCGCGGCGGGTGTACTTTTTCACCCTAACCGCCGGGATCTATTAGAGATTCGACCTACAATGCCAGTATTTCCCACACTGGACTTGACTGAGTCCATTTGCCCACAGGACGTTCCTCGCCACACAACGCCAGACAGTACTCTTGATGACATCAAACCATCATCCCTACTACCACTGTTAAGACGCTCCAGCAGAAGCCGTAAGGCACCCGACCGGCTAGATTTGTAACGACACTTCAACACATGAACAAGACGAATATGGACATTTCTCACGATGGACTTACAACACAGTTAATTGTTTCTGTATTACTTTATCACTTTTACAGTGTGCAGATTTGCATATTCTCACCACTTGTTATGTACAGTTTTCTTGAGGCCAGTCTAGAAAACATGTCCAATAAAAGGGGGAGGGGGCGGATGTAGTGATCTGTACATCTGTACATACATCTGCACATACACCAGGGACTACAGACAGATGTAACAGCCACAGCATCACTAGAGGGCAGCATCAGAGACGGGTATAAAGGGTTCAGCCCAAGGGAGGATCCGCCTCTTTCAGAAGCACAGGGCTAGTGAGCAGCAGCAGACAGAGACAGCTCAGCATAAGCAGCTTACCTTAGCTTCACTGGTCATACCTCTTGACTGTATTGTATCTAGTTAAGCTCTGGAAACAGAATGAACCCATTGAATAAAGTATTTGTGTTAACTGGAAGTCTACAATCTTTATTCAGACTTAGAGAATAACATGACATTTTCGGGCTCCGACAACTCTACCCAAGAGAACGTAGGCAGGAAAGTTGGATTTTTATACTGAGGTGGCAGTGTTCTCTGGGAATTGGTCCTGCAGCCCCCAGAATGAGTGAGGAGGTGACCAGATGCGAAGACAGGCTGAGCTGATGGCCTGTCTCTGTGCTCTGGCACAGTGTCCAAGGTTTTTCAGAAGAAAACAAAATAAAGAGCATCCATCCAGCCCTCACCCCTCACACTCCCGATGCCCCTTCCATGCCAGCCAATACCACCTCATGCCTTTACCCGAAATTGGCATCCAGTTGTGTATGTGGGTCGCGAATATCATATCCCGATGATCAAATGGCCTGCCGACAGTCACTGCTAGTGATCAGGCATAAATATTGTAATTTGGCTGAGTATCAAAGAGGTAGCTGGCATCTGTAGAATCGCACACCAGCCTAAGCCAGGGCCTGCAGGAATGGGTGCCATAAGGAGGCTTCAGTAACTACAATTGTGTATAATTGATTCTCCTGGGCTTCTTATGTACTTGATAGAAATCCAAAGAAATTAAGATGCCGCACGAAAACAAATTCATTTTGAAGGCACTCATTCATACTCACGATAATGGGATAGTTTGGCAACAATTTATTTGCTGTTGAAATAGTGATGTGGCACTATAACCCTATGCATATAAAAAAACTCTTCTTCGATACATCATGAGGCATTAATGGAAATGTTAATTTGTGAAATAACTAAATATCTAAGGCTTAAGGTGCACAGTTAATAAAATCATTTCAATGCATCAGACTGCACTCTCAATGACAATTTCATGCAATATATATGTTGCTATGTTTTTAACTTTTACACTCAAACCTACCAACTTACAACCGTTAAAATGAGGGAACACTAAACAATTTGTGATAGCTGTTGGGGAGCAGAATGGTCATTCTCCCAGGTATATTGTTGGCCATATATATTCAGCATGTAAGAAGAGGAAATATTAGTGATTATAGAAGACTAATGTGAATTACTCACTGATTCATGGATTCCCCAGGACTCAGCTCCAGATCTCATTCTAGTCTTACTCCAAAAATGGGCAAAATGACTGAAAGGTGAGGTGAGAGTGATGGCCCATCAAGGTAGCATTCATCCAGTTGTGGCACCAAGAAGTCCAAGCAAGATCAAGGTCAATGGAATTCCGAGGGAAAACGCTCCACTGGCTGGAGTCATACCGAGCACAACGAAAAATTGTTGTGGTTTCTGGAGACCAATCATCACAGCCCCAGAATATCTCCCCATGTATGCCTCAAGGAAAATGTCCTCGATCCAACCATCTTCAGCTGCTTCATCAATGGACATCCCTCTATCATAAGATCAGTATTTAATTGCAATCACAATTATTCAAAGATATACAGCATGAGAAACAGGAGACACAGTATTATATGGCAAGGGGAAGGACTTCAGAGTCACACATTGAAAGACATTGTCAGCCCACAGCTGGAAAAGAAGTTGTGAGTCAGAGGAAGTGATGCTAAGACTACAAGTCAGAGGCTGTGTCTTCTGCAGTAAGTGGTCTCACCTCTCCTCAACGCCTCTCAATCATCGACAAGGCAAAAAGTCAAGAGTGTGCTCCGATACTCTTTGTTTGGTTAAAGAGATAGCTTGTAAGGACGCTCTAAAAGCAAGGGAAAAAGACACCAAGGCTTTATGAAGGGAATTCCAGAGTATAGGGCTGGGATAGCTGAAGGTACCATCATCAATGGTGAAGTAAAGGAAGACAGGGATGCACGAGAAGCCAGAAATGGAGGAACTCAGGGTGGAAAGTTACAGAGGTGGAGAGATATTTGACCTTGATAAGAAAAAAAATTACATGTCACGCCTTTGGTGGACTTAATGTAGGTCAGTGAGCACAGTTGGTTGCACAGTACATGTAGCGGGTTAGGCTCAAGTCTATGAAAGGTGGAAGACTGGAGCAATTGAGGATTCATCACACTGTGGATGGTGGTTTCTGCAGCAGATTGGCTGAGATAAGTTCAAATTTTGCAAATCAGGTCATTTCTGCTCAACGTAAATTTCCAGTATTACTTTAATAAATGGATTGAACAGATTTGCACATTCAAATAACTGCAAACGGTCTTGAGCAAACTGCACTTTGTGTCGAACTCCCCGTTCAAGGCAATTTCCCGGATTAATTTAGCTGCCTTCCCACTCTGATGACACAATTGATTCTCTTGTTTGTCCAATCTACCAAAACCCTTTCAAAATGACCCTGCCAGCATTCACATCTTAACCTACATGGTCAAGCTGATTGAGACCCACTCTGTCTGTCAGTACTCAATCCTTGTTTAATCTGAATTCATTTCTTTAACTTCGCTCTCACAAAAAAAATCAACCTCTAGCAACCTGCCCCAGCCCAAGAACCAAGAGCAAACACAGTTTCCACCACTTTATTGTGCTACATATTTTGATTTCCCACTGACAACTCTAACATAATAAAACCTGTGTTAGCTGAGTGGGAAATAGCTTTAGGGAACTCACTAAGCTAAAAGCCGTGGTGCAATCAAATAGGAATCAAGATGAATGGCAACTGACATGCAATCTGTAATTCTATTCCCGTGCTATTTTTGACTATTTACAAAGAGTTTGCAGAGTTAACCAACAGGAATGGTTTCAGGCTTAAATTCGTTGCCTGTTTGTTTAAAAGCACCACAGAGTGAACGATACAAATGAGGAAGCTGTATGAACTGCTCCGAGTGGCACAGTCATTGAGAAAATTATTGAAGCCCTTTGCAACAGATATTTGCCGTGATGCATGGTCAAGGCTTCAGAACCAATACTGACTTTTCCCTGATGGATGTTTGGGATCCCAGAGTTGAGATGACTGCATCCATTCAGAGTATTCCCAACACTGGGCAATATTGCCCAATGGACTGCTCAAGTCCAAGACACCTTCAAACCTTAGACAAGGCCACTTCCCCTAACATGATTCCGGAGGCACCAATAATGTCTGTTTTCCAGTGGGACCTCTGCATCTCAGAGAACACCAATTGCTTTCCCTGCTCTGGCTGCCTGTTTCTCCCAATACAAACTTTCTAAGCTCAGTACTGAGCCACACTGCCAGAGCTGCCATTTATCATAGGGCATAAATTGGCATGCTGTCTACTGCGTCATAGAACATAGAACATAGAAAAATACAGCACAGAACAGGCCCTTCGGCCCACGATGTTGTGCCGGACCTTTGTCCTAGATTAATCATAGATTATCATTGAATTTACAGTGCAGAAGGAGGCCATTCGGCCCCCAGAGTCTGCACCGGCTCTTGGAAAGAGCACCCTACCCAAACTCAACACTTCCACCCAACACCAAGGGCAATTTGGACATTAAGGGCAATTCATCATTGGCCAATTCACCTAACCCGCACATCTTTGGACTGTGGGAGGAAACCGGAGGACCCGGAGGAAACCCACGCAGACATGGGGAGGACGTGCAGACTCCGCACAGACAGTGACCCAAGCCGGAATCGAACCTGGGACCCTGGAGCTGTGAAGCAATTGTGCTATCCACAATGCTACCGTGCTGCCCTTGAGAACAAATAAATCTACACTATCATTTTACTGTAATCCATGTACCTATCCAATAGCTGCTTGAAGGTCCCTAATGTTTCCGACTCATCAACTTCACAGGCAGTGCATTCCATGCCCCCACTACTCTCTGGGTAAAGAACCTACCTCTGATATCCCTCCTATATCTTCCAACTTTCACCTTAAATTTATGTCCCCTTGTAATGGTTTGTTCCACCCGGGGAAAAAGTCTCTGACTGTCTACTCTATCTATTCCCCTGATCATCTTATAAACCTCTATCAAGTCGCCCCTCATCCTTCTCCGTTCTAATGAGAAAAGGCCTAGCACCCTCAACCTTTCCTCGTAAGACCTACTCTCCATTCCAGGCAACATCCTGGTAAATCTTCTTTGCCCCTTTTCCAAAGCTTCCACATCCTTCCTAAAATGAGGCGCCCAGAACTGTACACAGTACTCCAAATGTGGCCTTACCAAAGTTTTGTACAGCTGCATCATCACCTCACGGCTCTTAAATTCAATCCCTCTGTTAATGAACGCGAGCACACCATAGGCCTTCTTCACAGCTCTATCCACTTGAGTGGCAACTTTCAAAGATGTATGAACATAGACCCCAAGATCTCTCTGCTCCTCCACATTGCCAAGAACTCTACCGTTAACCCTGTATTCCGCATTCATATTTGTCCTTCCAAAATGGACAACCTCACACTTTTCAGGGTTAAACTCCATCTGCCACTTCTCAGCCCAGCTCTGCATCCTATCTATGTCTCTTTGCAGCCGACAACAGCCCTCCTTACTATCCACAACTCCACCAATCTTCGTATCGTCTGCAAATTTACTGACCCACCCTTCAACTCCCTCATCCAAGACATTAATGAACATCACAAACAGCAGAGGACCCAGAACTGATCCCTGCGGTACGCCACTGGTAACTGGGATCCAGGCTGAATATTTGCCATCCACCACCACTCTCTGACTTCTATCGGTTAGCCAGTTCGTTATCCAACTGGCCAAATTTCCCACTATCCCATGCCTCCTTACTTTCTGCATAAGCCTACCATAGGGAACTTTATCAAATGCCTTACTAAAATCCATGTACACTACATCCACTGCTTTACCTTCATCCACATGCTTGGTCACCTCCTCAAAGAATTCAATAAGATTTGTAAGGCAAGACCTACCCCTCACAAATCCGTGCTGACTATTCCTAATCAAGCAGTGTCTTTCCAGATGCTCAGAAATCCTACCCTTCAGTACCCTTTCCATTACTTTGCCTACCACCGAAGTAAGACTAACTGGCCTGTAATTCCCAGGGTTATCCCTAGTCCCTTTTTTGAACAGGGGCACGACATTCGCCACTCTCCAATCCCCTGGTACCACCCCTGTTGACAGTGAGGACGAAAAGATCATTGCCAACGGCTCTGCAATTTCATCTCTTGCTTCCCATAGAATCCTTGGATATATCCCGTTAGGCCCGGGGGACTTGTCTATCCTCAAGTTTTTCAAAATGCCCAACACATCTTCCTTCCTAACAAGTATTTCCTCGAGCTTACCAATCTGTTTCACACTGTCCTCTCCAACAATATTGCCCCTCTCATTTGTAAATACAGAAGAAAAGTACTCGTTCAAGACCTCTCCTATCTCTTCAGACTCAATACACAATCTCCCGCTACTGTCCTTGATCGGACCTACCCTCGCTCTAGTCATTCTCATATTGCTCACATATGTGTAAAAGGCCTTGGGGTTTTCCTTGATCCTACCCGCCAAAGATTGTTCATGCCCTCTCTTAGCTCTCCTAATCCCTTTCTTCAGTTCCCTCCTGGCTATCTTGTATCCCTCCAATGCCCTGTCTGAACCTTGTTTCCTCAGCCTTACATAAGTCACCTTTTTCCTCTTAACAAGACATTCAACCTCTCTTGTCAACCATGGTTCCCTCACTCGACCATCTCTTCCCTGCCTGACAGGGACATACATATCAAGGACACGTAGCACCTGTTCCTTGAACAAGTTCCACATTTCACTTGTGTCCTTCCCTGCCAGCCTATGTTCCCAACTTATGCACTTCAATTCTTGTCTGACAACATCGTATTTACCCTTCCCCCAATTGTAAACCTTGCCCTGTTGCACGTACCTATCCCTCTCCATTACTAAAGTGAAAGTCACAGAATTGTGGTCACTATCTCCAAAATGCTCCCCCACTAACAAATCTATCACTTGCCCTGGCTCATTACCCAGTTCTAAATCCAATATTGCCCCTCCTCTGGTCGGACAATCTACATACTGTGTTAGAAAAGCTTCCTGGACACACTGCACAAACACCACCCCATCCAAACTATTTGATCTAAAGAGTTTCCACTCAATATTTGGGAAGTTAAAGTCGCCCATGACTACTACCCTATGACTTCTGCACCTTTCCAAAATCTGTTTCCCAATCTGTTATTCCACATCTCTGCTACTATTGGGGGGCCTATAGAAAACTCCTAACAAGGTGACTGCTCCTTTCCTATTTCTGACTTCAACCCATACTACCTCAATAGGGTGATACTCCTCGAACTGCCTTTCTGCAGCTGTTATACTATCTCTAATTAATAACGCCACCCCCCCCCCCCACCTCTTTTACCACCCTCCCTAATCTTATTGAAACATCTATAACCAGGGACCTCCAACAACCATTTCTGCCCCTCTTCTATCCAAGTTTCCGTGATGGCCACCACATCGTAGTCCCAAGTACCGATCCGTGCCTTAAGTTCACCCACCTTATTCCTGATGCTTCTTGCGTTGAAGTATACACACTTCAACCCATCTCCGTGCCTGCAAGTACTCTCCTTTGTCAGTGTTCCCTTCCCCACTGCCTCATTACACGCTTTGGCGTCCTGAATATCGGCTACCTTAGTTGCTGGACTACAAATCCAGTTCCCATTCCCCTGCCAAATTAGTTTAAACCCTCCCGAAGAGTACTAGAAAACCTCCCTCCCAGGATATTGGTGCCCCTCTGGTTCAGATGCAACCCGTCCTGCTTGTACAGGTCCCACCTTCCCCAGAATGCGCTCCAATTATCCAAATACCTGAAGCCCTCCCTCCTACACCATTCCTGCAGCCACGTGTTCAACTGCACTCTCTCCCTATTCCTAGCCTCGCTATCACGTGGCACCGGCAACAAACCAGAGATGACAACTCTCTGTGTCCTGGCTTTTAACTTCCAGCCTAACTCCCTAAACTTGTTTATTACCTCCACACCCCTTTTCCTACCTATGTCGTTGGTACCAATGTGCACCACGACTTCTGGCTGCTCCCCCTCCCCTTAAGGATCCTGAAGACACGATCCGAGACATCCCTGGCCCTGGCACCCGGGAGGCAACATACCTTCCGGGAGTCTCGCTCCGACCACAGAATCTCCTATCTATTCCCCTAACCATTGAATCTCCTACAACTATTGCTTTTCTATTCTCCCCCCTTCCCTTCTGAGCCCCAGAGCCAGACTCAGTGCCAGAGACCTGGCCGCTAGGGCCTTCCCCCGGTAGGTCATCCCCCCCAACAGCATCCAAAACGGTATACTTGTTTTGAAGGGGAACGGCCACGAGGGATCCCTGCACTTTCTGCCTGTTTGTTTTTTTCCCCCTGACTGTAACCCAGCTATTCTTGTCCTGTACCTTGGGTGTGGTTACCTCCTTGTAACTCTTCTCAATCACCCCCTCTGCCTCCCGGATGATCCGAAGTTCATCCAGCTTCAGCTCCAGTTCCCTAACACGGTCTTTGAGGAGCTGAAGTTGGGTGCACTTCCCGCAGGTATAGTCAGTGGGGACACCGGTGGTATCCCTCACCACCCACATCCTACAGGAGGAGCATGTAACTGGCCTAGCCTCCATCCCCTTTCACCTGACAGAATATAGCTGCCCTGTGGACTAACTAGATCTCCGCCCTCCGACCCTGCTCCCAGTCAGCTACACTTTCTGTAAACTCCTGGCTCTCTTCGCACTCTTTGCGGAAATGTCAGAAACAAAATGAAAGGAGCACCTTACTCCCTCCTCACCTAACTCCCTCGGTCACCAAACTCTCACTATCGCACTCAAATGCACCAAATTCAGCACTCCCTCGGTCACCAAACTCTCACTATCGCACTCAAATGCACCAAATTCAGCACTCCCTCGGTCACCAAACTCTCACTATCGCACTCAAATGCACCAAATTCAGCACTCCCTCGGTCACCAAACTCTCACTATTGCACTCAAATGCACCAAATTCAGCACTCAGTGCAAACAAAGTCTGCACTGTAGGGGATCACTTTTATCCTGTGAATCTAGCCTCTGAAAACTGGCCTAATCCAATTAACTAATTAACAAGCTCCAGCTGCAAGTGCCTACAAGTAGAAGCCTGTTTAAAGCTTATTGAAAATTCACCTTCTTCTAAACCAAACAGCAACTTTTAAGTTACTTAACTAAATAAAAGAAAGACTAAACTTTAGATAAAAATGAAGCCTTATACTCCCTCGGTCACCAAACTCTCACTATCGCACTCAAATGCACCAAATTCAGCACTCAGTGCGTCGTACATGTAAAAGATCCCATGACACCATTGAAATAAGAGCAGGGCCAGCATTCTACACACAGTCAACATTTAATCTAAGACAGATTATTATTCAATGATACATCCTTTGTGGATCCTTGCTGTGGACAATTTAGAACATAGAACATAGGACATTACAGCGCAGTACAGGCCCTTCGGCCCTCGATGTTGCGCCGACCTGTGAAACCACTCTAAAGGCCATCTACACTTATTGTCCATATGTCTATCCAATGACCATTTGAATGTCCTTAGTGTTGGCGAGTCCACTACTGTTGCAGGCAGTACTACTCTCTGAGTAAAGAACCTACCTCTGACATCTGTCTTATATCTATCTCCCCTCAATTTGAAGGTATGTCCCCTCGTGCTCGACATCACCATCCGAGGAAAAAGGCTCTCACTGTCCACCCTATCCAATCCTCTGATCATCTTGTATGCCTCAATTAAGTCACCTCGTAACCTTCTCTCTAATGAAAACAGCCTCAAGTCCCTCAGCCTTTCCTCATAAGATCTTCCCTCCATACCAGGCAACATTCTGGTAAATCTCCTCTGCACCCTTTCCAATGCTTCCACATCCTTCCTATAATGCGGCGACCAGAATTGCACGCAATACTCCAAATGCGGCCGCACCAGAGTGTTGTATAGCTGCAACATGACCTCATGGCTCCTAAACTCAATCCCTCTACCAATAAAAGCTAACACACCATACGCCTTCTTAACAACCCTCTCAACCTGGTGGCAACTTTCAGGGATCTATGTACATGGACACCGAGATCTCTCTTCTCATCCACACTGCCAAGAATCTTACCATTAGCCCAGTACTCAGTCTTCCTGTTATTCCTTCCAAAATGAATCACCTCACACTTTTCTGCATTAAACTCCATTTGCCACCTCTCAGCCCAGCGCTGCAGCTTATCTATGTCCCTCTGTAACTTGTAACATCCTTCCGCACTGTCCACAACTCCACCAACTTTAGTGTCATCTGCAAATTTACTCAAATGGTACCCTGGCACTCCTGCTGGCACCTGGGCACCTTGACACTGCCAGGCTAGCAACTTGGCACTGCCAGGGTGCCCAGGTGGCACTTCCAGGCTGGCATGGGCACTTGGACTGTGTACGTACCATTGGGCTCCGTACGTACCCGTCACTTCCTGTTCTCATTGTCTGGTGTGTAGACAGTAGAAAGATTAAAAATTGGTGGTGGGGAGGAACCAATTTTTGGTACAGCTCTCCTATATTGGCCTCTGAGGATCTCATTGTTTTGGAGCAGTATATTGTAATTTTCACAGCTACAGGAAAAACTATCCCACTATCAGAATCTTCTGTCAATCAGCCCTCATTTTTGCCGATAAGAAACACCGCACTGGCTTCTTTTCCAAGTTGCACCATCACCTGGAGAGTCGCCCAAGGATTCACCATCGGAATGTCCACTTGCTCAGCTACATGCTGAGCCTTGGCGACATCGGGTGAGATCTTCCGGCTATTTTACCGGCGGGACTGGAAGACGCACCTCCGTCGCAGGTTTCCCAGCAGCGTGGGGTCGATTTTTAAAAGAATTTCCATTTAAGGGGAAATTTAGCGTCGCCAATCCACCTACCCTGCATATCTTTGTGCACACCGACACGGGGAGAATGTGCAAACACCACACGGACAGTGACACAGTGCCAGGATTGAATGCGGATCCTCAGCGCAGTGCTAGCCACTGCACCACCATGACGCCCTGGCATGGGTGGATTCAACAGGAACTCCCACCACCGGCCAATGGCAGGCCACCTCCTGCCGCCAAGAAGAACGCCACGGCGGAGGCCAAAGAATCTTCCCGGAGTCTGCTTATGACCTCCAACACACCCTAAACCTCCCTACCTCCCTCAGCCTCCATGCCTCCCTAAACCTCCCCATCCTCCCTAAACATTCCCCCCTCCCTAAACATATCCCCCTTCCTAAACCTCCCCACCTCCCTAAACCTCCCCACCTCCCTAAACCTCCCCACCTCCCTAAACCTCCCCACCTCCCTAAACTTCCCCAACTCCCTAAACTTCCCCCTACTCACTAAACCTTTCCCCCTCCCTAAACCTCCCTACCTCCCTAAACATCCCCGCCACCCTCAACCTTTCCCCTGCCTTAAACCTCCACCCTCCCTAAAACTCCCCTCTCCTTAAACCCCTTCACCCTAAACCTCCCCCTCTCCTTAAACCTCCCCTTCTCCCTAATCCTCCCCTTCTCCCTAAACCTCCCCTTCTCCCTAAACCTCCCCCTCTCCCTAAACCTCCCCTTCACCCTAAACCTCCCCTTCTCCCTAAACATCCCCTTCTCCCTAAACCTCCCCCTCTCCCTAAACCTCCCCTTCACCCTAAACCTCCCCTTCACCCTAAACCTCCCCTTCTCCCTAAACATCCCCACCTCCATAAACATCCCCACTTCCCTTACCTCCTTTAAGACCCTCCTTAAAACCATCCCCATTAATCAGACTTTTGATTAGACTGTCTACTATCTCCTTCTTTAGCTCAATATCTATTTTTTATGCTACAGTATTTTGAGGCTTCTCTCCCTGTCCAGATACTTTATAAATACAGGCTACAGGAAATTTGTATTTTGCATTGGATGCACACCCAGCAGAGGTTTTAATATGTACACAGTTTTCTTTTTTGTTAAACGTCAAGCAAACTTGACAAAGCGCACTATTGCTGAATGTGAAAGCAAGCAAAAAATAGCCCTTTTATAGCACACCTGATGCTCATATATCACCATTACCTTCAGAGAGACGCAGGAGCGTTTTGGGTGATTGGCGACGCCTTTGTTTCATTCCATTTCTGCTTTCTTTGAGTGCCACCTTGTGGTGCACCCAGAGTTGTACAAGCAATACAAATGACTCATGTTCGAAATGTTGCTGTTTTTGTAACGTTTGGTGGATTTAATATTGAATCAATTTTTCTCCCTGTCTTTCTGTAAGCTGTTTCTTTTTCTTCTGGCCTTCCTGAAGGCAAAGTTTCCTGCAGGCATCCCTCCAGTTCCTTGTCAAAGTGGACATTCTGAATCAGGACCCTGAGTGCTGACAGGTGATTCGATCAACACGCGTGCACGCACATTGGCTGATGCTCAGGAGCAGGCCCATTTTACCTCCCTAAACTGTGCTGACATCACATATAGGTGTGCAGAGTGTGAGTTCCACCAGTTTTAATAGTCCACCCTTGACCACATCCAATTCTGTGGGGTCAACGTATTTACCACAGTTTATAGATTTCTTGTGTGACTCTAATTTCCAGGGGGAGCTGGATTCAGGAAGGGAGATAGCAAGTCTTAAAGGCCATGAGCAGTCGGAAAGCCGGGGTGAGCCATGAATGGGTGTTGCTTCATCAGAAGTGTTTGATTTTGTGAATGTAGAATTGAATCAGCCATTCTGTGATTAATACATCTCCCTACAGGATTGTATGCTTTAGAAGTGGTGAAGATCAGAAATGTACAAGTGTCTCAGTGTCTATCTTTGCTTGAGGACAATCAATGCAAAATAACAGAGATATCACGGGTGGAATTTATTCCAGGTGACGAAGGTCTTGCCCGCTGATGAGAGCCCTGCGTTGTTTCCATAGGGGAGGCCTTCCAGAATTAAGTGGCTTCCGCCTGGCCTACCTTTGGATTGAGGACTTGGAGGGTGAAAATCCCACCCCAAAAGACCACCTGGACACTCAAACGTCCGACAGCTCTCCATTTCAAACCAGGTGCAGTGGCGACTGCTGGCAGTGTACCTATCAGGCCCAGGGTCCACCAGGGTGGGATAGCGGTGAGGGTGCGAGGGGCGACGGGCTTCGGATGCATTGCCAAGGCTTGTCTTTCAGTGGCACCTTTCCTTTCCGATGCTAAGTCCCTCGATCAGGCTCTGAGTGTTTTGAAATGAGGGACTCTTCCCCCATCCCACCCCGCAAGCCCATACGCAAATCCAACAAGGTTCTGGTTTCCGGGACTCCCATGTGGCGTCTTCCCAACCCGCTGCTAGTTGGGCACCAGCGGTGGTTAGATGAGGCCCTTAAGTGGACATTAATTGCCCACTTACAGTCATCAATAGGTGGCCGGATGGGAAGGCCATCTACAGGCCTTCCCGCTCCTGTCCCTTGTCTGGCCTTTGAATACATCCACCAGTTTTGGGGACATGTGTCCCACATTCCTCTATCACTGTGCTGGAATATCCTGCAAGTGATGAGAATGTGAGAGCTGGCAAAGTGGCTCCAGTTTGCTCGAGCTACACTCAGAAATTTGACCTAAATTCCTGGCCGATGCTGAGTGAGCTGACCCCAGACTTCAAGCAGCAGGAGAGGTGGCACAATTCACCTGAGTCAGAGCGGGAAAGGTCAGGCAGGCATTTGGACTTCTGATTGCTCTTGACTGATTCCTGCTCTTGATGATCCCCAGAACTGGTGGAATGAGGTTTCCAGATTAAAATAACGACATTGATTACAAGCATATTAAAACAGAGTGGTTAATCATTCCTAAGACTGAGATACATTAAAATAGGTTAGTTGTCAGCCAACGTGATTGAAACCCATTCCTAATAGGTTGTGGTAGTATGTATTAGGGGTCATGTGGGACTGGAAGCCCTAATGTCATTGGCTGACAGATCCCGGGTCCTGGTTGGCCGTTGACCTCTAGCTCCGCCCTGAAGGCGGAGTATAAGAAGACGGAGTCCTCCCCCGCAGGCCATTCTACTATCGAGCTGCGGGGGAACAGACACGCTTAATAAAGCCTCATCGACTTCACTCCATTCGTCTCACGGAGTCTTTGTGCGCTACAATTTATTAAGCGTGCCTAAAAAGGACTATGGAGCTCAGGATCATCCCGGAATGCCTGAGGATCAGCCCCCACGCAGTGAACGCGGCAGCAGCCTTCAAGCACTGGCAGACTTGTTTCGAGGCCTACCTCAGAACGGCCACCGGCCGGGTCACAGAAGACCAAAAACTACAGGTCCTGCACTCGAGGTTAAGCACGGAGATTTTCTCCCTCATCGAAGACGCAGAGGATTTCCAGACGGCGTTCGCAGCACTGAAACGTCTCTATGTCCGCCCAGTTAACCAAATCTACGCTCGCTACCAGCTCGCGACGAGACGGCAAGGTCCCGGAGAATCGATGGACGAATTCTACGCCGCGCTGCTGATTTTGGGACGAGCCTGCAACTGCCCTTCGGTGAACGCAAATGAACACACGGACATGTTAATGCACGATGCTTTTGTGGCAGGTATGAATTCCTCCCAAATCCGCCAAAGACTTCTAGAAAGAGAGTCGCTGGGACTCTCAGAGGCACGGGCCCTAGCAGCCTCCCTAGACGTGGCCGCGCGTAATACCCGCGCCTACGGCCCCGACCGCGCGGCAGCCCATTGGGCTCCGTACGTACCCGTCACGACAAACCCACCCCCCCCCCCGGACACCCCACAGGCTTGCGCGGTCCAAATGCCAAGTCGCACCGGGGGCACCCGCTGCTATTTCTGCGGCCAGGCGAAACACCCCCGGCAGCGCTGCCCGGCCCGTGCAGCAATCTGCAAGAGCTGCGGGAAAAAGGGCCATTTCGCGGTTGTGTGCCGGTCCCGCGAGGTCGCCGCTGTCCCGGGAGAACAGGGAGCCCTGCAAGCCGTTTACGCTCCCCAGCGCCCCATGTACGACCCGCAGGCGCAGCCGCTCTGGGTCCCGACCACCGCGGTCCTGGGAGAACAGGGAGCCCTGCACGCGGCTTACGCTCCCCAACCCCCCCCACCCCGCGCCCCATGTATGACCCGCCGACGCTACCACTTTGGGTCCGGACCACCGCTCTCCCCGGAGAAGAGGGAGTTCTGCGCGTCTCTAACGCCCCCCAAACCCCCCCCCCCCCCGCGCCCCACGTCTGACCCGCCGGCGCTACCAATTTGGGTCCCGACCACCGCTGTCCCCAGAGATGAGGGAGCCCCGCGCGGTCCTAACGCTCCCCAACCCCCCCAGCGCCCCATGTGCGACCCGCAGACGCCGCCATTTTGGGTCCCGGCCACCACGAGGGGAGGAAGGGCGCCGCCATCTTGGACCACCCCAGACCTGTACGACGCGTGGGGGCGGCCATTTTGTCCACCCCCGCCGCCATCTTGTGACCCCCCAGCCATGTGCGATGTATGGGGGCGGCCATTTTGTTCATCCCCGACGCCATCTTGGACGGCAACAACGGACCCCACTCCACTACTACAACCACGTCTCGCTTCAATTACGCTCGATCAAGCTCGGCCCCGGACACTCCAGACGACGACGACAACGGTGCTAATAAACGGCCACGAGACACCATGCCTAGTCGACTCCGGGAGCACGGAGAGCTTTATCCACCCCGACACGGTAAGACGCTGTTCCTTGACCACCTATCCCAGCGCACAAAAGATTTCCCTAGCTGCAGGATCCCACTCCGTACAGATCCAAGGTTTCTGCATAGTTACCCTAACGGTGCAGGGGAGGGAGTTCAAAAACTACAAACTACACGTCCTTCCCCAACTCTGCGCCCCCACTTTACTGGGATTAGATTTCCAGTGTAATCTACAGAGCCTTACGTTCAAATTCGGCGGCCCAATACCCCCACTCACTATCTGCGGCCTCGCAACCCTCAAGGTGCAACCCCCGTCCTTGTTTGCGAACCTCACCCCGGATTGCAAACCCGTCGCCACTAGGAGCAGACGGTACAGCGCCCAGGACCGGACCTTCATTCGGTCCGAAGTCCAGCGGCTACTAAAGGAAGGCATAATCCAGGCCAGCAATAGTCCCTGGAGAGCACAGGTGGTAGTAGTGAAGACAGGGGAGAAACAAAGGATGGTCATAGACTATAGCCAGACCATCAACAGGTACACACAACTAGACGCGTACCCTCTCCCCCGCATATCCGACATGGTCAATCGGATTGCCCAATATAAAGTCTTCTCCACCGTGGACCTCAAGTCCGCCTACCATCAGCTCCCCATCCGCCCAAGTGACCGCAAGTACACAGCCTTCGAGGCAGACGGGCGATTATACCATTTCCTAAGGCTCCCATTTGGCGTCACAAACGGGGTCTCGGTCTTCCAACGGGAGATGGACCGAATGGTTGATCAACATGGGTTGCGGGCCACGTTCCCGTATCTCGACAATGTAACCATCTGCGGCCACGACCAGCAGGACCACGACGCCAACCTCCAAAAATTCCTCCAGACCGCCAAAGCCTTGAACCTCACGTACAACGAGGACAAGTGCGTTTTTAGCACCAACCGGCTAGCCATTCTGGGCTACGTAGTGCGCAATGGGATAATAGGCCCTGACCCCGAACGTATGCGCGCCCTCATGGAATTTCCCCTCCCGCACTGCTCAAAAGCCCTGAAACGCTGCCTGGGGTTTTTTTCATACTACGCCCAGTGGGTCCCCCAGTACGCAGACAAGGCCCGCCCCCTAATACAGACCACGACCTTCCCTCTGTCGACAGAGGCTTGCCAGGCCTTCAGCCGCATCAAAGCGGATATCGCAAAGGCCACGATGCGCGCCATCGACGAGTCCCTCCCCTTCCAGGTCGAGAGCGACGCCTCCGACGTAGCTCTAGCGGCCACCCTTAACCAAGCGGGCAGACCCGTGGCCTTCTTCTCCCGAACCCTCCACGCTTCAGAAATCCGCCACTCCTCAGTGGAAAAGGAAGCCCAAGCCATAGTGGAAGCTGTGCGACATTGGAGGCATTACCTGGCCGGCAGGAGATTCACTCTCCTTGCCTCCTTCTGCACTGTCGTGATTCTATGAATAGCAAATTTTATCACAAGGTGCCACAAACATATCTGCCATGTAGCCCTGGATCCCAGCTCTTAGCACACATCTGGGGCAGGAGGAGAACATTCCATTGCATTGATCTTGGCATGGGTCTGGGGCATGTCACAAATTATGCCCACAACTTCCTGTCCATGGGTAGGTAACGATAGATTGGCACAGGTTGGGAATGTACACTTATCTGATAAGTGCACCTACCTGTGCAGCAGGAGCAACATTCTTTGCTGTCTGTCTGGGGATCAGCATACCACAAAGCGTAATGACTGTGTTTCATACTTATTCGGTGTACTTTCTGCCTTTTTTAACTTGCCATTATGTTTCCTCTCTGGGTCCGCATACCGATTTTTAAAAACTGTACCGACACCATTGTTTTCTGATTCTGGTTGTCATTGTCATTAACCTGGTGCAATACTATCTGATTCACTGGAACCAAACGCTCCCGCATTAGTGCTGTTGAAGGCAGATCGACAGTTTGCGTTCAGCTTGGGGTCAGGGCGGTGCGTGGATCCCAGCCTTTGTTTCTCCCCAGCCAGCCCACACTCCACTACTCGACCAGCGAAGTGAAACGACTGATTTATCAGCAGCCGTGAACAGTAGCTGTCACGCTATTTTGTTTTCTACCTGTGAGGAGCGTGCATAATTCACTGACAGGAAAATCTGTCACTGTCCACTCTTCTATAATTAGCCATGAGAAGTGGTTGAGGATCACGGTGTGGTGGGAAGGCCAGCTATCTGCAGTCGTCCAAATTTAGATTGCTTATAAATACAGAAAACTCCACAGGAGGTTTCAAAATCTGTTTATCTGTGAATCCCGAATAAGTGCATTTTTTTTGATGGTTAACATTTTAAGTCTTGATTTCTGCCTAACCAGCTTCACTAAAAACACCGAATATCTGGTTATTATCTCATTACCTTTTGTGGGAGCTTGCTGTGCACAAAGTAGCTGCAGTGCTTCCTGCATTGCAACAGTGAGTACACTTCAAAAATAAACTTTGTTGGCTCCAATGCGTTTTGCATCATCCTGAGATGGTGAAAGGCAAGTTCTCACTTTCTTATTCTTCGCTACTCTCTTTTATAATTTGTGCAGTTCACACTTCAAAAAATGGGAAATGTTTTTCCCCATTAAGCTGTTCAGAGGCCTGCTGCATATTTCAAGTATTTTTGTTTGACTTTCTGATTTCCACTATCCAGATTTTATTTTCTCTTTGCCTCTGAATATCAGATAACCATAGGTCAAAAATGATTTGTACATATGCTATACTGTCCTGACAATGACATCTTTGATCTTTATATGTGGGACAGGACAAAGCAGCCCATTTGACTGACACCCCATTCATCACCTTAAACAGTCACTCGCTCCACACTGACGCACAGGGGAAACAGTGTGTACCGTCTACAAGACGCACTGCAGGAACTTGCCGAGGCTCCCTCGACAACACTTTCCAAACCTGTGACCTCTACCACCTAGAAGGACAAGGGCAGCAGACGCATGGGAATACCCTCACCTGCAAGTTCCCCTCCAAGTCACACACCATCCTGACTGTCGTGTTGGGTGCTCTGCTACACAGACGAACCAACATGGTTGCAGATGTTACAACTCTGTTTTATTACTTTCTTTTTAAAAAAATATATTTTATTCAAGATTTTTTGGCCAAACATAACAGTACGTAGTGTTTCTTTTAAACAACAATCAAGCAATATAAATAACAGTGGCCAGTTTTAAATAAATAAATAAATAATATATGAACAGAAACAGGGCAGCACGGTAGCATTGTGGATAGCACAAATGCTTCACAGCTCCAGGGTCCCAGGTTCGATTCCGGCTTGGGTCACTGTCTGTGCGGAGTCTGCACATCCTCCCAGTGTGTGCGTGGGTTTCCTCCGGGTGCTCCGGTTTCCTCCCACAGTCCAAAGATGTGCGGGTTAGGTGGATTGGCCATGCTAAATTGCCCATAGTGTCCAAAATTGCCCTTAGTGTAGGGTGGGGTTACTGGGTTATGGGGATAGGATGGAGGTGTGGACCTTGGGTAGGGTGCTCTTTCCAAGAGCCGGTGCAGACTCGATGGGCCGAATGGCCTCCTTCTGCACTGTAAATTCTATGATAATCTATGAAACAAGAACCAAACTAAATGGCAACTGCCTTGTCAAAAATAAATACTCTCCAAAGATTCAATCCAACAGTCCAATATACATTACCTAAAACAAGTGCCTATACATATACAATAACATCCCTGAGAGTCCGTCCGATTCCTCCCCCCCCCCCCCCCCCGCTGGGTTGCTGCTGTTGTCTTCTTCTTTTCCATTCCCTCTATCTTTCTGTGAGGTAGTCGACGAACGGTTGCCACCGCCTGGTGAACCCTTGAGCCGAACCCCTTAGTACGAACTTAATCCGTTCTAACTTTATAAACCCTGCCATGTCGTTTATCCAGGTCTCCACACCCGGGGGTTTGGCTTCCTTCCACATTAACAATATCCTGCGCCGGCTACTAGGGACGCAAAGGCCAAACCATCAGCCTCTCTCGCCTCCTACACTCCCGGCTCTTCTGCAACCCCAAATATAGCCACCCCCCAGCTTGGTTCGACCTGGACCCCCACCACCTTCGAAAGCACCTTTGCCACCCCCACCTAAAACCCCTGTAGTGCCGGGCATGACCAGAACATGTGGGTGTGATTCGCTGGGCTTCTCGAGCATCTCGCACACCTATCCTCTACCCCCCAAAATTTACTGAGCCGTGCTCCAGTCATATGCGCCCTGTGTAACACCTTAAATTGTATCAGGCTTAGCCTGGCACACGAGGACGATGAGTTTACCCTACGTAGGGCATCAGCCCACAGCCCCTCCTCAATCTCCTCCCCCAGCTCTTCTTCCCATTTCCCTTTCAGCTCATCTACCATGATCTCCCCCTCGTCCCTCATTTCCCTATATATGTCCGGCACCTTACCATCCCCCACCCATGTCTCTGAGATCACTCTATCCTGCACCTCCTGCGTCGGGAGCTGCGGGAATTCCCTCACCTGTTGCCTCGCAAAAGCCCTCAGTTGCATATACCGAAATGCATTCCCTTGGGGCAACCCATATTTTTCCGTCAGCGCTTCCAGACTCGCAAACGTCCCATCTACAAACAGATCTCTCAATTGTGCTACCCCTGCTCTTTGCCATGCTCCAAATCCCCCATCCATTCTCCCCGGAACAAACCTATGGTTATTTCTTATCGGGGACCACACCGAGGCTCCCGTCTTTCCCCGATGCCGTCTCCACTGCCCCCAAATTTTCAATGTAGCCACCACCACCGGGCTTGTGGTGTATTTCTTCGGTGAGAACGGCAACGGTGCCGTCACCATAGCTTGTAGGCTAGTCCCCCTGCAGGACGCCCTCTCCAATCTCTTCCACGCCGCTCCCTCCTCTTCTCCCATCCACTTACACACCATTGAAATATTGGCGGCCCAGTAGTACTCACTTAGGCTCGGTAGTGCCAGCCCCCCCCTGTCCCTACTACGCTGCAAAAATCCCCTCCTCACTCTTGGGGTCTTCCCGGCCCACACAAAACTCATAATACTCTTCTCGATTCTTTTGAAAGCCTTCGTGACCACCACCGGGAGACACTGAAACACAAAAAGGAATCTCGGGAGGACCACCATTTTAACCGCCTGCACCCTACCTGCCAGTGACAGGGACACCATGTCCCATCTCTTAAAGTCCTCCTCCATCTGTTCCACCAACCGCGTTAAATTAAGCCTATGTAATGTACCCCAATTCTTGGCTATCTGGATCCCCAAGTACCGAAAGTCCCTTGTTACCTTCCTCAACGGTAAATCCTCTATTTCTCTGCTCTGCTCCCCTGGATGCACCACAAACAACTCACTTTTCCCCATGTTCAATTTATACCCTGAAAAATCCCCAAACTCCCCAAGTACCCGCATTATCTCTGGCATCCCCTCCGCCGGGTCCGCCACAAATCATCCGCATACAGAGGTACCCGGTGTTCTTCTCCTCCCCTGAGTACTCCCCTCCACTTTCTGGAACCCCTCAATGCTATGGCCAGTTGCTCAATCGCCAGTGCAAACAATAACGGGGACAGAGGACATCCCTGCCTCGTCCCTCTATGGAGCCGAAAATAATCAGACCCCCGTCCATTCGTGACCACGCTCACCATCGGGGCCCTATACAGCAACTGTACCCATTTGATATACCCATCTCCAAAGCCAAATCTCCTCAGCACCTCCCACAAATAATCCCACTCCACTCTATCAAATGCTTTCTCGGCATCCATCGCCACCACTATCTCCGCTTCCCCCTCTGGTGGGGGCATCATCATTACCCCTAGCAGCCTCCATATATTTGTATTCAGCTGTCTCCCCTTCACAAACCCAGTTTGGTCCTCATGAACCACCCCCGGGACTCCCTCTATCCTCGTTGCCATTACCTTGGCCAGAATCTTAGCGTCCACATTCAGGAGGGAAATAGGCCTATAGGACTCGCATTGCGGCGGGTCTTTTTCCTTCTTTAGGAGGAGCGATATCGTTGCCTCTGACATAGTCGGGGGGCAGCTGCCCCCTTTCCCTCACCTCATTAAAGGTTCTCATCAGTAGCGGGGCCAGCAAGTCCATATATTTCCTATAGAATTCAACTGGGAATCCGTCTGGTCCCGGGGCCTTCCCCGCCTGCATGCTCCCAATCCCTTTCACTACTTCCTCCGTCTCAATCTGTGCTCCCAGTCCCGCCCTCTCCTGCTCCTCCACCTTAGGAAATTCATCATCATAGATCATAGAATTTACAGTGCAGAAGGAGGCCATTCGGCCCATCGAGTCTGCACCGGCTCTTGGAAAGAGCACCCTACCCAAGGTCAACACCGCCACCCTATCCCCGTAACCCAGCAACCCCACCCAACACCAAGGGCAATTTTGGACACTAAGGGCAATTTATCATGGCCAATCCACCTAACCTGCACATCTTTGGACTGTGGGAGGAAACCGGAGCACCCGGAGAAAACCCACGCACACACGGGGAGGATGTGCAGACTCCGCACAGACAGTGACCCAAGCTGGAATCGAACCTGGGACCCTGGAGCTGTGAAGCAATTGTGCTATCCACAAGGCTACCGTGCTGCCCCCAAGGCAGCTGATCCAGAAACCACATCATTCTCTCCTTCCCATCCGGGGGCTGAGCTTCATATAATCTTTCATAAAATGCCTTGAACACTCCATTCACTCTCTCCGCTCCCCGCTCCATCTCTCCCTCCTCATCTCTCACCCCCCTATCTCCCTCGCTGCTCCCCTTATCCTCAGTTGGTGGGCCAGCAACCTGCTCGCCTTCTCCCCATATTCGTACTGTACACCCTGTGCCTCCCTCCATTGTGCCTCTGCATTACCCGTAGTCAACAAGTCAAATTCTACATGTAGCCTTTGCCTTTCCCTGTACAGTCCCTCCTCCGGTGCCTCCGCATATTGTCTGTCCACCCTCAGAAGTTCTTTCAACAACCGCTCCCTTTCCCTACCCTCCTGCTTTCCTTTATGTGCCCTAATAGATATCAGCTCCCCTCTAACCACTGCCTTCAGCGCCTCCCAGACCACTCCCACCTGAACCTCCCCATTATCATTGAGTTCCAAGTACCTTTCAATACACCCCCTCACCCTTAAACACACCCCCTCATGTGCCAATAATCCCATGTCCATTCTCCAGGGTGGACGCTGTTCTTTTTCCTCCCCTATCTCCAGGTCCACCCAATGTGGAGCGTGATCCGAAATAGCTATAGCCGTGTACTCCGTCCCCGTCACCTTCGGGATCAGTGCCCTTCCCAAAACAAAAAAGTCTATCCGTGAATAAACTTTGTGGACATAGGAGAAAAACGAAAACTCCTTACTCCTAGGTCTACTAAATCTCCAGGGGTCTACACCTCCCATCTGCTCCATAAAGTCCTTAAGCACCCTAGCTGTAGCCGGCCTCCTTCCGGTCCTGGACCTCAATCTGTCCAGCCCTGGGTCCAGCACCGTATTAAAATCTCCACCCATTACCAACTTCCCCACCTCTAGGTCCGGGATACGTCCTAACATACGCCTCATAAAGTTGGCATCATCCCAGTTCGGGACATATACGTTCACTAAGCCTCCCCTTGCAATTTGCCACTCACCATCACGTATCTGCCCCCACTATCCGCCACTATGGTCTTTGCCTCAAACATTACCCGCTTCCCCACTAGTATAGCCACCCCCCTGTTTTTTGCGTCTAGCCCCGAATGAAACACCTGCCCCACCCATCCTTTGCGTAGTCTGACCTGGTCTATCAGTTTCAGATGCATCTCCTGCAGCATAACCACATCTGCCTTAAGTTTCTTTAGGTGTGCGAGTACCCGTGCCCTCTTTATCGGCCCATTCAGCCCTCTCACATTCCACGTGATCAGCCGGGTTGGGGGGCTCCTTACCCCCCCGCCCTTGTCGACTAGCCATCTCCTTTTTCAATCCAGCTCCTCACCCGGTTCCCACGTAGCCGTATCTCCCCCCAACGGCGCCCTCCTGCCCCGACCACCCCACCCCATACCAGCTCCCCCTTCTCCCCAGCAGCAACAACCCAGTTAAACCCCCCGCTAGATCCCTCACTAGCGTAATTGCACCCCCCATGTTGCTCCCAGAAGTCAGTAAACTCTGGCCGACCTCGGCTTCCCCCCGTGACCTCGGCTCCCACTGTGCGAGGCCCCCTCCTTCCTGCTTCCCTGTTCCCGCCATGATTACCATAGCGCGGGAACAAAGCCCGCGCTTCCCATTTGGCCCCGCCCCCAATGGCCGGCGCCCCCAGCTCCTCATCCTCCCTCCCCCCTCCCCCACGACATGGGGAAGAGAGAAAAGTTACAGGGTCGCAGGATTAACAACTTGGGAAATCATCTCTTCCCCCTTTTCCCCCTCTTCACCCCACATATTCGCCCCATCACTTTGTCCCAAACGTTCTTTTTCTAGCCCGCTTATTCCAGTTTCTCCTCGACAATAAATGTCCACGCCTCTTCTGCCGTTTCAAAGTAGTGGTGTTTCCCTTGATGTGTGACCCACAGTCTTGCCGGCTGCAGCATTCCAAATTTAACCTTCCTTTTGTGCAGCACCGCCTTGGCCCGGTTAAAGCTTGCCCTCCTTCTCGCCACCTCCGCACTCCAATCTTGATATACGCGGATCATCGCGTTCTCCCACCTACTGCTCCGAGTTTTCTTTGCCCATCTGAGGACCATCTCTCTGTCCTTATATCGGAGAAATTTCACCACTATGGCTCGAGGAATTTCTACAGCCCTCGGTCTTCGCACCATAACTCGATAGGCTCCCTCCACCTCCAACGGGCCCATCGGGGCCTCCGATCCCATTAATGAGTGCAGCATCATGCTCATATATGCCCCGACGTCCGCCCCTTCTGCACCTTCGGGAAGACCAAGAATCCTTAAATTCTTCCTCCTCGCATTATTCTCCAGCACCTCCAGCCTTTCCACACACCTTTTGTGTTGTGCCTCGTGCATCTCTGTCTTCACCATCAGGCCCTGTATGTCGTCCTCATTCTCAGCAGCCTTTGCCTTCACGACCCGAAGCTCCTGCTCCTGGGTCTTTTGCTCCTCCTTTAGCCCTTCAATCGCCTGTAATATCAGGGCCAACAGCTCCTTCTTCATCTCCTTTTTAAGTTCTTCCACGCAACGCCGCAGGAACTCTTGTTGGTCAGGGCCCCATATTAAACTGCCTCCTTCCGACGCCATCTTGCTTTGTGCCTGCCTTCCTGGCCGCTGCCCTAGAGGATCCACCGCAATCCGGCCACTTTCCTCTCCTTTTTCCATCCGTGTCCAGGGGGGATTCCCTTCTGGTTTACCGCACAGTGTTTTTAGCCATTAAAATTGCCGTTGGGGCTCCTATTAAGAACCCAAAAGTCCTTTCCACCGGGAGCTGCCGAAACGTGCGACTTAGCTGGTCATCGCCGCACCCGGAAGTCCTGTTTTATTATTTTCAGTAACAACATCTGTAAACTTGTTACTGTGGTTCGTTCATTACCCTTTAACCTATGGACCCTAATACCATCTTGGCGAGGCACTCAGCACATGGTGAATGTCTGAGTGGCTTGCTGTGAGCTCTGTGACCTGAGCTGTCTCCTGCTGGAAATGGGTGGGAACTGTGGTGTTCCCCGTTTTATAGTGCGTGTGCCCTTGCTTGTGATTGGCTGTGATGTTGCGTGTGTGTTGATTGGTCCATTGATCTGTACATCAGTGTGTATGTGTGTTTGCACCATGATGTTTATCTGAATATCATGACACTGACTTGGAAATATATCGCCATTCCTGGCAAGGCCAGGGTTCCTCCAGGTGTTTCCTGGTGAGGCATCAAAAGCCAGCTAGAATCGTAGAATGATGCAACGCTCAAGGAGGTAAATTCAGTCCATTGTGCCTCTGCAACCTCGCCTTACCCAGTTAAACCCACTTCCCTGTATTTTTCCTCAATAGCACTTTAGTAATATTTGCCCCTCAGGTATTTTTTCCAATTCCATTTTGAATGTTACTACTGAATCAGCTCCCGCCACCTTTCAGGCAACCCATTCGAGATTATAACAACACATTGGCCTGAATTTTTAGGATGGTGAGGGCTCGGCCTTAATTGGGGCGAGAGTAGGCTTCCCGCCTGAGGCCGTGACCGCCCAGAGTAAAATCGCTGTGAGGTTGGAGCAGGAGGAAACCCAGAGGGAATCCCCCCCCTGTACAATTTCACACTGCCCTCACCACCACCCTCCCTCCAAGAAAGAGTCATACGGACTCAAAACGTTAACTCCGTTTCTCTCTCCATAGATGCTGTCAGACTCACTGAGTTTTTCCAGCATTTTCTGTTTTTTTTAAATTTCAGTCCGGAATGCCTCCCTTCCCACACCCTGGAAAATCATGTCCAGGTGAATGATTACTTTGACTTTCAGGGTTTGTAAATAATAATGCCGTTACTGTTGCATTTACTTCATATGAGGTAAATAGCAATTTATTTAATGAAGTTAAAACCAATTTGATAATGTTATTTCAGACCTGATTCTATTGAAGAAGATTGTATGTAATGAGATTGCCATGTGTAAATTGCTGAAAAAGCATTTTTCCCTGTCCAGTAATCAGTGTAACGAGGTTAGGTACTCCGATTCATTTGGAGAATAAGATTATAAACCGATGCGTTGAGTGTTAATTGTCTGTACTTCCCTTTTTGAGAATAATCAAACAGAATCAAGGTTCTGTATGGAAACATCTTTTAATATTGGGCATTGAGTCCCGATAACATTGTGAGTACTTAACATTGATTTTTAAAATGTTCCTACAGCTTCCTTCTTTTCAAGTACCCACAACATTTTTAAAATAGAACTAATTCTGTTGTATATGATCAATCAGTAAAAAAATGTCAAAAACTCCCTTGATCCGATGGGAAACAATTTTTAATTTCCATTATTTTGAATTTATATCTATATATGTTTGTAATAGAATTTTCCAAATCTGTGTGAAGAATGCAGAGCATAGTCCCCCACATGGTCTCCATCACTCTTATGGACTGACCTGATTAATACTACGCTCCTGCAAGTTTCACCCGGTGCCGGTGTCTATGTATTTACATTGTGCACCTTGTGTTGCCCTATTATGTATTTTCTTTTCTTTTCATGTACTAAATGATCTGTTTGAGCTGCTCGCAGAAAAATACTTTTCACTGTACCTCGGTACATGTGACAATAAACAAATCCAATCCAATCCATTCCAACTCTCTTCCTGAAAAGGTGGTGAAAGCAGAGTCTTTGAATATTTTTCAAATGGAGGTGGTAAGCAAGAGCGGGGGGGGGTGATAGGTTCTCGAGGGAAGGCGGGATGCAGATTTGAGGTTACCATCAGATCAACCATGATCTTATTGAATGGGGGAGAGGCTCGAGGGGCTGAGTGGCCCACTCCCTTCTCCTTGTTTGTACGTATATCTGACTCTATGAATAGGTTGCTTCTGCTGTTGTGCTGTCATTGGAAACTTGGCCAAATTAGATGCTGTTCTGCTGCCAATGAAGCAAGGAACCCTGGTATTATTGTGTTACACCTTCCAGAATTAAAATCCTTAACAAACAGATCGTCAGTGAAAATGCGGATGTTTCAGATTGAGTGAGGGTGTATCCTCAGGAAGATGCCCTCCTCCTCTTCCGCCACTGGCATTCCATAATAATCAACTAAAAGAGAGGGACAAGGGTTGCTTCTGAAAAGAGAACTGAATGACCAAGAAGGGGGTGGTTGAAGCACTGCTTGATATGCAAGGCATGGGGTTCCGAGAAATGTCAGAGGGGAAAAAGAAGATACGGGATGTGAAGAAAAGAATTAATCCATTTTAAAAAGTATTCGGGTGATACGTATGACCACTTTACCCCATGTTAATGAGCAGGTAAATAGCCAGCCCTATTTGCACTTGTTATTGGCTTCACGCCTGTAAAGTTGAGGGATCAGGGCGGAAGGTAACGGAAGGCAGGTGTCTATCACTTAAAGACAACCAGTGGTGCAAAATATTCCCTTTTTGAGACTGTGTGGTGGTGGGTAGCTCTAGGGGGGAGGAGACCCCTATACCGCCCCCCCCCCCCCCCCCCCCCCCCAAACACCAGGTGCTGTACTGAGCATGCTCAGTAGCAATCGGGTTTTAGACTGATGTAATTTCATGCTGGGTGACGCAAGATTGGACGGCCTGATGGGATTCCAGTGGGCAGCTGTTTTAATGAGCATTCATGAGATCCAAATGAATGCGAATGGCATTCAAGCCCCCAGCCAGGGGGGAAACCGATCTGCCAGTGACACGCCTTTAAGAGGCATTGCACTAAGTGGTTTTACCCTGGCATTGGCTCTTGCCAGATTCTCTGCTCCTGCCGCCACCAAATCTGCTGCAAGCCGCTTGGGGAAATTCCGCCAATGTTTCAGGTCGATGACCGTCCAACAGAATTGGAAAAAGTTAGAAGCAAGCACAGAAGGGAAGGGTAGGAAAAATAACTGAAGAGAAGGGATGTGATAGGGTAAGAGGCAGGCGAGGTCAAATGACAAAAGGGTTGATGGTGCAACACCATAGGGAGTGATAATTGGACAGATAAAGAAACAAAAGCTATGTCTAGAAGAGGTCTGAATGACAAAATCATGGCCAGGAAAATAAAGCAAAACAGGGATCGGCTTCATGGTCTGAAATTGTTGACCTCAATGGACACCAACAAAAATATCTTCCCCTCTTCTGCTCTCTTGCTATTGTGAGGGGATCATTCTCTCTGCAACACGCTGGTCTGCTCCTTACTCAAACTTAACTACCCTCCCTTTCCACTGCACCTTTCTACGCAAGTGTTCAAGATGCATCACCTGCACTTTTCCCTACACTCTTCTCACTGTACAAAGCCCCAAATGCTCTATCCAGTCAACCAATGATTTACTTGTACTCCTTTCAATTTGCAATGCTGTATTCATTGTTCGTGATGTGGTCTCCTCTACCCCTGGGGAGACCGAACATTGACAGACTGCCTGCTTTGTGGAGCACCTTCATCTAGTCCGCAAATGTGACCATGAGCTTGCCATTTTGGCACCTATCATTTGAATTCTCCAGCTTGCTCTCACTCTGACCTCACTGCCTTTGGCCTGCTGCAGTATTCCAATGAAGCTCAATGTGAGCATGAGGAACAGCACTTTACCCTCCAGATCCGGCACTGAGTTCGCCTATTTCAGATTGCAACCTCTGCCCCCATTTTGCTTACCTATTCTTAGTTGGTTTGAGCTTTTGTTGTGCTTTAAGATAACAGCGCAGGCATCCACCTTTCTAGACAATTTGTTTCTTTCCCTGTCCCATTGCCACTCTGCTGTGCCTTGCAACCTCAGCCCTTTTGACATCGCACCTGTCCTGCCTTTCTCCCTATCGCAGACCGTTCTCCCTTCCCCAGGCCTCTTCGTGGCTCTAATTCGGACAACAGGGGCGAGAAATGGCCGTTGGCCGCAGTGAATTCCGCCCCCGCCGCCCGCCAAAGTCTCCGAAGGGAGAAAAGTCGGCGGGGCGTCAATGGCGCCGCACACCCCGGTGAATAGCACGGGTGGGCGCAAGGCAATGGATTTTGGGGCTGCCGATATCCTCCCGTCCGGATGGGCCGAAGTCCCGCCGGCGTGATGATGGGTCACGTCGGCGTAAATCAAATCACCTTTCAATCGGCGTCAACCAGTGCTCAAGGTTTACGCCGACCAGCGTGGAGGTGGGTGACGGCCTGGGGGGTTGGCCGCTGGAGAGGCGATGGCCGCAGTCTGTATGTGTGGGGGAGAAGTGTGTGCAGGGTTTTGCGTGTGTGTGTGCAGCGGGGGGGGGGGGGGGGGGGTGGTTAGAGTGGGCTGGGCTCTGGGGGAGTGCCGGGAGGGAGGGTGAGTGCCGGGGAGGAGGATGGGGTCCGTGCCAGGGAGGAGGATGGGGTCCGTGCTGGGAGGGGGATGGGGGGGGGGTTTGTGCCGGGGAGGGGGATGGGGGGGGTCCGTGCCGGGGAGGGGGATGGGGGATGGGGGTCCGTGCCAGGGCGGGGGGGATGGGGTCCGTGCCGGAGAGGAGGATGGGGTCCGTGCCGGGGAGGGGGATGGGTGGATGGGGTCCGTGCCGGGGGGGGGATGGGGTCCGTGCCGGAGAGGAGGATGGGGTCCGTGCCGGAGAGGGGGAGGGGGGGACGGGGTCCGTGCCGGGGTGGGGGATGGGGGGGACATGGTCCGTGCCGGGGAGGGGGATGGGGGGATGGGGTCCGTGCCGGGGTGGTGGATGGGGGGACATGGTCCGTGCCGGGGAGGGGGATGGGGGGATGGGGTCTGTGCCGGGGTGGGGGATGGGGGGACATGGTCCGTGCCGGGGAGGGGGATGGGGGTATGGGGTCTGTGCCGGGGTGGGGGAAGGGGGGACAGGGTCCGTGCCGGGGAGGGGGATGGGGGGACAGGGTCTGTGCCGGGGAGGGGGTGGGGGGATGGGGTCCGTGCCAGGTGGGGATGGGGTCCGTGCCAGAGAGGACGAAGGGGTCCGTGCCGGGGAGGGGGGTGGGGGGATGGGGTCCGTGCCGGGGGGGGGGTCCGTGCCGGGGAGGGGGATGGGGGGACATGGTCCGTGCCGGGGGGGGGATGGGGTCCGTGCCGGGGGGGGGGGATGGGGTCCGTGCCGGGGGGGGGGATGGGGTCCGTGCTGGCGGGGGAGGATGGGGTCCGTGCCGGCGAGGGGGATGGGGTCCGTGCCGGGGAGGGGGATGGGGGGACGAGGTCCGTGATGGGGGGGTGGATGGGGTCCGTGCCGGGGGGGGGATGGGGTCCGTGCTGGCGGGGAGGATGGGGTCCGTGACGGGGGGGTGGATGGGGTCCGTGCCGGGGAGGGGGATGGGGGGATGGGGTCCGTGCCGGGGAGGGGGATGGGGGGACGGGGTCCGTGCCGGAGAGGAGGATGGGGGGACAGGGTCCGTGCCGGAGAGGAGGATGGGGACCGTGCCGGGGAGGGGGATGGGGATGGGGTCCGTGCCGGGGAGGGGGATGGGGGGATGGGGTCTGTGCCGGGGTGGGGGATGGGGGGACGGGGTCCATGCCGGGGGGGGGGGGAATGGGGTCCGTGCCGGAGAGGAGGATGGGGTCCGTGCCGGGGAGGGGGATGGGGATGGGGTCCGTGCCGGGGAGGGGGATGGAGGGACGGGGTCCGTGCCGGGGAGGGACAATGGGGGGGGGGGGGGGGGCAAGCGAGTTGGTCCACCTGGCCAGGTGCCAGCCTCCAACAGTCGGACCCGTGCGGTCCATGCCACCTGGCTGGGGGGAGGAGGGGATATGGGCAATGATGACATGCCGTCATTCCCCGCCCCCCCCCCCCCGCCCCCCACCAGGCCGTCATGTTTTCCGATCAGCCAGCGATGTTGGCCGCCGTGGCGGCAGCCGCTAATGTCCATGTTGCCCTGGATGAGGAGGAGGAGGAGGAGCAGGAGCATGCCAGAGAGGCGGCGCAGGCTGCCGCAGAGGGGCAGGCGGCAGCCGACCAGGCTGGAGGGACACCCGCCCGACAGGACGAGGAGGGGGAGGAGGACGCCGCGGCCCCACGGCTACGGAGGCACCCGAGGGCGCCCCGTGTGTACCGGCCCCGGCAGTCATACCAGGACCTCACGGACGGGGAATGCAGGAGGAGACTCCGGATGAGCCGGGAAACCGTGGCACACATCTGCCACCTGCTGGCACACCTGTCACCGCGTGGCACTGGCGGGGGACACCCTCTCCCCGTGTCCGTCAAGGTTACGGTGGCCCTGAACTTTTATGCAACGGGGTCATTCCAGGCACAGAGTGGGGACCTGTCCGGCATATCGCAGACATCGGTGCATCGGTGCATCCGGGCAGTGACAGGCGCCCTATATGCTATGACGCACCGCTACATCCGCTTCCCTGTGGACCGGGCCAGCCAAGATGCCCGGGCCGTGGGCTTCTCTGCCGTGGCCGGGTTCCCCATGATCCAGGGCGCGATTGATGGGATGCACGTCGCCGTGTGGCCATCTGCAGATAACAGGGCCGTGTTCACCAATAGGAAGTGGACCTATTCGATGAACATACAGGTGGTCTGCGACCACCGCATGATGATCCTGCACGTCTGCGCCCGTTACCCAGGCAGTGTACACGGCTCATACGTGTTGTCGCGGTCATACATCACCAGCATGTACGAGGGACGCCATCCCCGGCTGAGGGGCTGGTTGCTGGGCGACAGGGGCTACCCATTGCGATCGTGGCTGATGACGCCTATACAGAGGCCACGCAATGAGGCGGAGAACCGCTACAATGATGCCCATGTAGCGACAAGGGGAGTGATAGAGAGGTGCTTTGGCGTGCTGAAGATGCATTTCAGGTGCCTGGACCTCTCTGGGGGCGCCCTCCAGTATCGGTCAGATAGGGTCGGCCGCATCATTGTGGTGTGCTGCGTCCTGCACAATATAGCCCAGCAGAGGGGCGATGTGCCGCAGGCAGAGGAGGGCGGAGTGGAGGAGCAGCAGGAAGAGGCACAGTCCTCCCCAGATGAGGGGGATGGGGGCAATGGTCAGGGCAGACGGGCTAGACACGGGCGGGTGGCTGTCCACCGTTACCGGCTGGGCCAGCGGGCACGGGACAGGCTGATAGCCGCCCGCTTCACTGACTAGATGGGCGTGGGAATCGAGTAGTATGGCCACAGACCGCACACCATGGCAACAGCCGACAACCCACACCCCCCACCCAACCACCCACCCAGCACCCTCACCCCCCTCCCCAACCCCACCCACACCACCCGCATGCACACCACGCCCCCATTGCCGATCCACCTGCGGCGCAACGGCCGGGCTCACACAGTTGCCGGTGGACGCGTGTCTATTGCAGGCCATGGAGGATGATGACAACCCGCCCTGCGATGAGCTCCTGGCTCCACATCGTTGGACTATGTCTGACCCATGGCCACAGTACCACCATCCACCCGGACCATCCCTGCATGCGGCTGTGACACTGCAGCGCACGGTCCCGTCCTCTGCCCGGGGGGATGTTGATGGCGGCCCAGGGGGAAGGGGGCAGACTCACCTGGGGCTGAGGTAAGACCACCCCTCACACACACACTTGCGCTCAACGTACATGACACCCCCGCACGCTTTGGACAGAGCACAAAGGCAGCTTCTGTAGGTGTAACATTGACTTTAATAACGAACGGAGTTCATGCACGTGCCCTAGCCCCTAAAACTCATCTGTGCCCTGCACCCGTGCCAACTTACTCAGTGTCTAATTGATTGGCCTTACCGACCCAGACGGTACAGCAGAACTGGAGGTGGACTCCTGTGATTCCTGCCCTCTGACACGGGATCCCTTTGGCGGCCGTTTCCTGGGGCGTCCTGGCCTAGATGGGCCAGGCTGCGGCCCGGGCGACTGGGATGGCGAGCTGCCAGCCTGTCCTGCCCATTGCCCACCCGATGCACCTGGGACGGAAGGGGGGGAGTCCGAGGTGTCGCGGTGTTCCGGGACCTCCCCTACAGGGGGACCAGGGACGGACCACAGCACCTCCTCCTCCCTCGGGGTGCCCGATGGCCCCCAGGCCTCTACATGGGTGGGGGATGCGAACGGACTGGCCATCCGACGCCCCCCCCCGACATCTGGCGCTGCCAGTCCTGGAGGCCCGTGCTGGTATCGACAGGGGTTTGCAGCCATGGAGCTCAGGGGATTGGCAAACCCTGTTTGTGACTGTGCGACGCCGGCTCGCACATGGGCAATGGCGCCGAAGCCCTCAGCGATGGCCTGCTGAGACAGGACCATGGCCTGCTGAGACTGGGCCATGGCCTGCAGAGACTGGGCCATGGCCTGCAGAGACTGGGCCATGGCCTGCAGAGACTGGGCCATGGCCTGCAGAGACTGGGCCATGGCCTGCAGAGACTGGGCCATGGCCTGCAGAGACTGGGCTATGGCATTGAGCGGCTCTGTCATCTGCCGCTGGCACTGGCTCATTGCCTCCTGTGAGAGGGCAGCCATGTCCTGGGCCACAGACGCCGCCTGCACGGAAAGCCCCAGGCCTCGCAAACCGCTCCCCATGTCTGACACCGTCGCACCCATTGTCTCCACCGCGGACGCCACCCGTGCGGTGTCAGCCTGGGTGGCACGCATGACCGGCACCACTCCCAGCTCCTGGACGCGGGTGGACTCCTCCACCTGTGACTGCAGCCGCCGCAAGCCGGCCGTCACCCTCTTCGCTCGTCTCCGGTTCAGTGGTTGCATCGGATCTATGGGTGGGTGTGGTAACTCCAGGAACCCGGGATATATCTGGGCGGCAGATGTTCGCTTGGGCTGGGCTGCCCTCCGACCGCCCGGCCCCTCTGCTGCTCCTACCTCCACCTGCTGTACCGGGACGGCTGTGTTGTGCGCACCAGTGAGTGTACCAGACGCCTCATCACTAAAGTGCCCAACCGAGGTGAGCGTCTCTGCGATGGTGGAGGGTGTTGGTGACAGCAGTGGCGTTGTGTCGTGCGCATCGTCCCACTCTGAGTCCATGGCACTTTGGGGTGGCAGTTCGTCTCCGCCCATCCAACCTGTGTCACTGTCCTGTATTTCAGTTTCCTGGGTAGTGGTGTCCTGGGTAGGGGTGTCCTGGGTAGGGGTGTCCTGGGTAGGGGTGTCCTGGGTAGGGGTGTCCTGGTTAGGGGTGTCCTGTGTTGTGGTTTCGTGGCTCGGCTGTGACGGGGGCCTGTGGCTGCCCCACTCGTCGCTGGGTGGCACACGCCTGCGTCGCCGCACCCGCACGAGACGGGGGCGTCGTCTCCCTGTTGCTCCAGGTCTCTCCATCTCCAGTGGTCTCCAAGGGACATCCTGCGGGCGTCGCATGCCAGAGGGTCCGGGTCTCTCCATCTCCAGTGGTCTCCAAGGGGCATCATGCGGGCGGTCTGCATCTGCGGGGATGGGTGCCTTGACGTTTGCTCCTGCGATACACAATGAAGCATGCATGGTTAGACACGCAGGCAGTGATCAGGTGATAGGGGGGAGGGGGGATATGGGGACGGGCTGTCGGTGGCTCACTCGCTAGTACGCCCCCGACCTCTGCATCAGCAACCTCCCGGTCCTCAGGTCCGCCAGCCAGTTCCAGTGCCCTTCCCTCATGTTCGGTCAGTGGCCTCTCATCAGCGGGGCCTCCTCCAGTCCTCACATGCTCCCTGGTGTTGTGTGCGCGTTTCTCCTGTGGGGGGGGGGGAGGGTGGTGGGTGGTGGCAGGGGCACAAGGCAACAGTGTTAGACAGGTATATGAATGCACGCCATCGGTTGCGCGTGTATTGCAGAGGTTAAGGTTAGGACTGGATTCACTTGGGGAAATGGGGGAAGGCGGATATGGGGGAGGGGGGATATGGGGGAGGGGGGATATGGGGGACATGGGGGAGGGGGGATATGGGGGAGGGGGGATATGGGGGATATGGGGCAGGGGGGATATGGGGAGGCGGGATATGGGGCATATGGGGAGGGGGATATGGGGGAGGGGGGATATGGGGAGGGGGGTTATGGGGGATATGGGGCAGGGGGGATATGGGGGAGGGGGATATGGGGGAGGGGGGATATGGGGGAGGGGGGTGGGGGATATGGGGAGGGGGATATGAGGAGGGGGATATGGGGGAGTGGGGATATGGGGGATATGGGGAGGGGGGATATGGGGGAGGGGGATATGGGGGATATGGGGGATATGGGGGAGAGGGGATATGGGGGATATGGATATCGGGCAGGGGGGTGGAGGCTCACCCTGGCTGCTCTGATGAGGTCGTTCACCTTCTTGTGGCACTGGGTGCCTGTCCGTGGTGTCAGGGCCACAGCGGTGACGGCCTCTGCCACTTCCCTCCACAGACGCCGGCTGT
This sequence comes from Scyliorhinus torazame, assembly GCF_047496885.1. Lineage (NCBI taxonomy): Eukaryota > Metazoa > Chordata > Chondrichthyes > Carcharhiniformes > Scyliorhinidae > Scyliorhinus > Scyliorhinus torazame. The sequence goes on along the minus strand of NC_092714.1, from coordinate 41,851,323 downwards.
GGCGTGGGGCAACTCTGCGGCCGTGCCCGGGATACAGGGCCTCCCTCCTCTGCTCCACCGCGTCCAGGAGCGCCTCAATGTCACGAGACTGGAACCTCGGGGCTGAGCGGCGGGCGGCCATCCGGTTGGGTTTTCTGGTCGGGTGGGGGGAGCAGCGCGTCCTTAATGAGCCGTCACGCCGCACGGCGTGAACCACGTGAGCCAGCGCGGATGGCGTCACGTCGCTGCTAGCCCATTCCGGGCCGGAGACTTTGCGACGTTTTTGGCGGCGTGATGCAGGTGGGATTTGCGCCGTTTTTGCCGCCGGTCGGCGGACCTTGCGCCGATAACGGAGAATTTCGCCCCAGGTCATCAGGCAGAAATGTTAGCTGTTTCTCGCTCTACAGCTTCTGCCAGGCCTGCTGAGTATTTTGAGCATTTTCTGTTTTTAATCACTTAAATGGGATCAGCAGTCTGGATGTGAAAGTCAGAAAAACGTTTCTGGAAGGAGAGACGTAACTGAAGGGAATATGACAAGATTAGCAAGGTTTCTGGATGCTGCCATGGAAGCCACATTCCACACTGTCGGAAAGAATTGGAGTATCCATCATCTTCCAGGAGACAGGAAGCTCTCCAGGCATCGACCGCAACAACAGTGGGAGAGATTGCAGGTATGTGAATGCAAGTGATGTAGCACCCAGCAATTAGCTGCATTGCTGCAGGAAATTCAAACATTCCCCTCGAGTTGTTAAGGTAAGAATGCTGATCTCACACAGCTCACAGTCGCAAATGTTTAAAACTGTTTAAACTGGTTTAAACTGCGATGTCACTCTGACATATTTCAGGATAACCACATCTTGTGGTTGTACGGCCAAGTGCTTCCTGTCTTATGCATGATATGCTGGCACTGTTTAGTTGCATAATCAATTAATACTTTCATGCAGATCCTGAAACACTGAAACATAAAAAATAGAGCAGGAGGACATTGCGAAGACAAAAAGAGTAATATATATATTACAAAATCATTATATAACACCACCCCCATTGGGAACATCCTTCCTGCATCTTCCCTGTCTAGTCCTATCAGAATTTTATAAGTCTCTATGAGATCCCCCCTCATTCTTCTGAGCTCCAGCGAATACAATCCTAACCGATTCAGTCTCTCCTCATACGTCAGTCCTACCATCCCTGGAGTCAGTCTGGTAAACCTTCGTTGCACTTCCTCTCGAGCAAGAACATCCTTCCTCAGATAAGGACAGCAAAACTGCACACAATATTCCAGGTATGCCCTCACCAAGGCCCTGTATAATTGCAGTAAGACATCCTAGCTTGTGTACTCAAATCCACTCGCAATACCATTTTGCCTTTATTACCACCTGCTCTACCTGCATGCTGAACTTCAGTGACTGGTGTACGAGGACACCCAGATCTCATTGCACAATGATGGACTGTTCCACAATATGAGACCCTCTGTCCTATTCTGCCCCTCTCTGTTCAATTAAAACTTACTCCAGTTTAAATCGTCCTGTCAGAGGTAGGCAATATGCAGACTATAATACCACTTAGTTGTTCTATCAGTTGATTACCGACTGGCAGATGGAAGCAGTAGTTCAAAAAGGAAACAAATGGGCTAGTAAGAAAAAGGTAACGTGAGAGTAAATAGCTGGGTGCTGTGGTAGTATGTATTGGGGGTCATGTGGGACTGGAAGCCCTAATGTCATTGGCTGACAGATCCCGGGTCCTGGTTGGCCGTTGACCTCTAGCTCCGCCCTGAAGGCGGAGTATAAGAAGCCGGAGTCCTCCCCCGCAGGCCATTCTACTATCGAGCTGCGGGGGAACAGACACGCTTAATAAAGCCTCATCGACTTCACTCTATTCGTCTCACGGAGTCTTTGTGCGCTACAATTTATTAAGCGTGCCTGAAAAAAAAGGACTATGGAGCTCAGGATCATTCCGGAATGCCTGAGGATCAGCCCCCACGCAGTGAACGCGGCAGCAGCCTTCAAGCACTGGCAGACTTGTTTCGAGGCCTACCTCAGAATGGCCACCGGCCGGGTCACAGAAGACCAAAAACTACAGGTACTGCACTCGAGGGTGAGCACGGAGATCTTCTCCCTCATTGAAGACTCGGAGGATTTCCAGACGGCGTTCGCAGCACTGAAAAGTCTCTATGTCCGCCCAGTTAACCAAATCTACGCTCGCTACCAGCTCGCGACGAGACGGCAAGGTCCCGGAGAATCGATGGACGAATTCTACGCCGCGCTGCTGATTTTGGGACGAGCCTGCAGCTGCCCTTCGGTGAACGCAAATGAACACACGGACATGTTAATGCGCGATGCTTTTGTGGCAGGTATGAATTCCTCCCAAATCCGCCAAAGACTTCTAGAAAGAGAGTCGCTAGGACTCTCAGAGGCCCGGGCCCTAGCAGCCTCCCTAGACGTGGCCACGCGTAATACCCGCGCCTACGGCCCCGACCGCGCGGCAGCCCATTGGGCTCCGTACGTACCCGTCGCGACAAACCCACCCCCCCCCCCCCCCCGGACACCCCACAGGCTTGCGCGGTCCAAACGCCAAGTCGCACCGGGGGCACCCGCTGCTATTTCTGCGGCCAGGCGAAACACCCCCGGCAGCGATGCCCGGCCCACGCAGCGATCTGCAAGAGCTGCGGAAAAAAGGGCCATTTCGCGGTTGTGTGCCGGTCCCGCGAGGTCGCCGCTGTCCCGGGAGAACAGGGAGCCCTGCAAGCCGTTTACGCTCCCCACCCACTGGCGCAGCCGCTCTGGGTCCCGACCACCGCGGTCCCGGGAGAACAGGGAGCCCTGCACGCCGCTTACGCTCCCCAACCCCCCCCCCCGCACCCCATGTATGACCCGCCGGCGCTACCACTTTGGGTCCCGACCACCACTCCCCACGGAGAAGAGGGAGTCCTGGCCATCTCTAACGCCCCCCTAAACCCCCCTCCCACGCTCCACGTCTGACCCGCCGGCGCTACCAACTTGGGTCCCGACCACCGCTGTCCCCGGAGAGGAGGGAGCCCCGCGCGGTCCTAATGCTCCCCAACCCCCCCAGAGCCCCATGTGCGACCTGCAGACGCCGCCATTTTGGGTCCCGGCCACCACGAGGGGAGGAAGGGCGCCGCCATCTTGGACCACCCTAAACCTCTACGACGCGTGGGGGCGGCCATTTTGTCCACCCCCGCCGCCATCTTGTGACCCCCCAGCCACGTGCGATGTATGGGGGCGGCCATTTTGTTCATCCCCGACGCCATCTTGGACGGCAACAACGGACCCCACTCCACTACTACAACCATGTCTCGCTTCAATTACGCTCGATCAAGCTCGGCCCCGGACACTCCAGACGGCGACGACAACGGTGCTAATAAACGGCCACGAGACACCATGCCTAGTCTACTCCGGGAGCACGGAGAGCTTTATCCACCACGACACGGTAAGACGCTGTTCCTTGACCACCTACCCCAGCGCACAAAAGATTTCCCTAGCTGCAGGATCCCACTCCGTACAGATCCAAGGATTCTGCATAGTTACTCTAACGGTGCAGGGGAGGGAGTTCAAAAACTACAAACTAAACGTCCTTCCCCAACTCTGCGCCCCCACCTTACTGGGATTAGATTTCCAATGCAATCTACAGAGCCTTACGTTCAAATTCGGCGGCCCAATACCCCCACTCACTATCTGCGGCCTCGCAACCCTCAAGGTGCAACCCCCGTCCTTGTTTGCGAACCTCACCCCGGATTGCAAACCCGTCGCCACTAGGAGCAGACGGTACAGCGCCCAGGACCGGACCTTCATTCGGTCCGAAGTCCAGCGGCTACTAAAGGAGGGCATAATCCAGGCCAGCAATAGTCCCTGGAGAGCGCAGGTGGTAGTAGTGAAGACAGGGGAGAAACAAAGGATGGTCATAGACTATAGCCAGACCATCAATAGGTACACACAACTAGACGCGTACCCTCTCCCCCGCATATCCGACATGGTCAATCGGATTGCCCAATATAAAGTCTTCTCCACCGTGGACCTCAAGTCCGCCTACCATCAGCTCCCCATCCGCCCAAGTGACCGCAAGTACACAGCCTTCGAGGCAGACGGGCGATTATACCATTTCCTAAGGGTCCCATTTGGCGTCACAAACGGGGTCTCTGTCTTCCAACGGGAGATGGACCGAATGGTTGATCAACATAGGTTGCGGGCCACATTCCCGTATCTCGACAATGTAACCATCTGCGGCCACGACCAGCAGGACCACGACGCCAACCTCCAAAAATTCCTCCAGACCGCCAAAGCCTTGAACCTCACGTACAACGAGGACAAGTGCGTTTTTAGCACCAATCGGCTAGCCATTCTGGGCTACGTAGTGCGCAATGGGATAATAGGCCCCGACCCCGAACGTATGCGCTCCTTCATGGAATTCCCCCTCCCGCACTGCCCAAAAGCCCTGAAACGCTGCCTGGGGTTCTTTTCATACTACGCCCAGTGGGTCCCCCAGTACGCAGACAAGGCCCGCCCCCTAATACAGACCACGACCTTCCCTCTGTCGACAGAGGCTTGCCAGGCCTTCAGCCGCATCAAAGCGGATATCGCAAAGGCCACGATGCGCGCCATCGACGAGTCCCTCCCCTTCCAGGTCGAGAGCGACGCCTCCGACGTAGCTCTAGCGGCCACCCTTAACCAAGCGGGCAGACCCGTGGCCTTTTTCTCCCGGACCCTCCACGCCTCAGAAATCCGCCACTCCTCAGTGGAAAAGGAAGCCCAAGCCATAGTGGAAGCTGTGCGACATTGGAGGCATTACCTGGCCGGCAGGAGATTCACTCTCCTCACTGACCAACGGTCGGTAGCCTTCATGTTCGATAATGCACTGCGGGGCAAAATCAAAAACGACAAGATCTTAAGATGGAGGATCGAGCTCTCCACCTTCAACTACGAGATTTTGTATCGTCCCGGAAAGCTGAACGAGCCGTCCGATGCCCTATCCCGCGGCACATGTGCCAACGCACAAATTAACCACCTCCAAACCCTCCACGAGGACCTCTGCCATCCGGGGGTCACTCGGTTTTTTCACTTCATCAAGTCCCGCAATCTCCCATACTCTTTAGAGGAGGTCCGTACAGTCACAAGGGACTGCCACATCTGCGCGGAATGCAAACCGCATTTTTCTGGCCGGATGGTGCGCACCTGATTAAGGCTTCCCGCCCCTTTGAACGCCTTAGTCTCGATTTCAAAGGGCCCCTCCCCTCCACCGACCGCAACACATATTTTCTTAATGTGGTGGACGAATACTCCCGCTTCCCGTTCGCCATTCCCTGCTCTGACATGACCGCAGCCACAGTCATTAAAACCCTGAACACCATCTTCACACTGTTCGGTTGCCCCGCATACGTCCACAGCGACAGGGGGTCCTCTTTCATGAGTGACGAGCTGCGCCAGTTCCTGCTCAGCAAGGGCATAGCCTCAAGCAGGACGACCAGCTACAACCTCCGGGGGAACGGGCAAGTAGAGAGGGAGAACGGCACGGTCTGGAAGACCGTCCTACTGGCCCTACGGTCCAGGGACCTCCCAGTTTCACGGTGGCAGGAGGTCCTCCCGGACGCTCTCCACTCCATCCGGTCGCTATTATGTACGAGCACTAATCAAACGCCTCATGAGCGTCTCCTTGTCTTCCCTAGGAGGTCCTCCTCTGGAACGTCGCTGCCGACCTGGCTGGCGGCCCCAGGACCCATCTTGCTCCGAAAGCATGTGCGGGCACATAAGGCGGACCCGTTGGTCGAAAGGGTTCGCCTCCTCCACGCGAACCCGCAGTACGCTTACGTGGAGTACCCCGACGGCCGACAGGACACGGTCTCCCTGCGGGATCTGGCGCCCGCCGGCAACACACACACCTTCCCCGACACCATTCACCCAACCCCCCCCCTTCCTGCCACCGCCGCACCCCGCGACCGCCCCCTTCCCAGGAGGATCGGTTCCCCTCCCCTCAGTGCCGACCAAGAATAAAGCCCAAGCTGAAACCGTAAGGCTCCCAGAGACGACAACACCGGTACAAGCACCACCACCACCACAGGGGCCGAGGCGATCGACACGGACGACCAGACCGCCCGACCGACTCGTGGCGTCGATCTAAATTAAAATATGGACTTTTCACAAGAACATTTTGCTTTTCTCCCTATACCTTCTGTAAATAGTTGAAACAGGACAAAATTGTACAATACTGTATTGCCATGTGAATGTTTTTTTGCCTCCCAGGACCAGCCCTGTAAACCCTTACCACCATACGAAGCATCACCCCGCCGGGTTCATTTTTGACAAGGGTGAATGTGGTAGTATGTATTGGGGGTAATGTGGGACTGGAAGCCCTAATGTCATTGGCTGACAGATCCCGGGTCCTGGTTGGCCGTTGACCTCTAGCTCCGCCCTGAAGGCGGAGTATAAGAAGCCGGAGTCCTCCCCCGCAGGCCATTCTACTATCGAGCTGCGGGGGAACAGACACGCTTAATAAAGCCTCATCGACTTCACTCTATTCGTCTCACGGAGTCTTTGTGCGCTACAGGTGCAAAGAATGAACTTACTCAGAGATAACACTCTTCCCACTGATTCAGAAGATAGTGGGCTCAACTCCCAAGCCATAGACTTGAGCACATAATGCATGCTGGCATTTCAGCATAATGCTGAGGGAGTGCTGCACTGTCAGGGAAGCCATCGTTCGGACTAAACCAGGTCCGGTCTGCCACTCAGGTGGACATATCAGATCCTACAGTAGTATTTAAAGAAGAGCAGAAGAGTTATCCCCAGTGTCCTAGCCATCATCTATCCCTCAACCAATGTCACTCAATAAATTCTCTGGTCATTTATCTTGTTTCTGTTTTTGTGTGGCTTTGCTGCGTGAGAATTAGCTGTCACGTTACCTACCTAACTAGTGAATAAAGTTCTTTGAAAGGTCCTATGGTCCTGAAATTCCCTGCATATATATGTGAAAATTCCTGCCTTCCTGCAGAAGCTGAGAATGTCTGTGTTCCTCAGCCACCACTGGGTCATGCAGTAGATTTATCTCGATTAGTTCTCGTTCGTAGGCCACACACACATGAGCATCTGTAGTCATTTGTGGAAGTGAAAACGGGCAGGATGTTTGGCATAGCCATCTCATAATATGTTTATTTATTGGTGGAGTGGTAGAACGGTTGGAGACGATGTGTTTACACGTGGGTGAGATATCTTTCATCAACGTACATCCTGTGAAACCACAAGAAGTTTACTTCTTGATGAACATTCAACCACAGAACCTCTAGCTGTCGCAAAGGAAGGCCATGATCATTAGTAGAGCTGTGGATATATATTTTGTGATGACAACACCCGCAGCAACCCATGCATTTTAAATGATCATCATTGTAGTGATAGGAAAATAGAAGACAATGTTCAATTGTACATATTAAGCTAGGAATTACTGGTTGTGAAAGCAGTAACATTTGCAGGGCCATACGGAAAGGGCAGAGGAGTGGGAATAATTGGCAAGCTCTGTCAAAGAGCCAGAACTGTATTAATCTATGATTCCAATGTCCAAACACAATGGGCTGGATTCTCCAATCCTGCGGCTATGTCCGCATGATCGGTCTGGTCTTACGACCAGAAAGTTGACGCATCCCCCGCACCGATCCTCCGCCCGGTGGGGGGCTAGCAGCCATGCAGTGTAAAGCCCCCGGCTTTACCTGTGGATACGGCCGGGTCTGTGGTCGCGCAGGCCGACGGCCTGTGGGAACCTCACTGTGCAACATGGCGCCGGCCCTGCTCAGACTCGGCCTGCCAAAAACTGCCCCCCTCGCCGCCCCCGGACCACCTTCCACCAATCCCCCCAGGCCCCAACGAAGGGCCCAATGCCAGCGGAACGGCACCCCCCTCCTGAATGTGGTGCCGCTGGACTCAGTCCGCGGCCTCCACGCAAGGTCCGCAAAGATGACTTGTGCCATCAGGGACTCGGCCCACCGAGGGCGGAGCACCGGGGGAGGGCCTCAGTGACGTCCTGAGGCCATCAATACGGCGTGCAGCGTACTCCGAGTACGGCATGCGGCGTACTCCCAGAGTATGCCGTTTTTGAGGGGGCGGGGTATCGCAAAAACGGCGCCGCCTCTGATTCCGGCGTAAACGGGGATTCTCCGGCCGATCGACGAATGCGATTTTGGCGTCGACAATCGGGGAATCCCACCCAATTTGTAAAACATCACCATTGTGACAGGAGCGAGGAATGCCATACTGACGTTTCAATATTAGGAACACTAATATGATTCTCAATCATGGTTTAAGGAGGTGCAGGCTTGGCTAGCATCTGAATCCCCCTCGTGACCCTCAGAGACTAATATTTAGAAGAAAGGCAAAAACCTATACTTCTGAAGCCCAGTTGGTTGTTGGAGTTGCTGGAAGGTGCTTGTGGAAGGGAAGTTAACGGGTTACCAATTTAGAAGCATGCTGGGAATATTGACTATATTTTAACACTGCTTTTGAGCGAAATTAAGTAGGTCAAGTAATGTAAACTAAATATTGCTTAGTATTTTGTACTCTTCATTATTATGATAATAAGTTGTTCTTCCGAAGGACAACAAAATGCGTACTCAAATTGTTTTTAAACCAAGGGCAAAACATTCATATTTCCTCTTGAGTATGTTCCCAAGCTTCATCTCTTCAAAGTTGTTTATTTCACACTATAAATATAATGGTTTTTGACTGCATAACTCAGAGTGCAGTGCCTTGGCTTTGCAGCTGAAACACTCTCTCTCCACAAGTATATTTGTGTAAATAAATTTCCTTAAATCGAACCTCGAGGAATTTGTCTTTATTATGATTTCCACGACAAATTGGCGTAGTCGTTGCAGTTTCCCTAATTTAACAGGAAGTGAACCCCGAAACGATTCTCTAAACAGTACTCTCTCAGCTGAAAGGGAGAGAGCCATAGCGCGACCCCAGCTGAAAGGGGGGTCAGCGGCTCGGCAGCATTAATTACTGGCCAATGACTCATGCTAGGAGAGTTATCTCAATTAATAAATTAATGATAGCTGCATGGGAAGAAAAAGGTGCCTTGGAGACAAAAAATGTTTTTTAAAGACTTCAAGGTTCGTGAAAGGATAAACACCAGTGTGCGCTCCCTGTATTATTTGTAAATGATTTCCGCGGTCATTGTTATTGGTATATATATGTTCTAAATATTTTGCAGAAGGAACGATGAGCACTAAACTCGATGCCCCCTCACAGGTCGTCCTGAAGCCTCGGTAAAGATATCCGGAGTGAGAAAGAAGGTGAACTCCTTAAAGAGGACAGATAAGGGAGTCAAAATGAGTAAGAAAATGAAAAGAAACAATCGTAAAGCAACAGAATGAGGTAGGAAAACCTATATGTCCCGCATAGGAATCTAATGAAGCTGACCCCCTTTTGGAAAAAAAACTGGGGAGTAAAAGTAAATAGAAGATTAAGGTAAAAGCGTAACAGATGAGTTCCTGGAGAGGAAGGGAATTCAGATGTTCTGTAGCCGTGAGATAAGGCTAACGGTTAACTGTGATATTTGTGAGCTGTGAGAATCTGTGTTTTGTTTAACCAATTAATTTTAGTCAAAGCATGAAGTGGGTTGTATTTTTTATCGTCTGTTTTTGTGAGTCCAAGATTATAACTTAAGTGATTTTTGTTGAGATTCCTCTAATGAACAGAAACATTGGAAATTACGATCAGTTTAAAAGAAAGAAAGTGCCTTTATGAATAAAAGTAATTGAATATGAATAAGTTTTTAGATTACGTGAAAAAACATTAATGGCATCATGCCAAGTTCTCCGGCCCTTAGATTCTGCAGGAAACATTAACCATTTCAGCAGACAGTTGATCTTTTCTGAATTGACAAAGAAAAAATATGACTAAGAATAGCTAATGCCTATAAAACCAATCATTGGAAATTTACTTAAATGTGTGCTATTCATAGCCCCCTCCCAGGGGATGTTTTGCTGCTTCTAAAATACTCTTATGGTGCATCTTTGCTTTGATGGGTGGGACCCACCCGGCATAAATGGGGGCTGGGTACCCACCCGGCATAAATGGGTGCTGGGTTCCCAATAATGAAAATTATTTGAATGAAGGAAATGAGTCCCTCGAACACTGGTTAGCAAATAGAGGGAAAGAGGCTATCATGCAAGGGGCCAAGAAGCATTTAACCCCAGGAAGGATGTACCGCAACTAGCGACACCTGACCCTATTAGGCAGGCAGACACTCTGTAAATTAGGAGCGGTAATACATCGCATTGATAATGGAATGTTTATAGAACTGTCTCAAATATGAGCTCATCAGCTGCAAAATTTAATAACTTCTGAGCCTCCGCCCGATCGCTCTGTGTCTGTGTTCTATGCTGGCAGCTGAACGTTAACCCTTACAATACCACTGTTAAAAATATTTTTTTTAAACTGCAGGAAGTCTTACAAAAGATTAATGGCCCTTGGGCACAGCTATTAAAACACGTGATAGAGTCCAGATGAGAGCGTACAGGCTGTAGCAAGGGTTCCAACTCCACGCACGAAAAAGGAAACCTTTACCTTCCTCGGAATGGTGGGCTATTGCAGGCAGTGGATACCGGACTATAGAGAGATGGACGCAGTACTGCTAAGGCTACCCTACAGGACATCCCTTCAGTTATTACCAGAGAGGGAGCAAGCATTTCGTAATTTGAAACAAGCCATGATTAGCGCCCCTGCCTTGGGACTTCCTAATTTCAGCAAGCCCTTTACTCTTTATGTCAATGAAGCAGGGAGATTTGCAACAGGGGTCCTGGTGTAAGAGCATTGAGGAGGGAAAAGACCCCTTGCCTATTACCCAGTGTGGTAAACGGTATGCCAAATTGCTTAAGAGCAGTAGCAGCCACAGCGGCCATCGTAGAAAAAAAAAAATCATCAGTTTTGCTGCTGCTTAATTAATCCGCAATGCGGCATTTTACTGTGGCTCGACACACAGGGTATGAATTCTCTCTCAAACCAACTTTACCTACAAGCGAGCGCCAGCTGTCAACCCTGCAACACTTTTGCCCACGCCCTCGGAAGCAGAACATATATATGATCATGACTGTTTGCAACTGGTTGAAGCCACCACAACCCCTCGACCTGATTCACCCACGAGAAAATCCAGACATCATCTTTTTCACCAATGGGTCAGCAAACCGACCAAATGATATGACCCTCCTGGCCGGTGATGCAATAGTAACCCCATTCAAGATAGTGGAAGCTTTTGCTCTGCTTTCGGGAACGTCTGCTCAAGCGGCCGAATAGTTTGCCCTTACTAAAGCATGTATTCTAGCTAAAAATAAAACAGTCAATATTTATACCGATACCCGATCCGCTTTTGGGGCAGTACATGATTTTGGACAATTATGGAAAAACAGGGGATTCATAACTTCTTCCAGCCAACCTATTAAACATGCTAAATTGGTTTTCAATTTACTAGATGCTGTTCAGCTGCCCAGTAGGATAGCCGTTTTAAAGTGTGAAGCGCATACTACTGCAGACAAGTCTCCAGTGGTAATAGATTTGCTGATAAAATAGCTAAACAAGTGTCTCTCAAACAGCAGCCACAACTACAAGCTTCTGCAGTTGAACTTCCGTCCACCATAACAGAACCAAAGTTAAAACAGGCACAGGAGCAAGCCTCCCTACAGTAGCATCGCTCTTGGCTAAAATCAGGTTGCTATCAAGACAATTTTGATAGGTGGATACGGGCTTTGAAAATAAACCAAACGTATGAAGCTCTCAGAGAAATTATACTTTTGGAGGAGTTTAAAAATTCAATTCCCGATGTAGTGAGAACTCATGTGGAAGAACAGAGGGTTAAAACTGCGAGACTAGCAGCAGAAATGGCAGATGATTATGAATTAGGTCATAAATCAAAGTTTGGTATCCGACATCAGTTTCAGCCTGTGAGGGATAGAAACTGGGGACATGAGAAATACTCAAGTGGTAAAGGTAAAGGTGATCTGATGGGAGATAATAAGGAGAGTGTCAAAAGTTTCAAATGTTTTCACTGTAATAAACTAGGCCAGTGTTGGTAGAACATAGAACATTACAGTGCAGTACAGGCCCTTCGGCCCTCGACGTTGCGCCAACCTTTGAAACCACTCTAAAGCCCATCTACACTATTCCCTTATCATCCATATGTTTATCCAATGACCATTTAAATGCCCTTAATCTTGGCGAGTCCACTACTGTTACAGGCAGGGCATTCCATGCCCTTAATACTCTCTGAGTAAAGAACCGACCTCTGATATCTGTCCTATATCTATCACCCCTCAATTTAAAGCTATGTCCCCTCGTGCTCGACATCACCATCTGAGGAAAAGGTCTCTCACTGTCCACCCTATCTAATCCTCTGATCATCTTGTATGCCTCAATTAAGTCACCTCTTAACCTTCTTCTTTCTAAAGAAAATAACCTCAAGTCCCTCAGCCTTCCCTCATAAGATCTTCCCTCCAGACCAGGCAACATTCTGGTAAATCTCCTCTGCACCCTTTCCAATGCTTCCACACCCTTCCTATAATGTGGCGACCAGAACTGCACGCAATACTCCAAATGCGGCCGCACCAGAGTTTTGTACAGCTGCAACATGACCTCATGGCTCCGAAACTCAATCCCTCTACCAATAAAAGCTAACGCACCGTATGCCTTCTTAACAACCCTCTCAACCTGGGTGGCAACTTTCAGGGATCTATGTACATGGACACCAGATCTCTCTGCTCATCCACACTACCAAGAATCTTACCATTTGCCCAGTACTCTATCTTCCTGTTATTCCTTCCAAAATGAATTACCTCACATTTTTCTGCATTAAACTCCATTTGCCACCTCTCAGCCCAGCTCTGCAGCTTATTTATGTCCCTCTGTAACGTGGTACATCCTTCCGCACTGTCCACAACTCCACCGACTTAGTTTCATCGGCAAATTTACTCACCCATCCTTCTACGCCATCCTCCAGGTCATTTATAAAAATGACAAACAGCAGTGGCCCCAAAACAGATCCTTCTGGTACACCACTAGTAACTGGACTCCAGGCTGAACATTTCCCATCAACCACCCCCTTTGCCTTCTTCCAGCTAGCCAATTTCTGATCCAAACTGCTATATCACCCTTGTTGAAGAAAAGCACTGGGAAGGCTGATGTGGGGTTTGTTAAAGTGGTAAAGGAAAACCCAGGTGAAGCGAAGGAGATGCAAAAGATTGTACAGCCTGATCAAGAGGTGATTGATAAGAAGGTGCCAGATGTCTTTAAAGAATTTACTTGTGTGGGTAAAGTTTACTCATGTGTATCAGGAGGAGCAGGTAAAGAAGTCACAATTTTAAGAGATACGGGAGCTAGTCAATCTTTGATGGTAGGAGATGAGGAGTTATGTAGTCTGCGAAGAATGTTGCAGAAAAGGTGGTAATATGTGGAATTCAGGGTGAGAGGAGCAGTGTTCCATTATATAAGGTAAGGTATAAAGTCCAGTGAAGAGTGGTGAAGTGGTAGTAGGAGTAATAGAGAAACTATCTTGTCCAGGAATACAGTTTATCTTGCGGAATGATATAGCTGGATCGCAGGTGGGAGTGATGCCTACTGTGGTTGATAAGCCAGTGGAAAATCAGACAACTGAAGTGTTGAAGGACGAATATCCTGGGATTTTTCCGGATTGTGTAGTAACAAGGTCGCAAAGTCACAGGTTAAGACAAGAGGAGAAATCAAAGAGTGAAGATGAAGTTGAAGTGCATGTATGATTTGTCAAAGGACTAATCGGTGATAGTGGACATGTTTTCACGGTGGGTAGAGGCTTTTCCAACCAAAAGAGACAATGCTAGAACAATGGTAAATATTCTGGTAGCAGAGAAAGGAAATAATACCGAGGATTGGAATACCGATGGGTATTAACAGTGACAGGGGAACTCATTTCACTCACAAATTGACCAAAGCCCTAACAGAAGCCATGGGATTCGATTGGAAATTGCACATACCATATCAGCCGTAATCCTCAGGAATGGTGGAAAGGGGGGATGGAATAATTAAAACTGCAGTTACAAAAATGTGTCAACAAAATGGGCTGCTATGGCCAGATGCCATGCCCATAGTAATGTATGCCCTGAGAAATCAGAGAAATCGTAATACGGGTTTAACCCCGTATGAGATATTAATGGAACGTCCCATGACAACTGGAACTAAACCCCAATGACTCCAGTGGCAGTAGCCTTAATATGGGCAGATGAGGCATCACTAAAATATGCCCAGGCCATGTGCGAAACCACTGAAAAAATTAATAAATTAAAAAAACATGAAAAAGTGCAACAGGCTCAGATGCATCCAAAAGAGGGAAATACACAACCTTTAAACCTGGAGATCAAGTAAATGTGAAAGCACTAAACAAAGATTCTTTTTCTCCTAGGTGGAAAGGACCCTACCAAGTGGTGCTAACAACCCGAACAGCCGTTAAAGTAAAAGAAAAGCCAGATTGGATCCACGCAACTCGTGTAAACTACATCATCCGGAACTTTGAGAGTACAAGCGAAACGCTGACCTGAAGAGAATGACGGCGTTGATGTTTTTATATTATCCTATTAATCCAACATCATGTAGAGGGTAAACTGCATAATAACACCTTAATATACATGTCTCACTCATACGCAGAGAGGGTAAATAAATTCAGTTGTTGGGTTTGTACACAAATTCCCAGATGCTTGGGGGAGGGCTTCCCTGTGCGACCTATCCCATTCGCCAGTGAAGAGATAGTAGAATGGGCTCTAAGACAAAATAGTACAGGACGTGGTGAAGATACACAGAATATGTTCGATTGGAGATTAGCTGGATACGATATGAATAGGTTTGAGGAATGGTGGGGGCCTAGGTTTAATGTAACACGTCAAACGCCCTGTTTGATCCTTCCCAATTACACTGGAGTCCCAAAGGGTAGCATATGCTTTAGGAATCATAAAACATATGGGACTTAACCAGTCAGCACAAGTCAGTGTGATCAGACCTTGAATTGGCAACCCCCTATGTTCCACTTTACAGCTAAAGGATTATTCATCTTTGATTGGTCAGGAGTTGAAAATCAAACTAGTGGAGGCTCCTGGGGAGGGGATCGATTCGACTAATGATGACTGATGGTAAAGGAAACCTCACCGCATATAATGGCACGTATTTTATCTGTGAAAATTGGGAAGGGTCCTGCTATTTGGGATACGTAATCCCTTATGTGCATCACATTCAGCAATTGCAGGATCATCCCCATCACAGGACGACACAAAGTGTTATGACATGGGCACAAATGCTGGGAATCATGATACCACCATTAGGAATAGCCACTAATGCATACGAACTACGCGAACTACGAGACATCCTTGAGCAGGTAGCTAATGACACTGCAGAAACTGTTAACCAAATAGAAACTGAGATGGTTGCTATAAGAGCGGTTGCCCTGCAGAATAGAATGGCCCTTGATTTCTTGTTAGCTGAGAAGGGAGGCACTTGTTCCCTGATTGGAAGTGACTGTTGCACATACATCACTGATAACTCAGAGAAAATTGATAATCTGGTGGATCACATTCATAGAGAGGTATCAAGATTACACGAAAATGAGGGATGGGACTTTGGCTTTGGATGGTAGGATCGTCAGGACAGAGAATTGTGTTCTGGATTATAATCGCCATTGTAATCTTGATTGTCGTAGGGTTACTGTTTTAATATTGCGCAAGATATTTTTATTGTCCTAACACGGGAGAATAGCCCTAGCCGACTTGCCTCCTTGCTACCAGCTCATAACATGCAGGGAACTGTCATACGTCCGTTCCCCTTACATTATAAACCACCCTTCTCTACGGATGACACGATAATTTACTAAAAGGTCAACAAGGAGGGAATTGTGGAAGGGAAGTTAATGAGTTACCAATTTAGAAGCATGCTGGGAATATTGACTATATTTTAACACTGCTTTTGAGCGAAAATAAGTAGGTCAAGTAATGTAAACTAAATACTGCTTAGTATTTTGTACTCTGCATTATTATGATAATAAGTTGTTCTTCCGAAGGACAATAAAATGCGTACTCGAATTGTTTTTAAACCAAGGGCAAAACATTCATATTTCCTCTTGCGTATGTTCCCAAGCTTTGTCTCTTCAAAGTTGTTTATTTCACACTATAAATATAATGGTTTTTGACTGCATAACTCAGAGTGCAGTGCCTTGGCTTTGCAGCTGAAACACTCTCTCTCCACAAGTATATTTGTGTAAATAAATTTCCTTAAATCGAACCTCGAGGAATTTGTCTTTATTATGATTTCCATGACAGTGCTTAATTGAAGGAACCACCAACAGCCCAGTGGGACTGCGCTCCAGATTTCTTGTTGGGTTAACTGCCTTAGCCTTTACCTCTCCCAAAGTTGTTAAGGGTGGCATACATCAGGATACGGGCCGTCGTCTCATCATGGTCCAGTGGTGAACCATGTCACCCAGGTGGACCAGGTCACAGTTTCTCCCATGAAAGCAACGTAAAAAGGCATTTGGGGCTTTTCTCCAAGGTTTCCACCAATCTTCTGCTGAAATTATGACAGGAAATCAAGGGCACCTACACAAATTTTAGCTTTTTGTGTAATGATAAATCTCCAGCTATGAATATTTTTTCTTATCATTTTACACCCAATTTTACCATCATGCCTAAATAATAGACGGTGTGCTGGAAACCTGTAAAGTTCCAGGCGGTGACCACACATGCCATACTTAGGCCGGGGTATTTATGTCCCATGAGGCTCTTGGCCTAAGGGTGTTGCTCCGCCCCTATCTAGGGAGATCCTACCCAGGTGAAGCCACGGGGTCTCTGATGTTGCATACGCTGTGGCCTCCGGTCAGGCTATAACAATATAGATTGCAAAGACAGTGAGATAGTGCTAAAGGAAAATCATTGGTCAGGTTGTAGTTAAAATTTATTTTAACTCAATCTGTTTCATAGAAACAGGGTGATAGATCCTATAAAAGCTGTACTCCACTTACTGTCCCATTTCTGCTCAGTTCTTGCTAGATGTCAAATTTCCTGTCATCTTCCGTTGGGTGAATCAGGTCGGAATCCCGCTTCTACATGAAAATCAGAGTTGTTTGATGTATATTATTGAGAGGGCTAACTTTGTCTATGTGTGTGCCAGCACACTTAGTCACTTGTGGGCTGTGGGTGTGTCAGCTGTCCCTCGATTCGAAGAAATGATGCGGGTTTCTTCCATGTGACAGAACAGGCCGATTCCTGACCCACAGATCTTTGGGAACGTGGGACAGAATGCCTCAAGTGACAGTTAGATCCAGAATGCAGGATTTGCTTCCTTTCCTTTCCATCTCTGACAGCGCTCCGCCTCATCATTGAGACGTTGGGACTCAAAGCGTGATGCAGCTTGATGGACAAGTTGTCGCCATTTTGAACGATTGGCAACAAGCTCCTCTCAGACATTAATGTCAATGCTGTGCTGCACTTCAAGGAGAGCTTTCAGTGTCTTCTAAATGTTTTCTTCATCCTCCCAGAAATGGTGACAATTTGAGAGATGAGAAAACAGTACCCGGCAGGGGAGAGGCTTTTCAGCCACCAAGACACAGTGTCCAGTTATACCACGCAGTGAAGCACAGAAGGTCAAGTAAGATATGTACAGAATTATTTTCGTGGATATAGGAGTGATCCATCCAGCTTCCACAGGAATAATGTGAGATAGGGGAGGCAGTGGCTTAATGGTATTGTCACTGGACTAGTTATTCAGACACCCAGAGTAATGCTCTGGGACCCGGGTTAGAATCCCACCACAGCAGATGTTGAAATTTGAATTCAATAAAAATCTGGAATTAAAAAGTCTAATGTTGACCTTGAAACCATTGTCGATTGTTGTAAAAAAAACAATATGGTTCACTAATGTCCTTTAGGGAAGGAAATCTGCCGTACTTACCTGGTCTGGCCTACATGTGACTCCAAATCCACAGCAATGTGGTTGACTATTAAATGGCCGAGCCAGTGACAACCCTCATCTCATGGACAATTTTTTTAAAACTACCACATCCAGGGCCAATCATGATCAGTTCCATCCTGCTAGCCAGCTCTCTGAGGTGTGAACCATTTAGCTTGTGCCAGTCACATGCTAAGAGGCCTCTCGAAAGGGGTTTGGCCTCCTATCTGCGGGAACTGGCAGGCCTTCTATTTGTTGCCTGCGTGACACATTCCTGGAGGTATACTACCCAACTTTGTCCAATGTTGATCTCCTTACAGTAGGAATGATATATGTTCCATAGGTTAGGGTTAGATTCATTTGGAAACAGAGGATATATTTTCAACTTGCCTTATGGGAGTGAAGCAAGCATTGGGGAATCAACTACCCCTTATGGAAGTTGCTCAATTTTCTTTCTCAGAAATGCTTATTAATTTTTTTCAATTCATTCAAAGGATGTCTGCTTCGCTGGCTAGGCGATCCCTAAATGCCTTTGATAAAGTGGTGGTGAGCTGCCAATTGTGGATAGCACAATTGCTTCACAGCTCCAGGGTCCCAGGTTCGATTCCGGCTTGGATCACTGTCTGTGTGGAGTCTGCACATCCTCCCCGTGTGCGCGTGGGTTTCCTCCGGGCGCTCCAGTTTCCTCCCACAGTCCAAAGATGTGCAGGTTAGGTGGATTGGCCATGATAAATTGCCCTTAGTGTCCAAAATTGCCCTGAGTGTTGGGTGGGGTTACTGGGTTATGGGGATAGGGTGGACGTGTGGACCTTGGGTAGGGTGCTCTTTCCAAGAGCCGTTGCAGACTCGATGGGCCGAATGGCCTCCTTCTGCACTGTAAATTCTATCTATCTTCTTGAACCGCTGCAATCCAGGTGGTGCAGATACACCAATAGTGCTGTGAGGGATGGAGTTCCAGTATTTTGACCCAGCGACAGTGAAGTAACAGCGATATATTTCCAACTCAGAATGGTGAGTGACTTGGAGGGGAACTTGCATCTTCAGCTCTTGGCCTTGCATATGATAGTGATCGTGTGTTTGGAATATGCTGCCCAAGAAACTTTGGTGAGTTCTTGCATCTCATAGATAGTACAGACAGCTGACGGGGAACCTCCACTCCCCATCGTTTAGATCAGGAATCCCGATCGGGCAGAGAATCCCACGTTGGCATGGATGGCAGACTCATCCCAAGTCTCTGATCCCGCCCCACCACCGCCCATAGCGGCTTCCCACTCTGCATTGACAAACATGCAAACATACGGGGCGGGATTTTCCGAGCCGGCGCTGGGTCGGAGAATCGCTGGGTGGGGGGCGTGAATCCCGCCACGCCGCTCTGCCGCGGGGCCGCCGATTCTCCGCAGCGCCAGTCGGGGGCCGTTGAAAACGGCCCCCACGGCGATCCTCCGCGCTCGACTGGCCGAGTGCCCGCCGAGTCCCGCCGGCGTCGTTTGCGTATGGACCTACCGGGGGACCTCGGCGTTCTGGCTGCAGGGGCCGTCCTGGGTGGGGGGGGCCGACTCTGGGGGTGGCCTCCATGGTGGCCAGGCCCGCGATCGGGGGTTACCGATCGGCGAGTGGGCTCATTCCGGGGGGGGGGGGGCTATGTTCCTCCGCGCCGGGCCCCTGTAGGGCTCCGCCATGTTGCCCGGGGGCCGACGCGAAGATGGCCATGGCACGCATGCGTGGACCCGCACCGGCCGTAGCGTGCATGGGTGGACCTGCGCCGGCCATGTAGGGCCGGCTTTCGGCCCGGAGCAGCGCACAGCACCTGCACCATGCTAGCCCCCGAGGAAGGGGAGAATGACTGGGCCTGGGGGCCCATTGACGGCAGTGTCGCTCGCGCCGGTATTGACGCCGGTGTCAACACTTGACCGGGGTTTTGGAGAATCCCGGCCACGATATGTATTCACTTAAATGTGATTAGCGGGTTGAAAGCACAAATCCCACCCACACCCACTCCCCCCTCCACCCCACCGTGCTATGCTCCAACCCCATCCCCACCCCAGCAGGAACTCCGTTAGGCGGCTTTGGTGGAAGTATTGATAAGCACAGTCCTGGCATGGGCTTGGTCTGTGGAGAAGGGGTTGACCCCGGGACCCTCCACCGGAATGTGGTCCTGTGACTGAATGGCCCCTTCAAGCCCCAGACAACCTGAAGATCACTCTTGGCATGGTGACCTCAGGCTGTCCTCTGTTCAGGATCTTTATCCTGGCCTGGTCTGTTTAAACTCTGAGGTAGCCTTCTCACTCTGAACTGCTCTACATGACCCTGATGAGAAGAACAGGCAGTTCAGAGAAGGTGCAAATCAGGAAGACTTTCTCTTTCCTCACTTCAACAATGGTAAGTGCTTTGTGCAGTTAGGAAAGAGGAAGTAAAAGTTTTTGAAGTGTCAAACAGAACAAGATTGATGATAAACATCGAGCTTAGGATCAATGGAGCGTACTTCAGGTGCATTCAAGTGTGAAGGGAAAGACAAATAATCAAACCTATGGCCTGCTGTGTTTAAACGATTAAGCTGTCAATCAAAGGTTGGTTAAAGGTACTGCCCTATGACATTGAATGAATGCAAAGCATTTCAAAGGATTTCAGGGGATTTCAAGGATTTTAAAGTGTTGTGAATTTTGTAAGAAGGCTCAACACTTCAAAAAGTAACAGTTTTAAATGCATAAGGCTGATGGAGCAGATGTGAGGAAAGGGAAATTCTTCCTGGCTTGATTCTTCACTGAACTGTCCGTTCTGCCCATCAGCTGTCAGGTAGAGCAATTCAGAGTGAGAAGGCCATTTCAGAGTTTAAACAGGCCGAACAGGATGCTGATCTTAATAATAATCACTTATTGTCACAAGTAGGTTTCAATGAAGTTACTGTGCAAAACCCCTAGTCGCCACATACCAGCACCTGTCGGGGAGGGCAGTACAGGAATTGAACCTGTGCTGCTGGCATTGTTCTGCATTATAAGCCACTGTGCTAAACCAGCCCTCTTGAAAAGCCTTCTTGAAGAAGGCAGCCAGAGATCACCATGCCAAGAATGGTCTTCAGGCTGACCAGAGCTGGAAGGGGCAGTCCAGGCACAGGAACCCCATCCCTGGGCAAGGTCCTGGGGTCAACCCCTTACCCATTGCCTGAGCCCATCTAACCTCAGGACCTCTGGGGAACCATATCTCTGCAGCCGGGTGGAGAGTGTTCCCCCGATACCCATTGACGCCAATTTCGCTAGGGCTCCTTGATGCCATACTCAGTCAAATTTGACCTTGATATCTAGGGATGCCACTCTCACCTCGCCTCAACTCTTTTGTCCATTTTTGAACCAAGGCAGTAATGAGGTCAGGAGTCGAGTGGCCATGGTGGAACCCTAACTAATCTTCAGCTAGCAGCCCCCACCCTCTCCCCACCCCCCACCTTCAGGCCCGGCCCCCTGAAATTGCCAACAGCACACTGCCCCCTGGCACCATAGCACGGACAACTTGGCACCTTACCCTGGTGCACTGGAGTCCGTGGGGGGTCACGGGGGATATCCCATCACTCATGAGCAACTCCCACTGCTGCCAGGAACTCCTAACAGCCCAAATTGTATTAAGTCTACAGTTATTATTCAACTCAACCACTCCTTCACATCCACCACCTTGTCTCCAGCAAAACCTGTCCTCTCTCCAATCCAGTCATTTCTTCTGGCCTGAACCCCACTTCGCTCCCTCAGACTACTCTTGAGCATGTACCTATATCAGTCTGTAAGCCATCCATCACAAGATCTGGCTGAACCACATCAAGTATTGGAACATGTCACTTCCCCAATCTGAAATTTACTCCACTAAAACGTTGTCAGTTGAAATTTCAAAAAAAAGATCAACAGATATTTTGAAATTTCATAAGGGGATCAAGGAATGAGGATATGGAGTCACCACAACATGGTCTTTGAGGGGGTGACATTTCACCTTAACACTGAGGATACCCTGCATCATACTGTGTTTGGCACTATGATCATGCTAAATGGGATAGATTCAAAACAGATCTCAAAGCTCAAAGCTGAGGTTCTGTGGGTGATCAGCCCACAACCACAATCTGCAACTTCATGGCCTGAGATATTGTCAGGAATGTGGGGAGTTAACGAGGTTAACGGTGAACTTGAGATGAAAATAAAATAGCAGAAACGTAACAGGCACCTTGAGGAACAATGAGATGTGATTTGCTCAGTAACAAGATTAGTAGGAGTCTGGAGACATTGAGGTGTGAATGGCCATCTCAGAAACATTGTTTACCAGAGATCAATGATGTTATACAAATGATAGCTTCAAAATGCAAGGTAGACAGCAGAACCACAGAGGGGCATGTCAAAAACACTGAACAGTATAACTGCTAGCACCCTCATTGGGGAAGGAGGCTAGTTCTCTATTCAACAGCCAGACAGGCCCGTTCCATCTGTGTTCCGAGCCACAGAGGCCTGTTCCAGCTAATATTTAGAGCCACGGCAGTTTGTAGATATTCCTCTCTAACGGACATAGATTTGCACCTTTGCTGAACCAGGAAGAGACATTTTGCCAGATTTGGTCACCTAAGCAGTAATGTGTGGTAACTAACTGGATTTGACCTGTAGAATTAATAACATTGGATGTTGCTTGGAAAAAGTGCTGTCTTAATTAGTTCAGGGAACGTGGGTATATTTTGGGAGCAAGAGGTAATTTCAGATAACACGGTGTGTTTAGTTATTCATATACTTAAGTGTCATAGTGTATATCAGTCTTTAGTCATGTGTTTTTTCTTTTACTTTAATAAATATTCTTTATTAATTGTTTACACAATGACTGGCCTGATTCCTCGCTGGCTTGTACATTGTTCCTCACATTATTCCAAACAAAAATACTCCACTAACAAACAGTATTTTAAGCTATCCTTTGTGAGACACTCTCACAGTTAACATCAGCAGTGTTCTTAACAATATCTTTCACTTTACCATTACCATCAAGCCAGGAGATCAACCCTGGTTCAATGAGGAGTGTAGGGGATCATAACACAGGACTGCATGCATGGATAACAACAGAAATAGCATGCTATAGATAGAGCTAAGTGTTCCCACAACAGCTCTTGTCAAAGTTCTACCACGTTCAGTCAGGGTTTGCAGTGGAAAATTAAACAATTAATGGGAGGAGGCGGCTCCATGAACATCCCATCCTTAATAGTGGGGGAACCCAGCACATCAGTGCAAAAGACAAGACTGAAGTATTTGCAACCATTTTCAGCCAGAAGTGACAAGCGGATGATCCATATTGGTTTCCTCCTGAGATTCCCGCTATCACACAAACAGTAAAGAAAAGAGAAACTTAGGCTCGGATATTCCATCTCCCCCACATCGGGTTTCCTGGTGCCAGAGGCTGTGGTGATATGCCTGTGCACAGTTCTGCATATAGTTAGTGATGTGACCTCCAACCAGCTGGTGGTGATAGGGATCCATCCCGTGACTCAACACACCCAGCAGTTGGTAGAGAGGCAAACAAGAAGATAGTCGCACTTAGAGTAGCTTGAGGAGAATTTACTGAATTCATTTAGTAGCCATTGTCTGTACTGTAGTTCCTTAGTTATCTTTTCCACGTGTTTATTAATAAATCATCTTTATAGTTAAACAACTATTGTTCTGTGTACGGTTACATCACAGAACACAACAGAGGCGCTCATCATGGCCGTCAATGGGGGTTTCGAGTCCCGCCAATGTTTATGGCGTTTTGTATGCCCCCTCTCCCACATGGAGGCGTCACCTTCAGCGGGTATGGAAGATTCCACCAGCAGGAAGGGATGGAAACTCCCACCCTTATATTTATGTAGCACCTTTCATGAGCACAAGATATCCCCAAACTCTTTACAGCCAATGAAGTACTTTGAAATGTAATCACTGTGTGCACAGAAAGCTCTCATAAAAAGTAATGTGATGATGGCCAGATAAATCTATTTTTGTGCTGTGATTGAGAGATAAGTATTGTCCAGGACATAATGGATAATTCCTCTGCTTTTATTCAAAATAGTACCATGGGTTCATTATAGCCAGCTGAGAGAACTGACAGGGCCTAAGTTTACCATCTCATCTGACAGACAGCATCTCCAACAGTGCAGTGCACCTTCAGTACTGCACCAGAGTGCCAGCTTTGATCTTTGTGCTCAAGTCCTGGAGTGGGGCTTGCGTGCACAACAGAGGTGAGATTGATGCCAAGTGAACCACAGCCACCACATAATTCAGCTTCAGCTAATTCAATTCACTAGTGACATGAAGAAATGGCCGAGCACACTGCATACAGCATAGGCACTCGGCCTCAACAACATCTACACCTCTCACAAAGTTCTTCCAACATATCAACAAAACTGGCATCTGCCCAACGAATTGGAAAATTCCCCAGGCATGTCCTGTCCACAAAAAGCAGGGCTAATCCAATCCAGTTAGTTTAGTCTCTGCCAGTAGGGCCTCGTGGGGCTGCATAAGACCTTCTGCACCTCCGCTGAGGATGTCTGATGCTTTCATAACTCTCAGGGTTTGGTGCAGCTCTGGCCTACTCCATGCACCCCCAGTGCATCCTGGAACTCTTGATCTGCCCTTCGCCCTCTCACTCTCCTCCTCCTCTTCCGTCTCACTGAAGATTGTATCTCCCACCTGTAGTTTTCTCTGTGTTGCTTATTTCAGGATGGTTGGCGTAGTGTTCACAAAGACCACAAAATAGCTTTAACTTAAACAAAGCTATTAATTTATTAACACTACTGACTTGGATTCGACACGTACTCCTAAAGAATACACAGTTGATAAATAACATCTAAAGTGCACTCATCTACAGCTAATCTCCCTACTGGTTTAAACTATGATCTGTACTCACTTACATTATCTGTACTTCTGACTCTCACTAGCTAAGTCCTGCACACACTCCCCCACAAGGCTTAGCATCACTGTCTTATATAGTTGTAACTGGAGCTCCCTCTAGTGGCTATTCTCGACACTTCATTAACCTTTGCAGTTCTGACAGTTATGATAATACCACACCACAGTGCCCATTTTTCTCTGCTGCTTTATAGCCCTGGGTGGTGGATGTATAACTAAATAGAGCACTCCGCAGAGCACTCAGCAGGTGAAGAAAAGCCCTCTACTTAATATGAGTTTGAAATGGAAATTCTGCTCCTTGAATGAAGCACTTCTACAGTTACTGATCTTCGAACTGCGAAGATGAGGCTCAGGGATCAGCTGAACCTTTTAGTCCACGCTAACAAGCTTCCTCATAAAAAGAACAGAAAATCTACATGGCATAAACCAGACTCTGCAGGCGTAATATTGATGACACACTGTATTATGGCGGTCCCTTGGGTCATTAACGCCTTAAATATCAATTTCAAGGAAATTTAAATAAGGCAGACGGGTTCTCTATTTTTAAACCAGCCCGCCTGCCGTATTATACAGAACTGCCCAGATAGCATCAGAAATGCGATCCAATGTCATCATGCCCGACATTCCGTCTCTGGAGGCAGGGGACATTCCCGATTTTGGGGCTTTTTATTCAGCCCTCTCTCTTTGTCACTAGATGTGTTCTGTTAAAGAATATTCATAAAGCGACTGCTAATATATATTGGTTGACATTTGAAAATATAGCAATTCATGATTTTTATACCACACCTCTTGATTTTTTTAGAAGTTAATTGTGCCCCGATTGATGAGACATTTGTGCTGGCAGTCTGGCTGACCAGGAAAGTGGGTGAGCTGGTTGCTGATGTTGGTGGAACGGTTGGGTAAATTTCCCACTGATATGATTAGCTGTAGATGTAAGGGCCCAGCACGAGACGGGAGGGGACGCTTTTGGAAACAATCGAGGGGGAAACTTTGTGCCTGTTGTGCACTGGGTTTATGCTGGCATTTTGTAAAGGCAGATTGCACAGGAAACTTTGTGCTGTCGCCACATACAAGCATCATTAAGCACTGGAAAAATATGTTCATGAGTGCAGCGCTTAACTTACGTTTTGCATTGTTGGTCTCAAAGATGCCTGGAATGAAATAGCCACATTTTCCAACTCACTTCCTGAACTTTAGGGATGAGATTCCTGAAGTTGGGTATAGCTGCTTAATCAGAGAGCGTGAGCTAATACTTGTTTCAAAAACATTAATTTCCGAGTTGCCCCTGTTACATTTAGTTTGGTGCATTTTCTTATATTTCATGTTTAATTTTTGCATTG
Source organism: Scyliorhinus torazame (assembly GCF_047496885.1). NCBI lineage: Eukaryota > Metazoa > Chordata > Chondrichthyes > Carcharhiniformes > Scyliorhinidae > Scyliorhinus > Scyliorhinus torazame. The sequence goes on along the minus strand of NC_092714.1, from coordinate 41,825,175 downwards.
AAAAAGATCACCTCCTCGCATGTGGTACAGTATGGTAGCATATACTGAACTGGTAGGAATAGCTTTTCTTGAAGTTCTCCTTGCCCTCTTAGAGCCAGAAGATGAAGAATAACTTTAGAGGGATGAGGAGAGTTTGAGTAGAAATTTCACCCATCCCCAATGTTGAGATAGAACATTTACCTCAGGTCTCATTCTGGATGAATGATAAATGACGTGTTTATCCCTGTTACAGTCCCAACCATCCATTACTGGGTAGTTTTTTTTAGAAGCCATCAGCAAATTATAAAATCCACCTGCTTTTTATTATTTTTTTTAACTGGTGCGAGACCCTTAAAGGCAGAATGTTCCAACAGTTCAGAATTTGTCACTGATGGGGGTTTACATTCAAGCTGATCAGAAAAAATAGTCTTTAACCTATTATCGGTATTGTTGATTCTCAAGGGCAATTAGGAATGGGCAATAAATGCTGGCCGAGGTAGTGATGCCCATGTTCCATCAATGAATTAAAAAAAACACTACGGCGCTGAGGACCCGGGTTCGATCCCGGCCCTGGGTCACTGTCCGTGTGGAGTTTGCACATTCTCCCCGTGCCTGCGCGGGTCTCACCCCCACAACCCAAAGATGTGCAAGTTAGGTGGATTGGCCACGCTAAATTGCCCCTTAATTGGAAAAAAATAATTGGGTACTCTAAATTATTTATTTTTTTAAACAAATTATGTTTTAGATTTTTGCAATTAAGTGAATCTTTAAGGCTTTAAAGGCAAATGTTTTAGCAAACTGTGGATGGTGAAAGCAGTGTTGTTTCTCGGTGCCGATGAAAAGGACTTAACGCCAGAATTTTACTCCAGTGGTATTTTTGGCAGGGATGGGGTGAGGAAGGGGGAGTGTGGAGGACACGAAATTGAAGGGACAGGATTCCCTCTGGGTTCCCATATGCACTGAACACCCAGTGATTTTCCACTGGGGTGGACAAGACCCCGGAGAAGCCCGCCCTTGCCATAATTGAAGCCCTTAAGTGTCCATCGATTGGCCCCAATTTTTAGTCTGGTGGGCGGGTTTAACTTTCATGGGGTGAGCCTGAATAAGAATAATGTTAGATTGGGGGTGGTAAGTTGGGGGGAAAGGGGTGTGGGTTCACCTCCTTCAGAAGCCGCATTCTGAAGTTGGGCCCACCTCTTTACGGTCCAATGAACTCCAAACTAACCTTCTCAATCCCTGATCTCTTTCCGAAGACCCCGATCACCTTCTCACCCCCCCACCCCCTGCTAGATTTTCTCCACCCTCCCCTCCCTGGAGCCCCTTGACTCAGGCATTGCGTCCTCCTGAAATTCCACATCTGTCCACTGCAGCGCTGTTGCTGCAGGTACTGGAGATTGACTGGCAACTGTCCTCAGGTGGGAATTCATCCCGAGTGCGGGGCGGACTTCACGCCTGCAGCCACTAAACGCTCACTCGAGCTTGAAATTGCTGTGGGGCACTCAGAGTCGGCGAGGATGTGTCTCTCCACCCGCCCCCCCCCCCCTCCCGACTCTTCGGACGGTGGGAAGGGAAACCTTGTCAACTGAAAAATTCAGTCAAATGAAACAGGTGAAGAAACTTCTGGACAGGACAGATGATCAGTCAGAAGTCAGGTCAAACTCAATAATTTAGGAACAATAATGGTCTTGGAATATCAGCGTAAAATGAATTTAATCTCAAGACTATTTCTGGTGTCATTACTGACCTACAAACATCAACATGATTTGGGAAGTGGTACAGAAGGGTAACATTGATACTGGGTAACTGGGACAAATTGGGAAAAGCTGTATAGAAGAGCCAATATTCCCTTGAACTGAAATGGCGTTAATGTATTTGCGGAAAGGGTGAATTGGATAGTGGGGGGTAATTTAAACTTCTAAACCTGTTGCAAAAGTCAATTTTACACTAAAGGTGCATGACTTTTGATGTAACATCAATGACTACGAGACGAATGGTGAACAATTGAGGCTTTATTGTGCTAGATGTTAAGCCTCCTGCAGCTGGAATCAGAATGGGGGCAGCACAGGAGAGCGTACACTTTTATACAGAGCCTGCTGGGTGGAGCCAGCAGGACGGGATTTACTGTAATGACTGGAGTACAATGGTACTAGTAATACATGCAATGTATGATCAGTGGTGTTTATCACATTCACCCCTTGTTTAAAAAAGTGTCCAGCGGGGGTGAAGCGACGTTACAGGTCGAGTCTGTCGGGGGCTTTGACCTTCCGCCGTGATCGCCTCAGTCCCGGTTGTGGTGTGGATGCCGATGTGGGTACCTGCGACTCCGAGAGCGTGTTGTCCTCTCCTTCTTCACCCAGTCGTGGATCCGGTGGGGGGACGGGCGCTGCCGGGGTGGGGGTTGCGGTGATAGTCACTGGTGGGGGGGGTGAACGGCGCTGGGGCGGGGGTGGTAACCGGAGGGGGAGAGGACGGTACCAGGTCGGGGGTGGTGGTGATGGTGGATGGGGAACCACTGGGTGCCAGGTCCCGGAGGGAGACTATGTCCTGCCGCCCGTCATGGTGTGCCACGTAGGCGTACTGTGGGTTCGCATGGAGGAGGAGGACTTTTTCAACGAGAGGGTCTGATTCATGGCTTCTGAGGAGGACGGGCCCAGGAACTGTCAGCCAGGTTGGGAGCGAGACCCCGGAGGTGGACTTCCTGGGGAAGGCAAACACACGTTCGTGAGGGGTCTTGTTGGCAGCAGTGCACAGGAGCGACCGGATGGAGTGGAGCACATCGGGGAGGACCTCCTGCCAGCGGGAGGCCGGAAGACTCTTAGACCGAAGGGCCAGCAGGACGGCCTTCCAGACCGTTGCGTTCTCCCTCTCCACCTGTCCGTTTCCCCGGGGGTTGTAGCTGGTCGTCCTGCTCGAGGCGATGCCTTTGCTGAGCAGGAACTGATGCAGCTCATCGCTCATGAAGGAGGATTCCCGATCGCTATGGATGTAGGTGGGGAAACCGAACAAGGTGAAGATACTGTGTAGGGCCTTGATGACAGTGGCAGAAGTCATGTCAGGGCATGGGATGGTGAAAGGGAAAGGGGAGTACTCATCAATGATGTTGAGAAAGTACACATTATGGTCAGTGGAGGGGAGGGGCTCAAAGGGGTGGGAGGCCTTTACCAGGTGCGCTCTGTCCGGCCGGTAGAAGTGTGGTTTGCACTCCGCGCAGACCTGGCAGTCCCTGGTCACAGTACTGACCTCCTCGATGGAGTAAGGCAGGTTACGGGCCTTGATAAAGTGGAAGAACCGGGTGACCCCCGGGTGACAGAGTCATTGTGGAAAGCCCAAAGCCGGTCTACTTGTGCGCTGGCACATGTACCGCGTGATAGGGCATCTGGGGGTTCATTGAGCTTCCCAGGGCGATACAAGATCTCGCAGTTATAGATGGAGAGTTCGATCCTCCACCTCAAGATCTTGTCATTCTTAATCTTGCCCCGCTGTGTGTTACTAAACATGAAGGCAACCGACCGTTGGTCAGTGAGGAGAGTGAATCTCCTGCCGGTCAGGTAATGCCTCCAATGTTGCACAGCTTCCACAATGGCTTGGGCCTCCTTTTCAACAGAGGAGTGCTGAATTTCGGAGGCATGGAGGGTGCGAGAGAAGAAAGCCACGGGTCTGCCCGTCTGGTTGAGGGTGGCGGCAAGAGCCACATCCGATGCGTCGCTCTCCATCTGAAAGGGGAGGGACTCGTCGACTGCATGCATCGTGGCTTTGGCGATGTCTGCCTTGATGTGGTTGAAGGCCCGGCGGGCCTTCATGAGTGGGCGGGCCTTGTCCACATAATTAGGGACCCACTGGGCATAATATGAGAAGAATCCCAGGCATCGTTTCAGAGCCTTGGGACAGTGACGTCGGGGGAGTTCCAGGAGGGGGCGCATCCGGTCGGGGTCGGGCCTTAGGACTCCATTTTCCACAACGTAGCGAAGAATGGCTAAGCGGGTTGTGTGGAAAACACATTTCTCCTTATTATAGGTAAGGTTAAGGAGTTTAGCAGTGTGGAGGAATTTCTGGAGATTCATGTCATGGTCCTGCTGGTCATGGCCGCAGATGGTGACGTTATCCAGAAATGGGAACGTGGCCCGCAATCCGTACTGGTCAACCATTCGGTCCATCTCTCGCTGGAAGACCGAGACCCCATTAGTGACACCGAAGGGAACCCTAAGGAAGTGATAGAGGCGGCCATCTGCTTCGAATGCAGTGTATTGGCGGTCCTCTGGGCGGATGGGGGGCTGGTTATTAGGCGGATTTCAAGTCAACTGTGGAGAAGACTCGATACTGCGCAATCTGGTTGACCATGTCAGATATGCGTGGAAGGGAGTACGCGTCGAGCTGCGTGTACCGATTGATGGTCTGACTGTAGTCGATGACCATCCGGTGTTTCTCCCCAGTCTTAACTACCACCACTTGAGTTCTCCAGGGCTGTTACTGGCCTCAATGACCACCTCCCGCAGAAGCCGTTGGACCTCCGACCTGATAAAGGTCCTGCCCTGTGCACTGTACTGTCTGCTCCTTGTGGCGATGGGCTTACAGTCCAGGGTGAGGTTCGAGAAAAGTGAGGGTGGATTGACCTTAAGGGTCGTGAGGCCACAGACGGTGAGGGGGGACAGGGGTCCGCCGAACTTCTGAGTAAGGCTCTGGAGGTGGCACTTAAAATTGAGACCCAGTAACAGGGCAGCGCAGAGGTGGGGGAGGTCGTAGAGTCTGAAGTTGCTGTACTCTACGCCCTGTACTGAGAGGGTCGCAACGCAGTACCCCCGGATCTGTACGGAATGGGATCAGGAGGCCAGGGAGATTTTCTGGGTGACGGGGAGAACCGGGAGGGAACAGCGCCTTACCGTGGCTGGGTGGATGAAACTCTCCGTGCTCCCGGTGTCGAACAGGCAGGTCGTCTCGTGCCCGTTGATCCGTACGGTCATTGTAGCGGTCGCGAGGTTGCGAGGCCGAGACTGATCGAGGGTGATGGAGGCGAGCTGCGGAATTGGTGGGAGGGCCGATCGGTATCGGCAGCCAGCGGACGGCCAGGCGAGCAGGGGTCCTGGGGTGCGTCCCAAGATGGCGGCGCCCACGGGGCGTACATGGCGGGCGGTGGTGAAGATGGAGGTGCCCTTGGATCGCACGTGGGGGGTCTAGCGATGCTGGGCCCGGAAACGGCAGCGACCGATCAGGCCTTACAAATGGAGACAAAGTGGCCCTTCATGTCACACCCGTTGCAGGTCGCGCTCCGCGCTGGGCAGCGTTGTCTGGGGTGCTTGTTCTGGCCACAAAAGTAGCATTTGGGGCCTCCGGAGTTAGCTGGCTGCTGCGCGGCGCAGGCTTGAATGTCAGGTGATGGTGGGCCCATGACGTCCACAAGGGTGCGGCACGGTCGGAGGTGTAGGACTCCAGATTGCGGGAGGCCACTTCGAAGGAATTAGCGAGCTGTACAGTCTCTGTGAGGCCGAGTGTACCCCCTTCTAATAATCGCTGGCGGACGTAATTGGACTTAATGCCCGTGACATAGGCGTCTCTGATCAGCAGTTCTGTGTGTTGGACTGCCGACACCGTCTGGCAATTAAAGTTTCTGCCAAGTATCCGCAAAGCACGCAGGAAATCGCCCTGGGACTCCCCCGGGCGTTGCCGTCTCGTGGCCAGGAGGTGCCTGACGAACACCTGATTAACAGTCTTGATGTACTGCCCTTTCAGCAGTTCCATCGCTTCCGTGTAAGTGGGAGTGTCCCGAATGAGGAGGAAAACTTGTGGGCTCACCCGTGCATAGAGTATTTGGAGCTCCTGTGGGTCTGAGATGACTTGTGTGGATGCCCCGAGATATCCTTCAAAGCAGGCTAGCCAGTGCTCGAAAGTGGCTGTGGCGTCGGCTGCGTGTGGGTTCAGCTCCAGGCGATCCGTAAGACGTTCATCTTCAAATTCTAGCACAATAAATTGATGTACCATCAGTGTGTATGATTAGTGGTGCTTACCACAACTTTACGAGGTCTGATCATTCAAATAATTATTCAGTTCACTCACTGAGGACTGAACTAAGTGCAGGGCCTACACGCCATGTGGGTGGGATATTAGCAAATTAGGAGACTTTAAGAGCCACTGCTGTGCATTCAAGCAGCTGACACAGACCTCACCCCCTGACTCTTCAAAGTCTGTCCACCATTTACAAGGCACACGTCAGGGGTGTGACAGAATACTGTCCACTTGCCTGAATGAGTGCAGCTGCAGCAACACTCAAGAAGCTCGACACCATCCAGGGCAAAGCCACTTGATTGGCATCCCTTCCACAAACATTCACTCCCTCCACCACCATTGCACAGTGGCAGGCATGTGTAGCATCTACAAGATACACAACATCAACTCGTGAAAGATTCTTTGGCAATTATCTCCCAAATCCCTAATCTGTACCCAGAAATACCCTACTAAAGAATGGACAATAAAATGCTGGCTTTGTCAGTGACTCCACTTTCATATAATCATAGAATTTACAATGCAGAAGGAGGCCACTTGGCCCATCGAGTCTGCACCGGCCCTTTGAAAGAGCACCATACTTAAACCCACGCTTCCAGCCTATCCCCGTAACCCAGTAACCCCACCTAGCCTTTTGGACACTATGGGGCAATTTAGCATGGCCATGCCACCTAACTTGTACCTCCACATCATGTACCCAGAAAGATAAGGCAGGAGGGTCATCAGCATACCAGCACCTGTAAGTAACCCCCCCAAGCCACACACCACACTGACTCGGAAATATATCACCATCTTCGCTGTTGTGGGGTCAAAATACTGGAACTCCCTCCCTAACTGAGGGTGTACCTACACCACGTGGACTGCAGCATCTCAAGAAGGCAGCTCATCACCACCTTTTCAAGGGACTGGATAGCCTGGGGTTGTATTCCTTGGAGCAGAAGAGGCTAAGGGGGGACCTGATTGAGGTGTATAAAATTATGAGGGGCATGGATAGGGTGGATAGGAAGGAATCTTTCCCCTTAGTGGAGGGATCAATAACCAGGAGAATTAGACTTAATGGAAAAGGCCATGGATTTAGAGGGGATATGAGGAAAAATGTTTTCAGTCAGAGGGTAGTGGGAATCTGGAACTCACTGCCTGAAAGGATGGTACAGGCGAGAACCCTCACACCATTTAATAAGTATTTAGATGAGCACTTGAAATGCCATAGCATACAAGGCTATGGACCAAGTGCTGAAAAATGGGTTTAGAGTAGATAGGTGCTTGATGGCTGGCATGGGCACGATGGGCTGAAGGGCCTCTTTCCATGCTGTAAAAACTCTATGACCCTACTAAAGAATGGACAATAAAATGCTGGCTTTGTCAGTGACTCCACTTTCATATAATCATAGAATTTACAATGCAGAAGGAGGCCACTTGGCCCATCGAGTCTGCACCGGCCCTTTGAAAGAGCACCATACTTAAACCCACGCTTCCAGCCTATCCCCGTAACCCAGTAACCCCACCTAGCCTTTTGGACACTATGGGGCAATTTAGCATGGCCATGCCACCTAACTTGCACATCTATGAACTGTTGTAAGAAACCGGAGCACCCGGAGGAAACCCTGCAGACACGGGGAGAAAGTGCAAACTCCACCCAGACACCCAGGCCAGAATTGAACCGGGTCACTGGAGCTGTGTGAGACAGCTGTGCTAACCATTGTGCCACCATGCCGCCCATAGAGTTAAAGGATATTTATTCTAAAACTCCTTGAACCAGAAGAGGAACAAGGATTGTCATGATATCTGTGAGGTGCTCCTTGTAAGCAGCTTGTCAATAACACTGTGCCCAGCCACAGTGGTACCTGCTGAGTCTGATATGAAGCTGATAGCCCTCCATTGTTTCAAACTTCTCAGCATAGCCACAAGTTTCTGAGAAGCAGAACTTCCTCCTCTTCTAGGCCACTAAACCAACCTCAGAAATCTGTTTTCATGATGCTCATCCAATGTTTCCTACTGCCAAACTCAACTCTTGAAATTACATCTTCCATTTGATGGTAGGACTGTAACTCTTTAAATCTTTAATATAATTTTCCTGTGGGATGTGTGATCCAACATTCGATTTAATCCTCACCAGGAGTGCCGGGTAAGTATTGGGGCTGACAACCTTTTGCAAGCTCTGCTCCTATGCTGACAATCGGGGCTGGTTTAGCACAGTGGGCTAAACAGCTGACCTGCAATGCAGAACAAGGCAGCAGCGCGGGTTCAATTCCCATACCGACCTCCCCGAACAGGTGCTGGAATGTGGTGACTAGGGGCTTTTCACAGTAACATCATTGAAGCCTACTTGTGACAATAAGCAATTATTATTCTGGGCTGGTTTGGCTCAGTGGGCTAGACAGCTGGTTTGTGATGCAGAACAAGGCCAGCAGCGCGGATTCAATTCCCGCACCAGCTTCCCCGAACAGGCACCGGAACGTGGCGAATAGGGGCTTTTCACAGTAACTTCATACTTGTGACAATAAGCGGTTATTATATTACTATTATTATAAGTTGGAAGACAAGACCTAGCACTTCCAAATGCACAAGACAGCTCCTTTTCATCACTGGTTGAGTCACCACCTCTGGAACTGTGTGGGGAAGGGTACAAGAAGCAAGAGACAATAATCTCCAACTGCAATTTCATGTGACAATCTGACCAATTATTGGTGACAATAATTTGGCTTGAAATTGAAGTAAAAATATAAAAAAATGTTCGGGATGAAATTAAACATGCATTATAACAGCAAACAAGCATTCTTGTAAAGAAAGACTTGCACTAAATATTATCTGTCACAACCTTTGGACATCACAATATACAATGCAGCTAAAAGATTTCCTTTGAAGTGTAGAAAGGTAGAAAATGTGGGTCCCCATTAAGATGAAGGAGGTATCAGGACAAATCCTCCAGCCATCTTTGAAATGGTGCATTGGATCCTTTATATTCACCAGAAAGCACAAACGAACCCTTGGTTTAACATCTCATCCAAAAGACAAAAGCACTGTCAGTGCAGCAGTCCCTTGGGCATGTCAGACTATGAGCGTGTTCAAGTCTCTGATGTGGCACTTGAAATGAAATCCCTCTTACTCAGAAGTGTGACATTATCACAATTGTAAAGAACTGTAACGGTTAATGTAATGTCTAAATTAACCACTAGAGGGAGCTAGATGTACAACTTTATACGGCATCAATGCTAAGCCTTGTGAGTGACAGGTTGAGGAGAAAGCTAGAGGACAGACTGAAGGAAACAGTGTGAGTGAGAGCAGATCATAGTTCATGTAAAAGTGTAGAGATTAGTTGTAGATGAGTGTAGATTACATGTTTATTATCAACTGTGTATTATATAGGAATAAGTGTCCAATTAAGTAGTGTTAATAAATTTATAGCTTTGTTCAAGTTAAAAGCTATTTGTGGTCTTTATGAACACCACGCCAACCATCCATAAAATTAATAATACAAAGAACACCACAGGCAGGAGTGCTAGCACTGAGTTATGACTGATGCTATATCGTGGCAACTAAATTTACTTATAATTGCTTTGGTTAATCCTACAATGCCTTTGCTCATGCTTCGCGATGAGAATCTTTGCTCATGCTTCGCGATGAGAATCTTTGCTTATGCTTCGCGATGAGAATCTTTGCTCATGCTTCGCGATGAGAATCTTTGCTCATGCTTCGTGATGAGAATCTTTGCTCATGCTTCGCGATGAGAATCTTTGCTCATGCTTCGTGATGAGAATCTTTGCTCATGCTTCGCGATGAGAATAAAAATGCTTTCTGACGATTTTTGTTCCTGTCGTGAGAAGCTCTCAATATTAATACAGTTTATGTTTTGCCATTTCGTGACTCTTTGAACGTGGGTGTACTCAAAATTGGAAAATTCTAAACTATTTGAAACTGCTGAATGCATAATGTATTGTATCTGTGTACTGTATTCACATATGTGAGGTGAGGAGATCAATATCATTGTGCTATTTGTAACTTTGCAAACTGGATTTGAAAATATGCACTGACACACCTAGCACAATTTAAAGCTTTGCACATAACTTAATAATGATAAAAGGAGAAGTTTTAATAACTGTATTCGAGTGCGATCATTCCAATCACATATGTGCCTGTTTTACTAATTGCAGGATCTATCATTATTTTTCTAATTTGTGTTGATGAAAGCAATTTCCTTTGTGCCTGCAATGTCTGCTATTGGCTGCCCACTTTATCTCTTACAATTTGGTGCACAGTTGGAAAGTCCATAAATAGAAATGAGGGTAGTCGACATTTGTACAGAAAATAAACTCTAAAGAATGGTGCACACCCAAGATGTTAACATCCACTCTCTTCACTGCTGAGTGACTGTCGTGTATTTTAGGCATTTTCTGTTCTTTCTCTGTTCTACTGACAGAATTTTTTTTTAAATCATTTACGGGATGAGGGTGTCGCTAACTGCTCTTGACAAGGTGGTGTTGAGCTGCTCCCTTGAACGGCTGCAGTCCCGGAGATGCAGGTTCACCCAGGGTGCTATTAGGGAGGGAGTTCCAGGATTTTGACCCAGCGACAGTGATGGAACGGCGATACATTACCAAGTCAGGATGGTGAGTGACTTGGACTCGAACCTCCAGGTGGTGGCGTTCCCATGTGTCTGATGCCCTTCCCCTTCTAGATGGCAGTGGTCGTGGGTTTGGAAGGTGCTGCCGAAGGAACCTTGCTGAGTTCCTGCATGTCTGTAGATTTTTCTCCCCTTTGATTTGTTCTTTTAATATATCGTATGTATCATGGAATCACCAAGTCATTATGGCACAGAAAGAGGCCATCAGGCCCATCATTCCCACACCAGGGGCGAGATTCTCCGACCCGGCATCGCCGGGGGCTGGCGTGAATCCCGCTCCCGCCGGTTGCCGAATTCTCCGGCACCGGATATTCGGCGGGGGCACCAAAGGCCTTTCTCGCCAGCTGGCGGGGCGGAAATCAGTCCGGCGCGGGCCTGGCCCCTCAAGGTTAGGGCTCGGCCCCTCAAGATGCGGAGGATTCCCCACCTTTAGGGCGGCGCGATGTCGGACTGATTTGCGCCGTTTTTGGCGCCTGTCGGCGGACATCACGCCGATTACGGAGAATTTCGCCCCAGTTCACCACAGAGCAATTCTGTCACCTCCATTCCCCGTTCTGTCCCTGTAGCTTATTCCCCTCAAGTTCCCATCTAATTTGCTTTTCAAATCAGTTTTTGGGCTGAATTGGGGGAGGTGGTGGCGTAGTGGTATTGTCACTGAATTGGTAAATCAGAGACTCAGAGTAATGCTCTAGGAATCCAGGTTCAAATCCCACCACTGCAGATGGTGAAATTTGAATTCAATTGATTAAAATTCTAATGATGACCATGAAACAATTGTCAACTGTCGTAAAGACCCACCTGGTTCACTAATGTCCTTTAGGGAAGGTAATTTGCCATCCTTATTTGGTCTGACCTACATGTGACTCCAGACCCACAGCAGTGTTGTTGACCCTTAACTTCCCCCTCACGGAAAATTAGGGATGGTCAATAAATGCTGGCACAGCCTGCGACGCCCATGTCCCAGGAGCAAATAAAATAAAAATGATCTGGTTCTCCAGCTGCTTGTTTCTCGGCAGCATGTCATTTGCTGGTGGTGAAATTGCGGCCAATTTCCTATTGAAGCCACCCCACGTCGTTGGGAAACCCACGAGAGGGGTTGCACTGCCGGCGGGAAATGCGAAATGCATCAGTCGGAAAAATTCCGGCCACTGTCTTTGCTTCGAGCACCCTTGTAGGCGGCGAGTTCCAGATTGTTACTGTTCACTACGTAAAAAGGTTATTTATCGTTTGCACCTTCTCCCCGCGTCTGCGTGCGTTTCCTCCGCATGCTCCGGTTTCCTCCCATAGCACATAGATGTGTAGATTAGATGGATTGGCCATGCTAAATTACCCCTTCGTGTCCGAAGATGTGCAGGTTAGGTGGGTTTACGGGGTTACAGAGATAGGGCGGGGGATTGGGCCTCGGTAGTGTGCTCTTTTGGAGGGTTGACGCAGACCCGATGGGCCGCATAACCTCCGTCTGCACTGTCGGGATTCTATGGAAAGATATTTTTTGCCAAAAACCTTAAATCAATGTCCCTTGATCCTTATTTCATCAGGTCTCCCTCCGTAGCATCCTTAGCAATAGGAATAGATCATTCAGCCCCTTAGAATAAAGAACAAAGAACATTACAGCAGGAACAGGTCCTTCGGCCCACCAAGCCTGTGCTGATCCAGATTCCTTATTTAGATCTATTACTTATTGCCCAAATGATCTGTATTCCTCCATTCCCCGCTGGTTCATGGGCTGGATTCTCCGTTTTTGGGACTAAGTCCCCCACGCTGTCGTGAAAACTGTGGTCTTTTACGCCAGGAAAACTGGCATCAAAAGGCCACCGATTCACCTTTTTGCTGGGGGCTAGCCGGTAGCTGTCGTTAAGCTCGCAGCTCTAGCAGCTGATACGGCCCCCAACACTTCCGGGTCAGAGGCCGCACCTGCTCATGGCAACAGCCTGCAGTGGCCGCACAGTGCTCCATGGCGGACTCAGCCCGCGGGCCTGGTCCGGCAAAATAGTGGTTCGCATCGGTCGCTCATGCGCCCCCGACATATTTCCTGGTGGCACACATTGCCCCTAGCCTGAATGATTGCCCCTGCCCGCCAATCGGCCCTCACCCGACTGTGGTGACCCTGGACTGAGTCCGCAGCCACCACGTGAGGATCCCAGGCAGTGGGACCATTAGAGGTCCACGCCGTCGGGAATTCAGCCGGTCGGGGATGGAGCATCGTGGACGGACCTCAGGCAATGGCCTGAGAAGGTGGATACTCGGCGCGGCATTCTCCACGAGTATGCTGATTTTCTGGGTGGGGCGGAGAATTGAAGAACCAGCGACGCTCCCGATTTTATACGCCAAAACAGTCCTCCGGGCTGCCTGAAGTGTGGCTCCGCCATTTTGTTGCGAGTCAAGGTGGTGCGAGGCTGCTGTTGACGATTGCGCGGTTAAAGTATAGGCCGGAGCAAAAATGTGGATCGAGAAGTGTTATTTCTGCTCGGCGCAGATGTATCCGGGTTAAGGGATGATGTTTGTCCGCAATGATTGTAAATTGCTCCGTCTGGACCTGTAAAGACTTAATTTGCTGCAAAAACTCACATTCAAAGTATTGTCTTGCATCATTGACTCTGTCTATACATATGTTTCTGGAACCCACCTCTTTATTCACCTGAGGAAGGGGCTGTGCTTCAAAAGCTAGTGATTTGAAACAAACCTGTTGGACTTTAACCTGGTGTTGTAAGACTTCTTATTGTACATGCTCACTGTCCACGGGGATAGTGCCAGAGGACTGGAGAGTGGCGAATGTTGTTCCTCTGTTCAAGAAAGGGAATCGGAATGACCCTGGTAATTATAGGCCAGTTAGTCTTACTTTGGTGGTCGGTAAGTTAATGGAAAAGGTCCTGAAGGATAGTATTCATGACCATTTGGAAAGATGCAGCTTAATCCGGGATAGTCAACACGGATTCGTGAAGGGTAAGTCTTGCCTCACAAAATTGATTGAATTCTTTGAGGAGGTAACGAAGTGTGTAGATGAAGGTAGAGCAGTTGATGTTGTATACATAGATTTCAGTAAGGCGTTTGATAAGGTTCCCCATGGTCAGCTCATGAAGAAAGTAAGGCGGTGTGGGATCGAGGGAAATTTGGCCAATTGTTTAAGTAACTGGCTATCACATAGAGGGTGGTGGTGGATGGAAAATGTTCAGACTGGAGACCAGTTACCAGCGGTGTACCACAGGGATCAGTGCTGGGTCCTTTGCTATTTGTGATTTTTATCAATGACTTGGAGGAGGGGGCTGAAGGGTGGGTCAATAAATTTGCTGATGACACCAAGATTGGTGGAGTAGTGGATGAGGTGGAGTGCTGTTGTAGGCTGCAAAGAGACATTGATAGGATGCAGAGCTGGGCCGAAAAATGGCAGATGGAGTTTAACCCTGATAAGTGCGAGGTGATTCATTTTGGTAGAAAAAATTTGAATGCGGATTACAGGGTCAACGGCAGGGTTCTGAGGAATGTGGAGGAACAGAGAGATCTTGGGGTTCATGTCCACAGATCTCTGAAGGTTGCCACTCAAGTGGATAGAGCCGTGAAGAAGGCTTATAGTGTGTTAGCGTTTATTAACAGGGGGCTTGAGTTTAAGAGCCGCGGGGTTATGTTGCAACTAGGTTGACCCTGGTGAGACCACATTTGGAGTATTGTGTGCAGTTCTGGTTATAGGAAGGATGTGGAAGCATTGGAAAGGGTGCAAAGGAGATTTACCGGGATGCTGCCTGGTTTGCAGGATAGGCCTTTTGAGGAAAGGTTGAGGGAGCTACGGCTTTTCTCTTTGGAGCGGATGAGGATGAGAGGTGACTTAATAGAGGTTTATAAGATGATGAGGGGGATAGATAGAGTGGACGTTCAGAGACTATTTCCTCGGGTGGATGTAGCTGTTACAAGGGGGCATAATTATAAGGTTCGGGGTTCTTTACTCAGAGAGTGGTTAGGGTGTGGAATGGACTGCCTGCTGTGATAGTGGAGTCGGACACTTTAGGAACTTTCAAGCGGATATTGGATAGGCACATGGAGCACACCAGAATGACAAGGAGTTGGGATAGCTTGATCTTGGTTTCGGACAATGCTCAGCACAACATCGAGGGCTGAAGGGCCTGTTCTGTGCTGTACTGTTCTATGTTCTATATATATCCATACAGGGGCCTGTCCTCTGCAGGCAAAAAAAAACAAATCCAGGAATTGTACCTTTTTTGAATTAAACAAAAGCCTGGGGGAAATATTCCCAGGCGCATTCTCCATGACAACACCTCAAGCAATCAGAGTCAACTTGCCAACCTATCAACACCCTTTTCTCCTGCAGTATAGATTATTGCTCCTTTTGAAATTTGGCATTCTTGCCTCTGTCCTGATGAGTGCAAAACAAAAAGTGGGTGGCACGGTGGCACAGTGGTTAGCATTGCTGCCTCACAGCGCCAGGGACCCTGGTTTGATTCCAACCTTGGGTCACTGTCTGTGTGAAGTTTGCACTTTCTCCCCGTGTCTGCGTGGGTTTCCTCCAGGTGCTCTGGTTTCCTCCCACAGTCCAAAGGTGTGCAGGTTAGGTGACTAGCCATGATAAATTGCCCCTTAGTGTCTAAAAGGTAGATGATGTTACGGGCATAGGGTCAGGGCATGGACCAAGGTAGGATGCTCTTTCCAAGGATCGGTGCAGACTCGATGGGCCGAATGGCCTCCTTCTGCACTGTAGAGATTCTATGGTTCTATTTTAACTTTATGTCTATATTTCAGCAATAATTTTTTAACTTGTTAAAGTTGACCTTAATTTCTTATTACTTACTGTCCCTCTTCTTTTCAGTATTTATGTCAATCCTAACCAGGACCTCGATGTACTTTTATAGAAAGGTCCAAATTCTGATTTCTCTTGAAGAGATTTGGTGCCAATTCTGCTTATGTAACAGATCACCAAGTGTTCAAGCAAGAACCAAAGCCATGGACACTACATCCTCACATCTTCCAGTCATTCATGAAACCACAATCAACTCACCAATTGCAATATTTTCCCAGGTATGGTACACACAAGTCAGCCACTCATTGCCCCTGTGTCCATTGGAGAATTCGCTTCCATGCTGCAGTCCTTGTAGTCACATGTTGCATTGTGGGTGGAGCAGATGTAGCAGGCTAGCAAAACTCTCACGGGAGTTTGTGAGCTGGCTTACCAAGGGAGTACCGGTGGGCTAATGTGCCAAAGGGAGCACGGCAGTGCAGTCCAATCCTCAATGTTCACAGATACACTTTCCAACACAAGCATAGACAATGATCAGCAGCAGGAACCAAACCATTGAACTTTCTACCTCTCCTTAGCCCAGGAACACGTGTAGTCAGAGCAATTGTAATATTACTTTTGTTATCCCAGATAAATCTAAGATAAAGCAGAGATCCCCCTGGCCATTTCGTCTCAGTACAATATAAGCAGTGCATTTATTCATTGAGCTTCAGGGCAGAATATAATTAATTGACACAGAAATGGCCCCTTCAACTAAATTTTAAACAAAGTGACCATGCAAATCCCATCAGAACAAGATTAAGTTCAGGTTGTAACTCGTTTTGCCAATTACTTCATTTAGGTTGACTTTATAATTTTATTGAGATGCTTCTTATTTTATTGAGTTGCTTCTTAGCCTGGTACTTCATTTATACAACAATAACCACCTGAACTAATACAGCAACTTTAACATAGTAAACCCTCCCAAGGTACTTCATAGGAGCGTTATCGGGCAACATTTGACACTGAATAACTTAAAGAGATATCTTAACACAGGTGGTCAAAGAGATGGGTTTTAAGGAGCAGCTTCAAAGAG
This sequence comes from Scyliorhinus torazame, assembly GCF_047496885.1. Lineage (NCBI taxonomy): Eukaryota > Metazoa > Chordata > Chondrichthyes > Carcharhiniformes > Scyliorhinidae > Scyliorhinus > Scyliorhinus torazame. The sequence goes on along the minus strand of NC_092714.1, from coordinate 41,808,762 downwards.
GAGTGAGAATAAAATGATGAAGAGGTTGTGGGAGAGAATTTCAGAGTTCTGGGCAAGGTCAGGGTAGACATGTCTGCCAATAGCAGAACAATTAAATGTTATGGGCCAGGGCTTAGAAACTCCAAAGTGTATTATGGAGTTCACCTGACCTACAAACTTTAAGTTGAATTTGGCTAGGGTGAGCACAAAATCAGGGGCAGGGTTCTCTCAGCCCAGGGCCGGGTCGGAGAATCCCCGCGACCGGCGTGAACCGTGCCACTCCGCCCTGTCGCCGGCACACGATTCTCAGCCTAGCACAGAATCGGCGCCATTGGCACGGCGCCAGTCGGAGGCCGCTCTAGGCGGCTGGCCCGCCGATTCTCGGCCCGGGATGGACCGAGCGGCCGGCGTACAAACGCCAAGTCCCGCCAGCGCCGTCCACACCTGCTCTCAGCCAGCTGGACCTTGGTGTGCAAAGGTCAGGCGGGCGGCCTGTGGGGGGGGTGGGGGGTCCGGCCCAGGGGGCCTCCGATGTGGCCTGGCCTCTCTGGCTGGGGGCCACGTTTGTTCCGCGCCAGCCCCTGTAGTCCTGCGCCATGTTGTGTCGGGGCCAACGCATTGAAGGAAGCCACTGCGCATGCACACATTGGCGCCAGCGCCACTGCGCATGTACGGATCCCGCGGTGCCCAGTTCGCGCCGGGATCAGCAGCTGGAGTGGCATTAACCGCTCCAATGCTGTGCTGGCCCCTTTTGCGGGCCAGAATTAGTCGTCGGGTCGGCCCGTTCAAAGAATCCCGCCCCAGGTGTGATTAATCAGACTCCCTAGACACTTTAATCAAAACAAGGTTTATTCTAAGGATATAATTGATATATATATATAAACACACAGCACAAATTGTATCAATTAGAAACATAAAAACACCTCACAACTGCAGTAATCTATGTATAACACTTAATGAATTCTCCCTTAACTGTTCCAATTCAATAACAAAATCCAATATACCCAAAACTCTATTTCAAGGGTGCGGCCCAGCACACTGTATTCTCACTTGAATGGGGCTGGTCCTTTCCCTAATATTCTGAACCAATCTCAACCAGCAGATTCAAACTCCTACCGGAAAGCAAACTATATCTTTTAAGTTACCAAAGCAGGTAGCCAAAACCAATGGTTTTTACTGGAACAATTTTAAAAATTAAAATAGAGAAAGACAGAGAAAAACGCTTCTATCCTCCTCTGGAATCCAAAACAGACCAAACTGAAACTGAAATCAAACACCTCACCGCCACAGCCCAGCTACACCCTCAAAATGACACCACTGAAGCCATGTGATAAGACAAAAACCTTTCTTAAAGGGACACTCATGTGACATGCAAAAGAGGCCAGATTTGGAGGAACACGGAGATCTTGGGTGGGTTCCAGTGAAGGAGAAGGTTACAGAGAGAGAGCGAGATGAGGCTAATATGATGGAAGCATCTCAGAAGAAATTAGAACCTAGGAATAGGAACAGAAAATGAACAGTAAGAGATGCAGAAAATAGATCACTGCCATCCAAAAGCAATTTCCTTGCATCATCAGCAGTTGGCTAATTGTGGAGTTTTATTGTTACTTGTTGGGAGGGTGTTGGTTATGGAATGGTATCTCCTAAAGAAGCCTATGTAGTCTTCAGTAAAGAAATAAGTCTTTATTAATAAGTAGCACTATTTACACAAGTACAATAATGGGTACAGGCCCAGAGATATCACCATACTTAGGTCTTAACATGTCTGTGCTCAACACCAGACCAACCCTGGGTCTGGATCATGTGGCTTCTTATATCACTGTGTGGGCAGCGCAGTACTCAGTCCCACATTAACCCGATATGTTCCAGACCATTATACTACAGGCCTTATTTTAAAAAACATTTACACATGCAGTTCTATGTTTTAAATGTTGACAATCACAGTGGCAGCACGGTGGCACAGTGGTTAGCACCGCTGCCTCAGAGCACCAGGGACCCGCTGTTCATTTTTCCATGCCCCCCAGTCTTACACTTTCCTCTTCAGTCGCTCAGGTGAGCTGCCCATTTACAATTTCAATGAGTGACATGACACATGACTCGAAGAAAGAATACATGAAGTGGCTCCTCATTGCCTTCCTCGTGTGTGTTGAAAGGAAACACAGGTCCTCTTCCTGAAATATCCTGCGCCTGCAAACAGCCGTTGCCCCTCAAGGTTCTAGCTCTTCCACCAATACTGCCAAAAATTCATTGGTTCCACCATTGGCCATAGTTTGTAACCCTGAGCATGGGACCCTCATCTGGGCCAGGGATGACTCACAAAAGTGCAGGGACTGACCACCCTCTGACATCTCAAATGACCATGCTACCCAGATTAACGATGAAAGAAATAATAAGCCAACTGATTTAATTATGCATTCATCAATTTCTTCCTGAAGCTTAATTGAAGCAGCAAGGATTGGTGTATTAATGAGGTCTGTTATTTTCACAGCTGGGGCAATAGCGAATATAATGCTAAATTTAAACAAAAAATAAACTTGGTGGAAACAAAAAAAAAAACCATTTAGCATTTTGAGAAGGTCTAATATTCTCCATTAATGAGTTTTGTTAATTCACTGATTCGTTCACACGTAATGAGAATGAAGTGTTTAATCTGCCAAGTCTGCTTCTTATATTATCTGGCCATCTTCTTGCTGAGCAAATCATTCATGCGTGTCATTTAATCATCTTCTGAGTCTATATACTGCATCGACTGTGCGGAAAATAGCGTGGCTAGAATTAATTGGGTCCACCCACCCATTCAATAATAACATCATTATTGTTTTCAACCACTTGTGGAAAACTGCTGCCACCATTCAAACCCCCATCAGCAAACAGGAACAAACATAAATACTGCCCAGCGCAGGCTGCATGCCAGCACTGCCTTTTCTGCAGCAATAAATGGAGATACCCCCCCCCCCCCCCCTCTGAAATGGCCGTAAACTAACACAGTTCCCAAAATCAGAAAGCCAGAGAAAGGAATTTACATTTATTTACCGCATTTCACATCATGAGAATCCAGGGCATCTGAGGCACATTCTGAGAATACTCAGCAATGTCATTAAATTATTTCAGAAAAGGTCCCCCTTCATAAGGCCCATTCATGCAATTATTCTGCCCCAGCACTCGATTTGCCACTTCATAAATTCACACAGCAATGCATGGTGCCAGGAGTCAAGAAGGACCTGTAGAACACAATTTAAAGGGCTTGTCTCTTCCATACAATTTATCTGCTGGTTTGTCCTCTTAAGCTGGCTAACATCTGGGCCTGTTTTTTATTATTTTCTTTGCATTCCAACAGTAAATCCAAACTTCTGAAAATAAAAAGCTTTGATCTGGTGCTAGACTGCAGGAAATCATTTATCTCAGTCACTTTTTTCCCCCCCGAGGACCCACTTTTACCAAACGGCCAACCTTTGAGACCCTCGCCGGCCCGCCTTTGCGACCAACGCTGGCTGACCTTCACAACCCATGCTGACCAGCCTTCGCAATGCACCATTTACACTTACCTTTAGTGTGATAGGTGAGCCTGCTTGGTCCTCACAATCTCATTCCAGTCATGCTCACAGGGGGAAGGGGCAATACACATATCTCGTGCAGAGTTCAGCCGGTTCCTTTGTGCTACCTTCACCTTTGAGAGGACGGAAACTCCAACCTCACACATGTAGGTCGTCGTAAAGGAAAATAGCAACAAAATGCTTGTTTTACTCAACACTGGATACTCCTCGGAGATGCTACTCCAGAATACTGACAGCCTCGTGGACTTGTGGCGTGTTTTTGATCTGCTATCACGGGTGAGGAGCAGAAGTTCAGTCTCTTCATTTGGAGTCAGCTGTAAGTTAACAATTGACTCTGGGATCTCAAGCTCAAAAGGATTTTTCACTGACCGCTTCTCTTTCAAAATCTGAAACTCTCTGGAAAGTAGTGAATAAGGCTGAATAAGGCTTTCTAGTCTAGTGACAGCTTCCTTACTAACATTGTTTCCTCCGATGTGGTGTAACAATGTGGGGAACATGTAGTAGTTTTGGTTTTGTACTCGCTCTAACTAAACTTTCAATGTCTTTGGAAAGCATCTATTTCTTCACAGTGCCGAAAGCAACTATTATTCTTAACTTGCAATTTGAGGTTCAGTTCGATTAGAATTAAAAAGATGTCTTCAAGGTAAGACATAGTTAGCATCTAACTCTTATTTTTCAGTACTTCCCTGCATATGAAACACCATGCGCTTGGATTCTCCGTTCCTGAGACTAAGTTTTGACGCCAGGGCAAGATTCGTGGACATCAAGACAGCAGAACTGGTGCCGCACCTAGACCGATTCAGCGATTATTAAGGAGCTAGCACCGGTGCCACGTGAAACACTGGGGCTGGTTTAGCACAGGGCTAAATCACTGGCTTTGAAAGCAGACCAAGGCAGGCTAGCAGCACGGTTCAATTCCCGTACCAGCCTCCCCGAACAGGCGCCAGAATGTGGCGACTAGGGGCTTTTCACAGTAACTTCATTTGAAGCCTACTTCTGACAATAAGCAATTTTCACTTCATTTCACAATCGATTCCAAAGAAAAATAGTGCCAGATTCATCGGGTCCGTGATTGACATTCAGGAGGCTAACAAGCTGCAGCTGCATATACACGCTACACTGCCCATACACAGCATCCCAGCCAACAAGACGGCACTGGTTGTGCTGGAACACGCCCATATGGCTGATGGGGCGGCTGGGGCCAGAGGGCACCGAGAGGGCTAACCTGGGGGGACACCCATTCGACTGTTGCCCTAAGTTCACAGTGGGCAGTCAGCAGCCTGCACAGCTGCATGGCTGCCTTTCCGGCTGCGGCAATGGTGATCAGTGCCTGTCCACCCCAACCCCACAGCCCATCTCCTGGCCACCCCCCGCTACTTCCCCCCCCCACCCCCCCCCCTCCCCCGGCAGGAGCCCTCCGACCACTGGAACAACTGCCAGCAAACTATGGCGATGTCGGACACTTTCCTGTCTCTCCCTCAGCAGCCAGGGCGCCTGTTACATGATTTTTAAAAACACAAGTGAACCTCAATGTCGAGAATTCAGCCCATTGGAGGAGGAGAATCGCGGAGGCCCTGGAGAATATGGAGTTATCCCGCGAAAGATATGTCAATGACGTTTACTGTACGTGCATTCTGGAACGCATTGACACAAATTCTCAGCCCAATCACGGTCCCAATTCCGGCATCGGCCGTCGGAGAATCTCGCCGGTGGCTTTGCATCCTGATTTGCATTGACACAATTAACAAAGCCATACCTCAAGAAATCACCTTTCTCCTGCTTTGTTGCTGATTTCAGTTTCTTTTTAATGGGTTGTTCACCAGAGGCCCTGGAGCCCTGTATACAGCTCACACCAGGACTGCTTTGTTCTGCCATGGACTCTCCTGCACAGCTCTCTCCCGCAGATTCAGTTGTGAGATCCTGGCCTGTTTCTGTCTCTGGCCCTCTCTTCCTTATTACAAAATGAATCATCTTCAGTTCTTCACACAATCCTGTTGCTTGCAAATTGGCAGCTACAAAATGGAGGAACCTCTTCGTGATTTTGCACCCAAAGCAAGGACATACTGGGCATGTGATGTCAGTGTAAGCATAACTGGTGCCGCACCGAGACAGATTCAGCAACTATTAAGCAGCTAGCACCGGAGCCACGTGAAACACAATCAATTTCAATGAGAAATGGTGCCGGATTCGCTGAATTCGCGATTGACACTGAGGAGGCCGACAAGCTGCAGCTGCATACACACACCACTCCCCACACACACCAGATGCGTGACCTGTTCTCTGCCGTCGCCTCTGGCGGGAATTCTCCATTGTTCGCATTTAAAGGTCAGCCGTGGCCGGAATTCTCAACTTAAACCGAGTCGTGGGCATCATTCTGAAAAGCCGTTTGAGCCATTAGCTGCTTCTCCCGTGCTCAGCAACGCCATAACCGGACCCTCCCGACACCCGCCTGGAACCCACCTTTAGGTCACAGCAAACACTTTGGAAAACTCTGGTCTGTAATGTCTGCCTTTGAGGCTGGAGGATGAGGGGGTGTTTAGCAGAAGAGTGCTGAGAGCAGGTGCAGTGAGGAAAGGATAGAAATGGAGATGTGCAGGAGGTCTTTCCCACAGCGAATATTCAGAGAGTCCGACATATATCGAGAAGTCAGTGATGGGCCCGTGTTTCAACAAGGAGGTCATCTGCAGTTTACACAACTGGAGATGCAAAGCAGGACAGGGACAGTCGAGCCTGTGGCTGCCAAGGTTATCATGGTGCCTCTGCAGTTGGGTTGACCCAGGCAGCGACTGGTGGCATTAATAGCCTTGTTGTTTGCTGTAACAGGAAGTGGCCAGGACTCTTTTTGACTTTCACTGTGGACAGAGTGAAGCAAAGAACAGAGACCAAGCTTTTGTTCAGAAGAATTTAAGGAAGAGTAAACAAAGTGTTCTGAGTTAAAGAGACAATTGTAGTAATTAGATTTAAAACTGGATAGCCGACTTCAGAGGTGGATAAAACATATGATTTCATTTTAAAACAGTCTGGGAATTAAGAGTTAAAGCAATTGTGAGAAGTTTGCACAGCAGTTAATGCAGAAATCCTGAAGGGGTTGGTGTGAAATCCTGGACTGGATTCACTGTTAAAAGTGGAGCGGAAACTTTGTTTAAAAATGTAATTTGGGAAACCTGGCCTGGATTTTGGAATGCAAACCACCAAGGGGAAGCATTATAATTATGAGAGAAGATTTTGAAGCGTGTTTTTGGGAGAAGAGTTTGGAAACTCTCACGTGAGAATCATCTGAGGGAATTCTGAGGTGATATCCACAAGCATTCACATGGGGTTCAGAGTGCACAGTGTCTTTGCCCACAGTCAACTTGCGTGATTAAAAGGGATTTTGTGTAAATGAAACCATTGTAGATTAAGATGCACTTTGTAATCTGTGTTAATACTAAAACCTGTGTGTAATTGTTAAGCTAAGGGGGGAGTATCGGAATCAAATTTTCTCATGTTTAATAAATGTGTTTTTTCTTGTTGCTCAAACTCATTAGCAGTCCCGTGACTCTGTTCCTCCATATTTTATTTTTAAAAGTAAAAGTTACGGTCTTTTGAGCCAGGGTTATAATAATAATAATCTTTATTGTCACAGGTAGTCTTACATTAACGCTGCAATGAAGTTACAGTGAAAAGCCCCTAGTCGCCACATTCCGGCGCCTGTTCGGGTACACAGAGGGAGAATTCAAAATGTCCAATTCACCTAACAGCACGTCTTTCGGGGCTTGTGGGAGGAAACCAAAGCACCCGGAGGAAACCCACGCAGACACATGGAGAACGTGCAGACTCTGCACAGACAGTGATCCAAGCCGGGAATCGAACCTGGGTCCGTGGTGCTGTGAAGCAACAGTGCTAACCACTGTGCTACTGTGCCACCCCTAAGGGGCTTGCAGACAGGGGTCTTTCTTATGGGGGGGGGGGTCGTTGGTGGGGGTCTCTTTAATGACGTGGTCTCTGGGGGGGTCTTATTAATTAGTGGGTCTATGGTGGGGGCGGTGTGGGCAGATCTTGCATTGTGGGTGGGAGGGTGGCCCTCCTATGGACTTTGGGGGAAACTCCCGTAAAGCATTACCCCCTTCGCCCACCATGAGGTCCACCTCGTCAGGCACACACTTATCAAGACTTGCACCAATTCTCGCCCACGTGGTTCCCTGTCCAGCGAACTGGAGAATATGGTGCCTGGCCTGTTAATAGTATCCAAATAGATCCGATCCCAACGCCATAAGGGGACCGGAGCATTGGACGAACATCTGCCCAATGCTGGATTCTCTGCCGCCCAACCCCGGAGCAGAGTTCCTGATGCGGCGGAGAATCCATCCCAGGGTTTTCAAAATTAATTTAGTGAGTTCTGGGTTGCCAATTCTGCCGGTACCCCATTATGTACATGTTCAGATTATAAAGAATTAGTCAGAGAGGTTTTCTGAGTGTAAACACACAACCAGATAAGTTTATTAAAACAATTTTCCGAATTTAAAACTATCTAGGTGTAGCCATCTGGGATGGCCACTTCCAGAATACAAAATGAACGCTCACAAAGAATGTAGGGAAATGTGGACAATGCTAGATAACAAGCAGGCACAGTGCCTGAATGTATATTTGGGAAGCAGTTACCAGACGGAATCGAAACTCTGGGTCGATTAACATATTGATGGCCCATCTCCGAGGAACAAAGGACTAACACTCAGGTAGTTGATACTGTCGCAGACATCCCGGCACCAGTATCCCAACCAAAAGACACAAACAAAGCAAGGCCAACGGCCACCTAGGACACGCCCAGCCATCAGGTTACCCACTGCTTTATTGGTTAAGGCCGATAACAATGATCGAGAAGCGGCCCAATTAATTGGGACCAAGTTTAAGGCCCGCCTAAAAGCGCGCGAAGCCCCTCCAGGTATAAGAAGGAACCCCCACGAGAGATTCGCTCTCTTGGATTTGGCTCCCAGGCGGAGAGACCCATCCGCCAGCATCACCAGGAGCAAGTAAGTTCAAGGTCAATGCTCGAAATTAGACGGACGACCTTAGCTGTTCTCCTGTTTCTCTTCGAACCCAACAACCTCAGATCCGAACAACAGCCATTGTTCCTCTGACTAAGTGGGTACCCAAAGTTAAGTATAGGCGTTAGCGTTAGAGATAGTTTAGTTTGTAGTACTGTTGTACATGAGTAGATCTTACTGTGTGTGTAAATAAATAGTATTGACTTTGAACTGACTAACTGGTGTATTGGCTCTTTGATCGGTCTTCGGGTTGAACCTTGTGGCGGTATCGAGAGATACCTAGCGACTCTGAAAATAGAAACATAAACATAATTAGGATTAAGGAAGGCGATCATATTAACCGCCATATTTATAACCAGATAAACAGAGCAACATATGTTAATCACAGCCACCTTCCATATGTCACATACATTTCTTGGGTCCACACCCACATTAGTACAGATGGTAGGATAAGAGCATAGGTGTAAGAATTCTTTACAGCTCGTGAAGAAGCTATACAAAAAGAAGTAGATGGTTAACTGCTCTTTGGTTGGTCACAATGTGGTGATTCCATGCCATGGCCATGTTGTTCAGTTATCTTCCTGGGTATGGTTGTCTGCAGCAGATTTCTAAATTTTATTTACAAAATATCTTGGTTTGCAGTCGATTTATCTTCTCAGGCTGGCTCCTTTCAAATCCTGACACTTTGAGAGACAGAGAGAGAGATTTCATTGATCTCTCTGGTTTGGCAAACAGTTTTACAAGTCTTGCTGGCTGCACACTCCAGAGGAATTTGATAACCATGTCTGCTGGCGTCATTGTTTTTTGGAACAGGTAACCACATTTTGATATCGCATCGAAGAAACTTTTGAGGATTTTCAGGATCGTGTGAAAGCCGACAGGAGATGGGGTCCTATGCATTCGCGAGGGGATTTGGGGTGGTTGGTCCCTTTACACCCCCCTTGAATAGAATGTAGGTTGTGCATTGCAGCTGGCTGGCAATCTTCTATTGTCTTAATAGGATTACAGTTTATTTTTTTAATGCAGCTAGAAAAAGAATTAGAAAGTGTTTTTTTTTAAATGTATCCTCATAACAATGGTCTAAAGGGGTGCAGCATTAAAGTGGGAAGCTTGAAAGCAACAGTGTTAGAGACAACCTTTCAGTTTCAGAGCTGAACCATGAAAAAGACTGAGCCTCGTGACTGAAACTTTACAGGTTCCCTTTCAACTTTGCTCCATGTCAGCACACCCCTTCCATATACCAACAGAAAAGATTATACAGGAGATAACAGGTGTTACAACCAGGTGAGAAGTAATGAGCTGACCCCCTCTTCATTCACCTCCCTTGGTTGGTCGCAAGAAAGGTTCGTTTAAAATTCTTTCCCAATGAATACCTTTTCCCAATCCAAACATATTTACTTTTTATAAGTAGCCAATTCAACCAGATATTCTTCGGTCAAAGAAAGAGTAAGTTTATTAGTTATTAAAAAGCTGAGGAAAAACAATGGAAGATATGATGCAGATCAGAAATAAGAAAGTCAAAAAGTTAAAAAGAATATACAAATCAGTCTTTGGCTTGTCCGGGAAGTGTAGATGGTGGTACAATGTGACTGTTAAGTTAGATGATTCAGGTAGAATTTTGGAGCTGTAGTTGTTGATTTTGCAGACTATTGGAGACACTTGCTACCTTGTCCCAGAGAGAGATGACCTGGTTCTCTCTGCAGGGCTGACTAAGGAGGCTGTCCTGTTTCTTCCTGCTTGCTGCCAATCTCTGCTAAAACACATTTGCTTCCAGCAAGGAAGAGAGAATGAGAGTGAGAGAGTGAGACGGCCTGCTTGTCTCTGCAGGCTTGTGACTTATAATGGTGTTTCTTTATGCTTCTGTCATTGCCAAGCACTGGCCTTCAGCCAGCTTTAACCTATTTTAACCTCATCCTGAGTGAGTGAGGCACATTCAGAGTGGGAATTGGAACTTGGTAATTTGGTGCAGTGAGGTAATCAGGAAAGGTAATACTTTGGTTTATTAACAATTCGACAGTTACATATCAAAAATTACCACAAGGCGCAAAGCCTCAACACACTTCAACAGTTACATAGCAAAAAACAGTCGCTAGGCACAAAGCCTCGACACACTTTAACGTTACATATCAAAAACAGTCACAAGATACAATATCTTCAGTACACACACACATACAACCACCCCCACCCTGAATGGTAGCCCCACACCGGAGGAAAAGGAGCTCCAGCGAGCAACGCAGACCACCGAAAAGGGGCACTCCAACATAGGGCACAGTGTGAGAAAGAGAGTAGGAAAAAAAAACCTCTCCCACAAAGGGGTCATAATGCAGCTCAAAACAATGAGCCATTAAACAGCCAACTAAAAGCCAGCATATAGCCAATTTTTCCTCATCCCGCCCCTCTCCGGCAAGTAGCCGAAGAGAGAGGTATCTCTTCTTACAGTACGTGTGTAGTCTATTGTTGCTCTTATTAGCCTTAGTTTTATTAGCTCTAATTCTGTCACCTTTGCTCACGAGTCGCCAGGTATCTTTCTGATACCGCCACGTGGTTCAAGCTCAAGTAATGATTAGTAATGCAGCACACCGCTCAGTAAAAGTTAAATCAACGATCATTTATTATATACAGCAATAAATACTTATACAATAATCCTACTTCTAGACTATTGCCTACCACTAAAGGCCAATACTTAACTTTGGTGATGGCCCAGCAGGTCATGGAAACAAATGGTCTATCGAATTGGGTCTGGCCTGCGGGATTCAAAAAGGCTGGTACGAGTCGATAGTCTGGAACACCTATCTGGTAGCGATCGCTGGAGTAACACTTACTTGTTCTTTCGTCGAAGGGTCTCGAAGGTTGCGAGTAGGAGAAGAAGGGTCGATCTGAACTTGGCCCCTTATTTTTATAGTTCCCTGGGACTTCCCGCCTCTCAGGGCGGACCTTGACCCTGGTTCCAAGTGATTGGACTTGGTCCCAATCACTGGCTTCGATATGCTCCAATAATGGGGCGATTTCTTGATCGGGGGATGGTCGTCCACCTTTCTTTGTCTCAGCCACCGCTGGCGCCGACAAGTCTGGATCGGCTTTATATTGCTAATGTGTAGCAATTGTTACCGGGGATGGCTGCTTACTATGCAGATGGCTGGGTTGATGTGCTGTTAATGGTTGCAGGTATCGGTCTGGGCCGACCTCCCCAGAGCCGAATACACTGTTCTGCCTGCAGCTGTCCGTTTGAGTCCTGTTGGCTGATTTTCCCATCAGCCTCTTTCGTTCGCCATTTTAGATCGGGGTTTGACCATTTTACTCGGGAATCAGCCATTTTAGGTGGCTACACTATCAACATCGAAACAACTCAACATATAAAAACAGTATAGTCAAAGAGAAGAGAAAACCGGAACATGTCAAAAATATCCGCTAATACAAAAATCCACCAGTATACATACACAATCACCCCCTGCCCCAAACAGCAGCCCCACAACGGCGGAAAGGTGCCCGCCGAGGCCAGGCGAGCAGCACAGACCACCGGAAAGGGGACACCAACGCCCCCGCCTCGATGGCAGCTTCACATCGGAGGAAAGACCGCCGGAAAGAGACACACCGCCTCAGGGCACAACATTAGGGAGAGAGAGAGGAAAAGAAAAACTTTCCCCTCCCACGAAGGAGTTCCCAGTTAAATCCACCACATCAGTTCCAGGCCGCTCGCCATGAATCCAGGAAACGGCCGCTTCGCTCACCGCCCCCCTCCACCCCCCCAGCCCGGTAGCCTCACATCAGAAGGAAGGCTCCTCCTGCAAGGAGCACAGACCACCGGAAAGATACACACCAGGGCGTGGCAGAGGAGAGAGGGCCCTTCCTTCACAGAGACGTGGTAACCTGCCAACCGGTAAGGGACCATTCGTAAGCAGAGCAGTTTAACAACATGGACAGAAACAACAGTAACAGATCAAACAACAAAGTCCAAAAAGTCAGTCCTAGTGCACAAAACAGTGTCCAACGCAAAACTCGCTGACACCCGGCGCAGCTTGAAAGGTTCACCAACAATCCAGAAAATGGCCACCTGGTGACATGACAATGTCTAGGGGGAAAGAACCCAGATAATCTCTTCACAACAGACAAAGGTCAGTAGAAAGGTACCAAAATCCCAAAGTCTACTTCAAGAGTCCAAGGGGCCAACCCCCGGAGCCTCCAGGAGCAGCAGCAGGCCACCATCAATTCACCTTGAGCTGCAGGTGGCGGGGCACGATCTTTAGCAATACAGCGGCAAATAAGCCTTCCGTCCTTGGCCTGAATCCGACCCCGGTCTGCCATTTCCAGCAACATATTCACTCCAGCTCTCCTCCTTTCTCTCTCTCCTTCCTCCAATCACCTCAACCACTGGAAACAGTAGCAGCAACAGAGACAGAGGGAGTGGCTGCCTCCTGAGTGCGTGAGACACATCCAGAGCAGGAACCAGAACCCGGCAATCCGGTGCAGTGAGGTAATCAGGAAATGTAAGTGGTAAATCTAATTTTTGCTGAAGCTCCCCCAAGCTAATTGCTGAGAGGCAGTTATCTGTCAGTCACCTGAAGCCTGCTTAGTGGCACAAGAGTGTACATTGTATTCTACTGTTTGAAGCTTAAGTAGTGTGAGTCACCCTGGTTAGCTGAGTTCTGTATAAAAGACAGACAGAAAGTGCACTCAGTAAGCTTTGCGCAGGTGAAGGAGACACATCCTGAGTGAGTGAGACACAGCCAGAGTGGGAATTGGAACTTGGTAATTTGGTGCAGTGAGGTAATTCGATGCAGAGTGGGAGAAGGTGCTTTTTCCCTACCGTTTTGTTATTTTTCTTCAGGCCTGTAACTATTAATCTGCAGGGAGAGAACCAGAAAGCATTCTGGGAAGGTAAGTGATTTTTATTTTTATTACCTTTTCAAATTGTATGGGGGGGGGGGGGGGGACTGTAAGTGACATCACAGTAAAGCTGTGACCTGATTGGCTGGTTGGGAATCTGTTAAATTTGAAAAAAAACTAATATTGCAAAAAAAACCTAATTGATTAACTAGATAGTGGAGTAACTAAACCTGAGGGCAGAGATAGGTATTTAGCATTTAATTTTACAGTGAAAATCATCTAGTGTCACGGCCATATAGTTAATTGTAACTCAATCTAACAATAATTCAAGTGTTTATTTTAAATTAATTAATTAGTGCTTAAATGTCACTCAGCAGGGTGCAGTGCTCCAACTGTGAGATGTGGTAGATCTGTGACGCTTCCAGCGTTCCGGTCGACTACATCTGCAGCAAGTGTAACCAATGGCAGCTCCTCAGAGACTGCGTGGTTCGGTTGGAGCAGCAATTGGATGCACTTAGGAGCATGCAGGTGGCGGAAAGCGTCATAGATAGGAGTTATAGAGATGTGGTCAGGCCCAATGTGCAGGCAGAGAGATGGGTGACCACCAGAAGGGGCAGGCAGTCAGTGCAGGAATCCTCTGCGGTTGTCCCCCTCTCGAACAGGTATACCCCTTTGGATACTGTTGGGTGGACGAGCCTATCAGGGGAAAACAGCAGCAGCCAGAGCAGTGGCACCACGGCTGGCTCTGATGTTCAGCAGGGAGGGTCAAAGCGCAGAAGAGCAATAGTCATAGCGCACTCTATAGACAGGAGCACAGATAGGCCCTTCTGTGGACGTGAAAGAGACTCCAGGATAGTATGTTGCCTCCCTGGTGCCAGGGTCCAGGATGTCTCCGAACGGGTAGCGGGCATCCTGAAGGGGGAGGGCAAAGAGGCAGAGGTCATTGTACATATTGGTACTAACGACATAGGCAGGAAGGGGCATGAGGTCCTGCAGCAGGAGTTCAGGGAGCTAGGCATAAAGTTAAAAGACAGGACCTCTAGGGTTGTAATCTCGGGATTAGTCCCTGTGCCATGTGCCAGTGAGGCTAGAAATAGGAAGATAGAGCAGCTAAACACGTGGCTAAACAGCTGGTTTCCGTTATCTGGACCACTGGGAGCTCTTCCGGGGCAGGCATGACCTGTATAAGAAGGACGGGTTGCATCTAAACTGGAGAGGCATAAATATCCTGGCCGCGAGGTTTGCGAGTGTCACACGGGAGGGTTTAAACTAGTATGGCAGGGGGGTGGATACCAGAGCAATAGGTCAGAAGGTGAAAAATTGAGGGCGAACTAGGGAATAGGGCTAGTATGGCTCTGAGGAAGAGCAGACAGGGAGATATTGCAGAAAACAGCGGGACTGGTGGCCTGAAGTGCATATGCTTTAATGCAAGAAGTATAACAAGTAAGGCAGATGAACGTAGATCTTGGATTAGTACTTGGAACTATGATGTTGTTGCCATTACAGAGACCTGGTTTAGGGAAGGACAGGATTGGCAGCTAAACTTCCAGGATTTAGATGTTTCAGGTGGGATGGAGGGGGATGTAAAAAGGGTGGAGGAGTTACGCTACAGGTTAGGGAGAATATCACAGCTGTACTGCGGGAGGACACCTCAGAGGGCAGCGAGGCTATATGGGTAGAGATCAGGAATAAGAAGGGTGCAGTCACAGTGTTGGGGATTTACTACAGGCCTCCCAACAGCCAGCGGGAGATAGAGGAGCAGATAGGTAGACAAATTTTGGAAAGGAGTAAAAGCAATAGGGTTGTTGCGATGGGAGACTTTAACTTCCCCAATATTGACTGGGACTCGTTTAGTGCTCAGGGCTTGGACGGGGCAGAGTTTGTAAGGAGCATCCAGGAGGGCTTCTTAAAACAATATGTAGATAGTCCAACTAGGGAAGGGGCTATACTGGACCTGGTATTGGGGAATGAACCCGGCCAGGTAGTAGAAGTTTCAGTAGGGGAGCATTTTGGGAACAGTGACCACAATTCAGTAAGTTTCAAAGTGCTGGTGGACAAGGATAAGAGTGGTCCTAGGGTGAATGTGCTAAATTGGGGGAAGGCTAATTATAACAATATTAGGCAGGAACAGAAGAAACTAGATTGGGGGCGGATGTTTTGTGGGTAAATCAACATCTGACATGTGGGAGGCTTTCAAATGTCAGTTGAAAGGAATTCAGGACCGGCATGTTTCTGTGCGGAAGAAGGATAAATACGGCAAATTGCGGGAACCTTGGATAACGAGAAATATTGTAGGCCTCATCAAAAAGAAAAAGGAGGCATTTGTCAGGGCTAGAAGGCTGGGAACAGACGAAGCCTGTGTGAAATATAAGGAAAGTAGGAAGGAACTTAAGCAAGGAGTCAGGAGGGCTAAAAGGGATCACGAAAACTCATAGGCAAATAGGGTTAAGGAAAATCCCACGGCTTTTTACACGTACATAAAAAACAAGAGGGTAGCCAGGGAAAGGGTGGGCCCACTGAAGGACAGGCAAGGGAATCTATGTGTGGAGCCAGCGGAAATGGGCGAGGTACTAACTGAATACTTTGCATCAGTATTCACCAAAGGGAAGGAATTGGTGGATGTTGAATCTGGAGAAGGGTGTGTCGATAGCCTGGGTCACATTGAGATCCAAAAAGACGAGGTGTTGGGCGTCTTGAAAGATATTAAGGTAATTAAGTCCCCAGGACCTGATGGAATCTACCCCAGAATACTGAAGGAGGCTAGAGAGGAAATTGCTGAGGCCTTGACAGAAATCTTTTGATCCTCACTGTCTTCAGGTGATGTCCTGGAGGACTGGAGAATAGCCAACGTTATTAAGAAGGGTAGCAAGGATAATCCAGGGAACTACAGGCCGGTGAGCCTTATGTCAGTGGTAGGGAAATTACTGGAGAGAATTCTTCGAGACAGGATCTACTCCCATTTGGAAGCAAATGGACGTATTAGTGAGAGGCAGCATGGTTTTGTGAAGGGGAGGTCGTGTCTCACTAACTTGATAGAGTTTTTTGAGGAGGTCACATAGATGATTGATGCAGGTAGGGCAGTGAATATTGTCTATATGGACTTCAGTAAGGCCTTTGACAAGGTCCCTCATGGTAGACTGGTACAAAAGGTGAAGTCACACGGTATCAGGGGTGAGCTGGCAAGATGGATACAGAACTGGCTAGGTCATAGAAGGCAGAGAGTAGCAATGGAAGGGAGCTTTTCTGATTGGAGGGCTGTGACTAGTGGTCTTCCGCAGGGATCAGTGCTGGGACCTTTGCTGTTCGTAGTATATATAAATGATTTGGAGGAAAATGTAACTGGTCTGATTAGTAAGTTTGCAGACGACACAAAGGTTGGTGGAATTGCGGATAGCGATGAGGACTGTCAGAGGATACAGCAGGATTTAGATTGTTTGGAGATTTGGGCGGAGAGATGGTAGATGGAGTTTAATCCGGACAAATGTGAGGTAATGCATTTTGGAAGGTCTAATGCAGGTAGGGAATATACAGTGAATGGTAGAACCCTCAAGAGTATTGACAGTCAGAGAGATCCAGGTGTACAGGTCCACAGGTCACTGAAAGGGGCAACACAGGTGGAGAAGGTAGTCAAGAAGGCATACGACATGTTTGCCTTCATTGGCCGGGGCATTGAGTATAAAAATTGGCAAGTCATGTTGCAGCTGTATAGAACCTTAGTTAGGCCAAATTGGAGTATAGTGTTCAATTCTGGTTGCCACACTACCAGAAGGATGTGGAGACTTTAGAGAGGGCGCAGTAGAGATTTACCAGGATGTTGCCTGGTATGGAGGGCATTAGCTATGAGGAGAGGTTGAATAAACTTGGTTTGTTCTCACTGGAACGACGGAGGTTGTGGGCCGACCTGATAGAGGTCTACAAAATTATGAGAGGCATAGACAGAGTGGATAGTCAGAGGCGGTTTCCCAGGGTAGAGGGGTCAATTACTAGGGGGCATAGGTTTAAGGTGTGAGGGGCAAGGTTTAGAGGAGATGTACGAGGCAAGTTTTTTTACACAGAGGGTAGTGTGTGCCTAGATCTCGCTGCTGGAGGAGGTGGTGGGAGAGGGACGATAGTGACGTTTAAGAAGCATCTTGACAAATACATGAATAGGATGGGAATAGAGGGATACGGACCCAGGAAGTGTAGAAGATTTTAGTTTAGATGGGCAGTATGGTCGGTACAGGCTTGGACGGCCGAAGGGCCTGTTCCTGTGCTGTACTTTTCTTTGTTCTTTGTTCTATTTTCCCTTGTATTCCCGAAAAGGGGGATATTGCATCCGCAGCCCGTTTTCCTCCACCTCCAAAACCTTTTGACACATTCTGAGATATAGATCAACAGGAAGTAGGTTTTGCGATGTCTGATGAGATATAGCTGGCTGGAGAAACAGTTTCCATTGTCTTCACAAACACAAACATTTTTCATACCTTTCTTACAAGTGTCCCTCTTTAGGTGTAAAATTCCATGGCCAGAATTGTAAACTCCCAAACCATCTCCCACCAGGTGGGATCTGAGGTGGGGGGGAATGTCAAATTGCATGGACAGGATTCCTTCCGGGATCCCGGCCACCCCAACCGGGAAGTGCCTTTATGATGGGGAGGACGGAGCCTCAGATGTGAAGTCTGCCATGCCCAATTAAGACCCTTAAGTGCCAACTTAATGGCCACTTAAGCGTCTTTCCCTCCCAGCCACAATTTTTAGGTTGGCGAGTGCCCGATGATTGAGAGTAGGAAACAAAAGAAGCTTTCAGTCTCGATTTTGGGCAGGAAGTGGAGGGAGAGTTCAAGGCCATTTAAGATCCTCACCTCATGGACCAGAGACTTCTATCCCTTCCTCACGATCCCCTGGCAATCCCAGCCCCCCAACACTCGCGATAGCGAGATTGGCCTCCTGGTAGCTCCACCCCAGGGCACACCCTCCCCTCCCTGGGTGACCTGGTCCTTATCAGCACTGTGGTTCCCAGGACATAGTGTCTCCTAGTGTGGAGGAAGTGTGAGAGTGTGGGATGGGGGGGGGGGGGGGGGGGGGGGGGGGGGGGGGGCGCGGGGGTAGAGAAAGTGGAGGGTGAGAGAAAATTTTCCAGCGAAGATATCAACAAACTGCAAGAGCAAACCACCCTCCATCTTCAGCCTCCCCTTGCCTCACTCCAGGCCAAAGAAGCAGGACAGTTGCCAGCAGAAACACAGAGCCAGGCCGCTGCAGTAAACAGGCAAGCATTCTCCTCTCTTTCCCCCTCTGGCAGCTTCCAGCAGCACAATCTCAAAACAGGAGCAGTCAGCCGTCACCCTCCAGCCCAGGGGCGATTCCCCACTGATGGCTTCTGACCCCCCCCCCCCCCTCAACAGGCCTGTCCCCCCCAGGGGGCTTCCCCACCACCCCCTGGGGCAGCAAGTCCAGTGCTTGATCTCAAAGATGACTACTCACCTCCTCCTAGCCCCACAGCAGCTATTGCACTGGCTTCGTCTTTTCAAATAGGTGTGCCCGCTCGCTGGGAAGTCGGCTAGATCACGGGAGGCCATTCTATAGGTGGTCTGTTAACGATCTAGAGATTGGCTTTCATTGGTGATTAGTGGTTTCTCGCCACGTCTAGGTGGGATCCGGATCCCACCAACGGGAGAGGGCCGATTAGATCGGAAATCGATCGCCGCCCGGCATGGATCCCGATTGCGACTCTCCCGTGGTGTAACCAGCTTGCACAGATCTACGCCGGGATGCAAAATTAATATTTAATCTTGTGCCAAACTTTATTTTTGCAAAATTTGCTCATCGGCCCTTTGAGTGAGAACAATTTTGGCACGTCCCCCCCCCCCACCCATGTGAAATGGTTGGACAAGCCTGTTTTAAATGCACAGAACCAAACATTCAAAAAAGTTCATTGGTGTTCACTTCTTCTCACCTGTTAACATTTTTTGTTCGGTTAAAAGCACAAGAAGCTGAAGAATGCAAGCTGACGCTGACTGATGATGGCTGGGTCCATCTTTTTACTGGAAAGAATTAAGTACAGCTACAGACAGCTAATTTGAATTTATCAAGAATCAGATTAACTCTGCTTAAATCTTCACCTGTACGATTGCTTTGCTGAATGCAAACCTATGTTAGACGTTATTAAATTTTAAGTTGCTCAACGTGGGGGCCTACATTCTGTGATATTTTCTCTATACCTCCCCTCCTCTCTATCTCCCTCTCTTCATTTAAGCAACTCCTTAAAACCTACCACTTTTACCAAGCTTTTGACAGCTGTCCCAATGGACGTCGGAAAAAAGTACCCTAAAACATGCCATTTTTGTTCCAGGGTGGTGGGAAAGGAAAGGTGTGGGGGGGGGGGGCGGCGGTGGCTGCAGGGGAGTGGATACAACAAGGCCCATCAATCCTGGAAGCAGAGTGTTGGTAGCCACAGGGGCAGGTGAGTGTCGAGACAGGCTGGTTAGAAAGCCTTACTCAATTATCTGGGATAACATCTCCATTGTTATCCTAGCTGTTAAGCCCTCTAGCCCTCACCAGCAACCCCAACTATCCATCCCCAATGGACCCCCATACCTTCCATAGTAACCATCATGGGCAGACCTCAGGAGCCATATGGAGATTAAAAAATAATATACTTCCAAAAATGTAATACAGTTCTCACCCATATATACTTGATGGTGCAAAAGAATCCCATTGACAGTAGCCATTCAAAGCTTTTAAATCTTGTCAAGTAGTTTATCTCTTATGAAAGCAAACGAAACTTCAATCCAAGACCCCCGATCAGAAACGTGGGTGAAATTCTCTGTTTGTGAGACTATGTTCTCCGCCTGAGGTGATTTGCCACTGATTTGCACTCCCAGCAATTTACTATCCTTCAACATGCAAATTCATGCATGATGTGGATTACAAGGGATACCCAAGAGAATCCCACTATCGGGCCACCATTTTGTGTAGGTGGCCTCATAGCGAGGTCCCATGACTGGGCCCCGTGCAGTGCAAATCAGCCCTCCACTCCCCCCACACCCCGCATCACAAATCAGCCCACCACCCCTGGATTTTTTGGATCCCTTCTTTCCCCCAAGTACAGGGGTGACCTGACCTGCCATCCCACAGGGACCCCTAAATAGGGCCCCCTCTCAGAGATGCCAGCGGGGGACCGGAGCATCGCAAATGGATTGGCACCTGGCACCAACCCCGTTTTTACCCTGAATGCCAAATTCCCCGCCGCATCAGGAACCCTGCTAATGGCAACGGGCGGTGTAGAATTTCCTCCAGCTAATCTTTGAATAGACTCTTTAAAATGTCAATCAAACTGTGAACTCAAAACCACCAGAGAGATAATTGTAGCTTTTGAAACTCAGCCTAGTGTTCACAATGGCATTATTGACTTAAGTTCTCTCAGGGAAATGTCAACAAAAATGTCAATTCTAACCTACATCTGTCAATCAAAGCAGTCCAGCTGTGGGTTTTTAAACTCTCACTGATACCTGCAACCTTTTTTAAGTTTAAAGATCAGGCGACATAAAAAATTTCAGATCATGAAGTTATACAGACTGTATCCACATTTCAAAAACATTTATGTCTATTCCATCAATTTGTGATTCCCAAAATGCAGGCTAAGGCCCTTTGCAACACCCAAAATGAGATTCGTTTGGAATTCAGTGCTAAGTTCAAATCGTCCTGCTGAGTTTGGATTTACCTCCCTTGTGAACCACATCCCGCCCCTTTTACCTACCAGCAAAAACGGGACCCATTGGAAATAGAGGCAAGAGTTTTGCATCTGGGCCTCGCCTGTTAATTTTAAATTCCGGGAGTCACAAAAACGTTGCCCAGTATCTCCTAATGTGCCTCAATGTCATATTTTATCTATAATGCTCTTGCAGCACGGTGGCGCAGTGGGTTAGCCCTGCTGCCTCACGGCGCCGAGGTCCCAGGTTCAATCCTGGCTCTGAGTCACTGTCGTGTGGAGTTTGCACATTCTCCCTGTGTTTGCGTGGGTTTCGCCCCCACAACCCAAAAGATGTGCAGATAAGGTGGATTGGTCATGCTAAATTGTCCCTTAATTGGAAGAAATGAATTGGGTACTCTAAATTTATATTAAAAATAAATAAATTAATTTTTTTTAATCATCTAAAATGCCCCTATCAAATTGTTTGGGATGAACATTTTATTCTGTTAAAGGTGTTTTTTAAAAATATTAGCTGTTGTTGCTGTGGATATTTCCTCATGGTGGCAGAAGGCAATCAGGAATCGATAAATACCTGTTATGCAACTAACGCCTTGTTCTCTCAAGATGAGGAAATGAATGTCTGTGCCTTTTTTCGGTTCTGCTTCTGATGTTTTTTAAAAATACACAAATGCTAATATGTAAATAGATACACTTGCCGAATGAAACTCTCAAGTGCAGCTCATCTTAATTTGGCGAGGATATAAGATTGAAACAAAGGAAATCACACCACCAAATGGGAATTGTTCCAAGTTATTTTCTGAGGTGGCGACAGGTGAATTGGAACTAATCAAAAGAAATTAGGGAAATATGTGTGAGTGCATCAATGAGTAACATAAATTGCTCAGACAGATAGAAATCAGTCCAGTATCAAAGTACAGCCTTGTGGAAGTTCGGCAATTGTAGGTATTGACTGAAATAATTTTCTTGGCGATGTCTATCTCCGTACTGTGCTGAACAATGAGGAAAATGCATTTGGTGGCATGGCTATTACTCGAGATATTGAGACCATGCAGGAGAGATAAGCAAAACACTGCAAACCCCACTTTCCCACTCCCACCCCGCACCCTCCACCATCGCCTCGATCTTTTCATCTGGCGATCTGAAAGGCCAGGCTTACATATGATATCATGTGTGACATGACCTTGGTGTTACCAGCCTACATGCAAATGTGATACGTTCCTTGTAACACAACATGAAGGCAGAGTACATGATGAAGGTGCACAATGGTAAGAGAGCTGGAGAACATTTTAGGTCCTTGTTTCTTGATCATAGGATACAATATAGCTTTCTGTGCAGTGCATTGTGATTTTCTTAACATATACAATGATGTGTAACTTAGCCTGGTAGATCATTAGCTCGATGCTTATTCCTGCAACAAGCCGTGCAGGATTACTAAATTTAACCATGGCTGAGAAATAGTAACGGATGGTTTAATCTTCCAATCCCACCATTGATTTACCTGTGCCACTGAAGTCAATGAACCTTTGCCCATTCGCCACATCCCACCGCGGCTGATTCAGAAATTCCTGGCCAGAAACTGTTGGGCACAATCTAACGGCCTTGTCGAGCCCGACATGGCACGCAATGAGTCCGATAAATCTCACATGGGCCTCACGCGAGATTTACGACACTCATTACATCTCGTGAGATCTAATGAGATCTCGCAATGCGTTGCAGTCTGGATCTCGCCCTCAATAGGCATGATACAAATTTGCATATTCAAGTGAGTAGCTAATCTCACTTGAATATGTCTGCGCCGGACTTACCCAGGGAGCAGTCTTGCCTCTGAAACCTCCCTGTGGCACCGTTTAGCACTGGTTTCCACAAACTTGAACCATGCGTCACAGCACTTGGGGGGGTCTCCCAGGTGATTGGGAGCCCCCGGGTGGTTGGGCTCTGGGCAGGGTGGTGTCCTGGCACTCCTGATGCCACCTGGACATTGGCAGTGCCAGCCTGCCACCCTGGCAGTGCTGACCAGGTGCCCTGGCAGCACAGCCTTGGTGCCACCCGGTTGGTGCTAACCGGACACCCTGGCAGTGCCAAAGTGCCCAGGTAGGATCTTGCCTGTGCCTGAAACCTGGCCCGGGGGTGCAATACAGGCCGGCAATTCAATGGAACGGAACCACCACTGGAGAGGCTGAATCCCAGGCCAGAGGTGAGTGATGGTGAGAAGGGGGCCACAGAGTGGGGGTCACAGTGTAGGGGTCGCAGTAGAGGGAAGTTGGCAGCAAGGATAGGCGGATGGTTCGCAGTGGGCCCACCCTTCCTGTTGAAGAGTCCCTCAATCAGCCATTCAGTGCCTTTGCACAAGTGATAACCCCTGGGAACCTGCATTTGCTTGTCATGTTCCTCTGTTGCAGGATGAGGCTCATTTAGGGCCACCTTGAGGGCATCAATTGGTGGTAGTATGGGAAGGCCATCCATAGGCCTTCCAACCATGGTGCATCAGGGTGGGGGCGAGTAGACAGCGGGAACACCCCTTGCCATCCTCTTGCCTGATTAAATGCCCCCACACTACCAACCTCGCCTAGTGTATTTCATGGTATTGAACTGGAATGTATGCATGTGAGTTCATGTGTGGGTGCATGAGTTAGTGAGTGGGAGTGCTTAACTGATGATTATGGAACAACAGTTACACAATTTATTAATAAGATGTACTCTGCTAAAATATCGCAATTTACACAAAACTTGGAAAAGCGGCTCTTGAAGGCTTAGATTGCAATCTCAGTCACGGTTTAACAGGGTAAGAGGAAACTCATTGTGGCATGCACAATTCTGCTATCTATTTTGTATAATGATATTCTAGATAGACTTACCTTGACAAATTGGTTGATAATGAATCTTCTTATCTGCAGCCACATCTTTTGGCTCTTTATGCAGCATCACCACCTGCTGCTAAGTAACATGTCTAATTCTCGGAGAGGAGAGTGCCTTGGGCCCAAAGCAGTTAACCCTCTCTTTTGCTGCAATTCTTGCTGAAGTACTTCCCATCAGCACTTGACAAGGAAGATAGCCTGCATTGTTAGAAAATAATCATTGCACGATTTAGGGGCTGCAGCTGCAAACTAGTTCCCGTCCGCTCTCTTCGTTCGCTGATGGTGAGTGCCCACAAACAGATTCAGTGTGAATCAAGAGTCCTCGGTGAAAACATGATGAAATCAACCTCAGAAAATGCCTCAGAGTCACCTTGTTGGAAAGCACCGGCATTGTACGCTCTCGTCTCATTGCTATCAGGAATGGTAACATTCACAATTAATTCTGTCGGCATAATATTACCCACAGTTATACTTACTTCAGCTCATCTACCACTCAAACTCTCATTCATGCGTCATAGGAATTAGGAGCAGGAGTAGACCATTCGGCCCCTTGAGCTTATTCAATAAGATCATGGCTGATCTGATTGCGCCCTCAACCCCACTTCCCTGTCTACCCCTATACCCTTAGATTCTTGATTAACAAAGGAGTCAACCTAACTCAATGATAAAAATATTCAATGACTGGCTCCATTGCTCTCTAGGGGAAGAGAGTTCCACAAACTCACAACCCACTGGGAAAAAACATTCTCCTCATCTCCATCTTAAATGGGAGACTTACCTACCACCCCTAACCCGTCGACATAATTGGTTCCTGGTACTCAGTGTGTCAAATTTCAAATTATCTTATTTGTTTAATTTTTAAAAATTCTTTCATGGGGTGCCGACTCCACTGGCAAGGCCAGCATTTGTTGCCCATCCCTAATTGCCCTTGAACTGAGTAGCAATTAAGAGTCAACCACATTGCTGTGGGTCTGGAGTCACAGGTAGGCCAGATCAGGTAAGGATGGCATAAGCCCTTCCCTAAAGGGCATTAGTGAACCAGCTGGGTATTTGCAATAATCACCAATGATTTCATGGTCATCATTAAGAATTTTTTAATTCCAGATTTTTACTGGATTCAAATTACACCATCTGTCATGATGGGATTTGAGCCTGCGACCCATCCTCATTCCTATGTTACCTCTTCCCAAGTTCTCCATTCTTCTGACTGGGACGTCTTTATGTAGTCCATCATCCCTTTGCCCTACTATTGGTAACCATGCCTCCAGCGAACATCATCTTACATTCTATATATTCCCTCCCAAAATGCCTCACCTCCTCCCTCTTTTCTTTCTAAGATCTCTTTAAAACCCCACCCCTAATATCTTTTTTTTAAATAAACTTAGAGTACCCAATTATGGATGTGATTTTTTTCAATTAAGCAGCAATTTAGCACGGCCAATCCACCTAGCCTGCACATCTTTGGGTTGTGGGGGCGAAACCCACGCAAACATGAGGAGAATGTGCAAACTCCACACGGACAGTGACCCAGGGCCGGGACCCTTAATATCTTTTCTTTTGGTTTGGGGTTCATTTCCTTCCTTTCACCTCTATAAAGCCTTGGATTTTTTAATGCTAATATATGTGTGAATTGTTGTTGCTTCACTTGCCCAGATTCTCCTATCAGCAGGATGGAAGATTGAACTTTCTCCCCGTAACCAATCACTGCCACATTCTTGATTCCACCCACCCCCTCTCGCTAGTGAATGCCACTGACATGAGCAAACATATATAATTCAGAAACTACAGACCAGGACATGTTGCATGATGCGTTTCCTATCATCAGCAGGAATGCCTGAATCGCTGGCATTTTAAACTGCAAAGTTTTCAGCTACTTTCAGTTGGAGTCTGCTTCTAAGGTCAAGTCAAATGATAAAGAAACAAGCAGAAACGGCAGCCTGGAAACATAAAGAGGAGGATGCAAATGAGAGATTTGGTAAGAAGCTCGATGCACGTAGGCAGGGAACATACTGGATAAATGCTAGAGAATGGATGGGCAGATAATCAGTCAGTCTCTCCAATATGGGGGGCTGGTGAGTGTATGGTAATGTGTGATAATAGTTACGGTTAAGCCATCAGAGTACAATAAACCACAGAAGCAAACCACTGATAAAACCCCACATGAATGGTCTCGGTAAAGATACATTAGAAATAAAAGTGAAAGGAATTTGCATGAGGATTTATACATAACCGGTTGACATTATTGTACATCAGTATAGTACTTGGAGACTCAGATGAATAATGACAATCTGCTACTACTGTGTGCACCACAATCTGTGCACTAGGCAGAAGGTTTGCACATCCACCCGCAATTGTGTCTCCTTGGAATGACGGCGAAGAGGTTGACAGCCCATATTTTCAACATGGTAAGAATGGGGAGATAAGTTTAGATAAAGGTAGGTGGCTCAGCTTTAAAAATATGAAATTAATAATTAAACCTGGAAATTGGTTTCTTCAAATGGCCACCTGCTGAGGGAGTTTGTCATAGAAATAGGGGCCATCTAAAGTCAAACCTTGCGGATGATCGGTCACGGTGATTTAGGCACCCTTACCAAAACTCGACCTATCAAATTAAAAATCAGGGTCACAGGCCTCCCGGTCACGCCCGCCACGGGAATCGTCGTGGGCGGGTCCAGAAACTTTGACGGACCACTTAAAGGTCTGTTGACCTCAGACAGGAATTTCCACTGTCGGGGCCGACGCAACTGGAAAATCCCGCCCATTCATTAATTTTATACTTTCACAATTATTTACATTCCTCTAATAAAATGAATGCATTTACAAAAATGCTAATTCGATTTTGGGCCATATATATCCTTTTCGTGGGTTTTAATCAAAAGGATAAGCACATTATCGTACATTAATATGAAACAGCTTGAAATACAATTGCGGACGCAATTAAATACAGATAGAATAACCAAGATAAAACAGGTGCTCGTCTATCTAAGATGTATGAAAAGGCAATTTAAGCATTTCAGCCTTGCTTCCACCCTGGCTTGTACAACTTCATAGAGATATTTTTGGACAGAGGTAGAGGCCTCTTTAAATTTCAGGAATTCTTGTTCAATGTCGGGACAAGTTGAAATTCATCCATGAATCAAGCATTCTCCTGTGCAGTAGGCAAGCTCTGAAGTGTGTACTGCTACTAAAAAGAGATTGCGCTGGAATTGTATTTCCCTGCAGCATTCCAAACATGTCGAGCAGTCATTTTCTCCACGCTTACAGCAGTAGCTCTGTTCTAACCAAGTTTGAATGTGAACATATATTCCAGCAAATGTACATTCCTGTCACAATAAAGATCATAGTCAGTTAAAAATAAAACATAAACCTTTGAGCTTTTAAATTTCAGACATTCACCAGTGCAAGTTGTCAAAAAGAAAAGTGTGTGATACTACAGGTTCTGGCCCAGATCAAACTTTACAAAGGAAAGATTATTTATTTCCTTTCCGAACACATGCTTATAAGGTTCTGGGTGATCACTTCCGCTTGTAGAGGAGTGCAAATGGCAAGAAACTCATTTCAATATGTGTGGGTGAGATAGCTTTCATTGACTTAAAGCTTAAGGTCTAACCACACATACACGAGTCAGCTTTGCTGAACTCACCAGCTTTTCTGTTTCAGAACACCATTGAGAAGACGTCAGTATGACTTGTGCAGTTAAAGTGGTAATGCTCAAGATCTGCCTCTTGTTATTCACAAGTAAGTGATCATTTTGTTTCTCACAAGTAAATTTCGCTCCTTAGAGCCGAGAAGATTTGATAGAGCTGTTTGAAATTGTGGACGGTTTTGATAGAGTAATTGAGAAGAAATGGTTTCCTCTGGGAGAAGGGCAGAGGACATCGATTCGCGATAATTGGCAAAGGAACCAGAGGGGAGATGAGAAGAAATGATTTTATGCAGCGAGTCATTATGATCCAGAATTCACTGCCTGAAAGAATGAAGGAAGCAGGTTCAATAGTAATTTTTAAAAGGAAATTGGATATATACTTGAAAATGAAATATTTGCAGGACTGTGGGGAAAGAACAGGGTAGTGGGATGAATTAGATAGCTCTCTCAATGAGCAGGCATAAAAATGTAGCGACACATGGCCTTTTTAGATTCTACTCTGAGTAGCTGGAGTTGTGCTACCATACGGTTCAGTCACAGTGTGTCTTTTTATCAAGCTTCAGGCCACTTCACGATATGAATGCGAGATCCATTGTTCTGCGTGCTGATGGAGACAAAATGATGCATGCTTGGATTGTGTTACTTAATCTACCACTCGTATTGATCCATTCTGACTTTAGCACTGTTGCTTGTCCCAGGTTCGATTCCCGGCTTGGGTCACTGTCTGTGTGGAGTCTGCATGTTCTCCCTGTGTCTGCAAGGGTTGCCTCTGGGTGCTCCGGTTTCCTCCCACAAGTCCCGAAAGACGTGCTTGTTAGGTGAATTGGACATTCTGAATTCTCCCTCCGTGTACCCGAACAGGCGCCGGAATGTTGCGATGAGGGGCTTTTCACAGTAACTTCATTGCAGTGTTAATGTAAGCCTACTTGTGACAATAAAGATTTTTATTATTAAAAAAATCTTTTAACCATAATTATTCAACGCAACATAGACAATTTCTGAATTAAAACACAGTCAGTACCATTGTATTTTTGTTTCTTTTTGCAGATCAGATATTGACTCTGTCACAGCAAACTGAAATAATCGAATACATCAATGCCACCGTTGGAGAAAATGTATTATTTTCTACAAACTCAACATTTGCTATGAATCGGTCGATAGAATGGAAGTACAATTGTGAGGCGAATCAAAAGAGTATTGCGATATCTGCCTATATCGACAATGAATTCAATATATTTGACGGTTACAAGGATCGTGTGCAGCTTTATGATAATGGCTCATTTTTATTGTCAAACGTTGAACTAAACGATACAGGATATTATGCAGTGACACTGGCAGAACCATCAGGGAAAGAGATATTAATAAAGAAAAGGCTGTTGGTCTTTGGTAAGTTTTCCAGATGTTGGAAGGAAATCAGATTGGAAGCTCTGTTTCTCCTGGCTATAATTCCTCATAACGTAATTCTGTGTCCCGTTTTAGAAGCAGAAAAACGTGAATCCCGTGGGAGTTATAATGGGATAGCTATTGAACCAAATATTGGCAACAAAAGCTGGAACATCATTGGTAAGTTTGCAACATTGATTATTCAATCTGGCTATTCAGGGCCTTGCCCCGAATGGCTCTGAGCCAAGCTCTTCAGAATGGTATGAGGGCTTAAAGGTTTATGTTGTGAGGACTGGTTGTATAAACTTGGCCTATATACCAGTTTAAAAAGTCAAAGGGTGATGTAATTGTGATGCTTAAGATGGGAAAGAAAACAATCCAATAGTGTAAATACAGAGAGGCTATTTCTGCTGGCTGAGGGAAGCAACAACATCATTAAAGTTCGAACCATAGGTTACCCAGGAGTGAGATTAGGAAGCAATTCTTCAAAAAAAATGGGAAGTGCAAATATGGAATTCTCCCATCAAAAGGCAGTGGACACTGGCCAAATAAAAAATTTTAAGGCTGCAATCATCAGATTTTTTTTATCGGTTAGATTGATCAGATGTTAATCAAAATCAGGAGCGGAAATCCAGGTCAGCAGTCATCTAATTGGATGGTGAAATAGGATTAAAGGGATGAATAGTATATTCATGAAGGCCCTTGCCCCTCGCCTGAGGTGCGGTGATCCTCAGGTTAAATCACCACCAGTCAGCTCTCCCCCTCAAAGGGAAAAGCAGCCTATGGTCATCTGGGACTATGGCGACTTTACCTTGACCTTACCTGTTATACTCCTATTTCTATGTTCACATGTATGTCAATTGATTCATATCTAAAGACTGGAGAGTATTGCTTCATTGTTGTTACCAGCTACGTAAACTGCACACCCACTAGAAATGGAGCAGCGTGTGGGAACATTGATTCTCACTGCAGCCCAGATGAATCTGTTACCCGAACAACAAAATAAATATCCAAAAGAAAATCTAGGATAATAAACTGATGCAGTGTGAAGCCTACAACAAAATCGCTCTTTTGCAGAATGGTGAATTTGAAGCCATGAACAAGGAAGCCTTCATTTGAAGTCTACTTGTGACAATAAGCGATTTTCATTTTCATTTCAATTCATTTAAAAGTTTATTGAGTGCATTTCCATGTAGCGCCCAGGGAAGAAATATAAGTAGAAGTCTCCTGAGGCCCACACCACGTTTCCCTAGTGATATCAGCGTATGATGTCAATGATGAATGAAAGCTACATGCAGTGCCAGAGCCTATTTTTAATGTGCGCTATAAACCTCTAATCTCAACATCTTTACTGTTTTGGCCATCTGATTATTCCCAGCAATTATGTAACAAGACAAAATCCATTTAAAGCATATTAATGATATCAGGAAACATTCAAGACTTCAAAGGAGTGTGACGCGTGTAGAGAACTCTAATAGCGTCAAGGAAATAATACTGTAATGCAATAAATGTCAAAAAATGACAGCTACGAATAGGATTCATACTTTCATCAAACCAAGCTATTGTCAAATAATATTTAAATGACATTTGGGCTCAGGTTTAATAGCAAACACCCTATTTTATAGCCTGAATTCATACGAAGTAAAAGAAAAAAACCTAAATTTATATACTACCTTTCACAAAGCGTTTTACAGCCAATGAAGTTATTTTTAAGTGTAGTCGCTCTCACGATGCAGGGAAAGTATGTAACAGTTTATGCACAGTAAGATCAAACAAAGATTAAAGTGATCATAATTAGGTCATCTGTTTCTATGCTGTGGATTGAGGGTAAATACTGGCCAGGCCATTAGGGATAATTCTCTTGCTCTTCTTCACAATAGCGCAAGGGTTTTTTTTGCATCCACCTGGGAGGGCATGCAGACAGGGCCCCAGTCTAACATCTCATCCAAAAGACAGCACCTTCAGCAGCGTCACATGAAGTTCCAGTTTTCTTTCTTCACACAGAGCTATTAGGATCTGGAATGATATCGGAAGCTGGTTCAATAGTCGTTT
This sequence comes from Scyliorhinus torazame, assembly GCF_047496885.1. Lineage (NCBI taxonomy): Eukaryota > Metazoa > Chordata > Chondrichthyes > Carcharhiniformes > Scyliorhinidae > Scyliorhinus > Scyliorhinus torazame. Next base: position 41,777,755 of record NC_092714.1, on the reverse strand, counting down.
TCAAAAGGGAACTGGCTATATGATTGAAAAGGAAAGAATTGCAGAAACATGGGGAAAATAGCAGGGGTGCGGAGCTAATTGGATTGTTCTTTCAAAGCGCCAACACAGGCGCAATGATAAGCAGAATGACCTCCTTCCATGCGCTGTGATTCCTTGAAATTTCCAATTGTATTGCGCTAGGTTGTCAAGGTTTGGTTTGAACTTTTAAAAATACACTTTTTTGAGGAAAGGCTTCACATCAGCTGCTTACCTGCTAGAAACCATCGAGTACCATTACTAGCGTGAGACCATTTCCTCACAATAGCACATCAATGCACACTTGCCTCTTTCATGCTGCATTTCTGGCTTCGCATCAATAACCAGGATGTGACAAGTATATCAGCAACCTAAAGGTACAAGTCCCCCTCAAACAATTACAAACTAAAACAGAGCATTCTGTACAGATGCACCGGATTGATCAGCGCCTGAGGCAAGTGCGCACTGATGTGCTGCTGTGAGGAAATGATCTCACACCAGTAATGTTGCACAATTTGCAGCAAGGACACATTTCAAAGACAAAGATAGATTAAGATTTGAATGTTATCCCAAAAAACATGTGCAAAATATCGAATTAATAGTCAGTCTTACCAGACCATGGTGCCAAAATGCAAAACCAAAGTCGAATCATTATCTATTTCTATTCTAGTTGAGAGTCACTTGAAAATTTAGAGGCAAAGGGCATACATTTTAAAGTGACACTACTTTAAGGTTGGATCGATGACATTTTGGAAATGTCATCTTTGTTGATTTTAACTGTTGAAGCTCTGACTTCCCCATAGCGATTACTGTATTGCTCATTTGTTTAATTGGAGCTTAAACAAACTTACCTTGCACCCTTTCCCCACCCGCATCCCTCCCCCCCCACCCCACCAAAAAAGGATAAACTACAAGCAACCGGACTTGGTAAAATAGGATTAGGAGTAGGAACATAGGAATAGGCCATTCAGCCCATCGAGCCTGCTCCACCACTCTGTTAGAACACGGCTGTTCTGTATCACAACTCCATTGACCTGTTAAATTTAAAAACATTCAATAAATTATGGGGTGTTGGGTGTTAAATATAATGGCCGCAATTCTCCCATCGGGAGACTAGGGGCGAAATTCTCCTACCCACCCCGCCACATTTCTGCGCCGACCGGCCGGCGGGAGTCTCCGTAACACCGGCCGGTCAATGGGGTTTCCCATTGTGGGGCACCCCCATGCCGTCGGGAAACCCCCGAGCGCCGGCAGAACGGAGACTCCCGCCGGCGGAGAATGACGCCCATGGTCCCGACGCCAGAGTGAAAACGGAGTATTTCACTCCGGCGTCGGAGGCCGCTCCCAGCCCCCTATTCTCCCGCCCCCAGGGTACTAGGAGCGGTGCCGCGTCATTTACGCGCGCCGGGCCTTGGCGCCGCGCAAATGACGTTACCCGTGCATGCGCAGTTGCGTCTTCCCTGCGGCCGCACCGCAAGAAGTTGTCGGATGGATCTTGCGGGACAGCGGAGGAAAGGAGGTCCTTCTTCAGAGAGACCGGCCCGCCGATTGGTGGGCACCGATCGCGGGCCAGACCTCTTTTGAGCACCCCCCCAGTGCAGGAACCCCCTTCGCCTCCCCACAGGCCCCCCCCCCTCAGCGTTCCCGCGCTGTTCCCACCGCCAGCGACCAGGTGTGGATGGCGCCGGTGGGAACCTGTCGTGTTGGGCAGGCCGCTCGGCCCATCCGGGCCGGAGAATCGCTGCTCGTCCATTACCAACGGCAAGCAGCGATTCTCCCAACGGCCAACAGTGATTTGCGCCGCGCCGGTTTGTGGGGGGTGGGAGAATCGTGTGCGGGCATCTAGGCGACGTGGCGGGACTCGCGCGGCACCCGGGCGATTCTCCCACCCGACGTTCATTCATTTTCAACCTGAAAGTTAATTTTAATTGTGAAGCAGGCTCGAAGGGCCGAATGGCCTCCTCCTGCTTCTTCTTTTTCTATGTTTCTATCTTTTCTTTTTTAATGGGTGGAAAATTGCTATTTATCTACACACACCCATGTATGTTGAAATGCGCACATGTATGTATTTATGCACAGCCTTATTTCTGTCACTGTTTCCATTAATATCTAACGTAGCCATATAAATTACTTTATACTGCAGTACTGTCATCTCTTTCTAAGCCCCAAATGTGCTGAAAGGTTTTAATTATGATTTCATGTCCTGTGGTCAGTAGATTTATTTTGCCATTTGTTTTTCGTTTATTGCTTGCCAATTGCTATTTTTTTCTTTCACTGATAAGTGGAACTGATTGATGAATATAATTGACTGGTGATGCAAATCACCGAATTGCAAAAGGCTTTTCAAACCCAGAGAAAAGTGGAGACAGGAGCAACATTCGTGGAAAGAGAATGAACTGTGAAAAAGGGTTTAAAAGAAAGTTCAATTTCAAATTGGATAAGCAAAAGATACGGTCAGATTTCACTGAATAAAATGTCAGATGACTTAGATGAGTTAGCTTCTGAATATTTCTTTAAAATCAAACAGGATAGTAAGACAACAGGCTGTTAATATAAACTTTCATGTCAATTGGATCAGAAGGAGTTTCTTGTTTCAGAGTGTTCCAAATAGCTGGAATAATGTATCCCTATGCATTGCTATTCAGACAGGTACAATACTAAGCTAATACTGGCAATACATTTTTAATTTTCCTTGACTTCCCTTACATTATAAATGGGGGTCTATAGATGCCTATATATCTTTAGAAATACAAAAACATTAATAAAGTAATTTTACATATAATGTTGCAAATACATTTCAAAATGTACACATTTCTCATTATAACAAGCTACTTAATCCTGCCAGAAGCTCTCTTAAAAGGCAGTAGAAGATATCAAGGAAGGTGTATCTTAGGAATTAATCCTTTGGCCCTGATAATTTATAACAACAAATTCATGTGTAGGTTTCTTCCAATCTGTGGTTGGATTTCAGCTCCATTCCAGTCTTCTCTTCTTAGTGGTTCTCTCCGAGGACATCATGGAAAATTGTCTTCAGTTGTCGTTGACTTTCTACAAAGACAATCAGTTGAAATATTATAGAGGAATTATACAAAATTTTAAAGATAAGATTAAGCTAGAATTCCAATTATATTAAATTCTCTGTTAGATTATATCCATGTTAAGAACTCAATGCTTGGCTGTATTGTGTAGCCATCAATGATCATCAAACATTTCATATTTCAGAGTAACATGTTTACAGTCACTTGGGATTTCCTGGGCTATTAATGAATTATTAGCATTTTTAAAGATTTTGCTGCACAAAATACACTCAACAGGGAATCCACCAAAGGGAGAATTAATTTCACTGCTGAGGAAGGCATGTCAACGGGCAATCATTCTGTGCACATTTTGAAAGGATCAGGTAGAACTTGTGCAATTGCAATTTGCAATTTGTAGAGGAATCATAACTGCGTTTGTGGAAATGTTGTCTATTCAGGATTTCCAACAAAATTGAACCAGAAAAAGATTGTGATGTTCCTAAAAGTAGTGAACAGAGCAGATCTTCAATACTGCACTTACAACACTGCTTGAATTAATGACAGCAGTCTCTTTAATTTGTCACCATTTAAGTCTACTGTTGCTTTAATGTAAGCTTGTGTCTATCCACACAAAATGGATTAAAAACTCTGCATTTTTTTTAATACATCATTAAAAACTTCCTCAAAAAACTGGACAAATTTCCACGATTCTTCCATATAAACATGCCTTTCTCCCTGCTGTCCTGAGAGCCAAAGATATTTAAATTAAATTAATAAATTATTAATTTGGGGCAGGAGGACTGTTTGAAAGCAATAACTGAAAACACAATAAAATATGCAGCAGAATCCTGATAGTTCTAAGTAAGTGGGGCAGCACGGTGGCACAGTGCTTAACACTGCTGCCTCACAGCTCCAGGGTCCCAGGTTCAATTCTGGCCTTAGGTGACTGTCTGTTTGGAGTTTGCACTTTCTCCCCATGTCTGCGCTGGTTTCTTCCGGGTGCCTCTGGTTTCCTTCCACAGTCCAAAGATGTGCAGGTTAGGTGAATTGGCTATGCTAAATTGCCCCTCCGTGTCCAAACGTTAGGTGGGGTTCCTGGGTTACGGGGATGGGGTGGAGGCATGGGCTTAAGTAGGGTACTCTTTCCAAGGGCCAGTGCAGACTCGATGGGCCAAATGGCCTTCTTCTGCATTGTAAATTCTATGATTCTATGGCCCTGCCTAAAAATCAGATTACTAATAATTGGGCAAAGAAATTAGCCATAAGAAAATGATATGCATTTGAATGGGTCCAGTTAGTAATTCCTTCTGTTGTGTTTCTGACCTATGAAAATTCAACAAAGCCAAAAATTCATAAAGGCAAACTTCAGGATTACCTAACAGTTTAACAAAAACACAGCAGGGGATTAAATGTCCTCATCCATACTTATTGGGTCAGTGTTACAAAAGTTTATTTGAAGATCCGTTCGGAATAAATCGGCCCTGCAATTGGCACACAAGTGCTGAGGTTGCACTTATATGGGGAATAATGACAGCGAGGGGTAAGCCTGACATTGTGTGATAGTATAACAGCAGTGATAGCATATCCGCATCCCAGTCTTCATATCTCCCAATGTTCTTTACATTTGGGAAATAAACATTGGGAGAGATGAAGTACAAGCTTCGCTATTACCCCTTTGGCACTATCATACAAAGTCAAAATCCCCACCCCCCAGAGTATATAACATCTGAAGAGTTTGGGGCCAATAGTGCAGGAAGCAGAGTTCTTGTACTCCACAAGACTGTTTTCTCCACAAGATGATCCTGAAAATAAAAACAATTACTTGTACCCTGTATGTCCTGATAACACACACAAAACATATTATCATAGATTAATCCTGTACCATGTTCATCATTAAGTATAAATCACAAAAATATGGATGAGCAAGACCATGCAATCAGTCCAGCTCCTGCTTCCATTGAGACCCATCCTTCAGCCAGCACCACTTCCTACCGCCCTGAGTGAATCCAGAATTTTGGCCCCACTGCCCTACCCAGGAAAACCATTGCAAGGATGAATGTTTGGAGAGTTGATTCTTTCCTGACATCAGTCTTGAACTAGCCCCGAACCATTGTTGTTTCAAATGAAAACATTATACACCATCTAAACCTCTTAGCGCAGAAAACACAGCAGAGGATAAAATTAAAATGTTAAATTCCCAATTCCCCAGAGGATGCGACAGAAGATTTCTAATATTGTAATCACAGTATTAATATTCGTATCAGAATATGGCGAATGTGGCTTTCAAATCACTAGAACCGGCTTCAGCACTATTTTGCTTAGGTTTGGAGTTCATGATCATCTTGGGCACTTGTCGATTTTACTAAAGTGAGATCATTTAAATGTGTTTTTTAAAACATCTCATGGGTTACGATATATAAAAATGCTAATAGTCATGCATTCTGTTTATATACAGAAAAACTTTGAAAAGTGAGCATGACTATTAAACGTCTTTGTTCACTATTTCCATTTTGCTGCTGGTATGCTATTATTAACTGTCCTACTTTGTTCCTTGGATGTTGTTTAGAGGGACTTGCTGAGACTTGAAACTGATATAAAATTAGTACAGATTGCTGGAAAAGCATTGTTGGAGTTTCAATCTTAGTAATGCACTGCGTCCTGAAATGACTGGGGCACTCCATTCACTAACAGTTTTATTTACATAGAGTTTGCATTTTTTTTCCCCTCACATAGGCATTTTGATTGGTATCGCTGTGGTTGGAATGTGTGTAATCTGTGTGGTGGTTATATATTTCATAAGGAGAAGGAAGCAAGAAAGTACAGAAGCTGGTAAGTGAGAATCTGTGGCGAAATTCTCCCCCAACGGCGCGTTGTCCACCGACTGGCGCCCAAAACGGCGCCAATCAGACGGGCATTGCTCCGCATCTTTGGGGGCCGAGCCCCGACATTGAGGGGCTAGGCCGGCGCCGGAGGGATTTCCGCCCCGCCAGCTGGCGGAAACAGCATTTGTTGCTCCGCCAGCTGGCGCGGAAATGACATCCCCGGGCGGCGAATGCGCGGGAGTGTCAGCGGCCGCTGACAGTTTCCCGCGCATGCGCAGTGGGGAGAGTCTCTTCCGCCTCCGCCATGGTGGAGGCCGTTGCGGAGGCGGAAGGGAAAGAGTGCCCCCCCGGCACAGGCCCGCACGCGGATCGGTGGGCCCCGATCGCTGGCCAGGCCACCATGGGGGCACCCCCCGGGGTCAGATCGCCCCTCGCCCCCCCCCCAGGATCCCGGAGCCCGCCCACGCCGTCTTGTCCCGCCGGTAAATACCTACTTTAATTTACGCCAGCGGGACAGGCAATTTCTCGGCGGGACTTCGGCCCATCCGGGCCGGAGAATTGAGCGGGGGGGGCCCGCCAACCGGCGCGGCCCGATTCCCGCCCCCGCCGAATATCCGGTACCGGAGACTTCGGCAACCAGCGGGGGCGGGATTCACGGCGGCCAACGGCCATTCTCCGACCCGCTGGGGGGTCGGAGAATGACGCCCCTGATCTCTCTGAAGGTATTATAATAGAAAGATACTCTGTTATGTCACTTCACTTTTAATTAAATACATTTAGTCACATTGACAGTGGCAGAATTTTTTTAAGTAAATCATTTGTTCATACAGAATTTAGCACACTGGGCTAAATCGCTGGCTTTTAAAGCAAACCAAGCAGGCCAGCAGCACGGTTCAATTCCCGTACCAGCCTCCCCGAACAGGTGCCGGAATGAGGCGACTAGGGGCTTTTCACAGTAACTTCATTGAAGCCTACTTGTGACAATAAGCGATTTTCATTCATTTCATTTCAGAGAGACATGTTGCTGAAACTTTTCATCTTGCACTAATCAGGACAAACACAAGAATGCCAAGTATCAAACAATCATAACAATTTATGTTGCAGCAAAAGAATGCTGATTGGTTGGCAAGTCAATTCTGATAGGCCGAGGTATTGCCATGGAGAAAGCAACAAGGAACTTTAGGCTCCCCAAGCTAATTGAATAGAATGCCTAAGGCTTGAATAGATGAATTTGTTTGAGAATGGGTCCCTGCATATGAATGTATGTCACAGTTCGTAACGTGGCTCATTTAACCTTGCTCAAGGTGACATACATTCAGATAGCTCTTCCTGAATGTCATGAACCGCTTTTTTCAATCATTACATGTCAAATTAGACAACAGACTTGAATTCAAATTATGGATTCCTAAAGGGGGCAAAGAATGTTTTGGGGAAAGCATTGTGACACAATGATGTTTCACTGAGTAAATATACTATTGGCTGAGTTATTGAGCTGCACAAATCAAATAGGGAGCAGGGTTGAAATCAATCAGCTTTCTTGTTTCTGTTAACTGTTCAATGGTCCCCAAATGGAAAATGCTCACCTGGGGGAATCAGGTAAGAACAGAGTCAAACTTGGTTGTGAATCCCTTTGTAGTCAAATAGCCTATTGCCTTTCTGTCTGGCCCATTTACATATTAGAGGGTATTACATTCTGGCAAGAACGAGTGCATCAGGGAAAGAAGACACAATAAAACACAATTTTAAAAATGCACAGCAAAACTCAAAAGGGAACATAAGGCAAAAATAAATATAATGATCTTTTTCCAATTTTTGGAAGAGATGTTTTGTGTAAGCAGTTAACACAAGATCAATAGATCAGGAAATACAGCAACAGGTATTCAACAGAAATTTCAACAGTATAATGATTCAAGCCATGACTTTTGTGAATGCAAAGGAGATTGTCACAATTGGATATGAACATTTTGGAGGATTTTCTCTAAATATATTTGAAGGTTCACTGTCATACATTTGGCCAAGTTGGTACTGAACACTAGCAGTCCAATTATCTAACAAAAGTACTGCCCATTCAATTGAGATGAGGGCTAGTCTTAACGTTTTGATGGTGGCTGCTGATTATGCATGTCAGCATATTGCTTTCACCAACAATAACTTATGTTTATGTAGAGTCTTTAATCATTGTAAAATGATTAAGATCTTTGTAAACCAAATATGACATCGAACCATGTCAGGAGGTAGTAGGTTGGGTGAACAAAAGCTTGGTCAAAGAGGTAGGCTGAGATTCTCCATTGTGAATCCGCCTCACTACCACTGCTAACGAGGACGGAGGATTTAGCAGGATTCCGCCCATAGTTTTTAAGGGCCTACTAAAGGAGAAAGCCAGGTAACGAGGTGGAGAGGTGTTAGGAAGGAATTCCAGAGCTTGGGACCTTCGCAGCTGAAGGCACAGCCACCACGATGGAGCAATAGAAATCAGGCTTGCACAGGAGGCAAGAATCAGAGGAACACAGATATCTCGGCGGGTTAAGGGCCAGAGGAGAGTGGGGCGGTGTCAGGCTATTGAGGAATTTGAAAACTATGATGAGGAATTTAGAATTGTGATAAGGCTTGTTCAGGAGCTAATGTGTGCATGGTGGTGATAGGTAAATGGGAGTTGGCAGGAGTTACGACACAGGCAGCAAAGATTTAGATGATTTGATGCTTACAGAAGCTAGAATGTGAGAGACCAACCAGGAGTGGATTGGAATAGTGAAGTCTAGAGATGATAAAGGCATGAATGAGCATTTCAGCTGTGGATGAGCAGAGACGGGGAAGAAGTCGGGCATTGTGCCAGAGGTGGAAAGAGGCAGTCTTAGCAGTGGCTTGAATATGAGGTTGGAAGCTCATTTCAGGGTCAATATGACACCAAGGTTGCAAACAGACTGGTTGAATCTTGGACAGTTGCCAGAGAGAGGGCTGGAGTTGTTAGTGAGGGAAGTGGAATTTTGAGCAGGAACCAAGAAGAATTTCATTCTTCCCGGTATTATATTGGAGGAATTGAGAGGGGTGAGGGGTGTAGGGGTGTCATCAACGCACATGTGGAAACTCTTGCTGTGCTTTCAGATCATGTGACTGGAGGGCTGCATTTGGATGAGAAAAAGGTGGGAGTCAAGGATAGATCCTTGGGGTGGATGCCAGGGGTAACATACAGGAGCAGGGAGAGAAGCCATTGCAAGAACTTCCCTGGTTATGAAGAGATAGATAAAAATGGAAGCAGATTAGAGCAGTTCCACCTCGTTGGCTTACAGTGGAGAGGTGTTGATGGAAGATGATGTGGTCAACCATGTCAAAGGCTACAGACAGATCAAGACAAATTGGGGGGGGAGGGGGGTGGGGAAATGACCTTGATCACAGTCACAGAGGTTGTCATTTGTGACAGAGATGTTTCAGTGTCATGGCAGGGGCCAAATGGAAAAGGTAGTTGGGTGGATTGTACACGGCCAATTGAACCACTACCAACTTCTTCCAGTCGCTACTCGTGGTCAAAATCAGTCCATATAGGAAATTCATCCAGAATAGAGATGTGCAACAAGTTACCATGACAGTTACCATGAAATGCCATTGAAAAAAATAAGTCTGAGTACAAGACACAATAATTACATGGTGAAAAAGGCTTGGTTAAGATCAATCAAAACGAATTGGACTTGATTTAAATGAATTTTCCTATTCCTAAAGTTTCCTAAATTGCTAAATGATTTGTTCTACAACAGCCAATGGAAGAAGAATTTATTTTCAGTTTGTTATCTGGTTATAGAGATTGTGAACAGAATGAAATCATTACTTTTCTTATTTTTATTACAGCAATTCCAATTGTGAAAAGCAACGAGAATTTAAATAGCAACATTCCAATGGTCGTTTATTCAACTTATGTAGGTACATTTCCTAACTATGGGAAGTCATGTCAATCAACTCCTTTGGACCAAACGTGATTGGAGCTTTGCTGTGCAACGTGGTTTGATAAACTTGTCTATATTTTATTTAAAAATGTACAGTGGAACCTCAATCATCTGCACTCCTGTTATACACTTTCTAAATTATTCACAAGGACGGATGCCATACAGAAACATCTAAAATACCAGCTCAAAGATCCCCTTTTCAGAACCCTGCTGGTGGATCCATCACAGTTCTAAAAACAATTATGAAAAATGCTTCTCAAACATAGACCTTCTCAGCCACAAAGATGCCCAGTTACGTTATCATATTCTTACCTTCAGCAACTTTTCGTTGGCAATAGCCACAGCACTGATCTTAGTACAGATTGTCTGTTTAAATGGGCCTATGTTTAATGGGCCCTTGGTTGGTGAGCAGGCCACTCATGGGAATTAATTTCAACCCAACCTGACCAGTAGGAAACTGGAGCGATCAGATCGACAGTCTGTTTTTGCACACCATTAAGGAGTCAATGTTAAGCAAAGTCAGGTGATGCAGTAAAACGAGCGGCTGAGCTAATCATGCAAGTTTCTCTCCAGAAGGTTTAGTTTAAGATATTCCCCCTGTTGAAACTAACACTACCCAATGCCTTTGTGTTCACATACTCTCTTGACCGGGCAAGTCCATTTAAACAGGCAGGCCAAACATTGATTTTAAAGCTACTCACTCTACATTGCTGAGATTAGCAGGGACACAATTGTGGAGCAAGTGCGTGCTGCCACAGGGGCCTATGGTTAGCACTGAGAGAATATTTTTTGCTCATCTTTCTTTCATCACTGGTGGATCCAGCAGCAGGAATTTCAAACCATGTGTGGAGAGAATGGAGAAGATGAGAAATTTGAGCTGGTGATCTGTCCATGAACTTTTTTAGCGCCAGTCGATCTTACAAAATAATGGTGGGAGATGCTTTTGTGGAGATCTCTGGTAGACCAGTGGGATGAAACAGTCCATTCAAAATTCAGATCAGCATTAATTGCTGGATTCTCAAAGCTTTGTTAATTTCTAATGCCTACAAAAGGAAGATAATCGAGTGTTTGCACACTTTCATCATAAAATTAAAAGGAATGTTTCTTAAACCAGCCAGATTTACTATACTGAGCAAGTTTACTGATATATGAACTGTTTTGGTTTGTGCATACTCATGGTAAACTGGTTGAAGAAGTCTTGTCATCGGGCTTCAAGGTGATTCTGATCTCAGACCTGCTGCCAGAATGTGTTCCTCTTTATAATCAGACTTTCCAAGTTAGGGTATGAAATTATTCCATAAGATTGAAGCGCCTTATAATTGGGCTCTATGGATATTAACATAGAAATGCTCAACACATTGATGTGAATTGTTTTTGTCAGCTATTTAATTGGACACATCATAACTCTTTGTTTTAGACAGTTTAATGACGCGATTAAAGTGTTGACAAAGGAACTTTACACTAGCATGTAAAGTACCTGCGTGTTAAAACATCAATTCCCCAACTTCAAAGGCAAGGTTTATTCATCAATTTTGTGAGTTTTCCAAGACTGTAAAACATTTGTCTTTGTGAAATTGAGAATGCCACCCTTTGTTTTTAATGTATTCTTTTGGATTACTAATCTTTCACTTCTCATTCAATTGTTAGTACATTTGTATTCAATAAAACCTGAACACTTCTGACACAAAGAAAACGCTCTCTTTGTACTTTTTACTTTCAGTACACAAAATGAACATGTCAGAAATGTTCTGTGGGACACAGACTATTTCTTCGATGTCTGATTGTATTTTGTTTATTTTGGGGTTTTGTGATATGATTCAATTGAATTCAACTGCGCTATTCATACATAAATTGAATTGTTTTGGTTTTGATGCACACTAAGCTGGTATTTAATACACTGAACCCTTAACCTTATTGTTCGACCCATACTTTTATTATTTTTAAGGAATTAACTTATCTTGGGACATGATACCGATGTATAATGTAATCTTACTAAAGTAATTAAATATAACTGTTGGTGTAGAGGAGCAAGCAAAATAAAAAATGTCCATGTGTAAATTGAATACATTGAACTCGCTGTAATTTTTTTTTAAACGGTTAAGTATTACGGGATCATTGGCAAGTTGTAGATAAGACATGCAAAACAAAAGCAGCTATTTTCACCTTTTTACTAGTTGTAAGTTGTTAGTGGTGCTGTTTCTGTATCAGATACTTTGGGCCTAATTTTCGCCACACTGGCTGGTAGCTCGAGATGGGGAATTTCCTGATTTGGCACATCTACCTCGATCAGAAGTGCCCCATCAGAAATAAGTTTCACTCTGGGGGATGGATGCAGGATGGATGTCAGGCCCGGCATCCCGGGAAGCAGATTGGAGGCAGTCTCAGGGGTGGGGAAGTCTCAAGGTGGGCTGGTTAACAGGCCCGTCTCGGTTCTTTGAGACTTCGCCCAGTTGTTTGTTTGTATTTTAGGCTCTCTCATCCTCATCCCTCATATCCTGTCACCATGGCCTCCCACTCCCCATGCCATCTCAATGCTCACTCAAACCAACTCATGCCCCCTCCCTCCCACCCACCCCCAATGGCCTCTAATATCCTCCATCCTAGCTCGTGGCACTCCTGTGCCCATTTACCCAGTATACATTTGACAAAGTGTCATCCAGACTCAAAACATTAGCTCCCTTCTCTCTCCACAGATGCTGTCACACCTGCTGAGATTGTCCAGTATTTTCTGTTTTTGTTACCCAGTATACACACCATACAGAACCAGTGAACTCTATAGCAACAATGGCCAAATGTGGAACTGATTAAAAACATCCATTCATATGTTTATTTAAAAATCATCTGTTGCTGCAACTCTATAAAAGTGTCGAACAACCAGAGATTTAAAGAATCAATAACAGAAGCTACAAGCACTTGAAACCTCATATTACCTTTTGCAAATAAACATTGAACCATTGACCAAACCATTGATCACTGAAAAGATAGCTTATGTGATATCATACAGTTGTCATTCTTCTCTGCACCTCTGTCAACAAACTCACTCACAAAATACGTTAATGCAAGTCTGGGCTCTCAACCAAGCATGTTCCTCAGGTAGTGTCCTAGGCCCAACCATCTTCAGCTGTTTCATCAGTGACCTCCCTTCCATCATAAGGCCAGAAGTGGGGATGTTTGCTGTTAATTGCACAATGTTCAGCACCATTCATGATTCCTCAGCCACTGAAGCATGTCTAGGCTTGGGCTGATAAAGTGTCAAGTAACATTTGCACCACCCAAGTTCCAGTAATGACCATCTCCAATGAGACAGAATCTAACCATCACCCTGTGGCATTCAATGGCATAACCATCACTGACGCCCCCCCCACCCCTCCACCCACCCCCATCACCACCACTGTCAACATCCTGGTGGTTACCATTGACCAAAAGCTGAACTGAACTAGCGATATAAATACTGTGGCTACAAGAACAGGGTCAGATTTTAGGAATCCTGCAGCAAGTAACTCAACTCCTGACTCCCCAAAGATTGTCCACCATCTACAAGGCACAAGTCAAAAGTGCGATGTAATATTCTCTACTTAGCTGGATAAGTGCAGCTCCAACAACACTCAAGAAGCTTGACACTATCTAGGACAAAGCAGCTCACTTGATTTTACTCCCCATCCACAAACCTTCATAAGCTCCAACAACGGTGCACAGTGGCAGAAGTGTGTACTAGCTACACGATGCAATGCATGAAATCACAAAGGCTCCTTAGGCAGCACCTCCCAAACCCAGACTGCTACCATCTAGAAGGACAACGGCAGCAAACACATGGGGGCACCACCACCTAGAATTCTCCTCCAAACCACACACAACGCTGACTTGGAAATATATCGCCATTCCTTCACTATCGCTGGGTCAAATCCAGGAACTGCCTCCCTAGCAGCACGGTGGGTGTACGTACATCACATGGATGGCACTAGTTGAGGAAGGTAGCTCACAATCACCTTCTCAAAGGCAATTATAGATCGGCAATGGATGTTGTCCTAGCTAGCCAAGCCCACATCCCGTGACTTAATAAAGAAATGTAGAATAAGGCTTGGTTCAAAGGCCAGATTCCAATAAAAGGATTATCGACAGGATTTTGCAAATCGCTGCTTTCCCCACTCTCCTGACAAAAGGTCAATCTGGAGCCCGCCCATGAAAAGGCAAGCTGTCCTGCAGCCATTTACACTCGGCAGTGTAGAAATTGACTTAGGGCAAGACTTGCGACCCAATCTGGGGAAGACGTTTCGCCTTAGTGAGCCAATCAATTGGACGGCAGCTCTGCACTTAGAAACATACATAGAAAATAGAAGCAGGAGGAGGCCACTCGGCCCTTCGAGCCGGCTCCGCCATTCATTATGATCATGGCTGATCATCAAGTTCAATACTATGATCCTGTCTTCCCCCCCATATCCCATGATCCCTTTAGCCCCAAGAGCTATACCTACTTCCTTCTTGAAATTACACAACGTTTTGGCCTCAACTACTTTCTGTAGTAGTGAATTACATAGATTCACCACTCTCTGGGTGAAGAAATTTCTCCTCACCTCCTAAAAGGGTTTACCCCTTATCCTCAAACTATGACCCCTAGTTCTGGCCTCCCCCATCACCTGAACCATTCTTTCTGACTTTATTTGCACAATATAATGAGGTGTCAAGTATTTATAGGGCGAGATCTATCAGCTTCATCGCCGTGACAAGGGCCGGGAAATCTCACAGGAGGCCTCTCACAAGATTTACTGGTGCCATCATGCCTCACGAGATCTACTGAGGACGAGATCCAGGTTTGCATATTCAAGTGAGTTACCCAAGGAGCGGGACCAAACGGCCTTGCCTCAGAGATCTCCCCATGGTGCCATTTAGCACCGGTTTCCACAAACATGGACCAGGCGCAAGGCACTTGGGGGGTCTCCCAGGTGATCGGGGCCCGCTGCGTGGTCAGGTTCTGGGAAGGATGGTACCTGGCACCCCAGATGCCCATGTGGGCACTGCCAGCCTGACACCCTGGCAGTGCCACCTGGTCACCCTGGCAATACCACCTGAGTGCCACTGAGCAATTCCAAAGTGCCCAGGTAGCACTGCCAGTCTGGCAGGGGCACTGCCAGGGTGCCAGGCTGGCAGTGTCAAGCTGCCCAGGTGGTATCTTGCCCATGCTGGGGATCAGGTCGAGGTGCACTGCCTGTATGAGGTGGGATGCGGGGCTCGATGAGTTGGGGCATTGAGGGATCCGGAGGCCGCCTTGAGGGGGGGGGTCGAGAGATTGGGGCGCCATTTAAAACTGGCACGCTGATCTCTTCCTGCGCTCGCTGTGCAGGAAAAGAGCCTAATTGCGGCCTCTGCGTGGCGTTCCTCGCCGAAGCCCAGCAATGAAACAGAGTGCTGTCTAATAGCGGTGTCGTACTTGGCCCTGCCAGTGCCGAGAAACACCCGGCAAACGCGCCCAACACGGGATTCTGTTTCATTTCCGTTAAATCACGCCCAAAGCCTCTTTTATTCATACCATAAAGGTCCAGTTGATTGGCACTTTTATAGGGTTGTAGAAATAATAGTATTGCAGCGCAACAATTACTCACTCAAGTCGAGAAGTGATGAAGTCAATCGAGGCTTTATTAAGCAAGACTTGTTCCCCAGCAGCTCAGTTACAGAATGCGCCTGCTGGGAGAACTCGAGCTCTTATACTCCGCCTTCTGGGCGGAGCCAGCAGGGGGCAGATCCAACCAGGACCCGGGACCTGTCAACCAATAGCCTCTCTGCTTCACAGGTACCGTACTACCCCTAATACATACCACCACATTCACCCCTTGTTAAAAATGAACCCGGCGGGGTGGTGGTTCGCATAGTGGTAGGGGTTTACAAGGCTGGTCCTGGAACTAATTTCGTACAGTGGCTGTGCATTTAGCCCAACAGTTAACTATGTACAGGTTTTGTCAGAATTATTTACAGGTTTTCTTTCACGCAGATTCCACGAGTCGAGCGGGTGCCCTGGTCGTCCTTGTCGATTGCCTCAGCCCCGGTGGTGGTGCAGGTGCTGGCTCGGGCACTGTCGTCTCTTGGAGCGTTGCGCTGTTCGTCCCTGTTTCTTTAGTCCTGGGCGGGCACGGGAGGAGGACCGATCCACCCGGGAAGGGAGCGGTCATGGGGTGCGCCGGTGGCAGGGAGGGGGTGATTAGTGTTGGGAGTGTGTGTGTGTTTCCAGCGGGCGCCAGGTCCCGCAGGGAGACCGTGTCCTGTCGGCCATTGGGGTACGCCACGTAGGCGTACTGAGGGTTTGCGTGGAGAAGGTGAATCCTCTCGACCAACGGGTCCGATTTGTGCGCCCGCACATGCTTTCGGAGCAAGATGGGTCCTGGGGCTGCCAGCCAGGTCGGCAGCGACGTTCCGGAGGAGGACTTCCTAGGGAAGACAAGGAGGCGTTCGTGAGGCGTTTGGTTAGTGGTGGTACACAGTAGCGACCGGATGGAGTGGAGGGCATCCGGGAGGACTTCCTGCCACCGGGAAACTGGGGGATTTCTGGACCGTAGGGCCAGTAGGACGGTCTTCCAGACCGTACCGTTCTCCCTCTCTACCTGACCGTTCCCCCGGGGGTTGTAGCTGGTCGTCCTGCTCGAGGCAATGCCCTTGCTGAGCAGGAACTGCTCGTCGCTCATGAAGGAGGACCCCCTGTCGCTATGGATGTATGCAGGGAAACCGAACAGTGTAAAGATGGTGCCGAGGGCTGTAATGACTGTGGCCGCTGTCATGTCGGGGCAGGGGATGGCGAAGGGGAAATGGGAGTACTCTTCCACCACGTTTAGGAAGTATGCGTTGCGGTCGGTGGAGGGGAGGAAGCCTTTGAAATCCAAACTGAGGCGTTCAAAGGGACAGGAAGCCTTTATCAGGTGCGCTCTATCTGGCCTGAAAAAGTGCGGTTTGCACTCTGTGCAGATTTGGCAGTTCCTGGTGACTGTACGGACCTCCTCAGCAGAGTAGGGGAGGTTGCGGGGCTTCACAAAATGGTAGAATCGAGTGACCACCAGGTGGCAGAGGTCCTCGTGGAGGGCTTGGAGGCGGTCTACTTGTGCGTTGGCACATGTGCCGCGGGATAGGGCATCGTACGGCTTGTTCAGCTTTCCGGGGCGATACAAGATCTCATAGTCATAGGTGGAGAGCTCAATCCTCCACCTCAAGATCTTGTCATTCTTGATTTTGCCCCGCTGTGCATTATCGAACATGAAGGCTACCGACCGTTAGTCAGTGAGGAGAGTGAATCTCCTGCCGGCCAGGTAATGCCTCCAATGTCACACAGCTTCCACTATGGCTTGGGCTTCCTTTTCCACTGAGGAGTGGCGGATTTCTGAGGCGTGGAGGGTCCGGGAGAAAAAGGCCACGGGTCTGCCCGCTTGGTTGAGAATGGCCGCCAGAGCTACATCGGATGCGTCACTCTCGACTTGGAAGGGGAGGGACTCGTCGATTGCGTGCATCGTGGCCTTTGCGATATCCGCTTTGATGCGGCTGAAGGCCTGGCGGGCCTCTGTCGACAGGGGGAAGGTAGTGGACTGGATTAATGGGCGGGCCTTGTCTGCGTACTGGGGAACCCACTGGGCGTAATACGAAAAGAAGCCCAGGTAGCATTTCAGGGCTTTGGAGCAGTGGGAGAGAGGGTGCATGCGTTCGGGGTCGGGGCCTATCACTCCATTGCGCACTACATATCCCAGGATGGCCAGACGGTTGGTGCTAAAAACGCATTTTTCCTCGTTATGGGTGAGGTTCAGGGCGTTAGCAGTCTGGAGGAATTTGCGGAGGTTGGCGTCGTGGTCCTGCTGGTCATGGCCACAGATGGTTACATTGTCGAGGTATGGGAACGTGGCCCGCAAACCGTGCTGGTCAACCATTCGGTCCATCTCCCGTTGGAAGATCGAGACTCCGTTTGTGACGCCAAATGGGACCCTTACAAAATGGTAGAGCCGCCCGTCTGCCTCGAAGGCCGTGTACTTGCAGTCACTTGGGCGGATGGGGAGCTGGTGGTATGCGGACTTGAGGTCCATGATGTAAAAGAACTTGTACTGTGCAATCCGATTGACCATGTTGGATATGTGGGGGAGAGGGTACGCATCGAGCTGCGTGTACCTATTATAGTCTACGACCATCCTCTGCTTCTCCCCGGTCTTCACCACCTGGGCTCTCCAGGGACTATTGCTGGCCTGGATTATGCCTTCCTTCAGCAGCCGCTGGACTTCAGACCGGATAAACATCCGATCCTGGGCGCTGTATCGTCTGCTCCTAGTGGCGACGGGTTTGCAATCCGGGGTGAGTTTCGCAAACAAGGAAGGCGGTTCAACCTTGAGGGCTGCGAGGCCGCAGATAGTGAGTGGGGGTATTGGGCCGCCGAATTGGAACGTTAGGCTCTGGAGGTTACATTGGAAATCTAACCCTAAGAGAGTGGGAGCGCAGAGTTGGGGAAGGACATAAAGCCTATAATTCTTCAACTCCCTCCCTTGAACCGTTAGGTTCGCGAGGCAGAACCCTTTGATCCCTATGGAATGGGATCCCGCTGTCAGGAAAATCTTTTGGGTGCTCGGACGAATGGAAAGAAAACAGCGTCTTACCGTATCCGGGTGGATAAAACTTCCCGTGCTCCCAGAGTCGATTAGGCATGGCGTCTCGTACCCGTTGACCAGCACCGTTGTTGTTGCCGTTTGGATCGTCCGGGGCCGCGATTGGTCCAGGGTCACCGAAGCCAGTCTTGGTTGTTGCATCGTGGCGCTTTCTTCCGACCCCGTGGAGCCGTCTATGCTGGTGTCCTTGGCTATCAGCTAAGATGGCGGCGTCCATGGATCGCACGCGGTTGGGGGTGGACAAAATGGCGGCCCCCATGGTTCGCATGTGGCCGGGGGGTCACAAGATGGCGGCGCCCATCCTCCCTGCGTGGTGTCCGGGACCCAAAATGGCGGCGCCGCGGGCCGCACATGGATCGCTGGGGGGGTTGAGTCTACTGTCCCCGTTCTCCCCCGGAGATTGCGGCGACCCCCCGGGACTGGCACACCGCTGCGTAATGCCCCTTTTTGCCGCAGCTCTTGCAAATAGCTGAGCGGGCCGGGCAGCGCTGCCGGGGGTGTTTCGCCTGCCCGCAAAAATAGCAGCGGGCCCCACCGGGATGGTCTGGTGCTCTAGCCACGCAGGCTTGCGGGGGGGTGGGGGGTGCCGGGGAGTCGGTCACAACGGGGGTCCATGGAGCCCAAGGGGCTGCCGCGCGGTTGGGGCCATAGGCGCGGGCATTTTGTGAGGCCACATCGAGGGAGGCCGCAAGGGCCCGTGCCTCTGTGAGTCCTAACGTGTCTCTTTCTAACAGTCTTTGGCGAATTTGAGAAGAAGTCATACCTGCCACAAAAGCATCCCTGATTAGTAGCTCCGTGTGCTCGATCGCGCTCACCGACGGGCAGTTGCAGTTCCTTCCCAAAATCAACAGTGCGCTGTAGAACTCGTGAGCGATTCTCCGGGGATTTGCCGTCTCATCGCGAGTTGGTGGCGTGCGTAGACCTGGCTTATGGGCCGAATGTAGATTCCTTTCAGCATGGCGAGCGCCGTCGGGAAATCCTCCGCGTCTTCGATGAGCGTGTCAATCTCCGCGCTCACCCTGGAATGCAGGACCTGCATTTTCTGATCTTCCGTGGTCTGGCTGGGGGCCGTTCGAAGGTAACCTTCGAAGCATGCTCGCCAGTGTTTAAACACAGACGCCGAGTTTGCTGCATGGGGACTGATTCGCAGACACTCCGGGGCGATCCGGAGCTCCATAGTCTTTTTAAGCTTGCTTAATAAATTGTAGCGCAACAATTACTCACTCAAGTCGAGAAGTGATGAAGTCAATCGAGGCGTTATTAAGCAAGACATGTTCCCCAGCAGCTCAGTTATAGAATGTGGCTGCTGGGAGAACTCGAGCTCTTATACTCCGCCTTCTGGGTGGAGCCAGCAGGCGGCAGATCCAGCCAGGACCCGGGACCTGTCAGCCAATAGCCTCTCGGCTTCACAGGTACCGTACTACCCCTAATACATACCACAACAGTATGTTAAACAAATTTCCAATAGTGCCTTTTAAGCACTTGAGCCACAAATCACGGAGAAGCTGGCCCAACACCATGGAAATTCGAGGGGGGCTTCCCCCACCCCGCCCCCGTAATGGAGCCAGGCCAAGCATGAAGGATGCATGCTCGCTATGTGCGCCCTAATCATGCATCATTGAAAACTGGAGATGTCGGAATTGGGAACTGGAGTCCTGGAATTAGGTCCGGTCTGCCATTTTTAAATCTCAGCCTCGATGTATGTAAAATTAGCCCCAATGCTGTACTTGCGATAACATCTTCTAGGTCATGATCTGGTCAGCAAAAAGAAGGGATCTTCATTCACTTAAATTGCAGCTAAAGAACTAGAGTTTTCTGCATCTTCATTGGAAGTATCTCTAGTCCCTCATCATCCCAGTTTAGTAACAGTCCTGAGACAACCTGGGCGGGATGCTCCGACCCCCCGCCGGGTCGGAGAATCACTGGGGGGTGCGTAAATCCCGCCGCCGCCGCCCGCCGAATTCTCTGAAGGGTGAAAAGTCGGCGGGGCGTCAATTGCGCCGCCCGCCTCAGAGAATGGCAGCGGCGGGCACGAGACAATGGACTCCGCGGCTGCCCATATTACCCCGGCCGGATGGGCCGAAGTCCCGCCGACGTGACCAAGGGTCACGTCAGCGTAAATCAAAACACCTTTTTAACGGTGTCAACCAGTGCTGATGGTTGACGCCGTCCAGCGTTTGGGTAGGTCACGGCCTGGGGGGTGGCCGCAGGAGTGGTGATGGCGGTGCCGCAGTCTGTGTGTGTGGGGGAGAGGTGTGTGTGGGTGCGTGTGCGGCGGGGAGGGGGGGTGGGGTGGGTTTCGGGGGAGTGCCGGGGAAGGGGGGGGATGAGTGCCGGTGAGTGGCACGGGGGTGATGAGTGCCGGGTACGGGGGGATGAGTGCCGGGTAAGGGGGGATGAGTGCCAGGTATGGGGGGGGTGAGTGCCAGCGAGGGGGAAGGGGGGGATGAGTGCCGGGGACGGGGGGGTGACTGCCGAGGACGGGGGGGTGAGTGCCGGGTACGGGGGGGATGAGTGCCGGGTACGGGGGGATGAGTGCCGGGTACGGGGGGGTGAGTGCCGGGTACGGGGGGATGAGTGCCGGGCACGGGGGGATGAGTGCCGGGTACGGGGGGGGGTGAGTGCCGGGTACGGGGGGATGAGTGCCGGGGAGGGGGGGTGAGTGCCGAGGACGGGGGGGGGTGAGTGCCGGGGACGGGGGAGTGACTGCCGAGGATGGGGGGGTGAGTGCCGGGTACGGGGGGATGAGTGCCGGGTACGGGGGGGGTGAGTGCCGGGTACGGGGGGATGAGTGCCGGGGAGGGGGGGTGAGTGCCGGGTACGGGGGGTGAGTGCCGGGTACGGGGGGGTGAGTACCGGGTACGGGGGGTGAGTGCCGAGGACGGGGAGGGTGAGTGCCGGGTACGGGGGGGATGAGTGCCGGGGAGGGGGGGTGAGTGCCGGGTACGGGGGGTGAGTGCCGGGTACGGGGGGGTGAGTACCGGGTACGGGGGGTGAGTGCCGAGGACGGGGGGGGTGAGTGCCGGGTACGGGGGGGATGAGTGCCAGGTACGGGGGGATGAGTGCCGGGTACGGGGGGGGTGAGTGCCGGGTACGGGGGGATGAGTGCCGGGGAGGGGGGGTGAGTGCCGGGTACGGGGGGTGAGTGCCGGGTACGGGGGGTGAGTGCCGGGTACGGGGGGTGAGTGCCGGGTACGGGGGGTGAGTGCCGGGTACGGGGGGGATGTGTGCCGGGTACGGGGGGATGAGTGCCTGGTACGGGGGGATGTGTGCCGGGTACGGGGGGATGAGTGCCAGCGAGGGGGAAGGGGGGGGATGATTGCCTGGGACGGGGGGGGGGGTGAGTGCTAGGGATGGGGGGGGTGAGTGCCGGGTACGGGGGGGATGAGTGCCGGGGACAGGGGGATGAGTGCCGGGTACGGGAGGATGATTGCCGTGTACGGGGGGGGTGAGTGCCGGGTACGGGGGGATGAGCACCGGGGAGGGGTGGTGAGTGCCGGGGTCCGGGGGGTGAGTGCCGGGTACGGGGGGATGAGTGCAGGGTACGGGGGGGTGAGTGCCAGGTACGGGAAGCTGAGTGCCGGGTACGGGGGGATGAGTGCCGGGTACAGGGGGATGAGTGCCGGACACGGGGGGGTGAGTGCCAGGTACGGGGGGCTGAGTGCCGGGTATGGGGGGATGAGTGCCGGGTACGGGGGGGGTGAGTGCCGGCGAGGGGGACAGGGGGGATAAGTGCCGGGGACGGGGGGATGAGTGCCGGGTCCGGGGGGATGAGTGCCATGTACGGCGGGGTGAGTGCCGTGTATGGGGGGATGAGTGCCGGGGACAGGTGGGTGAGTGCCGGGGACGGGGGGTGAGTGCCAGGTACGGGGAGGGTGAGTGCCGGCGAGGGGGACGGGGGGGGTGATGAGTGCCAGGGACGGGGGGATGAGTGCCGGGGATGGGGGGGTGAGTGCCGGCGAGGGGGATGGGGGGGATAAGTGCCGGGGACGGGGGGATGAGTGCCGGGTTCGGGGGGCTGAGTGCCGGGTATGGGGGGATGAGTGCCGGGTCCGGTGGGGTGAGTGCCGGGGATGGGGGGATGAGTGCCGGGTACGGGGGGATGAGTGCCAGGTACGGCGGGGTGAGTGCCGGGTATGGGGGTATGAGTGCCGGGTCCGGTGGGGTGAGTGCCGTGTATGGGGGGATGAGTGCCGGGTACGGGGGGATGCGTGCCGGGGAGGGGGGGGGGTGAGTGCCGGGGATGGAGGGGTGAGTGCCGGGTACGGGGGGATGAGTGCCAGGTACGGCGGGGTGAGTGCCGGGTATGGGGGGATGAGTGCCGGGTCCGGTGGGGTGAGTGCCGGGGATGGGGGGATGAGTGCCGGGTACGGGGGGATGAGTGCCAGGTACGGCGGGGTGAGTGCCGGGTATGGGGGGATGAGTGCCGGGTCCGGTGGGGTGAGTGCCGGGTATAGGGGGATGAGTGCCGGGTACGGGGGGATGAGTGCCGGGGAGGGGGGGGTGAGTGCCGGGGATGGGGGGGTGAGTGCCGGGTACGGGGGGATGAGTGCCAGGTACGGCGGGGTGAGTGCCGGGTATGGGGGGATGAGTGCCGGGGACGGGGGGGGTGAGTGCCGGGGATGGGGGGGTGAGTGCCGGGTACGGGGGGATGAGTGCCGGGGAGGGGGACGGGGGGGGTGAGTGCCAGGTACCGTTCAGGGCGCGATCGATGGGATGCACGTCGCCGGAGGCCAGCTGCAGATAACAGGGCCGTGTTCACCAATAAGAAGGGGACCTATTCCATGAACATCCAAGTGGTCTGCGATCACCGCATGATTTTCCTGCACGTCTGCGCACGGTACCCGGGAAGTGTATATGACTCATACGTGTTGTCACGGTCTTACATCCCCGGCATGTACGAGGGACACCACCCCCCGGCTGAGGGGCTGGTTGCTGGGCGACAGGGGCTACCCATTGCGGTCGTGGCTGATGACGCCTATACGGAGGCCACAGAATGACGCAGAGAACAGCTACAATGATGCCCATGTAGCGACAAGGGGTGTGATAGAGAGGTGCTTTGGCGTGCTCAAAATGCGTTTCAGGTGCCTGGACCGCTCTGGGGGGGCCCTCCAGTACCCGTCAGATAAGGTCGGCCGCATCATTGTGGTGTGCTGCGTCCTGCACAACATAGCCCAGAGGAGGAGGGAGTGGAGGAACAGCAGGAAGAGGCGCAGTCCTCCCCAGATGAAGGGGATGGGGGCAATGGTCAGGGCAGACGGGCTAGACATGGGCGGGTGGCTGTCCACCGTTACCGGCTGGCCCAGCGGGCACGGGACAGGCTGATACCCGCCCGCTTCACTGACTAGGGGGCGTGGGAATTGGCAAGTATGGCCACATACCTCACACCATGGCAACACCCAAACACCCTCACCCCCCCCACCCATCCACCCACCCAGCACCCTCACCTCCCCCCAACCACACCCACCCCACCCGCATGCACACCACCCCTCCATTGCAGATCCACGTGCGGCACGACGGCCGGGCTCTCACGGGCGCCGGTGGACGCGTGTCTATTGCAGGCCATGGAGGATGATGACGACCCGCTCTGCAATGAGCTCCTGGCTCCACATCGTTGGACTATGTCTGACCCATGGCCACAGTACCACCCTCCACCCGGACCATCCCGGCATGCGGCTGTGACACTGCAGCGCACGGTCCCGTCCTCTGCCCGGGGGGATGGTGAGGGCGGCCCAGGGGGAAGGGGGCAGACTCACCTGAGGCCGACGTAAGACCACCCCTCACACACACACTCAACGTACATGACACCCCCGCACGCTTCGGACAGAGCACAAAGGCATCTTCTGTAGGTGTTAAAGTGGTTTTAATATCAACCAGTGCACGCACGTGCCCTAGCCCCTAAAACTCGTCTGTGACCTGCACCCGTGCCAACTTACTCAGTCCTAATTGTTTGGCCTTACGAGCCCTTTGACTACGCCTAGGTGGTTCCCCAGACGGTACAGCAGAACTGGAGGTGGACTCCTGCGATTCCTGCCCTCTGACTTGGGATCCCTTTGGCGGCCGTTTCCTGGGGCGTCCTGGCCTAGATGGGCCAGGCTGCGGCCCGGGTGACTGGGATGGCGAGCTGCCAGCCTGTCCTGCCCGTTGCCCACCCGATGCACCTGGGACGGAAGGGGGGGAGTCCGAGGTGCTGCAGTGTTCCTGGACCTCCCCTACAGGGGGGCCAGGGACGGGCGCCAGCAACTCCTCCTCCCTCGGGGTGCCCAATGGCCCCCAGGCCTCTACATGGGTCGGGGGTGCAAACGGACCTGCCATCTGCAGGTTTTCAGCCATGGAGCTCAGGGAGTTGGCCATCCCTGTCTGTGACTGTGCGAGGCCGGCTAGCACATGGGCAATGGCGCCGATGCCCTCAGCGATGGTGCACCCGCACGAGACGGGGGCATCGTCTCCCTATTGCACCAGGTCTCTCCGTCTCCCGTGGTCGCCCTGGGGCATCCTGCAGGCATCGCGTGCCAGAGGGTCCGGGTCTCTCCGTATCCCGTGGTCGCCATGGGGCATTCTGCGGGCGGTCGGCATCTGCGGGGATGGATGCCTCGATGTTTGTTCCTGCGATACACAATGAAGCATGCATGATTAGACACGCAGATGGTGATCAGGTTTCCTCCCACAGTCCAAAGGTGTGCAGGTTAGGTGGATTGACCATGCTAAATTGCCCTTAGTGTCCAAAATTGCCCTTAGTGTTGGGTGGGGTTACTGGGTTATGGGGATGGGGTGGGAGTGTGGGCTTGGGTGGGGGGCTCTTTCCAAGAGCCGGTGCAGACTCAATGGGCCGAATGGCCTCCTTCTGCACTGTAAATTCTATCTATGATATGGGGGAGGGGGTATATGGGGGATATGGGGGAGGGTGGATATGGGGGAAGGGGGGAGAGGGGATATGGTGACGGGCTGGTCAGTGGCTCACTTGAAGGTGTCACGCTGCTGCTAGCCCACTCGGGGCCGGAGAATTTGCGTTGTTTGGGAGGGCCCGATCCCAGAGTGATCCGCGCCGTTTTTGGTGCCGGGTCCCGGATATCGCGCCAGTTTTCGGAGAATCCCGCCCCTACTTCTAATCTCAGTAAGTATCATTTTAAATTAAATTATTCGGAAGTAAAGGTTAACGGAAGGCTAGAAAAAAGAAAAAAAAATGACTGTCTTAATCTATGGAAAACATGCTAATATGATTTCCACTCTTCAAAATCTCTTTTGTCCTCTTGCTCTTGAAGAACTCTATCAAGTAAGGTAGCTTTGAAATTTACAGTGGATTTCACAGCGCAGGTGCAACAAGGCCAAACTGAACATCACCCACCACTAACCCTCCACACCCCTCCCCTCTGTCATGATATACACTCATGCACATAATGAGATACAGGCAGGCAGTGACAGGCACCCAGTACAGCAAATCAACACCAGGACAGAACACAACCAATCACCAGGCAGAACATTAGAGGGGGGTTTCCCACTATAAAACACACGAGGCATCAACACTCTGCCTCTTTCCACTGGTGACAACTGTAGTGACAGTCAGGGTGTATATATCAGTTAGCACCTTCTACACGTGGATCAGAGCTAGTCTGGCCTAGTTAGTTATAGTAAGCACGCTTAGATTAGTAGAGTGTCAAACCCACAGCGAACTGTGTGCACTGCTCAGCAAGCTCAATAAAGCGTATTGAACCAACATCACAGTTTGGAGTCTACTTTCAAGTACAACTGCATCCAGTTGCAGTCCGTGTTACCCCAGGGTGATTAACAGACCCCCCCCCCACCCCCACCAACCCCTTTCCCGGTTACGAGTCGGACAGAGTACACCCAAAGTTTAAGATTGCCCTTTCATCTGGAAACAGGCAAGGTTTGCAAAGGTAATATTGCCACCAGTTGTAGAACCTTCTATCTGATTTTTTAAAAGTTCATTCACGGTGGGCTTCGCTGGCGAGGCCAGCGTTTCTTGTCCATCCCTAACTGGTCTTGAGAAAGGTGAGTGTTGAGCTGCCATCTTGAGATGCTGCTTCCACGTGATGTAGGTACACCCACAGTGCTGTTAGGGAGGATGTTCGAGAATTCTGACCCAGTCACAGTGATGGAACAGGGACATATTTCCAAGTCAGGATGGTATCTGACTTGGAGGGGAACACCCAGCTGTCTGCGATGATGTCAGGTGTCTGTTGCAATTGTCCTTCTATATGATTGCGGTTGTGGGTTTGGAAGGTGTTGCCGAAGGAGTCTTGGTGAGTTCCTGCAGGGCATCTGGAAGGCATCCAGTCTTCATTATTCCGTGCTGCATTAGGTGGAAAATTAAACAATTTGTATCCACCTTGCAAGTACTTGCTCCTAGTTACTTTTTTAGATCCTACAGTCTGAACAATGCAATGAAGAGGTAACAGAAATACTGCTCACATAGAGGACAAACGTCAACGCAACTGGATGACTCTATCTGCGATGCTGTTTGTAAGTAGCTTTGTAAGGACTCCACCAATGGACCTCCAATTAGCAGAGGCACAGTGAAATTAAGTATCATGATATCAAATCACCTCTATGTCTATGCCTGTGGCATGCCCAAACTCTCTAAAAAGTCCATAACTATTCAAGGAGAAGTGGTGATCCAGAGCCAAATTTTCAATGCGGGACCCAATAAGACCATAAGACCATAAGATCATTAGACATCGGAGCAGAATTAGGCTACTCGGCTCATCGAGTCTGCTCCACCATTCAATCATGGCTGATATTTTATCATCCCCATTCTCCTGCCTTCTCCCCATAACCCCTGATCCCCATATTAATTAAGAACCTACATATACCCACATAAGTTCCATGAGCTGAATAATATGCAGCGACAATGGGCCTGTACCATGTTCATGTTGAGGAATATGAGGTAGAATGGCTTCAGGTTACGTTCCCAATGTCATCACTCTTGAACATGGTAATACGGTAGGCGGTCTAGAAATTGGGAGCCCACCCACTTTATTCAAATTGAATTAATTTCTTAGTTAAGCATGTGAATGTGGCAATTGATTAAAATAATACATGCTGGGAGCAATAAAACACTTAGGGAGTGTGAATCGTGCCAGGTGGGAATCTCTTTGATGCGCAATCAATTGCACAAAGACGCAGATTGGGTACAACTGTGGCTTTATTACAGTCAGATGCGTGGCCTCCTGCTGCAGCTGGTGAAATGGCAGGGCACTGGAGGTCACGCATATTTATACAGATCTTAGTGGGCGGAGCCAGCCGGCAGGAGCTACCGGCGAACCTGTAGTGCAGGTCCTACCTTACATCCCCTAATACAGTGGTTCACCACATTTACCCCCTGTTAAAAATGAGTCCGTCGGGGGTCATGTGTAACTATATACAAATAGTGCAATTATGTACAGTGTTAAGAATGGGGAAAACAAGGAAGAAGAGAAAAAGAAAAGTCTACGTTGAATCCGTCAAAGGTTCAGCTGATCCGGTGCTTTGGTGCTTCGTTGGGAGCAGCGTAACGGTGGCGGCGAAGTTGTTACTGGCGGTGGTGGAGGTGGCACCGATAGCGGTGGTGGCGGTGCTGATGCTGGCCAGTCATCAGGGGAACTCTGGGAGCATGCAGAAGTCCTCTTCGTCCTCTTGTGTGTAAAGGGGGAGGGGGGGGTGGTCTGGTGGGGTCAATGTTGGCAGCGTGGTGGGAGGGGGGGGCGCATGGGTGGGGGAGTGATTTGGGTTGGAACCTGACGGTGCCAGGTCCCTGAGTGAGGCAGTATCTTGGCGGCCGTCGGGGAACTCCGCGTAGGCATATTGAGGGTTGGCTTGGAGCAGGTGAACCCTGTCCACTCAGGGGTCCGCCTTGTGGAGTCGGACGTGCCTACGGAGAAGGACCGGTCCTGGAGCAGCGAGCCAAGTCGGGAGCGACACCCCGGATGTGGACTTCCTGCAGAAGGTAAAAACAAGCTAATGGGGTGTGTTATTAGTGGTGGTGCACAATAGTGACCGGATGGAGTGTAGAGCGTCAGGGAGGACCTCCTGCCAGCGAGAGGCTGGGAGGTTCCTGGACCGTAGGGCCAGCTGGATGGCCCTCCAAACCGTCCCATTCTCCCATTCTACTTGCTCGTTTCCCCAGGGGTTGTAGCTGGTCGTCCTGCTGAAGGCGATACACCTGCTGAGCAGGAACTAACGCAGCTCATCGCTCATGAATGAGGATCCCCTGTCACTGTGGATATAGGCAGGGAAACCGAACAGAGCGAAGATGGTGTTGAGGGCCTTGGTGACGGCGGCAGACGTCATATTGGGGCATATGATGGCAAAGGGGAATCTGGAGTGCTCATCGACCACACTGAGAATGTACGTATTACGGTCGGTGGAGGGGAGGGGCCCTTTGAAATCCACGCTGAGGCGTTCAAAGGGGCGGGAAGCCTTCACCAGGCACGCACGGTCCTGCCGGTAGAAGTGCGGCTAGCACTCCGCACAGACCTGGCAGTCCCTGGTGACTGTCCTTAGTTCCTTAGACGGAGTAGGGCAGGTTGCGAGCTTTGACCAGATGGTACAGTCGAGTGACTCCCGGGTGACAAAGGCTGTCGTGTAGGGCCTGGAGTTGGTCCACTTGTGCGCTGGCACATGTACCTCGGGAGAGGGCGTCTGGGGGTTCGTTGAGTTTACCGGGGCGATACAAGATCTCGTAATTATAGGTGGAGAGCTCAATTCTCCACCGCAAGATTTTATCATTTTTGATCTTACCCCACTGTGTGTTATTGAACATGAAGGCTACCGACCGTTGGTCAGTGAGGAGAGTGAATCTCTTACCGGCCAGGTAATGCCTCCAATGCCGCACAGCTTCAACGGTAGCTTGGGCCTCCTTTTCGACGGATGAGTGTCGAATTTCAGAGGCAGGAAGGCTGCGGGAAAAGAATGCCACGGGTCTGCCTGCCTGGTTTAGAGTGGCGGCAAGGGCGACGTCTGAAGCGTCGCTTTCTACTTGAAAAGGCAGTGACTCGTCCACTGCGCGCATCCCGGCCTTGGCGATGCCTGCTCTGATGCGGGCGAAAGCATGTTGTGCCTCGGCCGCGAGGGGGAATTGTGTGGACTGAATGAGTGGGCGGGCCTTGTCCACATAGTTTGGAACCCACTGGGTGTAGTAGGAAAAGAACCCCAGGCAGCATTTGAGGGCCTTGGGGCAGTGGGGGAGGGGAAGTTCCATGAGGGGGCGCATGCGGTCGGGGTCGGGCCCGCGAAGTCCGTTTTGGACTACATAGCCGAGAATGGCTAACCGGGTCATGCTGAACACACACTTCTCTTTGTTATAGGTCAGGTTGAGAAGAGTGGCAGTGCGGAGGAATTTATCGAGGTTGGCATCGTGGTCCTGCTAGTCATGGGCACAGATGGTGACATTATCTAAGTACGGAAAGGTGGCCCGCAAACCGTACTGGTCGACCATTCGGTCCATTTCCCTTTGGAAGACCGAGACCCCGTTTGTGACGCCGAAAGGGACCCTGAGGAAGTGATAGAGGCGACCGTCTGCCTCGAAGGCAGTGTATGGATGGTCCGATTTCTGGATGGAGAGCTGGTGGTAGGCGGATTTCAGATCAATTGTTGAGAAGACCCGGTACTGCGCAATCTGATTGACCATATCAGATATGCGCGGGAGGGGGCACGCATCGAGCTGCGTGTACCGATTGATGGTCTAGCTGTAGTCCACGACCATTCTGTGTTTCTCCCCAGTTTTAACCACTACCACTTGGGCTCTCCAGGGGCTGTTGCTGGCCTCGATAATACCCTCCTTAAGCAGCCGCTGGACTTTGAACCTGATGAAGGTCTTGTCCTGGGTGCTGTACCATCTGCTCCGAGTGGCAACGGGCTTGCAATCTGCAGTTAGATTGGCAAAATGGGAGGGGGGATCGACCTTGAGGGTCGCGAGGCCGCAAACGGTAAGGGGGTTAGGGGCCCGCCGAATTTGAGGGTGAGGCTCTGGAGGTTGCACTGGACGTCCAGGCCCAATAAGAGTGCAGCGCAGAGATTAGGAAGGACATAGAGGCGGAAGTTACTAAATTCTACGCCCTGGACCGTGAGGGTGACTGTACAGAAGCCTAGGATCGGGACAGAGTGGGATCCGGAGGCTAGGGAGATCCTTTGATTGGCAGGATGGACCGCAAGGGAGCAGCGCCTTACCGTATCTGGATGTACGAAGCTTTTGGTGCTCCCGGAGTCCAGCAGGCACGAGGTCGCGTGGCCGTTGATTTTCACCGTCGTCGACGCGGTGGCCAGGTTGTGCGGGCGAGATTGGTCCAGCGTCATCGAAGCAAGCTGCGGGTAGTCGTCGGATGCTTCGGATGGCGAACGTGTGCGCTTCCGATCTTGGGATGAACAAGATGGTGGCGCCCATGGTGCGCACATTGTGGGGTCGGGACAAGATGGCGGCGCCCATGGGGCACACGTGGCCGAAGGGGGACAAGATTGCGGCGCCCATTGGTCACACATGGCCCCGGGAGGAGAAGATGGCGGCTCCCATTGTGCGTTTGGCGTGGGGGAGGGTGCGATAGCGGGCCCGATCGCAGCGACTGCGCGGGCCTGGCACACAGCCGCGACTTGGCCCTTCTTATTGCAGGATTTACAAACGGCAGTGCGGGCCGGGCAGTGTTGGCGGGGGTTCTTCTGCTGACCGCAGAAGTAGCAGCGGAGACCTCCGGGGTGCGCGGATCGGCGTGCGCGCAGGCATATTGGGAAGGCAGGGCCCCAACTGAGGAGGTCGTCAGCGGGGACCAGGAGGGGTAGGAAGGGGTAGAAGGGTGGGCAGCGCAGCAGGAGGGGTAGGACTGTACAGGAGGGGTAGGGATGCGACCGTCATGGAGAGCGCCAAGGTTTTTGTCTCTGCTAGTTCGAGCGTGGCCCCTTCCAGTAATCATTCTCGGAAGCGGTCCGACGCAATCCCCGTCACGAACGCATCGCGCATGAGGAGATTTGCGTGTTCAGCGGCCGTAACGGCCTCACCGTCACAGTCCCGGTCGAGTGGAATTAGGGCGCGCCAGAAGTCTTCGATGGACTCACCAGGTAGTTGCAAGCGGGTGGCGAGTACATGCGTGGCGAAGAGCGCGTTCGTCTTCTGAGCATAGTGTTCTTTAAGGAGTGCCATTGCTTTCATGTAATTCGAGGCGTCTTGGATCAACGGCAACAAGCTGGGGCTCAGTCTGGAGTACAAGACGTTTATCTTCTGAGCCTCCATTGGCGCGGGGTCCGCAGCGTTGATGTAGGCCTCAAAACGGGCTAGCCAGTGAGTAAAGTCTTTTCTGGCGTCGGGCGAGTGCGGATCCAGCTGCAGGCGACCTGCTTTGATTCTGATAACCATTCTGTGGAAAAATCCCACTAAGATCTGGATAAATATGCATGACCTCCATTGCCCTGCCATTTCGCCAGCTGCAGCAGGAGGCCACGCATCTGACTGCAATAAAGCCACAGTTGTACCCAATCTGCGTCTTTGTGCAATTGATTGCACATCAGTTTATTGCAGTCAGATGCGTGGCCTCCTGCTGCAGCTGGCGAAATGGCAGGGCAATGGAGGTCATGCATATTTATACAGTTCTTAGTGGACGGAGCCAGCTGGCAGGGGCTACCGGCGAACCTGTAGTGCAGGTCCTACCTTACATCCCCTGATACAGTGGTTCACCACACTATTTTGTACACTGAAAGTTTGTTTAAAGATTGCTGAAAGTCACCAGCTGGGTCCTTGGTTTGCTCTCAGCAGTTTAGGCTACATGAATGCTGCTAGCAGTTGCATTTCCAGGGATTATCTATGTTGATTCGAGATGTGAATTAGCCTGCAGAATGGTGCATTTAGACCCTCAGCCAAACCTCAGCTTGTTTGGGTGTATAAACATGGAGTTAGTGGTCTCAGTGGGAGACATATCCCCCAGTGAGAAGGAGGGCAGGCGAGGAGGAGCTGCAGAAGATTCAGAGGGAGAGGAAGGCCAGATGCTCAGGGAAGGATGCACTGATGGTGCATGAGGGTGGCAGACCTGCACCAGAGAAAGTAGCTGATGAAGGCAGGAAGCTGCAAAAAACTGGGCAGCACGGTGGCGCAGTGGGTTAGCACTGCAGCCTCACGGCGCCGAGGTCCCAGATTCGATCCCGGCTCTGGGTCACTGTCCATGTGAAGTTTGCACATTCTCCCCGTGTTTGCGTGGGTTTCGCCCCCACAACCCAAAGATGTGCAGGGTAGGTGGATTGGTCACGCTAAATTGCCCCTTAATTGGAGAAATGAATCAGGTACTCTGAATTTATAAATAAAAAAGGAAGCCGCAACAATGGAGGCGAAGAGCTAAGACTTATGCTGCCACTCAAGTAGACAGGCAAAGAATGAATTACTTCCAAATATCTTAGAGAGTGCTGGAGGATAGTCAGGCAGGCCAGAGTCACAGTGACCACTCTCCACAAGATGCTGGCAGGGAGAACGCTTCCAGCTGCGTGGGTGGTCCCTCAATGCCAGTGGCCATAAAGGTGACTATTGTGCTGAATTTCTTTGCTGCTGGATCCTTTCAGGCTGCCTGTGGAGATGTCGGTGGCATTCTAGCACAGCACTGCATTGAGGCCTTTCCAGGTGCAATGCTCTGAAGGGCAGGTCGCAATGTTCCATTTTCAGTGGACTGGCACAATCAACTGGAACGAGCAGAGGTTTTGTGTCGATGGCAGGTTTCCCCAGGGTTCAGGGGGCAATAGACTGCACTCACGTCACCATAGAGGCTCCAGCAGGTCAGTCCAGTACATTCATTAACATGAAGGGCAATCACTCCTTAAATATCCAGTTGTCCTGTGACCACAGTTGAAGAATTATGCAGGTATCCAGGCAGCAGCCATATCTCCCACATTGTCTGGAACTACCAGGTGGTTTAATAGACCTGATGCCCTGGATGTTTGGATTCTGGTTGACTAGGGTTACCCTTTGAAGGGATGGCTCATGATGCCCCTGAGGGCCCCTAGAACAGATATGGAGAGGAACTATAATAACAGCCACCGAACCACCAGGATCATCGTCGAGCAGACAATTGGGCTCAAAAAGATGACGTTCCGATGCCCTGGTAGAACAGGAGCAGCATTGCAGTGTGCATCATCCTGAGTGTCACTGATGGTCGCTGTGTTCTGCACTCTCCATAATCTTGCCATCGGGAGAGGATGCCTCGGGGGAAGAGGAGACACAAGACAGCAGACATTGCTCTGAAGATGAGGTCGATGAGGAGATGAGCTGACCGAGAAGTGCAGCAGTCTGCACGGGAGCACATGGATGGCCGAGACACAAGGGAGGCCTTGATAAGGCACACAGAAGAAAGGGTGTTAATTTGCCTTTCAAGGTCCATGGGGCTGGTATAGTACAGTGGGCTAAACAGCTGGCTTGTAATGCAGAACAATGCCAGCAGAGCGGGTTCAATTCCTGTACCGGCCTCCCCGAACAGGCACCAGAATGTGGCAACTAGGGGCTTTTCACAGTAACTTCATTGAAGCCTACTTGTGACAAAAAGTGATTATTATTATTAAGGCCATTAGTAACGTGTGAGATATGGCACCTAGCGACCATTAAAGCATAATGGCCACCTCACAATGTTTCTACCAGGAAACTTCCAGGCCTTTGAATGCATAAACTGCACAGGCACAATTCATGTTCGTGTGCCAGGCCTCAGACACCCTCCCCTTTGCCCTCTCCCCGTCTGTGACCAAGATCTGGTTAAAGCCCCTCGAAATCTCACCAGCCCCAGGCCTCCCTCCAGTTTCACCTCTGAATATGGGGGGGGTTCCATTCCATCGAGGACACCTTAGTAATCTCCTCCACCAGCAGCATGGCGATTGCCAGTGAGGGCACATTGTCATAATATCCACTCATGTATATAATGAGATGCAGACAGGCAGTGATTGACACACAGGATGACCAGTAAGCACACAACACAGTGCAGCCAATCACCAGACAGGACACTACCACTATAAAGCCAGGGGGCACTAGGTTTCCCGCTCTCTCTGGACCCAGCCACTGAGTCAGTCAGAGTCCACGAGCTAGCACAGTGCAAACACCATGCGGTCGCTAGTAAGTCTGGTCAGGCGAGTACAAGGTCTCCAGTCAGTTCAGTATAGTGTCGACCCACAGCTGAATATGTATATCAGTTCTATCGTTGAATAAAACAGTGTTGGATCTTCTCCAGTGTTAGACGTCTGTTTCTAGCTTCCCTGCATCGAGTGCAGTCCACATCGAACCTACCTGCCGAACACATCACATATCACCTCCAGTTCTGTTTTTTTAATGGCCATTATAGGTCTGCTTTTTTTGAAATGAGGTGTCACAAAGCAATGATAATTATTCTCAGGTAACTTAAGCCCAGCATGCATCCAAGCTCAGAGAGGAATCTAGCTCGTCCATTTCTGGTGGCAAGTCATATTGCTGGTGAATGCTCAGTAAATGCTGAAGAGTAAAGTTGTGCAATGCACAACACACTACAACTGTTGTGAGTTTCATCCTCACTCTTAAGGCAGTGCGGCAGTTAGAGCTCAGCTTCAGGACTTCCTTTAATATTTCACAAAAGCGTTCCTTGCTGAAGCACAGTCTCCTGTCACACATTTCCTCTGACATAATTTCACATGATATCCTTTGCTTATGCACTCTCAGGGATGAGTAATTGATACACTTCCTCACCAGTCAAACATGTTGCCTGACACCAGGGGCGACATTCTCCGACCCCCCGCCGGGTCGGAGAATCGCCGGGGGCTGGCGTGAATCCCGCCCCCGCCGGTTGCCGAAGTCACCGGCACCGGAGATTCGGCGGGGTCGGGAATCGCGCCGCGCCGGCTGGCGGGCCCCCCCGCTCGATTCTCCGGCCCGAATGGGCCGAAGTCCCGCCGATAAATTGCCTGTCCCGCCGGCGTAAATTGAAACACCTACCTTACCGGCAGGACACGGCGGCGTGGGCGGGCTCTGGGGTCCTGGGGGGTGCCCCCACGGTGGCCTGGCCCGCGATCGGGGCCCACCGATCCGCGGGCGGGCCTGTGCCGTGGGGGCACTCTTTCCCTTCCGCCTCCGCCACGGTCTCCACCATGGCGGAGGTGGAAGAGACTCCCTCCACTGCGCATGCGTGGGAAACTGTCAGCGGCCGCTGACGCTCCCGGCCGCCCCGAGATGTCATTTCTGCGCCAGCTGGCGGGGCAACAAAGGCCTTTTCCGCCAGCTGGCGGGGCGGAAATTCCTCCGGCGTTGGCCTAGCCCCTCAATGTTGGGGCTCGGCCCCCAAAGATGCGGAGCATTCCGCACCTTTGGGGCGGCGTGATGCCCGTCTGATTTGCGCCGTTTTGGGAGCCAGTCGGCGGACATCGCGCCCTTTCCGGAGGATTTCGCCCCAGATTTTGAATCTGTACTGAATTCTGTAATGCCTGTCAGAGAGATTGTTCACATTAGCTTAGGCGGCTTGCATATGTCGCAAAGGCATTAAACTTTGCTAAAGCATTTGAAGTAATCACTGTAAGGATCAACATTACATCAGGGAGACTCTTAAACAACACAGCTTAAAATACATTGCAAAATCCAAATGTATTTCAGCCCCGCATCAGGTATGTGTACTGGTGCTAGAAAGCTGGTTCGTGATGCAGAGCAAGGCCAGCAGTGAGGGTTCAATCCACGTACCAGCTGAGGTTATTCATGAATCCCCTGCCTTCTCAACCTTGGTGTGGTGATCCTCAGGTTAAATCTTCACCAGTCAGCTCCCCCCCTCAAAGGGGGAAGCAGCCTATGGTCATCTGAGACTATGGTGACTTTTTTTTACTAACATCAGCGTCCTTGAAGGAGCCAAGAGTGGCAGCATTGAGGCCATGATCATCTGAAACCAACTCTGCTGTGCCGGTCATGAAATGCGACATAGATGTCAATGCCTGGGAATCTCCTGCTCAGAAGAGAACTACTTGGAGGAATCTCCTGATTGAAGGGACACAATTCTTCGAGAGCACCTGACGGCAAGACGAGGTCCGGAAAAGGAGGCTGAGAAAGGAATACCAGCGATCTGGAGTCCCAAGACCGAACCCACCTCCCAGAAAACCTGCCAAGTGTGCGGTTGAAGATGAGGCAATAGGATCAGGCTCATCAGCCATGCAAGGACCCATGATTGGTAGCATGGGGTTTATTAGGTGGACAATCAATTCATTAGCGAGTGATTGCCGAAGATGTGGAGCGGGATTCTCCGTTGGCTGACGCCAAGATCGGGAAACACGATTGAGCGGAGAATAGGTTCCGGTGCCGAAATCGTGGCGGGCGTCGATTTCACGCCAAATCGCAATTCTCCCTTGCCTCGACAGCGGCGTGAATGCGTTCCGGAAAGCACATACAGTAAACGCCGTTAGCATATCATTAGTGGGCCTGACCCAGTATTCTCCGGGGTCGCAGCAATTCTCCATCACTGATGGGCCGAATTCCCGACGGCGAGGTTCACTTGTGCTTTTAAAAATCGTGAAACAGGCGCCGTGGCTGATGAGGGAGCGAGAGGGGGTACGGAAAGTGTCCAACATCGGCATAGTTTTCTGACAGTTGTGCCGCTCGCTGGGGGGCTTCTGCCAGGGCCAGGAGGAGTAGCGGGGGGTGGCCATGAGGTGGGCTGTGGGGTCGGGGTGGATGGGCAACGAACACCATTGCTGCGGCCTGTGAGGCAGCTGTGCACGCTGCTGACAGCTAACTGTGAACTTAGTGCCACAGGTCGTATGGGTGTCCCGCTCCTGAAGCCCATTCACTAGGTGCCTTCTGGCCTCAGCCGACCATCAATGGGATGGGCATGCTCTAGTGCAACCAGTACCACCTTGTTGGCTGGGATGAGTGCGTGTGGAATTGTAATAGGTATATGTGGCTCCAGTTTGTCAGCCATCGAGTGTCAATCACGGACCCGGCGAATCCCACACCGTTTTTCATTGGAATCCATTGTGTTCCAAGCGCACCGGTGCTAGCCCCTACACAGTCGCTGAATTGGTTGGGTGCCAGTTTTGCTGTCATGAAAGTCCACGAATCCTGCCCCAGCATCAACACTTAGTCTCAGGAATGGAGAATCCAAGCCTACATAAACTCCAAGCCCACTCTAGTCATTATAGTTCCTTTAATGAAATTAACATCCACGTGACAAAGATTTAAAGAAAAATTCTTTTACTTTCTGTGACTCCAAACTCACTTTATTTAGTAAAGTACTTTTTCATGAAATTGACAGCTTTATGACAAACCAAAGTTTAATAAAAAATAAAAATATATGTTTCCTTCACTTTTATTTGTAAGCACTATTATAAAAGGTTAACCCACTGAAAAAATGCTCTCCGATGTCCCCTGCCACTGCTTGATGATTCTGGACAGGAACAAAAAAGTGCAAATAAACAGGTATAAAACCTACCTCACGTCGGGGCAAGCAGGCCAGGTTAGCACTGCCTCGAGATTTGACATTCAGCTGCTTCAGCATAGCACTTGCAGCAAAGGACTTCAAAAATACTGGAACTTGGCATGCTTTTAGCGCGCATGTGAAATGAAATGAAAATCGCTTATTGGCACGAGTAGGCTTCAAATGAAGTTACTGTGAAAAGCCCCTAGTCGCCACAGTCCGGCACCTGTTCGGGGTGGCTGGTACGGGAATTGAACCGTGCTGCTGGCCTGCCTTGGTCTGCTTTCAAAGCCAGCGATTTAGCCCTGTGCTAAACCAGCCCCTCCTGTGCTAAACCAGCCCCTGACCGTGTGCCCTGACCTCTGTGCAGTCCCAAAGCAGATGTGCGGCGTACGATTTCCCCATGCCAGAAGATTCCACCGAAGTTATGTGGATGGTCAGATTTCTTGCCACTTGTTTCTTGATTTCTTGTTCACTGGCAGAAATTCTAAACTCAAATCTTCTGCACAATTTGATATGTTTTTCGTAATAATACTCACCTCAAATAATGCCTTATAATCTCGCAGGAACAAACACTTCCTTCTGACACAGTCCCTTAGGAAATCGATGGGCCACCTGACACCTGTCCCATGCCAGCAGAGCCTCTAGCTGAGTGACTGTGGCCTCTAATTGGCCAGGAGGTGAGCTTGGTGCCCAGTTCAATAAAAAATGGTAGAACAATGAACAAATAGAAGTACAGCACTGGAACAGGCCGTTCTGCCCTCCAAATCTGCGCCAATATGCTGCCCTTCTAACCTAATACCTTCCACACTTCCAGGGTCCTTATCCCTCTATTCCCATCCTATTCATGTATTTGTCAAGACGACCCTTAAACGTCACTATCGTCCCTGCTTCCACCACCTCCTCCGGCAGCAAGTTCCAGGCACCCACTACCCTCTGTGTAAAAGATTTCACTCGCACATCTCCTCTAAACTTTGCCCCTCGCACCTTAAACCTATGTCCTATGTACTAGGATACAAAGGTTTCTGTCAAAACTCCAGCAATTTCCTCCCTTGCCTCGCTCAATATTCTGGGGTAGATCCTATCAGGCCCTGAGGACTTATCTACCTTAATGTTTTTCAATAAGACCAATGCCTCCTCCTTTTTTATCTCACTGTAACCCAGAATATCTACACACCCTTCCCCAGACTCATCATCCACCAAGTCCTTCTCCTTGGTGAATATTGATGCAAAGTATTCATTTATTACCTTGCCCATTTCCTCTGGCTCCATGTATAGTTCCCTCCCCTGTCCATGAGTAGGCCAACCATTTCCCTGGCTACCCTCTTGTTCTTTATATATATGTATGAAAAGCCTTGGGATTATCCTTAATCCTGTATGCCAATGACTTTTCATAACCTCCTGACTCCTTGCTTAAGTTCCTCCCTACTTTCTTTAAATTCCTCATGGGCTTCGTCTGTTCCCAGCCTTCTAGCCTTTACAAATACTTCCTTTATCTTTTGGACTAGACTCACAATGTCCCTCGTTATCCAAGGTTCCCGAAACCTGTCATACTTATCCTTCTTCATCAAAGGAACATGTCTATCAACTGACATTTTGAAAGCCTCCCACATACCAGATGTTAATTTACCCTCAAACATCCACCCCCAATATAGAATGAATATAGATTCTTCAGTTCCTGCCTAACATTGTTATAATTAGCCTTCCCCCAACTTAGCATTTTCACCCGAGGACTACTCTTATCTTTATCCAACAACACGAGGCAAGGTACTACCATGGATTGACGATTGGCTGTCAGGCAGAAGGCAGAGAGTTGGGATAAAAGGTTCTTTTTCGGAATGGCAACCGGTGACGAGTGGTGTCCCGCAGGGTTCAGTGTTGGGGCCACAGCTGTTCTCTTTATATATTAACGATCTAGATGACGGGACTGGGGGCATTCTGGCTAAGTTTGCCGATGATACAAAGATCGGTGGAGGGGCAGATAGTATTGAGGAGGTGGGGAGGCTGCAGAAAGATTTAGACCGTTTAGGAGAGTGGTCCAAGAAATGGCTGATGAAATTCAACGTGGGCAAGTGCGAGGTCTTGCAATTTGGAAAAAAGAATAGAGGCATGGACTATTTTCTAAACGGTGACAAAATTCATAATGCTGAAGTGCAAAGGGACTTGGGAGTCCTAGTCCAGGATTCTCTAAAGGTAAACTTGCAGGTTGAGTCCGTAATTAAGAAAGCAAATGCAATGTTGTCATTTATCTCAAGAGGCTTGGAATATAAAAGCAGGGATGTACTTCTGAAGCTTTATAAAGCATTAGTTAGGCCCCATTTAGAATACTATGAGCAATCTTGGGTCCCACACCTCAGGAAGGACATACTGGCACTGGAGCGGGTCCAGCGGAGATTCACACGGATGATCCCAGGAATGGTAGGCCTAACATACGATGAACGTCTGAGGATCCTGGGATTATATTCATTGGAGTTTAGGAGGTTGAGGGGAGATCTAATAGAAACTTACAAGATAATGAATGGCTTAGATAGGGTGGACGTAGGGAAGTTGTTTCCATTAGCAGGGGAGACTAGGACCCGGGGGCACAGCCTTAGAATAAAAGGGAGTCACTTTAGAACAGAGATGAGGAGAAATTTCTTCAGCCAGAGAGTGGTGGGTCTGTGGAATTCATTGCCACAGAGGGCGGTGGAGGCCGGGATGTTGAGTGTCTTTAAGACAGAAGTTGATAAATTCTTGATTTCTCGAGGAATTAAGGGCTATGGAGAGAGAGCGGGTAAATGGAGTTGAAATCAGCCATGATTGAATTGTGGCGTGGACTCGATGGGCCAAATGGCCTTACTTCCGCTTCTATGGCTTATGGTCTTATGGTCTAACACCCTAAAACTGCACCCTTCCTATTCCTGAGCTCTACCCATATTGCCTCACTACATGATCCTCGGAAGTGTCCTCCCACAGTACAGCTGTGATACTCTACTTAACCAGTAGTGCAACTCTCCCACCCCTTTGACATCCCCTTCTATCCCGCCTGAAACATCTAAATCAGCGAACGAGATCTCGCCAACAAGATTCTTGTTTCAGCGGTCAGCATACCATTTGTCTTCTTTACCGCCTGCTGTACCTGCATGCTTACCTTCAGCGACTGGTGTATGAGGACACCCAGGTCTCGTTGCATGTTCCCCTCTCCTAATTTATGGTCATTCAGATAATAGTCCGCCTTCTCGTTTTTGCTACCAACGTGGATAATCCATCATTTATCCAAATTATACTGCATCTGCCATTTATTTGCCCACTCACTCAACTTGTCGAAATCACACTGAAGGATCTCATAGAATTTACAGTGCAGAAGAAGGCTATTTGGCCCATCGAGTCTGCACCAGCCCTTGGAAAGAGCACCCCACTTAAGCCCACACCTCCACCCTATCCTCATAACCCAGTAACCCCACCCAATCTCTGCATCCTCCTCACAACTCACCCTCCCACCCAACTTTGTGGCATCTGCAAATTTGTGAATATTACATTTTGTTCCCTCACGTAATCATGAATATATATCTACATATATATTGTGAATAGCTGGGGTCCCAGCACCGATCCCGGCGGTACCCCACTAGTCACTGCCTGCCAGTTTTTTAAAAACTCGTTAATTCCTACACTTTGATTCCTGTCTGCCAATCAGTTTTCTATCCATCTCAATACAGTAGTCCCCATCCCACGCACTTTAATTTTACACGCTAATCTCTTATGCAGGACTTTGTCAAATGCCTTCTGAAAGTCCAAATACGCCACATCCACTGGCTCCCCCTCATCAACTGTACTAGTTACATCCTTGAAGAATTCCAGTAGATTTTTCAAGCATGATTTTCTCTTCATGAATCCATTCTGACTCTGTATGATCCTGCCATTGTTTTCTAAGTGCTCTGCTATAAATGTTTTGATAATAAATTCTAGAATTTTCCCCACTACCGATGTCAAGCTTCCAGGTCTATAATTTCCTGTTTTCTCTCTACCTCCCTTTTTAAATAGTGGAGTTATATTAGTTACCCTCTAATCTGCAGGAACTGTTCCAGAGTCTAGTGTTGTTACCACAGTGTGTCTTTAACCCGTATGTGGTGGACAAATGACTGCGAGTGGCTTTGTTTACTCAAACAGTGTTTATTCACACTCACACAATGTCACAGTTAATCAGTCACACCATCCAACGCAAGTTATTTTACAGAATACTAAAGGTCACACTAGACCTTAACTCAACTTTAGAGTGACTGGCAAGTGCCGAGACAGGTAAAGGCGTTTATCTGTATCTGACTTCAGTCGTCCTCAATGTTCAGTCCTCGGTCTGGTCTGATGCTCTGGCTCTGGTCTTCCTTCTGTTCGGTGGCGTGATGGTCCCCTTCGTGGTGGCCGGTGAGATCACCGTTGTTTCCTTGCTGTTGCGGGCTGCTGCAGAGAGAGACTCTAAGGTGGTGCAGCACCTTTTAACCTGCTTGGATTTTGCGACTTTTGGGCAGTCTCTGGAGCATTGACAATCAATTGATCAGGGCACAATCACTCTGCTCGATCAAGTCCAATCAGGGACTGCCACATCGAGTTTGGGGTGGGCACTCAGTGGCCATGCCTGCGAGCGATGGGGGCAGGGTAGGCCCTTCCAAATAAGGAGTTTAGGTGCCGCTGTGTCTGGTAAACAAGTGTGACTGACAGGATAGTTCTATTGTTCCTGGAGTTGGCCTTTTTCCTGTGTATGGCGATGTCGAGGCTGCAGCTTGCTCATCAATGTTTATTTAAACTGCCGCCTGCTTGTCCTTTACTTGGCTAAATTTTCCAGCATCTTTTGCAGAACACCATCTTAGGTGGCTGTTCGTCCATGATAGAATCCTGGAAGATGACCACTAATGCAGCCATTAGGGCAGCACGGTGGCGCAGTGGTTAGCATTGCTGCCTCACGGCGCTGAGATCCCAGGTTCAATCCCAGCTCTGGGTCACTGTC
The DNA here is from genome assembly GCF_047496885.1 of Scyliorhinus torazame. Taxonomy (NCBI): domain Eukaryota; kingdom Metazoa; phylum Chordata; class Chondrichthyes; order Carcharhiniformes; family Scyliorhinidae; genus Scyliorhinus; species Scyliorhinus torazame. The sequence goes on along the minus strand of NC_092714.1, from coordinate 41,735,006 downwards.
CGTGTGGAGTTTGCACATTCTCCTCGTGTTTGCGTGTGTTTCGCCCCCACAACACAAAGATGTGCAGGCTAGGTGGATTGGCCACGCTAAATTGACCCTTAATTGGAAAAAAAATGAATTGGGTACTCTAAATTTATTTTTTTAAACAAATGCATATTATTTCTAGAGCCACTTCCTTAAATACCCTGGGATGTAGATTATCAGGCCCTGGGGATTTATCAGGCTTTAATCCCATCAATTTCCCCAACACCATTTCTCTACTAATATTAATCTCCTTCAGTTCCTCTCTCTCACTGCGTTCCCCAACATTTCTGGTATCGTATATGTGTCCGCGTTTGTGGAGACAGAACCAAAGTATTATTTAGTTGCTCACCCATTTCTTCGTCCACCATTATGAATTCCTCTGTTTCTGACTTAAAAGGACCTATATTTGCCTTCAGTCTTTTTCTCTTCACGCACCCGTAGAAACTTTTACAGTTAGTTTTAATGTTCCGTGCTAACTTACTCTTGTACTCTATTTTCCTCTTGTTAATCAATCCCTTGGTCCTTCGTTGCTGAATTCTAAACTGCTCCCAATCCTCAAACCTTTTGTTTCTCTTGGCCAATTTGGTATGCTTCTTCCTTGGATCGAATTTCCTTTGTAAACCATGGATAGACCACCTTTCCCATTTTTCTTTTGTGCCAGACAGGAATAAACAATTGTCACAGTTCCCCCATGTGTTCCTTGAATGTTTGTCATTGCTTATCCACAATCATCCCTTTAAGTAATGTTTCCCAATTAATCATAGCCAACTCGCCCCTCATGTCATCGTAGTTTCCCTTATTAAGATTCAGGACCCTACTCTCAGAATCAACGACTTCACTCTCCATCTTGATCAAAGATTCTATCATAATATGATCGCTCATCCCGAAGGGATGAAAATGAGATTGCCAATTATTCCATTCTCATTACACAGTACGCAGTTTAGGATGGCCTGTTCTCTGGTTGGTTCCACAACGTATTGGTCGAGTAAACCATCCCATATACACTCCAGGAACTTCTCTATGATATTGTGACTAATGTGATTTGCACAATCTGTATGCAGGTTAAAATCACCCATAATTAGGGGCAGCATGGTGGCACAGTATTTAGCACTGCTGCCTCACAGAGCTGAGGACCCGGGTTCAATCCTGGCCCCGGGTCTCTGTCCATGTGGAGTTTGCACATTCTCCCGTGTCTGCGTCGGCCTCACCGCCACAACCCAAAAAGATGGGCAGGGTAGGTAAATTGACCATGCCAAATTGCCCCTTAATTGGAAAAAAAGGAATTGGGTACCCTAATTTCTTTAAAAATCATCCATAATTACAGATGTTCCTTTATCTCATGTGTCTCTAATTTTCTGTTTTATGCCATTCCCAACATCACCACTGCAGTTTGGGGGTCTATATACAACGCTCACTAACATTTTTTGTCCCTTGGTGTTTCTCAGCTCTAGACATACAGATTCCACATTGTCAGAGTTAATATCCTTCCTCACTATTGTGTTAATTTCCTCTTTAGCCAGCTCCACCACCTTTTTCTTTTTGTTTGTCCTTCCAAAATATTGAATACCCCAGGACATTCAGTTCCCATCCCTGATCACCCTGTAACCATGTCTCCCTAATCCAACCTCAGGTGATTGTGTGGAGTCTGCACGTTCTCCCCATGTCTGCGTGGGTTCCCACCGGGTGCTCCGGTTTCCTCCCACAGTCCAAAAATGTGCAGGTGAGTTGGATTGGCCATGCTAAATTGCCCCTTCGTGTCCAAAAGGTTAGATGGGGTCTGGGTTACGGGGATAGGAAACTACGGTTAGGATCTGGGTTACTAGGGCCTAGGTAGGATACTCTTTCCAAGATTCGGGACAGATGCGATGGGCTGAATGGCCTCAAGATTCTATGATTCTACCCTATGACATCCCGATTATATCATACCCATTTACATCTATTTGCATGATTTATTCATCCGCTTTATTGTGAATGCTCCGTGCATTAAGGCACAAAGCCTTTAGCTTGTCTTTTTCACATTACTTGTCCTGCCCCCAATATTTTTCACTGTGGACCTGTTTGAACCTGGCCCATGGTTTCTTTACCCATCAATTTTCTTATTCCCCTTTCTATCTTTTGTTTTTGGCATTGTTTCCTCGTCCTCTGACTCTTGCATAGGTTCCCATCCCCCTCAGCAAGAACATTCAGGTTGTTATATGCTTCCATCAACTCAACCCTCACTCTCCAAATGCCAGCGGAAACAAGCCCTTTTAAGACAACCCATTTATTCTAGGGATCAATCTTATAAACCTTCTCTGAACTGCCTCCAACGCATTTACATCCCTTCATAAATAAGGGGCAGGATTCTCCCCTACCCGGCGGGGCGGGGTGTTCTGGCAAAATGGAGTGGCGGGAACCACTCCAGCGTCGGGCCGCCCCAAAGGTGCGGACGTCTCCGCACCTTTAGATGCCAAGCCCTCACCTTGAGGGGCTAGGCCCGCGCCAGAGTGGTTTCCGCTCCGCCAGCTGGTGGGAAAGGCCTTTGGCGCCACGCCAGCCGGCGCCGAAAGGTCTTCACCAGGCGACGCATGCGCGGGAGCGTCAGCGGCTGCTGACATCACCCCGCGCATGCGCAGGGGAGGGAGTCTCTTCTGCCTCCGCCATAGTGAAGACCATGGCGAAGGCGGAAGAAAAAGAGTGCCTCACGGCACAGGCCCGCCCGCGGATCGGTGGGCCCCGATCGCGGGCAAGGCCACCGCGGGGGCACCCCCTGGGGCCAGATCGCCCCGAGCCCCCGCCAGGACCCTGGAGTCCGCCCGCGCCGCCTTGTCCCGCCGTTCAAAATGTGGTTTAATCCACGCCGGCGGGAGAGGGTTGACAGCGGCGGGACTTCGGCCCATCGCAGGCCAGAGAATCTCTGGTGGCGGAGAATTCGGGACACGGCAGGGGCGGGATTCACGCCAGCCCGTGGCGATTCTCCGACCCGGTGGGGGGGGTCGCAGAATCGCGCCCAAGGACACCAAAACTGCACACAATATTCGAGATCAGGGCCGGGGGTTCCCGGCGGGATGGAGTGGCGGGGACCACTCCGGCGTCGGGCCGCCCCAAAGGTGCGGATTTCTTCACCTTGAGGGGCTAGGCCCGTGCCAGAGTGGTTGGCGCGCTGCCGGCCGGCGGGAAAGGCCTTTGGCGCCACGCCAGCCGGGGCCGAAGGGACTGCGCTGGGTGGCGGAAGTCCGCACATGCGCGGGAGCGTCAGCGGCTGCTGACGTCATCCCCGCTCATGCGTGGGGGGGGGGGTCACTTCCGCATCGCCCATTGCGGAGGCTGTGGCCAAGGCGGAAGGAAAAGAGTGCCCCCACGGCATGGGCCCGCCCGCGGATTGGTGGGCGTGATCGCTGGCCAGGCCACCATGGGGGCACCCCCGGAGGACAGATCGCCCCACGCCCCACCAGGACCCTGGTGCCTGCCTGCGCCGCCTGTCCGCCGGGAAGGTAGGTGGTTTGATTCACGCCGGCGGGACAGGCATGACAGCAGCGGGACTTCGGCCCATCGCGGGCCGGAGAATCGCTGGGGGAGGGCCCGCCGACCGGCGCGGCGCAATTCCCGCCCCCGCCGAATCTTTGGTGCCGGACAATTCAGCGGCTGGCGGAGGCAGGATTCACGCCGCCCCCCAGCGATTCTCCGACCCGGCGGGGGGTCGGAGAATCCCGCCCCTGGTCTCACCAATGCCCTGTTTAGCTGAAAATAATAACATCCTTACATTTATGTCCAATTCCTCTCTTAATAAAGGATAGCATTCCATTAGACTTCATATTTACATGCTGAACCTGCATACGAGCTTTTTAAGACCCAGATCACCCACCCACCCTGGCAAGAACACCCAGATCCCTCTGCACTTGAGAATCCTGCAGCTGTTCTTCGTTTAAGTAAGGCTCTGCTTTTTGATTCGTCCTGCCAAAGTGAACACCTTCACATTTTTCCACATTATACTCCATTTGCTATATTTCTGGACACTCACTCAACTTATCTATATCCGGCGGTCACTCCTACCAGTACTGTCATGGGACGATGCATCTGCGAAGGTAGATTGGTGTGGGCAAGGTCAAGTAGGTTTTCCCTTGTGTTGCTTCTGTCACAATCTGTCTCGGCCCAGTCGAGAAGATATGGTCTTCAAGACTCAGCCAGTTCAGTCAGCAGAGGTTCAACCGAGCCATGCTTGGTGATGGACATTGAAGGCCCCCATGCAGACACCATTATCTGCCCGTGCCACCCTCTTCTTCCAAGGGGAAGGTCTCCTCCATTTATTGCAGTATTGATTGAACTATTCAAAGATTTGCAGTGAATACATTCTGATTCTTTAACAAACCAATAATTCTGATTAACAGGTGTATCTTGTTGCTGGAACAATAGGTAGCGACTAACTTTAAATTTGTTGGGCAGCACGATGGCGGCGCTGAGGACCCGGGTTCGATCCCAGCCCCGGGTCACTGCCCGTGTGGAGTTTGCACATTCTCCCCATGTCTGCGTGGGGCTCACCCCCACAACCCAAACATGTTTAGGGTAGGTGAATTGACCACCCTAAATTGCCCCTTAATTGGAAAAAAAGGAATTTGGTATTCTAAATTTTTTTTTAAAGATTTTAACATTGCGGCGGTGTTGTAGGTACTAAAAGAAAACTAAAACAGCCAGCCAGACGTTCAAATTTTCGTAGAAATTTTCCAAAAACAATGCTCAGCATTTCTGCGTGCCTTTGAAATCCGACTGCCACTCCCGTCCAGTAAAGTGGAATTTGTAAATGAGAGATTAAAGTGACACATGTTTGGATAACCATAATCAAAATGTATCATCATTCTCTTTCTGAGATGTCCAAAAGGGGAAAATTAATTCCCAGTCATTTCCAAACTAGCTAAGCAGTGTTTTACCTCCCCCTCTTTCATTAAAAGATAGTATTGAAACCTTTGCGGCATCAATTTTTTAAAGAAGTTTAATTTTTAATCCCCTGACAGTGCTTAAAATGGAGTTTCTATATGAAGTACACACGGCCACACTACTTCTCTAACATCGATTCAGTTATGGAAGTGATGATTTGGAAAGGTACCAAATTTAGAACTGAACCCATCACTTCACATAAGTAACTCCATTACAGATAGAACAGGAATTTCCCCTCCGGTGAAAAGACTGCACCGTCGCCTACATATCCTTCATGGGATGTGTTGTCCAGAACTGGAACATTTCTCCAGGTGAGACACAAGCAAGACTCTGTACTACTGAAGCATCACTTTCTCATATTTGTATTCCAGCTCTCCCCCACATGCCCAACCCTGAAATAAATGCTAATATTCCCTTTGCCTTTTTGAATGTTTTGGTATATGCGCGTCAGCTTTTAATGATTTTGTACAAGCATACCCAAATCTATTTGCTCTTCCACAGTTCCTAGTCTCTCATCATTAAGAAAATATTCTGCTTTTTCTTTTTTTAGGCCAAATTACATGACTTTACATTTCTTCAAATTGATCTCCACCTTCCATAGTTTTGCCCACTGATTTAGACTGCCTATCCTCTTTGTAACTTCATATTCCCTATTGGTTCAAACATGGACACAAGAGCTGAATGCCAGAAGTGACATCAAGGCAGCATTTGATCGAGTATGACATCAAGGAGTCCTAGCTAAACTGGAGTCAATGGGAATCAGGAGGAAGCCTCTCCGCTGGTTGGAGTCATACCTGGCACAAAGGAAGATGGTTGTGGTGGTTGGAGGTCAATCATTTAAACTCCAGGATATCACTGCAGGAGTTCCTCCGGGTAGTGTCCTAGGCCCAAACATCTTCAGCTGCTTCATCAATGACATCCCTTCCATCATAAGGTCAGAAGTGGGGTTGTTTGCGGATGACTGTACAATGTTCAGCACCATTCATGGCTCCTCAGATGATGAAGCAGTCCATGTCCAAATGAAGCGAAACCTGAGCAATATCCAGGCTTGGGCTGCCAAGCGGCAAGTTACATTCGTGCCACACAAGTGCCAAGCAATGACCATCTCCTACAAGAGAGAATCTAAGCACCTGCCCTTGACATTCAATAGCATTACCATCACTGAATCCCCCACAATCAATATCCTGGGGGTTATCATTGATCAGAAACTGAACTAGACTAGCCACATTAATATGGTGGCTACCACATGTCAGGAGTGTGATGGAATACTCTCCACTTGCCTGGATGAGTGCAGCTCCAACAACACTCAAGAAGCTCGACACCATCCAGACAAAACAACCCCGCTTGATTTCTCCCCCTTCCACAAACTTTGAACCCTCCACCACGCAAGAACAGTGGCAGCCATGTGTACCATCTGCAGGATGCACTGCAGTAATTCACCAATGCTCCTTAGACAACATCTTCCAACTCCTTGACCATTACCATCTAGAAGGACAAGAGCAGATACCTGGGAACTCCACCACCTGGAGGTTCCCCTCCAAGTCACTCACCACCCTGACTTGGAAATATATCGCCACTCCTTCACTGTCGCTGGGGCAACATCCTGGAACCCGCTCCCTAACAGCATAATGGGTGTACCTACACCCCAAGGACTGCAGCGTTTCAAGAAGGCAACTCACCACCACCTTCTGAAGGGCAGCTAGGGATGGGCAATAAATACTGGCCCAACCAGCGACACCCACATCTCGTAAATGAATTTGTTTTAAAATTCTCATCTGCACAACTCACTTTGCTAATACATTGCCATCTGTAAATGTGCCAAATCAAATTTCTATTCAATTAGTTGTTTGATTATAGAACTTGAGCATCGCTGAAGAAATCATACAGACTGTCAAAGTTTTTCATTTTGCACTCATCAGGCACAGATGCAAGAATGCCAAATCTCAAAGGGAGCGACAATTAATACTGCACAGTGTTGTGGATTGGTTACGATGTTGGCTCTGATTGGTCAAGACATTTCCACGGTAAATGAACACCGGAGCCCTTGGGCTGGATTCACCCAAAATGGGGCTATGTCCCCACGCCGGCTTAAAAATGCTGGCGTTGCACTCCCGAGTTTCTCCCAAAAAGATAAACCGATACAATGCCCTGCAGGAGGCTAGCAGGGACCCGGAGTGATTCACACAGCTTTAGCTGCGAATACGGGCCCCCGCACTTATGGTCTGGAGTCCCGGGCATGTGCATGGTGGTGGCCTCCAGCGACCACGCCGAGCGCTATGGCGGACTCGGACCACGGAGGCAGCTCCAAAATGCCCCCCCCCCAGATCGGCCACGCGCCCTTGCATTGGACCAGCCCGATATATCCCCCATTAGGCACCCTATCCCCCCCGGTGCCCTATCCCCCCGCCCCCCACCAGGGTGTGGACTGAGTCTGCAGCCGCCACCCGCGGTTCCCGAATGGTAATAGGTGGTTGAGAGCCGAGAATCGCTTGGCAGGCCCCTGGCAATCATGCCATCAGCCTCTGCAGTGGGCAAAACTCATTCCCGCCTGCAACATGGAACTTCATCCCTCTAATGATTGTCCCTTTAAGGGCAACACAGCAGAGTTATGGTCGCATGACCTGTGTGACCAATTGGGTTTCAAAGTGTGGAATCATCCTCATAATGCGAAAGGCTCCCAGGCAAGGAGACATTGTGGGGTTAGCTACAGCCATGAGGCTGCTGTACAATTATTATTAATAAATACCATTATGTGTTCATTAATGAAGTCTGCGAAAGTGCATCTTTCCATTCCCCTTGTGACCGCAATTTCATTGAGAAATAATTATCAGCTAGTTACCAGGACATTCTATGCCATGTTCCTATCCGCCATATATTACACAACATAACTAGTCTACAGTTTATTAATAGGGCAATTTAGTCATAATTATGGAAACAATGCTCCAAAAGATCAAACTGAGAAGGTGATATGCTGACATTTAATGATAAGTCACATCACATTTTTATAGCTTGAACATAATCACGGTTCATCTAATTCTGGGTTAAAACTGATATTACATCAAATGCAAATTAACGTTGAGACATATGACTCAGCATTGAAGATGAGGCCTAACACATCTGATTTCATTTTGTTCCGAATCCTGTTGCAAGCCCCACGATCATTCTGAATATGCAACAACACGTGCTGTGATTAAGTACTGGACTAACTGAGCAATTTCTTTTGTGGTTACAATTGAAAGAGATTTGCCAATGAGTAAATGACTGAGAAATACATCCAATCAGATCACGTTTAAGTTAACAGCGATAATAGAAAGATACCAGTGCCATATCTGTCTGCCAGTGCATATTGCCGATTCGAGGACAGAATAAGATTCTTGAATGCGTCTTGCAGGTTATAAATTAGCAAATTGGATGCCTGCCTTGTAATAACTCACTTAGTCATTATTTCCAAAATCATCATTGTTTCCTAGCTAGTCACTATTTTCCAACTTGTCAGTTTCTGGGTTCGTCTTTATTTAGTCTTTGCCTAGTTATAATTTCTTATTCATTTTAACTGATGTGTAACAGTTCAAATGTGGTTACGTTTGGAAGTCACAAGTCACTGGACTACTGATCTTTTCAAAAGCACAATACTGCGGATGCTGGGAATCAGTTGACCTTTTTTTCCTGTCGTTCTCAATCTCAATAAGTATGTCTATTTAACTTGACAGAAGTAAAGTATCGTGGATGAATCTGTCCAGCTACCACTCTGTACAGATACAGGGGGCTGGATTCTCCGTTTCAGTGGCAAAGTGTGGGCGCCAGTGGAGCATGTGTGGTCTTTTACGGCTGCAAAAGCAGCGTAAAACCCTCACCGATTCCAGCACCGGGGAGCAGCGAGCACTGGCACCGACTAAAACTCTCGCCTTCCGTGCCAAAAATGGCTGGAGAATGGTGGTCGTGCCGTACGACATGGCGCCGGCCATGCGCAAACCCAACCCGCCATCCGCGACCCCACAGCCCAACCCTGGCCACCCCCCCATCCCGCCCCGACCAGTACTCCTAGCCCTAGCAGAAGTCTCCCTAGCAGCACCCCCCCCCACCCCCGCCTCCGGCCAGCGGGATGGATCCAGGCCGAGTGTGGCGGCGCTGGACACAGTTCACAGCCCACATGCCGGGTTCCCGACACGTGTCCCGCGCCGTGTGAACTTGGCCCATCGCGGTGGCGATTCACGGGTGGGCCGGCCGATGACGTGTCAACGCCCTTGAAACGGCGGGCAAAATGTGCCACGCGTCACGATGACGCCAGTTTGAAGGGTGCGGGGCATAGCTGACCAGCGTCAAACCGGCACCTGCCCCGATTCCGACGCGAAAATCCATTTCATCGGGCTACTGAGAATTCCGCCCAGGACATTCCTGAAATCAGAATGGTAAAACCCAGCAGGCCCGTCAGCATGGGTAGCGTGCTTCGATTCCAACATCGCTCTTCTTTGGAACTGTAGGAATGTGGACATGCAGTCATCCCGACCTCCCTTCTGTTGGAATATGGAGTGAGGTTACAGTCAGATCAGCCATGAACATAGTGAAGGGCAGAGCAGGCTCGAGGAAGTGAGTGACCTACTTCCTGCTGCTAATTCACAATTGCATGCTTCTCTCTCTACAGATGTCACCAGACCTTCTGAGTTTCTCCAGCACTTTGTTTGTTATTTCAGATGTCCAACAGCTGCAATGTTTGCATTTATTCTTCCTAAAATCCTCAGGCTGAGTTTCTGTGCCAATGTCTCTATTATTTTTTTAGATTCACTCTAGGGATGTGGGCGCGCTGGCAAGGCCAGCATTTATTGCCCATCTCTAATTGCCGTTGAGAAGGTGATGGCGAGCTGCCTTCTTGAACCCCATGCAGCCCATGTGATGTAGGTACACCCACAGTGCTGTTAGGGAAGGAATTCTAGAATTTTGACCCAGTGAAGGAACGGCGGATGCAGTTGGTAAATCGTGCCCTATCTGTCCCAGCTTGAATGGTGAGTAGCTTGGAGAGGAACGTCCAGGTGTGGTGTTCCCATGTGTCAGCGGTCCTCGTCCTTCTAGCTAGTAGTGGTCGTGGGTTTGGAAGGTGCTGTCAAAAGAACCTTGGTGAGTTCCTGCAGTGCAGTTTGTAGATGGTACACATGGCTGCTATTGTTCCTCAGTGGTGGAGGAAACAGTCTGATGACAAGCCTCTGGAAACGGCCTTCCAGCTAATGATGGAGAGTCTGCAAGATGCTGAAAGACATCACACAGACCTGCTGGATGCCTTTAACAATGTGCCACACACGTCGGAGGAATCCATCCGCCTGCTCATCGAAGTGGTCCACAGTTGTGCGCTCATTGAGGAGGGTGGTGGACGTCATGGAGACCCTCTCACAGTTGTCATGTGAGAGTCCCTTTAAGAAATGGGTGTTTATTACTGCAGTGATGTCAGAGTGCGGGTGGAGCTGGGCTGCCTGTCAGCTTTTACTTTCGCTTTGGGCTCGCAGCTACAGGGTGTGTTTAGTTTTGTTTTAGTTTTGGAGACTCTGCAGTCACAGCAAGTTGTGTATGAATCTCTGCAAGCTTATGAATCTCCATTTGGTGATTTCAACGTGGTAACTGTTCTCAGTAGTGAAGTTAAACCTGATGTCTTTCTGTACAAAGGGTTCTTTTTGTCTTATGGATGTTGCAAGGAAAGAGTTACTTATAGCTTACTGTATTCTTTGGGGGATTTACTGGTGTTGATAGTTGTTAAGATGTTTACTGTGGGTTTATAAAGTGTTAACTGGTTTCATAAATAAATATTGTTTTAACTTAAAAGTACTTTGGCTCCTTGGTGCACCACATCTGTACAGTAGGCCCGTGTGCTCCCCATTACCACGATCTATTAAAAGTTGTGGGTCAGGTGAACTCCATGATACACTTTGGGGTTCTCTAAACCCTGGCCCTCGCTACACAGTGGAACTTGGAGATGCACCAGACCTGCATTCACCCATTGCCATGAGTGAGTTCATGCAGTGGCAATGTGAGAGGGGAACAGGGCACCTCAAAATCGCTCCAGGTGCCGCTTCCTCTCAAGCAGTCAGGCCGGGTCCTGGGGCACCTGAAGGGAGGAGAAGCAGGCGCTGAACATACCTGGGTCATCCACTCGGGACGCTCTGAGGTTGTCCACTCCCTCCGATTCCCTTCAGTCTCATCCTCTGTCACCGCAGAGGAAGCAGTTGACCCATTGGTAGGAAGTCACAGTCGGCCAGAGCCCTATAGGCCTCCGCACCCCAGAGGCCCAAGTTATCAAAGGCAACAGGGCCACTAACTCCACAGGTTGCCTCCACACCTGCTGCGGATGTCCCAGCAGCGCGAAGACATCGTGGTAGGCCAAGAAACATAAAGAAATTCTGAGGACAAGTGGTTGCACAGGTGAACATTGTGACTTAATTATATGTAAATATATTCACACCTGCACGAAATAACATCTAGTATTCACTTTCAACATCATTACATAGGCTTTGCGAAGCCTCCACAACCCCATCACCCTCAACGCTCACAGTTCAGCTGCACACAACCTCACCCTGTCATGAAATGAAAATGAAATGAAAAGCGCTTATTGTCACAAGTAGGCGTCAAATGAAGTTACTGTGAAAAGCCCCTAGTCGCCACATTCCGGCGCCTGTTCGGGGAGGCTGTTACGGGAATTGAACCGTGCTGCTGGCCTGCCTTGGTCTGCTTTCAAAGCCAGTGATTTAGCCCTGTGCTTAAACAGCCCCTGCTGTTTCATCACCCTCCACTCCAAAATTGTCCCTCACTCCATCCTTCAGTCTGGCATCCTCTGTGACGCTGATCTCTCCCTCCAGGCCTGCATCCTCCCTAGTTCTGCCCTATTCGTATCCGCCTTCAGTGTTCCTGACTTCTTCCCTCCCCTCTTCCTCAACTTCTACTCCTCCAGTGCTCCGAGACTGTCCTTCACTTCTTCATCCACCCTTACTGCAACCTGACCCTCTAGTCAAGCATCATCCCTTACCCCTCATTTCCCCCATGCCTTTGCCATTCCTTTCACCCTTCCTTACTCCTATCCCTTTCACTGCACCTTCCACCACAGCTTTATCTTGCTCACGTACACCCTCGGACCTCCGCACCCCCTCCCTCACACTTTCCCCCCTACCAAAACCACTACCCAACCCCTTTCCCCATGACTCCTGAAGTGTTGGGTGCTCTGAGGTACAGACGAACTAACACGGTTGCGATTGGTACAACGCAGTTTTATTCCATTTAACTATTTATACATCAGACTTGGTACTCAGCACGTTGTGATGGTGTGAGTGTCTTGCTATGAGGTCCTGGCCCTGTGCTGTCTCCAGATGGACTGCCCAGGAAGTGTCATGTTTCTTGTCTTATACTGTGTCTGCTCTTGTCTGTGATTGGCTGTCGTGTTATGTGTGCTAATTGGTCCGTTGGTCTGTCTATCATTATGTATGTGTTATGTTGTATGTTTGAATATCATGACAACTGCCACTTCTCCCCTTACCCGCAACCCTCCGAAGACCGTTCTTCAGTACTTTTTCCTCATGTTAACTTCCCCTACAGAACTTACCTTCCCCCCACCACCCTTTTCTACCCCGCCCCCCACCCCCCCACCGTCACTCTCAGCACCGCCTCGCCCCCTCACCCCTTCCCAGCCTCACCCTCCAATGTCTTTGTTTCCTCACTTTTTCAAGACTGATGTCTTCAACCCCCCCTCCCTCCAGCCTTAGCACCCCCACCTTCTGGCCCTCATCCCCCCATTCCCTCTTTTCCACCCACCTTCCTGTGGGTGGGTAAGAGCCTGACCTTCCAAACTACATTGGAGAACTCAGCGATAACCACAGAGGATGTTGCGAGCGCAAAGGTTCCAAAGCGACTTTGACATCATGGAGGCGGAGATTTCGGCATGAGAACCCCCTGTCCCTGCCCCACGTCCCATGAGCTGCATTCCATTAACGGGATGCAAATGAGGTTCGCACTGGCCTCTTTTGGGTTTTCTACCCACCGGGGCGGGCAACAGTAGAAGATCTCACTGTAAATTCGCGCTGGCACTCTGCTCCCCCCAAGCCTGCCATCGAACCCACCAGAGGGGGAATTCCATCCAATGTCAATGTGAAGTTTATCCTGCTGTAAATCAACACAAAAGCAGAATTTGTAACTGCCAGAGCTAGCAGGATTTGAGTGCAGGCTGAGAATTAAAGCCCCAAAAAGTGAGGTTGATTTGGGAACCTGACATGGATCTGCCCAGTGTCAAATCTAAACCAGGCTAGTTTGCGAGTGTGTGGCGAATGCCAGTGGAGTTGGCAGGTAAATATCTTCAATGTTTATTTGCTGGTGTAGAACAAGATGATTGTGAAAGGAGAGACATGCTGTTAAAGCTTTTGGTCTTCCACTCATCAGGACAAACTCAAGAATGCCAAATTTCAAAGAAAGCAACAATTAATAATAATAATAACAATCTTTATTATTGTCACAAGTAGGCTTACATTAACACTACACTGAAGTTACTATGAATATCCCCGAATCGACACACTCCGTCGCCTGCTCGGGTACGCTGAGGGAGAATTCAGAATGTCCAATTCACAGGACATGTGGGAGGAAACCGGTGCACCTGGAGGAAACCCACGCAAATATGGGGAGAACATGCAGACTCCACACAAACATTGACCCAAGCGGGGAATCGAACCTGGGACCCTTGCGCTGTGAAGCAACAGTGCTAACCACTGTGCTACCATGCCACCCACTACTGCATGAGAAAAATTAGTTGGCCAGTCAGCTCTTATTGGCCAAAGCAGTGCCACAGTGGTGAATCTACAGTTAGTGCGTCCCATGTTCTTCTTCATTTTGGGCCTGGCCCCAGAACCACCCCTACCCCCCTCATCCTGGCCAGAATCAATCCCCCTCTGTGACCACCACTCCACCCACCCCATGCAATCTCGAGCAATAAAATAATTTAATTGGAAGGGACTCATTTCTGAGGAACGGATGTTTCCGGGCTAAATGTCTCAAGTGCCGCCAAGCGCTTTATTTCCTCATTATGACGCGTAAGTGAACATGTGTAATAGGTTACCGAGGGAACCGAAAATCCCCGGGACAGCCCGTGAGATGGAAAAAAGGTATCATATTTATAATTTGTTCAACTTCTGAAGTTTAGTTCATTTTTGAACTTACTGCGAGGAGATATATTGACAAATGACGTAATTGTAAAGGCCGTGAGGTAGGCTGATTGAAATCACCAACTTCTGCGGCAATGAAGATTTTAACAGTTCACACAAATAAGAAATTCCTCTTGTGTCTTTACAATATCGAGATGAGTGAATTGCCAATTTATAGCTGGGCTGACTGCCCTGTTAATTCAAATTTGTGTAAAAAAAAATGCGACATTCAACTAGTTCATTTGTAGTTTTATTTTTGAACTCACACACATTTTAAAACATTTGTCCAGGGAACGTGGGTGTCATAGGCTAGACCAGCATTTATTTCTCATCAGTAGACTTTTAATTCCAGATTAGTTTATGAATTCAAATTTCACCATCTGCCACGGTGGGATTCGAACCCTACAAAGTAAATCAAATACACTGTGGGACAAATTAAAGGAACAGTCCCTTAAAGGGAAACTGCCTTCAACAAAAAAGACTTAAAAGTCTCGTGAAAACGCCATTGCATTTTAGAAGCCCTTATCCTCAATCTTCCTTCCATTGGTAGAGAAATTCAGCATCCGCCAATTGGACAGCATTGTGAACAAATAATTGCCACGCGATCTGCTAAATAGAGGGGGAGATGAGCAGTGAGTGCAAAGTAGTTTAATGCAAGAGGCTTTCTGGAGACAGTCCAGTAAGATGCATTCCTGGTGGAGATCTGAAATCAGCAGGAACGGTCAGAAGGGGGGATTCTTTTTTAAACATCATGGTTCTGATTCATTGAGGTGGAGATGCATTTCGAAAGAACTGCAACAATTTTTTGCAGCACGTGTAAATTTTGAGCAGGCAAAACCATGGGGGCGATTCTCCGATATGGAGGCCAAGTGTTCGCGACGTTGTGAATGCCGTCGCGTTTCACGACGGCGCAAACAGGGCCCAGACACGAACTATTCTGGCCCCCACAGAGGGCCAGCACAGCGCTGGAGCGGTTCACGCCACTCCAGAGTCCTTACGCGACGCCAAATGGGCGCCGCGCCAACCCGCGCATGCGCAGTTGGGGCAGCCCAATCCTGCGCATGTGCAGGAAATGTCTTACGCACACCGGCCCCTCACCAACATGGAGTCGGTGTTCTGGGGCTGCGCGCGGAAGGAGGTAGACCCGGGGGGCAGAGGCCGGCCCGCCGATCGGTGGGCCCTGATCGCGGGCCAGACCCCATCGGAGGCCACCCCGGTGAAGGAGCCCACCTTCCCCCCCCCCCCCCACCCACAGGCCGCCCCCCCAGCGTTCCCGCAGTGTTCCCGCCGGCAGCGACCAGGGGTGGACGGCGGTGGCGGGAACCTTTCGTGTCGTAGCGGCCGCTCGGCCCATCCAGCCGGAGATTCGCCGCTCGCCGGTTCTCCAAGCGGCCTGGTGCGAATCGCGTGGGGGGGGGGGAGAGAATAGCGCCCCACATTCTTCATGATGCCCCACGAGCTTTACGCCAGAAAAGACTGTCCCGCCCTCTAATTCGCTGGACTGTGGTAGGCAGCTCCCCGCTAACAAGGGGGATCAGCTCTTAAGCTGCTCCCTCAGAGCAAACCCCAGACTGCACGCAGCTATGCCACTGCGCAGACCGAAACAACAATTCAGAGATGCTGACCTGGCCAGGCTGATTGACGTGGTGAAGCCCAGACGGAATACCCTGATCCCCTGAGGTGCTCAGAAGGTCAGCTACAGGTCAGCCAGTGGCACCTGGAGGCAGTTTCCGTCAGCTCGGGGAGTGTCACCAAGAGGACAGCGGGCAGTGCCGCAAGAAGCTCAGCGACCTCCACCAGGCCGCACGGACACGTTGGCATCAGCCACCTGACATCGGTCCTGTCTGCCGCCCCCGGTCGTCATCCCCCCCAACGACCCTCCCAGCACTTGGCACCATCCCCCCTCCAGCACAATACCACTCCCCTGCCCCAGCACACCATGGCACCTACCAGCACACCCCACCCATCCCAGCAGTGGTGCCCATGCCTGTGTCCTGCCATGACTCCCGCCCCCCCCCCCCCCCCCACCAACCATGCAGCGTTTGGCTCACAATGCCCTCTCTGTGTTCCCGTAGGAGAAGATGGCCCACAACAGACGGAGTGGCCCAAATGGGCACTGGGGTGCCAGACATCAGAGTCCTCACTCAGTACGAGGAACGGGCCCTGGTGGTTGCGCGCGTGTCCGAGGACAGATCGGCCCCCGATGTCGAGATTGGTCTGTGCCATAGAGGTGAGTACCCACCTGTCCCCACCCAGATGACCTGTCACACGTGAGTTGTACATGCCAGGCATAGTGATCCTTCCCTCCCACTACCACATATCCATTCGCCCACAAAATCTCCATCTGATGGTGCTGGTCCATCCGAGGTGTCCCACCGCCCCCGTCCCCTGCCATCCAAGAGAAGGCCTCAGAGGAGAGCTCTGAGGTTGCCACTGTTGAGACGTCACAGCTGTCATCCCCACCCTCCACCAGCGCAGAGACACACACCTCGGTGGGCGACAGTATTGGTCAGGCATCTGGGGCACATTCTGATGAGCACCCACAATTGCAGATGCACATCAGGTTGAGGCAGGAACATCCAGGGGAGACAGCAGTCGGAGGTCTGTTGGATCCCAGGACTCAGCTGGGTCTCAGACTGATGTTGAGCCTCTGGACCAAGCAATCCTGGAGCTGATACAGTCTCCAGGGTGCGTCCGTGAAATTCAGAGGGGGATGCAGTGACACTCCAGCACATCAATAGCCGATTGGAGCAGTCCCAAAGGCTACGGGCACAGGAGATTGTGCCGGCAATGCGCGGCACCGAGGCCAACACTGCTAGGGTGGCAACTGCAGTGGCGAGCCTGGAGCACAACATCGGCATCATGAGTGATGTTGTCCAAGGCATTGCGCAGTCAGTGACAGATATGGCTGAGCGCCTCAACAGCATGTCCCAGTCACTGAGGGACATGTCCCTGATGCAGATGGACCTTGCTGAGGGACTGTGGAGCACATCCCAGTCTGAGGTGGGCATTGCCAATGCGCTCCAGAGCATGTCCCGATTGCTGATGACTGTGTCCCAGACGCAGGTGGACATTGGCGAGGCATTGCCAAGCATGGCCCGGCCATAGAGGGGCATCGCTGAGGGCATCAACACCACAGTGCAGACATTGGTGAGATGCCAGGGCAGGCAGAGCTAGATGATGCATGGTCCTCTGGGGCTCAATCCAGGTGCCCTTCCGTCCCAAGATGACCCCCAGGGCAGGACGGGCACCGAATGGGAGGAGGGAGCGCTGGAGGCCGACTCAGAGCCTTCCTACAGGGCGACGACAGCGATCTCCAGCTCTCCCAGTTCCCTCCTCCCTCTTGACAATGGCGCGTCTCAGAGTCAGCGTGTGGAACAGGGTGGCACGGCGAAGCCAGTGACACCGACAAGTCAGCCAGGGCTGACCGGCCTTAGACCCTCCAGAGGACCTGGGCAGAGTGCTCTTTCGGAGGGTCAGTGCCCACTTGATGGACCGAATGGCCTCCTTCTGCACAGATTCTATGACTGCCAAATGTCTTTAGTTTGAAGACAATTTCCTTTGTGGGACATTGATAACAGCCCCAACATTTGTGAGTCAGAAGAGCAAAAAAGAGCAATAATTGAACAATACGACAATGATCAATTTATTGAAGTTTAGTGCTCTTTAATTATAGAGAACTGTTTCAGAAGGAGGTCCAAATGGACAAGAATGGCAGAAGATTTCAAAGGAAATTCAGGAGTCAGTCAAAGGGAGGTTGACGGAGCCAAATATTTATAATTGCGACTTCTACCCAAAGCATAGACAGAGTAACATAACTATGAATTATACCTTGAAACCACTGCTGGGATTCTATAATGTATCGAGTTGTACTTATGCTGAATAGAGTTCAATCACTGACATCAATACAACCTTGTACCATTGAGGACTAGGGTTAATCAAACATCTGGTGGTCCTCGGTTCCATTTGTTTTGCCTCAGGGGTGTGTTGGATCCAGCCGTTTTTTGAAAAAATAAGAATGTTTTTTTTTGATTAATGATGGCTTTCCCACTGCAATCGATTAGAGTGATTGAAACCACTCAGCAGCTTTACCCAACCTTTGCAAAGTTAGGTATGGGCGGCTGCAGCAAAAACAAATGGTTCAGCAGCCTTATGATGGGTTGATTCTGATCGACATTTCAGTTTGTTGTGAATTTAAACAAACCGAATCACATGGGAAGCACAGAGAGTAAAATTGTGACAGTGAGCTAAAGCATTAATGGGTGGGATTCTCCATTGGCCGACGCCGAAATTGGGGCTTGCAATCAGGCGGAGAACAGTTCCCGACGGAAAAATCGTGGCAGGTGCCGGTTTGATGCAAAATCGCGATGCTCTGCCTCCTCGAAAATGGCGTCAATGCATCACACGCCGCGTGTAGTTGAAACACCATTCGCATATCATTAGTGGGCCCACCCGCGATTCTCCAACTCCGATGGGCTGAGTTCCCGATGGCGCGGTCTACGCGTGTTCTCACAAATCTTGAACCTGGCATGGTGGCTGCTGAGAAAGAGGGAGAGGGCATACGGGCAGTGTCCAACACCGCCATACTTCGCTGACCCCCATCAGCTGGTTGGGCTTTCCAGCAACAACCTGTCCCATCTTTTCAGCCTCGATCAGTGTGAGTGTGGGGTTGTACTTAAGCACGGTTGCAGCTTGTCAGCCCTGCGAGTGTCCATCACGACGGGCCCGGTGATTCCTGCATCGTTTCTCGGAGATTCCGATGGTGTTCCACACAGCGCCGGTGCAGATGTGGCACCGATTTTTCTGACATGAAAGTCCACAGATTCTCTGTTGGCATCACCACTTAGACTCAGAAACGGAGAATCCAGCCTTAATGTATTCTTCGGGCATTAAGAGAAATCCCATACCTTCAGTTACTACCCTGTTAGTTGCTGTCTATTTTTTACTTTGAAAGCAAGCGGATTTAAACAAAACAGAAATTATTGGTGAGAGGGGATAAAAAGCAGAAGTAGAGATGTGTGCATAGATTTGAGCATTGAAAAATAAAATTTTATCTTTATTTGCAATGATATATGTGATACGATAAATGTGAGCAGAAAGTTTGGCATTCTAAAGTTGGCAATTTATGCTTGGCAAGAAGGAATTATGCAATGTGTCATAATTCTATCCTTATCGTAACCTAGATCTCGGCTTATACCATTCAATTTCCTCTTCGAATCATCCTTGAAACGAGTTTACACATATCGGATTTGTTGCTCGAGATAGCAATTTATTCCATTTGTTTATAACCCTGCCTGAGAAAGTGCTCTATCTTAACATTACCAGAAGTTTCCGAATATTAAGGACAGCGCCTTCTTTCCAGCATTTAGGGTTACCGCTGTGGTAACCTACTGTTTTCAACAGCAGTGTTGCAAATGGAAAATTGTCTCATTAACCGCTGGGAGGGCAGCAACAAACATTTTTAAGATGGGCAAGCTTGAGGGCAGCACGGTGGTTCGGTGGTTGGCACTGCAGTCTCACAGTGCCGGAGTCCCAGGTTCGATCCCGGCTCTGGGTCACTGTCCGTGTGTAGTTTGCACATTCTCCCCATGTTTGCGTGGGTTTCGCTCCCACAACACAAAGATGTGCAAGGTAGGTGGATTGAACACGCTAAATTGCCCCTTAATTGAAAAAAATGAATTGGATACTGTAAACTTATTAAAAAAAGATGGGCAAGCTTTTATTGTTTACATTCATGTTAAAATTAAATGAAATCAAACTAATAGATGTACAATGACACTTTACCCTTCAAGCACCAACACCTTAAGTTTTAAGCTGGGTCTAAAAGTGTTATCTATACACACACAGAAAGCAGGGTGAACATTTTCGCCAGAGGCACCTCACCATTTATCTCTCCCCTACCTAAATTCAGAGGAGGGGTCAGTTAGCTCAGTTGGCTGGATGGCTAGTTCATGATGCTGAGTGATGCCAACAGTTGGTTCAATTCCCGTACTGGCTGAGGTTATCCATGATGGCCCTGCCTTCGCAACCTTGCCCCTTGCCTGAGGTGTGGTGAACCTCAGGTTAAATCACCCCTCAAAGGGGACAGCAGCCTCTGGGACTATGGCAACATTTGCATTTTATCCTATACCAAAAATCTGCTGCATAGTTTAATTTGCTCGTTCGGTGCAATATTCAAGTTGATTTTTTTAATTACCTCTCTGCGAAAACCATTTATTCCACGATATGCAACGAGGCAAAATGTAGATGAAAGACCTCTCCTTTCCTTTTTTATTGAGACAGAACTTTTCTAATTTTTCCCAACTTTGAGATCATCTGCAAAACAAAAGTATTCACAATTTGCATTTTGCCAATTTAGCCTGGCTGGTATGTGCACAGGCCCATTCAGTTGACCGGGCCAGATGACAAGGTGGGGGGAACAGATCCCAGGAAGGGAAAACTGGTTGGCAGCAGGCTGGAAGATTCCTGTGCAGCCAGGGGCATCATATATGTTCCTCCCATTCCCACAAAAATGCATTATATTTTTCTTTAAAAAGAAAGAGCAGAAGCTTATCCTCTTCTACGCAACCTTCAGCAATCCCTCTAAGGACAGTTGGATGGAGCACTCTACACCCAGAAAACATTGGCCCAGTATATCCACTTTGCATTTTCCACCCATTCTCCTGAAAGTTACAACCAGATCAGGATATCAATGGACACATTTAAACTGTCTGCGATTTGACTGCTGAGGGTTCAATTAAAGGACTGACTAAGAATTGAAACAGGCTAATTGGTGTCCAATATTACTCACACTGAAAAAGCATCCAGATCTTAAGAATAAAGCTGTGTCTAAAATTTTCCTCTGCTGGTTACGCTTTTTAAGTGATGAATGGGGCGATTGGCAGTTGACCACTGCACGCCCATCCGTGTTTTCCTCACCTTGAAATATTATTGTTCTCGACTTGAATTGGCACACAAACATAAAAATGCACCGATGTTTCCTGTTCCCCAAGCAGCTTTGAAACGTTAAAATAACAGAGAGTCAGGCATTTATTCCACTAACATAAGGAATAAATGTAGGTCAGTAAATGTGCAGTCTGTAGACACATTTAAAATAGTTCAAAGGAACAAATGAAAACTTTTTAAACAAACTTTTCTTATTCTGTTCAGGGATGGAAAAGAGCTAGAGAAACCACTATAGACACGTTATTATTGGAGGTGACTGTGCGTGTGCAGGAATGTCCCATTTTGCCCAGGTTGCTCACATAGATATGCTTCTATCTTATGCTGCCATTCGTTAATATGGATAAAATTGTCCACAAAAAGAGCGGGAAAGGGAATTCTCGGGGGTATTGACATCTTTCTCTTTCCAAATGTACAGGAAAATATAAATCTCGGTCA
This sequence comes from Scyliorhinus torazame, assembly GCF_047496885.1. Taxonomy (NCBI): domain Eukaryota; kingdom Metazoa; phylum Chordata; class Chondrichthyes; order Carcharhiniformes; family Scyliorhinidae; genus Scyliorhinus; species Scyliorhinus torazame. Next base: position 41,713,530 of record NC_092714.1, on the reverse strand, counting down.
GATTTATGTAAAACACAATGGAGGCAGAACCTCTAAAAAACGTAAAGATTTGAATATCAGCCCACATCAGAGACAATGCACAAGTTAAATCCTGCTGAATGCCCCACTTTCTCTGAAGGTGGCTTCCTTTAGTCAATGTTCCTTTAGTCAAAGGTTTGCACCGTCGCTGATTTTATTTTCGCAGTCAGTATTAATTATATTGCAAAGCAACATAATGAAAATCAATCTTGCCTACTCGATTCAAGTGAAACATTACAGACGGGATTCTCCGTCCCGCCAGCCCCGTTTTCTGGCGTGGCACATTCCTGCCGGCAGTGGGATCCTCTGTTCTGGCAGCCAGCCAATGGGGTTTCCCATTGTGATCATCCCACGCCGTCGGGAAACCTGCGGGCGTGGGCGCGCTGCCGGCGAAGCGGAAGATTCCGCCGAAGGAGAATCCCGCAACATGAGTTCAATAATTGTTTCAGCGATTTAATGGAAACATTTTTCAGTGTCATTTTGGGCACGATAGGCGGGGTGTCTCTCGACGGCCGCCACGAGCTTCTCGCCATTACTGGCTGTCTCGCCGTCTGATCCTCCAGACTCGCTCCTCAGCGTCTCTCCGCTAACAAGGGGAGGCCGTTTTTCAACGCTCCCTCACCACTCACTGCCAGTCAACGCACATGCATGGCAGTGCGCAGATCTTCTCCTCGCTTTGGGGATGCTGACCTCACAAGGCTTGTTGATGCAAGACGGGGCATCATGTTCCCTCCAGGGGGGTCGCAATGCCACCTGGGAGGCAGTGGCAGCAGCTGTAAGTGTGGGCAGCATAACAAGGAGGACCACCTCCCAATGTGGGAAGAAAACAAATGATCTCCACTGAGCTACAAGGGTAAGTTGCCATCTCTCTCATGGCATCAGTTCCACCTTCCACCCCTCAAATTCCCAACCCCCCCCCCCACCTCTCAAAGCATTGCTTGACACCTCTCACCCTCCCCACATCTTCGTACTTGCTCCTCAGAACCTCCTGGAACACACCAGCAAAACCCCTTCATGTCCAGGTGCAGTGTCCACACATGTCACCTGCTATAGAGCCCCCCCCACCCCCCTCCCGGACAGATCATGCGTGCAGCTCACAAAGCCCTCTCTTTGTCTCGCAGGAGGTAGCCCATAATAAGCGGGAAAGGGCCACGATGGGGGGGTGGAGTACCAGAGATTCGAGTCCTCACCCCGTAAGAGGAGCAGGCCCTGGAAATCGCAGGGTTGTCCGAGGAGAGAGCAGTCACCAGCAGTGAGGTTGGCCTGCGCCGCAGAGGTGAGGATCCACTGCCCCTTCACCCAGAAGACCTGTCTCAAATGAGTAGTTCATATTCATATTCACAAAATGATCCTTCCCTCTCACTGGCCACATGTCCATTGTCTCGCAGACTCTCCAACTGATGATGCCGGGCCATCCGGAGTCATTCCCCCCCACCCACCCCCACCCCCCAACCCCGCCACCCAAGAGACCACCTTGGAGGAGAGCTCTGAGGAGACCACCATCGAGTCATCACAGCTCTCACCCCATCTTCCACCAGTGCAGAGGCACACACCTCAGTGGGCGACATTAGTGAACAAGCCTCTGGGACACAATCTGGTGAGCACCACACAGTTGCTGATGCACACCAGGTGGAGGCAGGAACATCCGAGGGGGTCAGCATCGGAGGTCTGCTGGATCCCAGGACTCAGCTGGGTCCCAGTCTGATGCCGAGGCTCTGGACAAGGTTATGCCAAAACTGATGCAGATGATAGGACATAGCCATGAGATCCAGGAGGGGTTGTCAGCGACATTCCAGCAAGTGCATAGCCGATTGGAGGAGTCCCAAAGGCTACGGGCGCTTTGGGTCGCACCGAGGCCAACACTGCCACTGTGGCGAATGCAGTGGAAAGCCTGGAGCACCAAGTCACTGCCTTGAGTGGTGGTGCCTAAGGCATGGCTCAGCCTGTGATGACCATGACTGAGGGCCTTGACATCATGTCCCAGTTGCTGAGGGACATGTCCCAGTTGCAGGTGGCCATTGCCGAGGCATTGCAGAGCATGGCGCAGGCACTGAGACCATCGCTGGGGGCTCCGACATAATGGTGCAGACAATGAAGAGCCACCAGGACTGGCAGAGCCAGATGACGCAGAGGCCTATGGAGCTCACTCAAGCTGCCCGCTCATCCCATGCAGGCCAGAAGGGTCCCAAGGGCACCGTGATGGAGGAGGACGTGCTGGAGACCAGTCCAGGGTCTGCCAACAAGGAGGCGACGGCGGTCTCCAGTTCTTCCGAATCACCTGTTCCTGACACAGGTGCCTCTCAAGGGCAGCGGGCAGACACAGTGACGCCCGTGACACCGGTAAGTCGGCCAGGATCCTCTGGGTCCAGGCCCTCCACAAGACGCCCACCAAGGGCATCGATGGCCACAGGGCTCGGAAAGCAGCAGGCTGCCTCCACCTCTGATGTGCACCCTGGGGACACACCTAGATACAGTGGTAGACCACGAAAGATCAGGAAGAGAGAGGATCACTGAGAGGGCGCTGGGAGATGGGGGATTGGGGGAGGCGGGGTGGTGTAGGGGGTGTCACTATCTGTAGCTAGGGAGAATGGAAATGTCAAATGATCACAACACCTGATGCATGTGAAGCTCTGTCACGTATTCCTTCACAGTGGGCCTGCCTATAACCCCTCCCCCTATTGCCCTCCGCAACCTGCCCCCCCCGGGCACAATGGTCCAAGATCAAACACACCCAATGCGGACCCCATTCAGAGGCTGGGTGTGAGCGATGTGTCAACAGAAAGACAGGAGTCAAACTTCAACCTAAACTGAGACATGTCAGAGCTTTCCTCATAGCGAGTAATCATCACTCTCCTACCTGGTATATTGACCCACTGGCAGTACCGAACACAGGCCCATCACCCTGGGTGATATTATATACAGACCCTTGGAATGTGGAACAGGGTAGTCAGGGAGGAAGTGGGGGCGTGACAAGAGCAGGGAATGTAGGGGGAGGTGGGGATTGGGGGAAGGAGGAATGGAGGGATTGGAGGGTGAAGGAGGGAAATGGGTGGGAAGGAGGGGAATGAGGAGGAGCCGTATCATAGAATTTACAGTGCAGAAGGAGGCCACCCGGCCCATCTGTCTGCACTGGCCCTTGGGAAGAACACCGCACCCAAGCCCACACCTGCACCCTATCCCCGTAACCCCACCTAACCTTTTTTTGGACACTTAGGGCAATTTAACATGGCCATTCCACCTAACCTGCACATCTTTGGACTGATGGAAGAAACCGGAGCACCCGGAGGAAACCCACGCAGACACGGGGAGGACGTGCAGACTCCACACAGACAATGACCCAAGCCGGGAATCGAACCTGGGACCCTGGAGCTGTGAAGCGACGGTGCTAACCACTGTGCTACTGTGCCGCCCTATGTCTTCCTGCAGCCCATGTTGTCCAGCATCTCCTCAAAAGGCTCACAATTCCTGTACATCTTGGGCCATCACTGGTGTCCCCCTTTGGGTCCCTCCTCAGCCTAATGGGTGGCCGGGCCTTCAGGGTGTGCGTCGGCCCCGTGCACATGGGGAGCCACCTCCAGCCTGTGTCGATGCTGTTGCATTCTCCAGCATCTGGTCACCTGGGCTGCCACCAGCACCATGAGGGCAACCTTTGTGGGAACAACATAAACAGCCATATTGTTTTTCTGTAAGAAATTGGAGAAGGAGAGGAACCGACAATCGATTAGGGCTTCCACCCCAGGACTCTCAAATCACCCATACCTCCCACATCCTTACGTGTCCCGCCTTCTCTCAGAGTGCCATCTACCAAGCCAGTTGCACTGGGAAAACCTGCTCTTAACACTCACCCGGCCACAGCAGGAGTCGCTAGACCCCAACAGCTGTCGGGAACATTCGCGAGACCGTGCTCGGTGCCCTCCCCTGATCCACACACTTCCCCTTTGGTCATGAGAATATTCCAGTGCTGAAGCCCAGCTCCTGAGTGTTTGATTGTTGGCTGCTGCCTCTGTGGTGTTGACACTTCTAGAGTTCAGGCAAACTGTTCAGGCTTCAAAGTTTTATTGAAATGCAATGCAATAATCATCGGCAGAGACAGGGCACATGAAATGAAATGAAAATGAAAATCGCTTATTGTCACAAGTAGGCTTCAAATTAAGTTACTACGAAAAGCTCCTAGTCGCAACATTCCGGCACCTGTTCAGGGAGGCTGGTACGGGAATTGAACCGTGCTGCTGGCCTGCTTTAAAAGACAGCGATTTAGCCCAGTGAGCTAAACCAGCCCCTCCAGCTAACCAGCTAAACATGTACCCATGAGAAGCCACTCGAGAGCTGTGATGTGCTCTCACAACTAACAAGGCCAATTCCTCAAAAGCAATAGCCTTCAGCTGTGAAGTTAGAGGCTGCTCACAGTCAAAAAGACCTCTAGCATCCAACCAAGAGCAGGGCTCTGTCCTGGAAGTGTTTGGTAGGACAGCAGCTGTAGTTGCCCCTGTTATGGGTCTCCACAATATTTAAAGACGGCTTGAAGGCCTCACAGACGCAAAGCACCTCACCCTCCCTCTCCCAGCCCAGGGCAACCCCAAACTTGGAACGCTTCAGCTCCCCGACAAAGCACAACCCCCTTCCCCACACCGAGCCCTGGAGCTGCATGCCGGAAAATGGAAATGGCCACTCACCTCCCTCAGGCCCCCTCAGCAGCCATTGCGCCAGCTTCACATTTTTTTTTAAAAAGAGTACCAAGCAATGCCTGCATGATTTCTTGCTGGACTTAATTCCCGGGAGGCCATTTCCTTCGACTTCAATTTCGCTATTGAAATGAAAATGAATGCAAATGTGGGTTAACGATATGCTCGCCGCATATGAGAAAGATCCGGAGCTCGCCATCGGGAGCAGGCCGGTAAGAAAGCAAACTGAATCGCTCCTGGCGCAAATCTCAATTTTGGCCTTTCCCACTATTTAACTGCTACACCCAGATCCATACCGGGCTGCATCTGTAGAAAATGGCAGTACACGTTTAAAGTCATTGCTCAGATGAGAGGTGGGGAATGTGTGTGTGTGTGTGTGTGGGGGGGGGGGGGTTCATTCAAAACTCTGGAGTCAGCCCCAGGCATTGTTTATCTGCATGCCACATTATTCCAAACGTGTTTCACACAAGCATGTGTTTTCCCACCGGAATTGCGTAAAAATGGGAGGGGGCAGGGGTTGGGCGTCATCTGCATCCAGTAACGGGATGCAAATTAGGTCAATGCTGGCCTCTGGGGAGTTTTCCAACTCGCCATGTAGGGCACCAGCAGAAGGTCCCATTGGAAGTTCATTTTTGACAATTGTTGGGTGTAAAGAATTAGAAAAAGGATTGTACAATTTTTACGAGGGCCAGACGGACTGTTTATTAGTTTTTTAAAAATATATTTCTATTGAATCATTTAGTTTCTATTGTAGTATCATGCCAAAAGTAAAATGTTTAAATTCCACCCACAGCATGAGATAGCACACAGATAATCAGCACCCCCCACCCTTCCAAAGCTTAATCAAGTCATTCCTGGTCACTTGAAATAAGCCTCTTTCTTGGCGCTGTTGATATTTGTTGACTACAGCAACAGATTCTTCAGCTGTCGAATACTAATAAGATTCATATTCTTCCACGCTAGCAACATTTACCTTCTAATAACTGTCCTTCATAAGTTAGGATGGGGGATCCTCAAGGGCACGTCAATCTTTTCAAGGGATTGTCGGGGGTTTGACAATACTTGAGGAGTTTACCCCGTTGTCTGTTTGTTCCCTGTTGGATTTTTGACTTTTGTGCCAAACAAAAGAAACGAAAAATTAATCACACCTGAGCAACATCTGACAGAAAAAACACAACTTGTACTTTTACAGGATCTTTCATGGCATCAGAATGTACCAAATTGCTTTAAAGTCAATGAACAATTTTGAAATGTTATAATGTAGGGAATGTAGCAGCCAAGTGTGCATAGTAAGATCCCATAAAGATTAATGTGATAATGACTAGATAATCTGTTTTAGTGATGTTGGTTGAGAGATTAAGTATTGACCAGGACACTGTTATATTATCCCAAAACGTTTGACACTGGAGAAATAAAGAGGGTTTCATTGGGACTCATGGTTTGCACAGTTCCTAACACCACTCAGTTATTGTATTTGCTGTAAGCCACCACTCATCCTTCCTCCTCAATGATTTTGCGCATGTGATTGCTATCTTATACAAACCTACAAGGAAGCAGACCTACAGCCTGAGAAGCGACAGTGAGTCAGACAGTCTGTAGGAAGCTGGGGCACAAAAAAAACAAGTAAGCAAACCACAAATATCTCCAAAGTGATGTCTGCACAAACTGCTGCACTGCAGGAAGTACCCCTCGATCTCACAGCCTCACAATACCACATACCCTCCTTTCCATTAAAAACGCCAGCTAAGGTAAATGCCTCGGAAAGAAGATATTCTACACACACAAAGATTGTTTTATTTAGCAGCTGAAAGATTATTGAAACCAAGCAAATATATCTTTAAATCAAATGGTAATCCAATATTGTAACAGAAGCATAAAATTATTATTTTACTAATTCATGGAAAACGAATCAAACATGTCATCTTATGGCAAATGAAAAATATTCTTTTTAAATAAGTTGGTTGAGAAACACAGTGGTGGACCATGTGATAACCATCACGAGGCCCGTGGGGATACACTAATTGATCTCCCCATGGGACTCATAGAATATGAGCTTCCCTGCTAGTGGACTGAGATCCACCCAACTGAGGCCCATTACTTAGCCCTTTAAAGACCGGCCTAAACCGGGACTGTAACTCTCGTTAGCCCCCAACTGGGTCCCTATTGTCGTATGCCACGGTAGCGATCTTAATCTTTAAATTTATAATAAACCTTCTTTCCCGGGTCTCCCTGATCATGATAGACCATTTTAAGGACCTTTCTTATTTCTAAAGGAAATGATAAAGGAGAATGAACCTGTTGTGTGTACATACCATATGGCCCAACACCAGGATGTGGCTGGAGACAACCTGCAAAGGATGATATTTCAAAATAATATGGCTGTGGTGATTTCCAGAAGTTCTGCAAGATTAAAGCTTAAAAATGTACCAACAGTATTATACCTTTATGCATGATCCCCGATTCCCCAAGGTTGAATAGTTGACTGAAAGAGGAGCTTTACATGGTAATTTTTTGTGTTCATTCGGATGAATGAATATGATTATGGTCATCCCCCCCTGCGGTGGGTTCTGGTGTTGGGCAGGCCTGGTGAATCTGGCGGGGGCCAAAGGTCAGAAACGCACCATTATAAAATCACATTATAATTCTTCCAATGGCAATGGCCCCTTTAAGGGGGCGGGCCTGGTGGCCCACGTGACAGACGAGGGCCAATCACGCAGGTGCGCGCAAACTCCGGCCAATAGCGAGTTAGCAAGGGGCCCAGGAGCGGGGGACCACACAGTGTGGACCCCCTAGCCGAAGAGACAGAATCCATTTTATTGTGTTCTGTGCCTGTGTATATACCACCTTTGCCTTTCATTAATAACACCTTTGTTACTACTGGAAGCCTCTAGAGTGTTTCTCAAGCCACTACACTGGTGATGAGGTAAAAGGTTCAATCGCAGCCTGCATCTCTTCCTGATTCGATGGGGAAGGCAGAAGCAATTGGATAGGAAGAAGTGTCATTAAGAGTCAGGGACCATCAAAACATGAGTGAAATGCCTATTATCGATAAACTAGACCCATTTGACCAAGGGGCTGAGGATTGGAGCCAGTACATCGAGCAGCTCCGCTATCCCTTCACCGCGAATGTGATCACAGGGGAAGACAAGCAGAAGGTGATACATCTGACAGTCTGTGGACCCCACATTCATAATCTAATAAGGAACCTTGTGCTTCTGAAGGCACACAAGACAAAGACAAAGATCAGATGGTCAAGTTGATCAAAGAATATTTTAACCCAATGCTCTCGATTTTCCTCCACCAATATGGCCCGTACCTTTCGCAGAGAGGCATTCCCCGTCAAATTGCCACTCTCATTGGACTTACCTTCGATGGGATTCCAAAGACCCTGCCATGCTCATCCTTCCTCACTCAGGCTGGCCATGACAGGAGCAGCGTAGCTGGCCCCCGGCTGCATTGATGTGCAGTAACAGGGGTGCAGAGAAGTACGTCACTGCCCCTTGTTACGGCAGTTTTATCAAGGTTTAAAGGGACAAATTACAGGAAGTAGGTAAGTTATAAAGTTTAGAGAATTGGGGGCGGAGGGGATCAGTCAGACCCCAGTGGATGGGGGGGCAGAATCGGTTGGAACCGGTGGAGGAGCCGGACTCGGAGTTAAAACCCCTAAGGGGGGGGGGGGAGAAGAGATGGGGGGAGTAGCATTCAAAAGCTACTCTGCACTTGAAAGATTTTGATCAAAGAGATTTTGCTCAGTTGGGTTATCTGACTCAAGCCTTATTGATTCCACCCTAATTTTAGGGGATATTTTTCACCCAAGAGGTACTGCAAAATTTTTCATGAAAGTTATAATCCAAAAGTGAGTGAAAAAGGGATTGCTCTGTTAGGATCCAAAACGATGTTTAGGGGGGCAATTGATAATTTTATACTCCCACTGGGGAACCTCACCTAACAGGAGAGGGTAAAATTCAAACTCGATTGAGGTACAGAGCAGCAGTTCATTGGGTAGGAAAGCCAGGCAGGACTTTTAATCAGAGGTCAATCCACTTGCTCCTCTTTTACTTTGAATTTCACTCCCACACTCTCCTGGAAATCAGCAACTTCCACCAGTAGCACAAACACTCACAAAATTAACATCAGTATATACCAGCTACCAAAGTTTGACTTCATTCTGGATGAAACCAGTTGCCCAGTTGTTAGCTTGTCACGTATGAAAGGAATGTTTCCAGCAACAACAACTTGCATTTTTTAGCAGCTTCAAGGGGGAAAAAAATCCCAAGGTGCCTGACAAAAGTATGATCAGATAAAAATAAATGGAACCAAAGAGGGAGATAATTGTAAGGATAATTAGTTAAGTTGTTTCTGAAAGATGAGATGGAAAGTTTTATACGTGTGGGTTAGTGTAGTTGTGTACCTTGTCTCTTTAAGAACGTGGTCACGTGACTTACTTGACATCATTGACTACTTCGCTGGCTTTGGGAAAGTCTAGTACCAAACCTTGTACAGTGAAGACCTATTCAGTAAGCCTCTGTTAATCTTGCATCAAACCCACATGGATCTGCGACCCTATTTATTTTGTACTATTCGTCTAAAGATACAACAGTTAACAAAAAGAGAACTGGCGACGAGGAATGGATCGGAAGAAAAAAAAAAAAAATTTTCAATAGTCATTAGAGTGGAGCAGCTTCAGTTGATCAATCGATCAACTGATTAACAGAAGATCAGAAATCGTACCTCGTATCGGAACTGGTAACGTTTTGGGGCAAAAATTCAAAGGAAGGGCCCATACCAATTTTAAACGGGCAATCCAAGGAGTCAGACGGCCATGTACAGTACAGTAAGACACGGAGGTAGAGCAGGGCAGAGAACAAAAGATTATCGTAACTTGCATGGAAGTAAAGCGGTTCCAGGTTAAAGCTGTTGCAGGTAATAGCTGATGGAAATCAAAGTTGTTATAAATTGGTAATACATCTTGAATGAACTAGACCATTGAATTAAGCGAAGGAGAGAGCATTCCAACACCATGAAAGATTGTGGGAAATTTTGGTGTGAAGGCCTCTTTTGATGGGGATTCAGAGAACCTGAAATCATATTCAGAGAGGTTCCATTGTTCCATTTTAGTAAACAAAATATCGGAAGGGATGTAGATCCCTGTATTCCTAAGTTACAATCAGAAGCAAAACTTTTAATTTGCTAAGAAGCTTAGTTCAGCCAGAAATCCCCGGAGATAAGGCATATCAAAAACTGGTGAAAATATTAGGAGATCATTATTCTCCAACGCCGTTGACTATTGCGGGGAGGTTTCGTTTTTATTGAAGGAATCAGTTAGAAGAGAAAAATATTGTGCAGTTCATGCAACCCTTAAGCGACTTGCATATATTTGTGAATTTGGTGATTCATTAGATGACACAATTTGAGATCATTTAGTGTGTGATTTGAATGAGGCCATTCAAAGAAGGTTATTAACGAAATGAAATCTAAGACTGAAGACTGCTTTAGATATTGCTGTTTCGATGGAGCAATCAGCTTAAGCAAGTGCGAGGATCCATAAACTGGTTGCTGGTCAGGAGAAGCTTACCCAGCAACAGGCGTCTCATCGCTATGCAAAAGTGGGCTATTGTTGGAGAAAGGGCGGCCAATCCAAAAATTGTGGAAGAACTGGCCACACAGCAAGAGCTTGCTGGAGTAAAGTAACTTGTCCAGAGATGAACACTCAAAGAAAGTCGCAGAACTCATTCAAAGGAGGAAACAAATCAAATTCAACTAAGAAAATTCATAATGTGGAAGAAAAGAATAACAACCACAATAAAACAATTTATTCCGATGATGAATTAAAGTTGAACGTGCTACCAATGCAGGGTGAGTAAAACCATTGCCAAAGTTGCACAGGCCACCTATTAAAATGGAAGTTGATGAGGGAGCTGCTGTCTCCCTAATTCCTGAGACCATCTATGAACCAAAACTTAATCACCTGCCTTCAAAACCAGCAGATGTGATCTTGAGGACCTATACTGAAGAGACAGTACCACTGAAAGGATACATCACTGTCAAGATTGAGCTAAATGGACAAACCGCAATGTTACCATTCCATGTGGTGCGAGGAGATTTTGGCCACTCTTGGCTGGAAAGGATTAAATTGAATTGGAGCATTGTCAACAACTTAGTTGATACAACGTTAGCCTTACAGACCATAATGGAAAAATACAGCAGTGTTTTTGAAGACACATTGGGGTCCATGAAAGGTGTGCAAATGTCCCTGAAGCTGATGGAAAATAGCCAGCTGAAATGTCTCAAGGCTAGAGCTGTACCCTTTGCGATACATCAGAAGGTTGAATCCAAACTACTGAGACTTGTGGCAACAGGAGTTAGAACCCGTCACTACTGGTGACTGGGCAACCCCTACTGTACCTGTCATGAAACATGATGGTACAATTCGTATCTGCGGAGATTTTGAGACAACAATCAATCTGGTACTATGTGTGGATCAATACACATTGATTGAAGATTTGTTCACAGGCCTAGCAGGAAGACAGAAGTTCAGCAAGATTGATCTATTGAGACTTACCTGCAAATGAATGTGGCCGCTGAATCTCGACATCTACTCATCATCATCACTCATAAAGGCCTATACCGCCACAGGAGATTGCCTTCTGTAATGATGTCAGCCCCAGCTTTATTTCAACGCTCAATGGTCCAGATCCTTAGTGGCTCATAGGTGGCACAGTGTTATCTAGATGATAAATTGATCACCGGCACGAATGAGCAAGAACATTTACAGCACTTAAAAGCTACACTGAAATGCCTTCAAATGCATGAGCTTTGTGTCAGGAAAGATAAATGTTATTTCTTCCAGACATCTATACAATATCTTGGACACATAATTTACAGTAAGGGTCTACATAAAGCACCTAAAAAAGGAAGCCATTATGCAGGCTCCAAGACCAACATACATCACTTAGCTTAGGTAATTCCTAGGGTTAATCAACTACTATGGAAAATTCGTACAGAATCTGGCAACTCTATTGAAACCATTACATAATTGTTGTGAACTAATAGGCAAACCGATGGACACCAGAATACAAAAAGCATAGCAATCTGCAAATAAAGCACTGAAGAAGTTGGAAGTGTTGGTACATTTCAGCCCAAATTACCATTACAACGTGCCTGTGATGCTTCACCGTACAGTATTGGAGCGGTGGTGTCGCATATACTACCTTCAGGGGAAGAGAGACCAATAGCGTTTGTGTCCCGTACGTTAACAAGTGCAGATTCTAACTAGGCTCAGTTGGAGAAGGAGGCACTGAGTATTATAGTTGGGGTTCTGAAATTTCACCAAAACCTGTATGGTCATCATTTCACATTGGTGACAGATCACAGTTCCTTAACAACTATTTTTGGGCCGCACAAGATATCCTTTCGTTGGCTGCAAGCAGACTCCAACAATGGTCGTAATCCTATCAACACATTCCTATAAGATTAAATACTGTCAATCAGAAAATCGTAGAATCCCTACTGTGCGTAAGGAGGCCATTCAGCCCATTGAGTCTGCATCGACCCTCTGAAAGAACATCCTACCCAGGCCCAATCTCCTACCCCATCCCTGTAATTCCACCCAGGGGCAATTTAACATGGCCAATCCATCTAACTTCCACTTCTGCGGACCGCGGGAGGAAACCGGAGCAACTGGAGGAAACCCACGCAGACAAGGGAAGAATGTGCAAACTCCACAGACAGCAGTCACCCGAGGCCGGAATCGAACCCGGGTCCCTGGCACTGTGAGGCAGCAGTGCTAACCACTGTGTCACTGTGCCGTCCCTTGCTAATGCGGGTGCATTATTATACTTCCATTTACCAGCTGGTCAAATACCATCTAGTCATGATAATGTTTTACTGCTCACAGATTGAGAATGTTTCAGTGACTGCAGCTCAAATCCAAAGACATACCAGAAATGATCCAGTAATAGGGAAGTGCTGGAAGTGGTATTAAAAGGGAGGATAACACAAAAACATCCTGAATTAAAACTGCCCATTTCCAGCAGACTCGAGTTGACAGCACAGGGTGGATATCTGTTGGGGGGGATGAGGGTAATTATTCCACCAAATTTACGACAAAATGTTTCGGAGCGGTTGGACACCCAGGCATAGTGCAAATGAAGGAACTAGCACCAAGTTACTTTTGGCGGCCAGAGATTGATGCCCAAAAAAAGAAAAATCTGGATTGTGCCAGTCTGTGTGCGGGTCTGGAACGCGCCACCTTGTCCCCATTGTTTCCATGGGAGTGGCAACATCTGCACGTTGACTCTGCTGGTCCATTCGAAGGGCATATGTTCATGGTCGTTGTGGATGCACATTCAAAGTAGCCTGAGGTGGTTTTAATGAAGCCAATCACTTCAGAAGAAACCATTGAAAAACTTGACGAAATCTTTGGGAGATTTGGAAAACCAGAACAGGTCGTGAGAGACAATGGAGTCACAGCTTACAGCCCAAAAGTTCGAAGACTACTTAAAGATGTGAGGAGATCAGCATATAAAGCCAGCACATTATCACCCATCCACAAGTGGTTTGGCTAAAATGCTTGTTCAGTCCTTGAAACACGCACTGAAGGTTTCGAAAGACCAAGGTTCACTTCAGCGCTGCATGAACATATTTCTAGCACCATACCGAAACACATGCAACTAATCATAATCCTTATTATTGTCACAAGTCGGCTTTCATTAACACCAATGAAGTTACTGTGAAAATCTCCTAGTCGCCACACTCTGGCGCCTGTTCGGGTACACCAAAGGAGAATTCAGAATGTCCAATTCACCTAACAAGCCCATCTTTCGGGACTTGTGGGAAGAAACCGGAGCAAAGAAAGCTGGGGACTACCTTTTATTTACTCGTGCCAGAGGAGACATCTCACATAGTAGAGTGAAATGCAACAGTCACAGACCCTCAGACGAGAAATTAACTCAAGGAATCGCTCGTTTCAGCAATAAGAACAAATGTTAGCGTGCAGCTTTATCACTAATGAGGAGTGGGCCACTGCGATGGAATTAGCTTAGTCTGGTCCTAAATGGCCCAAATGACAGATAAACTCACGCGGAGACGCTTGTGGATCAATTATTGTCAACACGTGTTAGTGTACAAGTGTCAGAGCTAGCTCAAGAGGTAACTGTCTGCATTTCATCTGACTGTGTTACTTCTCATTCATCTACCGAAGAGATTGCATCATAAATACCTGTTGCTACGAGTCTTCCCTTGGAGAAAGAGAATGTAACACCTTCCAGTGAAGAGACATCTACTGGAGAACTTGAAAAGATATCTAAGTCGAGAATGTCAAAGTCCCGGAAGTGCTCAAGCAACCAGCGAGAAATAGATGCCCACCTGATTGTATATCTTATTGACTTTGTTATTACAATGCAACAATATGATGCCTGCTCTTGTACATAGATGTAAATGACTTTGTTAACATACTAGTTATTAATTGTGTTGCAAGTAAAGGGGGAGGGATATTTTTTATGTGGGCTATTCTCGTTGCGTGCAATGTCTCTTTAAGAACGGAGTCACTTGACTTACATGACATCATCAGCTACATCACTGGCTTTCGGGGTGTCGAGTGCTAAACCTTGTACATTGAGGACCTATTCAATAAACCTCGGTTAATCTTGTATCAAGCCCACTTGCTATGGAAATCTATTTCTTTTGTACTGTTTGCCTAAAGATACAACAGAAAGGTTTAAGGAGCAAATTTCAGCATTTAGTGAATAGACTGCTAAATACACAGCTGTCATTTGTGGTTACTTATTTACAAATAAATAATGCAAAAATATCCATTAAACTGTTAGGTATCTTTAAATACATTCCGGCTGGTTATGCATCACATGATGTGTAGTGATGTCAGCAGTGTTTGCATAGGCTTTGGGCAGATCATGAAAATGAAATGAATGAAAATCGCTTATTGTCACAAGTAGGCTTCAGAAAATGAAGTTACTGTGAAAAGCCCCTAGTCGCCACATTCCAGTGCCTGTTCTGGGAGGCTGGTACGGGAATTGAACCCTTGCTTCTGGCCTGCCTTGGTCTGCTTTCAAAGCCAGTGATTTAGCTCTGTGCTAAACCAGCCCATGATCAAAATTGTATGCGAAACATCCTTAATGAACAGCTCATCATGTTGTACAAGAATCCAGAGTGTGGACACCGCCATATCTTTTCTCTTTGCAGCATTAAAGAAATACAACAAGAGAGAAAACTGGCGATGAAGATTGAGGCAGAAAATTCACTGGAAAGAAGATTTATGTTGACTGACTGTGGGACGACATCGGGAGCGCCGGAGGATTCTCGGGGCCACACTCACACACGCACAGACATCGGGTGAAACACTGCCATCGATGTGAAGCTTCGTAAAAGTTTTCAACCGCAACTGTGAGTAAGAAAACTGACAGTCGGGGAAGACTTGCTTGCTTTGAGGTTAGTGGTGTCTGAGCTGCAGGGACAGTGCAAGTGACAAAGGTGCACAGGCTGCAGGGAACGGGTATTTCGAAGTCTGCCGACTCTGCAAGGGCTACTACTCGGGAGAAAAATGAAAATGCTCAGGTAAAAAGGGGAAAGATTTCTTAAATGCTTGTTCACGGGATTGATGGAACACAGTTGGAAGGGAGGAAGTGTAGACCGGAGCAGCCAAAAAAAGCAGAAAAACAGGTGCCATGGACACGTTTGTGAGGATTATGAAACATGGAATTCAATGCGGATAGATTCTAATTGATTTTAACAGCCAATCAGACACAAAGGTTTTGGTTTCAGGGAGCAGGTGAAAGCATTTTACAGATTGTAAGGTCTTTATGAAGATTAGCTAGATATTGTGAATTTGGTACACCAATTGATGATACTCTTCGAGACAGGCTGGTTTGTGGACTCTGCAGCGAAGCAATTCAGAGGAAGCTGCTTACTGTAAGTGATTTAACTTTACAGTAAAACTTTAACTTTAAAAGCTGCTGTAGAAGTTGCCGCATGTATGGAGCTTGTCAGGATATGCAGGCATGCAGATAATGATATACAGACAGGCACAGACAGGCAGCTAATGAACACAGAGAACAGGACATGACCAATAAGCAGGCAGGACACTCAGGGGTGGTATTGCACTGTAAAAGGCACAAGACACTCACACTCCGCCTCTTTCCACTGATGAACATCTACAGAATGAGTCAGGGTGTATGTACAGCATCACACCTCCAGCACGTGACAAAGAGCTAGTCTGGTTCAGTCAGACAGAGAAGCTACACGGGAAATGGGTATCAGCTATGATCCGAGCAAAGACAGGTCTAAATCATACACCATACAAACAGATGATGAAAGAATTTGGTGACGTCATGCTGATCAGTTACTTGCTGCACAAAATGAGTTTTCAGAAACTTCTCAAGAGTTGCACCTTCAGACGATCTAGAGAGCTATACTTTGGAACAGAGACCAGAGACAAGTTCACAAGTTCAGATTATGTTTCTTAGGATTTTTTAATGCCTATAATGACAGTTACGGAAATAACTACTCAAGAAATACCATCTACAGAAAGGAATGAGGTCATTTTCCAAGTCGTAAGTAGCCAAGTTCAAGAATGCCAAATTCGACCAAAAAAGAATAGACATTCACCACAGAGATTGTCTTATTGAATTGTATATATGTATAGAAATAATATATCAAGGGGTCTGTTGCCTAAATGTTAATTGTTGCCATTGCACTAATGAAGTAAAGAGGGAGGGTTGTTATGTATCTGGGAATACATTCCTGCTGGTTATGCATCACATGATGTGTAATGGCATCAGCAGAGTGTTGGGCAGATCACCACCTTGATTGTGCGTTTTACAAGAATCCATACCTTTCCTCTTTGTGGCAACAAAGAAATATACTTTATACATGCACACAATGTTGCATCCTTTTCTTACTCCTCAAGAATACTTTCCACGTACTTCTTCATTAAGACTGTGCCCTTTAAACTATAGGTTCACCCTAATGAGCTCACAAATAGTACACTGGTTAAGGATGTAGACTTTCCTGTTCACATATCTAGACATATTGCATCATGAAGATTGGACACTTAGATGAAATCTGGGAACTGTAGTATATGGGTATCTGGCATAGCAAGGATTAATAGGGACTGGGTGTAGTATCGCCCTCGGGGTGATGTAAAGAGGCACTCCACCTGAGACTAGGGAGAGTTATGGACTGGACAGAGACCTCTTTAGAATCAAGCATGGAGTTAGCTCCGAGCATGGACTTTACCATACATTTATCAATAAGCAGTTAACGTTTAACTATATAAGACTAAGAACCTCTTTATGAGAGGTCTACTGAATATACAACATACAACAGGGACAACTGATCCAATATTTCCAGGAGGAAGAGGAGGAAAATCTTCCCAAAACTGCTTGCATTAAATTTCTGTCATTGCTATTTAAACAAGGCCTTTAACTCATTTGAAACAAATAAATTAGCACCATTAAAATAGCATAGACTGTAACTTAATGCGGATACATTAAGCGGAGCACAACGGGAAATTAAACATCATTACGAATTCTTGATTTGAGCCTACAATCTGGAGATGTTGCACATCAGAGTTAGAGATCTGCCCTTTTATCTTAATAACTGCAATCTTAAAGAAAAATGTATGAAACAAGGAAACTGTAAGGGCAGAGAAGGTTAGGGTGCTGTTAAGTGCCTCGTTTAACCAAAATAGGCTGCTCTTTGAAACCAAAGTGAGTGACATTTGACAAGCTTGCTGACAACGCAGTGTGATTTGGAACATAGGTGGATGACATGAAATTTGCCACTTCTCCAGTTAACAGAGCCCATCTTGATCAGGCTCGGAAGCAAAATGAAGACAGGGTGTGATAAGGTGTGAAAAAACGTGAGTGAGAATTAATTTGAAGCGTAGCATTTTATGCATACAAGTGTTTTTTTTTGTGCAAATGCATTCAATAAAGCAGGTTACGTACATACAGTGACTTACTCGTCAGAAAATGGGCTAGTAGGTCTGAATTTGAGATATTATATCGATGAGACAGCCATGCAAAAAAGCAGAGCAAACAACAGGAGCATTTTAGTGGGGGGAAAAAGTTAAAATGCCATGATGCATGTGTCCTTTAGTTGATGGATCATAGATCAGTTATGTGAAAGCTTATGAAAAAGCGACAGGATGCTACAAAATGCTGCTCCCATCAGAAAATAGTATACACCACACGGGTGAGAAAGCTGTCTGTAAAATGAGTGTTGGAAAGCAGCAAACAAGCAATGGCACAGAAGATGGAATTATTTTCTAAGAATTAGCTTATACACCACTCAATCAAGATCAGAAAATAAAATGGATACCGCTTGCAACGTATTGCAATTACGCTGCTGCAGAAACACCAAAACCTCGTCGCTGAACAAAATGGCAAGCGCCATTAGGCCCCATAAATATGAATTATTTCCTTTTCTCCATCTCACTGAGGTGACTGTTCATCATGCCTGAGCCTAATTAGTGAATGCCGGGAAGGATTTTAATTATAGAGCTGATTGTTGTCCACGTTCAATAGAGGTCTCTCGATAGCCATCTGAGGCGAAATCCCTGGCTTGTTTCCTCCTCTCCAGCTCAGTGGTAGAAGGACATCTTTAGTGGCACTACTGCTATTTGAAGGACAAGCAGCAAATGCAGAACAGACTAAAAATCAAGGCTGGGGGTCCCTCTTGTCTGTATTTGCTCAGGTTGTTGGCTTTAGTATAAATGATCTCCAAATTATTTCTGTCGAAAAGGTCTGAAAAAGTGATAGGCGTTAAGCATAACTTATAATGATGCCGTTAATTCCTACAGATGCATTAAGTATGTCCCTTTGTGGGAATGGTTTCGACATTGTAGGGTGTGTTTCAGCGGCCTCGTCGTGCCCGACTTCGTGTCAGGACGAGCCATTGAATCTCCCAAGGGGCCTCTCGCTCAAAACGTCTCGTGAGATTCAACGATATTCACTCTCACTGGGCACATTCCAGATCAGAATATTTAAATGAGCCATTAGGCATTCACCAGATTCACCCGGGGCCCAGGATTGACCAGACACGCCTGGGGGACCTCACCAGGATGCTATTTAATACTGGTCTACACACCCATGGACCAGGCATAACGGCAACTGGGTGGGTCTCCCAGGCCATCATAGGCCGCCGGGTGGTCGGGGACATGGCAGGGTGGTACCCTTGCTCTACGTCTGCCACCCGGGCACCTTGGAATTGCCAGCCTGGCAGTGCCAAGGTGCCCAGGTGCAATGTTGGCACTGTCGCAGGTCAAGCATGTGAGGGGTTTGTCGGGTGGGGGGGGAGGTTTGGAGGGGGGGGGGTCCCAGGGGCCTCCCCAAGGTTCACGGGGTGAGGCAGGGGTCACCCAAAATGGGGGAGGGGCGGGGGAAGATTGGGGCAGCTGGACAAAATGGCGTCCCGACCTGCGAGGATCCTTTCCTCTGGCAAGCAATCTATCGAAGCACTGCCTCGGCATAGAGAACCTCCCCGCAGCCAAATAATAGCGGCAAAGTGCGGTTGAATAACGGGATGTTTCTCGGCGCTGCAGTACCCACTCAACAATGATTTTTTCATCTTGGACCCCCAAGCTGCACATTGAGTTGTTGTTTTTGTTCAATCAGACTGCTAGCTGCAGATGTCAGCTATTTACACCAAAGTACGTCAGTCTAAACATCAAGTTATAGTTTTACTGCTCAGCAAAATCAAACAATAAGCAATAAACTAAACACTTAATTTTTATTTATGGAATATGATGTTTTTTCTAACAAAGTGAAAGGGCAATAATTGTCAAGCGGAGGCTGCATTTACGATGATCTGAGGTATTTTATTAAATATCAACATTATGCTAAATCCAGTGTCGTTTGTGCTTATGGTTATTGGAACTGCAGGCCATCATAACATTATTATATGATGCAATAACTCTATATTAATGAATTGAAAGAAACAACATTTCTTATAGCAATAAATATTATTTTTATGAATTTGCAATCCAAACATGGAGTAAGTGAATAGTAGGTACTTCGGCGAGCATCCACATGATTTTCCATTCAGTGATATTATTGGAAAACTGTGGTAAGCAGATACTAGAATTCCTGAAGTTTGGTTCACAAGCTAACTGAATTATAAACTAAAAACTCTACAGATGACTAATATTGCCTCTGTAGGTTTGGAATGAAGAGCCCAAACATCCAAAAGCTTTTGATCCCACTATTAGCGTCAGGATCTGATCGTCATCAACCTCTGTCCTTCTTGTGGTATTATCATAAGTGTAAGAACTGCAAGGGTTAATGAAATGTCTCGATCAGCCACTAGAGGGAGCTGGAGTTAAAAGTATATAAGACATTGGTGCTAAGCCTTGTGGGGGGAGAGAAGTGAAGGAGTTAGCTAGAGCATAGACTGAAGAAAAGATAGTGTGAGCAAGAGCAGATTATAGTTTATAATAGTGTGGAGATTAGTTGTAGGTGAGTGTAGATTATGGGCGAAATTCTCCGGTATCGGCGCGATGTCCGCCGACTGGCGCCCAAAACGGCGCAAATCAGTTGGGCATCGCACCGCCCCAAAGGTGCGGAATGCTCTGCATCTTGGGGGGCCAAGCCCCAACCTTAAGGGGCTAGGCTGGCGCCGGACGAATTTCCGCCCCGCCAGCTGGCGGAAAAGGCCTTTGGTGCCCCGCCAGCTGGGGCGGAAATGACATCTCCGGGCGGCGCATGCGCGGGAGCGTTAGCGGCCACTGACGGCATTCCCGTGCATGCGCAGTGGAGGGAGTCTCTTCCGCCTCCGCCATGGTGGAGACCGTGGCGAAGGCGGAAGGGAAAGAGTGCCCCCACGGCACAGGCCCGCCCGCGGATCGGTGGGCCCCGATCGCAGGCCAGGCCACCGTAGGGGCACCCCCTGGGGCCACATCGCCCCGCGCACCCCTCCCAGGACCCCGGAGCCCGCCCGCGCCGCCTTGTCCCGCCGGTAAGGTAGGTGGTTTAATCTACGCCGGTGGGACAGGCATTTTAGCGGCGGGACTTCGACCCATCCGGGCCGGTGAATCGCGGGGGGCGGGCCCGCCAACTGGCGCGGCGCGATTCCCGCCCCCGCCGAATATCCGGTGCCGGAGAATTCGGCAACCGGCGGGGGCGGGGTTCACGCCAGCCCCCGGCGATTCTCCGACCCGGCGGGGCGTCGGAGAATCTCGCCCCTGATGTTCATTATCAGCTCTGTATTATTTTGGAGTATGTGTCTAATCCAAATTAGTAATGTTAATAAATTTATAGCTTCGTTCAAGTTAAAGCTATTTTGTGGTCTTTGTAAACACTAAGCCAACCAGCCTGAATTTAGCAACACAAAGAACACCACACTTCTTGGGGAGGATGAGGAGTCAAATGAATTAGGAGCCTGACCAAAAGAAAGCCACATAGATACTTAAAGCAGAGGTCAGGAGCTGGCTTATCTGGGTCCCAGTCTAATTTTGGACCTTCCACCACGTTCTTTCTCATCTTAGGGTGGAGCAACCTAGAAGGCTCATGGATTATTGGAGCCCGTGATATGAAGGACAACAAACTTACAGTTGCTAATATCATGACATTAATAAAGTGGGCTATAACGTAATTATGGTTAAATCTCAAGGTTGGCATCATCGTTCAGAGGTGACTTTGTACAATCAGACTAGTTTGAGTTCAAGAGAGTAAAATGGTGCATTGCAACATATTCGTTACAACTCACAAATTAAACAGCTGGGGATGCACTTTGTGAGTTTAAATCTGCAGACCTCTGCTGAGGGTTGTTGGAAAGTGCACTCTGGCTGCATTAATATCCTGCCTTCTTTTAACACAGCCATTAGTCAGTCTATTTGAAATATGGTTAACATTGCTACAATCGATGTAGAGTTAATACAAACGTGCAGGAGGTGGTATGCTAGGAATGATGCAGAGGAAATTAAACACTACAAAAATGAAAGATATCCCCTGATTTAATGTTACTTAGAAGGAAAATTGCAGCCAAAAGTGAATTTGGTCCTAGTGGTGAATTATCGGAACTAATTCACGATTATATTCTTTATTACATATCTTCCCAAAATGCTGTACAGTATTTCATGTCATGTATCTAAATTATCACAAATACACTTAAGTATTTCTGCCACTTTGAGCCCTTTCAAAAACAATAGGATTTACGTTATAAAATCACAGTGACCCTCTTTAATTCATTTATATAAAGTAATTCACTTTAATTCCAGCAATGTTGTGAGGTTATATACTAACCAACAGATGCTTTATCACTTCACACTTCGGTAACCCAAACCAACATTCCAGACCAACATTTCAGTGTGTCTGCAGAGAACACCACTCCAGCTCATAGCACAATTAAAGTTATGCGGTCCTGCCATTCACCTTTAATTTCCGCTCTTTATTTAGTATTTGATTCAAAAAACCTATTGAAAAAAACTCCCCAAAAATCCATTCATGCTATGGTGCAAATTACATAAAAGTGTGTTGAGAATGGTTATTTCTGCCACTTGAATATTGTTACAATACGGGCATCCATATATGGTTGGGTTCAGTGTAGGCAGTCCAATATCTCTGATGGAAAGTCAGAAGTTTTTCACTCCTACTCACCCCAGTTCAGCCTTCAAAACTGAGCCGAAGGAGAGTGGAAAATCCTAGCCCTCCTGACTGTTGAGATACCGTGGCCAGCTAATCTGAGCCATGGACCTACCCTGATAGGAATTTCAATTTCACTGAATTTCCAAATGATATGGGCAAATATTCAGCTGCACTGGGTGGGGATAGGGTAAACGTCAGACAGAATTGGGCAGAATTTCTTACAGCCTGAGAAAATCTCCAGATAAATCTGAATCTAGCAGCAGCCAAGGCTGAATTAGCAAGGGAGGAATGGAGGAGAAAATAGCATGATCCAGATGAGCTGTGCAATTCAAAGTGGACTTTTAATTGCATGAAGAAGTGTGAGGGAGGTTGCTTCGTTTGATATTGCAGGATGCTATCCTCCGAGACCATCAGCACACCATGCCTGAAATGAAACAAGACAGCATACGGTTAGGATCCCAAAAGAAAACCCAACTATTTTCAATTTGTAAACCTGTGAGGAAATGTTACTGCCCCACAGGAGTGATCACACTGACCAATAAGTATCTTTTATGTTAAAACAAACTTTAATTTAATCACAGAATTGACCACATTATTCCAAATGTCGGGAAACGAGATGGTGGGGAAGCCCTTTAAAGATATTGTAATGTATTTTAATGAGGTTCCCAACATACTGGGGTGGGAACCTTGTTACATCGCCAGCGGGAGGTTAGGGAGAATCTGAAAATGAGATCACACCGGTCAAATTCTCATTTTATGACTCTCGTGGGATTTTGCACCTAAATCAGTTCGTAAGTAAAAGAAGAAACCTTAACTTACTTCCTAAACCTGCCACTATATGCCAATTAAGCTAGCTAATATATATTAAATGCCAGTCATGAACATGGTTAGCAACCAGGGGCGTTGGCCGCCGTGAATCCCGCCCCCGCCGGTTGCCGAAGTCTCCGAAGGGAGAAAAGTCGGCGGGGCGTTAATGGCGCCACAGACGTCGGAGAATGGCACGGGTGTGCGCAAGGCAGCCGATTTTGGGCCTGCCGATATTCTCCCTTCCGGATGGGCCGAAGTCCCGTCGACGTGATGACCGGTCATGTCGACGTAAATCAAACCTCCTTTTCATCGGCGTGAACCTGTGCTCCAGGTTCACGCCGACCAGCGTGGAGGTGAGTGACGGCCTGGGGGGTTGGCCGCTGGGCAGGCGATGGCGTGGCCGCAGTCTGAATGTGTGGGGGAGAGTTGTGTGTAGGGTTTTGTGTGTGTGTGTGCGGGGGGGGGTGGTTAGAGTGGGCTGGGCACCGGGGAGTGCCGGGAGGGGGGTCCGTGCCGGGGAGGAGGATGGGAGGTCCGTGCCGGGGAGGGGGATGGGGGGTCTGTGCTGGGGAGGAGGATGGGGGGGGGGGTCCGTGCTGGGCAGGAGGATGAGAGGTCCGTGCCGGGGAGGGGGATGGGGGGGGGGGGTCCGTGCCGGGGAGGAGGATGGGGGGGGGTCCGTGCCGGGGAGGGGGATGGGGGGGGCCCGTGCCGGGGAGGAGGATGGGGGGGTCCGTGCCGGGGAGGAGGATGGGGGGGGTCCGTGCCGGGGAGGGGGATGGGGGGGTCCGTGCCGGGGAGGGGGATGGGGGGTCCGTGCTGGGGAGGGGGATGGGGTGTCCGTGCCGGGGGGGAGGACGGGGGGGGGGGTTCCGTGCCGGGGAGGGGGATGGGGGTGGGGTCCGTGCCGGGGAGGAGAATGGGGGGGGGGGGGGTTCCGTGACGGGGAGGAGGATGGGGGGGGGTCCGTGCCGGGGAGGAGGATGGGGGGGGTCCGTGCCGGGGAGGGGGTTGGGGTTGTCAGTGCCGGGGAGGGGGATGGGGGGGGGTCCGTGCCGGGGAGGAGGATGGGGGGGTCAGTGCCAGGGAGGAGGATGGGGGGGTCCGTGCCGGGGAGGAGGATGGGGGGTGGTCGGAGCCGGGGAGGGGGATGGGGGGGTCCGTGCCGGGGAGGGGGATGGGGGGGTCCGTGCCGGGGAGGGGGATGGGGGGGTTCCGTGCCGGGGAGGAGGATGGGGGGGGTCCGTGCCGGGGAGGGGGATGGGGGGGTGGGGTCCGTGCCGGGGAGGAGGATGGGGGGGGGTTCCGTGACGGGGAGGAGGATGGGGGGGGGTCCGTGCCAGGGAGGAGGATGGGGGGGGTCCGTGCCGGGGAGGGGGATGGGGGTGTCCGTGCCAGGGAGGAGGGTGGGGGGGGTGTCCGTGCCGGGGAGGGGGATGGGGGGTCCATGCCGGGGAGGGGGATGGGGTGGCCCGTGCCGGGGAGGGGGATGGGGGCGTCCGTGCCGGGGAGGGTGATGGGGGCGTCCGTGCCGGGGAGGAGGATGGGGGGGGGTTCGTGCCGGGGAGGGGGATGTGGGTGGGTCCGTGCCGGGGAGGAGGATGGGGGGGTCCGTGCCGGGGAGGAGGATGGGGGGGTGTCCGTGCCGGGGAGGAGGATGGGGGGGGGGGGTCCGTGCCGGGGAGGAGGATGGGGGAGGTCCGTGCCGGGGAGGAGGATGGGGGGGTGGCCCGTGCCAGGGAGGGGGATGGGGGGGTCCGTGCCGGGGAGGGGGATGGGGGGGGTCCATGCCAGGGAGGGGGATGGGGGGGTCCGTGCCGGGGAGGAGGATGGGGGGGGTGTCCGTGCCGGGGAGGGGGATGCGAGGGCAAGTGAGTTGGTCCACCTGGCCAGGTGCCAGCCTCCAACAGTTGGACCCATGCGGTCCATGCCACCTGGCTGGGGTGAAGTGGGGATATGGGCAATGATGACATGTCGTCGTTCCCACCCCCCCACCCCACCAGGCCGTCATGTTTTCCGATCATCCAGCGATGTTGGCCGCCGTGGCGGCAGCCGCTAATGTCTATGTTGCCCTGGATGAGGAGGAGGAGCGTGCCAGAGAGGCGGCGCAGGCTGCCGCAGAGGGGCAGGCAGCAGCCGCCCAGGCTGGAGGGACACCTGACCGACAGGACGAGGAGGGGGAGGAGGACGCCGCGGCCCCACGGCAACGGAGGCACCCGAGGGCGCCCCGTGTGTACCGGCCCCGGCAGTCATACCAGGACCTCACGGACCGGGAATGCAGGAGGAGACTCCGGATGAGGCGGGAAACCGTGGCACACATCTGCCACCTGCTGGCACACCTGTCACCGCGTGGCACTGGCGGGGACACCCTCTCCCCATGTCCGCCAAGGTTACGGTGGCCCTGAACGGGGTCATTCCAGGCACCGACTGGGGACCTGTCCGGCATATCGCAGACATCGGTGCATCGGTGCATCCGGGCAGTGACAGACGCCCTATATGCCATGGCGCACCGCTACATCCGCTTCCCCGTGGACCGGTCCAGCCAAGATGCCCGGGCCGAGGGCTTCTCTGCCGTGGCCGGGTTCCCCATGGTCCAGGGCGCGATTGATGGGATGCACGTCGCCGTGCGGCCACCTGCAGATAACAGGGCCGTGTTCACCAATAGGAAGGGGACCTATTCGATGAACGTACAGGTGGTCTGCGACCACCGCATGATGATCTTGCACGTCTGCGCCCGGTACCCGGGCAGTGTACACGACTCATACGTGTTGTCGCGGTCATCCATCCCCGGCATGTACGGGGGACGCCAGCCCCGGCTGAGGGGCTGGTTGCTGTGCGACAGGGGCTACCCATTGCGATCGTCGCTGATGACGCCTATACGGAGGCCACGCAATGAGGCGGAGAACCGCTACATTGATGCCCATGTAGCGACAAGGGGAGTGATAGAGAGGTGCTTTGGCGTGCTGAAGATGCGTTTCAGGTGCCTGGACCTCTCTGGGGGCGCCCTCCAGTATCGGTCAGATAGGGTCGGCCGCATCACTGTGGTGTGCTGCGTCCTGCACAACATAGCCCAACAGAGGGGCGATGTGCCGCAGGCAGAGGAGGGCGGAGTGGAGGAGCAGCAGGAAGAGGCGCAGTCCTCCCCAGATGAGGGGGGTGGGGGCAATGGTCAGGGCAGACGGGCTAGACACAGGCGGGTGGCTGTCCACCATTACCGGCTGGCCCAGTGGGCACGGGTCAGACTGATAGCCGCCCGCTTCACTGACTAGATGGGCGTGGGAATCGGGTAGTGTGGCCACAGACCGCACACCATGGCAACAGCCAACCACCCACACCCCCCACCCATCCACCCACCCAGCACCCTCACCCCCCTCCCCAGCCCCACCCGCATGCACACCACCCCCCCCCCCCCCCCCCATTGCCGATCCACCTGCGGCACAATGGCCGGGCTCACACAGTTGCGGTGGACGCGTGTCTATTGCAGGCCATGGAGGATGATGACAACCCGCCCTGCGATGAGCTCCTGGCTCCACATCGTTGGACAATGTCTGACCCGTGGCCACAGTACCACCATCCACCCGGACCATCCCTGCATGCGGCTGTGACACTGCAGCGCACGGTCCCGTCCTCTGCCCGAGGGGATGTTGATGGCGGCCCAGGGGGAAGGGGGCAGACTCACCTGGGGCTGAGGTAAGACCACCCCTCACACACACACTTGCGCTCAACGTACATGACACCCCCGCACGCTTTGGACAGAGCACAAAGGCAGCTTCTGTAGGTGTAACATTGACTTTAATAACCAAAGGAGTTCATGCACGTGCCCTAGCCCGTAAAACTCATCTGTGCCCTGCACCCGTGCCAACTTACTCAGTGTCTAATTGTTTGGCCTTACGGGCCCTTTGACTACGTCTACGTGGTCCCCAAGACGGTACAGCGGAACTCGAGGTGGACTCCTGTGATTCCTGCCCTCTGACACAGGATCCCTTTGGCGGCCGTTTCCTGGGGCGTCCTGGCCTAGATGGGCCAGGCTGCAGCCCGGGCGACTGGGATGGCGAGCTGCCAGCCTGTCCTGCCCGTTGCCCACCCGATGCACCTGGGACGGAAGGGGGGGGGTCCGAGGTGTCGCGGTGTTCCGGGACCTCCCCGACAGGGGGAGCCGGGACGGACCACAACACCTCCTCCTCCCTCGGGGTGCCCGATGGCCCCCAGGCCTCTACATGGGTGGGGGAAGCGAACGGACTGGCCATCCGACGCCCCCCGGACATCTGGCGCTGCCAGTCCTGGAGGCTCGTGCTGGTATCGACAGGGATCTGCAGGTTTGCAGCCATGGAGCCCAGGGGGTTGGCAAACCCTGTCTATGACTGTGCGACGCCGGCTCGCACATGGCCACTGGCGCCGATGCCCTCAGCGATGGCCTGCTGAGACTGGGCCATGGCCTGCAGAGATTGGGCCATGGCCTGCAGAGACTGGGCTATGGCCTGCTGAGTCTGGGCTATGGCCTGCTAAGACTGGGCCATGGCCTGCTGAGACTGGACCATGGCGTTGAGCACCTCTGCCATCTGACGCTGGCACTGGCTCATGGCCTCCTGTGAGAGGGCAGCCATGTCCTGGGCCACAGACGCCGCCTGCACGGAAAGCCCCAGGTCTCGCAAACCGTTCCCCATGTCTGACACCGTCGCACCCATTGCCTCCACCGCGGACGCCACCCGTGCGGTGTCGGCCTGGGTGGCACGCATGACCGGCACCACTCCCAGCTCCTGGACGCAGGTGGACTCCTCCACCTGCGACTGCAGCCGCCGCAAGCCAGCCGTCACCCTCTTCGCTCGTCTCCGGATCGGTGGTTGCATCGGATCTATGTGTGGGTGTGGTAACTCCAGGAACTCGGGATCCATCTGGGCGGCAGATGTTCGCTTGGGCTGGGCTGCCCTCCGACCGCCCGGCCCCTCTGCTGCTCCTACCTCCACCTGCTGTACCGGGACGGCTGTGTTGTGCGCACCAGTGAGTGTACCAGACGCCTCATCACTAAAGTGCCCAACCGAGGTGAGTGTTTCTGCGATGGTGGAGGGTGTTGGTGACAGGAGTGGCGTTGTGTCGTGCTCTTCGTCCCACTCTGAGTCCATGGCACTTTGGGGTGGGAGTTCGTCTCCACCCATCCACTCTGAGTCACTGTCCGGTATTTCGTCTTCCTGGGTAGTGCTGTCCCGGGTAGTGCTGTACCGGGTAGGGTTGTCCCGGGTAGGGGTGTCCTGGGTAGTGGTGACCTGGGTAGTGGTGACCTGGGTAGTGGTGTCCTGGGTAGTGGTGTCCTGGCTCGGCTGTGACGGGGGCCTGTGGCTGCCCCTCTCGTCGCTGGGTGGCACACGCCTGCGTCGTCGCACCCGCACGTGACGGGGACGTCGTCTCCCTGTTGCTCCAGGTCTCTCCGTCTCCCGTGGTCTCCGAGGGGCATCCTGCGGACGTCGCATGCCGGAGGGTCCAGGTCTCTCCGTCTCCCGTGGTGTGCGAGGGGCATCCTGCGGGCGTCGCATGCCGGAGGGTCCGGGTCTCTCCGTCTCCCGTGGCCTCCGAGGGGCATCCTGCGGGCGTCGCATGCCGGAGGGTCCGGGTCTCTCCGTCTCCCGTGGTGTGCGAGGGCATCCTGCGGGCGTCGCATGCCAGAGGGTCCGGGTCTCTCCGACTCCCGTGGCCTCCGAGGGGCATCCTGCGGGCAGTCTGCATCTGCGGGGATGGGTGCCTCGACGTTAGCTCCTGCGATACACAATGAAGCATGCATGGTTAGACACGCAGGCAGTGATCAGGTGATATGGGGGAGGGGGATATAGGGGAGGGGGGATATGCGGACGGGCTGTCGGTGGCTCACTTGCTAGTACGCCCCCGACCTCTGCATTAGCAACCTCCCGGTCCTCAGGTCCGCCAGCCAGTTCCAGGGCCCTTTCCTCGTGTTCGGTCAGTGGCCTCTCATCAACGGGGCCTCCTCCAGTCCTCACATGCTCCCTGGTGTTGTGTGCGTGCTTCTCCTGTGGGGGGAGGGGGGATATGGGGGATATGGGGGAGGGGGGATATGGGGGAGGGGGGATATGGGGGAGGGGGGATAAGGGGGAGGGGGATATGGGGGAGGGGGGATATGGTGGAGGGGGGATATGGGGAGGGGGGATATGGGGCAGGGGGGATATGGGGACATGGGGGGTTATGGGGGAGTGGGGATATGGGGGAGGGGGGATATGGGGGAGCGGGGATATGGGGCAGGGGGATATGGGGGAGGGGGGATATGGGGAGGGGGATATGGGGGAGGGGGATATGGGTATGGGGATATGGGGGAGGGGGGATATGGGGGAGGGGGGATATGGGGAGGGGGGATATGGGGGCGGGGGATATGGGGAATGGGGGATATGGGGAGGGGGGATATGGGGGAGGGGGGATATGGGGGAGGGGGGATATGGGGAGGCGGGATATGGGGAGGGGGGATATGGGGGATATGGATATCGGGCGGGGGGGGGTGGAGGCTCACCCTGCCTGCTCTGACGAGGTCGTTCACCTTCTTGTGGCACTGTGTGCCTGTCCGTGGTGTCAGGGCCGCAGCGGTGACGGCCTCTGCCACCTCCCTCCACAGACGCCGGCTGTGGCGTGGGGCAACTCTGCGGCCGTGCCCGGATACAGGGCCTCCCTCCTCTGCTCCACTGCGTCCAGGAGCGCCTCCACATCCCGTGACTGGAACCTCAGGGCTGAGCGGCGGCCAGCCATCCAGTCGGGTGTTCCGGTCGGGTGTTCCGGTCGGGTGGGGGGGAGCAGCGCGTCCTTATGAGCCGTCACGCCGTGCGGCGTGTATGGCGCTGCATGGCGTGAACCACGTGCGCAAGCGTGGATCCCGTCACGTCGCTGCTAGCCCATTTCGGGCCGGAGACTTTGCAACGATTTTTCCGGCGTGACGCAAGTCAGATTTGCGCCGATCGGCGGACTTTGCGCCGATAATGGAGAATTTCGCCCCAGGTTCTACTTGTTTTTCTCTGTGAAGAATCTTTGGAGAAAGATCCTTTCAGGACCAAACTGAAACACCTCTGTTCAAATTAGAGTTCTAAAACCTACTGTTATGGACCAGGGTTTAGATAACTCCAAAGTGTAGCATGGAGTTCACCTGACCCACAACTTTTAACAGTTTGTGGTCTGGGGAGCACACGGCCCACTCACACGGCCCACTCTACAGGTGTGGTACAGCAGAAATGGAAAAGTATTTCTTAAAGCAAAACAATGTTTATTCTATGAACTCAAGTTAACCTTTTTAAAACATACAGTGAACCTCTTAGCAACCATTAATTCAAATACAACCCCCAAAGAATACAACACTAAGTAATCCTTAATAACTTCCCAAACAACATGCAGAAGACAGAAGAAACACCTTTTAACAGAAGCACATTAGGTTCACATTCACTACGGAGAACATTTATAATTCTGAATTCACCAAATGATCAAGAGATGGCCTTTTCATGGCAGAGAAATCAACAGTACACCTGCTTGGTCTGGCTTCAGCTCCAACACTGAAAACAAAACGAAAACACACCCTGCAGCAAACAGCCTAAAACGAAAGTAAAAAGCTGACAGACAGCTCAGTTCCACCCACACTCTGACATAACGGCAGTAATATGAGCTGCCAAACATTTCTTAAAGCGACATTCGCATGACACCTCCTGCCAAGATGGTTTCATTTTTCACCTTTCACCTTTTCACTATCCTTTAAGAACCAGTAAATATAATTTTTAGTTTCAAAAAACAACACACGCAAACAAATATGATAATATAGTCCATTTTTGTTCGTTCCTCCAACTGAAATCCTTCTCAATTGACAGTCTCTTGTAACAAGAAGGTCTCTGCTCGATCCATCCATTTCTCTACGCCTCGGCATGTCTCTTTTAAGTCAGGTGTTTTAGTTCAATCTGATCACAGGGTCCCTTGTAATTCTCCAACACAGGAGCATTGGTTATCACAGTGTGTTGAGCTGTCCACTGGAATTTGTTACACTTCTTGAGCAAATCCGTCAGTGGAGCAATCACGCTACAAAAAGTTTTCACCAATGTTAGAACAAATCCACTCATGCCAAGAAATCGCATTATTTCCCTTCGTCTTGAGGGTATTGGAAACACGCGATAACTGTTGGTTTCACATCCCGTGTGACCATTTGACCCTGTCCAATTGTATGGCCAAGGAAAGTGACTTGGGCTTTTCCAAATTCACTTTTGGCTAGGTTTATCACCAAACCCGCCTCCTGAAGTCGATCGAATAACTCCATCAGATGTTTTAAATGTTCTGTCCATGTCTGGCTGAAAATTACCAGATCGTCGATGTATACCGCACAATTGCGTAATCCTGAAACAACTTTATTAGTTAACCGTTGAAATGTGGCTGGGGCGTTTTTCATTCCAAATGGCATAACTTTGAATTGGTATATACCATCTGGAGTCACAAAAGCTGAAATCTCTTTCGCCCTTTCGGATAAAGGTACCTGCCAGTAACCTTTAAGTAAATCCAGTTTGGAAATAAAAGCTGATTGTCCCCCTTTCTCAATGCAATCCTCCAAACATGGGATAGGATAAGAGTCCGTTCTTGTAACTGCATTAACTTTTCTATAGTCCACACATAACCTTTGGGTACCATCTGGTTTAGGTACCATCACTATGGGTTAAGCCATTTTTAAGCATACTCTCAATCTCTTTGTTAACCTGTGCCAATTTTAAAGGGTTAAGTCTGTAAGGATGTTGTTTGACTGGAACAACATTTCCCACATCGACATCATGTATAGCCATTTTAGTACTTCCCAATTTATCTCCACATACTTGCCCACGTGATATCAATAACTCTTTCAGGTCAGTTGTTTTTTCTTCTGGAAGGTAACTCAACAATTTATCCCAATTTTTAAGAACATCCTCGTTTTCCAATTTAATTTGAGTTATGTCAAATTCACAGTCATCTGGATTTGGTTCATCACTTTGAGTTAGAATCATTAAAACCTCCTTTTTCTCTCCTTCCCCTTCAAAGTTCCTTCTATCTGGTGTTTTTATCAGGGGCTGGTTTAGCTCACTGGGCTAAATCGCTGGCTTTTAAAGCAGACCAAGGCAGGCTAGCAGCACGGTTCAATTCCCGTACCAGCCTCCCCGAACAGGCGCCGGAATGTGGCGACTAGGGGCTTTTCACAATAAATACATTGACGCCTAATCGTGATAATAAGCAATTTTCATTTTGTTTCATTTTCATTCATTTCATTTTACCACATAATTCACCTCACTTAATTTCCTTTCAATCTGATACGGTCCACAAAGCCTAGCTTTTAAAGGTTCACCTACCACTGGTAACAATACTAAAACTTTATCTCCACAGGCAAAACTACGAACTATGGATTTCTTGTCCACTACCCGTTTCATCACATTTTGTACAACCTTTAAATGTTGTCTCGCCAATTCACCTGCTCTATTTAATCGTTCCCTAAAATTTGACACGTAATCCAATAATGTAATTTCCGATTTCTCACTCACCAATTTTTCCTTAATCAATTTAAGTGGTCCTCTTACCTCATGACCAAAAATTAGTTCAAAAGGACTGAATTTGGTGCATCCCTAATTGCAAACAGTACGAATGGAATTCCTTTATCCCAATCCGCTGGGTAATCGTGACGATAAGCCCTCAACATTACCGTTAATGTATGATGCCACCTTTCTAATGCTCCCTGCGATTCTGGATGATACGCAGTTCATTTAAATTGTTTTATTCCTAAGCTATCCATAACTTCTTTGAATAACCTTGAGGTAAAATGTGATCCTTGATCCGATTGTATTTCTGTGGGTAGTCCATATGTACTAAAGAATTCAAGTAACTCCGCCTCAATCTTTTCAGCTGTAATATTACATACTGGAATGGCCTCTGGAAATCTAATAGACACATCCATTATAGTCAAAAGATATTGATTCCCACTTTTCGTTTTGGGAAGCGGTCCGACGCAATCAATTAGGACCCTTATAAAAGGTTCCGCAAATGCTGGAATGGGTATTAAGGGTGCTGGTTTTATCACTGCTTGAGGTTTCCCTATCACTTGACATGTGTGACATGATTGACAAAATTTAACGACATCTTTATGTAGTCCAGGCCAATAAAAATGTTTTTGTATTTTAGCTTGAGTTTTCCTTATTCCCAAATAACCTCCCACTGGTACCTCATGTGCAACTCGCAATACGTCCTTTCTATACCCTACCGGCAATACTACTTGATGAACTTCAGCCCACTTTTCATCCGCCTGCATGTGTAAAGGTCTCCATTTTCTCATCAAGACATCACTTTTACGGTAATAACGCTCTGGTATACACACAGATTCCTCTTCCGTATATGCTTTCTCATACATCCGTTTTATTTCTATAGCTTTTTGTTGTAACTCCGCTAATTTTCCTGAACTAAAAATATCCGCCTCATCCTCCACCTGTTCTTGTTCTTATTCAACCATCTGATCAAAAATCGTTTCTGATAATTGCACTTCAACTTCATCTTCACTCTTTGATTTCTCCTCTTGTCTTAACCTGTGACTTTGCGACCTTGTTATTACACAATCCGGAAAAATCCCAGGATATTCGTCCTTCAACACTTCAGTTGTCTGATTTTCCACTGGCTTATCAACCACAGTAGGCATCACTCCCACCTGCGATATCATTACCCAAGATAAACTGTATTCCTGGACAAGATAGTTTTTCTATAACAGGTAATGTTAACTGCAATGTTTTTGCCAAATCTAACAGTCTGCTTTTAGTCTCTGTCCATAAGGTACTGCGTGTGGCCGTCTCCACCCCAAAAAACTTCAGATGTTCAGATAAACAATGGTTATTCTATGAAGTCAAGTTAACCTTTTTAAAACATACAGTGAACATCTTAGCAACCATTAATGCAAATACAACCCCCAAAGAATACAACACTAAGTAATCCTTAATAACTTCCCAAACAACATTCAGAAGACAGAAGAAACACCTTTTAACAGAAGCACATTATGTTTACATTCACTACTGAGAACATTTATAATTCTGAATTCACCAAATGATCAAGAGATAGTCTTTTGATGGCAGAGAAATCAACAGCACACCTGCTTGGTCTGGCTTCAGCTCCATCACTGAAAATGAAACTAAAACACACCCTGCAGCAAACAGACGAAAACAAAAGTAAAAAGCTGAGACAGCTCAGCTCCACCCACCCTCTAACATCACTGCAGTAATATGAGCCAGCCAAACATTTCTTAAAGTGACATTCTCATGACACTACTGACCCTTCAGACAGACCTGGCTTCTCCCATTAACCACATCACCTGTACCCAAAGCAAAATACACTCTTTTGTCTCTTCTTACAAGATGTCCCTTGACTTTTTAATGCAGGACAAAACACAATACCCCTCATGAATTATCTACACCCCAAGGTTCCATCAAATCTGAGCAACATTCCATTAGCTATTCCAATAATGGTTCTCAAGATCTTTTTGGAGAACTCTTCACCTGCAAATCAATGTTTGGCAAACTTTTACATCACCTTAATCACCTCTCCAGCAGTCATACTGTCTGTATGCATCTTAAGCCAGGTTTTAAAAACATTATTTCAAAAAGTATAAAATATGATAATTTCTTATACTTATCACAATACTTCAAGGACAAGAATAGGTAAGTCTAGGATTTCTCGGATAGTGCTATTACAGCACAGAAGGAGGCCTTTCGGCATTGCCAACCATGATGTGCCATCAAGTGTACCCTGTCAACCTGCTTCACATTTCCTGTCCACCCATGTGAAACCCTTTCACAAGCCTCATAAAGCATATTCAGTGACATCAGGTGTCAAGCGTGGGTCAGTGAATGAGTAGCATCCTTGCTTCTGGGTCACATGGCTGGGGGTTCATGTCCCACTCGAGAAACGTGAACACAAAACCTGCATGTGCAGCAGTGCTGCACTGTTGAAGTTGCTGTAGCTCAGATGACACATTAGACCTAGTCCCTGTCTGTCACTGGATGGACATAAAAGTTCCCATGGCGCAATGTGAAGAAGACCGTGGGTGGAATTTACTGTTTATTGCACAGAGTGCTGACTGAGGCGAGAAAGGCCCAATGCAGCTCGCCGGCTGCACAGCTGTTTTTTCTCGTCACATTGTGCAGCACTCTGTTCACAAAATAATCTGGAGGTGTGGCCCACGCCATCATACTGACAAGACAGGGCTGATAAAAGCTGGCAAAACAGCGAATCCTGGGTGCCCGATTTCTGATAATAACAAAGACCCCCCCTCCCGCTGTGTACCCAGAGATCCTCCCCCCCACACGCGCATGGGTGCCCTCCACCCCCCCCCCCCCCCCCCCCCCCCCCCCAGGGAACACCCCAACCCCCTACAACGGTAACCTCCTCATAGACAAGGAGAAGCCCCACGATAAGGGGAAGCTCCCCCATCCCCATGGGACTCCCCTGAGGGCACTGTCCCCTGATAATGTCCCCTGGCACTGCCCCCCCCCCCCTCTCTCCTCAGGTGCTATACTTACCTGTGCTCTCCTGGTGGTTTCCTCCACCTGCTTCCTGTTTTTGAAAACCTGTTGTAAACCTCACCGATGTGTATTGCAAATGTGGCGGGACGATAAGGCGGGGAATCCATTTATTTAAATGAGGTTCCTGACCTATCTGGGTGGAAACCTCGCGACATCACCAGTGGGGTGGGGGGGGAGGGAGAATCTGAGAATGAAACTTAACTGGTGAAATTCTCATTTTCTGACTCTTGTGGGATTTTGCACCCACATCACCAATTTGTGCCCACTGAAAACATGGGTGCAAAATCCCAGCCCATATTTAGATATCAATCAACATCACTAAAACATTAAAGTTTGGTTATTTTTTTCCATTATTGTTTGTGGGAGCCTGATGTGCACAAATTAGCTGCTACGTTTGCTACATTACATAAGTAATTCAAAAGCACTTAATTGCCTGTGAAGTACTTTGGGCATCCTGAGGTCACGAAGGGCACTATTAGAAATGTGCATCTTTGCTCTTTACAGTCAAGGTCATCTGAAGGTTGGGGGCATGTCTTTCAATGCGCATGAAGAGAATCAGAGCTGATTCAAAAGTTTCATAATCGCATGCCTTGGCTCTCTTGGAGGAAGCTACACTGATGATGAAGGGAGTTAAAGAACGGCAAAGTGGCAAAGAAAAACCTCCTTCCCCCGAGTAGGAAAAGTACCTTCTTGTTCTTATCTGCTGTCCCCCTTCTTGCTGAGTGGCTCACACAACTGTTCAAATTGGTAGAGCTGTTTCTCGTGTTCATAATATACATTGCAAACCAGTTTCAGGAGCATTATGAACAGGTAACAGGAACAGACACCCATAACGTTGGACTTTTTCAACTTTCCAGGGATTAAATGGAAAGCAGGGGAAGGTCGTCGTTCAAACGGGCAGTAGTGTTGAATGGACGTGTCCTGCGTACAGTTTTTTGGGTCATATTCTGCACAGATGCCTAGATTCAAGTTTTCCATATGGACTGGGAGTGGGTATCAGAACGCTGTGACATCTTTCGAACGCCCTCTACGTGGGCAGCCACCAATTTTTCAAATGAGTGATATATTTATTAGCTGTCATTAGGTGTTACAGATTTTAAGAACCGTCTGCGGCTGTATAACTGCCCTGTGTAGGCGGTGGGGATTTTTCTGCTCACGTAGCAGCAAGCAGTGCAAAATTTCCTTTCGCCTTTTCAGCAGCACACGACTTTCCACTCCCGCTTTGAGCAAATGCCAGATCCAAGGTGGTAATTCAGTGTGGTGTTGCCAGCAATAGTTAAAACCGTTGAAGCCAAGACATGGTCAGGCTGAGAAGGATTTGATTTGGATGCAGGAGAAGCCTATGTCAGCACATACACCAAGATACTTGAGGATGGCAGATGATTGGGAATGAAAACTTGCTCCAGTATCTTGCAGTGCGAGTTCCATTTGAAGGTACTAACTGTATCAAGCATTCTGACATTTCTCCCTCGTTTCTTCTTGTAGTCCTGGACGATAGGCCAACGTGCAACCCCAGGGGGCCTTGATCCTCCTTCTCATCAAAGACTGCAAGCATCCGTACAGATATGCAGCTTGGAGCATGAAGTTGGCAGGCTTGAGGAAGTGACACAAAGTTACAGAGGAAATTAGAAAAATGCTGTAATACCTGGGAGTGAAAAGTCCTGGTAAAACGTACTTGCTTACCTTAAAATGGAACTGCAGTATTATTGGTGCCAGCATATATTGATTTTTATGGGGTTTCAACATTTTTAGCTGTTTTTTCCTTCTGGCTTCACGCAGTCTCTCAAGCCCACTCTGCTATGCAATTAGGTTGCAGTTGATCTGTACCTCAACCCACTTAACCCACTGCAATTGCACATCAATTATCCAACAAACGTCTCTCAATCTCGGTATCGAAATCCCCAGTTGTTTCAGCAAGCATGGCCATTTGGAGTCCAGCATCCACAGCCATTTGGAGGAGAATGTAAAGTTGATGGGAAGGAGTAAGGTGGGGTGACAGAAAAAGGAGCAGGAGAGTGTTGGCACCAAATGACCTTGTGGTTGTATTCCTATCGCGACCTGGTTCTGGATGTCTTCGATAGAAGAGAGTTGGAAACCATGCTGTTGGTAATAACTTTAGAAATTGGCTCCACCAGTTAACTTATAAGAAATAACGGTTTATTCCAACTATAAACAACTATTTGCAGAGTGCTTTAAAATGACCTTTCCATTCTCAGCTCTGGGGTCCAATTACTGGGACAAGTCCCAACACTTCCCAATGAATTCCCAACTCCTGACCTGATTAGGTTAGCGGTCACATGATGCACCTCTCAAAAAACATTCTTTAAAGGGTCTAGCCCAGGGACTAGCTATTACAT
This sequence comes from Scyliorhinus torazame, assembly GCF_047496885.1. NCBI lineage: Eukaryota > Metazoa > Chordata > Chondrichthyes > Carcharhiniformes > Scyliorhinidae > Scyliorhinus > Scyliorhinus torazame. The sequence continues at coordinate 41,675,530 of NC_092714.1, read as the reverse complement.
CCCTCTCCCTCTAAGTCCCTTTTGACCCATGGAAGTAGTTAAATTGACAAAACAGTAATGATCATGAACACTTTTACATCAGTCCATCAATAACTCAGCCTGTCTGGTCATTTCCTCTTTCTCGTAGAGTGGTGAAGCTCCAGTGACTGAGGTTCTTCAATTGAGGTAGCTCCTGTTGACCTTATTTCACAAGAACTCACTCCTTGTACCGACTCTTCATCTTCCTCTGTTTCCATTGTTTCCTGGGGCTAACACTCTGGCCTGTTACTCGCTGACCCGATATTTCACTCCCCGGGCAAACACAATGCTTCCTGCTGGCATAATTGGATCATGTCATAGCACTGGCTCTTAGGACGGCTCTCGCCCACGCGAGTGATCAACATGCTTCTTTAAAACATTCTCCTGTGCTTTAACCTCATAGGACACCAAACCTGTTCTCTCCACAGCAACTCCTGGAACCCAATGTGGTCTCTTACCAAAATTTTTCACAAACACTGGATCCGCTATCACGAATGTTCATGCACTTTGAAATTAATATGGCTCCTGTGGTTCGTCTCCACACTTCCCGCTAAATTTATCATAGAATTTACAGAGCAGAAGGAGGCCATTCGGCCCATCTTGTCTGCACCGGCTCGTGGAAAGAGCACCCTACCCAAGGCCAACCCCTCCACCCTATCCCCACAACCCAGTAACCCCACCCAACACTAAGGGCAATTTTGGACACTAAGGGCAATTTATCATGGCCAATCCACCTAACATGCACATCTTTGGACTGTGGGAGGAAACCGGAGCACCCGGAGGAAACCCACGCACACACGGGGAGGATGTGCAGACTCCGCACAGACAGTGACCCAAGCCGGAATCGAACCTGGGACCCTGGAGCTGTGAAGCAATTGTGCTATCCACAATGCTACTGTGCTGCCCTTTAAAATATTTTTTTACTGTCCTAATGATTTTCCAGAGAGCCAGGTAATTTTTTTTTCTTTAAATTTAGAGTACCTAATTCATGTTTTCCAATTAAGGGGCAATTTAGCGCGGCCAATCAACCTAGCCTGTGCATCTTTGGGTTGTGGGGGAGAAACCCAGGCAAACACGGGGAGAATGTCCAAGCTCCACACGGACAGTGACCCAGAGCCGGGATCGAACCTGGGATCTCGCCGCCGTGAGGCAGCAGGGCAAACCCACTGAGCCACCATGCTGCCGTCAGAGACCCAGGATTAACCTGGTCCTCACCCAAAGACCCATCAGCAACTCATTGGAATGTCTGGAAAGCAGCAACAAGGAAATTCATTGCACTACAGGTAGCTCTGCTACATGCGGGAGGAGTAAAAACAGAGGGAATGCATTAGTTATAGGGGGTTTCATTGTAAGGGGAATAGATGGGTGTTTCTGTGACTGCAAACAAGACTCCAGGATGGCCTGTTACCCCTCTGGTGCTAGGGTTAAGGATGTCTCAGAGTGTCTACAGGACATTCTGAAGGGGGATAGTGGACAGCTAATGGTCGTGGTACACATAAATACATAGGACATCAGTTAAAAAAAAGGATGAGGTCCTAAAAACAGAATATAGGGAGTTAGGAAGTGTTGAAAAGTAGGACGTCAAAGGTAGTGATCTCAGGATTACTACCAATGCCATTTGCTAATCAGAATAGAAATAGCAGGATATGATTAGATGACGGAAGAGATGGTACAAGAGGGAGGGTTTCAGATTCCTGGGACATTGGGACCGGTTCTGGGGGAGGTGGGACCAGTATAAACTAGACACTTGCACCTGGACAGGACTATTTGCTTGAGTGGTTGGGGAGTGTTTTGAACTAAAATGGCAGGGGGATGGGAACCCGAGTAAGGAGTCAGAGGGGGGAAACACTGATGAGAACAAAAGACAGAAATGGGAATAAGAAAAGTGATAGGCAGAGAAACCAAGGGCCAAAATCAAACATGGCCACAACGAAAGTTGATGGGAAGGGGACAAGGAATGGCAAAAAGGCAGGTCTTAAGTCATTGCGCCTTAATGTGTGGTGCATTCACAATAAAGTGGATAAATTAATCGCACAAATAGATGTAAACAGGTATGATATAGTTGGAATTACGGAGACATAGCTGCAAGGTTGCCAAAGATGAGAACTGAACCTCCAGAGGTATTCAATATTTAAGAAGGATAGATGAAAAGGAACAGGGGGTGGGGTTGCATTGATGCTTTTAAATTAGTAACAATACCGTAGAGGCAGAATTCCTGGAGTGCGTACAGGATAGTTTTCTGGATCACTGCGTTGAGGAACAATTAGAGAACAGGTCATCCTTTAGTGGGCATTGTGTCATGAGAAAGGAATAATTGGCAAATTGTGTGAGGATCCCATGGGATGAACGGACATAATATAATAGAATTCATCATCAAGATGGAGAGTGACATACATGATTCTGACATTAGGGGCGGGATTCTCCAACCCCCCAACCGTGTCAGAGAATCGCCAGGGGGGCAGCGGGAATCCGGCCCCAACGCCGCCCGCGATATTCACCGGCAGCCAAAAATTCACGCCAACGGGAATCGCGCCGTGCGCCTCGCAGAATAGCTGGGGGGGGGGCTGGGGAGGGGGTGGCTGGGGTCAGTGAGTACCGGCGAGGGTGAGTGCTGGGGAGGGGGGGCTGGGGTAGGAAGGGTGAGTGCTGGGGAGGGCTGGGGAGGGTGAGTGCCGGGGAGGGGGGGGGCTAGGGTGGGGAGGGTGAGTGCCGGGGAGGGGGGGCTGGGAGGGTGAGTGCCGGGGAGGCGGATGGGGAGGGTGAGTGCCGGGGAGGGGGAGGGCTGGGAGGGTGAGTGCCGGGGATGGGGGGGGGCTGGGGTGGGGAGGGTGAGTGCCGGGGAGGGGGGGGCTAGGGTGGGGAGGGTGAGTACTGGGGAGGGGGGGGGGGTGCTGGGGAGGGTGAGTGCCAGGGAGGGGGGGGCAGGGGTGGAGAGGGTGAGTGCTGGGGAGGGGGGTGGCTGGGGAGGGTGAGTGCCAGGGAGGAGGGGGCTGGGGTGGGGAGGGTGAGTGCTGGGGAGGGGGGGGCTGGGGTGGGGAGGGTGAGTGTTGGGGAGGGGGGGCTGGGGAGGGTGAGTGCCGGGGAGGGGGGGCTGGGGAGGGTGAGTGTTGGGGAGGGGGGGCTGGGGAGGGTGAGTGCCGGGGAGGGGGGGCTGGGGAGGGTGAGTGCTGGGGTGGGAAGGGCTGGGGAGGGTGAGTGCCTGGGAGGGGGGGCTGGGGAGGGTGAGTGCTGGGGTGGGAGGGGCTGTGGTGGGGAGGGTGAGTGCCGGGGAGGGGGGGCTGGGGAGGGTGAGTGCCGGGGAGGGGGGGCTGGGGAGGGTGAGTGCTGGGGTGGGAGGGGCTGGGGTGGGGAGGATGGGGAGGGTGAGTGTTGGGGAGGGGGGGGGGCTGGGGAGGGTGAGTGCTGGGGAGGGGGGGCTGGGGAGGGTGAGTGCCGGGGAGGGGGGGCTGGGGAGGGTGAGTGCCGGGGAGGGGGGGCTGGGGAGGGTGAGTGCTGGGGTGGGAAGGGCTGGGGAGGGTGAGTGCCGGGGAGGGGGGGGCTGGGGAGGGTGAGTGCTGGGGTGGGAGGGGCTGTGGTGGGGAGGGTGAGTGCCGGGGAGGGGGGGCTGGGGAGGGTGAGTGCTGGGGTGGGAAGGGCTGGGGAGGGTGAGTGCCGGGGAGGGGGGGTGCTGGGATGGGGAGGGTGAGTGCCGGGGAGGGGGGGGGGGGGGCTGGGGAGGGTGAGTGCCGGGAGGGGGGGGCTGGGATGGGGAGGGTGAGTGCCGGGGAGGGGGGGCTGGGGAGGGTGAGTGCCGGGGAGGTGGGGGCTGGGGTGGGTGAGTGCCAGGGAGGGGGGGGGACTGTGGTGGGGAGGGTGAGTGCCGGGGAGGGGTGGCTGGGGAGGGTGAGTGCTGGGGTGGGAGGGGCTGGGGAGGGTGAGTGCCGGGAAGGGGGGGGGGGGGCTGGGGTGGGGAGGGTGAGTGCCGGGGAGGGGTGGCTTGAGAGGGTGAGTGCTGGGGTGGGAGGGGCTGGGGAGGGTGAGTGCCGTGGTGGGTGGGGCTGGGGAAAGTGAGTGCCAGGGAGGGGGGGCTGGGAGGGTTAGTGCCGGGGAGGGGGGGGTGGGGAGGGTGAGTGCCGGGGAGGGGGGGGCTGGGGCGGGGAGGGTGAGTGCCGGGGGGGTGGGGGGGTGGCAACAGTCACGACCGTGCAGCCCATGGCACCTGGCTACAGAGGGGGATATGTACAAGGATGATATGGCGTCTATTCCCCCACCCGCCACCCCCTGCAGACTGTAATATATAATAGAATTCTTCATCAAGATGGAGAGTGACACACATGATGCTGATACTAGGGGCGGGATTCTCCGACCCCCCGCTGGGCATCACCCAGCGATGTTGGCCGCCCCTCTACATGTTGCCCTAGGAGACCTGGAGCAGGAGCGTGCCAGGGAGGTGGCGGAGGCTGCCGCAGAGGAGCATGCCGCCCAGGCTGGAGGGCCGCCCACCCGACAGGACGAGGAGGAAGAGGAGGAGGAAGAGGTGGTGGTGCCACGGCCACAGAGACGCCCAATGAGGCCCCCTGTGTACTGGCACTGCACGTCGTACCACGACCTCACGGACCGGGCATGCAGGAGGAGACTCAGGATGAGCCGGGAAACCGTCGCCCATATCTGCCACCTGATGGCACACCTGGCACCGCGTGGCACTGGGGGAGGACACACTCTCCCTGTTGCTGTCAAGGTTACGGTGGCTCTGAACTTCTATGCCACAGGGTCATTCCAGTCACCGAGTGGGGACCTGTCCGGCATCTCGCAGGCATCGGTGCACCGGTGCATCCGTGCAATGACGGACGCCATCGCGGACCGCTACATCCATTTCCCTGTGGACCGGAGCCAGCCAGATTGCCTGGGCAGCGGGCTTCACTGCCATGACCAGGATGCCCATGGTCCAGGGGGCGATCGATGGGATGCACGTCACCGTGCGGCCACCAGCTGATAACAGGGCTGTGTTCACGAATAGGAAGGGGGCCTACTCCATGAACATTCAGGTGGTATGCGACCACCGCATGAGGATCCTGCACATCTGCACCCGGTACCCGGGCAGTGTACATGACTCGTTCGTATTGGCGCAATCGTTCATCCCCGCAATGTTCGAGGGACGCCACCCTCGGCTGAGGGGCTGGTTGCTGGGCGACAAGGGTTACCCATTGCAGTCATGGCTGATGATGCCTCCACGAAGGCCACAGACTGACGCAGAGAACCGCTACAACGATGCCCATGGAACGACCAGAGGTGTGATAGAGAGGTGCTTTGGGCTGCTGCAGTTGCGCATCAGGTGCCTGGACCGCTAAACAGGGGCTGTTTAGCACAGGGCTAAATCGCTAGCTTTGAAAGCAAAACCAAGGCAGGCCAGCAGCACGGTTCAATTCCCGTAACAGCCTCCCCGAACAGGCGCCGGAATGTGGCGACTAGGGGCTTTTCACAGTGACTTCATTTGAAGCCTACTTGTGATAATAAGCGATTTTCATTTCATTCATTTCTGGAGGGACCCTCCAGTACCCGTCGGATAGGGTCGGCCGCATCGTTGTGGTGTGCTGTGTCCTGCACAACATAGCCCAGCAGAGGGGCGATGTGCTGCAGGCAGAGGAGGCGGAAGGGGGAAGGGGAGGAGCAACACGATGAAGGGCAGGCCTCCCCAGAAGAGGAGGATGGGGGCAATGTACAGGACTGATGGGCTAGACATGGACGGGAGGTTGCCCACCGTTACTGACTGGGCCAGCGGGCATGGGACGGGTTGATAGCCGCCCGGTTCACAGACTAGGGATGTGTGGGAATCGCCGAGTATGGGCACAGACAGCACAGTATGGCACCAGCCTACCACCCTCCCCCCACCCACCCACCACCAACCACCCTCAGATCACCCGCATGCACACCACCCCTCCATTGCACATCCACCTGCGGCACAACGGGCCGGGCTCACACGGTCGCCAGTGGAAGCGTGTCTATTGCAGGCCATGGAGGATGATGACAACCTGCTCTGCGATGAGCTCCGGGCTCTACATCGTTGGACAATGTCTGACCCATGGCCACAGTACCACCCTCCACCCGGACCGTCCCTGCATGCAGCCGTGACACTGCAGCGCACGGTCCCATCGGCTGCCTGGGGGGGTGGCGAGGGCGACTCGGGGGAGGGGGGCACACTCACCTGAGGCCGACGTTCTATCACCCCTCACACACCCCCTAGAGCTCACCTCACACCACACCCCCGCACGCATCAGACAGAGCACAGAGGAAGCTTCTGTAGGTGTGAAAGTGATTTTAATGACAAACAGTTCAGGCATGTGCTCTAGCCCCTATAACTAATCTGTGCCCTGCACCCATGCCAACTTACTCAGTGTCTAATCTTTTGGCCTTATGGGCCCTATGACTACGTCTAGGTGGTTCCCCAGACGGTACATCAGAACTGGAGGTGCACTCCTGTGATTCCTGCCCTGTGACTAGGGACGCCTTTGGCGGCCGTTTCCTGGGGCGGCCCAGCCTGGATGGGCCAGGCCGCGACTCAGGCGACTGGGATGGCGAGCTGCCAGCCTGTCCAGCCCATTGCCCAACAGATGCACCCGGGACGAAAGGGGGGGGAGTCCGAGGTGTCGCGGTGTACCGGGACGTCCCCTGCAGGGGAACCCGGAACGGGCCCCAGCACCTCCTCCTCCCTTGGTGTGCCCGATGGCCCCTGGGCCTCTCCATGGGTCGGGTGTGCGAACGGATCCGGCATCCGACGCACCCCCGGCACCTGGCGCTGCCAGTCCTGGAGGCCCGTCCTGGTATCAACAAGGGTCTGCAAGTTTGCAGCCATGGACCTCAGGGAGTTGGTCAGTCCTGTCTGTATCTGGGCGACGCCGGCCAGCACCTGGGCAATGGCGCCGATGCGCTCAGCGATGGCCTGCTGAGACTGGGCCATGGCCTTCTGGGACTGGGCCACAGCCTGCTGAGACTGGGCCACAGCCTGCTGAGACTGGGCCACGGCCTGCTGAGACTGGGCCACAGCCTGCTGAGACTGGGCCACAGCCTGCTGAGACTGGGCCACAGCCTGCTGAGACTGGGCCACGGCCTGCTGAGACTGGGCCACAGCCTGCTGAGACTGGGCCACAGCCTGCTGAGACTGGGCCACAGCCTGCTGAGGCTGAGCCATTGCCTGCTGAGACTGGGCCATGGCCTGCTGAGACTGGGCAACAGCGTTGAGCGCCTCTGCGATCTGCTGCTGGCTCTGGCTCATGGCTTCCTGTGAGAGGGCAGCCATGTCCTGGGCCACGGACGCCGCCTGCACGGAAAGCCCCAGGCCTTGCATACTGCTCCCCGTCGCCCCCATTGCCTCCACCGCGTATGCCACCCATGCGGTGTCGGCCTGGGTGCCACTCCCTGCTCCTGGATGCGGGTGGACTTCTCCACCTGCGTCTGCAGCTGCCGTAAGCCGGCCATCACCCCCTTCGATCGTCCCTGGGTCCGTGACTGCATCGGGTCTATGGGTGGGTGTGGTAACTCCAGGAACCCGGGACCCGTCTGGGCGGCAGATGGTTGCTTGCGCCGGGCTGCCCTCCGACCATCCAGCCCCTCGGCTGCTCCTACCTCCACCTGCTTTACCGGGACGGCTGTGTTGTGCGCACCAGTGAGTGTACCAGAGGCCTCATCGCTAAAATGCCCAACCAAGGTGAGTGTCTCTGCGATGGTGGAGGGTGTAGGAGGTAGCAGTGGCGTAATGTCGAGGTCCTCATCCAACCCGAAGTCCGGGGTTCCTTGGAGTGGTGTTTCCTGTCCGTCCGTCCCCTGTGTGTGGGTGTCCTGGGGGGTTGCGTCCTGTGTGTGGGTGTCCTGTGGGGTTGTGTCCTGTGTGTGGGTGTCCTGTGTGTCAGTGAACTGTGTGTGGGTGTCCTGTGTGTCAGTGTCCTGCGCGTCAGTGTCCTGCGTGTCAGTGTCCTGGGTGGGTGTGTCCTGGGTGGGTGTTTCCTGGGTGGGTGTGTCCTGGGTGGGTGTGTCCTGGGTAGGTGTGTCCCATATGCGAGTCTCCTAGGTGCTTGAGTCATGTGTGTCAGTGTCCCAGGTTGACAGGGACGGGGGCCTGTTGCTGTGGCTGCCCTCCTCATCGCTGGGTGTGGCCCACCAGTGTCGCCGCACTGGCACTGGATGGGGGCGGCGTACGCCTGACGCTCCGGGTCTATCCTTGGCTCATGGGCGCCCTGGCACTGGATGGTAGCGGCGTACGCCTGACGCTCTGGGTCTATCCTGTCATGATATGCAGACATGCAGATAATGATATACAGACAGGCACAGACAGGCAGCTTTTGAACACAGAGAACAGGACATGACCAATGAGCAGGCAGGACACTCAGGGGTGGTATCTCACTATAAAAGGCACGAGGCACTCACACTCCACCTCTTTACACTGATGAACATCTACAGAGTGAGTCAGGGTGTATTTACAGTATCACATCTCCAGCATGTGGCTAAGAGCTAGTCTGGTTAAGTCAGACAGAGTAACCACACTTAGGTTAGCAGAGAGTTGAACTCATAGAGAACTGTGCTCACTGTGCTACTGGTTCAATAAATCAGATTGAACTAACCTCAAGGTCTGGAGTATCTTTTGGTCAAAGCTGCATCTAGTTGCAGCCTGAGTTATCCCAGAGTACATAACACAACATATCCCTGGCTCGTGGGCGCCCTGGCACTCGGTGGGGGTGTCGTATGCCTGATGGGCCTGGTCTATCCCTGTCTCGTGGGCGCCCTGGCACGTCCCGGGGGCGGTCGGCATCCGCAGGAACGGGTGGGTTGACGTTTGGTCCTGCAATACACAATACAGCATGCATGGTTAGACACGCAAACGAGGATGGCGGAGGGGGAAAGGGGGGATGGGGGAAAGGGGGGATGGGGGGAAGGGGAAAGGGGATGGGGAAGGGGGAAGGGAGGAAGGGGAAGGGGGAAGGGGAAAGGGGAAGGGGGCTGGGGATGGGGGAAGGGGGAAAAGGGGAATGGGGGGGTGGGGAAGAGGGAAGGGGGGATGGAGAAGGGGCGGGGGGTGGGAGAAAGGCGGATGGAGAAGAGGGGATGGGGAAGGGGGAAAGGGTGATGGGGGATGGGGAAAGGGGGGATGGGGAAAGGGGGATGGGGAAGGGGGAAGGGAGGATGGGGGAAGGGGGGGAAGGGGGGAGGGGAAGGAATGATGGGGGAAGGAGGATGGGGGATGGGGGGATAGGGGATGGCGAAGGGGTGATTGGGGGAAGGGGGGAAAATGGGGGAAGGGGGGATGGGGAAGGGGGATGGGGGTTGGGGAAGGGGGGTGGTGGAAGGAGGAAACGGGGCAGGCAGTGGGGGGTCTCACTTGGTGGTGCGCCCCCAACCTCTGCATCCTCGGGTCCTCGGGTCCGCCTGCAGGTCCAGGGCCCCCTCTTCCTGAACGGTGACGGGGCGCAATTCAGGTGGACTCCCTCCGGTACTCTCAAGCTCCCAGTTGTTATGAGCGCGCTTCTCCTGAGGGGGGGCAACAGTGTTAGGCAGACATAAGCATGCGGACCAGCAGTTGTGTGTATGATGGTGTAGGTTAACACCCCATCCTGCCAATGAAGCCTGCATGGGTGGGTGCAGCCATGTCGGTGTATGCTAGTGCTGTCCCGCCCATCGCAGGGTGGATGGGGGGGGAGGGGGGGTACTCACCCTGGCTGCCCTGACTAGGCCATTGACCTTCTTGTGGCACTGGATGCCTGTCCTGGCTGTTACTGCCACGGGGCTGACGGCCTCTGCCACCTTCCACCACAGGCGCCGGCTGAGGTGTGGTGCGACCCTACGGCCATGTCCGGGGTACAGGGCCTCCCACCTCTGCATCCAGGAGCGCCTCGATGTCGCGCACCTGGAACCTCAGTGCTGCGTGGCGGGCGGCCATTTTGCCGGGTATCCGGCGGGGGTGTCTTTTGTGCTGCGTCAATGACGGCGCGCGCGTGATGCCGTCGCGAATGGCATCGTGCCGCTGCTAGCCCCTTCAGGGTCGGAGGTTTTCTGACGTTCCGGTTGGCCCGACGCCGGAGTGGTTCGTGCCGTTTTTGACGCCGGCGTCGGGCCATCGCGCCGACCGCGGAGAATACCGCCCAGGTTCTTGAACCTAAATAAAGGATACTGCAGTGGTACAAGGCGTGAGTTGACTAGGATGGATTTGGGAACGTTACTTAAAGACATGACGATGGGTAGGCAAAGACAAACATTCAAACAGCGCATGGATGAGCTGCGGCAATTGTTCATTCCTGTCTGGCACAAAAGTAAACCATAGCCTACAAGGGAAATTAGTGATAGTGATCGATCCAAGGTAGAAGCAATTGGCCAGAAAAAACAGCAGACCTGAGGATTGGATGCAGTTTAGAATTCAACAAATGCTGACAAAGGGATTGATTAAGAAGGGAAAAATAGAGTACAAGAGGAAACATAAAAGCTGACTGTAAACGTTTCTATCGTCATGTGAAGAGAAAAAGATTGGTGATGATAAATGTAGGCCCCTTACAGTCAGAAATAGGGGAATGTATAACGGGGAACAAAGAAATGGCTGACAAACTAAATATATACTTTTGTTCTGTCTTCACAAAGGAGGACACAAATAACGTACCAGACATGTTAGGAAACACAGGGTTTAGTGAGCAGGAGGAACTGAAGGAAATCTCGCCAAGGCCAGTCTGCCAACATCTAACCCTTTTATTTACATAACAGAAAAGGCCGCAGCCGCGGATTACAGCACAGAAGTTCAAGCCTGGTGATTTACAGAATACTGTCCTGGGTTGAAACAGCGTGTCATAAACTCATGCTGCTCATTTCCCTTTGGGCAATCTTGTGCCCACTCAATAGGGATGTTCATATTTCACAAAACCCACATTCAGATCTGCTGATGTTCCCCCATGTCCTTCATGGCCACCAAAACAGTAAGGAAATGGTGTTCGGGAAATTGATGGGATTGAAGGTTGATGTCAGGGCCTGATAATAAGAACATAAGAACTAGGAGCAGGAGTAGGCCAATTGGCCCTTCGAGCCTGTTCCACCATTCAATAAGATCATGGCTGATCTTTTGTGGACTCAGCTCCACTTTCCCGCCCGCTCACCATAATCCTTAATTCCTTTACTTTCAAAAATCTTTGCCTTAAAAACATCCAATGAGGTAGCCTCAACTGTTTCACTGGGCAGGGAATTCCACAGACTTACAACCCTTTGGGTGAAGACGTTCCTCCTCAACTCAGTCCTAAATCTGCTCCCCCTTATTTTGAGGCTATGCCCCTAATTCCAGTTTCACCCGGCAGTGGAAACAACCTCCCTGCTTCTATCTTATCTATTCCCTTCATAATTTTATGTGTTTCTATAAATCCCCCCTCATTCTTCTAAATTGTAAAGAGTATAGTCCCAGTCTACTCAGTCTCTCCACATAAGCCAATCCTCTCAACTCCTGAATCAACCTAGTGAATCTCCTCTGCACCCCCTCCAGTGCCAGCACATCCTTTCTCAAGAATACAGACATGCAGAATACTGGCCCGATTGAAACAGTGGGTTTTAAACTCATGCTGCTTATTCACATTAGACAATCTCGTGCCCATTCAATAGGGATGTTCATACTTTACAAAGCCCACATGAAGATCTGCTGATGTCCCTCCATGTCCTTCATGGCCACCAAAACAGTAAGGAAATGGTGTTGGAGAAATTTATGGGATTGAAGGCCGATATGTCCCAGGGCCTGATAATCTGTGCCCCAGGGTACTTAAGGAAGTGACCCTAGAAATAGTGGATGTATTGGTGGCCATCTTACAAGATTCTATAGACTTGGAACAGTTCCCATGCATTGGTAATGTAACCCCACCATTTAAAAAGGGAGGTTGAGAGAAAACAGGGAATTATAGATTAGTTAGCCTGATGTGAGTAGTGGAGAAAATGCTAGTCAATTATAAATGATGTAATTGCAGAGCACTTGGAAAACAGTGGCAGGTTCGGACAGAGTCGCCATGGGTTTACAAAAGAGAAATCATGCTTGACGAAGCTACTGGAATTCTTCGAGGATGTAACTAGTACAGTTAATGAGGGAGAGCCAGTGGATGTGGTTTATTTGGACTTTCAGACAGCTTTCGACAAGGTCCCATATAACAGATTAGTGTGTAAAATTAAAATGCATGGGGTTGGGACTAGTGTATTGAGATCGATAGAAACCTGATTCGAAGATAGGATACAAAAAGGACAAATAAATAGGTATTTTCCAAGTGGCAGGCAGTGACTAATGGGGTACCACAGAGATCAGTCCTAGGACCCCAGCTCTTCGCAATAAATATTAAGGATTTAGATGAGGGCACAAAATGTAATATCTCCAAATTTGCAAATTACACAAAGCTTATTGGGAGGGTGAGCTGTGAGGAGGATGCAGAGATCCTTCAGTGTGAACAACAACAAAGAACAAAGAAATGTACAGCACAGGAACAGGCCCTTCGGCCCTCCAAGCCCGTGCCGACCATGCTGCCCGACTAAACTACAATCTTCTACACTTCCTGGGTCCGTATCCCTCTATTCCCATCCTATTCATATATTTGTCAGGATGCCCCTTAAATGTCACTATCGTCGCTGCTTCCACCACCTCCTCCGGTAGCGAGTTCCAGGCACCCACTACCCTCTGCGTAAGAAACTTGCCTCGTACATCTACTCTAAACCTTGCCCCTCTCACCTTAAACCTATGCCCCCGAGTAATTGACCCCTCTACCCCGGGGAAAAGCCTCTGACTATCCACTCTGTCTATGCCCCTCATAATTTTGTAGACCTCTATCAGGTCGCCCCTCAACCTCCTTCGTTCCAGTGAGAACAAACCGAGTTTATTCAACCGCTCCTCATAGCTAATGCCCTCCATACCAGGCAACATTCTGGTAAATCTCTTCTGCACCCTCTCTAAAGCCGCCACATCCTTCTGGTAGTGTGGCGACCAGAATTGAACACTATACTCCAAGTGTGGCCTAGCTAAGGTTCTATACAGCTGCAACATGACTTGCCAATTCTTATACTCAATGCCCGGCCAATGAAGGCAAGCTTGCCGTATGCCTTCTTGACTACCTTCTCCACCTGTGTTGCCCCTTTCAGTGACCTGTGGACCTGTACTCCTAGATCTCTCTGACTTTCAATACTCTTGAGGGTTCTACCATTCACTGTATATTCCCGACCTGCATTAGACCTTCCAAAATGCATTACCTCACATTTGTCCGGATTAAACTCCATCTGCCATCTCTCCGCCCAAGTCTCCAAACAATCTAAATCCTGCTGTATCCTCTGACAGTCCTCATCGCTATCCGCAATTCCACCAACCTTTGTGTCAGACCAGTTACATTTTCCTCCAAATCATTTATATATTGGATAGTCAGAGGCTTTTCCCCAGGGTAGAGGGGTCAATTACTAGGGGGCATAGGTTTAAGGTGAGAGGGGCAAGGTTTAGAGTAGATGTACGAGGCAAGTTTTTTACGCAGAGGGTAGTGGGTGCCTGGAACTCACTACCGGAGGAGGTAGTGGGAGCAGGGACGATAGGGACATTTAAGGGGCATCTTGACAAATATATGAATAGGATGGGGATAGAAGGATACAGACCCAGGAAGTGTAGAAGATTGTAGTTTAGTCGGGCAGTATGGTCGGCACGGGCTTGGAGGGCCGAAGGGCCTGTTCCTGTGCTGTACATTTCTTTGTTCTTTGTTCTTTGTTCTTATATACTACAAACAGCAAAGGTCCCAGCACTGATCCCTGTGGAACACCACTGGTCACGGCCCTCCAATTAGAAAAGCATCCTTCCATTGCTACTCTCTGCCTTCTATGATCTAGCCAGTTCTGTATCCACTTTGCCAGCTCACCCCTGATCCCGTGTGACTTCACCTTTTGTACTAGTCTACCATGAGGGACCTTGTCACAGGCCTTACTGAAGTCCATATAGACAACATCCGCTGCCCTACCTGCATCAATCATCTTTGTGACCTCCTCGAAAAACTCTATCAAGTTAGTGAGACACGACCTCCCCTTCACAAAACCATGCTCCTCTCACTAATACGTCCATTTGCTTCCAAATGGGAGTAGATCCTGTCTCGAAGAATTCTCTCCAGTAATTTCCCTACCACTGAAGTAAGGCTCACCGGCCTGTAGTTCCCTGGATTATCCTTGCTACCCTTCTTAAACAGAGGAACAACATTGGCTATTCTCCAGTCCTCCGGGACATCACCTGAGGACAGGGAGGATCCAAAGATTTCTGTCAAGGCCTCAACAATTTCCTCTCCAGCCTCCTTCAGTATTCTGGGGTAGATCCCATCAGGCCATGGGGACTTATCTACCTTAATATTTTTTAAGACGCCCAACACCTCGTCTTTGTGGATCTCAATGTGACTCAGGCTATCTACACACCCTTCTCCAGACTCAACATCTACCAATTTCTTCTCTTTGGTGAATACTGATGCAAAGTATTCATTTAGTACCTCGCCCATTTCCTCTGGCTCCACACATAGATTCCCTTGCCTATCCTTCAGTGGGCCAACCCTTTCCCTGGCTACCCTCTTGCTTTTTATGTACGTGTAAAAAGCCTTGGGATTTTCCTTAACCCTATTTGCCAATGACTTTTCGTGACCCCTTCTAGCCCTCCTGACTCCTTGCTTAAGTTCCTTCCTACTTTCCTTATATTCCACACAGTCTTCGTCTGTTCCCAGCCTTTTAGCCCTGACAAATGCCTCCTTTTTCTTTTTGACGAGGCCTACGATATCTCTCGTTATCCAAGGTTCCCAAAAATTGCCGTATTTATCCTTCTTCCTCACAGGAACATGCCGGTCCTGAATTCCTTTCAACTGACACTTGAAAGCCTCCCACATGTCAGATGTTGATTTGCCCTCAAACATCCTCCCCCAATCTAAGTTCTTCAGTTCCCGCCTAATATTGTTATAATTAGCCTTCCCCCAATTTAGCACATTCATCCGAGGACCACTCTTATCCTTGTCCACCAGCACTTTAAAATTTACTGAATTGTGGTCACTGTTCCCGAAATGCTCCCCTACTGAAACTTCTACCACCTGGCTGGGCTCATTCCCCAATACCAGGTCCAGTACCGCGCCTTCCCTAGTTGGACTGTCTACATATTGTTTTAAGAAGCCCTCCTGGATGCTCCTTACAAACTCTGCCCCATCTAAGCCCCTGGCACTAAGTGAGTCCCAGTCAATATTGGGGAAGTTGAAGTCTCCCATCACCACAACCCTGTTGTTTTTACTCTTTTCCAAAATCTGTCGACCTATCTGCTCCTCTATCTCCCGCTGGCTGTTGGGAGGCCTGTAGTAAACCCCCAACATTTTGACTGCACCCTTCTTATTCCTGATCTCTACCCATATAGCCTCACTGCCCTCTGAGGTGTCCTCCCGCAGTACAGCTGTGATATTCTCCCGAATCAGTAGCGCAACACCGCCACCCCTTTTACATCCCCCTCTATCCCGCCTGAAACATCTAAATCCTGGAACGTTTAGCTGCCAATCCTGCCCTTCCCTCAACCAGGTCTCTGTAATGGCAACAACATCATAGTTCCAAGTACTAATCCAAGCTCTAAGTTCATCTGCCTTACCCGTAATACTTCTTGCATTAAAACATATGCACTTCAGGCCACCAGACCCGCTGTGTTCAGCAACTTCTCCCTGTCTGTTCTGCCTCAGAGCCACACTGTCCCTATTCCCTAGTTCTCCCTCAATGCTCTCACCTTCTGACCCATTGCTCCTGTGCCCACCCCCCGCCATACTAGTTTAAACCCTCCCGTGTGACACTAGCAAACCTCGCGGCCAGGATATTTACGTCTTTCCAGTTTAGATGCAACCCGTCCTTCTTATATAGGTCACACCTGCCCCGGAAGAGCTCCCAGTGGTCCAGATAACGGGAACCCTCCCTCCTGCACCAGCTGTTTAGCCACGTGTTTAGCTGCTCTATCTTCCTATTTCTAGCCTCACTGGCACGTGGCACAGGGAGTAATCCCGAGATTACAACCCTCGAGGTCCTGTCTTTTAACTTTCTGTCTAGCTCCCTGAACTCCTGCTGCAGGACCTCATGCCCCTTCCTGCCTATGTCATTAGTACCAATATGTACAACGACCTCTGCCTGTTTGCTTTCCCCCTTCAGGATGCCCTCTACCCGTTCTGAGACATCCTGGACCCTGGCACCAGGGAGGCAACATACTATCCTGGAGTCTCTTTCACGTCCACAGAAGCGCCTATCTGTGCCCCTGACTATAGAGTCCTCTATTACTATTGCTCTTCTGCGCTTTGACCCTCCCTTCTGAACATCAGAGCCAGCCGTGGTGCCACTGCTGTGGCTGCTGCTGTTTTCCCCTGATAGGCTATCCCCCCCGACAGTATCCAAAGGGGTATACCTGTTCGAGAGGGGGACAACCACAGGGGATTCCTGCACTGACTGCCTGCCCTTTCTGGTGGTCACCCATTTCTCTGCCTGCACCTTGGGTGTGACCACATTTATATAACTGCGATCTATGACGCTTTCCGCCACCTGCATGCTCCTAAGTGCATCCAATTGCTGCTCCAACCGAACCATGCGGTCTGTGAGGAGCTCCAGTTGGGTGCACTTTCTGCAGATGAAGCCATCCGGGACGCTGGAAGCCTCCTGGACCTGCCACATCTCACAGTCAGAGCACTGCACCCCTCTAACTGACATTGCGTCAATTAATTAGTAAATTAAAATTAAAAGTTTTTTTTTTATTAAAAAAAATTTAAGTTACTGTTAACTATCTGTTTCCTAGCACTAGATTTCTACTATAAATGTGAAAGCTAAATATAGTACTCTCCGATCTCTGGCTTTGATACCCCTCTCAATTATAATTAAGTAATTATGTTTAATTAGTTACCAATGCTTAATTTTTTTAATTTAGTGTAGATTCCCAACCAGCCACTCAGGTCACAGCTTTTCTGTGATGTCACTTCAGCTCCCCCCCCCCCCCCCACACACACACAATTTGAAAAGGTAATAAAATTAAAAATGAGTAAAAATCACCTACTTACCTTCTTACCTTCTGAGGGTCTTAGATGTTCTCAGGTTCTCTCCCTGACAGAGACTGCTCCTCCTCCGAGCGGCTCCCGAAACTAGGCCGCAATCTTTTTAAATCTCCGCTCCGACTCGCAGCTCCCGCGCTTTTTAAATCTTTAGATAAGTTGAGTGAGTGGGCAAATGCATGGTAGATGCAGTATAATGTGGAGATATGGGGCGAAATTCTCCGTTATCGGCGGAAACTCCGCCGATCGGCGCAAAAAACGGCGCAAATCCCACTTGCGTCACGTCATAAAAATGGGCCGATAGTCTGCGGCCCGAAATGGGCTAGCAGCGACGTAACGGGATCCGCGCTTGCGCAGTGGTTCACGCCGTGCAGCGTCATACGCGCTGCACGGCGTGACGGCTCATAAGGCCGCGCAGCTCCCCCCCACCCGACCGGAACAGCCGACCGCAACACCCGACTGGATGGCTGGCCGTCGCTCAGCCCCGAGGTTCGAGTCACGCGATGTGGAGGCGCTCCTGGATGCGGTGGAGCAGAGGAGGGACGCCCTGTATCCCGGGCACGGCCGCAGAGTTGCCCCACGCCACAGCCGGCGTCTGTGGAGGGAGGTGGCAGAGGCCGTCACCGCTGTGGCCCTAACACCACGGACAGGCACCCAGTGCCACAAGAAGGTGAACGACCTCGTCAGAGCAGGCAGGGTGAGCGTCCCCCATATCCCCCATATCCCCCCTCCCCATATCCCCCCTCCCCCATATCCCCCCCTCCCCCATATCCCCCATATCCCCCATATCCCCCCTCCCCCATATCCCCCCCTCCCCCATATCCCCCATATCCCCCCTCCCCCATATCCCCCATATTCCCCCTCCCCATATCCCCCATATCCCCCCTCCCCCATATCCCCCCTCCCCCATATCCCCCCTCCCCCATATCCCCCCTCCCCCATATCCCCCATATCCCCCATATCCCCCCTCCCCCATATTCCCCCCTCCCCCATATCCCCCCCTCCCCCATATCCCCCATATCCCCCATATCCCCCCCTCCCCCATATCCCCCCCTCCCCCATATCCACCCTCCCCCATATCCCCCCTCCCCCATATCCCCCCTCCCCCATATCCCCCATATCCCCCTCCCCCATATCCCCCCTCCCCCATATTCCCCATATCCCCCCCTCCCCCATATCCCCCCTCCACCATATCCCCCATATTCCCCCCTCCCCATATCCCCCATATCCCCAAGTGAATCCAGCCCTAACCTTAACCTCTGCAATGCACGCGCAACCGATGGCGTGCATTCATATACCTGCCTAACACTGTTGCCTTTTACCCCTGCCACCACCCCCCCCCCCCCCAGGAGAAGCGCGCACACAACAATAGGGAGCATGTGAGGACTGGAGGAGGGCCCGCTGATGAGAGGCCACTGACCGTACACGAGGAAAGGGCCCTGGAACTGGCTGGCGGACCTGAGGACCGGGAGGTTGCTGATGCAGATGTCGGGGCCCCACGAGCAAGTGAGCCACCAACAGCCCGTCCCCATATCACCCCTCCCCTATATCCCCCTCTCCCGTATCACCTGATCACTGCCTGATGTCTAACCATGCATGCTTCATTGTGTATCGCAGGACCAAACGTCCAGGCACCCATCCCCGCAGATGCAGACCACCCGCAGGATGCCCCTCGGAGACCACGGGAGACGGAGAGACCCGCACCCTCCAGCATGCGACGCCCGCAGGATGCCCCTCGGAGACCACGGGAGACGGAGAGACCCGCACCCTCCAGCATGCGACGCCCGCAGGATGCCCCTCCGAGACCACGGGAGACGGAGAGACCCGGACCCTCCAGCATGCGACGCCCGCAGGATGCCCCTCGGAGACCACAGGAGACGGAGAGACCCGCACCCTCCAGCATGCGACGCCCGCAGGATGCCCCTCGGAGACCACGGGAGACGGAGAGACCCGAACCCTCCAGCATGCGACGCCCGCAGGATGCCCCTCGGAGACCACGGGAGACGGAGAGACCCGGACCCTCCAGCATGCGACGCCCGCAGGATGCCCCTCGGAGACCACGGGAGACGGAGAGACCTGGAGCAACAGGGAGACGACACCCCCGTCACGTGCGGGAGCGACCACCCAGCGATGAGGGGGGCAGCCACAGGCCCCCGTCACATCCGAGCCAGGACACCACTACCCAGGACACCACTATCCAGGACACCCCTACCCGGGACACCACTACCCAGGACACCCCTACCCGGGACAGCACTACCCGGGACAGCACTACCCGGGACAGCACTACCCAGGACACCCCTACCCGGGAAGACGAAAGACCGGACAGTGACTCAGAGTGGATGGGTGGAGACGAACCCCCACCCCAAAGTGCCATGGACTCAGAGTGGGACGAAGAGCACGACACAACGCCACTGCTGTCACCAACACCCTCCACCATCGCAGAAACACTCACCACGGTTGGGCACTTTAGTGATGAGGCGTCTGGTACACTCACTGGTGCGCACAACACAGCCGTCCCGGTACAGCAGGTGGAGGTAGGAGCAGCAGAGGGACCGGGCGGTCGGAGGGCAGCCCAGGCCAAGCGAACATCTGCCGCCCAGATGGATCCCGGGTTCCTGCAGTTACCACACCCACACATAGATCCGATGCAACCACCGACACGGAGACGAGCGAATAGGGTGACGGGTGGCTTGCGGCGGCTGCGGTCGCAGGTGGAGGAGTCCACCCGCGTCCAGGAGCTGGGAGTGGTCCCGGTCATGCGTGCCACCCAGGCTGACACCGCACGGGTGGCGTCCGCGGTGGAGGCAATGGGTGCGACGGTGTCAGACATGGGGAACGGTTTGCGAGGCCTGGGGCCTTCCGTGCAGGCGGCGTCTGTGGCCCAGGAAATGGCTGCCCTCTCACAGGAGGCCATGAGCCAGTGCCAGCGCCAGATGGCAGAGGCGCTCAACGCCATAGCCCAGTCTCAGCAGGCCATGGCCCAGTCTCAGCAGGCCATAGCCCAGTCTCTGCAGGCCATGGCCCAGTCTCTGCAGGCCATGGCCCAGTCTCAGCAGGCCATCGCTGAGGGCATCGGCGCCAGTGGCCATGTGCGAGCTGGCGTCGCACTGTCGCAGACAGGGTTCGACAACCCCCTGGGCTCCATGGCTGCAAACCTGCAGACCCCTGTCGATACCAGCACGGGCCTCCAGGACTGGCAGCGCCAGATGTCGGGGGCGCGTCGGATGGCCAGTCCGTTCGCATCCCCCACCCATGTAGAGGCCTGGGGGCCATCGGGCACCCCGAGGGAGGAGGAGGTGGTGTGGTCCGTCCCGGCTCCCTCCGTAGGGGAGGTCCCGGTACTCCGCGACACCTCGGACTCCCCCCCTTCCGTCCCAGGTGCATCGGGTGGGCAACGGGCAGGACAGGCTGGCAGCTCGCCATCCCAGTCGCCCGGGCCGCAGCCTGGCCCATCTAGGCCAGGACGCCCCAGGAAACGGCCGCCAAAGGGATCCAGTGTCAGAGGGCAGGAATCACAGGAGTCCACCTCCAGTTCTGCTGTACCGTCTGGGGAACCACGTAGACGTAGTCAAAGGGCCCGTAAGGCCAAACAATTAGACACTGAGTAAGTTGGCACGGGTGCAGGGCACAGATGAGTTTTAGGCGCTAGGGCACGTGCATGAACTCCTTTGGTTATTAAAGTCAATGTTACACCTACCGAAGCTGCCTTTGTGCTCTGTCCAAAGTGTGCGGGGGTGTCATGTACGTTGAGCGCAAGTGTGTGTGTGAGGGGTGGTCTTACCTCAGCCCCAGGTGAGTCTGCCCCCTTCCCCCTGGGCCGCCATCAACATCCCCCGGGCAGAGGACGGGACCGTGCGCTGCAGTGTCACAGCCGCATGCAGGGATGGTCCGGGTGGATGGTGGTACTGTGGCCATGGGTCAGACATAGTCCAACGATGTAGAGCCAGGAGCTCATCGGAGGCGGGTTGTCATCATTCTCCATGGCCTGCGATAGACACGCGTCCACCCGCAACTGGGTGAGCCCGGCCCGTTGTGCCGCCGGTGGATCGGCAATTGGGAGTGGGGGGGTGGTGTGCATGCGGGTGGGGTGTGTGGGGTTGGGGAGGGGGGTGATGGTGCTGGGTGGATGGATGGGTGGGGGGTGTGGGTCGTCGGCTGTTGTCATGGTGTGCGGTCTGTGGCCATACTACCCGATTCCCACGCCCATCTAGTCAGTGAAGCGGGCGTCTATCAGTCTGTCCCGTGCCCGCTGGGCCAGCCGGTAACGGTGGACAGCCACCCGTCTGTGTCTACCCCGTCTGCCCTGACCATTGCCCCCATCCCCCTCATCTGGGGAGGACTGGGCCTCTTCCTGCTGCTCCTCCACTCCGCCCTCCTCTGCTTGCGGCACATCGCCCCTCTGCTGGGCTATGTTGTGCAGGACGCAGCACACCACAATGATGCGGCCGACCCTATCTGACCGATACTGGAGGGCGCCCCCAGAGAGGTCCAGGCACCTGAAACGCATCTTCAGCACGCCAAAGCACCTCTCGATCACTCCCCTTGTCGCTACATGGGCATCATTGTAGCGGTTCTCCGCCTCATTGCGTGGCCTCCGTATAGGCGTCATCAGCCACGATCGCAATGGGTAGCCCCTGTCGCCCAGCAACCAGCCCCTCAGCCGGGGATGGCGTCCCTCGTACATGCCGGGGATGGATGACCGCGACAACACGAATGAGTCGTGTACACTGCCTGGGTAACGGGCGCAGACGTGCAGGATCATCATGCGGTGGTCGCAGACCACCTGTACGTTCATCGAATAGGTCCCATTCCTATTAGTGAACACGGCCCTGTTATCTGCAGGTGGCCGCACGGCGACGTGCATCCCATCGATCGCGCCCTGGACCATGGGGAACCCGGCAATGGCAGAGAAGCCCACGGCCCGGGCATCTTGGCTGGCCCGGTCCACGGGGAAGCGGATGTAGCGGTGCGCCATGGCATAAAGGGCATCTGTCACTGCCCGGATGCACCGATGCACCGATGTCTGCGATATGCCGGACAGGTCCCCACTCGGTGCCTGGAATGACCCCGTTGCATAAAAGTTCAGGGCCACCGTAACCTTGACGGACACGGGGAGAGGGTGTCCCCCGCCAGTGCCACGCGGTGACAGGTGTGCCAGCAGGTGGCAGATGTGTGCCACGGTTTCCCGGCTCATCCGGAGTCTCCTCCTGCATTCCCGGTCCGTGAGGTCCTGGTATGACTGCCGGGGCCGGTACACACGGGGCGCCCTCGGGTGCCTCCGTTGCCGTGGGGCCGCGACGTCCTCCTCCCCCTCCTCGTCCTGTCGGTCAGGTGTCCCTCCAGCCTGGGCGGCTGCCGCCTGCCCCTCTGCGGCAGCCTGCGCCGCCTCTCTGGCACGCTCCTCCTCCTCCTCCTCCTCATCCAGGGCAACATAGACATGAGCGGCTGCCACCACGGCGGCCAACATCGCTGGATGATCTGAAAACATGACGACCTGGTGGGGGGGAGGGGAACGACGACATGTCATCATTGCCCATATCCCCTCCTCCCCCCAGCCAGGTGGCATGGACCGCATGGGTCCAACTGTTGGAGGCTGGCACCTGGCCAGGTGGACCAACTCATTTGCCCTCCCATCACCCACCCCGGCACGGACCCCCTCCCCAACCCCCAACCTCCACCCCGGCACGGACCCCCTCCCCAACCTCCACCCCGGCACGGACCCCCTCCACAACCCCCAACCTCCACCCCAGCACGGACCCCCCCAACCTCCACCCCAGCACGGACCCCCCCCCAACCTCCACCCCGGCACGGAACCCCTCCCCAACCCCCAACCTCCACCCCGGCACGGCCCCCCCCCCCAACCTCCACCCCGGCACGGACCCCCTCCACAACCCCCAACCTCCACCCCGGCACGGACCCCCTCCCCAACCTCCACCCCGGCACGGACCCCCTCCCCAACCTCCACCCCGGCACGGACCCCCTCTCCAACACCCAACCTCCACCCCAGCACGGACCCCCCCCCAACCTCCACCCCGGCACGGACCCCCCCCAACCTCCACCCCGGCACGGAACCCCTCCCCAACCCCCAACCTCCACCCCGGCACGGACCCCCTCCCCAACCTCCACCCCGGCACGGACCCCCTCCCCAACCTCCACCCCGGCACGGACCCCCTCTCCAACACCCAACCTCCACCCCAGCACGGACCCCCCCCAACCTCCACCCCGGCACGGACCCCCCCCAACCTCCACCCCGGCACGGAACCCCTCCCCAACCCCCAACCTCCACCCCGGCACGGCCCCCCCCCCCCAACCTCCACCCCGGCACGGACCCCCTCCACAACCCCCAACCTCCACCCCGGCACGGACCCCCTCCCGGCACTCCCCCGGAGCCCAGCCTACTCTAACCACCCCCCCCCCCCCCCGCCGCACACACACACAAGCCGAGACACACCTCTCCTCAGGCAATCAGTCTGCGGCCACGCCATTTCCTGCCCAGAGCCAACCCCCCAGGCCGTCACTCACCTCCTCGCTGGTCGGCGTGAGCCTGGAGCACCGGGTCACGCCGATGAAAAGGAGGTTTGATTGACGTCGACGTGAACGGTCATCACGTCGACGGGACTTCGGCCCATCCGGAAGGGAGAATATCGGCAGGCCGAAAATCGGCTGCCTTGCGCAGACCCGTGACATTCTCCGCGGCAGCGGCGCCATTAACGCCCCGCCGACTTTTCTCCCTTCGGAGACTTCGGCGGGGGCGGGGGCGGGATTCACGGCGGCCAACGGCCATTCTCCGACCCGGCGGGGGGTCGGAGAATGACGCCCATGAGGTTATCCACTCTGGTAGCAAAGACAGGAAGGCAGATTATTATCTGAATGGCTATACATTGAGAGAGGGAAATGTGTAATGAGACCTGGGTACCTTGTACACTAGTCACTGAAGGTAGGCATGCAGGTGCAGCAGGAAGTGAAGAAGGCAAAAGGTATGTTGGCCTTCATAGTGAGAGGATTCGAGTACAGGAGCAGAGATGTCTTGCTGCTGTTATTCAGGGCTCTGGTGGGTGAAACCACACCTGGAATATCATGTGCAGTTTTGGTCTCCTTATCTGAGGAAGAATGTTCTTGCTGTGGAGGGAGTGCAGCAAAGCTTTATCAGACTAATTCCTGGGATGGCAGGACTGACGTATGAGGAGGGATTGAGTTGGTTGGGATTATATTCGATCGAGTTCAAAAGTATGAGAAGGGTTCAAAAGTAAGAGGTGGGAAAGTGGAGCTGAGTCCACAAAAGATCAGCCATGATCTCATTAAATAGCGGAGCAGGCTCGAAGGGCCAGATGGCCTACACCTGCTCAGAGTTCTTATGTTCTCCTAGAAACCTATAAAGTTCTAACATTGTCTGGACACGTTAGGTGCAAAAAGAGTGTTCCCGGTGAGGGGAATCAAGAATAGGTATAGTTATAGTTTATAGTAAACCATTTAGGACTGAGATGAGAAATTTCTTCACCAGAGAGGGCTGAGCCTGTGGAATTCTCTACCACAGAAAGTAGATGAGGCCAAAGCATTGTGGGCGGCATTCTTAATTCTGGGACGCCAGGAGTCTATTCCCTGATGGGACGGAATATTGGAGGTTCACCCCCCGTCAATAATGCACTGCGTGTCCATGTCCCGTCTACCAGCACCCCTCCCCAAGCCACCCCACAGGGAGCCCTGTGAAAGGGGGACCCCTCACAGGGGCACCTGTAAGAGGGAGACCCTCCACAGGGACCTCTGTAACAGGGGGACCCCCCCCCCCCCACAGTTACCCCTGTAATAGGGGGACCCCCAGAGGTACCCCCACCTAACGGAACCCCCTCCAAAGTCCCCACCCCACAAGCAACCTTGTTATGTCATCAGCGAGTTGCGGGTGAAATCAGAGAATGAGATCTTGCCGCCGAGAATCTCCTTTCAGCTGTCTGGCGAGATTTCCCCCCAGCATCACCATTTTACCCACAGCGAACACCTGCACAAATTCATGGCCTGTAAGTGAGGCCTTCATTATAGGAATTTGTGAAAAAGTACCGACTTGGAAATGTCCTCACCTACAACAATGCCATCAGTCATACCGACAGCTATAACACTGTCAACTACCTGACAATGCAGAAAACTGTCCAGGTTTATCCTGGCAACAAAAACTCCAATACAGCCAATTAACTCCCCATCTGTCTCTTCTCAATCATCAACTAAGTGATGGAAATTGTCAATGACAATGCTATCAGGTGATTTACTCACATGTAACATGCTCACTGAAACTCAGTTTGGTTCCATCAGGGACACTGGCTCCTGATCTCATTACAACCTTGGTCCGAACATGGAGAAAAGAGATGAATCCCAGAGGTGGGGTGAGAGTGACTGCCCTTGACATCAAGGCAGCATTTCATTGAGTGTGGCATCAAGGAGCCCATCAGTGGGAGTCGGGGAGAAAACTCTCCGCTGGCTGGAGTCATACCTTGCACAAAGGAAGTTTGTTTTGGTTGTTGGAGGCCAATCTCCGCAGCCCCAAGAGTTCCTCAGAGTCATGTCCCAGGCCCAACCGACTTCAGCTGCTTCATCAATGACCTTCCCTCCACCATACCGTTAGAAGCTGGGATGTTTGCTGATGGTTGCGCATTGTCCAACACTATTCATAACTCCTCAGATACTGAAGCTGTGCGTGTCCGCATGCAACAAGACCTGGACAACTTGCATGCTTGGGCTGACAAGTAACATTTATGCCATTCAAGTGTCAGGCAATGAGATTCTTCAACAAGAGAGTATCTAAACTCTCCCCCCGAAGCTCAATGCTGAACCACACCATCAGCAACCTGCGGGTTACCATCGACCAGAAACAAAAGTGGATCAGCCATATGAATAAAGTGGCTATAAGAGCAGGTCAGGTCACTGCAGTGGCTTAATGTTTAAAGGAGGTAGTTTTTAGAATGTTTTGTTTCCATGGTGACAGCCTGTAAAGAAGGTAACTGTGGTGAACGCATTGCTACTGCAATTCACCACTGTATTGTACTGTACTATGTTGATGCCCCTGTGGGCTCCGCCTGTGGCTCCGCCCCCTCGGGGGTGGTATATAAACCTGCAGCCTGTAGGCGGCACTCAGTACAGAGCAGTCGCAGGCAGGCAGAGATCTAGCTTATTAAAACCACTATGTGGAGATGCCGGCGTTGGACTGGGGTGAGCACAGTTTCTGGAACATACATCTTCATACATACCTGAGGAAGGAGCAGTGCTCCAAAAGCTAGTGTTTGAAACAAACCTGTTGGACTTTAACCTGCGATTAAAACCACTATTCACTTCTACTAATCGTCTCGTGTGAATTGATGGTCGCGTCAATTTAATAAGCTAAGATATCGCAATGGAAGCAGCCCTCAAACCTGATCGACTGGAACTCGACCCACAGGCAGCTGAAGCCAAAGGAATCTTCTCACATTGGCTCCGCTGCTTTGAGGCCTACCTTGCTTCCTCCTCCTTGCCCGCCATCACCGAGGCACACAAGCTGAGTCTCCTCAACGCCCGGGTGAGACACAGAATCCTTTTACTAATCGAGGACGCGACCACATACGCAGACGCGGTCGCAATCCTGAAAAGACGTTACGTGAGGCTGGTGAATGAAGTGTTTGCGCGGCATCTCCTCACCACATGTTGTCAATGCCCGGGGGAATCGCTGGAGGAATATCTACGCAACCTGAGGGTACTAGCTCGGAAATGTAACTACAAGGAAGTCACGGCCTCACAGCACATGGAACTCGCCATCTGGGACACCTGTGTAGTTGGAGCCCAGTCCAGCTATGTCAGACAGCGCCTGCTCGAAAAGGGTGCCCTCGACCTAGAAGAGACGGTAAAACTATCCACCTCGTTAGAGGTAGCCTTCCAGAGCCTAAATGCTTTCCCCTCCGACCACGGGATTTCCTCGTGGGCGCCGGAGGTGCGGCCATCACCCGACCCGAGGGTGTCCCAGGCCTGTGCCGCGTGGCTGCCCCCATCAACCCAGGGGGCCGTCTTGCTATTTCTGCGGTCAGAACCAGCACCCCAGGCAGCGTTGCCCAGCTCGGAACGCGACCTGCAGCGACTGCGGCAAGAAAGGACATTTTGCCAAAGTCTGCTTGGCCCGACCCAAAGTTCCAAAATCGCAGGCCGGCAGACTCACAGCGTGGCTGTGTGCCTGCCGGTAACTCCCCCTTCTGACGCGTCATCCGCCTCGTGCTATCCGTGGGGGCCACCATCTTTAATTCCACCCGACACGTGCGACTCATGGGAGCTGCCATCTTAGCCGCCACCTTCAACCCAGCCTGCCATGTGCAACTCATGGGGGCCGCCATCTTGGCCGCCATCTTCAACGCCGTCCGACACGTGCGACCGACGGGCGCCGCCATCTTGGCCGCCATCTTGGGACCCCCCTCGCTACCGCCGACCACGTCGGCTACCCGCAGGTTGGCGCGGTCACTCTCGACCAGTCACTGCCCAAGCACCTCAAGAGCTCCATGATGACCGTCCGGGTCGATGGACACGAAACACCTTGGTCTGTTCGACTCCGGGAGCACGGAGAGCTTCATCCATCCGGACACGGTAAGGCGCTGCTCCCTCCAGATTTCACCCGCGTTTCAAACAATCTCCCTTGCTTCCGGATCACATTCAGTGCAGATCCGGGGGTACTGTGTCATGAACTTCGCGATACAGGGCGCCGAGTACGCCAATTTTAAACTCTATGTCCTCCCCCATCTCTGCGCTCCTCTCTTGTTAGGACTGGATTTCCAGGGCAACCTCAGAAGCCTGACCCTGAAGTTCAGCGGACCTCTACCCCCTCTCAGGGTATGTAGCCTCGTGACCCTTAAGGTCGCCCCTCCCTCGCTCTTCGCAAACCTCACCTCCGACTGTAAACCCGTCGCCACCAGGAGCATGCGATATAGTGCCCAGGACAGGACTTTTATCAAGTCGGAGATCCAGCAGCTCTTGATGGAGGGGATCATCAAGGCCAGTAAAAGCCCCTGGAGAGCCCAAGTAGTGGTTGTCAAGACTGGAGAAAAGAACCGGATGGTTGTAGACTACAGCCAGACCATAAATCGGCACATGCTGTCATGATATTCAAACACACACATCATGATAGACACACCAACAGACAAATCAGCACACACAACACGACAACCAATCATAGACAAGGACAGAGACAGTATAAGAGAAGAAACACGACACCTGGTGGCCAGTAGATCTGGAGACCAGGACAAGGACAGGACCTGATTAACATCACACACAGGGAGTCACCACGTGCAGAGTATCAAGGCAGAACTGTAAATAACAAGTTGAAATAAAACAGCGTTGTACCAAATACAACCGTGTTGGTTCATCTGTACATCAGAACACCCAACACTACATGGTACAGGAGTGGATCGATACCTGCCGGCAAACCTGCCATCCTGAGATATGGACATCACCAACAAACCGCAGCCGTTGCAAGTCGTTGGGAACCTTGGCACCAATTGGAAGCTTTTCAAGCAGCGATTTGAACTGTACATGCGAGCCAACGACAAACAGAGTGCTTCGGACGAAACAAAGATTGCGATGCTCCTCACCACCGCAGGTCAGCACACCATCGAGGTATTCAACTCACTGGTGTTCGCGGAAGGCGAGAACCAATCCAAGTATGACACGGTCCTCCTCAAGCTAGACCAGCACTTTAACGTTGAAGTGAATGAAAGTTTTGAAAGGTATATCTTTCAGCAATGCCTGCAAGGCAAGGATGAGCTCTTTCAACCCAAATTCGTCGCACACCTACTAGATTGGACTTATGAGACTGTTCACACGTTAAAGTTGAAACACTATTGTATTGTAACATGTTACTGTTTTATCATTCCAGATATCGTTTGACCGGACCACACTTCAAAGTTTTTCGTCTTCCTGTTTTGTTATGGTACAACCTCGTTAGCATGACACACCCGACATCGCTCCATGTATATAGTTACGCCACATGCACCTGCTGTAAATATCACGCACACACACTTTTAGATGCACTCATGACACATTCGTATTTATAACCACGTAGGCACATAATTTTGTAAAAAAGGGGGGATGTCATGATATTCAAACACACATATCATGATAGACACACCAACAGACAAATCAGCACACACAACACGACAACCAATCACAGACAAGGACAGAGACAGTATAAGAGAAGAAACACGACACCTGGTGGCCAGTAGATCTGGAGACCAGGACAAGGACAGGACCTGATTAACATCACACACAGGGAGTCACCACGTGCAGAGAAAATCAAGACAGAACTGTAAATAACAAGTTGAAATAAAACAGCGTTGTACCAAATACAACCGTGTTGGTTCATCTGTACATCAGAACACCCAACACTACACACGCAACTCGATGCGTATCCCCTTCCCCGCATAGTGGATATGGTTAATCAGATTGAAAACTACTGGGTTTTCTCCACGGTAGATCTGAAGTCCGCATACCACCAGCTTCCGGACCGCCCGGAAGACCGCCACTACACTGCCTTTGAAACAGACTGCCACCTCTTCCACTTCCTCAGGGTCCCCTTCGGCGTCACCAATGGGGTCTCGGTCGTCCAAAAAACGATGGACGGCCAGCACGGGCTGCGGGCCACGTTCCCGTACTTGGATAATGTCACCATCTGCGGCCATGATCAGCAGGACCACAACGCTAACCTTCAGAAGTTCCTCCAAACCGCCCAATCCCTTAATCTCACCTACAGCAAGGAGAAATGCGTTTTCCGCACAACCCGACTAGCCATCCTCGGCTCTGTCGTGGAAACGGAGTCCTAGGGCCCAACCCCGACCGCATGCGCTCCCTCATGCAACTCCCCCTTCCCCACTGCCCCAAGGCCCTGAAGAGATGCCTGGGGTTCTTCTCATATTATGCCCAGTAGGTCCCCAACTATGCGGACAAAGCCCGCCCACTTATCAAAGCCACCATCTTTCCCCTGATGACTGGGGCCCACCTGGCCTTCACCCGCATCAAGGCAGACATTACCAAGGCCGCGATGCACGCGGTGGACGGGTCCATCCCTTTCCAGGTGGAGAGCGTTGCGTCAGACGTCACCCTGGCCGCTACCCTTAACCAGGCAGGCAGGCCTGTGGCCTTCTTTTCCCGTACCCTCAACGCCTCCGAGATTCAACACTCCTCTGTCAATAAGGAAGCTCAAGCCATTGTGGAAGCTGTGCGACATTGGAGGCACTACCTGGCTGGTAGGAGGTTCACCCTCGTCACCGACCAATGGTCGGTAGCCTTTATGTTCAACAACACACAGCGGGTCAAGATCAAAGATGATAAGATCTTGAGGTGGAGAATCAAACTCGCCACCTATAATTACGATATCGTGAATCGTCCTGGGAAGCTCAATGAGCCCCCAGATGCCCTGTCGTGCGGCACATGCGCCAGCGAGCAAGATGACCGACTTCGGGCCATCCACAATGGCCTCTGTCACCCGGGGGTCACCCGGCTACTCCACTTCATCAAGGCCCGCAACCTGGCCTACTCCACTGAGGAGGTCAGGGCCATGACCAGGGATTGCCAAGTCTGCGCGGCGTGCAAGCCGCACTTCTATCGACCAGCCAAGACCCTGGTGAAGGCCTCCCGCCTCCCGGTACCTCCCGGTACCTCAGCATCGATTTCAAAGAGCCCCTTCCCTCCACTGACGGCAACGTGTACTTTCTCAACATCGTTGACGAGTACTCCAGTTTCCCCTTCGCCGTCCCATGTCCCAACATGACCGCGGCCACTGTCATTTCGGCCCTGCACAACATCTTCACCTGTTCGGTTTCCCCACTTACGTCCATAGTGACCGGGGCTCCACTTTTATGAGCGATGAGCTGCGTCAGTACCTGCTCGGTAAGGGCATTGCCTCGAGCAGGACTGCCAGCTACAACCCCCGGGTAAACGGACAGGTGGCGAGGGAGAATGCGACGGTATGGAAGGCCATCCTTCTGGCCCTACGGTCTAGAAGTCTCCCGGTTTCCCGCTGGCAGGAGGTCCTCCCCGACGTGCTCCACTCCATTCGTGCGCTCCTCTGCACAGCCACGGACGAGACCCCTCACGACCGTCTATTTGTCTTCCCAAGAAAGTCCATCTCCGGGTCTCACTTCCATCCTGGCTGACAACACCGGGGCCTATCCTCCTCTGGAAGCACGTGGGGAGCCATACGTCCGACCCCCTGGTCGAGAGGGTCCAGCTGCCAACCCTCAGTATGCCTACGTGCCGCACCGCGACGGACGACAGGATACAGTCTCCCTCCGGGATCTCGCACCCGCCGGTACCGCAGCGACCATCACCAATGTGCCCCCCCTACACCGCCTATCACCACCAACCAAATCCCTCACCGCCCTGCCCCTACACGGCCTACACCCCCCCTTCTCCCATCGCCGACACACCGTGATGAAGCTCCAGACGACACGCTCCCAGAGTCAACGAGTCCAACACCCGTGCCCGCAGCGAAGCCGGAGCTGAGGCGATCACAGAGAATAATTTTTAACAGGGGGTGAATGTGGTGAACGTATTGCTACTGCAATTCACCACTGTATTGTACTGTACTATGTTGATGCCCTTGTGGGCTCCACCTGTGGCTCCGCCCCCTCGGGGGTGGTATATAACCCTGCAGCCTGTAGGCGGCACTCAGTACAGAGCAGTCGCAGGCAGGCACAGATCTAGCTTATTAAAACCACTGTTCACTTCTCCTAATCGTCTTGTGTGAATTGATGGTCGCATCAGTAACAAACAGTCACAATAATGAAATACAACAGTCTGTGAGTACAACCCTTCCAAGCATTTTGGAAATGCCGAAATTAGTTTGAAAACTACTCTTTACTGAAAGGAAATTGCTTCAAGCCTAACCAGAAGATGAGGTGCTGTTCCCCCAGTTTGCTTTAGTCCAGAAGGCTGTGTTGCACCTAATTGGATACGGGAGGAACAGCATCTCATCTTCCGATTAGGCACATCACAGCTTTCTGAACTTAACATTGAGCTCAACAACTTCAGACTGTGAACTCTCTCCTCCACCTTCACCCCATTTTTATTTATATCAATTTATTTTAATTTCTTCCATTGATCCCTCCCCCACCCCACTAGAGCCATCTGTTCCCTGTTCCAGGTTGTCCTTTGGCATACTGCTCACCTTTGTTCTGCCATTAACACATTCTAATTTCTTAATGCACCGCTATCAGCACTCTTCTTAACCTTGATCACTCATTTACATTCCCTTTGTCTTTTTGTCCACAAAATCTTTGTTCATCTAATGGAGTATCTGGAGTATTGTGTTCAGTTTTGGTCTCCTTACCTGAGAAAGGACATATTGGCACTGGAGGGAGTGCAGAGGAGATTCACTAGGTTGATCCCAGAGTTGAGGGGATTAGATTATGATGAGAGGTTGAGTAGACTGGGACTGTACTCATTGGAGTTTAGAAGGATGCGGGGGGATCTTATTGAGACATATAAAATTATGAAGGGAATAGATAGGATAGATGCGGGCAGGTTGTTTCCACTGGTCGGGGAAAGCAGAACTAGAGGGCATAGCCTCAAAATAAGGGGAGGTAGATTAAGGACGGAGTGTAGGAGGAACTTCTTCACCCAAAGGTTTGTGAATCTCTGGAATTCCTTGCCCAGTGAAGCAGTTGAGGCTCCTTCGTTAAACGTTTTTAAGAAAAAGATAGATGCCTTTCTAAAGAATAAAGGGATTCGGGGATATGGTGTACGGGCCGGAGAGTGGAGCTGAGTCCACAAAGATCAGCCACGATCTCATTAATGGCGGAGCAGGCTCGAGGGGCCAGATGGCCTACTCCTGTTCCTAGTTCTTATGTTCTTATGTTCATCTCCACCTATCGCTGGTCCTCTTCCCAGTCCCACTGCTCCACATCACCCCACAGACCCCTCCTCCCCCCACACAGCAGCAAATATTACTTGAATGGGTGTAAATTGAGAGAGGTGGATATTCAATGAGATCTTGGTGTCCTTGTGCATCAGTCTCTGAAAGTAAGCGCACAGGTACAGCATGCAGTAAAGAAGGCAAATAGCATGTTGGCCTTCTTAGCGAGAGGATTTGAGTATAGGAATAGGAGTGTTTTGCTGTAATTGTATAGGGCGTTGGTGAGACCACCAATGTGCAGTTTTGGTGTACTTATCCGAGGAAGGATGTTCTTGCTCTGGAGGGAGTGCAGCAAAGGTTTACCAGACTGATTCCTGGGATGGCGAGACTGTCATATGAGGAGAGACAAAATCGGTTAGGATTATAGACATTGGAGTTCAGAAGAGTGAGTGGGGATTTCATAGAAACTTACAAAATTTGAAAAGGATTAGACAGGGTAGATTCAGAATTTTTTTTCCCGATGGTGGGGGAGTCCAGAACTCGGGGTCATAGTTTGAGGATAAGGGATAAACCTTTTAGTGCTGAGGTGAGGAGAAATTTCTTCACCCAGAGAGTGGTAAATCTGTGAAACACGCTACCACAGAAAGTAGTTGAGACCAAATCATTCTATAATTTCAAGAAGGAATTAGATATAGTTCTTGGGGCGAAAGGGATCCAGGGGTATGGGGAGAGGTGGGATCAGGATATTCAATGTGATGATCAGCCATGATAATAATGAATGGCAGAGCAGGCTCGAAGGGCCGAATGGCTTCCTCCTGCTTCTAATTTCTATGTTTCTATGTATAAGTCTGATCCTATTTCCAGTTCTCTCCAGCTTTGACAAAGAGTCATGCAGACTCAAAACTCGAGATCTGTTCTCTCTTCACTGATGCTTTCAGACTGTAGCCATCTGGGATGGCCACGTCCCGGTTACAAAATGGA
The DNA here is from genome assembly GCF_047496885.1 of Scyliorhinus torazame. Lineage (NCBI taxonomy): Eukaryota > Metazoa > Chordata > Chondrichthyes > Carcharhiniformes > Scyliorhinidae > Scyliorhinus > Scyliorhinus torazame. The sequence continues at coordinate 41,641,660 of NC_092714.1, read as the reverse complement.
CACCCGCAAAGAATGCAGGGAAAATTGGACAATGCTAAGAAACAATCAGGTGCAAGCTCTGTCTGTTGATTAGAACCTTAAACTCTCAGACAGGACAGAAACTGCCAAGCAATCTACATACTAATGAGCCATCTCCGGGGACAAAAGGGAAACATTTAGATACACAATGTTAAGGCAGACTCCCCGGCGCCAGAAGAAGCTAAGACAAAGCAGATTGACAGTCACCAGAACACGCCCAGCAATCAGGGAACCACCCCTCTATTGGAGGAAGATCGATACGGATGATTGGGAAAGACCCAATTAGTTGAGGCCAAGTTCAAGCCCCTCCCAAAAGCGCGCAAAGCCCTTTTTAGTATAAAAGGTATCCCCCAAGGGAGAATCTTTCTCCTTTGGCTTTGGCTCTCAGTGAAGAGAGAGACCAGCCTAGCAGCTGCATCAGACCAAGTAAGTTCCAAGTCAACACACGCTACGAGATAGACGCTCCTAGTTGCTACCCTGTAAACAGCTCAACCCAGCAGCCTCAGAACTGAGCAACGGCCATTGTTCCTCTGACTGAGTGGGCACCGAAGCTAAGTTTAGGCTTTAGTAATAGTGATAGTTTAGTTTGTAGAGTTTATGCATGAGTAGATTTGACTGTGTGTAAATAAATGAGCATTGCTTTTGAACTTACTAACTGGTGTATCGAGTCATTGATCAGTATTCGGTTCTGAACCTTGTAGCGGTATCGAAAGACACCTGGCAACTCTTGAGCAAACGTAATTAAACAGAGCCAAATTAAGAAACAGCTAAAGTTAGCAACATTTACTGGCGACATCTGACGGGACTCGACCTAGAAGTGGCCGAACCACTCCGAGCGAACCTAAATTTGAATTGAGAATCAAATTGGAAACAGAAAAACCACAAGCGTAAGAGCAGTACTGATCAAGCCTCTGAGATTTGGAAGTGTGTTAATGCATGCGTACTAACAGGGATGTAAGGTAAACCTGAGAGATTTTGTTGCGTAAAACTGCCGGAAATTTTGTAGGCCGGAAATTAGCGTAAGCCGTACCCGTGTTTACATCACCACTTTATCACCCCCTGTTCCAAATTCAGTAGAGAACCCAGATCGAGAAAATGGCAATGAAGGCAATGGAACGCCTTATGAACCCCCAGGAATTCGAGCTCGCAGCGACCAGTAGAGTAGGACAGTGTCCCGTATGGGAAGTGGAAATCAGAAAGTACCTCAAAGGGAAAGGATGGCCCCTTTGGAGCGATTTCTGCGCAAATGAGGAAACAGGTCCCGGGAGTATAGGGCATGCTTGGTGGGAGAACCTGTCAGAGATCCACAAGAAGAGCTTAGGGAAAGCTCGCAAGCCGATGGCAATCGTGTCCTGCTTGGCACAATTGCGAGGCACAGAGGAGGTCGTTAGGACGCTCCGTAGAGGAGATAGAGGAGAGAGACGGAAGCAGTGAGGTAGACGTGAGTGAGGTAGAGAAGGAGAATCGAGATTTAAAAGAGCAGTTAGCAGCAAGGGACAGAGAGGTGGATGATGCCAAGTGGGCACATCAGTCTTGTCTCGCCATTTGAACAGTGTTCAGACACAATATGATAAGGCCTACCAGGACACGCAACGTGCGGTCTTGGTAAGACAAGAGACAGAACAGCAAGTGGAGAAATTGCAGAAGCAATGCAATGATTTAAAAGCAGCCCTACGAGCACTCCATACTGCCACGACGGAACAAGGCAGAGCTCAGTAGACCACGCAAAGTGCCCGAAGCAAATTGCAGAATTGCAATCTCTGCTTTCCGTTCAAAATGGAATTCAAAGTACATTCGGACCCCAATTAGATCAGGAAAACGGCTCCGATTGGCAGGAATTGAGCGAAACGGCCCATAGATACATGCATGGGACATGCACACAGGAAAAATCCCAGAAGAGAAAAGCGCCCCAACCCCCAACCGAACAGGCAGAACACCCCCATGAATCCTGTAACCACACACCGCAAGGCAGCAGCAGAAGGAGAGACAGATTTCCTTTACACAAGCCCATTAACCGTGACCCAATTACGGGACGCGTGTGGAAAAATTACACCGTTCCTTCCCACATCAGGCCCCCACCAATTTTTCGCGAAAGTCAAACAACAGGCTACCATGTACGGCCTGGATGAAAAGGAGCAAGTGAAGCTCACAGTTTTAAGCCTCGACCCTTCAGTCGTAGCAGCCCTTCCCGACCCACAGAATGTAGGAGGAGGCACACTCCAAGAGATGCACACAGCGATCCTTGATGCAATCGGCTTTAACAGAGGAGACCCCGTAGAAGGCCTAAATAAGTGTAGGCAAAAGAAGACAGAGCACCCCACAGCGTTTGCTGGACGTTTGTGGATTCACTTCACCGCAGTTTTTGGAGAGTTAGCCTATGCCCATTTGTTCCCAGATAATAATGGCCAAATGGACCCAAATTCTAGTCTCCCACGCCACAGAAGCAGGACGAAAAGCTTGCGCAAATTATGACCCCTCGGTTGAGGCCCACAATGAAAAATGGGTTTTGAAGAGATTGTCCCGCGCTTGGGAGCAATCAATTGCAGGCAAAACCGCATTTATAACACCCGATGAAGAGCAGGCAGAAATGAACCCAGTTAAAGCACACCAGAACCCCGCATGGGTAAATGAGGGCAGGAACAGCCCACCCCAGCCCAAAGCTCAGGAATGTTACAACTGTGGACAGCTAGAACACTTTGCACGAGCGTGCAACGCGCCTCAGAAGCCACAGAGAAACGAACAGACAGGCACCCTAAACAGGAATAGGGCAAAACCGATCCATAGCGTTAGCGCCCATTCAGAGAATGCAGACATGAACGGCACCGACTGATGGTGTTCAGGGTCCCCAACTTGGGTCTGCGACACCCTTTGGGACAAGTCCGGTATACCGGTAGTAGCAGGCAAAGTCCGGGGACACAGGAGGGTCCCGCACCACACTCAATTCCTCCACGATGTTTCAGCGAGACACGTGGCCCACAACAGACACCATCGCACTCAGCGGTTTTACAGGCCATTTACAACAGGGACACATCACAGCCCCTGTAGCAATACAAATACGGAACATCACGACTAAGTACCCCGTAGTTCTAGTTGATCTGGCCCAGACAGCAGAACATATCCTTGGGATCGATTTCATGAGCTACCATAACCTTTCTTTCGACCCAGTTAACAAGTGTGTTTGGAAAATGTCAAAGGCAGCATGAGCCCCGCCACGCTCACAGTAGGAGAGAATGTAAACAAGATTAGCTCAGTAGGAGACTTCTGGTTCGACCCTCGAGCCATTAGTGCAGACAAACAGGTTAGGGCAGTCCTACAGGAACATAAAGCAGCATTTGCACAGCACAAGCACAACTGTGGCAATTTGGCAGGCTGTGTAAACATTACAGGTCCTGACCCTCAACCCGAGAACCAGTACGGATTTCCCCAGGAAGCAGAGGGAGAAACCTCCAAAGTAATAGAGAGTTTGTTGGATCAAGGCGTAGTCAGATCAGTAGCCTCCACAAACAACGCACCAATATGGCCCGTCAGGAAACCAGATGGATCATGGCAACTGACCATTGATTACCGGGAACTGAACAAAGTAACCCCAGCAGCAGCCCCCACTGTCCCGAGACCATGCTCAAACAGGGACTCCAGTCAAAACATTTTTCGGTTTTGGACATTAGTAATGGCTTTTGGTCCATTCCATTGGCTAAAGCGTGCCAGTACAAATTTGCCTTTACATTCCAAGGGCAACAGTACACGTGGACGTGCCTTCCACAAGGCTTCCACAACTCCCCCTTCATTTTCCACCGACAGCTGGCAAATGGTTTCGCAAACTTTTCCTGCCCCGATTGTCTGGTCCAGTATGTAGACGACTTGTTACTTCAGACAGGCACAAAGGGAGAGCACATTTCGCTTTTCGCCGAGCTCCTAGCACTCCTAAAAGAAATTGGTTGTAAAGTCAACCCCAAGAAGGCCCAGATTTTGAAAGAAAAAGTGATTTACTTGGGAACAGTGATCATTCATGGTAAACGCGAGATCGAGCAAAAGAGAATTGACTCGATTGTCAAATTGCCCCTTCCCCACAATGTCTCAGCCCTCTGGTCATTTTTACGACTGGTTGGCTACTGCCGAAAACATATTGACGGTTTTGCAGCAGCGCCCCTTTCCGAACTTTTCAAGAAGCAGGCACCTTGGAAATGGCTTCCATACAGATGCTGTGGACGCTTTAAAAAGAGCACTCAGCACAGCCCCCGCACTACAGTCCCAGATCCACTTTCCCCATACGCAATCGAAGTTGCAAGCACCGACCGAACCCTTTCGGCCGTACTCCTCCAGGAACGCCACAACCAGTTACACCCAGTAGCATACGCCTCACGCATGTTAGACCCCGTAGAACAAGGATTTTATGCCTGTGAAAGGCACCTGATCGCAGTTTTTTGGGCAGTACAATACTTCGCCCACGTTACAGGACTCAACCCCATCACCATCCTCACAGAACACACACCGACACAGCTATTGTTAGACGGCCGACTTAAAGATGGCACAGTCAGCCAAATCCGCGCAGCCCGTTGGACCCTTCTTTTACAGGGACGGGACATCACGGGAAAGAGAACCAAAACCCACACATTCCTTGCCGATAATTTGCAGTGTGCAAGCACCCCTCATGAATGTGAGATCATCACCACAAAACACAACACAGGCCCATTTATTCCCAAGCGACCTCCTAGGAAAACAGGTAGTACACCCCAGAGACACGTGCGCACCCCTGAAGATTTATGTGGATGGCTCCTCCACAGTGTTAAATGGAAAGATAATTACCGGTTGCGGTATATATGAAGAGGACGCGCAGGGACACGCCCTAGATGAAATTTCCTTGATGTTGTCAGGACACTTAGGCTCCCAGGCAGCAGAGGTGGCAGCGATTGCATATATTGTAGACCACCCAGACTCGTTCCCGACCCCAGCAGACATCTATTCGGACAGCTTGTATGTCTGTAATAGTTTGACAGAATTCCTACCACTCTGGGAAACAAGAGGATTTGTTTCTGCGGACGGTAAACCCCTACCCTCAGCCCCATTACTCTACCATATCTTAGAGACAGCAAAGGATGGGAAATATGGAATAATTAAGGTTCGCAGTCATCACCGTTCTTCCCCCCCCCCTGGTAACGTTAAAGCAGATGCCCTAGCGAAGGCAGGCTCCAGGCATGGTTATTTTTGGAACCCTCCCGAGAGCAAAGGCCCAGAAAGAAGACGAGAAACTCAGGGAAGTTTTAAAGGGAACCTTCCCAGCCCCGTATGATAAATACAGAAACGCAATCACCACACACAGCGGGGTGATTTTAAAGGATGACATTTATATAGTTCCCAGCCAGGACAGGAACCAGATCATTTGTCAGTTACATGACAATCATGGACACCAAGGAATTGAACACACCCTGGCCCACCTCAGACCGCTTTGTTGGTGACCTGATTTAAAAATCGATGTCGCACACTAAATTGAGAAGTGCTTAATCTGTGCCCAGAACAATCCGGACAGATATGCGAAAAAGGCTCAACTTCGTTAATGGACCCTGGACAAATCTCCAGATAGATTATAGATTATATAGAACCCCTACCCCCGTGCAGAAATGGTTATAAGTATGTGTTGGTGGTCATAGACACCTTCACAAAATGGGTGGAAGCATTTCCATCGCGAACTAATACGGCAAAGACAATGGCTAAAATATTAACACATCTTTACAAGATGGGGCCTCCCACACAGTATAAAGTTCTCCCATTTCACCGGACGTGTAATGAAAAACGTCCTCACGATTTTCCGCATTAGACAAAAGTTACATATCGCATACCACAACCAGTCAAGCGATATTGTAGAACGAATGATTAGGACATTGAAAGCCACCCTCAGGAAAATGGTAAAGCAGAATAACAGCACCTGGGATTCAGTACTCCCATTCGCTTTAATGTTTTTAAGAAACACGGTATCCACGTCCACAGGATACACCCCCCACACCCTCATGACCGGACGCCCCATGAAATGCACTGAGTATTTATTAGAACTGGATTTGGCCAGCCCGCAGTTACAGCCCTCACGCATGAAAATGCAGTTAAACAACTTATACAGAACATAAAGCAAGCCCAACTCGCAGCAGCAGTGAGACTTGGAACCAGGAAGAAATGGAGCAAGGCTTGTTTCGACAAAACAGTACATGCCACTGAGTTTACAGTAGGGCAACAAGTTATGCTTTCCCTTTACAACCCCAGTTCATTCCTTTCCCCAAAATTTTCCAGACCGTACTCCATTTCGGACAAAGTCAGCCCCTCAGTATATAAAATAACCTATCCCAATGGTAAGTCTGCATGGTTTCATATAAACCAGCTCAAGGCTTATGGCTCGCAGAATAACCACACACACCACATCCTGCTCGCAGCAGCAGACGATCACGCCCCGCCCACAGATGACATATTCCTGCCCTCCCCCAACCACTCCAGTCCGTCCTCAGACACGACTCCAACTTCGCCCCCAGAGGCACGACTCCGCCTCTCCCTTCCCTCAACCAGCAGCGACAGTGACAGTGATAGCGATCACGATGACGATAGCCACAGCACAACACGTTACGACTATACCCCTGTACCAGGCACCACTCCCAGCGAATCTGAGCATGATTCTACTGACCCATTTGATATCACTTATATCAAAGCCCCTGACCCAGACCCACCGCCCGAATCCATTGGGACGGATTAAAATGCATCCATTTTCTTTATGTATTCTGTGGAATAAAGAGATGTAAACCTCGGTGTCTGACCGCCAGGCCAGAGAAATTTGTGTGCTGCTATTTTGTACAGTTTAAGATATATAGATTATTTTTGGATCATTTGTATTTTTGGATTGTTTGAATGAGGATAGTTTATTGAGAATAGTTAGAGGTTCCAGTTTTTTATTTTTCTGTAATGCACGTATTAATGTCATAGCGCCCCGTAGAGTTTTATGATAATGAATGTATTTTAAATGGTTTAGGTAAAATTGTGTTGCATAGGATAGGACAGTGTAGAGCCTAAGTATGGGTGCCCCGGTTGGTCAGAGGATGAAGACGACATAGTAGTGTGATCCTTCACGCTTCGCGTTGAGGATCACAAGGAGGGTGTGTAGCCATCTGGGATGGCCACGTCCCGGTTACAAAATGGATACCGCAAAGAATGCAGGGAAAATTGGACAATACTAAGAAACAAGCAGGTGCAAACTCTGTCTGTTGATTAGAACCTCAAACTCTCAGACAGGACAGAAACTGCCAAGCAATCTACATACTAATGAGCCATCTCCGGGGACAAAAGGGAAACATTTAGATACACAATGTTAAGGCAGACTTCCCGGTGCCAGATGAGGCTAAAACAAAGCAGACCAACAGTCACCTAGGACACGCCCAGCAATCAGGGAACTACCCCTCTATTGGAGGAAGATCGATACGGATGATTGGGAAAGACCCAATTAGTTGAGGCCAAGTTCAAGGCCCGCCCAAAAGCACGCAAAGCCCTTTTTAGTATAAATGGTATCCTCGAAGGGAGAATCTTTCTCCTTTGACTTTGGCTCTCAGTGAAGAGAGAGACCAGCCTAGCAGCTGCATCAGACCAAGTAAGTTCCAAGCCAACGCACGCTATGAGATAGACGCTCCTAGTTGCTACCCTGTAAACAGCTCAACCCAGCAGCCTCAGAACCGAGCAACTCTGACTGAGTGGGCACCGAAGCTAGGGATTGGCTTTAGTAATAGTGGTAGTTTAGTTTGTAGAGTTTATGCATGAGTAGATTTGACTGTGTGTAAATAAATGAGCATTGCTTTTGAACTTACTAACTGGTGTATCGAGTCATTGATCAGTATTCGGTTCTGAACCTTGTGGCGGTGTCGAAAGATACCTGGCGACTCTCGAGCAAACGTAATTAAACAGAGCCAAATTAAGAAACAGCTAAAGTTAGCAACAAGACCCGATGAGTTTGTTCAGTATTTTCTGCTTTTGTTTCAGATTCCAGCATTCCCAATAATTTGCTTTTATCCTATCAACTGAGCAGAAAAAATGGTTACTGAACTGATACTCTTCAAAGTTGTAACTACAAGAAAATAAAGCAGCCATGGATGGAAAATTATAAGAGCCAGTTGCATTTTGGATAAGAAAATGGCTAAACCAGACCAAAGAGTGGGAGTCTTGGAGAAGACATTTTTTATTTTACAGGAGCATTGCAGCATTAGAGCAGCACGGTAGCACAGTGGTTAGCGCAATTGCTTCACAGCTCCAGGGTCCCAGGTCCGATTCTCGGCTTGGGTCACTGTCTGTGTGGAGTCTACACATTCTCCCCGTGTGTGCGTGGGTTTCCTCCGGGTGCTCCGGTTGCCTCCCACACTCCAAAGATGTGCAGGTTAGGTGGATTGGCCTTGATAAATTGCCCTTAGTGTCCAAAATTGCCCTTAGTATTGGGTGGGGTTACTGGGTTATGGGGATAGGGTGGAGGTGTGGACCTTGGGTAGGGTGCTCTTTCCAAGAGCTGGTGCAGACTCGATGGGCCAAATGGCCTCCTTCTGCACTGTAAATTCTATAAAATTCTATCTATTAACTGAGGAATCGGAAGAAGTACAAGTTGATAACTTTTTACTCACCTTTGGTTCGTTTGCTGATGAAATACTCCACTGTCAACATATAGGTCAATACTTAAAAACATTCCGTGAGATATTAAAAGGCTTTGAATGAAGTCTTGCACACCCCCAACAAATTGCCAAGGGAAATAAAAGACCCCATAGTGAGGACAACAATAGACCCCACAGCGAGGACAGCAGAATACCCCAGGCCGAGGGAGACAATTTTCAAGTAAACCACAAGATGGTTGCTAATCATGTCAGTGCAATGAAATGCACGAGCTGAATAGTTTAGCACAGAAGAAGGAAATGGTTGAAAAGCAGCCGAAAGGCGTCAAAATTGAAGGTTTGGAAGATGCTGACAGGGTACCCAAACTTCAACAGTAGATGTCAGTGTGGAGTGAGAAGATGGCTGCGAATGAAGGACAGCTATCTGAGGTAACTCAAAAGAAACAAAGCGTGCAAAAAGTAAACAAAGCTGTTCTACAGGAAAATGCAAGATTCAAGTTGAGTATATACCTTTGAAAATGCTCAATAATCTGAAGTCTTCAATGAAACGAGCTGTTTGAGATCATTAGAAACAAATCTCAGACACAATGATACCAGGAGAAAACAATAACCCTCAATTCCACAAGTGTTAAATCAAAGCAGGAGTTGGGAGAACTCAACCGGATGTGCAGCCAGGCAAAGGAGCAGGCAGACAAGGCAGGCAGAGAAGTTGCAATGAGAATGCCTAAGTTAAACATTTGATTTGAATGTTAAGCTATAACGACAAAAGAATAGGAACAGGAGTAGACAACTTGGATCCTCAAGTCTGCTCTATCACTCACTTAGATCTTGGCTGATCTGATTTTGGCTTTCACAATACTTTCCTGCCTATCCTGCCTATTCCCCATAACCCTTGACTCCCCTCTGGTTCAAGAGGCTGTCGAACTCAGCCTTGAATACAGACTGCACAGCTCTTTGGGGTAGAGAATTTCAATGATTCACCGCCCTTTGAGGAAAGAAATTCCTCCTCACCTCCCTCTTAAATAGCAAATCACTTATTCTGAAACTGCGCCCTGAAATTCTGGACCGCATCATGAGGGGAGCCAGCCCCTCAGCCTTTGCTCTGTGAAGCCCTCTCAGAACCTTACATATTTACAACGAGATCACCTCTCATTCTTCTCAACTCCAATGAGTATAGTCCCAACTTTCTCAAACCTTTCCCCATAAGACAACCCCCTCGTGATAGGAATCAACCTAATGAACCTGTTCTGTACTGCCTCTGATGCAAGCGTGTCCCTCGAAAGCTGCAATATATACTTTACAGTCTCACCAATGCCCTGGTTTGCTGTCGCAAGACTCCATGCCTCTTGCAATAAAGGCGAGCTCCCATTTACTTTCCTAATCACTTGCTGTCTCTCCATGCGAATGTTCATGACAAAGGACACCCTTATGCCACCGCATTGCAGCATTCTATAGTCTCTCTCTATTTAAATAATATTTTAATTTTCTATTCTTCCTTGAAAAATGGATTGCTCACATTTTCCCGCATTATCATCAAATTTTGCCCACTTGATTAACTTCTCTAAATCCCTTCACAGACTCGGTATCCTCCACACAACTTGTTTTTCCACCTATCTTCATATCGTCAGCAGAATACACCCATCCCTTCATCCAAATCGTTTATGTAGATTACAAATAGTTAAAGCCCCAACTTTGATTTCTGTGGCGCCCCATTAGTTATAATTTTCCAAACCAGAAATTACCCATTTATCCCAACTCTATTTCCTGTTAGTCAATTCTCTATCCATGTTAACATATATTGACCCCAATATCATGAGCTCTTGTAACCTTTTGGGCCATAACATCAAAGCTCTGGGGTATCATAACTGGGGGGGGGGGGGTTACTCCAAAGATGCACTGGGGAACCCCACCTCCCCAACCCCCACACTTGCCCCCCCCCCCACAGTCCTCAGAAGGCCCTGCCAACTGATCACCAGGTCCTGACCCCCACTGACCACCCGACCCAAACCCACACTCCCACCAATCCTACCCACTTGATTTACAGGTCCTCCTTCTCCCTGGCTTCAGAACGTGGCTGGACCTTCAAACATACCTGTACTGCTGCACCTAGTGCTGTAAAGAAAAGGGGGGGCTTGACTTCCTTATCTCTGACTCAGCAACTCTGGACACAAGACATTAGGCCTGAGTCAGAGGTTCGGGCGGGAAAGGATCAGCTGGATTTTGAGGCAAGAAATTAGATACAGAGTGACAATCCAATGCTTTACGAGGCATTATGGAATGACTTTTGCAAATCCATTTCATCTGCTGGCCTCCCTTTTTATCCGCCCTGCTTGTTTCATTGTCAAAGAACGCTAATAAATTTCTCAAACACAATTTCCCTTTTGTAAAACCATATTTACTTTGCTTGAATATAGTGTGGTTTTCTAAGTATTCTGCTGTTCTGCTACTCTACCACATCCTCAACAGTGGATTCCAGCATTTTCGCAATGACAATTTAAGGCTAGCTGGTGTACAGTTTCCTGCTGCTTGTCCCCTGCCTTCCTTGTGGAGATGCCGGCGTTGGACTGGGGTGAGCACAGTAAGAAGTCTTACAACACCAGGTTAAAGTCCAACAGGTTTGTTTCGATGTCACTAGCTTTCGGAGCGCTGCTCCTTCCTCAGGTGAATGAAGAGGTATGTTCCAGAAACATATATATAGACAAATTCAAAGATGCCAGACAATGCTTGGAATGCGACCATTAGCAGGTGATTAAATCTTTACAGATCCAGAGATGGGGTAATCCCAGGTTAAAGAGGTGTGAATTGTGTCAAGCCAGGACAGTTGGTAGGATTTTGCAGGCCAGATGGTGGGGGCTGAATGTAATGCGACATGAATCCCAGGTCCCGGTTGAGGCCGCACTCATGTGTGCGGAACTTGGCTATAAGTTTCTGCTCGGCGATTCTGCGTTCTCGCGCGTCCTGAAGGCCGTGCTCCGAAAGCTAGTGACATCGAAACAAACCTGTTGGACTTTAACCTGGTGTTGTAAGACTTCCTTGAATAAGGGCTTTGCATTTTAGAATCTAGGGAATTTTGGAAAATTCCAACCAATGCATTCACTATCTCTGTAGCCACTTCTTTTAAACTCCAGGACGCCTTGTCAGCCTTTAGTCTTATTAATTTTCCTTGGGCTCTTTCCCAATTATGCTAATTGTTTTGAGTTTTCCCCCTTTCCCCATTTTGTTCCCTGATTTTCTACTATTATTGGGATGATTTTAGTGCCTTCTAATGTGAAGACAGAACTTGCTAAAATTTTGCCTGAGTTGCATGTTTCTCATTATGAATTCTCCAGTCTCAGCCTCCAACTGAACAATGTGTACTTTAGGTACACTCCTCCTTTTATATAACAATAGAAGCTATCAATTTCACATTTCTTGGTAGATTACTCTCAAAATCTACCCTTTTTATTACTCATCCTTTGCTATTTTCTAAATTTTCCAATCTTCTGGCCTACCAGTAACATTTGCACCATTGTTACTTTTTCTTCCAATCTGATACCATCCTTAACCTCCTTAGCCATGAATGGCTCATTCTTCTCATAAATTCTTGTTTCTCAATACAATATATTTTAGTTGAGAATGTCTTTAAACGTCTGCCACTGCTTACCCACCATCGCACCTTTGAAACAATTATCCTGGCCAACTTTAGCCAACTTTGCGTTCATACCCTCGTACCCGCGCCTCTGTTAAAGTTTAGGACATTGATTTCAGACCCAAGCTTCTCACCTCAAACTAAGAAAAAGACACCAAATATAAGTTTCAAGCTTATGCAGAGTATCAATGTGCAACACAATTGCAAATGAAACAGTCAAATCTTTGGGACGGAATTCTCCCCCCCCCCCCACGCCGGGTGGGAGAATCGCCGGGGCGCTGCGCGGGTCCCGCCACGCCACCCCGGAACCTGCACGCGATTCTCCCCCCCCCCCCCAAACCGGCGCAGCGAGAATCACGACTGGCCGCTCGGAGAATCGCCGCTCTCTGTTTGTAATGGGCGAGCGGCGATTCTCTGGCCCGGATGGGCCGAGCGGCCTGCCCAATATGACGGGTTCCCACCGGCGCCATCCACACCTGGGGGGGGTGGCCTGCGGGGTGGGGGGGGGGGGGGGGTCCTGCACCGGGGGGGGGGGGGGGCTCAAAAGGCTTCTGGCCTGCGATCGGTGCCCACCGATCGGCGGGCCGGCCTCTCTGAAGGAGGATCCATCCGACATCTTCTTGCGGGGCGGCCTCGGGAGGACGGCAACCGGCGGGTTGGCGCCGGTCAACCTGCGCATGCGCGGTTGATATCATTTACGCGGTGCCAGCCGTGTCATTTACGCGGCCCCGCTTTTACGCAGCGCCAAGGCCCGGCGCGCGTAAATGATGCGGCACCGCTACTAGTCCCCCGGGGGCGGGAGAATAGGGGGCTGGGAACGGCCTCCGACCCCGGAGTGAAACACTCCGATTTTCACACCGGCGTTGGCACTTAGTCTCCCGATGGGAGAATTGCGCCCTTGGAGTTTGGGACTTATGGTGACATCATGTAAAAGCAAGATGCACAAAAAGCGGCTCATGGCAGGGTCTTTGCTTTTGATCCCTTTTACCCATTTTTTCAGGGGGCTAAGTATGCAGCCCTGCGGGACCCTGGTATTGAGGACTATCGTGGAGAAGGTGTTGGTTATTCTGTTTTTTAAAATAACTTTAGAGTACCCAATTCATTTTTTCCAATTTAAGGAACAATTTAGCATGTACAATCCACCTACCCTGCACATCTTTGGGTTGTGGGGGTGAAACCCACGCAAACACGGGGAGAATGTGCAAACTCCACACGGACAGTGACCCAGAGCCGGGGTCGAACCTGGGACCTCGGCGCCGTGAGGTTGCAGTGCTACCACTGCGCCGCCGTGCTGCCCGTTGTTGTTTATTCTTACTGATTGTGGTCTATGGGTCAGGAAGTCAAGGATCGTGGGCGAAATTCTCCGACCCCCCGCCGGGTCGGAGAATCGCCGGGGGCTGGCGTGAATCCCGCCCCCGCCGGTTGCCGAAGTCTCCGACACCGGATATTCGGCGGGGGCGGGAATCGCACCGCGCCGGTTGGCGGGCCCCCCTGCTCGATTCTCCGGCCCGCATGGGCCGAAGTCCTGCCGCTAAAATGCCTGTCCCGCCGGCGTAAATTAAACCACCTACCTTACCGGCGGGACAAGGCGGCGCGGGCGGGCTCCGGGGTCCTGGGGGGGTCACGAGGCGATCTGGCCCCGGGGGGGTGCCCCCACGGTGGCCTGGCCCGCGATCGGGGCCCACCGATCCGCGGGCGGGCCTGTGCCGTGGGGGCACTCTTTCCCTTCCGCCTCCGCCACGGTCACCACCATGGCGGAGGCGGAAGAGACTCCATCCACTGTGCATGCGCGGGAATGCTGTCAGCGGCCGCTGATGCTCCCGCGCATGCGCCGCCCGGAGATGTCATTTCCGCGCCAGCTGGCGGGGCACCAAAGGCCTTTTCCGCCAGCTGGCGGGGCGGAAATTCGTCCGGCGCCGGCCTAGCCCCTCAATGTTGGGGCTCGGCCCCCCAAGATGCGGAGCATTCCGCACCTTTGGGGCGGCGCGATGCCCGACTGATTTGCGCCGTTTTGGGCGCCAGTTGGCGGACATCGCGCCGTTTCCGGAGAATTTTGCCCCGTGTCGCAGAGGGAGGAGCCAAGTCCTAGATTTCGGAGTTTTGATATGAGCTTGGCTGAGATTATGGTGCTGAAGGCAGAGCTGTAGTCAATAAATAGGGGTCTGATGTAGGAGTCCTTGTTGAGCTGCTCCAGGGATGAGTATAGGGCCAGGGAGATAGCGTCTGCTGAGACCGGTTGTGGCGGTATGCGAATTGCAGTGGATAAAGCATTTTGGGAGTGTGTAGTTGATGTGTCTCATGACCAACCTCTTGAAGCACTTCATAATGATACATGTAATGGTCACCGGATAGTAGTCGTTGAAGCATGTTGCCTGGTTCTTCTTTGGCACTGGTCCGATGGTGGTCTTCTTGCCAGAGAATCACAGAGGTCCGCAGCATAGGGCGCCAGGCCAGCTAAATAGTTGCAAATAGGTCGATAAGACCCATTTGCATTCATCGACATGTTCCCGCTGGCACGCAGCGTGGACCTTGATTTCGGAAGGTCAGAGCATCGCATTCGAGTCGGCGTCCAACGTTGATTCCGATTTTGCCCCAATGCCTGATTCGCCGTACCATCGGGGAACGCGATCCTGGCATCCTGGGGCAGAGAATCCCGCCCAAAGAGTTTACAAAGGGATGTCAACAAGTTAAATGAGTGGACAAAAACGTGGCAGATGGAGTATAGTGTGGGAAACTTTGAGCCTCCAGTTTGGCAGGCCAAATGGAAAAGCAGTACACCATTCAAATGGTGAAAGGTTGCAGAACTCGATGATGCAGAAGGATCTGGTTGTCTGGGTACATGAATGACAACAAGTTCGCATGCAGGCACAGCAAGTGATTTGGAAGGCAAATGAAATATTGGCATTTATTGTAAAGGGAATGGAATCTACAAATAGAAATGTTTTACGAAAGCTGTTGATGAGACTACACCTGTAATACTGTGTACATTTTTGGTCTCCTTATTTGAGAAATATATATAATTGTATTAGAAGCAGTACAAAGAAGGTTCAATTAACTCAGTCCTACAATGAGAGGTGATCTTATTGAGACATATAGGGTGTGATCTACTTGAATAGGGACAGAGGTCCATAGCGCAAGATTAGACAGGTGATTCCCAGCTCTCGAAATGCAGAGATAAACCCCGCTATCTAATGCCCATCCGGGTAGATCGATGGTCTCAGCGGGAACCTCCCGACGGGGGCACACTTAGCCTCGTTCTCGGCACGGAGGAGCTCCCCTCGCCTCCCCGAGCTCCCAGAGAATCGATGGACGAGTTCTACGCCGCGCTGCTGATTTTGGGACGAGCCTGCAGCTGCCCGTCGGTGAATGCAAACGAACATACGGACATGTTAATGCGCGACGCTTTTGTGGCAGGTATGCAATCCTCCCAAATCCGCCAAAGACTTCTAGAAAAAGAGTCGCTAGGACTCTCAGAGGCACGGGCCCTAGCAGCCTCCCTAGACGTGGCCGCGCGTAATACCCGCGCCTACGGCCCCGACCGCGCGGCAGGCCATTGGGCCCCGTACGTACCCGTCGCGGCAAACCCCCTACCCCCCCCCCCCCCCCCCCGGACACCCCACAGGCTTGCGCAGTCCAAACGCCGAGTCGCACCGGGGGCGCCCGCTGTTATTTCTGCGGCCAGGCAAAGCACCCCCGACAACGCTGTCCGGCCCGCGCAGCCATCTGCAAAAGCTGCGGGAAAAAGGGCCATTATGCGGTTGTGTGCCGATCCCGCGAGGTCGCCGCCGTCCCGGGGCCACAGGGAGCCCTACAAGCAGTCTATGCCTCCCAACCCCCCCAGCACGCCTTGTACGACCCGCAGGCGCAGCCGCTCTGGGTCCCGACCACCGCGGTCCCGGGAGAACTGGGAGCCCTGCACGCCGCCTACGCTCCCCAACCCCCCTCCCCGCAGCCCATGTACGACCCGCCGCCGGCGCTCCCGCTTTGGGTCCCGGCCAACACTCTCCACGGAGAGGAAGGGGTTTTCCTCTGTACCCCCCCCCCCGCCCTGCCCCTCCCCCCGCAAGCCCCCCACACCCGCGCAGGTCACTCCCCCAGCCCAATCACCGCCATGCAGATAATGGCAGTTTTGCACCTCGGTAGTGCAAACCTGGCACCCTGCCAGTGCCACCTAGCACCTTGGATTTGATTTTGAATATTTGGTTTCTGGTGGCTTTTCTTTCAGTAGTGTGATGAACTCGATGGATGGATTGTTGTATCTTTAGACTAACAAAACAAAATTAATAAGTTACCCAAGTATGTGGGTTTGATGCAAGATCAACAGACATTTATTGAATAAGTATTCACTCTACAAACTTTGGTACTAGATGCTCTCAGAAACCCACAAAGCAGATGATGATGTTACGTGTGTCATGTGACTCTGTTCTTATAGAGACATTGCACACAATTACAATAACCTACATTTATAATACTGTGGTAGTATGTATTGGGGGTCATGTGGGACTGGAAGCCCTAATGTCATTGGCTGACAGATCCCGGGTCCTGGTTGGCCGTTGACCTCAAGCTCCGCCCTGAAGGCGAAGTATAAGAAGCCGGTGTCTTCCCCCGCAGGCCAGTTTACTATCGGGCTGCTGGGGAACAGACACGCTTAATAAAGCCTCATCGACTTCACTCTATTCGTCTCACGGAGTCTTTGTGCGCTACAATTTATTAAGCGTGCCTAAAAAGGACTATGGAGCTCAGGATCATTCCAGAATGCCTGAGGATCAGCCCCCACGCAGTGAATGCGGCAGCAGCCTTCAAACACTGGCAGACTTGCTTCGAGGCCTACATCAGATCGACCACAGGCCGAGTCTCAGACGAACAAAAACTGCAGGTCCTGCACTCGAGGGTGAGCACGGAGATTTTCACCCTCATTGAAGACACCGACGATTTCCAGACGGCGTTCACAGCACTGAGAAATCTCTACGTTCGCCCAGTTAACCAAATCTACGCTCGCTACCAGCTCGCGACAAGACAGCAAGCTCCCGGAGAATCGATGGACGAGTTCTACGCCGCGCTGCTCAATTTGGGACGAGCCTGCAGCTACCCGTCGGTGAATGCAAACGAACGTACGGACATGTTAATGCGCGACGCTTTTGTGGCAGGTATGCAATCCTCCCAAATCCGCCAAAGACTTCTAGAAAAAGAGTCGCTAGGACTCTCAGAGGCACGGGCCCTAGCAGCCTCCCTAGACGTGGCCGCGCGTAATACCCGCGCCTACGGCCCCGACCGCGTGGCAGGCCATTGGGCCCCGTACGTACCCGTCGCGGCAAACCCCCTACCCCCCCCGGACACCCCACAGGCTTGCGCAGTCCAAACGCCGAGTCGCACCGGGGGCGCCCGCTGTTATTTCTGCGGCCAGGCAAAGCACCCCCGACAACGCTGTCCGGCCCGCGCAGCCATCTGCAAAAGCTGCGGGAAAAAGGGCCATTATGCGGTTGTGTGCCGATCCCGCGAGGTCGCCGCCGTCCCGGGGCCACAGGGAGCCCT
The DNA here is from genome assembly GCF_047496885.1 of Scyliorhinus torazame. NCBI lineage: Eukaryota > Metazoa > Chordata > Chondrichthyes > Carcharhiniformes > Scyliorhinidae > Scyliorhinus > Scyliorhinus torazame. The sequence continues at coordinate 41,623,867 of NC_092714.1, read as the reverse complement.
ACAAGCAGTCTATGCCTCCCAACCCCCCCAGCACGCCTTGTACGACCCGCAGGCGCAGCCGCTCTGGGTCCCGACCACCGCGGTCCCGGGAGAACTGGGAGCCCTGCACGCCGCCTACGCTCCCCAACCCCCCTCCCCGCAGCCCATGTACGACCCGCCGCCGGCGCTCCCGCTTTGGGTCCCGGCCAACACTCTTCACGGAGAGGAAGGGGTTTTTCGCGTCCCGAACGCCACCCTCACCCCCGTCCCGCGCCCCACGCCTGACCCGCCGGCGCCACCTTCTTGGACCCCGACCACCGCTGTCCCCGGTGAGGGAGCTCCTCGCGCTCCTTGCGCTCGCGGCCCCACGCCTGACCCGCCGGCGCCGCCGACTTGGGCCCCGACCACCGCTGTCCCCGGCGAGGGAGCTCCGCGCGGTCCTAGCGCTCACGGCCCTGGCGCTCGCAGTGAGGGTACTCCGCGCGGTCCTAGCGCTCCCCAGACCCCCCAGCACACCATGTGCGACCCGCAGACGCCGCCATTTTGGGTCCCGACCACCACGAGGGGAGGAGGGGCGCCGTTGTGCGACCCGCAGATGCCGCCATTTTGGGTCCCGACCACCATGAGGGGAAGGGGGCGCTGCCATCTTGGACCGCCCCCGACCTGTACGACGCATGGGGGCGGCCATTTTGTCCACCCCCGACGCCATCTTGTGACCCCCCAGCCACGTGCGATGTATGGGGGCGGCCATTTTGTCCATCCCCGACGCCATCTTGGACGGGAACAACGGACCCCACCCCACTACTACAACCACGGCTCGCTTCGGTTACGCTCGATCAGGCTCGGCCCCAGACTCTCCAGACGACGACGACAACGGTCCTAATTAACGGCCACGAGACGCCATGCCTAGTCGACTCCGGGAGCACGGAAGGTTTTATACACCCCGACACGGTAAAATGCTGTTCCTTAACCACCTACCCCAGCGCACAAAAGATTTGCCTAGCTGCAGGATCCCACTCCGTACAGATCCAGGGAATCTGCATAGTCACCCTAACGGTGCAGGGGAGGGAATTCAAAAACTACAAACTTAACGTCCTTCCCCAACTCTGTGCCCCCACCTTGCTGGGATTAGATTTCCAATGTAATCTACAGAGCCTTACGTTTAAATTCGGCGGCCCCATACCCCCACTCACTATCTGCGGCCTCGCTACCCTCAAGGTACAACCCCCGTCCTTGTTTGCAAACCTCACCCCGGATTGCAAACCCGTCGCCACTAGGAGCAGACGGTACAGCGCCCAGGACCGGACCTTCATTCGGTCCGAAGTCCAGCGGCTACTAAAGGAGGGCATAATCCAGGCCAGCAATAGTCCCTGGAGAGTGCAGGTGGTAGTAGTGAAGACAGGGGAGAAACAAAGGATGGTCAAACAACAAAGAAATGTTGATGGTCATTGACTATCGCCAGACCATCAACAGGTACACACAACTAGACGCGTACCCTCTCCCCCGCATATCCGACATGGTCAATCGGATTGCCCAGTATAAAGTCTTCTCCACCGTGGACCTCAAGTCCGCCTACCATCAGCTCCCCATCCGCAAGTGACCGCAAGTACACCGCCTTCGAGGCAGACGGGCGATTATACCATTTCCTACGGGTCCCTTTTGGCGTCACAAACGGGGTCTCGGTCTTCCAACGGGAGATGGACCGGATGGTTGATCAACATGGGTTACGGGCCACGTTCCCGTACCTCGACAATGTCACCATCTGCGGCCACGATCAGCAGGACCACGACGCCAACCTCCAAAAATTCCTCCAGACCGCCAAAGCCTTGAACCTCACGTACAACGAGGACAAGTGCGTTTTTAGCACCGATCGGCTAGCCATTCTGGGCTACATAGTGCGCAATGGGATAATAGGCCCCGACCCCGAACGTATGCGCGCACTCATGGAATTTCCCCTCCCGCACTGCCCAAAAGCCCTGAAACGCTGCCTGGGGTTCTTTTCGTACTACGCCCAGTGGGTCCCCCAGTACGCAGACAAGGCCCGCCCCCTAATACAGACCACGACCTTCCCTCTGTCGACAGAGGCTTGCCAGGCCTTCATCCGCATCAAAGCGGACATCGCAAAGGCCACGATGCGCGCCATCGACGAGTCCCTCCCCTTCCAGGTCGAGAGCGACGCCTCCGACGTAGCTCTAGCGGCCACCCTTAACCAAGCGGGCAGACCCGTGGCCTTCTTCTCCCGAACCCTCCACGCCTCAGAAATCCGCCACTCCTCAGTGGAAAAGGAAGCCCAAGCCATAGTGGAAGCTGTGCGACATTGGAGGCATTACCTGGCCGGCAGGAGATTCACCCTCCTCACTGACCAACAGTCGGTAGCCTTCATGTTCGATAATGCACAGCGGGGCAAGATTAAAAATGACAAGATCTTAAGGTGGAGGATCGAGCTCTCCACCTTCAACTATGAGATCTTGTACCGGCCCGGAAAGCTGAACGAGCCGTCCGATGCCCTATCCCGCGGTACATGTGCCAACGCACAAATTGACCGCCTCCAAACCCTCCACGAGGACCTCTGCCACCCGGGGGTCACTCGGTTTTACCACTTCATCAAGTCCCGCAATCTCCCATACTCTTTAGAAGAGGTCCGTACAGTCACAAGGGACTGCCACATCTGCGCGGAATGCAAGCCGCATTTTTTCAGGCCAGATTGAGCGCACCTGATTAAGGCTTCCCGCCCCTTTGAACGCCTCAGTCTCGATTTCAAAGGGCCCCTCCCCTCCACCGACCGCAACGCATATTTCCTTAATGTAGTGGACGAATACTCCCGCTTCCCTTTTGCCATTCCCTGCTCCGACATGACCGCGGCCACAGTCATTAAAGCCCTGAACAGCATCTTCACACTGTTCGGTTACCCCGCATACATCCACAGCGACAGGGGGTCCTCTTTCATGAGTGACGAGCTGCGCCAGTTCCTGCTCAGCAAGGGCATAGCCTCAAGCAGGACGACCAGCTACAACCCCCGGGGGAACGGGCAAGTAGACAGGGAGAACGGCACGGTCTGGAAGGCCGTCCTACTGGCCCTACGGTCCAGGGATCTCCCAGTTTCACGGTGGCAGGAGGTCCTCCCGGACGCTCTCCATTCCATCCGGTCGTTATTATGTACAAGCACTAATCAAACGCCTCACGAGCGTCTCCTTGTCTTCCCTAGGAGGTCCTCCTCTGTAACGCCGCTGCCGACCTGGCTGGCGGCCCCAGGACCCATCCTGCTCCGAAAGCACGTGCGGGCACATAAGGCGGACCCGTTGGTCGAAAGGGTTCACCTCCTCCACGCAAACCCCCAGTACGCCTACGTGGAGTACCCCGACGGCCGACAGGACACGGTCTCCCTGCGGGATCTGGCGCCCGCCGGCACCACGCACACCCCCCCGACACCATCAACCCAACCGCCCCCCTTCCTGCCACCGCCGCAACCCGCGACCGCCCCCTTCCCAGGAGGATCAGTCCCCCTCCCCTTTGCACCGACAGCTGAAACCGTATGGCTCCTGGAGGCGACAACACTGGTTCAAGCACCACCACCACCGCCAGGGCCGAGGCGATCGACACGGACGACCAGACCGCCCGACCGACTTGTGGCGTCGATGTAAAACAAAGATGGACTGTTCAATGAACATTTTGTTTTTCCTATACCCTCTGTAAATAGTTGTAACAGGACGAAACTGTCCAATACGGTACTACCATGTAACTGTTCTATCCTCCCAGGACCAGTACGGTAAACCCTTACCACCATACGAAGCATCACCCCGCCGGGTTCATTTTTGACAAGGGGTGAATGTGGTAGTATGTATTGGGGGTCATGTGGGACTGGAAGCCCTAATGTCATTGGCTGACAGATCTCGGGTCCTGGTTGGCCGTTGACCTCAAGCTCCGCCCTGAAGGCGAAGTATAAGAAGCCGGAGTCCTCCCCCGCAGGCCATTCTACTATCGGGCTGCTGGGGAACAGACACGCTTAATAAAGCCTCATCGACTTCACTCTATTTGTCTCACGTAGTCTTTGTGCGCTACAAATACTAATTGTCAGTGACAGAGGGGCGTTAAGTGTATAATGGGGGAATTAGGTATTGCTTTTACTGGTATCACAGTCAGATGAGCTGAGCACAGGGCCCAGCCAAAAAGGGGTTGTGTTGATTGCCTCCACCCTTCCTGTTGCTCCTCCTTTTACTTTGCCTCCTCTTCCTCCGCCTCAGCTGGTTGCCATATTCTTAGTGGCAAGAGCTGTTCCCCTCATGATGATGCGGTTGTGTGGCATGCAACAAATCACAATGGGGCAAATTCTCCGCTTGAGAGACTAAGTGCTGATGCCGGGGTGGAATCGCAAGTGTTCCACGTGGACGAAAACGGTGCCAGTCCCGGAGCGATTCAGGTCTCTTTAAAGGGCTAGCACCGGCACCACAGAGAAGTTGTGCAATTCTAATGCATGCTAACCCTCATCGCAGCCAGGATCGTGGCACTGGATGTGCTGCAGCATGCCCATCCCATTGATGGGTTGGCTGAGGCCAGAGAGCACCAGTGAGGGCACAAGTAAACCTCGCCGTTGGTAACTTCTCCTGGCAGAGGCGGAGCATCGCAGAAGGACTGAAAATACCAGGTCTGGCCTGCAAATGACATGCCAATGGCCTTTACTGTACAATTTGCATGCCCACCCCCGCATGCGGTGTAGAACGCATTCACACCGTTGTCGAGGGACCGGAGTATGGAACCCCATTTGCCGACCAGCGCCAACTTCGATTTTTGGCTAACGCTGAATTCTCCGCCCAATCATGCTTCCCGATTCCGGCGCAGCCGAGGGAGAATCCCGCCCAATGTCTTTAGTATCCACCCTGCTAAATACTGCAAAGCTCTTCCAGAGCAGTCCAGGCAGTCCACTGTATTGGTTTGGCAGTAGTCTGCACATTGTATTTCATAGAGCAGCAAGGCTTGCATTGTACGGATGCTGCCTACATGTGCATGTGTTGTGCGCCAGAACCATGTTCAGCAAATGGCCCTTGTCATCCGGTACCCTTTGGTTAGGCCTGATGCCTCAGATGCAAATGGTACGGCAGACTGCTGCAGATTGAAGGCGCCAGACTTGAAGACAGCTGAGAGGACAGGGTCCCTTCCAGTTATGGGACATTTCAAAGTCACTGGCAATGTAGACCTTGAACTAATTTGAGGCTGCAGTTGTTACAGGCGGTAGATTCAGTGAGGAGCTCCTTTGGTTAAGCACATATATTTGACAAACTGATCCTACCTGAGGTTCATGTGGGAGAATTGCTTCCTGAACACTCAAATCTGTGTATAAGGCCTCTTACAGACAACAACCACCCCACCCACCCCGCCCCCCTCTCCTCCAGCAGTTCTGTGTGTTTTGTTGATTCTCTCTGCCATGCTATAGTCCGGGGGGATGAGTAATGCTGCACCCATATCTAGGAGGAAGCGGTTTGTGCAAAATCCTTGAAGCCAGGACAAAAACTTCAGAACATGCCACACCACTTCCTGTAGACATCAGCAACTTTAAACAACTCTAGAAACCACAAAACATTTCTAAAATTGCAGTGAGAGCCAGTAGAAATCAATCACTATCTAATCTGAAAGTACTTGGTGATCCCTTTAATAGGGCTGGTGATTGGGATGGACATGGGATTGGGGGGGGGGGGGGGGGTACTGGTCCTGTAGATGAATGTATGTTCAGCAGTGTGAGGTTAAGAGAGAGTGTCAGCTCAAGCATTGAGCTCCAAAATGGCAACATTGGTATCACATCAGGATCACACTATTCTAAGGCTGCAGATTCCAACAGAAGCAACATCCTCGGCGTTCTCATTGACCAGAAACCTAACTGGACCGGCCATATAAACACTGTGGCTCCAAAAACAGGCCAGCAGCGAGTGACTCACCTGTTCACCCCTCAAAGTCTAGCCCCCATCTTCAAGGCAATAGTCAGGAGTGTGATGGAATACTCTCCACCTGCGCTTCCAACAACACTGAGGAAACCTGACACCATCCAGAACAAAGCAGTCCACTTGATTGGCACCTCACCTACCGCAGTGAACATTTACTCTCTGCACCGCTGAGGTACAATGACAGCACTGTGTAACATGTTACAAATGCAAGACTTTATAAGATGGTGAAGTCATACTAACCTCTGCCAGGAGGCACACCCATGGTGTGTTTGCACAGGTAAGGAGGCCCAGGCCGAAAAATCAAGTGATAGGTTTCATATCTTGACAAAAATAATGAATGGTGCCTGGTTTTCTGGCACAGGCACAGAGAAAACAACAGAAACAGCTGCTGTGAAAAGCAGGGGGAAGTATTGTTTTTGTTATTAACCAAGCAGGATGTTGATGAGAACTGTTTTTCTGTTCAAATAGAATATTTATGGAACAAGGAGTTTCTGAAGTGGTTCGTGCTGCCAGAATTTAGTTCTGGGATACTCAAAAGATTAAGTGGGACAACTTTCAAAGTACACTAGCGATGAATGTGATATAAAATAGTTAGTTCAAATATTAGTTACAGTAATGTAGATGTGGGCCAGTCTAATAGTAGTGGGTTCACAAAGCACAAAGGACAAAGGAATTCAGAAAACATAGCAAGGAGGATGGGGAAAAGGATGCTGGGTAACAAGAGGCCCAGGGTTAAGGAATGCGAAGTGAGCCAATCAGGATGTATGGCCAGGTCAGGAGGGGTGTAGGATGACCTATGGGAATCTTGTATGTGAACCTTGATGCCATTTGAATGTATTTGCAGAGATCTCTTTGTCTCCGACCTGACTCGGTTCGGGAGACCCCAGGAGACAGCTTGTGTTCTGGATCTCGGTTAAGCGAGTCAGACTTGCAAGTTGGTTAAAATAAATAATACTATACCTACAAATCCATCTCGAGTTTTATTGAGGCCAGATTGATGGGTAAAGAAAACCCGGGATTTCTCCAGACGGTCACCGGCCAGCTGCGAAATCAGAATTAGACTGAAGTTGGACAAGGAAAATGGAAATGGGCCCACAATGTGTGTAGCTGGAAAATGACCACATTGATTTTCCCCTCTTCTCATGGTCTGATTGGTCTGGTCACTCGCGGTTGGTACGGAAAGATCATCTCGACTAAATCAAAGGTCATTCTGGGGATTAGAAAATTAAACTGATGGGATATCATAATATTGATAGTTCAGTTTTGGGTTAATTTTGGAATTGATGGGACATCGAAATGATGGTTTAATTCCACATGTGTGTGTTTTTGAATTGATGGGAGATCAAAATGATGGTTTAATTCCATGTGTGTGTGTTTTGGAATTGATGGGCCATCAAAATGATGGTTTAATTCCATGTGTGTATGTTTTGGAATTGATGGGACATCAAAATGATGGTTTAATTCCACGTGTGTGTATTTTGGAATTGATGGGACATCGAAATGATGGTTTAAATCCACGTTTGAGTGTTTTTGAAACTATAGTTGATTAAGCTAAAATTGTATCCTTGGACTGTAGTGGTGAGAAATGCAGTCTTGAGGACTAGTTAGAGATTATGGGGAATTGCTTGGATAAATTTCAAAACAAAGACGCATCCATAGAACTGGATGCTGCATGTTAGTTAAAGTAGAAGTCTCTCAAAGGGTTAACAGCAGCCAAGGTTAAAGACGACAGACAGTGCTTCTCACACGGGCATTGAGATAACAGGCAACCTGTGGTGTAATCGGATACCTTTCTATCGAGCCAGAAACTCCAGCAAAGTTATGTTTTGAATTAATTAAAGGAAACCAGTGGATTTCTCCACCTCTTTGATACAAGTTAATTATTTTAGCAAGCAATTGATTGAAATTGCCAGAATCTTAAGTTTGAATTACTTGAAATAATGCTTATTTCATTTTATTTGTGAATTAATAGAAACTTAAAGAAACTCACTGGCACCATTTTAAAAAGTGTAGATCTGAAGATGACAGTTGACTTTGCTCCGGTATAAATCACCGCAGCTAACTGCTCCCTCATTGATAGCAGCCAACATTTTTGTGAATGTAAGAAAAACTTGTTAAAAGAAAAATTGTTAGAGAAAGAATTAATTAAGTTGTAAAAGTTATACAAGCTTGTGTTAAGCAAATCTTAAATTCAGTTCTGAGTTGAGATCAGAACTAAGCTTGCAGTTTGCAGTCATTCAATTTGAATTTTCAAACATTTTAAGTTTCAAAAGAAAACTGTTAAAACCTTTTTAAATAACTTTGCCAAGTAGCAAAAATTGCCATTGGTTATAAATAGGCAAATAAATTAAAAAATAAAAATATAAAAAGGACCAAAGTATGAAAGCTAAAGAGTTAATTGAATTATGGAGACAATATTGTCAAGAGGAGAGGGATAAAATCATGTTATCAAGTTGGCAAGAAAATGCCCTTAAAATGGGGATTCCAATTAGTGAAGGGGGGAACCAGAAAACTCTGGAGATCTTGAAAAAGGATTGTGCATTCAAAAAACGTGCAAGTAAAGAGAGGGTGGACTCGAGTTTTAAAAAAAGGGCTACGTAGTTCAATGGCTGGCCTTGCATTGACAGAGGCAGATGGTGACCTAGAGAATTGGACCATGTCGGTTGGAGTCCCGACCATTGTCTGCACTAATTCCAGAACCACCAGGGTACCATAATTTATATCCAGTCACTGCATGCCAGCCTCTCCAGTCCCTTTGGTTGATAGTTTGAGTCCTATTTCTGCACCTTCACCGTCTGTTAGAGAAGAGGAGCTCTGTTCCACAAGCCCAGTTAGCTCTAGGACCCGATCTCAGACAATGAGAGAGGGGCCTGATCCTATCCAGAAACAATTACGCATACCACCTAGATCCCTTAAGACCGATATGGTAGGACAGAAAAGTATGAGAACAAAGAAAGAGGACGGGAATGGTTCTGAGGAGCCAGAGCACCCCCTAGTGGAAGAGAAGGATGTCGAAGTCTTTGAAGAGACAGAGGAATCCGCTAAAGCGCCTCCTAGTGAGACTCTGAGACAGTTGCCGATTAGGAAAATACCCAACCCTGATATTGCAACAGCAGCAGCCCAGCCCACGATAGACGTTTATTTCCCATGGAGACCCAGGGAGATGAATGACAGGAAGAAATCTCCTGCTGCTTTCTTGGACTATCTGAGAACTACCATCTCAGTTTATCAAGCTGATTCTAGGGACCTCTGGGCCCTAGTCCAGCAGCTTTTAACCCCAGCAGAGCACCGCAGTAACCTCAACCACATGAATTATCCTAGCCATGCCGCACTTCAGCAAGCCCATGCCTTGGACGATGATAGACGGGCACAAATCCTGAATGCTTTGAATGCCACATTTCAAAAGCCCATTAACATCTCTGCTATCTTAGACCTCAAACCTAAAAAGACTGAAGAGCCAGAGGAATTTCTGGAACATTTTAATGAAATCTACCGTGGGCAGTCAGGCGACTTGCTGTACCAAAATGGTCAGAATTCCCCTCAATATTGTGCTATGTTAATGCATTGCCTACCACCTTCCGTGGCTACTGCCGTGAAATGTAATAACATGAATTGGACAGAGAACGACCTTTCCCAGATGGCCCGGGCTGTCAGATTTTATTGGAAGGACGGTGTAGGCCAGCCAGGAAGGAGGCTCAGTTACAAAGATTAAGACTGAGTATGTAATGAAAAAGGATGATCTGAGATCCCAACCAGCAGCAGATATAGAGGGAACAATGCATGTTTTAATTGTGGCCGTACAGATCACTGGCATCAGGAATGCCCCTTTAAAAGACGGGCAGCAGAAGGAGACTACCCGACCCAAAGGAGGGGGTACCCACCAAGGGGAGGACAGACGAGGTACATCGACTTCTCCCAGGCAAACCCTTTCCCAACACAAGATTGACTAGCTAATTTAGTCATAAGGACTCTCCAATCGGGCAGGGAATCTATTATCTCTCTGCAGACAGGAGATCAACATCACCCATTTGTAATCGACACTGGAGCAGCCATGTCTTCGATGCAATCAGAACTCTGACTACCACTATCCGACCACACCCAGCATTTGTCGGGGTTCCAAGGACAGGTGTGTGAGTATCCTATTTCTGAACCTGTGACAGTCACTTATGAGAATAAGTCTACAGATCATCAGTTTGTGGTGACTACTGGGTTGGACTGTAACTTGTTGGCCCGCGATTTACTGTGTATCTTCCAGCTACAGCTAGAGTGCGGAGACGAAGGGGTAAAGGTTCAATCACGGAGGATGAGACAACAGTGCTATATTTCTATTACACCCCAGTGGTGGACGTTAGACATTGAACATTCACTGCACCACGTTACCCTGGCGTATGACAGAACCAGACAGAACAGGGAGTTGGAGGACAAATACCGGCCGTTAATTGGGACCGAATGGCCAGTCAAGATTACAGCCACAGTCACGGGAAAAGAAGGTACAGCCGATTTTGTTACAATACCACCACATTTATGGCCACAGTCAGCTTCTGTAGGCCCTCATATTACACGTCAGGTCCACGACCAGTACCATGCCAAGGATCTGGGGCCTATGGTAAGGAGGGCAGTGGATCATTCAGATCCAACAGAGTACGCACTTCAAGTCATGCCAGACGGCACTTCCATAAAATTTTGAGCTCTGGAAGAATAGGGGATTCCTTACCTCGGCCAGCACGGAAATATCCCACCGGGGTTTAATTAATGACCTACTGCAGGCTCTCCTTATGCCCGCGCAGATTTCCGTCATTAAATGCGCCACCCATACAAACGGTAAGACCCCAGTTGACGTTGGTAATGAACGAGCAGACTGTGCAACGCGGACAGCCGCGCAAATTCAGCAAGTGATGGTGCCTAAAATGTTAGGTCAGACTAAACGTTCTGCAATTAATAGGTCTGCCTCTGACAAGCCAATGCCAACCATCCAAGACGTCATAAGGTTAAAGGAGGACGCTCCTGAGAGTGATAAACAAATGTGGAAACGGTTAGGTTGTACATGTGATTCTGTTTCTTCTTTATGGACCACACCAGCACATCAGACTTGTATGTCTGATGTACTGGCTTTATGGGTCATCGAATGTGTACACTTTGCAACTCATTGTGGGGCTCGGGGGACTAGTGATTTGTTGCTGGACACTTGGTGGCACCCTAAAAAGCAGGGGCTGGCCCAGAGTATCAGCAATCGGTGTTTGATTTGTCAGCAATATAACACCAGCAAAGGTATCCCTTGTGGTAGGAGGCAAACCCCGTTGCCCAGTGGTCCCTTTGAGACGCTCCAAATGGATTATATTGAGTTGGAAAGGTGTCAATGTTGTCAATGTTAGAAATATGTTTTGGTTATTGTGGATGTGTTCAGCAGATGGGTCGAGGCGTATCCGACTACCGATAATAAAGCTGCTACTGTGGTTAAAGTTCTGATGCGGGAAATCATTCCCCGGTACGGCATACCAGCTCAGTTAAGTTCTGATAACAGGCCTCATTTTATTGGACAGATTAATAAAGAGTTCTGCTCCCAGTTGGGCATACGCCAGCAGTTAAACTGCGTACAGACCGCAGGCGGCCGGGTTGGTTGAGTGCATATTTTAAAATTTAAAAGTGCTTAGTTTACAGATCGAGTGGCAGTTGGAGACTTCACTTCCTGGAGCGGGCCTATAGCACATTGGAAATCAGGCAGGGCACAAAAGGTGTGGCAGGAGTGCCTTTAGTAACGGAGTGCTGATTGGAACAGAGTGCATCTGAGTTTAGGTGAGTGACTGAGTTCGGGTGAGTGTCGCGAGAGGGCTGTGTTTTTGTTGGTGTTCGGGTTTATCCTTGAGGTTCTATAATAAAAAAAAAATTTTTAATTATTTAAATTAATTAACTAGTTGAATATGGCTGGACAGGTGATGTGCTGTTGCTGTATGATGATGGAACTGGTGGATACCATTGAGACCGACAGTGACCACATCTGCAGCAAGTGTTGGCTGCTCGAGGAACTTCGGCTCAGAAGTGATGAGCTGGAGACCGAGCTGCACACACTGAGGCACATCAGGGAGGGGGGAAATTACCTGGACGCTTTGTTTCAGGAGGCAGTCACACCCGGTAGAATAAGTACTGTTAATTCGGTCAGTGGTCAGGGACAGAGTGGTGTGACTGCAAGGGAGGCAGGTAGGGGGATGCTGAGTTTAGGAGTTAGGAGCCTCAGCCCTTGACCTTGTCCAACAGGTATGAGGTACTTGCTCCCTGTGTGGATGAGGAAGAGGGCTGTAGGGAGGATGTGTTGACTGGCCGCTGCACCGTGGTACAGGAAGCCATTCAAGAGGGGGGAGCAAAAAGAAAAGTGATAGTTGTAGGGGATTCTATAATTAGGGGGATTGATGGCATCCTTTGTAAGCCAGATCGTGAGTCCCGCCTGGTATGTTGCCTGCCCGGTGCCAGGGTGAGGGACATCTCTGATCGGCTTGAAAGGATTTTGGAAAGGGAGGGGGAGGATCCAGTTGTTGTGGTCCACGTTGGGATTAACAACATAGGTAAGACTAGGAAAGAGGACCTGTTTGGGGATTATCAAACACTAGGGACTAAATTAAAGAACATGTCCTCCAGGGTTATAATCTCTGGATTACTACCCGAGCCACGTGCCAATTGGCATAGGGTTGAGAAAATTAGGGAAGTTAACACGTGGCTAAAGGAGTGGTGCGGGAAAGAGGGATTCCATTTCATGGGGCATTGGCATCAGTACTGGGGCAGGAGGGACCTGTACCGTTGGGACGGTCTTCACCTGAACCATTCTGGGACCAGTGTTCTAGCGAATAGGATAAATAGGTTGGTCACAAGGACTTTAAACTAGCAAGTTGGGGGGAAGGGAAGGGTAAAGCTATGGACAGTATAATGGTTAATGGAGAGCAAGGCAGCAGGTTTCGGGACAGGTTATTATGTAGAGATATGGGTTCAAAGACAAGGAAAATTAGGAGAAAGGGTAAGAGGAAAAATAAATTGCGAAAAGTTACTGATCAAGGTGTTAGGATTCATAACAAAGGCATAAAAAACAGCATAAGTGTACTTTACCTGAATGCTCGTAGTATACGGAATAAGATGAATGAGTTGATGGCGCAAATCATCGTGAATGACTATGATTTAGTGGCCATTACTGAAACATGGTTAAAAGATGGTCACGACTGGGAGTTAAATATCCAAGGGTATCAGACTATACGAAAGGATAGAATGGACAGTAAGGGCGGTGGTGGAGCTTTGTTGTTTAAGGATGGCATCCGGGCAATAGTAAGGGATGATATTGGTGCTATGGAGGACAAGGTTGAATCAATTTGGGTGGAAATCAGGAATAGTAAGGCGAAAAGGTCACTGATAGGAGTAGTCTATAGGCCACCAAATAGTAACAGGATGGTAGGGCAGGCAATAAGCAACGAAATAACGGATGCATGTAGAAATGGTACAGCGGTTATCATGGGAGATTTTAATCTGCATGTCGATTGGTTTAACCAGGTTGGTAAAGGCAGCCTTGAGGAGGAGTTTATAGAATGTGCCCGGGATAATTTCCTGGAACAGTATGTAATGGAACCTACAAGGGAACAAGCGGTCCTAGATCTGGTCCTGTGTAATGAGGCAGGATTGATTAATGATCTCATAGTTCGGGATCCTCTTGGAAGGAGCGACCACAATATGGTGGAATTTAAAATACAGTTGGAGGATGACAAGGTAAAATCAAACACTAGTGTTTTGTGCTTAAACAAAGGCGATTACAATAGGATGAGATAAGAACTAGCTAAGGTAACTGGGAGCAAAGACTTCATGGTGAAGCAGTTGAGGAACAGTGGAGAACCTTCCGAGCGATCTTTCACAGTGTTCAGGAAAGGTTCATACCGACAAAAAAGAAAGACGGTAGAAAGGGGAAGAATCGACCGTGGATATCTAAGGAGGTGAGGGAGAGTATCAAATTGAAGGAAAAAACATACAAAGTGGCAAAAATTAGTGGGAGACTAGAGGACTGGGAAGTCTTTAGGGGACAACAGAAAGCTACTAAAAAAGCTATAAAGAAGAGCAAGGTAGACTACGAAAGTAAACTTGCTCAGAACATAAAAGCAGATAGTAAAAGCTTCTACAAATATATAAGACAAAAAAGAGAGGCTAAGGTAAATATTGGTCCTTTGAAAGATGAGAAGGGAGATTTAATAATAGGAGACGGGGAAATGGCTGAGGAGCTGAACAGGTTTTTTGGGTCAGTCTTCACAGTGGAGGACACAAATAACATGCCAGTGACTGATGGAAATAAAGATATGATAGGTGGCGACCTTGAGATGATTGTAATCACTAAGGAGGCAGTATTGGACAAGCTAATGGGGCTAAAGGTAGACAAGTCTCCTGGCCCTGATGGGATGCATCCCAGAGTGTTAAAAGAGATGGCTAGGGAAATTGTAAACGCAGGAGTGATAATTTATCAAAATTCACTAGACTCTGGGGTGGTCCCAAAGGATTGGAAAGTAGCAAACGTTACACCACTGTATAAAAAAGGGGGTCGGCAGAAAGCAGGTAATTATAGGCCGGTAAGCTTAACTTCGGTTGTAGGGAAAATGCTGAAATCTATCATTAAGGAGGAAATAGCGGGGCACCTGGAGGGAAATTGTCCCATTGGGCAGACGCAGAATGGGTTCATAAAGGGTAGGTCGTGTCTGACTAATTTGGTAGAATCTTTTGAGGACATTACCAGTGCTGTAGATAACGGAGAGCCAATGGATGTGGTATATCTGGATTTCCAGAAAGCTTTTGACAAGGTGCCACACAAAAGGTTGCTGCATAAACTAAAGATGCATGGCATTGAAGGTAAAGTGGTAGCATGGGTAGAGGATTGATTAACTAACAGAAAGCAGAGAGTGGGGATAAATGGGTGTTTCTCTGGTTGGCAACCTGTAACTAGTGGGGTCCCTCAAGGATCAGTGTTGGGCCCGCAGTTGTTCACAATTTACAAAGATGATTTGGAGTTGGGGACCAAGTGCAATGTGGCAAAGTTTGCAGACGACACTAAGATGAGCGGTAAAGCAAAAAGTGCAGAGGTTACCGGAAGTCTGCAGAAGGATTTGGATAGGTTAGGTGAATGGGCTCTGGTCTGGCAGATGGAATTCAATGTTGCCAAGTGTGAGGCTATCCATTTTGGGAGGAATAACAGCAGAATGGATTATTATTTAAACGGTAAGATGTTAAAACATGCTGCTGTGCAGAGGGACCTGGGTGTGCTGGTGCACGAGTCGCAAAAAGTTGGTGTGCAGGTGCAACAGGTGATTAAGAAAGCTAATCGAGTTTTGTCTTTCATTGCTAGAGGGATGGAGTTCAAGACTAGGGAGGTTATGCTGCAATTGTATAAGGTGTTGGTGAGGCCACATCTGGAGTATTGTGTTCAGTTTTGGTCTCCTTACCTGAGAAAGGACATATTGGCACTGGAGGGAGTGCAGAGGAGATTCACTAGGTTGATCCCAGAGTTGAGGGGATTAGATTATGACGAGAGGTTGAGTAGACTGGGACTGTACTCATTGGAGCTTAGAAGGATGCGGGGGGGATCTTATTGAGTCATATAAAATTATGAAGGGAATAGATAGGATAGATGCGGGCAGGTTGTTTCCACTGGTCGGGGAAAGCAGAACTAGGAGGCATAGCCTCAAAATAAGGGGAAGTAGATTTAGGACCGAGTTTAGGAGGAACTTCTTCACCCAAAGGGTTGTGAATCTCTGGAATTCCTTGCCCAGTGAAGCAGTTGAGGCTCCTTCTTTAAACATTTTTAAGAAAAAGATAGATACCTTTCTAAATTATAAAGGGATTCGGGGATATGGTGTACGGGCTGGAAAGTGGAGCTGAGTCCACAAAGATCAGCCATGATCTCATTGAATGGCGGAGCAGGCTCGAGGGGCCAGATGGCCTACTCCTGTTCCTAGTTCTTATGTTCTTATGAGACACAATCAGACTCTCAAAACTAAATTGGCTAAATTAAGAGCAGACACGGGACTGACATGCCTTAAGTTGCTCCCCATTGCCCTCTTCCAGCTGCGGGTTACACCTGCGGGACTGGCCCGGCTCTCTCCTGCCGAGATCCTTTATGGCAGGTCCCTTAGCACTCGCTGGAACCTGCATGTTCCCAGACTGGTTCAGTTTCACCATATGACTGAAGAAATGACGACCTATGTTCTAGCCCTCACTATGGTCCTCAAGGAGCTCCATGGCCAGGTCCACGCAGCTCACCCGCCATCGTCCCCATTACCTAGCTCGCTTTCAGTGCAGCCTGGTAGTTATGTCATGGTCAAAAATTGGACTCGGAAAGGGTCGGAGCCACGATGGGAGGGGCCCTTCCAAGTTCTCCTTACCACCCCCACTGCAGTTAAAGTGGAGGGGCTGAGTGCTTGAGTCCACCTCCACCACTGTAAAAAGGTCGGTCACTAATCTGCCTCCCTTCCCCAGCGCTGTTTTACAGGTGTGGAGCATTATGGGATGGCTAAGCACGCCTGTGTAATCTTCGGCCTCGCCTTGCTTGGAGTGACATCGGCGACGGAAATGGAAAAGGGAAATATCATCTACATCTGTAACCCCAACCAAATTACAAGGACATTCCACTTATGCAGAGGTGACATTCTTCGCTGCCCCCATATACGAGGACATGGTATCGACTCATGGAAGGTCATCAGGTTAACGGACAATGCAGGACTCATGAAGCAATTGCACTGGTCCCGACGATAGGAAGGGAACATTACATGGACATTGCCTTGTTTTTGTAGTGCATGTATATTTGATTTTGGATGTGTTAAGATTGGTGCCATAAAGGTAAATTCAGACTGTGCGGAGAGGGTAGGAAGAGGTTGTGAGAGAGAGGGGGGACTAGAGAGAGGACGGGGCATGTGAGGAGGGGAGTACAACTAGAACGTAGGTTATCAGGAGATATACTGAATTCATTTAGGACCCAGAATGAGGGAAACCTGGGTAGTATTAATCTCTTCTATCAGATCTTCTACCAGATCTACCACCGCTTGTATGGCCAGGGACGGGTTATCTGCTACACAAACCCCGCAGCGGTGTCTCGGTTATTTTCTGTTTCACCACTTTGAGGCACTCCCCAAACGGTGGTTCATTGTCAGCGTTCCGAGCCACTCTTCCTTACGATCCGGGTTCAGCACCACCGGCTATTTGCCTTCCTCTTCCTCGGGATAATTCCCACTCACAGTATGATAGGCTGCAACGGTGGAGGGCGTACATACCTAGCCACTTCACTCCCAATAGAGACTCCCGGTCGTATGAGAATTGTATCAGCAGTGACGGGTACGGCTGTTTGCTGGCAGAGGTGGAAACGAATATAACATGTCTGTTCCCCACCTGTACGGACAGGAGGTGTCATATCACCCAGGCGTCTGACCAATGTGTCTGTTACAACACCACCTGCGGTGCATTGAATGTCGGCCTCCAGCTCCTTTGTGGCTGGGCGACTGTCTCTCACATCACTGTTGGGACTAGGGCTTTCCGCATTGCTGGGAGGCCCGAATGGGCGTTCCAAAGCTGGATAAACTGGGCTATTGGGGGATCCCTACGCAACCGATATACTGATTGTGATGCTAGCTTGTACACGGAGCAAGGATACTACTTTTTTAATGGCACAGCGACCAATGTTTTGTCACCCCCATTTCCCCGCCAAATTGCTATCGGGACTCTAGTCCCTACCACAGTCCCCTGCACAATCAGTTGGCACGCCAGGCAGTCTCAGCCAAATTCTGCGAGAACTGGAAAAAACCTTAGGTTCTCGCACCCAACCGGGGCCACTCAGCCGGATGGGGAATGCTGAGCGTCTTGACACTGGGAGGTGTGGGGGGTTACTTGGCGGTCAGTGATAGGAATTATTTTATTTGTGGCCTTACCATCCTGGAAAACAAAACCTTGGGAGCCCTCGGAGCAATAACCAAGGAATTGTCTCAGCTGCGGTTGTTTGCCATGCAGAACCGGTATGCTCTTGACTATCTTCTGGCCCGTAAAGGTGGGGTATGCACCATAGTGCAGGGCAAGTGTATCATGGGAGTTCAAGACCTAACCGCTAACATCACTACATTTATGGATCGCATACGGGATCACCTGGACGGTATGCAGGACCCTGGCTCTTGGGGTAGCTGGGGATTCGGAGGTTGGAAGGACTGGTTGATAAATATGGCCATGTATTTAGCAGTGGCACTCGGCTGCATCTTTGTGGGCCTGGCCATCCTTAAATGCGTGATGGGTAGAATGCTGGGTGCACTGGAACAGATAGACGCCCCTAGAATCTTGGCTGTTAGGATCCACGAAGGTGCAGCGGATGACGGGGGCTGCAACAGGAACTGGAAATGTAGCGACAAATCTTCTTAGATGAGGGGCCATAGGTTATCATGAAATGATAAATGGAGGGAATGACGAATGTGATATAAAATAATTAGTTCAAATATTAGTTACAGTAATGTAGATGTGGGCCAGTCTAATAGTAGTGAGTTCACAAAGCACAAAGGACAAAGGAATTCAGAAAGCATGGCAAGGAGGATGGGGAAAAGGATGCCGAGTAACAAGAGGCCCAGGGTTAAGGAATGCGAAGTGACTTGGCCGTGCATTCCAGGCCACCACCACCCTCTGTGTAAAAATCTTGCCTTGCACATCTCCACTGAATCTTTCCGCCCTCAACTTGAACTTGTGCCCCCTCGTAATTGTAATTTCCGCCTTGGGAAAAAGCCTCCAACTGTTCACCCTATCTATACGCCTCATAATTTTATAAACTTTTTAACAAGTCGCCCCTCAGCCTCCGTCTCTCTAGGGAGAACAATCCCAGTTTGTGAGAACAATCTCTTCTCATAACTAATACCCTCCATACCAGGCAACATCCTGGTAAACCTTTTCTGTACTCTCTCCAAAGTCTCCACGTCCTTCTGGTAATGTGGTGACCAGAATTGGGACACAGTATTCCAAATGTGCCCTCACCAATCTTGCAGCTTATCTATATCCTGCTGTATACTCTGACAATCTTCATCACTATCCGCAACTCCAGCAATCTTAGTATCATCCGTGCAATCTTAGTATCATCTTAGTAGCCTTCAACAGCACCTTCCAAATCATCACCTCTCTCACCCAGAAGGACAGGGGAACATAAACACCTGCAAGTTTCCCTCCCGAGTACAAATCATCCTGACATGAAAACATATTGCCGTTCCTTCACTATCGCTGGGACAGAAACCTGGAACTCCCTTCCTAACAAAATTGTGGGTGTACCTACATATTACAACCCTCACAGAGGTCACGGGGTATGGACGATCAGGTTCCCGTAACCTCAGCAGAGTATGAACTTCTCCACGACAGGGTCGGGGCTTTTCCTTAACAAGGGAAGCCTGTTGGGTATAAAAACCCCGGCCTAAATGTAGGTGGGAACGGTTATAACCTGCCTACTTACCATTGGCTGGGGACTAATGACAATCCCACAATCCTGTGGGAGTATGAGCTTCCCCAATGAGGGGGGCGGAGAAACCATTAGTAAACTCCTAGTATAAATAAAGTTGGCCAGTTTAGGAACCAGCAGGAAAGCGTGTGCAGCAAGGGAAGTTGCTGCTGCTGTTATATATATGTGTTATTGTAAATAAATGTTATTACTTTGTATCCTTAAAACTCGTGCTGGATTCTTCGTGGCCCTCACAAAACTGGCGACGAAGATGGGATGGTCAGGGCACGGCCTTGGGCACGCTTGCATGCAGATTTCGCAGGCCCTTTTCAAGGATCCATGTTCCTTCTATTAATTGACGCCCAGTCTAAATGGCTAGAGGTGCATAAGATGCAGGGGACAACGTCCTGCGCAACAATTGAAGAGATGCGTTTGTCGTTTAGTACGCATGGCCTCCCCGAGGTGCTGGTCACAGATAATGGCACTCCATTCACGAGTGAGGAGTTTGCGAGGTTCACGAAGATGAACGGCATACGCCATATCCGCACTGCCCCTTACCACCCGGCTTCAAATGGGTTGGCAGAGCGCGCAGTGCAGACATTCAAAAGAGGCTAAAGAAGCAGTTTTCCAGATCAATGGACACGAGACTGGCTCGCTTTTTTGTTTACGTATAGGACCACCCCCCATACGGTGACTGGGGTAGCTCCCGCAGAACTCCTAATGGGCCGGAGCCTTCGCTCCCGCCTTAGTATGGTTTCCCCAGGCATTGGCGCAAAAGTACGCCGCACACAAGAACGGCAGGGACAGGGATTTTCTTGGCATCGGCCGATTCGGCAGTTTGCGCCCGGTGACCCAGTGTTCGTTCGGAATTTTGCTGGTGGTGCCCAGTGGGTTCCTGGTGTAATCTTTCGCCAAACGGGCCCTATATCTTACCAGGTGCAAGCCCAGGGTCGTCTCCAGCGCAAACATGTAGACCACGTTCGGTCCAGAAGACTATCCCCTCAAAAGATTCCCCGCCCCTGGAGCTCATTTCTACAGCCGCAGAGACCAGAGACAAGGGAAGGTAGTCCTCACAATCTTCCACTGGTGCCTCACTCAAAGCCTGCGCAGGTCGTTACAGAACCGAGTGGAGATAAAGACGCTGACATGACGGAGGCAGCAGACTCTGACTCCGAGATGGAGACACAGGATGTATCAGAGGGGGAATCCTCGGGTCCACGGGCCGTGGATGTACAACCGTTGCGCTGTTCATCACGGAAGCGCCGTTCTCCGTCTCGTTACACGCCGCCTGATCCAGCGCCGCGTGCAAATGGTGTCCGGCCTGCGGCAAAACGAGCCCGACGCCCTCCTTCGCCAGGGTCTCCGGTGGATTCCTTGGACTTTGAGGGGGAGGGATGTTATAACCTGCCTACTTACCATTGGCTGAGGACTAATGACAATCCCACAATCCTGTGGGAGTATGAGCTTCCCCAATGAGGGGGGCGGAGAAACCATTAGTAAACACCTAGTATAAATAAAGCTGGCCAGTTTAGGAACCAGCAGGAAGGAGTGTGCAGCAAGAGAAGTTGCTGCTGCTGTTATTTCTATATGGTACTGTAAATAAATGTTATTACTTTGTATCCTTAAAACTCGTGCTGGATTCTTCGTGGCCCTCACAAAAGGAACATAAGAACATTAGAACTAGGAGCAGGAGTAGGCCATCTGGCCCCTTGAGCCTGCTCCACCATTCAATGAGATCATGGCTGATCTTTTGTGGACTCAGCTCTACTTTCAGGCCCGAATACCATAACCCTTAATCCCTTTATTCTTCAAAAAACTATCTATCTTTATCTTAAAAACATTTAATGAAGGAGCCTCAACTGCTCACTGGGCAAGGAATTCCATAGATTCACAACCCTTTGGGTGAAGAAGTTCCTCCTAAGCTCAGTCCTAAATCTACTTCCCCTTATTTTGAGGCTATGCCCCCTAGTTCTACTTTCTCCGACCAGTGGAAACAACCTGCCCGCATCTATCCTATCTATTCCCTTCATAATTTTATATGTTTCTATAAGATCCCCCCTCATCCTTCTAAATTCCAACGAGTACAGTCCCAGTCTACTCAACCTCTCCTCGTAATCCAACCCCTTCAGCTCTGGGATTAACCTAGTGAATCTCCTCTGCGCACCCTCCAGCCCCAGTACGTCCTTTCTCAGGTAAGGAGACCAAACCTGAACACAATACTCCAGGTGTGGCCTCACTAACACCTTATACAATTGCAGCATAACCTCCCTAGTCTTAAACTCCATCCCTCTAGCAATGAAGGACAAAACTCCATTTGCCTTCTGAAAACTCCATTTGCCTTCTTAGAGAGTGGGAGAAGAGTAGTTGCGTATTGCATTCAACCTTGTTTTGCCTTCAAACGTTCGTTTCCTTGTGGTCACTCTGCTCGGATCCAACACATTGTCTGCAGCGGTTCAAGAAGTCGACTCACCACCACCTTCTCAAGGGCAATAAGGGGTGGGCAGTGACCTCCACTTCCCATGAACAAATTTCAAAAACTACTGCATTCCATTTACTAACAACCTCGTCAAACTAATGTCCAGCGCAGCTTGCACCAGATCCATGCACGCCTATGTTGGGCACCTTCTTGATGAGAAGACAGGGCCCAAAGCATTGAAAATGCATGCTAAGGAAACAAGTTCTGTGGCGTGCTGATCTCAGTAAGGATTTCTCAATCAGGTGAAGGAGGGGTAACATTGCTTGCTCAATTCACACAGGTCTAAGAACCCTCGTAGGGGGCATTGACCTGGAATGTATTTCCAATCACAGGTTATAATGCAAAAGCCCGTAAACAGGCTATAGGGAAGGGTCAGTGTGATGAACATCTACCACCATTCATTCGCCAAATCCCCATTTTCAGTTTAACGTTTATTCGAATATCAAGCTGTGTTAAACATTGTACCGTTTCCAAATTAGACGAAGATGGAAAGAACATTTTACAGAGCCACCTAGTGGTCAGTAGACATGGGGAGAACGGCATTGTGGACTTAACTAAACATTCAAATTGGAAAATGTTGTAAGTAAAGCTTCTGACATGTTGCAGGTAGTCTCATGAGAGCTGTTGCTCAAATAGGTTTACAGCCTATGTACATGTGTTTCTGAGTGTTTGCATATTGGAAGATCTTCACAGCATTTACACAGACTTTCAATTTGGAAATCAATGTGAGTTTTATTTCAATATTTTACATAGTACCTTTACATAACCAGAGAGTAATTGTTAGCATTCTCAACAGACCATAAAATGAGATCTGGCAACGCTCAAATTAAATAGAGTAAATGGAGTATCAAGTGGGAAAATGTGAACTTGTCCACGTTGGCAGGAAGAATAGAAAAGCAGCAACTGATTTAAATGTTGAGAGATTACAGAACTCTGTGGTACAGAGGATCTAGGTATTGAGAGGCCGATACCTAATTCATGTGTTCGAACTGTCGGTAATTTGAAAATCACTAGTTTTAGTGTGACTATCATTTTGTAGTTTGAATTAATATGTTCTCAGCTGAAACTGATGGAAACCTTTTTAATTGGATCACTAAATGTTAGCATACAGGTTACAGCAAGTGTTTAGGAAGGCAAATGGAATGTTGTTTTTTATTGAAAGTATATAAAAGTAAGACGTTTTGCTACAATTGTAGAGAGTATCGGTGAAACCATACCTAGAGTATTATGTCAGTTTGGTCTCCTTATTTAAGAAAAGACATAACTGCATTATAAGCAGTTCAGAAAAGGATCTCTCGACTGGTTCCTGGGGGTTATCTTATAATGAAATGTTGGAGAGGTTGAGCTTCTATCCTTTGGTGCTTAGAAGAATAAGAGGTTATATTACTGAAACATATAAGATCCTGAAGGCATTTGACAGAGTGGATGCTGAGAGGATGTTTCCGTTTGTGGCAGAGACCAGAACTAGGGTACAAAGTTCAAAAATAAGGGGTCTCCCATTAAAAATGAAAATTTGATTTTTTTTTCTCTCAGAGGGTTGCAAGTCTGTGGTGTTCTCTTCCCCAGTGAGTGGGAGAGGCAAAATAATTGGGTATTTTTAAGACAGAGGTAGATAGATTGTTGACTAACAAGGGAGTCAAATGATCTAGGGAGCTGGCAGGAAAGTGGAGTTGAGGCCAAAATCAGATGATCTTATTGAATGGCAGAGCAGGCTCTGTTATTTACCATTGGTAATATGTTGTGTTCTTTGTCTTTTCTTCCGGAATGATCCGATGTGTTGTTGACAAAGAATCCGCCAATCAAAAGATTGAAACAAAACTAATTTATTATAATACTATTAATTAAATGAAGTTCGCACACTCTATTGAGCTACAAATAATAATTAAATAATATTGAATTTAGCAGTACTCAATAATCTAAATAGTCACTGACTACACTATGATCTAACCTTGTGTTGACACTGTCTAATCTAATCTTCTTCCAATGCTATCACCATTCGCTCTCCTTATGCTACTCCCAGAATTCCCTCAGGGTCTGACTTAAATACAGAGAAGTGGTAGCACCCTCTAGTGTTTGATTTACACAGAGATGTATTAATTAACCCTTCACTAACCTGACTATGTACATATCATTACAGGCTCGAGAGGCCGAGTGCCTACCTCTGCTCCTAATTCATGTGTTCGTACTGTTGGTAGTTTGAAAATCACTAGTTTTAGTGTGACTATCATTTTGTAGTTTGAATTAATATGTTCTTAGCTGAAATCGATGGAAGCCATTTTAGTAAAAACTAAACTGCAGCCAGAATAGAAACAAAGAAAATAGGAGCAGGAGGAGGCCATTCGGCCCTTCGAGCCTTCTCCGCCATTCATGATGATCATGTTTGATCATCCAACTCAATAACCTAATCCTGCTTTCCCGCTATACGTTTTGATCCCTTTTTCCCCAAGTGCTATATCTAACTGCTTCTTGAAAACATGAAATGTCTTGGCCTCAACTACTTCCTGTGATAACGAAACTCCACAGGCTAACCACTCTCTGGGTGAAGAAATTTCTCCTCATCTCTGTATATTTAAGTAGACAGCCTTAATTGTCAGACAATTAAAGAATAAATAATCGATTAATAGTCATGTTAGAAAGGCTGGAAATGTAATTTGGAATGAAAATATTTTCGGCTTTTGTATTTATTTATTATTATTATTTATTTATTTTTAAATTTACCCCTCTTCCCCCCCCCCCCCCCCCCGGACCCACAGACTGACCCCTCTCTCCCCCCCCCCCGGACCCACAGACTGAACCCTCTTCCCCCCCCCCCGGACCCACAGACTGACCCCTCTCTCCCCCCCCCCGGACCCACAGACTGAACCCTCTTCCCCCCCCCCCGGACCCACAGACTGACCCCTCTTCCCCCCCCCCGGAACCACAGACTGACCCCTCTTCCCCCCCCCGGATCCACAGACTGACCCCTCCCCCCCCCCCCCGGACCCACAGACTGACCCCCCCCGGACCCACAGACTGACCCCCCTTCCCCCCCCCGGATCCACAGACTGACCCCTCCCCCCCCCCCGGACCCACAGACTGACCCCCCCCGGACCCACAGACTGACCCCTCTTCCCCCCCCCCCGGACCCACAGGCTGGCCCCTCTCCCCCCCCCGCCCCCCGGACCCACAGACTGACCCCTCTTCCCCCCCCTGGACCCACAGACTGACCCCTCTTCCCCCCTCCCCCAGACCCACAGACTGACCCCTCTCCCCCCCTCCGTACCCAAAGACTGACTCCTCTTCCCCACCCCGCCCCAGTCCCACAGACTGACCCCTCTTCCCCCCCCTCCCCCGGACCCACAGACCACAGACTGACCCCTCTTCCCCCCCCCCCCAGACCCACAGACTGACCCCCACCCCCGGACCCACAGACTGACCACTCTCCACCCCCCGGACCCACAGACTGACCCCTGTTCCCCCCTCCCCCGGACCCACAGACTGACCCCTCTTCCCCTCCTCCCCCGGACCCACAGACTGACCCCTCTTCCCCCCTCCCCCGGACCCACAGACTGACCCCTCTTCCCCCCTCCCCCGGACGACAGACTGACCCCTCTTCCTCCCCCCCCTCCCCGCTTTTGTATTTATAACCATAATATTAAAATTGATTATTAATATAAACTTTTAAAGTGCTGTGAGAGAAAGAATTAGTGCATGTTTCTAGAGACAGAATAAAGAGATAACATGGTTAGGAGGACTGACAATGCCCTTGTTTAAGGGACCGCAACTCCAGACGAAGACAGCTACGTTGACCAATTATCAGCCGAGACGCAGGTCTGCCTCAAAATAAGAGTTATAGGGGGCGATTCAGCAGCATCGTCGTGCCCGGCTTGGTGTCCAGACAAGGCCGTTGCATCTCACGAGAGGTCTCTCATGAGATTTCCGACACTCAAAACATCTCGCGAGATTCTTGGCCTCACTGCACGAGATGCAGATGGGCATATTTAAATAAGCCTTTGGGCTCATTTAACTATGAGTTCGCCGGATTCACCCAGTACCCGGGATTCACTGGCCATGTCTGGGAGGCCTCACCAGGGCACCGATCAGTATTCTTCCACACAAACGTAGGTCAGACATTATGATGTGGAGATGCCGGCGTTGGACTGGGGTGAGCACAGTACGAAGTCTTACAACACCAGGTTAAAGTCCAACAGGTTTGTTTCGATGTCACTAGCTTTCGGAGCGCTGCTCCTTCCTCAGGTGATTTCAGGCCATTCACCTGAGGAAGGAGCAGCGCTCCGAAAGCTAGTGACATCGAAACAAACCTGTTGGACTTTAACCTGGTGTTGTAAGACATTATGGCACCTGGGGGGGGGTCTCCCAGGTCATTGGAGATGCCCATATGGTTGGGGACAGGACAGGATAGCGCTCTGTCTGCAACCCGGGCACCTTGGCACTGCCAGCCTGGCAACCTGGAAGTGCCACTGCCAGGGTGTCTAGGTGCTAGGCTGGCACTGCCAGGGGTCGGGCCCGGGGAGGGGGCGCTTGCCAAGTAGTGAGGGGGTGAGTTGAATTCTTGGGGTTCCCCCCAGGGTTGGGAAATGAAGGTGTCATGAAAATGGAGGGGGGCCTGAAAGTGGGGGGGGGTTAAAAATTAGGGCAGCCAGTCAAAAAGGCGTCCCAATATGACAGGAACCTTTCCTATCCCTCTAAGTGCGGCCCCGGCGGAGAGCATCTCCCCAAGGTCAAAAAAATGGCGAAGTGCCATTGAATAGCGGGAACACCGAGAAACATCACGCTAAACATGCCATTCAGCGGACTTCAACTCAAGTCCACTGAATTGAGCCCATAATTTGAGAAGGATTAAACTAAGGCAATATGTGTAATTAGCATATGGGCTATTTCTTATTTTATTATTGACAAGTTATAGACCAATTGGCTAATTTTCCAACAGTTCTCTCAGATGAGCTTGCAATATTTGAAAGAATAAAAAAGGTTCCTGAGGAGCCATTTTGTGGAGACGGATAGGCAGAGGCAGAGAGAAGAAGACAGTGATGTTTATGGAGAAGTGCTGAGAGCTGTCTTCAATGTTTTAAGAGTTGTTACTTTATGAGTTGAACAGAGTTGTTCCTTTATAGGGAAGGTGGTGGTGTTGTCACTTGACTAGTAAACCAGAGACCCAGAGTAATGCTCTGGGGACCCAGATTCAAATCCCACCACTGCAGATGGTGAAATTTGAATTCCATAAAAATCTGGAATTAAATATAATGATAACCATGAAGCAGTTGTCGATTGGGGCAAAAACCCATCTGGTTCGCTAATGTCCTTTAGGGAAGGAAATCTGCCGCCCTTACCTGGTCTGGCCTACATGTGACTCCAGACCCACATTAATGTGGTTGACTCTTAACTGCCCCCTCAAAGGCAATTAGGGATGGGCAATAAATACGGGAACAACCGGCAATGCCCACATCCCATGAACAAATTTTTTAAAACACTTTGTCTGAGAAAGGCCCACGATGGCCCGAAGTCACGCTGCTGCATGCCAGTCCCGCCGGCGTGAATCAAACCACCTACCTTACCGGCGGGACTGGCGGCGCGGGCGGGCTCCAGGGTCCTTGGGGGCGCGCGGGGCGATCTGGCCCCGGGGGGTGCCCCCACGGTGGCCTGGCCCGCGATCGGGACCCACCGATCCACAGGCGGGCCTGTGCCATGGGAGCACTCTTTTCCTTCCGCCTCGGCCATAGCCTCCGCGATGGCCGGTGCGGAAGTGACCCCCCCCCCGTGCATGCGCGGGGATGACGTCAGCAGCCGCTGATGCTCCCGCGCATGCGCGGACTTCCGCCAACCGGCGGAGTCCCTACGGCCCCAGCTGGCGTGGCGCCAAAGGCCTTTCCCGCCGGCCGGCGGCGCCACAACCACTCCGGCGTGGGCCTAGCCCCGCAAGGTGAGGGCTTGGCCCCTAAAGGTGCGGAGAAATTCGCACCTTTGGGGCGGCCCGATGCCAGAGTGATTCACGCCACTCCACCCCGCCGGGACCCCCCGCCCCGCCAGGTAGGGGAGAATCCCGGCCAATTATTGCTAATTGCTGTTTGTTGATATTTTGCTCTTGCCCTGACTTGTTACCATTTTAATGGTTAATAACTTTTCTGAATTCATTATTTAAAGTGCTCTCACATGCCATATGGTTATGTTACAAGAACGTGACGTGATTTCTAATAGGCGGTGTTATTGTAATCTTAGTTTGTTTGTTTTTCTCCTCCTTTTTCACATTTTCTCCCACATTTACACCCATCAACAATAAACAATAATCAGCAAGATATGTCAATCCCCATAAGAACAATAATCCCATCCGCCTACCAACCCCCAAGCCTCAACCCGTATGTTTACATAAACAAATGACAAAAAGGAATTAGGGATTACCCATAGTCACCCTTAATCTACACAGCCCCCCCCCCCCAACTAATGTTCGATGTTATCCAGTTCTTGAAAGTGCATAATAAATAGTGCCCATGACTTGTAGAACCCCTCCGAGCTTCCCCTCAGTTCGAACTTAACCTTCTCAAGGGTCAAGTATTCCAACAGGTCCCCCCGCCATGCCAGGGCACTGGGTGGAGAGGCTGCTCTCCATCCCAGCAGGATCCACCTTCGGGCGATCAACGAGGCGAAGGCTATGATATCTGCCTCCGCTCCCGTTTCCAACCCTGGCTGGTCCGACACCCCGAATATGGCCTCCTGGGGACCCGGGTCCAGTTTCACACGCACCACCTTGGAAATTACCCGAAACACCTCCTTCCAGTACTCCCCTAGCTTTGGACAGGACCAAAAACATATGAACGTGATTCGCGAGCCCCCCCCCCCGCCCCCGCAACGCTCACACACATCCTCTACTCCTTCAAAAAATCGGCTCATCCTCGCCATCGTGAGGTGCGCTCTATATACCACCTTCAAATGTATCAGCCCCAACCTCGCACATGAGGTGGAGGCATTCACTCTCCGGAGCACCTCACACCAGACCTCCTACTCTATAACCTCTCCCAGCTCTTCCTCCCACTTTGCTTTGATCCCTTCCAGTGGTGCCCTATCCTCTTCCAGAATAGCTCCGTACACCGCTGACACTGCCCCCTTCTCCAGTCCTCTTGTCGTCAACACCTCCTCCAGCAATGTGGAGGCCGGTTCCTCTGGGAAGCTCTGTATCTCCTTCCTGGCAAAATCCCGAACCTGCATGTACCTAAACCCTTCTCCCTGCTCCAGCCCATACTTCGCTTCCAGCTCCCTCAATCCTGCAAACAGACCCCGAAGCAACAAATCTTTTAGCGTCTTAATCCCCCTCTCTTCCCATTTCCGAAAACGTCCATCCCACCTCCCTGGCTCAAATCTGTGGTTCCCCCGAATCGGCATTTCCCTTGACCCTAAACCCAACCCAAAGTGTTGGCGAAACTGCCTCCAGATTTTCAATGAAGCTATTATTACCGGACTCCCTGAATATTTCCCCGGAGCTATCGGCAGCGGCGCTGTTGCAAGTGCCTTCAGCCCCGACCCCCTGCACAAACTCTCCTCCATTCTGACCCACTGAGAATCCACCCCTCTGACCCAGCTCCGCACTTTCTCCACATTCGCCGCCCAGTAGTAGTACAACAGGTTCGGGAGACCCAAACCCCCTGCCTGCCTTCCCCTCTGTAGCAGCACCTTTCTCATCTGGCCACCTTCCCTCCCCATATGAATATCAATCTCCCTGAAAAAAGTATTTGGCAGGAAAATCGGTAGGCATTGAAAAATAAACAGGAATCGCGGCAACACATTCATTTTAACCGCCTGTACCCGACCTGCCAGTGACAGAGGAAGGCCATCCCACATTGCCAGATCGGCTTTCACTCTCCCCACCAAACTAGTGATGTTGTACCTGCGAAGCCTCCCCCACTCCCGGGCAACCTGCACCCCCAGATACCTAAAATGAGTCCCTGCTCTACGGAATGGCAGCCCCCCCACCCCCGGCCGAGACACCACAAAGTACTCACTCTTGTCCAGGTTCAACTTGTACCCCGAGAAAGACCCAAATACCCGCAGTAGCTCCAATATTCTTCCTATCGACGCACTCGGCTCCGACACATACAGCAGCAAGCCGTCGGCATATAAGGACACCCTATGCTCTCTCCTCCCCCCCCCCCCCCACCCCGCACTATTCCTTTCCATGCTCCCGAACTTCTCAATGCGATGGCCAACGGCTCAATCGCGAGTGCAAACAGCAGGGGGGGGGGACATAGGACATCCCTGTCTCGTTCCACGGTGGAGAGAGAAATATCTCGAACTGATATTATTTGTGCGGACACTCGCCTTCGGCTCCTTATATAATAGCTTTACCCAGTTCACAAACCTTGGTCCAATCCCAAACCGCTCCAGCACTGCCATCAGGTACCCCCATTCTACCCGGTCAAACGCCTTCTCGGCGTCCAATGCCACAACTACCTCTGTTTCCTTTCTTTCCGCCGGTGCCATAACAACGTTCAAAACCCTCCTAATGTTCGAAAACAGCTGCCTCCCTCTCCCGAACCCCGTCTGATCCTCCCCTATCACCTTCGGGAGGCACTCCTCCAGCCTACTCGCCAGTACCTTCGCCAACACTTTTACGTCCACATTCAGAAGTGATATGGGCCGATACGACCCACACTCCGTCGGATCCTTATCTTTTTTTAGTAACAGGGAAATCGATGCCTGCCCCAAGGTTTGCGGCAACACCCCCTTCCCTATCGCCTCCTCCAACATCCCCACCATCAGGGGTGCCAACCTATCCTTAAATTTTTTATAATATTCCACCGGAAACCCATCCGGCCCTGCCACCTTCCCCGACTGCATCCTCCCAATCGCATCCTTTATCTCCTGCGCCACTATTGCTCTTTCTAATGTAGCCCTGTCCCCCTCCCCTAGCCTCGGGTACTCCAACCTATCTAGAAATTCCTACATCTCACGGTCTCCCCCGAGTGGCTCTGACTTGTACAACCTCTCATAAAACTCCTCAAAAACCTTGTTAATCAGCACTGGGGCCACCACCAACTTCCCTGCCCTATCCTTCACCTGAAGAATTTCCCTTGCCGCTGCCTCCCTCCGGAGCTGACCTGCTAACATACTTATAAGAGCCTTATCTCCATGTTCATAAACTGCACCCCTTGCTCGTCTCAGTTGGTGCACCGCCTTCCTGGTGGACAGTCGGTCGAAGCTCGCCTGTAGTTCGTTCCTCTTTTCCAGCTTCGCCGGGTCCCCATCCTCTGCTACCTCCTGTCTACCTCCAACATCTCATCTATTAGCCTCTGCCGCTCCAACCTCTCCTCCTTATCCACCCTAGCCTTAAACAAAATTACCTCACCTCTCACCATCGCCTTTAGAGCCTCCCAGACGACTGCCTTCGACACCTCACCCGTACAATTGAAACCTACATATTCCTTAATTACCTTTTCAATTTTCTCACAGAATGCTTGGTTCCCCAAAAGCCCCACATCCAGTTTCCACCCTGGTCTCTGCGCTGCCCCCTTCTCTAGCACCATATCCACCCAATGTGGAGCGTGATCTGACACTGCAATTGCAGAGTATTCCGACCCCTTGACTCCAGCCAGCAAAGCCTTCCCCACCACAAAAAAGTCAATCTGTGAGTATACCTTATGGACCGCTGAGAAAAACGAATAGTCCCGTCCCCTTGGGTGCAGGAACCTCCAAGGGTCCACCCCTCCCATTTCCACCATTAGCCCAGCCAGCGCCTTCGCCCCCCCTGATGGGACCAGCGAGCGCGGCCGTGATCTGTCCAACCTTGGCTCCTGCACCAGGTTCCAGTCCCCCCCCACAATCAGCTCATGCGTGTCTAAGTCGGGAATAGCCCCAACCACCTTCCTCGCGAATCCCACATCGTCCCAATTGGGACCGTATACACTTAACAGCGCCACTAATCTCCCCTCCAATGCCCCTGTCACAATCACATATCTACCCCCCAGATCTTCCACCACCTTCTCCATCTGGAAGCGTACCCTTTTGCTGACCAGCACCGCTACCCCTCGAGCCCTTCCATCAAATCCAGAGTGAAACACTTGGCTAACCCAGCCCTTTTTAAGTCTCACCTGGTCCTTCACCCTCAAGTGAGTCTCCTGCAGCATTGCTACATCGGCTTTCAAACTTTTAAGATGTGCAAGCACCCTTGACCTCTTGACCGGACATCCTAGCCCTCTCACGTTCCACGTGACTATCCTAACTGGGAGTCTCTCACCCCCCCCACCTTTCTTATCCACCATCACCATACCACCGGGCCCTGCCCCATAAGCCTGACCCGCCCCTGTCCATTGTTAACATCAAACCCCTTCCCCCCCTCCCAAGAACCCCCCCTACAAAAACATCCCCCAACATCCCTCCCTCCACCCCCTCTTGCTCGCCTCGTAGGCCCATTGAAGCCTGCTATCCAGGCTCCAACGTCCGCAGTCCTCCTCTCACCTCACCCCCGTTCACTAACTGACTCTAGTTAGCTAGCGCGGGTGGCTCCCCCCCGCCAATACCTCTCGCCCCCTTCCACCCAGTCCCAGAGAAAGAAACACCAAAACAAACCCAACAATCCAACCCCTACAATTCACTAACACAACATTTAACCGTCGCAACACAGAACGCCATAAACTTGAACTCTGTAACAATGCAAAGAGAAGTAAATTTCAAATTTCAATACAAATCAGTAAAAAGAAAGTTGTAACATTTGTACATTTGTACATTTTCCAGCCGCTCAAACACAGCCCACAGTCTTTCTTCCAGTTCCGCTCTTCACGTCTGTCCCAAGCCTTCTGCCCTCACGAACGCCTCAGCCGCCTCCGCTGTCTCAAAATAAAAGTCTTTGGCTTTATATGTTACTCTCAACTTCGCCGGGTACACCACACCAAATCGCACCCCCTTCTTGTACAAAGCCACCTTCACTCGCCCAAACGCCGCTCGTCTTTTTGCCAACTCCACCGTCCAGTCCTGGTTGATCCGAACCGCAGTACCATCCCACAGCACCTCACGCTTCTGCTTCGCCCAGCTTAATACTTTCTCCTTCATGCAAAACTTATGGAAGCAGATAATTACTGCCCTTGGCGGCTCGTTCACTTTGGGCTTCGGCCTTAATGACCGATGAGCTCGGTCTAGCTCGTACAGGGTGGGGTTCTCACCCTCCCCCATCAGCTCTACCAACTTCTTAGCGGAGTATTGCGTTGGCCTTGGGCCCTCTGTCCCTTCGGGCAAGCCCACAATTCTCAAATTGTGCCGCCTTGAGCGGTTTCCCAAGTCTTCCAGCTTTGCTCGGAGCCCTCTGTTAACCTCCACCACCCGCCGCAGCTCGTCCCCCATCGAGGTGACCTGGTCGCTGTGTCGTGTCACGGCCTCCTCCACCTCCTTCATCTTCTCGCCCTGCTCTCTCACCTCGGCCGATGCCTTTGCCACCTCCACCCTGATCGGGCTGATTGCCTCCTCCAACAATGACCTCACCACGACCACCATCTCTTTCTTCAGGATCTCCATGTGCCTCACCAAACGTTTTTCCAGCTCCACCACCATCACCTCGGTCATCTTCTCCACCGTAAGTAGTGCGGTCCCGCCTTGCAGTTCGGCTTCCGCCATCCTGTCAACACTTTTGCTTTTGCTCGTCTTCTCCTTCGGCGGCGAACCCGCGTTTCCTCCTTTCTTTGACGCTGCTTTTCGCATCTTTTAGCGGCTTATTGTTTTTTATCTTCTTTCCTTTCTCCTCTCTCCCCCTTCACCCTCCTGCCCTTCATCAATCTGACATTCTTCTTTTTTGAGAGAGAAAAAAAAACTTTTACCAAACTTCCATAAATCTTCTTTCTTTCTCAAATATGAATGCGGAATACAGGGTTAATGGTAGAGTTCTTGGCAATGTGGAGGAGCAGAGAGATCTTGGGGTCTATGTTCAGACATCTTTGAAAGTTGCCACTCAAGTGGATAGAGCTGTGAAGAAGGCCTATGGTGTGCTCGCGTTCATTAACAGAGGGATTGAATTTAAGAGCCGTGAGGTGATGATGCAGCTGTACAAAACTTTGGTAAGGCCACATTTGGAGTACTGTGTACAGTTCTGGTCGCCTCATTTTAGGAAGGATGTGGAAGCTTTGGAAAAGGTGCAAAGAAGATTTACCAGGATGTTACCTGGAATGGAGAGTAGGTCTTATGAGGAAAGGTTGAGGGTGCTAGGCCTTTTCTCATTAGAACGGAGAAGGATGAGGGGCGACTTGATAGAGGTTTATAAGATGATCAGGGGAATAGATAGAGTAGACAGTCAGAGACTTTTTCCCCGGGTGGAACAAACCATTACAAGGGGACATAAATTTAAGGTGAAAGGTGGAAGATATAGGAGGGATATCAGAGGTAGGTTCTTTACCCAGAGAGTAGTGGGGGCATGGAATGCACTGCCTGTGGAAGTAGTTGAGTCGGAAACATTAGGGACCTTCAGGCAGCTATTGGATAGGTACATGGATTACGGTAAAATGATATAGTGTAGATTTATTTGTTCTTAAGGGCAGCACGGTAGCATTGTGGATAGCACAATGGCTTCACAGCTCCAGGGTCCCAGGTTCGATTCCGGCTTGGGTCACTGTCTGTGCGGAGTCTGCACATCCTCCCCGTGTCTGCGTGGGTTTCCTCCGGGTGCTCCGGTTTCCTCCCACAGTCCAAAGATGTGCAGGGTAGGTGGATTGGCCATGATAAATTGCCTTAGTGTCCAAAATTGCCCTTGGTGTTGGGTGGAGGTGTTGAGTTTGGGTAGGGTGCTCTTTCCAAGAGCCGGTGCAGACTCAGGGGGCCGAATGGCCTCCTTCTGCACTGTAAATTCAATGATAATCTATGATTAATCTAGGACAAAGGTTCGGCACAACATCGTGGGCCGAAGGGCCTGTTCTGTGCTGTATTTTCTATGTTCTCCTCTACATCCACCTGGGACCAGGCTTCAACCTTCTTCTTCCTAGGTGGGAGCCATCCAACGTGGAACACCCTCCCTACATGGCGCTCGGGCCTCGGGCCTGCCGCCTCGACTTCTTCGAAGCTCCGCCTCCGCTGCTCCGACCTGCCGGGCCCGGCGCCTCAGCCTCCGCCGCCCGACACCCGCGCGGAGTTCTTCGCCGGCTTTTAAGCCGGCCCCGCTGGCTGCTCGTGGCGGCCCCAAAGGCCGACGATGTCGGGGGGTGCGTGGGGTCTCGGGGATTTCCCCGAAATCGCCGCGAATCGCGGCCACCGGCGGGAGTTCTTTTTTTTGCGGCCGCCCTGCTCGCCCACCCCACCGGAAGTCTGTAATCTTAGTTACACACCCATAACTCCAATACCAAGCATGTAAAAATCATATGTGAATGCAGCAAATAAAGAGTGTAGAGTTCAATTGTGTAGCAGTGGAGGAGACACGATGGTGGGGACAGGACTGTTTTCTGGGACATGCAAACCCGTCAGCCTGTTCAAAATGGTACCTGTGCACACGTCCCCAGCATGCTGGAAGTATGTGATTCAACATTATACTGCTGATTAGCCAGGTGATTGACAGAATTCCTAGTAATGATTTTGAACATATCTCTGCAAAGTGAGCTTGAGGTTGCAAGATGGCTTCTGCACCAGCATTCCATACAGGGCCAGGCAGCCACATTACAAGTATGGAAGTTTGACAACTCATCCTTTGGTAAATTATCTGAAAGTACTATGCAGTACTTCTGTAAGTCTTTTGCGTTGACTTCCTGGATTTGGCAGGAGTGTTGCTGCATCCTCAGGAAGAGTAGAGGAATAGGTGATCTGTCCAAACAAAGGCAGCAACAGATATGAAGTTGTCGTAACAATGCGTCTGGGTCTTCAGCACGGCAGGCAGAGGGAGCAGACATCTCAGGGAGGGCAAACCCTGCATATGACCTCAGCCAAGTTGGAGCCAGGCTCCTCCATGCCCCTTAACAGTGACAGACGGCTGCTTAAAAGGCCAGGCAATGAACCTAGCATCGCAATGTACATGCTCATCAGTGTTCTCCTGCATGCTGCTCAAACAAGCTCCTAACCCTGGCCTCTGCAGCCGAACCCCTCTATTTCCTCGCCCTCTGATAAATTGGCACATAAACCATCCTTTATCCCTGGTCAGGCCACTCATGCCAAGTGGCTCAGCATATGCTGGCTTCAACTAGGGAATTGCATCTAAGCTATGTGCAGAGCCAGTATCTGGACAAGTGGCTGTGAGTGGCAGTGCCTTTTCATCACTGCTGTGTTGTTCCACTCTCTCTCTCTCTCCCTTCTTGAGCTGTTGATTTTTTTTCATTTATTTATGGGGTGCGGGCGTCGCTGGTTAGGCCAGCATTTTTGCCCATCCCTAGTTGCCCTTCAGAAGGTGGTGATGAGTTACCTTCTTGAGCCGCTGCAGTCCTTGAGGTGTAGGTACACCGACTGTGCTGTTAGGGAGAGAAGTTCCAGGATGTTGCCCCAGCAACAGTGAAGGAACGATAATATATTTCCAAGTCAGGGTAGTGAGTGACTTGGAAGGGAACCTCCACGTGGTGGGGTTCCTTGTTGTCTGCTGCTCTTG
This sequence comes from Scyliorhinus torazame, assembly GCF_047496885.1. Lineage (NCBI taxonomy): Eukaryota > Metazoa > Chordata > Chondrichthyes > Carcharhiniformes > Scyliorhinidae > Scyliorhinus > Scyliorhinus torazame. The sequence continues at coordinate 41,587,496 of NC_092714.1, read as the reverse complement.
TCTGTCAAGATGATAGTGGTCGTGGGTTTGGAAGGTGCTGTCTGAGGAACCTTGGTGAGTTACTGCAGTGCACCTTGTAGATGGTACACACGGCTGCCACTGTTTGTCAGTGGTGAGGGCTTTTAATGTTTATGGAAGGGGGAGCAATCAAGCGGACTCTTTGTCCTGGATGGTGTTGAACTTCTTGAGTGTTGTTGGAGCTGCTCTCATCCAGGCAAGTGGAGAGTATTCCATTACACTCCTAACTTGTGCCCTGTAGATGGTGGACAGGCTTTGGGAGGGGGGGGTGGGGGGGGGGGGGGGGGGGGGGGGCCCGGGGGGGGGGGGGGGGGGGGGGGGTCAGGAGGTGAGTTACTTGCCATAGGATTCCTAGCCTTTGACCTGCCCTGGTAGCCACAGTATTAATATGGCTAGTCCAGTTCAGTTTCTGATCAATGCTAAGCCACAGGATGTTGATGTGGGGGATTCAGCGATGGTAATGCCATTGAAGGTCATGGGCTGGTGGTTAGATCCTCTCTTGTAGGAGATGGTCATTGCCTGGCACTTGCGTGGCACAAATGTAACTTGCCACTTGTCAGCCCAAGCCTGATGTTGTCTGGGTCTCGCTGCATTTGGACATGGACTACTTCATTATCTGAGGAGTTACGAATTGTGCTGAACATTGTGCAGTCATCTACAAACATCTCCATTTCTGACCTTATGATGAAAGGGAGGTCATTGATGAGCAGCTGGAGCTGGTGAGGCCTTGGACACTACCCTGAGGAACTCCTGCAGTGAGGGCCTGGAGCTGAGATAATTGACCTCCAGCCACCACAACCATCTTCCTTTATAGCAGGTATGACTCCAATCAATGCAGAGTTTTTCCCCTCAATCCCATTGACTCCAGTTTAGCTAGAGCTCCTTAATGCCATACAGTGTGGAGCAGCACATCTGAGGTGTGGAGCTCGGCTGAGGTTATTCATGAAGGCCCCGCCTTCTCAACCCTGCCCCTCGTCTGAGATGTGGTGATCCTCAGGTTAAATCACCACCAGTCCGCTCTCCCCCTCAAAGGGGAAAGTAACCTGGGATAATGGCGACTTTACCTTGACCTTACTCATTCATCCACTGCCCTATTCCCAAATATTCACCCTTTCACTAACATTCACCCTCAACACTTAAACTTACTATGTGGTAATTAATGCCACAAAGTGTTTTGTCTCCCCTCCCCACCCCGATGGTACAGAGCTGCAGTGGAGCTGTTTCATGATTGCTGCTCTCCGCATTTCCAGACAAACCAGACTCAGAAGGCCCATCAATAAATGTGGAGCTGTGTCTAGCTGTGGGAAAACTCAGGCGGAGTGGCAATCCAACAATGTTTGTCCCTTGGGGAAGATCAGCGGTTAGGTGCTTACTTAAATAAATTTCAAGTTGATTGACGTCTTCACATTTCTATCTAAGCGTTAACGTGGCAGAACACATCACTAGCAAAGCTGCACTCCCACTTCAAAGCATCGGTTTGAAGTTTGCATTCCATTGCAGAAGAAAACATTCTTTCAATTGATAAACAAGAATTAAATCGCCATGTCAGCAACAGAGTATTGGAGATTTTAAGCAATCCTGTTCCAAATCAAAATGCGGTGAGGTGTGTTAAGTGTAATCGAAAGTTGCTGAGTGGGCTTGCTTTGCTACTGCTTGTCTAACATTTATATGGGAACGTGTGCTGGTTGTATGATATTGTGCGGAAATGCAGCATGCAGCGTGTGGAAAGTATTCTGGGTGTTTGCAAATACTTCAAATCGTCCTTTGTGGTACTGATGGCTGATAGTAATAATGTGACAGAATGCTGATATGATCAATTCAGTGATGCAACTGTTAAGCATTTCTTGAAGATGAGCTACCTTAACAAAGGTGGTACTACATAAAATGAATCATTTTTTCTGATCTGTGGCATTCAGGTTATTACCCAAGCTTTATTGCACAGGACTGCTAACTCAGTGATCTTAGAGTAGGAAGAGATGTTTCACGGAGGAGGAAAATCCTCGAGTGAATGATTCGAGACCACACTTTGGAACTTCCCAGCCATTAGCTGGCGTATTGTTAGAGAGATAAGGTCTGTAAAGTAAAATAATAACCCTATGGCAAATATGTTTTTTTTTAAACGTTGCTCTGTGGAGTGCTGTTGGTGTTCTGGTTATACACATTGCGATTATCAGCATCATTTGCTCTGAGTGAGCAGAATCAGGACATAGTGAAATGGAAGTGTGGGTGGAAATTGGTTCTGCTCGATCTCTGGAAATGACTCACATTTGTGATCAGGCTCTCAGCTAGGTGCAGGAAACTCCCACCAAAATTAGATGGGAACTTCATTATCACCTGGGATCTGTCATGCGTGTGGCGTTTTGGGGATGTTGGTGCTATTTCACAGCCAGATAAATGGGTTAGCAGTGTTACTCTGCAATGCCATTGGATCTACTATAATTTAAAGATACTGGGCGCAATTCAGCGACCGCATTGCGCCTGGTGCAGATCAGGGCAGGCCGGGTGAATAACGGGAGAGAGCAAAATCGAGATTCCACTCGGGCGCAAACCATTTCGTCATTCAGCTGGCCCGCTCCCGATAGTGAGTTCCAGATCACACCCAAAAATAAATGGTGAGAATATCTTTTACCCTCATTTGCATTTATTTCAATCTCATTAACGAGATTGAAGTTAAATCAAGGGTCTCCCAGGAATTACTATACTCCCCAGCGTGAAGTCACTTGGGTGTCGTTTAGTACTCCTTTTCAAAAACACGAAGATAGCGCAATGGCATCTGAGGGGAACTGAGGAGGTGAGTACCCATTTCCACTTCCCAGAATGTAACTCAAAGGCACCGGAGCTGGTGCCCCAGTGCTAGGGGAGTGGGGGGGAGGGGGGATTAGGGGGTGGGGGGGGGGGATGTTGTCGGGAGGGATGGCCGGTTGGGGACCCTTCAGATAAGTTGGACTTTGTCAGGGAGCTGAAGCATTCCAGGTCAGGGGTCATCCCTAGGCCGGGGGTGGATAATGCGCTTTGCATCTGTGAGGCCTTCAAGCCATCTTTGAAGAACAGGGGAACCACAGCTGCTGCCTGTCTGTCCTACCAAACTTTCCCAGGACAGAGCCCTCTTATGGCTCCTACCCTGAAATTCAATTTCACTCCCTTTGACTGTGAGCAGCCTCTAGCTTCACGGCTGAAGGCTATTTCAATTGATGAATTAGCCTTGTTGGCTGTAAGAGCACTTCACAATCCTCAACTCTCAAGTGCCTCCTCGAGGGCACGTGCCATTCCTCAAAGAATAATTAACGCACTGCATGTCCAACAAACACTGATGCCTGAACACTGTGTCAGACCTCGAGGAGCGTCAGCACCATAGAGGCAGCTGCCAACCATCAATCAAGCGGGGCTTCACCACTGACGATCCTCTCGTGGCTAAAGGGTAAGCGGATAAGAGGAGGGCAGCTGAGCATGTCCTCATTAATGTTCGGGGCAGAGGTCTGGGGTCTAGGGCCTCCTGATGTGTTTGGGGGTGGGTGTGCAGAGCAAGGTTTGCCAGCACACCTGGCTCGCTGGATGGCACTCTGAGAGAATGCGGGACAGTCATGATAAGGGTGGAGGAAGCTTGGGGGATTTGAGGGTCCCGGGATGGAAGCCCTAACTGATTGTCTGTCTCTCTCCTTCCCCAATTCCTTCTAAATATAACGATGTTTGCTGGTGTCAATCTCACGGAGGCTGCTCTCGCTGTGCTTTTTGTAGCCAAGGTGGGCAGATGCCATAGAAGGCAGCAGTGACAACTTAGGCTGGAGATGGCAGCTCATGTGCAGCTGGCCGCCACACACCCTGAAGACCCAGCCACCCATCACGCTGAGGAGGAACCCAGAAGGGGACCCCAGCGAAGGTCTACTGGTGTCGCTGGTAATTCACTGCGCTGACGGACACCATTTGCCACAGAAGACTCTGGGCTGAATTCTACGCTACCGGGATTCTCCTTTTTGCCGGCGGCCCAGGGGTTTCCTGACGGCGAAGGGCTGCCCCACAATGGGAAACTCCATTGACAAGCCGGCGAAACGGAGAATCCCGATGCCGTGCTGAACCAGAAACCCGCCATCTATCTCAGCAGGATAACTGTGTGGCCTTTGTGCCCCGTCCTCACGGACTTGGCACCCCATGGAAGAGGAGGACACATGCTCCATGGTGGCCGTGAAGGTCACTGCAGCACTCAACCTCTATGCCACCAGGTCATTCCAGGGCTCGAGCGGGACCTATGTGGTATATCCCAATTTTCCTCCCACAGGTGCACCTGGGAGGTGATGGATGCTCAGTATGCTTGTGAATCGGATTATATCACCTTCGAGCTGGACCAGACCCACTAAGGTGCCTGGGCTGCAGAGTTTGCTGCCATCGCTGGGATGCTCCAGGTCCAGGGGGCCATCGATGGCAAGCACTGGGGCATCAGGGAGTGCCTTATATTAACAGTAAGGGATTATACTCCCTGAATGTTCAAATTGTGTGCAACCACATCAGAATCATGCACGTGTGCCCGTTAGCCTGGCTGACGGGTTGGCCTCTGGGCGATAAGGATACCCGTTGAGGACATGGCTGATGATGTCAGTGTAGAGGCCTGAGACTGAGGTGGAGACCCATTATAATGATGCCCATGTTTCACCCGTACTGTCATTGAGACAAAGCTGTGTCCGTCAGCTCAACTCCCCCCCCCCCTTCATTCCCCTCTCCCCCTCACTCCATTTCCCTCCTTCCCCCATTCCCCCATCCAATCTCCCCCTCACCCTAGTTCCCATGGATATGAAGAGTGTCAAGAGGTGTCAGCTAGTCGATTGTGCAGGGAGGACGGCGGTTTGGCGAATTTGAGGGGCGGCAGTTGAAATTGATGGCAGGGGGAGCAGGGCAACATGGTAGCACAGTGGTTAGCACTGTTGCCAGGGTCCCAGGATTGATTCCTGGCTTGGGTCACTGTCTGTGCAGAGTCTGCACCGTTCTCCCCGTGTCTGCGTGGGTTTCCTCCGGGTGCTCCGGGTTCCTCCCACAAGTCCCGAAAGACGCACTTTTATGTGAATTGGACATTCTGAATTCTCCCTCTGTGTACCCAAACAGACACCGGAATGTGGCGACTCGGGGCTTTTCACAGTAACTTCATTGCAGTGTTAATGTAAGCCTACTTGTGACACTAATAAAGATTATTATTATTATTAGCTGTGATGATGTGGAACCTGTATGGGTAGAGTTGAGAAACATCAAGGCGCAAGAAACGATAGTGGGGGTTGGATATAGACCCCCAAACTTTAATGGTGATGTTGGGGATGGTATTAAACAGGGAATTAGAGGCACATGTGGCAAAGAAACATCTGTAATTATGGGTGACTTTAATCTGCATGTAGATTGGGCAAATCAAATTAGTAACAATATTGTAGAGGCGAATTCCTGGAGTGTATACGGGATGGTTTTCAAGACCAATACATTGAGGGACCAATTGGAAAACAGGCCATCGTAAACTGGCCACTGTGCAATGAGTAAGGAATAATTGCCAATCTAGTTGTGTGAGACCCCTTGGGGATGAACGACTATAATATTACAGGATTCCTCAACAAGATGGAGAGTGACATAGTTGATTCTGAGACTAGGCAACTACAATGGTATGAGACTCGAGTTGGCAATGGCAGATTGGGTAAAGCTATTTAAAGAGATGATGGTGGATAGGCAATGGTGAACATTCAAAGAGCACATGGGTGAACTGCAACAATTGTTCATTCTTGCGTGGCACAAAAATAAAAAAGGAAATGTGGCCAAACCATGTCTTACAAGGGAAATTAGAGCTAGCATTATGTTCAAAGAAGAGGTGTACAAATTAGAGAGAAAAAACAGCTGGCCTGAAGATTGGGAGCAGTTTAGAATTCAGCAGAGGACAAAGGGACTGATTAAGATGGGGAAAATAGAGTATGAGAGTAAGCTTGCGGGAAACATAAACACTGACTGTAAAAGTATCTATAGATATGTGAAGAGAAAAGGATTGGTGAAGACAAATGTAGGTGCCTGACAGTCAGAAGTAGAGGATTTTATAATGAGGAACAAAGAAATGGCTGACCAATTAAATACATATTTTGGTCCTGTCTTCACAAAGGAGGACACAAATAACGTACCAGAATTTTTTGGGAACACAGGGTTTAGTGAGAGGCAGGAATTAAAGAGGTCAGTGTCAATAGGGAAGTTGAGAAAATTGATGGGATTGAAGACCGATAATCCCAGAGTACTAAAAGAAGTGGCCCTAGAACTAATTGAAGCATTGGTAGTCATCTTCCAAGATTCTATAGACTCTGGAACAGTTCCAATGGATTGGAGGGTAGCTAATGTAACCTCACTTTTTAAAAAGGGAGGTAGAGAGAAAGCAGGGAATTGTAGATGAGTCAGCCTGACGTTGTTGGTGGTGAAAATGCGAGAGTCCATTAAAAAAGATGGAATAGCAGAGCACTTGGAAAATAGTGGCAGGATCGGACAGAGTCAGCATGGATTAGCAAAAGGGAAATCATTGGATATTCAGAAGACTTTTGACAAAGTCCCACATAAGGGATTAGCTTGGAAATTAAAGCACAAGGGATTAGAGGTAGTGTATTGAGACGGATACAAAATGATTGGTGGACAGGAAACAAAGAGTAGGAATAAACGGGTCTTTATCCAAGTGACAGTCAGTGGCTAGTGAGGTACCGTTGAGATCAGTGCTAGGACCCCGGCAATTCACAACATATATTAATGATATGGATGGGAGAACAAAAGGTAATGGGCGGGATTCTCCATTTCTGTGTTGACGCCAACGCATAATTTGTGGATTATCACGACAGAACAACTGCCGCCACATCTGGACCTATTCCGCTACTATTAAGGGGCTAGCACTGGTGCCGTGTGGAACACAATTGATTCCAATGGAAAACGGTGCGGGATTCGCCGGGTTCGTGATAGACACTCGGGAGGCTGACAAGCTGCAGCCACACATAACACATTGCACTTCCCACACACACTTATCTCAGCCAAAAAGATGGCACTGGTTGTGCTGGAGCGCACCCATACAGCTGATGGGTTGGCTGGGGCCAGAGGGTACCCAGTGGGGTATGCTGAGGGTACACCTATATGACCCGTGGCCCTTAGTTTACAGTGGGCAGTCAGTGGCATGAGCAGCTGCATGGCCACCTTGCAGGCTGCGGCAATGGTGGTCCATATCCGTCCACCCTGACCCCACAGGCCACCTCCTGGCCACCCCCCGCAACTACCCCTAGCGCTGGCAGTGGCACAACTGTCAGCAAACTGTGGCGATGCTGTACACTTTCCTTACCCCCTCTCCCTCAGCAGCCACCACTCCAGTTTCACAATTTTGAAAAGCAGAAGTGAACCATGCCGTCGGGACCTCGGTCCATTGGAGGAGGAGAATTGCAGAGGCCCCGGAGAACACCGGGTCTCCTAATGATATACAAATGGTGTCTACTGTACGTGCATTCCGGAACGCATTGATGCCGCTGTCAAAGTGCTGGAGTATTGTAACTTGGCGTCGGAACCGATTCTCCGCCCAATTGTTTTCCCGATTTTGGGGTCCACTGACGGGGAATTCTGCCCCCTATCTCCAAATTTGCAGATGACAAAAAACTGGAGAGGAGAGTGCAGAGGTGCTTCAATATGATTTCAACAAGTTGAGTGAGTGGATAAACACACGCCAAATGCAGTATGATGTGGATAATTGTGTGTTTATCCACGTTGCTTGAAAAAACAGTTTGGCAAATTATTATCTGAATCGCTATAGATTGAGGGAGGGAATGTGTAACTTGACTTGGGTGTTCTTATAAGCCAGTCGCTTAAAGTAAGCAGGCAGGTGCAGCAGGTGGTGAAGAAGGCAAATGGTATGTTGAGCTTTGCGAGAGGTTTCGAGTACAGGAGCTGGGATGTCTTCCTGCAATTATACAGGGCCTTGGTGAGACCACACCTGGAATATCTTGTGCGGTTTTGGGTCTTCTTATCTGAGGAAGGATACTCTTGCTATGGAGAGAGTGAAGCAAAGGTTTACCAGAATGATTCCTGGGATGACTAAAATACTAAAAGGGGTTGATAAAGTAAATGTACACCAAATGTTTCCCCTTGGGGGGAAATCTAGAACAAGAGGTCACAGATGTAGGTTGAAAGGTGGTAGATTTAAAACTGAGATGAGAAATCATGACTTCTAGCAGAGGGTGGTGAATATGTGGCACTCGCTGCCCCATACTGCAGTGGAGTTCGAATCGTTAAACGGTTTCAAGAGGGAGATAGATATATTACTGATTTTAAAAAACGGGTTAAAGGGATATGGGGAACAGGAAGGGAGGTAGATTTGAGACCAGGAAGAGATCAGCCGTGATCTGATTGAATGGTGGAGCAGGCTCGAAGGGCTGAATTGCCTACTTCTGCTCCGAATTTCTAGATTCCTACGTTCCTATGGCAGGTTCGACATATGAGAGTTGGTTAGGGTTATATTTGCTGGAGTTTAGAAGAATGAGAGGGGACCTTGGGTCTCACCCCCACAACCCAAAGATGTGCAGGGTACGTGGCTTGGCCACACTAAATTTAGGGGCAGCACGTAGCATTGTGGGTAGTACAATTGCTTCACAGCTCCAGGGTCCCAGGTTCGATTCCGGCTTGGGTCACTGTCTGTGCGGAGTCTGCACATCCTCCCCGTGTGTGCGTGGGTTTCCTCCGGGTGCTCCGGTTTCCTCCCACAATCCAAAGATGTGCAGGTTAGGTGGATTGGCCATGATAAATTGCCCTTAGTGTCCAAAATTGCCCTTCGTGTTGGGTGGGGTTACTGGGTTATGGGGATAGGGTGGAGGTGTGGACTTGGGTCGGGGTGCTCTTTCCAAGAGCCGGTGCAGACTCGATGGGCCGAATGGCCTCCTTCTGCACTGTAAATTCTATGTAAATTGCCCCTTAATTGGGGGGGGGGATGGAATTGGGCACTTTAAAAAACTGAATGAGGGGGGATCTCATAGAAACCCACAAAATTTTAACAGGCCTAGATGCAGGAAGGATGTTTCTGATGGTGGGGGAGTCCAGACCCAAGGTTCATTGTTGAGGGATATGAGGTAAACCATTTAGGACTGAGGTGATGAGAAATTTATTACCCAGAGAGTGGGAAGTGTGTTGAATTCTCTACCACAGGGAGCAGTTGAGGCCAAAACATTGTAGCCGCAATTTTATGGAAATGAAACAGAGTCGCGTTTAGGGTGCGTTTAGGGGAGTATTTCCTGGTGCTTGCAGCACCAAGAACGACCCCGCTATTAAATGGGACTCTGCATCATTTGGGGGCCTTGGTAAAGAAGGTTCATTTGCTGCACTAACGAGCTCAGCTCACCAATGCTGGAAGTGGCGCCCCGATCTCTGACCCCTCCCTCACTGAGCCCCCGGCATCACACCTCATAAGGGCAGAGCACCCCTGAGCCTATCCCCAGCACGGGCAGGATGCCACCTGGGCACCTTGGTACTGCCAGCCTGACACCCTGGCAGTGCCACTGCCAGACTTGTAGTGCCACCTGGACACAGACAACCTGGCACTGCCATGGTGGAACCCAGCTGGCACTGCCAGGAGACAGGCTGCCAGTGCCACAATGCTCAGGTGGCATCCTGCCCATGCTGGGGACCAGCTGGAGTTTTCCTGCCGCAGGCAGTAATACCTAGTAGTTTACACTAGTGTAGGAAGCGGAGGGTACAGACCAGTGATACTTTGATCACGTAATAATGATTATCAGTTAGATAACGATACGGGCGGGATAGTTAAACTGTCGTCATCTATTTTTGCACAGTAATTATTCCAGGAAATAACAATCATTCGCATTCTATTACACCAGACTAGAAGATTAAGGCTGCAGTTTTTTTGCACACTGCGGTTTCAGTGTCACTGTTGGAACTATTATCAAAGTTATATTGCACACTCCTTGCTGTCTGGTTGTAAGGAGCCAGTTATTCAGTTTCCTGGATCCTTTTCTCTTTTTTGCCTAATTGTCCTCTGTGGTTTGGAGACACAGATCCTGAATTTCATTAGAGTCCGATGTGCATCAGGAAAGCTGGCAAGAGGGACAGGGAAGGGATCTTACCCTGATGATTCAAGGAGTTTGGATGAGCAGAAGTCCTACCTTCGCTATAGAAGAGTACTGAGTCCACCTAACCTGCACATCTTTGGACTGGATTGCATGGGTATTTGCATGGATTGAAGATTGGCTAACTGACAGGATATAGAGTTGGCTTCAATGGGTCTTTTTCTGGTAGGCAGAATGTGATGTGTGGTGTGCCACAGGGATCAGTGCTGGAGCTACAACTTTTTACAATTTATTGAAAGGACTTGGATGAAGGGACTGAAGGTACTGTTGCTAAATCTGCTGACACCACGAAGATAGGTGGGAAAGTAAATTGTGAAGAGGATGTAAGGAGGCTACAAAGGGTGTTATGACACCCTGGGCTAGTGTGAGGTCAATTCCAGCCCACTTGACCTGGAGTCACAACACAAGTGACTTAACCAATAATCCTTAGAAAAATACCTGGAGTCTTTGGCCCTTGGCTGTCCAATAATTACAGTCACCAGGTTTGTAAGTTTAAACAGAATTACATTATATTAATAACAAGAACGATCATGAATATGCAGCAAATACAACTGGTTAACTGTCATCGAATTCCCCCACTTTAACGAGCCCCCACCCTCTATATGCACACACACACACACAAGACAAATAAACATAGAGGGGAAGAAAAGGGTAAAAATAATAAGTAAAAAGAAAAATAGTCTTTCTTTCAGATAGTGGTTTCTAGCACACCTTCTTTTACAGTAAGCTGGCAAGTCAAAATCTCTGTTTGCAGCCTGCTGTCGATTCATTCATTCAGGTTCTCTGCAGCTTCAGAAAATTTTAACCATTCACTTTCTATCCCTGGAGAACGCCTGGACCCCGGATTAACAGCTGTAACAATCATTCTATGGATATTGGTTGAAGTGTAGCTTCACACTCCAGCATTCGCTTCTGTTTGAAGTTAACCATCATACTCAGACTAAAAGCTTCATAGGCGGAAACAACTTATCAAATTAATTAACAAAATTAGGCAAATCTATAGCGCATTGACGAATATCAAAGTGCAAGACATCTGATTTATAACATATCTTTCACCACAGCTTTTATTTGCTTTTCTTCAACAGTTCATACATTTTCCTTGGAAAGAAACCAAAGTCCTTGAACTGGTCTTAGAGAGCATTGAAAGTTCAGACCTCTTGTTGCAATTGGTAACAACATGTTACATGACATGTATGACTCAAGTAGGGAGTTTCAGGATACATAAGCTAAAATGTTGCACAACTCTTTAGAATCTTCAGATTCCCGCACAACTAAAACAAAACGAAGATCATTTCTGCCTTTATCTGTTTTTGGAAAATCTAAAAGTATTTGAGGTGCAAGTAAATAGAAACATAGAAAATAGGAGCAGGAGGAGGTAATTTGGCACTTCAAGCCTGCTCCGCCATTCATTTTGATCATGGCTGACCATCCAACTCAATAGACTAATCCCACTTTTCCTCCATATCTTTTGATCCCCTTCACCCTAAGTGCTATATCTAGCTGCTCCTTGAAAACATATGTTTTGGCCTCAACTACTTGTTGTGTTAACCAATTCCACAGGCCAGCCACTATCTGGGTGAAGAGATTGCTCCTCATCTCTGTCCTAAATGGTCTACCCCGTATCCTCAGACTGTGCCTACTGGTTCTGGACACACACACCATCAAGAACATCCTTCCTGCATTTAACCTGTCTAGCCCTGTTAGCATGTTATAGGTTTCTATGAGATCCCCCCTCATTCTTCTGAACTCCAGCGAATGCAATCCTAACCGATTCAATCTCTCCTCATATGTCAGTCTCGCCATCCCAGGAATCAGACTGGTAAACCAATGCTGCACTCCCTCCAGAGCAAGAACATCCTTCCTCAGATAAGGAGACCAAAACTGCACACAATATTCCAGGTGGGGCCTCACCAAGGCCCTATATAGTTGTATTAGCCAGGATGAGCCCATCGTTAGTTTGGAGTGTGAAAGCAGGATAGGGGTCAAGGCACCTAATTCGTATGTTTGTATGTGGAAATGATGGGATGATGTCTCCGCTATCAATATTCACGTAAAAGAATTTGGAAATGAATTGTTAAAACAAAGCCTCCGCAATGATATTGTGGGAAGTGTTTTTGGTTGTTAAGAAATAAATAAATAGGCCCAAATTACTTCAGTTTATGATCTGTGGTTTGCCACCAAATGCAACACTCTTCCATGTACTTGCCCCTTTTGGACTTGCGCGATCAGTGGAGGGGCATTTCATTGGCATGGGACAGGTAAATGGAAGCATCACTTAGGGCAGAATTTGATCTTCCCACCAGCAGCAGGCATTGCATGGGCAGGATGGGAAAATCTGGAGAGAGGCCAAGAGTGAATTCCACTCTTCAAATGTTCCCATTTCACCCGCGATGGTGCCCATCACTTGCAGAACAGAAAACTCGGCTTTAGACTGTATTGCTGGCACATGGCTGCCGCGCATTACCAGAAATTTTAGCCTGGAAATTGTCTCTCATGATTTGTTAACAACTGCAGTTTCAAAATCCTCAATTCACCTGAATATTTCTGCAGCTATCATTAGTCCCCAGTAAACTGTTACCAGCCTCATCCTATTCATGCTCTGGGATGGCATTCATCCCCAAGGAATGCTGACTCGCATGGATATGATGCACAACTGCTTGAATGTTCACTGCTGGATCTGGCTGGACCACTCAAAGCAATATCGGGTCCTATTCTTGTCAGCCAAAACTACTCACTACTGCATTATCATCCTGGAATGCAAAGGTAGAACCCTCAAGAGTATTGAAAGTCAAAGAGATCTAGGAGTACAGGTCCACAGGTCACTGAAAGGGGCAACACAGGTGAAGAAGGTAGTCAAGAAGGCATACGGCATGCTTGCCATCATTGGCCGGGGCATTGAGTATAAGAATTGGCAAGTCATGTTGCAGCTGTATAGAACCTTAGTTAGGCCACACTTGGAGTGTAGTGTTCAATTCTGGTCGCCACACTACCAGAAGGATGTGGAGGCTTTAGAGAGGGTGCAGAAGAGATTTACCAGAATGTTGCCTGGTATGGAGGGCATTAGCTATGAGGAGCGGCTGAATAAACTCGGTTTGTTCTCACTGGAACGAAGGAGGTTGAGGGGTGACCTGATAGAGGTCTACAAAATTATGAGGGGCATAGACAGAGCGGATAGTCAGAGGCTTTTCCCCGGGGTAGAGGGGTCAATTACTAGGGGGCATAGGTTTAAGGTGAAAGGGGCAAGGTTTAGAGTAGATGTACGAGGCAAGTTTTTTACACAGAGGGTAGTGGGTGCCTGGAACCCGCTACCGGAGGAGGTGGTGGAAGCAGGGACGATAGTGACATTTAAGGGGCATCTTGACAAATACATGAATAGGATGGGAATAGAGGGATGCAGACCCAGGAAGTGTAGAAGATTGTAGTTTAGTCGGGCAGCATGGTCGGCACGGGCTTGGAGGGCCGAAGGGCCTGTTCCTGTGCTGTACATTTCTTTGTTGTTTGTTCTTTGTTTTGTAACCCCTGGCTTATTTTCTCTACTACAAACCATCTTTTTAAAGCCCTCTCCCCTGTCCCCTCCACACTCACCACCAACAACAAGTGTGAGGAGATCACTCTTTGGCACTAAGATTGAGACCATTTGATCAGCTGACTCTGTCGCATTGTTCCCTCTCAATACCCCACCAGCCTGAACTTCCTCCAGTACTCTCTCTGCCCTATTCCTGCACCCATTTCTTTTACTAGTTTCCATCACCCCCCATGTCTTCTCCAGTTATCTATAAGACTCATCTCCTACTCACAAAACCCATTCCAACTAAAACACTGACCATTCAACTTTCCTTCCTGGCTCCTATATTAGCTGATATTTTCAACAGTTATTGTTAAACAGGCACTATCCCACCTCCTTCAAGTCTGTCATCTTCCCCTCTCTTCAATGAGACAATCCTTGACTCGATCCTTGAAACCTACTGCCCCATCTCCCGTTCCTATCCAAAGTCAATGAACACACTCCCCCCTCCCAAATCATTAACCATTTATCCCCAAACTCCCAAAACTAAAAAATCAGGATTCTGCCCTATCAAAGATAGTTTGCTCTGATCAAAGTCACAAATGATATCCCATGTGACTTTGAAGAAGGTAAACAAACCCTCCTTGTTTTTCTCAACCTATCTATACTTTTGACATAGAGGGTCCTCTTGACCCATCTCATTCCTTAGCACTAGATCCAGCAATTTCTCCTTTCTAGCTTGACTGTGAACAAATTGATCAAGGAAGTCCTCCTGGACACATTTCACAAATTCTTCCTGCTCCTTGCTGTTTGTGTTTATTCTGAACTGAATTGATATTTATGTAATTAAAGTTCCGCAGTATTACCATTATCATAGAATTTACAGTGCAGAAGGAGGCCATTCGGCCCATCGAGTCTGCACCAGCTCTTGGAAAGAGCACCCTACCCAAGGTCAACATCTCCACCCTATCCCCATAACCCAGTAACCCCACCCAACACTAAGGGCAATTTTGGACACTAAGGGCAATTTATCGTGGCCAATCCACCTAACCTGCACATCTTTGGACTGTGGGAGGAAACTGGAGCACCCGGAGGAAACCCACGCACACACTGGGAGGATGTGCAGACTCCGCACAGACAGTGACCCAAGCCGGAATCGAACCTGGGACCCTGGAACTGTGAAGCAATTCTGCTATCCACAATGCTACCGTGCTGCCATTCTTGTACATTTCCTACAAACTCTCCTCTTTCTCACGCTCACTCTCTCTAATTATATGACGGCCTGTTGAATGCCTCCAGTAAAATGATCAGATCCATTCTGCTTCTCAATTCGAGCCAAATGGATTCTCTCAAAGACTTCCCCTCTTCCCAATATTACAATGTCTTTTCTCCCAGTACTGCCTTTTTTCTTCCTTATCTTTCTGAACAGTTGATATCCTTGATATCTGTGACAGCGCCACATCACCCATTGACTGTGCCACCACCTTCTGGGTTTTTCTTTTCTTTTTTATAAATTTAGAGTACCCAATTATTTTTTATTCCAATTAAGGGGAAATTTGGCATTTGGTGCCCCCTTCCACCAACACCCCGACTCCCTCCCTCCCCACCACCCTCCTTTCCCCTCTCTCTCCACCAACCCCCTTCCTTTCCCTTCTGTTGGTACAGAGGCGAGGGTATCTGGTCTCTCCAGCGCAAAGTTTAATGCCTATACCATTTGTTTTTTGTACAACTGTGTTGTGAACTGTTTTAATAATTAGAGTATTCACCTCCCCCCCCCCCCCCCCCCCCGTACATTGGTACTGAGGGGAGGGTACCCTGTTTCTCCAACACAAAATTAGTGTTTGTATTGTTTGGCCTTGTATATATTTTTTATTGTTTTGATAAAAAGATATGGCCAATCCACCTAACCTGCACACCTTTGGGTTGTGGGGGTGAAACCCACGCAGACATGGGGAGAATGTGCAAACTCCACACGGACAGTGACCCAGAGCCGGGATTCAAACCCTGGTCCTCAGTGCCGTAGTCCCAGTGCTAACCACTGCACCACACGCTGCCCTCACCTTCTGGGTTTGTGTCACATCAGCCAGTGACTGCGCCATCTCCCACTGGGACTGAGCCACCTCCCTCTGTGCCTGCGCCACGTCGGCCAGTGCCTGGGCAATGCCGATGACGTTGCCAGCCATGGCCTGCTGTGACAGGGCCATGCTCAGAAACGCCGCTGCAATTTCCAGGTGGCTCTGGCACATAGTTGCCTGTGAGGTGGTAACCCTGTTGTGGGCCTCGGCCAGCACCTGCACAGAATGCCCCAGGCCTTGGACATGCTGATCCATAGCCAAAACCGTCGCTCGCAATGCTCCACTGCAAACGCCACCCGTGTGATTTTGGCCTGGGCGACAGGCATGGTCGGCACCACCTCCTGCTCCTGCACTCAGTTGGACTCCTCCAACTGCACCTGTAAATGCTCGGCGACAACCCCTCATGCAGTCTCTGGGTCTGCTTCCGTTTATGTCTATAAGGGGGGAGATAGGTGCCCACCAATGTCAGAACAGGAGGGTGGATAGGGAGAAGCGTGCCTCCTGATACTTCCATTGTGAGGGGTGGGGGTTACCCAAAGCTCGTTGAGGGGGGTCCTCCATGGCTGTGGGGTGGTGGGAGTTTGTTTATTTTTTTTCACAGATTGTGGATCCTTTAGAAATGGTGCCACAATCTCAGTGAAGCCAGCATTGACGGTTCTACCAGGTCGCTCCCCGCCAGAGTGACAGCGCAATCCCCGCCCCGATTTATTTTGACAAATCTGGGCCTGTTTCTGGAGAGAAACATGCCATTTTTCCGTCAGAACATGATACTTTGCCATTTTGGGGGAAAACTCCACCCATTAACTCTTCAACACAAAGCCGTGTACAATGGATGAATCCCGCGAGAGCCGCAAATCGGACTCCGTGCTGGGCACCAGGCTGATCGCCAGTCACGCGACTCGCTCCGCCCGGCACGATCAGGATCACGCCCTCGCTGGGCATGAGCCAGGTCTGCATATTTAACAGAGTCATTAAGTTCATTTAAATACCTGGACACTTCGTTCACCCGGCGTCCGGAAGTTAATGGCCTGTGAGACCGCTACAGGGCGCCATTTAGCACTGGTTTCCACAAATGTGGGCCAAACCAGTCAGCGCCTCGGGGGGTCTCTCAGGCCATTAGAGCACCCAGGTGGTCGGAGAAAGGGCAGAGTTGTACCCTGGCACTCTCCCTGACACCCGGGCACCATGACACTGCTGGGCTGGCACCCTGGAAGTGACACACTGCCACCTTGACAGTGCGACCCTCGCAGAGCCTGTGTGCTTGGGGGGCACTGACAGGGTGCCAGGGGCACAGACAGGGTGCCACGCTGGCAGTGCCAGGTGTCGGATCCATGGGGGGGTGGGGGGGGGGGGGGGCTTGTCCATTAGGCGGGACATGAGAGGGGCTCCAGGAGCCTTGACAGGTTCTGGGGAGGGGGGTGAAATGGGGGTCCATAAAGCAGTGGGGGCCTGAAAGGGGCAATGCAGAGTTCGGGGCTGCCGGTCAAAATGGTGCCCGATCTGCGAGGAGCCAGTCCTGCTGGCGTGCTCCGATCACAGCAGGAAATCGACTGAAGTGTGAAACTCTACGAGGCTCAACAAAACGGTAAAGTGCCCGTGAATAGCAGGATGAATTTCAGCATTGTATCCTCCAACAAACACCCCACCAAACACACCGGAAAGTGGAAAGTCCGCTGAATCACAACCTCTGGTTCTCGCTCCACAGCTGCTGCCAGTGTTGCTGAATATTTCCAGTTTTTCTATCTTCATCTCATGCTTATTGTGCGCCAGACCAAGTGTTAAAAAAAAGATAAATTCTATTAATTGGAACTGCTTGGATTTACGTAAAGGAGCAGTTAAAAATGTTCCAATCAAGAAAATCAATACACCAGGCTCCTGACATTTCATCTGACCAAAAATGGTAACATCTCCAAGATGTCAAACTGCTTTGAAATACATGTGTTGAGTGAGCGTTGAAGTTAGACTTTCCGTCCTTTGTTCCAAGCACGTACAGCCATAGCACATCTACTTAATAGGTGTGAAGCATGAAATAAAAAACTATCAGTGGCAGCAGATTTGGCTTTAGAATGCCAGATAGGACCAGCAGCTAGGGTGCCGAAACATAGACAGACAACCACAGCTTTACAAGAGAGCTCGAATTGTGCAAAGAGCTTAGCTAAAGATTTGCAAATAACAAGTGGATGCTAGTTCAAAGTAACCTGCTTTATTCCACACTCTAAACAAATGGACGGGAGGGGGGTGGGGAGTTAGTCTGATGCATTCCGACACCACCAACAATGACACAGGGTATTAAAGCGCATGAGGCCTGAGAAGGTAAGTTAAATAAAGTTTCTTTAAAGCAAAGGCCACAAAGAGGCATACAGCCCAAAGGTCCCAGCCAGGACTAATGACCACACCGGTCCCATTCTGGGTCGGCTTTTGTAAGGCTACCACCCACCCGCGGGGAGTTCCTATTCCACGTGTCCCACAGGGAGATCAATTGAGGTGCCCTGGTGGGTCTCGTGAACAGTATTGCACGCTTTCCCCCCAAAAGTCCGAAGGTTCCCCTGCAGCAGATTGTAGCCGAGATCTCCTTCGCCATTTCGCCTGTGGCCATGTTTCTAGCAGCTGGGGGCTGGGCTGGGGTGGGGGGTTGTTGTATCATGTTGAGGAGCACCTTTTCCACGTAGAACCCCAAAGGGGCCCAATCAGCGGCAAGTCTATGATTGCAACGTCCTCCGAGAGCACTGAGGAGTCTTCTTTTTTGCCAGATAGGCCCGCTGTTCCTCTTGGCGGTTTTCCTTGGAAGACGAAAAGGTGGTGGGGGCAGATACCCTCAGAACATTTAAGAAGTATTTAAATGTGCACTTGCGATGCCAAGGCTTACAAGAGGTTGGGCTAAAGCTGGAAAATGGGATTAGAATAGTTAGGTGGTTGTTTTTGACCGGCACAGACACCATGGACCGAAGGGCCTTTTCTGTGCTGTCGACCTCAATGAGTCTGTGATGACGTGGCACAGATTCGCCAATGTAGGGTCCTTCTGGGTCTATGTGCGGATTTGTGCGGCAGTTAAGGCGTCCATAAAGTTCAATATCAATACGACTTTGTCCGCTACTGGCGGGGACCGGGGGCGGTGCCTTAAAGGCGGCGGGAGGCGGCTGAGGACATCCGCATGCACGATCTGTGCACTTAGAGGAAATTACTCATATGCCGCCAACAGCAATGTCCATCAGTGGATTTGGGCCAAATCTATTGGTATCTTCCTTAAAAAGGCCAAGTAAGAGTTTATGGTCTGTGATCATCACAAAATAACGCCCAAAGACGTATTGTGGAATTTCTTTAGTGAATATCACAGCCAGCCCTTCCTTTTCAATTTGCGCATAGCGGTGCTCTACATCTGCCAGGGTTTCTAGATGTGTGAGCTATCGGCCATTCTACCCCATCGTCCCGCCAATGGGACAACACTGCCCCAATGACATATGGAAAGGCATCACATGTGAGGATGAGTGGCTTCGACGGATCATTGTGCGTCAACAGTTTGGAAGATAATAATTGCCGTTTCACTTTGGCAAATGCTTCCACTTGGGGCACTTTCCACGTCCATTTCTGGTTCTTCTTTAATAAAGCATACAGTGGCGCCAGCAAGGCAGCCAGGTTCAGGATGAACTTTCTGTAATAATTGAAAAGCCCTCAGGACAACCTCAGCTCTGTCTCGTTCTCAGGTGGTGGGGCCTCGCTTGATATCTCTTCGTGTCGACGTGGTATCCAAGGTATGTAACCTCTTTCGCCTGGAAGATGAACTTGCCTCTCTTCAAACGAACACCCATGTTGCAGAACCGTCGGAGGACCTCTTCCAGGTTGCCCAGGTGTTCCTTCTCGGTGGCTCCTGTAATGTGTATACCTCACTCAGGTAGACCGCCACGCTGGGAATCCCTTGGAGGATGTTTTCCATGATCCACTGCAAAATTGCACAAGTTGACAACACCCCAAATGGAAGCCGAGTGTACTCATACAGTCCCCTGTGGGTGTTGATGGTGATGTATTTTCGAGAGCCCATATCTAACTCCAACTGGAGGCTCATGTCAAGCTTCATGAATGAGTGCCCCTCAACTAACATCTTGTACAGATTGTCTACACATGGCATGGGGTACGGGTCCAAACGGGAAGTCCTCTTTACTGCCATCTTATAATCGTCACACAGGTGAACGGGCTTGTCTGGCTTCGGCACCAGGATTACTGGCACTGCCCACTCTCGGAACTGTACCGGGCATATAATGCCCAAGTTCTTCAGTTGGCTCAATTTGTCATCCACTTTTGTAAGCAGGGCCTATGGGACCCTGAAGTATTTGGCTGGGCCTTTGAGTCAACATAGATTTTTGCTTTGGCCCCCATTATTTTTCCCAGGCCCTCCTGGAAAACTGCCAGAATTTTCCAACGACTTTGTACAGACCACCAGCACCCATCAGGAAGATTTGTTGCCAGTCCATGCGGAGTCTTTGGAACAAATTATGGCCTAGAAGGCTGGGTCCGGATCCTTGCACCACTACCAGTGGCAGCCTATGTACGTGTATGTTGCCAGCTGGACCTGGGTATCCCTCAAGCCCAATTCCAGGATATCCAAGGGGAGCCGATGGAAGGTGTGTTGTCTGATAATAGAAACAGCAGCCTCTGTGTTGATTTCCATGCCCAACGGGTGACCGCTGACTTGGGGCTTTAATCCAAATGGGGCTACTTTAGTGGCCGTGATGCAGTTTAACTACATTAGGTCTTCTTACTCAGGCAGGAAAATGTGTAAAGCCCTGGCTCGGGGCACTTGTGTCAACTGGCAAGGGTGATGCATTTGCTGTCGTCTCGACCGCCATGGTTCCTGTGCCAAGTGCAGCACTGCTGTGGGTACTCCTCAGCAACTTCTGAGGAAATGTTCTGTCGGGTTATGGTGGCCCTTGGCCATCGGGTCTGATACGATATTGTTTTGGTGGTGACTGGGTCGCATGAGCCCTATCTTGGGCACTGGTGTTGCTCTTCAGAAAGAGGCCCGGCCAATGCCGTGTACATCATAATCCATGGAACCCTGAAGCTCCTGGACACCCTTTTCTGCAATCTCGCGGGGTGCAAGGTCCAAGGCCGACTCCGCAAACAGCTTCCTTTGAGTCGCTCTATTGTTAATGCCACATACTAAACGATCTCTCATCATCTCAGAGAGGGTAGGGCTGAAGTCACAATGTTCTGACGAAGGCGCGTCAGAAATTCCGTAACTGATTCCCCAGGGGTTCGTCCAGCTGTATTGAACTAGTACCTCTCCATTATTACCGATGGCTTAGAGTCGTAATGATTCGCGACAAGTTCCATGAGCTCGCTAAAGGTTCTCGAGTCTGGACCCGGCATGTACGTGAGGCTCTTGATTATGCTGAATGTCAGGGCCCCTTCTAGTAGCTGTCTCCAAAAAAGTAATTTGCCTGAAAGAAATATTGCATCCTTTCCATACACTGGGCCCAGTCTTCTATGCCTGTGTCAAAAGCCTTTAGCCATCCAAAAAGCGGCATTTTTAATGCCCCGCTGACCTTGCTGTCGTGCTGCAGTATTCCAGTGTGGCCAGGACATCCAAAATCACAGCTACTGTTTTCCTTGTCACCAGTATAAAAGTTCAGGAGGCCCGAGAAGGTAGGTTAAGCAATAAAAAGCAAAGGCCACACCCATGCAGTCCAAAGGTCCCAACTGGGACTACCAATCACACTGTCCCAGTATGGGTCAGCCTTTATAAGGCAAATTTAAGAGCCCCAGCTAAGCGGGACTCCACCCACGAGCGGGGGAGCTTGTATTAGCCATGAGTCCCATGGGGAGGATGAATCGAGGCGACTCCAAGAACCTCGTGAAGTTTATTGCGCAGGATAAGAAATGGAAGAAGCCACTGTTACACAGCCTGATGTCGGTGCAGACTGGATGGGCTGAATGGCCTCCTTCTGCACTATAGGGATCCTATGATTCGGGTGGCTCCAAACAACATCCATTTACTTCCGTAAGCCTTTTACGCAAGATAAATGCACATTCTTTGCTGTCTCTGGAAATATAATCCCAATTTCTATGGGTAGCACGGTAGAATAATGGTTAGTATGGTTGCTTCACAGCGCCAGGGTCCCAGGTTCAATACATGGCTTGGGTCATGCTCTACACGTTCTCTCCGTGTCTGCGTGGGTTTCCTCCGGGTGCTCTGGTTTCCTCCCACAAATCCCGAAAGATGTGCTGTTAGGGAATATGGACAATCTGAATTCTCCCTCTGTGTATCTTAATAAAGGAAACTATGAAGATATAAGGCGTGAGTTGGCCTTGATAGATTAGGGAGAGTTACTTAAAGTGATGACAGTGGATAGGCAATGGCAAACATTCAAGGAACACATGGGGGAACTGCAGCAACTGTTCATCTCTGTCTGGCACAAAGGCAAACTGGGTAAGAGAGCCAATCCGTGGCTTACAAAGGAAATTAGAAATAGTATCCGATCCAAGGAAGCAGCATACAGATTGGCCAAGAAAAAGAATAGGTCTGAGGATTGGGAGCAGATTAGAATTCAGCAAAGAAGGACCAAGGGATTGATTAAGAAGGGGAAAATACAGTACGAAAGTAAGCTTGCAGGGAACATAAAGACTGACACTAAGAGTTTCTACAGATATGTGAAGAGAAAGATTAAAGACAAATGTAGGCCCACTATAGACAGAAACGGGGAATGTATAATAAGGGACAAAGAAATGGCTGATCAATTGAATACATACTTTGGTTAAAAGCAAATGACTGCGGATACTGGAATCTGAAACGAAAGAGAACATGCTGGAAAATCTCAGCAGGTCTGGCAGCATCTGTAGGGAGAGAAAAGAGCTAACGTTTCGAGTCCTATGAGTCTTTGTCAAAGCACTTTGGTTATGCCTTCACAAAAGAGGACACAAATCAGGGGCGTCATTCTCCGACCCCCCGTCGGGTCGGAGAATGGCCGTTGGCCGCCGTGAATCCCGCCCCCGCCGAAGTCTCCGGTACTGGAGATTGGGCGGGGGCGGGAATCGGGCCGTGCCGGTTGGCGGGACCCCCCGCTCAATCCTCCGGCCCGGATGGGCCGAAGTCCCGCCCAGAAATTGCCTGTCCCGCCGGCGTAAATCAAACCTGGTATTTACCGGCGGGACCAGGCGGCGTGGGCGGGCTCCGGGGTCCTGGGGGGGGCGCGGGGCGATCTGACCCCGGGGGGTGCCCCCACGGTGGCCTGGCCCGCGATCGGGGCCCACCGATCCGCGGGTGAGCCTGTGCCGGGGGGGGCACTCTTTCCCTTCCGCCTCCGCCACGGACTCCACCATGGCGGAGGCGGAAGAGACTCTCCCCACTGCGCTTGCGCGGGAAACTGTCGGCGGCCGCTGACGCTCCTGCGCCTGCGCCGCATTTCCGCGCCAGCTGGCGGGGCACCAAACGCCATTTCCGCCAACTGGCGGGGCAACAAATGCCATTTCCGCCAGCTGGCGGGGCGGAAATCCCTCCGGCGCCGGCCTAGCCCCTCAATGTTGGGGCTCGGCCCCCAAAGATGTGGAGCATTCCGCACCTTTGGGCCGGCGCGATGCCCGTCTGATTGGCGCCGTTTTTGGCGCCAGTCGGCGGACATCGCGCCATTGGGGGAGAACTTCGCCCCAGATACCAGAAATGTTGGAGAATGAAAGGTTTAGCAAGTGGGAAGAACTGAGGGAGATCAATATTAGTAGAGAAATGGTGTGGGAAAATTGATGGGATTGAAGGCGGACAAATCCCCCAGGGCCTGATAATCTGCATCCCAGAGTGCTTAAGGAAGTGGCTCTGGAAATAGTGGATGCATTGGTGGTCATCATCCAGGATTCTATAGACTCTGGAACAGTCCCTGCAGATTGTAGGGTAGCTAATGTCACTCCAATATTCAAAAAGGGAGGTAGAGAGAAAACAGGGAATTATAGACCAGTAAGCCTAACATCGGGAAAATTCTTGAATCCATTATCAAGGACTTTATAGCGGAACATTTAGAAAGCAGTGGCAGGATCAGTCAGAGTCAGCATGGATTTATGAAGGAGAAATCATGCTTGACAAATCTGTTGGAATTCTTTGAAGATGTAACTAGTACAGTTGACACGGGGGAGCCAGTCGATGTGGTATATTTGGACCTTCAGAAGGCGTTTGACAGAGTCTCGCATAAGAGATTATTGTGCAAGATTAAAGCGCATGGGATTGGGGGAAGTGTATTGAGGTGGATAGAAAACTGTTTGGCAGAGAGGAAACAAAGAGTAGGTATTAATGGGTCCTTTTCAAATTGGCAGGCAGTAACTAGTGGGGTGCCACAGGGATCGTTGCTGGGATCCCAACTATTCACAATATATGTTAATGATTTGGAAGAGGGAACAAATTTGTGACATCTCTAAGTTTTCAGATGATAGCAAGTTGGGTGGGAGAGTGAACTGTGACGAGGATGCAGAGGTCCAACATCATGATCTGGACAGGTTGGGTGAGTGGGCAAATCAATGGCAGATGCAGGATAATTTGGATAAGTGTAAGGTTATTCACTTTGGAAGCAAAAACAGGAAGGCAAATTACTATCTGAATGGTTGTAAATTGGGAGAGGGGAGTGTGCAACGGGACCTGCTGTCCTTGTGCACCAGTCGCTGAAGGTAAGCATGCAGGTTCAGCAGCCGGTAAAGAAGGCTGGTTTAGCACAGTGGGCTAAACAGCTGGCTTGCAATGCAGAACAATGCCAGCAGCGCGGGTTCAATTCCAGTA
The DNA here is from genome assembly GCF_047496885.1 of Scyliorhinus torazame. Taxonomy (NCBI): domain Eukaryota; kingdom Metazoa; phylum Chordata; class Chondrichthyes; order Carcharhiniformes; family Scyliorhinidae; genus Scyliorhinus; species Scyliorhinus torazame. The sequence goes on along the minus strand of NC_092714.1, from coordinate 41,563,049 downwards.
CCGGCCTCTCCGAACAGGCGTTGGAATGTGGTGACTAGGGGCTTTTCACAGTAACTTCATTGAAGCCTACTTGTGACAATAAGCAATTATTATTATTAAGGCTAATGGTATTGTCATGTGAGAGTACCTTTAAGAAATGGGTGTTTATAAATGGGTGTGTATATAAAGATCTGTAGTGAGAGTACCTTTAAGAAATGGGTGTTTACTACTGCAGTGATGTCAGAGAGTGGTGGAGCTGGGCTGTCTGTCAGCTTTTTACTTTTGTTTTCGGCTGTTTGCGGCAGGGTGTGTTTTAGTTTCGTTTTCAGTGTTGGAGCTGAAGCCAGACCAAGCAGGTGTACTGTTGATCTCTCTGCCACCAAAAGACTATCTCTTGCTCATTTGGTGAATTCAGAATTATAAATGTTTTCAGTCGTGACTTTAACCTGATGTGCTTCTGATAAAGGTTTTGTTTTCAGTCGTATGGATGTCAAAAAGTAAAGCTTAAAGGTTTAAGTGTTGTAGTCTTTGGGGGTTGTATTTGAATTAATTGTTGCTAAGATGTTCACTGTATGTTTTAAAAAGGTTAACTTGAGTTCATAGAATAAACATTGTTTTGCTTTAAAAAATACTTTTCCATTTCTGATGTACCACACCTGCAGAGTGGGCCGTGTGCTCCCCATACCACAATCTAGTAAAAGTTGTGGGTCAGGTGAACTCCATGTTACACTTTGGTGTTCTCTAAATCCTGGCCCATAACAGTATGTTTTGAGTACAGGAGCAGAGATGTATTGTTGCAATTATACAGGGCAATGGTGAGGCCACATCTAGAATATTGTGTGCAGTTTTGGTCTCCTTTTCTGTGGAAGGGTGCGGCGAAGGTTTAGCAGATTGATTCCAGGGATGGCGGGCTGTTATGTGAGGAGAGATTGACTAGGTTAGGATTGTTCTCACTGGAGTTCAGAGGAATGAGGGGGGATGTCGGAGAGACTTATAAAATTCCAACAGGACTGGACAGGGTAGATGCAGGGAAGATGTTCCCGATGGTGGATGTGTCCAGAACCAGGGATCACAGTCTGACGATTCAGGGTAAACCATTTCGGACAGAGATGAGGAGACATTTCTTCACTGAAAGAGTGGTGAGCCTGTGAAATTCATTACCACAGGAAGTTTTTGATGCTAAAACATTGAATATATTCAAGAGGCGGCGAGATGTGTTACTTGGGGGGGGGAATGGGATCAAAGGTTATGGGGAGAAAGCAGGATTAGGCTATTGAGTTTGATGATCAGCCATGATCGTGATAAATGGCGGAGCAGGCTCGAAAGGCCAAAAGGCATCCTCCTGCTCCTATCTTCTATGTATCTATATGTACCCGAACAGGTACCGGAAGGTGTCGACAAGGGACTTTTGACAGTAACTTCATTGAAGTGTTGATGTTAGTGTAACTGGTTTAGCACACTGGGCTAGATCGCTGGCTTTTAAAGGAGACCAAGGCAGGCCAGCAGCACGGTTCAATTCCCGTACCAGCCTCCCCGAACAGGTGCCGGAATGTGGCGACTAGGGGCTTTTCACAGTAACTTCATTTGAAGCCTACTTGTGACAATAAGTGATTTTCATGTAAGCCTACTTGTGGCACTAAAGATGATTATTATTATGTAATTATCAGAATATCATTGTACGGTAACACAATTATTAGCCCACTGGAGGCCATTTGTTCACCTAATGCTGTCAGTTGTAACTGATAACAAAACATATATAAACTGCTCATTTTGAACCTCGGTGGAGACACGCCTAGATTGCGCAACCTTGGCTCTCACATGCTTCATAAAACCACTTGAACATTGCATCTGGACTCCGAGTATCAAAGTTTTATATCAGTATGTCCGCTTGCACCTTTCAACACAGATGATTAAGAGCATCCAACTGCTTAAAGCACGTCCTGCGGTTTCGGCAGGCAGCTGCATTTGTGAAGCTATTAATCATTAAAGTGAAATGCAGCGACTGGCAAAACTAAGGTGCAAAACTGCTCTCATTATACTTTAAAGAGAAAATGGAGATAAGGGTTTTGTCCGAAGCAAAACATCGAGAAACTTTGGAATGTAAGTTTCTGAATGACTAAGTGTCGAAAGGAAACGCAGCCAGTTGGTAGATGAAGATTTGACACCATGTTCAATAATTTGGTGTTAACTTTGAAGTGACTTGAAGAAAATGCAATGTGCATTTGCAGGTTTGTCACTCTCAGACCCTGTCCTCAGGTTTTCAAAAATCATAATCGGTCTTGGAAGTCCCACCACCTTTAGAAGCATCATCAATAACATTGACTTTCAGGAATTGTGTGCTCAGTTTGTTCCTCCTTTCACACAGGCACGCATTTTTTGCTAATCATTTTCTCCCCTCTGTCTTCAACATTTACGAAGTCTTACAACACCAGGTTAAAGTCCAACAGGTTTGTTTCAGGAAGACAGTACTTCCCCGGAGCGGAGAAACTACGTCATCTTCTTCACAGCCTTCAACACGTCATTGATGACGATGAACATCTTGCCAAGGTCATCCCCACACCCCCACTATTTGCCTTCAAACAACCGCGCAACCTCAAACGAACCATTGTTTGCAGCAAACTACCCAGTCTTCAGAACAGTGACCACGACACCACACAACCCTGTCATGGTAATCTCTGCAAGACATGCCAGATCATCGACATGGATACCACTATTACACGTGAGAACACCACCCACCAGGTACGCGGTACATACTCGTGCGACTCGGCCAACGTTGTCTACCTCATACGCTGCAGGAAAGGATGTCCCGAAGCGTGGTACATTGGCGAGACCATGCAGACGCTGCGACAACGAATGAACGGACATCGCGCAACAATCACCAGGCAGGAATGTTCCCTTCCAGTCGGGGAACACTTCAGCAGTCAAGGGCATTCAGCCTCTGATCTCCGGGTAAGCGTTCTCCAAGGCGGCCTTCAGGACCCGCGACAACGCAGAATCGCCGAGCAGAAACTTATAGCCAAGTTCCGCACACATGAGTGCGGCCTCAACCGGGACCTGGGATTCATGTCACATTACATTCATCCCCCACCATCTGGCCTGCGAAATCCTACCAACTGTCCTGGCTTGAGACAATTCACACCTCTTTAACCTGGGGTTACCCCATCTCTGGATCTGTAAAGATTTAATCACCTGCTAATGCTCGCATTCCTAACATTGTTTGTCATCTTTGAATTTGTCTATATATGTGTTTCTGGAACAGACCTCTTCATTCACCTGAGGAAGAAGCAGCGCTCCGAAAGCTAGTGACATCGAAACAAACCTGTTGGACTTTAACCTGGTGTTGTAAGACTTCGTACTGTGCTCACCCCAGTCCAACGCCGGCATCTCCACATCATGTTCAACATTTACCACTGGAAGATAATTGAGTGTACCATAGAAAAGTACAGAACATGGAAAATATTTATTTCTGAGTTGTTTTCTGTGAGAAAAAAATGATAAGCCACTAGACAGAGAGATGTCTTTCTTTTGATGCTTTGAGCATTTTTCAAATTCGTGTTTGATCACGTTTGATCCTGTCTCCTTCAAGTACTGAAACCAAAAGAGAAAATGCTGGAAAACCTCAGCAGGTCTGGCAGCATCTGTAGGGAGAGAAAAGAGCTAACGTTTCAAGTCCAGATGACCCTTTGTTAAAGCTCCTTCAGAGGGTCATCTGGATTCGAAATTTTAGCTCTTTTCTCTCCCCACAGATGCTGCCAGACCTGCTGAGATTTTCCAGCATTTTCCCTTTTGGTTTCACATTCCAGCATCCGCTGTAATTTACTATTATCCTTCAAGTACTGTCCAATCATGGAATAACATCAAACAATAAACATGTGCCTGTACTGCACTGTAATGTTCTATGTTCTATGTGTTTTAGGTTTGTAAGCACGGACTGGTTGATTAAAGTCTGTACTCTGCTGGCTACAAACAGCCAAAGGAGCATTTGATTCCATCGGCTAATCATTGTGTATTGTATTCAAGTAACACTATTGGCTGGTGAATGTCATGTGATACACCAGCAGAGCATTTTGTGGGGTTTTTTTGAGAGTTCACAATCTTACCCTGTCGAAGCAACATGGGCGGGATTCTCCGCTGGTGGGATGCTCCATTTTGCTGGCGCCCAGGGGTTTCCCAACGGCGTGGGGCTGCCCCACAATGGGAAACCCCATTGACTGGCCTGCGTAACGGAGAATCCCGCCGGCGTGGTGAGGCAGAAATGTGGCGCGGCTGGGCGGAGCATCGCACCACCTTTCTTTAAAAAACCCTGCACTATGTTTTTACGGCAATTGTGTCACCTCCACTTCTTTTTCTCTTTGTGGCAACAATAAATACATAACAGAAAAGAAAGCTGACGACAAGGATTTAGACCAGAGAAAACTGGCAATGAGGATTCGACCCATTAACAACCATCGACAAGGATTTGGACAGCTGAAGAAAACCACTGTCAACACACAGGCTGAAAAAACATTGATGAGTTTGTGGCAAGAAAATGAAAACCGTTCAGATCGTAGGGAGGCGCCGGCAAGTCAATCGATCAATCACGACAACCGCTAGTGCGAATTAGTTGTATTGAAAATTAATCGGGACACAACTGACAATTACTGGAGCACATCATTTAAACAAAATAATCAAAGTTTCATCGGTCCTTACTGTTTGTAGTGGGTCGAAGTTTCAGAGACTGCACACATGACATTATAAACAGGCTGCGGGAACAGGAACCCAGAAGGCTGCCAGCTCTGCAAACTTCTGCTTGGGAACCGATAGTTCAGGCAAGGAAAGATCTAGTTTACTTGTGGGCTTGGAGATTGCATGCTTTCAGAAAAAAAACAGAAGGGAGAAAGGCTGAACACTATGCGGAGAGGCTGAATAGACTCGGGCTGTTTTCATTAGAACGACAGAGGTTGAGGGGTGACCTGATAGAGGTCTACAAGATTATGAGGGGCATGGATAGAGTGGATGGGCAGGCACTCTTTCCCAGGGTGGAGGGGTCAGTCACCATGGGGCATAGATCAGGGAACCAGGGTCCAGAAAATGGCAAGAAAAGGTGGCACCATGGACAAAGAACAAAGAACAACACAGCACAGGAACAGGCCCCTCAGCCCTCCAAGCCTGCATCGGCCATACCAACCTTGTCCAAAATCCTCAACAGTTCCTTGTGCCGTATCCCTCTATACCCATCCTATCCATGTATTTGTCGAGATGCCTTTGGAAAGTTAATGTATCTGCTTCCACAATCTCCCCTGGCAACGCGTTCCTCACCACCCTCTGCATAAAAGAACTGTCTCGCACATCTCCTCTAAACTTTGCCCCATGCACCTTAAACCTATGCTCCCTATTTGTTGGAAAAATATTGGAATCAATTATTAAGGAAGTAACAGCTGCACATTTGCAAAATCATAATCTAATCAAGCAGAGTCAGCATGGCTTCCTGAAAAGAAAATCAAGTCTGACTAATTTAGTTTTTTTGAGCAAGTCTCAACCAGAGTGGATAGAGGGGAACCAGTAGGTGTGTTGTATTTGGACTTCCAGAAGGTGTTCGACAAGGAAACTCACAAAAGGTAAAGCTATAAGATAAGAGCCCATGGTGTTCGAGGTAGTATATTGGCTTGGATAGAGAATTGGCTAATGGGCAGGAAACAGCGAGTGGGGATAAAGGGTTATTTTTCAGGTTGGTGAACTGTAACCAATAGGGCTCCACAGAGATCAGTTCTAGGACTGCAACTGTTTACAATATACATTAATAACTTAGAGGAAGGAAGTGAATGTCCTGTAGCCAAGTTTTCAGATGACTAAAATATTTGGAAAGGCCAGTTGTGAGAGGGATACAGTTTGCAGAGAGATGTTGTTAGGTTAGGTAAGTGGACAGAAAGTTGGCAGAGTATTATGTGACAAAAGGTGAAGTTGTTAATTTTGGAAGGGAGAACAAAAGAACAGAGTAGTATTTAAATGTAGAGAAACTGCAGAAAGCTGCATCACAAAGGGACTTGGGGGCACTTATGCATAAAACACAGAAATCTAGAATGCAGACACAGCAGGTCATCAGGAAGGCTAACGGAATGTTGGCCCGTATTTCAAGGAGCTTGGAGTACAAGAGTAGGGAAGTCTTGCTGCAGTTGTACAAGGTTCTGGTGAGACCACATCTGTAGTACTGAGAGATGTTTTGGTCCCCTTTATTTAAGGAAAGATATTAATGAATTGGAGGGGGTTCAGTGAAGGTTCACTAGGATGATCCCAGTATGGAGGGATTGTCTAATGAGCAAAGATTAAATAGGTTGGGACTCTACTCATTGGAATTTAGAAGAATGACACGTGATCTCATTGAAACATGTGGGATTCTTAAGGGGCTTGAAAGGGCAAATGCAGGAAAGTGAACGTGAGGAATGTCGGATCAACCATGATCCCATTGAATGGCGGATCAGGATCGAGGAGCTGAACGTCCTATCCCTGTTCCTATTTTTTATTATCTTATTAATGTGCCTGCAGATTCATGGTGGTCTGATGGGTCCTCCAGAACCTGCCCTTGCCAACAGGACTTCAGCAATCACATTAGCGATCACATTAATCATTTACTTCCGTAAATGAATAAAACAAAGTTGGAACTTAACCAACTCCACATACAAACACCTTTCTCCAGCATGAATCTAATTATAGGCTTTACCCTTCCAGGCACAGAAACATTAAATTAACCCAACTTAAAACTATACCTTGGGCGAGATTCTCCGACCCCCCCGCCGGGTCGGAGAATCGCAGGGGGCTGGCGTGAATCCCGCCCCCGACGGTAGCCGAAGTCTCCGGCACCGGAGATTCGGCGGGGGCGGGAATCGCGCGGCGCCGGTTGGCGGGCCCCCCCGCTCGATTCTCCGGCCCGGATGGGCCGCAGTCCCGCCGCTAAAATGCCTGTCCCGCCGGCGTAAATTAAACCACCTACCTTACCGGCGGGACAAGGCGGCGCGGGCGGGCTCCGGGGTCCTGGGGGGGGCGCGGGGCGATCTGGCCCCGGGGGTGCCCCCATGGTGGCCTGGCCCGCGATCGGGGCCCACCGATCTGCGGGCGGGCCTGTGCCGTGGGTGCACTCTTTCCCTTCCGCCTCCACCACGGTCTCCACCATGGCGGAGGCAGAAGAGACTCCCTCCACTGCGCATGCGCGGGAATGCCGTCAGCGGCCGCTGATGCTCCGGCGCATGCGCCGCCCGGAGATGTCATTTCCGCGCCAGCTGGCGGGGCACCAAATGCCTTTTCCGCCAGCTGGCGGGGCGGAAATTCGTCCGGCGCCGACCTAGCCCCTCAAGGTTGGGGCTCGGCCCCCAAAGATGCGGAGCATTCCGTACCTTTGGGCGGCGCGATGTCCGTCTGATTTGCGCCGTTTTGGGCGCCAGTCGGTGGACATCGCGCCGTTTCTGGAGAAATTAGCCCCTGATTTCTAATGTTTACCAATACTAAAATAAACCCCTTAAAACTACCTTTGTTTTCCTAACACTTTGGTTATTTAAGTTGCTAAATAGTGTTTCTATTCATTGTCAGCTTGTAACAGAAACTTGTTTTCTTTTGTAAAAATGCAATTTCTCTTTTTTTTCCCAGCTTGTTTGAAAATAAAAACTGGAATCCTCCAGACAATGGAAGCTGCTTAGACTGCTACAATACACAGTCACATTGCACAAAATAAAGGACACTCAGCTCCCCAGGGAGCATGAAAGACCCATCCACTGTTAGCTTCACACAATTCTGAGACTTTTTAAATGTTTCTGTGAAGAGACATCATTGTACTGAAACAATAACTGCAGCAAACATGGACTGATTGAATTTCTCTGGAATATACAGCCAGCAGAATACTTCTAGAGACTGCTTCCCAAGCAAGAGTCAAAGATCAAATGACCATGCTTGTACTGAAACAAATTGCTGAAGGCATGCCCTCCCTTTCAGAAGGATTGCGCCTGGATTTGGAAAGTAACTGTCATGAGAAGAGAAAAAAACAACGCAAACAAAATATATTTGGGAACAAGGAGCTTTTCACAGTAACTTCATTGCAATGTTAGCCTACTTGTGACAATAAAGATTTTTTTTTTAAATGCAAAAATCTGCTACGTACAATTACACCCAGGAAAACAACTGAAACAAATAGCCACAATGTGGAATCACAGCATTGAGACGAGCCAAGGAACAGCTAACCGGACGTTCCTCCATTTTAAGTATTACTCCAGGACTTGAGCACAAAAATCAAGGATAACACACTGAGGAAGTGCTAAACTGTTGGAGATGCCATCGTTTAGGTGAAATGTTAAACTGAGGCCCTATTTGTCCTGTGGATGCTAAAGATCCCGCGGAACTATTTAGAAGTTATCCCTGGTGTCCTGGCCAACATTTACCCCTCAGTCAAAATCACAGAAAGAAACCCAAATTATCTGTTCATTATCACATTGCTGATTGTGGGGTTTGGTGTATGTAAATTGCTGCCATATTTCCATTAGAGCAATGAACACATTTCAAATAAGTACTTACATTGGCAAAGTACTTTGAAATATCCAGTGGTTAGGAAAAGCACAGTATAAATGTTAATATTTATTTTTCCTTTTTTAACAATGCCCTGATTCTGTGCTCATTCAACACTGAGAATTAGTTATGAGTGTGCCTCTGAAGGAAGCCTTCGACATTGGTATTCCATCACAATACCACAGCAATAGAGAAGTGATGCCATTTTCTGAATCTGTATTCATTGAACTTATGAACTTAACTAAACTTGATTGTGCAAGTTGTTTTAATTACATCAAATGATGTAACCATGGGATCCCCTCTAGGTCCAGCGCTCACTAATATTTCTACTAGAAATGCATTTTTGATGGAATGACATCTAACCTCTCATCCCAGGTCTCCAATATGTCGATGTTAAGTTTACAATCCTGGAATCTGCAGCTGTATGTGAGGATTTCCTTACATATCTCTGTTTCATGTTCAAATTCACTTTTGAGATGGATCAATCTAACATGCCTCCCAACCTTGACATGTGAGGTGAGTCACATGCTAACAGGTATTCCTACTGTCTACTGCATGCCTATTTTCACTGGTCAGTTCACATTGGGACGTGTATAGCTTCACGGTATAAAGGACTGGTCTTATCAGCAATAGGGCCCGAGCCATTTGCTCACCTTGCAAACTCGATACAGAAAAAGAGCATGCCACATCCGTCCTCCTGGACAATGGCTACCCTGATCAGATCATTGCTTGCTGTTTATCATGCAAACTCACAAACGGACCAAAGACCACCACTTTTAGTTCTGATAAATGCCTGATCTCCCTCAAATTACCCTGGAAAGGCAAAGTATCTAAAAAAGTTGAATAACATATTAGGCTGTTTCATACTGATACTATGCAGTGTCTACAGGAGTGGCATTTTCCACTAACTGGATGCTGCCATCAGTGCAAAATGACATTCAGCCAACTATACATTGAGCAATGGCGTGTTTGGTTTTCGATGCCAGAATAACGCCAGGTACATAGGCTGCCCCTTCAAATATGTTATATATTTGTTGTTGCCGCAAAGAGAAAAAGAAGTGGAGGTGCCACACTTTTAAGTTTGTAATAACATGGTGCAGGGTTTATTAAGGGCTTTATTAAGGTATGATAGTGAATTCCCCAAAAAGCCCTTGAAAGGCTCCACTGACATCACTGCGAATCACATGGCATTTCACCAGCCAATGGTGTTACTTGAATACATAAAATACATGTATATACATGAATACATAATTGAAAACTCTCACCCTTTACTCCTTTAATCCCAACAATATTTCTTTTAAACACTTAAAACAACAGATCCAGCACAATATTCATTACATCGTCATGTTATTTGTACATATATATATTGGTAAGACAGTCTCTTTGGCGGACATCTGTCTCGTTTAGGTAATATCCGACATTCAGGAATTTGGCTCTACTGAGATCACCAAGTGTCTTCCTGTTCACTTGGTGGTACTTCTTGTGAAATTAAGTCGGTATCTGTCTCTGTTGGTACTGACGATTCTGTAGTGACAGATTCAGTAATTCCTGCAGTAGTAGATCCCAGTTCTGTTGTATCACTGTCCATACACTCCAATGTGAATATCTCTGGTGAAGACTCTGTACATTCACTTCATGAAGCTAAGAACTGGTCAGCGTGTCAACGCCAAACCTGTTCATCATCTGTTTGAACTGTGTAAGATATCGGATCTCTCTTGGTTAAAATGATGGCTGGAGTTCATTTTTCACTCGTGGTATAATTTCCAGCTAAAACACATTCTCCATGTTTAAAGACTACTCTTCGAGTTTTGATCTCTTCTAACCATTTGCGGTTGATGCTTTCACCTGACAATTTCCGAAGTTGCAGGTAGTATCAAGAGGTCGAATTGTAATCTCAAATTCCTCTTGAATAGTAACATCGCCGGTGAGCTTTGTATTGTTGAATGTGCGGAATTTTTAGATAACATTAGAAAGTTGTTAACACGGCTGGATAAAGAACCTTGATCTCTCGATGCCTTTACTGTGTATTTGAGTGTTTGCACAAAGTGTTCGGCCAATCCATTGGTTGCTGGATGATACAGAGCAGATTTAAAATGGCGGTTACCAATCCTCTTCAAGTAATCTTCGAACTCTGTTGCTGTAAATTGAACCCCATTAACACTCACAAATTTCTCCGGCCTTCCAAACCTTACGAATACCTCATCTAGTCTCTCAATTGTCTGTTTGGTTGCTGTGGACTTACATAAGAACTAGGAGCAGGACTAGGCCACCTGGCCCCTCGAGCCTGCTCCGCCATTCAATGAGATCATGGCTGATCTTTTGTGGACTCAGCTCCACTTTCCGGCCCGAACACCATAACCCTTAATCCCTTTATTCTTCAAAAAATTATCTATCTTTATCTTAAAAACATTTAATGAAGGAGCCTCAACTGCTTCACTGGGCAAGGAATTCCATAGATTCGCAACCCTTTGAGTGAAGAAGTTCCTCCTAAGCTCAGTCCTAAACCTACTTCCCCTTATTTTGAGGCTATGCCCCCTAGTTCTGCTTTTACCCACCAGTGGAAACAACCTGCCCATCTATCCTATCTATTCCCTTCATAATTTTATATGTTTCTATAAGATCCCCCCGCATCCTTCTAAATTCCAAAGAGTACAGTCCCAGTCTACTCAACCTCTCCTCGTAATCCAACCCCTTCAGCTCTGGGATTAACCTAGTGAATCTCCTCTGCACACCCTCCAGTGCCAGTACGTCCTTCCTCAGGTAAGGAGACCAAAACTGAACACAATACTCCAGGTGTGGCCTCACTAACACCTTATACAACTGCAGCATAACCTCCCTAGTCTTAAACTTCATCCCTCTAGCAATGTAGGACAAAACTCCATTTGCCTTCTTAATCACCTGTTGCACCTGTAAACCAACTTTTTGCGACTCATGCACTAGCACACCCAGGTCTCTCTGCACAGCAGCATGTTTTAATATTTTATCATTTAAATAATAATCCCTTTTGCTGTTATTCCTACCAAAATGGATAACCTCACATTTGTCAACATTGTATTCCATCTGCCAGACCCTAGCCCATTCACTTAACCTATCCAAATCCCTCTGCAGACTTCCGGTATCCTCTGCACTTTTTGCTTTACCACTTATCTTGGTGTCGTCTGCAAACTTGGACACATTGCCCTTGGTCCCCAACTCCAAATCATCTATGTAAATTGTGAACAGTTGTGGGCCCAACACTGATCCCTGAGGGACACCACTAGCTACTGATTGCCAACCAGAGAAACACCCATTAATCCCCACTCTTTGCTTTCTATTAATTAACCAATCCTCTATCCATGCTACTACTTTACCCTTAATGCCATGTGTCTTTGTCTTATGCAGCAACCTCTTGAGTGGCACCTTGTCAAAAGCTTTCTGGAAATCCAGATATACCACATCCATTGGCTCCCCGTTATCTACCGCACTGGTCATGTCCTCAAATATTTCCACTAAATCAGTTAGGCATGGCCTGCCCTTTATGAACACATGCTGCGTCTGCCCAATGGGACAATTTCAATCCAGATGTCTCGCTATTTCTTCCTTGATGATAGATTCCAGTATCTTCCCTACTACCGAAGTTAAGCTAACTGGCCTATAATTATCCACTTTCTGCCTACCTCCTTTTTTAAACAGTGGTGTCACGTTTGCTAATTTCCAATCCGCCGGGCCCACCCCAGAGTCTAGTGAATTTTGGTAAATTATCACCAGTGCATTTGCAATTTCCCTAGCCATCTCTTTTAGCACTCTGGGATGCATTTCATCAGGGCCAGGAGACTTGTCTACCTTTAGCCCCATTAGCTTGCCCATTACTACCTCCTCAGTGATAACAATCATCTCAAGGTTCTCACCTGTCAAAGCCTCAGTTCCATCAGTCACTGGCATGTTATTTGTGTCTTCCACTGTGAAGACCGACCCAAAAAACATGTTCAGTTCCTCAGCCATTTCCCATTATTAAATCTCCCTTCTCATCCTCTAAAGGACCAATATTTCACTTAGCCACTCTTTTTTGTTTTTTTTATTTGGAGAAACTTTTACTATCTGTTTTTATATTCTGAGCAAGTTTACTCTCATAATCTATCTTACTCTTCTTTATAGCTTTTTTAGTAGCTTTCTGTTGCCCCCTAAAGATTTCCCAGTCCTCTAGTCTCCCACTAATCTTTGCCACTTTGTATGCTTTTTCCTTCAATTTGATACTCTCCCTTATTTCTTTAGATATCCACGGTCGATTTTCCCTCTTTCTACCGTCCTTCCTTTTTTCATAGAATTTACAGTGCAGAAGGAGGCCATTCGGCCCATTGAGTCTGCACCGGCTCTTGGAAAGAGCACCCTACCCAAGGTCAACACCGCCACCCTTTTTGTTGGTATAAACCTTTGCTGAGCACTGTGAAAAATCGCTTGGAAGGTTCTCCACTGTTCAACTGTTTCACCATAAAGTCTTTGCTCCCAGTCTACCTGAGCTAGCTCTTCTCTCATCCCATTGTAATCTCCTTTGTTTAAACCCAAAACACTAGTGTTTGATTTTATCATATTGTGATCGCTCCTTCTGAGAGGATCCCTAACTATGAGATCATTAATCAATCCTGTCTCATTACACAGGACCAGATCTAGGACCGCTTGTTCCCTCGTAGGTTCCATTACATACTGTTTTCGGAAACTATCGCGGATACATTCTATAAACTCCTCCTCAAGGCTGCCTTGACCGACCTGGTTAAACCAATTGACATGTAGATTAAAATCCCCCATGATAACTGCTGTACCATTTCTACATACATCCGTTATTTCTTTTTTTATTGCCTGCCTCACCATAATGTTACTGTTTGGTGGCCTATAGACTACTCCTATCAGTGACTTTTTCGCCTTACTATTCTGGATTTCCACCCAAATGGATTCAACCTTATCCTCCATAGCACCGATTTCATCCCTTACTATTGCCCGGATGTCATCCTTAAATAACAGAGCTACACCACCTCCCTTATCATCCACTCTGTCCTTCCGTTTAGTTTGATACCCTTGGATATTTAACTCCCAGTCGTGACCATCCTTTAACCATGTTTCAGTATCATAGTCATTCACGATGATTTACACCATCAACTCATTTTCCTTATTTCGAATACTACGAGCATTCAGATAAAGTACACTTATGTTGGCTTGTATTCCTCTGTTTTGAATCTTAACACCTTGATCAGTAACCTCTCCTTAGTTGTTTTTCCTCTTAACTTTTCTCCTAATTTTCCTTGTTGTTGAACTCATATCTTCATTTAACAACAACCCGCGTCGCTTTCCGTTTATGGTTTTACTTCCCGTTTTATTCCTTTTAGTATTACTGGGCCTATTCACTGAGCTTCCCTCAGTCACCATACCTTGTACTGTCGCCCTTTTTGATTTTTGACTATGGCTTCTCTGCCTTACACTTTCCCCCTTACTGCCTTTTGTTTCTGTCTCTGTTTTACTACCTTGCGACTTCCTGCATCGGTTCCCATCCCCCTGCCACATTAGTTCAAACACTCCCCAACCGCTCTAGCAAATAGCCCCTCTAGGACATCAGTTCCAGTCCTGCCCAGGTGTAACCCGTCCAGTTTGTATAGGTCCCACCTCCCCCAGAACCGGTCCCAATGCCCCAGGAATCTGAAACCCTCCCCCTGACACCATCCCTTCAGCCACGTATTCATCCTATATATCCTGCCATTTCTACTCTGACTAGCATGTGGCACCGGTAGTAATCCTGAGATCACTACCTTCGAGGTCCAATTTCTTAACTTCCTTCCTAGCTTCCTGTATTCTGCTTTTAGGACCTCATCCCTTTTTTTACCTATGTCGTTTGTATCGGTGTGTACCACGACCACTGGCTGTTCACCCTCCCTCTCCAGAATGTCCTGTACCCGCTCCCAGACATCCTTGACCCTAGCACCAGGGAGGCAACATACCATCCTGGAGTCTCGTTTGCAGCCACAGAAACTCCTGTCTATTCCCCTTACAATTGAATCCCCTATAACTATTGCACTGTCAGACTTATCACCCCTCCCCTCAGAAGCAGAACCAAACGTGGTGCCACGAGTTTGGCTGTTGCTGTTTTCCCCTGAGAGGCCATTCCCCTCAACAGTATCCAAAGCGGTATATCTGTTCTGCAGGGGAATGGCCACAGGAGATTCCTGCACTACCTGCCTCGCTCTCTTGCTCTGTCTGGTGATCACCCATTCCCTTCCTGCCTGCGGTGACTTCATGATTATGACTTCTGACCATTTTGAGTGTACGTTAACCAGCACGAGGAACATATGCACCTCAATTGGACGAGCATAGACAATATAATAGTCAATAATATAATAATAATCTTTATTATTGTCACACGTAGGCTTACATTAACACTGCAATGAAGTTACTGTGAAAATCCCTTAGTTGCCACACTCCGGCGCCTGTTCGGGTACACTGAGTGAGAATTCAGGATGTCAAATTCATCTAACAGTACGTCTTTTGGGACTTGTGGGAGGAAACCGGAGCACCCGGAGGAAACCAACGCAGACACTGAATTCTCTGCCATGGCTGTGTAGGCCATTCCCACAGATGTAAAGATTTCAGGGGTGGAATATTCCTTAGCATAGTCCAAAATTGCCATAGCCGCACCTTATCCTCAATTTGGGCATCTAATCCAACTCCCTCATCCTAACCACACCAGGATGTCCTTCATGTTGCTGTTCAAGGATTCTGTTTCGGAGACACAGCAGAATGATCACTCGAATACCCTACAGCAGAACTCCACCCTGAACTGTCAACTCAAGTCGTCTAGTGATATAGGGGCATGAGGTTTGGAATATTCTGCTGCACATTTGTTATAACGTGTCTTTTTGGATCATATCCATAACCTTCTCCATTCATTGGATCAGTTCTTGTGTACCTTTGTAATTGAGATGAAGTTACCAGTGCGTTTTCGACATGAGAAAGATAAGGGGTGGGATTCTCCGACCCCCCCGCCGGGTCGGAGAATCGCCGGGGGCTGGCGTGAATCCCGCCCCTGCCGGTTGCCGAATTCTCCGGCACCGGATATTCGGCGGGGGTGGGAATCACGCTGCGCCGGTTGGCGGGCCCCCCCCCCCCCCGGCGATTCTCCGGCCCGCGATGGGCCGAAGTCCCGCTGCTGGAATGCCTGTCCCGCCGGCGAGAATCAAACCACCTCTCTTACCGGCGTGACAAGGCGGCGCGGGCAGGCTCCGGGGTCCTGGGGGGCCTGGCCCGCGATCGGGGCCCACCGATCCGCGGGCAGGCCTGTGCCGTGGGGGCACTCTTTTCCTTCTGCCTTCGCCATGGTCTCCACTATAGCGGAGGCGGAAGAGACCCCCTCCACTGCGCATGCGCGGGGATGCCGTGAGTGGCCGCTGACGCTCCCGCGCATGCGCCGCACGGCAAAGTCATTTCCGCGCCAGCTGGCAGGAGAATTCCACACCTTTGGGGCGGCGCGATGCCGGACTGATTCACGCCGTTTTTGGCGCCAGTCGGCAGACATCGCGCCGATTGCGGAGAATCCCGCCCAAGATATTTACAAAATTTTATCAGATTCTTGTCTAACTTCCTGATTTTGTTTGACTTGTAGCGACAGTCTAGGTAAAGCCCCTGCATTTGCGAACTGCTCGGACTTAGAATACTGGATGTCAAAGTCGTGTGCCAACAAGAGCAAAGACAATCTTTGGAATTGACTAGCTGCTAAAGGAGAAATAAACTTATACAGCCCAAAGATTGTAGTTAAGCATCAATGGTCAATTAAAATTGTAAAATGACACCCATAAAGGGTGGAACCTTCTTATGCTGAAAATGATGCTCAAAGATTCTTTTTATACCTAGGCATAAATCGACTTAGCGCAGGTTAATGTTCCAGAGAACATTTGAGTGTACGTTAACCAACATGAGGAACATATGCACCTCAATTGGACGAGCATAGACAATATAACAGTCAATAATATAATAATAATCTTTATTATTGTCACACGTAGGCTTACATTAACACTGCAATGAAGTTACTGTGAAAATCCCTTAGTTGCCACACTCCGGCGCCTGTTCCAACTTCTTCCATCGGGCAGGAGATACAGAAGTCTGAGAACACGCACGAACAGACTCAAAAACAGCTTCTTTCCCACTGTCACCAGACTCCTAAATGACCCTCTTATGGACTGATTTCATTAACACTACACCCTGTATGCTTCATCCGATGCCAGTACTTTTGTAGTTACATTGTATATGTTGTGTTGCCCTATTATGTATTTTCTTTTATTCCCTTTTCTTCTCATGTACTTAATGATCTGTTGAGCTGCGCACAGAAAAATACTTTTCACTGTACCTCGGTACACGTGACAATAAACAAATCCAATCCAATCCAATCCAGAGGCAAATGCTATTGGTCATTCCTCTCCGGAGGGCATTATATGCGAGACAACTGTGCCAACTCCACAGGGTCATGTGTCACAAGCACGCTGTTGCCTCATTTTACATTTTAGTGTGGGGTGAGGGTGGAGGGGTGGATATGGGTTCTTTGTACGGCTGAGCTGAGGGCATTAACAGGGACAGCAATGTACAGGTTGACTGACATCACAATCTGCCCACTCTATATACTTCTGACAGATACAAGGACTATTGACCTCCTCAAAATGATGATCAGCTGCACCGGACTAGATCGAGAGAGGGCCCTCTGCCATTTTTAACTCAACCAGCTCTTGTAGCACTGGAGGTACCAGTGCTACAGAGTCAATTTTGCAGCCCCAGGGTTTACTGGGGGAGTTGGAATAGAGTAAATTCTAAACTCTGGCTGTCACTATAATTAGCCCTTCTGGGTTTCAGGTTTTGTTTGTTTGCTATACCTACCTACCTTAGAGTTAGGGTTAGTAGTAGCTGGTACCTACTCAGGCCAAAGCCAAGCCCCGCTCCTCCAGAACTGGTTGCCAGTTCCCCATCAACCACATCCACTTTCAAATCAAAAATTAAGCAGAACATTCATAATCAGAAAACAATGAGTCAGAATTTGCTGCGAATCTGCAGCATATTAAAAATGTATTTACTGCCCCCATTCGTAAAGCAAAGAAATTTCAAAGCATGTTGGTATGGTTACACAATGAGGTTGGTATAGTTTGCTGGCACGTTTGTGCCATTCCGTTTTAACCTCACTAAAGCGATGAAAATTCATTCTTGCCACGCTGCCTCAATTATTGCCAATGGCGATTGCCAATTTGTTGTATTTACACCAAGATAATGCTGTGGTTGACCTGGTAATGACATGATTATCATCAAAGTACAATTCTCAGTCAAGAAGGTGAACAAAGGGTCCATTAAAGCGGAAACGTTTCACTGTAACAGTCCTATAATTGTTCAGGGTATTCTTGTTCCAAATCCTTTATTTATGGCAATTTATCATTGCCTGCTTTATCGTTCAGAGTGCCGTTAGTGTCTGAAGGCAAGTACTTTCAGGTCCTCAATCTATTTTTATGTGTGAGGAAGAAATGACTGTCACACTCAAACTTTGACATTGAAATTTCAGGTTTTATTATGTTCAACCCCCAAGTTTGGAATTTATCAGTTTAGAGATCGATATCGGGTTTAAGTCTAAAACCAGAAGGCTTAAGTGCAGGATTTTCCACCTGCGGCAGTAGCGGGACAGGCGAACCATGCAAAATGCCGTAGATATTGGCGGGACTGGAAGATTTTGTCAGCGGCCAATAGTGAGCCTCTGACGCCGTCGGAAAACATGCGACGCTATTATTTTACGTGGCTCATGCAATTTTCCAACAAGTACATGGGGCACACGGCGTGGTTTGGGGAGGTATGCACAAGCAGCTTCCATGAGTGGCAGGATGCCATGATGTCAAGGATGGAAAGCTCAGTCTGGGAAGGTGATGACAGTAGCTGAGCCTACTTCGAGAGGCGATACGCTTTTGATTTATTCATCTTGGGTCACCCTTTCAAGTGTGTGGGGCTTGAAAGGACGAGCTGAATGGAGTCACAGTTAGGATCTGTAATGGGAAAAGGTCGCATTGAGGAGTCAGAGAACACTCGGGCCATGGGCATTGTGAACTCTGGTGGAGGTTGCTTTGGCGAGAAGGAGAACAGGAGGAGGAGCGAGAGGAGGGCAGCTGGACAAGGACAGCAATGTCCTGCTGACATGCCTTCCCTGGTATTAAGGTCCCGAAAGCAGCTGGGAATTCAGAGGCCAATAGCTCTCTATTTTAGGCAGCCCCATGGGGAGTGGTGGCAGTTGCCAGGAGCACACCCACCAGAAGCCCACAATCAACGAGGGACCCAAGGCCAAAGGTGAGTGGGGGCGGGATGGGGTTGCAGGAGAGTGGGGGTTGGCATGGCAGGGAAAGGGGAGGTCAGAGTCAAGAGCAGGGGGTGGCTTTCAGCAGCCCCCCGGCCTACTTCCTGAGGGCAAGCCCCAGGAACAGGCACTGAAACCCACTGGGTGAATATCAACAGTGGTGCGACGGCCCTTAAGTGGGCATTAATTTCCTACTCAAAGGCATCAGTTAGCATCTGGGTAGAAAGGCCATCCATCAATCCACCGCCTTCTCTCTCCAGATTAAATAGGGAGGAGTTGGGAACACGGCAGGATCCCACCTGATACCCACCCAATTAAATGACCCTGCCTCTAAACTCCTTTAATGCCAGGGAGAAAATATATTCTTCCCAAAGATTCAGATGGTGGATTGAAATAGAATCATAAGATCCAGACTGGTCTGCCACACCATCTGAGGGCCACAGGGGTTAAGTGCCAGGGGGTCTCTGAACCCGAGATGCCTCTCATAACGATGTGGCCATCTCTCATCACCAACAATAATAATATGCAATCTCACATTCTATAACCCCTTTTGACCAAACCTGGCCAACAGCACCAAGGCCAGTATTGCATTGTGCCTCAGAGATGGACCAAGTGGTCATGTGTTTGCTGCCCTTGACACTGCCATCTAGTCATCAGATCCCTCACAATAATGATACAATCATGTTGGTAACACATTTTTAGAAATATCAGTTCAAGGTACCAAATTATTGAACATAAGTTAATAAAACAGATCCACAAGGTAATGCTAGCACCTCTCGCCATCTCCCACTGAAGAGGGAGGGAAAGAATCTGGCTGCTGCCCACCAGTTCCAGCCATTCCCACGTGCAAGCCCACCCCAGTTGAAGCGTACCTGGGCAGTTATAGATGGATCCCCTAGGGTCCAGACTTGGAAAGCAAACACAGGACAGAGAAAGCACAGAGCCCCCAGTGACTCCACCCAGCTAACAGTCCTCGTGGCTAACACCTGCTGAGGCCAAAGCCGAGATCTGCTCTTCCAGAACTGGTTGCCTGTTTGGCATCATACAATCTAGGGCATGGAGACAGGCCCTTCGGCCCAAACTGGTCCATGATAGACAAAAAGCCCGTCTAAGCAAACCCCATTTGCCTACATTTGACCCATATCCCTCTAAACATTTCCTATCAACCAAACCCACTGGCTGCTATGCAGTGCGCAAGGATCACTTACACTGAACATGTTGAGGCCGGAGCCCCCACCTAACTGCCATTGAGATGCTTCAGGCTGGCAAGGCGACCCGTGTCAAGAAGCATCCTTTATTACCTCGAGCTCGCCACCCACAATGACAAAAAGCTCAACAAGCTGCCAGAAGGACTCATAATAGCCCAGGATGCAGTGCTGCTGCCCAGGAAAACTGGAAACCACAGCACTGTTAAAGGGGGAAAAGAAGAGCGGGAGGGAAAGGATTTGTGATTGGAGATGCTGGAGCAGCAACGTGAGAAGAGCAGCTTCTCGCAGGTTCAGTCTCCCATGTTGCTCCTGCTCCAATCAAAATACATCGGAACACCTTCCTTGAATTTTCTGCCCCATCATTGAACTTTTGGGGGATATTTGTGACGGTTCCAGGGGGAATTTGCCTGCGATCCCAGTGTATTTTGAACCTTGCCCCGGAGGGATTTGAAAACAAGGATGAGAATTTTAAAATTGAGGCTTTGCTTGACCAGATGCAAATGCAGGTCAGTGATTACAGGGGTGATAAGTGAACAGGAACTGGTGCCAATAATGATACAAGCAGCTGAGCTTCGGATGATGGAAAGTTTATGAAGAATAGAATGTGCAAGGGCCAGCCAGGAGTGCGATGGAATTATGAAGCTGAGAGGTAATGAACCCATGGATGAGGCCTTCGGCTACATGCAAGCAGAGCAGGGCTAGTCAGGCAATGCTCCAAAGGTGGAAATTGATGATCTTAGTTGCATTGGTAGGTGGTCAGGAGCTCATCTAAGGCGTCAAATAGATATCAAGGTTGTGAACAGTCTGGATCAGCCTGACACAGTTGTCTGGAAGAGCATTGGATTCAATAACTAGGGGAAAGAGTTTGTGATAGGAATTGAGAACAATCTCTTCAGTCTCCTGATTATTTCTGATCATCCAGTACTGGATGTCAGATCACCAGTCTGGTAATTTAGCAACTGTGGAGGATTTGAGAGATGGGGTGGCGAGGTAGAGCTGGCTGCCATTGGGTTGTATGTGGAAAATGACACTTGTTTTTGGATGGCAGCACCAAGAAACAACATGTAAATGAAAACTAAGAGGGGGCCAAGTATAGATCATTGGGGAACACCAGAGGTAACAGTGCAGAAACAGGAAGAGAAGTAAATCTGGCTGTGATTAGATAGATAAAAATGGAAGGCGAGTGCAATCTCATTCACATTGGACGAGGCTGGAGAGACATTGGAGGAGGATGGTGCAGTGAAACATGTCAAAAGCTACAAACAGGTCAAGAATGACAAGTTTGGATAGTTTACCTTCGTTAAAGTCACAGAGGATGACATTTGTGACTCTGATAAGAGCCATTTTGTAACTGTGGTAGGGTCGAAAACCTCATTGAGCGAGTCAAACATGGAGTCCTGGAAAGATGGTGACAGATTTGCAAGGGGACAACACCTTCAAAGACTTTGAAGAAGAAATAAAGGCTGGAGATTGGACGGTTATTTGCAAGGTCCATGGGGCCCAGTTGGTTTGTATTATGTCTTAATAGCACACTGCAGCTTGATCGGAGATGAAACAAGACTGATGAAAAATTATGGGAAAGGTTCTCACCATAACATCAGAAAACTATGATCAAAGAATAGACAAACAAACCTATTTGGATGTATCGGTTGAAATAAAAGAGGAAAATGCAAAGGAATTCTCAAGCCACTAAAACAAAGTGTTCTCCAGATCTCTCTCCAAGGTTTGATTGATTTCGCAGTTCTATTATGCATAAAAAGAAAGTGTGCAGAGCAAAGCAGCACTGTTTAAATGAAAGGACCGACAATTCCTGATGTAGCAAGATGCAGCTAAAGTTTCATGGGACTCAATTATCGCCACGATAAAGTTTCCATATCTTTTAAAAAATAAAATGCAGAAACACCACAGTGTATAACCATCCACGCCTACAGTTTTAAAAAAGTTTTCTGTAGTCGTTAGCATTTTGCAAAACTGAAAGTTGAGATGGGGCAGTTATTTTCCACTACTTTTTCAATGTAACAATTAATTCCTGTAAAACTTTAGATTTCAAATCGATGTACGGTAACAGTAATTTCAACCCACAATGGAAATGATAGAAATAGCCATGGAAATTATGCTTTGTGTGGGGATAATTTATTACAATCTATTTCTCAACATAAGGGATGCTTTCAATACATCTCTAAATAGACTGAATCCTCCTGGGCAAGTTGATTCCATTAAAGGGAAGTGCATTTCTCAATATCACATCAGAGGACGGACTGCCCCTCATTACCATTCGCTGCAAGCTTCAACTAGTTTCCAGCAGAAAGCATGCCAGATCTGTCCTAAACCTATTAGAGTAAATTGAGTCTGCTCAATAATCATGCTGATGTGAATTAAGGTTGAAACAGAGAGTTCAGCCTCGTTGCTTTTTTCAGCGGTTGCTCCATCTATAACCTGCCACGCACACTGGCTTCACCTGAATAGCTCCGAAGGTTGAGATGGTTTCAGGCTATGGAGGTGGCTTTTACCCATACTGTTCAGCGAGAGTGAAACTGTTTCTCTAACCGAGAGCAACAGCAAAGCACTTTCACTCTTGTTAAGAGTATAAAGTCTGGCCTATTCGTGTGGAATTGACTTCTGATCTGTAGAGCTAGCAGGCAACTGACAGATAATGTGATTGGCAAGGAGACCAACCTTTGGCCCTCAAGTGGGCAGATGCGCAAAAAAACAAAGGAACACTATGCCAAAAACTGAGTGGCAAAGAGGCAAAATGAGTCAGTTGAAAGAAGTAACCTATAACATTGAAATAAGTCCTCAAAATAACTTTTCTGGGATTGATTTGTTTTTAAAAGGAACATTGTGGGCGGGATTCTCTGATCCTGAGGCTATGACGCCGTCGCGTTTCCCAACGGCGTCAACATGGCCTCAGGATCAGCAATTCTGACCCCTACAAGGGGCCAGCATGGCACTGGAGTGACCCACGCCGCTCCAGCTGCCGATCCTGGCGTCAGATGGGCGCCGTGGGTCGGCGCATGCGCAGTGGGACCAGCGCGATTCCCGCGCATGTGCTGGGTCTCCCTTCTCCGCGCTGGCCCCGACACATGGTGTAGGGCTACAGGCCCCCCCCTCCCCCATAGGCCGCCCCCAGATCCTTCCACGCTGAGGTCCCGCCGGGTAAGACCAGGTTAGAATGGCGCCGGCAGGATTTGAGTTTTTTGGTACGGCTGCTCAGCCCATCCCGGGCGGAGAATTGCCAGGGGTGCCCCGTAGAGCGGCGCCGTGCCGATCCTCCGCTCTCCGGAGAATCGCGTCCCGGCGTGGTGCGATTCCCGCCAGTCGTGGCGATTCTCCGGCCCGGCTCCAGAGAATCCAGCCCCCTATCATGTTGGGACTCAGATGTGAAAGGAAGCCTGGTCAAGCGGATAGATATCAACAAAGCCTTTACACGGCAGAAAAAGCAATGAAACACAGGAATTTAGCTAGGCCGAAGGCTATCGTTCAGCTACAGTTGGGGTGAGAGGTGTGGGGGTGCACAAATTATCAGCAACAGGGGCCCGAAAGGCCAAGAAGAGATGCTGGAAATTTCAGAAGGAATGGATGGTATGGAGAAATTTGAAAATGGGGTTGAGAAGATCAAATGAAATGTAATGGGACCAGCTTCATAATCATAACCCATTATTTCTGGTATAATCTTTCTGCCTCTTCACTGTTCTCTTCCAACGTCTAATATACTCCTTGGGTGTGATGGTCCCCGAGCCAGGCGCAACAGGTGAATCGCGCGTCATGTTAATCACGAGTCACTCGACTTGCTCCACTCAGCGTGATCTGGATCTCTCCTCGCTGGGAGAGATCCAGATTTGCATATTTAAATGATTCATTAGGCTTGTTTAAATAATCGGGACACCGGATTCACCTGCGCCTGGGATTTGTTGCTCTTTTTAACCTTAGTCTATTTGCTCTGATTACGTCACCTTTGCTCACGAGTCGCCAGGTATCTTTATGATACCGCCATGTGGTTCAAGTTCAGGTTATGATTAATAATACAGCACACCGCTTAGTAAGGATTAAAACAACGGTCATTTATTATATACAACAAGCAATATTAATACCCTAATACTACTTTCTATATAATAAACCTATCACTACTGGCCAATACTTAACTTAGGAAGAGCCCACCAGGCCAGGGAAACGAATGGCTTGTCCAATCAAATCTGGCCCGCGGGATTCAAAAGGCTGCTACAGGTCGGTGGCTAGGTGTCTCTGCCGGATAGCGATCGCTGGATTCAAACTTACTGTTGCCGGTTGCTGGTCTTGCGAAGGTCTCGAGCAGGCGAAGAGGAGAGAGAGAGATCTGAACTTGGCCCCTCACTTTTATAGGGCCCAGGGGCTCCCCGCCTCCCGGGGCGGCCCTTGACCCCGAGTCCCAAGTGATTGGATTTGTTCCCAATCCCTGGGGTCGATGTGTCCAATGGTGAGGCGATTCCCCGATCAGGGGGTGGTCGTTCACCTGTCTTTGTTTCGGCCACTGCAGGCGCCGACAGGTCTGGCCCGGTATTCAATTGCTAATATGTTGCAATTGTTCCCGGGGATAGCCTATTTAACTGCAGATGTCTGGATAGATGGGCTGCAAACAGTCCTGAATGTAACTGCAAATACCTGGGTTGATGGGCTGTTGATAGCCCTGAGTATCGATCTGGGCTAACTTCCCCAGAGCCGAATATGCAATACTGTCTGCAGCTGCCTGCCTGTGTCTTGTTAGCTGCTTTTCCCAGCAGTCTTTCGGGTTAGCCATTTCAAACTGTGTTTTGGCCAGATTAATCGGAACTCAGCCATTTTACGTGGCTACAGATTCAAGACACGTCTGCTACACCTCACCAGGGCAAAGTTTAGTGCTGGTCCAGAGGCTTAAAGGCACCTCGGGGTTCTCACAGCCATTGGAGAAAACTGGATGGTACCCTGGCACTGGGCACCCTGGCACTGCTAGGGTCCCAGACTGTGTCAGGGTGCCTGGTGGAGGCCTTTCCTATTAGAGGGGGGTTCCCTGGGACCTCGCAAAGGTTGGGGAAGGGGGTTGAGGTCAAAAAAACAGGAGGGGGGGGCAGAGGAAGAGATAGGGGCAATCGGTCAAAGGTTGGGATGGGGAGGGGGGGGGGGGGTAAGGTTGACAAAACAGGCAGGGGGAGGAGAGATGGGGCAGTCAGTCAAAATAGCACCCTGACCTACAGACAACCGTTCAAACTCGCCCTTATAAAAACTGCATGTATTCAATAGTCCCACAGTGACGACTGTTTTGGACAAACTGAATATAACTTCCTTGTTTTTAGATTCTGTGTTCCAACACGGTGTCCCATTTTGAAAAGCACAATACTGTGAACGCTGAAAAATCAGAAAATGCTGGAAATGGTCAGCAGGCTGGCAGCACCCCTGGAGAGTGAAAAAGAGTTAAAGGTTGACGACCTTTCATCTGACAAAATGATCAAGTTTTACAAACTGCTGTTGAATCTCACAAATTTATAGTTTTTCAGTTCAACCAGAAGCACAATGTTTTTGCATAGGTCAAAATTAATTATTCAGCAGTTTAAGGTCTTTAAATCCACCTTCCGACCAACTAAACCCACCACCTCCCTCCCACTCTGGTCATTTAATCACATTGCTGTTTTGGGAGTTTTCTTATGTCAAAGTTGGCTGCGTTCCTACAAGTCAACAGTGATTACGCTTCAAACGAACTTCATACGTTTTGGGATCTCCCAGTCTGTGAAAGGCACCATATAAATTCACATCTTTCTTTCTGGGACTCAATTAGATTTTTACTCAAGAAAGAGGCAATGAGTAAAGGAAAACTCAGGATGATCCCTTGGAGCAGCAAATAGCTGATTTACCAACTCCACAGAAAAAAAATATTTGCAATAGTGTGCAATCTGCTTTATGTTGGTGATTATTAATTCTCATTCACTATTGCACTGCAGCTCTATTAAGCTGTTAGGGACTTTCATCCATTAGACACACATTTCTACCTCCAGTTTGCAGAGAAATCACGCTCACCAAAAAACGTTAGCTGAAACGACACTAACTCCCTCTGCTGGTGTACTGAAAAAAATGACATTTTAATATATATTCTTTAAAGACATTTCAAAAGTACTGCAAATCCTATATTTCTTATGTATCAGTAATGTCTGTAATCAGTGACTGAGTCTCAGGTGTTAGTGGCTGGCAGGTTCCTAGACACACTCAAGGTGATGAAGCGATATTAAATTAGATTTGGGAGGCCTCCTGCTTCACTAAAGAATCATGCCTGGACCACTACAACTGTGGTCATATAGAACATAACAGCGCAGTACAGGCCCTTCGGCCCTCGATGTTGCGCCGACCTGTGAAACCACTCTAAAGCCCATCTACACTATTCCCTTATCGTCCATATGTCTATCCAATGACCATTTGAACGCCCTTAGTGTTGGCGAGTCCACTACTGTTGCAGGCAGGGCATTCCACACCCTCACTACTCTGAGTAAAGAACCTACCTCTGACATCTGTCTTATATCTATCTCCCCTCAATTTAAAGCTATGTCCCCTCGTGCTAGACATCACCATCCAAGGAAAAAGGCTCACTGTCCACCCTATCCAACCCTCTGATCATCTTGTATGCCTCAATTAAGTCACCTCTTAACCTTCCTCTCTCTAACGAAAACAGCCTCAAGTCCCTCAGCCTTTCCTCATAAGGGGCGAGATTCTCTGACACCCCGCCGGGTCGGAAAATCGCCGGGGGCTGGCGTGAATCCCACCCCCGCCGGTTGCCGAATTCTCTGGCACCGGAGAATCGGCGGGGGCAGGAATCGCGCCGCGCCGGTTGGCGGCCCCCCCCCCCCCCCCCCGCAATTCTCCGACCCGAATGGGCTGAAGTCCCGCTGCCAGGATGCCTATCCCGCCGGCGTGGATTAAACCAC
The DNA here is from genome assembly GCF_047496885.1 of Scyliorhinus torazame. Classification (NCBI taxonomy): domain Eukaryota; kingdom Metazoa; phylum Chordata; class Chondrichthyes; order Carcharhiniformes; family Scyliorhinidae; genus Scyliorhinus; species Scyliorhinus torazame. Next base: position 41,536,083 of record NC_092714.1, on the reverse strand, counting down.
CTACCTTACCGGCGGGACAAGGCGGCGCGGGCGGGCTCCGGGGTCCTGCCGGGGGGGGGGGGGCGCGATCTGGCCCCAGGGGGTGCCCCCACAGTGGCCTGGCCCGCAATTGGGGCCCACCGATCCGCGGGTGGGCCTGTGCCGTGGGGGCACTCTTTTCCTTCCGCCTTCGCCACGGTCTCCACCATGGCGGAGGCGGAAGAGACTCACTCCACAGCGCATGCGCGGGGATGCCGTGAGCGGCCGCTAACGCTCCTGCGCATGCGCCGACTGGAGATGTCATTTCCGCGCCAGCTGGCGGGGCACCAAAGGCCTTTTCCGCCAGCTGGTGGGGCGGAAATTAGTACGCCGCGGGCCTAGCCCCTCAAGGTTGGGGCTCGGCCCCCCAAGATGCGGAGGATTCAGCACCTTTGGGGCGGCGCGATGCCCGACTGATTTGCGCCGTTTTTGGCGCTGGTCGGCGGACATCGCGCCGATACTGGAGAATTTCGCCCAAGATCTTCCCTCCATACCAGGCAACATTCTGGTAAATCTCCTCTGCACCCTTTCCAATGCTTCCACATCCTTCCTATAATGCGGCGACCAGAATTGCACGCAATACTCCAAATGTGGCCGCACCAGAGTTTTGTACAGCTGCAACACGACCTCATGGCTCCGAAACTCAATCCCTCTATCAATAAAAGCTAACACACCATACGCCTTCTTAGCAACCCTCTCAACCTGGGTGGCAACTTTCAGGGATCTATGTACATGGACACAGACATCTCTCTGCTCATCCACACTGCCAAGAATCGTACCATTAGCCCAGTACTCTGTTTTCCTGCTATTCCTTCCAAAATGAATCACCTCACACTTTTCTGCATTAAACTCCATTTGCCACCTCTCAGCCCAGCACTGCAGCTTATCTATGTCCCTCTGTAACTTATAACATCCTTCTGCACTGTCCACAACTCCACCAACTTTAGTGTCATCTGCAAATTTACTCACCCATCCTTCTACACCCTCCTCCAGGTCATTTATAAAAATGACAAACAGCAGTGGCCCCAAAACAGATCCTTGTGGTACACCACTAGTAACTGGACTCCAGTCTGAACATTTCCCATCAACCACCACCCTTTGTCTTCTTCCAGCTAGCCAATTTCTGATCCAAACTGCTAAATCACCCTGAATCCCATGCCTCCGTATTTTCTGCAATAGCCTACCGTGGGGAACCTTATCAAACGCTTTACTGAAATCCATATGCAGCATCATATCCCTGGACTGTATCTTTAATCAAGGTGCAATCATTTGATTTAAGCCTTCAATAGTATACTGTTATGACCTCAGGACTGGTCTTGTTCAGTTCAAGATAAAGTGAAGTAGTTTGGATAGGGGTTGTGATCGACTACTATATTACCTACTAGTGTGGCTCTTGAGGTCTGCTCACAATGCACACTTGGAGAGTTGGCAGAGGGCGGTAGAACCAAGGCTGGTGGTTGGGTTGACACGGGGGCAATAGGGTCATGGATTGGTATGAATTGCACTGGGGGCTATGAGGAGTCATTCATGCTGGTGGGATGGGGAGCAGGTGATGAATTAGGGCAGCACGGTAGCACAATGGTTAGCACCGTTGCGTCACAGCACCAGGGTCCCAGGTTCGATTCTTGGCTTGGCTCACTGACTGTGTGGAGTCTGCACGTTATACCCGTGTCTGTGTTACTCCCTCCAGGTGCTCTGGTTTCCTCCCACAAGTCTCGACAGACGGGTTTGTTAGGAGAATTGGACATTCTGAATTCTCCCTCTGTACCCAAACAGGTGCCGGAGTGTGGCAACTAGGGGATTTTCACAATAACTTCATTGCAGTGTTAATGTAAGCCTACTTGTCACACTAATAAAGAGTGAAGGGGGCTTTCCTGAGATTCCTTAAAACCAGATAGCTAGGATAACACTAGAATAGTTCTACATAAGTTTGTTTATTGAGGATTTAGACTAATCATAGGAAGTATACCCAGTAATCATTATTAACCATTAAACATGTATTTTTAGAACATTGCAGTAACAAGCATTCAAACTCTTGCTAAAAGCAGTGGCCACAATGCATGATGGGATTTAAGCTAACTAACTTGCCCGTGTTTTTTAGACAAACAGGATTAGACAGAAATAGTGTGGTCAGCAATAACACAGTCAGCTCAGTAAACAGTTTTTATCAATAGCCCCAATATCCTGTCTAATACAATCCATGGTGGAAAGAGGAATCAACTTCAACATCCTGCCCCTAGACGAACAAAGAGGTGGGCAGAACTGGCTGATAGGTAACATGGAAATGGCAGCAAAACAAAAGGATAAAGTATCCTGGTAAACAACAGGTGGCAGGATGGGGTTCAAACATGAGTTGATCACAGTCATCATGTTGCTTAATGTAAACTTCATTGGTGACTAACAAATTGACAGCTCCAAGGACTGAATCACGTCCAACTGGGATGGGCCATTGATTTTTGGAAAATTGCATAATTGGAGCATCTGCACCAGTGTAAAGTAGCGTGGTTTTGGCATTTATCTAAATTACTCCGGAGTACATGGACTAGGCTTAGAAAAATAAAGCAGTCTTAACCAGAGTTGAAGCGTCTGCAGGCCTTTGTGAAGTTAAACATTTTATATTCAATTTATTCAATAATGAATATAATTCAATCTAGTTTGTTATAAAATCTCAATCAATCATAATGCATTAGAAATACATAGAAATGCCCACACCATTGGCAATTTGATGGAAGGTATTTGAGGCATTTAATAGGGCGGAAAGGTGGCAAGTGAGCACCATGCTGCCTCCCAACTCTGCCTGAATTATGTTTGTGCCGCAAAATCTCCCGGGCAATGTTCCCACTCCGGCACCACTAATGCCTATTTAAGGGATTTACCCAGCTGTTGTGGGAAGGTTGCTGCAAGCATTCACACAGCAGTGGGAAGGAGAATCGCCATGGAGCAAGCTCAAAGCAGGCTTCTGGTGGGTGGGGAGAGGGAAGACCACATGTTCAAAGTCACTCAGATGAGAGACCTGTTGACAGCCACCCCAATGCCAGTACTGTTGACTCCTTTCCACCCCCACAACCCCCACCCCACGTTCCTTTCCTGCCATTAATCACCTGTGGCCTAGTGGGCAGGTGAGATTGGGAGGGGGGGGCAGGCACTTGCAAGGCCAGGGTCTGAGGAAAGTGGGCACTGGCCCAACTGGATGCTAGGCGTGCTTATCCAACCACAAAGCTACGTCCCTTGCACCATTCCACATGTTATACTTTACTCAGTCTGCATCCTCAACCCTGCTGACGCGGTACGTGTTGCTCCCACCACACAAACATTTACCGCTCCCAACTCCCTTAGACTCACTCAGCAGCCCTTCCCCAATCACTCAGCAGCCCCTTTCCCCAACACCATCCTCCCACTCATTCAGCAGCAGCCCAGTTGCCCGGTTCTGCCGGGACCCAAACCAAGCCTCAGGTTTGTGGGGCGGGATTCTCCGACAATCTGCGCCAGAATTGAGCCCGGCGCAGAGGCGGAGAATAGCCGTTCACGCCGGAAATCCAGCAAGACGGCGCTTCCGCGATTCTCTGCGGACCCGCCGGTCCCACGCACACTGTCAACGCGGCGCCGGTCTGGGGCCGTTGGCGCCGGTCTGGGGCCGTTGGAACAGGCCCCCGCGGCAATTCTCCGCTGTCGACCGGCCGAACTCCCGCCGGCGTGGTTTACATGTGGTACCACCTGGCGGGAGCTGCGACCAACGGCCGAGATCCTGGTGGGAGGCGGGGGTTATCTGACTCCGGAAAGTGCCTCAGCGGTGGCCAGGCCCGCGATCGGGGGACACCGATCGACGGGCCATCGCGATCTGGGAGGGACTTACCTTCCTCCGCGCGGGTCGTGCCGAGGTGGGCCGCCGCGCAAATGCGCAGACCCGTTTACGGCCAAGTGGTCTGGCTAGCAGGGCCCCGCCGGCAGCAAGAGCTGAAGGACGCACGCCGGGGCTCTGCTAGGCCCCTGGAAAACGGAGAATCACCCCGGACCTTCGAAGAAAAAGACCGGAATGATTCTCGCCCGTTTTCCGGCAGGCGTGGGGACACGGTCCCCAGAAGGGAGAATCCTGCCCCAGGTCTCTGACAGGACTCAGGCTCCAATTTCCCCCTCCTCACTGGTTCTGGCAGCCACCCTAAGATTCTGACAGCACTACTCTGCCTCCCTCTCCTCCACTGGGCCTGCCAAATTCCGAGGAGACTTGGGCTCCCCCGCACCTTTTCAAATTTGGAGTGCGTTGCTCCATTGCGCTGCCCATTCTTCTACCTCCCTCAACTGCTGAACTCCACTGCTCCACCAGGCTTTGCAAACTTAACTTTCTTTCCGAGGACAGGCTTGAGTGACTCTTTGGCTCCAGACCTTTGTCGATGAGTGGGCCGACGGCAGCACCTGTGCAAGCACTGAAGATACAAGGGAAGCAAACTCCCAGTTGCTGCCTAAAAAATAGGTGACAAAATAGCTTCCTGGGAAACCAAAGATCAGGATGAGGGACAAGGGGCGTCATTCTCCGACCCCCCGCCGGGTCGGAGAATGGCCGTTGGCCGCCGTGAATCCCGCCCCCCGCCGAAGTCTCCGCTCCCGGAGATTGGGCGGGGGCGGGAATCCAGCCGCGCCGGTTGGCGGGACCCCCCGCTGGATTCTCCGGCCCGGATGGGCCGAAGTCCCGCCCAGGAATTGCCTGTCCCGCCGGCGTAAATCAAACCTGGTATTTACTGGCGGGACCAGGCAGCGTGGGCGGGCTCCGGGGTCCTGGGGGGGGGGCGCGGGGCGATCTGACCCCGGGGGGTGCCCCCACGGTGGCCTGGCCCGCGATCGGGGCCCACCGATCCGCGGGCGGGCCTGTGCCGTGGGGGCACTCTTTCCCTTCCGCCTCCGCTACGGCCTCCACCATGGCGGAGGCGGAAGAGACTCTCCCCACTGCGCATGCGCGGGAAACTTTCAGCGGCCGCTGACGCTCCCGCGCATGCGCCGCATTTCCGCGCCAGCTGGCGGGGCAACAAACGCCATTTCCGCCAGCTGGCGGGGCGGAAATCCCTCCGGCGTCGGCCTAGCCCCTCAATGTTGGGGCTAGGCCGCCAAAGATGCGGAGACTTCCGCACCTTTTTGCCGGCGCGATGCCCGTCTGATTTGCGCCGGCTTTGGCGCCAGTCGGCGGGCATCCCGCCGTTGGGGGAGAATTTCGCCCAAGATGTCAGCAATATTAAAGCACGCACACGGAGAGGGAGAGCTGTTGAGCTTGTTCTGTTTTTGTACCAGATCTCAGATTTTCTGTCAAACATCACAAGGTTAACTTCAGTATATAGTTTGATTGCATCTTTTTATTTCCCTTTATTGTTCGGAATTTGAACCACACAGAACAGCATTCTGTAATATGGTAAACTCAGGTAGTTTTAAAGGTATTTCACCTATTATTTTGATTTATGCAATCTTCGGTATAAAATAATTAACTCCTTATCTTTCAAGACCTGGCAGAGTTTTTTTCTCAGTTACAGGTCTCCTGCAGTGGTTTTGTGTTAAATTTAGAATACTGAACCATTTCCCCAGTTTTCCACAGAAAATATTCTGGGCTTTCCATAGTATTTTCAAGTGGATTACATCAATCCGAAACTGCCCAGCAAAATTCTCCAGTTATAAAGGAAGCGGTAGATAGAGCTGCCTCTCCTCTTCAGGGTCGCAGCTTTTCAGGAGCTGCATAACATTGAGGTCATTGGAATCCAACAATCAGGTTTTCCAAAACTTGAGCACTGAAAGGTGTTCCCTCCCAGCTTGCCTCGAAATAAGCACTGTCCCTTGCAAACTAGAGCTCTTCAGTGACTGCATTATCTCCTCTGTAAAAGAACACAAAGTGTTTTTAGTATTTAAAAAAAGAAGCATTTCTGCTGCATAAATGAATAATTAAATACCTTGTATTCGGAAGTGAGAAACAATTAAATACATTTTTCAAATATCTTTTTCATATGTCATGAAGAAATATTGACATTCAGATGTAAATTGAAAAAGCATTGTGTTAAAAATATTTCTTGACTATTCCCATCACTTAATTCTTCCACAATTAGAACCGAACATTTATAGTGTCATTGTGACTGGAAAAAGATGGTATCAACATTTTCCCTAAGTACGTATTATTAATTCTAATGGACAGGACTGAGGCTTAAACTAAAGAGTATTACTATCAGCACCCCCTTTAGTGTCAGATATGTGCATTCCCAATGCCTCATCTTATTAAAGCAGTAACTGAACTGAACTTGGGCAGCATGGCAGCACAGTGGTTAGCATAGTTGCTTCACAGCCCCATGGTCCCAGGTTCGATTCCCGGCTTGGGTCACTGTCTGTGCGGAATCTGCGCGTTCTCCCCGTGTCTACATGGGTTTCCTCCGACAGTCCAAAGATGTGCAGGTTAGGTGGATTGGCCATGATAAATTGCCCTTAGTGTCCAAAAAAAGGTTAGGTGGGGTTATTGGGATAGGGTGACGGTGAGGGCTTAAGTAGGGTGCTCTTTCCAAGAGCCGGTGCAGACTCGATGGGCCGAAGCACCCGGAGGAAACCCACACAGACACGGGGAGACCCAAGCCTGGAATCGAACCTGGGACTCTGGAGCTGTGAAGCAACTATGCTAACCACTGTGCTGCCATGCGGCCCAAGTTCAGTTCAGTTGCTGCTTTAATAAGATGAGGCATTGGGAATGCACATATCTGAAACTAATGGGGAATGCTGATAGTAATATGCTTTAGTTTAAGCCTTAGTCCTGTCCATTAGAATTAATAATACATACTTAATAATACTTTATAAATATGTACAGCTCAGGCAGCAAAATACTGCAGTATAATGAAACAAGAAATTATTGTCTTTCCCCCACCTAAACCATGCCCCCAACACTGACCCGCCGATTCTGTTTTCAGCTGCAGTGCTGGCGGAAAGTTTCCACTGTGGAAAGAGAAGAATTACTGAGGGGGAACAAATGCATACCGCCTGATTGCGAACTCTTGATTAGCTTAAGCAGAAATCTGGGTGTTGTCAGCTCAGCAGTTCTCTCAAAAACAGGGGGGGGGGGGGCTGTATGACAAGACCAGAATACTCAAACGCTCCATATAAACTTGAGAATCCCACAGTCATCACTCATTCTTTTGATGACATCAACATATTTGTTTCAAGGGTGGCTTAATGCTATATTCTGAATAACTGGCTTGGTGATGTGGTTGATCCTTAAAACGAAATGCCCTCTGAAATGGCCTAGCAAGCCGCTCAGTTCAAGGGCAATAAATGCTGACACATCCAGTAACATCCACATCCCATGAATGAATAAAAAGCAAAAAAATAGATACAGGACCCAATGGGAGGAAGCTGAACCCACTGATAATATCTCAAATGATTTAGCTAGCTCGATCTGCAACTCCTCCTGGCCAACTCCCTGTTGTGGTTATCAGTATTCACTATCATAAACACAAGCAAACAAAAAAGAATACACCACAAACCACAATAAATATGAACCCTTTTCTTCCCTTTCTTTAGAACCTCCCTTTGTAGAAAACATAATTTTCTACTCAAGATGACAGGCAGATCATTAAGCTTCATCTGATCACTGATAACTTGCGGAGAATCATCAAGAGAGAAATTATTTTGGGGTTTTTTTCTCTACTAGATTCCCCCCACCGCAGCCCATGGCATTTCCTTGCTATCTATTCACTGAGCTTTAAAAAGTACTGTTCAAGAATAAAAACCAACAAATATCCACTCTCCATTCTGTTGAAGAGAAGAATGACACAATCAATGATCTAAGAGATTTAATGTGCTGAGAACCTTTCCCCATCTTTGCTTTCCACAATACTTGGCCATTATTAACTTGGGAGTCATATTGTCTCACCTGGGTTATTTTCTTGAATTGTAACCAGATAAAAGAATCCGTGACTGGACAAGAGGGATGAGACCTGAGGAAACAGCCGATCCATAACTTTGCGACCTCTTTCACCACCAGCCCAAGATGCCTCTATGCCGTGGCTACCTACCTGAAAGAATAACACAATTCACCATTTGAGGGTCAAAAGCACTTTCCTTTCCCTCCCCAAATGAATTGAAACACATCAACGACTCAAATATCTAGGCTGGGTAGTGGAAGCATGAAATTTTCAATAGCTTTGAAAACAGACAGTTACTAAGGGAGGATACAGATACCAAAAGGATATGTTTATGACAAAAGCTTTCAGATAGAGGAACAAGTGCATCCCAATCTTTTGAAACCACTAGCATGACATGATGCATCACCAAAAGACATTATGATACTGGCCTCAAATGGCAGCCTTTGCCCTCAATATTTTGCAGATATTTTCAACTCTACTTTGCCAGCACCTATGGGAGCATGGTTGCAAGAGGTGGGTCCAGTCTCATGACCTGCTGTGAATAATATTCCCATATGCCATTTTTGCACCAAGACCAACATTTTGGAACACGAAAGATGGTACAGTGGTTCGCACTACTGCCTCACAGAGCTAAGGACCTGTGTTCGATTCTGACATTGGGTGACTGTCTGCCTGGAGTTTGCACTTTCTCCCCATATGTGTGAGTTTCCTCTGGGTGCTCCAGCTTCCTCCCACGGGCCAAAGATGTGCAGGTTAGGTGGATTGGCCATGCTAAAATTGCCCCTTCGTGTCCAAATATGCAATATGGGTGTAGCCATCTAAGATGGCCACCTGCAAAGGACCATGGGAATTATGGCCAACCCAGGACTCAGACAGATACAGAGCTGACATGTATCTGAAACACAGATAACCAGACCTGATCGAAACCCCCGCTCGTTTGCATTTTAATGGCCCATTTTCCCAGGACAACAGAACTCCAATCAAGCAACCAGAACAGCCACAGAATGATCGGCGCCACTCCTCTTCCTCAGAAAGCCCAACTGCCAAGGTCAATGACTGCTAAGGGCCCGCCCAGCTACCAAGGCACCCGCCCTTTTATTGGCCGAAATCGAAGAGAGTGATCAGAGCCCTGTCGAACTATTGGGACCAAGGTTAAGGACCGCCCCAAAGAGTGCAAAATCCCACAGGGATAAAAGAGAGCACAGCCATGTGTTTCTGTCTCTTTTGGATCCGGCCTGTGCAAACCCAATTGCAGCAGGAACAGCCAGCTAAGTTCAAGACCAACGATCGCTACCTGACGGATGAGCCCAGCAGAGACAGAGCCACTTTCTTCGAAACAGCCAAGTGAAATCCAGATAAAGGCCTTATCCATTTGCCCAGTGCCGGTCACCCTGAAGTTAAGTATAGGTTATTGTAGCTGATAGGTGTAGTTTAACTCATAGTAGATATTGTGTTTGCATGTTGAGGCAACTCTTGTGTATGTAAATAAACCCTCTTTTGAACTAACTAACTGGTTGTATGGTCATTTGATCAATATAAGGGAAGGCTCGTGGTTCACTAAGATAAATAGAAATACCCACAGTACTGGTGACGCTGTTGGGTGGGACCAAAACACCAACACGGGGATGAGGTGGAGGATTGGGGCTGGTAGGGCGCTCTCTTGGAGGGTCGGTGCAGACCCGATGGGTTGAATAGCTTCCTATTTGCTTTAATGGCAACCGGATAGAGACTGACACATTATTCAAGTGATTCTTTTAACTGCTAGGATTTAATTTGGTTTAACACAACTGAGAATTTTTCTTAGGTTAGAACTTGTTTTTGAATATTTCTGGAAATTAACTACTTCAGTCTAGACTGGGCACTGGAACAATGTTACACAAAAAAGTCCGTCTGCGTTTAGAAAGTTAAATTGTTACTGAAGAAAATATACTTACTTCTTCCGAGGGAGTCACCACATAGGGTGGGTTAAATATTAATATATCAACTTGATTTTGTAATCGTGGCAATAACCCTGTCACCTGTTTAGAATAAAAAGTAATTCAGTTAATTTCATGAAAAGTTTGTACAAGGATCAGAAATAAACCATGAAGTCAACTTTTCAGTTTGTTACTTAATTTGATGAATAAATAGCTATAAATTTTCCATCCAGTCTTAATTAGAATGTATCTCTGATAAGGATGGAACTTTTACTCAACCCAGAGATGCTCCCTATTTCCAAATATAATTTGGGCCTCAAGGTCACTTACCATACTCATGTCAGGCCAGGAAGCACAAGGACCTCCGGGGGGCTTACAGGCAGCAGGAGTTAGCGGAGGGCATCCGCATGCCTAAACTGTGCGCCTGGATGATATTTAAAAGTGTATAGATACACCGCCAACAGCAATGCCCATGTTGGATTCTGGCCGAAGCTACTAGCGGTGTCATTTTATCTTCCGTGAAATAAACAAGTAAGGGCTTATGATTGGTGATTACCATAAAATAATGCCCATAGACGTACTATGTATAAGCTATTGGTCATTCTGTCCCATCGTCCCCGATGGGACAACACTGGCCCAATGCCATATGGAGAGGCATCACAGGCGAGAATGAGTGGCTTCAATGGATCGTAGTGTCAACAGTTTGAAAGTTAATAAGTGCTTTTTACTCTGGCGAATGCTTCCACTTGTGTCACTTTCCACGTCCATTTCTGGGTCTTCTTTAATAGAGCATAAAGGGGTGCCAGCAGGGTAGCTAGGTTCGGGATGAACTTCCCGTAATAATTGACAAGCCCTGGAATGGCTGCAGCTCTGTCACGTTCTCGGGTATCAGGTTCCCTTGATAGCCCAGACTTTTTCCTCCAGCAGGCGCGATCCATCTTTATTGACACAGTATCCTAGATAGGTGACCTCTTTTGCCTATAAGATGCACTTGCCCCTCTTTAAGCAGACACCCACATCTGAAAATCGGCGAAGGATCTCTTCCAGGTTGCCCAGGTGTTCCTTCTCGGTAGCTCCTGTAACGAGTACATTGTTCAGGTAGACCTCCTGGGGAGGCCTTGGAGGATGTTTTCGCACATGCTGGCGATACCCTGAATTGAAGTTGAGTGTTGATGATGTACTTTCGAGAGGCCTTGTCTAACTCAAACTGGAGGTATGCATGGTTCATGTCCAACTTCGTGAATGGGTATTGAACCGGTATCTCTTCATTACCACCGGTGGCTTCAGGTCTAATGATTTGTGACAAGTTCTATGAGCTCGCTTCCAGGTTTCTGAATCTGTGGTCACCGGGTAGATGAGCCTCTTGATTACGCTGAATGTCGGGGCCCGCAGGCAGTCAGGAGTATTACCTTTTGTCGGTTGTCTCCAACACCACCATTTGCTTGGAAGATAAACCGCATCTGTTCGGTATACTGGGCCCAGTCTTTTACACCCGAGTCAAAGCACCTAGCCTCCCGGAAAGCGGCATTTTTAAAGTCTCGGTGACTTCACTCTCGAGTTGGAGAATTCTGGTGCGATCAGGAAGTCCAGAACCACAGCCGTTCCTTTCCTCGTCATCAATATAAAAACTCAGGAGTCCTAAGAAAGTTTGTTTGATTCAAAAACAAAAATAAAGGCGCAACACAACTTGCAGTCCAAAGGCCCCAACCGGAGCTACAAATCACACCGGTCCAGGTTCAGGCTGGCTTTTACACGGTGATTTTACCAGCCCCAGCTAGCAGGGCAGCTCGTATTTCTCGAGTCCCATGAGGAGGTTAATTGGGGTGTCCCCGTGGGACTCACGAAGTTTAGTACACCAGCCATTCGTTGCTGAAAGAAATTGATGCAACTCGAACGGCACTGGACTCCTTGTTGACTCAATGTGCTAAGAGAAATATAAAGTTTGCCGAGCAAAAGCTTTACGAGTTTGGAAACAAGCTGAGCGCATTATAAGTTCTCTCATATATCTCAACATTCAGTGAACTGCTTTCAGAGCAAGTAACTGTTTAGTACATAATTGCATCAGCCATATTGCCATTGATTTTCCATGCGACAGATGTTTCTATGGGACAGGGGTAATGACAAGCAAATGGTGCTACAATCAGAATATTACTGATAAAGAGCACTGAATAGTCATAGAATTACAATGCTTGAGAAGAATATTTTTAGGGTATCTGGAACATGACTCACCAGGTCAGTAATGATTGGCTGGATGTTCACTCCATTAGATTTTGCACTTTCCATTGAGCAAGCAGCAGCCAATGGATTAATATCTGTACAGCTGTAAATGAAAAAAGTGTAAGAAGACACTGTTCAATTCTCATGTTTTTACAACATTTCTGTTGCCAAACATCTTTGCGGCTAAGATTTTGAGTAGCAGTTGTTCCGTCTCTTCACAAACCCAATTAAATGTGTATGAAGCTGTTAAGCAGGATACCAAACTGAATTATGATGATAATGTTGCTCAATAATCAGTCACTAGAAGTAGCTAACACTCTACGTTTTATGGAAGTACACACCTCCAAACCCCAAGTCTCTATCCAACATTCACCTTCACAACATCCTCTCTTTGATCATACACAGAAACTGATGCACTTCTAAGTTCATTTTAACTGTATCCACAGATATGAATTTTTGACATTCATCTATCTATCATTCCGCAACAAATAATAATCTGTCAGATTACCTACTTACAGATAAAATGAGCTGGGCCCAACAATAGAAGCTAGGAAAACAGAAACAACCCCAGATCCTGCTCCAACCTCAAGGCAGATCCTGGGACTGGAAGAAAACATGATTTTACATTTTTTGATAGGAAGTGATACAGTATTTACACTCTTCATATATGACATGGCTTGTTTGCAAAATTAGATCCGACTGTCCACATACAAAAAATATTTCAATTGGTTTGTAAATATGTTTCTGTTAAAAATGCAGAACTGGGTATTTGTCGAAATTGTACATGTGTTACACGGGGGGCGGGGTTGGCAAAGGTAAAGTCGCTATAGTCCCAGATGACCATAGGCTGCTTTCCGCTTTGAGGTCAAGAGCTATCTGATGGTGGTCTAACCTAAGGATCGCCACACCTCAGGCGAGGGGCAAGGTTAAGAAAGTGGGCCACGCTGAACTGGCAAAGCTGGTGGACGGAATGAAGGAGGACTTTAGGAGGTGGGATGTGTTGGATTTGTCTTTGGCTGGAAGGGTCCAGACGGTAAAGATGATTGTGCTCTGGAAGTTTATATTCGTGTTTCAGAATCTCCCGATTTTCGTGCCCAAGTCTTTTTTTAGTAGGGTGAATAAGATGATACTGGGGTTCCTGTGGGTGGGTAAGGGTCCTTGGGCCAGGAAGGGGTTTCTGGAAAGGGATAGACAGGCTGGGGGGAGGGCTTGCTGACGCTGCCAAATCTGCAGAATTATTATTGGGCGTCAAACATAGCTATGATCCGGAAGTGGGCAGTGGAGGAGATGTGGGTGTGGGGATGGATGGAGGATGCTTTGTGTAAAGGGACCAGTCTGAGGGCACTATTGTCGGCACCTCTTCCATTCAACCGGCCAGGTTCCCCATGAGCCCAGTGGTGATATCAGGGTTGAGGGTGCGGAATCAATGTCAGCAGAACTGTAGAATGGAAGGCATGTCCATGTGGGTGCCGATTTGTGGCAACCACAGGTTTGTTCTGGCATTACTGTTTGCAAGGTTTCAGGGGTGGGGGCGGTTGGAGATAGAGTATTTTCGGGACCTGTGTCTGGGGGAGGTAAGTTTGCGGAATTCGAGAAGCTCGATGAGGTATACTTGCTGCTGAAGGAGAATGGGTTCAGGTACCGGCAGGTGAGGGACTTCTTGAGGAAAGAGTTGGATTTGTTCCCGCGGTTGTCGCCTCCAGCGCTCCAGGACAAGCTTCTGTCTGAGGTTGAGATAGGCGAAGGCAAGGTGTCAGATGTATATAGGGATCTGTTGGGGAGGGGGTAGGGCGCTCCAGTGGAGGAGGTCTGGCGTAAGTGAGAGGAGTAGGGAGGGGCGATGCAAGCCGGGATGTGGAGTGAGGCGGTGCAAGACAGAGTCTCATACAGTTTAAGGTGATGCATAGGGCTTATATGACAGGGTCTAGGATGTGTCAGTTTTTTTCCAGGGGTGAAGGGTAGGTGTGGGCAATGTGCAGGGAGTATGGCGAACCATATCCAAATGTATTGGGCATGTCCAAAGTTGGAAGAGTTTGCGAACATAATGTCGAAGATATTGGGAGTGGAGGTGGCGCCGAGCCCATGGGTGGCGATATTTGGTGTGTCGGATGATCCAGGAGAGCAGGTGGGGAGAGAGGCTGACATGGTGGCCTTTGCCTCCCTGATAGCATGGAGATGAATCTTGTTGTGCTGGCGAGACTCGGAGCTACCAAAAAAGCAACTTGGCAGAGTTCCTCCACCTAGAAGAAAATCAAGTTCACCATAAGAGGGACGGAGGAGGGGTTCTCCACAAGGTGGAGGCCGTTTAATAACTTATTTAAGGGACAGTAGCACGTTAGTGGGAGGGGGGGGGGGGGGGGGGGAGAGATTGTGTTCTGTCCGAGTATGGGTGGGGAGAGGGGGCTGGGTGTAAAAGGAGCGGGTGATACGGAGGAATAGGGGTAATTGTGCATGGTTAATTGTTGCTGTTTGCCCTGTTCTGTATATATTTGAAAACACCTCCAATAAAATATTATTTTTAAATAACTTCTATAAAAACCTAAAGGTTTTTGTTAAAACCTAAAGTAATGCCAGAACACCAATGGTGTGTCTTGCTTTTTTTTCAATATTGTTGGAATTTGAGTAACAGCTCTTAAGATGTTGCATTTTTGACTAAACTTTAAAAAGGTTTCTTCTTGTTATTAAGGTTACCAATCCTGGTTTTAATTCAGACAAGAACTGTGGTTGCTTGGGTAAGGATTCTACTCATGAAAGGTGACTGTGGGGATGGCAGCATCTTCAAAAGGAGTGGGAGTGAAGCAAGAGTAATAAGAGCTGCCTGTGATCAACACAGAATTTCCTCACAGTACTGAAACTGTTTTTGCTTCATGGCTACAGCCAAGGTGCTTCCATTGTGTGGTTATCTGAATTTGATACCCTATCAGTAGGATAAAATGAAAAATATTTTCTAAGATCGTTAGTTACAATAATTATTTTATCTCTTAATGGAATGAGGAGTCTAGTGCTGAAGCTTGGGCCATGCAAGGTCAAGAGAAAAGGGTGAACAGTAGGGATCGACACCATGAAAGCAGAGCACAACATCAAGGCAGGCCAGGGGAGCAGTCTCCAAGTTGCTCAATCCATGTCGCAAGACAAGATGGCAGCCCGTATGTACAACATATCACGTACGATTGGCCCCTAACAGTTTGGACAAAAACAGTGCATCCATTATGGAGATGTAGCCAGTCACATGGTTCATAAAGATCAATTTGATGGTTGAGAACACATAGGCAAATGAAAATATTTTTAAAAATTTATATATAGATCTATTCAGATGAAAATATATTGTTTTATTTTCTAATACCTTAAACTACTTTCTCAGCACCAGTCAAAACATTACACTAAAGGGATACATGTCCAGCTTATCAAAATACATTAAGCATTATGTGATATAAAATTCCTCTGCTGACTCACTTTTGCCTAATGTTAAATCTTCCAACAGACTCCCCTCCCCACCTGTATAGGCTGGAATCTCCTATATCTTTCTAGTTTCTCCTCCATCTCCAGGATGCCCTCAAAAGCTCATATTGCCCATGAAGCTCACATCCTGCTCCCTTGAACCCTATGTCCTGCTGGTTGACATTGTAAATGGTTCTCCCTCTCCTGTGATAAGTGTCCGCTTTCCTTTCAAAACCCTCTGCTCAAAAAACACATCCTTGCACCGCACCCCCCCCCCCACCCCCCCCCCCCCCCCCCCCACCCCCTGCAAAAAACCGCCATTCTTCGCCATAGTCATTGCAGGAATTGCTGCCTCCCAAATCCATGTCCATCTTTTCCATAGCCATTTGCATCCTTCAAATCAGATTTCCTCCCTTGCATTGCATCAAAATGGCCTTAATAAAAGTTTCAAGTGACAGGTTCTGCTACTCAGATCGTAATGCACTATCCTTCCGTGACATTTCTGTAGCCAATGATATAACCTGTTATGCTGTCCTTATCCGACTTGCCCAACCACAGCCAGAGCATTTCAAGCAATGGCTTCACTCTCCACCCTACACTATTATTGCCATGTGTTCTTCAGGATGTATTCTGAACCACTCCCTCATCATCTGGATACTGCTCCCCTTGGCAATATCAGCCTCAGATCATCAGGCCATTTCCGCACGTATGTAGGCTTTGCCTCGCACAGCTCTACCTCTCAGCCATCAATCTTGACCTCTCCATAGCCTCTGTTTTGTCAGATTACTTGTCCAATATCCATCCATAGATAAGACGGAGCTTCCCCCCAGCTAAAACTGTAAAGACCAAAGCCATCATCTTTGGTCCCTGGATCCTCGGCACTGAGTCCATCCCCTTAGCCAGACAATCTCTGGCTAAACTAGACTATTTATAACTTTGATTGGAGTTTCTGACCCCTAATATTTTCATCAACCAGAGGAAGGTATCCTCTGGTGGATCTACCTCCATCGCCTGAAACATTGCTGGTGTCTGGTCCATATCAGCATATCTGCTGAACCTTCATCTGTGCATTTGTCACCATCAACAAGTATTCCAATTTTCTCCTAGCTGGTCTCTATTTCTCTTCCCTCGGCTCATCTAAAAACTATGCTGTCCAGGTCATTTTGCACAACTAAGTCACATTCATCCTCCACCACCACCGTCGTCAAACATTGGCTCCAAGTATCCTACAGCCTCAAATTTAAAATTCTACGTCATGTTTTAAATGCCTCATGCTGGCAACGGTGTCATTTTCTGTCCAGGTCCCACACGCTGGAAACACTACCTTCCTTTAAAACTTTCTGATCAAGTTGCTAGTTACCCCACTCCTAATACAACTTCAACCCGACATCCATTTCTTTCTGATGCCTCTGTTAAATGTACTGTACACATACAAAGTTGTCATCATGCTTAGAAAATAACATAGCTTATTTACCATGAGAAATTGAGAAACCAGAAAGTTATAAGCAATCGATGTATCAAGACAAAACACAAAACTATACTTAAAAATAAAATAAGCAGAAAATATTATGCTCTTGCATATTTCATGTTGTTATTCTTCAATTAAAGATGTACCCGAGTTTCTTTATCGCATTCACATCCTTTTCTAAGGCATCCATTAATAGGAAGGTATCCTCTGCTGGATCATACACATCAGTGAATTCTCCATGGCCAACATGAGAACTGAAAGGTGTCGACAACATCCTTCTATTTAAAATAAACAAATTATTATCTTCTGCCTTGATACTTGCTAATGTTACAAGTGGTTGTACTAATTTCTTAAATTAACATCTACAATGTTGAGAATAACATTGTAGGCAGGACATATATATTTAATCATCCAATTCCTATGTAATGTACTTAATCCATGCTTTCTTCAATGGTACTGTCCAGAAGGCAAAGTATCAGGCTCCCATTTTCCAAGTATGTGCACTGGAATATACTGATAGAGCACAAACTTGTTAGAAAATTAGACTTTTGCCACACATTAAGTTATTAATGTAACAAAAGCCAATTTGGAGATCCCATCTCAGACTAAGCTTCGTGTCACCCTTCTTTGCAGCAGCATCCATTTTTTCATTAAATCTGTGAAGTGACATTTTTCTCCCTTGAAGTCCTTTTAAAAATGCATGTTGGATTACACACTACCCAATATCACAAATCAAAATACTTTATGATCCAGTGTAAAAAATATAAACACCCGTCAGGGTGGGAACTGCCCAATACTCAAACTTGTCAAAATTGTGCCAAAGGCTGCTCTCGGACTCTGCTCACACTTCCTGAAGAATCAGAGAGATCCCAAAACAAATTCCAGGGTGGCACAGTGGTTAGCACTGCTGCCTCATAGCACCACGGACCCACGTTCAATTCCAGCCTTGGGTGACAGTCTGCATGGAGTTTGTACATTCTCCCCGTCCCCGTGTCTGCGTGGGTTTCCTCCGGGTGCTCAGGTTTCCTCCCACAGTCCAAAGATGTGCAGGTCAGGTGGATTGGCCATGCTAAATTGACCCTTAGTGTCAAAGAAGACGAGGTGGGGTTACTGGGATAGTGTGGGGGTGGGCCTAGGTCGGGTGCTCTTTCAGAGGGTCGGGTCAGACTCGATGGACCAAATGGCCTCCTTCCGCACTGTCGTGATTCTATTCTATGATCTGCCCCTGCGACATCGTCCAGACACTCTGCCCTCAACCAACAGAGAGACCTTTGGCAGTGTTGTTGAGCTCAGAGCCCCGGGTTTGGAGCTGGCAGCAGCACATGCTTTCTGCGCTCACAGCAATGCACCATTCCGGGCCGACGTCAGCACGCTTTCCCTTTGGGCAGCCCGGCGAAGAAACTGCTTCCCTTGCCCGAAACTCAACCGGCTCAGAAACGGCTGGACTTCGCCGAGATGGACACCGCCGCAGCTGTCGCTGAGCGGACGGTCGGACGCCTCAGCGCAGCGCGTCAAAGCCGGGAGGCCAAGCGCGCGGTTGCCCTGGGAACCGCCTCCAGCCCCGCAACGCCCCGCCCGCGGGGAACCGACAGGGGAAACTGCGCGTGCGTCCGTTTGGCTCCGTGGCTGCACATGGGCTGGCAACGAGCTCGGGTACGCGCATGCGTGCTTTATCCCCCAGCAGTCCAGTGACCGGCAGCCTTGATGTCGTCCAGCAGCTTTGTTCCATTTGCACAACCAACAGTTTTCCCTATGCATTTGTGTCAGTGTGTGACATTTGATCACACTTACGTCTTTGGTGTGAATACTGAATGAATGCCTCAGAGATATGCATTTACTTGATTAACACAGCTCCAGGGTCCCAGATTCGATTCCAGGCTTGGGTCACTGTGCGGAGTCTGCACGTTCTCCCTGCACCTGCGTGGGTTTCCTCCGGGTTCCTCCCACAAGTCCCAAAAGACATTCGGTAATTTGGACATTCTGAATTCTCCCTGTGTACCCGAACAATAAAGATTAATGTTCTGACTATCACTTTAAACTGACTGACTCCCTGTGCCACAGAGGGCAGTGACTGCTGTGTGTATCGACAAGATACACTCACTTCAGGAACTCACCAAGGCTCCTTAGACAGCACCTTTTAAACCCACAATCTCTACCACCTAGAATGACGAGCAGCAGATGCATGGGAACACCACCACCTGCAAGTTCCCCTTCAATTAAGCCACACAACATCCGGACTGGGGTCTACATGGTATTCTTCCTTCCAGAACCCTAGCCAAATAACCCATGGTGCCAGAGCAAGAGTTACTGTTGCTGGGTCAGAATCACAAAATCTTTACAGTGCAGAAGGAGGCCATTCAGCCCTTTGAGTCTGCACTGGCTCTCTCAGTGAGAGCATCTATCTCGTCCCACTCCCCTGCCTTATCCCCGTAACCTTGAACATTATTTCTTTGCAGATAGCAATTCAATCCTCTTTTGAATACCTCGATCGGACTTGCATCCACCACCCCCTCAAGAAATTTGTTCCAGACTCCAACCACCCTCTGCATGAAGAACAAATTCTTCACGTCACCTTTACTCCTTTTGTCAATTATTTTGAATCTGTGCCGTCTAGTTCTTGATGCCCTCTTGAGTGGGAACATTTTCTCATTTACCCTGTCCATACCCCCAAGGATCTTGAAAAGAATACCTCTATCAAGTCTCCTCTCAACCTTATTGTCTCCAAGGAAAACAACCTCTCCAATCTATCCTCATAGGCGTGGTTAACAGAATTCTGGAACTCCTTTCCTAACAGCACCATGAGTGTTTGGGCTACGTGTTCAGGAAGGAAGCACGCCAGCCTTTTTTCAAAGGCAATTAGGGATGAGCAACAAATGCTGGCCTAGCCAACGACACTCACATCCCAGCAATGAAGAAAAAAGTGCTGCTGCCTGGCGATTGAAAACGCCACACTAATGCTTCGCCAATTGTGGGGAGCTGTGAGAAAAGCGGAATTAATTGCCCTGGTGCAGCTAACACGTGAAATTGTGTTCATTCTTCAGTGGGTGAAGTGACCTGCATTTTAAATTTGACACGGGAATCAGTATACCTCTGGGTAAATTGAGCGAAACGTGCACCAGGAGAGTCTGTTGAGACGTTCACAACGTGCACACAGTCCTGCTGCTTCGTTTGGTTTGCTCTGTTCAGCAGAGGAACGACACGGTGGGGAATCTGCCCTCCACCCGGACTGTAAACGGGGACGGGCACTTCCGCTTGTGGCGCTGCCATGTGTGTGTGTGTGTGTGGAAGTGTTTAAATGTCAGATGAGAAGTTAGAAAGGCGGCTTTTATCTTCATCGTCAGACAAACATGGCGAGCAAACGGAAGATAAGTGATTCTGACACACATGCGACCCAGAGTAAAACGGCCAAGACTGTGGCAATGGAGTTCACAGGGACCCAGTTTAAAAGCATGTTACAGACCCCTGAGAGGATGGCGAAAGGTGAGGAGAACAACTACCTCCTCGGTGGGCAGCGCTGGAGAATCAAATCTGTTCTCACTCTTTGTGCTGAGAGGTTACAGAGCACTGCACCAATGCAATGCACTTAACTTACTGTTTTTGTTGCTGGTAACTTCTTTTAAAAAATCTTTCCTTTTACTGTGATCTTCGGTTGTGCAAGGCATGAGGTGAAGAGAAAAAAACCTCGACTTTCATCAATTCGTCAACAGTAGTTAGTGATGCCAAATCACTGGGAGGCTCCGCTGTTGCTGAAGGAAACAATAGGACAGCTTGGGCAATGTGCAGTTACCTGAGAAAGGACATATTGGCACTGGAGGGAGTGCAGAGGAGATTCACTAGGTTGATCCCAGAGTTGAGGGGATTAGATTATGACGAGAGGTTGAGTAGACTGGGACTGTACTCATTGGAGTTTAGAAGGATGCGGGGGGATCTTATTGAGACATATAAAATTATGAAGGGAATAGATAGGATAGATGCGGGCAGGTTGTTTCCACTGGTCGGGGAAAGCAGAACTAGGGGGCATAGCCTCAAAATAAGGGGAGGTAGATTTAGGACGGAGTGTAGGAGGAAATTCTTCACCCAAAGGGTTGTGAATATCTGGAATTCCTTGCCCAGTGAAGCAGTTGAGGCTCCTACTTTAAACGTTTTTAAGAAAAAGATAGATACCTTTCTAAAGAATAAAGGGATTCGGGGATATGGTGTACGGGCCGGAGAGTGGAGCTGAGTCCACAAAGATCAGCCATGATCTCATTAAATGGCGGAGCAGGCTCGAGGGGCCAGATGGCCTACTCCTGTTCCTAGTTCTTATGTTCTAAAAGTAACTGCGACCATGTTTAGAAAAGAATCCTTTAAAAATGTGGGAAACACTCGAGGAGTCATCAGTACAATGATATAGTTAATCTCTAGCTCTGCCAAACAAAGGAATTGCTTAGAGCAGGTTAAATGATTCAATCCGTGGTCTTGTCTTTTAGACCACTTGGCTGAATCTACTTTGGTGCAATACAGTATACTGTCCAGATTCATGCGTAAGGCTAAAGGGTCTTGTCATAGATAGGTTACAGCACAGAAGGAGGCACTTAGGCCCTATTGAGTCTGTTTTGGTTCTTTGCAAAAGCAAATCGGCTAGCCCCACTCCCAAACTATTTTCCTGTCACAGTGCAAAATTTCCCTTCAAGTGGTTATTCAATTCCATTTTGAAAGGCATGATTGAATCTGCCCCTCCATCTCACACACAGGCAGTGCATTCTGCCTCCATCATAATCACAGGGAGTGCATTCTAGATTCTAACAGCTCACTGCCTAAAAAGTTTTTTCTCATGCACCTTTGATTCTTCTTCATCGCTGTCCTCTGATTCTGGTGCTTCCGCCTAAGGATATAATTTCCACCGACTCTGTTTAGATCCCTCATAATTTTGAACACCTCTATCAGCTCTCCTCTCAACATCCACATCTCCAAGGAGAAGAACCCCAGCCTTTCTAATCTCTCCTCATACTTGAAGTCCTGCATCCCTGGAACCATTCTTGTTCATTCTTTCTTCACCCTCTCTAAAGCTTTCACATTTAGAATTGACACAAATACTCCAGTTGAGGTTAAACCAGTGTTTAATAAAGTTCATCCACTTCCCCAGGATGGGCGAGCAGAGGGTGATGGAATTACCTGGGTTTGGAGTACATGTGTGGTCGATGGTTGAGGCTTGGGAAAGGGGAGCCCAGTCACACACAGCTATGTACCGAGCCAAAATGGACATTGCTGAGGAGCTCCAGAGCTTAGCCTGTCACAAAGGGTCATGGCTGAGGGTGTTGAGAGCATTGCCCGGGCACTGATTGGTCTGGCCAGTCACAAACGGACATGACCGAGGACATGATTTACTCGCTGAGTGATGTGGCCCAGTCTCTGTGTTCCATAGTTGAGTGCATAGAGACCCTGGTTGACGAGAGGGGGCCTCCAGGACTGGCCACGCCAAGTGACGGTGGAGCCTCCGGAGCTCACTCCGGCCTCACCTCTGTTGCTAACTTTGCCTTAGTTTAATTGCTCTGTTTTATCACCTTTGCTCTTGAGTCACCAGGTATCTTTATGATACCGCCACGTGGTTCAAGTCCGAGTAATGATCAATAATCCAATACACCGCTTAGTAAGATTTAAATCAAAGCACATTTATTATTCACAGTAATCCCTACTCTTGTACAAATTCTACGTCTAAGCTACTTCTACAGCTAACAGGCCAATAGATTATCATAGATTGTCATAGATTATCATAGAATTTACAGTGCAGAAGGAGGCCATTCGGCCCATCGAGTCTGCACTGGCTCTTGGAAAGAGCACCTACCCAAGGTCAACACCTCCGCCCTATCCCCATAACCCAGTAACCCCACCCAACACTAAGGGCATTTTTGGACACTAAGGGCAATTTATCACGGCCAATCTACCTAACCTGCACATCTTTGGACTGTGGGAGGAAACCGGAGCACCCAGAGGAAACCCACGCACACACTGGGAGGATGTGCAGACTCCGCACAGACAGTGACCCAAGCCGGAATCGAACCTGGGACCCTGGAGCTGTGAAGCAATTGTGCTATCCACAATGCTACCGTGCTGCCATACTTGACTTGGAACTGGCCCACCAGGTCAGGGAAACAAATGGCCTTTCGTTCGGGTTCTGAGCCTGCGGGATTCGAAGTTGGTACAGATTGGTAGCTAGGAGCACCTATCTCGTAGCGAGCGTTGAAGTAAGACTTACTGGATATCAGCGGTGGCTGGACCGGTCACTGTCAAGGGTTGGTTCGCGTTGCTGAGTGACCCGGTCAAGAAGAACGATTTGAACTTGGGCTTGATTCTTATAGTCCCCAGGGGCTTCCCGCCTTTCGGGGCGGACCCTGTACCTGGTTCCAAGTGATTGGACTTTGTCCCAATCACTTCGTTCGATTTTCTCCGATGCTGGAGCGGTTCCCTGATCGATGGGCGGTCCTGAGGTGGTCGTTCACCTCCCTTTGTGTAGGCTTCTGCTGGCGCCAAAGAGTCTGGTTTTGCTTTATGTGTCTAAATGTTGCTTATTGTTCCTGGGGATTGCTCATTAGTATGCAGATGGCTGGTGTTCTGTTATGCTGATGGTTGCTGGTATCGATCTTGTCTGGCCTTTCCAGAGGTAAATACACAATCAACCTGCAGCTGCTCGTTTTTGTCCTGTTGGCTGACTTTCCCATCAGCCTTTGCCGTTCGCCATTTTAAATCGGGAGTTAGCCATTTTAAGTGGCTACATCTCTGTGCAATGGAATAATCCGGATGTCATCGCGCACCTGAGGCAGGAGAAAGTGATGGGGCTAATGCCTCTTATAGGGGAGGTGCTGGAACATATCAGCGCTTCTGAATCCCCACCATTTAACACTGGTGTATCTGATGGGAGCAGGCAGAACAGGGTGGCACCTCTTCACCTGTGACACCCGAAGGTCGGCCCATCCATGTCCAGGCCCTCCAGAGGACAGCCACCAAAGACGACGAGGTACGCAGCAGGCCGCCTCCACTTCTGATGTGCTGTCTGCGGTCAAACCTAGTGGTAGGCCATGTAAAATAAAGAAGTTGGACACCAGTTAAGTTGGCACGGGTGCAGCACATAGGTTAGAGGTAGGGGCCAGGGCACAACAATTATATAGTCACGATTAAACACCTTTTCACCAACATTACGACCTTGATCCCCTGTCTGAACAGGATGGCCCCAGCTCCTCTGGGGTAGGCTTCTCTTGTGCAAGGTCCTCCCAGCGCAGGCCCTGTACCTCTAGCCTCTGTGCGTCCACAACGGCAGCTGCGGCCAGGTAGATAGTGAGGATTCCTGGCTGAACTCTAAAATTATTCTCTGCAGGGGGGGGGGAAAGAGACGACATGTTAGCAAGATGAGTATTCCCTTGCTAACCCAGATCCAACAGACGACATGGTGACCCAGAGTTGCACTTCAGCTCCACCATCCACATGTCCCCCACCTCTTAGCCATTCCCCCCGATATGTTGCCTTCCACACTGCACACCTGTCCCCATCAGTGAGTGGCCACTGGGGAGCCTCTATCTTCACCATCCATTCCCGTGAACAGGACTACTGGTGGCTGTCGCAACCCATGTCAGCGATAGACACTGCAGCCCCTGTCCTGTCTCCCCAGTGGGGTCTACCGTGGGTGTCTTCATTGGGTGGGCTGTGTGTTAGCCCGCCAGCAGTTGTGTGGTGGAGAAGGTCACCGTGTGCCACCAATCGCCTCCGTGCTTAGAGGCTTGTGTATGGGCACGTCCTACAGATGGGGATGAGGCAGGGAAACGTGCATCACCTGGGAGCGTAGTTGCAGTATGATATGGGACCTGGGTGTGACACACAAGATGTGACAACCTGTCCGGTTGGATGGAAGCAGGGGCACAATGGGCAACAGGTCTTGTAGACAGCTGATGGTCCTGTGGAGTGGGGTAGTTGATAGTGTCACTGGTGAAGCCTCTGCCCCGATAGCGGCAGTGTGCCAGGGAGGGTGCCAAAGGCCACGGTGCATGTGTCCTTTGTTTGGGGTGAGCTCTGCTATTCCCCTACAGTCGGGCAATGCTTCTGATGAGGGCACTGAGGAGTGCCAGCACCTGGTGTGCCACTGATTGAGCTTGGACTTGCCCATCCCGTTTATGGGTCAGCTGGGGTCTAAATGTTTCCAGAGGGGTGGCCTGGGTGGGCTCCCAAATGACCAAAGGCTCTGTGAACATCTACCGAATAGAATGAGTAGTCAGCAGAGTGATCAGCCAGGGGCCTGGAACTTTTAGCAAATGGGTGCATTTAAAACAAATACTGCAGCAATGACGGTCTGAGCCAGGCCACCCTGACCCTGAGGGGAGGACCTCAAATGCGCCAAGCAGTCAGCAAATCGCTCCCTGCTACTCCCCACGGCCCTGGCAGCCACTGGTACAATTTTTAAGTTTTTCAAACTTTGCTTACCTTCTCTCTCCCCTTCAGCAGCCATGGCAACCAGTCATTGACCCTATTGTAAATTTGGCAATTCTGTACCCACATTTTTATTGTGCACCTTGGTCGTCTTCACTTGTAGTTTTGAAAGTGGCTGTCTAGTTTCTGAGAGAGTAGAATGGATAACAGTAGTAAATCGCACCTCCATGACGTCCGCCTGAGAGGGGCGGAGCACCACAGAGGCCCAGGGCATAGTGGTGCAACGCAGTAATCACACTAAAATGAATGTAAATACTGATTTTGCATACGGTCTCCGGCACGGGGGCGTAACCTCGTTATCGCCACCAGCGGGGGACCGGGAAGCATGCCGCCCAAATCTGTGCCGGGCATGTACACCGATTTTGGCCGGACGATTGATTCTCCTTCCAACTATGGTTTGCGTTTGTGACATCACAAGGTGGAGAATTTTGCTCCGGGTCTGTATCTTGAAACATAAATCTTTGTCAGCAACACTGAGGAAGTGTTGGCACCTAAAAGACCTCTGCATTTCTAACATTTCCCCTTTGTATTTGATTTCTAACATTTGTAATTTTTGCATTTTATACGAACACTGAGTGTAAGACATACGTTGTAACGTTAAAACTCCATTTATTATTTTTGCAGCTTTAGCAACCTTTATTTCCATAGCCAAGAAATTGCCTTGCCCTGAATTGTATGACGTTGTGGATGGATACATAAAAATTTCAGCTGAATGTACAGAAATCTTCAAGCTTCTTGACGGAGAGAGATGGCCAGAAAATCAGGTGAATACAGTTGATATTTCATGGGAAATATAGGCCGGAATTCTCTGGCCATTGGGAATTCTCTGTTCCCAACGGCAATGACCCCTGCCCACGGGTTTCCCGGCGGCATGGTTTCAATGGGAAATCCCATTGACAAGCGGTGGGAGTGGCGCAACTCTGAGAAACACATGGCTGGGGGACCAGAGAATACTGGCCATAATGTTTTAATTGCATCATACTTGCTGCAGTCAGTTCACACTTTTCAGCTAGCAAAGTTTAATTGTGAGTGTCTGAAATGTTCACATTATGTACACTTGAATCACAAAATACTTCCAGCCGGTCAATTTACCAGCACCTGGGAGGTGGGCTAGGGGTTGGTAAAATCACAGAGACCCCGCCAGATTGGCTCCCCAACAGTCTTGTCGCCATTGCATTTTCCCAACAGTGGGACTGGATGTTACGAGTCTGCCTAATCAAAGGAGGCAGCAGCTGATTGCCATAATTAAGGGCCATTTAACTGTGCCATCGGCGTTTTGTTGATGGCAGAATGACCCCCACCCCCGAGGATGCCTGCTAAATGGAGACATCCTCCCGAGTTGGGGGGGGTTGCCATACTTGACAGCCCAAAGAAGGGATCACATGAATCGAGCAAGGGGTCGAATAAATCAAAGATGGTAATGGGACAAGGAAATAAACAAAAGATGGATCCATATGAGGTGTAAATGGCACCGGCAGAATCAATGCAAACAGCTGCTAGTTATGATCTGAAAAGCTTGGATTCCGTGCTCATTCTCGAAGTCTGTGATGTGTCCGATCGAAAGATGAAGTGCTGTTCCCCGAACTTTACTTGAATTTGATTAGAAAGGTGTAGGATGCCAAGGCCAGATAAATCATAGTGGGAGTGGGATGGAGAATTAAAATGACAGGTGACCGGAAGCTTGGGGTCACATTTGTGGACTGAATGAAGTTGTTTCACAAAGCAACCAGCCAATCTGTGTTTGGTGTCCACACTGCCGGGGAGAACACATCTATTATCTGGTAATGTAAATCTGCTGCCCAACATATTTCTCATCTCATATTTCAAAGTACATAGCACGTGAAAAAAAAAAAGATAATTTCATGCTGGTTTCTTCTGGCATGTAGTTGAAAACCTACAGATACCTGCCAACTGGCAAGTTACCTTCAACAATGCAGTCTGACTTTGAAGGACAGGCTAGCTTCAACGCGGCAACAGAATAAACCTTCTTCTGCTCATCATAAAACAGTAATTCACCCAACTTGCTGCACCAATGCCATGGGGGATGCACTAGTCTGGCAATTAACCATAATATCCTGACTAGTTGCCGTTGAGGAACTTGAATGAGAAATAATTATGGTAAAATCTTTCTCTATTTGCTTTGTTCTTCAGATGGTTCTGATTTTCCAAGCCTTGGAGGCCATTTTGCTGAGGACTGCCAGTGACCTTACACATTTTAGTGCAGTGGGAATGAACATAGTGAAGACGTTGCTGCATAAGTACATGAAGTTCATATATACAGCACTCTACTCAGCAAGTCACAAGTCAGTATTACAGAGTATCCTGACATACTAATAATGGCAACATTTATAGTTTTTTGCTGTGGCCGATCCCAAAACTCAGTCACAAGTTATTTAGAGCATTATGTATGTTCAACTTTTGTATGTATTTTCTCTCCTAATCTAGTACATTTATTTGTGGTACAATGTTTAAAAAGAAAGTGCTTGCATTTATATAGACTTTTTAAGTTCTGAAAGTGCCCCTTCCGAAGCAATGGATTATTTTTAAGCATTGTTATTATTGTTTTATAGTCAAATATATAAGTTTGTTTGAATACTGTAACAAGTCCCACAAGCAGCAAGTACATATAAGATTATACTACAGTTGCCCAGGATAAAGGGAGACTGTCCCACTCTGTCGTGAAAAATGATTTGCTTTTTCTACACCCCTCTAAACAGACATCAGTTTAAAGCCTGGTCTGAATGACATGGGGCTGACTAAATAAGGGCAGGTTTAGCACAGTGGGCTAAACAGCTGGCTTGTAATGCAAAACAATGGCAGCAGCGCGGGTTCAATTCCCGTACCGGCCTCCCCAAACAGGCGCCGGAATGTGGCGACTAGGGGCTTTTCACAGTAACTTAATTGAAGCTTACTTGTGACAATAAGCGATTATTATTATTATGACAGCATCCCTACAGCAATGCAGCACTCAGTCAGCATTGCACTGAATTGTTACCTTACGTTAGCTGCTCAAATCCAAGAGTGGGTCTTGAACCTTTTGACTAAGAGGTAATAGTGCTACAACGAAGCTAAGCTGCCACTTCCAGGCAAAACCCATAGAAAAATACAGCTACTCTACATATTAATTAAGATATCTAAAATAGCAATAAAAAGCCTGCAGATGATGGAAATTAAAATCAGAAAGTGCTAAAAATACATAACTGAGGGGAAATGGTGAGGATTTTATTTCTTCAGTGAGTTTTTGTGAACCAGAGGGCATTCCTAATTGGACTGCTCTTTCAAAGAGGCAGCATTGGGGCGGCACGGTGACACAGTGGTGAGCATTGCTGCCTACGGCGCTGAGGACCTGGGTTCGATCCCAGCCCCGGGTCACTGTCTTCGTAGAGTTTGCACATTCTCCCGTGTCTGCGTAGGTTTCACCCCCACGTCCCAAAGATGTGGAGGGTTAGGTGGATTTGCCACATTAAATTGCCCCTTAATTGGAAAAAAAATAATTGGGTACTCTAAATTTATTTTTTAAAAAGAGGCAGCATTGGCACTGAATGACATCCTCCTGCACTGTAAAGTTCCACAATACACCGGTATCTGAAAAGAGAGGATAGATTAAGATTTTAGCAGCATGCATTTTATCAGAACTCAGAAGGAGTAAGTCCGTTTTCAGGATTGATCAGACCTCCGAAATGTTAGTTGGTAAATTATAGCAACAGATTTATTATACTTCCTCTATTGAACATTGATAATGCACACTGAGGACTTCCGGTTGTGGTTATGCCTGGGTTGGTCACACGTACGGCAGCTCCCGCCGTGAACGGACTTTTGGGCCCTTTTAAGGAGCCCCAGCGGCACTTAGACAACGATTCCCGGTGTGGGAAGGCAGCAGTAAGGTTCCCCCAGCATTGCATGGAGTGGACCAGGAGTGGAGCGGTCAAAAAAGGGATCTTGGAGAAGAGAGGAGAACTGGCGCGAAAAAGTAAGATGGCGGCAGGCGGAGACCAGGCAGCGTGGGAGCAATGGTCGCGGGAGCAGCAGGAGTACCTGAAAAGCTGCTTTGTGGAGCTGAAAGCAGAGATGCTGGCCCCAATGAAAGCATTGATTGAGAGGCTGGTGGAGACCCAGAAGGCTCAAGGGGCGGCGATTAGAGAGGTGCAGCAGAAAGCCTCCGAAAATGAGGATGAGATCCTGGGCCTGGCGGTGAAGGTGGAGACGCACGAGGCGCTACATAAAAAGTGGCAGGAAAGGTTTGAGGACCTGGAGAACAGGTCGAGGAGGAATAATCTCCGGATTCTGGGTCTACCTGAAGGTGTGGAGGGGTCCGACATCTGGGCATATGTAGCCACGATGTTGAATATGCTAATGGGCGCGGGACCCTTCCCGAGGCCCCTGGAGCTGGATGGGGTTCACAGAGTCCTGGCAAGGAGGCCGAAGGCAAATGAGCCGCCAAGGGCCGCAGTGGTAAGGTTTCACCGCTTTACGGACAGGGAGTGCGTCCAGAGATGGGCGAAGAAGGAATGGAGTAGCAGGTGGGAGAATACGGAGATCCGCATCTACCAAGACTGGAGTGCAGAGCTGGCTAAGAAGAGGGCAGGATTCAACAGGGCCAAGACGGTTCTCCAGTGAAAGGGGGTCAAGTTCGGGCTGTTGCAGCCAGCGCAATTGTGGGTCACTTTTCAGGACCGCCACCATTATTTCGATATGCCAGAGGAGGCGTGGACCTTTATCCAGAACAAAAAATTGGACTCGAAGTTATGGTTTGCTGTTGGTTTTGGGAAAGCTGGCGAGTGGGGGAAGGGGTGATTGATGTGCTATGTGTGTTTTAATGGGCATGGGTACTGTTTTGGAGGGGCCGCTCCTCGTGTTCGAAGGGGGGAGGGGGGCCAGTAGGCCCTGGGTCGTCGGGAATTGGGGAGAGGCTGCAGGAGGAATGAGCAGCGCCACAGGGGGCGGAGCCGGCCCAGAAAATCACGGCCTTTTTTCCCGCGCTAGAGAAGGGGGGGCGTGGCCCGACGGGAGGGGCGGTACCAGAGGGGTGTCCGTATCGATTTGAAGGGCGAGGGGAGGGGACTTTGACGGGGGATCATTGGCAGAGGCGGGAGCGGCTGGGGTCAGCAGGAGTCAGCAGACTTACGGGAGTGCAACGGGGGGAGCAAGGGGGCTAGGTAGTTTTCTAGGCGGGGTGGGGTGGGGAAACTGGGTTGCTGCTGCATTGACCAAAGGGGAGCTGGAGGTAAGAGGGAGAGTCGGGGCGGGGGTCCTCCGCCTGGGGGACTGGAGAGTGCGGGAGGCGTGGGCACATGGCTGGCCTAAGAAAGGAGATGGCTAGTTGGCAGGAGGGGGAGGGGGGGGGTGCAAGCAGGGCAGTCCCCCGATCCGGCTGATCACATGGAACGTGAGGGGCCTGAACGGGCCGGTCAAGAGGGCCCGGGTGTTCACACACTTAAAGGGACTGAGGGCAGACGTTGCGATGTTGCAGGAGACTCATTTGAAGGTGGTGGATCAGATCAGGCTGAGAAAGGGATGGGTGGGGCAGGTCTTTCATTCGGGGCTGGATGCGAAGAATAGAGGGGTGGCAATCCTGGTGAGTAAGCGGGTGTCGTTCGAGGCGCTGAATATTGTGGCTGATAATGGGGGTCGATATGTCATGGTGAGTGGTAGGCTGCAGGGGACCCGGGTTTTGCTGGTGAATGTGTATGCCCCAAATTGGGACGATGCAGGGTTCATGCTGAGTCGGATTCCGGATCTGGATGCGGGGAGCCTGAAATGTGGGGGGTGGGGGGGACTTTAATTTTGATCAGATGGGGGGAGTGGATCCGTGGAGGTTTGCTAGGCCGGCGGCCAGAGAGTTCTCTTTTTTCCTCCCATGTACATAAGGCCTATTCACGGATAGACTTCTTTGTGGTGAGCAGGGCACTGATTCCAAGAGTGGAGGGAATCGGCCATAGCGATTTCAGACCACGCCCCGCACTGGGTGGAGTTGGAGTTGGAAAGGGACCAGCGCCCGTTGTGGCGCTTGGACGTGGGACTGATGGCAGATGGGGAGGCTTGTGGGCGGGTCCGAGGGTGCATTCAGAGATACATAGAAGCCAATGATAATGGGGAAGTTCCGGTTGGGGTGGTTTCGGAGGCTCTGAAAGCGGTGGTTTGGGGAGAGTTAATCTCAATTAGGGCCCGAAGAGCGAGAGGATGGAGAGGGAGAGGTTGGTGGGGGAGATATTAAGGGTGGATAGGAGGTATGCGGATTCCCCTGAAGAGGGGCTGCTGAAGGAGCGACGGAGCCGACAAACAGAATTTGACTTGTTGACCACAGGGAAAGCTGAGACCCAGTGGAGGAAGGTGCAGGGGGCAGTATACAAATATGGGGAGACGGCGAGCCGGATGCTGGGGCAGCAGCTATGCAAGAGGGGGGCGGCGAGGGAAATTGGAGGAATCAGGGACGGAGGGGGAACACGGTGCGAAGTTCGGCTAAAATAAACGAGGTATTCAGGGATTTTTATGGGAACCTGTATAAGTCAGAACCCCCGGAGGGCGGGGGGGGGGGGGGAGGGTGCGGCGGTTCCTGGACCAGTTGAGGCTACCGAGAGTGGAGGAGGGGCAAGTGGAAGGCCTGGGGCCCCCGATTGGGATAGGGGAGCTGGTTACGGGGGTTGGGGAGTATACAGGCGGGCAAGGCCCCAGGACCTGATGGGTTCTTGGTCGAATTCTACAGGAGGTTTGTGGATCTGCTGGGTCCGCTGCTGATGAGAACCTTCAACGAGGCGAGGGAGGTAGAGATTCTCCCCCCCGATACTGTCTCGGGCGCTGATCCTCAAGCGGGACAAGGACCCGCTGCAGTGTGGCTCGTATAGGCCGATCTCGCTCCTTAATGTAGATGCCAAGTTTCTGGCAAAGGTCCTAGCCACAAGGATTGAGGATTGTGTCCCGGGAGTGATACATGAGGACCAGACTGGGTTCGTGAAGGGTAGGCAGCTAAATGCAAATGTGCGGAGGCTCCTGAATGTGATTATGATGCCCTCGTGGGGTGGGGAGGCAGAAGTGGTGGCGGCAATGGATGCGGAGAAGGCCTTTGATCGAGTGGAGTGGGAGTACCTATGGGAAGTGCTTGGTAGGTTTGGGTTCTGGGAGGGGTTTATAGGGTGGGTCAAATTGTTATATCAGGCCCCGGTGGCGAGCGTATCTACGAACCGGCGGAGATCAGAATATTTTAGGTTGTACCGTGGGACGAGACAGGGGTGCCCCCTGTCCCCTCTGTTGTTTGCTTTGGCAATTTAGCCGTTTGCCATGGCATTGAGGGAATCTAGAAACTGGAGGGGGTTGGTCTGGGGCGGGGAGGAACATCGGGTCTCGTTGTATGCTGATGACCTGCTTTTGTACATCGCAGATCCAGTGGAGGGGATGGTAGAGGTCATGTGGATCTTTAGGGAGTTTGGGGACTTTTCAGGTTACAAGCTTAACGTGGGGGAAGAATGAGCTCTTTGTGGTGCACGCGAGGGGCCAGGAGAGGGGGCTGGAGGAGCTGCCGCTTAAGAGGGCGGAGAGGAATTTCCGGTATTTGGGTATCCAGGTGGCCAGGAGTTGGGGGGCCCTGCATAAGCTTAATTTGGCACGGTTGGTGGACCAGATGGAGGAAGACTTTAGGAGATGGGACGTGTTGCCACTCTCCCAGGCAGGGAGGGTGCAGTCCGTTAAGATGACAGTCCTCCCTAGGTTCCTGTTTGTGTTCCAGTGCCTGCCCATCCTCATCCCCAAGGACTTATTAAGCGAGTAAGCAGGAGCATTATGGGGTTTGTATGGGCAAGTAAGACCCCGAGGGTCAAGAGGCTGTTTCTGGAGCGTAGTCGGGACAGGGGTGGGCTGGCGCTACCGAACCTGTGTAGTTACTACTGGGCAGCCAATGTGGCAATGATTCGGAAATGGGTAATGGAGGGAGAGGGGGCGGCGTGGAAAAGATTAGAGGTGGCGTCATGCGTGGGCACTAGCTTGGGAGTGTTGGTGGCGGCACCTTTGCCGCTACAACCGACACGCTACACCACGTGGTGGCGGCGATTCTGAGGATCTGGGGGCAGTGGAGATGGCACAGGTGAGTTGGGGGCCTCAATTTGTTCCCCAATACGGAATAATCATAGGTTTGCACCGGGCAGGATAGGTGGCGGATTCCTGAGCTGGCATCGGGCGGGAATTAAAAGGTTGGGGGACCTATTTATCAATGGAGCTTTTGCGAGCCTGGGGGCGCTGGAGGAGAAATTTGGGTTGCTCCCCCGGAAACGCTTTTAGGTACATGCAGGTGAGGGCGTTTGTGAGAAGACAGGTAAGGGAATTTCCGCTGCTCCCCGTACGGAGGACTCAGGACAGGGTGACCTCTGGTGTATGGGTGCGAGAGGGCAAGGTCTGGGCGATCTATCAGGAGTTGCAGGAGGTGGAGGAAGCCTCGGTGGAGGAGCTGAAGGGCAAGTGGAAGGAGGAGCTGCGTGAGGAACAGGATGAGGGCATGTGGGCGGAGGCCTTGGGTAAGGCTAACTCCTCCTTGTCTTGCGCTAGACTGAGCCTGATCCAGTTCAAAGTAGTTCACAGGTCACATATGACGGGTGAGGATGTGAAAGTTTTTTGGGGTGGAGGACAGATGCGTGAGGTGCTCGGGGACCCCAGCGAATCACGTCCATATGTTCTGGGCGTGCCCAGCGCTAGAGGGGTCTGGAAGGGTTTTGCCAAGGCTATGTCCAAAGTCTTGGATACTCGGGTAAAACCGAGCTGGGGGATAGCAATATTCGGGATATCAGATGAGCCGGAAGTACAGGAGCCGAAAGAGGCCGGAGTTCTGGCCTTTGCGTCCTTGGTAGCCCGGAGGAGGTTAAGTTGTTGAAAGGGATGGCGTAAGGCCTCCCTTTTTACTTTTCGTAAGTATATTTTCTTTCCTTTTTGGAGTGTTGTGTAAAAATGTATTGAAAAACTTGAATAAACATATATTTTTTAAAAAAGATAATGCGCACTGATAATCCACACTATTTTGAAATATTTTTGTGCTTGTATGCTCATTTTGTATTTAAATGAAACCTAGATTACACATTCTAGCCAGTGTGCATCAATAAGCACAATGGATTCAGGGACCAGGAACTGCAGTGGAGCTGGAATAACAAACTGCACATTTTGGAGATTAATCCATGCACATTGCTCAAATGTTGTCACTAGGCCCTCAATAAAATCATAAATATGGTGGATTCAAGATTCAATGAGCCTGCAGGCCTTGACGGTTCAACCAAAACATAGAGTTTTATTTAGAAGATGTTAACACTACAGGCTACGATGTAAGACTGCCGGTCTGCCCGCGTAAACAGCTGATGACATCACACAATCGGTCACTTAAAATGCCCATGTTCAGCTACAAGGCTGCTTGTGAGGTAAACACTATGAATACACAACAGTAACGTTGCTGCAAATTGATTTATTTCACTCAAGTTCAGGAAAGATTAATGGCCCAAATTTCTGAAAGGGGGAAAGGCTTCCGACTCAACTTACTTTGCTGATGCGCTGCCGCAGAACCCTAAGGAAACACAGATGTATGTTTATCTGTGGTACTTAATAATAATAATAATAATAATAATCTTTATTGTCACAAGTAGGCTTACATTAACACTGCAATGAAGTTACTATGAAAATCCCTTAGTCGCCACATTCCGGCGCCTGTTCCGGTTCACAGAGTGAGAATTCAGAATGTCCAATTCACCCAACAACACTTCTTTTGGGACTTGTGGGAGGAAGCCGCAGCATCCGGAGGTAACCCACGCAGGCACGGGGAGAACGTGCAGACTCCACACAGACAGTGACCCAAGCCTGGAATCGAACCTGGGACCCTGGAGCTGTAAAGCAACAGTGCTAATCACTGTGCTACCGTTTAACCTGCGATTACCAGTTTTACCTTGCGGATTGCTCCGTGATTCCAACGGCAGTGTGATCAGATAGCCAGAACCACTGAAACGTGGGCTGTTGTGCTACGCTTACCTGGTTTTTAAACAGATTTACTTAAGAGTTTTAAATAGCAGGTATTAAGCTAACATAAATTTAAAATAAACAGGCTGGAGTGTCAAAGTACTCCAGAACCCACATCAATGTTCACCAGCCCCCCACCCGATAGTTATTCTTCCCCCCCCCCCCCCCCCCCCCCCCCCCCCCATGATCATCTCCTTTCCGACGATGTTCTCCTCACTGTTGGCAATTTCCATCCCCAATCTGGACAGTGCTCACCCCTCCACCCCGGGTGGTGCTTCCCATCCCAGACCCCCTCTCCTGACTCCTGGAATCCCCGACTCCTGTTTTGGGGGGCAGGGGTGCTTGAGCATTTTTGTGGGGTGAGGGAAGGCGTTGAGCACTGTCAGGAATATTCAAAATGCAGCAAAGGAATTTTAAAATCAGGTACCTTGAAGAAGCAATGGGTCCCAGTTTGGCTCGGACCAGATTAAGCACATGGGCCAGGCAGTCCTCATTTAGAGAAAAGGTAAATGAGGTCTTATCGAAGCATGATGCCATACCCAGAACCGTGTAATGGTCCAAGCAAAATCAATGCTGAATGACAGCTTGTTCAGGAAGGGTTGCATGTAATTATTCATGGCTCATTCAATGTCCCAGCAAACATTGTGGAATTTGGAATCAGGATTCACAAACTAAAGATGATTTCAAATCCTAGGCAGGATTTAGAAGTTGTCATGGTGTCTGAAGGTGTCAGTTCCAAACATTCCCGAGGGAACACTACTGGAGTATGCTGGAACCACCATGTCGTCAGTGAAGGGACTGTTTGCAGGATCTCTTTCACGTTGTCATCAATGCCCTGAAGCACAACATCCACAGGGAGGGAGTGAACTGTTGTGGGATGAGTGGGCACAGTTTGAGCATTGTCAGGGAGGTGTGGGACATTAGCATTGTCAGTGGGGTGAGGCTGTGTCGTGAGGTTGACAGGTCCATTTAAAAACAGTGTAAATGAGTGAACTGAAGGCAGACTTTACGGAGGGTGTCTTCAGTTCATGTCAAGAAGAGGGGGTGGCTGCGCTGGAAATCTGCTTGACAATTGACCAGCCAACTCTCCTCGTCCCTGCATTGCTGCTGAAGCCAGCATTGGAAGGCGTAAAGTTCAGAAGATTAAATTGCAGTCAACGTCAGATGCACCCTCTCTGGTGACCGGAGGAACTGGGCCATTGTGTGTAGAATTTCCACATTCTCTTTGCCTAAACTGTGAAAAACTATTACACCATTATACATGATTTCACATATTAGAATTAGTTTGTGACTGGAGAGCATATTTTGAGCTTTAAAATATTATGGTGAAGTCGCATTGTCTGTTTTTGATGATGGTAATGTTGACAGCAGTTTCATTTGATAAATTTAGAATATTCACGTGAGTGAATATTGGCACAACACTAAACTGCATTAGCCTTGTGGTGTTTTGAAATGTAGAAGTTGATAGCAATATAATTCCATGTAAAATAAACCCAGTCAATCAACCCCATTTAGGGCAGCACGGTAGCACAAGTGGATAGCACTGTGGCTTCACAGCGCCAGGGTCCAGGTTCTATCCCCTGCTGGGTCACGTCTGTGCGGAATCTGCACGTTCTCCCCGTGTCTGCGTGGGTTTTCTCCAGGTGCTCTGGTTTCCTCCCACAGTCCAAAGACGTGCAGGTTGTAGCCATCTGGGATGGCCACATCCAGAATACAAAATCGACATTTGCAAAGATTGCAGGGAAAAATGGACAATGTTAAGAAAGCAAGCAGGCACAGAGCCTGTCTGCATATTAGAGCCGTAGCTCCCAGACATGACTGAAACTGCAGGCCCATTAGCATATGGATGGCCCATCTCCGGGAACAAAGAAAGATATTTAAGTAACCGATCTGGCCCCAGACCTCGCGGCGCCAGTTCCCCAAACTGAAAGCAGAAAACAAAGCAGGCCGACGGCCACCTAGGACACGCCCAGCCATCAGGGCACCCACCCCTTTATTGGTCAAGATCAATACGAGTGATCAAGATGCTGTCCAATTAATTGGGACCAAGTTCAAGGCCCGCCCAAAAGCGCCGAAGCCCCTTCAGGTATAAGAAGAGGACCCCAAGAGAGAATCGCTCTCTTGGACTTGGCTCTCACAGCGGAGAGACCCGTCCACCAGCTGCACCAGAAGCATGTAAGTCCAAGGTCAATGCTTGCTACCAGACGGACGACCTTAGCTGTTTCCCCTCTACCACTTCGACACCAGCAGCCTCAGAACCGAACAACGGCCATTGTTCCTCTGACTGTGTGGGCGCCCGAAGCTAAGTATAGGCTTTAGCAGTATTGATAGTTTAGTCTGTAGTATTTCTTGCATGAGTAGATATTACAGTGTGTGTAAATAAATAGTATTGACTTTGAACTAACTAACTGGTGTATTGGCTCTTTTGCTCAGTATTCGGGTTTGAACCTTGTGGTGGTATCGAAAGATACCTGGCGACTCTAGAGCAAACATAATTAGGATTAAGGAAGGTGACCAAATTGACCGCCATATTCAGAGCCAACCAAAGAGAGCAACACAGTTAGGTGGATTGGCCATGATAAATTGCTCTTAGTGACCAAAAAAGGTTGGAGGGGTTATTGGGTTACGGGGATAGGGTGGAAGTGAGGGCTTAAGGGGGTCGGTGCAGACTCGATGGGCCGAATGGCCTCCTTCGCCACTGTATGTTCTATGTACAATGTATTTGTCATAAAACATGTTTTCTTGTTTTTATTTGATTTTTTTTTTGCAATAGGTACAGCCGAGTGTGCTTGGGCTTAATGACGGCAATGGTGAGCCAAGGTCCAGATGCTGCCCGGGATTTCTTGAGCCAATTTGATTTCACCAACATAATGCTGTTATTGAAAAAGGCAGATAAAATGGTAAGTGCTTTAATTCTGTAATGGTTTAGCCGGTAGTTCTATGTCAGGGGACCTGGGTTCGAATCTCATCATGGCCGATGGCAAAATTAAAATGAAGGGAACCCAGGGTTACGCGGAAAGGGCAAGGAAAGTGGATGTGACGAATGTCAGATCAGTCATGATCCCATCGCATGGCGGAGCAGGTTCGAGGGACCAATGGCCTACCCTCTTCCTATTATGGTCGAAAATTTAAATTCAATAAAAATCTGGAATTAAAAGTTTAATGATGACCATGAAACCATTGTCAGTTGTCATAAAAACACATCTGGTACACTAATTTCCTTTAGGGAATGAAATCTGCAATCTTGTGACTCTTAAAATGCCCTCTGAAATGGCCTAGCTCAGTTCAGTGACAATTTGGGATGGGCAATAAATGCTGGCCCGTCCAGCAACACCCACATCCCATAATATTACAGGCAGGGCTTTTATTTGCCTTGTCTGTTCCAAAACAGACGAGATGGATGTGGTTATTATGGGGGTTTTTTCCAATTAAGGGGCAATTTAGAGTGGCCAGTCCACCTACCCGGCACATCTTTGGGCTGTGGGGGTGAGACCCATGCAGACACTGGGAGAATGTGCAAACTCCACACGGACAGTGACCCGGGGCCGAGATCGAACCCGGGGCGTCGGCGCCGTGAGGCAGTAGTGCTGGCCACTGTGCCACCGTGCTGCCCCTTGGTTATTATGTTAATATTGTATTGAACTATCTTCAATGTGCAGGTACACAAGCTATTTGTGTTGATACATACCAAGCTGTGGTAAACTCACAGTCTCAGAATTAAAATATCTTCTTGATATTTTCTTGGTTTTCCAGTCCCTATGTGGATGAAGCACTGTCAGTTGACGTCAGCAGAAGGAGTCGTAGGGGCATTGGAGGAGATAGCAGAGCCACCCGCTCCTAAATGTTTTGTGGCACTGCTGAAATGTGTGTTTATGTGGAAAGAGAGAGGGCAGAACCCATGCTCAGAAATGATGGTGCTCTCTTATGTTTGAATAACCGATTAACATATACTCATGCGTGGACAATGAACGAGGTACCGAATGACTTAGAACCAAACCAAGCAAGAACAGTCTCTTTAAAAAAACGCTCTCCTCAGAAGCCCAATAGATGTTGCTGTCGGTTATAAACAAACGAGATGATTTAAATTGACTAGAAGTGGCATTCCTTCATTTTAAAATATATAATAATAAACAGAAATACTTTGTGTTACTGCACAATGACAAAACAATGCAATATTGGTGCAATAATCCTGTCAAAATATCCATTGTTTAGGACACCAATGTAAATGTGATAAGTACTGTGGATGTCTTAGTACCACATAATACAAATACATAATACAAAGGGGTGACACAGTATCACAGTGGTTCGTGCTGTTGCTTCACAGCGCCAGCAAGCCGGGTTCAATGCCTGCTTGGGTCACTGTCTGTGTGGAGTCTGCACGTTCTCCCTGTGTCTGCGTGCGTTTCCTCCGGCTGATGTGGTCTCTTCCCACAAGTCCTGAAAGACGTGCTTGTTAGGTGAATTGGACATTCTGAATTCTCCCATAGTGTACCCAAACAGGAGTATGGCGACTAGTGGATTTTCACAGTAACTTCATTGCAGTGTTAATGTAAGTCTACTTGTGACAATAAAGATTATTATTAAATCTCGGTATTGTAAATACTCGTTCATTATGTCCACATTACCGGTACACATGTATATGGGGCTGCTTATGTTTAAGGGTTTAAGTTCTTATCCAGCTACTGGATATAGTGCTCATTCTGGTTGCGCGTTGATTGTTGTTTCTCCTGAAAGTGGCAATATTCCAATACATTGCTTGGCAACTGAGGAAACTCTTCTTTTGGCTGGT
The DNA here is from genome assembly GCF_047496885.1 of Scyliorhinus torazame. Classification (NCBI taxonomy): domain Eukaryota; kingdom Metazoa; phylum Chordata; class Chondrichthyes; order Carcharhiniformes; family Scyliorhinidae; genus Scyliorhinus; species Scyliorhinus torazame. The sequence continues at coordinate 41,495,931 of NC_092714.1, read as the reverse complement.
GTGTTTTTCAGAGTTCAGCACCTTTGGTACTCAGTGCATTGTTGGTGTGTTGTCTTTAGGTAAAAAAATGTTAAATAACTCATATTTTTCATTGTAGTCAAACTGACCATGTAGATATCCATACCTCTGTAAAGAAAATATCTTTAGAATTAGTATTCTTAAAGACAGTGTGTTTGTTTTCCTTAGGGGATGACTGATGTACGCGTGGCTTATATCCAGTTCACAGTTTCATTTCTGATTGCTGGTGACCACAACACTATTGGCCAAATCCTGGAGTTTAAAGGTATTTTTTAGTCTTGTCAATCAGTGAAATTATTCTATTTTATATATATATATTTCTGCATTAAAAACTATCAAAATAGTATCCAGGCAGTTTGAATGAATACATTTTTGTTATTGTTGGGAAATGTATGGTGAAGATTTTAGTGTGGGATAGATACTGCCAAGGTTGAAGGAGAGGAGAGATAAACAGGTAAATCAATACGAGATGACCAGTTTGGAAATTGTAAACAGGAAAGGACTGAAGTTCAATAGTTGTGAAATCTTTCAGAAAAATGTGTCGGAATAGAGGACCAAGCAATAAATCTTGATTAAAACATAGGTGGTCAATGGAATGTATAATTGGAGCTTGAGAAGGATAAGGGAGAAAGTTAAGAACAGTAATGTCTAGTAGCAACCATAAAATGAAGACAAGAAAAGTTGTAACAGTAATCAAATAGTTACTAGTTAAAATTCACATTGACCTAATTTGTTCATTTTTTTTTAAAGGTTTCATTACAGATATTTTCGCTTCTGGACTAAAAGGAGATCGGGTTTCTGTCATAAATTTACTTTTGTCAACTTTAAAAACTAAGGTTTGTCAGTCTGGATATTGAACTTCTAATTTGCTTATGTTTCATCTCAAACCTTCAATGGACATCTGGGAATCCTGATCCTCAATTTAGAAAAGCTTTTGTACATAATGCATTATCAACAGAAAGTTAACAGTGTTGCTTTGCTGGTGCCTAACTTGTTTTTGCTGCCATTGTTAAAAATAGGAAAAAGTATTTTACTAATCAGATCATCAACTCACAAAAATTCACACAATTGTTACAATTTCCATTTCACTATCAACAAAGGTTTGCACCTTAAATATTATAGCTGCAGTGTGGTCCTGGCCCATTAAATCATTCCCTTCACTATGATAAATTTAGGGCAAAAATGACAGGAAATTGTATGTTAGTGGCCTGGATTTTCCTTTCTCAATAGTGGTGGGTACAAAGCATAGTAAAACCACCCATGCATTTTCTCCTTCCATCATCGAATGCTGTTTCTAATATTAGCAAGACTGAGGAACTGGGGAAGCCTGGCGTGGGGGAGAGGAGCTGGCTGTGTGACAGTCAGGGCAGAGAAGGAGCTGGGGAAGAGAAACCAGTGGGGGTGAGGAGTATCAATATCCATGGGACAGATCCCAGCTGCCTTTTAAAGACTTATAAAGATGTTAAAATTATTAAAAATCTTAAAAAGTCATAACAGTTGTTAAATATATATTTTTTAAATTCAATAACAATTAGACCAAAAGACATAGGAGCAGAATTATGCCATTCGGCTCATCAAGTCTGTTCTGCCATTCAATCATGGCTGATATGTTTCTCATCCCCATTCTCCTGCCCCCCCCCCCACCCCATAACCCCTGATCCACTTATTAATCAAGAATCTATCTATCTGTGTCTGAAAGACATTCAGTGATTTGGCCTCCACAGCCTTCTGCCCCAAAGAGTTCCACAGATTCACCACCCTCTGGCTGAAGAAATTCCTCCTCATCTCAGTTTTAAAGTATCGTCCCTTCAGTCTGAGGCTGTGCCCTTGGGTTCTAGTTTCTCCTACTAGTGGAAACATCCTCTCCATGTCCACACTATCTAAGCCTCTCAGTTACCTGCAAGTTTCAATAAGATCCCCGATATTGAGCTGAAGACTGACCACAAGGGTGTATCTTCAAGTCTTGACATCACAAGGTGGCATGGCTTTGCCGACATTGTGCCACACTGGAAAACCTCACTGTTTACCCTGAATTTAGGCCCTGCTGCAGTTAAAAGTCTTCACTGCGGCCTGCAAACCAGCTAACTACAGATCCTTTTGTACAGTTAGTGGGGAACACCACCATTTCATCGTTGACTGAAAATCTGAGCCTTTTTTTTGTGAATAAGAAAAACGTTGAATAAGAAAACAGCATGTGAAATGTAATAACAGTGCAGTATAATTTTTTATAAATTGTATATGTACATATTGTATGTCTGGTGCCCAAATCAAACATTTTATACAAACACAATACAACAAATTTCAAATCTTATCTCCATACATTTAAGATAGGTTTCTACCAATGCTGCTGTGTAAACCGCACTGCGTTGTGTTCCAGAGTCATTTACCCATCGCATTTTCAATCATTACGGGTCGGCCACGATTGTTGTGTATATTTTTCACTGTTGCTACCACAAGTGGAAATTCGCTGCAAACAGTAACCAGGTTTTCATTCAGATTGACTGTTTTGTGCACGTTAACTGGGGTAACAAATGCCTATGTGTGGAAAAACTGTGGCCCTGGAATTTCTTTTTATTTAATTATTATGTCACCTTTAACCTGAAGTTCTCGGTTTAAAGATTTTATGAATCAGATTTAAAAAATACTTTCTTATTGTTTCTGTCTTCTATCTAGGTTGTCCAAAATAAAACCATAAGTAAAACACAGAAGGTTCGATTTTTCAATGCAACTGTTTTGAACCGCATTGCCTCATTGTATCACTGGAATGGAGTTGTTGATGTTGATGTAAATTATGACAAGGTATGCCTCTTTTTTAAAAAAAAAAATCTTGTGGTTTGATTTCTTTGTTATAGGATTAACATGCTTGACTTGACCTATGACTTGTTACTGCCATGTCTGACCCCACTCCATTCTTAGCAATCACTGAAATGAAACCGTTCCTGGAGTTTATCAGCGTCAAGCTTCCCTCTCTATGGGGTAGTCCAGGGTAGGGCTGTTTTGACATGCAACACCAGTAAATGGAATGAACTTCTTTCACTGGTGTTGAGGCAGGCATGTTGGCTCTACCACTATAATATTCATATCACGGAGGGGGAGCACCTTTCCTTTGTCGGATATTATATTTCAAATTGTTGGTTTTTTGAATAACTACTTAATGTTTAGGAAAATTGAAGCGTTAATTGCCTAATGGGACATTTTTGCAATTAAATCAGTGGTTAATATTTAACCCCCTAATCCTGGGGCGAGTAACTCACCTCCTGACTCCCCTAAAGCCTGCCGACAATCTACAAGCCAGAAGTGTAATGAATACTGTCCACTTGCCTGGATGAGTGTAGCGCAAGCACTTGAGAAAACTTGACACCATCTAGGACAAAGCGGCTGTTTGCTTGGAGCCCCATCCACAAACATTCTCTCACTCCACCACTGACACACAGTAGCAGTGGTATTACCATCTACAAGATGCAGCAACTCACCAAGGCTCCTTAGACAACACCTTCCTAACTTACGACCACCACCATCTAGAAGGACCAGGCCAGCAGGTACATGGGAACGCAATCACCCGGAAGTGCTATCCTGACTTGGAAATATGTTGCCGTTCCTCCGTGTTACTGGGTCATAATCCTGGAACTCCCTCCCTAACAGCACTGGGTGTACCCACACCACATGGGCTGCAGTGGTTCAAGAAGGCAGCTCACCACCTTCTCAAGGCAATAAGTACTGACCAAATATTATATTGTCACTGGTACTGCTTTTTTGAATGAAATATTGAAGCAAGATCCTCTCTGCCGATTAAAATGGACCTGGAAGATTCTGTGATACCTTTTTCCAGAACCTGAGGGATGCCTGGCCAATATTCCTTCCTCCATCAGCACTATCAGAATAGTTTTAACTGGTTGCTTTTAATTGGACTTTGGTGTACCAAATTTGGCTGTTGCATTTATACACAAAGACAACAGTGACTACACTTCTTTCAAAATAATTGATTGTGAAGCGTTTTGTGACATTGTAAGTATTTGAAAAGGGTTCCAGCATGAATGAAGTCAGTGTTTCTTTCCTTACTTTATCAAAGATAGATGAAATAAGAATCATGGCGATAATACTGAATATACAATACTGAGTACTGCAAAATCGCGTAAGGAATTCAGAGAAACGTCCTTCGGAGAATATTTAGAATGTGGAACTTGCTCCCACGTGGAGTAGCTGAGGCAAACAGCATAAATGCAATTATGGGGAAGATAGATGCATGAGCGATGAAGTATGTTAATAAAGTGAAATGTGGGGGAGCAAGCCTCTTGTGGGAAATAAACATTAGCCAGTTGGACACAATTGTTTATTTCTATGCTGCAGGTACCATGCAATATTATGTAATGGTACTGTAAAAATGAGCATTTGAATCTTTCTTAAATCTGGACAGAGTGCCCAATATTCCATCGTGACTGGGCGAGACTTGGTGCGAGAACTTGTACACAGTTTCTTGATGGATCTCTGCTGCTCATTAAAACATGGCATCAATTTCTATGATTCTAGGCTGGGCACAGCTAACAGGTAAGAATCTCTCTGTAATGGCAGCTTTGTGACAAAGCCACTTTGTATATTATGTTAATATTGTGGGGTGGTGATGGCATAGTGGTATTCCAGAGACCTCTGTTGACCTGGGTCCGAATCTAACCACGGCAGAGGGCGAAACTTGAATTCAATAAATATCTGGAATTAAAGGCTAATGATGAGCTTGAAACCATTATTGCAAAGCTCAATCTGGTCCACTAATATCCTTTAGGGAAGAAAACCGTCTTTATAACTCATCTTAGTAACAAGAGGTTAACAGCAAAGATTGACGAATGTAATAAGATATAAATTTATCTCGATTTCGAAAAGGTCTTCAATAATATACGGGCATGTGGAATCCGGGAACAAGTGCTAACCACTGTGCTGTCCCTGGCTGGCACCTGGGCACTCTCGCAATTCCAGGTTGGCACTGCCAGGATCTCTGGGTGCCAGGTTGGCACTGGCAAGGGGCGGGGGCCTGAGGGGGGGGGCATGCCCATGAAAGGGGGGTACGATAGGGTGTCATGAAGGTTGGGGGGGGGATTGAAAGGGGGACTCTTGAGGTGGGTCAAGGGTTGGAGGTTTTGCCCATCTCTGCAGGAGGGTCGCATTGCCTATGGATGGTGGATGTGAGGGGATCCTCAACACTTAGATTGTGGCACCCTTTCAAAATTGTGCCTCGATCTCTGAAGAGCCTGTCGGGTTTAGTTCCCCATTGCAGGGAAAAATTTGAGCTGTGGGATTGACCGGTGAGAAACTCCCCAAGCCCCAAATAAATGACTAATGTGGGTGAATACAAGTCTGGATCTAACCCACAAAGCTGGTGGAAAACATCCCGTCAAACCCGCCTACGATGACACTTCATAATTTATTGGGTGAATTGTGCCCTTGGTCTCTTTTCAAAAGAGAAAGCTGAAGGGTGACCTTAAAAATTGTGAAAGCCTCTGAAAGGCAGACACAAAAAGAAGGTTTTGACTTGTGGAGAAGGGCAAAATTAGAGGTCATCAGTATAAGACAGACACCAATAAATAAAATCGGGAATTCAGAAGAAATCTCTTCACCTAGAAAATGGTGAGAATGTGAAACCTCTGCCATGGGAGTGATTAAGACGAGTAGCTTTTTTGTGATGGCACTTGGGTTCATGGAGGTTTAGCTACTAAAGCAGGGTATTTCCATTTGGCCTCACCTTGCCTTTCACCAAGTGACTATCCATGGGAAGTAACACATCTTTACTTGGCTTCTCAGATTTTAGGGGATATATGTTATGCAGAAAGCGATCGTTACTATGAGCTGCTTCATGTTTTGATGTAATTTGTACATTGTTCTTGAATTCACTCATGTTCATTAATGCAGATCTAAAAATATTTTTTGATTTTTTTTTAAATTGTGAACTGTGATTGCACATGCAGGGGAGGAAACATTGTGCTGCTGAGATTTCTGCTGGGTTTAAAAACAGCTACAGAAGATGCACTGGTGGCTGACTTGATGGTGAACATCCTCAAAGTGTGTCCTGATTTATTGAACAGATTCTTCATGGAAACACAGTATTCCTTTGTCCCTAGACTTAAGACACTCTGGCTGGACAATATCAAACTACTTCGAAAGGTAGGGAACAACTCACTCACACAATGTTTTCACTCTTGGTTCTGATTATATTGTATTGCTGTCTTGAGACATCAATAAATGAAATCTGGAACATACATGACACGTTGGTTATCACAATCATCTAGTGCCATAGTTCTAGTGCATAGTTTATGTTCATATTTTAATTATAACCTTAGATTGGAGAATAAGGGGTTAAATTTAAGATAAATGAAAATGTATGATTAAGAAACCGATAAATAGGACTTCCGGTGGCGTTTGCAAGCGGGTCGGCCGCATCGAGAGGAGCTCCCGCCAGTGGCCACTATTTGAGGCGCTTTTGGGGGTTTCCCCGATTCTTCGTCTCTCTTCTCCCCCCCCAACTTGTTGTCGGCCTTTGGGGCCGTCCTGGGCGTCAAGCGGGGCCGGTTTGAAAACCGGCCAGGTACCCTGCGCGGGTGTTGGCCGGCTGATGCTGAGGCGTCGGGGCCCAGCGTGCGACAGTCAGAGCAGCGGGGTCGGAGCTAAACGGAGGACGAGGCCAGGGCGCGATGTAGGTGAGATGTTCCACATCGGGTGGCTCCCGTCTAGAATGTTTTAAGAAGACCTGAAGTCCGGTCCCAGGGGAATTTGTGAGGAATACAATAAAGAAGAGAAAGAAGTTTTAAAGGAAGTTTGTAAAAGTTTTTTTTTCTTGAAGGAAGAATTTTTTGGGTTTTTTTTAAGAAAAGATTGAAGGATCTAAAGGATGCGAAAATCAGCGTCGAAGAAGGGAGGAAACACGGGCTCGCCATTGAATGAGAGCACCAGCAAAAGCGCTGACAAGGTGGCAGATGCCGGACCGCATCGTGGGGCCGCACTGCTTACGGTGGGGAAAGTGATGGCTGTGTAGCTGGAAAAGCAGTTTGCGAGGCACATGGAAGCTTTGAGGAAGGAGATGGCGGTCGCATTGAAGTCATTGGTGGAGGAGGCAATCGCCCCGGTGAGGGTAGCTGGGGCAAAGACATCGGCCGAGGTGAGAGAGTAGGGCGAGAAGGTGAAGGAAGTGGAGGAGGCCATGGCGCAGCACAGTGACCAGCTCGCCTCAATGGGGGACGAACTGCGGAGGGTGGTGGAGGTCAACCGAGGACTCCGAGCAAAGCTCGAGGACTTGGAGAACCGCTCGAGGCAGCACAATCTGAGAATTGTGAGCTTGCCCGAAGGGACAGAGGGCCCAAGGCCAACAGAGTACTTCGCTAAGAGGTTGGCAGAGTTGATGGGGGAGGGGGAGACTCCCTCCCAGTACGAGCTAGACCGAGCTCATCGGTCATTAAGGCCGAAGCTCAAAGTGAATGAGCCGCCAAGAGCAGTAATTATCTGCTTCCATAAGTACTGCATGAAGGAGAAGGTGTTAAGCTGGGCGTAGCAGAAGCGCGAGGTGCAGTGGTGCTAGAGTTCGGATCTACAAGGACTTGACGGTGGAGTTGGCAAAACGACGAGCGACGTTCGGGCGAGTGAAGGTGGCACTGTACAGCAAGAGGGTGCAATTTGGTATGGTATACCCGGCGAAGCTGAGGGTGACGTATAACGCCAAAGACTTTTATTTTGAGACAGCGGGGGTGGCTGCGGCCTTCGTGAGGGCAGAGGGCAGACAGGCGTGAGGAGCGAGGCTGGAAGAGAGACTGTGGACTGTGATTGGGGAGCTTGAAAATGTATAAATGCTATAACTTTCTTTTTACTGACGGGTATTGTAATTTACTTCACTTCACATTGTCACAGAGTTCAAGTTATTGGTTGGGTTGAGTGGCATTCTGTGTTGCGACGGTTATATCTTATTTTAGTGAATTGTATGGGTTGGATTGTTGTTTTGGTTTTTCTTTCTCTGGGACTGGCTGGGAGGGGACGGTATATGTTGGCGGGGGGAGCCACCTGCGCTAGCTAATTAAAGTCGGCTAGTGAATGGAGGTGAGAGGAGGGATGCAGACATTGGAGCCTGGTTAGCAGGTTTTGATGGGCCTACGAGGTGAGCAGGGGTGGGGGGGGGAAGGGATCAATGCCGGGCGATGTTTTTTCGAGAGGTTTTGGGAGGGGGGAAGGGGTTCGATGTTAATAATGGATAGGGGCGGGTCAGGTTCATGGGGCAGGGTCCGGTGGTATGATGATGGTGGATAAGAAGGGTGGGGGGGGGGGGGGTGAGAGACCCCCAGTTGGGATAGTCACGTGGAACGTGAGGGGGTTAGGAGGTCCGGTCACGAGGTCAAGGGTGCTTGCGCATCTTAAAAGTTTGAAAGCCGATGTAGCAATGCTGCAGGAGTCTCACTTGAGGGTGAAGGACCAGGGGAGACTTAAAAAGGGCTGGGTTAGTCAGGTGTTTCACTCTGGATTTGGCGGAAGGATTCGAAGGGTAGCGGTAATGGTCAGCAAAAGAGTACGCTTCCAGATGGAGAAGGTGGTGGCAGATCAGGGGGATAGATATGCGATTGTGACAGGGCCGCTGGAGGAGAGGTCAGTGGCGCTGTTAAGTGTATACAGTCCCAATTGGGACGATGTGGGATTCGTAAAGAAGGTGTTTGGAGCCATCCCCGACTTGGACACACACAAACTGATAGTGGGGAGGACTGGAATTTGGTGCAGGAGCCAAGGTTGGACAGGTCACGGCCGTGCTTGCTGGTCCCATCGGGGGGGGGCGAAGGCGTTGGCTGGGCTAATGGTGGAAATTGAAGGGGTGGACCCTTGGAGGTTTCTGCACCCGAGGGAACGGGCGTATTCGTTTTTCTCAGCAGTCCATAAGGTATACTCGTGGTGGGGAAGGCTTTGCTGGCTGGGGTTAAGGGGTCGGTATAGTCGGTATAAGGGGTCCCGATAAGTCCCCGGGACCTGATGGGATTTATCCTAGAATTCTCTGCGAGGCCAGGGAAGAGATTGCTGGACCTTTGGCTTTGATTTTTATGTCATCATTGGCTACAGGAATAGTGCCAGAGGACTGGAGGACAGCAAATGTGGTCCCTTTGTTCAAAAAGGGGAGCAGAGACAACCCCGGCAACTATAGACCGGTGAGCCTCACGTCTGTAGTGTGTAAAGCCTTGGAAGGGATTATAAGAGACAAGATTTATAATCATCTAGATAGGAATAATATGATCAGGGATAGTCAGCATGGCTTTGTGAAGGGTAGGTCATGCCTCACAAACCTTATTGAGTTCTTTGAGAAGGTGACTAAACAGGTAGATGAGGGTAGAGCAGTTGATGTGGTGTATATGGATTTCAGCAAAGCGTTTGATAAGGTTCCCCACGGTAGGCTATTGCAGAAAATACGGAGGCTGGGGATTGAGGGTGATTTAGAGATGTGGATCAGAAATTGGCTAGCTGAAAGAAGACAGAGGGTGGTGGTTGATGGGAAATGTTCAGAATGGAGTACAGTCACAAGTGGAGTACCACAAGGATCTGTTCTGGGGCCGTTGCTGTTTGTCATTTTTATCAATGACCTAGAGGAAGGCGCAGAAGGGTGGGTGAGTAAATTTGCAGACGATACTAAAGTCGGTGGTGTTGTCGATAGTGTGGAAGGATGTAGCAGGTTACAGAGGGATATAGATAAGCTGCAGAGCTGGGCTGAGAGGTGGCAAATGGAGTTTAATGTAGAGAAGTGTGAGGTGATTCACTTTGGAAGGAATAACAGGAATGCGGAATATTTGGCTAATGGTAAAGTTCTTGAAAGTGTGGATGAGCAGAGGGATCTAGGTGTCCATGTACATAGATCCCTGAAAGTTGCCACCCAGGTTGATAGGGTTGTGAAGAAGGCCTATGGAGTGTTGGCCTTTATTGGTAGAGGGATTGAGTTCCGGAGTCGGGAGGTCATGTTGCAGCTGTACAGAACTCTGGTACGGCCGCATTTGGAGTATTGCGTACAGTTCTGGTCACCGCATTATAGGAAGGACGTGGAGGCTTTGGAGCGGGTGCAGAGGAGATTTACCAGGATGTTGCCTGGTATGGAGGGAAAATCTTATGAGGAAAGGCTGATGGACTTGAGGTTGTTTTCGTTGGAGAGAAGAAGGTTAAGAGGAGACTTAGTAGAGGCATACAAAATGATCAGGGGGTTGGATAGGGTGGACAGTGAGAGCCTTCTCCTGCGGATGGAAATGGCTGGCACGAGGGGACATAACTTTAAACTGAGGGGTAATAGATATAGGACAGAGGTCAGAGGTAGGTTCTTTACGCAAAGAGTAGTGAGGCCGTGGAATGCCCTACCTGCTACAGTAGTGAACTCGCCAACATTGAGGGCATTTAAAAGTTTATTGGATAAACATATGGATGATAATGGCATAGTGTAGGTTAGATGGCTTTTGTTTCGGTGCAACATCGTGGGCCGAAGGGCCTGTACTGCGCTGTATTGTTCTATGTTCTATGTTCTATACTCGGCAATTGCTGTATCAGATCATGCTCTGCATTGGGTGGATATGGTACTGGAGAAGGGGGTAGCGCAGAGGCCGAGGTGGAAATTCGATGTGGGACTTTTGGGGGACCAAGGGTTCTGTGACCAAATTGCAAAAGGTAATTGAGGAATATGTAGGTTTCAACTGTGTGGGTGAGGTGTCGAAGGCAGTTGTCGGGGAGGCTCTAAAGGGGGTGGTGAGAACATAGAACAATACAGCGCAGTACAGGCCCTTCGGCCCACGATGTTGACCGAAACAAAAGCCATCTAACCTACACTATACCATTATCATCCATATGTGTATCCAATAAACTTTTAAATGCCCTCAATGTTGGCGAGTTCACTACTGTAGCAGGTAGGGCATTCCACGGCCTCACTACTCTTTGCGTAAAGAACCTACTCCTGACCTCTGTCCTATATCTATCACCCCTCAGTTTAAGGCTATGTCCCCTCGTGCTAGCCATTTCCATCCGCGGGAGAAGGCTCTCACTGTCCACCCTATCTAACCCTCTGATCATTTTGTATGCCTCTATTATGTCTCCTCTTAACCTTCTTCTCTCTAATGAAAACAACCTCAAGTCCATCAGCCTTTCCTCATAAGATTTTCCCTCCATACCAGGCAACATCCTGGTAAATCTCCTCTGCACCCGTTCCAAAGCCTCCACGTCCTTCCTATAATGCGGTGACCAGAACTGTACGCAATACTCCAAATGCGGCCGTACCAGAGTTCTGTACAGCTGCAACATGACCTCCTGACTCCGGAACTCAATCCCTCTACCAATAAAGGCCAACACTCCATAGGCCTTCTTCACCACCCTATCAACCTGGGTGGCAACTTTCAGGGATCTATGTACATGGACACCTAGATCCCTCTGCCCATCCACACTTTCAAGAACTTTTCCATTAGCCAAATATTCCACATTCCTGTTTTTCCTTCCAAAGTGAATCACCTCACACTTCTCTACATTAAACTCCATTTGCCACCTCTCAGCCCAGCACTGCAGCTTATCTATATCCCTCTGTAACCTGCTACTTCCTTCCACACTATCGACAACACCACCGACTTTAGTATCGTCTGCAAATTTACTCACCCACCCTTCTGCGCCTTCCTCTAGGTCATTGATAAAAATGACAAACAGCAACGGCCCCAGAACAGATCCTTGTGGTACTCCACTTGTGAGGGGTGAGGTGATCTCGTTTAAGGCCAGGGTGGACAAAGAGGACAGGTTGGAGCGGCAGAGGGTAATAGATGAGATGTTGGAGATAGATAGGAGTTATGCAGAAGATGGGGACCCAGCAAAGTTGGAAAAGAGGAAGGAACTACAGGCGAGCTTTGACCGACTATCTACCAGGAAGGCGGTGCGCCAACTGAGACAAGCAAGGGGTGCAGTTTACGAGCATGGAGATAAGGAGATAAGTATGTTAGCAGGTCAGCTCCGGAGGGAGGCAGCGGTAAGGGAAACTGTTCAGGTGAGGGACAGGGCAGGGAAGTTGGTGGTGGCTCCAGATCTGATTAACAAGGTCTTTGAGGAATTTTATGAGAGGTTGTACAGCTCAGAGCCACCTGGGGGAGACCGGGAGATGCAGGAATTTCTAGATGGGTTGGAGTACCCGAGGTTAGGGGAGTGGGACAGGGACAGGGCTATATTAGAAGGAGCGATAGTGGAGCAGGAGATAAAGGTTGCGATTGGGAGGATGCAGTCGGGGAAGGTGGCAGGGCCGGATGGGTTTCCAGTGGAATATTATTAAAAAATTCAAGGATAAGCTGGCACCCCTGATGGTGGGGATGTTTGAAGAGGCGATAGGGAAGGGGGTGTTGCCACAAACTTTGGGGCAGGCATCGATTTCCCTTGTGGTAAAAAAGATAAGGACCCGACGGAGTGTGGGTCGTATAGGCCATATAACTTTTGAATGTGGACGCAAAAGTATTGGCGAAGGTACTGGCGGGTAGGCTGGAGGAGTGCCTCCCGAAGATGATAGGTGAAGATCAGACTGGGTTCGTGAGAGGGAGGCAGCTCTTTTCAAACGTTAGACGGGTATTGAACGTCGTTATGGCACCGGCGGAGGGGAAGGAAACACAGGTGGTTGTGGCATTGGACGCTGAGAAGGCGTTCGGCTGGGTAGAATGGGGGTACTTGATGGCAGTTCTGGAGTGGTTTGGGATTGGACCAAGATTTGTGAACTGGGTAAAGCTACTATATAAGGAGCCGAGGGCGCGTGTCCGCACAAACAACATCAGCTCGAGATACCTTTGTGGGCAGCACGGTAGCACAAGTGATTAGCACTGTGGCTTCACAGCGCCAGGGTCCCAGGTTCGATTCCCTGCTGGGTCACTGTCTGTGCGGAGTCTGCACGTTCTCCCCGTGTCTGCGTGAGTTTCCTCCGGGTGCTCCGGTTTCCTCTCACAGGCCAAAGATGTGCAGGTTAGGTGGATTGGCCGTGATAAATTGCCCTTAGTGACCATATAAGGGGTTATTGGGTTACGGGGATAGGGTGGAAGTGAGGGCTTAACTGGTTTGGTGCAGACTCGATGGGCTGACTGGCCTCCTTCTGCACTGTAAGTTCTATGTTCGATGTTCTCTCCACCGTGGGACTAGGCAGGGATGTCCTATGCTCCCCCTGCTGTTTGCACTCGCCATTGAGCCGTTGGTCATCGCATTAAGAAGTTCGGGGGTATGGAAAGGAATGGTGCGGAGGGGATAGAGCATAGGGTGTCCTTGTATGCCGATGACTTGTTGTTGTACGTGTCGGAACCGAGTGTGTCGATAGGGGGAATATTGGAGCTGCTTCGGGTGTTTAGGTCTTTCTCGGGGTTCAAATTAAATCTAGACAAGAGTGAGTATTTTGTGTTGTCTCGGCTGGGGGTGGGGGCAGGGGCGGGGGGGAGCTGCCATTCCGCAGGGCAGGGACTCACTTTAGGTACCTGTGGTTGCAGGTTGCCCGGGAGTGGGGGGGGGCTGGTACAACATTTCTAGTTTGGTGGGGAGAGTGAAAGCTGATCTGGCAAGGTGGGATGGTCTCCCTCTGTCACTGGCGGGTCGGGTACAGGCGGTTAAACTGAATGTGTTGCCGCGATTTCTGTTTATTTTCCAATGTCTGCCGATTTTCCTGCCAAAGGCTTCTTTCAGAGAGATTGAGGGAATGATTACTTCGTTCATATGGGGAGGGAAGGTGGCCAGAGTTAGAAAGGTGCGGCTACAGAGGGGAAGGCAGGCAGGGGGTTTGGGTCTTCCGAACCTGATGTATTACTACTGGGCGGCGAATGCGGAGAAGGTACGGAGCTGAGTCAGAGGGCTTGATTCCCAGTGGGTCAGAATGGAGGAGAGTTTGTGCAAGGGGTCGGGATTGAAAGCACTAGCAACAGCACCGCTCCCGATGGCCCCGGGGAAATATTCGGGGTGTCCGGTAATAATCGCTTCATTGAGAATTTGGAGGCAGTTTCGCCAGCACTTCGGGTTGGGGGCAAGGTCAATGGAAATGTCGATTCGGGGGAACCGCAGATTTGAGCCAGGGAAGTGAGATGGAAATTTTCGGAAATGGGAGGGGAAGGGAATTAAGACACTAAAAGATTTGTTTCTTGGGCGTCGGTTTGCAGGATTGAAGGAGCTGGAAGCGAAGTACGGGCTGGAGCAGGGGGAAGTGTTTAAATACATGCATGTTTGAGATTTTGCCAGAAAGGAGATACAGAGCTTCCCGGTGGAGCCGGCCTCCACATTGCTGGAGGAGTGCTGATGACAAGGGGACTGGAGAAGGAGGTAGTGTCGATGGTTTACGGGGCTATTTTGGAAGATGAGAAGGCACCACTGGAAGGGATCAAAGCAAAGTGGGAGGAAGAGTTGGGAGAGGATATGGAGGAGGGGTTCTGGTGTGAGGTGCTCCGGAGAGTGAATGCCTCCACCTCGTGCGCGAGGTTGGGGCTGATACAGCTGAAGGTGGTATACAGAGCACACCTCACTAGTGCAAGAATGAGCCAATTCTTTGAAGGAGTAGAAGATGTGTGAACATTGGGGGGGTGGGCTAATCACGTTCATATGTTGTGGTCCTGTCCAAAGCTAGAGGATTACGGGAGGGAAGTTTTTAGGGTAATTTCTAAAGTGGTACATGTGAAACTGGACCCAGGCCCCCGGGAGGCCATATTCGGGGTGTCGGACCAGCCAAGGTTGGAAACGGATGCAGAGGCAAATGTTGTAGCCTTCGCCTCGTTGATCGCCCGAAGGCGGATCCTGGTAGGTTGGAGAGCAACCTCTCCACCCTGTGTCCTGGCGTGGCGGGGGGACCTGTTGGAATTCTTGACTCTTGAGAAGGTTGAGTTTTAACTGAGGGGAAGGATGGAGGGGTTCTACAATTCATGGGCATTATTCATTATGCACTCTCAAGAACTGGATAACATCGAACATTAGTTGGGGTGGGAGGGTTGGGGGAGGGAGCTGTGTGTGTTAATGGCGACTATGGGTGATCCCTAATTCCTTTTTGTCATTTGTGTGAACATGCGGGCTAATGTTTGGGGTTTGTTGGGAGGATGGGATCGTTGTTATTGATATGGGGATTGACATATTTGTTACTGACTATTGTTTATGTTGGTGGGTGTAAATTTGGGAGAAAATGTGAAAAAGGAGGAGAATAAAAATATATTTTTTTAAAAAGAAACCGATAAATAACCCTAATGTAAATGCAAATCAAACTAGACCAGATTTAATTAACCTGTCTTTGTCTTACAAGATCACAGATAGTGTGAAGGCATTGAACAATGGCTGACCTATATTTAAGCTTATAATGAATTCAGAAGGTTTATCCTTACTTCAATAAAATATGGAAATTGTTTGTCATTCTGGGGTGAAAGAACGCTGAAAGCCAATTATAAACATTAAGTTCCTTAACAGAGCCAGCTATTCTGGGAGAGTGGGGTTGTAAAACTCCATTTAGAGATATAAATTATTAAAATGGGTTGCAGAATCAAAGAGTTAAGTGACTGAAAGCAGTCAGTAGAGTTAGAAGGCAGTGAGAAGGTGTTGAGTACCTGCCAGCAACCAGAACAAGGTGTCCACAACTTTGAGGTCTTAAAGAACAATGGGGGGGAGCGGGGGGGGCTGTTTATCCAAAAATCTAAATGAAGGATCCCTATAAAATCTTAACTCGGAATAGCTGGGCACAGTAAGAAGTCTGACAACACCAGGTTAAAGTCCAACAAGTTTGTTTGGAGTCGCTAACTTTCAGAGCGCAGCTCCTTCATCAGGTGAGTCGGTGCCTGACTGGCCAACTCGACTTACACAAAGGCATACGAACTGTGTTGAGTGTTCCCCGCCCCTTGTCGGGGGAGCTCGTATTCTGCAAGCTCCACGGGTAGTGGATCATTCCTATTACGTAAGACCTGTGCAGGTTATAACTTCGCCTCCCCCACCCCCCACCAAGTCCAAAGAATTCTCCACGGACTGGCAAAGGAAAGAGCCCTCTTGATGTTTGGCTGGACATCAGGGGAGTATAGTCAAAGGCGAACGTCGCCTCCAGCGCGATCATTGTGGTGGCTGCAGTTCCAGAGGCTGTGGATCTGAGGGTTCCCCGTCGGAGGTTGCCTGTGTTTCCATTTCTGAGTCCGAGTCGACCACCCCAGTCGTCTCAGAGTCCTGCCCTCCCTTGGGGTCCCATAGACGAAGGCAGATGCTGCCCTAGAAGAGGTTTCTGAACACAAGATACCACCTTGGCTTTATCAGGCAGCAGATGAGGTTTCAGAAGAAGTTTCCGCGGGCGAGGAACTTTCTGAAAATCGATGTCCTGGACCAAGGATGGTTGGGGCACTTTTTCATAGTACAACTTTGGGCTTGCACCTGGTAGGGCACATAGGCCCTTTTTGTGGAGGATATCGGCGGAGACGCACTGGTTGTCGCCGCCAAGGTTTCGCATAAACACCGAGTCACTTAGTACTAAATGTCTGGACGGTCAACGTTGGGAGGGGCAACACCCTTGCTGCTGCTGGTTGTGTCGTACCTTCGCACTTATGTCTGGAATGATCATGCTAAGGCGGATACAAAGTCTCCGGCCCATCAGCAATTCCACAGGGCTGCCCCAGTCAGGAATGGTCCTGTGGCTAAATAAGAAACGAGCCAGCCTGCTGTCCATCGATCCAGAAGATTGAAGGCCACGTTTAACGGTTTGTACCGCTTGCTCTGCTAAACAACTTGAAGTCGGGTGATATGGGGCGATACAAATAGGCCGTGCCCCATTTGCCTTCAGAAACCCAGCGAACTCCTCACTCATAAAAGGAGTGTCATTATCAGTGACGAGCACTTCAGTGAGGCTGTGCGTGCAAAATGATGAACACAATTTCTCAATGGTCACCCGGGACTTGGATCCTGCCACCTTGTGTACGTCAAGCCACTTTGAATGTGCGTCAATTACTAATAGGAACATTGACCCCTGAAAAAGACCAGCAAAGTCGGCTCGATGTCCGTGTCGAGGCCCGGACACCATACATAACGGCGTGCCAGACGTTTCATCTTTGACGCACCCGGGTGACTATTGTGGAGGTCTTTCGGAATTAACTCCTGCCTCTTGCCCACAGCAGGATACCATCTTCCACATTAAATTCAGACAGCTTAGAGCAAAATGCCTTCAACTCGCCTGGGAGCTGTCGATGCTGTCCTCTGTGTTGGACCACATGCTGAATTTTGGAAAGGATCTGGATGGTCTGGGCCCATTCACAGATCTGTACCGCCGTGACAACAAAGAGTCCATGAAATTTAAGGTTGTGGCCACCTTGACCGGCTCAGAGCATCTGCGTTTGCAATTTGAGTACCTGATCTATACTCAAAAGAATACTTGTAACGACGAGTAATAAGACCCAGCGCTGGATGTGCACAGAAACAATGAACAGAATCGCTTTATCCTCTTGGAAAAGCCTGAGTAAAGGTTTATGATCCGAAATGAGCGTAAAATGGTGGCCGTAGACATAATGGTGAAAGTGTTTCACGGCGAACGCCACGGCCAGGCCTTCCTTCTCTATCTGCGAATACTTTTTTTCCTCTGCAGCCAACGTACGGGAGGCGAAAGCTATCGGCTGTTTCCCTCCATCCTCCTTTCTGTGGGACACAACTGACCCAATACCATAGGGCTAAGCTACCCCTGTATTGAGCAAGGGCTTGGGATCGTAATGGCCGAGTAACCCAAAAGATGACAACTGTCCTTTTACCCACAAAAAGCTGCTTCCTTTGGCCAGCCCCAAGTCCATATGTGATCCTTTTTCAGAAGGAGGTGCTCTGGAGTCAACGTGGTAGCCATGTTCGAAAGGAACTTCCCGTAATAATTATCAAGATCGAGGAAAGATCGAAGCTCCGAGGCATTCTTTGGGATAGGGCCTGCTGAATAGCGTGCAACTTCTCCGCGATGGAGTGGAGATCTTCACGATCCACCTGAAAGTCGAGGTAGGCTACCTTTGCATTAAACACGCACTTGGCTCTCTGTAGGCGGACACCAGCTTCATTAAATCGTTTCAACACAGCCTCCAGGATATCCAAGGGCTCTTTTCAGAGGCACCCATGACCAGCAGATCATCTAAATAAACAGCTACACGTGAGAGCCCTCTCAGGATGCCCTCCATCACCCGCTGAAAAATAGCGCAGGTGGAGGGAGGACACTCAGAAAGTCAGCCGTGTATACTCGTATAGGCCCCGGTGTTTGTTGATGGTGACATACTTGCAAGAGGCAGGATGCAAATAGACATGGCTCATGTTGGGCTTCGTGAACACATGCCCTCTGCGAGCTTCACGTAGAGATCCCCATTGCAGTGTTCACTGTTGACTTCCAGACATAAACATAAACAAACCATTTTGGCCGGCTTCATGAACGGCACATGACCAATACCACCGGTGCTGCCCTGGCTGAAGGACAGGTCTGAGGCGTTCAAGTCAGGCGACCCTGACCTATACAAGAAATCCAGGTTCTACCTCTGCAAAGTAATCCAGGTTGCCAAGAGACAATATCAGACCAAGCTAGAGTCATAAACTAGCGTTACATACTCTCGTCAGTTGTGGCAAGGCCTAAACAACATAACAGGCTACAAAGCGAAGCTGAGCAGAATCTCTGGCAGCACCCCTCCCCGATGAACTCCATGTCGGTTCGAGCAGGAAACCATGAAACCGCTGTTGACTGCCCCAGCAACCCCGGACACACCCATACCCACCGTCACAGATTCCAAAGTCAGATCGGCCTTCCTGAAAGTGAACCCATGGAAGGCGATGGGTCCGAAGGGGTCCCTGGTCCTGCACTCAGATCCTGCGCGGACCAGCTGGCAGAAGTGTTCGCGGACATCTTCAACCTCTCCCTACTCCGTTCCGAGGTCCCCACCTGCTTCAAGAAGACCACCACCATACCGGTGCCAAAGAAGAACCAGGCAATGTGCCTCAACGACTACCATCGGTGGCCCTGACATCGATCGTAATGAAGTGCTTCAAGAGGTTGATCATGAGGCACATCAACTCCATACTCTCAGAATGCAGAGATCCACTGCAATTCGCATTCCGCTGCAACCGGTCCACAGCAGATGCCATCTTCCTGGCCCTACACTCATCTCGACAGCAAGGACTCCTACATCCGACTCCTATTTATTGATTACAGCTCTGCCTTGAACACCATATTTGGAGCTAATTTCAAAGCTCCAAAACCTAGGACTTGGCTCCTTACTCTGCAACTGGATTCTTGACTTTCTGATCCATCGACCACAATCAGTAAGAATAAACAATAATACTTCCTCCACGATAGTCCTCAATACTGGGTCCCTGCAAGGCTGCGTACTTAGGCCCCTACTATACTTCCTATACACATAACGACTGTGTGGCAAAATTTGGCTCCAATTCCATCTACAAATTTGCTGACGACACGACTAGTGGGTCGGATCTCGAACAACGACGAATCCGAATACAGGAGGGGGCTAGAGAACCTAGTGGAGTGGTGTAATGACAACAATCTCTTCCTCAATGCCAAGAAAACTAAAGAGCCTGTCATTGACTTCAGGAAACAAAGTATTGTGCACCCCTGTCTGCATCAACGGGCCGAGGTGGAGATGGCTGACAACTTCAAATTTCTAGGTGTGCACATCACCCAAAATCTGTCCTGGTCCACCCATGTCGATGCTACCACCAAGAAAGCACAACAGCACCTATATTTCCTCAGGAAACTAAGGAAATTCAGCATGTCCACATTGACTCTTATCAATTTTTACAGGCGCACCACAGAAAGCATCCTATCTGGCTGCATCACAGCCTGGTATGACAACTGCTCGGCCTGTTCCTTTTTCACAAACACACATTTATTTCATTCCAACAGCCTTTGCACAAAACTCTAACTATACATCACCTGACAGAGGCCACCTGAAGCCCCTTTACATATCAGTGTCAATTAATGGATACTTAACATAAATGAGACAACTAATTGCAATGTCTCTTAACACATTACTTAACAGTCTCCCCTTCCTTGGAGAAAAAAAAAATTAGGTGGAAACAAAATTTCAAGAAACTCGGAAACACACACATGATTTTCCCCCCTCTTTTATTTTTGTTTGGACAAGAAAGAAAAAAAAGACAGTCACCGAAACAAGCGCCCTTCATTAACAATATCCAAAAGTTTCTGTGAACCCGCCCCTCTTTTCGTAAAACAGCCTGACAGTTGATAGCTCCTGTCAACCCATTTAATTTTTGTTATTTCCCCTCTGTCCAACATCTGCTTCAAACTTGCGATGTCTATCCTTAACCTCTTTTCATTGACACTTTTTGTAGAGTGCACATTTTCCCACAGGGATTTATTGTCAATGTGACAGGCAATAGGTATATTACCCTAATCCTAAAATTTCTGTCACTATCATACTTATACAAAAGGCCATATCCACCGCCTCTACAAGGCTTAACGTCTCAGCAGCCAAAGTGCTTTTTACCACTCTCCTTATTTTCTTTGTTTCCCACACAAGCGGGCAACATTTACCATTGTTCCCCAAAAGGAAAATTATAAAACCTCCTGCGCTTGAAACCCCATCACATAAATTTGCGTAGGACGCATCACTATAAACTATGAGTTTCAAGTGCCTACGGTCACCTAAAACCGGGAACTTCAAAACACACACCTGCATTTTTAGTTTGGCCAACGTTTTATTTGCTCTTATTATGTCTTCCACTTTGGGATCATCAATTTTTGTACTCAACTCTAAGACATCAAAACTCACGTCCGGTCTAGTCTGTCTACCTAACCAATTCAGTTGCCCAATTAAACTTCGCAGTTGCTCTTTTTCTGTCTTTGAAACCATTGCATCTTTTTGTGAAACTCGGCCACGACTAATTGCTATTGGGCTGATGCTTTCCAAATAAGATTACTGACGTAAAGTTGCCCCTAACTTAGTCTGTCCAATTTCCAGTCCAATATATTTAAATGCACCGGAAGCCTGACTTCTAACCCTGAATTCCTTCCTCAACCCAGAGATTACAATAGCTTCAAAATCACTACTCCCACCCCACAAAAAATCATCGACATGCATCATAAAAAATGCCAGAAAGATTTCCTTTATAGTGCCAGTAAAATATTGCAGGATCTGCTTTCAACTGGCAACAGCCTAACTTTAACAAAACTGACCTTACCGAAAAATACCAGACTCCAGATGCATCATTTAATCCATATACACATTTGTTAAACTTCCAGAGCACCCCTTCTGTGTTAGCTGCTTCATTAGGAGGACGGAGAAATATGTCTCTCTGGAGCTGATGCCACTGCAAAAAGGCAGCTTTTATATCTATAGATTTGCATTCCCATGCCTTTGTGGCTAATAGAGCCAAGAAGATCTTTAAAATAACCTTTCCTGCTGTAGGTCAATCTACCCTTAAATCCTGATGTTCTAAGTTTTCTTCAAATCCCCTTGCCACAAGCCTGGCCTTTGCCTTATAAGTTCCATCCGGAAGAACCTTTTCCGTGCACATCCATCTGTGGGATAGAGCTGTTTGTCCCCTATCCGGTACTTCCGTGTATACCCCAAATTCACTCCAACTATGCCATTCTTGCTGTTTAGCTTCTTTGATAGCTTTTTCATCTAATTTATTTGAAGCCACCAAAATCTCACGTGCATGTGGGCCTCTACTCCTATTGGTATTCGTAGACTTACTCATGTTCCGAGATCTTGATAAACTATGTCCCCTCTCCCGCCTGGTATCTCGTTCTGTACTGCTACTGCTTTAATCTTTCCCTTCTGCTGTGGGATGTCCTTTCAATAGTTCTCAACCTTTTCCTGCGGACCTGTTCACAATCCGATGTACTATCTGTACTGGCACTGCGTTTCTGTGTCCGCCATTTTTGAACTTTGTTTTCCCAATCCATTGTCTTGACTCCTTCCCCTGAATAGTGTACATTCAACCAATGTTTATCATTTCCAGTGGCCTTCCCTGCTCTACTAATAACAGTTGCATCCTTCCATTGACTAGACCCTTCAGGCAAGTATGTCACTTTTGTACCAACTTTTGACAGTTGCCCTTTCGGAAAAATGGCCTGTTCTAATTAATCAGAAGTGTTGTGTTCCTCCACAGAAACCCTGTCTATATCAGTTAATTGGTCCTCATAGTTCTGTAACACATGCGTACCAGATGACTCTGGTTCCTTGTCATGTCTGTCTGCTCTGTCTAAATTTGAAAATTTGTAATCTTTACCCATTATCCTTGATGAGTGTACCCTAACAGTTTGATTACCATGTTGCAAAATAACTGTTTTGCCATCTATGCCTATGATCTTCCCTGGGCCTTTCCATTCATTAGAATTGTCTCTCTTATAGTATACCATGCCTCCTTGCTGAAAAAGTCATCTGATGGCCGTACGTTATGTCTTAAAGCTCTGCGAATTCTTTCAGAGACTTCTGCTACCAAAAAAGCTTTTCTACTGCTATGTATTGCATTTAAATGTTCAGCAAAACCGAGCTAATTGTAGTCCCCTCCCAAGCTGGAGGCTGGTCATCCAAAATGGACGGAATGTTAGGATTTCTACCAAACACTAATTGATAAGGACTATAGCTCCCAACCACCTGCAATAAATTATTTACATGTACTGCCCATGCTAAAGCTGAATTTAGCCTGCAATTTGGTCGCTCTGCCAAAATTTTCCGAGGCATGTCATCAATGACAGCATGATTTCTTTCACAGACACCATTACTAAATGGGCTTTCTGCAGCCGTATTCATAACTCTGATATTCATGTTTTCACACATATCCCTAAACTCATCATTAGCAAATTCTCCCCCATTGTCCGTAAGGAATTTTGCTGGTGGACCCATTCCTGTCCCTATCCATTTTTCCATGATTTGATCCAGAATTACTCTCTTTTCTTTACTTTGTGCAATCGTTGATTGACTAAATCTGGTTGCTAAATCTACAAAATGGAAAATAAATATATTATTTGCTTTATCCCAGATCTTAAAGTCCATGGCCACAATGTTGTTAAAATCCCTGGCCAAAGGTAGGGTTACTGTCGGTCGTGCTGGTGTCCTTCTGTACTTCCTACAAACTTCACAGCAGTCACTAACCTGTTCTATCTGTTTAGTATAGTCGTCATCACTTACCCCTGCATCCTTTAAAAAATCTTTCAACCTCCGAGGAGACGGATGTGCAAATTGCCTATGCAGTTTTAATACCACAAGCTTTTTATCAGCTAAAGTCCCATTTTCAACTGCCATTAACACATCCTTAACCACTCTACTTGAAATATCATTTGTCAATAATGGAATACAATAGTGTCCCGACTGTAAGTTGTAAGTCCACCGTCTTTCCAAAAACTGTTGCCTTATCCTGTTCCATATCCAGTTTCATGTGTGCTTTCTTCATCGACGGTCTGCTCAGAAGCAAAGGTATCTCACTTGATACAACATCCGTGCGAATGAAATGATTCACTCCGGCAATATTGCAAGGGATCATCACTCTTTTCAGCGATTTCAGAGTATTATCATCCCCAAACCTGAAACTTGTGGAACTTTCAAATTCCTTAACCTTGTTACGATTTTCGGCATTCAAAGAGTCCAGGTAACATTTTAACCAGTCAATTCCACACACAGTAGATGTGCAGCCACTGTCCAATACAGCATAGTTGAAGGATTCTGCAACCAACACCCTCATTACAGGCGTAAAACTGCTTGTCAATAGGACAATGTCTTCTTTCTGGTCACTATCTTTTTCCTCTTCTGACTCTTCCGTGTCATGTGTCGCTTCAAACACTCTATCATAACGAGTTGGACAGTTGAAAGCATAATGGTGTTGAGAGTCACATCGAAAACATCGATTTATCATGCCCCGTGCATTTCTGGGGTTCATCTTCCTATTGTAGGTTCTAACTGGGTTTCTGTCTTCATAATTTCCTTGTCTCGGTCTCCTTCTATAGTCTTGAGCCCTGTTCATAGCCATATGATTTCGCCATCCTGTTAGTAGTGTATCTTCCATATTCTGCCTTATTGCAGGCTGACCTATTTGGGTCATCAGAGCCATCGGAATCGAATGTTTCCCCAGAAACTTTTGTAAAGCTTTTGTCATCTGTTCGAATAAGGTATCCTTATCAGTAAACTGAACTCCTGTCAAAACCAGGAGCCTATCCATGTTGCTCACTCTAGCACAGTCAAGTAATTTAAAGGCCAACACAGACTGGAAATTCCAGGTTGTGTTTCTGCAGCCTTTTATATAGTCTGCCAAATTCCATTATATAGTCTTCCATGGAGATATCCTCCATTTTCTGGAACTTATCAAAATCCGACCATGCTTCATACGCACTTAACAAGTCATCTTTCTTATAAATCTTATCCATATAATGTAATAAAGTTTCCAGACCTTCTTCTGAGTCTAACTCTTCCAATTCCAGCTCAGAAAGCACTTTGTTTTGGAGTTTACTGCCATATGGTAGAGAAAGAGCCAATGCCATACCTTGTTTTCTCTTTCCCAAAGCAGTTACCTTAGTCCACATAACTACTACACTTCTCGATTGGTCATACGATTCCCTTTCAGAAAATAAGGGAGGATAGTCATATCCAGCCATCTTTATCCTCGGTTCAGCCATATATCCCTTTTTTTTTTCTTTTCTCACTTACTCCTTGGTTTGATCTGGAAAAGTTGTATCTTTCAACCCTTCACATTTACACAGCAACCGTCCTCTGCTACCAATTGTTAGACGTTTTAGTTGCTGTGATATGAAGAGTCTAAAGCTCTGTTCCTTTTTCACAAACACATTTATTTCATTCCAACAGCCTTTGTACAAAACTCTAACTATGCATCACCTGACTGAGGCCACCTGAAGCCCCGTTACATATCAGTGAAATTTAATGGATACTTAACATAAATGAGACAACTAATTGCAATGTCTCTTAACCCATTACTTAACAACCCGCTTCCCATCCATTGACTCTATCTACATCTCCTGCTCCTTGGGAAAGCGGGCAGCATAATCAAAGACCCCCTCCCACCCGGCTTACTCGCTCTTCCAACTTCTTCCATCGGGCAGGAGATCCAAAAGTCTGAGAACGTGCACGAACAGATTCAAAAACAGCTTCTTCCCCGCTGTTAGCAGACTCCTAAACAACCCTCTTATGGACTAATCTGATTAATACTACACCCCTGTATGCTTCATCCAATGCCGGTGTCTGTGTATTTACATTGTGTACCTTGTGTTGCCCTATTACTTATTTTCTTTTCTTGTACTAAATGATCTGTTTGAGCTGCACGCAGAAAAATATATTTCACTGTACCTCGATACACGTGACAAAATCCAAATCCAACCAGCGAAACTGATGCTGCCCAAGGTCTCTAACTGACAGCTCTGTCTCCACTGCCTCCACCTTTTCAAGCAAGGCATAGGGAACCATGCGTGCCCGGGGCTTCCAGGTCGACCTGTATGCAGGCCACGACCCCCTTTATCCTCACCAATCTGGGTTGGAACACTTTAGGGTATTTCCCCAACACCTCGGCCAAACCACTTGAACTGGTCTGAAGAATGTGCCATCTTTGCAGGTGACACAGCCAGTCGCTGCCCAACAAGCTTGGATTGCATCTGTTTACCACGATGAGCAGAAGGCACCCCAACTGGTGCCCATAAACCACTGGGGTCATAGTAGTACCCGCAATATCCAACGATTCCACCGTCTGGGTAGCCAATCTCGCCTGGATACTCTCCAAACCTGGGTCTGAACTCCCATCTTAATGTGGTCAAACGCCTGCTGACCAATCACGGAAACCACTGCGCCAGTGCCCAACTAACGTCGAGCAGGTATCCATTCGCACGCATTGAAACCTTAGTGTGGGCCAATCGGGGGACTGCTACACCTTGCACGTGCATGCAGTTGTCCTCCTCCTCTGGCTCATCGAAGTGGAAAGTATGATCCCTGGGCTGGTGGCGGTCTCTACCCGGGCGTCTGGACCTCTGGTTCACCAGTGGGCTGCGCTCATGCCGGGTGCGACTACAAGCCCCTCAACAATCTGGCTCTCACTCTACGGATTCCAAAGAAGACTTTCGCTGGGGTGGCTCATTCTTCGGCCACTGGGGCGTGCCTTTACGGTGTTTGGTCCAGGTTAAGGCGACGGGACGTGGAGGGGCCTCAGGATGGGAGGGGGCACGTCCTAAGGCGTTCACCTCCACTCCTTGCGCCACCTGCACTCCTCGTTCTGTGATTTTGTAGGAGACCGCAATCTGGACGACCAATTGCAAAGTTAGGGAAGGTTCGGTCAGCAGCTTCTTCTGCAAGGCCGCATTGTTTATGCTGCAAACTCAAGCGGTCACGTAGCATTTCAGATAAGCCGGCGCCATATGCACAGAATTCAGCAATTTTCCGCTGCCTCGATAAAAACTCGGTGATTGATTCACCCAGGGTTCTTTCAGTGGTATTAAATCGGCACAGCTGTACTATTACCAACAGGGTCGGAAAAAAATGTTGCCCCACTAGCTTCACAAGCTCATCGAAGATTTTAGTGTCTGGAGTCGCTGGGTAGGAAAGGCTCTGTATCTCTCCGAACGTATGTGTACCATAAGCAGTAAGCAAAATAACTATCTGGTGGTCATTCTCTGTGATATTATTGGCATTGAAAAAGTAACGCATCCTCTGTGCATACTGACTCCAACCTTCCAATCCGGCATCAAACACAAACAAACGTCTGAAAAGAGGCGTGATGAAAAAGAATTTCCAACCTGTATTCAAGGGATATGGGGAGGTGACTCAGCTGTGTCGGTAGTGAACTAGTCTTTATCCACATTGCCAGTTTTCTAAGGGGAAACAAAAGGAATCCATGCCGAGTAGTGAAAAACATAAACTTAAATTAAATATTACGTACTGTTCCAGTAGTTCCCTACTGGATCTTCTCTCATCGATGCCTGGCTGGTTGACTCTATTTACACAAAGGCACATAAACTTCGTTAAGGGTCCCCTTATCGGGGGAGCTTGCATTCTCCAAACTCCACAAGGTAGTGGATCATCCCTACCCCGTAAGGCCCGTGCGGGTTACAACAATGACAAATGGAAATGCTGGACATTCGGCAGGTCAGGTAGCATCTGCAAAGAAAGGAGGAATCCTAGTAAGTAAACAAAGTGAAATTTAATGGATACTTATCAATAAAGCGTGAAAGAGCGCTTTATTGATTTGTAAGCAAAAAATTTGTAAAGGCCTGCACTTCCTGTGGTAATGACAGCAAAGCCGCCAGCGTTCATCATCATTGCTCCACTAAAACTGACAGCAACATTTAAGCTCAGCACGTGCACGGAATTACATGGAAATCTAGAAGTTGCTGTCTGTGACTCTGCTTCTCCAGAGGGTTCACTGTTGAGGCACTACCAGACCAATAGGAAATCTATAAATAGACAAGAACATGCACTCTTTAGTTACACTGTTAGTCTTGATGTAAAAATACTTGAATGAGGTCTAACTGGGTTTTTAATGACATATTAACTTCATAATCACTGTTAAACGCCCTCACTGAGCCTGAAAGGCTAATTTTATATTTGTGGAATGTCAAGTTCTCCGTAGTAAAACAAATTCCCATTAAAAACAAATACTTCTCATAAAATTGTTTATCTTCATTTTAGTTCTTATGCTGATCCAGTCATAATTTACTTTGCTGTCTGAAATGTTAAATTACAAATGAAGGCAGTTGGGTGCTTTTAACCTCCTGATTCGCTCTGTGTGAATACTTCAATATGGTTGACTCATTGCCTGCTTGCTGGATATTTGTGTGCAGCTTTCTTCAAGGTCAGCGACAAGCTCCTATGCTTCACCGCTGACTGCAAAATCAGAACCACCACTTAGTGTTTCACAGGGATAGGCAACAGAAGGTAAAGAAAGAATAAAGAAAAGTACAGCACAGGAAAGACCCTTTGGCCCTCCAAGCCAGTGCCGACAATGCTGCCTGTCCAGCCTAGAACCTTCTGCATTTCCGGGGTCCATATCCCTCTATTCCCATCCTACGTCACCCTCGTACCTGCTTCCACCACCTCCTCCGGTAGCGAGTTCCAGGCACCCACTACCCTCTGTGCAAACAAAATTTCCCTTGCACATCACCTCTAAACTTTGTCCCACACATCTTAAACCTATGTCCCCTAGTAATTGACTCTTCCATCCTGGAAGTAAATATTAAATAGAGTAAAGCACAACATTCAAAAACAGTTTGATATGTACCTCCTTGCCCACAGCTGAGGAAGATGGTGCCCATTTGTCTAATTGCAACTGAAGAGTGTTTTCTATCAAGGTCCATCAAAGTCAGAAATAGTCTGTTTGTGCACAGAAATAGCCTCAGTCTGGACCACTGTATATATGGAATGAAGGGAACACTGCAGAGCAGATATTCTCTGCCTGAAAGCTCTGCGTTAAAACCAAATTGCCCCTGATTTTATTTTGGACTGCGTGGGTGATTCTAGATTTGAATGTCCTTTATGTTTTTTGCAATAGCTTGTGTACCGTATGAGTAGGGACTTTCGTGGTGCTGTACAGCCACACAGCCTAGAGGAAACGTTAGTTAAAACTGCAGCTTTTTCAAACTTCAAACTAGCATATCCACAAAACCCTGAAGTTGAGCTTCAGTTTTATTTGCAGTAAGTTTTAGCAACAGGCAAACTATTTGACAAGCACACGTGTGATATTTAATAGTAAGCTCTTTGTATGCTCAATATATATGGTGTATTTGGTTAAAACTAAACTGAGAATAGACAGTGAAAAGGGTAAATATTTAAACCTTTATTAAATGTACCTTAGTAATAAACTATTTGTCCAAGTGACCACTGGAGCATGAATACTCTTCTTATTCTCTTGTACAATCAACTTCTGTTCTAGATTTACGAAGCACAGCCAGAGATTTCCAAGGCCTTTGGGACGAAAGAGTTCATCCCAATCCCCCGCCTCCTCTCTATGGTGATGGTCACAACGTTACCTCCAGTGGCTACTAAAGTCATGTTTGCTCAGGGAATCTGTGTAAGGAAAATGCATTTAATATTTATTTGTTTCTTAAAATCAGCATTCTTCAGAACATACAAAAAGTTGTCAGGAGAAAGGCAAATTACTGCACACTCAGCAACCAATGTTACTGCTGATCTGCCCAATTTTATTCCTTTTTTACGTAGAGAGCCAGAAAATGCAACATAGTATATCATAAAGCATACCATTGGAGTGCACCTGGGGAGGCGATGCCGCACTGGTATTGTTACTGGACTAGTAATCCAGAGACCCAGGGTAATGCTCTGGGGACCTGGGTTTGAATGGTGAAATTTGAATCCAATCAATATCTGGAATTAAAAGGCTAACAAAACCCATTGCCAAATTGTCGTTAAAAACCCATCTGGTTCACTCGTGTCGGTTCAGGAAAGGAAATCTGCCGTCCTCTCCTGGTCTAGTCTACCACATGAGTCTCAAGATCCACAGCAATGTGGTTGACTCTCAAGTGCCCATCTGAAATGGCCTAACAAGCCACTCGGCTCAATGGCAATTAGGGATGGGCAATAAATGCAGACCTAGCCATAAATGAATAAGAAAAATCTCAAAAAACAAGTGGCCCATCAATTGCTTACTCTGCCACAGAAGTATGGGAAGGTACAGTATATCAGGACAAACTGGAAAATTTGGCCATTTTATATCCAGATTTGCATCCAAGGGAACTGGATTTTAATCAAGGATGAGGCAGGAAATTACCTCCAAATCCTCCGAGTAAGTAATTTGTCTTGTGCAAACAGCAAGAGAACCTGGATACACATCCAGCACTTGCTAACTATATAACCTTTAGGGTAAATGCAGTTTGAAAGCGGTGCCAGTTAAACATTTAGTCACAATTTCTACAGCGGTCACAAACAACCTTAGTTAAGTTAACACAAGTAGGTGAAGGACAGGTGGAGTGTGCCAAAATTGTCTTCCTAGACACAACTGTGACTCATTTGGTGACTTTAATGTGGCCTAGTTTTACTCTGAGCGCAAGCATATCTATTGGCAGAGCATTTTGTGAGAAAAAAGGAGGGGATCCTGCTGCATGAAAATTGAAGTCCTGCGTCAAGGCCCAAATATCCACTAAAGTAACTGGATTATCCAGCTGCTCACCAGTTCACCGTCAAACCCAATGCGATCTGAATCCCGTTCTCCCTTTGGGCTCCCTTGTGTCTGGAAATGCCCATTTCCTACCATTGTTACCTATCTTGCTCCTACTTCACAAACACAACTTTGGAACTTTCAGAACACGGTAAAGGGAGACAGAGTCCATGATGGGCCTTTGGCTCTTTTTCCGACCTTTGCACCCACCTTATCTTTGCAAAAGTAAGAAAAAATTATCCCGTTTTTCATTTATTTGGCCATGTAACTATAATAGGAACATTAGCAGAGCTAAATAATCCACTGTAGGCAATTGGAGCTACTGACATCCATCCCACTGAAGTTCCCAGCTATAAAGGAAAGGAAAGTTTCTGCAATTTTGGAGGTACTTTATTTTAACCTTCCAGTTTTTTTCCCCCAAAAATGAGACACAAAGCAGTAGTTCCTGTCAAGTGTATTTCTAGTCAATTGTTGATTTTTTTTGTCACTTTCTGATTTGGATAGGCTCACTGTGAGTCTCACTTGTGTTCTGCATTAATTTCCAATTTTAAAAAAAAAAAAGTCAAAATGGAGACTATTTTTTTATCGGTCACATAATATCACACAAAGAAAGGCAAATTTAATGAATTCTCTCTTTTTACTTTCAGTTTGCAAGTAAGGTGGTCCAACACAACACATTCTCCTTGCTTGCATATTTTATGAAGAGGGCTCTGAAGAACATCGAGTATGGACTAAATGAGGAAGTGTGGCAAAACGCTGAGATTTATACTCCCAGTACAATGGAGGACTTTGTACAGCAGTACAGAGAGACCCTCAGCAAGGTATTTATGACTGCAGGCATAACAGCAACCTTCTTTGAAATTCACTGTTCATTCAGTAACACAGTGATTAGCACTGTTGCTTCACAGCACCAGGGTCCCAGGTTCGATTCCCAGCTTGGGTCACTGTCTGTGTGGAGTCTGCAGGTGCCTCCTTAATGGAAACAGGTCTGTGGATTTGGGAATTTTCCCAACTAATGCTTTCCACCTCCTTCATGAAAATCCAGCCCAAGGAATCTGTCCATCACCGGACAACTCTGAATGAAATTGCATTTACAGCATGGCAGATTTCAGTTGATTGGGATTCAAATTGAGATATCCTATATGAAAACTGTTGCTTCACAGCATCAGGGACCCGGGCTCGATTCCCGGCTTGGGTCACTGTCTGTGAAATTCAGATTTACAAAATACATTTTTATAATCCTTGTGCCTGCAGATCTGTCTACAGAAATACCTGTCTCTGGAATGCCCACATTATTATGTGACACAAGTGTGCTCTCTTTTATTTTTTGACACAGCATTTGCCAGACATGAATAACATTGTAGCTACATGGCAATCTCTTTTAAAAAATGAAAGAAAAGAAGACGATGGGAAAGGAGAACAGGGAGATTGGAAAAACACAGAAAGCACCAGTGCACCAGAAGAAGCAGGTAAGATATCCAATATTACAGAGCATCATGGTACGGTTTTCTTCTCAGAGAAGGGAGGGAAAGTGCTTATGTGATTTCAATTGAGCAAAGTCAATATCAGCTGACAGAGTAACAGCATGTGAATGATGCACGATGTGCAAATAGGCCAGCAACTTGAAGTGAGAAATGATTGCGTAATTGCAAGTCACCCAAAATTGCGGAATAATTTGTTCAGCTCTGCTGTTAAGGTTAACAAAATGCCACTTAATAAGTACCCTTTAGTGATGTCACAATTGGTAATGATGGTCAACCAACCATCCAGAAAGGGAACAATTGAAAGTATGGTTACCATTCTTTCAGATAGTGAATTGTTAACAGATTTTAACATTTAAAACAACCTTGCATTCGCTTTCTCACTCTTAATCCAATCTTACCCTCTAATTATTTGCCTCTCCGTACCTGATATGATGTCATGAATTCACCCACCCAAGCTTTTCCTCTGTTTAGGTGGCACAGTGGTTAGCACTGCAGCCTCACAGTCCCGAGGACCTGTGTTCCAACCCGGCCCCGGGTCACTGTCCGTGTGGAGTTTGCACATTTGCCCCATGTCTGCGTGGGTCTCACCCCCACAACCCAAAGATGTGCAGGGTAGGTGAATTGGTCATGCTAAATTGCCACTTAATTGGGAAAAATAGAATTGGGTACTTTAAATATTTATGCATAAAAAGACGCTTATCCTCTGTTTATCTCGATGCTTAAATCTCATCGATTCAGGAGATGTACTCTTGACTCAATGCTCCAGCTGATGCTCCTACTGCGTCATTATCCACTCTCACTTCCAACCACTTGATGGACCAAAATGTTTCCAGCTGAAAGGTGTAGGTGAAAGTCTCACTTGGACGCGCCTGAGTTTCCCAGCAATGTTTGGCCCAATATGTAGTAAATATAGTTGGGTCTGAAAGCTTCTGGTAGAAAACATTGGTGGCAGGTCCAGGGACTGTTTGTCACCCCTGCTGTCCTCCGCAAAATGCTCCCTTAGCATTGTCTGTTCCCAGCTGAGCTACTTTGGTCAAAGTTGTCATTGTCCAAACTCCCTCTGCTTTAATCACTTCCACTATGGGTGCGCCACCACTACAAAGACTAACAGCAAGGACCACCTCCCCTGCTGTATGCCAAATTAGGTTGGGAAATAAATGCACCCTGGTCGGCCTCACTCTCATTTCACAAACAATTCAAAAACCATCATTGGACATTGAGAAGTTGTGGATGATCAGCAAAGTATGGGATGCATGATTCAAAGTTGCACGCAAAAAGGTCGAAGTTGGGGGAAAGTATGTAAAAAAGATAGCGAGCTTAACATACCATTGAAAGCATTTTTCTTTGTAGTTGCATATACATATTTTAGTAAATTATTTCTATGAATAATAAAACCAAATCCCACTGTGAATTCTGCTCATTCCTCGAGTTAACAGTGCGAGCTGAAAGGGTTTTATTGAAGTACTTAGATGGTTTGGTTGAATATGTGATATCATAGCATATCCTCAGTTTTATTCACTACCTCACCTCATTATTTTTATCATCAAAATTATGATTCTTGTGTTATGGGCGAGGCGTTTTCAGAACCCCAAAATGTATCATGGAGTTCAACCAACCTCACCCTTTAATGTATTTGTTGCATTTCCTAGCACACGGCTTTTCCCTAGGTGTGGGATTACAATTATGGACACGTGGGTTTTTAAACACAAAACACTGTTTATTCCATGAACTCAACTTAACATCTTAAATAAACATTGGATCTCTTAACACCCCTTACTTCAATGATAACTCAGAAAATATTGCAACAGTAAATAACTCCTTAAAATGTTCCTTCAAACTTCCAAGAGACTTAACATCTTTAAACAAAATCACATCAGGTTGAAGGTTTATCTATGATGAGTTTAAATCCCCCAAACGATCCAGAGATGGTCTTTTATGGCAGACATCATAGCAAATCCAGCTCACTGCAAAACACAGACACTCACAAGCTCTTTTCAAACTGAAACTATAAACCTGCAGCTCTCTGGAAACACACAGACACTCCCAGCTGCTTTTCAAAAACTGCAAAACCAAACTGCAAAATGGCTGACCTGAGCTCGGTCCCACCCTCTCTCTGACATCACTGTTTTCTTAACGGTACATTGCTTAAACATCCATGTCTTAAAAGGTACCCTCACATGACACCTCCCCCCAAGAAACAAAAATAAACCATCAACTTCAAGGTGGTTTCATTTTTCACTTTTGCACCATCCACTAAGAAATGTACACAGTAAATATACTTTTTCGTTTTTTTTAAAAAACAACACATGCAAACAGGTATAATAATATAGTCCATTTTTCTTTGTTCTTCTTCCTCCAACCGGAATCCTTCTCGATTGACAGTCTCTTTGAACAAAGTCTCTGCGCGATCCATCCATTCCTCTACTCCTCGGCATTTCTCTTCAGAATCAGATAATTTAGTTCAATCTGACCACCGAGTCCCTTGCAATTCTCCAATACAGGAGCATTGGTGATCACAGCTTTCAGGCAGTCAAATGCCTGTTGAAAGTCCGCTGTCCACTGAAATTTTGTAGGTTTCTTTAGCAAGTCCATCAGTGGAGTAATCACGCCACAAACATTTGCACAAATGTTCGATCAAATCCACACATGCTAAGAAATCGCATTATTTCCCTTTGTCTTGAGGGTATCAGAAACTCCGCAAGGAAAGTGATTCGGGCTTCTCCAAATTCACTTTCGGCTAGGTTCATCACCAAACCCGCCTCTTGAAGTCAATCGGAGAACTCCATACGATGGTTTCCATGTTCTTTCCATGTCTGGAAGTTGGAAGTAAAAGCAGATTGTCCCACTTTCTCAATGCAATCCTTCAATGGTAGGACAGAATAAGAGTCCGTTCTTGTAACTGCATTCAACTTTCTATAGTCCACACACAACCGTTGGGTACCGTCTGGTTTAGGTACCATCACTATGGGTGAGCTCCATTGGCTGCAACCCACTTCAATTATGCCATTCTTCAGCATACTCTCAATCTCTCTGTTAACCTGTGCCAATTTTAAAGGAATAAGTCTATATGGATGTTGTTTGATAGGAACAGCATTGCCCACATCTACATCATGTATAGCCATTTTAGTACTTCCCAATTTATCTCTACAAACTTGCCCATGTGCTATCAATAACTCTTTCAGGTCAGTTAGTTTTTCCTCTGGATGGTAACTCAACAAGTTATCCCAATTTCTAAGAACATCCAATTTAATTTGAGGTATGTCAAATTCACAGTCATCTGGATTTGGTTCGTCACTTTGAGTTAGAATCATTAAAACCTCCTTTTCCTCGCCTTCCCTTTCAAAGTACCTTTTAAGCATATTCGCATGACACACTCGGTGAGTCTTTCTTCTATCTGGTGTTTTTACCACATAATTTCCTTTCAATCTGATACGATCCACAAAACCTAGCTTTTAAAAGCTCCCCTACCACTGGTAACAATACTAAAACTTTATCCCAACTGGCAAAACTACGAACTTTGGATTTCTTGTCCGCTACCTGTTTCATCACATTCTGTACAACTTTCAAATGTTGTCTAGCCAATTCAGCTGCTCTATTTAATCGTTCCCTAAAATTTGACACGTAATCCTATAGTGTAATTTCCGATTTCTCACCCACCAATTTTTCCTTAATCAATTTAAGTGGTACTCTTACTTCATCACCAAAAATTAGTTCAAAAGGACTAAATTTGATAGACTCATTAGGTGCATCCCTAATTGCAAACAATACGAATGGGATTCCTTTATCCCAATCCTCTGGATAATCTTGACAATACGCCCTCAACATTATCTTTAATGTCTGATGCCATCTTTCTAACGCTCCCTGCGATTCTGGATGGTAGGCAGTTGGTTTAAATTGTTTTATTCCTAAGCTATCCATAACTTCTTTGAATAACTTTGAAGTAAAATTTGTTCCTTGATCCGATTGAATTTCTGTGGGTAGTCCATATCCAGTAAAGAATTTAAGTAACTCCTCCACAATCCTTTAAGCTGTAATATTACGTACTGGAATGGCCTCTGGAAACCTAGTAGACACATCCATTACAGTCAAAAGATATTGATTCCCACTTTTTGTTTTAGGAAGCAGTCCTACACAATCAATTATGACCCTCGTAAAAGGTTCCTCAAATGCTGGAATGGGTATTAAGGGCACTGGTTTTTTTTCGCGGCTTGAGGTTTCCCTATCACTTGACATGTGACATGATTGACAAAATTTAACTACATCTTTCTGTAGTCCAGGCCAATAAAAATGTTTCTGGATTTTAGCTTCAGTTTTCCTTATTCCCAAATGACCTCCCACTGGTACCTCGTGCAACTCGCAACACCTCCTTTCTATACCCTACCGGCAATACTACTTGATGAACTTCTGCCCACTTTTCATCTGCCTGCATATGTAAAGGTCTCCATTTTTTCATCAAGACATCATTTTTACGGTAATAACACTCTGGCATACTCTCAGATTCCTCTTCCGTATATGCTTTCTGATATATCTATCTGTTGTAACTCCGCCAATTTTCATGAACTAAAAATATCCACCTCGTCCTCCACCTGTTCTTGTTCTTTTTCAACCATCTGATCAAAAATCGTTTCTGATAATTGCACCTCAACTTCATCTTCACTCCTTGATTTCTCCTCTTGTCTTAACTTGTGACTTTGCGACCTTGTTACTACACAATCCGGAAAAATCCCAGGGTATTCGTCCTTCAACACTTCAGTTGACTGAATTTTCACTGGCTTATCAACCACTGTAGGCATCACTCCCACCTGTGATCCAGCTATATCATTACCTAAGATAAACTGTATTCCTGGACAAGATAGTTTATCTATTACTCCTACTACCACTTCACCACTCTTCACTGGACTTTCCAACCTTACCTTATGTAATGGAAGCTGGAATTCCACATATCACCACCTTTTCTGGCAACATTCTTCCCAAACTACATAACTCCTCATCTCTTACCATTAAAGATTGACTAGCTCACGTATCTCTTAAAATTGTGACTTCTCTACCTGCTCCTCCTGATACACATGAGTAAACTTTACCCGCACAAGTAAATTCTTTAAAGAGATCTGGCACCTTCGTATCATTCACCTCTTGATCAGGCTGCACAATGTTTTGCATTTCCTTTGCTTCGCTTGGGCTTTCCTTTACCACTTTAACAAACCCCCACTGTCTTATCCTGTTTTACCACACCAGCCTTCCCAGTGCTTTTCTTCAACCACCAACACTGTGACTTTACATGGCCTAGTTTATTACAGTGAAAACATTTGAAACTTTTCATGTCTCTTCCACTCTCCTTGATTTCGTTTTTGATCTGAGGTACACTCTACTTATTATCTCCCATCAGATCACCTTTACCACTTGAGTATTTCTCATGTCCCCAGTTTCTATCCCTCACAGGCTGAAACTGATTGGAAACCAATCTTTGATTTATGAACTAATTCATAATCATCTGCCATTTCCGCTGCTAATCTCACAGTTTTAAGCCTCTGTTCTTCCACATGAGTTCTCACTACATCAGGAATTGAATTTTTAAACTCCTCCAAAAGTATAATTTCTCTGAGAGCTTCATACGTTTGGTCTATTTTCAAAGCCCTTATCCACCTATAAAAATTACTCTGTTTGAGCCTTTCAAACTCCATGTATGTTTGACCAAATTCTTTCCTTAAATTTCTAATCCTTTGTCTGTAAGCTTCAAGCATTAGCTCATATGCACTTAAGATGGATTTATTCACCTCCTCATACGTTCCATATACCTCCTCCGGTAGTGATGCAAACACTAGCTCTACCTACCAGCTTTGTTTGAATCGGTAACACCCACATGTCCTGTGGCCATTTCATTTGTTTAGCTACCTTCTCAAATGAAATGAAAAAGGCTTCCACTTCCTTCTCGTCAAACCTTGGCACTGCTTGGACATATTTAAATAGATTCCCACCAAGCCTTCGACTATGACGCTCTTTCTCACTATCCTCATCACTATCATCCAACTGTACGTTTCCCTTTACGTCTGCCAATTTTAACTGATTGTCATGTTTCATGGCCATTTTCTGAAGTTCAAACTCCCACTCTTTATCTTTCTCCCTGATCTGTATCTCCCTTTCTTTTTCTTTTTGTTCTGCTAGGGCTATTCTTTCTTTTCTCCTTTCTTCTCTCTCCTTTTCTTTTTCCTCTCTCTCTCTTTCTCTTTCTTTTTCCTCTCTCTCTCACTCTCGTATGCCAGCCGCTTTAATTCTTTCTCATGTTCCATTTGTTTAATTTGCAAATGTATTTTTGCCATTTCCAATGAGTCAAACTCTATCTCAGGCAATTTTAAATGCTTAACCACCGCCATAATTACATCATCTTCTTGCATTTTGTCAGGTAATGTTAACTGTAATGTTCTTGCCAAATCTAACAGTCTGCTTTTCGTTTCTGTCCGTAAAGTACTACGTGTGACGTTCTCCACCCCCAAAAACCTCTGAGCCTCTGAAAGGCCCCTGAAAGAGCCATTGTTCACAAACCTTTCCCCACTTAAACTAAAATACCACACCGGAAAAGCAACAATCCTTCACTGTCTTTAAGTTCACAAAAGCCAATCCAATAGATAGACTTTTATCCCCCTCGAGCCCCCAATTGTTATGGGGTGAGGCATTTTCAGAACCCCAAAATGTATCATGGCGTTCAACCAACCTCACCCTTTAATGTATTTGTTGCTTTTCCTAGCACATGGCTTTTTCCTTAGGTGTGGGATTACAATTATGGACACGTGGGTTTTTGAACACAAAACACTGTTTATTCCATGAACCCAACTTCACATCTTAAATAAACATTGGCTCTCTTAACACCCCTTACTTCAAAGATAACTCAGAAAATATTGCAACAGTAAATAACTCCTTAAAATGTTCCTTCAAACTTCCAAGAGACTTAACACCTTTAAACAAAATCACATCAGGTTAAAGGTTTTACTATGATGAGTTTAAATCACCCAAATGATCCAGAGATGGTCTTTTATGGCAGACATCACAGCAAATCCAGCTCACTGCAAAACACAGACACTCACAAGCTCTTTTCAAACTGAAATTAAAAACCTGCAGCTCTCTGGAAACACCCAGCTCCTTTTCAAAAACTGCAAAACCAAACTGCAAAATGGCTGACCTGAGCTCAGCCCACCCACTCTCTGACATCACTGTGTTTTCTTAAAGGTACATTGCTTAAACATCCATGTCTTAAAGGTACCCTCACATGACACTTGCTTTTGAATTATTCCACCATGTGTTAAACAATTACGGCTAATGTTCAATATAAGACAGCAGTAACCAAATGGTCAAGGAAAGCAAAATTTTAACAAATCTTAAGCTTTATTTTTTAGTTTTGTTCTGTGATTGCAATTTGTTGATACTCTAATGTTTATTATATTGGGGCTGGTTTAGCACAGGGCTAAATCGCTGGCTTTGAAAGCAGACCAAGGCAGGCCAGCAGCACGGTTATATTCCCGTACCAGCCTCCCCGAACAGGCACCATGAATGTGGCGACTAGGGGCTTTTCACAGTAACTTCATTTGAAGCCTACTTGTGACAATAAGCAATTTTCATTTCAATTACAAATCTTTGATTTTTTTTTTGTAATAGGTCCTTTAATTCAAGTTTTGAAACATTTTTGATAATATTGAATACTCAATCTATGCATTAATTTAATTTATCCTAGTCAAGTCAGATTGATGTTTCTGGCCTTTTCCTTTAGGTAGAGATGATGCTGAGACCACTGTTCTGAAGGCAATCGTGCTTGAGGTTATGTGTCTTTACCAAAAGGTGGTCCCTCATCTGGTTTCTCAGTGTACATTTGATTTCAGTAAATTGCTTAAAGGTATGTAAATACTGTATTTCTTCAAAGCTGCATGGTTGCTGGAAGTGTGTTGCTTACAAACAACATGCAGTTTAAAATGTGGATTTTTGTGGATTCAAGTTAACCCACCAGGCTGCATCTTTATCAATCATGGACAATTGTTTCTTTTTATGACGTTTGGTACCAATGGTTGCATACGTGAAAATGTAGCAACTTTCCTATTTATTTATTCACTCCCTCGATACGGCACTGCCATCCAAGGCCAGCATTTATTGCCCTTCCCTAATTGTTGTTGAGAAGATGTGGCGACCAACCGTGTTGAGCCCTGGAGTCAATGTGGTGAAGGTGGTTCCACGGTGCCACTCAGGGGGGAGTTCCGGGAGTTTGACCCAGCGACAATTGAGGAGTGACTAAATATTTCCATGTTAAGATGGTGTGTGACTTAAGAGGGGAACGTGCAGTTGTTCCCATAAGCCTGCGCCCTTGTCTTTCTAGGTGGCGCTTGTGGGTTTGGGGGATACTGTTGAAGGTGCTTTGGCCAATTGCCGCAGTGCCTCTGTTATATGGCACACTGTGCAGCCACAATGTGCCGGTGGTGAAGCAAGTGAATGTTTACAGTGGTGGATGATTTACTGAAAGATGGTTTGCACATTTTAAGTACAAAAACTGATTACCTTCAGGGAATGGTTGAGATACGAGTAATTGATAATTGTGCGTATTCTCAGTTGTAAGGCAGCCCATATGCAGTGAAATAAATTGTCATTATTTATGATAATTTATTTACTTCTCATGACTGATTACAAATATATTCTCCTGGTGAAAAGTCTCCTTCGCTGGGATCACATCAGGAAATCAATGGCGCTCCCATGATTTTCTGTTTTTAGTTGAAGAAGATTAATTCCTTTAAGCCACAGATAATAGCGGTTGATTTGGATTGTAACAGTGAGTTTAACAAATATTTGCTAAAGTCAGTATAGTGATACACTAATGAGCTGCACAATTGGAAGATTGATTAAAGCAGAGAGCTGTAAATTATGACAAGAATTGAGGGGAAAAAAGCCGATGGAGAGTGTTTAGTACATTAGACTTCACCAAAGCTCCTTCACAACTAGGAAATGCATTGGAATCCAGCCCAGACTAATAATTGAATGTTCCTTTTCTCCGCAATAGTCCGAACTGAAGTTGGTTTGGGGAGTCTCAGTCCAATTACTGGTGGATCTTGTTACATAGCACTGATTTATTTCCAACTTGACATCAATTAAAATTAATTTAGGGATGGAAACCATAATGATGTCTACGTTACTTTGTGCTGTCACTGAATAGATAAGTTGTTCCATTCTGCAACATCGGCATCACTTAATAAATAAACACAACAAGCCCTCCCAAATAAGATTTATGTGAAATATGTTTGTATGTTATTTCCTTTGTTCACATCCAGCGAGCGCACTCATCTTAAACTGAACAAACTTTGTGTGAATTACTCGCAAATTGTTTTTTGAAGGACTGTCTTCCATTCCTTACTGAGGAGTGGTAGAATGTGAAAATTGCTTTAACAAGGAGGAGTCAATATGGATAGCTTGGGCCGTTACGATCTCAGTTGATGATATAACGACGGGAAATTCCAGAATGGACCCCTGGCTCAAACGACCGCAAGAAAAAAATTTCTTAAACATGAAAGAATCAATTATATTACAATATTTCTTTACTTCACCTCTTAGGTTATCAATTACACACGGGTTTTAAGATCAACATGCATAACACAGCACATTTGAAGCTACAATGGTCTCATTAGCACAGAAAGTCCTTTTTAAAACACACGCATTGGCTGTGGTCAAAAATACAATCCACTCTGAACCCAAGTTTGTGCCTGTGGATTTCTCCTCAGAATAGCCCTAGATGATTGTCATATGAGAGTTTTCAGGCTCCACTCTCAAAAACATGTTTTAAAACCTCTCGCAATAAGGCTTTCTGTTAACAGGTTGCATTCTGAAATCCACTCCATGTTTTCCAAAGGTCTCTTTTGAACAGAGTTTACATTCCTCTACTATCAGTGAAGCCACTCAAGGTTTTACACCAACACTTTAGCATTTCTGTGTCTTGACTGCATTTACACACACAAATTCCAAAACCATCCACCGATTGCTCCACAATTATTCAATTAACATCTCGCAAACTGTAGTAAGATAACACAAACCTTAAAATCACTTCAGATATCTTCTGACTTCTCACTAGCCACCTCACTCGTAGTTCTGTGACTTGAAATGAACAATACCCTGGACGAAATTCTCCGACCCCCCCCCCCCCCCCAAACCGGGTCGGAGAATCGCCGGGGGCAGGCATGAATCCCGCCCCCGCCGGTTGCCGAAGTCTCCGGCACCGGATATTCGGCGGGGGCGGGAATCGCGTCACGCCGGTTGGCGGCCCCCCCCCCCGCGCGATTCTCCGGCCCGGATGGGCCGAAGTCCCGCCGCTAAATGGCGGGACAAGGCGGCGCGGGCGGGCTCCGGGGTCCTGGGGGGGGCGCAGGGCGATCTGGCCCCGGGGGGTGCCCCCACGGTGGCCTGGCCCGCGATCGGGGCCCACCAATCCGCGGGCAGGCCTGTGCCGTGGGGGCACTCTTTCCCTTTCGCCTCCGCCACGGTCTCCACCATGGCGGAGGCAGAAGAGACTCCCTCCACTGCGCATGCACGGGAATGCTGTCAGCGGCCGCTGACGCTCCCGCGCATGCGCCGCCCGGAGATGTCATTTCCACGCCAGCTGGCGGGGCACCAAAGGCCTTTTCCGCCAGCTGGCGGGGCGGAAATTTGTCCGCCGCCGACCTAGTCCCTCAATATTGGGGCTCAGCCCCCAAAGATGCGGAGCATTCCACGCCTTTGGGGCGGCGTGATGCCCGTCTGATTTGCGCCGTTTTGGGCGCCAGTCGGCGGACATCGCGCCGTTTCCGGAGAATTACGCCCCCTATTCTGCTCCCAGTTCCTCTTTATTCCTTTAACTTCAGGCTCCCTGGAAACTCTTCTTCATTTCTCTAATTTCCTTAAGTAGCTGTCCTTTGGATTTCTGGCACTGGCTTTCTTAACCATTTCTCCACTGTATGGCTTTTCTCCTAGCAAAGCTGAGAGAGATGTTCCTTCTCTAGCTACCTTTCCCCAATTATTGTAGGTTCCAGCTAAAACTAAAGAAGAAAGGAGTTATTTTTCCCTTGCAGGGTCCTCTAATTGCCAGGTGACTATATTTACTTTTCATGCCGTAGCTCCCTCTATCACAGTTGGAACTTAACCAACCTACATACACACAAACGCCTTTGCCCAGCCTGAATCTAGCTGTGGGTCCCTTCCAGACACAGTAGCATTAAATTAAACCCTCCTAAAACTATACTTTAATTCTAATGTTTATCAATACCAATATAAATTCCTTAAAACCAGCTTTGTTTTGCTAACAATGTGCATTCAAGGTAAACACATAATGGAGAAAGGAATTTTAGTTGATGAAGTGGTTATATGAGAGTTGCAAGGAGAC
The DNA here is from genome assembly GCF_047496885.1 of Scyliorhinus torazame. Classification (NCBI taxonomy): domain Eukaryota; kingdom Metazoa; phylum Chordata; class Chondrichthyes; order Carcharhiniformes; family Scyliorhinidae; genus Scyliorhinus; species Scyliorhinus torazame. The sequence goes on along the minus strand of NC_092714.1, from coordinate 41,452,983 downwards.
TTATGTGGAGCATGAGCACTAGAACATCTGGACATCTGTTTGGCTGAAAGGACTGTTTTTGTGTTGTAAATTCTATGTGAGAAAATGTTAGTGTTTACACTAATGAATAAGTGTTCAACCCCTGTTTTCCAGGCATCGTGAGTGAAAAGGGGGTGAGACAGGAAATTGCTCCTGTTCTACAGCACCGCATACTGCAGCTTTCCCTGGAGCTGCCTGCCAATAAGTTTGCATGGTTCAGAATTCAGGTACAATTGTATTGGGCAAACCTTTGTTGTTTTTTAAGATTGGAATGGCATTTTAGGTATAAAGCTGCAACATCTCCTTTTCAGTTGACCCTGTCAAAATCAGCTCAAGCAAATTAATTTGGTGTTAATTGACAAATGACCTCCGCTCTGGCTCAGTACTGGCTCCTTCGTCTATAGTTCAGAAGGTTGGGAGTTCAAGTCCCACACCAGAGACTTGAGCATTAAATCTAGGCTAATACGTCAGTGCAGTTCTGAGAAAATGCTGTATTGTCAGAGGTTCTGTCTTTCTGATGAGATGTTAAGCCAACTCTGTCCTCTCAGGAGAATGTAATGGCAGTATTTGAAAGAGGAGCAGGAGAGTTCTCTGCTGCATTTTGACCGGTAGATAACCCTCAACTAACAACGCTAAAAAAAATTGTTTTGGTCAGAAAATAAAGGATCTAGTTTCAAGTATACATTGGTGTTTTGATTTAATTTGCACTTTTGAAGCATTCTATCCACAAATCATTGAGTAAATAAAATGGTACATGGGTCTTCTTGCTCAGTTAGCGCTAATGTTCCAGCTCATCGCCATTGGAAATATAGGAACAGAAAATTTGCAGCTAGAAGGAGGCCATTCGGCCCATCATGTCTGCGCTGGCTGAAAAAGAGCTATTCAGTCTAATCTCACTTTCCAGTTCCTGGTCCACAGTCCTGCACAGGGTATGATAGTGCGGATCCATGTGTTTTTATAATGGGTTGAGGGTTTCTGCCTCTACCGTCCTTTCAGGCTGAGAATTCCAGATCCCCACCTCTTCTGGTTGAAAAGACGTCTCCACAAGCCCCCTCTCTAATTCTTCTGCCAATCTCTTTAAATGCTAAGGGAGCTAAGTCTTTCCTTTCTACTCTATTCCGGTCCCTGGTAATTTTATACACCTAAACTAAATATCCCATCAGCCTTTTCTGCTCAAAAGAGAATAATCCCAGTCTACGCATCTTACTTCATAGGTAAACTTCTCCATTTCTGGCAGCCTCCTCATAAATCTCCCACGTAATATGATGGCCAGAACTTTACTCCAGCTGTGCACAGAGATGAAAGTCTTCTCATTTTTTACGTGGAACTTATTTCTGCTGTGCTTTTTCGACAAGTCACAGTCCAGCTCTCTTGTGGGAGGGAAGCATGGATATATCATAATAGATGCGTTCTACAAAAGTGCACCTTGAAATAGTTTTCACAGCATTCTGGTAGTAATCCTCAAAAATGTAATGCATGTTAAAAAAACTGCAAAAGTCCATACTATGCCTGATCATAATGCTGGATGTATTCATACAGCGATTCATGGTTCTAATGAGGAAATGTTAAGAGACTGCCGTAATTGATTTTTACTTCTTATTTGTATGTAGGATATAACAAATACAGATAAGAGTAGTGGAGAACAGTCAGTGTTTTATTTGTTGATTAAAATGTATGTGACTAGCGAGAACCCTCAACTACAAACATCAACCAAGCATCTCATTATGAAGGTGAGTTGAGTTTTTAATAGCCATTTAGTTCCTATAATCTAATACATGCATACTGTTAGATTTCAAATAACATTTGTGGATTTAATTTGAATGTGTCAGGAAATTTTATTTGCTATTAATCTCATTAAATATATTTGCTGTGCTGACCAAAAGCCCTGCTTTAATGAGCAACGTGAAAAAAGTACAAAGATAAAAGCAAATTACTGCGGATGCTGTAATCTGAAACAAAAACAGAAAATACTGGACAATCTCGGCAGGTCTGACAACATCTGTGGAGGGAGGAGGGAGCTAATGTTTCGAGTCAAGATGACTCTTTGTCAAAGACAAAAAAAGTAGTTTGCCTTTTTGCACATTTTCAACTAACTGGAGACAACGTAGGGGTCGGTCAGCTTCATAATTAGTTCATGATTCGAACTAATGCAGGTTATGGGAAGTATGTTGGGCGGATACTCTCCAGACAGCTAGCTAGTGAAGGGCAGTACTGGATCCACTCTTCACTAAGCCTTGCATTTATTTACAGAGTTAAACAGTTCAAGCATTTACCTCCTAATTCAACCATACCAATTTCAATAAGTGTCTCTTCACGTGCACTCAGATGAAACCTCCATTAATGCTCAACATCTGCATACAATTGAATGCAATTAATATATAATTAACCTTAAGCGTATGAATAAAGTAGTAGCAGTTTTTGTGGTTCTGGCGAAAGCAGCAGCACTTTTTGTTTTGCTTTGAACTATAAGTTTTATAAATATACCTTCAACATTGCCATTTTGAATAAAATATCCAGGGCTGGATTCTCCGAGCCTCCGAGCCTAAATCGAGTTTGGCGCAGGGCAGAGAATGGTCGTCAAATCCGAATTTGGACTGGCACTGCTCCTGCAATTCTCCGCTTCCCAGAGAATCACTCGGGGGTGGGGGGGGGGGTCTCTCGCGCGCTAACTACGCGGCGTGGGTAGGGGGCCATTGACACAGGCCCCCCACACGAGTCTCCGCCCGAAACCGGCCATGTTCCCGACGGCGTGGTTCTAACCACTATCGGCCGTCGGAAACGTCGGGTGGCAGCTGCAGACTCAGTCGGGGGGGCCTACATTTTTGGTGCTGCTCCGCGGTGCGAGTCCGCCACGTCCCACAGGGCGGCCGCTGCCGTGCGGGTGCGCGGACTCCCGACCAGAAGTGCGGGGCCCCGTATCCGCAGCCAGAACTGCAAGAAGTACTCCGGGGCCCTGCATTTCTTAAGGAAAGTCCAGAGTGAAACGCTGGCGTGGAGACATAGCCCCATTATTGAAGAATCCAGCCCCCAGTCTTAAACCATGGATTTGCACACCTATCTTACAAATGACTGTTGAATCATAATTTGTGTGTTCTTTAATGCGAGATTAAGTGATCGTACAAACTAAATCATGAAGGTGGAGCAGCCTATTTCGACATCTTGTCCAAAGATGACTTGTTGAGAGAGTAATGGAGAACAAAAATAAAGTCTCTCTGAATATAGCATACAATTGCTTTTTAAAATATTTGGGCAGCATGCTGGCAAAGTGGTTAGCACTGTGGCTTCACAACGTCTGGGTCCCAGGTTCGATTCCCTGCTGGGTCACTGTCTGTGCGGAGCCTGCACATTCTCCCGTGTCTGCGTGGGTTTCCTCCGGGTGCTCCGGTTTCCTCCCACAGTCCGAAGACATGCAGGTTAGGTGGATTGGCCATGCTAAATTGCCTTTCGTGTCCATAAAGGTTAGATGGGGTTATTGGGTTACGGGGATAGGGTGGAAGTGAGGGTTTAAGTGGGTCGGTGCAGACCCGATGGGCCGAATGGCCTCCTTCTGCACTATGTTCTATTTGACGAGGGATTGCAAGCAGGCCGTTAAATGATCATATGCTGATGTGGCACAGCAAATTCAAACCAATTATTGTCACACTAAAGCAAAGCAAGGTATTGGGCTGGATTTTAAGGGGCATCTTAGAATCCATCAGGGGAGTCCACCAACGATCCAAACAGGTACCCCTGCAGAAATGTAAAGCTGGGGGCAGTGTTAACTGCATTAAGACAAAACCTCCGCCCCTTTCTCGGGTAGAAGCCCCACCCTAGAGAGCTGCCAGTCATTTGGATGGTCAGAAACTCTGAAGTCCCAGCAGCGCCACAGCGAATGGTGGCCACAGCTGGTACATCCTCAATGCTAAGCAGCCCAGGGTCAGGGGTCTGTGAGGAGCTGTTTGAAGAGGTCAGATGGGTAAGCATAAAGGGATGGACGGCAAATGGTAACCTCGGTGGGAGTAGAGTGCCTCTGATCGATCCAAGGGGCTTGCAGCAGTGCCGCTCCCTTCCTCTTAAAAGTGTCAGACAATTTGGGGAATAATGAGTAGGCAGCAGGAAGTGCAGCAGCTAAATTTTACAAGTGTTTCCTCGCTTTCTTCCCCCCCCGCCCTCAACACACACACACACACACACACACACACACATGTGTCCTATCATGCCCGCTGGTAGGAGAGCCTTAAAATCCAGCTAATTGTTTTTTGAGTAAGACAGTCTGAGGTACTTTGTTGTGATAATCTACTATGATTTGTTATTAAGCTGAATCTGTTATGAACTCATTAAATATTGTGTAACAGATTAGAGCTTTTAGTTCTGATTGTGGGAGGACCTTTTGGTCTTCCAAAAGGAAAACCTTTGAATGCAGCACTGTAGATTTCCTTTGAAAACTCAGGGCGCTAGATTGCACGTGTATGCGTTGGTGGATTGTCTTTTCACATAAAGTTACAAGCTTCAGCTTTTGAATCCATTGACAATTGTGATTTAAATAAATGTTATCCAGTATTTAAAAATGATTACAAGCATTCCTTGATTTATTCTTTTCTTTAGCCTCTGTCCTCTTATACCATTTAATCTCTTAATGGGTAACCTTTGAAGTGTTGTGTGCTCTGTTTCCTGTCTAGGTTTTAAAAGAGACTGGAATTTTTGAATACACCTGGAAAGAACTAGAAATATGGATGAAAGGTCTGTGGTCTGTTTCTAAATCGAAACAAGAGAACGTAATTTTATTTCTTGAAAGAGTAAGTACAGATTATATTGATAGGTTCAATACTCCCATGTTTGCATAAAGTAGATGATAACTCCTTGGCAAATCCAACAAATAATGCTTGCCATTTAAGCCCTCGGCGCTCGATCCAATTCCACAATGAATTAGTGTGGCATGTCTGAGGTGATTTTATTTAAACCTCAATACTCTTTAACATTTATGTTGGTTGGAGCAGTTTGTTCTGGAGATTAAGTGCCAACCTCAATTCTTTGTTATTTAATTTGTTCATTGCTTATAAGCATTGCGGATAAGACCAGCATTTATTGCCCATCCCTAATTGTCCTCAGGAATATGCTGTCTTCTTAAACCACTGCAGTCCATTGTGTGTAGGTCTACCCACAGTGTGAGGTTTTTCAGAATTTTGAGACAGCAACAGTCAAGGAATGGTGATATATTTCCAATATGGGGTCATGGTTTCCAAACCAGAGGAAACTAAGGCCCCATCTCCCCCTCCATTATTTTAAGAAATAGCAGCGAATTCTCTACCTGGCCAATACTTATCCCTCAATAAACACTACCAGAAACAGTTTATCTCAATCACTGTTGGTTGGACCTTGCTGTGTGCAAATTGGTTGCTATGCACACCGACATCATAGCAAAGATGGCACTTCTAATTGACTCTGAAAACAGATTCATATATCCTGAAATCATGAAGGGCATTAAATAAATGCAAGCTCTTAGTACAGGGGTGAGAAATTTCTACCGTTTGGCATATTTCAACAAAGAACAAAGAAATGTACAGCACAGGAACAGGCCCTTCGGCCCTCCAAGCCCGTGGCGGCCATGCTGCCCGACTAAACTACAATCTTCTACACTTCCTGGGTCCGTATCCCTCTATTCCCATCCTATTCATGTATTTGTCAAGATGCCCCTTAAATGTCCCTATCGTCCCTGCTTCCACCACCTCCTCCGGTAGCGAGTTCCAGGCACCCACTACCCTCTGCGTAAAAAACTTGCTTCGTACATCTACTCTAAACCTTGCCCCTCTCACCTTAAACCTATGCCCCCTAGTAATTGACCCCTCTACCCTGGGCCTCTGACTATCCACTCTGTCTATGTCCCTCATAATTTTGTAGACCTCTATCAGGTCTCCCCTCAACCTCCTTCGTTCCAGTGAGAACAAACCGAGTTTATTCAACCGCTCCTCATAGCTAATGCCCTCCATACCAGGCAACATTCTGGTAAATCTCTTCTGCACCCTCTCTAAAGCCTCCACATCCTTCTGGTAGTGTGGCGACCAGAATTGAACACTATACTCCAAGTGTGGCCTAACTAAGGTTCTATACAGCTGCAACATGACTTGCCAATTCTTATACTCAATGCCCCGGCCAATGAAGGCAAGCATGCCATATGCCTTCTTGACTACCTTCTCCACCTGTGTTGCCCCTTTCAATGACCTGTGGACCTGTACTCCTAGATCTCTTTGACTTTCAATACTCTTGAGGGTTCTACCATTCACTGTATATTCCCTACCTGCATTAGACCTTCCAAAATGCATTACCTCACATTTGTCCGGATTAAACTCCATCTGCCATCTCTCCGCCCAAGTCTCCAAACAATCTAAATCCTGCTGTATCCTCTGACAGTCCTCCTAGCTATCTGCAATTCCACCAACCTTTGTGTCGTCTGCAAACTTACTAATCAGACCAGTTACATTTTCCTCCAAATCATTTATATATGCTACAAAGAGCAAAGGTCCCAGCACTGATCCCTGTGGAACACCACTGGTCACAGCCCTCCAATTAGAAAAGCATCCTTCCATTGCTACTCTCTGCCTTCTATGACCTAGCCAGTTCTGTATCCACCTTGCCAGCTCATCCCTGATCCCGTGTGACTTCACCTTTTGTACTAGTCTACCATGAGGGACCTTGTCAAAGGCCTTACTGAAGTCCATATAGACAACATCCACTGCCCTACCTGCATCAATCATCTTAGTGACCTCCTCGAAAAACTCTATCAAGTTAGTGAGACACGACCTCCCCTTCACAAAACCATGCTGCCTCTCACTAATACGTCCATTTGCTTCCAAATGGGAGTAGATCCTGGCTCGAAGAATTCTCTCCAGTAATTTCCCTACCACTGAAGTAAGGCTCAGCGGCCTGTAGTTCCCTGGATTATCCTTGCTACCCTTCTTAAACAGAGGAACAACATTGGCTATTCTCCAGTCCTCCAGGACATCCCCTGAAGACAGTGAGGATCCAAAGATTTCTGTCAAGGCCTCAGCAATTTCCTCTCCAGCCTCCTTCAGTATTCTGGGGTAGATCCCATCAGGCCCTGGGGACTTATCTACCTTAATATTTTTTAAGACACCCAACACCTCGTCTTTTTGGATCTCAATGTGACCCAGGCTATCTACACACCCTTCTGCAGACTCAACATCTACCAATTTCTTCTCTTTGGTGAATACTGATGCAAAGTATTCATTTAGTACCTCGCCCATTTCCTCTGGCTCCACTCATAGATTCCCTTGCCTATCCTTCAGTGGGCCAACCCTTTCCCTGGCTACCCTCTTGCTTTTTATGTAAGTGTAAAAAGCCTTGGGATTTTCCTTAACCCTATTTGCCAATGACTTTTCGTGACCCCTTCTAGCCCTCCTGACCCCTTGCTTAAGTTCCTTCCTACTTTCCTTATATTCCACGCAGGCTTCGTCTGTTCCCAGCCTTTTAGCCCTGACAATTGCCTCCTTTTCCTTTTTGACGAGGCCTACAATATCTCTCGCTATCCAAGGTTCCCGAAAATTGCCGTATTTATCCTTCTTCCTCACAGGAATATGCCGGTCCTGAATTCCTTTCAACTGACACTTGAAAGCCTCCCACATGTCAGATGTTGATTTGCCCTCAAACATCCGCCCCCAATCTATGTTCTTCAGTTCCCGCCTAATATTGTAATAATTAGCCTTCCCCCAATTTAGCACATTCATCCTCGGACCACTCTTATCCTTGTCCACCAGTACTTTAAAACTTACTGAATTGTGGTCACTGTTACCGAAATGCTCCCCTACTGAAACATCTACCACCTGGCCAGGCTCATTCCCCAATACCCGGTCCAGTACCGCCCCTTCCCTAGTTGGACTGTTTAATATTGTTTTAAGAAGCCCTCCTGGATGCTCCTTACAAACTCCGCCCCGTCTAATCCCCTGGCACTAAGTGAGTCCCAGTCAATATTGGGGAAGTTGAAGTCTCCCATCACCACAACCCTGTTGTTTTTACTCTTTTCCAAAATCTGCTCCTCTATCTCCCGCTGGCTGTTGGGAGGCCTGTAGTAAACCCCCAACATTGTGACTGCACCCTTCTTATTCCTGATCTCTACCCATATTGCCTCACTGCCCTCTGAGGTGTCCTCCCGCAGTACAGCTACGATATTCTCCCGAACCAGTAGCGCAACTCCGCCTCCCCTTTTACATCCCCCTCCATCCCGCCTGAAACATCTAAATCCTGCAACGTTTAGCTGCCAATCCTGCCCTTCCCTCAACCAGGTCTCTGTAATGGCAACAACATCATAGTTCCAAGTACAAATCCAAGCTCTAAGTTCATCTGCCTTACCCGTAATACTTCTTGCATTAAAACATATGCACTTCAGGCCACCAGCCCCGCTGTGTTCAGCAACTTCTCCCTGTCTGCTCTGCCTCAGAGCCCCACTGTCCCTATTCCCTAGTTCTCCCTCAATGCTCTCACCTTCTGACCTATTGCTCCCGTGCCCACCCCCCTGCCATACTAGTTTAAACCCTCCCGTGTGACACTAGCAAACCTCGCGGCCAGGATATTTATGCCTCTCCGGTTTAGATGCAACCCGTCCTTATATAGGTCACAGCTGCCCCGGAAGAGCTCCCAGTGGTCCAGATAACGGAAACCCTCCCTCCTACACCAGCTGTTTAGCCACGTGTTTAGCTGCTCTATCTTCCTATTTCTAGCCTCACTGGCACGTGGCACAGGGAGTAATCCCGAGATTACAACCCTAGAGATCCTGTCTTTTAACTTTCTGCCTAGCTCCCTGAACTCCTGCTGCAGGACCTCATGCCCCTTCCTGCCTATGTTGTTAGTACCAATATGTACAACGACCTCTGCCTGTTTGCCCTCCCCCTTCAGGATGCCCTCTACCCGTTCGGAGACATCCTGGACCCTGGCACCAGGGAGGCAACATACCATCCTGGAGTCTCTTTCACGTCCACAGAAGCGCCTATCTGTGCCCCTGACTATAGAGTCCCCTATTACTATTGCTCTTCTGCGCTTTGACCCTCCCTTCTGAACATCAGAGCCAGCCGTGGTGCCACTGCTCTGGCTGCTGCTGTTTCCCCCTGATAGGCTATCCCCCCCGACAGTATCCAAAGGGGTACACCTGTTCGAGAGGGGGACAACCACAGGGGATTCCTGCACTGACTGCCTGCCCTTTCTGGTGGTCACCCATTTCTCTGCCTGCACCTTTGGTGTGACCACATTTACATAACTGCGATCTATGACGCTTTCCGCCACCTGCATGCTCCTACGTGCATCCAATTGCTGCTCCAACCGAACAATGCGGTCTGTGAGGAGCTCCAGTTGGGTGCACTTTCTGCAGATGAAGCCATCCGGGACGCTGGAAGCCTCCCGGACCTGCCACATCTCACAGTCAGAGCACTGCACCCCTCTAACTGACATTGCGTAAATTAATTAAAATTAAAATAAAAAAATAAAAAAAAATTTAAATATATATATATATTTTTTAATTTCAAAGTTACTGCTAACTATCTGTTTCCTAGCACTCGATTTCTAATAGAAATGCGAAAGCTAAATATAGTACTCTGCGATCTCTGACTTAGATACCCCTCTAAATTATAATTAAGTAATTATGTTTAATTAGTTACCAATGCTTAATTTTTTTAATTTAGTCTAGATTCCCAACCAGCCACTCAGGTCACAGCTTTTCTGTGATGTCACTTCAGTTTCCCCCGACACACACAATTTCCAACAATGGCGTCTCAGAAATCCACCATTTTAAATATATGTTTGGATCTTCAGGGCTCGTCCAATGTATGAGACTTAATCCAAATTGTGGCTCTGCTGTCATGTAGTCAGATTGGGAACTGACTGCAGAGTTGTGATTGGAGTCGCAGCAAGCGTGGGAGAAACAGCTGCTCCTCCATCACAGATCCCGTCTCTTCCGCACCCACAGCTTCAACTCATCCAATCACAGATTTCCTCCTCCCGCTCTTGGTGCTCCTCCAGAGCCAGAGTCTATGATTGTAAGAGCAGCGATGGGAAAGAAGTGATCGAGGTCACTGCTGTCAGACAGGAGGCTTTCAGTTGCACTCTCACCAGTTGCTTTTGAACTAGATGCTGAACAATGAGTCTGACCTGTTCAACATCTCATGGGAGGCCAAGGAAAAGCAGAAAAAGGGAGAGTAAGAAAGCCTGGAAGATCTCTGCCAGTAGCAATGCCAAGGGCAGGCCTAGGCAGCAAGCATTCAACCTGGAGATGGAGCCTTGGGTCTTTGGCTCACGTTTCAGCTTTTTGCGGTGAAAAGGCCCGGATAGTTTGCAGTATGTTGTTTTGAAGACAAGTGAGAAATGGAGAAATTTGCAGAAGTGCCAATTTAGTGGAGGGTTGGGGGATCTGGGTTTAGGTCTGGGAATGGGTTAATGGAAAGATGTCCGGCTCCCCATTAAAGAGTCTTCCAGTGAGCAGCTTTAGTCAGAGTGAAAGCCCTGAGGGAAGAAGGCCTGGATTGGCTCAAACAGCTCCATTAATTTCTCATAATCTCAGCTCTTGCTAGGTGCAGTTAGTACTTTGACAATTATTATTTGCATTTTGGACACTGTTGGAATAATTTTACATTTCCACATCTAATGCTTTACAGCTAGTTTGGACATCAATAATGTTTTTAGTTGCGAGCCTCAGGAGCATCAGATCTGCCTGTTCCCTTTGGACTTGCACCCTTACTGTGTAGTTGGTGTTTTCTGTTCTGATGATTGTGCTGAATGTTAAAGTTTCAATGAGAGGCGAGCTCTCCTGCAGATTGGACAAGTTGCTATTTACCACTCAGCTCTTTCCACTTAGATCAGTATTATGATTCTCTACCTGATTTTGCTGTTTGCCAGCTCCTGCAATCAGCTGTGAGATGTTCCTAGTAGTTGACAGTATAATATCTTTGATTTGCCCTGGTATCTCTCTTCCTGTTCATCCTAATTTGCTTGCTGTTCCAGTTTGCAACAGACAATATTGTTGATAATCTTGTAAATGATGTACCTGAGCAGCATAACTGCTGTTATCAGCATGACCACAGTGCAGATCGTTTTGGTGCAGTTAAGCTCTGGTTTCCTCCCTCAAGTCCCGAAAGACATGCCTGTTAGGTGAATTGGACATTCTGAATTCTCCCTCTGTGTACCCAAACAGGCGCCAGAGTGTGGGATTTTCACAGTAACTTCATTTCAGTGTCAATGTAAGCCTACTTGTGACACTAATAAAGATTATTATTATAATTTGTTCTGCTGTTAAATACATATAAAATGTAGTGAGATTTACAGGAAAACTATATCCAGACAACATAGCAGTTGTTTATGATTTTTTTCTGAAATTTCTTTCCAGCTTTCATGGAACCCAACATTTTAATCCAACTTCTCAACTGTGACCTTTTCTTTCCACAAACCACTTATCAATATTCCCAGTAGCATGTTTGACAAAGTATTTAATGATCTGTGTCTTTATTCTTATTGTTAACAATCTCTTTTGTGTAGTTTATTAAGAAGGTTAATTGACGCAGCATTAAATGCTTTTGAGTAAATTATGTAGTCTTGTTCTGTGATTGCAATTTTTTGATACTCTAATGTTTACTCAAATGTTTAATGTATAGGGGCTGGTTTAGCACAGGACTAAACAGCTGGCTTTTAAAGAAGACCAAGGCAGGCCAGCAGCGCGGGTTCAATTCCTGTACCAGCCTCCCCGAACAGGCGCTTAGGGGCTTTTCACAGTAACTTCATTTGAAGCCTACTTGTGACAATAAGCGATTTTAATTTCATTTTTGTTTCATGTGATTTTTTTAAAAAGATCTAGATTGTGTCATCTCTTAACCTTTCTGCAATAGTCAAGACATTACAGTTCAGTTATTTATAACAATAGTGTGCTATTAGTTATAGTTGTTGAGAGCTAATACAAAATGAAGAAAAAAAAACTGCATCTCTGTTGAGCACTTTTCTCAATATTAAAGGTGCAGAAGCAAGTTGTGCTTAAGTGGAATGACGCATTGGAGTCACTCCCTTTGTCCTTTATACCTAGGATCCACTAAAAGGCAAAATCAAGCCAGTCAATTCAAGCAATGTTTGTAAACTTAAACATTGAAAGATTTATGAATACGTTTTTGTGGTCATTTTCTGTTGTTATTATGGACTTCACCCTGTACTAATACACTAACTGAAAAGAAAGCTGAATTCCTGAGGTCACTATGGTGATTTTATACAAGTGCACTGGTCCACAGTCTTAGAAAAAGAAAAGTACAACACAGGAACAATCCTTTCAGCCCTCCAAGCCTGTGTCCATGCTACCTGTCTAACCTGAAACCTTCAACATTTCCAGGGTCCGTAGCCCGCCATTCCCATCCTATTTGTCAAGACGCCCCTTAAACGTCACTATGGTACCTGCTTCCACCAATTTCTCCGGCAGTGAGTTCCAGGCACCCACTACCCACTATCTTGAAGATAAACAAACAGAAAATTAATGTTTACCCACTTCAGTCTGATAATTGCACCTATTTGAACCAGCCTAGAAGCATTTGCATTCATTATAGATCATAAAAAGTGCTATAATTACATGATTCCTTGTCACAAACATTTTGCATCTTTTTGTCTTTGGTTAATGATTTTCAGGCCTTTTTGCCTTTGGCGACTCATCCCTGTTATTTTGTGGTAAAGTTGCGAGTAGTTTGTTCATGCAAACTACCCTCTTGATGTTTTGAAGTATTCACTTCTGTCAGCTAAACTTGCAATCAATCCCATTAGAAAGCAAAACTTGCATCGATGTAGCATCATTCATGACGCTGGAACACCCAAATCTAGTTACAACCAATGAAGTACTTTTGAAATCCAGCCACTATTGTAATTGTAATTTAACCATTGTTGTTTTGCATGTTATGGAAATATTGACTTAAATCAAAGTTGATGTATTCAGTTCTTGAAAATTAATGCCTGTATTCATTTATGATATCTTGTGGGGAGAAATTCCAGGATTGTCAAATCCATGTGTTTGCTGTCATTTTACATAAAATATAGGTTTGATCTGGCTACACAATTTAAGAACAGTGTCTGTATTGTTAATTAATTCTTTCGTGGGATGTGGGCATTGTTGCCCATATGTAATTGCCCCTGAACTGAGTGGTTTGCTAGGCAATTGAATGTCAACCACATTACTGTAAGACCAAGTAAGGATGGCAGATTTTCTTTGCTAAAGGACATTTAATGAACATGTGTTTTAATGCCAGATTTATTAATTGAATTTAAATTCAACGAGCTGCCATGCTGGGATTTGAACTAATTTCTTCACAGTATTAGACTGTGCCTATGGGTTTCTAGTCTAGTGCCATTACCACTACACCACCATCTCTTGCTTCAGAATACATCACCTTCTGGCAAAAGATGTACATCTTTTACCCATTTTTTTTTACACTTGCTGATCTTCGCTTGTATCTCTGTAGCTGACACACAAAGGCATGAATGGCTTCTTCCTAGTATTTGGCTCCATGCTGTACGTAGTGTATGATAGGGCAGCACGGTAGCATTGTGGATAGCACAATTGCTTCACAGCTCCAGGGTCCCAGGTTCGATTCCGGCTTGGGTCACTGTCTGTGCGGAGTCTGCAAGTCCTCCCCGTGTGTGCGTGGGTTTCCTCCGGGTGCTCCGGTTTCCTCCCACAGTCCAAAGATGTGCAGGTTAGGTGGATTGGCCGTGATAAATTGCCGTAGTGTCCAAAATTGCCCTTAGTGTTGGGTGGGGTTGCTGGGTTGTGGGGATAGGGTGGAGGTGTTGACCTTGGGTAGGGTGCTCTTTCCAAGAGCCGGTGCAGACTCGATGGGCCAGGTGGCCTCCTTCTGCACTGTAAATTCTATGATAATCTATGATTGTACAGCCTTGCCTTTCTTTCATAGGGTGGCAACCCCTTAGCCAGAATCCTGTTTTCTCTCTCCACCAGTTTATTAAAAGGTGCCCACGCTGCCAAGATCAGAAACTTGACAGAGTGGAGGGTATATCATAGAACATAGAACATAGAACAATACAGCGCAGTACAGGCCCTTCGGCCCACGATGTTGCACCGAAACAAAAGCCATCCAACCTACACTATGCCATTATCATCCATATGTTTATCCAATAAACTTTTAAATGCCCTCAATGTTGGCGAGTTCACCACTGTAGCAGGTAGGGCATTCCACGGCCTCACTACTCTTTGCGTAAAGAACCTACCTCTGACCTCTGTCCTATATCTATTACCCCTCAGTTTAAAGTTATGTCCCCTCGTGCCAGCCATATCCATCCGCGGGAGAAGGCTCTCACTGTCCACCCTATCCAACCCCCTGATCAGTATTGCCCCACTCCATGGCACTGGCCACTGGTGCTCTATCATCACCTGACCCCTTTGCTTGATATCATAAGAATTTGCAATATTTAAAAACTACTAACTGTATCCAACAAGTTAAGCAGTTGGTATGATGTCACTAAGTGAAACTAATTAGATTTCAGTTGCACTTGATTTGAGAGTGTATAATTTCACAAATATGTGTTTCTTATTCTTATTTTCATTCACGCTTTGTGTTATTCCCCTAGGTTTTGATTAAGTTAATATCAAATCCATATCCTTACACAGACAAGATTTCTGATGTAATACAAGAAGCTAGCATGCTGGAAGCAACCTTTGGTGGACAGGACTCGGATACTGTCAGTTTGCCTATTTCGCATATTGATGGTGAGCAGAGAAGAAATAAAAAAGTACTGATTCTCGTATAACAATCAGACAAAATACAACCAGCAATTAGAACCCTTGTGAAAGTAAATGATGATTCAATTAATCATTTAAATGTTTCAACCAATAACATTAAGTTTTGGTGGAACGAATTGCATAGTTGAGAAATGCCCTGGACTGGGGCTTTCCACTGCAATGTTTATAATACACTCCAGAACCACAAATTAGAAAACTGTGCCCTCCCACCATAACCTTCAGAACATTGTTTTTAATGTTTTGGAAATCACACACAGTGGGGGTACTGAATCTTTCCACGTATATTTCTAGCATTTGCTAACTGCTTGAAACAAACAATTCTGTTTTTTGTGGTTCAACTGTTTATTCACATAAAGGTTGTTGTTAGGCCCGGTTAGTAAAACGCTTTCCCACATGAATTCCTGAAGACCAATATTGCACGGACAGAAGTCCTTTTACTCTGACCCCAACCATGTTCTTCATCTCTGACTTCAAAACAGAGTGACCCCTTGTAAAGATGTAACAATTTCCTACTTTCTTCAGCAGCGAGCTTGTGGCTTTTCTGAGTAGCAGTGCTACTCTGAGCAATGTTGTGTTGTGGACCCATAGGTACTGGCAACTTAAATAAGACCACACCATACCACTTCTATAGAGGACACTTTGCCCAGCAGAAAGAAGAGACTTTCATTCTGTCAGACGGACTGAATTTGAACCTCGGTTGTGAAGATGAAACAACCAATGTGTTATCAAATCCCCTGCGAACTGAAGTGGGCCGATTCCCATGTGAAGCACCCACCCTGGACGGGATTCCCCATCGGCCTATGCCGGAATCGGGAAACTCGATTGGGCACAGAATCGTTTTTGATGCCGATATTGTGGCGGACGTCGGTTTCACGCCAAATCACAATTCTCCGATGCCTTGACAGCGGCGTCAATGCGTTCCACTCTGCATGTACAGTAAACACGTTGCCATATCAGTAGCGGGCCTGACCCGGTATTCTCCAGGGACTCCGCAATGCTCTGCCTCCACTGAGGCGAATCCCCGACGGCAAGGTTCACTTGTGCTTTTAAAAATTGTGAAACAGGCACTGTGGCTTCCGAGGGAGGGGGTACGGAAAGGGTCCAACATCGCCATAGTTTGCTGACAGTTGTGCCGCTGGCCGGGGGGGCTTCTGCCACGGGCCGGGGGAGTAGCGGGTGGTGACCAGGAGATGAAGTCGGGGTGGATGGGCACATAACACCATTGCCACAGCCTGCAAGGCACCCAACTGGCTGCAAACGCCACTGACTGCCCGCTGGGAACTTAGGGCCACAGGTCGTATGGGTGTCCCCCCAGGCCACATACTAGGTGCCCTCTGGCCCCTGCCGACCAATCAGCGCGGTGGGCGCGCTCCAGCGCAACCAGTGCCATCTTGTTGGCTGGGATGAGTGTATGTTTTTTTTTAAATGTTTTTATTCTCCATTTTCACATTTTCCTTCAAAATTTACACCCCACCTACAGACAGTAAACGGTAACAAATACAAAATCAACCCCCTTAACAATAACAACGATCCCATCCTCCCACCACCCCAAACAACGGCCCACCTGTCAATATATGCATCCAATAAAACAAACCCTCCCACGGTGGAAACATAAAACAAAGGAGAAAAAGAACAAGTAGCCCGGGGCCGCCCATGGTCACCATTAACCTATAGAGTCCTCCCCCCGCACCCCCTCCCCAACTCTTCCCATCCACTGCCTCTTGTGAAACTCCTCCCCACAACCTTGGTTCCTTCCCCCCAACTTTCCACCCCTTTTAGACCACTCGGACCCTGTTCGGCCAGGCTCCGATGGCCGCAGCCCCTCTCCCCCACCTCACTCCCGTTCACTGGCCAGCTTAAACCGGCCAGCGTGGAGGCCCCCGCCCGGGTCCCTTGCCCGGCCCTAGGAAATCCCCTTTTAGCACACAAATCCCGCATATCCACCTACACCCCACAGCCCTCATTTCGAGCGAAAGTCCCATCACTTCCCTTGTCCAAATATATACAACATTGGCTCCTTTAGCCCCTACACCCGCACGCAGTGAAACAAAAAAGAAGAAAATACAGTCATGTGTTTACATCGGCACATGGCCATTTCTTAATTTCTCAGTTCTGCCACAGTCCTTCTGCTTTCGCAAACTCCTCCGCTGCTTCCACCTTTCCAAAATAAAAGTCCTTGAGCTTGTAAGTCACCCTCAGCTTCGCTGGATATAAAATGCCGCACTGCACCTTGCTAATGTACAGTGCCCTCTTCACCCGGTTGAAGGCAGCCCGCCTCCTCGCCAACTCCAACGTAAAGTCCTGGTAAACAGGTATACCAGCTCCAACCCACTGCACCACCCGCTTCTGCTTGGCCCAGAACAGGACCACCTTCTTCACACTGTACCTACGGAAGCACAGAGGCACTACCCTTGGCGGCTCACTCGCCTTTGGTACAGGCCTCCACGACCGATGAGCCCGATCCAGTTCATACCGGGAGGGATCCTCCCCCTCCCCAATAGTTTCGCCAGCATCGCGGCAAAATACTCAGTCGACCTCGGTCCTTCAACTCCTTCGGGCAGCCCCACAATCCTCAAATTCTGTCGCCTAGATCTGTTTTCCAGGTCTTCCATTTTTCCTCGCAGATCCTTGTTAATCTCCATCACCTTCCGCATCTCCTTCCCCATCGAGGTAAGTTGATCACCGTGCTGCAATAATGTCTCCTCCACTTCCTTCAGCGCCTCCCCTTGCTCTCGCACCTCCGCCACTGCGCTCGCCACCTCCGTCCTCACCGGGGAAACCGCCTCCTCCACCAGCACATTCAAAACCTTTCTCATCTCCTTCCTCATTGTCTCCATGTATTTTGTAAACTGCCTTTCGAATTCCGCAGCCATCACCTTAGTTGTTTCTTCAGCCGTAAGCAATGCGGCCTCCCCTGGTGCTCCAGCCTCCATTTTCCTTGGTGACCCGTGGTGACCTTTCCACTCCCCGGCGGACCTTCAGCTGTTTTTTATACGGCCGTTTTTTTTTTTGCTCACCCTCAACGTTTTCCTTTACTGTGCCTCTGTGCCTTCTCCCTGCTTTTGCCGCCTCCGTTGACCCTGGGGCCGGGCTTAAAGCCCCGAAAATGCCCTTCCCAAACGGGAGCCCTCCATTGTGCGGCTGCCTCCTGCCCGCCGTCACCGGAAGTCGGGATGAGTGTATGTTGCGGGTGAAGTGTGTATATGCAGCTGCAACTCGTCAGCATCCCAAGTGTCGATCATGGACCCCACGAATCTCACACCGTTTCTCATTGGAATCGATCGTGCTCCAAGTGGCGCCGGTGCTAGCCCCTCAATGGTCTCTGAAATGGTCCAGGTGCGGCGCCAGTTTTGCTGTCGTGGATGTCTATGAATCCTAGCCCGGCATCAACACTTAGTCTCAAGAATGGGGAATTCCACCTATATTTATTCCCTATATGCAATTAATGTACAAACTTCAACATAAGCTGTTCCACGAGTCATGTCTCGATTTAAATTGAATGTATAACAAAGAATAAATAATGTTAGAATAAATATCCATAGAATCCCTACAGTGCAGAAGGAGTTCATTCAGCTTATCGAGTCTGCACTGACCTTCTGAAAGAGCGCCCTACCTAGGTCCACTCCCCCGCCCTATCCCTCTAACACCACCTAACCTGCACATCTTTGGATTGTGGGAGGAAACCAAAGCACCTGGAGGAAACCCACACAGCCATGGGGAGAACGTGCAAACCACACAGACAGGCCAGAATCGATCCCAGGTCCCTGGCGTGTGAGGCACCATGCCGCCTATTAAATGAACTTTGTTCAGTTAAGCTTTTGTAACTGCCATGAATTGCACATGGTCAAATGGCAGATTATTAAGTCAGTTATATTCACTTTGTATGCAATGATTCTCTGACCCTTTTCTTCCCCTTCAGATGTTCTGGATATGGTAGATATTATGATGGAGACCAGTGAAGGTTTGAATAATGAGGTTGGGTTTACTCTAAGCGAGGATATGATTGCACAGACCTTTCCTTTCAGTCCTGTGGTCACAGCCGCTCTGGAAGCCAAGAACAAAATGATTTCAGAAAACTGTAGTGGAACAGGTGAATCGCTGAATGATCTTTGAAAAGAGCTTCACTGAATGGCAGATCTCCCGAACTCTCTTATTTTTATCTTGGTGCTTTTGTTGAAATTTTGCATTTTTCACTGGCGCCAAACACAAACGAGGTATTTTCATTGGAACCCCGGTACTTTTGCTCAATTCCATTCGCATAACAGCACAGATAGCATCAGATAACCATCATGAATGATAGTGTATGGAAGTTGACAGTTGTAGAAAGTGACAGGTGGGGCGATTTCATTTTCTCTCCCGTCCCCACTTAAACTATTTCCATAGAATCATAGAATTTACAGTGCAGAAGGAGGCCATTCGGCCCATCGAGTCTGCACCGCCCCTTGGAAAGAGCACCCTACTGAAGCCCACGTATCTACCCTATCCCAGTAACCCCCACTTAATATTTTTTGGACAATAAGGGCAATTTAGCTTGCCAGTCCACCTAACCCGCACATCTTTGGACTGTGGGAGGAAACCGGAGCACCCGGAGGAAACCCACGCAGGCACGGGGAGAACGTGCAGACAGTGACCCAGTGGGGAATTGAACCTGGGACCCTAGGACTGTTGTTGCATTGATCTATCCAGTTGCTGTTGGCAAGACCTCACGGGAAGCCCAATCATGCTGTCTCATGTTTCAGAATTCAGCATTGTCTCTTTTTGTTGACATATTATTGCCATACCAGCTCAGAATTGCCACATAATTGTTGAAGCAGAGTGCAGAATGTTGCTTGGTTTTATCACTAACGAAAGCAGCCGAGAAATGTTTGAAGAAAACGAGTATATTTGAATGAGTTTTAATGGGTGAGATTTTCAATTCAGAGGTAATGTAATCTGATATCTTGAACCTGTTGCTCAGCCTCAATTGAATGGAACTAAATAAGCAGCTGTCTCATTTACTAATCCCCATCTTGCTGTGCTGTTTCAGATGCAGTCCTGAGGTACCTTTTTGCTGTTATGACTGACATTCTACATGTGCAACAAGATCCATTGGCTTTGTGTCTAGTATTACAGATGCATGATAAGGAACTGGATTCATTGCCTGAAAACCAATCTGTGCACAAAATTAATCTCCAGCTGCATAAATATTACAGTCTTTGGATCCCACAGCAAGCCAAGGAAACGCTGGTAAGAATTGAATTCCACATGGCTTCACTCCAAAAGCAGGGTTT
The DNA here is from genome assembly GCF_047496885.1 of Scyliorhinus torazame. Classification (NCBI taxonomy): domain Eukaryota; kingdom Metazoa; phylum Chordata; class Chondrichthyes; order Carcharhiniformes; family Scyliorhinidae; genus Scyliorhinus; species Scyliorhinus torazame. The sequence goes on along the minus strand of NC_092714.1, from coordinate 41,432,940 downwards.
GACACTTAATAGTGAAATCACTGGGTGTCCATCCTGTTAGTATTAATAATATTAATTTCAAACTTCTTCCTTTATGGTTTGCAAATCGACAGTCAATATGTGCACTCCCAGAAATGTCTGAGCTTTTATTAGCACTACAGAATCTATAGTTTAACTTAACTACGTATGTTTCACTGTCAATCCTCAGACTCATTTAAGCAGTGCTCTTCTGACACCCTGCCTAAAAGCTTCATTTTTTCCCACCCAAATCATGCAATGTGTATTGTTTTATTGTTACTCCACTTTTTATTTGAGCCATTCCAAATTGGTCTCCGCCACATTCACAATACAATAAAGTCCACACACGAGGCTGTGGTTGCATTTCTGAAATTTGTGACTCTATAAGACAAAACATCGGTTCCCATCGGTATTGAGGTTAAGATTGAAGTTAGATTCTGTAGGAACTTCTTCATCAGAAAAAATGTTAAACATTATACCCTGTAATGTGAAATACATCACTTTGCTCAATTGCGACCGTGATAAATGAAAAGTTTTAAAAATAAGATACATCATTAAATATGAAATAAAAATGTAATTTCCTAATTGCAGTACCTCCTGCTTGCCAACAATCCTGCTTCCGAAACCTTCCGCAACAGGATCCTCCTGGTTATACAGATCTTTCTCTGACCCCCCCCGCCCTGTGGTCTCTCCCTGTCATTGACCCTCCGCCTGTGGTCTCTCCCTGTCACTGACCGCCCCCGCCCTGTGGTCCCTCCCCGTCATTGACCCTCCGTCCTGTGGTGTCTCCCTGTCACTGACCCTCCGCCCTGTGGTCTCTCCCTGTCACTGACCCTCCGCCCTGTGGTCTCTCCCTGTCATTGACCCTCCGCCTGTGGTCTCTCCCTGTCACTGACCGCCCCCGCCCTGTGGTCCCTCCCCGTCATTGACCCTCCGTCCTGTGGTGTCTCCCTGTCACTGACCCTCCGCCCTGTGGTCTCTCCCTGTCACTGACCCTCCGCCCTGTGGTCTCTCCCCGTCACTGACCCTCCGTCCTGTGGTCTCTCCCCGTCACTGACCCTCCGCCCTGTGGTCTCTCCCCGTCACTGACCTTCCGCCCTGTGGTCTCTCCCCGTCACTGACCCTCCGCCCTGTGGTCTCCCCCGTAACTGACCCTCCGCCCTGTGATTTCTCCCCGTCACTGACCCTCCGCCCTGTGGTCTCTCCCTGTCACTGACCCTCCGCCCTGTGGTCTCGTCCCGTCACTGACCCTCCGCCCTGTGGTCTCTCCCCGTCACTGACCCTCCGCCCTGTGGTCTCTCCCTGTCACTGACCCTCCGCCCTGTGGTGTCTCCCCGTCACTGACCCTCCGCCCTGTGTCCCTCCCCGTCACTGACCCTCCGCCCTGTGGTCTCTCCCCGTCACTGACCCTCCGCCCTGTGGCCTCTCCCCGTCACTGACCCTCCGCCCTGTGGTCTCGTCCCGTCACTGACCCTCCGCCCTGTGGTCTCTCCCCGTCACTGACCCTCCGCCCTGTGGTCTCTCCCTGTCACTGACCCTCCGCCCTGTGGTGTCTCCCCGTCACTGACCCTCCGCCCTGTGGTGTCTCCCCGTCACTGACCCTCCGCCCTGTGGTCTCTCCCCGTCACTGACCCTCGGCCCTGTGGTGTCTCCCCGTCACTGACCCTCGGCCCTGTGGTGTCTCCCCGTCACTGACCCTCCGCCCTGTGGTCTCTCCCCGTCACTGACCCTCGGCCCTGTGGTGTCTCCCCGTCACTGACCCTCCGCCCTGTGTCCCTCCCCGTCACTGACCCTCCGCCCTGTGGTCTCTCCCCGTCACTGACCCTCCGCCCTGTGGTCTCTCCCCGTCGCTGACCCTCCGCCCTGTGTCCCTCCCCGTCACTGACCCTCCGCCCTGTGGTCTCTCCCTGTCACTGACCCTCCGCCCTGTGGTCTCTCCCCGTCACTGACCCTCCGCCCTGTGGTCTCTCCCCGTCACTGACCCTCCGCCCTGTGGTCTCTCCCCGTCACTGACCCTCCGCCCTGTGGTCTCTCCCCGTCACTGACCCTCCGCCCTGTGGTCTCTCCCCGTCACTGACCCTCCGCCCTGTGTCCCTCCCCGTCACTGACCCTCCGCCCTGTGGTCTCTCCCCGTCACTGACCCTCCGCCCTGTGGTCTCTCCCCGTCGCTGACCCTCCGCCCTGTGTCCCTCCCCGTCACTGACCCTCCGCCCTGTGGTCTCTCCCCGTCACTGACCCTCCGCCCTGTGGTCTCTCCCCGTCACTGACCCTCCGCCCTGTGGTCTCTCCCCGTCACTGACCCTCCACCCTGTGGTCTCTCCCCGTCACTGACCCTCCGCCCTGTGGTGTCTCCCTGTCACTGACCCTCCGCCCTGTGGTCTCTCCCCGTCACTGACCCTCCGCCCTGTGGTCTCTCCCCGTCACTGACCCTCCGCCCTGTGGTCTCTCCCTGTCACTGACCCTCCGCCCTGTGGTGTCTCCCTGTCACTGACCCTCCGTCCTGTGGTCTCTCCCCGTCACTGACCCTCCGCCCTGTGGTCTCTCCCCGTCACTGACCCTCCGCCCTGTGGTCTCTCCCTGTCACTGACCCCCTCCGCCCTGTGGTGTCTCCCTGTCACTGACCCTCCGCCCTGTGGTGTCTCCCTGTCACTGACCCTCCGCCCTGTGGCCTCTCCCCGTCACTGACCCTCCGCTCTGTGGTCTCTCCCCGTCACTGACCCTCCGCCCTGTTGTCTCTCCCCGTCACTGACCCTCCGTCCTGTGGTCTCTCCCCGTCACTGACCCTCCGCCCTGTGGTCTCTCCCCGTCACTGACCCTCCGCCCTGTGGTCTCGCCCCCTCACTGACCCTCCGCCCTTTGGTCTCCCCCGTCAGTGACCCTCCGCCCTGTGGTCTCGTCCCGTCATTGACCCTCCGCCCTTTGGTCTCGCCCCGTCATTGACCCTCCGCCCTTTGGTCTCCCCACATTCCTGACTCTTCGCCTTGGGGTCTCTCCCCATCCCTGACCCTCTGACCTGCAATCTCTCCCCATTCCTGATCTTCCACTGTCCAGCTACTCCCTGCTTCCCTCACCCTCCGCCCTGTGGTCTTTCCCATTCTCTGACCCTCCGCCCTGCATCCTCCCCGGTCCCTGACCCTCCACCCTGCGTCCTCCTCGGTCCCTGTCCCTCCGCCCTCCGACCTCCCCGGTCCCTGGCCCTGCGTCCTCCCCGGTCCCTGTCCCTCCGCCCAGCATCCTCCCTGGTCCCTGACCCTCCGCCCTGCGGCCTCACCCGGTCCCTGGCCCTCCGCCCTGCAGCTTCCCCGGTCCCTGACCTTTCGCACTGCGGCCTTCCCCGGTCCCTGACCCTCCGCCCTGCGGCCTCACCCGGTCCCTGGCCCTCCGCCCTGCGGCCTCCCCGGTCCCTGACCTTTCGCACTGCGGCCACTCCCGAAACCTGACCCTTCGCAGTGCGTCTCTCCCCGTCCCTGACCCTCTGCCTTGGGTTCTATGTTCTCTGACCCTCCACCCTGAGATCTCCCTCCATCCCTGACCCGCTGCCTTGCAGTCTGTCCCCGTCCCTGACCCTTCGCCCTGCGGTGTCTCTCACTCCCTGACCCTCCGCCCTGCGGTGTCTCTCCGACCCTGACCCTTCGCCCTGCGGTGTCTCTCCGTCCCTGACCCCTCACCCTGCGGCCTCCGCGGTCCCTGACCCTCCGCCCTGTGGCCTCCCCGGTCCCTGACCCTCCGCCCTGCAGCCTCCCCGGTCCCTGGCCCTCCGCCCTGCGGCCTCCCCGGTCCCTGACCCTTCGCACTGCGGCCTCTCCCGAACCCTGACCCTTCGCACTGCGGCCTCTCCCGAACCCTGACCCTCTGCCCTGTGGCCTCCCCGTCCCTGACCCTTCGCCCTGCGGTGTCTCTCCGTCCCTGACCCTTCGCCCTGCGGTGTCTCTCCCGAACCCTGACCCTCTGCCCTGTGGCCTCCCCGTCCCTGACCCTTCGCCCTGCGGTGTCTCTCCGTCCCTGACCCTTCGCCCTGCGGTGTCTCCCCGTCCCTGACCCTTCGCCCTGCGGTGTCTCCCCGTCCCTGACCCTTCGCCCTGCGGTGTCTCTCCGTCCCTGACCCTTCGCCCTGCGGTGTCTCTCCGTCCCTGACCCTTCGCCCTGCGGTGTCTCCCCGTCCCTGACCCTTCGCCCTGCGGTGTCTCCCCGTCCCTGACCCTTCGCCCTGCGGTGTCTCTCCGTCCCTGACCCTTCGCCCTGCGGTGTCTCTCCGTCCCTGACCCTTCGCCCTGCGGTGTCTCCCCGTCCCTGACCCTTCGCCCTGCGGTGTCTCTTCGTCCTGACCCTTCGCCCCGCGGTGTCTCCCCGTCCCTGACCCTTCGCCCTGCGGTGTCTCCCCGTCCCTGACCCTTCGCCCTGCGGTGTCTCTTCGTCCTGACCCTTCGCCCCGCGGCGTCTCTCCGTCCCTGACCCTTCGCCCTGCGGTGTCTCCCCGTCCCTGACCCTTCGCCCTGCGGTGTCTCCCCGTCCCTGACCCTTCGCCCTGCGGTGTCTCCGCCCCGCTGATCCTCCCTGAATCTCATGCTCTGACTCGCATCTTACCACTTCCCTCCTAAACCTGCGTTCCCATTCCAGATCCAGATCTGATCTGAGTCCGGATCTCCGGGGGTTTTAAAGCGTGGATCCTGACAATGCAGAAGTGCCGAGCTGAACCTGTTAAAATCGATGTTTTGTTTATAATGCTCCTACTTGCTGCTTCCCCCTCCTGAGTCCTCGCTGCGAAGGGGCTCTGGAGATGAGTGGCGAGGCAGGAGGATCAGCTTTGACAGTCATTTTTTAAAAAATTTGGATTAAAGCATCTCCAGCTGACACTCGTAACCTAAACTTTCACAACGCTGCAGCTTCAAATCAGACCTGAACCTTGAATAAGAAAGGTTCAGGAGAGGAAAGCGGTGTGGGAGTGAGTGTGGGAAATTCTTTATTTTAATATAAATTTAGAGAATCCAATTAAGGAGCAATTTAGTGTGGCCAATCCACCTACCCTGCACATCTCATGGATTTCATAGAATCTACAGTGCAGAAGGAGGCCATTCGGCCCATCCAGCCTGCACCAGCCTTTGAAAAGAGCACCTACCCAAGTCCACCTTATCCCTGTAACCCAGTAACCCCATCGAACCATTTTTGGACACCAAGAGCCAATTTAGCTTGGCTGTCCACCTAACCTGCACATCTTTGGACTGTGGGAGGAAACTGGAGCACCCGGAGAAAACCCACGCAGACACGGGGAGAATGTGCAGACTCCGCACAGACAGTGTCCCGGGGCCGATAGAACTTGGGTCCCTAACGCCGTGAGGCAGCAGTGCTAACCACTGCGTCGCCCTGCCGACTGTGAGTGGGAAATTCAACAAGAGGCTGGGTCAGGCATGGTAGAGAGACCACAAGCTGGAGGTCGGGGAGGAGAAAGGGACCACAGGTCGGATGTCAGGGAGAGGGTGTTAGAAAGTGAGAAAGACCACTCTAAAATGGGGTCATTTGAGTCGATGATAAACGACATTGAAGTGAATCTTGTTGGTGCTCGAAAATATTATATGTTCTATTAATTATTGATATTGAAGAGAAACTACAGTAAATGGGGCAACATTAAACATTAACATTATTGCACAGGATTGCATTGATCAAAGTTATGGTTGACACCTGCTGAGGTTGGCTCCTTATTTCCTATTATTCGTGATCGTCTTTCCACCTTTATCATAATCATTCATGCCATCATAGTCTCTATCTCTCTGCAATCCAGGATTGGTGCACAACTCTGCCCATTCCACCAGTGAGTAACTAATGCAAGTACCATATTGCTGTCAGTAGTTTCTCCTTGCACATTGATCCCAGCGTACCCCAGGAACCCACTCTTGGCCTTTTCCTCTTCGCTGTCTCCATACTGTCCTTTGTTGACATTATTCGACAAGGGATTGAACAATGGGGTCAACCTTCACATGCATGCTGACAACATCCAGTCCCAGCTCTACCTTTCTGCTTCCTCTGTCGATCACAGCACAGTTGATTTTAGGTAGGTAATTTGTCAGTGTGTTAAGACCCGAATGACCTAAGGTTCCTCCAGCTAAATATTAGATAATTTGGTGCTCCTGTGCTGTTAAACTCTTGACAACATCGCCAAGCCGCTGACCTCGAGTCCTGATTACATCTTGGGTTAAGTCAGTATGATGTCCTGCTTGACTCCCAAGTACGGTTTCCTTCCGCACGTCCATTCCAAAACCACTTCCACAATATTGCCCATCTCGGGCTCTGTCTCTTCCTCCTCCTCTGAGTCTGAAACCCTAGTCTACATCCTGGTCACTTCAGCTGCCTTTCTAACTAAGGGGCTGCAGGAGGGGGGTGGGGGGACTTGAATTGACCCTCTATCAATGTGAACTCATTCTAAGTAGAGTAAATCAATTCCCTATCAAAGTCCCACAATCTCATCACCCTCACTCCACTGACTCCCCATTCCCCAGCTTGCCAATTTTGCAAATTCTGACCCGAGCTTTCAAATTTCTCAACAGCTTTGCCTATCCTACCTTGGTGATTGCCGGCAGCGTTAGCCACCCCAATATACACCTCCACCCTTCATTCAGGAGGGAGTCCCACGTTGGAGAGCTGCTGACCAATCAGATTGGCTAAACCCAGGGCTCGTCCATCTGCTAATTCCATCTGTGCTATTTCACACTCCTCATCACTCCCTGTTGCCTATAAACCCGCAGGCGGGGGAGCCTAGAATTCAGGCCTCACGCGGATGACAGGTCAATTCGTTATTGAGGCAATGCTAGACTGGTGGTGGGGCTGTCTTTTTCATGAGTTGTACCAGTGCCTGATCGTCTCTCTCAAATGAAATGGAACCCATCAAGAAGAGTAGGAGCTTTCTCCCAGGGACCTAATCAACATGCACCCTGCAACCGACATCAGGACAAACAATCTGGGGAGGGATGTCCCCTTCACCTCGCGGAGGGTTTTCCAGTGGTGGAAGTGGATGGCTATTGGACGGCACGTTCCCCGGTGGCACGACAGGCGAGCAGCACAAATGACCGTTGATTTTGGCCGGGCCGGAAGTTCCCGCCGCCCTCAATGGCGAGCAAACTCTGCCACCAGAAATCCACCGCAGGGAGTGGGTGACTGGAAAATCCCGGCTCTGATCATTTATCTCATTGCTGTTCGTGGAACTTTGCTGTGTAAATTGACCACCACCTTTCCCTAATTTACAACAGTGTCTACATCTCAAAAAGTACGTTTTTGGCTGCGATGTGCTTTGATACATCCTGAGATCATGAAAAGCAATATATAAATGCATTGCATTCTGGAGAATCCCAGGAGGATGTTTTAAAACCAGGTATTAACTGCTTGAAAGTGGGGGACATTGTTTTTAAACGAAGTTATTCAAGATTTACATTGTGCACTATGGGGAAACAAAATCATAAACCTGTTCTCACGGATAAAAACACTGTCTCCCCCCTGTCCAACAGTACTTAAAGATGCAGGAAATAATTTTTGTTGCAGTATGTTCATGTCTAAATATTTCATGTTTTAATGAATTGCAAAATGAACTTTTTTTTCTGGAACTTGCCCACAGTTTGAACGGTTTGGTTCAGCTACGATTAATTCAGCTCCATTGAAAGATGTTTCGTTCTGCAGTCTTCTAATGGGCGCGTATGAAATGGGAGCCAGCAGCCTCCTAAGTGAAATGGTGAAAGAAGATTTGAAGCAGGCAATTACAGAATTGCATCTATGTGACCTGGTTCTGGCTGTGAAACAGGTGGTCTTGTACACCCGGACCTCCGTGGAGAACTTCAGGAAAGTGAGTGAGATATTTGTCACCAGAGCAACCGGGGAAAATGTATTTAGATCCTGCGATTGGATCTCAATGTTAGAATAATTTCCCTCCAGTATCTTACACTGCTTTCCTTAAAAACAAAAACATAACATGCGAGAAATATTCAGCAAGCCAAGCAGCATCATTGGGGAGAACAACCAGAGTTAGCGCTTCAGGTCTAACATTAACTGTTTTTTTTCGCTACAGATGCTGCCCAACCAGCTGAAGATTCATTTTCTAGTTTTATTTCCGATTTTCAGCATCCACAGTGTTTTGCTTTGGTGCCACTGTCTACTCATTGCTCCTGCTTATTTTAAAGCAAGTCCAAGATTTTGTTGTGAAGCGTTCTGCCGTCAAATCATGAAATGCCGATTTATTTAGAAAGGTGGCAAAAAGGAGACCTATTTGCTTAAGACAAATAATTGAAATTCAAGTGCAAAATTACATATTATTTATTGTACCCTTTGCATAAATATTGCCGATAAAGTAATTATTATACTTTGGAGTGTCAGAATATTGCGCCATATAACATGCTAATTCTTTCTATTGAATATAGATAATTTTGCATGAGCTTAGAGAGAGAATATTGTACAAATATAATGTGTAAGTGTCAGGTTGGCTCCAATTGGAACAGATCGTCTGTAGTACTTAGATTGATTGCAAGGGGGCAGCAGTACACTTTCAGTCTGTGAACCATGTCCAATGTGTGTTATGTTCTGTAGAAATTGATTGAGAAATGTCTGTTTGTATTCTATGTTTAGTGATTTATCTCCTGTATATGAAACACATTTCTCAATATCCTTTAGCCCTAAAGAAAATGCAGCACTTTCCACGATATTACATTTGGCACTTTTACTTTTAATGACACATGGCTCAGCATGATGGGACCTAACCGTTCACAATGGGGATGGAATGCATAAATCGGCACAATAATTTAGATCAGGAAGGTCCATCCAGTAGATCTTATCCTATCAATCACCTGTTGTGTGTTTGTGTATAAAACACTTAACAGCAAACAATCTAGGTTGGATTTACACTTGGGACTCTGAGATGACGCACTGCATCACTTAATCCAGCAATGTGCCATGATTGATTGTGCGACAATTCACCAATTGTTTGTACAAGATGTTTATTGGACTTTCGAGGGTTTTGTTTTTAGTCATTGCTCCTGGGATTTTGTGCTCATTAGGGTTAGCGTTAGAGTTTGATTGTTCATATGTTGAAGATACCCCAAACAGCATCTCTGTCAGTAGTGCAGCTTGCCTCTGGTCTCACAGTTCTTCAGTGTGTTGTACCAGAACTTCGGCAATATGTCAGTTATCTCAAACCAACATTTTACTCCTGGAAATGTTTCCTGCTTAGCAATTTTGATGATAACTCTGAGGAATGATTTGGAGTGTAAGGCTAATTACTTCATAAGTAAACATTTTGGAATTCCTTGTTTTGGTCGACTAGTTTTTCATCTGTTTGTTCTTGCAGTTGGGAAGACGGACTGGCTTAGCACTGATTGGACTATTTATGGATCTCTTAAAATTGCTGTTATGGAGATGTGAACAGGTTGATGATATCATCGAGACAAAATCCCTAAGCGAAACTGATCTTTTCTTCGACCTCGATCCTGCCTTGGATGGAGAACTACTGAAGGAACAGGTATTCACACAGAGTCCTTTATTCTGTTTTTACATTTTTTTAAAAAATAAAACACTTAGAATACCGAATTCATTTTTTTTCCAATTAAGGGGCAATTTAGCGTGGCCAATCCACCTAGCCTGCATATCTTTGGGTTGTGGGGGCGAAACCCACGCAAACACGTGGAGAATGTGCAAACTCCACACGGACAGTGACCCAGAGCCGGGATCGAACCTGGGACCTCGGTGCCGTGAGGCAGCAGGGCTAACACACTGCGCCACCGTGCTGCCCCTTCTGTTTCTACATTGAGGGATTTTGTGTTTAGTCATAGTCCCTATGGTTAGGGTTTCATTGTTCATGTTTTGAAGAGGACTATGGTAGCATCTCTGTCCGTAGTGCAGCCTATCAATAGTCTCATGGCCCAGAGGTAATTTATGCAAGTAGCCAATTTAGATCAAATCAATGGGTCGATGAGCAGCATGATGGCGCAGTGGTTAGCACTGCTGCCTCACGGCACCGAGGTCCCAGGTTCGATCCCGGCTCTGGGTCACTGTCCATGTGGAGTTTGCACACTCTCCCCTTGTTTGCGTGGGTTTCGCCCCCACAACCCAAAGATTTGCAGCATAGGTGGATTGGCCACGCTAAATTGTCCCTTAATTGGTGGCAGGGAGTGACAATTGAACCCATGAGAGACTCCGCCTCCCCCCCCACGCCTGTAATAACACCTAGGTCACAGTTGCGGCCGCTGGCAGTCTCCTGGAGCCATTGGTCCTCTAAAATAAGGGCAAGATAACTGCCTGTTTTAAAAATAAAGAAAAACTTACCTGGACCCTCTCTCTGTCCGTCTCTGTCTCTATCTATCTATTTCTATCTCTATCTATCCATCGATCGTTGAATTAGCAGCTCCCATTTAAGGCCAATGGACTGTCAATCTGTGAGTGATCATAGAATTTACAATGCAGAAGGAGGCCATTTGGCCCATCAAATCTGCACTGGCCGTTGGAAAGAGCACCCTACCTAAGCCCACACCTCCACCCTAACTCCATAACCCAGTAAGCCCATCCAACATTTTTGGATACTAAGGGCACTTTACCATGGCCAATCCACCTAACCTGCACATATTTGGATTGTAGGAGGAAACCGGAGCACCCGGAAGAAACCCACGCAGACACAGGGAGAAAGTGCAAACTCCACACAGAGAGTGACTCAAGCCGGGAATCGAACCTGGGACCCTGGAGCTGTGAAGCAACTGCGCTAACCACTGTGCTACCGTGCCCCCCCTGGGCTTCAGTTGGCCCTTCAGCCTCAGAGATTCATAGGGTGATGGGTCCACTCCCTGGCCTTCAATTGGTCATCCCTTTAAAAAGAACCTTGGGCGTGTCTGGAACATGCCTTGCAGGATAGGGACCCAGAACTACACCTTGCTTTCTCGATCGGCCAATCAGAGTCGACTTACCAACCTGTCAGCACCCTTCACTCTGAAATTTGGTATTCCTGCGATGGTCCTGATAAGTGTAAGACGAAAAACTTTGACCTTGTGTCTCCCTTCCAGTAATATTCAAGTTCTGTACTACCAGACAATTGTTTCACTGTTGGTGTTGTGTCTTTAATCATCCTCTATTAATTTCAGGTTCTGGAAAGCATGTTGTCAGCAATTTTTAAACACCCGACACTGGAGCAGTGGTTCTTGTCTTTGGAATTACAAACTCCACCACTGCACAGCCTAAACCCCATCAGTTTCAAAATGTTGTCAGCCCTCCTTACTTCTGCCACCCTGAACCTCCTCCAACAGAGTGCCCCGACTTTGCAGAGACTTGGCCGCATGAATGTGGTGTTAACTTATTTTAAAGCAATAGCAGAAGGTATATTGAAAGAACTTGAAATGAAAAAGATGGCCAAGGAGGAATCATCGGTGGGGGATAAGAAGTCCTTACCTTTAGAGGGCCTGGAGATTTTGCATGGCTCTATGGATACAGCTCAAATCAAAGAGGTTGTGGCATCTATGTTGGAGCTCCCGGAACAGTTTTTGGTCATTCAGTGTAAAGCTGAGAATGGAGCTGATGGAATGAAAGAGTTAAGCCATTATGGAAAGGCTTTGGTCAAACTCCTGACAGAAAATAACCAGGAGACTCCAGGCCGAGGCGAGCTCATGTTGTCCTGCAACCATTTCAGTGCTTTAGGAGCACTCTTGCAGTCCTCTAACAGTGAACAGCTGAAGAAGGTTCTTCTGGGAGCCCTAGAAAAAGAACCAATCTTCGCCCAGCTCGTCAGAGCAGATGTATTTGCCTTCTGCTTGAATCATGTGACTGAAACTTCCCTCTCAATTTGCAAGTTCCTCATTCAGCATAGTAAGACTCACCTTTTACAGTTGGAACTTTGGTGCTTAGATGCAGGAAGAATTAAATATCTCCGAAAAAATATGGGAATTTACCTTTCACTTCTTAGCACATATCTACAGTACCGAGGAAAGAGTGACTATGCCCGACCAAAAAAAGGTGATTAACTTTTTGTTATGTATTTTATATATGTGGGGAGATTTTGAGCCTGCACTAACCGTGCGCAGGATCAGCGGCGCAGGCGGAACACCCTGTGAACATCGGGGTACGCGATTCCCAGTTTTCTCCGCCCCTCGCCCACGATGAGGTTCACCGCCTTTCATTTTAATAGACTACATCAATTTAAATCTTACTAGCGGGCTCCCCGCCACATGATCCCTCACCCCCTCCATGAAATATTCATTCCTTGTCGACTTGACATCATGTCAGCGAGGTTGACAACAGGTCTGGCCAGACGAGAAGCAGTGGAGGCGATCTCTCCGGGGACGCAGGAGTAAGTATGGGGGGGGGGGGGGGAAATCGGGTGGAGTGCCAGTGCCAGCGATACTTCCACGGTGTAAGTTGGGGGGGGGGGTGCGGTTGGTGCAATGCCGGCAAGGATTGTCAGTTGGGGAGGCGGGTGAAATGCCGGTGAGGGTTGTCAAGGGTGGAGGGAAAGCCCCGACACCTCCGTGAAGGTGGCTGGGGGCCGTTGGACTACAGCGCTGATCGAGGCAGCCTTTAAAGATGGATTCCGATCTCTGTGGAGCTGGTTCCCAGCTCTCTGAGGCCCCACCAGAGTGACGACGTAAACCACACCCACTCTTCGTTTTCTCCGAGAGGCTCAATATTTGGAGAGAAAACTGGTTTAAACGATATCGGAGCAGAATAGGGCCATATGGCTTATCAAGTCTGCTCCACCATTAGATCATGGCTGATCTCATCGTGGCCTTAACTCCACCATCCTGCTGGTTCTCCATAACCCTTCAACCCATTACCAGTTAAAAATCTGTCTAACTTCTCCTTAAATTTACTCACTGCCGCAGCATCCACTGCACCTTGGGGTAGCGAATTCCACAGATTCACAACCCTTTGTGAGAGGTAGTTTCTCCTCAAATCTGTTTTAAAATTTGCTACCTCGTATCCCAGGACTTGCACCTCTCGTTCTAGAATGCCCCGCAAGAGGAAGCATCCACACCACGTCTACTTTATCCATACCTTTTATCATCTTCTAGGCCTCTGTGCAACTGGAGAGTTACACGCCAGTTTTCAGTCTGAGCCTGACACTTTGCCAAATTCTGATATGATTCCGCCCATGATTTTCTATTACTGTCCTTCCCCCACCCTTTCCATTCTGTTTCTCTTACAGGGGCGGGGGGTTATTAAAATGCTGACTGTGGTGAAAATCTTTCCAGCTCCTTTGTTGCCATTTAACATTTTGCAGATGCCACGATGGAAATGCTTTATTCGTTATTGACAATAAATTGCTGCTGCAACCCCTGCCAAAGTGCCACTTCTCCTGATGTATCAAGTGACTCGCTTTTCTGACCTCCAACCCTCAGAAGGTTCTGAGTTGGGGGTGGATGGGGGATGTGGTGTGCTCTGCAAACTTTGCAGCAGTTGATTGCTGTTCTTGTGTGAAAGGGGGTGTAGATGTAGCTGACCTATTGAATTGTCTCAAGCTGTAACTTCTCAAGCTGATGTTTTTCTTGGCAGGAAAAAAGTGAACCTTCAGTGATAAATCTGTTTAAAATGTTTATCTGAAATAGGAAGTGGCTTCAATAAAAATGGACCACAGATGAACTTTTGTTGTGCCTCAGTCGTTACAGAAATAACAAAATGGAACATTGAAGCAGACCAGTATTAAATTGACACCTTTGTGACATACTTAGTAGGATCATGTGATTCACTTAACTCTTTGGCAGGGTCTAAAGATGTCTTCTTGTCCTAATTTAGTACTTGCAGATGTCCTGATGGTTATCAGACAGACCATGTGGAAGAAACTCGTGAGCTCCATTACATCAGATGATCTATCCAATGAACTTGATTTACAGATGCAAGTACTTGCCAGATTAGTACAGCTAGTGTCATCACGTGAAGATTTGTCATGCATTATGGAACAGCTACCCGCAGTGCTGGACAAAACAGCAAATCCTTCCAGGTAGATGCCTTTGTTTTCTTTCCAACTACCATGTGCATTTACATAGTGCCTTTACTGGAGAAAAGCATTCCAAAGCAACAGAAAACAAACAATACTGAATTAAGGAAGTGTTGGAGCCTGCCTAAAATCGGAAAATGGATGTTGAGGAGGCTCTTTAGAAAAGGCGAGCGAAGCAGGGTAGAGAAGTTAAGAGGTGTAGATGAAGAATTTTGAACACCGAATCCATGCACCTAAAGTCACTGAATTCCCAATATTCTGGTCAGTGGGTTATGTTTCTCGGTTCAATTGAATTTTCTGCCTCATTGAAGGGGTGAAGTTAATAATAATAATCTTTATGAGTGTCACAAGTAGGCTTACATTAACACTGCAATGAAGTTACTGTGAAAAGCCCCTAGTTGCCATATTCCGGCGCCTGTTCGGGTACACAAAGGGAGAATTCAAAATGTCCAAATTATCTAACAAGCACATCTTTCGGGACTTGTGAGAGCAAACCGGAGCACGTGGAGGAAGCCCTCGCAGACACAGGGGGACTGTGCAGACTCCAAACAAGACAGTGACCCAAGCTGGGAATCAAACCTGGGATCCTGGAGCTGTGGAGCAACAGTGCTAACCACTGTGCTACCATGGCACCCACATGCATTATTAATTTTTGCATCAAATAAATGATTCTAAACAGTTCTATGGGTTCTTAGCTATAATTTTTCAGCTTGAAAGAAGGAATCAATTAATTGCATTATTGCAAAAGGAGCAACTTGTATATGTCCCTTGGCACTTTACAGCCAATTAAATCGCTTTGAAGGCTAGCCTCTGTTGCGATGTAGGAAATAAAGAGCAGTGGGTGTGAACACAGCTAGCTCCCACTAACAGGAATGACAGATAATTTGCTTGGGTATCAATTAAGAGAGAAATATTTACCAGGACACAGTGAGAATCCAACCCCCTCCCACCCACTAGTCTTCTTCGGTGTAGTGCCATGCAATCTTTTGTGTCCACCTCCAGGGGGGCAGAGTTTATCACATCGAACAGACAGCAGCCCCTGCAGTGCAGTGCTCCTACAATGCCAGGTTTACATGCTCAGATCTTTGGAATGGGACTTGAGCCCGTAAATTGTTGACTCAGAAACAAAAGCACAACCCACTGAGCAAGTTGTTGATGACTTCAAACGCAAATGAGAATTTAGCTTGCTTTATTTCAAAATCACGTTTGTAAATATTGTGTTTTTCACTACGTCTACCTTGTAGCCCTCATACATTTACATAATTGTTAATCATGGAATATTTGGTCGATGTGAGCGGCACTTTTTTTTGTGAACTACAAAGGCATTCAGTGTGGCACTGCGGCTCTATGCATTTTTTCAAGTTCCCTAATCAGTTTCTCAGCTCCCATTTCTCTTCTAATTTCAAAAAAAATCAACAGGTTCTGTAAAGTAAGAGTAATTTAATTGCAGATGGACTTTGGCGGATGCAGTCTCCTGTGCACTGGGGGAATACCCTGCGGACCAACGCTCCTGGAGAAAATCCCTATTAAAGGCCTGTCTCTGTTGGATAGCAGTTACCTACAGCAGCAGCAGGGTGCAGGAGGAGAACATGATGGAGACTGAAATGATAATGCTGGGCAGGTTACAGGAACTGGTGGTAAGTGATATATATCCTTACTCGGATTCAACCAGCAATGATCAATTGTGTTGCACTTCCAAACCGCTGGAGCCAAACTTGTTTCCATTGTCTTCTGTCCCATTTGCAGGTTTCAATTGGTGAGGTCGACCCAGATGATTGGAGCAGTTTTTTAAAGAAAGGACTAAAGTAAGTTGAAATGTAAATTCATTTACATTTAAATGTACTAACATTGCAGAAATAGTAGATATTGATAACGAACAGTCCTTTATAATTGTTAAACCGTACACATTGCGATACTGCACATTGTTAACTCCCAGATTCTGGCTATCATTTGAGTGAGTGCTGAGTGGACATCTTGCGTGTGTGTGTGCACGTGCGTGAGTGTCGAAGGTCAAAGGTAGAGAGGGCACGAGAAGAATGAGAGAGGAGTCGGGGAAATAAAAGCAAAACACTGCGGATGTTGGAAATCTGAAACAAAAACCGAGAATGGTGGGAAAACACAGTTCTCTGGCAGCATCGTAGGGAGAGAAAGCAGAACTAATGTTTCAAGTCCTCACGACTCTTCATCAGAAATAAAGAAAGGGAAAATATTTGATTTTGCGTACTGTATAAGATGGAGTAGAACAGAATAGAGCTAAGAGAGATTGCAATACCGATGTAGCAAAACTTCAGAACAAGTGATAGATGGCTCACTGGGGGAGGGGAAGGGAGGGTTTCTGCAAAGAAACAATTAAACAAAAACGGAGAATGCTGGAAAAATTCAACAGAAGTTAGGGAAATGTGCAAGACAATGCAGATGTGGAAGCGGTTAGTGAACGTTTTCTTGGGGCAGAATTTTACATTCCGCAAGCAGGTTCTGAGGTTGGGAGTGGTATGTCAAATTGCAATGGTGGTATTCCCTCCGGGTCCCCACCCGACCCAAGCTGGTTGTGATTTTAGACTCGGCCGGGCTGGACAGGCCACGGATAGGAAACCACCCTTGCTCCAATTAAGACCCTTAAGTAGTTACTTAATGACCATTTCCCGCCCAGCCTCAATCTTTAGGCTCGCAGGCAGGTGACAGCTCTGGCCGGGAGGGGGAGGGGAGGAGGGTGGGGGGTTTGCAAAAATAAAGTAATTTCAATCTTGGGCGGGAAGGTGAGTGGTGCGATGTGGCGGGGGGGGGCTCCATCACAAGCCCTCTTCTGACTGGAGGCGCCCTTTGCTAGAGGCCCAGTGACCTCCTGATCTCCCTAGCGACCCCTGCCACTTACCTATTCTCTGGGACCCAGTGCCAGGCAGCTCTCTGCAGTGTCGGAAGAAAGAAAGACTGAGGAGTGAAGTTTGCGATCTTGTTGAAGACTGAGTTGGAGCAGAAGATGGCGCAATAAGTTTTTGTTTTTAGACATTGAAGGCGCAAGGAGCAGAATGAATGAAGGATGGCTTATTTGGAGCTTAGGAAAGGAAATTTCACCAGAGCATCAAGCACAATAGAACGGATAAAATAGAAAACATTGCACAAGTAAACAGTTCTAATTTTATTTCTGCTTCAGATGATTTCTCTGTTATAATGGCAGGTATCGCTACAGAGATTGGGCATTTATGGAAGCCCTCCATAAATTAATAGCAGTGTTGTATGAGAATGAAGATTTGGCTCAACGTTTGATCCCACTGCCTATGATTCATGCGATGGTCACAAATCACTCCCTGTTTCTGCCAACCATGCTGGGGGCCAGAGAGGATCCGGATGGAAATGCAAAAGCAAGAGGTATGACCAGATGCAGTGACCCCTAGGATAGGGACTAGAAGGATCATCCATAGTTTTGTATCTCGAATGCCTCCTGGAAGTATGTGTTTGTACATAAAAGGAGGTGAATAACAGCTAGCATTGCTGTACTCTGGTGATTACCTCATTTAATCACTAAGTAAATAAAATTATTTCATAATTTTAAATAGACCCAAGCGGTTTACAGTAGCAGGTTTCCAGACATGTTAATGACCTGGAACTCACTGCCTATGAGGAAGGTGGAAGCTGAAGCAATCAATGATTTCTATTAAGACCCAGGAGGCTTGAGTAGGTAAGTAAACGGTAGTTTATTAAAGTCAAAGGAAATGGCGCTACGGCAGCACACGCACACCAAGTCCCCGTTAGGATGACCAGAATATCAGTCCCTGACCAGGCCGCTTTTCTCTAGTTTAGTAATGAGCCACAGCTGGGCAGGCCTCCGCCCACTAGCGGGAAAGCTCGTATTCCACAAGTCTCATGGAGAGATCAATTAGGGTATCCCCGTAGGACTCATGAGGGTTATTACAATTTCAAAAGGAAATTGAATGGGCACTTGCAAAAAATAAATGTGCCGGGCTACAGGGAACGAGCAGGGGAGTGGGACTGACTGGATTGCTCTGTTGCGAGCTGCCATGGACTGGACTGGCCAAATGGCAACCTTCTGTTCTGTAAATAACTATTTCCCTTTTAAATATATCTTGATTCTGCGCCTGAATTTCTGGGGCAACGGATTCCACATTAAAGTTATAAGGAAATTATGGCACAGAATGGGACCATGCGGCCCATTGACTATAAGACGTGGGAGCAGAGGTCTTTCATGGCCTTTCAGCCCATCAATTTGTCTGCCATTCAATGGGATCATGGGCGTGAATTAGCGGGCGCGATATCCGCAGGCACAAATCCCATAATGGCCGCTAAATCTCACAAAAGGCCAAAAACGGGATTTGCGCCAGCGAGATTTCCAATTGCGATCTTCCCAGCCCCCCCCCCCCCCGATAACACGTTGCAGGTCCACGCACAGGAATTGCACGAACCTGATTAACATGAATTTGAATCCATTACCATATATGTAGCATGGTTAACGTTGGATCTTCAGCCCCCATCAAATCTTCCCATCGACCAGGCGTGATGTCACGCCGGCGCGAATTAATACTGCTTTTTAAAAATGGGAACCAGACTGTGTCGTGTCTTTGCAGACTTGGCGCCACATGGCAGCGGAGGACATCCGCTTCCTGAAGCCATGAAGGCCACATCAACCCTAAACCTCCACGTCACAGGGTCCTTCCAGGACTCCATGGGGGACCTTTGTGGAATGGCACAAGCATCGCCCATGTATGGATCCATAGGGTGATGGATATACTGTATGCTAAGGGCTCTAACCTGGGCAGAACAAAAGAGTTACGGGCTTTTGGAGCATAGCTGGTCTGCTGCATGGCAGCCATGTACCCATGTAAATCTCCTTCAAAAACTGGAAGGAGTTCCAATCACGGCAGCACGGTAGCATTGTGGATAGCACAATTGCTTCACAGCTCCAGGGTCCCAGGTTCGATTCCCAGCTTGGGTCACTGTCTGTGCGGAGTCTGCACATTCTCCCCGTGTGTGCGTGGGTTTCCTCCGGGTGCTCCGGTTTCCTCCCACAGTCCAAAGATGCGCAGGTTAGGTGGATTGGCCATGCTAAATTGCCCTTAGTGTCCAAAATTGCCCTTAGTGTTGGGTGGGGTTACTGGGTTATGGGGGTAAGGTGGAGGTGTGGACCTTGGGTAGGGTGCTCTTTCCAAGAGCCGGTGCAGACTCGATGGGCCGAATGGCCTCCTTCTGCACTGTAAATTCAATGTAATCCCTCTAACCAGATGCTATGTGACCACCAGCTGTGTTTCATGCACGTGTGCCGTTTTCCAGGGAGCATGCATAATAGATGCATCTTCGACTAGTTGCAGATCCCTGAAACCTTTGAGCGACACCCCAGGCAGGGGTGACCCTTTGGGGCCGAGGGATATTACCTCAAGGAGCGTCAGATGACGCCAGTGCTTAAGCCGCAGACCGCTGCAAAGGCCAGGCACAATAAAGCTCACAATGCGACCCAATCTGTCATTGAGCGATGCATTGGCCTGTAAATGATCCAGTTCTGCTGCCTTGACAGGTCCGGTAGCGCCCCACGATACTGCCCCCAGAGAATTTCCTGCATTATAATAGTCGGCTGTGCCCTCCACAACCTGCTCTGCAGCAGAGTGATGAGCCTCCTGAGGACGACCTCAAGGAGCGGCACGTGCCCTCAGACGAGGAGGACGTGCAGGAGGGGGTCGAGGAAGAACCCGCTGAGGACTCAGAGGATGGAGGCCAGGAGGGTCATCGGTGCACATGGCCAGGAGGGCTAAAGATGCCCTCATCACCTCCCGCTTCATGGAGGAGAACAAGCTTGCTATCCGGCAGCGTGACCGCCCCCCAGGGCGTGGTGACTCCTGGGCAACCAGGAGATGAAGACACTGAACTTCAGGGTGCTGGGGCAGGGGGGTCCTTGAGCGCTTGCTGCCCAGTCAATGCAGGAGGGTGATGGTGACTCACAGTGAGGAATGGTCTGTGATGTTGCTCAGCTGTTGCTTATGTCTGACTCCTTTCTGTCTGCCTCCAGCACACTGACTCCCCAGCTCATGTCGGAATGAGGTTCTGCCCTACATTCCTTTCTTCCTTCGCTGTGGCGGGGGATTAGGGGCGAGGGTCTAAGGTTCACTGAATCATATCTGAGTCCTATCACAGTGCAGGAAACATTCTATAATAATCTTTATTTTCACAAGTAAGCTTACATTAACACTGCAATGCAGTTACAGTGAAAAGCCCCTAGTCGCCACGTTTTGGCGCCTGTTAGAATACACGGAGGGAGAATTCAGAATGTCCAAATTACCTAACAGCACGTCTTTTGGGACATGTGGGAGGAAACAGGAGCACGCGGAGGAAACCCACGCAGGCACAGGGAGAACGTGCAGACTCCGCACAGACAGTGACCCAAGCCGGGAGTCGAACCTGGGATTCTGGTGCTGTGAATTTGCACTAAGACGTCATGTCGGCCCACTGTGAACAGTTGTGTCCCGCTGGGGAGAAGTGCCATGCAACTGAGATAAAAGCAAATTACTGCGGATGCTGGAATCTGAAACGAAAGAGAAAAGCTTTGACAAAGAGTCATCGGACTCGAAACGTTAGCTCTTTTCTCTCCCTACAGATGCTGCCAGACCTGCTGAGATTTTCCAGCATTTTCTCTTCCATGCCACTGAGGTGGGTTACAGACTCTGAGGCATTAGTGTGGTGAATAACAATAATTAATTTGGTGTCATATCAAAATATGGCAACTGACAATCTCCGCCAACCAGTCGTGCCTAACTTCACCAATGCCCAAGCTGTGCCCTTATAAGTCCTTAGCCTTGAGAATCCTTCCACTTTGTCGAGGTGTCCCCCCAGGATGCACATCAGAGGCGGAGGCGGCCTGATGCATTTTCATGACCTGTTAAAAAATAAATTTAGAGTACCCAATTCTTTTTTCCAGAGTCCTGCTCTTCCCCTGTGAGATCCAGGACTCTATCCTCTAAGGAAGTCAGGAACCTCAGTTCAAGCAGCCTACCACCCGTCTCCTCTCGCTCACGGTGGTTGTGGGCAAGCTTCTCCTGCGGGAATACAAATAGGATGATGTGAGCTGGCTACCTGGCGGGACAGATGTTGATGAACCCTGGCATGTGTAGGCACTGTGCATAAGCAGGGAAGCATTCTAATGAGGAGTGCCCGTTTGTTGGAGGACGTTTGTTGGAGGTTGGGTGCTGGGGCCCTACAAGATGGCAGCATGTGGGATCGAGGTGATATTCTGAGGGGCGTTGGCAGGGTGGGGTGCAGGGAGGATTTACCCTGACAGAATGGAATAGGTCATTCAGCTTCTTGCGACACTGAACCCCCTCCTCGTGTGCAGGCTGCTGGCACTGACCAGTACTGCCACTGTCTCCCAGGCGGGATTCGTAACTTTGCTGGAGGGTCTCATGTCATCTCGAGGGTACATTGTTGCCTGCATCTCCTCCACGGCATCCAGCATATGGGTGAGGGCCCTCTCCATGAATCATGGAGCTGGTTTCCTCTATGCCATCCTCTTGGCTTGAATGAGAGCAAGTGCTGTGGAGCTGTTTAAATGCAGATCCCCCTTCATTCAAGTGCTCAGATGACCCCGGAGCAGGAAAATCATACGCTTCACACCTCAAGTGTGGTGTTTTTCATATGGGTGGGGTGGGAGGGGAGTGGAAAGAATTTCTGTCTAACTTGGTCTTGAACATACTTAACAATCCAGCTTCTACAGCCCTCTGTGGTAAAGAATTCCACAGATTCACTACCCTCATGAAAGAAGAAATTTCTCCTCATCTCTGTCTTAAATGCCCTTCCCTCTGGGCCGAGACTCTCCCACAAGAGGAAACATTGCTTGGCATCTATCCTGTCGAGCCCCCTGAAAATCCTATGTGTCTCAATAAGGTTGCCTCGCATTCTTCTAAATTCCAATGAGTACAGGCCCAACCTACTCAACCTCTCCTCATTAAAAAAAATCCCTCCGTACCCATTGAGTTCATACTTGCTCTCTTTAGAGGAATCCATTCTGCTCCATTCTCCTGCTCTATCCTGGTAGCCCTGAAAGTTTACTCCCTTCAAGTGCCCATCCAGTTTCCTTTTGAAATCCTCCATTGTCTCTGCTCCAACCACCCGTGGGTGACTTGCAAGATCACTAACACTGACTACATTAAAAAATTCCTCCTGTATCTGTTGCCCAAAACCATAACCTAGTGTTCCCTATTCCTTGTACCATCAGCTAATGGGGACAATGTTTCTTTGTCTACTTCATCTAAATCTTATCCACCTCTATCAAAGCTCCCCACAATCTCCTTGTTCCAAGAGAATAACCCCAGCTTCTCCAACCTAATTTTGTAACTAAAATCCCTCATCTTTGGAACAATTCTGATAATCCTCCTCTGCACCCTCTCAAAAACCTTCGCATTCATCCTAAAGTGTGGTGACCAGAATTGCATGCAGTGCTCTAGCTGTGGTCTAACAGGAGCTTTTTTTGAAAGGTCCCGCACTTTGTACTCAATCTTCTATTTATGAAGCCCAGGATCCCATATGCTTTGGTAACTGTTCTCTCAATATGTCCTGCACCTCAAAGATCTATGCACACTGCACATTTTTAGAGCTATGCCGTTTAGCCTATTTTGTCGCTCCCTATTACTTCTGCTAAAAGGCATCATCTTGCATTCTCTGTAGTAAATTCCATCTGCCACTTTCGTGCTTATTCTCTTAGCCTGTGCCCTGCCTTGGTCAATTGGCATATTCCAATATCCAGGTCATTTATATTTAGCAAGAAGAAAGAGCACTGAACCTTGGGGGATACCGTGTCCACTATCTTCGTGTCTGGAAAAACATCTAATTTACTGCTGTTTTTTGTCCTTCAACGAATTTTTATCCAAGTTGACAGAGACGCTGCATTTCCATGAGCCTCAATTTTGTTAGTCAGCCTTTCATGTGGTACTTCATCAAACACCTTCCTAAGGTTCAAATAGACAACATCCATTGTATTCCATTCATCAACTTTCTCTGTTACTTCATCGGAAAGTTCAGTTGGCACCCACCCTCCCACTGCCGTGATGTTGAGCTGACCAGCCTGTAGGTGAAATGACATGAAAATCGCTTATTGTCACAAGTAGACTACAAATGAAGTTACTGTGAAAAGTCCCTAGTCGCCACATTCCGGCGCCTGTTCCGGAGGCTGGTGCAGGAATTGAATCGTGCTGCTGGCCTGACTTGGTCTGCTTTAAAAAGCCAGCTATTTAGCCCAGTGTGCTAATCCAGCCAAACCAGGTATCAGGAATGCTCCTAAAACCTTTTGTTGAACAAGATTGTCACATTCTCATGTTGTTGCCCACGTGGTGCAGATTTGAATGTTACATTTTTGTCCTGGATTCTCATGTCACGAGTAAAGAAAATTATTCTCTATCCACATAACAATTCAAATCATTATTCTAGATACTAAATTCGATCACACTTTCATCTCCAGGTAATGTAACACAACATTACCAGAGTCTTTCATTGTATCGCATTCAGTACTTTCATCCAACATACAACCTGGTGAATCCCCATTTGCTCTTTGTACAAAGCCTATATGTCCTTTCCAAGATTCAATTGCCAAAATGGAACATGATGACGTACAATGTGATTATTAATGTAATTTGGTACATTGTGCAACAGCATGAAACAACACCAGTTTAAAAGACTTTACATTAACATTTTGTGATTCTATTTCTGTAGATGCTCTACTTGAGGTGATGCTGGTTTTGGTCAGACATTGTCCATCTGTGTGCAACAGCAGTCATTTTGGTGTTTTACTGGGGGCTTATGGAGCAACACTCAGTGACACAGGTAAATCTCTTACTTCTGTGTTTAAATTACACAACTGGACAACAAACATGATCATTCACATTTTATTTTTTTACTCTTTTCCATTATAAAGATCAGAAATTGCTGATGATCCTGCAGTCATATGAGAAAAACAACATAAGCCTTGCTGAGTTCAGGTGAGCACACTTTCATTTTGCTCCATGTGTAATCTGCATTACAATAATGTTGTAACCAGCAGAATGAAAACCAAAGGCTTCTTTTTCTAAGCACCTCATTACTAAGGCTATATAAAAAGAAGGAATTTGTATTTGCATAGCACCTTTCGTGACCACAGGACATCCGAAAGTATGCGCATTCTTGTGCGCACTCTTGTAGATGAATGCAGTAGCTAATCTATGCACAGTAATATCATACAAACACCTATTCCCTTGCACAGCAATGTTGAGCAAATCCGTCCTGTCATGTGAAATCACTGTTTAAACAGTAACATTTTGTAAATGGTGGACCAGCATCCTTGATGTCCTGCGGTGACTAAGCCATTAGTCCAGGGAAGGCTCCAATGTAATCACTGATCTCTGTTAAGTTAGCTGATCTTAATTGGAATAATGTTAGGGGAGCTGCAGTTTACTTCAGTGATCCAGGGTGAGCGATGAAAAAATTCTCAGATTCCCAACTGTGGTGACCCTTTTCTGGAAATACTTGTATTGGGTGATACTGAGCAGCGTAACCATGCCACATCTCAGGGTCAAGTACTTGACCAACATTCACTGTCAAAAGCCCCATGTGAATAATGACCAGTTGGGCAAAATACAGAGGTGTGGTGCTTGTATGGAGTTTGCACTTTATCACTGTGACTGCATGGGTTTCCTCTGGGTGCTCCGGTTTCCTCCTACAGTCCAAAAATGTGCAGGTTCGGTGGATTGGTCTTGCTAAATTGCCCCTTGCTGTCCAAAAGGTTAGGTAGGGTTACGGGGATACGATGGGGCCTGACTCTAGGTAAGGTGCTCTTTCAGAGGGTGGGTGATGCGATGGGCCGAATGGTCTCCTGCCCTGCAGGGATTCTATGAACTAGCTTTGTTCTGTTTCAAAGAAAGGAATGCTAATTATATTAAAGAAAAATACTGCGGATGCTAGAAATCTAAAATAACAGCAGAAAGTGCAGGAAATACTCAACAGGTCTGGTAGCATCAATGGCAAGAGAAAACCGGTTAATGCTTCGAGTCTAATATGACTTTTTTTGTGAACACAGATGTTAACTATGATTTTGTTTTTGATAGTTTGGTGAACATTCTTTAACATGAGACCATTCACAGTGGCAATGCATCTGGAAACTGACCCCCATCATTCAGGAACCTGTATTTAAGAGGAAAGGAATTTGAAATTGGAAAAGGATGGGGATGTAAATCCTGATAAGTGAAAGATATTGCTGATCTTCTGTTTCCAGTGGAACATAATTTTTTTGAAAAGAAACACTAAGAATTGTGAAAGATGGTTGTAGGAAATGAGACACCCAAATTCCATTGTTCCAATTATATTGGCTCCTCATGGGGAGACTTAAACTGAACACAATGGGATGCCTTTATTTACCAAATAATGTTCTGCTTCATTGATACGTTCTTCTTGGTACAAAGCTTTTCGTGAATGTTTTAGGCAAAGTAAATATATGCATCGTTTCCACAATTTCCACAGAGCTTTTGAACCTAGTTGTATTTCAGATAAATGGTGATAAATGTCTGTTTCTCAGGCTGTTATTGTGGGGTCCAGCAGCGGTGGAACATCTCAAGATTCGTAAGAGTCTGGGGAACACCCTGTGGCAACAACCAAGCATGGAAGATACCCTAACACTCCTGGACAGGGAAAAAATGTTCCAGACAATTATTAACTTTCCTCAGCATCGCCATATCCTTCCAGAGGTGTGTTTTAGTTATATTACTTTGGTGTTTTTTTTTCTCTTACTGTATCCTTAATACATTCTGTCGGCGTTAGGAGTAAGCTGATGGAAAGTCAAGATAAGCAACACTCTGAACATGTCCAATTTTACACCCAGCTGTATTTCACAACAGTCAGATCTATGTCGCTATTTCATTTGTATTTCAGGATGCAAAGGAATTAACCTTCAAAGAGTACAATAGTAAGGAGCCGCATAATCTCTATGACCCTTGTTTCTTGCTACCTCTCTTTAGTGGTTTAATTACATCAGGTATGTAAAAATGTATTCTATTTTTTTTTAAGCTGGCCCTTCCAGCTATAAGTTACTGTGACTACCTGCAATGAAGGTGTTTTGAAATCCAGCTTTGTTTCTTGCAAAAATGTAGCCAGGAGCAAAGTTGGAGTGAAGTTTTAGCATTAGAGGCGAAGTTATGTATCAGTTTTACTTTTTGCATTACCATTGTTGTCCCTCAATGGATGATGACTTTATCATTTTCTTTGAAATTTTTCTCAAAGCTTTAACAATGCACAATTTGAATTAATGCACAGTAACTGTAGAAACCTGTCAAATGTTACAAATTCTCCGGAAATATCTTAATTTTAATGGTAAAAGACACCTGGGATTTTCAGCCCTCCCCTGTGGTGAGTCTGGAGGTGAGGCAGGCATTTAATCAGGTGGGAGGGGTGACAGGAGGGACCCCCAACCCCCACCCCAACTTCCCATCTCCACCCCGGTCAGTCCTTGGCGAGAAGTCCCATGGGTGGCCCTTAAATGATGCTCACTGAAGGGCAGCGACCCAATGGTGGGTGGGGCGCTCGCCATGTGAAGAGCACGACATGCAAAATGGTGCATGGTTGCTTGCAGGCCCTCAGGGTGGGAGGTCCTTTGTTTAAAGGCGCAATCCAGGGACCTGGCATAAACAGTTCCACCTTTTCTAGGCTAATTCATGAACAGTATCACATCCACCTCTTCGATAAGCCATTTTCTTTTTGACCACTGCATATTTGGTATTTCTGTTACGTCCAAAAGTTTACATGAAAATCAACGCAATGGTTGATTCATATCCTTTGCAAAAGCTATAGCAGTGGTGGGCAACCTGCGGCCCCGGGGCCACATGCGATCCACCTGGGTTCTGAGTGTGGCCTACGAGACATTTTGCTGACCTTTGCCCGCGTACAGGTTTGCCACCGCCGCTGTTTCCATCCCTGTATATTTTTACCTACCGGTATGACTGAAGTGACACGCACATAATACAAGGGCAAGTGAAGTGAGATGCATGCTAATTGCACGCAACATTGACTGTGAGAGCCGTATGCTCCCTCTGCATCCAAAGTGTAAATATTTCTTTAGTTTTTACCATTTTGAAGTTGACGATGATTCCATTAATATATAAATGATTAAGTATTTTCTATAATTCGTGATGAAATATTCAGGGTGTATTGAATGCATTGAATCTTATTCACGGGATCATGGTTAGTGAACAAGCCCGATTACAATCTTGCGGCCAGCTGAGATGAAGGAGGGCCACTTGAGTGGCCCAGTCACTAGCTTACGTTGCCCATCACTTGAGCTATAGATTCACAATCTGGGTTACTGTAAAGGCTACAGGTAGCCCTGAAGCCAAAAAAAAGTGTCTGATTTTGTTCATTTGTCATTGATATCTTTTTTTTTTTTAAATATTTTTATTGAAGATTTTTCATTGATTTTTGTCACTGCATCCATATCCCGGTTCAGAGTCTTAATATGTTATTAATGTTATTAGCATGTGCGCTTAATTGTCAAAATAATAAGTAGTTTTGAGTTTCATCGGTTCTACAACAAGGCCACTAGATGGCATACTGCATACAATAATGTACACCCATTGAGAAACAAACTGGCTGGCCACCTAGGGCAGGGTTACTCAAGTAGTCTGTAGCTGCCAAGGGGCTCGCAAGAAGGTTTCAAGGGCTCCACCAAAACATGTTAACCTTGTCAGGAGGACAAAGGCTCATCACTTCTCGGCCATTTAGCTAAGATCAAATGTCAGGTCAAGCCTAAAATGAGATGCAATGCTTTTCTTGTCATCTTGGACCTTATATGTATCTCATATGGAGACCATGAATTGGCTTCAATTTGAATTTCAATTGGTTTTTGGAGAAAGCAATGAGATGGATTAAGAGTTTCCCCTATCCACTCTGTTCATTGGCTTTGTAACTTTTAAGGATGGGATTTTTTTTAAATTGAAAAAAGGGCAAAGGTTACCCTGGTTTAAAAACAAATCTATATATACATGCAAACAAACAAGATCTGAGCATGGATGACATTTTCATTAACCCCACAACACAGTACATATTATGGTTGTCACCATCTCCATTTCCGCGCAGCCCATTCTTCAGCTGATTTCCTGCCCTTGCACTAACCATGGCACCATGGTTCATGTGCTTCTCAATTCAGGGGAGTGTTGGTGAATAGAGCTATCTTCAACATAAAGCATTCCTCGGTAAGTTGTAGTCGTGCAGGCAAAGTCAGAATACCACTTGCTTTGCCTTACCTCGCTTACCTTAGCTTCAACCTGAGAAGAATATGTGTGAATATTTTTCTTCTGTCCTTGCTTGCAATTTAGATCAATTTATGTTGAATTCGGAGTGAACTTTGAGCTTTGGATTCAAAGGACTTAGATTTACGATAAAACAGGAGCATGGCTGTCACCTTTTGCAAGTAATCAGCTAATGAAATTGTGAGAATGTGCAGCATTAAAATGTACATCCTCGTTGGTGAGTTAAGTAGCAATTTAACACAAAATTCCGATGGGTGACTGGAAAATAGATAGGAGAAAGTCCAGAGGTGATGGGGGAAAGGAGAAAGTCCAGAGGTGATGGGGGAAAGGGATGGGGTTGAAAACCAGAGATCTTATAGCGGGTGAATGTTGATAAAGGTAGGGTGGTGTAAGTATGCAGCATCTACAAACAGCTGACCACATTTGGAGATGAGTGCTGAGGAAGTGGAATTTAGGAGCTATTTGAGGAAGAGTATTGAAGGATACACTGTTGGAGGTATTTTCTTGGTAATGAAGATCCCAACGGTGTACAGAATCTGTTACAGACCAGAAAGATGAAGCAAAGTTAATGGTCACCACAAAATCTAGAAGCCAGCAGGGGTTTGCACTTTGGCCCAGGTGAGTGAATCTCTCGCCAGGAACAGGCTGGAGCAGCAGGAAGCTGAAACACCTGCGTGGCCAGTCACAGGCTCAGCATGGGACTGGTCAGTTAGAGCAGCCGTGAGGGAAAGGGCAGTAGATTGATCAAAGTTAACTTAAAATATAAGCAAAAGCAATACAAATCGAAGACAGGGACTGAAATTTACATTTTAATCCAATGTAGCCCATTGCAGAGAGTGGTCTTGAGGCCCTGAGAAGTCCAGGAATTTAAGAGAAGATCCAGATCTTAAAGATTAGGCAGTAATTTGTTTGTTAAATGAGGCGCTGAACTTTAACGCTGTGCAAGTGGATAAGTTTTGAATGAGTTAAAATCGGGCCCATTATCTCAGTTTTCTGTGAGGCAGTGAAGTCGGTGGCATAGTGGTATTGTCGCAAGTTCGAATCCCACCATGGCGGATGGTGAAATTTGAATTCAATAAAAAATACATTTGAAATTAAAGGTCCATGGAACCATTGTCGATTGTCGTGAAAACCCATCTGGTTCACGGATGTCCTTAAAGGAAGGAAATCTGTCGTCCTTGCCTGGTCTAGCCTACACGTAACTCCAGACTCAAAGCAATGTGGTCGTCTTAAATGCCCTCTAAAACAGCCTAACAAACCGCAAAAGAGGTGGGCAATAAATGCTGACCCAGCCTGCGATGCCCACACCCAATGACAAATTTTTTAAATGCTGGAAAGAAGGAATTTTACCCTGCATCATCCAATTTATCGATCCAACTTGTGTTTTAAATATAATTTGCCCACATTTCCCTCCTCTTTAATACTCTGATATTTACAAAAAAACTAAGCACTGAACATTTGCACCTGTGTCTCTACCTGGTGTGATTCGAACTTTATTCCTCTATGCTACTTAATAATGTTTTCTGTTGAACTCTTGTTTTACCGTTCCCTTAACCCTGTGCCAGTCGAGCTTCCATAGCTGTCTTTGGATAAATGTGATTATCGCAAAGATATACAATAAAGTGGTAGAAATCTAGAGCTCCAAAGGTCACCATAAATAATCGAGGCTGTTGCGCTGAATGTTACTTGTGGTTGTGGTCAGCAGTGAGATGTTCACGTTTTAAAATTTTTTAACTTGTCAAAATTACAATGAAAATCGCCTGATGAGATTTCATGAAGCAAAGCCACTTTTCTGCCCCCTCCCTACCTAACTAGCCTTCAATTTGACTATTTCACAGCCTGTGCTGGATTTTAAATAAATATGTCATTCTGTCTCTCAGAGCTGTGATATATATATAACTGCTTTGTAAGAATTTGTAACCTTGAAATGTGAAAGCAGCTGCATTTGCCCGACATAAATCTGCCAATAAAAGTTTATTGATAATTTCAGATGCATTTCACTTTTCAATGTTATTAAATGTAATGTTGATTTTACGGCTGTAGTTCAGAGCGAAACTGTCCAGATCAAGGGCATAATCTCTCTTTTTGGAAGGCACATACTGATTTTTTTTTTCTTTCAGAAGATTTTAATGTCAACATGAAAGTTAATTCCCTTTGTGCAATGTCTTTTCCATTTTTAGTGACTAGAAAGGCATTTTTTTGAGATTGCACCCTCTCAGCATAGATCCAAACCCATTGGGAATGTACAGTAAGAAGTCTTACAACACCAGGTTAAAGTCCAACAGATTTGTTTCAATATCACTAGCTTTCGGAGCGCTGCTCCTTCCTCAGGTGAGGAAGGAGCAGCGCTCCGAAAGCTAGTGATATCGAAACAAACCTGTTGGACTTTAACCTGGTGTTGTAAGACGTGGGCAGCACGGTAGCATAGCGGTTAGCGCAATTGCTTCACAGCTCCAGGGTCCCAGGTTCGATTCCCGGCTGGGTCACTGTCTGTGTGGAGTCTGCACGTTCTCCCAGTGTGTGCGTGGGTTTCCTCCGGGTGCTCCGGTTTCCTCCCACAGTCCAAAGATGTGCAGGTTAGGTGGATTGGCCATGCTAAATTGCCCTTAGTGTCCAAAATTGCCCTTAGTGTTGGTTGAGTGGGGTTACTGGGTTATGGGGATAGGGTGGTGTGGGCTTGGGTAGGGTGCTCTTTCCAAGAGCCGGTGCAGACTCGATGGGCCGAATGGCCTCCTTCTGCACTGTAAATTCTATGAAATTACTGTACTCACCCCAATCCAATGCCGGCATCTCCATTGGGAATGTAAGAAGGTGCAGACACCTGTGGTGTCCCAAAATGCAGCCCATTCAGCAAGTCTCCATCCTGGGAGCATAATTTGGCATTTAGTTTTAGCTCATCTGTCAGCTTGACACAGTTGGTTGAATTTTCATCTGCAAAGTGGTAAGCGGCGTTGTCAGGAGGTCATCTCTTAGAAAAAGTAAGTCACGTTTGTTCCAGTAGTTTTCTGTGGACATTAGAAATGCCACAGCACAACTTGGTAAAAGAACAAGACGTTCTCTCAATGTTCTGACCAGGAGGCTTCTCTCCATGAGTCAAGAGCCAACCGGCCACGCTTGGGTGCTCCACATGGCCTGCCCACCCACGGGAATCTACTTAGGTTATGTGAAGTGCACTCTTAACCACGGTTGCCAATTCCCGAGGCGTTATAGCCTTCAGCTGCACAGCCAGAGGCCTCGGCTGTCAGTGGGGATTATGGGTGGTCGATAGGGCAGACGGGCAGGGACAAGGATTGCCCCTGGAATGAAATGAAATGAAATGAAATAAATCGCTTATTGACACGAGTAGGCTTCAATGAAGTTACTGTGAAAAGCCCCTAGTCGCCACATTCCGGCGCCTGTTCGGGGAGGCTGGTACGGGAATTGAACCGTGCTGCTGGCCTGCTTTGGTCTGCTTTAAAAGCCAGCCATTTAACCTAGTGTGCTAAACCAGCCCCTATGGTTACACGTGATTCAGGGGTTAGCATGGTGGCACCGCGGGCAGTCTCTTCTTCCCCCCCCCCCCCACCGCCCAAGCCAAGGATGCCCCACTCCCTGCCAAGCACAGGGGCAGCAAGTCCAGCATCCCCCGGGCTCTTTGCCAGTGAGCAGAGATGGATACTCAGCTCCCCACAGACCCAATGGGCCGAATGGCCTCCATCTGCACTGTATTTATTACTGTCACAAGTAGGCTTACATTAACACTGCAATGAAGTTACTGTGAAAATTCCAGTCGTCACATTCTGGCGCCTGTTCGGGTACACGGAGGGAGAATTCAGAATTCAGAGCTACCAAGCACGTTTTCCGGGACTTGTGGGAGGAAACCGGAGCACCCGGAGGAAACCCAGGCGGACACTAGGAGAACATGCAGACTGTACACAGACAGTGACCCAAGCCGGAAATTGAACCCGATTCCCTCGCGTTGTCAAGCAACAGTACTAACCACCGTACAATAGTGCCGCCCTCATGAATTTAATTTTATTTAAGTTGCACAGGTGCAGAAGGAGTTTCAGCAGCAGATTTCCTGAGGTAGGGTGGGGATGATATGGAGGTAGAGGTGGGGATGATACGGAGGTAGAGGTGGAGAAGATAATATAGGGTCAGGTCAGCTGAGGTTGTGAAGAAGTCAATAAGTTTATTTTCCTTGCATCTTTCCAGTCCCTTTTTTCATTTTTGTGAATTGTTGGCAAATTTGTGTTTTGGACCCATCGCGCTAGTTCAGGCTCAGAAATTCGGTTCACCTACAAAATATACATTGAGCAGAGTGGAGACATTTCTCTCTTCAGCTGAAGTTGGATCCATTTACCAGAAGGAAAGTTAAAAGTTAATTCACTAAACCATCTGGTTTCTTACAGCCCATAAATGATCTTGAGTTCATTTTATGAAAAGCATGGGGTCTATTTACAGAAACACATCTGTTTGTCTATGTTTATCCATGTCAAATAATCTATCTCAAGTAACCTATTATCCTGTTTATGCTAAAGAAATAATTCTGTATAGTGAAGGATGACAGACTTTGCAAAATTACCCCAATAATTTCACCTTGCCTTAATTCTTTTTAAGCACATAGAAAGTAACATTCTCTACTTTGCAATTTGTTCCAAGATTGGACCGCTGATTGTGAGGATATATCTACAGCTAGCTCAGTGTTTGTCTTTCACTCTTGTCTGCTACATTAAGTAAATGGAAAACCGCAATAATGAGTTCAAAATTGTAATTTGGTGGTGAAACCTCAAGCGGGATTCTCCCGTACCCGGCGGGGCGGGGGCTCCCGGCGGGACGGAGTGGCGTGAACCACTCCGGCGCCGGGCTGCCCCAAAGGTGCAGAATCCTCCACACCTTCAGGGGTTAGGCCCGCCCCGCAGTGATTGGCGCCCTGCCACCGGCAGGATAGGGGCCTGGCGCCACGGCAACCGGAGCCGAAGGGACACCGCCGGCTTGCGCGAGTCGGCGCATGCTGTTGCTAACTTTTGGTTGGCTCTTAATTTGGCTCTATTTAATCACGTTTGCTCAAGAGTCGCCAGGTATCTTTCGACACCGCCACAAGGTTCAGAACCGAATACTGATCAATGACTCGATACACCAGTTAGTAAGTTCAAAAGCAATGCTCATTTATTTACACACAGTCAAATCTACTCATGCATAAACTCTACAAACTAAACCACCACTATTACTAAAGCCTATACTTAGCTTTGGTACCCACTCAGTCAGAGGAACAATGGCCGTTGCTCGGTTCTGAGGCTTCTGGGTTGAGCTGTTTACAGGGTAGCAACTAGGATCGTCTATTTCGTAGCGTGTGTTGAATTGGAACTTGGTCTGATGCAGCTGCTAGGCAGGTCACTCTCTTCGGTGAGAGCCAAAGCCAAAGGAGGACGTTTCCCCCTTGGGGGATACCTTTTATACGGAAAAGGGGCTTCACGCGCTTTTGGGTGGACCTTGAACTTGGCCTCAACTAATTGGGTCTTTCCCAATCATCTGTATCAATTTTCCTCCAATAGAGGGGTGGTTCCCTGATCGCTGGGCGTGTCCTGGTGACTGTCAATCTGCTTTGTCTTAGCTTCTTCTGGCGCCGGGGAGTCCGCCTTAACATTGTGTATCTAAATGTTTCCCTTTTGTCTCCGGAGATGACTCATTAGTATGTAGATTGTTTGGTGGCTTCTGTCCTGCCTGAGAGTTTAAGTTTCTCATCAACAGACAGACCTTGCACCTGCTTGTTTCCTAGCATTGTCCAATTTTCCCTGCATTCTTTGCAAGTGTCCATTTTGTAATCGGGATGTTGCCATCCCAGATGGCTACACACCCTCCTTGTGATCCTCAACGCGAAGCGTGAAGGATCACATTACTATGTCGTCTTCATCCTCTGACCACCGGGGCACCCATACTTAGGCTCTACACTGTCCTATCGTATGCAACACAATTTTACCTAAACCATTTTAAATACATTCATTATCATAAAACTCTACGGGGCACTATGACATTAATACATGCATTACAGAAAAATAAAAAAACTGGAACCTCTAACTATTCTCAATAAACTATCCTCATTTAAACAATCGAAAAATAATCTATACATCTTAAGCTGTTCAAAATAGCAACACACAAATTTCTCTGGCCTGGCAGTCAGACACAGAGGTTTACATCTCTTTAGTCCATAGAATACATTAAACAAATGGATGCTCTTTAAGCCGTCCCAATGGGTTTGGGGGTCTGGTGAAATCCGAAAATGAGGGACCTAACTCTGTATACCGGGGTGCGAGAGTGATATGCTCTCCTTCTCCATTTCCTGACTCTAAACGTTTGCACGACGCTGCAAAGTATCACCAGCACTAAGAGTGCTTCGACGACATATGAGAGTGAGTACCAGGTGATAAACCTATCACACCAGGTCGGGGTATTGCTACCAGTTGCTGGGCTAGTTATCTCGGGGTTCCGTGTATTACAGGGGTGAGAGTCATTGGCGGTTTGTGTGGTAGGGGTCCGGGGAGTAGCGTACGTGCGCAACTGAAGGGATCCCGCTAAGATCCATGTGAACACGAAGGCTGTCTTCATCTTTGTCGGACTTCTTCTTTGTCTTCCTCTGGGGTTTCTGGAGTTCTGTGAACACAAGCATAATTTCTGTTATTATCTTGCTTAAGATCTCGTATGGCTGTCTGTCTATCCTTTATTGCCAATTTCCCTTTATAATTGGCCACCATCTGTGACTCCCTCATTTTTTTTTAAACCGAATATTTGGACTAGACATCTAAGAAAAATACTGCCGTACTGCGAGCCGTCTCGCAGCCTGTGTGATTTACCATCCCAGTGTTTGAGGATGTAAATAGCATAGGGAAGCAACCTAAGGATTGCCAAAACCAAACAAAAGTATTTCGAACGTAACGAGCCAAAATGGGGTGCGTAACGCGGCGGGTAAGAAATGGGTGGAATCCCCGGGTAGGACGGTGATCAATGGCGTTTGTGCTCTTCCCGAGCATAGCTGACCAGAGGGGGTTCCTCAGGCAGGGCGGAGACCCATGCCGTTTCTCCACTGCCTGAGCAACCGGCAAGAACGGGTAAGAATGTGGTCGTCGTGGGGGGCTGCCTCTCGAATTAGGAGAGCAACTATGAGTCGGGTTCTGTCGACAAACTAGTTCCTCTGAACTATTGTCTAGGACAAACTAGCACCATTAAAAAGGTTCTGGTGACAAACTAGTTCCTCTGAACTATTGTCTGGGACAAACTTATTCCATTAACAGCCGAGGGGCGTTAAAAGAGTGGTGACGTGGGGCCGTGAAAAACTTTCTGAGTTTATACGCAACACTTAACGGTAACACTAACGAACAAACATTCAACAAACATGGTGCAGGTTCCATCAGAAAGGACACCGTATCTCTCCATCGGTCCTTTTTCTGCATCATCTGGACACCTCACTGCTCAACAGCGAACCGGGTCGCAAAGGGATTTGTTCTGACCAGGAGGCTTCTCTCCATGAGTCAAGAGCCAACCGGCCATGCTTGGGTGCTCCACATGGCCTGCCCACCCACGGGAATCTACTTGGGTTGTGTGAAGTGCTCACTTAACCACGGTTGCCAATTCCCGAGGTGCTATAGCCTTCAGCTGCACAACCAGAGGCCTCGGCAGTCGGTGGGGATTATGGGTGGTCGATAGGGCAGACGGGCAGGGACAAGGATTGCCCCTGGAATGAAATGAATGAAAATGAAATGAAAATCACTTATTGTCACGAGTAGGCTTCAATGAAGTTACTGTGAAAAGCCCCTAGTCGCCACATTCCGGCGGCTGTTCGGGGAGGCTGGTAAGGGAATTGAACCGTGCTGCTGGCCTGCTTTGGTCTGCTTTAAAAGCCAGCGATTTAGGCAAGTGTGCTAAACCAGCCCCCATGGGTACACGTGATTCAGGGGTTAGCATGGTGGCACCGCGGGCAGTCTCTTCCCCCCCCCCCCCCCCTCCCCCACCGCCCAAGCCAAGGATGCCCCACTCCCTGCCGAGCACAGGGGCAGCAAGTCCAGCATCCCCCGGGCTCTTTGCCAGTGAGCAGAGATGGATACTCAGCTCCCCACAGAAGCCCTTCAGACTCAATGGGCCGAATGGCCTCCATCTGCACTGTATTTATTACTGTCACAAGTAGGCTTACATTAACACTGCAATGAAGTTACTGTGAAAATTCCCTAGTCGTCACATTCCGGCGCCTGTTCGGGTACACAGAGGGAGAATTCAGAATACCCAAAATCAGCTACCAAGCACGTTTTTCGGGACTTGTGGGAGGAAACCGGAGCACCCGGAGGAAACCCAGGCGGACACTAGGAGAACATGCAGACTGTACACAGACAGTGACCCAAGCCGGAAATTGAACCTGATTCCCTAGTGTTGTGAAGCAACAGTACTAACCACTGTACAATAGACATCAACAGACAGAGCTTGCACCTGCTTGTTTCCTAGCATTGTCCAATTTTCCCTGCATTCTTTGCAAGTGTCCATTTTGCGTATGGACCGCGGCGGGTAAGAAATGGGTGGAATCCCCGGGTAGGTCGATGATCAATGCCGTTTGTGCTCTACCCGAGCGTAGCTGACCAGAGGGGGGCCCTCAGGCAGGGCGGGGACCAATGCCGTTTCTCCACTGCCTGAGCAACTGGCAAGAACGGGTAAGAATGTGGTCGTCGTGGGGGGGCTGCCTCTCGAATTAGGAGAGCAACTATGAGTCGGGTTCTGTCGACAAACTAGTTCCTCTGAACTATTGTCTGGGACAAACTTGCACCATTAACAAGGTTCTGGTGACAAACTAGTTCCTCTGAACCATTGTCTGGGACAAACTTATTCCATTAACAGCCGAGGGGCGTTAAAAGAGTGGTGACGTGAGGCCGTGAAAAACGTTCCGAGTTTACACACAACACTTAACGATAACACTAACAAACAAACATGGTGCAGGTTCCATCAGAAAGGACACCGTATCTCTCCATCGGTTCCTTTTTTCTCCATCATCTTGACACCTCACTGCTCAACAGCGAACAGGGTCACAAAGGGATTCGTTTGGTGGGAATCAGACTCTTAAGTCATCATCTTCTCCCGGCTGCCAAACGCTTGTCTGTAGTAACCGTGCTAAAGCTGCTTGGGGCGAATTGGGGTCCATCTCATCATTTCGGATGTGCCTGAACGAATTGTCTCGGTGCCAGAATCGTGTGTCGAGGTTGGAGCTACTATGCTTCAATCCGTAATTGTCGGGCGGTGGTTCAGGGCCTTTGATATCAGTGATCTCAAATGGGTCGGTAGAATCATGCTCAGATTCGCTGGGAGTGGGGCCTGGTGCATGGGTGTAGTTGTAACGTGGTGTGCTGTGGCTGTCGTCATCTTGATCGCTATCACTGTCGCTGCTGGTTGAGGGAAGGGAGGGGTGGAGTCGTGCCTCTGGGGGTGGAGTTGAGGTCATGTCTGAGGACAGGCTAGAGTGGTGTGGGGGAGGGTAGGAATACGTCATCTGTGGGCAGGGTGTGATCGTCTGCTGCTGCGAGCAGGATATGGTGTGTGTGGTTATTCTGTGAGCCAAATGCCTTGAGCTAGTTTATATGAAACCACGCAGACTTACCATTGGGATAGGTTATTTTGTATACTGAGGGGCTGACTGTCTGAAATGGAGTACGGTCCGGAAAATTTTGGGGAGAGGAATGAACTGGGGCTGTAAAGGGAAAGCATAACTTGTTTCCCTACTGTAAACTCAGTGGCGTGTACTGTTTTGTCGAAACAAGCCTTGCTCTGTTTCTTCCTGGTTCCAAGTCTCACTGCTGCTGCGAGTTGGGCTGCCTTTATGTTCTGTAGTAGTTGTGTAACCGCGTTTTCATGTGTGTGGGCTGTAACTGCGGGGCTGGCCAAATCCAGTCCTAATAAATACTCAGTGCCTTTCATGGGGTGTCCGGTCATGAGGGTGTGAGGGGTGTATCCTGTGGATGTAGATACCGTGTTTCTTAAAAACATTAAAGCAAATGGGAGTACTGAATCCCAGGTGCTGTTATTCTGCTGTACCATTTTCCTGAGGGTGGCTTTCAATGTCCTATTCATTCGTTCTACAATACCACTTGACTGGGGGTGGTATGCAATATGGAATTTTTGTCTAATGCCGAAAACCGTGAGGACGTTTTTCATTACACGTCCGGTGAAATGGGAGCTTTGATCGGACTCTGTGCTGCGTGGGAGGCCCCATCTTGTAAAGATGTGGTGTGTTAATATTTTAGCAGTTGTCTTGGCCGTATTAGTTCTTGAAGGAAATGCTTCCACCCATTTTGTGAAGGTGTCTGTGACCACCAACACATACTTGGAACCATTTCTGCACAGGGGTAGGGGTCCTATATAATCTATCTGGAGATTTGTCCAGGGTCCATTAACGGGGCGGTTATGACTAAGTTGAGCCTTTTACGCCTATCTGTCCGGATTGTTCTGGGCACAGATTAAACAATTCTCTATGTAGTGTGTGACATCGATTTTTAAATCAGGCCACCAGCAAAGTGGCCTGAGGTGGGCTCGGGTGAGTTCAATTCCTTGGTGTCCATGATTGTCATGGAACTGACAAATGATCTGGTTCCTGTCCTGGCTGGGAACTATATAAATTCCATCCTTTAAAATCACACCGTCGTGTGTGGTGATTGAGTTTTTAAAATTGTCATATGGGGCTGGGAAGGTTCCCTTTAAAACTTCCCTGAGTTTCTCATCCTCTTTCTGGGCCTTTGCTAAATCCTGAATGTTGGTCTGTGAGACCTGAACTGCGTGTACTGGGGTGCTTTCGGGGGGGTTCCAAAAATAACCATGCCTGGAGCCTGCCTTCGCTAGGGCGTTACCAGTGGGGGAAGAACGGTGATGACGGTGAATCTTAATTATTCCGTACTTCCTATCCTTCGCTGTCTCTAAGATATGGCGGAGTAATGGGGCTGAGGGTAGGGGTTTACCGTCCGCGGAAACAAATCCTTTTGTTTCCCAGAGTGGTAGGAATTCTGTCAAACTATTACAGACATACAAGCTGTCTGAGTAGATGTCTGCTGGGGTCGGGAACGAGTCTGGGTGGTCTACAATATATGCAATCGCTGCCAGCTCTGCTGCCTGCGAGCCTAAGTGTCCTGGCAACATCAAGGAAATTTCATCTAGGGCGGGTCCCTGCACGTCCTCGACATATATACATCAACCGGTAATTCTCTTTCCGTTTAACACTGTGGATGAGCCATTCACATATATCTTCAGGGGTGCGCACGTGTCTGTGGGTTGGGATCTCTGGGGTGTCCTACCTGTTTTCCTGGGGGGTGTTTTGGGAATAAATGGGCCTGTGTTCTGTTTCGTGGTGATGATCTCACATTCATGAGGGGTGCCTGCATACTGCAAATTATTGGCAAGGAATGTGTGGGTTTTGGTTCTTTTTACCGTGATGTCCCGTCCCTGTAAAAGAAGGGTCCAACGGGCTGCGCGGATTTGGCTGACTGTGCCATCTTTAAGTCGGCCGTCTAACAATAGCTGTGTCGGTGTGTGTTGTGTGAGGATGGTGTTGGGGTTGAGTCCTGTAATGTAGGCGAAGTATTGTACTGCCCAAAAAACTGCGAGCAGGTGCCTTTCACAGGCATAAAATTCTTGTTCTACGGGGTCTAACGTGCGTGAGGCGTATGCTACGGGGTGTAACTGGTCGTGGCGTTCCTGGAGGAGCACGGCCGAAAGGGTTTGGTCGGTGCTTGCTACCTCGATAGCGTTTGGGGAATGTGGATCTGGGACCTGTAGTGCGGGGGCTGTGCTGAGTGCTTTTTTTTAAAGCATCCACGGCATCTGTATGCTGTGGAAGCCATTCCCAAGGTGCCTGCTTCTTGAAAAGTTCGGAAAGGGGCACTGCTTTAGTGGCGAAACCACCAATATGGTTTCGGCAGTAACCAACCAGTCCTAAAAATGACCGGAGGGCTGAGACATTGTGGGGAAGGGGCAATTTGACGATCAAGTCAATTCTCTTGTGCTCGATCTCGCGTTTACCATGAGTGATCACTGTTCCCAAGTAAATCACTTTTTCTTTCAAAGAGATCTAGGAGTACAGGTCCACAGGTCATTGAAAGGGGCAACACAGGTGGAGAAGGTAGTCAAGAAGGCATACGGCATGCTTGCCTTCATTGGCCGGAGCATTGAGTATAAGAATTGGCAAGTCATGTTGCAGCTGTATAGAACCTTAGTTAGGCCACACTTGGAGTATAGTGTTCAATTCTGGTCGCCACACTACCAGAAGGATGTGGAGGCTTTAGAGAGGGTGCAGAAGAGATTTACCAAAATGTTGCCTGGTATGGAGGGCATTAGCTATGAGGAGCGGTTGAATAAACTCGGTTTGTTCTCACTGGAACGAAGGAGGTTGAGGGGAGACCTGATAGAGGTATACAAAATTATGAGGGGCATAGACAGAGTGGATAGTCAGAGGCTTTTCCCCAGGGTAGAGGGGTCAATTACTAGGGGGCATAGGTTTAAGGTGAGAGGGGCAAGGTTTAGAGTAGATGTACGAGGCAAGTTTTTTACGCAGAGGGTAGTGGGTGCCTGGAACTCGCTACCGGAGGAGGTGGTGGAAGCAGGGACGATAGTGACATTTAAGGGGCATCTTGACAAATACATGAATAGGATGGGAATAGAGGGATACGGACCCAGGAAGTGTAGAAGATTGTAGTTTAGTCGGGCAGCATGGTCGGCACGGGCTTGGAGGGCCGAAGGGCCTGTTCCTGTGCTGTACATTTCTTTGTTCTTTGTTCTTTCAGAATCTGGGCCTTCTTAGGGTTGACTTTACAACCAATTTCTTTTAGGAGAGCTAGGAGTTCGGCGAGAAGCAAAATGTGCTCTCCCTTTGTGTCTGTCTGTAGTAACAAGTTGTCTACATACTGGACCAGACAATCGGGGCGGGAAAATTTTGCTAAACCATTTGCCAGCTGTCGGTGGAAAAGGGAGGGGGAGTTGTGGAAGCCTTGTGGAAGGCACGTCCACGTGTATTGTTGCCCTTGGAATGTAAAGGCAAATGTGTACTGGCACGCTTTTGCCAATGGAATGGACCAGAAGCCATTACTAATGTCCAAAACCGAAAAACAATTTGACTGGAGTCCCTGTTTGAGCATGGTCTCGTGGCTACGGTGGGGGCTGCTGCTGGGGTTACTTTGTTCAGTTCCTGGTAATCAATGGTCAGTCGCCATGATCCATCCGGTTTCCTGACGGGCCAAATCAGTGCGTTGTTTGTGGAGGCTACTGATCTGAGTACGCCTTGATCCAACAAACTCTATGACTGGAGATTTCTCCCTCTGCTTCCTGGGGAAATCCGTACTGCTTCTGGGGTTTAGGGTCGGGACCTGTAATGTTCACAAAGCCAGTCAAACTGCCACAGTCGTGCTTGTGCTGTGCAAATGCTGCTTTATGTTCCTGTAGGACTGCCCTAACCTGTTTGTCTGCACTAATTGCTCGAGGGTCGAACCAGAAGTCTCCTACTGAGCTAATCCTATTTACGTATTCTCCTACTGTGAGCGTGGAGGGGGCTCGTGCTGCCTTTGCCATTTTCCAAACACATTTGTTAACTGGATCAAAAGAAAGGTTATGGGAGCTCATGAAATCGATCCCAAGGATATGTTCTGCTGTCTGGGGCAGATCAACAAAAACTACGGGGTGCTTGGTTGTGATGTTCCCTATCTATTGCTATAGGGGCTGTGATGTGTCCCTGTTGTAAATGGCCTGTAAAGCCGCTGAGTGTAATGGTGTCTGTTGTGGGCCACGTGTCTCGCTGGAACATCGTGGAGGAATTGAGTGTGGTGCGGGACCCTCCTGTGTCCCAAAGAAATTCTACGGGTTATCCCCGAACTTTGCCTGCTACTACCGGTCTACCAGACTTGTCCCAAAGGGTGTCGCAGACCCAAGTTGGGGAGCCCGAACACCGTCAGTCGGTGCCGTTCATGGCTGTACTCTCTGAACGGGCGCTAACGCTATGGATCGGCTTTGCCCTATTCTTGTTTAGGGTGCCTGTCTGTTGGTTTCTCTGCTGTTTTTGGGGTGCATTGCACTCTCGTGCAAAGTGTCCTAGCTGTCCACAATTATAACATTCTTGAGGTTTTGGCTGGGGTTGGCTGTTCCTGCCTTCATTTACTCATGCGGGGTTCTGGTGTGCTTTAACTGGGTTCATTTCTGCCTGCTCTTCATCGGGTGTTATAAATGCGGTTTTGCCTGCAATTGATTGCTCCCAAGCGGGGGACAATCTCTTCAAAACCCATTTTTCATTGTGGGCCTCATCTGAGGGGTCATAATTTGCGCAAGCTTTTCGTCCTGCTTCTGTGGTGTGGGAGACGAGAGTTCGGGTCCATTTGGCCATATTATCTGGGGACAAATAGGCGCGGGCTAACTCTCCAAAAACTGCGGTGAAGTGAATCCACAAACGTCCAGCAAATGCTGTGGGGTGCTCTGTCTTCTTTTGCCTACACTTATTTAGGCCTTCTATGGGGTCTCCTCTGTTATAGCCGATCGCATCAAGGATCGCTGTGTGCATCTCTTCGAGTGTGCCTCCTCCTACATTCTGTGGGTCGGGAAGGGCTGCTACGACTGAAGGGTCGAGGCTTAAAACTGTGAGCTTCACTTGCTCCTTTTCATCCAGGCCGTACATGGTAGCCTGTTGTTTGACTTTTGAGAAAAATTGGTGGGGGTCTGATGTGGGAAGGAACGGTGTAATTTTTCCACACGCGTCCCGTAATTGGGTCACGGTTAACAGGGTTGTGTAAAGGAAATATGCTTCTCCTTCTCCTGCTGCCCTGCGGTGTGTGGTCACAGGATTCATGGGGGGGGGTGTTCTGCCTGTTCGGTTGTGGCGCTTTCCTTTTCTGGGGATTTTCCTGCGTACATGTCATGTACGTATCTATGGGCAGTCTCATTCAATTCCTGCCAATCGGGGCCGTTTTCTTGATCTAATTGGGGTCCGAATGTACTCTGAAATCCATTTTGAACGGACAGCAGAGATTGCAATTCTGCAATTTGCTTCCGGCATTTTGCGTGGTCTACTGAGCTCTGCCTTTGTTCCGTTGTGGAAGTATGGAGTGCTCGTAGCGCTGCTTTTAAATCATTGCACTGCTTCTGCAATTTCTCAACTTGCTGTTCTGTTTCTTGTCTTACCAAGACCGCACGTTGCGTGTCCTGGTAGGCCTTATCATATTGCATCTGAAAACTGTTCAAATGCGCGAGACAAGACTGATGTGCCCACTTGGCATCATCCACCTCTCTGTCCCTTTCTGCTATCTGCTCTTCCAGATCTCGATTCTCCTTCTCTAACTCACTCACGTCTACCTCACTGGTTCTGTCTCGCTCCTCTATCTCTCTACGGAGCGTCCTAACAACCTCCTCTGTGCCTCGCAATTGTGCCAAACAGGACACGATTGCCATCGGCTTGCAAGCTTTTCCCAAGCTCTTCTTGTGGATCTCTGACAGGTTCTCCCACCAAGTATGTCCTATACTCCCAGGTCCTGTTTCCTCATTATTGCAGAATTCACTCCAAAGGGACCATCCTTTGCCTTTGAGATATTTCCTGATCTCTTCTCCCCAAATGGGACACAGCCCTACTCTACTGGTCGCTGCAACCTCAAATTCCTGGGGGTTCATAAGGCGATCCATTGCCATTCTCTCTATCTAGGATCTCTACTGAATTTGGAACAGGGGGTGATAAAGCCGTGATGTAAACACGGGCACGGCTTACGCTAATTTCCGGCCTACAAAACGCCCGACAGTTTTACGCAACAAAATCTCTCAGGTTTACCTTATATCCCTGTTAGTACGCATGCATTAACACACTTCCGAATCTCAGAGGCTTGATCAGTACGGTTTTGACGCTTGTGGTTTTTCTTTTCTGTTCCCAATTGGATTCTCAAATCAAATTTTGGGTTCTCTCGGAGTGGTTAGGCCACTTCTAAATCGAGTCCCGCCAGATGTCGCCAGTAAATGTTGTTAACTTTTGGTTGGTTCTTAATTTGGCTCTATTTAATCACGTTTGCTCAAGAGTCGCCAGGTATCTTTCAACACCACCACAAGGTTCCGAACCGAATACTGATCAATGACTCGATACACCAGTTAGTAAGTTCAAAAGCAATGCTCATTTATTTACACACAGTCAAATCTACTCGTGCATAAACTCTACAAACTAAACTACCACTATTACTAAAGCTTATACTTAGCTTTGGGCGCCCACTCAGTCAGAGGAACAATGGCCGTTGCTCAGTTCTGAGGCTGCTGGGTTGAGCTGTTTACAGGGTAGCAACTAGGAGCGTCTATCTCGTAGCGTGCGTTGACTTGGGACTTACTTGGTCTGATGCAGCTGCTAGGCAGGTCTCTCTCTTCGGTGAGAGCCAAAGCCAAAGGAGGGCGTTTCTCCCTTTGGGGGATACCTTTTATGTGGAAAAGGGGCTTCGCGCGCTTTTGGGCGGGCCTTGAATTTGGCCTCAACTAATTGGGTCTTTCCCAATCATCTGTATCGATTTTCC
The DNA here is from genome assembly GCF_047496885.1 of Scyliorhinus torazame. Lineage (NCBI taxonomy): Eukaryota > Metazoa > Chordata > Chondrichthyes > Carcharhiniformes > Scyliorhinidae > Scyliorhinus > Scyliorhinus torazame. The sequence goes on along the minus strand of NC_092714.1, from coordinate 41,388,229 downwards.
TCCAATAGAGGGGTGGTTCCCTGATCGCTGGGTGTGTCCTGGTGACTGTCAATCTGCTTTGTCTTAGCTTCATCAGGCGCCGGGGTGTTTGCCTTAACATTGTGTATCTAAATGTTTCCCTTTTGTCCCCGGAGATGGCTCATTAGTATGTAGATTGTTTGGTGGTTTCTGTCCTGTCTGAGAGTTCAAGGTTCTAATCAACAGACAGACCTTGCACCTGCTTGTTCCCTAGCATTGTCCAATTTTCCCTGCATTCTTTGCAAGTGTCCATTTTGTAATCGGGACATGGCCATCCCAGATGGCTACAATGCGCGGGAGCGCCAGCGCATGCTGGCGTCATCCCCGCGCATGCGCACATGGAGTCACTTCCGCACCGGGAATGGCGGATGACCACGGCTTCCGGTGCGGAAGGAATAGAGTGCCCCACAGCACAGGCCCGACCGCGGGCTAGGCCACCGTGGGGGCACCTCCCGGGACCAGATCTCCCCCCCCCCCCCCCCCCCCCGCGACCCTCCATGAGCCCGCCGCGCCGCCAGGTCCCGCCAGTAAGGGACCAACTCCAATTTACGCCGGCGGGACCGGTATAGAACGGGCGGGACTTCGGCCCATCGCGGGCCTGAGAATCCGGATAGCTCCAGGGCCCATTGAGTCACGCCGGCCCGCCATTCTCCGAGGCGGGCGGCGCGACTTACGACACGCCGGTTTTGGGGGGGGTGGGAGAATTGGGAGGACGGCGGGGGTGGGATTCACGCCGACCCCCGGCGATTCTCCCACCCGGCAGGTGGTCGGAGAATCCAGCCCCTCAAGTTTGGGGAACTGTTGCAGACAAAGATATCGAGGCAGTTTGGTAGATATCAGGATCATGTTGGCTTGGCTGCATCAAAATGACTTGTACAGTTTCTAAAACCATCCATATTGTAAAATACATGTCAGTGCATTGATTTAAACTGTTGTTTCATTTGTTGAGATGGCAAACAACCAAATATTACCAAAATCATTGTGAAACCAAACACTTGAAGCTGCTAAAGAAAGAGCGAGGGTTAACTGGCTTTATTTCCAGGAATTTCATATAAGTGCTTGTGCCCTTTTGCTCAATGATGCAAAGTTATCAGTGCGCTGGTCCATTAGACTGTGCGAAATTAGGATCAAAACAAAATGCAGTCACAGGCAAGACAGGCTCCAGCTTCAATTTTCTCTCCTGTAGTTCAGAAACAGTCTTGTTTGTTTTAGTGTAAGTCTCTGTTTGCAAAATGAGACTAATATGTACAGACTGCGTCATTTCCATTCTGTGGAAAGTCAAATTAATTTTAGATCAGTTAGGTCAAAAGGACAATTTTAAATGGAACTAGCGAGTTGTGGAACTTTTTGACTGAGTGCAGTGCACACAACTAATTTTAATCAGAGCTAGATTATTCATTGATTTCAGGGGTTGTTTGAAAGAGCTTAATTTTGTACCCATTAATGTCAGAGATGTTAGATGTGTAGAATAGTGTTTGGCATGAGCTACCTCCAGAACAAGTATAACACAGATTAAATGCAGGATAAACTCGTCGTTGTTGTACCCTGTCAAAAGTCGACTTTGAATTAACCCTCAGAAAAACCATCAACAACTACTATTTACTTAAGCCTTTATTTTTGTGGTTCCCCCTGAGTTAATTAGTCATTAGTGGTGGATTTATTTAAATGGTTTTTATCATTTGGGTACCTGATGTAAAGAAATCTCATCATCCTGCTTAATAGTCCCCAGGTCAAACTACAGAGAACTACAGGTTTGAATTGTTATGCGCCTGATTACAGAGTGTGCTAAGTCTCTGTATGGAAGTATATCCCAGTCACCCAAAATCAAAAAATTAGTGCAGGTTGACAGCATCTAAGGTTTAGAGCAACCCAAATGAAGACATGGCTCTGCTGAAGTTAACCAGCTGAACTCTAAGCTTATTAGTGGAGAGAACTCTGAAAACTTCCAACCGATTCCATTCAACCCAATGGGAAATTGGCTTACACGGTTATCTGGAACCAAGTGGGGAAAATATCAGCTTCAAATGGTGGGTTCACTCATCTATGTCCTCTGCTTGGTCAATCTGACTGACCTAATTCAAATATCGAATTTATATCTCTGGTTCTGAGCTTTCATTGTCAGGATTGTCACCTTGGAGGCACAGGAGAGAATCCACTTATCTTCTATCCTCTGCTGTGCCCTCTAGAGGGTAATCACTTGTTGTCACCAGACAATGGACAAGGGTGTCAAAGAATATCTTGTGAGTTACAGCAAATTAAGCGACTCACCATAAAATGTGAGAGTACCTTGTCAACACATTCCTTTTTTTATAAATGATTTTTTATTGGGTTTTTGAGCAAAGTATATTTACCGTTATGTACACAGAATAAGAAGTATATATAGAGAAGGGCACACCCAAACATACCAAAAAAAAAAAGTATCAATAAAAAATAAAATAGAATAACTGGTAGGGTTCTGTGCACGAGCTCAACAGCAGCAACTCTGTACAGCTGGCAAAATTATTTACAGCACATAAGTAGGCAACTGTTTGTGGCGAGGGGGGGGGGGGGGTGCGGAGACTGGGAGGTAAATATACATTTGGGTGCCGGAGAAACAATTACAGTGGGCAATACTCAAATGGGTTTGGTGTTGGTGTTGTCACTTGCTTCTCCCGGATGGATTCCTGGCCGTTTAGCAAATGGTGGTGACATTTGTCGGCGATGTAAAGTTTTGATTGAATTTTCTAGACAATAACCTCTAGATCCATGAGCACATGCTCTCATATCTGTTTTTTTAAGTAAGGCTTTCCAACAACTGTCCTTTCAGAAAGAGCAAGGAGATTGTCCATTATCCCATCCGACATTCTTCCCTTGACCAACACCAAGTAGTTAGTCATTTAATCTGACTGTCATTTGTGATATGTTGCTAAGTACAAAATGACTGTCACTTTTGGTCACAGAATAGCAGTGACCATTTCAAAATAATTCTTTGTATGTAAGGCAAAATCAATCTTCCCTATAAAAAGACAGCAGATAACCAAAACCTTTGTTTTTTTATCCTTGCAGAAACTGTGGTAGACTGCTACAAGTTTGTGGATGTTAATGCGTTGGGATTAACTGTGGCAGCTCTTAGCAGTTACGATCCTAAAGTGAGAGCTGCTGCCTATCACATCCTGGGTAACTTCTACACGCATCTCGAGGCTGCTCGTTTTAAGGAAAAGCGACAGGTAAGTAGAATGCATCGTGTACAATTTGCTTCAATCTCAGCGAAATGAATCTCCTTTACAGCTTTGTAGAACCTTCCAAAATGCATCCATCCTATACAATGGGACTGTCTTATGTGCTTCCTGTGCCATGCACCATCCATGGTATAGGGCGGCATGGTAGCATAGTGGTTAGCACTGTTGCTGCACATCGCCAGGTTCCCGGGTTCGATTCCTGGCTGGGGTCGCTGTCTGTGCGGAGTCTGCACGTTCTCTCCATGTCTATGTGGGGTTCCTCCGGGTGCTCCGGTTTCCTCCCACAAGTCCCAAAAGACGCGCTTGTTAGTGAATTGAGCATTCTGAATTCTCCCTCAGCGTACCCGAACAGGCGCGGGAGTGTGGCAACTGGAGGATTTTCACAGTAACCTCATTGCAGTTAATGTAAGCCGACTTGTGACACTAATAAAGATTATTATTATTATGTGCGCCAACCTTCTCCACAGAGAGAAACCAAATGTCGTTAAGCCCTGGCGGCGTGTGGAACGCCAGCAAAACCCACAAAAAACAGTGCGGGAATCGCCGGGTCCGTGATGGACACAAGCAGGGCTGTTGAGCTGCAGCCACATTTAAACAATACACCCCCGACACACACACTGTTCGCTGCTGAAAAGCTGGAACAGGTTGCGCTGGATCGCCCATACAGCTGATGGGTCTGCTGGGGCCAGAGGGCACCCAGGTGGGTGTCCCAGGATGGGTCACCTATATGACCCAGGGCACCAGGTTTACAGCTGGCTGTCAGCGGCATGTGCAGCCGCATGGCTGACTTGCCGGCTGCGGTAATGGTGTTGCATACCGTCCACCCCGACCCCACAGCCCACCTTCTGGCCACCCCCCACTACTCCCTCCAGCATTCAACCAAGCACCAGCATCCAATGCTCCAATTTATTTATTTAAAGTCATAAGATTCAAGGCTATGGGCCAAGTGCTGGCAAATGGGATTAAGTAGGCAGGTTAGGTGTCTTTTATGCGTCAGTCCAGGCTCGATGGGCCTCTTCTGCATTGTATTTTCTGTGTTTCTGTGAAAGTTCTAATGATGTGTGACTTCCCTTTTCTTTCTGTCATCTAGCTACTGTATCTATTGGATGTGATGAAAAATGGTATCCGACAACTTAATACCAGGCTCACTTTTTGCTTGGCACTTTACATTGCTAAAGTTGCTCAACTGATGCTAAAACCAGGTTTGTGAAAATAGTGCTTTCAACTTTCTGATATCTATTACAACCTGATTCATGATGTGATATTGTGCCCATTTTAAGACCCAAAATGGCTGATCCATGTTGATTCGCTTTCTGCTTTCGAATTAAGGGAGAATTTAGAAATGGTATTTTGTGTCATCTTTATTTAATCTAAGCATGGGAAGATATTCAGCGGGATTCTCCAACCCCCCCACCGGGTCGGAGAATCCCCGGGGGGCAGCGCGAATCCCACCCCGATGCCGGCTGCCGTATTCACTGGCGCCGTTTTTCGGGCGGGGGCGGGGTGAACACTTTGAGGATGCACAGTTACACAAATCATGCACATCCTGCACCAGAACAGATATACTCGCTTCAGTGTGTCCGAGGTTGTCCATGTTGAGAAACGAAGCCCTTGGGCAGGTGTAGGTGTTAGACTCGAGGCACTGAAGAGTTCCCGTCAGGGGGACGGCAGCGTAACACTTCAAACTCTGCCCAGTTGGTCACAAGTGTTTAGCATATGGGGTAATTCACACAAAGAAACAACATTTGGAAATGTCTGTGCTTCTGTCGGAATTTCCAGAGGCAGTGCAGAACATTGCAGAGAGATTGGAGGAGTCAATCTCCAAGATGAGTACCGTGACATGGAAAGAGTGACCCCGTCTTCTCCAACAGAGACGGCCCCACATGCTGCCTCCTGCCATGATGCCTGATTCTGCCCCAACACAGATGAAGGGTGAGGCAGACCTTATTGGCCGGCCCTCACAGTCTCCAAAACCCAGAGAACCTCCAGCAGAGACATCTCATCTGTTGGATCAGGGGAACAAGCAGCCCGCCCCCAGCTCAGCTGAAGTCACAGGGGTTGCACCATGTAAGCATAATAGGAGGCTGCTGAGAAAGACATTTTTAAAAAACCACAAAGTAAAACTCACCTGGTCTGGCAGCATCTGCACAGAGACAAAGTTAATGTTCCAAGACCAAAACGTCTCCTGTTCAGTTCCAAAAACTCGAAACATTGGGCCATAACTTCTTCGGAATGGCAATCAACTTCGAATTACCACTCCGTTTTATTTTACAAAATTTCTAATATGTCTGTCTTACCTCACCTTCCGAATCAGGCAAGGTGGGATCCAGGCAGCGCGGGTATTTCTGAAGCCCAGCGTTGAAGTCCGGGAGAGATTGATGTCACCAACATGGCCCCTATTTACGGCACTAGCTGTCGTAAGCCAGGAAAGTTTAACGGTCCGACTCATGTTGACAGGGATGGGGAGGCGGACATCAGTAGAGTTTTAGAGACATCAGACATCGGGGGCGGGGAGAGGAATATTGTTGCGGAGGGAGGCGCGGTATGAATTCTTCAAACATTTTCTGGATAACTCTTTGTCTAACACAGCTGGAACCCTCAGACGTTTGCGATTTAAATCACGTTTTCGGATGATTCCCAGCACAGGGCAATTGTCCAGAGGAGGTTTGCACTTCAGGCCAGTTGCCATGCAAACCCTTACCTTTGAAGTTCCGAGAGGAGTTCCCCGGCACATCTTTGTGGTACTCCCAGCCTCCCCCACATCCAACACCAGTGAGCTTGGAAGTTACTGCCCATAAACTCTGTTCCACTCTCTCTCTGCAGATACTGCCAGATCTGCTGCGTTTTCCCAGCACTTTCTGTTGTTATTTCAGATCTGCATTAATTTAGATGCACAAGAAAGGGGTCACTTGGGTGTGCTTGCAATATTTATGGAATTATGTTGACGTTTGTTTAATAAATTTAAATACTTTAATCAATCTCCTCATTCTCCTCATTTGGCACTTGGTTGTAGCCCCGTTCAGGTCAGTAGCCTTTAGGTGAATAGTATGATCGGGCTTTGAGGGGAAAATGATCTGACTGTCAGTTGAATTGCTGACTGTTGAAATGAACTGTATTTTGTGAGGGATGAGGGTCTCCGATGGGACACTGTCAGAGCACTCACACGTTCAAATTTGGTGGCAGTGTGACTGGCAGGTTTCTCGCGCAGCCAGGTCGGTAGTACATAACATGACACATAATGGGAACTATTAAAATATCAGAAAATAATAAATTTTCCTTCAGTATTTTTAGCTTAACATGAACGATAAAGATCACTGTGGCGTTCTGATTTATGGAGGCTAAATCAGAAAGCTAAATGTTAGTGGCTAAAAGAACATTTGCGTGATTTGGAAATCATTTTGCCAAAATGTGGTTGGCAGATGTTGGAACAAAGCCCGTTGCCTGAAGAAAAACTATTTGTGCAGCAGTTCTGTATTTATTTTGTTGTCTATAGTGACTAAATTCAGCAAAATATAAGACTGTTCACTCAGGCAGGTTAATCTCTGCTTCGTAAGCTTACCATGTGCTGTGCCATTCCTTCTACTTCAAAAAGTGAATTAGTAAAGGAATGGATTGGAGCCAAGCTTTGCACACTTTCATAATATTTATTTACAGGGTTACACACAAAAAATGTAGTACCTTTGTTCAAGAAAGAAAAGAGCCAGAAAACAGGAATCAGTAGATCGCTTAGCCTAATGCCTGTCATCGGGAAATTGCTCAAATGCGTTATGAAGAAAATCAAATTGGGATCTTGCAGAGTCAACATGAGATTTGTGAAAGAGAAATTGTTAAGTTTATTGAAAAATTTCGACAAGGGGGAACCCGTGGATGAGATGTACTTACATTTTCAAAAGGCATTTGATAAGCTGTTAGATCAAAGCTTGCTACACAACAGAAGCTTGTGATGGAAGGAGTAACATGTTAACGTGGATAGAGGATCGGTTAGGTAACACAAAGCAAAGATTAGGGATGAATGGATTATTTTCAGGGTTGGTAAGCTGTAACTAGTGGAATGTCACAAAAAATTTTGATGCGTCGAAAATTTATGATCTTTATGAATGATTTGGATGAGGAAATCTAATGTAAGGTAGCTATATTTGCAGATAACACCAAGCTAGGTAAGGAAGTAGGTTCTCAAGAGGAGGCAGAGAGTCTACAAAGGGACATGGATAGGTTAAGTTAGTGGGGAAAAAACTTGGCAGGTGATGTATAATATGGGAAAATGTAAACTTGTTCACTTTGGCAGGAAGAATAGAAAAGCAGTAAATGGTCGGTGGTATAGAGGGTTGCTGGTGTCCTGTACATGAGTGATAAAATGTTAGTACACAGGTACGTGAAGTGATTAAGAAGGACAAATGGAATGTTAGTGCTTATTGCAAGGAGAATTAGAGACCCGATCTGGAATACTGTGCACAGCTTTGGACTCTTTATTTGAAAAAGGATAATTGCATTGGAAGCAATTCAGAGTAGGTGCACTTGATCATTCCTGGCATTATAATAATAATAATCTTTTATTGTCACAAGTATGAAGTTACTGTGAAAAGCTCCCCGTCGCCACATTCCGGCACCTGTTCGGTAAAGCTGGTATGGGAATTGAACCCGCTCTGCTGGCCTTGTTCTGCATTACAAACCAGCTGTCCAGCCCACTGAGCTAAACCAGCCCGTTAGCCTTTGACCACAGTCAGGTCAGCCATTAAGGGCTTATCTTCTGAAAAAAGATTGATCGGCTTGGGCCTGTAACTAATGGGTTTTAGAAGAATGAGGGGTCATCTTGTGGAGACATATGACACTTGAGGAATTGGGCATTAACTGGGCATTCATTGAGCTCCTATAAGTAGACAGTCTAAAACCCATGGCTGTTGAGTTTGAAGGTCTAAACTTGTACATGGGATCATAGGACTTTAGGAGCAGCAGTAAACTATTCGACCTTCCAGCCTGACCCATTGGATGGGCAATAAATGCTGACCTGGATGGAGGCCAACATCACGTTAAATAAAAAAATTGTCATGCATGTTAATTCAATATTAATTGTATGCAGGTGATGGGCAATTACTTGAGGAAATATCATCCTAGTTTCTATCCTATCTTGTGAGGGAGACCAGAATTAGGGACAAGGTTTAAAAATTGGAAAGAGGTCTCCCTTTTAAAACCGAGATTAGGAGAATTTATTTTCTCTGAGGATCGTTAGTCTCTGGAGTTCTCTTCCTCAAAGTAGTGGGAGACTGGATTATTGAATTTGACAGCTGAGTTGGACAGATTTGTGATGGACAAGGGAGTCGAGTGTTATGGGGGATACAACAGGCAAGTGGAGTTGACACCACAATCAGGTCAGCCATGATCTTAATGAACGGCGGGCAGGCTGGAAGGTTGAATAGTTTACTGCTGCTCCTAAGTCCTCTGATCCCATGTACAAGTTTAGACCTTCGAACCCAACAGTCATGGTTTTTAGTCTGTGTCCAATTATAGAGACTCAGTGAATGCCCAGTTGATGTACATCATCTGCATACAATTAATATTGAATTAACATGCTTGACAATTTTTTATTTCACGGGATGTGGCCCTCCCTGTCTAGGTCAGCATTTATTGCTCATCCCTAATTGCCTTTAAGAAGGCAATGGTGAGCCGTTTCCTTGAACAGTCCGTGTGGTGTAGGTATACTCACAGTGCTAGTAGGAAGCAGGTTCCAGGAGGAACAATGATATAGTTCCAAGTCAGGAAGGTGTGTGGCTTGAAGGGGAACTTGCAGATGGTGGTGTTCTTCTGTATCTGCTGCGCTTGTCTTGGGTGTTAGCAGTTGCAGGTTTGGAAAATGCTGTCAAAGGAGTCTTTGTGGAACGCTGCAGTTCATCTTGTAGATAATGCAAATGCCATTGTGTGTCGGTGGTGGAAGGGTGGAATGTTAAAGATGGGGATTGGGAGCTATTTAAGCAGTATTCTTTGTCCTGGATGGTGTCAAGCATCTTGAGTGTTGTTGGAGCTGCACTCATCCAGGCAAGTGGAGACTGTTCCATCACGCCTCTGACTTTTACCTTGTAGATGGTGGACAGGCTTTTGTAAGCCAGGAGGTAAGTTATTCACACAGAATTCCCAGATTCTGACCTCTTGTAGCCACAATATTTTTATGGATAGCCCAATTTAATTTTTGGTAAATGAAAACCCCTAGGATGTTAATAATGGGGGATTCAGCGATGATAACGCCATTGAATATCATAGGGCGATGGTTGGATTTTCTCTTGTTTGAGTTGGTTATTGCCTGATACTTGTGCTCCATTTGTTGTTCCATTGTCTACTGATGTAAGCTTTTAGGGAACGATGGAACATAAGAAAATATGAATCAAAAAGCCCATGTGGTCCACCAAGCCTGTCCTTCAACAGATGATATATACTTTGCAATGTCAAAGGGTTCTCTTTTAACCTCAAGTGCCTATAGGTAAAACTCTTGAAACCTTTTCCTGGCCTGAAGATAACTAACCAATAATGTTACATTAGCAATCTATAATCAGTATTGTTTGAACTTTACCAATTCCATTTTACGGATACCCTTTCCTGCTTTCAATGACGCTGGGCTAGCACCATGTTCCATTGAGTATTTGGTCTTCTATGTCCGTACATATACTTCAACTCCATGGCTTCCATATTCAAGTCACCTTCTTCCATTCACTGCATTTGGTGCGAATCTGTTCCACATTTCTTCTGCTCTGGAAAGGTGGGGGGTACGTCTGACCAGTAAGTTTACAACCTCTCAATCTCAACTAATTCTGTGATGACAGAGTAAGTTTCAGGAACCTGCTGGCATTGTAGAATCATGCGGCACAGGAGTTCATTCAGACAATTGTCCCTGTGCCGGATTTTTGAAAGAGCTATTCAATATAGCTGCCTTCCAAGTATTCATCCAATTCTCCTTTGGAAGTTATTTTTGAGCCTGCTTCCACCATTCCATCAGTCAGTGCGTACCAGACCCTAGTGACTCACTGCATGAAAATATATTATTCTTTTGCCAATTGTCTTAAATCTTTGTCCTCTGGTTACCGATCCTCCTGACCTATGTACCCTGTCAAAACACATCAAAATTTTGAGCACCTCTATTAAATCTAGCCTTAATCGTCCCTTCTCTAATACCAAAAAAATTCACAGCTTTTCTAATCTCTCCACATAATTGAAATCCCTCATCCCTGTTGCCATTCTGGTAACTGGTATTTTTAAATTATAGCTGAGTCACCTATGATTAATTACAATCTGTCTCATACCAGATAGAATTTTGTACTATGTAATTTGAAATTAAATCAGATTTCAAATTTTAACACAGCTGTATGGAGGTTGTCATTAATCTCTGAAGATTCAGACAATTAATTTTCTGATCTTAATTGAATGTCCATTAAGTTCCAGACAGGAAAATAAGATTATTTTTGTTTACAGAAGACAAAAGCGGATACAGAATTTGTTATGGGCCAGGGTTTTAGAGAACCCCAAAGTGTAAAATGGAGTTCACCTGACCCACAACTTTTACTAGATTGTGGTATGGGGAGCACACGGCCCACTCTACAGGTGTGGTACAGCAGAAATGGATAAGTTTTAAAAAAAATATATTTTCAGATTTTTTGGCCAAACATAACAGTACAAAGTTTTTCCTTTTTAACAACAATAAAGCAATATAAATAACAGTGGCCTGTTTTTAACAAATAAATAAATAATATATAAACAAAAAACTAAATGGCAACTGCCTTATCAAAAATAATTATTCTCCAAAAATACAATCCAACAGTCCAATATACATTACCTAGTACAAATATCTATACATATACAGAGACATCCCTGAGAACCCGCCCGAGTCCTCCCCCCCCCAACCCCCTCTCCCCCCTGGGTTGCTGCTGTTACCTTCCCATTCCCTCTATTGTTCTGTGAGGTAGTCAATGAACAGTTGCCACCGCCTGGTGAACCCTTGCTGAACCCCTTAATGCGAACTTTATCTGTTCTAGTTTTATGAACCCTACCATGTCATTTATCCAGGTCTCCACGCCCGGGGGTTTGGCTTCCTTCCACATAAGCAATATCCTTCGCCGGGCTACTAGGGACGCAAAGGCCAAAACATCAGCCTCTTTCGCCTCCTGCACTCCCGGCTCTTCTGCAACCCCGAATATAGCCAACCCCCAGCCTGGCTCGACCCGGACCCCCACCACCTTCGAAAGCACCTTCGCCACCCCCACCCAGAACCCCTGTAGTGCCGGACATGAACAGAACATGTGGGTGTGGTTCGGTGGGCTTCTCGAGCATCTCCCACACCTATCCTCTACCCCAAAAAATTTACTGAGCCGTGCTCCAGTCATATGCGCCCTGTGTAGAACCTTGAATTGTATCAGGCTTAGCCTGGCACACGAGGACGACGGGTTTACCCTACGTAGGGCATCAGCCCACAGCCCCTCCTCAATCTCTTCCCCCAGCTCTTCTTCCCATTTCCCTTTCAGCTCATCTACCATGATCTCCCCCTCGTCCCTCATTTCCCTGTATATGTCCGACACCCTACCATCCCCCACCCATGTCTCTGAGATCACTCTATCCTGCACCTCCTGCGTCGGGAGCTGCGGGAATTCCCTCACCTGTTGCCTCGCAAAAGCCCTTAGCTGCATATACCGAAATGCATTGCCTTGGGGCAACCCATATTTTTCCGTCAGCGCTCCCAGACTCGCAAACGTCCCATCTACGAACAGATCCCTCAGTTGCACTACCCCAGCTCTTTGCCATGCTCCAAATCCCCCACCCATTCTCCCCGGGACAAACCTATGGTTATTTCTTATCGGGGACCGCACCGAAGCTCCCGTCCTTCCCCTATGCCGTCTCCACTGCCCCCAAATTTTTAATATTGCCACCACCACTGGGCTTGTGGTGTATTTCTTCGGGGAGAACGGCAACGGCGCCGTCACCATTGCTTGTAGGCTGGTCCCCTTACAGGACGCCATCTCCAATCTCTTCCACGCCACTCCCTCCCCTTTTCCCATCCACTTACACACCATTGAGATATTGGCGGCCCAGTAATACTCACTTAGGCTCGGTAGTGTCAGCCCCCCTCTATCCCTACTACGCTGCAAGAACCCCCTCCTCACTCTCGGGGTCTTCCCGGCCCACACAAAACTCATAACACCTTTCTCAATTCAAAAGCCTTCGTGACCATCACCGGGAGGCACTGAAACACAAAGAGGAATCTCGGGAGGACTACCATTTTAACCGCCTGCACCCTACCTGCCAGTGACAGGGACGCCATGTCCCATCTCTTGAAATCCTCCTCCATCTGTTCCACCAATCTTGTTAAATTAAGCCGGTGTAAGGTTCCCCAATTCCTGGCTATCTGAATTCCTAAGTACCGGAAATCTCTTGTTACCTTCCTCAGCGGTAAATCATCTATTCCACTGCTCTGCTCCCCCGGATGCACCACAAACAACTCACTTTTCCCCATGTTCAATTTGTACCCCGAAAAATCCCCAAACTCCCTAAGTATCTGCATTATCTCTGGCATCATCTCTACTGGGTCTGCAACATACAGCAGTAAATCATCTGCATACAAAGATACCCGGTGTTCTTCTCCTCCCCTAAGCACTCCCCTCCACTTCCTGGAATCCCTCAGTGCTATGGCCAGGGGCTCAATCGCCAATGCAAACAGTAACGGAGACAGGGGACACCCCTGCCTCGTCCCTCTATGAAGACGGAAGTAATCAGACCTCTGTCTATTCGTGACCACACTCGCCACCGGGGCCCTATACAGCAGCTGTACCCATCCGATATACCCTTCTCCAAAACCAAATCTCCTCCCCACCTCCTACAGATAATCCCACTCCACTCTGTCGAATGCTTTCTCGGCATCCATCGCCACCACTATCTCCGCCTCCCCCTCTGGCGGGGGCATCATCATTACCCCTATCAACCTCCGTATGTTCGTGTTCAGCTGTCTCCCCTTCACGAACCCGGTTTGGTCCTCATGGACCACCCCCGGGACACAGTCTTCTATCCTCGTCGCCATCACCTTCGCCAGAATCTTAGCATCTACATTTAAAAGGGAAATGGGCCTGTAGGACCCGCATTGCAGCGGGTCTTTTTCCTTCTTTAAAAGGAGCGATATCGTTGCCTCCGACATAGTCAGGGGCAGCTGCCCCCTTTCCCTAGCCTCATTAAAGGTTCTCGTCAAAAGCGGGGCCAACAAGTCCATATACTTCCTATAAAATTCCACCGGGAATCCGTCTGGTCCCGGGGCCTTCCCCGCCTGCATGCTCCCAATCCCTTTCACTACCTCCTCCATCTCAATCTGTGCTCCCAATCCCGCCCTCTCCTGCTCCACCTTAGGGAATTCCAGCTGATCCAAGAAGCACATCATTCTCTCCTTCCCTTCCGGGGGCTGAGCCTTATATAACCTTTCATAGAATGCCTTGAACAGCCCGTTCACTCTCTCCGCTCCCCGTTCCATCTCTCCCTCCTCATCTCTCACCCCCCCTATCTCCCTCGCTGCTCCCCTCTTCCTCAGTTGGTGGGCCAGTAACCGACTCGCCTTCTCTCCATATTCATACTGTACACCCTGTGCCCTCCTCCATTGTGCCTCTGCATTACCCGTGGTCAACAGGTCAAATTCTACGTGTAGCCTTTGTCTTTCCCTGTACAGTCCCTCCTCAGGTGCCTCCGCATATTGCCTGTCCACCCTCAAAAGTTCTTTCAGCAACCGCTCCCTTTCCTTACCCTCCTGCTTTCCTTTATATGCCCTGATGGATATCAGTTCCCCTCTAACCACTGCCTTCAACGCCTCCCAGACCACTCCCACCTGAACCTCCCCATTGTCATTCAGCTCCAAGTACCTTTCAATACACCCCCTCACCCTTAAACATACCCCCTCATCCGCCAATAATCCCATATCCATTCTCCAGAGTGGGTGCTGTTCTTTTTCCTCTCCTACCGCCAGGCCCACCCAATGTGGAGCGTGGTCCGAGATAGCTATGGCCGTGTATTCCGTCCCTGTCACCTTCGGAATCAGTGCCCTTCCCAAAACAAAAAAGTCTATCCGTGAGTATACTTTGTGGACATAGGAGAAAAACGAGAACTCCTTACTCCTAGGCCTACTAAATCTCCAGGGGTCTACTCCTCCCATCTGCTCCATGAAGTCTTTGAGCTCCCTAGCCGCTGCCGGCCTCCTCCCAGTCCTGGACCTCGATCTGTCCAGCCCTGGGTCCAGCACCGTATTAAAGTCTCCCCCCATTACCAACTTTCCCGCCTCCAGGTCCGGGATACGTCCCAACATACGCCTCATAAAATTTGCATCATCCCAGTTCGGGGCATATACGTTCACCAGAACTACCGCCTCCCCTTGCAATCTGCCACTCACCATCACGCATCTACCCCCACTGTCCGCCACTATGGTCTTTGCCTCAAACAGTACTCGTTTCCCCACTAAAATAGCCACCCCCCTGTTCTTCGCATCTAAACCCGAATGAAACACCTGCTCCACCCATCCTTTACGTAGTCTGACCTGGTCTGTCAGTTTCAGATGCGTCTCCTGCAACATAACCACATCTGCCTTTAATTTCTTTTGGTGTGCGAGTATCCGTGCCCTTTTAATCGGCCCGTTCAGCCCTCTCACGTTCCACGTGATCAGCCAGGTTGGGGGGCTCTTTACCCCCCCCCCCCCTTGTCGACTAGCCATCCCCTTTTTTAACCCAGCTCCTCACCCAGTTCCCACATACCCGTATATCCCCCCGACGGCGCCCTCCAGCCTCGACCACCCCACCCCATACCAGCTCCCCCTTCTCCTTAGCAGCAGCAACCCAGTTAACCCCCCCCCCTCGGCTAGATCCCTTTCTAGCGTAGTTGCACCCCCATGTTGCTCCCAGAAGTCAGCAAACTCTGGCTGACCTCGGCTTCCCCCCCTTGTCCTCGGCCCCCACTGTGCGAGGCCCCCTCCTTCGTGCGTCCCTATTCCCGCCATAATTACCATAGCGCGGGAACAAAGCCCGCGTTTCCCATTTGGCCCCGCCCCTAATAACCGGCGCCCACAGTTCCTCATCCCCCCCCCCCCCCCCCCCCCCCCACACACACACACATGGGGAAGAGAGAAAAGTTACAGGGTCGCAAGATTAACAACTTGAAAAATCATCCCCTCCCCCTTTTTCCCCCCCTCACCCCACATAATCACCCCACCACTTTGTCCCAAACGTTCTTTTCCTCGCCCGCCTATTCCAGCTTCTCGTCCACAATAAATGTCCACGCCTCTTCTGCCGTCTCAAAGTAGTGGTGCTTCCCTTGGTGTGTGACCCACAGTCTTGCCGGCTGCAACATTCCGAATTTGACCTTTTTGTGAAGCACCGCCTTAGCTCGATTAAAACTTGCCCTCCTTCTCGCCACCTCCGCACTCCAATCCTGGTATACGCGGATCACCACGTTCTCCCACCTACAGCTCCGGGTTTTCTTCGCCCATCTGAGGACCATCTCTCTGTCATTGTAGCGGAGGAACCTCACCACTATAGCTCGAGGTATTTCTCCAGCCCTCGGTCTTTGCGCCATAACTCGATAAGCCCCCTCCACCTCCAAAGGGCTCGCCGGGGCCTCCGATCCCATTAGCGAATGAAGCATCGTGCTCACATATGCCCTGACGTCCGCCCCCTCTGCGCCTTCGGGAAGACCCAGAACCCTTAAATTCTTCCTCCTCGAGTTATTCTCCAGCACCTCCAGCCTTTCCACACCTTTTGTGCTGTGCCTCGTGCAACTCTGTCTTCACCACCAGGCCCTGTATTTCGTCTTCATTTTCAGCAGCCTTTGCCTTCACGACCCGAAGCTCCTGCTCCTGGGTCTTTTGCTCCTCCTTTAGCCCTTCAATCGCCTGTAATATCGGGGCCAGCAGCTCCTTCTTCATCTCCTTTTTCAGTTCTTCCACACAGCGCCGCAGGAACTCTTGTTGGTCCGGGCCCCGTACCAAACGGCCCCCTTCCGACGCCATCTTGCTTTGAGCTTGCCTTCCTTGCCGCTGTTCTAGAGGATCCTCCGCAATCCGGCCGCTTTCCTCACCCTTTTCCATACGTGTCCGGGGGGATTCCCTTCTGGTTTACCGCACAGTGTTTTTAGCCGTTAAAATTGCCGCTGGGGCTCCTATCAAGAGCCCAAAAGTCCGTTCCACCGGGAGCTGCCGAAACGTGCGACTTAGCTGGTCATCGCCGCACCCGGAAGTCGGATAAGTATTTTTTAAAGCAAAACATAAGAACTAGGAACAGGAGTCGGCCATCTGGCCCCTCGAGCCTGCTCCGCCATTTAATGAGATCATGGCTGATCTTTGTGGACTCAGCTCCACTATCCGGCCCGTACACCATATCCCCGAATCCCTTTATTCTTTAGAAAGGTATCTATCTTTTTCTTAAAAACATTTAAAGAAGGAGCCTCAACTGCTTCACTGGGCAAGGAATTCCAGAGATTCACAACCCTTTGGGTGAAGAAGTTCCTCCTAAACTCGGTCTTAAATCTACTTCCCCTTATTTTGAGACTATGCCCCCGAGTTCTGCTTTCCCCGACCAGTGGAAACAACCTGCCCGCATCTATCCTATCTATTCCCTTCATAATTTTATATGTTTCAACTAATGTTTATTCTATGAACTCAAGTTAACCTTTTTAAAACATAGTGAACATCTTAGCAACCATTAATTCAAATACAACCCCCAAAAACTACAACTCTAAGTAATCCTTTAAGCTTTCCTTTTAACACCCATAAGACTTAAAAACAAAACCTTTAACAGAAGCACATCAGGTTAAAGTCACTACTGAGAACATTTATAATTCTGAATTCACGAAATGATCAAGAGATCGTCTTTTCATGGCAGAGAGAACAGCAGTACATCTGCTTTGTCTGGCTTCAGCTCCAACACTGAAAACCAAACCAAAAAGACACAGACACACCCAAGCTTTTGTCAAAGTGAAACTAAAAAGCAGAGCCAGAGCTCAGCTCCACCCACACTCTGACATCACTGCAGTAACATGAGCAGCCAAACATTTCTTAAAGCGACATTCTCATGACAAATATGAACTGAGCAAATATAATACATGGAAATATCAACAATTAACGGTTGAGATGTGTTTATGCGTGCCAAGGTTTTATGGCTCCAGGTAGAAGTCCAACAGACCATAGTGAGAACTGGAACTAATCCCTCAATAACAATGGTAATACAGCACACACTTATGATGCTAAAGAATGTACAACAAAAAAAATGTCCACTTAAAATCTCTCTTAGTTCTTCCAGATAACTGGAAATGGATCAAAAGTCTGAATTTGGGGTATCTTTGAGTCACTTATACGTGGATTGATAGCTCTTAAGCCACATTTTTAAAATCTACAAACAAGAATTCCCAACCAGGTGGAATTATAAAAGTATTCATATAGTGTAATGAATACCTTGCACAATGCATAATTTGACAAGTAATCATAGCTGGGTCCTAAGGCCAGAGTCCAGTACCCAGGTAGAGCATTGTTCTGCAGATAGATTTGTAAATGAGTCAAGTTGCCAATGTCAGTTTGCCTTTGTGCTTTGGAATTCTTAGTTTGAGCAAGAAGTGTTGCCAGTTTATTTTTTGTTATCGTATTAGATAACAATTTATCACTCGGGTGTAAACAGAAAGTGAAAGCCGCAAATCAGTATTGGCAGTCTAATCAAGTCTGTGTAAACTAACGCACTATCACCTACAGTGGCTCTTGGCTCTTCACTAAGTTTAAACATTTTTAAAATTAACGTAGAGTGAAAGAGACTTTTCTGTTTAATCTATGTTTACTCGGTTTCAAAACAATTTTGTTAAGCCAAGTTTACTAAAAAAAAAACAAGAAAATGTTTGAAAACGTTTAATTTTCCTAAAGTGGAACTTGTTATTGAAAAAAGACTTGAGCATTTTGTAATTGAAAAGCAAAAATTAAAGCGACGAGCAAATCTAAATGTAAATACCAAGAGTTCTGTTTAAAAGCGAACCTTTGAATATATGATGTTGGTTTTCTTTGTTAAAATAAATTTGTAAAAGTTATTTTTCTCACTTCCCTGTAGAGGAACATATGTACATGAAGATTAATAATTTCCTACTGACATATCAGTATTTGGATTTAAAGAAAGTGCCTGGGTTTTTCAAGTTTTTCTACAGCTTTGACATGGAGGTAAAGTTGTTTTTCTTTTTAATTGTGTTCTGCTGTTTTCTAAGTCGCTGAAAGTCAATGTGAATATCAAATATAACAGAAAAAACTAACTGCTTATTCAGTAACCAAAGGCATGATGTGACATGGTACTAAGCCATGCAGATCAGCAAAGTCTCTAATTCAATTCTCATCTGTAGTGTTAGCCAGTTTTAGCGATGCGTGCACCCTGATTTAAGGCAAGAAAAATCTTGGGCAGTGTTTCCATTCCTGCTCTCAGTCCATCTAGAAGCATACTTGTCATTATGGAGATGTGGATGAAATTCATCTGCCAAAATTTATTATCAAGGCTTTCATGTAAAGGATGTCTTCCAAGAACTTTTATCATTGTCCATGGAACCATACAGCGATTTAAGGCACTTGCATCAAGTGATAAGGGATTTGGGATGGGGGGAAATCATTGGCCAAATCTAAATATGGACAGTTCGAGTTTCAATGTAAGATCCCGCTGTAGGCAGGTGGCACTGGACAAGGTGCAATGTGCTGAATGCCTATCCTACAATCCAGAACTTCCGTGGTAGAGAGAGAATCTTGATTGCGTGTTTTTTTCATGTTTCATTCTTCATTTTATTTTTCAGCACAAGACTGAACGTGAATGGATTTTTGAGCTTCTTAGCAATAGCTTAAAAGATAAACACTGCTATGAGCTTTGCGACCATCAGAAAATTATCCATGTTCTTCTCGCCTTCTTCAACAGCCCATTGTGTGATGAGACAGCCGAGGTAGGATGCAGTTTATATTTTGAAGCGATGCTAAGATGGCAGTAAAATCAACAATCTACAGCAGGAGGGGTGAAATTCTAGCAGGAGGGGAGATCACTGAATATTATAGTTGGTTTAAGTTAAATGTTTATGTTTTCCCGTCATTTTCATAACTTTTTATTTAATTTAAAGGAGCACATTATCCAGATTCTGTTACTTGCTGCACGCATCACAAAAGCAGCTTATCAGCTCATCAGAGACCACAACCTCCTGACATGGATATTGCATATCTTACAGAGAAGGTACATTCACAACTGTATGATATCGACAGGTTGCTTTCCTTCAAACTAACTGATGGTATTTTTCATCTGTTTAAATCAAGTCATTTATTGCCAGGATACAATATGCTGAGTATGTTTTGTTTTCTCATTTTTTTTAAATGCTGCACATGGACGGTGTGCAATTTTTGTGTCAATTTTCTATTTTAATTATTTAAAATCATTATTCCTAATAGTAATACTTTGGGAAGTGAGTTTATCACTCAGCTCGTGCATAGTTCGGTAACCCACTGCGAACCAGCTTTGAGGCACAACACGATTCCCATGATATACTTTCTAATATTTTAAGATGTTTTGAAAATTCCACAGGAAGTTTACTTATAGCCTCTGATATCTCACTAATTTTTGACTTTGCACTGTTTTGCTATACTGTTTAGAAAGTATTGCCTTAACTTTTAAAGCATACATTAGAGATAATTGTCTATTGGAAACAATTGGTTTGTATTTTTCTAGGGTTTTCGAAAGAAGACTGATACCGGATTTAATCTCACTGCTGCACACATTGTGGGTCACTAACCTAGGAAACAAAGAAAAGACTAAGAGGTTTATGCCTCTTCCTCTTATAAATGAATTTCTCTACGTTCTGACTGTTCTGATACGACACATTTGGTAAGTAATATTGCTCAATGGGAATCTGCAGGAGTTCTTACTGCCGTACTGCTTGAAGTTACTCAATGCTTTGCAGATTTAAACTCTTCAAAGTATTGTAACGCAGACAAGCAAGCACTGAGTGAACAGTCAGCCCATTTAAGATGATATTAACTAAGGGTTGGATGTTACCCAGTACGTCAGGAGAATTCCTTGCTATTCTTTGAATAATGTCATAGGATCGTCATTGTCCACCCGGAATGGGAACTTGGTTTAACATCATTTCTGAAGGACACATCTCCAACAGCGTAAAATCCTTTTGGTACAGCATGTAAGTCTAACTTATGTGCTAAAGTTCTGGTGTGGTTCTGCTCCATGGTGCAGAGTACAATCAACTGAGCCAAGCTGACACATGCATTATATGTTGGAGGATCGCTTTGTAGGAAAGTGGGCTGTGTTTATTTAGATGGTGGGGACACCAGTGCATGCCCATAAGTGCTGCAACAAAACATTCCTAAGCTCGGGCAAATTTTTGAGTGATATCATGATCAGACACCATGTACAATCTGGCAAAGAATTGGAAGATCTATAAAACACTCTTTCATCGCCACTTAATACATTTTGTTTTTAAAATGGGACAGTGTTGTGATTAAAATCATTGATTTCCTTTGTCTTGACAGGATAAAGATTGATGCCAGCACATTTACAGAATTTTTACAGATTTTGAGTTCTGTTTTGCATCATCGCTCTGGTGCCTTTGATGCCTACAAGGAAATGGGATGGATTACCATAAATGAAAGCATTCTTTCTCACACCGAAGCCTTGTTACTGTTACACAAGTGGAGTATTGTGGGAAAGGAGTCCCATTTACAGGAGGCCTTGCAAACTCTGGCCCATAAATGCAATGTTAAGGAATTGCTAAGTAAGTTTTCCTTTTTTTTTTCCATTGTTTTGAACCAGTCGATTTTAGTATTGAAATATGTTTAAAAATTATCTGTAGGTATATTAAACCATGGGCTTCAAATAACTTGTATTTTAATGTCTCCCACAAGGTCAGGTTTAAAAGTCTGCTGCTTACCAAGAGGTCAGATATTTCTTAAAATCTGAACCCATGAATCTGTTGTTTTTTTCATTTGAATACAGAATTCCCCATAGGTTTTATTTTCTCTACGGTTATGTTCGTCAAGGTGTACATTTGATGCTGAGAGCCTGTCTGGAAGTGTGTTGGAGGCAGGTTCAATTAAGCCATTCAAGAGGACATTAGATGATTTCTTGAATAGAAACAATATGCAGGGGAATGACACTCAGACAAAATGCTTGTTTGGAGAGCCAGAACAGTCAAGTGGCCTCCTTCTGTAACATGACAATTCTTTGTGCAACAGCTGGAATTTGCTTCTATTCTACTGCATATTCTCCAGTTAGACTACCTCAGCAAGGGAGCCTGATATTATTTTTTTTAATTCATTTTTACGGGGTATGGGCTTCGCTGTCTAGGCCAGCATTTGTTGCCCATCCCTAATTGCCTTTGAGAAGGTGGTGGTGAGCTGCGTTCTTGAACCGTTGCAGCCCATGTGGTATAGGTATACACACACACACCCCCCACTGTTATTAGGGAGGGAGTTCCAGGATTTTTACCCAGCGACAGTGAAAGAAAGTGATATATTTCAAAGTCAGAATGGTGAGCGAACCTCCAAGTGGTGGTGTTCCCAAATATTCACTGCCCTCGTCCTTCCAGATGGTAGTGGTCGTGGATTTGGAAGGTGCTGCCTAAGGCGCCTTAGTGATTTCCTGCAGTGCATCTTGTAGATGGTACACACCTCCAAGCCCAATATATGTCACAGTTTCATGAACTGCGTTCTGCAAGTGCTGTCAAGCTGCTGGACTTGCAAGTTATTTATAACTAGGTTTTCTTGACAAAGGACAAACCCCACACACTAAACATTCCAGGATACCCTGCGAGCTCAAGAAAGATGTCATGCCACTACTTGCCTCAATTATGCTTCTGTTAATACACCAAATCATTAGGCGCATGGTAAAGTTCCCCACACTGTGTTTCCAACAATTGGGCACATTGACCATAGTTACATGAAACAGAAGTAAAACAGTGCAGATGCTAAATATATAAAACAAAGAGCTCAGCTGTTCAGGCAGGTTTTGGGGAGAGCGAAACGGAGATGACGGGCTGAATTTTACCAACATTGAAAATAATTGCGAGGTGGGACCATTTCCAGGACCTGATCCCGTTCCCTGTCACTGTGCAACTGACAGGCCACCTCCACAATTGGGGACGATGGGGTGACAGAGTGGCACAGGGTGGTGAGGCTCAGACCTCATTAGACCTTTGACGATCGGAGATGTCCATCTCCAGTAAATCATCGCTTGATGGGAAGGCTGTGAGATGAGAAGACATCAGCCTTGCCATTTTCTGATGGTAACCTTTAAAACCCCTCTAATTGCAAAGTAACTTCGACCTCCCGCTGTGCAGTCACCCCCTCCTAGTGGCTAATATGGACGCAATGAGGGAGCCAATGTGATGCCTGCAAAATTGTTATGCTGTTGTAATGACCAGTGTTCATTTACCTTAATTGGGTTCCCGCAGGTGTCGAACTGATTACCATTTCCACCACGTGCCGATCTCTGGGCAAAGCACAAGGAGGCGGCCATAGGCCAATAGCTGGCTTGATGCTGTTTTAACCCATGTTCCAGTCTCCAGCTCCAAAGCCGCCTCCCCGGGTCTGGGAAAAGCTGGGCCTACATTTCCATTCGTTAGCCTATCATTGCTTCTAATGAAAGGTCATCAAACCGAAATGTTCAATCTGTTCCTCTCTCCATGGATACTGCCTGACCTATGTTCATGAAATGTGCTTCATGCAATTCTTTGCTGTGCTCTGGTTAGTTTAAATGCAACAAAAATCTACGTTTCTGAATTTAAATGGGTTACTTTGATTATTTGCAAAGCGTAGGTTAGTAGTTTGATCGACTAACAGCTCATCTATTGACACAGCTGCTTACATTTAAAGAAGTAGACCAGGGGAGGACGTAAAAATAAATGCTCCTAAATGAACCGACAAATTACAAAGTCTGTCTTGCCTTGTTGCATTTTTGCAAGGTTTTATAACTCCCAAAGCGATAATGGGATGGTCATTTTGCCTTTGTGCATGGATGGCTAGAGGGATAGGGACCAAACAACACAGGTGGCGTCAATTTACTCCTAAATCATATATTGCTCAAGGAAATTGCTTCTTGTGTTTCATTATGATTCACTTCCAGAATGTTTTGATGTTTACCCCAGTTTATTTCTAACATGATGTCACACAGAGAGCATGTTTATGTAAACAGTTATTATAACTTGTCTTATGAGTGATGTTACTAATATATACTTGTGTAAAAGCTGGCAATTTTGAGGCCAATGCTTTTCGGTCAAACTTCATGGGTGGGTCGACATGCATGCTTGATTTGGGCCAGATAGAGTGGACAAAATGACCTCTAGTGGCTAGGAAGCTGAGGAATTGCCAAATTAATTTAAATGGTTTTTGTATTAAAAGAAGCTGAAATCTGCTTTTAAAAGAAAACTTTGCAAACAGATCCTCTCTGCTCAATAAAGCCCAGTCTGCAATTGCATTTCTACTGCATTTTGTTAAGGTATCCTTCCTTGGTTGCAGTTTTTGAATGAGTCCAGACAATATTCTCTCCCCTTTTAAAAAGAAAATAAATTGACAATTATCTCAAGTTACTAAACCATCACTGTAATTATCTCTTTGTAACTTTTATGACAACTTGGATTTCTTTTTCACTATGGTTACCCATGTTGAGAAGTATTTGGTTGGTTTCAGTCTTGGTGCCAGTTATAGCCCAATCTTACATACTCTTTGGTTCTGCAATTTTTGAGCTTTAATCCCTGAAAAACAAGATTGACTTTTACATGAGGTATATGAAAAATTATGGGGGCGTTTCTCCAACCACCGACCCGGCGCAAATCCAACTATGTCGGGAGAATTCTTGTAGAGGCCCAAATCAGGATTTGTGCCGGGCGCAATGTGGTTGGAGAATCGCTCCGATGCTCCTGGACCACTCCAGCTGATGTGATCTGGTTCACATCCTCGCGTGTTAAAAGTAGCATTTAAATATTCAAAATTGGCTTTGAGCCAAAATCTTCTGGCTCCTGCTATTTTCCCATCCGCTGGTGCAATGTGAAGCCGCTGTGAATTAATACAGGTCTCCACAAACATAGACCAGGCGTAATGGCCAGATCAGGGGATTCGGATGTCATTGTAGCCCCCGGATAGTCGAGGATGTGGCACAGGTCACTGCCAGGGTACCAGGTTGGCACTGCCAAGAGGTGGGTCCTGAAGGGGCTGCGTTCTGAAAGTGGTGGGGTCTGACAGGAGACCCTTCAGGAGGGCCCCGATACCAGCGATCTCTGGAGTGGGGCGTTAGTGCCGGCGAACCTTTTGTGGGGAGGGGGTTACCGAAGCCTAATGGTGGGGAGAGAGGGGGCAACAGGACTGAAGCCCTGATGCTGGCGGGGGGGGGGGGGGGATGAAGCCCCAATGTCAGGGCCTTGACTCACTTTGAGATCGAGAGGCCCTCTCTCTGAAACAAGGTTTGCCGGCGTGTTTCAGCCAGCCCCCCTCAATGCCAGTGCAAAACGCACCCCCCTCCAAAATCTCAAAGTGTGGGTGTATTGCGGTCATGATCGCGCTGACTCACCCAGCGGGAATCACACCGCATTTTTCGCCGGAGGCTACTTGAGATTTTTGGGGAGTACTGCACCCTATGGCTTTTTTTAGGGCAAAAATCCTGGTGTCTTTTATATAAGATCTGCTTTTATGCCAGTGTATATAATGCACATCATTAATCTACCAATAACAGGGCAGCGCAGTGGGTAAGCCCTACAGCCTCACTACAGCCCAGGTTCGATCCCGGCTCTGGGTCACTGTCGGTGTGGAGTTTGCACATTCTCCGTGTGTTTGCGTGGGTTTCGCCCCCACAACCCAAAGATGTGCAGAGTAGGTGGATTGGCCACGCTAAATTGCCCCTTAATTGGAAAAAATGAATTGGGTACTCTAAAAAACAAAACAAAAATTTTAAAAGAAGAAAAATAATCTACCAGTAACTATGCTAAATATGGTGTAACTTGAAAACACACCAGGCACTAGTTAACGATAAACATCAAGCAGACAGAACCAACATTACTTTGTTTGCATTATCATCATAGCCAGATAGTTATTGTCCAAAATCCACTATTTAGTTGATATTAAAGGAATATTTTGCAGGTGGAGAAATTAGTTACTTTTTAAACTATAGAACATTGTAAATTTTTGGAGCGATAAATGTCATTAGCCTGTTTGGATAACTACAGATTATAAGTATGTTATAAATTCCTTTAAATGGAAGGTTATACTTACCTTTATAAATAAGTATCCTTATAAACTACTACTGATTCTACTCGATTAATCTTTCAGAAATATTCAAAGAGAGGAACAGACCTAAAGTTCTTGGTTGGGGAGTATCTCGGCACAGCAGAAGGAAAAGAGGTGATGAGCAAGAGGATACGGAGAGCGAAGTGGAAGTGTCCTTCCTAGAGGAATGTAAAACATCATTGAGGTCCATATTCACTAACTGGGATGCAGTCTTCCCAGATAAAACCTTCGACTCGCCGGAAAGCCATGTTGAAGTGGACAGTGCTGTTAAAGCAAGCACGTGTGTGATGGTTAAATGGGTTATCAAGTCTGGAATTGAAAGTCCAATTAGTGAATCTCAGAGTTTCACTCTATTAAGATGGCTTCAGAGAAATATCCTGCCTTTCAATGCTGTAACTGAAGAACTTCTGAAGGACAGTGCTTTCCGGCATCATCTTCTGCAATTTTATAGTCGAGTCACCAATGAAGTAGATGAAGATGGTTTGAGAGGGGACCCTTCATGCCTCTTCACCACTATCATGCTTCAGCTGCTGGAGGTTCGAGGCCTGGTGGACGACATGTACAAGAGTGTTATCAAATCAGTCTGTCTTCCTGCACTAAAAGACCAGGATCATGAAAGGAAAGGTGATTATTTTTTTCATCTCCAGCCTATGTTTTCTGTTTATCTTGTGTACCACTCCCAAATTTACAAGTTCCTGCTGCATTGAAAGAAAGCTCTAGAAACGATTGCATTTTTAAAAACTTCTATTTCTGCCAAATTAACGTTTAACCAGAGTTATTGTTAAATACTTGATCGCGGCTGGAGCCAGATGGCATCAACATAAAAACCAATACACTCAAATTTGAATGGTGTCATGGAGCTGGTCAGGCCGAGTTGGGAGGGAATCGTAAGAGTGGGGGCTAGTCAAGTTGTGTCGGAAGGGGTCTCTGGAGCAGGATCAGGTTGTGGGGTTAGTCAGATCGGGTTGTTTGTTGGTTTGTTGGTGGGTACGTGGGGAGCCAAGTAGTGAGGGGCTAATCAGGTCAGGTTGTGGGGACGTGAGCAGGGAGCCGGGTGCTGGAATCTAGTCAAGTCGTGTCGTGAGGAGAGGGGTCTGGGCATCAGGGTGGGGAGTTGGGAGTCAGGATGATAGTCAGGGCGGTCAGTAGGGGAGTATCAGTTTTATAATTGCCCAGGAGTTAGACTAGGAGTTTGCTATCTAACATTTCCTGGGTAACTATTCGGGTAAGTAAATCAGAACTGTGGGAGACCTTTTAAGAAAGTACTAGAGAACAGGAAAATTGCCCACTGGTAGCTCAAATTTCCCAGGCATTTCCCATGGAATAAATGTATATCAATGATAGTTTGGATACCAGAAGATCTAGGCCAATTCTTTCATGATTACCATAACCTTTAGAAATGTTTTCAGACTGTCCTAAACTGTAGCTAGTATTTTGGGGTTCACTAGTTACCACTCATCTGCTGCCTGGCATCTACCTTCTCTTCAATGTGCTTTCCGTTTAATTAATAATTGTGCCATTTGAAGCCAGTATTATGGAGAGAATTTGCTGTGCTACATTAATCAGGATTGCTGTTTCTTCTTGTGTCAGTTTGGCTATCAGATTTCTGTGTTATTCATCAAGTTTTTTTTTGTTTTAATTGGAGCATTTTGTGTTTTACGTTTTTTAGTTGCTCTTGGGATGTGAGCATTTATTGCCCATCCCTAATTGCCCTTGAGAAGGTAGTGGTGAGCCACCTTCTTGAACTGCTGCAGTCCATGTGGCATAGGGAGGGAGTTCCAGGATTCTGATCGAAGTGATGGAATGCCTATGTATTTCCAAGTCAGGTTGGTGTGTGGTTTGGAGGGGAATTTTCAGGTGGTGATGCTCCCATCCACCTGCTGCCCTCGTCCTTCTAGGTGGTAGAGGTCACGAGTTTGGAAGGCTGTCGAAGGAGCATTGGTGAGTTGCTGCAGAGCATCATATAGATGGTACACACTGCTGTGCACCAGTGGTGGAAGCAGTGCATGTTTATGGTGGTGGATGAGATGCCGAGCAAATGGCTGCTTCATCCCAGATGCTGTTGAGCTTCTTGGAACTGTACTCATCTCGGTGAGTGGAGAGCATTCCATCACACTGCTGACTTGTGCCTTGCAGGTGGTGGGCAGAACTTGGGGATTCAGGAGTTGAGTTATTCATTGCAGATTTCCAGCTCTGACCTACTCTTGTAACCACCTTATTTTATATGGCTGGTCCAATTAAGTTTCTGGTCAATGGTAAACCCCAGAACGTTGATAGTGGGGGATTCAGCAATGATAATGCCATTGAATGTCACGGGGAGACTGTTAGATTCCCTCTTGTTGAAGATGGCTATTGCCTGACACTCGTGTAATGCAAACTTTATTTTCCACTTGTCAGCCCAAGCCTGGATATTGTCCAGTTAGACTGCATTTAGACATGGACTTCTTCAGTATCTGAGGACTCCCGAAAGGTTGAACAGGTTGGGCCTCTATCCATTGAAGTTTAGGAGAATGAGAGGTGATCTTATTTAAACATATAAGATCCTGGGAGGGTTTGATGAGGTAGATACCGGGAGCATATTCCATCTTGTGGGGAGACTAACTACGGCACAATTTAAGAATGTGGCTTCCCTTTTAAGAACATAAGAACTAGGAACAGGAGTAGGCCATCTGGCCCCTCGAGCCTGCTCCGTCATTTAATGAAATCATGGCTGATCTTTGTGGACTCAGCTCCACTATCCGGCCCGTACACCATATCCCCGAATCCCTTTATTCTTTAGAAAGGTATCTATCTTTTTCTTAAAAACATTTAAAGAAGGAGCCTCAACTGCTTCACTGGGCAAGGAATTCCAGAGATTCACAACCCTTTGGGTGAAGAAGTTCCTCCTAAACTCGGTCCTAAATCTACTTCCCCTTATTTTGAGGCTATGCCCCCTAGTTCTGCTTTCACCCGCCAGTGGAAACAACCTGCCCACATCTATCCTATCTATTCCCTTCATAATTTTATATGTTTCAATAAGATCCCCACCACATCCTTCTGAACTCCAATAAGTACAGTCCCAGTCTACTCAACCTCTCGTCATAATCTAATCCCCTCAACTCTGGGATCAACCTAGTGAATCTCCTCTGCACTCCCTCCAGTGCCAATATGTCCTTTCTCAGGTAAGGAGACCAAAACTGAACACAATATTCCAGATGTGGCCTCACCAACACCTTATACAATTGCAGCATAACCGCCCTAGTCTTGAACTCCATCCCTCTAGCAATGAAAGACAAAACTCGATTAGCCTTCTTAATCACCTGTTGCACCTGCACACTAACTTTTTGCGACTCGTGCACCAGCACACCAAGGTCCCTCTGCACAGCAGCATGTTTTAACATCTTAGCGTTTAAATAATAATCCATTCTGCTGTTATTCCTCCCAAAATGGATAGCCTCACACTTGGCAACATTGAATTCCATCTGCCAGACCCTAGCCCATTCACCT
This sequence comes from Scyliorhinus torazame, assembly GCF_047496885.1. Taxonomy (NCBI): domain Eukaryota; kingdom Metazoa; phylum Chordata; class Chondrichthyes; order Carcharhiniformes; family Scyliorhinidae; genus Scyliorhinus; species Scyliorhinus torazame. The sequence continues at coordinate 41,359,234 of NC_092714.1, read as the reverse complement.
AACCAATCCAAATCCTTCTGCAGACTTCCGGTATCCTCTGCACTTTTTGCTTTACCACTCATCTTCGTGTCGTCTGCAAACTTTGCCACATTGCACTTGGTCCCCAACTCCAAATCATCTATGTAAATTGTGAACAACTGCGGGCCCAACACTGATCCTTGAGGGACCCCACTAGTTACAGGTTGCCAACCAGAGAAACACCCATTTATCCCCACTCTCTGCTTTCTGTTAGTTAACCAATCCTCTACCCATGCTACCACTTTACCCTCAGTGCCATGCATCTTTAGTTTATGCAGCAACCTTTTGCGTGGCACCTTGTCAAAAGCTTTCTGGAAATCCAGATATACCACATCCATTGGCTCCCCGTTATCTACTGCACTGGTAACGTCCTCAAAAAATTCTACCAAATTGGTCAGACACGACCTACCCTTTATGAACCCATGCTGCGTCTGCCCAATGGGACAATTTCCCTCCAGGTGCCCCGCTATTTCCTCCTTAATGATAAATTCCAGCATTTTCCCTACAACCGAAGTTAAGCTTACCGGCCTATAATTACCCGCTTTCTGCCGACCTCCTTTTTTAAACAGTGGTGTCACGTTTGCTACTTTCCAATCCTCTGGGACCACCCCAGAGTCTAGTGAATTTTGATAAATTATCACAAGTGCGTTTACAATTTCCCTAGCCATCTCTTTTAACACTCTGGGATGCATCCCATCAGGGCCAGGAGACTTGTCTACCTTTAGCCCCATTAGCTTGCCCAATACTGCCTCCTTAGTGATTACAATCATCTCAAGGTCCTCACCTATCTTATCTTTATTTCCATCAGTCACTGACATGTTATTTGTGTCTTCCACTGTGAAGACTGACCCAAAAAACCTGTTCAGCTCCTCAGCCATTTCCCCGTCTCCTATTATTAAAACTCCCTTCTCATCTTCCAAAGGACCAATATTTACCTTGGCCACTCTTTTTTGTCTTATATATTTGTAGAAGCTTTTACTATCTGCTTTTATGTTCTGAGCAAGTTTACTTTCATAGTCTACCTTACTCTTCTTTATAGCTTTTTTAGTAGTAGCTTTCTGTTGTCCCCTAAAGACTTCCCAGTCCTCTAGTCTCCCACTAATTTTTGCCACTTTGTATGTTTTTTCCTTCAATTTGATACTCTCCCTCACCTCCTTAGATATCCACGGTCGATTTTTCCCCTTTCTACCGTCTTTCTTTTTTGTCGGTATGAACCTTTCCTGAACACTGAAAGATCGCTCGGAAGGTTCTCCGCTGTTCCTCAACTGCTTCACCATGAAGCCTTTGCTCCCAGTCTACCTTAGCTAGTTCTTCTCTCATCCCATTGTAATTGCCTTTGTTTAAGCACAAAACACTAGTGTTTGATTTTACCTTGTCATCCTCCAACTGTATTTTAAATTCCACCATATTGTGGTCGCTCCTTCCAAGAGGATCCCGAACTTTGAGATCATTAATCAATCCTGCCTTTAAGATGGAAATGAGGAGAATTTCCTTCTCTCAGAGGGTATTAACATGTGAAATTCTCTTTCCCAGAGAACATTGGAGACTGCACCACTGAATTCTTCAAGGCTGAGTTAGATAGATTATTGATGGACAACAGAGTCGAGGGTTAGGGTGGCTGAGTGGAGTTCAGACCAAAATGCTCTGCCATTCAGTAAAGTCATGATTTCTTTGGTTTTGTAGAGCCTAATAGCCTACTCCTGCTCCTATGTTCCTATGAATGGTGCTGAACACCGTGTAATCATTAGTGAACAGAGGGAACATCATTGATGAAGCGACTGAAGATGGTTGGACCTAGGACACTAATCAGGAACTGGCACAGAGATGGTTGGCCTCAAACAACTACAACCATCTTGTTTTATGCTAAGTGTGACTCCAGCCAGCAGAGAGTTTTCCCCAATTCCCATTGACTCCAGTTTTGCTTGGGCTCCTTGATGCCACACTCGGTCAAATGCTGCTGTGATGTCGAGGGTAGTCATTCTCACCTCAAACGTGGTATTCAGCTCTTTTGTCCAAGTTTGGACCGAGGCTATAATGAGGTCAGGAGCTGAAGGTGGAATCCAAACTGAACAATTGTGGTAAATTGCACGTGAATTTGAATAACATTAATTGGAGTTTCATCAATTTAAAAATAGAGCAGATGACTGACTGAGCATGAATGTGCAGTACCAGAAAGTTAAATTCCTGACCTTAACTGTATTACATTAAGCAAAGACCAGTAATGGAAGTGGGGGAAATAAATCAGATGAGCCACTCTCGAGCACCTCCTAACAGAGATTTATAATAATTTATAATCTACTTGTGTTTAAATAGACCATCAATGTAGAAAAACATCAAAGAACTTCACAGGAGCATGATCAGAGGAAAAATTGACTTTTGAATCAAAGGAGGAAATAATCAGACAGTTTGGTCAAAGCAGCAAGTTTTAAGAGGCATTTTTAAGGGTGGAGAGATGGGCAAGTTTAGGGAGGAAAATGCAGCGCTCGTGGCAAGATAGCTGAAGGCACAGGTCAAAAGAAGTGGTGCAAGAGATGAGTTGCTGGAGGATTTGGGGGCTGGTGAAGTTCACAGAGGAAGGGAGGGGAAAGGCCACGAGGGATTTCAACATAATCAACATTAGAACATAGAACATAGAACAATACAGCGCAGTACAGGCCCTTCGGCCCACGATGTTGCACCGAAACAAAAGCCATCTAACCTACACTATGCCATTATCATCCATATGTTTATCCAATAAACTTTTAAATGCCCTCAATGTTGGCGAGTTTACTACTGTAGCAGGTAGGGCATTCCACGGCCTCACTACTCTTTGCGTAAAGAACCTACCTCTGACCTATATCTATTACCCCTCAGTTTAAAGTTATGTCCCCTCGTGCCAGCCATATCCATCCGCGGGAGAAGGGTCTCACTGTCCACCCTATCCAACCCCCTGATCATTTTGTATGCCTCTATTAAGTCTCCTCTTAACCTTCTTCTCTCCAACGAAAACAACCTCAAATCCATCAGCCTTTCCTCATAAGATTTTCCCTCCATACCAGGCAACATCCTGGTAAATCTCCTCTGCACCCGCTCCAAAGCCTCCACGTCCTTCCTATAATGCGGTGACCAGAACTGTACGCAATACTCCAACAAATGCGGCCGTACCAGAGTTCTGTACAGCTGCAACATGACCTCCCGACTCCGGAACTCAATCCCTCTACCAATAAAGGCCAACACTCCATAGGCCTTCTTCACAACCCTATCAACCTGGGTGGCAACTTTCAGGGATCTATGTACATGGACACCTAGATCCCTCTGCTCATCCACACTTTCAAGAACTTTACCATTAGCCAAATATTCCGCATTCCTGTTATTCCTTCCAAAGTGAATCACCTCACACTTCTCTACATTAAACTCCATTTGCCACCTCTCAGCCCAGCTCTGCAGCTTATCTATATCCCTCTGTAACCTGCTACATCCTTCCACACTATCGACAACACCACCGACTTTAGTATCGTCTGCAAATTTACTCACCCACCCTTCTGCGCCTTCCTCTAGGTCATTGATAAAAATGACAAACAGCAACGGCCCCAGAACAGATCCTTGTGGTACTCCACTTGTGACTGTACTCCATTCTGAACATTTCCCATCAACCACCACCCTCTGTCTTCTTTCAGCTAGCCAATTTCTGATCCACATCTCTAAATCACCCTCAATCCCCAGCCTCCGTATTTTTTGCAATAGCCTACCGTGGGGAACCTTATCAAACGCTTTGCTGAAATCCATATACACCACATCAACTGCTCTACCCTCGTCTACCTGTTCAGTCACCTTCTCAAAGAACTCAATAAGGTTTGTGAGGCATGACCTACCCTTCACAAAGCCATGCTGACTATCCCTGATCATATTATTCCTATCTAGATGATTATAAATCTTGTCTCTTATAATCCCCTCCAAGACTTTACCCACTACAGACGTGAGGCTCACCGGTCTATAGTTGCCGGGGTTGTCTCTGCTCCCCTTTTTGAACAAAGGGACCACATTTGCTGTCCTCTGGCACTATTCCTGTAGCCAATGATGACATAAAAATCAAAGCCAAAGGTCCAGCAATCTCTTCCCTGGCCTCCCAGAGAATCCTAGGATAAATCCCATCAGGTCCCGGGGACTTATCTATTTTCAGCCTGTCCAGAATTGCCAACACCTCTTCCCTACGTACCTCAATGCCATCTATTCTATTAGCCTGGGGCTCAGCATTCTCCTCCACAACATTATCTTTTTCCTGAGTGAATACTGACGAAAAATATTCATTTAGTATCTCGCCTATCTCTTCAGACTCCACACACAATTTCCCATCCCTGTCCTTGACTGGTCCTACTCTTTCCCTAGTCATTCGCTTATTCCTGACATACCTATAGAAAGCTTTTGGGTTTTCTTTGATCCTTCCTGCCAAATACTTCTCATGTCCCCTCCTTGCTCGTCTTAGCTCTCTCTTTAGATCCTTCCTCGCTACCTTGTAACTATCCATCGCCCCAACCGAAACTTCACACCTCATCTTCACATAGGCCTCCTTCTTCCTCTTAACAAGAGATTCCACTTCCTTGGTAAACCACGGTTCCCTCGCTCGACACCTTCCTCCCTGTCTGACCGGTACATACTTATCAAGAACACGCAGTAGCTGATCCTTGAACAAGCCCCACTTATCCAGTGTGCCCGACACTTGCAGCCTACTTCTCCACCTTATCCCCCCCACGTCACGTCTAATGGCATCATAATTGCCCTTCCCCCAGCTATAACTCTTGCCCTGCGGTGTATACTTATCCCTTTCCATCATTAACGTAAACGTCACCGAATTGTGGTCACTGTCCCCAAAGTGTTCTCCTACCTCCAAATCCAACACCTAGCCTGGTTCATTACCCAAAACCAAATCCAACGTGGCCTCGCCTCTTGTTGGCCTGTCAACATATTGTTTCAGGAAACCCTCCTGCACACACTGTACAAAAAACGACCCATCTATTGTACTCGAACTATATCTTTTCCAGTCAATATTTGGAAAATTAAAGTCTCCCATAATAACTACCCTGTTACTTTCGCTCTTATCCAGAATCATCTTTGCCATCCTTTCCTCTACATCCCTAGAACTATTAGGAGGCCTATAAAAAACTCCCAACAGGGTGACCTCTCCTTTCCTGTTTCTAACTTCAGCCCATACTACCTCGGAAGAAGAGTCCCCATCTAGCATCCTCTCAGCCACCGTAATACTGCTCTTGACTAGCAGCGCCACACCTCCCCCTCTTTTGCCTCCTTCTCTGAGCTTACTAAAACACCTAAACCCCGGAACCTGCAACATCCATTCCTGTCCCTGCTCTATCCATGTCTCCGAAATGGCCACAACATCGAAGTCCCAGGTACCAACCCATGCTGCCAGTTCCCCTACCTTGTTTCGTATACTCCTGGCATTGAAGTAGACACACTTCAAACCACCTACCTGAACACTGGCCCCCTCCTGCAACGTCAAATCTGTGCTCCTGACCTCTATACTCTCATTCTGCCTTACCCTAAAACTACAATCCAGGTTCCCATGCCCCTGCTGCATTAGTTTAAACCCCCCCAAAGAGCACTAACCAATCTCCCCCCACAGGATATTTGTGCCCCTCAGGTTCAGATGTAGACCATCCTGTCTGTAGAGGTCCCACCTTCCCCAGAAAGAGCCCCAGTTATCCAGAAATCTGAATCCCTCCCGCCTGCACCATCCCTGTAGCCACGTGTTTAAATGCTCTCTCTCCCTATTCCTCATCTCACTATCACGTGGCACGGGCAGCAACCCAGAGATAACAACTCTGATGGTTCTAGTTCTGAGCTTCCATCCTAGCACCCTGAAAGCCTGCCTGACATCCTTGTCCCCTTTCCTACCTATGTCGTTAGTGCCAATGTGGACCACGACTTGGGGCTGCTCCCCCTCCCCCCTAAGGACCCGGAAAACACGATCCGAGACATCACGTACCCTTGCACCTGGGAGGCAACATACCAAACGTGAGTCTCTCACGCTCCCACAGTTGATGATGGCGGATGCGCCCTTCTCAGCTAGTTCCATGGCTTGAGGGTGTGGAGCCTTTGATGGGAGGAAGGGTATGGTCACATGCTTCTACAAGGTAGCCCTCAAAACACAAAAATAGTCCGATGATTGCCCGCTGGAAAGTGTGTCTGACCATGTTAAGTACAACTATGATATGTAAAAAATGCACGATTCTTTCTTCTCTAACAGCTGCAGCATTGTTTCTGCTCTCTGATTACTTCTGGGACTTGTGGCTTGGAGTGCAGGAACCTCGACTCTTTCTGACTCATGTAAAATTGATCGCCAAAGCCTCTGAAGAAACGCCAAGGTTTGGAGAGAGTCCTAAAGCAAAACAAAAGAAGCCCAACGATGCCATTGTGTCTCTCTGTAAAGACATCCATTCCCTGATTGGAGAAAAGCTGCACATTTAGTTACACTCGCTATCAAAGACAGATTTTATTTTGCTATATTTATACTGGAGATCAGAAAGTTGATAATTGTATTGTTGATTGTGTTGTGCGTACATATGCTTTTGACACCATCAAGAGATGCAGTGTTTTGGATATTAAGCCTGTCAGTGTTGAAAATCTCAATTAACTTTTGGATAAATCATTACTGATCTGTAAATACAATTTGGCGTGTGCATTAGTAACAGTCTTACTTTTCATGAACAGTGGTTTGTCTGGATTAAATGGTAGTCTGCACTTTTCAAACAGTTAATTGGAGCTAGCAACTACTCTACAGGCACTTGCACATAAGCAATAGTCTGTCCTCTTGAGCATCTCCAGGAAGTCAATTTCCTAAACTGTAAATGGTTTGTAAATCTCTCTCAATTTATTCCTCGACCACTGAATCTTCATAGCACACGGGTTTAAAAGGAAATCAACCAAATTGTTAGCTGTCATTGACAGGCGGGGGGTTTAATTTAAACACCAGTAATTTCTCCTCTCACCATCCTTCTAGAAATCGAAAGGTGTTTTGATTTGCTTCCCCCTTTATAAGCGGTGGTGTATTTCCCAACCCTTCAGCTTTGGAGCGATCCAATTTTGTATCAATAACCTCGCAGTAAACTTGGAGTAGAATGAACTCAAAGGGTTAGTTTGTTTGCACACACCCAAATTGCAGGAGGAGCAGCGCAGCGTTGCCTTCTTTGCATTCGCACAGTAAAAGAGAGATAGAGATGAAAAAGATTTGCAATACAGAGTCCACCGATAAAAGGATTCTTGTTTCACGTAGGTCCGGAATCAAAGTCCAATGAGGTATTTCTTCACGGAGGTCCGCAGGTTGAAAACCGTTGCTGTATATAATTCCCTTTTCTGGTGCCGTTGACTTGACACGACGAGTTGGGCATGCAGAGATGAATCACTCTTGTCAGTGAAGGTGCAGGAGTCCCATCCAAAGCGGTGTAAATGGAGTCAGGGGTACATTCTGGGCAGAACCCCTTTTCTGTGAAGTTGCTTCTGGGACGGTAAACAGCAGACTGAAATTCTCCAGTACAGCAAGGTGGAACCAGTTCTATATTCATGTCACATGTCTCCGACCTCTCCACATTGTCTTTGTATCCCTTGTCTGGGTCCCTAAAATTATTAAATGTCCCAGCCATTAAGAATTGAAACTAAAGTTGCAGGGTTCTTTGTCCTAGCAGATGAGTAGACTTTTGTTGGCCAACCTGGGTTCTGAAAGCCTTTGAATGGTTCTCTTTGAATTTGGTCTGTACAGTCCACAGCAAGGAGGGGACATTAGTGTCTCTTCAGCGATAATGAGGTACAGGTTTATTCAATATTGATTTGCCTGTCCTGCTGTGACCCAAGTGGATCAGGCCAGCAGCATGGTTCAATTCCCGTACCAGCCTCCCCGAACAGGCGCTGGAATGTGGCGACTAGGGGCTTTTCACAGTAACTTCATTTGAAGCCTACTTGTGACAATAAGCGATTTTCATTTCATTTCATTTCATATTTACACCGCACCAATGCACAGCCTTCTCAATGTCTGAGCCCAGGACTGCTGCAAGAGAGAGATAGCACCCAAAGGTTAAAATTTCATCCAAAATATATCACTTACAGCAGCTCAGCGATCTACACAGGACCATCAGCCTAGATTTTGTGCTGAGGTTTCTGGAGTGGGAGTTGAACTCACAATCGTCTGACTCAGGTGAGAGTGCTACCAGCTGAACCAGTTTGTGAGCAATGGGTTAACCAGCACATCCTCAGACCAACTTCAGTTACCACGTTTTAACTAATTCAAGAACAAGATATTTTCTGGGTTGATGATTTTTTTTTTTCCCCCTCGGCTCCTCTGGCCTCCCTTCCATCTCCTTGCGTCACATTTAAGTCCTTGGCTTATGGACCACAATTAAAATGCTGTGGGCATAATAATGTTTGGATTTTGCTGTGCTTTGTGGATTTGGCACACAGTTTTCAGTCCTTTACTTAACCATGCATACCTGCTAGGTAATTGGTTAAAATGGCTTGAGCACCACATCGATGGATCAGGGGCGGTTTCTCTGATAAAGGGGCTTATGTCCCCACGCCCGCAAGAAAACGTGTGTGAATCACTCTGGACTTTCCTGGAGAAAGTCCAGAGTGATTCTCCGTTTTGCAGGGGGCTAGCAGGGTCCCGAAGTAGACCTCGCCTCTCCGGCTGCCGATACGGGGCCCTGCATTTCTGGCTGCAGGTCTGCGCATGCACCCGGCGGTGGCCCTGCGCAACATGGCGGACCTACACAGTGGGGCCGGCCCTGACAATATAGGCCACCCTCCCCCCACCAGATCGCGCGCGCAGGCTGATCAGTGACTCCCGATCGCGGGCCTGGCCGTCCTGGAGGCCCCCTCAGGTGACGGATTCCCCCCCCCCCCCCCCCCCCCAAAACCAGGGGGGGCTGTGGACTGAGTCCGCAGCCGCCACTCCGAACTCCTGCCGTGTGGAACCATGAATGAACTACGGCGGCGGCAACTCAGCCAGTTGTCGGTAGAGAATCAATGGCCTCCAACCCTGTGCTCGCGACATCCGGCGATTCTCCAGTCCCTGGAGAATCGCGGGAAGGCGCCGGACCCGATCGCGGGTCTGACGCCCCATTCTCCGGCCCACGCTGAGCGCAAATGCGGCTCGGAGAATCGCGGCCCAGGGCTTTGATTTACAGCAACACTAGCCGCAAATGCAAATGCTGTAATGGCCGCTAAATCTAGTGAAAGGCCAAAAACAGGATTTACGCTGGCAAGAATCCCGAAGGTGATATAGCGGGCTGAATGCCACTATTTTCACCCTCACCGTATGCTCCCACACACCCGATGTGACATCACACAGGCACGAATCACTACTGTTTTTCAAAAATGAAAATCCGTCATGATGAGTAGCCAGAGGCGCACAGTGAGGTATCGCACCAAGTGGTGCGGGAAATGGCCAGGCAATTCCCTGACACTGCCTCCTGGCATTGCACCCTGCTAGTGCCAACCTGACAATGACAACCTGGCAGTGCCAGGGTGTCAGCGCTAAAGGCGAGCCCTCTTGAGAGCCCCATTCGGGAGGCGGGGCCGGTGTTTGTGCCTTCGTTGGGGTGATGGAGGTCCAGTGCCTGTCAAGGAGGGAGTTGCGGTACCCAGATCTTAAGGGGGGAGGGATCACCTTGTTGATTTTGGGGGTCAAATTGGACCAGAGTCTGTGAAGAGGGTTGGGGATGGTGCAAATGATGTGGAGAGGGTCCGCCCTGATGCCGGGGGAGGGAGGACGATGATTGGGTCACCTGATGCTTGAATAGTAGGGTGAGGGGTGGTGCCCCTATCTTTGCATTGAGGGGAGATTGCCCTGGTGCTAGGGGGTGGTCCCAATCTCTGACAGGGTCCTGCTTTTTGGTGAGGGGGAGCTTTAAATTTAAGTTTGAAATTGGGGTGCCCCGATCTCAAACCCTGCCCTGCCGCCCTGTTTAGGCACCGCCCCTCAAGCTGGCTGTGTGATCCTCCCCAGCACTCTGAAATTACACAGAGTGCTGTTAATCAGGTGGGAAAAGGTGCCTGTGAAGCCGGCGAGTTTCACACAGCTTTTCCCACCTATTCCAACATTCTGTGAAATTTGGGGCAAATTGCATCCTACAGTTTGTTTTATCTCCACAGGCGTACTCAACAAAGCGATGATGTTGTTTTGTGCACCGAGAAATAGAGATAGATTTGAGCAACATTTCCACGTCCGTGCCATTTTCGAATGATAAATCTATATGTACCAGTTGCCTGCTCTTTCCATGGATGATGAATCATATTTTCTGAGTGCCATTTATGTCCTTGGCTTTTAACTGACTAAAAATATAATTTTTTTTCAACGTATGATGGTATTTATTTCTATATATCAGTACATAAGAACGTAAGAGCTAGGAGCAGAAGTAGGCATCCCCCTCGAACCTGCTCCGCCATTCAATACGATCATGGCTGATCGCATCTCAGCCTCAACTCCACTCACCACACAAGATTTGCAAGTGTAAAGGTGCAGTGAAATGTTCTGAGGCAAATGTTATTTAATTCTCACAGGAAAACTTAGAAAGCATCTTTCACAGCCTCAGTCTAGTCCACAGCTCTTTACCGCCAGTGAAGTATTTTTCAACGTCTAGTCTCTATTGCAATTTAGAAAATGTGGCAGCCAATTTATTCACAGCACTCTCCCACAAACAGCAATGATGTAATAACCAGAGTCTGTGTTTATTGAGGGTTAAAAAAACTAACCAGGATACCATCACATCTCAGTTCTTTTCGCTCCATGGGATCTTTTACACCTGACCGAGCAGACAGGGTCTTGGTTTAATGCTTTATCCAAAAAACTGCACCTACAATAGTGCAGGACTCTCAGCACTGAACTGAGTGTGTGGTCAGATTCTATGGTCAGCTTTCTGGAGGGTTACCTGAACTTGCGACATTCTGAAGCAAGAGTGATCACTGAACCAGTTGCAAGGGGCTTCATGGCTGGGATTTAGTTCCTGGTACAACAGGTCCATGGGAATTGGTATCCGCTGCCAGGAATGCCCAGCCAGAAGATCTGTGCTTGACCCCAGGGCGCAGCTGATTGAAGCAGGATTGGCGGGTCAAGAGGGGTGGTGGGGTCACCAACGAGAGGAGCTCAGGAAGATCATTAGCAAGAACACTTTCAAAGCCCACTCCCTTCCCCCTGCTAGTTGCTCAATCAGGCACTGAGTGCCTGTCAGTGAAGGACCCCATCACTGCTAAATCTGACAGGGCTTCAGGAGGCAAAGAGCCATGTGAGACCCACTAAAACCCTGAGCGCCACTGAATTCCGGTGGCTCACGAGGGACAATTAGTATCAAGTGGCTCATTAATGCGCCTGATTGGCATCACGCCGCCAGTGAGCGAGATTCCCGCATCGGGCCCCTTCCCACTCCAATTCAATGGGGGGGCCGTTTTCCCGATGCAGGTACTCCCACCAAATTCTCTAACCCACACAGATTCACAAGGGTTCAATTAAATTCTACCGCATGATTCCTCGAGCTATTTATCTCAATTTTGCAGACAATTACTTGGAGTCATGTAGTACTTTTAATGTAAGAGACATCCCAAATTGCTTTGCAAACAGGTTTAGCAAAAACAGGGTTGATCGAAGAGGGGAGAAATGAGGAAGTTACACCGATAGATTGGAAGAATTTGTAGATGATGGCTGAGGCGGTGTGTTTCATCTATGGAGGAATGGCAAGCTAACATGTCAATGTGGAGAGGTGGGTGCAGAAAATGAGCTAAAGATGATTGAAAAGGGAGGTAGAGCTTTGAACAAGTTAAGAGTTTATGAAGAGATGAGAATTTTAAGCCAATGAGAGTTTTTGAGTAACCAAGGTTAGCAGTGGTAAAGATAGGCATACAAGCTTCAACAGAGGGCTAGGATTGACATAACGTTGGGGACTGCGCTGGATATGCAAGTCAGCAGATTGCTGATGGATAGGATGTGAGGTTTAACGGTCAACCCAGAGTTGAAGTGAACATCAAGGCTGTCAATAGATTAATTCAGCCTCTAGAGTCCCTGGGGCAGCAATGGAGCCAGTTGTAAGGAGCAGACTGGAAGATTAAAAGACAATGGTTTCAGCCTTCTTAATATTGAGTTGGCAGTCGCTATGACTAATCTGGACTTTATGCTCATCTGATACATTTGGAGCAGCAAGGTGAGTGGCAGCGATATAAACCATCTAAATGTTTGCAGCATAGAAATCAGATCAATCCATTGTGTCCTAGCTAGAGTAATTCAACATTCTCTCTCCACATTGGGCTATTCCTTTATAAGAATGAAAGGAGATCTAATTGAGGTATATAAGATGATAAAAGGTATTGACAAAGTAGATTTGGAGTAGACGCTTCTCGTGTGGGGCAATCGAGAACGAGAGGTCATTGTTTTAGGATAAGGAGGTAGCAGATTTAAAACAGAGATTGGGACATACTTCTCTCAAAGGGTCATAATTCTGTGGAATTCACTACCCCAGAATGCAGTGGGTGTCTGGAATTTGAGTAAATTTAAGGAGGACAGAGACAAATTTTTAATTAGTAATGGCTGAAAGGTTATGGAGAACGGACAGGAAAGTGGAGTTGAGGCCGAGAGGGGATCAGCCATGTTTGTATTGAATAGCGGTGCAGGCTCAAGGTGCTCAATTGCCGACTCCTGCTCCGAGTCCTTATGTTCTTTATCTGCTTTAAATACTTGCCTGCTATTCCATTAAAAGCTTCAGTAGCTCCTGCCTCAATCACTGGCAAGTGCTGCGTAAAGAAATTTCTCTTCATGGTAACCCCCCCACCCCCCCTTCTACTGAGGCTCACATCAGGAGGAATCTTTCCCTGGTCACTCGATTAAAACCTTTTAATAATTTCAAAAACTTCCCTGGATCTCTAATCTCGTCATAACTAGTTTTGCATTCCAAAGAATCTTTGTTGTGCATTCTCTATGGCTTTAACGTCCTTTTTACAGCGAGCATGTCAAAAACTGCTTCCAATGCTTTAACTGTGGCTTGAATATGTCAAGATGGAGCTGGGCATCATCATGTAATTATGAGAGCTGTGAATTATTTCAGCAAAGGGAAGCTTATAGATAATAACAGAATGCTACACAAGGATAAATCTCCAGGTGTCTCTGCAGATATTAAAATCATAGAATCCCTGCTGTGCAGAAGGAGGCCTACTGCCGCCATCTTGGTATCCTGATTCGGGAAGGCTGTCCCAGTGGATGTCGCGTGTTCTATTGCGACGGCCTCTTTTCTTGCAGCAGGCCTCCTTCTATGGCAGGTTGTTCTCGGGTTCAGTTTCAGTCAGCTGGTGGTCGTTCCGATGCCCAAGGTTTAGGACCGCCATTCCCGGGAGTTCTTGGACCCCGAGTGCTGCGCTCTCTCGGAGCTTGCCGATTTTAATTGCTCGCTGGAGGGTCTAGTGGGTTTCCGTCAGCAGTTTTCGCTGTGGTCAGCATCGCGAAGGCCACAAACGAAAAGGTCTCAAGAACTCATCAATGTGGGTCCAAATTCGCAAGTTGCAGTGAGCGTCCTTAAGCATGCCAAAAGGTTGCTGTTGGACTCCCCTTGGGCCTGGGAAGTTGTATGAAAGCAAAATTTGCAGACTGTAATTAAGGATTTTGGATTCAAATACTCCTCGGCCAAGGCTATCAATGCATTAAACGACCGGGAATCTGGACTGTCCGGGTGGGTCAGGCTTTTTATAAGCGCGTAGGTTGGCCCACCGACTGCTGTCAGTAATATCACGGTTTGCTGCTCATCTCCAACTATAGCGTTTGAGTGTAAAAAGTCTTGTACCCTCTCAATATAGTGGGTCCAGTCATCATTACTCACATTGAGAGTTTTGTGCTTCCCTATGTGTGGCATCTCTATCGCCGGAGGTAAAGCCTCCTGGGGCCTTGGCGAAGTGGTTAGGCAATGCAGTAAGTGGTAGTGAGGACAGCTCCACTTCAGCCTTGTCACCAGTGTAGAATCCAATAAAGAGACACAAAGGAACATAAGGTAGGACGTAAACTGAACACAGGTTTATTTGGTACACACAACTAACTCTTGGCCCCGAAGGTCACCCTCGGTGTTTTTATCGAATGAGGTTCCCCCTTGTTAAGGGGAAACACCTCCCCATTTTACCGGGGGAGTTCACACTCCATGGTTGTCCTGGAGAAATGGGTGGTGCATAGTCCGTGACCTCCGAGGGGGTCATAACACCATGCACCCCAAGCTTTAGAATCTGCAACCAGTTTATCTTTATTCTGTCTTCTGTTAATATCTTGATGGATGGATGGGTGAAAATGTAGAATAAGAACCAGGCCAGAGGGACCCAGCAACAGAGGACTCAGTTATAGAACATACAGCAGCACAACACAGTACAGGCCCTTCGGCCCACGATGTTGTGCGGACCACTTATCCTAATCTAAGATCAACCTAACCTACACTCCTTCAATTTACTGCTGTCCATGTGCCTGTCCAAGAGTCGCTTAAATGTCCCTAATGACTCTGACTCCACCACCTCCGCTGGCAGTGCATTCCACGCACCCACCACTCTCTGTGGAATGAATCGACCTCTGACATCCCCCCCTATACCTTCCTCCAATCACCTTAAAATGATGTGCCCTCGTGACGGCCATTTCCGCCTTAGGGAAAAGTCTCTGGCTATCCACTCTATCCATGCCTCACATCACCTTGTACACCTCTATCAAGTCACCTCTCTTCCTTCTTCACTCCAGTGATAAAAGCCTCCCTCAACCTTTCTTCATAAGATATGTCCTCCAGTCCAGGCAGCAACCTGGTAAATCTCCTCTGCACCATCTCCAAAGCAGCCACATTCTTCCTATAATGAGGCAACCAGAACTGGACACAATGTTCCAAGTGTGATCTAACCAGGGATTTATAAAGCTGCAGTGAAACCTTGTGGCTCTTAAACTCAATCCCCCTGTTAATGAAAGCCAACACACAATACACCTTCTTAACAACCCTATCAATCTGGGTGACAACTTTGAGGGATCTATGTACGTGGACCCTAAGATTCCTCTGTTCCTCCACACTTCCAAGAATCCTGCCTTTTACCCTGTATTCAGCATTCAAATTCGACCTTTCAAAGTGAATCACTTCACATTTATCTAGGTTGAACTCCATCTGCCACTTCTCAGCCCAGCTCTGCATCCTGTCAATGTCCTGTTTTTTTTTATATAAATACTTTATTGAAAATTTTTGGTCAACCAACACAGTACATTGTGCATCCTTTACACAATATTATAACAACACAAATAGCAATGACCTATTTTATAAACAAAAAATGAATAAATAATAAATAACAAAAATGAAAACTAACCCTAATTGGCAACTGCCTTATCACAAGTAACACTCTCCAAAAATATAATTTAACAGTCCAATATATAATTATCTGTAGCAACGACCTATACATATTATACAGTATATATTAACAACCCTGAGAGTCCTTCTGGTTCCTCCTCCACCCCCACCCCCCCCCCACCCCAGATCCTGGGCTGCTGCTGCTGCCTTCTTTTTTCCATTCCATCTATCTTTCTGCGAGGTATTCGACGAACGATTGCCACCGCCTGGTGAACCCTTGAGCCGACCCCCTTAGGATGAACTTAATCCGCTCTAGCTTTATAAGCCCCGCCATGTCATTTATCCAGGTCTCCAACCCCGGGGGCTTGGCTTCTTTCCACATTAGCAATATCCTGCGCCGGGCTACTAGGGACGCAAAGGCCAAAACATCGGCCTCTCTCGCCTCCTGCACTCCCGGCTCTTGTGCAACCCCAAATATAGCCAACCCCCAGCTTGGTTCGACCCGGACCCCCACTACTTTTGAAAGCACCTTTGTCACCCCCATCCAAAACCCCTGTAGTGCCGGGCATGACCAAAACATATGGGTATGATTCGCTGGGCTTCTCGAGCACCTCGCACACCTATCCTCCACCCCAAAAAATTTACTGAGCCGTGCTCCAGTCATATGCGCCCTGTGTAATACCTTAAACTGAATCAGGCTTAGCCTGGCACACGAGGACGACGAGTTTACCCTGCTTAGGGCATCTGCCCACAGCCCCTCCTCGATCTCCTCCCCCAGCTCTTCTTCCCATTTCCCTTTTAGTTCATCTACCATAGTCTCCCCTTCGTCCCTCATTTCCCTATATATATCTGACACCTTACCATCCCCCACCCATGTCTTTGAGATCACTCTGTCCTGCACCTCTTGTGTCGGGAGCTGCCGGAATTCCCTCACCTGTTGCCTCGCAAAAGCCCTCAGTTGCATATACCTGAATGCATTCCCTTGGGGCAACCCATATTTCTCGGTCAGCGCTCCCAGATTCGCGAACTTCCCATCCACAAACAGATCTTTCAGTTGCGTTATTCCTGCTCTTTGCCACATTCCATATCCCCCATCCATTCCCCCCGGGGCAAACCTATGGTTGTTTCTTATCGGGGACCCCCCCAAGGCTCCAGTCTTTCCCCTATGCCGTCTCCACTGTCCCCAAATCTTCAGTGTAGCCACCACCACCGGGCTTGTGGTGTAGTTCCTCGGTGAGAACGGCAATGGGGCTGTCACCATAGCCTGTAGGCTAGACCCCCTACAGGACGCCCTCCCTAATCTCTTCCACGCCGCTCCCTCCTCCTCTCCCATCCACTTACTCACCATTGAAATATTAGCGGCCCAATAATACTCACTTAGGCTCGGTAGTGCCAGCCCCCCCCCCTATCCCTGCTACGCTGTAAGAATCCCTTCCTCACTCTTGGGGTCTTCCCGGCCCACACAAAATCCATGATGCTCTTTTCAATCCTTTTAAAAAAAGCCTTCGTGATCACCACCGGGAGGCACTGAAACACAAAGAGGAATCTCGGGAGGACCACCATCTTAACCGCCTGCACCCTCCCTGCCAGTGACAGGGATACCATATCCCATCTCTTGAAATCCTCCTCCATTTGTTCCACCAACCGCGTTAAATTTAACCTATGCAATGTGCCCCAATTCTTGGCTATCTGGATCCCCAGGTAACGAAAGTCCCTTGTTACCTTCCTCAACGGTAGGTCCTCTATTTCTCTACTCTGCTCCCCTGGATGCACCACAAACAACTCACTTTTCCCCATGTTCAATTTATACCCTGAAAAATCCCCAAACTCCCCAAGTATCCGCATTATTTCTGGCATCCCCTCCGCCGGGTCTGCCACGTATAGTAGCAAATCGTCCGCATACAAAGATACCCGGTGTTCTTCTCCTCTAAGTACTCCCCTCCACTTCTTGGAACCCCTCAACGCTATCGCCAGGGGCTCAATCGCCAGTGCAAACAATAATGGGGACAGAGGGCATCCCTGCCTTGTCCCTCGATGGAGCCGAAAATATGCAGATCCCCGTCCATTCGTGACCACGCTCGCCACTGGGGCCCTATACAACAGCTGCACCCATCTAACATACCCCTCTCCAAAACCAAATCTCCTCAACACCTCCCACAAATAATCCCACTCCACCAAATGCTTTCTCGGCATCCATCGCCACTACTATCTCCGTTTCTCCCTCTGGTGGGGCCATCATCATTACCCCTAACAACCTCCGTATATTCGTGTTCAGCTGTCTCCCCTTCACAAACCCAGTTTGGTCCTCGTGGACCACCCCCGGGACACATTCCTCTATTCTCATTGCCATTACCTTGGCCAGGATCTTGGCATCTACATTTAGGAGGGAAATATGTCTATAGGACCCGCATTGTAGCGGGTCCTTTTCCTTCTTTAAGAGAAGCGATATCGTTGCTTCAGACATAGTCGGGGGCAGTTGTCCCCTTTCCTTTGCCTCATTAAAGGTCCTCGTCAATACCGGGGCGAGCAAGTCCACATATTTTCTATAGAATTCGACTGGGAATCCATCCGGTCCCGGGGCCTTTCCCGCCTGCATGCTCCTAATTCCTTTCACCACTTCTTCTACCTCGATCTGTGCTCCCAGTCCCACCCTTTCCTGCTCTTCCACCTTGGGAAATTCCAGCCGATCCAAGAAGCCCATCATTCTCTCCCTCCCATCCGGGGGTTGAGCTTCATATAATTTTTTATAAAATGTCTTGAACACTCCATTCACTCTCTCCGCTCCCCGCTCCATCTCTCCTTCCTCATCCCTCACTCCCCCTATTTCCCTCGCTGCTCCCCTTTTCCTCAATTTGTGTGCCAGCAACCTGCTCGCCTTCTCCCCATATTCGTACTGTACACCCTGTGCCTTCCTCCATTGTGCCTCTGCAGTGCCCGTAGTCAGCAAGTCAAATTCTACATGTAGCCTTTGCCTTTCCCTGTACAGTCCCTCCTCCGGTACTTCCGCATATTGTCTGTCCACCCTCAAAAGTTCTTGCAGCAACCGCTCCCGTTCCTTACTCTCCTGCTTCCCTTTATGTGCCCTTATTGATATCAGCTCCCCTCTAACTACCGCCTTCAACGCCTCCCAGACCACTCCCACCTGGACCTCCCCATTATCATTGAGTTCCAAGTACTTTTCAATGCACCCCCTCACCCTTAGACACACCCCCTCATCTGCCATTAGTCCCATGTCCATTCTCCAGGGTGGGCGCCCTCCTGTTTCCTCCCCTATCTCCAAGTCTACCCAGTGTGGAGCGTGATCCGAAATGACTATAGCCGTATACTCCGTTCCCCTCACCTTCGGGATCAACGCCCTTCCCAGCACAAAAAAGTCTATTCGCGAGTAGACTTTATGGACATAGGAGAAAAACGAGAACTCCTTACTCCTAGGTCTGCTAAATCTCCACGGGTCTACACCTCCCATCTGCTCCATAAAATCTTTAAGTACCTTGGCTGCTGCCAGCCTCCTTCCAGTTCTGGACTTCGACCTATCCAGCCCTGGTTCCAACACCGTATTAAAATCTCCCCCCATTATCAGCTTTCCCATCTCTAGGTCCGGAATGCGTCCTAGCATCCGCCTCATAAAATTGGCATCATCCCAGTTCGGGGCATATACGTTTACCAAAACCACCGTCTCCCCCTGTAGTTTGCCACTCACCATCACATATCTGCCCCCGTTATCCGCCACTATAGTCTTTGCCTCGAACATTACCCGCTTCCCCACTAATATAGCCACCCCCCTGTTTTTCGCATCTAGCCCCGAATGGAACACCTGCCCCACCCATCCTTTGCGTCGCCTAACCTGGTCTATCAGTTTCAGGTGCGTTTCCTGTAACATAACCACATCTGCCTTAAGTTTCTTAAGGTGTGCGAGTACCCGTGCCCTCTTTATCGGCCCGTTCAGCCCTCTCACGTTCCACGTGATCAGCCGGGTTGGGGGGCTTCCTACCCCCCCCCCCCCCCCTTGTCGATTAGCCATCACCTTTTTCCAGCTCCTCACCTGGTTCCCACGCAGCTGTATCTCCCCCAGGCGGTGCCCCCCGCCTATCCCCTCCCATATCAGCTTCCCCCTCTCCCCAGCAGCAGCAACCCAGTAATTCCCCCCTCCCGCCCCCCCCCCCCCCCCCGCTAGATCCCCCGCTAGCGTAATTACTCCCCCCATGTTGCTCCCAGAAGTCAGCAAACTCTGGCCGACCTCGGCTTCCCCCCGTGACCTCGGCTCGCACCGTGCGACGCCCCCTCCTTCCTGCTTCTCTATTCCCGCCATGATTATCATAGCGCGGGAACCAAGCCCGCGCTTCTCCCTTGGCCCCGCCCCCAATGGCCAATGCCCCATCTCCTCCACCTCCCCTCCTCCCCCCATCACCACCTGTGGGAGAGAGAAAAGTTACCACATCGCAGGATTAGTACATAAAACTCCTCTTTCCCCCTTTTTTAACCCCCCTCTTTGCCCCCCACATTCGCCCCACCACTTTGTTCAAACGTTCTTTTTAATAACCCGCTCATTCCAGTTTTTCTTCCACAATAAAAGTCCACGCTTCATCCGCCGTCTCAAAGTAGTGGTGCCTCCCTCGATATGTGACCCACAGTCTTGCCGGTTGCAGCATTCCAAATTTTATCTTCTTTTTATGAAGCACCGCCTTGGCCCGATTAAAGCTCGCCCTCCTTCTCGCCACCTCCGCACTCCAGTCTTGATAAACGCGGATCACCGCGTTCTCCCATTTACTGCTCTGAGTTTTCTTTGCCCATCTAAGGACCATTTCTCTATCCTTAAAACGGAGGAATCTCACCACTATGGCTCTGGGAATTTCTCCTGCTCTCGGCCCTCGCGCCATCACTCGGTATGCTCCCTCCACCTCCAACGGACCCGCCGGGGCCTCCGCTCCCATTAACGAGTGCAGCATCGTGCTCACATATGCCCCGACGTCCGCTCCCTCCACACCTTCAGGAAGACCAAGAATCCTCAGGTTGTTCCTCCTTGCGTTGTTCTCCAGTGCCTCCAACCTTTCCACACATCGTTTCTGATGTGCCTCATGCGTCTCCGTCTTCACCACCAGGCCCTGTATGTCGTCCTTATTCTCGGCTGCCTTTGCCTTCACGACCCGAAGCTCCCGCTCCTGGGTTTTTTGTTCCTCCTTTAGCCCTTCAATCGCCTGTAATATCGGGGCCAACAGCTCTTTCTTCATTTCCTTTTTGAGCTCTTCCACACAGCATTTCAAGAACTCTTGTTGTTCAGGGTCCCATGTTAAACTGCCACCTTCCGACGCCATCTTGGTTTTTGCTTGCCTTCCTTGCCGCTGTTCTAAAGGATCCACTGCAATCCGGCCACTTTCTCCTCCTTTTTTCATCCGTGTCCAGGGGGGATTCCCTTCTGGTTTACCGCACAGTGTTTTTAGCCGTCAAAATTGCCGTTGGGGCTCCTATCAAGAGCCCAAAAGTCCGTTTCACCGGGAGCTGCCGAAACGTGCGACTCAGCTGGTCATCGCCGCACCCGGAAGTCGTCAATGTCCTGTTGTAACCTGCAACAGCCCTCGGCACGATCTACAACTCCACCAATCTTTGTGTCATCGGCAAACTTACCAAACCACCTTTCCACTTCCTCATCCAAGTCATTTATAAAAATCTCAAAGAGCAGAGGTCCCTGAACAGATCCCTGCGGGACACCACTGGTCACCAACCTCCAGGCGGAATACTTTCCATCCACTACCACTCGCTGTCTCCTTTCAGCCAGCCAAATCTGTATCCAGACAGCCAAATTTCCCTGTATCCCATCACCTCTAACTTTCTGAATGAGCCGACCGTGGGGAACCTTATCAAATGCCTTACTGAAATCCACATACATCTGACGGACCTTCATCAATGTGTCTTGTCACATCCTCAAAGAATTCAACGAGGCTTCACAAAGCCATGCTGACTATCTTTAATCAAACTACGTTTTTCTAAATAATCATAAATCATAACTCTCAGAATCCTTTCCAGCATTTTGCTCACCACAGACGTTAGACTGACTGGTCTGTAATTCCCAGGGATTTCCCTACTCCCTTTCTTGACCAGGGGAACAACATTCGCCTCCCTCCAATCATCCAGTACTACTCCAGTGGAGAGAGGACGCAAAGATCATCGCCAACGGTGCAGCAATCTCCTCCCTTGCTTCCCGTAGTAACCTTAGGTATATCTCATCTGGCCCAGGGGAGTTATCTATATCCTGATGCTTTTCAAAATTTCCAGCACATCCTCCTTCTTAATATCAACCAGTTTGGGCCTGTTAACCTGGTTCACGCTGTTCTCACGAGCACCAAGGTCCCTCTCTCTAGTGGATATTGAAGCAAAATATTCATTTAGGGCCTCCCCTGTGAAATCCATGTCTCCGTAATGACTACATCATAGTTCCAAGTACTGATCCATGCTATAAGTTCATCTCCCTTAGTCTTGATACTCCTTGCATTGAAACAGACACACTTTAACCCATCCCACTGAGTGTAACTTTGCCCTATCAACTGTCTATCCTTCCTTACAGATTGGCTGCATATTATTTCTGCCTGTTCAACAGCTGCCCTATCCTATGCTCCATTGCTCTGGTTCCCATCCCCCTGCCAAACTAGTTTAAACCCTCCCAAAGAGCTCTGGCAAACCTCCCAGCCAGGATATTGGTACCCTTCCTGTTAGGTGCAACCCGTCCCTCATGTACAGATCCCACCTTCCCCAGAAGGCATCCCAATGATCTACATATTTGAAGCCTTCCCTCCTGCACCAGCCCTGTAGCCACGTGTTCAGCTGCACTCGCTCTCTGTTCCTTGCCTCACTAGCATGTGGCACCGGTAGCAATCCTGAGATTACTACTCTGCTCGTCCTGCTCCTTAGCTTCCAACCTAACTCCCTAAAATCACTCATCCCTTTTCTTAGCTATGTCGTTTGTGCCAATGTGCACCACAACTTCTGGTTGCTCCCCCTCCCCCTTAAGAATCCTGTAGATTCGATTCAAGACATCCCTGACCCTGGCACTCAAGAGGCAACAAATCTTCTGGGAGTCACGTTCGCGACTCCTATCTCCTATCAGTTCCCCTAACCATTGTGTCTCCTATCACTATCGCTTTTCTGTTCTCCTCCCTTCCCTTCTGAGCCACAGAGCCAGGCTTAGCGCCAGAGACCTTGCCGCTATGGCCTTCTCCTGGTAGGCCGTCCCCCCCATCAGCATCCAAAGTGGTATACTTGTTTTGAAGGGGAACGGCCACAGGGATCCTTGCACTGTCTTCCCTGTTCCCTTTCCTTCCCCTGACTGTAACCCAGCTACTCTTGTCCTGAATCTTGGATTTGGCTACCTCCCTGTAACTCCTATCACGCCCTCTGCCTCCCAGATGATCCGAAGATCATCCAGCTCCAGCTATAGTTCCCTGATGCAGTCTCCAAGGTGCTGGAGTTGGGTGCACAAAGGTGTAGTCAGTGGGGACATTAGCGGTATCCCTTACCTCCCACATCCTACAGGAGGAGCATGAAACTGCCTTAACTTCCATCCCCTCTGATCTGAATTCCCAAATAGATTTAAAAGCGGGGGGGAAAATTAAGATTAAACACCCGTTAAGCCCTTAAAAGAAAACAACTCTTACCTCAACAGAATGTAGCTGAGACACTGCCCTGTGAACCGGTCGCTAGGCTCCGCCCTCTGGACACTGCTCCCGCGATTCCTGGCTGCTCCTGGGGTTCCTGTAAAGGCAAGTTCCTGCCGCTCTCCTCACGCTCTTTCACTGTGCCCCCGCCGCTCTCCTCATGCTCTTTTACTCTGTGCCCCCGCCATTCTCCTCATGCTCTTTCACTGAGTCCCCGCCGTTCTCCTCGCACTCTTTTACCCTGTGTCCCCACCGCTCTCCTCGCGCTCTTTCACTGTGTCCCCGCCACTCTCCTCATGCTCTTTTATCCTGTGTCCCCGCTGCTCTCCTCGCGCTCTTTTGGCCTGTGTCCCCGCTGCTCTCCTCGCGCTTTTTTATCCTGTGTCCCCGCTGCTCTCCTCGCGCTTTTTTATCCTGTGTCCCCGCCGCTCTCATGCTCTTTTACTGTGTCCCCGCCGCTCTCCTCGTGCTCTTTTCCTGTGTCCTCGCAGCTCTCCTCGCACTCTTTTCCTGTGTCCCCGCTGCTCTCCTCACGCTTTTACTGTGTCCCTGCCACTCTCCTCGTGCTCTTTTCCTGTGTCCCCGCTGCTCTCCTCGCGCTCTCTTACTGTGTCCCCGCCGCTCTCCTCGCGCTCTTTTACTGTGCCCCCGCATCTCTCGCGATCTTATGTGGAGGAACTGAATAAAAGTGGGCTTTTCAGCTTAGAAATGAGACGGCTGAAAGGTGCTTTTAAATAGTATGATAGCGATAGAACCAGAAAAGTGTTTTCAGCTAAAATGTGAGAATAGAATGAGGGGGCAATTGGTTCACACTACTAAAAGCTAATTTTTAATATGATGTAGTTCTTCATACAAATTGTAATCAATGCTTAGAATGGACCTCAAGGCAAATGTCCATTATTTATTTAAGAGCCATTAAGAACTAAAATGAGCTATAAAGATGCCTTTCTTCACCTTTGCCGATTTTGTGATCTTGCGTCATGTAAGTATCACGCAGAGATATTGGGGACATACATAGAAAGGACTCGCATAAAGGAAGAAGAACACACAAGAACAAGATTTTAAACAATTAGAGAGGCACAGCAAGAAGAAAATGCCTCAACCTTCGAGCGGAATACAGACAGAAAGAGGGGGATAGTAAAAAGGAATGACAGAAATAATTGCTGGAAAGGAAGCCAAATTTAGTTTTAATTTTACATTTTCCCCTTGGAGTAATGGCACAAGAGTAATAGTGTGTAAATTTATAATGAGGTCATGTTGCAGCTGTACAAAACTCTGGTGCGGCCGCATTTGGAGTATTGCGTGCAATTCTGGTCGCCGCATTATAGGAAGGATGTGGAAGCATTGGAAAGGGTGCAGAGGAGATTTACCAGAATGTTGCCTGGTATGGAGGGAAGATCTTATGAGGAAAACTGAGGGACTTGAGGCTGTTTTCGTTAGAGAGAAGATTAAGAGGTGACTTAATTGAGGCATACAAGATGATCAGAGGATTGGATAGGGTGGACAGTGAGAGCCTTCTTCCTCGGATGGTGATGTCTAGCACGAGGGGACATAGCTTTAAATTGAGGGGAGATAGATATAAGACAGATGTCAGAGGTAGGTTCTTTACTCAGAGAGTAGTAAGGGCGTGGAATGCCCTGCCTGCAACAGTAGTGGACTCGCCAACACTAAGGGCATTTAAATGGCCATTGGATAGACATATGGACGATAAGGGAATAGTGTAGATGGGCTTTAGAGTGGTTTCACAGGTCGACGCAACATCGAAGGCCGAAGGGCCTGTACTGCGCTGTAATGTTCTATGTTCTAAATGACCATGGTGGCTGAAACGGATTTCCAATAAAGATTTAGAGAGATTGAAATGCGATCCTTATCTGGTCTGGCCTACATGTGACTCCAGGCCCATTGTAATGTGGTTGACTCTTAACTGGCCGAGCAAAGGATGGGCAATAAATGCTGGCGCAACCTGCTATGTCCTCATCCTGTGAATGAATAACTAAAAAAATGACAACATTCACAGGCGCAATGGGCCAAATGGTCCCCTTCTTGTCCTTTGTCATTCTATGATTATACTTAATAATGTATAATTGTCCCTGTACAATATCATTTTCTGGGTCTTGAATTGGCTCTAACAAAGTTTTCCTGTGCCCTGGGAAGTCTGAGGTTTGAGTGCATAAAAGCTTCCCAGACAAAGCAGTGTCAACTGAGCAGACACGAGGTAACATACTGTCGCTCCCAGTGTTCATTTGTCCCTCTAAGTCCCTAATGAATCACAGCAAGAACAACTGATTCAATTTACAGACGGATGAAAGTCATATCTTATCCTCTAGCTATTATGGTCCAAAAATAATTAGGTTTATTCCTCTCTACGTACTCATTTGACTCCTAATTGACATTTACGGAAATACAAATTTTATGGTATAAACGTATCTGTTTAACATACAAGAGAAGGAGCTCCAAATGACCACAATTTGGAATTAGGATATAATAGAACTATGCACATATCATTTAATATTAAGGGCCACATCCTGATGTAAACAGCAATTTAACTTGGACATTGGAATTACTTTATTACAATTACATTACGATCCTCATAATTAAAGGAGAGGTTCAGGGATCATGGGTTGTGAGCGCAGGAACGCAGGCTGCGTTTTCTGCTCGTCTTTTCATCCTTGTGCACACTTCTTCTTTTGTCTTTTCTCGGTTTACACAGTTTCCACCATGTCCCTAGAATTGATGCCCCGTGTTTCTGCACGGTGGGGCCAAGTTAGAATGTCTAAATCCTTGCTTGTCCATGGCGCCTGGGGGAGGTGGAATGGGACCCTGCCTTTAGGGACGCAGTTACTTTTGAGAGGGCTGCCGCCCTGACGCTGCAATGTTCATCGTTGGATGATGGCCGCCAATGAAGATGCTGTTCTGGCTGGAGATCTCGACTCTGATGTACAGGTCGGCAAGGCACAATTTCAAGAATTGCGGGGCATTTTTATGGACAAGGGAGGCGCACAAAGAGGTTCTTGCAATAGAGAGAATAATGTCCCTGGTGGGAACCGCCCCCATACGGTTGAGTTCCAGCTGCATGGCCTGTCGTTCATCCTGAAAGAGTCGGGAGAGAAAATGGTGGGGGGGGGGGGGGGGGTGACGAGGAATGCTGTTGAGCCCAGTCCTCGGGGTGAGGCAATGGCGAGATTGCCAGTTAAGTTCAAGAATTGGGTGCCATGTTTCAAGAATCTCATCTGAAGGCTGGGCGAATTAGATTTGATGGAACGCATTAAATCCTGTCTTTGAGGCCTGGGATTGATGTGGCCTTCCGACCACCGGTCCTGTGTTGTCCGGTTCTGGATGGCGGTCGTGAGGGGCCGAACCGATTGAGTCGTTCCCAACCACCCGACTGGGGTCTAGGTTGTTGGCCGCCTGGGTTCTGGTGAGACGGCATGGTGAAAATAATGGTGCCGTGTGCTTTGTTCGCCAAATTCCTTGGAGAGATCCTGCTGATGAGTCCTCATTGATCCTGATCCTGCTTCATCCTTGAGTTTTGTCTTTGTCTTTGTATGCCATTGAAGAAGAAGTCTTTATCCTGAGGGCTGCCTTGTATTTCGGTGACTTGGTTGTCATGCTCCTTGTTGATCACATTGTTTATTGTTTGCTTGATGTAATTTTTTTTTCAGTTGACAAGGAAATTAATAATGACTAATGTGGGTGTGAGGGTCTGCACTGTTGATTATCCTGATTTAACAAGTGGCCATGAGTATGGGTGATGTGGAGATGCCGGAGTTGGACTGGGGTGAGCACAGTAAGAAGTCTTACAACACCAGGTTAAAGTCCAACAGGTTTGTTTCGATAGCACTAGCTTTCGGAGCGCTGCTCCTTCCTCAGGTGAATGAAGAGGTATGTTCCAGAAACATATATATAGACAGATTCAAAGATGCCAGACAATGCTTGGAATGTGAGCATTAGCAGGTGATTAAATCTTTCCAGATCCAGAGATGGGGTAACCCCAGGTTAAACAGGTGTGAATTGTGTCAAGCCAGGACAGTTGGTAGGATTTCGCAGGCCAGATGGTGGGGGATGAATGTAATGTGACATGAATCCCAGGTCCCGGTTGAGGCCGCACTCATCTGTGCGGAACTTGGCTATAAGTTTCTGCTCGGCGATTCTGCGTTGTCACGCGTCCTGAAGACCTCCTTGAAGAACGCTTACCCGGAGATCAGAGGCTGAATGCCCTTGACTGCTGAAGTGTTCCCCGGCTGGAAGGGAACATTCCTGCCTGGTGATTGTCGGGCGATGTCCGTTCATTCGTTGTCGCAGCGTCTGCATGGTCTCGCCAATGTACCACGCTTCAGGATATCCTTTCCTGCAGCGTATGAGGTAGACAACGTTGGCCGAGTCGCACGAGTATGTACCGCGTACCTGGTGGGTGGTGTTCTCACGTGTAATGGTGGTATCCATGGCGATGATCTGGCACGTCTTGCAGAAATTGCCATGGCAGGGTTGTGTGGTGTCGTGGTCACTGTTCTGAAGGCTGGGTAGTTTGCTGCAAACAATGGTTTGTTTGAGGTTGCACAGTTGTTTGAAAGCAATTATTGGGGGGGTGGGGATGACCTTGGCAAGATGTTCATATTCACCGATGAAGTGTTGAAGGCTGTGAAGAAAATGTCGTAGTTTCTCCGCTCTGGGAAAGTACTGGATGACGAAGGGTATTCTGTCGCTTGTGTCCCATGTTTGTCATCTGAGGAGGTTGGTGCGGTTTTTTGCTGTGGCGCGTTGGAACTGTCAATCGATGAGTCGAGTGCCATATCCCATTTGGGGGTGTATAGGGGTGGTGGTGTGGAAGCGGGGGTAAGGGGAAAGAGGGGGTTTCTTCTTTCCTTTTCTCCCTTCCTGTTCTGGGAGGGCGAGGTGTTGTTTTGTTGTTAGCTTGGCCTGGTGGAGTGATGGGGGGTCCCGGAATGTCGGAGGAAGAGGACCAGCCTTCCCTCCCAGGGCGTCCGAGATGGGGATGTCTTGATGGCTTTTTTTCCTCATTGCTGGGGTTCCCCATTAGTTGGGGGGCAATTTATGTGTCCCTTCTTCCTGAATGAAGTGCCTTGTCCTGATTCGGATTGGAATGGTGCAACTTCTATGGAATGTGAGGAAACTCCTGGAATCACAATTCCTGAGAGTCTTATATCAGTGTTGGGTTAGGCCAAACCCAATGCTGTGGTTGGTATCCTGCTGTCCCCAGGCATTGTGGTGTCCATTTTTGTAGCACCCATAGGAGGATCCCAGTGTGGCTGGGTCATGCTCCTGAGTGAGCAATGACTTGGGGATGTATCAAACGTTGTACCAAAGCGTTATCCTTTTATTTTTCCCTGGGGTAGGAGTGAGGTCCCTCTGTGGTTCGATTGACAGGCTCTTGTCCATTCATACACATATTGGGTGGTAACCCTGGTAGCTTGGTCATCTGAATAATTAGTTCTGATAGTTCTTGTTCTTTCTCCTTATTTTTTTTTCTTTCTACTGTGAGATCCTAGAGGAAGACCTTCTATTGAGTTCTAGTCTTTATTCTTGGTTTTCTTCTGAGCATCTGTGAGATAGAACATACAGTGCAGAAGAAGGCCATTCGGCCCATCGAGTCTGCACCGACCCACTTAAGTCCTCACTTCCACCCTTCTCCTGTAACCCCTTCTACCCTTTTTTTTTGACACTAAGGGCAACTTAGAATGGCCAATCCACCTAACCTGCACATCTTTGGACTGTGGGAGGAAACCCACGCAGACTCAGAGAGAATGTGCAGACTCCACACAGACCCGGCAGGGAATCGAACCTGGGACCCTGGTGCTGTGAAGCCACAGTGCTAGCCACTGTGCTGTCGTGCTGGCCAGTCTTGATACCATGGTCAAATGAACAGGACTTTTTTGGCCTTGAGGTAGTTTTATGCCTTTTTTTGCCTGAGTGGTTCTGATTGTCGGGGTGGGATCCTTTTTGGGGGGGGGTGCTCTGTCAGCTCCCTCTCTCCCAGGTAGAGGTTCCCCTTTTCTGGCTGGGATCTATTGACATCCTTCTTGGCCTTGTGCCTTATGGCTGCACTGATAACTCCTGAGGGGTTATGTTGTTGGTCGCTGATGTGGTGGCTTGTCCCTCCCTTGGACCAGAGGCCGGGTGGGTGGAGTTTGGTACTCGCACATTGCTTGTTGGCTGTTCTTGTTCTTACTCTTCTTTCTTTTCTTAATTTTCTAAGGAAGATCCATGGTTTGATGGTTGGGGTCTGAGACCTGACATTCCCTTGGACATGTGGAACATGGCCCTTTCCTCATCGTTTATTGTCTTATCGCTGTGTGATGGTTGGAAGGGAGTTTGATTGTGTTGTGGGTGTGTAATTCCCCCACAGCTCTGCAGTTTTCGGGAATGTGGGTTACTCCTCTGTTTTTTCTGTTTTAAAGCTGTGGTTAGGATGCAGTCCTGTGATGTTGACTGTATCCTGCTTGGTGTAAGCAAGTCTTGTATTTGTGGGAAGGAGAAACACCTTGGGGACTTTCTCCCCAACTTATCACAGAATCTACAGTGCAGAAGGAGGCCACCCGGCCCATCGAATCTGCACCAGCTCCTGGAAAGAGCACCCCACTTACGCCCACACCTCCACCCTATCCCAGTAACCCCAGGTAATCTTTTTGGACACTAAGGGCAATTTATTGTGGCCAATCCATCTAACCTGCACATCTTTGGACTGTGGGAGGAAACGGAGCACCCAGAGGACACCCACGCAGACACGGAGAGAACGTGCAGACTCCGCACAGCCAGTGACCCAAGCCAGGAATCGAACCTGGGACCCTGGAGCTGTGAAGCAACTGTGCTAACCACTGTGCTATCAGTCTTATTTGTTCCTACGTTGACGATGACTTTTGTTAGACTTTTACTGCACTTGTTTTGCATTGATATCTGCTTTTTTTTTCTTTTCCTTTGTTTTGATGCAATTACTGTAAAAAACGTGAAAACGTCAATAAAAATACTTTTTAAAAAAATAAATTCAAACACACAGCAATTAACCAGCAGATACACCACAAGATTTCACATTTTTAAACAATAACAAACTTTATTGTTTATCAGAAAGATTTGAACAAAGTAAGCACTTTAAACACTATAGTTACAACTATGTGTCTTATGGATTCAGTTTTACTTTTTACTTCCCAAAGAATTACCATACACATTATAACAATCTTGAAGATGCATTGACATCTCTAGAGGCCAGCCCAAAGGTATGCCACAGCCCTCCAGAATTTAATTTATTTCTCCTCAGTCATCCAACTATCCTCTGGGATAAGATTCTACGGGGGGGGGGGGGGGGCTTCCATTATTTATTTAGCCAAGTGGCCCTTCACCTTTTCTTTCGATCTTGTCGATGCCTAAGCTCCTTACTAAGCTTACGTGAGTTGTTGGCAGAAACCAACTGCCTTCCTACAGCTTTCCAAGTTAACTCTGCTTACTGCTTTATGCCACGAGACTCTGTGAGGACCACTGCATATTTTGTCCACTAGCTGCAAGCTAGAGCAAATCTTCACTAAATCTAAACTGAGCTAGAACTCTACCTGCATTCCACATGGTGAACAATGAAGTTTGTATATTCTTTGCTTGAAGTGTAGGCCTAACCGACTATCATCTGTTAGAACTCTCAATCTAGTCAGATGCAGTCGACATCTAAGCAAAGCTGCAACTACCTCTCTCTGTTCTCTAAGCTGAACTGCTGGCTTCTGTCAGCAAACACCCAGATACCTTCAAAAGAATCTTCAATGCCCACACCCCATCTCCATGTGGTATGCTTTGGGATGTTCTTGAAGAGAAATGTAAATTAATTATTTTACCTTCAATGCTATTCTTTGATTCTGTAATCCATGTGAATAATTTACATTGTTAATTGAGTTTTACGACCCTTTGTCCAAGCTCCTTGGGTCCTATAAAAAAACAGCCTGTTCTTACATGCTGTTTTCAGCGCCCTTTCACCTTGAAGCTACATACATGATTCAAATCTTTCCTTAAAGTAAGGCAAAAGCTTCTGACCGCATTAAGCCATAATAGAAGACCCCCTATTATTTATTGCTGTCACAAAGCTTCAGATCACCTCTTAAGATAAGCATGGCTTACATTTTAATTATACTAAACCCAGATTTGTTTGAATTGTATTTACATCAGAGTTGTTACCAGTTTCTCAGATGTTTCGACTTAGCTTGCATTTAACACTTTAACCTCCAACCTAAAAGTTATTTTCCTGAAACCATAAATTGTATTCTAAAGCATATGAATTCTGAACAAGATTTGTGCAACAGTTAATATGTGCACTGTGTAGAGGGAACTTATGGAAATGAATTCATGATATTAAAAGCAAAGCTCTCTTGACAAACCATGATTGCAGTACTGGGAATAATTGAATTCTGAATTGTGAGGAATGCTATCAGCATTTGAATTTGTATTTTATAGTCTCAATTGTTTTTCCTTCTGTTTCCACCTTCATTCCGAGAGACATAGATTTATAGTGTGGTTTAATTCCTCAGGAGTTGGCAGAACGGTTCACCGTGAGTTTGCAGGGGCTGAGATTGATCCTCAGCACACCTACTTACCGCAAAGCTCAGTGGTTAGCAGTCAGGGGATGGGAAACCCCAATGGATCTTTACCCTCCTTCACCACAGAGTGGCAGATTATGATGACTTCCTGCTCCTGGCTAACTAACTCAGCACATACTGAGATCTGAACCCGAGATCATTGCTTAGCCCTCAAACTCAATGCACATTAACATGCAGCTTCTGTCAACTCCTAGCTGTCTCACTAGACAGACAAAAGTCGAATTTCTCCAGGGATAATTATTGGCCGAATATCCATGGAATCTCAATATTTTGGGGTGGGAATTAGTTTGAGGCATTGGAAGTAAATATCAGTGCCCGTTTATAACAGACACACATCGCCCTCCGCCTCCTCCCCTCGCACCCACCCACAGGACACAACTCTTGTTTGATCTGTGAAAACTTAATCCTGTCACTCTGATGGTTCAATGAGTATATTCCGATAAACAGCAAAATCGTGTAAACCAGGGAAATCCCAGATTTGATCCTTGATGAGGTTGAGGAACTTAGGTCTCTTAGCTCCGTTTAGGATTCCTCCTGATCACAATCCAGTAACACTTCCTGGACGTTTATATGCATGTAAACATGATCAAATTCATTGTTATGGTTCCTGCAGGTGAATAGCAAACCACAACTCACTCTCTTGATTAATAAGGGGGTGAGAGGTTACGGGGTGAAGGCAGGAGAAACATATCAGCCAGGATTGAATGGCGGAGCAGACTTGATGGGCTGAATGGCCTATTCTGCTCCTATGTCTAATGGTCTCTTGTATAAGATTTATCTGGACAAGGTCTTGCAGGATAATCAGCACCCACGGCATTGTACCCCTGCAATAAATGACTGCTTTTAGGAGGGAAGGTGTGTGTGTGGGGGGGGGGGGGGGATGTTAGCATGGTTGCAATTGATCCTTTCATCTAAGTTTATTATGCAACAAACTTCAAAATACGTCTTCATTTGAAATATTCTGATGCAGTTTCTTGAAGTACTAATCTTTGTATGTTTGAACTGCACATCGTTTCATGATAAGGAAGAATTTGGGAGCATGCAGCGAAACATTCACCATGCTTGTGTTCCGTTTTGTTTTCCTGATTTTCACCATTTTCTTGCTGATCATATAGTGAATGTGGTAGTGACCCATCTCATAAATGGTATCCCCAAATGATGACTCATCCAAGTGCGAAGGCAGAGCAGACAGGGAGAAGTTGCTGAACACAGCGGGTCTGGTGGCCTGAAGGGCATATGTTTTAATGCAAGGAGTATTACGGGTAAAGCAGATGAACTTAGAGCTTGGATTAGGACTTGGAACTATGATGTTGTTGCCATTACAGAGACCTGATTGAGGGAACGGCAGGATTGGCAGCTAAACGTTCCAGGATTTAGATGTTTCAGGCGGGATAGAGGGGGATGTAAAAGGGGAGGCGGAGTTGCGCTACTTGTTCGGGAGAATATCACAGCTGTACTGCGAGAGGACACCTCAGAGGGCAGTGAGGCTATATGGGTAGAGATCAGGAATAAGAAGGGTGCAGTCACAATGTTGGGGGTATACTACAGGCCTCCCAACAGCCAGCGGGAGATAGAGGAGCAGATAGGTAGACAGATTTTGGAAAAGAGTAAAAACAACAGGGTTGTGGTGATGGGAGACTTCAACTTCCCCAATATTGACTGGGACTCACTTAGTGCCAGGGGCTTAGACGGGGCGGAGTTTGTAAGGAGCATCCAGGAGGGCTTCTTAAAACAATATGTAGACAGTCCAACTAGGGAAGGGGCGGTACTGGACCTGGTATTGGGGAATGAGCCCGGCCAGGTGGTAGATGTTTCAGTAGGGGAGCATTTCGGTAACAGTGACCACAATTCAGTAAGTTTTAAAGTACTGGTGGACAAGGATAAGAGTGGTCCGAGGATGAATGTGCTAAATTGGGGGAAGGCTAATTATAACAATATTAGGCGGGAACTGAAGAACATAGATTGGGGGCGGATGTTTGAGGGCAAATCAACATCTGACATGTGGGAGGCTTTCAAGTGGCAGTTGAAAGGAATACAGGACCGGCATGTTCCTGTGAGGAAGAAGGATAAATACGGCAATTTTCGGAAACCTTGGATGACGAGTGATATTGTAGGCCTCGTCAAAAAGAAAAAGGAGGCATTTGTCAGGGCTAAAAGGCTGGGAACAGACGAAGCCTGCGTGGAATATAAGGAAAGTAGGAAGGAACTTAAGCAAGGAGTCAGGAGGGCTAGAAGGGGTCGCGAAAAGTCATTGGCAAATAGGGTTAAGGAAAATCCCAAGGCTTTTTACACGTACATAAAAAGCAAGAGGGTAGCCAGGGAAAGGGTTGGCCCACTGAAGGATAGGCAAGGGAATCTATGTGTGGAGCCAGAGGAAATGGGCGAGGTACTATATGAATACTTTGCATCAGTATTCACCAAAGAGAAGGAATTGGTAGATGTTGAGTCTGGAGAAGGGGGTGTAGATAGCCTGGGTCACATTGTGATCCAAAAAGACGAGGTGTTGGGTGTCTTAAAAAATATTAAGGTAGATAAGTCCCCAGGGCCTGATGGGATCTACCCCAGAATACTGAAGGAGGCTGGAGAGGAAATTGCTGAGGCCTTGACAGAAATCTTTGGATCCTCGCTGTCTTCAGGGGATGTCCCGGAGGACTGGAGAATAGCCAATGTTGTTCCTCTGTTTAAGAAGGGTAGCAAGGATAATCCCGGGAACTACAGGCCGCTGAGCCTTACTTCAGTGGTCGGGAAATTACTGGAGAGAATTCTTCGAGACAGGATCTACTCCCATTTGGAAGCAAATGGACGTATTAGTGAGAGGCAGCACGGTTTTGTGAAGGGGAGGTCGTGTCTCACTAACTTGATAGAGTTTTTCGAGGAGGTCACTAAGATGATTGATGCAGGTAGGGGAGTGGATGTTGTCTATATGGACTTCAGTAAGGCCTTTGACAAGGTCCCTCATGATAGACTAGTACAAAAGGTGAAGTCACACGGGATCAGGGGTGAGCTGGCAAGGTGGATACAGAACTGACTAGGCCATAGAAGGCAGAGAGTAGCAATGGAGGGATGCTTTTCTAATTGGAGGGCTGTGACCAGTGGTGTTCCACAGGGATCAGTGCTGGGACCTTTGCTCTTTGTAGTATATATAAATGATTTGGAGGAAAATGTAACTGGTCTGATTAGTAAGTTTGCAGACGACACAAAGGTTGGTGGAATTGCGGATAGCGATGAGGACTGTCGGAGGATACAGCAGGATTTAGATTGTCTGGAGACTTGGGCGGAGAGATGGCAGATGGAGTTTAATCCGGACAAATGTGAGGTAATGCATTTTGGAAGGTCTAATGCAGGTAGGGAATATACAGTGAATGGTAGAACCCTCAAGAGTATTGAAAGTCAAAGAGATCTAGGAGTACAGGTCCACAGGTCATTGAAAGGGGCAACACAGGTGGAGAAGGTAGTCAAGAAGGCATACGGCATGCTTGCCTTCATTGGCCGGGGCATTGAGTATAAGAATTGGCAAGTCATGTTGCAGCTGTATAGAACCTTAGTTAGGCCACACTTGGAGTATAGTGTTCAATTCTGGTCGCCACACTACCAGAAGGATGTGGAGGCTTTAGAGAGGGTGCAGAAGAGATTTACCAGAATGTTGCCTGGTATGGAGGGCATTAGCTATGAGGAGCGGTTGAATAAACTCGGTTTGTTCTCACTGGAACGAAGGAGGTTGAGGGGAGACCTGATAGAGGTATACAAAATTATGAGGGGCATAGACAGAATGGATAGTCAGAGGCTTTTCCCCAGGGTAGAGGGGTCAATTACTAGGGGGCATAGGTTTAAGGTGAGAGGGGCAAGGTTTAGAGTAGATGTACGAGGCAAGTATTTTACACAGAGGGTAGTGGGTGCCTGGAACTCGCTACCGGAGGAGGTGGTGGAAGCAGGGACGATAGTGACATTTAAGGGGCATCTTGACAAATACATGAATAGGATGGGAATAGAAGGATACGGACCCAGGAAGTGTAGAAGATTGTAGTTTAGTCGGGCAGCATGGTCGGCACGGGCTTGGAGGGCCTGTTCCTGTGCTGTACATTTCTTTGTTCTTTGTTCTTTGAAGGCCTAAACTGGCCATTTTATGTCACCACCACCACCCATTTCTATTTCCAGGTGGTTAATGGTTATTGTGGTGATTTTGTTGCAATATATCTGAAACAATTATTATTATTGGTGTATTCTTAAAAGGAACTATATACTTCAGATACACATTGAAGATGAGGCTGATAAAAGGACAGGTCACGCACCGCACAAGATTGCAGAGTTGAATTTCCGCAGAATCACCGTTATATTGATTAATGGCTTCAATCAGAATCCACTTATCTTGCATTGAACACTTTTATCTTCAACCTAAAAATTATTTTTTTTCAATTCACTTACAGGATGTGGGCATCACTGACTAGGCTAGCATTTATTGCCCATCCCTAATTGAGAAGGTGCTGGTGAGTTGCCTTCTTGAACCGCTGCAGTTCCTGAAGCTCCAAGTTAAAATTGAAAACATGTAGATTTCTGCAACAGTCAATATGTATAGGGTACTTTGAAAATGCAGTCATGGCTCTAAAAACAATGCTCCCATACAGCCCGTGTTATTTACCTTTATGTGAACAGCTCTTAATTTGTCGTGAGGAAGAGATGCCCCATGGTTTGTGAATCACCACAAATTTCTGGGCGATTTGTGGCAGTCCCTATTGGCTTTGCAAAAGTTGCATCTCATGTCAACCTTTCCTTGAATTTCAAGAAGTTGCTGAATTTATACATTATGAATGAAACGCACTGGAGAAAGTTTGTGCTGGTACATAACAAAGGTAAGGAGCCTTTTAATCAGGAGATTTATGTTTCTACAATCCCATTCAATCTCTTCAGCCCAGAAAGGGTACAATTTAAACTGGAATCTCATTGTGGAAGGGTGGTAAATTGTTTTTGGAGGTTTTTGAAATGACAAAAAATTAACTTTTCCTGTCTCTTTCTTAAGAGCGGCTCGGTAGCACAGTGGTTAGCACTGTTGCTTCACAGCTCCAGGGTCCCAGATTAGATTCCTGGCTTGGGTCACTGTGGAGTCTGCATGTTCTCCCCGTGTTTGCATGGGTTTCCTCCGGGTGCTCCGGTTTCCTCCCACAGTGCAAAGATGTGCAGGTTAGGTGGATTGGCTATGCTAAATTGCCTTTAGTGTCCAAAAAGGGATTACTAGGTTACTGGGATAGGGTGGAGGTGTGGGCTTGGGTACGGTGCTCTTTCCAAGGGCTGGTGCAGACTCGATGGGCCGAATGGCCTCCTTCTGCACTGTAATATCTATGGTTCTATAATCTAATCTCCTGTTTTTCCTATATCCGATTTGATCCTAACTCAATCTCTTTCCCCATCATACTTGTTTCTTTCTCAATCCATAAATAATAATAATCGTTTTTATTGTCACAAGTAGTCTTCAATGAAGTTACTGTGAAAAGCCCCTAGTTGCCACATTCCGGCTGTTCAGGGAGGCTGGTATGGGAATTGAACCCGCGCTGCTGGCATTGTTCTGCATTGCAAGCCAGCTATTTAGCCCACTGTGCTAAATCTCAGTGATTGAGGAGGCGAGACAGTTGGTCCTGTCTTTCAGTGAGGTCCCAGATGACCAATGTTCTCACCATAACATTATCAGCTTTCTCATCCAGCAATGCAAGGCATGGAAATATTTGAACTGACGTGAGGAAAAATGCCTAATGAACGGGGCATGCCATGTGATGCTCATTCCAATAAATTTGCACTGGCGCCATGGTAGGAATTAGGAAAAGTCCCAACAAAGTACTGGGGGACATGGGTGGGATCAGCCATGACAGCTTTATGCTGTAATAGGTCATGTTCAGCAGTCTACAAGATAAGAAAACAAATACAGAACACACACAAGCAAGCCACATTCAGCATTAAACAGTAATTCAGAGCAGTTCACTGTGAATTAAATTAAACCAAGGACCATGTTTGACCGATATTTTTGGAGTAAAAGATACCCATTGTCCAGAAATAGCTTGTCTTTGAAGAAATCATGTTCATTCAATAAAATAACGCACTCATGACACACAACATCAAATTCCCATGAATATTTGAATGATTGAAAGATTTGATAGGGTAAATAGAGCAAGACTACTTCTGGTAAAATCAGAGTTGGGTTTATCGGAAGGCGGTTATCACGGAAGCAATTTACTGGTGAAAAGGCCTGAAATGCCTCGTCTTAAATCATCTGTATCAGGTGGGCAGCACGGTAGCATTGTGGATAGCACAATTGCTTCACAGCTCCAGGGTCCCAGGTTCGATTCCCGGCTTGGGTCACTGTGCGGAGTCTGCACATCCTCCCCGTGTGTGCGTGGGTTTCCTCCGGGAGCTCTGGTTTCCTCCCACAGTCCAAAGATGTGCAGGTTAGGTGGATTGGCCATGTTAAATTGCCCTTAGTGTCCACAATTGCCCTTAGTGTTGGGTAGGATTACTGGGTTGTGGGGATAGGGTGGAGGTGTTGAGCTTGGGTAGGGTGCTCTTTCCAAGAGCTGGTGCAGACTCGATGGGCTGAATGGCCTCCTTCTGCACTGTAAATTCTATGATGTGGAGATGCCGGCGTTGGACTGTGGTGAGCACAGTACGAAGTCTTACAACACCAGGTTAAAGTCCAACATGTTTGTTTCGATGTCACTAGCTTTTGGAGCGCTGCTCCTTCCTCAGGTGAATGATCCGCAAGTGGGTTATGGAGGGAGAGGGGGCGGCATGGAAGAGGATGGAGATGGCGTCCTGTAAAGGAACGAGCCTGGGGGCGTTGGTCACGGCACCGCTGCCGCTCTCGCCAACAAAGTATACCACGAGCCCGGTGGTGGCGGCAACGCTAAGGATCTGGGGCCAGTGGAGACGGCACCGGGGTGCAATGGGAGCATCGGTGTGGTCCCCGATCAGGGGTAACCACTGGTTTGTCCCGGGGAAGATGGGCGGGGGGTTCCAGAGCTGGCATCAGGTGGGGATTGGAAGAATGGGGGACCTGTTCATCGACGGGACGTTTGCGAGCCTAGGGGCACTGGAGGAGAAGTTCGAGTTACCCCCGGGAAATGCCTTTAGATATATGCAGGTGAGGGCTTTTGTGAGGCGACAGGTGAGGGAATTCCCGTTGCTCCCGGCACAAGAAGTTCAAGATAGGGTGATCTCGGGTGTATGGGTCGGGGAGGGCAAGGTGTCGGAAATACACCAGGAGATGAAAGAAGAGGGGGAAGCGTTGGTAGAAGAGTTGAAGGGTAAATGGGAGGAGGAGCTGGGGGAGGAGATCGAGGAAGGTCTGTGGGCTGATGCCCTAGGTAGGGTTAATTCCTCCTCCTCGTGTGCCAGGCTCAGCCTGATACAATTTAAGGTGGTCCACAGAGCGTACTTGACGGGGGCGAGGTTGAGTAGGTTCTTTGGGGTAGAGGACAGATGTGGAAGGTGCTCAGGGAGCCCGGCGAACCATGTCCATTTGTTTTGGTCATGCCCGGCACTGGAGGGGTTCTGGAGAGGCGTGGCGGGAGCAATATCTCAGGTGGTGAAAGTCCGGGTCAAGCCAAGCTGGGGGCTAGCAATAGTTGGAGTAGTGGACGAACCGGGAGTGCAGGAGGCGAAAGAGGCCGGCATTCAGGCCTTTGCGTCCCTAGTAGCCCGGCGAAGGATCTTGCTAATGTGGAAGGAGGCGAAGCCCCCCAGCATGGAGGCCTGGATAAACGATATGGCTGGGTTCATAAAGTTGGAGAGGATTAAGTTCGCCTTGAGAGGGTCTGCGCAGGTGTTCTACAGGCGGTGGCAACCGTTCCTAGACTATTTCGCGGAGCGCTAGAGGAAGGTCGGTCAGCAGCAGCAGCAACCTTGGGGGGGGGGGGGGGGGGGGGGGGACGTCCTGGGAGGGGGGGGGGAGAGGGGGGACTGCCTGGGAGGGTGGATGAGCAAGAGATAACATGAAGGGTTGGGGAAACTGGCACGTGCGGGAGAGAGCCAGTGTACAAAGCTGTGTAAACATATCATTTTGCCATGTATATATCTTGCTCTGCGCGATTTCTCGTTTTTTTTTTTGTTACGGGGGGGGGGGGGGTTATTGTTTGTAAGGGTGAAAGATTGTGTTAAAAAACTTTAATAAATATATATATTTTTTAAAAACCTCTAATTGCACAATTGAATCTGTCACCACTAATCTCGTCCAATGCATTTCATATCCTAACACTCACGGTGTAAAAATATTTTTCCGCCATTTATTTTGTATTGCTTCTCCTTGTTCTCCTCCCGAAATTGATCACTTTGCGCTTCTCTTCAATAAGTTATGTCACATGACTACCCATTCCACCACCCTATGTCTCCTTGTAGTCTACCACGGATCTCCTCACGGTTCACGGTGCTTCCAAATTTTGTGTCACTGCAAATTTTGAAATTGAGCCCTGTAGACCCAGGTCTCAGTCATTATAATACATCAAGAAAAGCCGTGGCCCTCATATTGATGCCTGGAAAAATCCCTCTATACCTACCTGCAGCATCTTTACACCAATATTCATTACCTTTCACTCAGCCAACATCTTATCCATACTGGCACTGTCCCTTTTATTCCATGAACTTTGCTGGCACGTCTGTTACGTGGCATATTGGAAGTCCATGTGTACCACAGCAACTACATTACCCTCATCAATCCTCTCTGTTATCGAAAAATAACAATCAAGTTGTTTAAGCATGCTTTACATTTAACAAATCTATGGTGGCCTTCCTTAATTAATCCACACTTGTCCAAGTTGTTATTAATTTTGTCCCGGCTAATCATTTCAAAAAGTTTTCCCACCAACGAGATTAAATTGACTGGCCTGTGGTTGCTGGGTATATCCTTAGCTTATTATGAGAGAAGATTTGAAAGCGTGTTTTGGGGAGTAGAGTTTGGAAACTCTCCAGTGATCATCATTTGGGGGGATTCTGAGGAGACAACCGCAGACACTAACTTGGGTTCAGAGCGAAGTGCGTGTGTTTGACCACAGTCATCTTGTGACCTTAAAAGGGACTTGCGGTGTTAATGAAACCATTGTAGTTTAAGATGTACTTTGTAATCCATGTTAATGAAAAAATGAAATGAAAATCGCTTATTGTCACAAGTAGGCTTCAAATGAAGTTACTGTGAAAAGCCCCTAGTCGTCACATTCTGGCGCCTGTTCGTGGAGGCTGGTACGGGAATTGAACCGTGCTGCTGGCCTGCCTTGGTCTGCTTTAAAAGCCAGCGATTTAGCCCAGTGAGCTAAACCAGCCCCTATAATCTTAAAATATGTGTATTTATTAAGCGAAGGGGGAGTTGTAGCCATGTAAAATGGCTGACTCCCGATTAGAATGGTTAAACCCCGATTTAAAATAGCGAACGGAAGAGGCTGATGGGAAAATCAGCCAACAGGACTCAAACAGACAGCTGCAGGTAAAACAGTGTATTCGCCTCTGGGGAAGTCAGTCCAGACCGATACCTGCAGCCATCAACATCACAACACCCCAGCAATCTGCATTTTAATCAGCCATCCCCGGGAACAATTGCTACAAATTAGCAACTCAAAGCCGACCTAGACCTTTCGGCACCAGCAGGGGCTGACACAAAGAAAGGTAAACGACCACCCCCTGATCAAGGAATCACTCCAGTATTGGAGCATATCGAACCAAGCGATTGGGACCAAGTCCAATCACTTGGAACCAGGTACAAGGTCCGCCCCGAGAGGCGGGAAGCCCCTGGATACTGTAAGAATAGGGGCCAAGTTCAATTCGACCCTTCTTCTCCTGCTCGCAACCTTCGAGACCCTTCTACAAGAAACCGTAAGTTTTACTCCAGCGATCGCTACCAGATAGGCACTCCTGACTATCGACTTGTACCAGCTTTTGAATCCCGCAGGCTCAGAACCAATTCGAAAGACCATTCGTTTCCCTGACCTGGTGGGCCATTTCAAAAGTTAAGTATTGGCCTTTAGTGGTAGGTAGTAGTCTAGAAGTAGAATTATTGTATAAGTATTAATTGCTGTATATAATAAATGAGCGTTGATTTAACTCTTACTAAGTGGTGTGTTGCATTATTAATCATTACTTGGACTTGAACCACGTGGCGGTATCAGAAAGATACCTGGCAACTCATGAGCAAAGGTGCATAAGTAAACTAAGGCTAAAACAGAGTAATGGGGTATTATCTACTAGTTCAACTTTTCATGTTTAATAAATACTTTTTTCTTGTTGTTGAGATTAATTGGTGGTCCGGTGACTCCATTACACCACATTTCAAAAAAAAAAGTAAAGGTTGCGGTCTTTATAGCTAGGGTTCCATTCTGGGATCTTCCCATTCAGTTATAACATCAACTGGGATCGTAACATTTTTAGCCCATTCATTATCTCAATAATCACCACTTTCACTCTTTCTTTGGTGACATCTTCTTCTTTTGTAAGGACAGATTCAAAGTGTTAATTTAGCACATCAGCCATGCCCTCTGCCTCCAAGAGTTGATCTAGAATTTGATCCCTAATTGGTTCCACCCCTACTCTTGCTATCCTTTTACTACTTGAATATCAATTGTCGACTTTTAATATCTCTTTTATGTTCGCTGCCAGCCTCTTCTCATATTCAATTTTCCCTGTTACAAACACCAAAATGCTTTTCTAAGGAAATAAACTGCCACCCAGTAATGAAGTATGTGTATGCATGCGTAACTAACAGGGCTATAAGGTAAAACTGATAGATTTTTGTTGCGTCAAAACTGTCGGAAGTCTGTATTTTCGGAAATTAGCGAAAGCCGTACCCGCATCTACGACACCGCCTTAGCCCCCTGTTCCAAATTTAAACGAAGCAGGCGGATAGGAAAGATGGCCATGCAGGCAATGCAGCGCCTCATGAACCCTGAAGAATTTGCAGTCGTAGCGACCAGCAGCAGTAGAGTGGGACAGTGTCCCATTTGGGAAGAGGAAATCCGGAAATATCTCAAGGGCAAAGGATGGCCCATGTGGAATGATTTCTGCGATAATGACGAATCAGGTCCCGGAAGTATAGGCATACTTGGTGGGAGAACATGAGTGAGATACATAAAAAGAGCTTAGCGAAAGCTCGCAAGCCGATGGCAATCGTGTCCTGTTTAGCACAATTGCGAGGCACAGAGGAGGTCGTCAAGACGCTCTGCAAAGAAGTAGAGGGCATACATCGGATGAGCAAAGTCGATGTATGCGAGGTTGAGAAGGAGAATTTAGAGCTAAGAAGGAAATTAGCAGCAAAGGATGAAGAGGTGGCTGACGCCAAACAGGGTCACCAGTCTTGTCTGGCGCATTTAAGCAGTTTCCAATCCCAGTACGAAAAAGCCCATCAGGCCACGCAGCGTGCAGTCCTGGTAAGGAAAGAAGCAGAAAAGCAGGTGGAGACGCTACAGAAACAATAGTGATCTCAAGGCAGCCTTGAGAGCGCTCCACGCTGCCACCACAGAACAAAGACAGAGCACAATAGATCATGCAAAGTGCCGGAAGCAGATTGCAGACCTGCAGTCACTGCTTTCTGTTCAGAAAGGATTTCAGGAAACCTTTGGGGAAAAGTTAGACCAGGAAGACGGCCCTGATTGGGAAGAGTTACAAGAAACAGCGCAGAGATATGTTCAGGGAA
Source organism: Scyliorhinus torazame (assembly GCF_047496885.1). Classification (NCBI taxonomy): domain Eukaryota; kingdom Metazoa; phylum Chordata; class Chondrichthyes; order Carcharhiniformes; family Scyliorhinidae; genus Scyliorhinus; species Scyliorhinus torazame. Next base: position 41,316,015 of record NC_092714.1, on the reverse strand, counting down.
CATGTGCGCAGGGAAAGCCCCAAAGGAGAAAAGCACCCCAACCCCCCCACACAGCAGGTAGTTCAGGCTCCAATGCACCCTGTAATCACCCACCGCACAGCCACATCGGAATTTCTGTATTCCACCCCCCTAATATTCCACCCCCCTAACAATGACCCAATTACGGGACGCGTGTGCAAAGATCACACCGTTCCTCCCCGCCGCAGACCCCCACCATTTCCTTGCCACCGTCAAACATCAGGCGAACATGTACGGCCTGGATGAGAGAGAGCATGTAAAGCTCATGGTTCTAAGTTTAGATCCATCGGTAGCAGCAGCCCTTCCCGACCCACAGAATGTAGGAGGAGGCACCCTTGCAGAAATGCATACCGCGATCCTGGATGCGATCGGGTATAACCGGGGTGACCACATAGATGGCCTCAATAAGTGTAGGCTTTTAGATGCTGTGGAGCAGGGATTTTCAGCCTGTGAGAGGCACCTGCCCGCAGTTTTCTGGGCAGATCCAGTACTTTTCATATATTACCGGACTGAACCCCATCACCATTCTGACCGAACACACCCCCACCCAACTTTTACTGGACGGACGACTCAAGGACGGTACTGTCAGCCAAATACGCGCAGCTAGATGGACCCTTCTCTTGCAGGGACGGGACATCACAGTCAAACGGACCAAGACACACACATACTTAGCGGACAATTTGCAATACCCCGGAACCCCCCCATGAATGTGAGATTATCTCTCCACACCATAACACAGGCCCCTTTATAGCAAAAACACCCCCCAGAAAGATAGGAAACTCATCTCTGAGCCCCCCGCACACGGACACATGTGAACCCATTAAGATTTATGTTGATGGATCTTCCACAGTCTTAGATGGGCAACGCATAACAGGTTGCGGGATCTATGTTGAGGACGCACAGGGACACGCCCTCGAGGAAATAGCATTGAAACTACCCGGCCACTTAGGCGCGCAGGCAGCAGAGTTTGCGGCCATTGCATATATAGTTCAGCACCCAGATTCCTTCCCCAGCCCAGCAGACATATACTCGGACAGCCTCCATGTCTGTAACAGCCTTACAGAATTTCTGCCCCTGTGGGAAGCAAGAGGATTTGTTTCCGCAGATGGGAAACCCCTCCCCTCAGCCACATTACTCCGCCATATTTTACAGAAAGCCCAGAACAGGACTTTTGGGATCATCAAAGTCCGCAGCCACCATCGTTCCAGTGATGTTGTCCGTATATAACCCCAGCACATTCCTGTCACCAAAATACTCGGGTCCGTATTCCATTGCTGATAAAGTAAGCCCATCCGTTTACAAAATAAAGTACCCGAATGGTAAGACTGCGTGGTTTCATATAAACCAGTTGAAGGTTTATGGAGCACAGTCGAACCACGCACACCACGTCATGCTTGACGCAGCAGACCACACCCCACCCACAGCCAACGTAACCCGACCAACCCCCACCACGTCCAGCCCAGCCACAGACTCGACCTCGACTCCACCCCCGAAATATACACTCCGCCCCGGAACGCCCACCGACTGCAGCAGCAGAGACAGCGACTGTGACTCAGACGATAGCCACAGCACTCCTCCCTACTATCCCCATGCAACCAGACCCACACCTAGCGACTCCGACTACGATCCAAGTGATCCCTTCCTGATCACTTTTCTAAATAAATCCCACCACCGAACCACACGGACGACCCCGACTTTGTCCCCAATCAACTCAACACAAATTATTGGCACCGCGACAACTCCTACAGACTCGTCCGCAACGACGAGAGCAACCCCAACTCACATCAAGCAGCCCTTTCAGCCCTAATCCACTCCAGAGTTTGGCACCCGGGAGAAGGTGACGACCTCGGTCTGACTCCCAAACCGAGAACCCCTTTGCGACCCTGTTCGCAACCGAGAACTGAGGTGTCCACATGATGTTTAAAAGGAACCACTTGGGAAAAGTGTTGTCCTTCCTGATGGAACCTGCAGGATGTTTTATGTTGTTCGTACGTTTGTTTAGTGTTGTTCGTCCGACAGGAGAAATTTTTTCCAGCCGCTTGTTCAGCGGAACCAACTTATCTGCAGATACCTGGTCAACAGACCACATGCTTGTTCAGTGGAACTAGCTTTTCAGCTGATACTTGTTCGGGTATCAGACGCCCGATCGTAACTGCTCTTCTGGTTCAAGGGATAGAACCACTGTGGCAGCCCCACCACGATTACTACATTTTTGCCCGTTCTTGTCTGTTGCTCAGGCAGTGGAGAAACGGCGTGAGACCCGCCCTGCCTGGGGGACCCACCCTGCCTGGGGGACCCCCCCCCCTGGTCAAACACACTCGGGTAGGGGAGATACGGCATTGGTAGCCGTCCTACCCGGGGACTCCATCCAAATCTTACCCGTCGCGGCCCATACGCACCTCATTTGACATTTTTCATTTCAAAACGTTTTTGGTTTGTTTAGGGAACCTTTAGGTTGCCCGCCATCTGCTACTTACATCCTGGAACATTTGGATGGTAAATCAGCACTGGTTCATTATTGGGAGTGTGCCGTGTCCTAAAATTTGTTTTTGGAAAAAAAAAGAGGGAGTCACACATAGTGACCAATTATAAGGGAATAATTAGCACCAAAGGACAGACACACTAGCATACCAGATATTAAACAAAGATAGTTACAGATACTATGCTTGTTTTTACAGAACTCCAGAAGCTCCAGGATCGGAGAAAATAAAGAGAACTCAAAGAAAGAAAAGGAAAGAGGACAGCCATGAGGACTTCCTTCATCGTGATCAACGTTTTTTTCTTGGACATTTGGTTGCGCATGAATGCGAACCCCATGACTTCAAATCTCCCAGCCGTTAATGTTTCACTGCCCCGCAGTACCCAGAGCCCAGTCACCAGCGACACTGCATCTTCCTGGTGTGCCAGGTTCATAACCTGGTACTCCCTGTCCTACGTGATCGAAGCACTGTTAGCGTTGGCGATACTCTGCTGTGTAGTGCAGACTATGCGCCTACATAAATGGAGAAGGAGAGCGTACCGCGCTCGAACCCCGGTTTCTAGGATCAGATCCCCTATATTCGGTTACAACCAGACCCCCGACCCCCGCTATCTATAATAAAATAATAAAGTGCATTCACTTGCGTTTATTGTTGTAAATAAAGAGATGTACAAAACTTTTCATGAACAAAAAAATGTATGATCCTGAGCTTGACTGCCAAGCCAGGAAAGAGTATATGAAATGTTCTGATTTTTTGTTGTACGATTAGGGAAGATAGAATAATGGAATGTTTAGCGAGGGTAGTATATTAAGAATAAATTAGAGGTTCCAAGTTTTGTTATTTTGTAATGCATGTCCCTGTCTGACATAGCGCCCTTAGAATTGTTAGGTAAAATATTTTGTGCATAGCTCGGGTCAGAGCAGAGGCCATGTAGGAGGTGTCCCCCCCGGTCAGGGAATGGAAAGTAACAAATTAATGTGATCCTTCACGCTTCGCGTTAGGATCACAAGGAGGGAATGTAGCCATGTAAAATGGCTGACTCCCGATTAGAATGGTCAAACCCCGATTTAAAATGGCGAACGGAAGAGGCTGATGGGAAAATCAGCCAACAGGTCTCAAACGGACAGCTGCAGGTAAAACAGTGTATTCGCCTCTGGGGAAGTCAGTCCAGACCGATACCTGCAGCCATCAACATCACAACAACCCAGCCATCTGCATTTTAATCAGCCATCCCCGGGAACAATTGCTACAAATTAGCAACATAAAGCCGACCCAGACCTTTCGGCGCCAGCAGGGGCTGACACAAAGAAAGGTAAACGACCACCCCCCGATCAAGGAATCGCTCCAGTATTGGAGCATATCGAACCAAGTGATTGGGACCAAGTCCAATCACTTGGAACCAGGTACAAGGTCCGCCCCGAGAGGCGGGAAGCCCCTGGATACTGTAAGAATAGGAGCCAAGTTCAATTCGACCCTTCTTTTCCTGCTCGCAACCTTCGAGACCCTTCTACAAGAAACCGTAAGTTTTACTCCAGCGATCGCTACCAGATAGGCACTCCTGACTATCGACTTGTACCAGCTTTTGAATCCCGCAGGCTCAGAACCAATTCGAAAGACCATTCGTTTCCCTGACCTAGTGGGCCATTTCCAAAGTTAAGTATTGGCCTTTAGTGGTAGGTAGTAGTCTAGGAGTAGAATTATTGTATAAGTATTAATTGCTGTATATAATAAATGAGCGTTGACTTAACTCTTACAAAGCGGTGTGTTGCATTATTAATCATTACTTGGACTTGAACCACGTGGCGGTATCAGAAAGATACCTGGTGACTCATGAGCAAAGGTGCATAAGTAAACTAAGGCTAAAACAGAGTAATGGGGTATTATCTACTAGTTCAACTTTTCATGTTTAATAAATGCTTTTTTCTTGTTGTTGAGATTAATTGGTGGTCCGATGACGCCATTACACCACATTTCAAAAAAAAAGTAAAGGTTGCGGTCTTTATAGCTAGGGTTCCATTCTGGGATCTTCCCATTCAGTTATAACATCAACTGGGATCGTAACATTTTTAGCCCATTCAGTACTCAATAATCACCACTTTCACTATTTCTTTGGTGACATCTTCTTCTTTCGTAAGGACAGATTCAAAGTGTTAATTTAGCACATCAGCCATGCCCTCTGCCTCCAAGAGTTGATCTAGAATTTGATCCCTAATTGGTTCCACCCCTACTCTTGCTATCCTTTTACTACTTGAATATCAATTGGCGACTTTTGATTTCTCTTTTATGTTCGCTGCCAGCCTCTTCTCATAGCCAATTTTCCCTGTTACAAACACCAAAATGCTTTTCTAAGGAAAAAAACTGCCACCCAGTAATGTAGTAGCCATCAAGTGAATAACATAAAATATACTGGAGTGAGAATGAACCACTTTGCCTTGGAACATTTGGACTCTCCTCATGTTTCTGAATCATCTGGATTTCACATCAGAGACGCAAAAATATTGAGGTGGCACCTTTCCAAATGCTCCAAGGAGGTACACAGCCAATGGAATCTTTTTGAAGTGTCGTCGCTATTCTAAATGGAGGAAATGCAGCAGCCAATATGCACAGAGCAAACGCCCACAAGCAGTAATGTAATAATTATCAGACAGTGCAGGGTTTTTTTAAATGTTGATTGATTGGAATAACTATTGACCAGATCACCACTTCAAAATAGTGCCTTGGGATCTCCTGCGTCCGCCCGAGAGGTGAATGGGACCTCTGTTTAGCATTGCACCTGAAAGACAGCACTTCTGATAGCGCAGCACTTCCTCAGTGCTACACGGGAATATCAGCCTTTGATCTCTGTGCTCAAAATTGGGCTTCAACCCGCAATCTTTGGACTGGGAGGCAGGAGGCCACAGCTGACATGGCAGCATTTAAAACCAATTTGCTCTGGCAGTGGATGTATTTTGGTGACAAAATGATCCATTGGATTTGAGTCAATTTTCCATCAATCCAATTTCTTGTTTGTACCATTGAGATATTTCTGCACAGCATTTCTCTTTTAATACTTTTTTTCACTTTGTACGTGGGATAATAAGGTCGGGATTCTCCGGTCCCCCAGCCGCATGTTTCTCGGCGGGGCACCGTTCAGGGCAGCGGGATTCTCTACTCCAGCCACTTGTCAATGGGATTTCCCATTGAAGCCGCCCCACAGGCGGGGCGGGGGGGGGGTGCGCTGCCGGTGGGAGCAGAGTATTCCAATGGCTGGAGAATTCCGGCCTAAGAATCAATTAGGATTGAGCACTGAGAGACAGATCGATGTGTATGTGCACTTGTGGGATTTGTCTAAAGCTTAAAATTTTCTGTTAACTTGAAGCTTCCACATCAGAGACACTGGACCCAATATTAACTCGGGTAAGTGAATGGGTTTCGAATGGATTGAAACAAGACCCACTGTGTAGTGCTGCCACAACTGGGCTGAATTTGTAGCTTTCTACTTTTAGTAATAAATGCACCAGCATATTTTTCAGTCTGATATTTTACAAGACAATTGGGTTAAACCTTTGCTAAAACTGTGGCCAAAAGCATTTGACATAAGCATATTTGTTACCAAAACCACACAATGCAATTTCAACCCACAAGCATGTACTATTGAGAATTCCAAGGTCCTCTTGAACTATCAAAACACACAGGAATGATTCGCAACATGACTTTTCGTTTAGCCGCCTTGTTAAATGTGACCCAATGGTTTTCCCTATTCCTGAGAACTGGAACTTCATTACAGGTTTTAAATAGTCTGATCATGGGATAACTCTGGCAGGGATCACAGCATTATCCAGCTGTGACTGTGGTCCTTCAGAGACTTCGAGGCACTTCTGTTCATTGTTGATCTTTATACTAGCCACATCTCCAGTGCCAACTGCCAGTAATGGTGGAACAGCACAGCTGGCCATGTTCACTCCCCGGACTGTACGGCCATCGTTCCTGTTGAACTTGTTCGCTGATTTCTTTCGTAAATTCTCAGTTCTACAGAATGAAGGAAGATAGACATGCAGGAATTAGGAAGATATCTGGTTTATCATCAATCTCTGCTTACTGACATGTTTTCAGACATATTACATCAAATTACATTGACTGTCAGGAACAGGACATTTGACCCAACTGGTCCCTGCACCACACAAGTCTCCTCCCACCCTTGTGCATCAACCCCTATTCCTTTCTCCCTCATGAGTTTATCCAGCCTCTCCTTGAATACGTCGATTCACCTCAAATACTCCGTGAGGTAGCAATTTCATAGAACCATAGAAAGTCTACCGTGCATGCAGATAGAGGCCATTCAGCCCATCAGGTCTGCGCCAGCCAAAACAGAGAAAAAAGAAACTAGCTGCTCATGTTAATCCCATTTTCCAGCACTTGCCCCATAGCCTAGCAGGTTGCAGCACTTCAGATGCCGATCCAGGTACCTTTTAAATGAGTTGAGCATATCAGGCTCGACCACCAATTTAGCAGTGAATTCCAGGTGCCCACCACCCCCTTGGGTGAAAATGTTTTTCATCATGTCACCTCTAATCCTTCTACCAACACCTTAAATCTATGTCCGCTGGCAAAATTATTGTAAATTTCCTCTGCGCTCTCTCCAGAACAGTGACCAGAACTGTGCATCAAACGCCAGCTGTAGTCTAACCAGTGTTTTATACACGGACAATTTGTACATTGTAAGGTAAGATTTTATTTCTGGTTGCGCACCAAGGTGCACAGGATCCTCTGAACACTTTAAAACTGGGCGGGTTAGAGCCTTAACTCTTATCAATTAACTCAATGGAGGAAACTCAGACACATTACTTCTCAGTTATGCACTGCCTGCCCGATCTTAGGATATTCACTGTGTTTAAGTAACTCAATGTTCACATCCAGGCAAACCTCCTCTATATATTATTTTATAATAATCTTTAGGCTTACAGTGACACTGCAGTGATGCTACTGTGAAAAGCCCCTAGTCGCCACACTCCGGCACCTGTTCGGGTACACCGAGGGAGGATTCAGAATATGCAATTCACCTAACAGCACGTCTTTCGGGACTTGTGGGAGGAAACCGGAGCACCCGGAGGAAACCCACGCAGACACGGGGAGAACGTGCAGACTCCACACAGACAGTGACCCAAGCTGGGAATCGAACCTGGGATCCTGGAGCTGTGAAGCAACAGTGCTAACCACTGTGCTACCATGCCGCATTTATTCTATTATAAAGAATAAAAGAAATAAGGACTATCGTCAAGAATATAATTGAGATTATGAAGTTGGTCCCCTGCGAGTCAATTGCAATTATATAGCTGTTTAAAACCTACTTATTTAAACTTGGAAGACTGTTAGGATTGGGACGAAAGGTGTGATTGAAGAGGTTCTCTGCTCAAGAAAGACAATTCTTTGTGGTTTAAAGAGGAGCAAATTAATCAGGATACCCCTAATTCCTTGGGCGGGATTCTCCATCGGCTGGCATTGGATTTGGGAAACGCAATTGGGCAGAGAATCGGTTTTGACGCTGAAAACGTTGCGGGTGCCAGTTTCACGCCAAAGCTCAATTCTTCGGTGCCTCAGCAGTGGCGTCAATGCGTTCCACTCTGCACGTACAGTCAACACCGTTAGCATATCATTAGCGGGCCTGACCCGGTATTCTCCGGGGACTCCGCAATTCTCTGCCTTCTCTGGAGTGAATTCCCAACGACAAGGTTCACTTGTGTTTTAAAAAATCGAGAAACAGGCACCATGGCTGATGGGGGAGAGAGAGGGAGGAGGACACGGAGAAGAGCGGCCGGAGGCTGCTGACTGCATCAACCCCCCAGGGAAGGGCCATGGGGCCAGAGTGACCCCCCACGGTTCTGAGGCGGTATACAGGCACGGTCCGCCATTGCCGCAGTCTGCAAGGCAGCCATCTTAGAACATAGAACATAGAACAATACAGCACAGTACAGGCCCTTCGGCCCACGATGTTGCACCGAAACAAAAGCCATCTAACCTACACTATGCCATTATCATCCATATGTTTATCCAATAAACTTTTAAATGCCCTCAATGCTGGCGAGTTCACTACTGTAGCAGGTAGGGCATTCCACGGCCTCACTACTCTTTGCGTAAAGAACCTACCTCTGACCTCTGTCCTATATCTATTACCCCTCAGTTTAAAGTTATGTCCCCTCGTGCCAGCCATTTCCATCCGCGGGAGAAGGCTCTCACTGTCCACCCTATCTAACCCCCTGATCATTTTGTATGCCTCTATTAAGTCTCCTCTTAACCTTCTTCTCTCCAACGAAAACAACCTCAAGTCCATCAGCCTTTCCTCATAAGATTTTCCCTCCATACCAGGCAACATCCTGGTAAATCTCCTCTGCACCCGCTCCAAAGCCTCCACGTCCTTCCTGTAATGCGGTGACCAGAACTGTACGCAATACTCCAAATGCGGCCGTACCAGAGTTCTGTACAGCTGCAACATGACCTCCCGACTCCGGAACTCAATCCCTCTACCAATAAAGGCCAACACTCCATAGGCCTTCTTCACAACCCGATCAACCTGGGTGGCAACTTTCAGGGATCTATGTACATGGACACCTAGATCCCTCTGCTCATCCACACTTTCAAGAACTTTACCATTAGCCAAATATTCCGCATTCCTGTTATTCCTTCCAAAGTGAATCACCTCACACTTCTCTACATTAAACTCCATTTGCCACCTCTCAGCCCAGCTCTGCAGCTTATCTATATCCCTCTGTAACCTGCTACATCCTTCCACACTATCGACAACACCACCGACTTTAGTATCGTCTGCAAATTTACTCACCCACCCTTCTGCGCCTTCCTCTTGGTCATTGATAAAAATGACAAACAGCAACGGCCCCAGAACAGATCCTTGTGGTACTCCACTTGTGACTGTACTCCATTCTGAACATTTCCCATCAACCACCACCCTCTGTCTTCTTTCAGCTAGCCAATTTCTGATCCACATCTCTAAATCACCCTCAATCCCCAGCCTCCGTATTTTCTGCAATAGCCTACCGTGGGGAACCTTATCAAACGCTTTGCTGAAATCCATATACACCACATCAACTGCTCTACCCTCATCTACCTGTTCAGTCACCTTCTCAAAGAACTCAATAAGGTTTGTGAGGCATGACCTACCTTTCACAAAGCCATGCTGACTATCCCTGATCATATTATTCCTATCTAGATGATTATAAATCTTGTCTCTTATAATCCCCTCCAAGACTTTACCCACTACAGACGTGAGGCTCACCGGTCTATAGTTGCCGGGGTTGTCTCTGCTCCCCTTTGTGAACAAAGGGACCACATTTGCTGTCCTCCAGTCCTCTGGCACTATTCCTGTAGCCAATGATGACATAAAAATCAAAGCCAAAGGTCCAGCAATCTCTTCCCTGGCCTCCCAGAGAATCCTAGGATAAATCCCATCAGGTCCCGGGGACTTATCTATTTTCAGCCTGTCCAGAATTGCCAACACCTCTTCCCTACGTACCTCAATGCCATCTATTCTATTAGCCTGGGGCTCAGCATTCTCCTCCACAACATTATCTTTTTCCTGAGTGAATACTGATGAAAAATATTCATTTAGTATCTCGCCTATCTCTTCAGACTCCACACACAATTTCCCATCCCTGTCCTTGACTGGTCCTACTCTTTCCCTAGTCATTCGCTTATTCCTGACATACCTATAGAAAGCTTTTGGGTTATCCTTGATCCTTCCTGCCAAATACTTCTCATGTCCCCTCCTTGCTCGTCTTAGCTCTCTCTTTAGATCCTTCCTCGCTACCTTGTAACTATCCATCGCCCCAACTGAAACTTCACACCTCATCTTCACATAGGCCTCCTTCTTCCTCTTAACAAGAGATTCCACTTCCTTGGTAAACCACGGTTCCCTCGCTCGACGCCTTCCTCCCTGCCTGACCGGTACATACTTATCAAGAACACACAGTAGCTGATCCTTGAACAAGCCCCACTTATCCAGTGTGCCCAACACTTGCAGCCTACTTCTCCACCTTATCCCCCCCAAGTCACGTCTAATGGCATCATAATTGCCCTTCCCCCAGCTATAACTCTTGCCCTGCGGTGTATACTTATCCCTTTCCATCATTAACGTAAACGTCAACGAATTGTGGTCACTGTCCCCAAAGTGCTCTCCTACCTCCAAATCCAACACCTGGCCTGGTTCATTACCCAAAACCAAATCCAACGTGGCCTCGCCTCTTGTTGGCCTGTCAACATATTGTTTCAGGAAACCCTCCTGCACACACTGTACAAAAAACGACCCATCTATTGTACTCGAACTATATCTTTTCCAGTCAATATTTGGAAAGTTAAAGTCTCCCATAATAACTACCCTGTTACTTTCGCTCTTATCCAGAATCATCTTCGCCATCCTTTCCTCTACATCCCTAGAACTATCAGGAGGCCTATAAAAAACTCCCAACAGGGTGACCTCTCCTTTCCTGTTTCTAACTTCAGCCCATACTACCTCGGAAGAAGAGTCCCCATCTAGCATCCTCTCCGCCACCGTAATACTGCTCTTGACTAGCAGCGCCACACCTCCCCCTCTTTTGCCTCCTTCTCTGAGCTTACTAAAACACCTAAACCCCGGAACCTGCAACATCCATTCCTGTCCCTGCTCTATCCATGTCTCCGAAATGGCCACAACATCGAAGTCCCAGGTACCAACCCATGCTGCCAGTTCCCCTACCTTGTTTCGTATACTCCTGGCATTGAAGTAGACACACTTCAAACCACCTACCGGAACACTGGCCCCCTCCTGCGACGTCAAATCTGTGCTCCTGACCTCTATACTCTCATTCTCCCTTACCCTAAAACTACAATCCAGGTTCCCATGCCCCTGCTGCATTAGTTTAAACCCCCCCAAAGAGCACTAACAAATCTCCCCCCCAGGATATTTGTACCCCTCAGGTTCAGATGTAGACCATCCTGTCTGTAGAGGTCCCACCTTCCCCAGAAAGAGCCCCAGTTATCCAGAAATCTGAACCCCTCCCGCCTGCACCATCCCTGTAGCCACGTGTTTAAATGCTCTCTCTCCCTATTCCTCATCTCACTATCACGTGGCACGGGCAACAACCCAGAGATAACAACTCTGTTTGTTCTAGTTCTGAGCTTCCATCCTAGCTCCCTGAAAGCCTGCCTGACATCCTTGTCCCCTTTCCTACCTATGTCGTTAGTGCCAATGTGGACCACGACTTGGGGCTGCTCCCCCTCCCCCCTAAGGACCCGGAAAACACGATCCGAGACATCACGTACCCTTGCACCCGGGAGGCAACATACCAAACGTGAGTCTCTCACGCTCCCACAAAATCGCCTATCTGTGCCCCTGACTACAGAGTCCCCAATTGCTAATGCTCTGCTCTTCTCCCCCCTTCCCTTCTGAGCAACAGGGACAGACTCCGTGCCAGAGGCCCGTACCCCATGGCTTACCCCTGGTAAGTCGTCGTCCCCACAAGTATCCAAAGCGGTATACTTGTTTCTCAGGGGAACGACCGCAGGGGATCCCTGCACTGACTGCTTTTTCCCAGTCCCTCTAACAGTTACCCACCTATCTCCAATCTTTGGTGTAACTAATTCCCTGAAGCTGCTATCTATGACCCCTTCTGCCTCCCGAATGATCCGAAGTTCTTCCAACTCCAGCTCCAGTTCCCTAACTCGGTCTTGGAGGAGCTGGAGATGGCAGCACTTCCTGCAGGTAAAATCAGCAGGGACACTAACTGCATCCCTCACCTCAAACATCCTGCAGGAGGAACATTGCACTCCCTTCCCTGCCATTCCTCTAACTTTCTACCAAGATCTGGCTAACAACTAAATTAAATTTTTTATAAAAAATAATAATAATATAATAAAATATGGTACTTACCTCAGACCAATGGGTTTTATTATTAGGTTAGAGGAGGAGGGCGGGTGGGAGACACTACACATGTAGTGTCTCGGGTTTCCTCTCCACCAGAATTTATTGGTGAGGGTCTTCCCAGACGTCCGCAGGTCGACTTCCTGTTCCCGCCTAGAACACTAATTTTTTTTAAAAAAATCTTGCTGCAAACTCACTGACCACCTGCTTTGGTCCCTGGATCTGCAGAGTTACACCACCTCCACACCCCTGCCCCCACTCAAAACCTCGATGCCCCACCCTCCGCCATATCACCACCCCTCCAACCATCCACCAGTGGGATATCACATGGCCCATCCAAGGGCAACGCCTAAGGAAGCTCCTACAGCTGGGTGATGTGTGCGGACCACGGAGCGCACCCCTGACATGTGCAGCCCCAGCCAATGGTGCCCCTGGCAGTAGGTGCCGGGCACCAACAGGGCCCGAGTGCAGAGAGGGGGTGGGAACATGGGCGGGCAGGGTCCGCAGTGCCAACCGGGGCTACCGTGTAGACTGGTGGAAATGGTCGGACAGGTCCTGGTTGGGAATGGGGGAGGACACTCACTCCCGGTGGCCATCAAGGTGACAGTCGCCTTGAACTTCTGTGCCACAGGTCCATCCAGGCACCGAGAGGGGATATCCTTATCTCACAGGCCTCGGTGCACAGGCGCATCCGCACAGTCACGTAGGCCCTATATGTTCAGTCGGCACAATACATCCATTTCAATGTTGATCAAACCCACCAGGATGCCTGGGCAGCGACCAGGAGCATGATCAAGCGGTACTTCAGAATCCTGAAGATGCGGTTCAGGTGCCTGGACCTCTCTGGAGGTGCCCTCCATTATGATGATGGGAGGGTTGCCCACATCATGGCGGCCTGCTGCGTCCTCCACAACATCGCACAGCAGACGGGCGACGTGCTGGCGGAGGAGGATGAATGCAGGTCCTTGTCCAGCGAAGAGGATGCGGGGCAGGGGGAGGATGGGCTGCATATGGGGCCCCGGCAGGTACAGGAGGCCGCACAATGTGCGCGGCAGGGCCAATGTGCACGGGATGCTCCAGGTTCACCCATTGATTGGGGGTCGGGGTGGAGAACTGGCCAGCGGCATGGACACCGCATCTCACCCCCACCCGGCTGACCACCACCACACACCAGACCCTCACCCGGCCGACCACCCTCCCACCACACCCCACCCCACCCCACCCCCACCCTGCTGACCACCACCACACACATCCCACCCCACCCGGCCGACCCCCATCCAACCACCACACACACCACCTCACCCGGCCAACCACCCTCCCACCAACACACACCCCACACCCACCCGGTCGACCACCCTCCCACCACACACACCCCAGCCGGCCGACCACCCTCCCACCAACACACACCCCACACTCACCCGGTCGACCACCCTCCCACCACACACACCCCACCCCATCCGGCCGACCCCCCTCCCACCACCACCCACCCCACCCGGACGACCCCCATCCAACCACCACACACACCACCTCACCCGGCCAACCACCCTCCCACCATCACACACCCCAACCCCACCCGGCCGACCCCCCTCCCACCACCACACACACCACCCCACCCGGCCGACCACACTCCCACCCCACCCCCACCAGCCTGAGCCAAGCCCACCCACAAGGTCCACCCATTCCCCCCCCCTGCCCCCACAACCCCAATCCCTCTGAGGCCAGCCCAACCTCACACCCTTCTGACAGAGCACCGAGGAAGGTTGTAACCATGGGCGAAGTTCTCCGGTATCGGCGCGATGTCTGCCGACCGGTGCCAAAAACGGCGCAAATCAGTCCGGCATCGCGCCGCCCCAAAGGTGCTGAGTCCTCCGCATCTTGGGGGGCCGAGCCCCAACCTTGAGGGGCTAGGCCTGCGCCGGACTAATTTCCGCCCCGCCAGCTGGCGGAAAAGGCCTTTGGTGCCCCGCCAGCTGGCGCCCCACGGGACCATACCCCCCCCCCGAGGACCCCGGAGTTCGCCCGCGCCACCTTGTCCCGCCGGTAAGGTAGGTCGTTCAATCCACGCCGGCGGGACTGGCATTCTAGCAGCAGGACTTCGGCCCATTCGGGCCGGAGAATCGCGGGGGGGGGGGGGGGGGTGGGGGGGGGGGGGGGGGGGGTAGCCACCAACCGGCGCAGCGCGATTCCCGCCCCCGCCAAATCTCCAGTGACGGAGAATTCGGCAACCGTCGGGGGCGGGATTCACGCCAGCCCCTGGCGATTCTCCGACCCCGCGGGGGGGTCGGAGAATCTCGCCCATTGTGCTGTTATGGGTCAAGGTTCAGGAAATTCCAAAATGTATCATCATGAAGTTCACCTGACCCACAACTTTTAATAGATTGTGGTGTGGGGAGCACACGGCTCACTCTACAGGCACGGTACAGTAGAAATGGACCAGTATTTTTAAAAACAAAACAATGTTTATTCTATGAACTCAAGTGAACCTTTTTGAAACAAACACTGAATATCTGAGCAATCATTAATTCAAAGATAACCCCCAAATAATACAACACTAAGTAATCCTTTAATCTGTCCTTTTAACATCCAAAAGACTTAACAAACCTCTGCCTTAGGTACCATCACTATTGGTGAGCTCCATTGGCTGCAACCCACTTCAATTATGCCATCTTTAAGCATACTCTCAATCTCTTTGTTAACCCGTGCCAATTTTAAAGGATTAAGTCTATATGGATGTTGTTTGATTGGAACAGCATTTCCCACATCTACGTCATGTATAGCCATTTTAGTGCTTCCCAATTTGTCTCCACAAACTTGCCCATGTGATATCAATAACTCATTCAGGTCAGTTTGATTTTCCTCTGGAAGAAAACTCAATAATTTATCCCAATTTTTAAGAACAATCTCATTTTCCAATTTAATTTGAGGTATGTCAAATTCACAGTCATCTGGATTTGGTTCGTCACTTTTGAGTTAGAATCATTAAAACCTCCTCCTTTTTCTCTCCTTCCCTTTCAAAGTACCTTTTAAGCACATTCACATGACACACTCGGTGAGTCTTCCAACTATCTGGTGTTTTTAAACAAATAATTCACCTCACTTAATTTCCTTTCAATCTGATACGGTCCACAAAACCTAGCTTTTAAAGGCTCACCTACCACTGGTAACAACACTAAAACTTTATCTCCACTGGCAAAACTACGAACTTTGGATTTTTTGTCCGCGACCCGTTTCATCACATTTTGTGCAACTTTCAAATGTTGTCTAGCCAATTCACCTGCTCTATTTAATCGTTCCCTAAAATTTGACACGTAATCCAATAATGTAATTTTCGATTTCTCACCCACCAATTTTTCCTTAATCAATTTAAGTGGTCCTCTTACCTCATGACCAAAAATTAGTTCAAAAGGACTGAATTTGGTTGACTCATTAGGTGCATCCCAAATTGCAAACAGTACGAATGGAATTCCTTGATCCCTATCCTCTGGATAATCTTGATAATAAGCCCTCAACATTGTCTTTAATGTCTGATGGCACTTTTCTAATGCTCCCTGCGATTCTGGATGGTACGCAGTTCATTTAAATTGTTTTATTCCTAAGCTATCCATAACTTCTTTGAATAACCTTGAGGTAAAATGTGATCCTTGATCCGATTGTATTTCTGTGGGTAGTCTATATCTAGGAAAACATTTAAGTAACTCCTCCACAATCTTTTTAACTGTAATATTACATACTGGAATGGCCTCTGGAAACCTAGTAGACACATCCATTATAGTCAAAAGATATTGAGTCCCACTTTTTGTTTTAGGAAGCGGTCCTACACAATCAATTAGGACCCTTGTAAAAGGTTCTTCAAATGCTGGAATGGGTATTAAGGGCACTGGTTTTATCACTGCTTGAGGTTGCCCTATCACTTGACATGTGTGACATGATTGACAAAATTTAACTACATCTTTATGTAGTCCAGGCCAATAAAAATGTTTCTGGATTTTAGCTTGAGTTTTCCTTTTCCCAAATGACGTCCCACTGGTACCTCATGTGCAACTCGCAACACCTCCTTTCTATACCCTACCGGCAATACTACTTGATGAACTTCGGCCCACTTTTCATCCGCCTGCATATGTAAAGGTCTCCATTTTCTCATCAAGACATCACTTTTACGGTAATAACACTCTGGTATACATGCAGATTCCTCTTCCATATATGCTTTCTGATCCATCCGTTTTATTTTTATATCTTTCTGCTGTAACTCCGCCAATTTTCCTTTATTAAAAATATCCGCCTCATCCTCCACCTGTTCTTTTTCAACCATCTGATCAAAAATCGTTTCTGATAATTGCACTTCAACTTCATCTTCACTCTTTGATTTCTCCTCTTGTCTTAACCTGTGACTTTGCGACCTTGTTACTACACAATCCGGAAAAATCCCAGGATATTCGTCCTTCAACACTTCAGTTGTCTAATTTTCCATTGGCTTATCAACCACAGTAGGCTTCACTCCCACTTGCGATCCACCGATATCATTACCCAAGATAAACTGTATTCTTGGACAAGATAGTTTCTCAATAGCACTAAACGACATAGGGTCAGATGATGTGGAGTCTGTGTGGGTATAGTTGAGGAACCACAAAGGCAAAAAAAACATAATGGGAGTTATGTACAGGCCTCCTAACAGTGGTCAGGACCAGGGGCACAAAATGCACCATGAATAGATAGTGCATGTCAGAAAGGCAAGGTCACAGTGATCATGGGGGACTTTAATATGCAGGTGGACTGGGTAAATAATACTGCCAGTGGACCCAAGGAAAGGGAATTCATTGAATGTTTACAGGAGGGCTTTTTGGAACAGCTTGTGATGGAGCCCACGAGGGAACAGGCCATTCTGGACTTAGTGTTATGTAATGAGCCAGAATTGATTAAAGATCTTAAAGTAAGGGAGCACTTAGGAGGCAGTGATCATAATATGGTCGAATTCAATCTCCAATTTGAAAGAAAGAAGGTAGAATCAGATGTAAAGGTGTTACAGTTAAATAAAGGTAACTACAGGGGCATGAGGGAGGAACTGACGAAAATCAACTGGGAGCAGAGCCTAGTGGGAAAGACAGTAGAACAGCAATGGCAGGAGTTTCTGGGAGTAATTGAGGACACAGTACAGAGGTTCATCCCAAAGAAAAGAAAGGTTATCAGAGGGGGGATTAGGCAGCCATGGCTGACAAAGGAAGTTAGGGAATGTATCAAAGCAAAAGAGAAAGCCTATAATGTGGCAAAGAGTAGTGGGAAGTCAGAAGATTGGGAAGGCTACAAAAATAAACAGGATAACAAAGAGAGAGATAAGGAAAGAGAGGATCAAATTTGAAGGTAGGCTAGCCAGTAACATTAGGAATGATAGTAAAAGTTTCTTTAAATACATTAAAAACAAACGGGAGGCAAAAGTTGACATTGGGCCGCTCCAAAATGACGCTGGTAATTTTGTGATGGGAGACAAGGAAATAGCTGAGGAACTGAATAAGTACTTTGCGTCAGTCTTCACAGTAGAAGACATGAGTAATATCCCAACAATTCCGGAGAGTCAGAGGGCAGAGTTGAATATGGTAGCCATCACAAAGGAGAAAGTGCTAGAGAAGCTAAGAGGTCTAAAAATTGATAAATCTCCGGGCCCAGATGGGCTACATCCTAGAGTTCTAAAGGAGATAGCTGAAGAAATGGTGGCGGCGTTAGTTATGATCTTTCAAAAGTCACTGGAGTCAGGGAAAGTCCCAGATGATTGGAAAATCGCTGTTGTAACCCCCCTGTTCAAGAAGGGAACAAGGAAAAAGATGGAAAATTATAGGCCAATTAGCCTAACCTCGGTTGTTGGCAAGGTTCTAGAATCCATTGTTAAGGATGAGATTTCTAAATTCTTGGACGTGCAGGGTCAGATTAGGACAAGTCAGCATGGATTTAGTAAGGGGAGGTCATGCCTGACAAACCTGTTAGAGTTCTTTGAAGAGACAACAAATAGGTTCGACCAAGGAGAGCCAATGGATGTTATCTATCTTGACTTCCAAAAGGCCTTTGATAAGGTGCCTCACGGGAGACTGCTGAGTAAAATAAGGGCCCATGGTATTCGAGGCAAGGTACTAACGTGGATTGACGATTGGCTGTCAGGCAGAAGGCAGAGAGTTGGGATAAAAGGTTCTTTTTCGGAATGGCAACCGGTGACGAGTGGTGTCCCGCAGGGTTCAGTGTTGGGGCCACAGCTGTTCTCTTTATAAATTAACGATCTAGATGACGGGACTGAGGGCATCCTGGCTAAGTTTGCCGATGATACAAAGATAGGTGGAGGGGCAGGTAGTATGGAGGAGGTGGGGAGGCTGCAGAAAGATTTAGACAGTTTAGGAGAGTGGTCCAAGAAATGGCTGATGAAATTCAACGTGGGCAAGTGTGAGGTCTTGCACTTTGGAAAAAAGAATAGAGGCGGGACTATTTTCTAAACGGTGACAAAATTCATAATGCTGAAGTGCAAAGGGACTTGGGAGTCCTAGTCCAGGATTCTCTAAAGGTAAACTTGCAGGTTGAGTCCGTAATTAAGAAAGCAAATGCAATGTTGTCATTCATCTCAAGAGGCTTGGAATATAAAAGCAGGGATGTACTTCTGAAGCTTTATAAAGCATTAGTTAGGCCCCATTTAGAATACTGTGAGCAATTTTGGGCCCCACACCTCAGGAAGGACATACTGGCACTGGAGCGGGTCCAGCGGAGATTCACACGGATGATCCCAGGAATGGTAGGCCTAACATACGCTGAACGTCTGAGGATCCTGGGATTATATTCATTGGAGTTTAGGAGGTTGAGGGGAGATCTAATAGAAACTTACAAGATAATGAATGGCTTAGATAGGGTGGATGTAGGGAAGTTGTTTCCATTAGCAGGGGAGACTAGGACCCGGGGGCTCAGCCTTAGAATAAAAGGGAGTCACTTTAGAACAGAGATGAGGAGAAATTTCTTCAGCCAGAGAGTGGTGGGTCTGTGGAATTCATTGCCACAGAGGGCGGTGTAGGCCGGGACGTTGAGTGTCTTTAAGACAGAAGTTGATAAATTCTTGATTTCTTGAGGAATTAAGGGCTATGGAGAGAGAGCGGGTAAATGGAGTTGAAATCAGCCATGATTGAATGGTGGAGTGGACTCGATGGGCCGAATGGCCTTACTTCCGCTCCTATGTCTTATGGTCTATTACTCCTACTACCACTTCACCACTCTTCACTAGACTTTCCAACCTTACCTTATATAGTTGAACACTACTACTCTCACCTTGAATTCCACATAGTACCACCTTTTCTGGTAACATTCTTCCCAAACTACATAACTCCTCATCTCTTAACATTAAATATTGACTAGCTCCCGTATCTCTTAAAATTGTGACGTCTTTACCTGCTCCTCCTGATACATACGAGTAAACTTTACCCACACAAGTAAATTCTTTAAAGACATCTGGCACCTTCTTATCAATCACCTCTTGAACAGTCCGTACAATCTTTTGCACCTCCTTCGCTTCCCTTGGGCTTTCCTTTACCACCCTAACAAACCCCACTGTCTTATCCTGTTTTACCACATCAGCCTTCCCAGTGCTTTTCTTCAACCACCAACACTGTGACTTTACATGGCCTAGTTTATTACAGTGAAAACATTTGAAACTTTTCATTTCTGTTCCACCCTCCTGGATTTCTTTTTTAATCTGAGGTACCCTCTCCTTATTATCTCCCATCAGATCACCTTTACCTTTACCACTTGTGTATTTTTCATATCCCCAGTTTCTATCCCTCACAGGCTGAAACTGATATTGGAAACCAAGCTTTGATTTATGAACTAATTCATAATCATCTGCCATTTCTGCTGCTAATCTCACACTTTTAAGCCTCTGTTCTTCCACATGAGTTCTCACTACATCAGGAATTGAATTTTTAAACTCCTCCAAAAGTATAATTTCTCTGAAAGCTTCATACGTTTGGTCTATTTTCAAAACCCTCATCCACCTATCAAAATTACTCTATTTGAGCCTTTCAAACTCCATGTATGTTTGACCAAATTCTTTCCTTAAATTTCTAAACCTTTGTCTGTAAGCTTCATGCACTAGTTCATATGCACCTAAGATGAATTTTTTTCACCTCCTCATATGTCCCAGATACCTCCTCCGGTAGTGATGCAAACACTTCCCTAGCCTTACCTATCAGCTTTGTTTGAATCAGTAATACCCACATGTCCTGTGGCCATTTCATTTGTTTAGCTACCTTCTCAAATGAAATGAAAAAGGCTTCTATCTCCTTTTCCTCAAACCTTGGCAATGCTTGGACATATTTAAATAGATCCCCACCACGCCTTCGACTATGATGCTCTTTCTCACTATCCTCATCACTATCATGCAACTGTACGTTTCCCTTTACGTCTGCCAATTTTAACTGACTGTCGTGTTTCATGGCCATTTTCTGAAGTTCAATCTCTCTCTCTTTATCTTTTTCCCTGATCTGTATCTCCCTTTCTTTTTCTTTTTGTTCTGCTAGGTCTATTCTTTCTTTCCTCCTTTCTTCTCTCTCCTTTTCTTTGTCCTCTCTAACTCTCTCTCTTTCTTTTTCTTTTTCCTCTCTTTCATATTCAAGCTGCTTTAATTCTTTCTCATGTTCCATTTGTTTAATTTGTAACTGAATTTTTGCCATTTCCAATGAATCAAGCTGTATCTCAGCCAACTTTAAATGCTTAACCACCGCCATAATTACCTCATCTTTTCGCATTTTGTCAGGTAATGTTAACTGCAATGTTTTTGCCAAATCTAACAGTCTGCTTTTAGTCTCTGTCCGTCAGGTAGTGTGTGTGGCCGTCTCCACCCCCAAAAACTTTTGAGCCTCTGAAAGAGCCATTGTCCACAACACACTCCCCACTTAAACTAAAATATCACACCTGAAAAGCAACCATAATATGCTCACCACTCACTGTCTTTAAGTTCACTAAGCCAATCCAATAGATAGACTTTTATCCCAGACGAGCCCCCAATTGTTATGGGTCAGGGTTTAGAGAATCCCAAAATGTACCATGGAGTTCACCTGACCCACAACTTTTAATAGATTGTGGTATGAGGAGCACACGGCTCACTATACAGGCATGGTACAGTAGAAATGGACCAGTATTTTTTTAAACAAAACAATGTTTATTCTATGAACTCAAGTGAACCTTTTTAAAACAAACAGTGAATAGCTTAGCAACCATTAATTCAAAGATAACCCCCAAAGAATACAACACTAAGTAATCCTTTAAGCTGCCCTTTCAACATCCAAAAGACTTAACAAACCTTTAAAGGAGGGCATAGGTTCACATTCACTATTGAGAACATTTATAATTCTGAATTCACCAAATGATCCAGAGATAGTCTTTGGATGGCAGAGATCAACAGGACAGCTCTTTGTTTAACTTCAGCTGCAGCTCACTGGAAAACCCAGACACACCCGAGCTTTTTCTCAAGGTGAAACTAAAAAGCAGAACCAGAGCTCACCTCCACCCACACTCTGAAATCACTGCAGTAACATGAGCAGCTAACCATTTCTTAAAGTGACATTCTCATGACAATGCACAGATGTTTAATGTTAAAACATGTATACGGGTATGTGCCCTAGCCCCAATCAGTAAACTGTGCCCTGCACCTGTGACAACTGAACTGGTGTCTACTTTTCTGGCCTTTTGGGCCCTAACACTACATCTAGATGGATCCCGAGATGGTACATCAGGAGCAGAGGCGGCTTGCTGTGATTCCCACCCTGCGACGAGGGTCCCCATTTCCGGGCACCTTCTGGTTCGACCGGGCCTGAATGGGCCCGGCTGATGCTCAGGCATTCCAGGTGGTGTGGTGTCGCCCTGTTCTGGCCACTGCCCACCAGATGCGCCTGGGCCAGGAGGTGTGGGTGGCTGTGTCCGAGGTGCTGCGGTGTTCCAGCACCTCCCCTGCGGGTGTCACCAGCATGGACCCCATTACCACCTCCTCCCTCGGGGTGCCCAATGGTCCGAGGGCTAATCCATTGGATGGGGGGGGTTCAAGCGGAGCTATCTTCTGAGGCTCCTTTACCACCTGGCGATGCCAGTCCTGGAGGCCCGCTGCTGTCTCGACCAGGATCCGCACGCTCGCGGCCATAGACCCCAGGAAGTTGACCACCTCTGTATGGGATGGCGCCACATCACGCTGTGTCTGTGCCACCACCTTCTGGGTCTGTGCCACACCAGCCAGTGACTGCGCCATCTCCCTCTGGCACTGGGCCACCTCCCTCTGTGTCTGCACCATGTCAGCAGTACCTGGGCAATGCTACCGCCGCTCTCAGCCATGGCCTGCTGTGACTGGGCCAAGATCAGGAGCGCCGCTGAAATGTCCAAGTGGCTCTGGCATATGGTTGCCCGTGAGAGATCAGCCCTGTCCTGGGCCTCGGCCGCCACCTGCACAGAGTGCTACCAGCCAATGGCAGGCCCCCTCCGCCGCTGTGTGTTTGAGAGGCAGAAAATCCCGGCCCAGGTCCACAGCAGTGTGGTTGACAATTAAATGCTGGGCCAGCCAGCAACACACACATCCCTGTCATGATATCCACTCATGTCTATAATGAGATGCAGACGGGCAGTGATTGACACACAGGATGACCAGTAAGCACACAACACAGTGCAGCCAATCACCAGACAGGACACTACCACTATAAAGCCAGAGGGCACTAGGTTTTCCGCTCTCTCGGGACCCAGCCACTGAGACAGCCAGAGTCCACGAGCTAGCAAGTGCAAACACCATGCGGTAGCTAGTAAGTCTGGTCAGGCTACTACAAGGTCTCCAGTCAGTTCAGTATAGTGTCGACCCACAGCTGAATATGTACATCAGTTCTATCGTTGAATAAAACAGTGTTGGATCTTCTCCAGTGTTAGACGTCTGTTTCTAGCTTCCCTGCATCGAGTGCAGTCCACATCGAACCTACCTGCCTAACACATCAATCCCCTGAACAAATATTTTTTTAAAGTTCCCATGCCGTCCGGAACAATGCCCGCTGCTGGTGGGGCTGGAAAATCCCAGCCGGCTAGAAAATCCCGGTCAAGATATCAGTTGGTGACCAGGATCCATGAAAGTCCCAGAACAGAAATTCCATCCCTCTCTATGTTGGTGAGCTACTCAGATCACTGTGCTCCTCCTCCATGTCCAACCCCTTGCACACAACCAACTCCTCTGTCCCCACTGAAGTTTTAACTCCCCAGCAAGTAAACTCGGGAATTGCTTCCCTAAATCTTTCCGCTTCTCTGTCCTCTTTAAGTCTTTCTTTAAAGCCCACCTCTGTGACCAAGCTTTGATTACCTTTCCTAACATGTGGCTCGGTGTTATGTTTTATAATGCTTTTGGAAAATGCTTTGTGGTATTTGGCCACGGTCTTTGAGTCCGCACTCACTGTCCGTGAGATCGGCGGCGCGGGCGGAAGATATCGCAGGAATTATCGGAGAGATTGTCTTTCCCAATCTTCCCCGCCCCTCGCTGCCGGTATCATGAGATTCACTCCCTTTCTCATTTTGATGAATTTGTTTAATTGCTATTCGCAGACCCCCAGATTCCCGACGTGACATCGGTTTGGCCAGGCATGACGCAGTCGACGTGATCCTCAGGGGGCGCAGAGCTAAGTATAGCCTCTGGGGGTTAGAGGGTAATTCCCTCTGGCACTGACCCTGGCAGAGATTGGCGATGAATGTCTGGAGGGCGGGGGTCATTTTTGCAGGCGATGGATATGTAGTGAGGGGAGGCGGGGGAGAGCCCCTGATCCTTCCATGATGAGGGTTGTGGGGTTGGGGGCTGTCAGGCTGCAGCACTGATTGGGGCACCCTTTAAAGATGGTGCCCTGTTGTCTTTGGAGCAGCATCCTGGGCTCTATGAGGCTTCACCCACTAGAGTGAGGGTGTAAACCATACCCACTCATTCTTTTTTGGCAAAGAGGCTCATAGAATAATAAAATCATAGAATTTGCAGTGCAGGAGGCCATTCGGCCCATCAAGTCTGCAGTGGTCATTGGAAAGAGCATCCCTACTTAAGCCACACCTCCACCCTATCCTTGTAACCCAGTAACCCCCACCTAACCTTTTCTTTTTTTTTAATAATATTTTATAGAAAATTTTTGGTCAACCAACACAGTACATTGTGCATCCTTTACACAACATTGTAACAATACAGATAATAATGACCTTTTTTATTCAAACAAAAACAACAACAAAGAAATAAATATTAAATAACAAAGAATAGAAACTAGCCCTAATTGGCAACTGCCTTGTCTCAGGCCACACCCCCCCCATCCCCCCCCCTCCCTTCCCCCCCCCCCCCCTCCCCCCACCCCCCCCCCCCCCCCAAATCCTGGGCCGCTGCTGCTGCCTTCTTAGTTTTCCCCCCTCTATCTTTCCGCAAGATATTCGACGAACGGTTGCCACCGCCTAGTAAACCCTTGAGCCGACCCCCTTAGGACGAACTTAATCCGCTCTAACTTTATGAACCCCGCCATATCATTTATCCAGGTCTCCACCCCCGGGGGCTTGGCTTCTTTCCACATTAGCAATATTCTGCGCCGGGCTACTAGGGACGCAAAGGCCAAAACATCGGCCTCTTTCGCCTCCTGCACTCCCGGCTCTTGTGCAACCCCAAATATAGCCAACCCCCAGCTTGGTTCGACCCGGACTCCTACTACTTTCGAAAGCACCTTTGTCACCCCCATCCAAAACCCCTGTAGTGCCGGGCATGACCAAAACATATGGGTATGATTCGCTGGGCTTCTCGAGCACCTCGCACACCTATCCTCCACCCCAAAAAATTTACTGAGCCGTGTTCCAGTCATATGTGCCCTATGTAATACCTTAAACTGAATCAGACTTAGCCTGGCGCCGAGGACGACGAGTTTACCCTGTTTAGGGCATCTGCCCACAGCCCCTCCTCGATCTCCTCCCCTAGCTCTTCTTCCCATTTCCCTTTTAGTTCGTCCATCATAGTCTCCCCTTCGTCTCTCATTTCCCTATATATATCCGACACCTTACCGTCCCCCACCCATGTCTTTGAGATCACTCTGTCCTGCACCTCTTGTGTCGGGAGCTGCGGGAATTCCCTCACCTGTTGCCTCGCAAAAGCCCTCAGTTGCATATACCTGAATGCATTCCCTTGGGGCAACCCATATTTCTCGGTCAGCGCTCCCAGACTCGCAAACTTCCCATCCACAAATAGATCTTTCAATTGCGTTATACCTGCTCTTTGCCACATTCCATATCCCCCATCCATTCCCCCCGGGGCAAACCTATGGTTGTTTCTTATCGGGGACCCCCCCAGTGCTCCGGTCTTTCCCCTATGTCGTCTCCACTGTCCCCAAATCTTCAGTGTAGCTACCACCACCGGACTCGTGGTATAGTTCCTTGGTGAGAACGGCAATGGGGCTGTCACCATAGCCTGCAGGCTGGTCCCCCTACAGGACGCCCTCTCTAATCTCTTCCACGCCGCTCCTTCCTCCTCTCCCATCCACTTACTCACCATTGAAATATTAGCGGCCCAATAATATTCACTTAGGCTCGGTAGTGCCAGCCCCCCCCCCTATCCCTACTACGCTGTAAGAATCCCTTCCTCACTCTCGGAGTCTTCCCGGCCCAAACAAAACCCATGATACTCTTGTCTATCCTTTTGAAAAAAGCCTTCGTGATCACCACCGGGAGGCACTGAAATACAAAGAGGAATCTCGGGAGGACCACCATCTTAACCGCCTGCACCCTCCCTGCCATTGACAATGCTACCATATCCCATCTCTTGAAATCTTCCTCCATCTGTTCCACCAACCGCATCAAATTTAGCCTGTGCAATGTGCCCCAATTCTTAGCTATCTGGATCCCCAGGTAACGAAAGTCTCTTGTTACCTTCCTCAACGGTAGGTCTTCTATTTCTCTACTCTGCTCCCCTGGATGCACCACAAACAGCTCACTCTTCCCCATGTTCAATTTATACCCTGAAAAATCCCCAAATTCCCCAAGTATCCGCATTATTTCTGGCATCCCCTCCGCTGGATCCGCCACATATAGTAGCAGATCATCCGCATATAAAGATACCCGGTGTTCTTCTCCTCCCCTAAGTATTCCCCTCCATCTCTTGGAACCTCTCAGCGCTATCGCCAGGGGCTCAATCGCCAGTGCAAACAGAAATGGGGACAGAGGACATCCCTGCCTTGTCCCTCTATGGAGCCGAAAATATGCCGATCCCCGTCCATTCGTGACCACACTCACCACTGGGGCCCTATACAACAGCTGCACCCATCTAACATACCCCTCTCCGAACCCAAATCTCCTCAACACCTCCCACAGATAATCCCATTCCACTCTATCAAATGCTTTCTCGGCATCCATCGCCACTACTATCTCCGTTTCACCCTCTGGTGGGGCCATCATCATTACCCCTAA
The DNA here is from genome assembly GCF_047496885.1 of Scyliorhinus torazame. Classification (NCBI taxonomy): domain Eukaryota; kingdom Metazoa; phylum Chordata; class Chondrichthyes; order Carcharhiniformes; family Scyliorhinidae; genus Scyliorhinus; species Scyliorhinus torazame. Next base: position 41,289,186 of record NC_092714.1, on the reverse strand, counting down.
CAACCTCCGTATGTTCGTGTTCAGCTGTCTCCCCTTCACAAACCCAGTTTGGTCCTCATGAACCACCCCCGGGACACATTCCTCTATTCTCATTGCCATTACCTTGGCCAGGACCTTGGCATCCACATTGAGGAGGGAAATTGGTCTGTAGGACCCGCATTGTAGCGGATCCTTTTCCTTCTTTAAAAGAAGCGATATCGTTGCTTCTGACATAGTCGGGGGCAGTTGTCCCCTTTCCTTTGCCTCGTTAAAGGTCCTCGTCAGTAGCGGGGCGAGCAAGTCCAAATATTTTCTGTAGAATTCAACTGGGAATCCGTCCGGTCCCGGGGCCTTTCCCGTCTGCATGTTCCTAATTCCTCTCACCACTTCTTCTACCGTGATCTGTGCTCCCAATCCCATCCTTTCCTGCTCTTCCACCTTGGGAATTTCCAGCCAATCCAAAAAATCCATCATTCTCTCCCTCCCATCCGGGGGTTGAGCTTCATACAATTTTTTATAAAATGTCTTGAACACTTCATTCACTCTCTCCGCTCCCCGCTCCGTCTCTCCATCTTCGTCTCTCACCCCCCCTATTTCCCTCGCTGCTCCCCTTTTCCTCAATTGGTGTGCCAGCGATCTGCTCGCCTTCTCTCCATATTCATACTGTACACCCTGCGCCTTCCTCCATTGTGCCTCTGCAGTGCCTGTGGTCAGCAAGTCAAATTCCACATGCAGCCTTTGCCTTTCCCTATACAGTCCCTCCTCCGGTGCTTCCGCATATTGTCTGTCCACCCTCAAAAGTTCTTGCAGCAACCGCTCCCGTTCCTTACTCTCCTGCTTCCCTTTATGTGTCCTTATTGATATCAGCTCCCCCCTAACCACCGCCTTCAACGCCTCCCAGACCACTCCCACCTGAACCTCCCCATTGTCATTGAGTTCCAAGTACTTTTCAATGCATCCCCTCACCCTTAGGCACACCCCCTCATCCGCCATTAGTCCCATGTCCATTCTCCAGGGTGGACGCCCTCTTGTTTCCTCCCCTATCTCCAAGTCAACCCAGTGTGGGGCATGATCCGAAATGGCTATAGCCGTATATTCCGTTCCCCTCACCCTCGGGATCAATGCCCTACCCAACACAAAAAAGTCTATGCGTGAATAGACTTTATGGACATAGGAGAAAAACGAGAACTCCTTACTCCTAGGTCTACTGAATCTCCACGGGTCCACCCCTCCCATCTGCTCCATAAAATCCTTAAGCACCTTGGCTGCTGCCGGCCTCCTACCAGTCCTGGACTTCGACCTATCCAGCCTTGGTTCCAACACCGTGTTGAAGTCTCCCCCCATTATCAGCTTTCCGGTCTCTAGGTCTGGGATGCGTCCTAGCATTCGCCTCATAAAATTGGCATCGTCCCAATTCGGGGCATACACGTTTACCAACACCACCATCTCTCCCTGTAATTTGCCACTCACCATCACGTATCTGCCCCCGTTATCCGCCACTATAGTCTTTGCCTCGAACATTACCCGCTTCCCCACTAATATAGCCACCCCCCTGTTTTTCGCATCCAGCCCTGAATGGAACACCTGCCCTGCCCATCCTTTGCGCAACCTAACCTGGTCTATCAGTTTCAGGTGCGTTTCCTGTAACATAACCACATCTGCTTTAAGTTTCTTAAGGTGTGCGAGTACTCGTGCCCTCTTTATCGGCCCGTTAAGCCCCCTCACGTTCCACGTGATCAGCCGAGTTGGGGGGCTTCCCACCCCCCCCCCTTTGCCGGTTAGCCATCATCTTTTTCCAGCTTCTCACCCAGTTCCCACGCAGCTGTATTTCTCCCCGACGGTGCCCCCCCGCCCATCCTTTCCCGTACCCACTCCCCCCTTTCCCCAGCAGCAGCAACCCAGTAATTCCCCCCTCCCCCCCCCCCCCCCCCCGCTAGACCCCCTGCTAGCGTAATTACTCCCCCCATGTTGCTCCCAGAAGTCAGCAAACTCTGGCTGACCTCGGCTTCCCCCCGTGATCACGGCTCGCCCCGTGCGGCGCCCCCTCCTTCCTGCTTCTCTATTCCCGCCATAATTATCATAGCGCGGGAACCAAGCCCGCGCCTCTCCCTCGGCCCCGCCTCCCATGGCCAACGCCCCATCTCCTCTCCCTCCCCACCTCCCCCCATCACCACCTGTCGGAGAAAGAAAAGTTACCATACCGCAGGATTAATCATACAATCCCTCTTCGCCCCCCCCCCACTCGTCCCACCACTTTGTCCAAACGTTCATTTTCGTAGTCCAATCATTCCAATTTTTCTTCTACAATAAAAGTCCACGCTTCATCCGCCGTCTCAAAGTAGTGGTGCCTCCCTTGATATGTGACCCACAGTCTTGCCGGTTGCAGCATTCCAAATTTTATCTTCTTTTTGTGAAGTACCGCTTTGGCCCGATTAAAACTCGCCCTCCTTCTCGCCACCTCCGCACTCCAATCTTGATAGACGCGGATCACCGCGTTCTCCCATTTACTACACCGAGTTTTATTCGCCCATCTAAGGACCATTTCTCTATCCTTAAAACGGAGAAATCTCACCACTATGGCTCTGGGAGCTTCTCCTGCTCTCGATCCTCGCACCATAACTCGGTATGCTCCCTCCACCTCCAACGGACCCGTCGGGGCCTCCACTCCCATTAACGAGTGCAGCATCGTGCTCACATATGCCCCGACGTCCGCCCCCTCCACACCTTCAGGAAGGCCAAGAATCCTCAAGTTGTTCCTCCTTGCGTTGTTTTCCAGTGCCTCCAACCTCTCCACAGATCGTTTCTGGTGTGCCTCCTGTATCTCCGACTTCACCACCAGGCCCTGTATATCGTTTTCATTCTCTGCTGCTTTCGCCTTCACGACCCGAAGCTCCTGCTCCTGGGTCTTTTGTTCCTCTTTCAGCCCTTCAATCGCCTGTAATATCGGGGCCAACAACTCTTTCTTCATTTCCTTTTTTATCTCCTCCACGCAGCGTTTCAAAAACTCTTGTTGTTCAGGGCCCCATATGAAACTGCCACCTTCCGACGCCATCTTGGTTTCTGCTTGCCTTCCTTGCCGTTGTTCCAAAGGATCCGCTGCAATCCGGCCACTTTCCTCTCCTTTTTCCATCCGTGTCCAGGGGGAACACCCTTCTGGTTTACCGCACGGTGTTTTTAGCCGTTAAAATTGCCGTTGGGGCTCCTATCAAGAGCCCAAAAGTCCGTTCCACCGGGAGCTGCCGAAACGTGCGACTTAGCTGGTCATCGCCGCACCCGGAAGTCCCCACCTAACCTTTTCGACACTAAGGGGCAATTTAGCATGGCCAATCCACCTAACCTGCGCAGCTTTGGACTGTGGGAGGAAACTGGAGCATCCGGAGGAAACCCACGCAGACACGGGGAGAATGTGCAAACCGCGCACAGTCACCAGAGGCCGGAATTGAACCTGTGTCCCTAGATTTGTGAAGCAGCAGTGGTAACCACTGTGCCATGGGGCCACCCCATGATTCCATGCGAAAACTGATCCGTACAACTGGATTGTTATACGCCAGTTTTCTGACCAAGCCTGTCACTTCTTTGTCAGGTTACAGAGATATATAAATGCAGATTGATGTTGGTGTTGCTCTCTTTGTTCAAAAGACGAGGGGAACAATTTGCAGTATATAAAATTGGGAAATTGGCCCCATTCAAGGACTTGCAAGCTGCTCTCAGCTTTATCAAAAGCACGAGGATGCAACAGTCTAATCTAAACACAGAAGCCTCCTTTCAACAATAAATAAATGAATTCATTGCCTGAGCTGAACAAATCTGGCATCATTGAATCATTGCCCAAATTTCATTCACTCCAGATTTGAACACTATCTATTGTGTGGAGCGTTTAAACCCAGGGGCATTCCAGCATCCCGTTTTGAAATATCCTTGATCTGGCAATGAAACAGGGGACCCATTATGTTTCATGTAGCAAAACCCAGACCTGGACGTGGCATGGCGTCATGCTGCACTTGCAACAGTTCCAGATCTCGCAATTTTACGATTATCTCTAATTATCTATAAAACCTGAAAAATATCCCTAAGGCCACAAAATATTTATTGAGCAATAGCTCATACTGAAATGAAAAAATCCATAGAGAACTGTGTAATTGGGGGCGGCACGGTACCACAGTAGTTAGCACTGTTGCTTCACAGCGCCAGGGTCCCAGGTTCGACTCCCGGCTTGGGTCACTGTCTGTGCGGAGTCTGCACGTTCTCTCCATGTCTGCGTGGGTTTCCTCCGGGTACTCCGGTTTCCTCCCTCCGCGTACCCGAACAGGCGCCAGAATGTGGCGACTAGCGGCTTTTCACAGTAACTTCATTGCAGTGTTAATGTAAGCCTACTTGTAACAATAAAGATTTTTTTTTTAATGAATCTGAGCATAATTAATGCTTGCTGCAGTTTATTTGCTGTTGTGAAAGCATCATAGCTGAGGATTGCTTTGTCCATTTCACCTCAGACTTAACTGCTCTCAGGCAACTTGCCGTAAAAATATTCAAAGACTCTACTCCCACCGTATTTTGAAGAAGAGAATTCCAAAGACCTACGATCCTCTGAGAGAAAATATGTTTTCTCACCTCAATCTTAAATGAGCTTATTTTTAAACAGCAACCCCCTAGTTCGACATTCTCCCACCAGAGGAAACATCCTTTCCACATCCATCCAGTCAATACTCCTCAGGATCGTATATGTTTCAATAAAGTTGCCACTTGCTGTTCTAAACTCTAGCAGATACAAGCCTGTCCAGCCTTCCCTCTTAAGACAATGCGCCCATTCCAGGTATTAGACTCGTAAACCTTGCCTGAACTGCTTGCTTAAATAAGGAAACCAATACTATACACAGTACTCCAGTTGTGATCTCACCTATGCCCTGTATAACTGAAGCATAACCTCCCTACACTTGTATTCAATTTCCCTTGCAATCAATGATAACATTCAATGAGCTTTCATAAAGACGTGCTGCCCCTGCATACTAGCCTTTTATGATTCATGCAACCGGACACCCAGATCCTCTACATCTCAGAGCTCTGCAATCTCTCACCATTTAGATAATACTTTTTTTTTTATTCTTCCGGCCAAAATGGACAATTTCACATTTTCCCACATTATACTCCATTTGCCAGATCTTTGCCCACTTATCTAATCTATTTATATTCCTATGTAGCCTCCTTATGTCCTTACTTTCCTATCTATCTTTGTGTCATCGGCACACTTAGTAACCATACCTTCGGTCCCTTCATCCAAGTAATTTATATACATTGTAAAAAGGTTGAAGCCCCAGCACTGATCCATGTGCCACACCACTCATTACTTCTTACCGGGCAGAAAATGACCCATTTATGCCTGTTCTCTGCTTCCTGATAGTTAGCCAATCTTCTATTCATGCCAATGTGTTGCCCCCTACAACGTGAGCTTTTATTTCACCTGCCATTTCCTTATTTTCCATTATAAATTCCCCAGGCTCACATTCTATAGGAGCAATGCTCACTTTGTTAACTCTTTTCTTTTTAAATATCTCCAAAACGTTTTACGATCTGTCTTTATATTTCTAGTAAGAAGTCTTACAACACCAGGTTAAAGTCCAACAGGTTTGTTTCAAACACTAGCTTTCGGAGCACCTCACCTGAGGAAGGAGCAGCGCACCGAAAGCTAGTGTTTGAAACAAACCTGTTGGATTTTAACCTGGTGTTGTGAGACTTCTTACTGTGCTCACCCCAGTCCAACGCTAGCATCTCCACATCATTTATATTTCTAGCTAGCTTTCTATTTTACTCTCATTTTCCACTCCTTATAGAAATTACAGTGCAGAAGGAGGCCATTCGGCCCATCGAGTCTGCACCGGCTCTTGGAAAGAGCACCTTACCCAAGTCCACACCTCCACCCTATCCCCATAACCCAGAAACCCCACCTAACACTAAGGGCAATTTGGACACTATTACTACTAATCTCTTCGAAGTAATTTAAGCTGCTTTTTATATTCTGGCCAATCTTCTGACCTGCCACCTATCTTTGCACAATTACATGCTCTTTCATTAAGTTGGCCACTATCTGTTAACTTATTAAATTAATCATGGATGATGGGTCCTCCCCTTAGCATTTTCCTTTCTTGTTGAAATGTTTATTCTGAAATATCCCCTTAAATGTCTGCCACTGCATTCTCTATTGACCTATCCCTTAATCTAAATTGCCAGTTCACTTTAGCTATCATGCCTACATAATTGCCGTTATTTAACATTAAAATACTCTTCTCTCCCTCAAACTGAATGTAAAATTCAATCAGATTATGATCACTAATAACTAGAGGCACCTTCAATATCAGGTCATTAATTGATCCGAAAATGATCATAAAAATGTGAAAGTGGTCATATGGACTTTATAGTCGTACGCCAACAGATATTCATTCCAAATGGCTTGTTGCTTAACACCTAAGGTACCAAATTCTTTATCTGTAATCCACCTTAAGTGGGCTCCCTCAACAATGAATATTGTCCACAGCGGCGCTGGATCTTCCACCCCAGAAGTAACAATAACCTCTCGGTTGTAGATATCGTGCCAGGAACCCACCCTACCCAAGGCCCAAGGAGGAAACTGTGATGGGATCACAATGTCATCAGGGTGGGAGGCGGAAGCCCCCCCCCACCCCAGTTTTCTTGTGGTGAGATTTGGAAAACTCAGACCAGTGAGTAAATAACAATACTTTAAAGGAATTAACTATGTAAAACATTTGAAGTTCTTCAAAAAAGGTACCGCCAGTGCAGTACCAATCGGGTGCTGCACGATTGGTGGTGCTGTCCTTGAATGAGATATTGAACCCAGTTTGCCTGAATGCAAAATATTCCGTCGCAATACTCAAAGAACAGGGGGTGGGTTCTCCCAGTTCCTGGAAAATATTTATTGCTCAGCCAGCATCACTGAAACAGGTTATCATCCTATTTATCTTGTTGCTTTTTTCTTTCAGTTCAAAATTTGTTTCCATTTGAAATATAAATATTGTTTCGATATAGGATCTACAGCAGTCCATTTTTGGCACAGCAGTGGCCCACAATCACTAATGACATACATGGCTACTAGATGGCCTTTTGATGGCTTTGGATGAGAGATAAAAATTGGATAGGATACCCAAATAACTGCCCTGTCCTTCTTTGAAAAGTGCAATAGGAACTTTTACATCCAATTGAGAGGCTGGATGAGGCCTCAGTTAAATACCTCAGCTGAAAGACAATGGGGGGAGGGATTCTCTGCCTCCAGTAGCAAAGTTCCCGATGCGAGGGAGAATTGCATGTTGAGCAAATAATGGGATCGGTGCGCTTCCAGTTCCGATGCTCCAGTTCCCTGCCTGCAGCAGAAGCAAGCGACACACCCCACGCCAGCAGGAATATCCAAATGGGTCATTTGAACCAATTGCATCTGATTAAGGGCTGGACACCAGGGGCGTCATTCTCCGACCCCCCCCGCCGGGTCGGAGAATGGCCGTTGGCCGCCGTGAATCCCGCCACCGCCCCCGCCGAAGTCTCCGCTCCCGGAGATTGGGCGGGGGCGGGAATCCGGCCGCGCCGGTTGGCGGGACCCCCCGCTGGATTCTCCGGCCCGGATGGGCCGAAGTCCCGCCCAGGAATTGCCTGTCCCGCCGACGTAAATCAAACCTGGTATTTACCGGCGGGACCAGGCGGCGTGGGCGGGCTCCGGGGTCCTGGGGGGGGGCGCAGGGCGATCTGACCCCGGGGGTGCCCCCACGGTGGCCTGGCCCGCGATCGGGGCCCACCGATCCGCGGGCAGGCCTGTGCCGTGGGGGCACTCTTTCCCTTCCGCCTCCGCCACGGTCTCCACCGTGGCGGAGGCGGAAGTGACTCTCCCCACTGCGCATGCGCGGGAAACTGACAGCGGCCGCTGACGCTCCCGCGCATGCGCCACATTTCCGCGCCAGCTGGCGGGGCAACAAACGCCATTTCCGCCAGCTGGCGGGGCGGAAATCCCTCCGGCGTCGGCCTAGCCCCTCAATGTTGGGGCTAGGCCGCCAAAGATGCGGAGCATTCCGCACCTTTTTGCCGGCGCGATGCCCGTCTGATTTGCGCCGGCTTTGGCGCCAGTTGGCGGGCATCCCGCCATTGGGGGAGAATTTCGCCCCTGATTCCCCACACCTCCATGATGCTTCGGCCCTCTAGGCCAGAATTCATGCAAATGTTGGTGCAAATTTTTTCCAGCGTGGTCCTGACGCGGTGGACCTCGCGGTGTGTAAAGCAGGGGTAAGCATTTAAAGTTGCTGCACCCAAAGCCCAGCAGCGGGCCCCCTACCCCCACAATGCAAATCTTTCCCAACTTACCATCCAGCCCCCCCATCAGACACCCCCTTCAGGTTCCCCCATCAGAGACCCCCCAGTCAGAGACTGCCATCAGACGCCCCCATCAGAGTAGCCATCAGACGCCCCCCCCAATCAGAGACCCACATCAGATACCCCATCAGATCCACACATCAGAGGCTCCCATATCAGAGAGTCCATATCAGAGACTCCCATATCACACCCTTCTTATCAGAGACCCCCCATATCGGAGCCCCTCCCTTATCTAAGACACCTGCATATCAGAGAGCCCCATCAGAACCCCATAACAGCAACCCTGATATCAGATACTGCACCATATCAAACACCCCAGATATCCCCATATCAGAGACCCTACCATATCAGAGCCTGCCAATCAGAGATCCCCCCCATATCAAAGACCCGGATTGAAATTGGCTTTTCTAGTTAGCTATAGATGATATAGGTAAAAGGTTTAATTGAGAACTCATTAAGGATAATTAACTGAAATCATACCAAGCATTAATTCAGTGCAACTATAGCTGAGAATTAATCAGATAAGACTCTGTATTTTCACATTTCACAAGTTGCTTGAGGCCTGCAAGGTCAGTGACTAAACTAGCTAAAAGACCCTGTTGTTTGGTAAAAACTGGGCGGCTGCCCAGTACGGGCAGTTCAGTTTCTATAGTAACAGCCAGTCTATGATAGATGTAGATGTGGGCAACTTGGAAAATTGGCAAGCGATGGTATGGGAAATTCACACCGATATAGTTAAATACATATCTCTCTCAAATTGATGGACAGACACTTTGGCCGAATTGAGTGAATTATAAATTAGTTAAAGCCAATTACAATTTACAGCTGTAAAGAAGGTGAGACTTTAAGATAATAATCTCCTTAAGAATAACTTGTCGGGATGGAAAATATCCATTCCGGAATCAATCTACTGCTTTCTGAAACTTATTTTCTTTGCTTGCTTTTGCTAAATCGCCATCTTTCTTTTGTTTAAATCACTCAGTCATTTTATACTGTGTATTATGATTTGGGGAATTACCACGATTTGTATTTTAAACTCAACCACTGTATTCGCTAAAGCCAATCAACCTGACCTAATTTTGTATTGACAAATAAAGCTTACCAGTGGCACAAGCTGACAAATAAAGTTCAACTGAACTTTGCCAAAAAGCACAGACTTGACCTCTGTTATTTGGGAACTAAGAAGGGGTAACGGATATCCAGGGTTCCGAATAGACACAGAGATCCATCAGACCCCGATATCAGAGACATGCATATCAGACCCTCCATATCAGAGACCTTCCCTATATCTGACTCGCCGGCATATCAGAGACCTGCATCAGACCCTCATAACAGAGACTCCAATATCAGATACTGCCTCATATCAGAGACCCTCTGTAGCAGAGACCCCACCATGTCAGAGCTCCCAATCAGAGATACCCCCAATTCAGAGACTCCCTGATATCAGAGAGCCCCATATCAGAGATGTGCATAGCAGAGCCTCCTCATTTCAGAGACCCCCCCCGCCCATCAGTCACCCCTGCCTGGAAGCTAAAGAATAGACAGGAATTGAAGAATTTGGATTGGGTGTGGCTGTTGGATAATAAATCAACATCGACATGTGGGAGTCTTTCAAGCGACAGTTGATTAGGATTCAGGAAAGCCACGTTCCTGAGAGAATGAAGGATAAGTATGGGAAGTTTAGGGAGACTTGGAGAACGAGGGATATTGTGAACCTCGTCAAAAAGAAAAAGGAGAATTTTGCACAGTCTAGAAGGGTGGGGACAGTCAAAACCTTTGAGGAGTATAAAGAAAGTAGGAAGGTACTGAAGCAGGAAATTAGGAGGGCTAGGAGGGGGTCATGAAAAACATAGAAAAGGAGGAGCTATTGGGTCTTTTAAAAGATATTATAGAATTTACAGTGCAGAAGTAGGCCATTCGGCCCATCGAGTCTGCACCGGCTCTTGGAAAGAGCACCCTACCCAAGGTCAACACCTCCACCCTATCCCCATAACCCAGTAACCCCACCCAACACTAAGGACAATTTTGGACACTAAGGGCAATTTATCATGGCCAATCCACCTAACCTGCACATCTTTGGACTGTGGGAGGAAACCGGAGCACCCGGAGGAAACCCACGCACACACGGGGAGGATGTGCAGACTCCACACAGACAGTGCCCAAGCCGGAATCGAACCTGAGGCCCTGGAGCTGTGAAGCAATTGTGCTATCCACAATGCTACCGTGCTGCCCCTTTAAGGTAGATAAGTCTCTTGGGCCAGATGGGATTTATCCCAGAATTTGAGGGAAGCAAGGGATGAAATTGCTGGGGCCTTGACTGACACCTTTGTATCCTCATTGGCTGCAGGTGAGATCTCAGAGGATTGGAGAATGGCTGATGTGGTACCGCTGTTTAAGAAAAGTAGCAGGGATAATCCTGGAAACTATAGGCTGGTGAGCCTCACGTCGGTAGTCGGTAAATTATTGGAGAGAATTCTCAGGGACAGGATTTATACCCATTTGGAAACAATTGGACTCAGCAGCGATAGACAGCATGGTTTTGTGAAGGGGAGGTCATGCCTCACTAACTTACAAAGAACAAAGAAAATTACAGCACAGGAACAGGCCCTTCGGCCCTCCCAGCCTGTGCCGATCCAGATCCTTTATCTAAACCTGTCGCCTATTTTCCAAGGATCTACTTCCCTCTGTTCCCTGCCCGTTCATATATCTGTCTAGATGCATCTTGAATGATGATATTGTGCCCGCCTTTACCACCTCCGCTGGCAAAGCGTACCAGGCACCCACCATCCTCTGCATAAAAAACTTTCTACGCACATCTCCCTTAAACTTTCCACGCACATCTCCCTTAAACTTTCCCCCTCTCACCTTGAAATCGTGACCCCTTGTAATTGACACCCCCACTCTTGGAAAAAGCTTGTTGCTATCCACCCTGTCCATACCTCTCATAATTTTGTAGACCTCAATCAGGTCCCCCCTCAACCTCCGTCTTTCCAATGAAAACAATCCTAATCTACTCAACCTTTCTTCATAGCTAACACCCTCCATACCAGGCAACATCCCAGGCAACTTTCCCAGTTTGCCACCTTGGGATTGTAGGATAATGTGCTATCGTGGGAGAGAATGGATGAGGGTAAGGTGTCTGATATTTATAAGGAGCTAATGGAGATGGAGGGAGCCCCGATAGGAGAAGTCAAATGGAAATGGGAGGAGGAATTGGGGGGGAAAATGGAGGCCGGGATGTGGGAGGTGGCCCTGAGGAGGGTGAATGTGTCCTTGTCATGTGTGAGGCTCAGCCTTGTCCAGATCTGGTTTGTGATGAAGAACAAAGCCAGCAGTGCAGGTTCAATTCCCGTACCAGCTGAGAATTCTGAATTCTCCCTCTGTGTATAATAATAATATTAATAATAATCGCTTATTGGCACGAGTAGGCTTCAATGAAGTTACTGTGAAAAGCCCCTAGTCGCCACATTCTGGTGCCTGTTCAGGGAGGCCAGTACGGGAATTGAACCTGCGCTGCTGGCATTGTTCTGCATTATAAACCAGCTGTTTAGCCCACTGTGCTAAACCAGTACCCGAACAGGCGCCGGAATGTGGTGACTAGGGGCTTTTCGCAGTAACTTCATTGCAGTGTTAATGTAAGCCTACTTGTGACAATAAAGATTATTTATTTTATTTTTATTTTATTTCATAAGGCACACATGACGGTGGCCAGGATGAGTAGGTTTTTCGAGGGGGTAGAGGATAGGTGAGGGCGGTGCGCGGGGAGGCCCGTGAACCATGTTCACATGTTCAGGGCATGTCCGAAACTGAAGGGGTTCTGGCAGAGGTTCGCCAACGAATGTCCAAGGTGTTGAGGGTGAAGGTGGTCCCGAGTCCAGAAGTGGCGATATTTAGAGTTTCGGAAGACCCGGGAGTCCAGGGGCCGAGGGAGGCTGATGTCCTGGCCTTTGCCTCCCTGATAGCCTGGAGATGGATTTTGCTTGGGTGGAGGGACCCGGGGGTCTGGCTGAGCAAGCTGGTGGAGTTCCTAAGCTTGGAAAGCATCAAGTTCATCTTGAGAGGGCCGATCGAAGGTTTTTTACCGAGGTGGAAGCCGTTCATCAACTTCTTCAGGGAGGATTGAGGTGTTGGGGGGGGGGGAGCGAAAGTGGGGGGCTAAGGGGTTAAAACGGGGAAGGACAGGGAGGTTTGGGTGTTGATTAGCTAGTTATTTATTATGATGTTCCTGTTTGTTCTTGCTCTTGTTTTTGTATTTACTGTTTATATAAATGCTTATAAAACAAGTGTAGGAACAGCGATATATTTCCAAGTCAGGACGGTGAGTGACTTGGAGGGGAACCTCCAGGAGGTGGGGTTCCCAGGCATCAGTTGCTATTGTCCTTCTAGATGATAGTGGTCATGCGTTTGGAAGGTGCTGTCTAAGGAGACTTGGTGAGTTCCTGCAGTGCATCGTATAGGTGGTGCATACTGCTGCTACTGTGCATCGGTGGTGGAGGAATTGAATGTTTGCAGAAAGGGTGCAAATCAAGCGGGCTGCTTTGTCCTGGAGGGTGTTGAGCTTAGAATCATAGAATCTATAATGCAGAAGGAGGCTATTCAGCCCAGGGTCTACACTGGCCCTTGAAAGAGCACCCTACCTAAGCCCACACCTCCACCTTATCCCTGTAACCCAGTAACCCCACCTAAACGTTGGATATTAGGGGCAATTTAGCATGACCAATCCACTTAAACTGCACATCTTTGGACTGTGGGAGGAAACTGAAGCACCCGGAGGAAACCCACGCAGACACGGGGAGAACGTGCAAACTCCGCACAGCCAGTGACCCAAAGCTGGAATTGAACCTGGGTCCATGGAACTGTGAGGCAGCAGTGCTAATCACTGTGTCACCATGCCGCTTCTTGAGTGTTGTTGGAACTGCACCCATCCAGGCAAGTGGGGAGTATTCCATTTCACTGGGACTTCTCAGCTGCCAGCCAATCAGACCGGCCAGCGGCTTTTCCTGAGGGATGGGAGTTCCACCCTCGGGTAGGTAAGGCCACCCCCAGCACATTAACACTGCAAGGCAGCCTTTTTTTAAAGTCAGTTGGTTTGCGACCAACCTTTCTACTGGTGAGGCGTGGATATGCGACCTCCTGTAAAATCCACCCCACCAACATTTGGAGGATCGTCATCACTTTCCATTAATTGTTACAATTGCTAACCCAATTCCTCTTTCCTTGCATTTCAGACAGTTGGATAGAGTAATCTGGTCACTTTTGGTTCACTTTAAGTTTTTGAGGCTCTCCCACATGCCATTAACATCCCTCCCTGCTAGTTACAATTTGTTTGTACTGTGCACAATGTTTGCTTTGTGCATGCATCCTTTTGATAAGCTCTCAAAGGATGGTCACGACTGGGAGTTAAATATCCAAAGGTATCAAACTATTCGGAAGGACAGAGTGGATGGTAAGGGAGGTGGTGTAGCTCTGTTATTTAAGGATGACATCCGGGCAACAGTAAGGGATGACATCGGTGCTATGGAGGATAAGGTTGAATCCATTTGGGTGGAAATCAGGAATAGTAAGGCGAAAAAGTCACTGATAGGAGTAATCTATAGGCCACCAAATAGTAACATTATGGTGGGCCAGGCAATAAACAAAGAAATAACAGATGCATGTAGAAATGGTACAGCAGTTATCATGGGGGATTTTAATCTACATGTTGATTGGTTTAACCAGGTCGGTCAAGGCAGCCTTCAGGAGGAGTTTATAGAATGTATCCGCGATAGTTTCCTCGAACAGTATGTAATGGAACCTACGAGGGAACAAGCGGTCCTAGATCTGGTCCTGTGTAATGAGACAGGATTGATTCAGGATCTCATAGTTAGGGATCCTCTCGGAAGGAGCGATCACAATATGGTGGAATTTAAAATACAGATGGAGGGTGAGAAGGTAAAATCAAGCACTAGTGTTTTGTGCTTAAACAAAGGAGATTACAATGGGATGAGAGAAGAACTAGCTAAGGTAGACTGGGAGCAAAGACTTTATGGTGAAACAGTTGAGGAACAGTGGAGAACCTTCCAAGTGATTTTTCACAGTGCCCAGCAAAGGTTTATACCAACAAAAAGGAAGGACGGTAAAAAGAGGGAAAATCGACCGTGGATATCTAAGGAAATAAGGGCGAGTATCAAATTGAAGGAAAAAACATACAAAGTAGCAAAGATCAGTGGGAGACTAGAGGACTGGGAAATCTTTAGGGGGCAACAGAAAGCTACTAAAAAAGCTATAAAGAAGAGTAAGATAGATTATGAGAGTAAACTTGCTCAGAATATAAAAACAGATAGTAAAAGTTTCTACAAATACATAAAACAAAAAAGAGTGGCTAAGGTAAATATTGGTCCTTTAGAGGATGAGAAGGGAGATTTAATAATGGGAGATGAGGAAATGGCTGAGGAACTGAACAGGTTTTTTGGGTCGGTCTTCACAGTGGAAGACACAAATAACATGCCAGTGACTGATGGAAATGAGGCTATGACAGGTGAGGACCTTGAGAGGATTGATATCACCAAGGAGGTAATGATGGGCAAGCTAATGGGGCTAAAGGTAGACAAGTCTCCTGGCCCTGATGGAATGCATCCCAGAGTGCTAAAAGAGATGGCTAGGGAAATTGCAAATGCACTAGTGATAATTTACCAAAATTCACTAGACTCTGGGGTGGTCCCGGCGGATTGGAAATTAGCAAACGTGACACCACTGTTTAAAAAAGGAGGTAGGCAGAAAGTGGGTAATTATAGGCCAGTGAGCTTAACTTCGGTAGTAGGGAAGATGCTGGAATCTATCATCAAGGAAGAAATAGCGAGGCATCTGGATGGAAATTGTCCCATTGGACAGACGCAGCATGGGTTCATAAAGGGCAGGTCGTGCCTAACTAATTTAGTGGAATTTTTTGAGGACATTAACAGTGCGGTAGATAACGGGGAGCCAATGGATGTGGTATATCTGGATTTCCAGAAAGCCTTTGACAAGGTGCCACACAAAAGGTTGTTGCATAAGATAAAGATGCATGGCATTAAGGGGAAAGTAGGAGCATGGATAGAGGATTGGTTAATTAATAGAAAGCAAAGAGTGGGGATTAATGGGTGTTTCTCTGGTTGGCAATCAGTAGCTAGTGGTGTCCCTCAGGGATCAGTGTTGGGCCCACAACTGTTCACAATTTACATAGATGATTTGGAGTTGGGGACCAAGGGCAATGTGTCCAAGTTTGCAGACGACACCAAGATAAGTGGTAAAGCAAAAAGTGCAGAGGATACTGGAAGTCTGCAGAGGGATTTGGACAGGCTAAGTGAATGGGCTAGGGTCTGGCAGATGGAATACAATGTTGACAAATGTGAGGTTATCCATTTTGGTAAGAATAACGGCAAAAGGGATTATTATTTAAATGATAAAAAATTAAAACATGCTGCTGTGCAGAGAGATCTGGGTGTGTTAGTGCATGAGTCGCAGAAAGTTGGTTTTCAGGTGCAACAGGTGATTAAGAAGGCAAATGGAATTTTGTCCTTCATTGCTAGAGGGATGGAGTTTAAGACTAGGGAGGTTATGCTGCAATTGTATAAGGTGTTAGTGAGGCCACACCTGGAGTATTGTGTTCAGTTTTGGTCTCCTTACTTGAGAAAGGACGTACTGGCACTGGAGGGTGTGCAGAGGAGATTCACTAGGTTAATCCCAGAGCTGAAGGGGTTGGATTACGAGGAGAGGTTGAGTAGACTGGGACTGTACTCGTTGGAATTTAGAAGGATGAGGGGGATCTTATAGAAACATATGAGATTATGAAGGGAATAGATAGGATAGATGCGGGCAGGTTGTTTCCACTGGCGGGTGAAAGCAGAACTAGGGGGCATAGCCTCAAAATAAGGGGAAGTAGATTTAGGACTGAGTTTAGGAGGAACTTCTTCACCCAAAGGGTTGTGAATCTATGGAATTCCTTGCCCAGTGAAGCAGTAGAGGCTCCTTCATTAAATGTTTTTAAGATAAAGGTAGATAGTTTTTTGAAGAATAAAGGGATTAAGGGTTATGGTGTTCGGGCCGGAAAGTGGAGCTGAGTCCACAAAAGATCAGCCATGATCTCATTGAATGGCGGAGCAGGCTCGAGGGGCCAGATGGCCTACTCCTGCTCCTAGTTCTTATGTTCTTATGTTCAACCAAAATGCCATGTTCAATCTCAGTGGAATTATTAGAGGAATTTACCTGGTATGCTGTTATGTCTGACTCAGTGACATGACCAGTGTTATTTTTGATTGGGTGGTCGCACTATGCACAGAAACGTTCAGGTTTCATGCTCGTGGTCTCTCGTAAATGAGTAGTATTATCCACTTTCAAACCATCCATAACACCCACACTTTGTGAAATTGAATCCAATATCACTAAGAACACCCCCACATATCCCATTATTTAAAGAAAACACTGTGCCCTGTATCTATTTTATTTACTGTGAAAACTATTTGTTTTGTCACTCTCAGTGTCAGACATGACTTTTTAAATGCATACTTCTGCTTGGTGGGTATCTGTGAAGCCTATTAATTCAGGTGCAGAAAGGTAGCAACATCACTGACCGTAACAAACAGCAGCTCAGAAACTGGCACAATGCCTAATGCTTGGAAAACCTTTGGCAGCGCTGTTCTGCAGTGCGTGGGGTA
The DNA here is from genome assembly GCF_047496885.1 of Scyliorhinus torazame. Classification (NCBI taxonomy): domain Eukaryota; kingdom Metazoa; phylum Chordata; class Chondrichthyes; order Carcharhiniformes; family Scyliorhinidae; genus Scyliorhinus; species Scyliorhinus torazame. The sequence goes on along the minus strand of NC_092714.1, from coordinate 41,272,174 downwards.
AGGGAGCTGACAGTCACTTCTCTTCCTTCTAGGGTGAGTGGGCATTCTACACGGTCTTGCCTTCAAAACCGCTCACTACTGCTGCCGCTCTTGTGAATTTGTATTTAAAAATGTGGCAAGGTAGGAGAAAAATCTTTGCACGATGAATCATGGTGCACAAGTGTGCGAGAACAAAGGTTGGGGGTGCGGTGGGGGGGGGGGGGGGAAGGTGGAATGGTGGCACAGGTTGAGGTGCCATCAATTATAACAAAGACAAGTTGTGGAACGAAACTGTGGCTTCAATAAGCTAAACGCGAACCTGCTGGCAACTGATCCCGAACTGGGGCAGGGCCAGAGGTCGGCCACCTTTATACAGAGCCTGAGGGGAGGAGCCACAGGGGGAGCCACCAGAGACAACAAACAATATATACAATACAGTAACAGTGGTTTACCACAATATATATAATCCAGTAACAGTGGTTTCCCACACAGGTGAGATTGTATTCTAACCCTGATAAAATGACCCCCAGCTGCTGAATTTGAGTGTCCAACTTTCTCACAAAGGCTGGTGGGTATCCATCAGGAAATGTCCCTCCTGTGGAGGTTGATCACACACCAAGTTAGGCCTTGGAACAGACCGATTTCACAAAAGGGTTCCGCATCTTCGCAAGTCAATAGAGTATATGGAGCTGAATTCACCGTTTTTCAGACTAAGTGCCGATGCCGGTGTGGGAACTGTGGCGTTTTACGACATCAAAATAGGCGCCGAACCTGCACCAATCCTGAGACTAGTGAGGAACTTGGAGCCGCGCCAAGTCAAATTCTAGGCTCCCACGATATAAATGGCTGGAGAATGACCGGGTCCGTGGCTGCGCATGCGCACGGCGACGACCTGCAGCAGTCGCATCATATAACATGGCGCCGACCGTGCGCAGACCCGACCTGCCAAATAGTGCACCCCATGGCCATCCCCCACCAGTCCCCCCAGCCCTCGCGGAAGCACCTCCCCCCCCCCCCCCCCCCCCCCCCCAGCCAGCAGCACGGCTCCCAGCCGACTGTGGCGGCGCTGGGCACAATCCACAGCCACCACGCGGGTTCCCAACTGCTGAGACTACACGTGTCCCGCGCAGTCGGGAATTCGGCCCATCGGGAGTGGAGCATCGGGGGAGAGCCTTCAGGTGACATGCCAACGCCATTCCAACAGCGCGCGACGCAATGCTGCCATTTCAGAGGGGTTGGAGGATATAAAACCGGTGTCAAACACGCCCCCGATTTCAACATCGGAAGGGGCTCTCCACCCGATCACAGATTACGATATCAGCATCGGGGAACGGTGAATCCCGGCCATAATTTCTTCCTAAAACCACTAGGCACCAGCACAATCTTTGGATGAAAGCTAAATACTGCGGATGCTGGAAATCTGAAAGAAAAACAGCAGTTCAGGAGAAGAATCAAACGGACATGAAATGTTGACTATGTTTCTTTCTCTACAGATGCTGCCAGACCTGCTGAGCTTAATCTGCACAACCTTCATTGTCTTAAAGCAACACTTTCACAACTCGCCCCTCACAATGTTCACTGGCTGAGGGCACTTCCAACTCCTTATTGTCACATGTACACTACACATCTGCACTAAGATAACCCTACAACAAGCATGGGATCATTATTTTAATATTATGATAAAAATTGTCAGTACATCTGACCCATATCCTGGATAGCAGTGTGCCCAATTTAAATTAGCAGGTGGGGTGGGCACTTGCATGTTGCCTACCGGATTAGACCCTTAGATGTCAGTTTCATGCCTGCGAAATAGATGTTACACAAACCAATTTCTTGGCCATTGTGCCAAAAATTCAGACCTTTAACTCTGTTTCTCCATCCGCAGATTGTGCCAGACCCGCTGGGCATTTCCAGCAGTTTCTGTTTTTATTTAGGATAGGTTCATATTTTGGCATCTATTCCAATTGCAATTCAGCTTTGCCATCTGGATTCTATTAACTTCTTTTTTGACATTAATACCGAAGAGTTATTATCTAGTTTGTAGCAGCTGCACATCTTATTGACTAAATCTTTGTGGGTTTTTTTTATTCCTTCTCTTTCAATTTTTCTCTATTTCTTTTTCAAGATTTAGAGTACCCAATTCATTTTTCCAATTAAGGGGCAATTTAGCGTGGAGATTCCACCCGGCCTGCACATCTTTGGGTTGTGGGGGCGAAACCCACGCAAACACGGGGAGAACGTGCAAACTCCACACGGACAATGACCCAGAGCCGGGATCGAACCCTCGCCGCCGTGAGGCAGCAGGGCTAACCTACTGCACCACCGTGCTGCCACTTCTCTATTTCTTTCCTGAAGGCACTGAATTGAGGTTTGGAAACAGTCTCATGGGCTCGAGAATCACTGCGGCATGGAAGTAACAAAACAAAACAAATACCGTAGTATTAATTCAGTACTGTGAGTAAAAGTACTACGGCCATGACAGACCACGAGTCCTAGTCGGCATGACAGATCTCCTGGAGAGGACAAGAGACTAGAGTCAGATCTCTGTGGTATGGGGAAACATTGGAAAAACTTGTGCTTTCCTGCCTTGAAAGGAGACATCTGTGAGGACATAGAACATAGAACGATACAGCGCAGTACAGGCCCTTCGGCCCACGATGTTGCACCGACATGGGAAGTCAAAAAACAAAAGCCATCTAACCTACACTATGCCATTATCATCCATATGCTTATCCAATAAACTTTTAAATGCCCTCAATGTTGGCGAGTTCACTACTGTAGCAGGAAGGGCATTCCACGGCCTCACCACTCTTTGCGTAAAGAACCTACCTCTGACCTCTGTCCTACATCTATTACCCCTCAGTTTAAGGCTATGTCCCCTCGTGCTAGCCATTTCCATCCGCGGGAGAAGGCTCTCACTGTCCACCCTATCTAACCCCCTGATCATTTTGTATGCCTCTATTAAGTCTCCTCTTAACCTTCTTCTCTCTAACGAAAACAACCTCAAGTCCACCAGCCTTTCCTCATAAGATTTTCCCTCTATACCAGGCAACATCCTTGTAAATCTCCTCTGCACCCACTCCAAAGCTTCCACGTCCTTCCTATAATGAGGTGACCAGAACTGTACGCAATACTCCAAATGCGGCCGTACCAGAGTTTTGTACAGCTGCAACATGACCTCATGACTCCGGAACTCAATCCCTCTACCAATAAAGGCCAACACTCCATAGGCCTTCTTCACAACCCTATCAACCTGGGTGGCAACTTTCAGGGATCTATGTACATGGACACCGAGATCCCTCTGCTCATCCACACTTCCAAGAACTTTACCATTAGCCAAATATTCTGCATTCCTGTTATTCCTTCCAAAGTAAATCACCTCACACTTCTCTACATTAAACTCCATTTGCCACCTCTCAGCCCAGTTCTGCAGCTTATCTATGTCCCTCTGTAACCTGCAACATCCTTCCGCACTGTCGACAACACCACCGACTTTAGAGTCGTCTGCAAATTTACTCACCCACCCTTCTGCGCCCTCCTCTAGGTCATTTATAAAAATGACAAACAGCAAGGCCCCAGAACAGATCCTTGTGGTACGCCACTTGTAACTGAACTCCATTCTGAACATTTCCCATCAACCACCACCCTCTGTCTTCTTTCAGCTAGCCAATTTCTGATCCACATCTCTAAATCACCCTCAATCCCCAGCCTCCGTATTTTCTGCAATAGCCTACCGTGGGGAACCTTATCAAACGCTTTACTGAAATCCATATACACCACATCAACTGCTCTATCCTCGTCTACCTGCTCAGTCACCTTCTCAAAGAACTCGATAAGGTTTGTGAGGCATGACCTACCCTTCACAAAGCCATGCTGACTATCCCTAATCATATTATTACTATCTAGATGATTATAAATCTTGTCTCTTATAATCCCCTCCAAGACTTTACCCACAACAGACATGAGGCTCACCGGTCTATAGTTGCCAGGGTTGTCTCTACTCCCCTTCTTGAACAAAGGAACCACATTTGCTATCCTCCAGTCCTCTGGCACTATTCCTGTAGCCAATGATGACATAAAAATCAAAGCCAAAGGCTCAGCAATCTCCTCCCTGGCTTCCCAAAGAATCCTAGGATAAATCCCATCAGGCCCCGGGGACTTATCTATTTTCAGCCTGTCCAGAATTGCCAACACCTCTTCCCTACGTACCTCAATGCCATCTATTCTAATAGCCTGGGTCTCAGCAGTCTCCTCCACAACATTCTCTTTTTCGTGAGTGAATACTGACGAAAAATATTCATTTAGTATCTCGCCTATCTCTTTAGACTCCACACACAACTTCCCATCCCTGTCCTTGACTGGCCCTACTCTTACCCTAGTCATTCTTTTATTCCTGACATACCTATAGAAAGCTTTTGGGTTTTCCTTGATCCTACCTGCCAAGTACTTCTCATGTCCCCTCCTTGCTCGTCTTAGCTCTGTCTTTAGATCCTTCCTCGCTACCTTGTAACTATCAAGCGCCCCAACCGAAACTTCACACCTCATCTTCACATTGGCCTCCTTCTTCCTCTTAACAAGAGATTCCACTTCTTTGGTAAACCACGGTTCCCTCGCTCTATGCCTTCCTCCCTGCCTGACCGGTACGTACTTATCAAGAACACGCAGTAGCTGTTCCTTGAACAAGCTCCACATATCCAGTGTGCCCAACACTTGCAGCCTACTTCTCCAACCTATCCCCCCCAAGTCATTTCTAATGGCATCATAATTGCCCTTCCCCCAGCTATAACTCTTGCCCTGCGGGGTATACTTATCCCTTCCCATCACTAATGTAAACGTCACCGAATTGTGGTCACTGTCCCCAAAGTGCTCACCTACCTCCAAATCTCACACCTGGCCTGGTTCATTACCCAAAACCAAATCCAATGTGGCCTCTCCTCTTGTTGGCCTATCAACATATTGTGTCAGGAAACCCTCCTGCACACATTGTACAAAAAACGACCCATCTAATGTACTCGAACTATATCTTTTCCAGTCAATATTTGGGAAGTTAAAGTCTCCCATAATAACTACCCTGTTACTTTCGCTCTTATCCAGAATCATCTTCGCCATCCTTTCCTCTACATCCCTAGAGCTATTTGGAGGCCTATAGATAACTCCTAACAGGGTGACCTCTCCTTTCTGGTTTCTAACCTCAGCCCATCCCCATCTAGCATCCTCTCCGCCACCGTAATACTGTTTTTGACTAGCAGCGCCACACCTCCCCCTCTTTTGCCTCCTTCTCTGAGCTTACTAAAACACATAAACCCCGGAACCTGCAACAACCATTCCTGTCCCTGCTCTATCCATGTCTCCGAAATGGCCACAATATCAAAGTCCCAGGTACCAACCCATGCTGCCAGTTCCCCTACCTTATTTCGTACACTCCTGGCATTGAAGTAGACACAGTTCAAACCACCTACCTGAACACTGGCCCCCTCCTGCAAAGTCAAATCTGTGCTCCTGACCTCTATACTCTCAATCTCTCGTACCCAAAAACTACAATCCAGGTTCCCATGCCCCTGCTGCATTAGTTTAAACCCCCCCAAAGAGCACTAGCAAATCTCCCCCCCAGGATATTTGTGCCCCTCAGGTTCAGATGTAGACCATCCTGTCTGTAGAGGTCCCACCTTCCCCAGAAAGAGTCCCAGTTATCCAGAAATCTGAATCCCTCCCGCCTGCACCATCCCTGTAGCCACGTGTTTAATTGCTCTCTCTCCCTATTCCTCATCTCATTATCACGTGGCACGGGCAACAACCCAGAGATAACAACTCTGTTTGTTCTCGTTCTGAGCTTCCATCCTAGCTCCCTGAAAGCCTGCCTGACATCTTTGTCCCCTTTCCTACCTATGTCGTTAGTGCCAATGTGGACCACGACTTGAGGCTGCTCCCCCCTCCCCCTTAAGGACCCGGAAAACACGATCCGAGACATCACGTACCCTTGCACCTGGGAGGCAACATACCAAACGGGAGTCTCTCTCGCTCCCACAAAATCTCCTATCTGTGCCCCTGACTATCGAGTCCCCAATTACTAATGCTCTGCTCCTCTCCCCCCTTCCCTTCTGAGCAACAGGGACAGACTCCGTGCCAGAGGCACATACCCCATGGCTTACCCCTGGTAAGTCCCCCCCCCCCACAAGTATCCAAAGCGGTATACTTGTTACTCAGGGGAACGACCGCAGGGGGATCCCTGCACTGACTGCTTCTTCCCAGTCCCTCTTACAGTTACCCATCTATCTCCAATCTTTGGTGTAACTAATTCCCTGAAGCTGCTACCTATGACCTCCTCTGCCTCCCGAATGGTCCGAAGTTCATCCAACTCCAGCTCCAGTTCCCTAACTCGGTCTTGGAGGAGCTGGAGATGGCTGCACTTCCTGCAGGTAAAATCAGCAGGGACACTAACGGCATCCCTCACCTCAAACATCCTGCAGGAGGAACATTGCACTCCCTTCCCTGCCATCCCTCTAACCTCCAACCAAGATCTGGTTAATAAATAAATAAAAAATAAAAAATAAATAACAATAATAATAATATAATATGGCACTTACCTCACACCAATGGGTCTTATTATTAGGTTAGAGGAGGAGGGCGGGTGGGAGACACTACACGTGTAGTGTCTCGGGTTTCCTCTCCACCAGAATTTATTGGTGGGGGGATGGGACCTTCCCAGAAGTCCGCGGGTCGAACTTCCGGTTCCCGCCTTATATAAAATTAAAAAATTTTAAAAAAACAGAAAAGAACAGAAACGGGACCAGGTAACTGTTTTTAAAGCAAAAACTCACCTCCCAGAAGGCCCCTGCGCACCGCTCCCGCCGAAATTCAAAGGGCTGCTCCTGCAAAGGTAAGGGTTTTTAAAGCAAAAACTTACCTCCCAGAAGGCCCCTGCACACTGCTCCCGCCGAAATTCAAAGGCTTCTTTTATGTTAATGGAGATAGGTACTAAATGGTATGTAAAGTTAGATTGAGTAAATTACTTCAGACTTGGGTCACTGTCTATGCAGAGTCTGCATGTCCTCCCCGTGTCTGCGTGGGTTTCCACCGGGTGCTCCGGTTTCCTCCCACAGCCCAAAGATGTGCAGGTTAGGTGGATTGGCCGTGATAAATTGCCCTTAGTATCCAAAAAGGAGAGGAGGGGTTATGGGGTTACAGGGTGGAAGTAAGGGCTTAAGTGGGTCAGTGCAGATTCAACGGGCCAAATGGCCTCTTTCTGCACTGTATGTTCTATGCACTATGTAAACAACAGTACATAGATTACATAGAATTTACAGTGCAGAAGGAGGCCATTCGGCCCATCGAGTCTGCACCGGCAAGAAGGACACAGGTTCCATCTAACATAAGGCCAATTTAGGATAAGTGTCAGGAATTTTTCCTTTGTGTAAAGAATGATCAAATGTGGAATGGCTTCCCGATAGAGTAGTGGAGGAAAAACCCTAGGAGTTATTTTTTTTAAAAACACAGCTGGATGCTACAACACGAGGACTTTCTGGATGGCTGAACTAAAATGGACCAAATGGCCCTCCTCATCCACGTTTATATCCGACTGTCCATGATTGACACATTGCTGACTGCGTTTACTAGATTGTCATGCTACACAAGAATTTATTACCTTAATATGCTTCACAGACATCTTTTTTTTGAAAAATATTTATCCTTTCAAAGGCACACATCTGGTCAGCATGTTTGATAAGCTGCAGGTAGTCATTAATCAGCACAAATGTCCCAAGATGCAAGTAGGAGCATATATCAGATGCTGACTCCAGGAAACAAAGTTTTATAGTGAGTTCAACTGGTATCTGTATTTAAATCATACGGAGAGAATGTGGTAAGTAAAATCACATTGAAATTGAAAGAAAGCTATCCCTTCGCCTCCGTCTCTGTGCTCACTTCCTTGGGGAGGAGCCCTTTCCCGATTCAATAGACCCTTTCACTCTCCTGCCACATTCTCCCTCTTCCTGGATTCTTTCCTCCTGCCTCTTACCCACTCTTTTCATTGAAAACTGTCGGTGTGACATTGGCTGTCTTAATTTCTCTGCTCCCCTCGCCAACTCCACCTTGTCTGCTTCTAAACTTGCTTCTAAATTGACTTTGTCATTAAACCTGCCAAAAAGGGTGGTGCTGTTGTTGCCTCGCATACTGACTGCTACCTGGCAGAGGCTGAGCGCCATCTCTCAGACCACCTGGACCACGACCCAACCACCAAACATCAAGCCATTGTTTCCAGAGCTGTCTCGGTCCTTATCGCTTCTAAAGATCTTCCATCCACAGCCTCAAACCTCACAGCCTCCCAACCCCACACAGCCTGTTTCTACCTCCTTGCCAAAATTCATAAACAGGACTGTCCTGACAGACCCATCATTTCAGCCTGCTCCTGCCCCACAGGACTAATTTCTTCCTATCCTAACTCATTCTCTATCTCCTTATCCAGTCTCATCCCACCTACATACGGATTTCCCTGATGCCCGACATTATATCATGGGCAGCATGGTAACATGTTGGTTAGCACAGTTGCTTCACAACTCCAGGATCCCTGGTTCGATTCCCAGCTTGGGTCACTGTCTTGCGGAGTCTGCATGTTCTCCCCCATGTCTGCATGGATTTCCTCCGGGTGCTCCGGTTTCCATCCGCAGTCCAAAGGTGTGCAGGTTAGGTGGATTGGTCATGCTAAATTGCCCTTAGTGTCCAAAAAGGTTTGGTGGGGTTACTGGGTTATGGGGATAGGTTGGAAGTGTGGGCTTTAATGGGGTGCTCTTTCCAAGGGCCGGTGCAGACTGGATGGGCCGAATGGCCTCCTTCTCCAATGTAAATTCTGTGATATCAACAGTTTCTAGTGTCCTGGCCCTAACCGCCTCCTTTTCACGATGGACATTCAATCCCTCTATTTCTCCATCCTCCACGAGGATAGTCTGAAGGTACTCCGCTTCTTGCTTGAACAGAGACCTGAACAATCCCCGTCCACCACTGCTCTCTCTGTCTCACTGAACTTCTTCTCTCTCTGAACAACTTCTCCTTTAACTTGTCTCACTGCAAATAATAGATGTGGCTACGGATACCCGCATGGAGTCCAGTTATTTTTGTGGGGTATGTGGAACGTTCCTTGTTCCAGTCCTACTTAGGCCCTCTCCCACAATTTGTTTTCCGTTACATTGATGACTGTATCGGTGCCGCTTCATGCTCTTTCCTGGACCTAGAAACATTTGTCGAGTTTGCTTCCAATTTCCACCCCTCTCTCAGCTTCACATGGTCCATCTCTGACACTTCTGTTCCCTTCCTTGATCATGTCTCCATTTCTGGTGATGGACTGTCTAGCAATATTCATTACAAGCCCACTGACTCCCACAGTTACCTTGACTATAGCTCCTCACACCCCACTTCCTGTAAGGACTCCATCCCATTCACCCAGTTTTGTCACCTCCATCATGTTTGTTCTGATGACACTACCTTCCAAACAGCTCTTCTCACATGACTTCCTTTTCCCTTAATTGAGGTTTGCCCCCCTTGTGGATGACAGGGCCCTCAACCGTGTCTGCCCCATCTCCTGGACCTCTATCTTCACTCCTTCTCCCTCCTAGAACCGTGATAGGGTTCACCTTGCCCTCACCTTTCTCCCTTCAGCCTCCACATTGAATGCCTCATCTTCTGCCATTTACTCCGACTCCAGCATGATGCCGCCACCAAACGCATCAGCCCCTGTCTGCATTCTGTGGGGACATTTCCCTCCCGGACACCCTGGTCCACTCCTCCATTATCCCCAACAGGGCATCATCTTCCATATAATCGCAGAAGGTTTAACACCTGCCCCTTTACCTCCTCTCTCCTCACCAATCAAGGCCCCAAACACTCCTTTCGGGTGAAACAGCGTTTCACTTGCACCACCTTCAATTTGGTTCCCTGTATTCACTGCTCGCAATGCAGTCTCCTTCTAGATTGGGGAGACTAAACGCAGACTGAGTGGCCACTTTGAGGAACATCTTCACTAAGTACTCAGCATAACCTTAACCTTCCTGTAACTTGCAATTTCAACTCAGCATCTTGCTCTCGTATCCATGTCATGTGAGAGTACCTTTAAGAAATTGGTGTTTATGAATGTGTGTGTATATAAATACCTGTAGTGAGAGTACCTTTAAGAAATGGGTGTTTACTACTGCAGTGATGTCAGAGAGTGAGTGGAGCTGGGCTGTCGGTTAGCTTTTTACTTTCATTTTTGAGCAGGCTGCAAGGTGTGTTTTAGTTTCGTTTTCGGTGTTGGAGCTGAAGCCAGACAGAGCAGGTGTACTGTTGATCTCTCTGCCATGAAAAGACTGCCTCTTGATCATTTGGTGAATTCAGATTTATAAATGTTCTGAGTAGTGACTTTAACCTCAGGTGCTTCTGTTAAAAGGAGTTTCTTAAATCCCTTGGATGTTAAAAGGACAGCTTAGGGATTACTTAGTGCTGTATTCTTTAGGGGTTGTATTTGAATTGATGGTTGCTAAGATGTTCACTGTATGTTTTAAAAAGGTTAACTTGAGTTCATAGAATAAACATTGTTTTGCTTTAAAAAAATACTTTTCCATTTTCTGCTCTACCTCACCTGTAGAGTGGGCCGTGTGCTCCCCATACCACAATCTATTAAAAGTTGTGCGTCAGGTGAACTCCATGATACACTTTGGGGTTCTCTAAACCCTGGCCCATAACAAATTGGGGGCTCGATGAGGATAAAAGTCTATCTATTGGATTGGCTTAGTGAATTTAAAGACAGTGAGGGGTGAGCATATTGTGGTTGCTTTTCAGATGTGGTATTTCAGTTTAAGTAGAGAGTGTGTTGTGGACAATGGCTCTTTCAGAGGCTCAGAGGTTTTTGGGGGTGGAGACGGTCACACGCAGTACCTTATGGACAGAGACTAAAAGCAGACTGTTAGATTTGGCAAAAGAACATTGCAGTTAACATTACCTGACAAAATGCGAAAAGATGAGGCAATTATGGCGGTGGCTCAGCATTTAAAGTTGCCTGAGATACAGTTTGACTCACTGGAAATGGCAAAAATTCAGTTACAAATTAAACAAATGGAACATGGGAAAGAATTAAAGCAGCTTGAATATGAGAAAGAGGAAAAAGAGAGAGAGAGGAAAAAGAAAGAGATAGAGAGGAAAAAGAAAAAGAGAGAGAGGAAAAAGAAAAGGAGAGCGAAGAAAGGAGAAAAGAATAGCACTAGCAGAACATAAAGAAAGAGAAAGGGAGATACAGATCAGGGAAAAAGAAAATGGCCATGAAACATGACAGTCAGTTACAATTGGCAGACGTAAAGGGAAACGTACAGTTGGATGATAGTGATGAGGATAGTGATAAAGAGCGTCAAAGTCGAAGGCTTGGTGGGAATCTATTTAAATATGCCCAAGCATTGCCAAGGTTTGATGAGAAGGAGGTGGAAACCTTTTTCATTTCATTTGAGAAGGTAGCTAAACAAATGAAATGGCCACAGGGCATGTGGGTATTACTGATTCAAACAAAGCTGATAGGTAGGGCTAGGGAAGTGTTTGCATCACTACCGGAGGAGGTATCTGGGACTTATGAGGAAGTGAAAAAATCCATCTTAGGTGCATATGAACTAGTGCCTGAAGCCTACAGACAAAGGTTTAGAAATCTAAAGAAAGAATTTGGTCAAACATACATGGAGTTTGAAAGGCTCAAAAAGAGTAATTTTGATAGGTGGATAAGGGCTTTGAAAATAGACCAAACCTATGAAGCTCTCAGAGAAATTATACTTTTGGAGGAGATTAAAAATTCAATTCCTGATGTAGTGAGAACTCATGTGGAAGAGCAGAGGGTTAAAACTGCAATGTTAGCAGCAGAAATGGCAGGTGATTATGAATTAGATCATAAATCAAAGCTTGGTTTCCGACATCAGTTTCAGCCGGTGAGGGATAGAAACTGGGGACATGAGAAATACTCAAGTGGTAAAGGTGATCTGATGGGAGATAATAAGTAGAGTGTACTTCAGATCAAAATTGAAATCCAGGAGGGTGGAAGAGACATGAAAAGTTTCAAATGTTTTCACTGTAATAAACTAGGCCTTGTAAAGTCACAGTGTTGGTGGTTGAAGAAAAGCACTGGGAAGGCTGGTGTGGTAAAACAGGATAAGACAGTGGGGTTTGTTAGAGTGGTAAAGGAAAGCCCAAGCGAAGCGAAGGAGGTGCAAAGGATTGTGCAGCCTGATCAAGAGGTGATTGATAAGAAGGTGCCAGATCTCTTTAAAGAATTTACTTGAGTGGGTAAAGTTTACTCATGTGTATCAGAAGGAGCAGGTAAAGAAGTCACAATTTTAAGAGATATGGGAGCTAGTCAATCTTTAATGGTAAGAGATGAGGAGTTATGTAGTTTGGGAAGAATGTTGCCAGAAAAGGTGGTAATATGTGGAATTCAGGGTAAGAGTAGTAGTGTTCCATTATACAAGGTAAGGTTGGAAAGTCCAGTGAAGAGTGGTGAAGTGGTAGTAGGAGTAATAGAGAAACTATCTTGTCCAGGAATACAGTTTATCTTGGGTAATGATGTAGGTGGATCGCAGGTGGGAGTGATGCCTGCTGTGGCTGATAAGCCAGTGCAAAATCAGACAACTGAAGTGTTGAAGGACGAATATCCTGGGACTTTTCCGGATTATGTAGTAACAAGGTCGCAAAGTCACAGGTTAAGAAAAGAGGAGAAATCAGAGAGTGACGATAAAGGTGAAGAGCAATTATCAGAAACGATTTAATGAGATGGTTGGAAAAGGAACAGGTGGAGGATGAGGCGGATATTTTTAGTTCAGGAAAATTGACAGAGTTACAACAGAAGGATGTAGAAATAAAACGGATGTATCAGAAATCATACACAGAGTGTTATTACCGTAAAAGGAATGTCTTGATGAGAAAATGGAGACCTTTACATATGCAGGCAGATGAAAAGTGGGCAGAAGTTCATCAAGTAGTATTACCGGGAGGGTAGAGAAAGGCAGTGTTGAGAGTTGCACATGAGGTACCAGTGGGAGGTCATTTGGGAATAAGGAAAACTCAAGCTAAAATCCAAAAACATTTTTATTGGCCTGGACTACATAAAGATGTAGTTAAATTTTGTCAATCATGTCACACATGTCAAATGATAGGGAAACCTCAAGCAATGATAAAACCAGCACCCTTAATACCCATTCCAGCATTTGAGGAACCTTTTACAAGGGTCTTAATTGATTGCGTAGGACCGCTTCCTAAAACGCCAAGTGGGAATCAATATCTTTTGACGATAATGGATGTCTACTATGTTTCCAGAGGCCATTCCAGTATGTAATATTACAGCTAAAAAGATTGTGGGGGAGTTACTTAATTTCTTTACTAGATATGGACTACCCACAGAAATACAATCGGATCAAGGATCGAATTTTACCTCAAGGTTATTCAAAGTAGTTATGGATAGCTTAGGAATAAAACAATTTAAATCAACTGCGTACCATTCAGAATCGCAGGAAGCGTTAGAAAGGTAGCATCAGACATAAAAGACAATGGTGAGGGCTTATTGACAAGATTATCCAGAGGATTGGGGTAAAGGAATTCCATTCGTACTGTTTGCAATTAGGGATGCACCTAATGAGTCAACCAAATTTAGTCCTTTTGAACTAATTTTTGGTCATGAGATAAGCGGACCACTTAAATTGATTAAGGAAAAATTGGTGAGTGAGAAATCGGAAACTACATTATTGGACTACGTGTCAAATTTTAGGGAACAATTAAATAAAGCAGGTGAATTGGCTGGACAACATTTAAAAGTTGCACAAAATGTGATGAAACGGGTCGCGGACAAGATATCCAAAGTTCGTAGTTTTGCCAGTGGAGATAAAGTTTTAGTGTAACTTTATCTCCAGTTAACCAGTGGTAAGTGAACCTTTAAAAGCTAGGTTTTGTGGACGTGAGGTGAATTATGTGGTAAAAACACCAGATAGAAGGAAGACTCACTGAGTGTGTCATGTGAATATGTGTAAAAGTTACTTTGAAAGGGAAGGAGAGAAAAAGGAGGAGGTTTTAATGATGCTAACTCAAAGTGACAAACCAAATCCAGATGACTGTGAATTTGACATACCTCAAATTAAATTAGAAAGCGTGGATGTTCTTAGAAATTGGGATAAATTGTTGAGTTACCTTCCAGAGGAAAAACTAACTGACCTGAAAGAGTTATTGATATCACATGGGCATGTTTGTGGAGATAAATTGGGAAGTACTAAAATGGCGAGACATGATGTAGATGTGGAAAATGCTGTTCCAATCAAACAACATCCATAGAGGCTTAACCCTTTAAAATTGGCATAGGTTAACAAAGAGATTGAGAGTATGCTTAAAAATGGCATAATTGAAGTAGGTTGCAGCCAATGGAGCTCACCCATAGTGATGGTACCAAAACCAGACGGTACCCAACGGTTGTGTGTGGACTATAGAAAGGTTAATGCAGTTACAAGAACGGACTCTTATCCTATGCCACAATTGGAGGATTGCATTGAGAAAGTGGGACAATCAGCTTTTATTTCTAAACTGGATTTACTTAAAGGTTACTGGCAGGTACCTTTATCCGAAAGGGTAAAGGAGATTTCAGCTTTTGTGACACCAGATGGCATATACCAATTCAAAGTTATGCCATTTGGCGTGAAAAATGCACCAGCCACATATCAACGGTTACCTAACAAAGTTGTTTCAGGATTACCCAATTGTCCAGCGACGATCTGGTAATTTTCAGCCAGATATGTACAGAACATTTGAAACATCTGATGGAATTATTCGATCGACTTCAGGGAGGCGGGTTTGGTGATAAACCTAGTGTAGCCATGTAAAATGGCTGCGTTCCGATTAATCTGGCCAAAACCCAGTTTGAAATGGCTAACCCGAAAGACTGCTGGGAAAAGCAGCCAAGAAGACACAGGCAGGCAGCTGCAGGCAGGTTTGCATATTCAGCTCTGGGAACGTAGCCCAGATCGATACTCAGGGCTATCAACAGCCCTTCAACCCAGGTATCCGCAGTTTCATTCAGGACTGTTTACACCTAATCAACTCAGACATCCACAGTTAAATCGGCTATCCCGGGAACAATTGCAACATATTAGCAATTGAATACCGGGCCAGACCTGTCGGCGCCTGCAGTGGCCGAAACAAAGACAGGTGAGCGACCACCCCCCGATCGAGGAATCGCCTCACCATTGGACACATCGACCCCAGAGACTGGGGACAGAATCCAATCACTTGGGACTCAGGGTCAAGGGCCGCCCCGGGAGGCGGGAAGCCCCTGGGCCCTATAAAAGTGAAGGTCCAAGTTCAGATCTCTCTCTCTCATCTTCGCCTGCTCGAGACCTTCGGAAGACCAGCCACCAGTAGCAGTAAGTGTGAATCCAACGATCGCTATCCGGTAGAGACACCTAGCCACCGACCTGTAGCAGCCTTTTGAATCCCGCGGGCCAGATTTGATTGGACAAGCCATTCGTTTCCCTGACCTGGTGGGCTCTTCCTAAGTTAAGTATTGGCCAGTAGTGATAGGTTTGTTATATAGAAAGTAGTATTAAGGTATTAATATTGCTTGTTGTATATAATAAATGACCGTTGCTTTAATCCTTACTAAGCGGCGTGCTGTGTTATTAATCATAACCTAAACGTGAACCACGTGGCGGTATCATAAAGATACCTGGCGACTCATGAGCAAAGGTGACCGAAACAGAGCAAATAGAATAAAGCTAGAAAGAGCAACATTAGCCAAAAGTGAATTTGGAAAAGCCCAAGTCACTTTCCTTGGCCATACAATCGGACAGGGTTGAATGGTCACACGGGATGCAAAACCAACAGTTATTGAGGAGTTTCCGATCCCTCAAGACAAAGGGAAATAATACGATTTCTTGGCATAAGTGGATTTGATCGAACATTTGTGCAAAGGTTTTGTAGCATGATTGCTCCACTGATGGACTTGCTGAAGAAACGTTGATAATTTCAGTGGACAGCGGACTTTCAACAGGCATTTGACTGCCTGAAAGCGGTGACAACCAATGCTCTTGAGTTGGAGAATTGCAAGGGACTCTGATCAGATTGAACTAAAGTATCTGACTTTAAAGAGAAATGCGGAGGTGTAGAGAAATGGAGGATCGTGCAGAGACCTTCTTGTTCAAAGAGACTGTCAATCCAGAAGGATTTCATTTGGAGGAAGAACAACGAAAAAAATGGACTATATTATTATACCTGCTTGCGTGTGTTGTTTTTTTGAAACACAAAAGTATATTTACTGTGTGCATTTCTTAAAGGATAGTGAAAAGGTGGAAAATGAAACCATCTTGAAGTTGATGGTTTATTATTTTTTCTTGGGGGGAGGTGTCATGAGAGTACCTTTAAGAAATGGGTGTTTATAAATGGGTGTGTATATACATATCTGTAGTGAGAGTACCTTTAAGAAATGGGTGTTTACTACTGCAGTGATGTCAGAGAGTGGGTGGAGCTGGACTGTCTGTCAGCTTTTTACTTTCATTTTTGAGCAGGCTGCAGGGTGTGTTTTAGTTTCGTTTTCAGTGTTGGAGCTGAAGCCAGACAGAGCAGGTGCACTGTTGATCTTTCTGCCATGAAAAGACTGTCTCTTGATCATTTGGTGAATTCAAAATTATAAATGTTCTGAGTAGTGACTTTAATCTAACGTGCTTCTGTTAAAAGGGATTTCTTAAGTCTTTTGGATGTTAAAATGACAGCTTATGGATTACTTAGTGTTGTATTCTGTAGGGGTTGTATTTGAATTGATGGTTGCTAAGATGTTCACTATATGTTTTAAAAAGGTTAATTTGAGTTCATAGAATAAACATTGTATTGCTTTAAAAACATACTTTTCCATTTCTGCTCTACCACACCTGTAGAGTGGGCCATGTGCTCCCCATACCACAATCTATTAAAAGTTGTGGGTCAGGTGAACTCGATGATACACTTTGGGGTTCTCTAAACCCTGGCCCATAACACCCACATGTTCACTTTGGCCTGTTGCAATGTTCCAGTGAAGCCCAACGCAAACTGGAGGAACAGCACCTCATCTTCCGATTAGGCACATTGCAGCCTTCTGGACTTAACATGGAGTTCAACAATTTCAGACTTGTGAACTCTCTTCCATTTTGATACTTTCCACCCAACCGCCTCCCTCACAGGGCCATCTGCAACTTGATTTGCATTCACAGAATGCTGACCCTTGTTAATATATTCTTCTATCTTTATACTTTTGGTCTCTAACATTACCGTTAACACTCTTCTGTCTTGTGTCTCTGACATCTTTGTCAATCTCCCCTGATATCCCACCTCTGTTCAACTCCACCTTTATCACCCTCCTCTTCTCCAACAATATAATCCATCACATTCCTGTCTCTCTTCAGCTCTGAAGAAGAGACATATGAACTCAAAACATTAACTCGGTTTCTATCCCCACAGGTGCTTCCAGGCCTGCTGTGTTTTTCCAACATTTTCTGTTTTTATTTCAGATTTCCAGCATCCACAGTATTTTGTTTTTATTATATTGGTTCTCGGAAGAAATAATTTACAGTATTGACTTGCAGACGATGAGGAACATTTGGAAGCACTGTTTTGCAGTCCTTGGGATAAGGGAGCTGACAGTCACTTCTCTTCTTGTGGGGTGAATGACAATACTACACGGCTACTTGTCTTGTCTTCAAAACCTCTTGCTACTCCTGCCATTCATGTGAACTTTTATTTTAAAATTTGGCCTGTCATTTAAGCGGGAAATTAATCAGCTGAATGGTACACCCTGTAGTCTGTTGGATCCTGTAGGCTGAACAGTGAAATTAAACTGTTGTTTTTATTTTTCACGTGAGAGGTATCCCTTCTAGTACATTTCTGAAAACAAAAGGTTAGAAATATCTTTTTCATTCAGTATAATTTTCTCCTGTCTTGAAGCTGTTGTCTCGAGCAAGGGTTTAGCGAGCATCTACACCGAGCGTCAGTGGATTCCAGTATTTCACCCAAGTTCAAGTGTGAGCCTGAGGGAGACTCAAAATTCATGAATTCATATCATAAATTATTGGGATCTTTTAGATTTTAAATAAAGTGCAACTGATTTTTACTTAATTAACTGTGCCTTCTTTTATCTCAATCATTAAATGGGTGGAGAGCAGATGTGGGGACCATCACCATTTCATCCCTGCTACAATGCCCACACGGTGGTTGGTATAGCCTCAGTAATGTGGCGTCCTCTCTATAATGTACTTACCTGCTGTCAAAGCTACACATTTTCTGCTCAGTGGGTTTCTGTCATGCAGAAGGCACATCAGTGATGTAGGCAAATTACAGCAGCCAGAGGCACCGGGCCTCAGATCTAAGTGTGCGCACATATGTCTCACCTATGCAGGCAGATATAGGGCAGATCAGACAAATTATATATTGTACTCTTTGTCATGATATCCAGATCAGCATATCATGGTGCAATCACACACACACTGATGGACAGGCAGTTGGACCAACCAGCACACACATAACATCGCAGCCAATCACCAGTGAGAGCACACGCACTATAAAACAGGGAACACCACAGTTCCCGCTCATTCTACCAGGAGATAGCTCAGAGCACAGAGCTCACAGAGTGCCACTCAGACATAGACCATGTGCTGAGTGCCTCACTAAGATAGTGATAGGGCTGGGTCCACAGGTTAGCTGGTGAAGCACGTACCCAAGCCAGTAGTTAGTTGTTACCGTTGATTAGACAATAAAACAGAGTTGTACCATCTACAGCCGTGTTGGATCATTTGTGCATCAGAACACAACACGACACTCTTCATACTCAATGTCAATTTATTTATTGTTAACAGTCCTGTGGCTTTTTAAAAATTCATTTACGGGATGTGGGCGTCGCTGGTTGCCCATCCCTAGTTACCCTTCAAAGGGTGAGCTCCCTCTTGAACCGCTGCACTCCTTCCGATGTAGGTACAGCCACTGTGCTGTTAGGGAGGTAGTTCCAGGATTTTGTCCCAGCGACAGCGAAGGAACGGCGATATATTTCCAAGTCAGGGTGGTGAGTGACTTGGAGGAGAACCTCCAGGTGGTGGGGTTCCCAGGTATCTGCTGCTCTTGTCCTTCTAGATGGTAGTGGTTGTGGGTTAGGAAGGTGTTGTATAAGGAAACTTGGTGAGTTACTGCAATGCATCTTGTCAATGGTACACACGGCTGCTACTGTTCATCAGTGAGGGAGCGTTTGAATGTTTATGGAAGGAGGAGCAATCATGCGGGCTGTTTTGTCCTGGATGGTTTCGAGCTTCTTGCGTGTTGTTGGAGCTGCACTCATCCAGGCAAGTGGAAAGTGTTCTACCACATTCCTAATGTGTGCTTTGCAGATGGTGGACAGGTTTTGGGGGATCAGGAGGTGAGTTACTTGCTGTAGGATTCCTGGCCTTTGATCTGCCCTGGTAGCCACAATATTAATGTGGCTTGTCCAGTTCAGTTTCTGATCAATGATAATCCCCAGGATGTTGATAGTCGGGGATTCAGCAATGGTAATGCCAATGAATGTCAGGGGGCAATGGTTAGATCCTCTCTTGTAGGAGATGGTCATTGCCTGACACTTGTGGTGCGAATGTAACTTGCCACCGGTCAGCCCAAGCCTGGATATTGTCCTGGGGCGGGATTCTCTGACCTCCCCCCGCCGGGTCGGAGAATCGGCAGGAGTCGGCGTGAAACCTGCCCCCGCCGGCTGCCGAATTCTCCGGCGGCGGGGATTTGGCGGGGGCGGGAATCGCATCAGTCAGGGGCCATTGGCAGCGCCCCCCCCCCCCCCCCCGGGGGATTCTCCGGCCCGCGATGGGCCGAGTGGCCGCACGTTTTCGGCCAGTCCCGCCGGCGTATGTTACAACAGGTACTTACCAGCGGGAACTGGCTCCGCGGGCGGCCTCTGGGGTTCTCGGGAAGGAACGGTGGGATCTGGCCCCTGGGGGTGCCCCCAAGGTGGCATGGACCACGATCGGAGCCAACCGATCTGCGGCGGGCCTGTGCCGTGGGGGCACACTATTCTTCCGTGTCAGCTGCTGTAACAGTCCACGATGGCTGACGCGGAGATGGACCCCCCTGCGCATGCGCTGGGATGACGCCAGCACACGCTGGCGCTCCTGCGCATGCGCCAACTCGCGCAGGCTGGCGGAGGCCCTTCAGCGCCGGTTGGCGTGGCGCCGAGCCCCTTCCGCGACTGCCGGCGTGGCGCAAACCACTCTGCCGCTGGCCTAGCCCCTGAAGGTGCGGAGGATTCCGCACCTTTGGGCGGCCCAATGCTGGAGTGGTTCACGCCACGCCTTTGCGCCAGAGTTACCCACCCCGCCAGTTTTCGAAGAATCCCGTCCCAGGTCTTGCTGAATTTGGACATGGACTGCTTCATTATCTGAGTAGTTGCGAATAGTGCTGAATATTGTGCAGTCATCCGCAAACATCCCAACTTCTGATCTTATGATGGACGGTAGGTCATTGATGAAGCAGCTGAAGATGGTTGGGCCTAGGACACAAAACAAAATGTTTGGGGTGACCCTACTGGATTTCTGATTGGCTCATGCTGAAGTCATGAGATTAGCAGTTGAACGATTGTGACTCAGTATTTTCTCGGTGCGATTGACACTGTTGCTGCACCTGGAAAAACGATGTTCTATCTGCTGCTGACTGCTAGGAAGAAATGTAGACATTCCCTAGGTATGCTCGTTTACATATTAGTGGAATTAATGGGGGTTCAACTAGTGCAAGCAGCTAAACCAGCAAAACACTTTGGTGCAACATTCCACTGTTCAGCCTATAGAATCCAATAGACCACAGGATGTACCACTCAGCTGATTCATTTCCCGTTTAAATGACAGGCCACATTTTAAAATAAAAATTCATATGAATGGCAGGAATGGTGAGAGGTTTTGAAGATAAGACAAAAAGCCGTGTAGTATTATCACTCCCCCTACAAGAAGAGAAGTGACTGCCAGCTTCCTTATGCGGGGGACTGCAGAACAGTGCTAGAGCCAGTAGGCAGCTTATAATAAAAGCAAAATACTGCGGATACTGGAAATCTAAAATAATAACAGCAGTTCTGTAGAGGAATCATATGGACTTGAAATGTTAACTCTGGGCACGATTCGACGGAGAAAATTCAAAGGCTGGTTTCAGAGGCGTTTGGCGGGGTGTTTCGCGATGACCGGGTTGGCAGTGGCAGCTGCTGCCAGCCCGGGCAGCATGACAAGGAAAACCGCTGACCAATGTCGCAAGAAGACACACGACCTCCAACTGTGATGTTCTTTGTTGAGTTTCTCAGGATGGATTAAAGTTGTAGTGTAGCCAAAGAACACCAAGCTATGTTGTCAAACAAAGCTAGTTTATTTACACTGCACAAATTATGATTCAAACACATTACAAGGTATTAACTAATACATTAGTCTATACTATATCTATGCTGATCTATAGAACTCTATACTGATCTATCTTAGCTCACACCTACTTCAAGCTTCTCCTTACTCCTGCTCACACCTTCTCCCAGAAGTCACATGATATTTATATGACTATTCTGTGGTTCCCTCTAGTGGTAGAAGAATTAACATTAACTTAACTTAACATCCCAGTCAATATACATATCATGACAGCAACGAACTGCAAAGTATGTTACCAGCTCTCTCCTGGCATCAGTTCCACTTGCCACCCCACAAGTTCCCAAACCCACCCCCCGCCAATAAATGAGTGGCTGACACCTCTCACCACCCCCGTATCCGATCTTCGTGCTTGTTCCTCAGAACCTGCACAACCTTCATCATCTTAAAGCAACACTCTCACAACTAGACCTTCACAATGTTCTCTGGTTGAGGTCACCTCCAACTCTTTGTTGTGCTCAATGGCTACACACCTACGTTAATACACATCTGGGGCGAGATTCTCCGACCCCCCGCCGGGGGCTGGCGTGAATCCCGCCCCCGCCGGTTGCCGAAGTCTCCGGCACCGGAGATTCGGCGGGGGCGGGAATCGCGCCGCGCTGGTTGGCAGGCCCCCCCGCTCGATTCTCTGGCCCAGATGGGCCGAAGTCCCGCCGATAAATTGCCTGTCCCGCCGGCGTAAATTAAATCACCTACCTTACCGGCGGGACAAGCGGCGTGGGCGGGCTCCGGGGTCCTGGGGGGGGGCGTGGGGCGATCTGGCCCTGGGGGATGCCCCCACGGTGGCCTGGCCCGCGATCGGGGCCCACCGATCCGCGGGCGGGTCTGTGCCGTGGGGGCACTCTTTCCCTTCCGCCTCCGCCACGGTCTCCACCATGGCGGAAGCGGAAGAGACTCCCTCCACTGCGCATGCGTGGGAAACTGTCAGTGGCCGCTGATGCTCCCGCGCATGCGCCGCCCCGAGATGTCATTTCCGTGCCAGCTGGCGGGGCAACAAGGCCGTTTCCGCCAGCTGGCGGGGCGGAAATTCCTCCGGCGTCGGCCTAGCCCCTCAATGTTGGGGCTCGGCCCCCAAAGATGCGGAGCATTCCGCACCTATGGGGCGGCGCGATGCCCGTCTGATTGGCGCCGTTTTGGGCGCCAGTTGGCGGACATCGCGCCGTTTCCGGAGAATTTCGCCCCTGATGTGTGTAACTGTTTCCTCCACTTTAACACTGTCACACCCCTTATATCTCTTACCGTTCCCATGCCACAATTATCACTCTTTAACCTCCACTATCGCTGGCCATGTCTTCATCTGCCTGAACCTTGCAATTCGTTCCCTAACCTTTTCCATCTCGCTTTCCCCTAAAGATACGTCTTAAAACCTGCATAATTGACCAAGCTTTTGGTCATGTGGCCTAATAGCACCTCGCATAATTCGGTATCACATTTTATTTTATAGTACCCATGAAGTACCTTGGAACGTTTTGTTACATTAAAGGTGCTAAACCAATGGAAGTTAATGTTGTTGTAATTGCCAGCCTTAGATTCATTTATTTACCCCTTTATGGAAGGAATTGGTTCACAATAGCCACCAAAGGCAAGCAATCTTTTCTCCACCAGTAAACCAATGATCCGATTTGGAGAAGGCCAGGCAGCTCATTATGGAGCACACAATCCTTTCAATGGGAGATGCTGTGTTTTATGACAAGTTACTAACTAAGCACTAGCAGTGTCGCCTTGGTAGCTCTATCAAATACTAAGGGCGGGATTCTCTGAAATGGGGCTATGTCCCCATGCCGGCGGGAAAACCGGCGCCAACCACTCCAGCGTCAACAGCCCCCGACTGTGAGGAATTCTCCAATTTTCCGAGGGCCAGTTTGACGCCGGAGTGGTTGGCGCCGGTTCTCCCGCCGGCATGGGGACATAGCCCCCATGGCACTGCTCTAGCTGCCGCTGAAGGGCCGGCGCGAGTGGCGCATGCGCGGGGGATCCCTTCCCCGCGCCGGCTCCCGGGCAATATGGCGGAGCCTTACAGGGGCCCGGCGCGGAGGAACGAAGGCCCCCCACGGAAACAGCCCGCCCGCAGATCGGTAGGCCCCAATTGTGGGCCAGGCCACCATGGGGGCCCACTCCGGGGTTGGATACCCCCGTGCCCCCCCCCTCCCCCCCAGGACCACCCCCGCACACTTACCTGCCAGGTCCCGCCGTGCGTGAGGTGAGTAATTCACGGCGACGGGACTGGCCAAAGCTTTACGGCGCTCGGCCCGCGAATCGCAGGGGGAGCCGTGGTCAACGGCCCCCGACCAGCGTGGTGGGAATCCCATTGGCCCCCGTAAAAAATGTGCTGGAGAATAGGGCAGCTGGCGTCGGGGCGGGATTCGTGCCTCCCCCCGGGGATTCTCCGACCCCGCGCCGGGTCGGAAAATCCCGGCCTAAGGCTGGTATTCTCTGACCTCCCCTGTAGCTGGAATTCTCCAGTCCTGCTGCAGTGAATGGAGTTTTGGCTGAGCGCCAAGTTCTCCGCTCTCGCTGACAGCAGTAGCGCGGTGAACAAAATCCAGAGAATTCACCCATAAATAGCCAACCATACCTGCCCCATTTCTTAATCCCAAAGGGGCGATGCTCACTCACCCTCGCC
This sequence comes from Scyliorhinus torazame, assembly GCF_047496885.1. Lineage (NCBI taxonomy): Eukaryota > Metazoa > Chordata > Chondrichthyes > Carcharhiniformes > Scyliorhinidae > Scyliorhinus > Scyliorhinus torazame. The sequence goes on along the minus strand of NC_092714.1, from coordinate 41,248,147 downwards.
TCCTGATGATCCACCACAACAATGGGCATCAATAAAGATAGAAGAGTATTGGGCGATGGCCACGGCCATGGCCAGTACTAAGCTACGCAGGAGTCACCGGTGTCCGGGATTCCCATCCCTCAGGGCAATGACACGTAGCAGACACCTTTTGATTAATAAGGGGATCAGGGGTTATGGGGAGAACGTAGGAGACTGGGGATGAGAAAATATCAGCCATGATTGAATAGCGGAGCAGGCTCGATGGGCCAAGTGGCCTAATTCTGCTCCCATATCTTATGGTCTTTACATAACCGTGTCAGTAATTATGTTCAGCACTGCAGGTTTATAGGATTAGCCCATAGGAGGGCAGTAACAGGCCACTCAATCCTGGCTGATCTGTATCTTAACTCCACCTACCTGCGTTGGTTAATTGCCGCTGTTGTGCTACAACATCATATGGTTGCATAACAGTTACGTTGAAATGTTTGAGCGTGCTATTCAGAATTGGATGCTTTTATGTAGGGCTGGATTCCCTGATCGCCGATGCCGAAATCGCGTTCGGCAATTGCCGGAGAATGCGTTTTTACGTTGGAATCGGGGGTGCGCTGGTTTTCCGATGCTCCGCCCCCTCAAAAAAGGCGTATTCGGGTAGTACGCCGCGCGCCATCTGAACGGCCTCAGTACGTCACCCGAGGCCCTCCCCCAATGCTCCGTCCCCGATGTCCTCACAACTTTCGGGGACCTCGCATGGCGGCTGCGGACTGTTTCCAGTGCCGCCAAAGTCGCGCTGGGAACCGTTCCGCTGGCAGGGAGGGCTTTGGCGGGGTCTGGGAGGACTGGCGTGTGGGGTGGTCCGGGCTTGGCGAGTGGGGTTACGGGGGGGGGGGACGCTATCTGGCAGGCCAGGTCCATGCATGGTGGGCATGGCCACTGCAGGCCACCGCCGTGCGCATGCGCGGCCACACACCCGGCTATTCTGTGGCGGTTGTCACAATATACATCTATGTATATAATGGAGTGCAGACTGGCAGTGATTGACACACAGGATGACCTGTAAGCATACAGAACAGAGCAGCCAATCACCAGACAGGACACGACCACTATAAAGCCAGAGGGCACCAGTTTTCCCGCTCTCTCGGGACCCAGCCTCTGGGACAGTGAGCTGGCCAGTGCAAACACCATGTGGTAGCTAGTAAGTCTGGTTAGGCTAGTATCAGGTCTCAAGTCAAGTCAGCATAGTGTCAACCCACAGTGGAACATGTATAATAGTTTAGATGTTAAATAAAATCATCTTGCATCTTATCAAGTGTTGGAGGTCTGGCTCTCGCTACACTGCATCAAGTGCAGTCCACATCGACCCAGCCTACCCAACACATCAGTGGTGTCTGCAGATAAAGCCGGGCACGGCATGGCTGCTGGCCCCCCCACAGGCCGGAATGTCGGTGCTGGGGCAGCGCCAAAGTTTTGGTCATAAGACCAGACAGATCCTGCAGACGTAGCCACAGAATCGGAGAATCCAGTCCATTGTTTTTGTGAGGGCCACGAAGAATCCAACATGAGTTGTAGAGTCAAACAGAAAGCAATTTGATTTGCAACAATATGTACACATGGCCAGCAGTTCACTACTGGTTCCCTCGCTAGCCGGTGCCACACTGGCCAGCTGCACTGCTAATGATTGTGCTCCCCACCCCCCCCACCCCAACTCATAGGGGAAACTCATATTCCCCAAGGAACATGGGGTAACCAATTGTCCCCAGTCAATAGGATCTGGGCAGGTTATAATAGCAGTAAATTGAATGCTGTGCAGGGTGATGTATTTCTTTTAAATGTCATCAGGATGAGTGTATTGTGAATTAACACGTCATTGGGTAAACATTCAGTTCTGGTGTCATGAATTTACAGGTCAGAAAGAGGCCATTCATCCCATCGGGTCTGCACCAGCCCTGGGAAAGAGCACCCTACTTAAGTCCACACCTACACCCTATCCCCATAACCCCACCTAACCTTTTTGACACTAAGGGCAATTTAGCCTGGCCAATCCACCTAACCTTCGCATCTTTGGACTGTGGGAGGAAACCCACGCACACACAGGGAGAATGTGCAAGCTACGCACAGAAAGTGACCCAAGACTGGAATCGAACCTGGGACCCGGGAGCTGTGAAGCAACAGGGCTAACCATTGTGCTACCGTGCCGTCCTGTAATCAATACCACACGAACAGTGGTATTGATTGCGGATTAGGATGAGAAAAACAACCAAAGCTCTTGTCTCAGAAAGGGTTCAGCTTAGATGTCTATTTATTTACTTTAACCAGGTCCATTGTCATTGAATCCATGGGTTCCCTACAGAGCAGAAGGAGGCCAGTCAGCCCATCAAGAGTCTGCACCGACCCTCTGAAACAGCACCCTATCTAGTCTCAATTTCCCCGCCCTACCCCTGTAACTCCACCTAACCTGCACATCCTTGGACACTAAGGGCAATTTATCATGGCCAATCCTCCTAACCTGCACAACTTTGGACTGTGGGAGGACACCAAAGCACCCGGAGAAACCCATGCAGACACGAGCCGAAAGTGCAAACTCCACAAAGAAAATCACCCAAGGTCAGATTTGAATCTGGTCCTGGTACTGTAAGGGTTTTTCTGAAGCTAGAGCTGTAGTTGGTCAGCCCCCATTTGAATACAGCTTCCCCAGCATCCATTGTGAGCAATGCCCCTACTAGTTGTATTATGAAAGAGATCAATTGTCAACATAAGGGCTGGTTTAGCTCAGTGGGCTAGACAGCTGGTTTGTGATGCAGAACAAGGCCAGCAGCGCGGGTTCAGTTCCCGTACCAGCTTCCCCGAACAGGTGCCAGAATGTGGCGACTAGCGGCTTTTCACAGAAACTTCATACTTGTGACAATAAAAAGGTTATTATTATCATATGCCCATTTATCTTTATCACAATAGTGTTTCTATAATGCAGCTCAAATACAGAGAATAGTTAAAATTATTCAGCTCCTAAATATGGTTAAATGTCCAAATGTAATGTAACAAGAGTGAGGAAATTAGTTATGTATTAAAATAGACAAATAGACATCCTGAAGAAGGTTGGCCCAGCTTGTCACTATCTGCAGCATCAGTATTCTACATATAGAGCTGCCCATTGGAGGAATAATATAACTTTGTTTGACAGGCTGCAGTGAAAATCGACTTCATATTGATTTGGACTGTTCAATTACCAACTAATCGTCATACCCAAAGCTTTTACTCTGGAGATAAAGTTCCCCGGTGTTCCACCCTTGCATCTGCACACTCAAAGTGGCCAAGAAAGATCTCCCAGGAAAATCCTAGCATGATCAGTGACTCGACACGGCCCAAAGCCATACACACCAGGCTTGAGTTGACAAGTGGCAAATTACATTCGCGCCACACAAGTGCCAGGCAATGGCCATCTCCTACAAGTGAGGATAGGGCATCACGGTAGCACAGTGATTAGCACTGTTGCTTCACAGCACCAGGGACCCGGGTTCGCTTGGGTCACTCTCTGTGAGGAATCTGCACGGTCTCCCCGTGCCTGCGTGGGTTCCCTCCGGGTACTCTGGTTTCCTCCCACAAGTCCCAAAAGGCGTGCTTGTTAGGTGAATTGGACATTCTGAGTAGCCATTCAGTGTACCAGAACATGCACCAGAATGTGGCAACTAGGGAATTTTCACAGGAACTTCATTGCAGTGTTAATGTAAGCCTACTTGTGACACTAATGAAGATTATTATTACTACATTATCTAACCATCGCCCCTTGACATTCAATGACATTACCATCACTGAATCCCCCAAAATCAACATCCTTGAAGTTACCATTGAACAGAAACTGAACTGGACTAGCCATAGTAATACTGTGGCTACCAGAAAGGGTTGGAAATCCTAAGGTGAGTAACTTACCTCCTGACCCCATCTTCAAATGCCTGTAGCCTGCCCACCATCTACAAGGCACAAGTCAGGGATTTAACGGAATATTCTCCACTTGCCTGGGTGAGTGAAGCTCCAACAACACTCAAGAAGCTCGACACCATCCAGGACAAAACAGCCCGCTTGATGCTTCCCCTTCCACAAATATTCAAAACCCTCCACCACCGACGAACAGTGGCAGCTATGTGTGCCATCTACAAAATGCACTGCAGGAACTCACTAAAGTTTCTGAGGCAGCACCTTCCAAACTCAAGACCACTACCATCTAGAAGGACAGGAGCAGCAGATACCTCGGAACCCCACCACCTGGAGGCTCCCCTCCAAATCACTCACCACTCCGACTTGGAAATATATCACTGTTCTTTCATTGTCGCTGGGTCAAAATCCTGGAACACCCTTCCTAACATCACAGTGGATGTACCTACACCTCAGGGACTGTAGTGGTTCAAGAAGGCAGCTCACCTCCATCTTCTGAAGGGCAACTAGGGATGGGCAATACGGTAGCATTGTGGATAGCACAATTGCTTCACAGCTCCAGGGTCCCAGGTTCGATTCTGGCTTGGGTCACTGTCTGTGCGGAGTCTGCACATCCTCCCCGTGTGTGCGTGGGTTTCTTCCGGGTGCTCCGGTTTCCTCCGCACAGTCCAAAGATGTGCAGGTTAGGTGGATTGGCCATGATAAATTGCCCTTAGTGTCCAAAATTGCCCTTAGTGTTGGGTGGGGTTACTGGGTTATGGGGATAGGGTGGAGGTGTGGACCTTGGGTCGGGTGCTCTTTCCAAGAGCCGGTGCAGACTCGATGGGCCGAATGGCCTCCTTCTGCATTGTAAATTCTATGATAATCTATGATAAATTCTGGCCTAACCAGCGATGCCCAGAGCCTGTAAATTAATTTTTAATTTTTTAAAAATGAAGCCTAAGTTAAAAGTCTGTTAATATTGATATTGTCCTTGCTGGCAGCATTTTTAAAATCTGCACCTCCCTCTTCTCTGGATTTCATCTACAGTTTTATGAGTCTTTTCTCATAAATTAAAGCTATAAATCGGGGAACCATCCTGATCACTGTTTTCTGAATCTTGCCCATGAATCTTCTTTTGAAGATATAGAGTGCTGTAAATTGTACACAGCATAGCCTCAAAAAAGATCTAGACAAGGTTGGAATGACTCATTTTGATTTATCGTCAAGTGCCCTTGACATAAGTCCCAGTATATAATTAATATTGTTGATAGTATCCAGTCAGTGCAAAGTTATCACACCAACGCTATCACATATCCTTCACTGCATAACATTTACTTAGATTTCAGCCCTGACTGAATGGGTGAAAATCTTCCAGCCTGCGGACTCCACCTGTCCTACATAAGCCCTCAACCATGTCTTCATGAGATCTCTAGTCGAATGTTCTGAATCTCGCCTGGTCTCCCATCTTCACATGCCAATAAACTTCAGCTTGTGTAAAACTTTGCCGCCACATCAAAGCCTCGCTCTTCCATCACCCCTGTCCTTTGTGACCTCCATCAGCTACCAGTTTCCTGCTGGCTTTAATTTAAAATTGGCATCTTTGTGTTTAAGACCTCGCCGAATCTCACTCCTCCTCCTTCTTGTAATCTTCTCCAGCCCGACAATATTCCAAAATCTCTGTGTTCCCCTGACACTGACCACTTCACCATCTACCGTGTGCCATCAGCTGCCGACCTCCCAAGTTTTGGAATACCCTGTCTAAACCTCTCAGCCTTTAACCATCTTTCAATGCTCTATGCATTCTATGCTCGGTTCGAGCAGGTAACCAACAATCCGCTGGCAAGTGCCCCAGCAGCCCATAATTCACACATACCCACCATCACAGCTTCCGAAGTCAGATTGGCCTTCCTGAAAGTGAACCCTCGGAAGGCAACGGGCCCAGACGGGATCCCTGGTTGTGCACTCAGAGCCTGCGCGGACCAGCTGGCAGAGGTATTCACGGACATCTTTAACCTGTCCCTACTCCACTCCGAGGTCCCCACCTGCTTCAAGAAGACCACCATCATACCGGTACCAAAGAAGAACCAGGCAACGTGCCTCAATGACTACCGACCAGTGGCCCTGACTTCAGTCGTAATGAAGTGCTTCAAAAGGTTGATCATGAAGCTCATCACCTCCATACTCCCAGAACGCCTTGATCCACTGCAATTCGCATACCGCTGCAACAGGTCCACATCAGACTCCATTTCCCTGGTTCTCCACTCATCCCTAGAGCGTCTCGAAAACAAGGACTCCTACATCAGACTCCTATTTATTGACTACAGCTCTGCCTTCAACACCATAATCCCAGCCAAGCTCATATCAAAGCTCCAAGACGTAGGACTTGGCTCCCCACTCTGCAATTCGATCCTCGATTTTCTGACCAACAGACCACAATCAGTAAAAATGCACAATAACACCTCCTCCACAATAGTCCTCAACACTGGGGCCCCGCAAGGCTGCGTACTTAGCCCCCTACTCTACTCCCTGTACACACACGACTGCGTGGCAAAACTTGGTCAATGAATCGTGTATGTATAAGTGTAGTACTGGGTGAGAATGATTGTGTTTAACTGTGATGCTATTCATGAAACAGTAGTGATAGTCAACTAGTAGGTACATACATGAGCAATGGCCATTGATGCGAGGGACTGGCAAACAGCTGACACATAGCCAACTATATTCCAGCAAGCAAACAATGTTTCAGGAGAGGTTTGAGGGGCGACCTGATAGAAGTCTACAAGATTATGAGGGGCATGGATAGAGTGGATGGGCAAGCATTCTTTCCCAGGGTGGAAGGGTCAGTTACCAGGGGACATAGGTTTAAGGTCTGTGGGGCAAAGATTGGAGGAGATGTGCAAGGCAGGTTTTTTTACACAGAGGGTGGTGAGCGCCTGGAATGCGTTGTAGGGGAGGTTGCGGAAGCAGATACATTAACGACATTCAAAAGGCATCTTGACAAACACATGGATAGGATGGGTATAGAGGGATATGGCACAATGAAGTGCTGGACATTTGGCCACGGGTAGTATCATGACCAGTACAGGCTTGGAGGGCCACAGGGCCTGTTCCTGTGCTGTATTGTTCCTTGTTCTTTGAGAAGAAGAGTGGTCATTGGCTGAAGATCTTTTCGCTGGATACTCATGTTTCAGGTAGATTGTTACATTTACCTACATTAAAATCTTGCTTCAGTTGAGATGTTGGAGTTGAGGTCACTAATCCTGAGCCCATTTTGTGGGGGGTGGGTAAGATAATCGCCTAGATGGCTAGAACGTGGTGCAGACTGACACCAATGGCACGAGTTCAATCCAAATACCGGCATGGTAGTTATTGGAAGCCTACCTCCTTGCCAAACTTGCCGCATGCTTGATGTGGAGTGGTGCCCGCAACCCCCCACCCTCCCTCCCAAGCCATATAACCATTTATCTCTCTTTCTAATGGGAGAATTACGCATAGTTCCCCTGTGGACTATGGCTAATTATCTGCGAGCATTTCATTGAAGCCACAGCCTAGACCCCCACAGGAATAACACACCACAGGCTAAAATAAAATACTCGGCCATCTGGCAAACCTGTCACAAGGTGCTCTCCAGATTTACCAATGATGAGCTGTAATACATTAAATTATTTAGGGAAATGTTTTCTGCCACCATTTAACAAAAAACAATGCAGGAATATGGCTGTTAAACTTGACAGAAAAATGGATTTGAAGTATTGATTTTTAATGTTTGTATAATTTTGCCACATTTCAAAGCTGGCTGTGAAGTGTGCAATCAGAAACTCTAAGTGACTGAAATTACTATTTTGTTTAAATTGCCAGCGGCCACACCACTACTTGTGTTGACATTTTCACTGACCTTCGTAGTTAAGTTTCTCGTTGCTTTAACTAGCTGAGCTTTCAGAGGGTTTCAAAAACATCAATCTAATTTTATTCCGCCCAACTCCCACATACAATTGACAGACAAAAATAAGCCTTATTAAAATGGGAGCTGATGTAGGAAATTGCAGAAATGTGTCACTGCATGAATAAAAAGTGCATTAATATGGCGTGAATCAAATAAGCACTAACTAAACTCAATAAAGCCGAGCTCATTGTATGAAAAGGTTACTAAATTGACTTACTGTGGAGGTGTGGAGCCCGAACGTGACATCAACATAAGAATTAAGAAGAGAAATATCATAAAAACAGCGAGGCCAACCCAGAATGCTATTACAATGGAATCTAAAGGGGGAGAATAACAATTAGATATAATGCACCATCAGCTATTAAAGTAATAAGATAGTCAATGCACTGTCAGAAAACAATTGCTAAGGGAACATCTCTAAATTACTCACTCAAAATTATATACAAGATTTGCACTCATCTGAAATTAGTTCTGCAGTGAGGATAAAACAGTTTTCCATATATATGTATAGTTTCTGAACCTGTTACGTCACCTGAAGAGATAACTCCATAGATTTTAGTTGCACTTCTCCCTAGTGCTTTTTATCTTTGGTCACCCTTTACACGGGAAGAGCAATTTGTGGAACTGTTTTTTATGGCTCTACTCTGAGTGGAATCAGTGGCCCACAGATATGAAAGATGATTGGATTTGGTCTCTAACTGTTTTCCCATGTTCCAATCCGTAGGACAACATAGGGCGACCTTGAGGTACAACCACATTATGCCCACCAGTTAATTGGAAGCCTTCTGCAACCATGGGCACTGAGGGCATCAGGTAATTGGCAACAATGGTCAAAGTGTAATTTGAACTATCGAGCACAATTTTTTGGTTTGTGCCGGATGTCTGTTGTTTATCTGTGACACTGTCCTTCTTGGTGAGTTTTAATAGTTCCTGAATGCTAGGCTGTCTTAGTTCAAAGTGCTTGTGTGTGCTATGTCAGAAACTGAGCTCCAGGTCAATGTTGACTCCTTCTCTGAAACAAATGAGAAAATGGGTCTTTCACTAAACATCCAGAATGTTAAGATCCTCTTCCAACCAGCTCCCCAGCAAAACATTTCCCCTCCCCCACCCAGTCAATTAAAACCAACAGCGAAATCCTGGAAAATGTGGACCATTTCCGTATCTTGGGAGCCTCCTCTGGATGAAAATAGATGCAGATGATAAAACTCATCATCACCTCCAATGTGGCAGGTTAGCCTTTGGCCAACTGAGGAAAAGAGCATTGGAGGAACAGGATCTCAAACCTAATACTAAACTCATGGTTTACCGGGCAGCCGTGATCTCCACACTCCTATGTGTTTCTGAGACTTGGACAACCCACAGCAGGCATCTCAAAGCATTGAAGAAGCATCACCAGCAGTGCCTTTAGAAAATCCTTCAAATCCAATGGCAAGAAACGCAGTCTAACAGCAATGTCCCCTCCCAAGCCATTATACCCAACATTGAGGCACCAATCATTCAAAAAGAGCTCTGCTGGGTCGGACGTACACTAGACTCTAAAAACAACTGCTCTATTTGGAACCTAGTCACAGCAGGGGGACAGCAGAAACACTTTAGGGATGTTTGCTAAGCATCCCTGAAGAGGTCAAAAATACCCACCTACTCATGGGAAACCCAGGATTGTGACCAACCAAAATGGAGAAGGCTCATTTGGAAAAGCACATTGAGAGAATTCATTGGGAACATGCAGAGGTGAAGTCATGGCATTGGAAGGTGCTTACAAACCTGCAAACAACCAACCTACCCAACCCTTCAAGCACCACCTGTCTCACATGTGACAGAGATTGCAGATTGTCACTGAACTTATCAGCTATCTCAGACCCAACGGACCAGAGTGGAAGCAAGTCATTCCCTATCCTGAGGGACTGCCTAAGTGGAATTCCGGAATGCCAGGTTGATTTAGTTCAATCCCAGTAATCTCAAAGAATCTGGGGCGTCATTCTCCAACCCCCCCCCGCCGGGTCGGAGAATGGCCGTTGCCCGCCGTTAATCCCGCCCCCGCCCCCGCCGAAGTCTCCGGTACCGGAGATTGGGCGGGGGCGGGAATCGGGCCGTGCCGGTTGGCGGGACCCCCCGCTCAATTCTCCGGCCCGGATGGACCTAAGTCCCGCCCAGAAATTGCCTGTCCCGCCGGCGTAAATCAAAGCAGGTATTTACCGGCGGGACCAGGCGGCGTGGGCGGGCTCCGGGGTCCTGGGGGGGGGCGCGGAGTGATCTGACCTCGGGGGGTGCCCCCACGGTGGCCTGGCCCACGATCGGGGCCCACCGATCCGCGGGCGGGCCTGTGCCATGGGGGCACTCTTTCCCTTCCGTCTCCGCCACGGCCTCCACCATGGCGGAGGCGGAAGAGACTCTCCCCACTGTGCATGCGCAGGAAACTGTCGGCGGCCGCTGATGCTCCCGCGCATGCGCCGCATTTCCGCGCCAGCTGGCGGGGCAACAAACGCCATTTCCGCCAGCTGGCGGGGCAACAAACGCCATTTCCGCCAGTTGGCGGGGCAGAAATCCCTCCGGCGCCGGCCTAGCCCCTCAATGTAGGAACATTCCGCACCTTTGGGCCGGCGCGATGCCCGTCTGATTGGCGCCGTTTTTGGCGCCAGTCGGCGGACATCGCGCCGTTGGGGGAGAATTTTGCCCCTGGAATTGAATTCCCTATTATGTTATTTATAGTCCAGCTGGAAATTATTTTTGGTAATGTCTGACCAGGGCAAAAGTGCTTCTTGACGCATACCTCAAAGTCTTCTGTAAATATGGTAGCTGGAACAAAATTCTTGTTTTAGAATTAGACTTGTGTAGAATTAGAGGTCCATTTTCTTTTTTTTAATAAATTTAGAATACCCAATTCTTTGTTTCCAATTAAGGGGTAATTAACGTGGCCAATTAATCTACCCTGCACATCTTTGGGTTGTGGAAGTGAAACCCACGCAAACATGGGGAGAATGTGCAAACTCCACACGGACAGTGACCCAGAGCCGGGATCGAACCTGGGATCTCGGCGCCGTGAGGCAGCAGTGCTAACCATTACTCCACTGTGCTGCCGCGGATATTCATTTCCTGCTGGAAACACAATTACACACTTTGATTTTCCTCTTCAAATCTGAATACCTGGTGTCACTTAATTATTAATATTTTTTTAAATCGTTTCTCTAATGTTCGCAACGAATTGGTATTTTTCCCTTCATTAGCTATTGGCATCGAAGGAACGGAATTGTAGTTTGCACATAAGCATTTGAAATTAATAAAAGTGATTAAACTTTGGCATTACTATATTTAACAAACTACAAGTATAATTACAGCTTAACTTTTATCATTTATGGGGGATTATGGTGTTTACTGTCAACAGCTGCCCATGTAAGAACAAGTATCTTACATAAGATTATGTATCTAGAATTAAAAGTTGTCATAATGCTTTCATTTTGACATGGTTGTATCATTATGGATTTTCAGAGCATATACAGTTAACTTGCCAAATGATAACTGGCCATCAAGATAGAGCAAAATGAGTGTGTCTGAGTATTTTCAAACCTCAATGCAAGGCACTGCTAGGGTTTAGTGTGTAACTAAAATGTGTTTATTATCTTTCCAGAACAAATACATCACAAAGCGATCACAAAGCAACAGCTCATCATTACGGTCAGTGAGAAAAAAATTTGTTATACTTGTACTTGGCCGGGCTGCACAGTGGCCCAGTGGTTAGCATTGCTGCCTCACAGCGCCGAGGTCCCAGGTTCGATCCCGGCTCTGGGTCACTGTCCGTGTGGAGTTTACACATTCTCCCCGTGTTTGCGTGGGTTTCGCCCCCACAACCCAAAGATGTGCACGGTAGGTGGGTTGACCAGGCTAAATTGCCCCTTAATTGCAAAATATGAATTGGGTACTTTAAATTTATTTTTAAAAAATACTTGTACTTGGCCATAGTCTTTTGATTAACTCTTAGACTAGAAGTTCCTGTTAACCACTTAACAAAGAATGTAGGGTTTTCTACAAAGCATCTGGGACCCCTGTGAACAGTGCAACCAACTGTGTATCTCACCAATCAGATTGAAGAATCGTTAATGAGCAGCGCAGAGTCTGAACCAGGAAGTGTCAATTACAATAATTTATTCAATGTCAAATAAAAACAGAAATAAATAGAGGAAAGAAAAATTGGATTAAAAAAGGGAGATAAAAGCGATAGAAATAAAACATTTTTTAAAATGCCTTTTTGTTGTATCTCCAGCAATAGGACATTCAGCTCCTGGGGCGGGATTTCCCCTACCCGGCGGGGCGGGGGGTTCCCGGCGGGATGGAGTAGCGTGAACCACTCCTGCGTCGGGCCGCCCCAAAGGTGCAGATTCCTCCGCACCTTTAGGGGCTAGGCCTGCCCCGCAGTGGTTGGCGCCCCACTGGCTGGCATGGAAGGCCTTTGCCGCCACGCCAGCCGGGGCCGAAGGGACTCTGCCGGCCGGCGGGAGTCCGCGCATGCGCGGGAGCGTCAACGGCTGCTGACATCATCCCCGCGCATGCGCGGGGGGGCCACCTATGCATCGGCCATCGCGGAGACCTACACGGCTGACGCGTAGTAAAAGAGTGCCCCCACAGCACAGGCCCGCCCGCGGATCGGTCGGCCCTGATCTGGCACCCCCCCCGGAGCCAGATCGCCCCGCAAACCCCCCCCCCCCCCCCCCCCAAGGACCCCGGAGCCCGCTCGCGCCGCCAGGTCCCGCCGGTAAGGGACCTGGTTCAATTCACGCCGGCAGTACTGGCATAGCAGCAGCGGGATTTCGGCCCATTGCGGGCTGGAGAATCGCCGGGAGGGGGTGGGGGGGTGGGGGGAGGCTGCTTACTGGCGCGGCGCGATTCCAGCCCCTGCGATCCACCGATCTGGCGGGGTCGGAGAATCCCGCCCAAGATCTCATTACAGTCCTAGTCCAAACATGGGCAAAAGAGCTGAACTCAAAAGATGAGAGTGACTGCTCTTAATATAAAGGTAGCAATGAGTGGGTTTGACATCAAGGAGCCTGAGCAAAATTGAAGTCAACGTGAATCAAGGGGAAATCTTTGCCCTGGTTTGTGTCATACTTAGCACAAAGGAAGATGGTTATGGTTGTTGGAGATCAGTCATCTCAGTCCCAGGATAGCATTGCAGGAATTCCTCAGGATAGTGTACTTGGCCCAACCATCTTCAGCTGCTTCACCAGTGGCCTCCCTTCCATCTTCATGTCAAAAGTGGGGATGTGCATTGATAATTTCACAATGTTGAGACCATTTGCAAGTCGTGAGTCTGAAGAATTCCATGTCCATGTGCAGCAAGACATGGACAATATCCAGGCTTGGGCTAATAAGTGGCAAGTCACAATCACGCCACACAAGTAGCAGGCAAAGACCATTTCCAAGAAAAGAGAATCTAACAAATTCCCCTTGACATTCAATGGCATTACCATTGCTGAATCTCCCGCTATCAACAACATGGGGGTTACTATTGACCAGAAATTCAACTGGACCAGCCGTATAAATGCTGTGGCTACAAGAGCAGGTCAGAGACGAGGAACTATGCAGAGAACAACTCACGTACTGACTCCCCAAAGCCTATCCACCATCTACAAGGCACAAGTTAGGAACATGATGGAATACCCTCCATTTTCTTGCATGACTGCTTTTCCATTAACACTTCCCAGATAAAACAGCCCGCTTTATCGGCACTCCAACAACATTCACTCCATGTGCCACCGCCATGCAGCAGCACCCGTGTGTACCATCTACAAAAAGCACTGCAGAAACTCACCAACGCTTCTGAGGCAGCAACTTCTGAACCCTTGGCTGCTAGCGTCTAGAAAGATAAGGATAGCAAATGCTTGGGAACACCACCAACTGGAAGTTCTCCTCCAAGTCTCTCACCATCCTGATTTGGAAATATATCACCGCTGCTTCACTGTCACTGGGTCAATATGCAGGAACTCCCTCCCTAACAGCACTATGGGTGTACCTACAACACATGGACTGCAGCGATTCAAGAAAGCAGCTCACCACCACCTTCTCAGTGCAAGTTAAGGATTGGCAATAAAAGCTATCCTCACCAGTGATGCCCACATCGCATGAATGAATTTTAAAAATCTGTTATATTCTTTGTTGTAGCCAGAGGTGGCACGCATCAAGTTCACATAAAATAGTGGAAGGGGTTTATTTTACAAGGTGCTGCTCAAACAGGGCACAATGGTGAACTCCACCAAAGCCAGTGAACCCTCTGATGATATAATTTGCAACACATGACACACCAGCCAATGGTGTTACCCTGGTACATAACAAAAACATGGTCAAGCAGGAGAGATTCCTGTTCAGACGTGATGGAAAGAAGGCTGGAGCCTCATCCAGCACTATCCATAGCTCCAGACTGCAGTCATATCAAAGTGTATGTAGACACTGCAACTTGCACTTCCTGAGTGAACTGTAACTCACTGCCAAAACAAATTAAGTGCCCTGTAATGTGTCCACTTCACAGTGTATTTGCTTGAACCAATTTTCACAGCCACATTTATTTCTACCACCTGACTCCAACACTAATTCATTCGCCCCTATAATTTAGTTGAAATTTCACCCACACATCCTCAGGTACACGCACTATTTTGCACCAATACCTCTGTGGCATATCATGCTTCTGTGGCCTCTATTCTTGCCATTTCATGCATCTCTCGGATTTGATTTTTGCCCATTACTTTGCTAGAAAAAGTAAAGTCAGGAACAAGCCATGACTGGTGATTAACTCTGCTATTCTTTTTCTGCGCATCTCCACCGGTTTGTTTGTCTCTGAACCAGAGAGATATAAAACAATTAGAAATAAAGATGTAAAATAGTAAGGGGAAAACTGCATAATGCTGGAAGAGGACAGGGTCAGTCAGCATCTGTGTAGACCATAAGACGTAGGAGCAGAAATAGGCCATTCGGCCCCTCGAGTCTGCTCCTCCATCCAATGAGATCATGACTAATCTGATATGATAATCCTCAACTCCACTTTCCCGCTTTATCCCCATAACCCTAGATTCCCTTACTGACTAAAAATCTGTTTATCTCAGCCTTGAACATATTTAACAGCCCGGCCTCTACAGCTCTCTGCGGTAAGAATTTCACAGGTCCATTACTCCTACTCCTGCTCTTAATTCAGAGATAATGAGGTAATTAATCAATCTGCAGGATTGATTAATGATCTCATAGTTCGGGATCCTCTTGGAAGGAGCGACCACAATATGGTGGAATTTAAAATACAGTTGGAGGATGACAAGGTAAAATCAAACACTAGTGTTTTGTGCTTAAACAAAGGCGATTACAATGGGATGAGAGAAGAACTAGCTAAGGTAGACTGGGAGCAAAGACTTCACGGTGAAGCAGTTGAGGAACAGTGGAGAACCTTCCGAGCGATCTTTGACAGTGTTCAGAAAAGGTTCATACCGACAAAAAAGAAAGACGGTAGAAAGGGGAACAATCGACCATGGATATCTAAGGAGGTGAGGGAGAGGATCAAATTGATGGAAAAAACATACAAAGTGGCAAAAATTAGTGGGAGACTAGAGGACTGGGAAGTCTTTAGGGGACAACAGAAAGCTACTAAAAAAACCATAAAGAAGAGTAAGGTAGATTATGAAAGTAAACTGGCTCAGAACATAAAAGCAGATAGTAAAAGCTTCTACAAATATATAAGACAAAAAAGAGTGGCTAAGGTAAATATTGGTCCTTTGGAAGATGAGAAGGGAGATTTAATAATAGGAGACGGGGAAATGGCTGAGGAGCTGAACAGGATTTTTGGGTCAGTCTTCACAGTGGAGGACACAAATAACATGCCAGTGACTGATGGAAATAAGGATATGATAGGTGAGGACCTTGAGATGATTGTAATCACTAAGGAGGCAGTATTGGGCAAGCTAATGGGGCTAAAGGTAGACAAGTCTCCTGGCCCTGATGGGATGCATCCCAGAGTGTTAAAAGAGATGGCTAGGGAAATTGTAAACGCACTAGTGATAATTTATCAAAATTCACTCGACTCTGGGGTGGTCCCAGAGGATTGGAAAGTAGCAAACGTGACACCACTGTTTAAAAAAGGAGGTTGGCAGAAAGCGGGTAATTATAAGCCGGTAAGCTTAACTTCGGTTGTAGGGAAAGTGCTGGAATCTATCATTAAGGAGGAAATAGCGGGGCACCTGGAGGGAAATTGCCCCATTGGGCAGACGCAGCATGGGTTCACAAAGGGTAGGTCGTGTCTGACTAATTTGGTAGAATTTTTTGAGGACGTTACCAGTGCAGTAGATAACGGGGAGCCAATGGATGTGGTATATCTGGATTTCCAGAAAGCTTTTGACAAGGTGCCACACAAAAGGTTGCTGCATAAACTAAAGATGCATGGCATAGAGGGTAAAGTGGTAGCATGGGTAGAGGATTGGTTAACTAACAGAAAGCAGAGAGTGGGGATAAATGGGTGTTTCTCTGGTTGGCAACCTGTAACTAGTGGGGTCCCTCAAGGATCAGTGTTGGGCCCGCAGTTGTTCACAATTTACATAGACGATTTGGAGTTGGGGACCAAGTGCAATGTGTCAAAGTTTGCAGATGACACTAAGATGAGTGGTAAAGCAAAAAGTGCAGAGGATACCGGAAGTCTGCAGAAGGATTTGGATAGGTTAGGTGAATGGGTTAGGGTCTGGCAGATAGAATTCAATGTTGCCAAGTTTGAGGCTATCCATTTTGGGAGGAATAACAGCAGAATGGATTATTATTTAAACGGTAAGATGTTAAAACATGCTGCTGTGCAGAGGGACTTGGGTGTGCTGGTGCACGAGTCGCAAAAAGTTGGTGTGCAGGTGCAACAGGTGATTAAGAAGGCTAATCGAGTTTTGTCTTTCATTGCTAGAGGGATGGAGTTCAAGACTAGTGAGGTTATGCTGCAATTGTATAGGGTGTTGGTGAGGCCACATCTGGAGTATTGTGTTCAGTTTCGGTCTCCTTTCCTGAGAAAGGACATATTGGCACTGGAGGGAGTTCAGAGTTGAGGGGATTAGATTATGATGAGAGGTTGAGTAAACTGGGACTGTACTCATTGGAGTTTAGAAGGATGCGGGGGGATCTTACTGACATATAAAATTATGAAGGGAATAGATAGGATAGATGCGGGCAGGTTGTTTCCGCTGTTCGGGGAAAGCAGAACTAGGGGGCATAGCCTCAAAATAAGGGGAGGTAGATTTAGGACGGAGTGTAGGAGTAACTTCTTCACCCAAAGGGTTGTGAATCTCTGGAATTCCTTGCCCAGTGAAGCAGTTGAGGCTCCTTCTTTAAACGTTTTTAAGAAAAAGATAGATGCCTTTCTAAAGAATAAAAGGATTTGGGGATATGGTGTACGGGCCGGAGAGTGGAGCTGAGTCCACAAAGATCAGCCATGATCTCATTAAATGGCGGAGCAGGCTCGAGGGGCCAGATGGCCTACTCCTGTTCCTAGTTCTTATGTTATGTTAATTCATATGTTTGTATGTTATCTTTACAGATAACGACCTTTCACCAGAACTGGTGGCAATGGCCAATCAGGAGGACTCCCCCTCAAACGTTCAACCATTAATTCATTTTGATTTCAGCCTTACCGATAAAATAATTACTCAGAAAAAAATGAATATCTCAGTAAATACATGTGAAGTGCAAGGTGAGCTTTGCAAAGCCTTTTTTGAGGGAGCACAATGTACAAGACTTTAATGCATTCAAGCAGCACTGCGACGGACAATATCACCACTGATAATAGGGGTGGCATGGTGGCACAGTGGTTAGCACTGTAGCCTCACAGCGCCAGGGGCCCGGGTCCAATTCCAGCCTTGGGCGAATGTGTGGAGTTTGCACGTTCTCCCCGTGTCTGCGTGGGTTTCCTCCAGGTGCTCCGGTTTCCTCCCACAGTCCAAAGATATGCAGGTTAGGTGGATTGGCCATAATCAGTTGCCCCTTAGTGTCAAAAAGGTCAGGTAGGGTTACTGGGATAGGATGGAGGCTTGGGCTTAGGTAGGGTGCTCTTTCATTGGCTGGTGCAGACTCGATGGGCCAAATGGCCTCCTTCTGTACTGTAAATTCTAAGATTCACTGATAAGATGGGAGCCTGACCCCAGGTAGGGTGCTCTTACAAAGGTGCAGTGTAAGGATTCTATGATTGTCCTGGTGTGTAGGCTCCGTGCTGATGTACTAAGAGTTTACCATAATGGGGAGGAACACTAAACAAAGATTCTCGGTACTTTCGGTAGAAATCCCAATTATTATTCTGAATCCCAATGTTTAAACCATTCCCCCAACCTATTCCTCAATCATCTACTCTTTTTAAACAAGAACTTTTTTTTCTAAAATGAGAGATTGGAGGACAGCGTTGAGAAAAACCATTTGGCATTATTTGACGCGTTTAACATAGTTAAAATGTTGCAAGATGTTTCAGAGAAGCCTTATCAAAGTAAAGTCACATCAGGATATTTCCGGCGGGTAATCCAAAGAGGGTCTGTATAGGTTTGAAGGAGCATTTTAGGGGACAGAGAGAGGGCGAGGCTGAGGGAAGGCTCATGGAGAGGAACATGTCAGATCTGAACAAAACCCTGACCCACATTCTGTCCCTTGCAACATGTCCGCACCCCCCAGCACTTTGAAAACAAAGATTTAGGGAGAAAATAAGGTTGCGGGGTTCAGATTGTTTTTCAAAGTGAAGTTCACTCAGAGAATAGTCGTTTTGCATCTTGTTAATATGAAAATAATCAAGCAGGAACCTCAGTCACCAGACCGTGACATGGTCAGCAGATCCGCCAGCCGTCAATACCATATATTTATTGCCGGTGTTTTATTTTGGGGGAAATCCCCGCTGGGGTAACGCTATGAATACTGAATGGTAACACTCACACTTGTTCGCTTTGAGCCCGTCGAAAGAAACATCCAATTCGTAATATTCATATTCGTACTCGTAAATCTGATGACTGCTCAGCAACGGTCCTTCCGAAGAGTTTTTGAGCCCACTCGGAGCTTTAACCTCAGTCATCCCGATTGTCCAGGCTAGCTCGGAGACACCGCACAGAGCGCCGGTCAGATACAGCGTGCGGCGAGAGAGCCCCGCTGTGAAGCACCCAGTCCACCAGCAAGCGGTTCTCCCTCATCACTCTACCTGCAGATAGAGTAATAGCAACTCCCTCTGCCGGGCACCGTTCAATTTACAGCAATAATCTACTGTCACAAACGCCATGAAATGATCCCCCAGTGTTCTTTTTTTCAAGTGAATAAACGACACACCTCCGCCCTATCCAATTCAGATGTTGCAAAGCAGAATCACGGAATCCTTAAGGAGGCAAATTGTGTCTGCACCAGCTCTCCAAATGAGCCTTATGACTTAGTGCCCATTCCCCTGCCTGTTCTGCACATTGTTTCTGTTCAAGTAATCATCTAATGCCCTCTTTTATGCCTCCATTGAACCTGACTCCACCCTCCTCCCAGACAAAGCATTCAAGACCGGGACCACTCCGTGTGAAAAAGTTTTGTTCACATCACATTTTCTTCTTTTGACAGCACTGGCGGCACGGTAGCACAGTGGTTTGCACTCTTGCTTCACAGCTCCACGGTCCCGGGTTTGATTCTCGGCTTGGGTCACTGTCTATACGTTCTCCGCGTGTCTGCGCGTGTTTCCTCCGTGTGCTCCGGTTTCCTCCCACAGTCCAAAGATGTGCAGGTTAGGTGGATTGGCCATGCTAAATTGTCCCTAGTGTCAAAAGTAAGTTAGGTGGGGTTACTGGGTTAAGGGGGTAGGGTGGAGATGTGGGCTTAAGTAGAGTGCTCTTTCCAAGGGCTGATGCAGACTCGATGGACTGAATAGCCTCCTTCTGTACTGTAAATTCTATGATTCTATGGTTCATTTGCAGATCACTTTAAATGTATGCAATCTCCTTCTGGAACCATTTACCAGTGGGAACGGTTTCTCTCTATCTACTCTGTCCAGCCGCCTCATGATTTTGGAAATCTCTATAAAATCTCCTCTCAGCCTTCTTCTCTCCAACGAGAACAGTCCCATCCGCTCCAATCTATTCTCTTAACGGAAAGTTTCTCATCCCTGGAACTTTCTTGTAAACCTCTTCTGCACTTTCTCCAATGCTTTCACATCCTTCCTATAATGTGGTGCCCAGAACAGTACACAACATTCAAGCTGAATTTTAACTAATGTCCTCTATAAGGTCAGCATAACCTCCTTGCTCTTGTACTCTATGCCCTGTTAATAAAGCTCAGAATATTATATGCTTTATTAACAGCCATCTCCATCTGTCCTGCCACCTTCAATGATCTATGCACATATACACCCAGGTCACTTTGCTCCTGCACCCCTTTAAGAATTGTACACCTTATTTTATATTGTCAATCCATGTTCTTCCTACCAAAATGTATCACCTCACACTACTCCACATTGAACTTCATTTGCCACCTACCTGCCCACTCCACCAACTTGCCTATGTCTTTTGAAGTTCTTCACTCTCCTCTTCACAGTTTACAATGCTTCCAAGTTATGTACCATATGAAAACTTTGAAACTGTCCCCTGCACACCAAGGTCTAAATCATTAATATATATGAATTTTACCCTTTGCAATTTTTACTGGCTGAGCATGGAGGGTTACAATCACATTTCGCCTTCTTGTGAATCTCTTTCTGATTAACTGAGACTGTTATTGCAGGAACCACTGTTGATTTCTGGTTGGCGCAGTTGCAAAATATCATTTGCTCATGTTTTGTACTGCACTGCACTTTAAGAGCTATAATCTCAAGTTTATTAAAATGCATTTAAGTACAATAGAGAATTCACAACCTGCAATCAAGGTTAGAAATTCACGTGGTTAGCACTGCTGCGTCACGGCGCCGAGGTCCCAGGTTCGATCCCTGCTCTGGGTCACTGACCATGTGGAGTTTTCACATTCTCTCCGTGTTTGCCTGGGCTTCGCCCCTGCAACCCAAACGATGTGCAGGGTAGATGGATTCGCCACGCTAAATTCCCCCTTAATTGGAAAAAATGAATTGGGTACTCTAACTTTATTTTTTTTAAAAGGTTAGAGAGTCACTCTTAAAAGCAAATTCCTGTGTTCTCAGGCCAGAGGAACAATCGCAGTGAGAATGGAAAGAAAAAAAGTATTTCATTTATTTTTTATAAACATTTTATTGAGGTATTTATGGTTTTATAACAGTAACAGATGAAACAGTGTATATACAAATATAAACATAGTGCAAAAGCTGTCTTCCTCTCTCACAGGTCCCACCTTTTCTAGCCTCCTACTCTACACTAAACTATACCCACAGCCCCCCCCTACCCCCCCTTCTGCTGATGGTTAATTTTCCCTAAAGAAGTTGACGAACGGCTCCCACCACCAGACGAACCCTAACAGTGACCCTCTCAGGGCGAACTTGATTTTCTCCAGACAGAGAAAGCTAGCCATGTCCGATAGCCAGGTCTCCGACTTCGGGGGCTTTGAGTCCCTCCAAGCTAATAATATCCGTCTCCAGGCTACCGGGGAAGCAAAGGCCAGAACATCTGCCTTGTTCTCCTCCTGGATTCCCGGGTCATCCGACATTCCGAAAATCGCCACCTCTGGACTCGGCGCCACCCTTGTTTTCAATACTTTGGACATGACGTCCGCAAACCCCCACCAGAATCCCCTAAGCTTTGGGCTTGTCCAGAACATGGGTCCATGGTTCGCTGGGCCTCCCGCACACTTTACGCACCTGTCTTTCACCCCAAAGAGCTTGCTCATCCGGGCCACTGTCATGTGAGCCCGGTGAACAACCTTAAACTGTATCAGGCTGAGCCTGGCACATGTTGTGGATGCGTTGACTCTACTCAGCGTGTCCTCCCAGAGACCATCCTCCAACTCTCCACCTAATTCCTCTTCCCATTTGTGTTTCAGCTCCTCCGTCTGCTTTTCCTCTGACCCCATAAGCTCCTTATAAATGTCCGAAACCCTCCGTTCTCCCACCCACCCTCTGGAAACTACCCTATCCTGTAACCCCCCCTTGGTGGTAGGAGCGGGAAGGTTGAGACCTGTCTGCGGAGGAAGTCTCGCGCCTGCAGGTACTTAAATTCAATCTCTCCCATCAGTTCAAATTTCCCCTCCAGTTCCCTCAAGTTGGGAAAGCTCCCCTCTATAAACATATCGCCCACCCCCTCGATCCCTGCTCTCTGCCATCTCCGGAACCCTCCTTCTAACCTCGCCGGGGCAAACCGGTGATTATTGCAAATTGGGGACCAGACCGATGCTCTCTCTGCTCTCACGCCTCCTCCATTGCCCTCAGACTCTCAGGACCACGACCGCCATGGGGCTGGTGCAGTAGCGTGCCGGTGGGAACGGCAGAGGTGCCATGCCAATGCCCCCAAACTAGTGCCCTTACTCTACTCGCTCCCACACCGAAACCCCCCCCCCTCCAACGTCCACTTCCTAATCATGGCTATATTCGCCGTCCGGTAATAGTTACTAAAGTTCGGGAGTGCCAGCCCACCCTCTCCCACCCCCCTTTCCGGCTGCACTCCAACATCCCTTTTTAACTCGCGGGGTCTTACCCACCCAAACAAAGCCCAAGGTCACATTGTTGACTCGTTTAAAAAAGGACCACGTAATAAAGATGGGGAGACACTGAAACACAAACAGGAATCTCGGGAGAACCATCATTTTCACTGTGTGTACCCTCCCAGCCAGTGACAGCGGGAGCACGTCCCACCTCCAAAAATCCTCCTTCACTTGGTCTACTAGTTGGGCCAGATTTAGCTTGTGCAGCCGTTCCCATTCCCGCGCCACCTGGAAAGCTTCCCCCTACCACTCTAAGCGGCAGCTCCCCCAATCGCCTCTCCTGCCCCCTTGCCTGGATCACGAACATCTCGCTTTTCCCTATGTTCAATTTATAACCCAGAAACCGGCCAAAATCCCCCAGAATCCCCATAATTTCTACCATCCCTTCCAATGGGTCCGACACATATAAGAGCAGATCGTCCGCGTATAGCGAGACTCTGTCTTCCACCCCCCCACCCCGGACCAGTCCCTTCCAGCCCTTTGAGGCTCTCAACGCAATTGCCAGTGGGTCTATGGCCAATGCGATCAACAGTGGGAGAGGGGGCATCCCTGCCTCGTCCCCCGGTGCAGCCTGAAATAGCCCAATGTCAACCTGTTCGTCCGAACACTCGCCACGGGCGCCTGATACAGCAGCCTGACCCAGTTAATGAAGCCCCGTCCAAATCCAAACCGCCCCAGTACCTCCCACAGATAATCCTATTCCACCCGATCAAATGCCTACTCTGCGTCCATTGCGACCACTACCTCTACGTCCCTACCCTCTGGGGGCATCATGATAACATTCAATAGCCTTCTTACGTTGGCCGCCAACTGCCTACCCATAACAAATCCCGTCTGGTCCTCCCCAATCACGTCCGGGACGCAGTCCTCAATCCTTGAGGACCAGATCTTAGCCAACAATTTGGCGTCTACATTTAGTAGGGAGATCAGTCTGTAGGACCTGCATAACTCCGGGTCATTATCCCGCTTCAGGATCAATGAGCTAGTGGCCTGTGACATCGTCGTGGGAAGCCCCCCTCTCTCGCTTGCATCATTGAATGTCCTCATCAGCAGTGACCCCAGCATTCCAGAGAACATTTTGTAAAACTCCACGGGGTACCCATCGGGTGCTGGGGCTTTACCCGACTGCATGGCCTTCAGTCCTTCTGCTATCTCTTCCAACTCGATCAGGGCCCCCAGCCCTTCTACCAAGTCTTCATCAACTTCGGGAACTTCAGCCCCCCTAAGAATTGCCTCATCCCCTCCGGCTCAGCTGGGGGTTCCGACTCATGCAGCGTGCTGTAGAATTGCTCGAATGCCTTATTGACCCCAGCTGAATCTCCGACCAGATTCCCATCTGTGTCCCTTATTTTCCCAATCTCCCTGGCCAAGTATTTCATTTATATAGCAACTTTTATGACGTCATGTCCCAAAGCACTTTACTTTTGATTCTTTCATGCGATGTGTGCATTATTGGCAAGGCCAGTATTTATTCCCCACCTCTAATTCCTCTTGAGAAAGTGTTGGTGAGCCAACTTTTGCTAATGGAGAAGCTTGCCAAGCCATTTCAGAGGACAGTTAAGAGTCATCTACTTTGTTGTGGGTCTGGAGCCACATATCTTAGAATCATAGAATCACTACGGTGCAGAAGGGGGCTATTTGGCCCATCTCTACCCTCTGAAAGAGCACCCTACCTAATCCCATTTCCCCGCCCATCTCCGTAACCCAACCTAACCTACACATCTTTGGACAGTAAGGAACAATTTCTTGACATGGTCAATCCACCGAACCTGCACATCCTTGGGCTGTGGGAGGAAATCAGAGCACCCGGAGGAAACCCACGTAGACACGGAGAGAAAGTGGAAACTCCACACAGACAGGCCAGAATTTAATTCAGGTCCCTGGCGCTGCGAGGCAGCAGTGCTGACCACAGTGCCACTGTGCTGCCCAGGCTAATCCAGGTAAGCAGCAGATTTCCTTCCCTAAAGGACAAGAATAAATCAGATGAGTTTTCAATGATAATCCAGTAGTTCCATGGTCACCATTATTGATATTAACTTTTTATTCCAGATTTACTTAGCTAAGTGAATCTAAACTCCACAGCTGCCATGGTGGGATTTGCCCTCATGTCACGAACGTAAATACTCTGCTACCATTCCCTTTACAGCCACTAAAGTACTATGGTGGTGTAGTCAATGTCATCATGTGGGGAACATGGCATAGAAAGGTCTGACAACTGTACAAAGTGAATAACAAGTTAATTTGGTTTAGGTATTGTTTGGCAGGAATAAATGTTGGCCAGAACTCCTCACTCTCTTTGAAATAGTCCAATAGAGAATACTTCTGACAGTACAACACACCCCTAGTACTGTACGAGACGCTTCAGCCTGGAATAAGTGCACAAGCTCGAGAATGGGACTTGAAACCTTCGGAATCCTGACGTGAGAATGTTATAATTGAGCTTTGATGCATAAAGTATAACTCATCAGCTATCTTCATCACACAACTTCATGAGAAAGTTTTGCCTGCTCTATCTAAACTGCCCGCACACTTTGTACAATGGTATTAACTTTTCCAATGTTATCAATTTGAGCTATCTTGCATCAACTCCCAAATACAGTTGGCCGGTTACTTGCGCAATCTCTGATACCAGCTCTTCCCTTACATCATAAAGGCCTTAAGCTAGCAGCCGACATTTGACGACACAATACAATGTGAATGAAAAAAGTGAGGTCTGCTTAAAATAAGTTTTTCTTAAACTTGCTTTGTAATGAGTCCACCTATTAAAATTACAGTAGCAGATGATGTGTAGAATGTACCAAGTCTGCAGCTGCTTTACAGTTCAGACAAAGCTTCATATTGGGAGAGCTTGGAGTCCAAATTATGATTTTTAATGTTTAAAATCAGCATCATGTTTTGATTGTAAGTTTTCCCTCTGGATTTCATGGCTTCCAGTGTAGGAGACAGTTTTCCTGTTAGTCAACACAGCTCCCAGTCTGTTTGTCAAATCCTGGCCATGCACCAATCTACACTTATCTTCCAACCAACAGTATCTTTTACTGGACACATACTGGCTTGCCTTTAGCCTAAAGGTTTAGAAATATACTTTGATTTGGTGAACTGCTTCAGTCTCAACAATGAAAAAGACCCACTTGTCACAAGGTTAATTGTTGGATTAGGTAGAATGGTGAATTATAAATGGTTACAATTAATAGTAGAATCTTGGATATGAAAATTGTTTAAGAGCGAGCCCCGGTGGCTCAATCTTTGAATACATCATGTGAGTCATATTATCTGGGAAAGTTCCAGGTACTTTTCTTGATGTGATATACTTGGTGGGGTGTGCTAAAAGCTTTCAACAGCTGAACATTGTAAATTATTGTTATATAGCCAATGCTGCAGCCCAGCAGATGAACAAAATTAGGGATTGAATTTGGGAACAAACTATGTCATTTTTATTTTCAGAGATAAATGTATTGTTCTGACGAAGGGTCATCTCAAACTGAAACCTTGGCTGGGATTTAATGTGAATGACAGGGGTCTCACCCACCAATTAGAGGACTGTGCGAGTCCTGCAACACTTTGCTCCAGTAAAAACCAGCTCTATCACATTCTAATCAGGCACTTATCTGGGCAGCTTGTGACGTCCCGTCCATTTAAGACCCCATGGGGTAGAAATCCTGTCCACAGGAATTGCTGGCCAATCAGAGGCTGGCAGCTCTCCAGTACCTGCAGTGCCACAGGAAGCAGTGGTTACTTCTGGTACTACAGTGGATCCCTGGAGAGCGGTATGTGTGGGTGAGACGGGGCTGGGGTTGGGGGGGGTGGGGGTGGGGGGGGGGTGGAGAGTGGCTGCTGCGGTGTGGGAGGATGGGAGTCAGAGCAAGGTTAGGTGGGTGGCTTCATGTGAGCCCCCCCTCTTCCCAGTGCCTGGTCTCTCAATGGGCCACAGAGTGCCCATGTAGGAAGATGCCCCCTTGATAGGCTGCTGGCAAATCCAATAAGGTTTTCCAGGCAGTCTCGCCGGATGATGAGTCCCCTGCCTGCCGCTGATCAGCCTCTGAGCGGGAAGGCTGACCACAAGCCTTCCCCCTCCCCCATACTTGATCAGAGGGAGATGGGAAGGCAGCAACATCTCCATCCCTCACCCTCAAACCTGATCACAATACACCATCTGCCCTTGAACTCACATGGGTGGGGGGCATTAAATTGCACCCATTAATTCTGTTTCTCTCTCCACAGATGCTGTCTGACCTGCTAAGTATTTCCATCATTTTTTTGTTTTTATTTCAGATATCCAACATCTGCAGCATTTTGCTTTTCTAATTTTATCGTATATGAAATATTTCAGGGCAATATTAGTGTTTGGACATTTAACGTAGTTATCTGGAATCCCACCTTGGCAGCTGGTGGAATTCAAAACTCAATTAATAAATCTGGAATTGGAAGCTTATCTCAATAACACCGGCCGTGAACCTATCATTCATTGTCGGAAAAACCCACCTGGTTCACTGGTGTCCTTTAGGGAAGGAAATCTACCGTCCTTAGCTGGTCTGGCCTACATGTGACTCCAGACGCACAGCAATGTGATTGACTCTCAACTGCTCTTTGAAATGGTCCAGCAAGCCACTCGGTTCAAGGACAATTAGGGATGGGCAATGAATGCTGACCTTACCAGGCACGCCTACATCTCAATAAAGAATAAAGAAACAAGACTTCCGGGTGCGGCGATGACCAGCTGAGTCGCACGTTTCGGCAGCTCCCTGTGAAATGGACTTTTGGGCTCTTGATAGGAGCCCCAACGGCAATTTTAACGGCTGAAAACACCGTGCGGTAAACCAGAAGGGTGTTCCCCCTGGACACGGATGGAAAAAGGAGAGGAAAGTGGCCGGATTGCAGCGGATCCTTTGGAGCAGCGGCAAGGAAGGCAAGCAGAAACCAAGATGGCGTCGGAAGGTGGCAGTTTCATATGGGGCCCTGAACAACAAGAGTTTTTGAAACGCTGCATGGAGGAGATAAAAAAGGAAATGAAGAAAGAGTTGTTGGTCCCGATACTACAGGCGATCGAAGGGCTAAAGGAGGAACAAAAGACCCAGGAGCAGGAGCTTCGGGTCGTGAAGGCGAAAGCAGCAGAGAATGAAAACGATATACAGGGCCTGGTGGTGAAGTCGGAGATACAGGAGGCACACCAGAAACGATCTGTGGAGAGGTTGGAGGCACTGGAAAATAACGCAAGGAGGAACAACTTGAGGATTCTTGGCCTTCCTGAAGGTGTGGAGGGGGCAGACGTCGGGGCATATGTGAGCACGATGCTGCACTCGTTAATGGGAGTGGAGGCCCCGACGGGTCCGTTGGAGGTGGAGGGAGCATACCGAGTTATGGTGCGAGGATCGAGAGCAGGAGAAGCTCCCAGAGCCATAGTGGTGAGATTCCTCCGTTTTAAGGATAGAGAAATGGTCCTTAGATGGGCGAAGAAAACTCGGTGTAGTAAATGGGAGAACGCGGTGATCCGCGTCTATCAAGATTGGAGTGCGGAGGTGGCGAGAAGGAGGGCGAGCTTTAATCGGGCCAAAGCGGTACTTCACAAAAAAAAGATAAAGTTTGGAATGCTGCAACCGGCAAGACTGTGGGTCACATATCAAGGGAGGCACCACTACTTTGAGACGGCGGATGAAGCGTGGACTTTAATTGTAGAAGAAAAATTGGAATGATTGGACTACGAAAATGAACGTTTGGACAAAGTGGTGGGACGAGTGGGGGGGGGGGGCGAAGAGGGATTGTATGATTAATCCTGCGGTATGGTAACTTTTCTTTCTCCCACAGGTGGTGATGGGGGGAGGTGGGGAGGGAGAGGAGATGGGGCGTTGGCCATGGGAGGCGGGGCCGAGGGAGAGGCGCGGGCTTGGTTCCCGCGCTATGATAATTATGGCGGGAATAGAGAAGCAGGAAGGAGGGGGCGCCGCACGGTGCGAGCCGTGATCACGGGGGGGAAGCCGAGGTCAGCCAGAGTTTGCTGACTTCTGGGAGCAACATGGGGGGAGTAATTACGCTAGCGGGGGGTCTAGCGGGGGGGGGGGGGAGGGGGGAATTACTGGGTTGCTGCTGCTGGGGAAAGGGGGGAGTGGGTACGGGAAAGGATGGGCGGGGGGGCACCGTCTGGGAGAAATACAGCTGCGTGGGAACTGGGCGAGAAGCTGGAAAAAGATGATGGCTAACCGGCAAGGGGGTGGGGTGGGAAGCCCCCCAACTCGGCTGATCACGTGGAACGTGAGGGGGCTTAACGGGCCGATAAAGAGGGCACGAGTACTCGCACACCTTAAGAAACTTAAAGCAGATGTGGTCATGTTACAGGAAACGCACCTGAAACTGATAGATCAGGTTAGGTTGCGCAAAGGATGGGTAGGGCAGGTGTTCCATTCGGGGCTGGATGCGAAAAACAGGGGGGTGGCTATATTAGTGGGGAAGCGGGTAATGTTCGAGGCAAAGACTATAGTGGCGGATAACGGGGGCAGATACGTGATGGTGAGTGGCAAATTACAGGGAGAGATGGTGGTGTTGGTAAACGTGTATGCCCCGAATTGGGACGATGCCAATTTTATGAGGCGAATGCTAGGACGCAACCCAGACCTAGAGACCGGAAAGCTGATAATGGGGGGAGACTTTAACACGGTGTTGGAACCAAGGCTGGATAGGTCGAAGTCCAGGACTGGTAGGAGGCCGGCAGCAGCCAAGGTGCTTAAGGATTTTATGGAGCAGATGGGAGGGGTGGACCCGTGGAGATTCAGTAGACCTAGGAGTAAGGAGTTCTCGTTTTTCTCCTATGTCCATAAAGTCTATTCACGCATAGACTTTTTTGTGTTGGGTAGGGCATTGATCCCGAGGGTGAGGGGAACGGAATATACGGCTATAGCCATTTCGGATCATGCCCCACACTGGGTAGACTTGGAGATAGGGGAGGAAACAAGAGGGCGTCCACCCTGGAGAATGGACATGGGACTAATGGCGGGTGAGGGGGTGTGCTTAAGGGTGAGGGGATGCATTGAAAAGTACTTGGAACTCAATGACAATGGGGAGGTTCAGGTGGGAGTGGTCTGGGAGGCGTTGAAGGCGGTGGTTAGGGGGGAGCTGATATCAATAAGGACACATAAAGGGAAGCAGGAGAGTAAGGAACGGGAGCAGTTGTTGCAAGAACTTTTGAGGGTGGACAGACAGTATGCGGAAGCACTGGAGGAGGGACTGTATAGGGAAAGGCAAAGGCTGCATGTGGAATTTGACTTGCTGACCACAGGCACTGCAGAGGCACAATGGAGGAAGGCGCAGGGTGTACAGTATGAATATGGAGAGAAGGCGAGCAGATTGCTGGCACACCAATTGAGGAAAAGGGGAGCAGCGAGGGAAATAGGGGGGGTGAGAGACGAAGATGGAGAGACGGAGCGGGGAGCGGAGAGAGTGAATGAAGTGTTTAAGACATTTTATAAAAAATTGTATGAAGCTCAACCCCCGGATGGGAGGGAGAGAATGATGGAGTTTTTGGATCGGCTGGAAATTCCCAAGGTGGAAGAGCAGGAAAGGATGGGATTGGGAGCACAGATCACGGTAGAAGAAGTGGTGAAAGGAATTAGGAACATGCAGACGGGAAAGGCCCCGGGACCGGACGGATTCCCAGTTGAATTTTACAGAAAATATTTGGACTTGCTCGCCCCGCTACTGACGAGGACCTTTAACGAGGCAAAGGAAAGGGGACAACTGCCCCCGACTATGTCAGAAGCAACGATATTGCTTCTTTTAAAGAAGGAAAAGGATCCGCTACAATGCGGGTCCTACAGACCAATCTCCCTCCTCAATGTAGATGCCAAGGTCTTGGCCAAGGTAATGGCAATGAGAATAGAGGAATGTGTCCCGGGGGTGGTTCATGAGGACCAAACTGGGTTTGTGAAGGGGAGACAGCTGAACACGAACATACGGAGGTTGTTAGGGGTAATGATGATGGCCCCACCAGAGGGTGAAACGGAGATAGTAGTGGCGATGGATGTCGAGAAAGCATTTGATAGAGTGGAGTGGGATTATCTGTGGGAGGTGTTGAGGAGATTTGGGTTCGGAGAGGGGTATGTTAGATGGGTGCAGCTGTTGTATAGGGCCCCAGTGGCGAGTGTGGTCACGAATGGACGGGGATCGGCATATTTTCGGCTCCATAGAGGGACAAGGCAGGGATGTCCTCTGTCCCCATTACTGTTTGCACTGGCGATTGAGCCCCTGGCGATAGCGCTGAGAGGTTCCAAGGGATGGAGGGGAATACTTAGGGGAGGAGAAGAACACCGGGTATCTTTATATGCGGATGATCTGCTACTATATGTGGCGGATCCAGCGGAGGGGATGCCAGAAATAATGCGGATACTTGGGGAGTTTGGGGATTTTTCAGGGTATAAATTGAACATGGGGAAGAGTGAGCTGTTTGTGGTGCATCCAGGGGAGCAGAGTAGAGAAATAGAAGACCGACCGTTGAGGAAGGTAACAAGAGACTTTCGTTACCTGGAGATCCAGATAGCTAAGAATTGGGGCACATTGCACAGGCTAAATTTGACGCGGTTGGTGGAACAGATGGAGGAAGCTTTCAAGAGATGGGATATGGTAGCATTGTCAATGGCAGGGAGGGTGCAGGCGGTTAAGATGGTGGTCCTCCCGAGATTCCTCTTTGTGTTTCAGTGTCTCCCGGTGGTGATCACGAAGGCTTTTTTCAAAAGGATAGAAAAGAGTATCATGGGTTTTGTTTGGGCCGGGAAGACTCCGAGAGTGAGGAAGGGATTCTTACAGCGTAGTAGGGATAGGGGGGGGCTGGCACTACCGAGCCTAAGTGAGTATTATTGGGCCGCTAATATTTCAATGGTGAGTAAGTGGATGGGAGAGGAGGAAGGAGCGGCGTGGAAGAGATTAGAGAGGGCGTCCTGTAGGGGGACCAGCCTGCAGGCTATGGTGACAGCCCCATTGCCGTTCTCACCAAGGAACTATACCACGAGTCCGGTGGTGGTAGCTACACTGAAGATTTGGGGACAGTGGAGACGACATAGGGGAAAGACCGGAGCACTGGGGGGGTCCCCGATAAGAAACAACCATAGGTTTGCCCCGGGGGGAATGGATGGGGGATATGGAATGTGGCAAAGAGCAGGTATAACGCAATTGAAAGATCTATTTGTGGATGGGAAGTTTGCGAGTCTGGGAGCGCTGACCGAGAAATATGGGTTGCCCCAAGGGAATGCATTCAGGTACATGCAATTGACGGCTTTTGCGAGGCAACAGGTGAGGGAATTCCCGCAGCTCCCGACACAAGAGGTGCAGGACAGAGTCATCTCAAAGAAATGGGTGGGGGACGGTAAGGTGTCGGATATATATAGGGAAATGAGAGACGAAGGGGAGACTATGATGGACGAACTAAAAGGGAAATGGGAAGAAGAGCTAGGGGAGGAGATTGAGGAGGGGATGTGGGCAGATGCCCTAAACAGGGTAAACTCGTCGTCCTCGTGCGCCAGGCTAAGCCTGATTCAGTTTAAGGTATTACACAGGGCACATATGACTGGAACACGGCTCAGTAAATTTTTTGGGGTGGAGGATAGGTGTGCGAGGTGCTCGAGAAGCCCAGCGAATCATACCCATATGTTTTGGTCATGCCCGGCACTACAGGGGTTTTGGATGGGGGTGACAAAGGTGCTTTCGAAAGTAGTAGGAGTCCGGGTCGAACCAAGCTGGGGGTTGGCTATATTTGGGGTTGCACAAGAGCCGGGAGTGCAGGAGGCGAAAGAGGCTGATGTTTTGGCCTTTGCGTCCCTAGTAGCCCGGCGCAGAATATTGCTAATGTGGAAAGAAGCCAAGCCCCCGGGGGTGGAGACCTGGATAAATGATATGGCGGGGTTCATAAAGTTAGAGCGGATTAAGTTCGTCCTAAGGGGGTCGGCTCAAGGGTTTACTAGGCGGTGGCAACCGTTCGTCGAATATCTTGCGGAAAGATAGATAGGGGAGAACAAAGAAGGCAGCAGCAGCGGCCCAGGACTTGGGGCTGGGGGGGGGGGGGGAGGGATGGGGGGGGATGGGGGGGGGGGGTGTGGCCTGAGACAAGGCAGTTGCCAATTAGGGCTAGTTTTTATTTTTTTGTTATTTAATATTTATTTATTTGTTGTTGTTTTTGTTTAAACTTAAAAAGGTCATTATTATCTGTATTGTTACAATGTTGTGTAAAGGATGCACAATGTACTGTGTTGGTTGACCAAAAATTTTCAATAAAATATTATTTAAAAAAAAAAAGAATAAAGAAACAAATCTTTCTTTCCATCACTTTAATAGCGAGGTTAACACATTAAATATTTCTGGTATTCCATGAGGTAATGATCTAACTAAAAATACTAATGAACAGTCACGGTGACCCAAATAAATTCTCTCAGCCACTCTGGCTTTGCTTGCTCAGATACCTGTTTGCCTTTCAGTCTCTTCCTATTATTCGCTAAAGGTCATTTAATTAATCTGCGCTGCCAGGAAGGAATCTTGCCTGCAGCAACTCATATTGGAGCTTGAAAATTGTAGATAGTGCATGCCTGAGTTTCCAAAATGCATTTCCAGCACCATAAGTTTATAAAAATGATCCCTTCTGTCACTTGTCTCATGGTGATTCCATCTTGGTCTGATGACAAGTCATGATTGATAACTTAAATCAGTTGGCATTTCCCTGCAAAGATTCCTCTGAGTGATACTTTCATCATCACCTTATTCAATGTTTCTCTCTCGCTCTTTGGCTTATAATCGACATATTGGATTTCTTGTATGTGTGAATCAGGGTTGGATATAACCTGACCAATTTCACAGTGCACCCTACCTGTCCAGTTTCAGATCCAGAAACGATAGTAGAATTTGATTTTTTAAAAATCCTTTTCAGGATCTAAAGCTGGGACCCCTTTTCTTCACGATGTCTTTGTGATTGTGTTTGGTTTTTGTATTGCGTTGTGTGGAACCATTCTTTGTTTCTTCAATCACCAGGCTTTTGTTTGCTTAATGAACTGCTTTCACTGCCTCTGTCTCTTCCTGTCGAAGAAATGCTTCACCAGCCCATTTTCACATTTCATTTGGTTGCTCTTATTTGAGTATCTTGATTCCCAAAGCCTATTCAGTCCAGTAAGAGTGGTCAAAATCCACAATGAGACAATCGCCTTTACTTAATTTATGTTGCAGTTTGCTTATCCCTTCCTTTCTTTCCACCTGCACGCTGTTAGCAGACTGGATGATTCATCCCCACAAGCTCCATTCATCCACTTAAGAAGCCAGCTTAAAGAATGTTAGTGCCCTCTCTGTCTTGCCTCCAGTCATCCATCAATTGCTTGTCCAAAATTAAGCACAATAATCCCCATCTAGGAAAGCATCCAGCAAAACTGGAATTCAAATATGGTTCCAAGTTCAGTGTTTAACATTAATATTTTATCTTACTGGCTTGTGAATCTCAACTATATAAATAGATAGGAGTACGGGGACTTTTTTGTAAGGTAGTCTTAATTAATGTTAGCTATGACTCAGATCTCTACCTGATCTGTTTATAAATATATCAGAATTGTGAGACATTCAGCGCTTTTCTACACCAAATTCCATCTTGTATTAAGTACTGTATTGAAAGACAGGAGAATATTGACAGTTATGTGATTTTAGTTATGAGGAGAGGTTAAATCAACTTGGTTTGTTCTCACTGGAATGAAGGAGGTTGAGGGGCGACCTGATAGAGGTCTACAAAATTATGAGGGGCATAGACAGAGTGGATAGTCAGATACTTTTTCCAGGGTAGAGGGGTCAATTACTAGGGGGCATAGGTTTAAGGTGCCAGGGGCAAGGTTTAGAGGAGATGTACGAGGCAAGTTTTTTTACACAGAGGGTATGGGTGCCTGGAACTTGCTGCCGGAGGAGGTGGTGGAAGCAGGGACGATAGTGACGTTTAAGGGGCATCTTGACAAATACATGAATAGGGTGGGAATAGAGGGATACGGACCCCTGAAGTGTAGAAGATTTTAGTTTAGACGGACAGCATGGTCGGCGCAGGCTTGGAGGGCTGAAGGGCCTGTTCCTGTGCTGTACTTTTCTTTGTTCTTTGTTCTTTAATGCTGGATATTCATTCGTGCATTTTCTTTATTGGATTTTTCATTTCATTTCATTTTTCAAACTATTATGCAATACCTAACAAAGATAATGGCATGGGTGATTTGATGGGCAGCAGGTGGACTATCTCTGTGGGCTATATGTAGACCCATCTGGATGCCACTACATTGCATCTCACTCAGTATACAACCTTCCAATCCAACAAGAGGTCTGAGAAAGCTGGAGGACCAGGAGCTCCCACTTTTAACCCCAGAGTCACTCTTTGATGTCATTTTCATTGTCACACTCGGGTAGAGATTCGAAAAAATGAAATGAAAATGAAAATGAAAATTGCTTATTGTCACAAGTAGGCTTCAAATTAAGTTACTGTGAAAAGCCCCGAGTCGCCACATTCCAGTGCCTGTTTGGGGAGGCTGGTACGGGAATAGAACCGTGCTGCTGGCCTGCCTTGGTCTGCTTTCAAAGCCAGCGATTTAGCCCTGTGCTAAATCAGCCCCTCCCAACACAGGCCGAAATGTCTCAAGAGATTTATTTACCCTGTATGAGAAAAGGGTATTGATTGGTTGGCAAGTCAGCTCTGGTTGGTCGAGGCATTGCCGTGGAGAATGCACCAGGGAGCTATTGTTCCTCATGCTTTTGTTTAATTCAAAAAATGCACAATGCCTGGACATGTTCCTTTAGCTTGCAGAGGAGAGGTTCCGTAAAATGAACATATATGTAGCTTCTAGCGAGCATAAGTGAGCTACGTTGTGAGCCCAATTCACAATCTTAAATTGGTTTTTAGTGCAATCCTTCGAATACTCAATCGCTGAATCACATCTAACATTAGACATTATGTTCTGCGTTTTGAAGCCCAGGCTGGTTGATTTCGGTCAGCGTGGTGGCCTCTGTCCCCTATGGGGAGATCAATAATGGTTTCCCTGTGGTCCTCGCTGGGGTAATAGCACCCCTCCCCCAAAGTCCCCCTTCAGTCGCCAACTGTGAGGGTCTTCCGAGCCACTTTGCTTGGGGCTGCTGCAGTTCCGGGTTGGGCAGAGTGTGTCGGTTTGTCGACCGCCGCTTCCTGGCTGACCTCCAAAGCGTTATTGCCGGGACTACGGTCCCGGACACAACGTCATCCATAGAAACGGACACTTCCGTGTCCATTTTGGATCCGGAACCATCCTCCTCCTGCTGGACCAGGCACTGTGATCTAAATGGCTGGGTCCCCAAACTGATGGGCGGTCCCTGGCACGGATGAGATGTCAACACTGCCGATTGAACGTCATGAAGCATGGGCTCTCGCTTCTTCAGGAGGTCCAAGTGCTTTCACTGAACTCTCCCCTGAACCTGGACTTTGTACAAGACCGGACCCATTCTCTCCAGCATGAAACCTGGAAGCCAAAGTGCCCCATCACCAAAATTGAGGGAATAGACTGCATCCGCTGAGTACAATTTCCACTCTGGATTCCTCAAGTTGTGGTGCCTTTTCTGCATCTCTGCACTTCCACTTTTCTGCCGAGGTTCGGAAATGTGATACTCAACTGGGTTCCAAGCTGTTGGCCCATCAACAGTCCCATAGGGGCAATTCCTGTCCTCACATTTGGCCTTGTGCGGTAGTTAAAAAGGAACTGTGCCATACACGTGTCCATGGAATCTGTGGATTCATTTTTTTATGCCCCTTTTTGGACCGCCCTTTCCGCCAGGGAGTTGGAGGCGGAATGATATGGTATTATGCTTCGTAAATGCGGCAAATTCTTCACTTGTGAATTGCCCATTATCTGTTACCAGGACCCCAGGGATCCCATGGGCGCGCAACGAGTCCGGAGATGGGCGGTGGTGCAGTGGTTAGCACTACTGCCTATGCTGCTGAGGATCTGGGTTCGAATCCCGGCCCTGGTCACTGTCTATGTGGAGTTTGCACATTCTCCCCATGTCTGCGTGGGTCTCACCTCCACAATCCAAAAAGGTGCAGGTTAGGTGGATTGGCCACACTAAATTGCCTCTTACTTGGAAAACAATAATTGGGTACTTTAATTAATTTTTTAAAAACGAGTCCGGAGATTTTCTATCATGGCCCTGGATGTTGTTGAGGCCGTCCTGTACACCTCTAGCCACTTTGAGTGGGCATCCATGATGATGAGGAACATGGACCCCATGAATGGTTCTGTGAAATCCAATTGTAGATGCATCTACGTATGTCCTGGTCATTCCCAGGGATGAAGGGAGCCCACCGGCAGGATCTTCTGATGCTCCTGGCACACGGGCAGCTGCGCATGATTCGCCCGATGTCCCCATCGATGCCGGGCCACCAGACATAACTACAGCCGAACAGCTTCTGTTTGAGCTGCTCGCAGAAGTATACTTTTCACTGCACCTCGGTACACGTGACAATAAACAAATCCAATCCAATCCATTTATTGTATACTCCTTTTAACTGTTTGACCTCCCTAAATGTATGACCTCACACTTCTCTGTGGTAAATTACATCTGCCACTTTACCGCCCACTCCACCAATCCATCTGTATCATTTTGGAGATTATTGCTGTCCTCTACACTTTTCACCACTCACCAATCTTTGTTTCATCTGCAAATTTCCCAATCATGCGCCCCACGTTCACATGCAAATCGTTAATATATAACATAAACAGTAAGGGTCCTAACACTGAGCCCTGTGGAACATCACTTGAAACAACTTTCCAATTGCAAGGGCAGCCGTCATCGACCTTTACCCTTTGTTTCCTAAAAAGCCAACTTTTTATCCAGTTTGCCACATTACCCTGCATCCTATGGGCTTTCACTTTCTTGACCAATCTGCCATGTGGAACTTTGTCAAACGCCTTGCTAAAATCCATACACACCACATCCACTGAACTACCTTCATCAACCCTTCTTGTCACATCTTCAAATAATTCAATCAAATTTGTGAAGCAAGACCTTCCTTTAACAAATCCATGCTGACTAACCCATGCCTTACAAAGTGACAGATAAACCTATCCCTCAGGATTGATTCTACTAATTTGCCCACCACTGACGTAGGATTAACTGGCCTATAATTGCTGTTAAGGGTACGATACTGGCATGAATGGAAGATTGGTTGACTGGCAAAAGGCAGAAAGTGGGGATAAAGGGGTCTAAGTTTGCAGATGATACAAAGATACATGGATAGAAAGAATGGGTATTGAAGGACACAGCACAAGGAACTGCTGATTGTTTTGGCCAAGTTTGGTATTATGACAGTACAGGCTTGGAGGGAAAAAGGGCCTGTTCCTGTGATGTATTGCTCTTTGTTCTTTATATGCAGAGGGCCAGGTAGTATTGAGTAAGCAGGGGGGCTGTAGAAGGTCTAGTGCAGTTGGCATATAGCATCCACAAAGGACTGGATCAACACTCCCAACGATTCTGAGAACATTATCGGCAAATTCAGCGATTTTAATGCACTACCATTCGTAAAAGGATACTAGCATTCGCCAACAAAATACGACCATTCGCCGACAAGATACTACCATTCGCCGACAAGATACTACCATTCGCCGACAAGATACTACCATTCGCCAACAAGATACAATTTAAAGAAGATGCAATATCTAAAGCACCGATACAAACTATTAGTAGTGAAATTGCTGAAGATGTAGATCTGCATCGCAATCTCATTTCGACCCTACCATGTGTATGAGATACGAAACCACAAGTTATCAAGAAGATAGAAGAACTTACCAATGGGGTAAATTCCATGGAATGTGTGAAACAAAAAAATGGTGATGCTTGTATAGCCATGGATCCCAAACATCTTAATGAAAAAGTGTACGTATTGTAAAACTATCATCACAAAAAGCAATGGACAGCCAATTTGCTCCATATCTCGTGAAATCACATTACAAAGCATCACCATTGTCACATGGTAGATTATCAGCAGAGTTACTGATGAATGGAAGGTTGCATCCACACTTCCATACTTGGAAAAGAAGGAGAAGAATGCAGTGGTACTGCAGGAAATGCAAAACAATAAAGCGAAACAAAAGCAGTTCTATGATAGAGGTGGTAAGGTTCCAGACAGTCTGAGTAGTGATGACATTGTGAGAATAGAAGATTCAGGCAATTGGTTGAGAAAAGCCATTGTAGTTGAAGAAGTAGCACCTCGTTCCTAGAATGTACAGAGAGAGGAAGGGTTGGTTTCAAGAAGAAATCGTCGCGCGCTCTGGAAACCCAGAGTAGACTTTCACAACAACGTGATGGATGACAAATCTACGTCAGAATCAACGTCAGCAGCAGTGTCAGATAGTTCAGCAGTTCCTGAGCATGAGAATGTCATGGTGAACGTTGAATCTACAAGTTCTGAGCAGCAAGGTCAAACTTTCAGAAGATCACCCAGAGTCAGAAGTAAACCTGATCGACTCAATTTGTAGATTTGAACTATTTGTACTTGCTATGTTAGCTGTTCATATATATATTTGTTAAACCAGTTTTAAAAAATTTAAAGAAATAAATTAATTACAAATTAGACTAACAGGCTAATGATATCACATGTAAATATACTGGTGGGCAGCACGGTAGCACAGTGGTTAGCACCATGGCTTCACAGGTGTGGCCATTCCTCAATCTGCGCCAGGCATATGACTCCCAGATCAACTTTGGGAAGCAATGCGTAAGGGGCAGGCCTCGCCCTAAAATACCAGGGCTGAGCCTCAGGATCCACTTAGATATGGGCGTGGGCCCCCTTTATCCTGCCCAGACCCTCCTGGTATGCTTTGGGGTACTTGTTCAGCAGGTGGTACCAGTGCCCATCCAAAAAATTTGTTGCCAGTGCAGCTCCAGGGACCCGGGTTCAATTCCCACTTGGGTCACTGTCGGTGCAGAGTCTGCACGTTCTCCCCGTATCTGCGTGGGTTTCATCCAGGTGCACTTGTTTCCTCCCACAAGTCCCGAAAGACGTGCTTGTTAGATGAATTGGACTTTCTGAATTCTCCCTCAGTGTACCCGAATAGGTGCCAGAATGTGGCGACTAGGGGCTTTTCACAGTAACTTCATTGCAGTATTAATGTAAGCCTACTTGTGACAATAATAAAGATTATTATTATTATTAAATGGAGGACTAGCAACCAGTCTCGTTCCAATTCCAACAAATTGGGTCAAGGTTCCTGCACCACAACCAAGGGAAGTCAGACTGACTGCTGCCCTTGTGTTACTGGAGTCACAGTAGTCCCCACGATATTCAAAGGCTCACAGGTATAGGGCGTTAACCTCACCTTGGTATCGCGCAATGTCAACAGCTTGGTCCCTGCGCGGTGTCGCCAAAATGTTCATTGGTCCACGATGGAGGCAGCAGCTCCGGTCTCCATTTCCATTATCACGGGTGACCATTGACCTGTAACGTGATCCGGATCGGTGCCACCTTCAGGGCTGTATTAAACAGTCATACTCACCTGTGGGAGCCAGGTGTAAGGACCTGGTTTGCAGTGATCTTGGTGGCTGTCGTAGAAGGTGTTCTCTGCAGTTCTGACGATCCCGATTCCTTTGACCACACATTTGGCGAAGTGGCCGGCTCCCTCCTTCATCCTCAGGGGAAGTATCCCACCAGTCAGCGGTAGTTCCCAAGATCCTAACCCGGCTGTGGAATTGCCTTTGGGGCTGCCCTTTCAGGTCTGGTCAGACCGGAACTGTCCCATAATGCAGTGGGAGTTCAAAACAAAGGGTGGGCCAAACTATGGATGCCAAGTCCACGGACCTCTGTAGCCCCTGCACTCTTCTCTCCACGTGCTGTTGAGACAGTGAACGCTCGATGGCACATTTCAAATCCCAGGTGGGTGTCATGTTGGGTGTTCCGATACACAAACGAACCAACATGGTTGTGGAAGGTACAACTCTGTTTTATTATTCTGTACAATAATAACTATTAACTTCTGGCTGTGGTTCGTACTTCACCAGCTAACCTGTGGACCCAGCCCTAGCACTATCTTAGTGAGGCACTCAGCATATGGTGTATGTCTGAGTGGCACGCTGTGAGCTCTGTGCTCTGAGCTATCTCCTGGTAGAAAAAGCAGGAACTGTGGTGTTCCCTGTTTTATAGTGCGTGTGCTCTCACTGGTAATTGGCTGTGATGTTGTGTGTGTGTTGGTTGGTCCAACTACCTGTCCATCAGTGTGTGTGTCTGTGATTGCACCATGATATGTTAATATGGATATCATGACAGTGGGCTCTTCCACCAGCTTCTTTTGTGTGGCCGTGTTGTTTATGCCACACATTAGTCTATCCCTCAACATTTCAGAGAGCGATGGCCTGAACTCGCAAGGCTCAGCTGGATGTCATAGGTAACTCAAGAGGTCAGTGACAGATTCAGCGGGAGACCGCACTGCCGTATTAAAATGATACTGCTGCATAACGACGGAAGGCTTGGGGTCATACTGTTCAGAAACCAAAGCAACCAGCTCAGCAAATGATTTGGAGTCTGGTGCATGCGGGTAAGTCAGACCTTTTATGATCCCAAAACTCGGGGCCCAGCAGGCGGCCAGGAGGATGACTTTCTGACGGTCTTACCCCAAAATCTTCCTCGCCTGGAAGAAATTCCCTGCATACTGGTTTCAATCTTACAGGCCTGCATCAAAGGCTTCAAACATCCCGAATAGCGGAATCCTGAACTGTTATGTCCCTTCACTCCGGGAGAGCAATTTACCGGCGGCTAGGCAGTTCCACAAGCAAGTCCGGAGGTTCGTTTTTCCCTCGTCCCCAGTTTAGTAACTTGAGGAAGCCAGCGGTAAGAAAACAGGGGCGAAATTCTCCGTTATCGGCGGAAAGTCCGCCGATCGGCGCAAAAAACGGCGCAAATCCCACTTGCGTCACATCATAAAAATGGGCCGATAGTCTCCAGCACGAAATGGGCTAGCAGCGACGTGACGGGATCCGCGCTTGCGCAATGGTTCACGCCGTGCAGCGTCATACGCGCTGCACGGCGTGACGGCTCAGAAGGCCGCGCAGCTCCCCCCCACCCGACCGGAACACCCGACCGCAACACCCGACTGGATGGCTAGCCGTCGCTCAGCCCCGAGGTTCGAGTCACGCGATGTGGAGGCGCTCCTGGACGCGGTGGAGCAGAGGAGGGACGCCCTGTATCCCGGGCACGGCCGCAGAGTTGCCCCACGCCACAGCCGGCGTCTGTGGAGGGAGGTGGCAGAGGCCATCACCGCTGTGGCCCTAACACCACGGACAGGCACCCAGTGCCACAAGAAGGTGAACGACCTCGTCAAAGCAGGCAGGGTGAGCCTCCCCCATATCCCCCCCTCTCCATATCCCCCTTCCCCATATCCCCCCTCCCCATATCCCCCCTCCCCCATATCCCCCCTCCCCCATATCCCCCCTCCCCCATATCCCCCCTCCCCAAATCCCCCCCTCCCCATATCCCCGCCCATATCCCCCCTCCCCCATATCCCCCATATCCCCCCTCCCCCATATCCCCCCTCCCCCATATCCCCCCTCCCCCATATCCCCCCCTCCCCCATATCCCCCCCTCCCCCATATCCCCCATATCCCCAAGTGAATCCAGCCCTAACCTTAACCTCTGCAATGCACGCGCAACCGATGGCGTGCATTCATATACCTGCCTAACACTGTTGCCTTTTACCCCTGCCGCCCCCCCACAGGAGAAGCGCGCACACAACAATAGGGAGCATGTGAGGACTGGAGGAGGGCCCGCTGATGAGAGGCCACTGACCGTACACGAGGAAAGGGCCCTGG
Source organism: Scyliorhinus torazame (assembly GCF_047496885.1). Classification (NCBI taxonomy): domain Eukaryota; kingdom Metazoa; phylum Chordata; class Chondrichthyes; order Carcharhiniformes; family Scyliorhinidae; genus Scyliorhinus; species Scyliorhinus torazame. Next base: position 41,205,915 of record NC_092714.1, on the reverse strand, counting down.
AACTGGCTGGCGGACCTGAGGACCGGGAGGTTGCTGATGCAGAGGTCGGGGCCCCACGAGCAAGTGAGCCACCAACAGCCCGTCCCCATATCCCCCCTCCCCCATATCCCCCATATCCCCCCCTCCCCCATATCCCCCCTCCCCCATATCCCCCCTCCCCATATCCCCCATATCCCCCCTCCCCCATATTCCCCCCTCCCCATATCCCCCCCTCCCCCATATCCCCCATATCCCCCCTCCCCATATCCCCCCTCCCCCATATCCCCCATACCCCCCCTCCCCCATATCCCCCCTCCCCCATATCCCCCCTCCCCCATATCCCCCTCCCCCATATCCCCCCTCCCCATATCCCCCCCTCCCCCATATCCCCCCTCCACAATATCCCCCATATCCCCCCTCCCCATATCCCCCATATCCCCCCTCCCCCATATCCCCCCTCACCCATATCCCCCTCCCCCATATCCCCCATATCCCCCCCTCCCCCATATCCCCCCTCCCCCATATCCCCCATACCCCCCTCCCCCATATCCCCCCTCCCCCATATCCCCCTCCCCCGTATCACCTGATCACTGCCTGATGTCTAACCATGCATGCTTCATTGTGTATCGCAGGACCAAACGTCCAGGCACCCATCCCTGCAGATGCACACCGCCCGCAGGATGCCCCTCGGAGACCACAGGAGACGGAGAGACCCGCACCCTCCAGCATGCGACGCCCGCAGGATGCCCCTCGGAGACCACAGGAGACGAAGAGACCCGCACCCTCCAGCATGCGACGCCCGCAGGATGCCCCTCGGAGACCACAGGAGACGGAGAGACCCGCACCCTCCAGCATGCGACGCCCGCAGGATGCCCCTCGGAGACCACAGGAGATGGAGAGACCCGCACCCTCCAGCATGCGACGCCCGCAGGATGCCCCTCGGACTCCATGGGAGACGGAGAGACCCGGACCCTCCAGCATGCGACGCCCGCAGGATGCCCCTCGCACACCACGGGAGACGGAGAGACCCGGACCCTCCAGCATGCGACGCCCGCAGGATGCCCCTCGCACACCACGGGAGACGGAGAGACCTGGAGCAACAGGGAGACGACACCCCCGTCACGTGCGGGAGCGACCACCCAGCGATGAGGGGGGCAGCCACAGGCCCCCGTCACATCCGAGCCAGGACACCACTACCCAGGACACCACTATCCAGGACACCCCTACCCGGGACACCACTACCCAGGACACCCCTACCCGGGACACCACTACCCAGGACACCCCTACCCGGGACAGCACTACCCGGGACAGCACTACCCGGGACAGCACTACCCGGGACAGCACTACCCGGGACAGCACTACCCAGGACACCCCTACCCGGGAAGACGAAATACCGGACAGTGACTCAGAGTGGATGGGTGGAGACGAACCCCCACCCCAAAGTGCCATGGACTCAGAATGGGACGAAGAGCACGACACAACGCCACTGCTGTCACCAACACCCTCCACCATCGCAGAAACACTCACCACGGTTGGGCACTTTAGTGATGAGGCGTCTGGTACACTCACTGGTGCGCACAACACAGCCGTCCCGGTACAGCAGGTGGAGGTAGGAGCAGCAGAGGGACCGGGCGGTCGGAGGGCAGCCCAGGCCAAGCGAACATCTGCCGCCCAGATGGATCCCGGGTTCCTGCAGTTACCACACCCACACATAGATCCGATGCAACCACCGACACGGAGACGAGCGAATAGGGTGACGGGTGGCTTGCGGCGGCTGCGGTCGCAGGTGGAGGAGTCCACCCGCGTCCAGGAGCTGGGAGTGGTCCCGGTCATGCATGCCGCCCAGGCTGACACCGCACGGGTGGCATCCGCGGTGGAGGCAATGGGTGCGACGGTGTCAGACATGGGGAACGGTTTGCGAGGCCTGGGGCCTTCCGTGCAGGCGGCGTCTGTGGCCCAGGAAATGGCTGCCCTCTCACAGGAGGCCATGAGCCAGTGCCAGCGCCAGATGGCAGAGGCGCTCAACGCCATAGCCCAGTCTCAGCAGGCCATGGCCCAGTCTCAGCAGGCCATAGCCCAGTCTCTGCAGGCCATGGCCCAGTATCTGCAGGCCATGGCCCAGTCTCTGCAGGCCATGGCCCAGTCTCAGCAGGCCATGGCCCAGTCTCAGCAGGCCATCGCTGAGGGCATCGGCGCCAGTGGCCATGTGCGAGCCGGCGTCGCACTGTCACAGACAGGGTTCGACAACCCCCTGGGCTCCATGGCTGCAAACCTGCAGACCCCTGTCGATACCAGCACGGGCCTCCAGGACTGGCAGCGCCAGATGTCGGGGGCGCGTCGGATGGCCAGTCCGTTCGCATCCCCCACCCATGTAGAGGCCTGGGGGCCATCGGGCACCCCGAGGGAGGAGGAGGTGGTGTGGTCCATCCCGGCTCCCTCTGTAGGGGAGGTCCCGGTACACCGCGACACCTCGGACTCCCCCCCTTCCGTCCCAGGTGCATCGGGTGGGCAATGGGCAGGACAGGCTGGCAGCTCGCCATCCCAGTCGCCCGGGCCGCAGCCTGGCCCATCTAGGCCAGGACGCCCCAGGAAACGGCCGCCAAAGGGATCCAGTGTCAGAGGGCAGGAATCACAGGAGTCCACCTCCAGTTCTGCTGTACCGTCTGGGGAACCACGTAGACGTAGTCAAAGGGCCCATAAGGCCAAACAATTAGACACTGAGTAAGTTGGCACGGGTGCAGGGCACAGATGAGTTTTAGGGGCTAGGGCACGTGCATGAACTCCTTTGGTTATTAAAGTCAATGTTACACCTACCGAAGCTGCCTTTGTGCTCTGTCCAAAGTGTGCGGGCGTGTCATGTACGTTGAGCGCAAGTGTGTGTGTGACGGGTGGTCTTATCTCAGCTCCAGGTGAGTCTGCCCCCTTCACCCTGGGCCGCCATCAACATCCCCCGGGCAGAGGACAGGACCGTGCTCTGCAGTGTCACAGCCGCATGCAGGGATGGTCCGGGTGGATGGTGGTACTGTGGCCATGGGTCAGACATAGTCCAACGATGTAGAGCCAGGAGCTCATCGGAGGCGGGTTGTCATCATCCTCCATGGCCTGCGATAGACACGCGTCCACCCGCAACTGGGTGAGCCCGGCCCGTTGTGCCGCCGGTGGATCGGCAATTGGGGGGGGTGGTGGTGTGCATGCGGGTGGGGTGTGTGGGGTTGGGGAGGGGGGTGAGGATGCTGGGTGGGTGGATGGGTGGGGGGTGTGGGTGGTCGGCTGTTGTCATGGTGTGCGGTCTGTGGCCATACTACCCGATTCCCACGCCCATCTAGTCAGTGAAGCGGGCGTCTATCAGTCTGTCCCGTGCCCGCTGGGCCAGCCGGTAACGGTGGACAGCCACCCGTCTGTGTCTACCCCGTCTGCCCTGACCATTGCCCCCATCCCCCTCATCTGGGGAGGACTGGGCCTCTTCCTGCTGCTCCTCCACTCCGCCCTCCTCTGCCTGCGGCACATCGCCCCTCTGCTGGGCTATGTTGTGCAGGACGCAGCACACCACAATGATGCGGCCGACCCTATCTGACCGATACTGGAGGGCGCCCCCAGAGAGGTCCAGGCACCTGAAACGCATCTTCAGCACGCCAAAGCACCTCTCGATCACTCCCCTTGTCGCTACATGGGCATCATTGTAGCGGTTCTCCGCCTCATTGCGTGGCCTCCGTATAGGCGTCATCAGCCACGATCGCAATGGGTAGCCCCTGTCGCCCAGCAACCAGCCCCTCAGCCGGGGATGGCGTCCCTCGTACATGCCGGGGATGGATGACCGCGACAACACGAATGAGTCGTGTACACTGCCTGGGTGACGGGCGCAGACGTGCAGGATCATCATGCGGTGGTCGCAGACCACCTGTACGTTCATTGAATAGGTCCCCTTCCTATTAGTGAACACGGCCCTGTTCTCTGCAGGTGGCCGCACGGCGACGTGCATCCCATCGATCGCGCCCTGGACCATGGGGAACCCGGCAACGGCAGAGAAGCCCACGGCCCGGGCATCTTGGCTGGCCCGGTCCACGGGGAAGCGGATGTAGCGGTGCGCCATGGCATAATGGGCATCTGTCACTGCCCGGATGCACCGATGCACCGATGTCTGCGATATGCCGGACAGGTCCCCACTCGGTGCCTGGAATGACCCCGTTGCATAAAAGTTCAGGGCCACCGTAACCTTGACGGACACGGGGAGAGGGTGTCCCCCGCCAGTGCCACGCGGTGACAGGTGTGCCAGCAGGTGGCAGATGTGTGCCACGGTTTCCCGGCTCATCCGGAGTCTCCTCCTGCATTCCCGGTCCGTGAGGTCCTGGTATGACTGCCGGGGCCGGTACACACGGGGCGCCCTCGGGTGCCTCCGTTGCCGTGGGGCCGCGACGTCCTCCTCCCCCTCCTCGTCCTGTCGGTCAGGTGTCCCTGCAGCCTGGGCGGCTGCCGCCTGCCCCTCTGCGGCAGCCTGCGCCGCCTCTCTGGCACGCTCCTCCTCCTCCTCCTCATCCAGGGCAACATAGACATGAGCGGCAGCCACCACGGCGGCCAACATCGCTGGATGGTCTGAAAACATGGCGGCCTGGTGGGGGGGAGGGGAACGACGACATGTCATCATTGCCCATATCCCCTCCTCCCCCCAGCCAGGTGTCATGGACCGCATGGGTCCAACTGTTGGAGGCTGGCACCTGGCCAGGTGGACCAACTCATTTGCCCTCCCATCACCCACCCCGGCATGGACCCCCTCCCCAACCCCCAACCTCCACCCCGGCACGGACCCCCCCCCCAACCTCCACCCCGGCACGGACCCCCTCCCCAACCTCCACCCCAGCACGGACTCCCCCCAACCCCCAACCTCCACCCCAGCACGGACCCCCCCCCCAATCTCCACCCCGGCACGGACCCCCCCAACCCCCAACCTCCACCCCAGCACGGACCCCCCCCCCAACCTCCACCCCAGCACGGACCCCCCCCCCCAACCTCCACCCTGGCACGGACCCCCTCCCCAACCTCCACCCCAGCACGGACCCCCCCCACCCCCAACCTCCACCCCAGCACGGACCCCCCCCCCAACCTCCACCCCGGCACGGACCCCCCCCCCACCTCAACCTCCACCCCAGCACGGACACCCCCCCAACCTCCACCCCGGCACGGACCCCCTCCCCAACCTCCACCCCAGCACGGACCCCCCCCAACCCCCAACCTCCACCCCTGCACGGACCCCCCCTCCCAACCTCCACCCCGGCACGGACCCCCCCCCAACCTCCACCCCGGCACGGACCCCCCCCCCAACCCCCAACCTCCACCCCAGCACGGACCCCCCCCCAACCTCCACCCCGGCACGGACACCCCCCAACCTCCACCCCAGCACGGACCCCCCCCAACCTCCACCCCAGCACGGACCCCCCCCCCAACCTCCACCCCAGCACGGACCCCCCCCCGCAACCTCCACCCTGGCACGGACCCCCCCCCAACCTCCACCCCAGCACGGACCCCCCCCCAACCCCCAACCTCCACCCCAGCACGGACCCCCCCCCCAACCTCCACCCCGGCACGGACCCCCTCCCCAACCTCCACCCCAGCACGGACCCCCCCCAACCCCCAACCTCCACCCCAGCACGGACCCACCCTCCCAACCTCCACCCCGGCACGGACCCCCCCCCCCAACCTCCACCCCGGCACGGACCCCCCCCAACCTCCACCCCAGCACGGACCCCCCCCCCCAACCTCCACCCCGGCACGGACCCCCTCCCGGCACTCCCCCGGAGCCCAGCCTACTCTAACCACCCCCCCCCCCCGCCGCACACACACACAAGCCGAGACACACCTCTCCTCACGCAATCAGTCTGCGGCCACGCCATTTCCTGCCCAGAGCCAACCCCCCAGGCCGTCACTCACCTCCTCGCTGGTCGGCGTGAGCCTGGAGCACCGGGTCACGCCGATGAAAAGGAGGTTTGATTCACGTCGACGTGAACGGTCATCACGTCGACGGGACTTTGGCCCATCCGGAAGGGAGAATATCGGCAGGCCGAAAATCGGCTGCCTTGCGCAGACCCGTGACATTCTCCGCGGCAGCGGCGCCATTAACGCCCCGCCGACTTTTCTCCCTTCGGAGACTTCGGCAGGGGCGGGGGCGGGATTCACGGCGGCCAACGGCCATTCTCCGACCCGGCGGGGGGTCGGAGAATGACGCCCCAGAGGTTTCTTTAACTATTTACAATATTCTGTACTTGCTCCCACTCCAGTCCTTGCTGGAAGAACTCACCACACCAGGCCCTGCTTTGGGCCGGCTTTTACCTTTGTTTGTAACGAGTTCCAGCTGGGTGGCCTCAAGCCCCTAGCTGGAAGCTCGTACTCCACAAGCCCTACAGGGAGATCAACAATGGTTTCCCTGGGACCCTCGTTGGGGCTACAGCATGACTTCTAAAATTTATGCTCTTATTATATGATGCCTCATTTCTTTTTTTAAATTTAGAGTACCCAATTTTTGTTTTCAATTAAGGGGCAATTTAGCATAGCCAATCCACCTACCGTGCACAAAGTTTTGTTATTGTGGGGGTGAGACCCAAGCAGACACAGGGAGAATGTGCAAACTCCACACAGACAGTGACCGGGATGGAACCCAGGTCCTCGGTGTTGCTAACTTTTGGTTTGTTCAATTGGCTCTGTTTTATAACCTTTGCTCTAGAGTCGCCAGGTATCTTTATGATACCGCCACGAGGTTCAAGTTCAAGTAATGATCAATAACTCAACACACCAATTAGTAAGATTCAAATCAAAACACATTTATTATACACAGTAAATCGCTACTCATGCATAAACTCTACTTTCTAGGCTATTTCTATAACTAACAGGCCTATACTTAGCTTCGGACTGGCCCACCAGGTCAGGGGAACAAATGGCCTTTCGTTCAGGTCCTGAGTCTGCAGGGTTCAAAAGCTGGTATGGACTGGTAGCTAGGAGCGCCTATCTCGTAGCGAGCATTGACTTGAGACTTACTTGCTTAGAGGCAACAAGACAGGTCACTGTCAAGGGTTGGTTCAAGTTGCTGAGTGACCCTGCCAAAGAAGGATGATTTGAACTTGGGGGCTTTACTTTATAGTCCCCAGGGGCTTCCCGCCCTTCGGGGTGGACCCCGTACCTGGTTCCAAGTGATTGGACTGCTTTCCGATCACTTGGATCAATTCCTCTAATGCTGGAGCGGTTCCCTGATCGCTAGGCGGTCCTTAAGTGTCCTTTGGCCTTGCTTTGTCTTGGCTCCTGCTGGCGCCGAGGAGTCTGGCTTGGCTTTATTTACCTTAACTGTTGCCATTGTGCCTTGGAATCGCTCATTACTATGTAGATGGCTGCTGGTTTCAGTGCTGTCTGGTTGTTTTGCCGGTTCCAATATACATGATTTCTGTATTTGCTAGTCTTTGCCTGTGTTGGCTGAATTTCCCTTCAGCCTTTGCGGTTCTCCATTTTAAGTCGGGAAGTGGCCAACTCAGGTGGCTACACTGGCACCGTGAGGCAGCAGTGCTAACCACTACGCTACTGTGCCGCCCATCGATATCTCATTTCTAACAGAGATTCTCACTTCCAGTATGGCGATACTCTTGCCAGAATTCCCTATTGGAAATATCAGTGAGGTATTCCAGACAGTTTTCTGTCCATTCTTTTTAATGGACAGAATGTTATTGGGCCCATACTGGAATTCCTGATATGCACTCCCGGCGGACAGAGTATATTTTCAATCCCAGTAGAAGGGCACTGTGATACAAAATCACATTGTGTCTATCACACGAACCTGCCTCCCATCCACTGACTCCATCTGCACCTCCCGCTGCCTGGGGAAAGCGGGCAGCATAATCAAAGATCCCTCCCACCCGGCTTACTCACTCTTCCAACTTCTTCCATCGGGCAAGAGATACAGAAGTCTGAGAACACGCACAAACAGACTCAAAAACAGCTTCTTCCCCATTGTTACCAGACTCCTAAATGACCCTCTTATGGACTGACATGATTAACACTACACCCCTGTGTGCTTCACCCGATGCCGGTGTTTATGTGGTTATATTTTGTACCTTGTGTTGCCCTATTATGTATTTTCTTTTCTTTTCTTCTCATGTACTTAATGATCTGTTGAGTTGCTTGCAGAAAAATACTTTTCACTGTACCTCGGTACACGCGACAATAAACAAATCCAATCCAATCCTCACAATTTCACATATGGAAAGTTCTCTTCCTCAACAGTGTACCAGGCATATGCGCATAAAATGGGATAATTGCCTAATCTTGTTTTTATGTAACTTCCATTAACAAGCCGCAGAGCCACACTGATAAGAAATGATTCACCAGTATGCTCTCACAGTTGATGACTCGTTGTAGTCAACTCATTTTAACTGAGGTGAATCTACCCAATAATTCGCATACAGAAGCATTTCCTATCCAACGTGGTGCAAAAGGCAAGATGAGTAAATGATTGCGTGAAGTATTACTGCCAAGACGTTCGCCATTGATAATCATAGCCATGCCAAACACTAATAAATCCAGAGGAAATTCAGTGGTTAGGATATGGAATGTATTACCTTATGGAGTAGTAGAGTTGAAAATCATAGGTCAGCATTCAATTCTCCCCTGCCAGTGGGTTTCACAGCAAAGGGACATGTTAAATCCAGTGGGCAGTCTGCCCACCACCTACCCACCTGCCCTTGTCATTACTGCAATTATACCAGCGGCGGAGATTGCGCTGGGCACCCCGCCCACCAGTGGGTCAATTGAGGCTCTCATGTGGGCAGCCTGGCAGGTTTCCCTACACGACGTGGTGGTGGCCTCCCAAGTTGCCCTCCCTCCATGGCCTACCAACCCCCCCCCCCCCCCTCCTCACCCCAGCCCCAGGTGCCCAGAACATTTATAAAGTTCTGATCCACCAACACCCCCCTATCCCCCCCAATTGCCTGAATGCTGTACGAGCAGTTGTCAACCTGTAACCGTGACCTCTCATTCTAGTCTGCCCCACAAGGGAAACATTTGGTCTATGTTTACTTTATCAATCCCATTTAGTATTTTATACACCTAGCTCAGATCCCCTCTCATCTTTCTAAACTCCAGCGAGTATAAGCCCAAACTGTTTAATCTCGCTGCATACATCAACCCTTTCTTCCTCGGAATCAATCTGGTGAACCTTCTCTGAACTGCCTCGAATGTCACCACATTCGTCCTCAAGTAAGGAGACCAAAACTGGACACAATACTCCAGATGTTGTCTCACCAACACCCTATACAATTGCAATAACAATTCTCCACTTTTATACTCCAGTCCTTTTGCAATAGACGCTAACATTCCATTTGCCATTTTAATTACATGCTGTACCTGCAGACCGACTTTCTGCGATTCATGAACAAAGACACCCAGATCCTTCTGCCCGGATGCATCTTGAATCCGCTTTCCATTGAGATAATATTTTGCCTTTCTATTTTTTCAGCCAAAATGGATGACTTCACACTTATCTTCATTAAACTCCATCTGCCAAATTTTAACCCAATCTCCTGGCCTATCTATATCCGTCCATAAAACCTTTATCTCCTCTTCACTGCCTGCTTTCCCACCTATTTTCGTATCATCCACAAATTCTGCTCTGTTACACTCTGTTCCTGCTTGCAGATCATTTATATAAATTGTAAACAATTGACGTCTGAGGACAGACCCCTGCGACACCCCGCTAGTTACAGTTCGCCAACCAGAGAAGGACCTATTTATCCCGACCCTCTGCTTTCTGTCAGTCAGCCAATCCTCAATCCAGTCTAGTATTCACCTGCGATCTCACCTCATGGATCAGTCTTTTATGCAGCACCTTATCAGACACCTTATGGAAGTGTAGATATATCACATCCACATGTTCCCCATTATCCACCTTGCTGGTTACATCTTCAAAGAACTCAAGCAAGTTTTTTAAACATGACTTACCCTTCATAAAACCATGCTGACAACGGTGGATTGAGCTTTGTATTTCCAAATGTTCAGTCATCTCCTCCTTAATGATTGATTCCAGCAACTACTCCCACCACAGAGGTCAAGCGAACCGGTCTATAATTTCCTACTTTTTCCCTCTTTCCCTTTTTTAATAATGTCACATTAGCATGACGGTGGGCAGGTGCCAAATTGGTGTGAGTAACTGTTAAGGTGAAGGGGCAGTGTGGGATGTGACATATAGCAACACTTAGTGGGTGAATTAAGTATTGTGGAGGAAGTTACTACAATCTGGTCTGGGGAGGTGCCGTTGTTGTGTGGAACTAATGTTTCATCCTGGATTTGCACAGTGCTGTGTGGTATTTGTTGGCTTCAAACGTGCATAATCAAAATGGCGAAATACAAGCTTCTCTGAGGTAGGCTAGATTGACTGACAAGAACTCTGGAGACACAGATCCATATGAATTTAGTTGGTGGTGTAAACATTCTGGTACTTATTCGACTGAAGCCTTCTGTCCAGGATGTATGTTTTTATAATACAACAGTGAAACTAATTTGTGCTTCCAAGGGTTAAAGATAAATTGTATGAAGTTATTATGGAACAGAGCTGAAATTAAAATTGCAGCTGTAACTATCCTCTAAAGACCCGTTTCTGGATGGTCCACCCTCCCATGTGAAATGCCAGTGATGTGGTCCAGTCATTGTGGCTCTTTCTAACAAATCTGTTTTCCAGAATAATTTAAAACATGCCTGAATTGTGTTTTAACTTTGGCTCATATCTAAATTATACATTTGTGTAGAAAGAACAAGGCAATCTGAAATAAAGGCTACAATTCTAAAGGGGATGATGGAATAGAGAAACCTGAGGGTACATGTGCACCAGGTGTTGAAGGTGACATCAGCTTGAGAAAATGCTTATTAAGACATACAGGTTCTTGGGCTTTATGAATAAAGGCATAGAGTTCAAAAGCAAGGAGGTTATGGGGAATCGTTATTGGAGTATTGTGTCCAATTCTGGGCATCAGGGGTCTGGGATTTCTGATTCCACCGGCGAGGGGTATCAGTGTGGGCCAGACCAGATAATTTGGAGAGCAGTCAAAAGACTTTGGGTGAGAATTTCCGGTCAAAATCCTGATCCTTCAGGAATGATATGAAGGCTTTAGGGAGAGTGCAAAAAATATTTACAAGGGATGAGGGAACTTCAGTGATATGGATAGGATGGTGAATCTGGAGTTGTTTTCCTTGGAGAAGAGAAGATTAAGAAGAGTTTTGATAGAGGTGTTCAAAATCATGAGGGGACTAAGCAGAGTATAAAAGAGAAACAGATTCCAGTGGCAGAAGTGTCACAAATCAGATGGTATTGATATAACATGAATGACAGAAGACCCAACAGTGAAATGAGGAAAAAACATTTTTACACAGCAAGTGGTTAGGGTCTGGAATAAACTGCCTGAGTGTGGTCTAGGCTGATTCCATCAAGGTTTTCTGAAGAGAATTGGATAAACACCTGAAGACAAAATAACTTTCAGACACAATTGGTCTTATTAGAACATATAGTGCGGAAGGAGGCCATTCGACCCATCGAGTCTGCACCGACCCACTTAAGCCCTCACTTCCACCCTATCCCTGTAATGCAATATCCCCTCCTAAACTTTTTTTTTTGGTCACTAAGGGCAATTTATCATGACCAATCCACCTAACCTGCACGTCTTTGGACTGTGGGAGGAAACCCGAGCACCTGGGGGAAACCCACGCTGACACGGCAAGAACGAGCAGACTCCGCACAGACAGTGACCCAGCGGGGAATCGAACCTGTACCCTGGCGCTGTGAAGCCACAGTGCTATCCACTTGTGCTACCACGCTGCCCGTGGTCTCCTTTTGTGTTGTAACCATTCCATCATTCAATGCCGTTATTTACATAATAAAGTTGGTTTCAGATGTACAGTTAATATTTCTGAAGTGAGACTTCAAGTTTCAAATGCATCATAAATTTGATACTCTGAACAATTTTCTGCTAATTCTCATCCACTTTGGATCTGGTCTCCTTTTGGATCATCTTATGCTGTGTCATGGTTGATTCTGCACACCTCCATGGCTATCTAGTTCCACTTCTAACAGTCCATCGTGATTCTCCACCCAGACACAGCTTCAGTTCCCCAAGTTGACTCGACATCCCACTTGCGCTTCAGCTCCTCGGTCTGTGTCTCCTCTGACCCATAGGTTCCCTGTAAATGTCCGAGATGCTCCCTTCTCCTACCCACCCTCTGGAAACTACCCTGTCCTGAATCCCCCTTAGCGGTAGGAGCGGGAAGGTTGACACCTGTTTACGTCGGAAGTTTCGCACCTGCAGATACCTGAATTTGTTTCCCCTCGCCAACCCAAACTTCTCCTCCAGCGCCCTCATACTCGGAAAGCTCCCCTCTATAAAAATATCCCTCATTCTCTCCATCCCTGCTCTCCACCATATCCGGAACCCCCCATCCATACTTCCCAGGGCAAACCAGTGATTATTACAGATTGGGGACCAGACCAATGCTCCCTCTGCTCCCCCGTGTCTCCTCCATTGTGCCCAGATTCTCACGGCTGCCACCACCACGGGGCTGGTGAAGTACCGTGCCGATGGGAACAGCAGAGGCAAAGTTACCAACGCCCCCAAACTGGTGCCCTTGCATGAAGCTGCCTCCAGACGCTCCCATGCCGACCCCTCCCCCACCACCCACTTCCTAATCATGGCTATATTCGCCGCCCAGTAATAGTTAGCAAAATTTGGCAGCGCCAGACCTCCCTCTCCCCGACTCCGCTCAAGCATTACTTTCCTTATTCCCGGGGTCTTGCCCGCCCAAACAAAGCCAGAGATCACTTTGTTGACCCGTTTAAAAAAGGACCGCGGAATAAAGATGGAGAGACATTGAAACACGAACAGGAATCTCGGGAGGACCGTCATCTTCTCCGTCTGCACCTTCCCAGCTAATGACAACGGGAGCGCGTCCACCTCCGAAAATCGTCCTTCATTTGGTCTACTAGCCGGGACAGTTTGAAGTTATGCAGCCTGTCCCATTCCCGCGTGCCACTTGAATGCCTAGGTACCAAAAGCTTCCCCCTACTAATCTAACCGGCAGCTCCCCCAATCGCCTCTCCTGTCCCCTCGCCTGGACCGCAAACATCTCACTTTTCCCCATATTTAGCTTATACCCCGAAAACCGGCCAAATTCCCCTAGAATCCTCATGATTTCTTCCATCCCCTCTAATGGGTCCGATGCATACAGAAGCAGGTCGTCTGCATAAAGCGAGACTCTGTCCACACCCCCACCCCCGGACCAGCCCCTTCCAGCCCCTTGAGGCTCTCAGAGCAATTTCCAATGGCTCTATAGCTAGCGCGAACAACAGTGGGGAGAGGGGACATCCCTGTCTCGTCCCCCGGTGTAGTCTAAAATAGTCCGATGTTGTCCTATTCGTCCATACACTTGCCAAAGGAGCCTGATACAGCAACCTGACCCAGTCAATAAAGTCCCGCCCATATCTGAACCGTCCCAGTACCTCCCACAGATGAACCGATTCTACCCAATCAAAAGCCTTTTCTGCATCCATTGCGATCGCTACCTCCACCTCCCTAACTTCATAGAATAGAATTTACAGTGCAGAAGGAGGCCATTCGGCCCATCGAGTCTGCACCAGCTCTTGGAAAGAGCACCCTACCCAAGGTCAACACCTCCACCCTATCCCCATAACCCAGTAACTCCACCCAACACTAAGGGCAATTTTGGACACTAAGGGCAATTTAGCAAGGCCAATCCACCTAACCTGCACATCTTTGGACTGTGGGAGGAAACCGGAGCACCCGGAGGAAACCCACGCACACACGGGGAGGATGTGCAGACTCCGCACAGACAGTGACCCAAGCCGGAATCGAACCTGGGACCCTGGAGCTGTGAAGCAATTGTGCTATCCACAATGCTACCGTGCTGCTTCCAGGGGCATCATGATCACATTTAACAGCCTTCTTACATTGGTGGCCAACTGCCTACCCTTAACAAACCCTGCCTGGTCGTCCCCAATAACGTCCGGAACACAATCCTCAATCCTGGAGGACAAACCTTTGGCCAGCAGTTTGGCGTCCACATTCAACACGGATATCGGCCTGTAGGACCTACACAGTTCCTGGTTCTTGTCCCGCTTCAGGTTCAGCGAAATCGTGGCCTGTGACATCGTCGGGGGCAGCACCCCTCTTTCCCTTGCCTCATTGAACATCCTCATCAACACCGGCCCCAATATCCCAGGGAACTTTTTATAAAACTCCACTGGGTACCCATCCGGCCCCGGCGCTTTACCCGACTGCATGGCCTTCAGACCTTCCACCACCTCTTCCAACCCGATCGGGGCCCCCAGCCCTTTTACCAGCGCCCCGTCCACCTTTGGGAAATTCAGCTCCCCCAGAAGTGCCTCACCCCACCAGCTCCGTAGGGGATTCCGACCTATACAGCCTACTGTAGAAATCCCTAAACGCCATATTCACCCCTGCTGAATCTCCAATAAGGTTCCCATCTCCGTCATTTACTTTCCCTATCTTCCTGTCTGCCTCCCTCTTTCTAAGCTACTGTGCAAGCATTCTGCTGGCCTTCTCTCCATACTCATGGATCGCCCCCCCCTCGCCTTTCTCAGCTGCTCCACCGCCTGTGGTTAACAAGCCGAACTCCGCCTGTAGCCTCCGCCGTTCCCTTAAAAGCCCTGCCTCTGGGGTCTCCGCATACCTCCCATCGATCTATAGTATCTCCTTAACCAGTCGGTCCATCTCTGTCCTGTCCACCTTCTCCCTATGGGCCCGTATCGAGATCAGCTCCCCTCTGACCACCGCCTTCAGTGCTTCCCAGACCATCGCTGCTGAAATTTGTGTCGTTGACCTGCAGATAGCTCTGAATACATTTCCTCAGCCGCTCGCACACCCCTTCGTCAGCCAAAAGTCCCACTTCTAACCTCCAGTGCGGGCGCTGGTTACTGTCCTTATTAACCTGCAGGTCAACCCAGTGCGGAGCATGGTCTGAGATTGCGATCGCCGAGTACCCCGTGTCCACCACAACTGCCAGTAAGGCCCTGCTCAAAATGAAGAAATCGATCTGGGAGTACACTTTATGCACGTGTGAGTAGAAGGAGAACTCCTTCACCCTCGGCTTCCCAAATCTCCATGGATCCAGCCCCCCCCATCTACTCCATGAACTCTTTTAGTCCCTTTGCCATTGCTGGCACCCTGTCCATTTACGAGCTTGACCGGTCCAAGCCAGGGTCAATAACTGTGTTGAAGTCCCCTCCCATGACCAACCTGTGTGAGTCCAGGTCCGGTATCTTCCCCAGCATCCTCTTTATAAACTCCACATCATCCCAATTTGGCGCATACACATTCACTAATACCACCTGTACCCCCTCCAGTTTCCCACTGACCATAATGTATCGACCTCCCACATCCTCAATCTAACCTGGTCAGTTACTCTAAGGTGCGTCTCCTGCAACATTACCACGTCCGCCTTCAGTCCCATAAGATACGCGAACACACATGCTCTCTTGATCGGCCCATTTAACCCTCAAACATTCCAGGTGATCAGACTAGTTGGGGTGCTCATTGCCCCCCCCCTTTCGCCGATCAGCCACACCCTTTTTTGGGCCCGCCTCCAGCCCATGCTCCGTGCCTCCACCGACTCGCTCCCAGACAGTCTTCGCCCCCAACCACCTCTCTGTCCCTTGGCCCAAGTCCCTCCCTCGTCAGCAGAACATTTTCCTCCCCTCCCCCCTTAGTAACAACACTCTGTAACCCAACACCTTTGATAAACCGAACATATGCACACCTCCCACTGTGCTTCCATGAGCTAGCCCACCCAGCTAGCTTGGTGGCCCCCATCCCTGGTGCCGGATAGTCTCCCACCTATTATCCTATTATCCCCCCCCCCCCACCTCCCACCCCCACCCCCCTCCCCACCCCCCGCTCATACAAACATACTCCAACATCAAACAATCCCCACACAATTGTCCGACAGAAAGACACCACCATCTAAACAAGCACAGCTCCATCCCCCAACAGTGCAAATGAAAACCTTAACTCGCTCAGCTCTACCACTGGTCCCAAATCAATACAGAAGGCATTACAAACAGCTTCCACAAAACAAAAAATTAGAAACTTTTTTTTTAAGAACAGAGAAACTAAAAGGAAAAAAAAACATGAACGTTGCAGCAAAGTTCAAACGTTCTCAGTCCACCACCAGTCCTTTCCTTTTCATGAAGTCCAGTGCGTCCTCAGGCGACTCAAAATAAAAGTGCTGTTCCTCGTACGTGACGCAGAGACGGGCCGGATACAACAGTCCAAACTTCACCTTTTTCTTAAAAAGGATCGACCTAATCTGGTTGACGCCTGCTCTTCTCCTGGCCAGCTCCACACTCAGGTCTTGGTAGACCCACAGGATACTATTGTCCCACTTACAGCTCCGTGTGGAATCTCACCACTATTGCCCTCGGGGGGTCTCCTGTTCGCGGGTTCCTCGCAAGTGCTCTGTGAGCCCTGTCCACCTCCAAGGGTCGGGAGAATGCCCCATCCCCCAGCAGCTTCTCAAACATATCTGCGATGTATGCCCCAGCGTCCGCTCCTTCGGACCCCTCCGGGAGCCCAACGATTCTCAAGTTCTGCCGGCGGGACCTAGTCTCTAGGTCCTCCACCTTCTCCAGGAGCTTCTCCTGCTGGTCTCTCAGCATCCCCACATCCAACTCCACTGCAGTTTGATGTTCCTCCTGCTCAGACAGTGCCCTCGCCACCTTCTGGATCGCCCGATCATGGGCATCCAATCTAAGCTCCAGCCACTCAATCGACTCTTTTATCGGGTCCAAGCAGACCCGTTTCTGCTTTGCAAAGGCTTCCTGAATAACTTGCATCAGCTGCTCCGTTGACCGCTGGGTCGGCAAACCAGAGGTCCGGTCCTCTGCCATGCTGTCTCCTGCTGCAGCTTCAGCCCAAGCCTTCTCTGTCTTTCTGTTTCTGTCTTTACGAGCACTTCTAGTCCTTCTCTCCATGCACCGATGTGGGAGTTCAGTACACAATTGCCTCTGTCTTCAGTTTCACAGTTTAAGTCCGGTAGATAATCGGGGGAAAAGGTCCAAAAGTCCGACCCGAGCGGGAGCCACCAAATGTGCAACTTACTCCCGCATAGCCGCCACCGGAAGTCAGCACCCCCTTTCTTCTCAATCAAAAATGTTCCTCTCTTCCAATGGAGTATAACTCTTTGCAATACAGTTTTAACTTGCTATATCTCCTCCCCCGCCTCAAGTCTCTGACTTTATAAATTCAGATACTCTTGAGAATTCTTCCACTGGTCTGTCCCATTTGGAGGAATTTCTAGGTTCCCAATACTTGAAAATATCCATTTATTTTACTCTTTGCACTCCTTTGAGTTGCGTTTCTCTTTGTCAACAGCGTGTCTTCTTTTTATGTGGACAATGTGCATTTAATAACAATAATCTTTATTGTCACAAGTAGGCTTACATTGCAATGAAGTTACTGTGAAAAGCCCCTAGCCGCCACATTCCGGCACCTGTTCGTGTACACAGAGGGAGAATGCAGAATGTCCAAATTACGTAACAAGCACGTCTTTCGGGACTAGTGGGAGGAAACCGGAGCACCAGAAGGAAACCCATGCAGACACGGGGAGAACATGCAGACTCCACACAGACAGTGACCCAAACTGGGAATCGAACCTGGGACCCTGGCGCTATGAAGTCACAGTGCTAACCACTGTGCTACCGTGCTGCCCTGTTCCATTCCTTCTGAACAGAATGTGCACTCCATTCATGCCTAGAGTGAACTTGAATTTTCTTTTCTTGTGGTGTCCCCCATGGTTTTGCTGGATGTAGATGATGACCAATAGAACCTACATTTCCAGTTGTTTCACAGTTTCAGCCAAGCATTTGTTTGTTTTTTCATTTCAAACCGTTTTGCAAGCTTATGAATCTCTTCCGGTTCTCTGCACTTCAGTGTCAGAGTTACATTTTACAATCTTATTTCTGTCTGTGCTTTCTCCGTCAGCACCAGAATTTTGCCCTTCTTTCATTCAGTCTTCAGTTTTCTTCTTGTAGCTTTTGGCTTTCTTCTGGAACAATGAAAATTGTTGAGTCTTCTCTGCCAACTGGTGCATCAGTTTATTCAGAGTGATCTTAAATTCCTTTTGCTTCTCTTCATAATGTTCCAGTGAAACAAACTTTGTCCTGGGGGATTCTTGTAGTGTGTGAAGGTCTGTCAACAAGTTTTCCTTTTCTCTGTAAAGCTTACTTGCTTCATCTTGAGATTTCCTGTAATTCAGCCAAGTCTCCTCAAGTTTCTTTTCCTGTTCTTCCATTCTGTCATTTAAGACAGACTTTATTTCTTATTGCTGCTGAATGGTTACTCCTTCCTTTTGTATTTGATCTTGAAGGACAATCAGCTGCTCTTTCAACTATTTATTTTCTTGTTGACCTCTTGCCAACCCACTTTGGCTTCAGTGCATTATTTCATTGTTACTAATAGTTCCAACGCAGCTTTTTCTGAAATATCCTTTTTAGCTCCTCATGTTTTTCCATGGCTTTGAGGAGCCTTTCCCCAACTCCTGGTTTGATTTGCCAACTGTGGAACTGAGGGTCATTATTTCCTTCTAATACCTTTGTGCCATCTATGACATTTGTTTATTCAGATCTCAAACAGCTTGGTTCAGTGAAGACTTCAGTTTATCGTGCATTTCCAAAGGTATGTACCCAGCTTCAATCGTGCATTTCAAATCTTCCAGTTCAGCTCTGATGTGAACAATTCCTGTAAGGCAGTTTCATTTACTTTCTGTACATTTTACCTTTTTGTTTTCGTTACCTCAGATAACTTTCTTTCATTTACAGCTGTCTGCTCACTCCACACTGCCATGTGCTGTTGAGTTTGGGTACTGTATCAGCATTTTCAAGAAACTCAACTTTTAAGCCTTTCAGCTGCTTCCCAACCATTTCTTTCTGCGGCTCATGAATTTCATTGCGCTGACATGGTTGGGAACCATCTTGTGGTTTACTTGCATGTTGTCTCCCTTGCTCTCGGGCCTTTTGTTGCCCTTGCTCTGGTGTCTTTTGTCAATCTCTCTCGAGAGTCTTTTGTCACCCTCGCTCTGGGGTCTCTTGTCCTTGTGGCTTTACTGGGAGTTTCCCTCTCTCTGGAGTCTCTATTAATTTTCTGTCCATGGCTGCTTCATTTTGTGCAGTTACTGCTTTAAATGTTATTGCCCCTTTAAGACAATCAGGACAGTAACCCTTTTTCATTCAGGCTGTCTGCGGCCTGTTGGTTCTGTCTCTGTGATTTTCCAGCACTTTCCCAATTTTGCCAGGCTCTCCAGCAATCGTGGGACTTTATGTTGTTTGTAAGCATTTAAACTTCTAAAACGTTTAAACAGCTGCAATTCTTGCTTGGGTGATCCTCGCTTTCTTTTATTTAACCCCTGCAGGGCCATTTTTTTGAACATCCTGTACTTTGAGAGTTTCGGCAGGTGTACACCTTTTTTTAAAGTTACAAGCTTTTAACTCTGCAGCACTTTCTCCTCTGCACTGTCTGCCCTTTATTTTTTATTCAAGTATCTTTATTTTTTATGCAGCAGCTAGCTCATGCCTCTGCATTTTTTCCTTTGCTCTGTCTGCCTTTCTTTAACTTTTTTTTAGTTGCAGGAACTTTTAAAACAGCAACCAGCGGCCCAACTGAAAAGGCTTCCCTTTCTTTTAAACTCCACAGGCCTTTTTCTTTTTTTGAATTGTGCTCTGCAGGTTTCCCTCTTTCTGCCAGCTGATCTTTACTTCACTTTTTAAAAATATTTTATGAAAGACTTTTTGTTTTTACATATGAAATATTCAAACAATTCCAACAAATTTAACATTGCAAAAACAAAATATCCCCAACACCACCCCGTCCTCCCGAACGTAGCCCCGTATTAAGACTAACCCATCCCAACGCCCCTCCCAATCCCTCCCCAACGAAAGTCCTACCAAACAGACCCCGCCAATTTCCCCTAACAGCTGATGGTAACCAGCTCCTTAAAAAAGGTGATGAACGGCCACCACCTTGAGTAAAACTCCTCCACTGATCCCCTCATTAGTATACTTTATCTTCTCCCGGTGCAGAAAATCCACCAAGTCCCCGAACCATGTCGAAGCCTTAGGCAACATCAGGGACCTCCACCTGAGCAAGTCTCACCTCCGGGCTATTAAAGAAGCAAAGGCCAAGACATCTACCTTCTTCCCCTCCTGCAGCTTAACAAGAGTGAAACTCCAAAGACGGCCACCAGCGAGCACTGCTCCACCTTATCCCCTTGAATCCCATTTACTGTTTGAAAAAAAGAAACCCAAAAATCAGTCAGCCTGGGGCAAGGCCAAATCATATGCGTATGCTTTACCGGCCCCCAAGAACATCTTTCACACCTATCTTCCACCCCCGGGAAGAACCCACTCATATGCACCCTAGTCAAGTGCGACCTATGCACCACCTTAAACAGTATCAGGCTTAACCTCACACAAGAAGAGGTGGACCCGATGCAGATCTTTGATCCACATCTCCCCCCCGCAAGACCACCCCCACCTCCTCCCCTTACTTCCCCTTTACTTCTTCCAAAGAAGCATGTTCCACCGCCAACATCTGCCCATAAATGTCTGAGATACTTCCCTCCCCAAGCTCATCCAAAGACAGGACCCTATCCAAAAGGGAAGGCGCTGACACCAGGGGAAATGAAGGAAGCTCCTTATGCACAAAGTCTCGCACCTGCAGTTTTCTAAATACATTCTCTCTTGGAATCTGGAACTTCTCTGAAATCTCTTCTAACCCTGCAATGCAACCTTCCAAGTCTCTAAACCTCTGTAATCCCTCCCTCTCCCATGCCCTAACCTTGAGTGAAAACCAGACGGCACAAACCTATGATTCCTACAGATGAGCACCAACAACGGCATAATGCTTAATTCAAAATGCTGCCTAAATCGGTTCGGGATTCACAAAGAGGCTATTATGACTGGACTTGACGACAATCTCAATGTCTTGGCATCAAAGCTACCGTGAAACACTTGTCTCATCCATCCCTTCCACATGCTTGTCGGATCCCTAATTCTCAAATGGGTGTCTTGTAGAAAGACCACATCAGCCCTCAAACTTTTCAAATAGGCAGAAACCCGGGACCTTTTAACTGGTCCATTTAACCCTCTTATATTCCATGTAACCAATCGGAAAGGGAGCCTTTGCCTCTGTCCCCGCCCCTTCCCAGGATCAGCCATATCCCTCCTGTGAGTTAAGACCATAAGATATAGGAGCAGAATGAGGCCACTCGGCCCATCGAGTCTGCTCCGCCATTCAATCATGGCTGATATTTTTCTCATCCCCATTCTCCTGCCTTTTCCCCATAACCCCTGATCCCCTTATTAATCAAGAACCTACCTATCTCTGTCTTAAAGACACTCAGTGATTTGGCCTCCACAGCCTTCTGTGGCAAAGAGTTCCACAGATTCATTACCCTCTGGCTGAAGTTGATCTGGCAGGATCGCAACCAATGCCAGCTCCGGGCTCACCCAAGATGGTCACCATCACCCCCATCCAACCAGTTCAAACACAAAGGAACCTGCATCATCAGCAAACTAATCCTCTCTCCAACCCATTACCTACCACTCAGCCCCACTCTCCCAGACACCAGACAAACAACCCACTGAAACCAAAAACACCCAAGCTCCCCTCCCCCACCTCCAACAAAACAAACACCCAAAACCTAAGCTCGCTACCATAAGAAACAAAAGAAACACAAGGTGAAACATAGGTAACCAGCTGCTGCTATCTATCCCACTCCACTCCCGTTAACTAGCAAGCTTGGCTAGCCAGGCGAACCCACCTAGGGTGGAAAAATAAGACAAACCCTACCACACCATGTATCCGTGACAGTCCCCCAACCCAAACCCAACTTTAATATCAAACATTATAAGAAGAAAACAGACACCCACGCCCCAATCCCATCCCTCCAACTATTCCAACAATATCATAACCACCCCCAAACCAGCAGACTCCATTACAACAACATTCCCTCCCTCACTTTACAACCATCCCTTATACAACAAAACAAAAACAATTTTTGTTTAAAAATACAAGGGAACACCAGAGTGTCCAAAGGAAAAGGATCATAGTCCTTAAAGTCTTCAGTACCACCACCCCCCTCCCCTCCCTTCCCCCCCCCCCCAATCCATGTTTATTAACAAAGTAATTTGCCTCCTCCAGTGTGTTGAAATAATAATCTCTGTCTCTGAAAATAACACAAAGACAATCCGGGTACACATCCCAAAACGTATGTTGCTTCTGCAGAGGGTCTCCTTGGCCTTATTGAATGCCACGCACCTTCTTGCCAACTCTGCTCCAACATCTTGATATATTTGGACAGAATAGCCCTCCCATCTACACTCTTGAGTGCCCTTCACCCATCTCAGGACCCGCTCCTTATCCAGGTACTTGTGGAACCGGGCAATTTATCACCTGTGGGCTTCCCCGATCTGGGCTTCTGTCTCAGCGATCGATGGGCCTGTTTCAATTCAGGAGGGATTGAAAAGATCCCCTCTCCCACCAAATTCCCAAACCTGGTCCAAGGTGCTTGTATCTTCCAGGCCCTCCGGTAGACCAACGATCCTTAAATTCTGAAGCCTGGAACGGTCCTCCAGGTCATTGACTTTGGCCTTTAACGTCTTTTGTTCCCCTGCCAATGGTGCTACCTCTGCCTCTAACGAGGCAGCCCCACTGTGATCATTGAGCGCCTCCTCCACCTTCTTAATCGTCATCCCCTTTACCTCCATTCGCTGATCCAACCTGTCCAAGGTCACGCGAAGGGCCCCTCAATTGCTTTCCTCAAATCATCAGTAATACTTGTCGCTGTTTCTTGTATTACCCCCAACAAGAATTCCACCAACTTCTCGGTTGTCCACTGACGCCATTTCCTTTCTTTCTGAGGCTCGAGAGACTTCCGTATCAGACACCGATCCCTTGTCCGATTCATTCCCGGCATTATATCCCTTTAGATATCACTCAACAGTAGGGATCTAATTATGTCGCTCTGTACCAATTTCTTCCTAAAAGAAACACCCGTTAAATGGGTCAAAAGGGCCAAAATCCAAATCTCCAGGCAGGAGCAACCTTATGTGGAACTGCTTACCTCATAGCCGCCACCGGAAGGAAACTTTTTAAAACTTCAGTGCAACATGGCCATTACTGCTGCCGTCTGCTGATTTTCTTCTTCGTCTCTCCAGTGAGGCTTCATCAGCCCTGAGTCTTTCACACCCTGGTATCCTGCTCTGGGTTCATTGTTTAAAATGCCACCTTTCATATCACCGCTCTTGTGAAATATTTTAGAAGCGACCATTGCTGCAAACCATATTGCGCTCTGGGTTTGTTTGATGTCTCAATGATGAGATCTTGAGACTTGTGTGTTAAATATGAACTGTTTATTGTTAATCTTTAACTATTTACAGATCCCAGATATTGTCATTGATGGATCTCTGTGTCTATTCGAAACCCTGGTTACACGTTATCCCTTCTTAGTACCCAAATAACAGAGATTCAGGCAGTGCTTTTTGGCAAAGTTTTGTTGAACTTTATTTGTCAGCTATGTGTACTGGTAAACTTTGGTTACAATACAAACTTAGGTCAGATTGATTGTCTTTAGCGAATACAGTAGTTGAGTTTTCAGTTAATTACAAATCTTGGTTATTCTTTAAATCATGATACACAGTACAAAATTACTGATTGATTTAAACAAAAGAAAGATGGTGATTTAGCAAAAGCAAGCAAAGAAAATAAGTTTCAGAAAGAAGTAGATTGATTCCGGAATGGATTTTTCCATTCCGACAAGTGATTTTTAAGGAGATTATTAACTTAAAGGCTTGCCTTCTTTTCATCTCTGATTGGCTTTAACTAATTTATAATTCACTCAATTCGACCAAAGTGTCTGTCTGTCAATTTTGAGAGAGATATGTATTTAAATATATTGGTCTGATTTTCTCATACCATTGCTTGCCAATTTTCCAAATAATCGACACCTGCATCTCAACATTAATTAGAAAACAACACAGCCTTCAGGGCATTATGACCTTAGACTGTGTATTATCATGGAAACGGATCTGTCCAGACTGGGAATGCAGTAACATACAATAGGGTCTTTTTGCTAGTTGGCTCACTGACCTTGCTTGTCTCAAGCAATTTGCAAATGTTAAAGTCTAGTTTTAATGAAAGAAAACTAAAGTGTATGATCTGGATAAACCCTTATTGTGCCTCCAGCTATAGTTGCACTGAATGAATTCTCATTTAAACCTCTTATATCTGACTAGAATAGTCAATTTCTATCAGTTATGCATCATTCTGTTTCCATTCAGGCGGCTTCCAGAGTTCTCTCTGAGTCTATAACCGTGTAACTCTATACATTATAGCATGGGCAGAGTTCTTCCCCTTCTCATGTTAACCCTTGCTCTGCCAAAGGTTTGTCTTGTTTGTTCCCTTATTTCCCCTTTCTTTTATATTGTTGTTGCACGTTTGATCTATGGATGACTAATGGACCTGTCACCTGCAAAAAGCCTGTACCTTTATTTCAAACAGAAGAATCAGGAAGACTGTCCTGGTTTATATTGCTGATTGCGAACTGGCTGGCGTCAGTGAGGACTCAATTTGATTGATTTGGCCAATGAATTTGCCCAAAAGGGTGTGCTCTGCCCGGTATTAATAATAATCTTTATTAGTGCCACAAGTAGGTTTACATTAACACTGCAATGAAGTTACTGTGAAAAGCCCCTCGTCTCCACACTCCAGCGCCTGTTCGGGTACATTGAGGGAGAATTCAGAATGTCCAATTCACCTAACAAGCACATCTTTCGGGACTTGTGGGAGGAAACCGGAGCATCCGGAGGAAACCCACGCAGACACAGGGAGAACGTGCAGACTCCACACAGACAGTGACCCAAGCTGTTAATCGAACCTGGGATCCTGGCGCTGTGTAGCAACAGTGCTACCCACAGTGTGACCATTCCGCCTTACTAGTCTTGCCTTCTTGCCTTACTAGTCATGACATCTTTTTCCTCACACCCTGAGTACTTTTCCTGCCCCATCATTCGCTATTCTTCTATCTTCCTTTTTAAAAAAATAATATTTTATTGAGGTCTTTGAAATTTTTTTGTAACATCAACATAAACAATGACATCAACATGGTAAAATAAACATTTCCCCCCAATCCAATCTTTACGCACCTCAACCATACAATAACAACCTCCCCCCCCCACCCCCCCCCCCCCCCACGCCCTCCCAGAATACTGCACCTGCTGACATTTTAATTTTCCCCAAGAAAGTCGGCGAACGTCTGCCACCTCCGGGTGAACCCTAACATTGACCCTCTGATGCACGATCAATTGCACAAAGACTAAAGTTGGGTACAACTGTGGCTTTATTACAGTCAGATGCGTGGCCTCCTACTGCAGCTGGCGAAATGGCAGGGCACTGGAGGTCATGCATATTTATACAGTTCTCGGTGGGCGGAGCCAGCCGGCATGAGCTACCGGCGAATCTGTAGTGCAGGTCCGGCGGGGGTGACGTGAAACTAAATACAATTAGTGCAATTATGTACAGTGGTAGGGAAAGAAAAGTCCATGTTGACGGTCCGGAGTCCGTCTAAGGTTCAGCCGGTCCGGTGCTTCGTTGGGAGCGGCGTAACGGTGGCGGCGAAGTCGGTGCTGGCGGTGGTGGAGGTGGCATCGATGGCGGTGGTGGCGGTGCTGATGCTGGCCAGTCATCGGGGAACTCCGGGAGCATGCCAAAGTCCTCTTTGTCCTCTTGTGCGGAAAAGGGGAGGGGGGGGGTCTGGTGGGGTCAATATTGGCGGCGCGGTGGGAGGTGGGGGGGGTGCATTGGTGGGGGGTGTGGTGGGGTGGAACCTGACGGTGCCAGGTCCCTGAGTGAGACAGTATCTTGGCGGCCGTCGGGGAACTCAACGTAGGCATATTGAGGGTTGGCATGGAGCAGGTGAACCCTGTCCACCAAGGGGTCCGCCTTGTGGAGTCAGACATGCCTACGGGGAAGGACCGGTCCTGGAGCAGCGAGCCAAGTCGGGAGCGACCCCCGGATGTGGACTTCCTGGGGAAGGTAAAAACACGTTTGTAGCGCACAAAGACTCCGTGAGACGAATAGAGTGAAGTCGATGAGGCTTTATTAAGCGTGTCTGTTCCCCCGCAGCTCGATAGTAGAATGGCCTGCGGGGGAGGACTCCGGCTTCTTATACTCCGCCTTCAGGGCGGAGCTAGAGGCCAACGGCCAACCAGGACCCGGGATCTGTCAGCCAATGACATTAGGGCTTCCAGTCCCACATGACCCCTAATACACACTACCACATTCACCCCTTGTCAAAAATGAACCCGGCGGGGTGATGCTTCGCATGGTGGTAAGGGTTTACAGGGCTGGTCCTGGGAGGAAAACATTCACATGGCAATACAGTATGTACAATTTTGTCCTGTTTCAACTGTTTACAGAAGGTATCGGGAGAAAAACAAAATGTTCTTGTGAAAAGTCCATATATTGATTTAGATCGACGCCACGAGTCGGTCGGGCGGTCTGGTCGTCCGTGTCGATCGCCTCGGCCCCGGTGGTGGTGGTGGTGCTTGTACCGGTGTTGTCGTCTCCGGGAGCCTTACGGTTTCAGCTTGGGCTTTATTCTTGGTCGGGCCTGAGGGGAGGGGAACCGATCCTCCTGGGAAGGGGGCGGTCGCGGGGTGCGGCGGTGGCAGGAAGGGGGGGGGGTTGGGTGAATGGTGTCGGGGGGGTGTGTGTGTTGCCGGCGGGCGCCAGATCCCGCAGGAAGACCATGTCCTGTCGGCCGTCGGGGTACTCCACGTAAGCGTACTGCGGGTTCGCGTGGAGGAGGTGAACCCTTTCGACCAACGGGTCCGCCTTATGTGCCCGCACATGCTTTCGGAGCAAGATGGGTCCTGGGGCCGCCAGCCAGGTCGGCAGCGACGTTCCAGAGGAGGACCTCCTAGGGAAGACAAGGAGACGCTCATGAGGCGTTTGATTAGTGCTCGTACATAATAGCGACCGGATGGAGTGGAGAGCGTCCGGGAGGACCTTCTGCCACCGTGAAACTGGGAGGTCCCTGGACCGTAGAGCCAGTAGGACGGTCTTCCAGACCATGCCGTTCTCCCTCTCTACTTGCCCGTTCCCCCGGGGGTTGTAGCTGGTCGTCCTGCTTGAGGCTATGCCCTTGCTGAGCAGGAACTGGCGCAGCTCGTCACTCATGAAAGAGGACCCCCTGTCGCTGTGGACGTATGCGGGGCAACCGAACAGTGTGAAGATGGTGTTCAGGGCTTTAATGACTGTGGCCACGGTCATGTCAGAGCAGGGAATGGCGAATGGGAAGCGGGAGTATTCGTCCACCACATTAAGAAAGTATGTGTTGCGGTCGGTGGAGGGGAGGGGCCCTTTGAAATCCAGACTAAGGCGTTCAAAGGGGCGGGAAGCCTTAATCAGGTGCGCACCATCCGGCCTGAAAAAATGCGGTTTGCATTCCGTGCAGATGTGGCAGTCCCTTGTGACTGTACGGACCTCCTCTAAAGAGTATGGGAGATTGCGGGACTTGATAAAGTGGAAAAACCGAGTGACCCCTGGGTGGCAGAGGTCCTCGTGGAGGGTTTGGAGGTGGTTAATTTGTGCGTTGGCACATGTGCCGCGGGATAGGGCATCGGACGGCTCGTTCAGCTTTCCGGGACGATACAAAATCTCGTAGTTGAAGGTGGAGAGCTCGATCCTCCACCTTAATATCTTGTCGTTTTTGATTTTGCCCCGCTGTGCATTATCGAACATGAAGGCTACCGACTGTTGGTCGGTGAGAAGAGTGAATCTCCTGCCGGCCAGGTAATGCCTCCAATGTCGCACAGCTTCCACTATGGCTTGGGCTTCCTTTTCCACTGAGGAGTGGCGGATTTCTGAAGCGTGGAGGGCTCGAGAGAAAAAGGCCACGGGTCTGCCCGCTTGGTTAAGGGTGGCCGCTAGAGCTACGTCGGAGGCGTCGCTCTCGACCTGGAAGGGGAGGGACTCGTCGATGGCGCGCATCGTGGCCTTTGCGATATCCGCTTTGATGCGGCTGAAGGCAAGCCTCTGTCGACAGAGGGAAGGTCGTGGTCTGTATTAGGGGGCGGGCCTTGACTGCGTACTGGGGGACCCACTGGGCGTAGTATGAAAAAAACCCCAGGCAGCGTTTCAGGGCTTTTGAGCAGTGCGGGAGGGGAAATTCCATGAGGGCGCGCATACGTTCGGGGTCGGGGCCTATTATCCCATTGCGCACTAGGTAGCCCAGAATGGCTGGCCGGTTGGTGCTAAAAACGCACTTGTCCTCGTTGTACGTGAGGTTCAAGGCTTTGGCGGTCTGGAGGAATTTTTGGAGGTTGGCGTCGTGGTCCTACTGGTCGTGGCCACAGATGGTTACATTGTCGAGATACGGGAACGTGGCCCGCAGCCCATGTTGATCAACCATTCGGTCCATCTCCCGTTGGAAGACCGAGACCCCGTTTGTGACGCCAAATGGGACCCTTAGGAAATGGTATAATCGCCCGTCTGCCTCGAAGGCTGTGTACTTGCGGTCACTTGGGCGGATGGGGAGCTGATGGTAGGCGGACTTGAGGTCCACGGTGGAGAAGACTTTGTATTGGGCAATCCGATTGACCATGTCGGATATGCGGGGGAGAGGGTACGCGTCTAGTTGTGTGTACCTGTTGATGGTCTGGCTCTGGTCTATGACCATCCTTTGTTTCTCCCCTGTCTTCACTACTACCACCTGTGCTCTCCAGGGACTATTGCTGGCCTGGATTATGCCTTCCTTTAGTAGCCGCTGGACTTCGGACCGAATGAAGGTCCGGTCCTGGGCGCTGTACCGTCTGCTCCTAGTGGCGACGGGTTTGCAATCCGGGGTGAGGTTCGCAAACAAGGACGGGGGTTGCACCTTGAGGGTTGCGAGGCCGCAGATAGTGAGTGGGGGTATTGGGCCGCCGAATTTGAACGTAAGGCTCTGTAGATTGCACTGGAAATCTAATCCCAGTAAAGTGGGGGGCAGAGTTGGGGAAGGACGTGTAGTTTGTAGTTTTTGAACTCCCTCCCCTGCACCGTTAGGGTAACTATGCAGAAACCTTGGATCTGTACGGAGTGGGATCCTGCAGCTAGGGAAATCTTTTGTGCGCTGGGATAGGTGGTCAAGGAACAGCGTCTTACCGTGTCGGAGTGGATAAAGCTCTCCGTGCTCCCGGAGTCGACTAGGCATGGTGTCTCGTGGCCGTTTATTAGCACCGTTGTCGTCGTCGTCTGGAGTGTCCGGGGCCGAGCTTGATCGAGCGTAATTGAAGCGAGACGTGGTTGTAGTAGTGGAGTGGGGTCCGTTGTTGCCGTCCAAGATGGCGCAGGGGATGAACAAAATGGCCGCCCCCATACATCGCACATGGCTGGGGGGGTCACAAGATGGCGGCGGGGGTGGACAAAATGGCCGCCCCCACGCGTCGTACAAGTCTGGGGTGGTCCAAGATGGCGGCACCCTTCCTCCCCTCGTGGTGGCCGGGACCCAAAATGGCGGCGTCTGCGGGTCGCACATGGGGCGCTGGGGGGGTTGGGGAGCGTTAGGACTGTGCGGGGCTCCCAGATCTCTGAGGACAGCGGTGGTCGAGACCCAAGTTGGTAGCGCCGGCGGGTCAGACGTGGGGCGCGGGGGGGGTTAGGGGGGCGTTAGAGACGCGCAGAACTCCCTCTTCTTCGTGGAGAGCGGTGGTCGGGACCCAAAGTGGTAGCGCCGGTGGGTCATACATGGGGTGCGGGGGGGGGGGGTTGGGGAGCGTATGCGGCGTGCAGGGCTCCCTGTTCTCCCGGGACCGCGGTTGTCGGGACCCAGAGCGGCTGCGTCTGCGGGTCGTACATGGGGCGCTGGGGGTGTTGGGGAGCGTAAACGGCTTGCAGGGCTCCCTGTTCTCCCGGGACAGCGGCGACCTCGCGGGACCGGCACACAACCGCGAAATGGCCCTTTTTCCCGCAGCTCTTGCAGATTGCTGCGCGGGCCGGGCAGCGCTGCCGGGGGTGTTTCGCCTGGCCGCAGAAATAGCAGCGGGTGCCCCCGGTGCGACTTGGCGTTTGGACCGCGCAAGCCTGTGGGGTGTCCGGGGGTGGGGGGTTGGGTTTTTCGCGACGGGTACGTACGGAGCCCAATGGGCTGCCGCGCGGTCGGGGCCGTAGGCGCGGGTATTACGCGCGGCCAAGTCTAGGGAGGCTGCTAGGGCCCGGGCCTCTGACAGTCCTAGCGACTCTCTTTCTAGAAGTCTTTGGCGGATTTGGGAGGAATTCATACCTGCCACAAAAGCATCGCGCATTAACATGTCCGTGTGTTCATTTGCGTTCACCGAAGGGCAGCTGCAGGCTCGGCCCAAAATCAGCAGCGCGGCGTAGAATTCGTCCATCGATTCTCCGGGACCTTGCCGTCTCGTCGCGAGCTGGTAGCGAGCGTAGATTTGGTTAACTGGGCGGACATAGAGACTTTTCAGTGCTGCGAACGCCGTCTGGAAATCCTCCGAGTCTTCGATGAGGGAGAAAATCTCCGTGCTTACCCTCGAGTGCAGGACCTGTAGTTTTTGGTCTTCTGTGACCCGGCCGGTGGCCGTTCTGAGGTAGGCCTCGAAACACGTCTGCCAGTGCTTGAAGGCTGCTGCCGCGTTCACTGCGTGGGGGCTGATCCTCAGGCATTTCGGGATGATCCTGAGCTCCATAGTCCTTTTTAGGCACGCTTAATAAATTGTAGCGCACAAAGACTCCGTGAGACGAATAGAGTGAAGTCGATGAGGCTTTATTAAGCGTGTCTGTTCCCCCGCAGCTCGATAGTAGAATGGCCTGCGGGGGAGGACTCCGGCTTCTTATACTCCGCCTTCAGGGCGGAGCTAGAGGTCAACGGCCAACCAGGACCCGGGATCTGTCAGCCAATGACATTAGGGCTTCCAGTCCCACATGACCCCTAATACATACTACCACAACGTTCATGGGGTGTGTTATTAGTGGCGGTGCACAATAGTGACCGGATGGAGTGTAGAGCGTCAGGGAGGACTTCCTGCCAGCGAGAGGCTGGGAGGTTCCTGGACCGTAGGGCCAGCTGGACGGCCCTCCAAACCGTCCCATTCTCCCGTTCTACTTGCCCATTTCCCCGGGGGTTGGAGCTGGTCCTCCTTCTGGAGGCTATACCCCTGCTGAGCAGGAACTGACGCAGCTCATCGCTCATGACGCTCATGAATGAGGATACCCTGACACTGTGGATGTAGGCGGGGAAACCGAACAGAGCGAAGATGGTGCTGAGGGCATTGATGACGGTGGCAGACGTCATATCGGGGCAGGGGATGGCGAAGGGGAATCTGGAGTACTCATCGACCACACTAAGAATGTGCGTGTTACGGTCGGTGGAGGGGAGGAGCCCTTTGAAATCCACGCTGAGGCGTTCAAAGGGGAGGGAAGCCTTCACCAGGCGCGCGCGGTCCGGCCGGTAGAAGTGCGGCTTGCACTCCGCACAGACTTGGCAGTCCCTGGTGACTGTCCTTACTTCCTCGACGGAGTAGAGCAGATTGCGAGCTTTGACCAGATGGTACAATCGAGTGACCCCCGGGTGACAAAGGCTGTCGTGTAGGGCCCAGAGTTGGTCAACTTGTGCGCTGGCACATGTACTTCGGGAGAGGGCATCTAGGGGCTCGTTGAGTTTACCGGGGCGATACAGGATCTCTTAATTATAGGTGGAGAGCTTGATTCTCCACCGCAAGATTTTATCATTTTTGATCTTGCCCCGCTGTGTGTTATTGAACATGAAGGCTACCGACCGTTGGTTCGTCAGGAGAGTGAATCGCTTACCGGCCAGGTAATGCCTCCAATGCTGCACAGCTTCGACGATAGCTTAGGCCTCCTTTTCGACGGATGAGTGTCGAATTTCAGAGGCCCTAGGGATGAAGATGGGGAGACACTGAAAGACAAACAGAAATCTCGGGAGGACCGTCATTTTCACTGTCTGGACCCTCCCCGCCAGTGATAGCAGGAGCATGTCTCATCTCTTAAAGTCCCCTTCCAATTGTTCTACCAACCGGGATAGGTTTAACTTGTGCAGTGCCTCACATTCCCGGGCCACCTGGATTCCCATATATCGAAAGCTCTTCCCTACCATTCTAAGCAGCAGCTCTCCAGTCTCTTCTCCTGTCCTCTTGCCTGGATCGCGAACATCTCGCTTTTCCCCATGATCAATTTATACCCCGAAAAATTGCCAAATTCCCCCCAGATTCACATTACTTCCCCCATCCCCTCCAATGGGTCCGAAATGTACAAGAGCAGGTCATCTGCGTAAAGCGGGATCCGGTGCTCCCCCGCCCCCCCCCCCCCCCCCCCCATCCCGCCCCCGGAACCAGCCCTTTCCAGTTCCTAGAGACTCTTAACGCCATGGCCAATGACTCTATGACCAGAGCAAAGAGTAACAGGGAGAGGGGGTACTCTTGCCTTGTCCCTCGGTGTAGTTTAAAATACCCCGACCTCAGCCGGTTCGTACGCACACTCGCTTCTGGTGCCTGATAAAGCAACCCACCAAGTCAATACCGAACCCAAAACTTCCCAGCGCCTCCCACAGGTAATTCCACTCCACCCGATCAAAAGCCTTCTCCGCATCCATCGCTACTACCAACTCCACCTCCTCTCCTTCTGAGGGCATCATAATAACATTTAGAAGCCTTCGAACATTGGCCTTGATTTGCCTGCCCTTAAAAAATCCCGCCTTGTCTTCCCCTATCACCCCTGGGACACAGTCCTCTATCCTTGTGGACAGTATCTTAGCCAGCAGTTTGGTATCCACATTCAGTGGAGAAATCGGCCTGTATGGTCCGCATTGCTCCGGATCCTTCTCCCGTTTCAGGATCAATGAAATCGAGGCCTGTGACATTGTTGGGGGGAGGACTCCCTTCTCTCTTGCTTTGTTAAATGTCCTCACCAGCAGTGGGCTCAATATCTCTGAAAACATCTTATAGAATTCCACCGGGTAGCCGTCAGGCCCCGGGGCCTTGCCCAACTGCATGCCCTCCAGTCCCTTGATTATTTCCTCAATCTCAATTGCGGCTCCCAGCCCCTCCACCAGGGCCTGCTCCACCCTCGGGAACCTCAACTGATCCAGAAACAGTCTCATCCCCTCCACCTCAGCCGGGTGTTCCGACTCATATAATTTACTATAAAAGTCCTTAAACACCTCGTTCACCCACGCTGGATCCAGGACAGTATTACCGTCTCTACCCTTTACTTTACCTATCTCCCTGGTTGCTTCTCTTTTCCTGAGCTGGTGCGCCAACATTCTGCTTGTCTTTTCCCCGTACTCATAAATCACCCCCCTTGCCTTCCTCAACTGTTCCACCGCTTTCCATGTAGTCAACAGCCCAAACTCCAACTGTAACCTCCGCCAGTCCCTCCGTAGCCCCGCGTCCGGGGCCTCCGAGTATCTCCTGTCCACCTGGAGTAACTCCTCAACTAACCTGTCCCTCTCAGCCCGTTCCGCCTTTTCTCTGGGGGCCCGTATCGAGATTAATTCCACTCTGACTACTGCCATCAAAGCTTCCCAGACCGTCGCTGCAGAGACCACCCCCGTAACATTTGTTTCCAGGTAGTTCTGGATGGACTTGTTAACGCCGCCCACAGATCGTTTCGTCTGCTAGAAAACCCCACATCCAGTCCTCAGAGTGGGCGATGCCCTCTCTCCACACTAACCCGTAGATCCACCCAATGCGGGGCATGATCTGACACTGCAATTGCCGAGTACTCAGTACCCACCACCTTCGGTATTAGTGCCCTGCTCAGAACAAAAAAGTCGATGCGAGAGTAAACCTTGTGGACATGTGAAAAAAAGGAAAACTCCTTTGTCCTCGGCCGGGCAAACCTCCTTCGGTCTACTCCCCCCCCCCCCCCCCCCCCCCCCATCTGTTCCATAAAACCCTTCAATTCCTTTGCCGCAGCCGGTCTCCTCCCTTTCCTGGATTTTGACCGGTCCAATTCCAGATCAATGACTGTATTGAAGTCCCCTCCCATGATCAGGCTATGTGACTCTAAGTCTGGGATCTTTCCTAACACCCGCCTCATAAATTCCACGTTGTCCCAATTCAGAGCATATATGTTCACAAGTACACTCGCACCCCTCCAGCTTCCCACTCACCATTATGTACCTACCCCCCTTGTCTGAAACGATTCTCCCTGCTTTGAATAACACTCGTTTGCTGATCAAGATCGCTACCCCCCTGGTCTTTGAGTCCAGTCCTGAGTGGAGCACTTGACTCTTGTAGCATTGCCACGTCCGCCTTCAGCTCCCTCAAATGCACGAACACGCGAGCCCTCTTGACCGGCCCATTCAGTCCTCTCACGTTCCATGTGATCAGCCTGGACTGGAGACTTCAAAACCCCACCCCCACCCCCCGGCCAACGAGCCATCACCCTTTTTAGGCCAGCCTCGAGCTTGCGCCCTCCTCTTCCTCGAGTCCCCACTAGGGCAGTCGCCGTCCCCGACCTCCCATTTGTCCCCTAGTAACAGTTCCTCCCCTGTCAGCAAAGCAGCTCCCTCCACCCCCTCCCTCCACCCCCCGGCAACAACACTATTAGCCCAATCACCCAAGTCAAGCTCCAGCTTAACATCTGCTCATCCCCCACTGTGCTTCAGAGAGTCAGCTGACCCATGCTGACTTGGTAGCTCCCGCCGCTGGCACCAAGCAGTCTGTCTCCCTATTGTTCTCTTCTCTCTCACCCCCACATGAATAAACATTTTAAAAGCATCACATTCCCCGGTAAACAAACATCAGAAAAAACAGTGAAGAAACAGTCACTTTCGAAAAATAGTCACCCAAAAAGCAGAACCAAATTCAAAGCCCATCCCCCCTCTAACAAGGTCCCTGCAATACAAAGCAACCTTGAACCATCCGCACAGCCCATTATTTCACGTAGAGCTACTTAAATTTATACAATCCAGCACCACAAATCGCCACCACAGTACTTCTCCAAGGCTTCAGAGTCTTTTCCATTCACCTCCGCTTCATTTCTTTAATAAAGGTCCATACTTCGCCTGCCGTTTCACAGTAGAAGTCCCATTCCTCAAGTGTGACCCACAGACGGGCTGGGTACACACATCCCGAACTTCACCCCCTTCTTAAAGAGAGTTGTTTTTGTCCAGTTGAACACAGCTCACCTCTTGGCCAAATCCGCTCCCTAGTTCTGATACAGCTAGCTCAGGAATCACCCAGACCATCTGATAGTCTAAGGGTTAAACTGCAAGGAAGTGGATCGAGCGGGGGAGGAGAAGATAAAATGGTTACAGATAGATTGATTAAAACAGCAGAAGGGATGACTGAACTGTAGTGAGTAGAAAGGGCAAGAGAGCAAGTGGCATTTGGTACTGACCAACAAAAGATAACAAATAGTACGCTGTTTACCCAAAGACAAAACTCTAAAGAGAATTAGTGGAGTAGTTCAATATACCAGGCTTAATGGACATCATCCAGGGGCACTGAAAGGGAGAGAGACATGAAAATGCAGATTCGGAAGATTCTTCATTCAACATCTGGACACTAGATTAATTTATTTTGGTACTCCACCAAAACTGATAAGTTACTTGAAGTGAGTGTTCCATTCCACTTCAGTCTTCAGCGTTACATTTGATGTTATATTAAACGTTAGTCCAAAAATAATACTGATCATGACAACCCTGGAAAAACAGATTTAGATTGGTGAAGGACTGCAGGGCTATTACGCCCATGTAACCATGACCACGCATTGGCTTAAGGAGACATGGGGAGAAAGTTATTACCTTGAACCAGTCAGTGCTTTTATGCTCTTGCTTCCCGTATGTTGAGAGCATGGTATTGTTGATAGTGTATTGAAATATGTTCCATTTCACTTTTGCACTGGGAATGCGGAGATTTCCTGTTCAATAGAATTATGGATCTGTTTGTTTTTATCTGGGTAGATAGTATGGTTGACCTTGATACGAGGATGGCATTTCTGCTTTAAAAACTTCAGGGGCTGTATCCTCTCCCTGGTGCACACCAACAATTTGTGTCAGCACAGTGTTGCTTGTGTCTGTTTGCTTCTAACTTTCAGCCCACCCCCTAGCGAGCAGTACTGTGAAACAGAAAGGGAAATGTGTAACTCTTTCCCTAGCTTCATACAGCCTCTGCATTGGCAAGCCATCAGCTGTGTCCCCCTGTGGCAACAAGGGCTGAGTGGGTCGGTGCAGACTCGATGGGTCGAATGGCCTCCTTCTGCACTATATGTTCTAACACAAAACTGTGTCCACCCAACAATGCAGAAACATAAGAACATAAGAACTAGGAGCAGGAGTAGGCTATCTGGCCCCTCGAGCCTGCCTCTGCCATTCAATGAGATCATGGCTGATCTTTTGTGGGGCTCAGCTCCACTTTCCGGCTCGAACACCATAACCCTTAATCCCTTTATTCTTCAAAAAAACTATTTATCTTTATCTTAAAAACATTTAATGAAGGAGCCTCTACTGCTTCACTGGCAAGGAATTCCATAGATTCACAACCCTTTGGGTGAAGAAGTTCCTCCTAAACTCAGTCCTAAATCTACTTCCCCTTATTTTGAGGCTATGCCCCCTAGTTCTGCTTTCACCTGCCAGTGGAAACAGCCTGCCCGCATCTATCATATCTATTCCCTTCATAATTTTATATGTTTCTACAAGATCCCCCCTCATCCTTCCAAATTCCAACGAGTACAGTCCCAGTCTACTCAACCTCTCCTCGTAATCCAACCCCTTCAGCTCTGGGATTAACCTAGTGAATCTCCACTGCACACCCTCCAGTGCCAGTACGTCCTTTCTCAAGTAAGGAGACCAAAACTGAACACAATACTCCAGGTGTGGCCTCACGAACACCTTATACAATTGCAGCATAACCTCCCTAGTCTTAAACTCCATCCCTTTAGCAATGAAGGACAACATTCCATTTGCCTTTTTAATCACCTGTTGCACCTGTAAACCAACTTTTTGCGACTCATGCACTAGGACACCCAGGTCTCTCTGCACAGCAGCATGTTTTAATATTTTATCATTTAAATAATAACCCCTTTTGCTGTTATTCCTACCAAAATGGATAACCTCACATTTGTCAACA